>NW_026622764.1:25774582-28265832 GCF_023065955.2 Ursus arctos
GCACGTTTTGTTAAAGATTCCTACTTCTGGAACAGGAGATGTTCTTCAATTAAGGCCTAGTTTCTCTCCCTGGGAGTATTTTCCAAAGCTTTTAGCATTACCTTCTAAGAGCTTGTCTCTGCCTTTTGAATTTACTCTTATGTCTTGATGAAAAATAGCTTGTGCTTACAACTGAATAGCTTTCTTAGCTTCTTAGCTACACTGCCCTTAAAAATAGGAGGCCCATATTTCTCTTTTCTTTTACACTGCCTTGTCCTTTTTACTCTAGGCTGTTGCTTCTTTCACCAATACAGTTCTCTTAAAAACATTGTTGGTTTTAATAAGTAACACTGAAATTGACTCAATGCCCCCAAAGACTCATTCATAATTTCATCGGGGACAGACATCCTTCTACTTTCGGCAGATAAGACTGCTATGGGACAATGCCCCTGAGATTCTTAGAATCCACTGGGTTTAGCTGCAAGGGATTGTAAAGCAACACTTTAAATCTTTCAAAGATCGTAACAAGAAACTTGGAGCCTAAACTTGTAGTTACCCTAAAGCCACATTTTATTGGAAATACTATGGACTGATATTTATCTTAATGCTATTTCTCACTTGGAGAAAATTTTTTTGTCAGGAGTAGTAGGGGATGAGAAAAGGTTATATTTTCTAACTTAGCAAATATTGGATTTGAAATATTTCCTCCAAACTCTGCTGGAAAACTGAACAGCTTCTTCTTCAGTTCATCTCTATTTCTTTACAATATATCATAGGGAGCATGTAAAAACCAACTGGCACTTTGAACATTATGCCTTAAAATATGTTTACTTAGCTCTCAAATCTATTAGGCATATTTTCTATCAATACATGTAACACAGTCAACAACTTTGCCGGTTTTCTTGCCAAAACATAACATGCCTGGTTTTTTTCTGTTTCCGATATCCGTTTTCTCACTGAATTTTCTGTTTCTACTGATAATCTTCTAGCTATCTTTTTGGACTTTTCTTACCACTTGATCCCAGAGCCAATACCGCACAGATTAGGTTTTTGTTAGAACAGCAACTACTTTAAAGGGGAGAGGAGCTAGATTCACTTCCCGGGGGAACTGGTATATATGTAGAGAAAGGGAAAACATTAATAAAGCCTGTCTTTGTAGCCTATCTACTACATGACCTATATCTACATGGGATCTCTCTGGAATTTGGCAATGTGTCAAAAGGTGGGGCTGTGTGACTGAAAACTGAAACCTGTGTATTTTGTAGGTCACGGATGTTGGGAATGCAAGGATAATGTAGGATTCTTTCTCATATGATGTTGAATATTTTTAGTATACTGCACTGTATATAATATAACATGGATAAACGGTTACCATTTTCTCTGTATTCGTTCCTCTTGTAGACTTTTAAAGGAAGTGGTAGTTGGACAGATAAAAGTCGTTCAGGCTGTGGAAAGAAATTTCTTCCTTTTTAAATGTTGTCGATGGTATTGGGATATCTGTATCAGTCTCATTTACATGAATTAGCATGAATCCATATCTTGAAGTCCAGATAAATGCTGATTGGAAAGCAATATACACGGTAGTAAAGACAGATCTGATTTTGAATCCCACTTCCCCTAGCTCCTATTGATGTAGCACTCATCAGCTTACTCAGTATGATAGCAACACTTTAAGTTTGCCTTCTTTAACAGTTAAACATAGCATTTGACTCTTAGCTTAATAATTTAGCTATTGAGTAAAATCAAGTATTTATCCTGGAAAAGGGGAACCCACACACTGCTACAACTTATTGGGCCATCTCTAAGAAGCAAACTGATCTTCCTTGTTAAAAGTCTATTTTAGCTCTCTATAATGTTAATAATTCATAAAGATACATGAAAGTATTTTATATGGAAATTGGCTCAAGTAGTGAAAAGGGAAATATATATATTTACAACATTTCTGTAATGAAATTTCCAAATGAATTTATTTAAAAATAACATATTAAGAGCCTAAGCATGTGTTTCTTTATGAATATATGTTGACAACACATTAAACTGGAGTTTGTCAAAATTTCAGCATGTATTTTTCCCAATGCAGAGTTGAAATGTTGAGTCTAATACTTTCATTTTTGTGCTCAAACAACCTATTAAAAAGGTCAAAACAGAAGCTATCTGTTGGAGTTTCACTTCTTTGCAAATTTACCATGATTTTTCAGTGTATTTATTTCTTAATATGAAGTGACAGCATGGCAAAGGAAGTAATTTCAACACATTTTCTTGATATCAGTTGCTCGTACTATTATTTGCGATCCTTCCAATAATTTAAGAACTACTTTATGCCGATGATTTCTTCAATATTTGACTAAATTTCTCTCTTGACATTTCATGAGTTTTTTTTTTTTTAATGGTACAATCATCTTTTTTTTTTTTTTTTTTTTAAACTCATAATATCTTAAGGATTCTATGCACTGTTGGAGACTTAGGTAAATTCCCTAAAGTCATTCCTTTTTCCTTGGAATTTTTTTCTGTATCTCCTGATGTATTAACTGGTTCAAACAGCAAAATTTTGGGACTGTAATGGATCCATGGTAATGTAGCCTACATATATGCCCTATCAGCATTGAAAGAGCTTATATATGGTGTGATTCATATATAAGGCATTCTGTAAAAGGCAAAACTATGGGAATAGTAAAAGGAACAGTGGTTGCCAGAGATTTGGAGGGAGGGAGGGATGAAAAAGTAGAGCACAGGTGAATTTTGGGGCAGTGAAACCATTCTGTAAGATACTATAATGATAGATACATGTCATTATACACGTATCAAAACCCCCATGCACATCACCAAGAATGAAGCCTAAAGGAAACTATGGACTGTGGGTGATAATGATGTGTAAATGTCATTTCATTGCCAGTAACAAACGTATCACTCTGGTGCTATGGAGGCTATGGGTGAGGGGAGGACTACATGAGAATTCTGAACTTTCCAGTCGATTTTTGTGTGAACCAAAAACCATCCCACAAAATAAAGTCTATTAAAAAAAATGTAGAAACAGAGAGCTCTGGTAATAATAATAATGAAGTCTTGCCACTCTGGCTAAAAAACTAAAACCTGGACTTAGGTGTTCCTAAATGAATGTAGTAAGTGTTTTATACTTTTGGTAGCTTTCAATGTAAACTTAAAGAACAATCAAAACAGAGATATTCTTGACTGATGACACTCATCTCAACTCCTAATAGGTCCCTTATTGGTAGGCCTCACAGGGAGAGAAGAACTACTTGTATTCGGACTTCCATCCAATACGTAAAACCAGCGGATAAGCCATGGAATGCTAGAAATCTCTGCAGGAGATCTATCCTTTCTACACAGTAAACATTTATCTCCTAAAGTGCAGCCACATTCCTTACTTGTGTACTTTTTAAATGCAACAGTCTTCAGAATCAGCACCAACAGTTGTATAGTTCCTTATATACCATTTCAAGAATTTCTAATTAGTAAAACATATTAACTTAATTACTCTCATATCAATACATGCATTAATATATTAATATTTTATTTATCATACATTAATATATAACATATGTCATATATTACAATTTACTTACATATTAATATTTGAGAAAGAAGACAAGAGAAGTCATGTCATTGTATTATTGTTTGTAAAATCCTTACCTCTCCTGATTTTGCTTTTACATATTAAAAGTTACCATTATCATTTTCAAATATTAAACCATTTTATTATAACCTGCAAGATGATAGGAGTTCACCTAGTCTAGGGTTCCAGGAGCACCAAGGGATAGCTGAAGGGCTCCACCTCCTGGCACAAGACCAGAACCTCGGATGGAAATTTCCCATGTGTTTGTTAAAATTCCATCAGGAATACCAGCTTAAATATTTTTGTGTCCTAAAACATTGACATTTCTCCTTGCTTCTTTTCTTCCACATATGCAAGTATACAATACATATTTCTCAGAGATTAATTATTGAAACCTAGGTGGTAATTGCAATCAAAGCAATATGTTTCCACATTTAAATTATCTTAGGTTGCTAAGCACTTTTGACTCCAAACCCCAATGATTTAGTCACTAATGAGGATTGTTTTCTCTCCGAGGACTGTAAGCTTAAGTACGTCTTTATGTAGCTGATTTTTTCCCCTCTATCTTAAAGCTCATTAATTAGAAGCTGACTTTCCCCAGTTGTAGCTTTTTAATGTGCTGCTTTAGAAGAGCTTTCCCTGCTTAGCATTAAAATGTCACTGGATCCAAACAGCTTTTTCTTTCTCTTAATCAAAGCATTTCCATAGCAAGTCCAATAACAAAGTAAGCAGAGAACTAAAAGAACAAATAAGTTCTGTGTTTCTGAATTCCATATTCAGCTTTAACTTAAAAAAAATTTTTTTTTAAGTGAAGAAAATAATTTTTCAATTAAGTGTTTTTCTTATTAGAACCAAGATGGCATGCTCTGGGTAAGGTGCACCCTTAACTTTCAAATGACCAGCAGCTACAGAATTTTGGCATATTAATTTCCATAACTATGCATTTAAGTGAGCCAACAATCCCTGCTGAATGCTTCCCATCTCCATAGATCATCATCTTTTGTATTTTATTATTTATCTTATAAAGATTTTATTTATTTGAGAGAGAGAGAGAGAGGCAGAGCATGAGTGAGGGGAGGAAGGAGAGGGAGAAGCAGGCTTCACCACTGAGCAAGCAGCCTGATATGGCACTTGATCCCAGGACTCTGGGATCATGACCTGAGCCAAAGGCAGATACTTAACAGACTGAGCCACCCAGGTGACCCATTCTTATATTTTATAAAGTGGAAGCACACCTATTTGGGGGACCTTAGGTACAAATAGTCATATACTTATGTTTATAACCAGATACCACTCCTGGACCTCCTGGATTCCTGCCACCCTTTATTTCACTCCTGTTTCCTACTTTTAGTCTCTCCCCTTGTTTTAGGCAACCATATAAAATATTTTATGCATAGCCTTGTATACTTATATATTTTTTGTAAAATATGTAGTGTTGTTTTATGTACACATATTTTAAATGTCTCTAAGCACAGTATTTTTTTTACAATATATTCATGTTACACATGTGTATTTATTTCATCATTCCATCCCCTGCATAAGCATCCTTCACATTTGACTTACGTATTCTTCAGTTTTGGATATAGTTATTGTCTACCACTCTCAGCAATTGACACATATACACACACACAACACACACACTTATACTTACAACCCCTCTGTGATAACTGTACATAAACATGTTCCATTACTGGATGGCTATAAAAATTTTTCTGTGGTCCAGATTCAAGAGTGGTACATTCATTTTCAAGGTTTGAGCATTGTCTATTTGAATTAGCTTTGCTCTCCAGAATCACAGCAGTGATCTATATTCACATGAGTAGTGCATTGGGTCCATAGATAGAATGCTTATTACTATCCAGACTTTACTTCTTTGGTAAATTCATGGTTGTATTCAAATAGATATTTCTAATTACTGAAGACCTCTTTATATTAATGCAGTGATTTGGGGTCTTTCCCTTAAGTCACCTGCTTGTATCTTTGGTTTCCTTTTTTTTTTTTTTAAGATTTTATTGATTGATTGATTTGACAGAGAGATGAGAGATAGAGACCACAAACTCATAAAGCTCTTCATCCATTCAACATTTTTTAAAAAATTCAAAACAATAATTAGAGGCCAGAGATTTTCTAGGTATTAGTGATACAGAATTTTATGAACACATATAATTCTTTTTACAAACAATGTATCTTCTAGTATGGGAGAAACGAACAGGGGCGCCTGGGTGTCTCAGTTGGTTAAGCATTTGCCTTTGGCTCAGGTCATGATCCCAGAGTCCTGGGATCGAGTCCCACATCAGGCTCCACGCTTAGTGGGGAATCTGCTTCTCCCTCTCCCTTTATCCCTCCCCCGCTCCTTCTTTCTCTCTCTCTCTCAAATAAATAAATAAATAAAATCTTTTAAAAAGGCAGAAAAAAAAAGAAATGGACAAAGATATACATGAATAGTCATATATCATATATTGATAAATGCAATGAATAAACATAGCATTGAGAAATACTGGCTTGAGGAGTGGAACTGACCCCATTGGAAGCTAATTTAAAAGCAAAGAACTGAAGACTGTGAGGATGTTTGGGGAAAGAACATTCCAGGTAGAAAGAAAGGCACATGAAAATACTCTGAAGTGGAGGATGCTCAGCACATTTGAGGAACATAGAGGCCAGTACAGGTGGAATGGAGACACCAAAGGAGAGAACACAAAGAGATGAAGACGAAGAGCTCCAAAACCCAGACTTGACATTCTACTTCATTTATCTCAATCCGAGGCCGACCAGAACAGCTGCTATTCCATAGCAAAGAAGGATTCAGAGGAGTTTATATAAATCTGTGGTTCCTTCTTTTCTCCTTGTCATAAGGGTTACACCCATCCTCTATATACCTTGTTGCCATTTGGAGAGAAGCCATAGAGAAGAAAAAAAGCTTAAAAAAAATTGGCTACTAGCCTTGAGTATTTAAACCGAGTCTCCAGTGCTTAAATAATCGGTTTACACTATTGTTCTTACTGATTTAACAAAATTAGGTCTTTCTCACTATCCTGCAGATGAAGAGGTGAGAAACAACAAACCACTCTTCCTTTCTTTCCCTTCTTTTCCTTCCCCCTGCCTTTTTAAATAAAGCCATTCACATTCTTTGCAAAAGTGAATGAGGGTTTATCTGTGTGACCCTGGAAAATGTTCACTGATAAAGCCTTCAATTTTAGTTGAAACCACAATCCTAGTTGCTAAAATTCATAAAAACTTAAAGGTCTACCTGTTACTTATTGGTAGTTAATACATGTTAGAATCAGCCCCATTTTTGCCTTAGATTTAGTTCAAAACTTGATAGGAATAAAGGATAGGTGTCAGAGTAAAACTGCCCAATAACTCGAAATTGATAAATAAGAGTTGATCTTTACTGAGACCATAGACTGTCTTACTAATGCAGCGGCCATATTTGCAATGTAGGATTCTCAACTGGTCTACTTGAGAGTTGATCCAAAACTTCTGGGCTCCCATGCAGACATTTTCTCAGACTTCAGAAAAAAGGCTGGTAAACTGGAAATTAGTATCTAGTCTTAATCTTTTTACCTTTCTCTAACTGAATAGTATATTTCATCACTGCAACTCAGGGAAAGATCGAGCTAAAATGCAACCATCAAAGTTGAAGGAAACAAGTTTCAACCAAAAAACCCATCTTTAACTCTGATGCCTATTGCTGAACTACACAGTGGTCAGAAAGATAGCCCTGGAATGAGTAGGTGTGGGCACCGTGGGTATATGGGAGCAGGTAGTGCAAAGAGAAAAAGAAGTTTGCAATGGTCAAAGGGGATAAGATTTCTTCTAATCCCATCCATAAAGAAGTAAAAAGATGAAGGCAGGAAATACTCATTGGCTGAGTATTCTCATAAAGTGTGTGCTCATAAAATGCTTGGAAGGAATTACATACTGGCAGGTCTCAATAAGGCAGACTTCACATTGAGCATTCCAGGACCACACCTACCAGTGAATCCGGCCAGTAGGTGTTAGGGCTGAAAACTCCCTTCCCTTGTGGAATTTATGTAGAAAATAATTGAATATTTGGGAACCTGCGTAAAATATTAAAAGACAAGTTATTTTCCCACATGTGAATTCAAATATGAATTTACATTTAAGTTAATGGATTATTAATCCCAAAGTATTTGCATTTTCATTCTCATTACTATTTATTCAATGAGATTTTTTTCCAAGTTAAAAGCATGTAAGGCTTTATTAAGTGTGCATTTACTGAGTTATAAAGAGGGAGTCTTATAAAACACATTTATTTTCATTTTATGACCACAGTAAATTGTGCCATTGATCATATGCCCCTCTTTGCATCCACTGCTAAACCTAACAAAGACAAATTTGTGGCTTCACCGAGTAAGAATAAAGCAAAGCAAAGCAAAATTACAGCGTATTTTTCTGTACAAATCTCATTCCAAATTAGTTTTATTTTTCCTTCTTTTCCTGATTTTATAATATCTTTGTCCCAATTTGCAAAACAGTATTTAATAAAAAACCCCAATAATGTTTAGACTGCTGGAAAGATTACTAGGGGAAGAGATAGAGAGAGAGAGGTCTTTCAAGTCATATTGAATCAGCAGCAATTCATGTTTAAGGTCAGGCTCAAGAAGGATCTTTAAAATTATTTTATAAGATTTTTTTCCCAAGATAAAGATGCCTAAGAAGTGGTTTATTGAATATGTTCACAAATTCTCTGCCAGAGTAAGTGATTTAATTCAAGTCCCATTTTAATACTGCTTGATGGTCCAAATGCATTCTCCTTTATCTGATTAATTAGCACAGTACTTAGTTTTTACACTAATTAAAAACAGTTTATATTTAGAGCAAGAAAAAGATGAACGCAGATGAAAATATTTTTCCCTCAGACTATGAGGAGCTTTTAATATTAACAACAATATGCAAAAGTTAGTAATTTCTTCAAGAATACATTTACAGCTAAGCAAACATTTTCATTGTTTACTCTGTAATGTTACCACTGACAGCCTTGTAAGATAGGCTGATTTATCATATTTCTGTATCTTAATCCTCCCAATCTAATTTTGGAAATGTCAGTATTTGAGTTAATTTTAAAAAGGATGCATAATGCCAATTTCAGCCTTTCCTCTTAGACAAAACTTTTTCGAAGATGTTAGGTAATTTAATTATTTCCAAATCAAAACTTATATATTTTTCTGTCTTCTGAAGACCTTGAAAATACAGGTTTTTTAAAAAAAATATCTTGACATTGGTCATCATCATGGAACAAAATGTAGATTTCATCAACATGAATAAGTGAATAGATAGCAGTTGGTAAATTAATGAACAAATAATTCGGGCTGACTTACAAAATCACCACTATCTGGATCTCTAGCATATTTTACAAAGAAGTGCCTGAGTGACTATTTTTTTAAGGTTTCCTTTGTATGTCTGATATGAAGTAAAAATGCCTATAAGCTAAGAGGTGTGGACAGTTCATATGAAGAGGTCAAGCCTTTCTTGCGGTCAATACTTCCTAAAGCTACGTAATCCTTTTTTGTTCTGCTCCCAATATATACTGTATCACAGCAGAATCCACCCTTTCCCTCCCCCTTGAAAAATATTTTTCTCTTTTTTAAATTTTCTATTCTATTCTCACATACCTAGCATCTTGCTCTTAACGCATTGACAGTTCAAGCTGGATGACTGTGACAATAGCTAAGATTTACTGGGTGTGTACAGTGTTCTAAGCATTGTTATAATACAATCCTCACAACTTTATAAGAGTGATACAACTTTTATCCACCTTTTTCAAATGAGGAAATGGAAGCACAGAGATTGTGTAACTTTCATAAGATCCCAGAAATCTGGTTCAAGTCTAAGGCAAAATACCCTTTTATTTTATGTCTCTTTGATTTCTGAGATATATCTATACCTATATCTATCTGATTTCAAATCAGGAGGAGATGCTCACAAGAGATAGAAAATGAATATGACTCTACCTAAGGAAGTAAAAGAGTAAAATCAAATTGTTCAAAATTTTTGAAACACTCATGGTACAATAAGAACATTTCATCTCCTGGTCGTATGCATCCCCCCCACGTTTATTCTCTTTCTGTGCTTTATCCATCACATTACGATCTCTCTATTTCTGCCTATACTCAGGTCCTTTCATCAAAGTGAACTTGCCTAACTTTGAAATCATTGGTATAAAGATTTTTCATTGCTTATGACTAAAGGAGTGATAGAAACTAGGCAACTGTCTCTCTGATCCGACCTGAGGTAATTCAAAACATCTCCAAATGTAACAATGTTAGAAGCCAAAAAACATGCATGTAATTGTAGCAATGATTAGTCCCTCAAGGACACTAGCCACGGCTTTTGGCTGAATTGAAATGCGGTGATATCTTGCATACTACCCAGAACATTGTCAACCACTTAATAAATATTGGATGAATAGATGAATTTAATAGCCTTACATTTACCTAGCTGTTTTCTGGTGATAATTACTTACCTAATTTAAGCCCCAAAGGTATATTGCTAATGATGATTCACATTAGGAAAAGTGGGATGGCTGGTGACGCCATGTGTAGTACTTGTGGATCTTGGCTCCCACACATGGGTGGGTACAGCATGCATTTAAAAAATAATCTATGACTTAATGCCTTGCCCAGTGTTTTATAGAAAACAGAGCCTCTGAGGCACCTGGGTGTCTCAGTCAGTTAGGCGCCAATCTTGATTTCAGCTGGGGTCATGATCTCAGGGTCCTGGGATCCCTCTCTCTCTGTCCCTCCCCTGCTGATGCACGCTCTCTCTAAAAAAAATAAAATAAATAAATAAATAAATAAAATCTTAAAAAGCAAAAAACAAAACCAGAAAGAAAGAAAGAAAGAAAACAGAGCCTAGAAGAAATACCCACGTGCTTTTACTTTTTGGAGGAATACAATCACAGGGAAGTAGAAGTTGGGGGGTGGGGGAAGGAAGTGTGCTCAGAAAGGACAGAGACCAAACAGGATACAGGCGTTAGGGACCTCGCAGTTTTTCATAACAAGCACAACTCATTGATGTCTTCTTAGAGGCTTTATGAATTTCTGCTTTCTAGAATAGTCCTTGGGTGGGAGTAAAAAAATAAATTTACTTTCTTGGTTTCCGTTACAATGTTTTCCTTCTACCAGAGTTTACTCTAATGAGTTAATGTTAAGCCATGCCTTTCAAGTTGTGTCATTAAGCCAATTTCTTTGACCAAAAGTCTGGATTTTCTCCAACTCCGGAGGGGATGGGAAGAGCTAACAACACTGGGGTCTAGTTTATTAGTCTGGTGCTTGGCTCCAAATCCTATGCTTTTGTGCATAGGGGCTCACAGAGGCTCATACAAATAAATGGTCACTTGTTATTGGCTACATTAGTCCATGAAATAGTGGCTATATGGTTCACAACTCAGGCGTTCTCATTGCAACAGCTGAAAACAGCAGACTTGGGTGTGGGAAGGGAAGTGAAACAACCAGGGAAGATGGCAGTGCTGCGTCTAAAAGAGACACATATGATATGATATGTCTAACACATGCATCTACATTTTAGCTTGAGTCGTTGTATCTGTTATCTATTATTGAGCAACAACTTATAAAGCTGAGTGGCTTGGAGGCCATCTGGGAAATGCAGAGAAGGCAGCTCCAGTGGCCTGCCCCTCCACAGAAACATCAGCAATTTGAGCTAAAATGATCAGAATTAGCTTTGTCCGAACTCTGGAAACCAAAGGTTTCCAGCAACCAAGGGAATGCTTAATTTAGCAAGAAGAAATTTAAAAATAATAAGTAAGCTATGTGGCATTTTTATTTGCCCTTCCCTCCTTCCTTCACAGCTTGATGGTGGTCTTGAAACTGTAGCCTGGTCCCAGGGGAACAGAGCAGCTTTTATGAACAAAGAATTTGTATTTGTATCTTCTAATCTGTCTGGGGGCTACCTAAGGACTGACAGAAGCCATTTATCTCTATTATACCTACCGTGGCACTCACTTGGGGTGGAAAAACAGTAATCATTCCTGGAAAATCTTGTAAGGAACACAACCCTCAGTTGCCTAAGGTAAAATATTATGTTTGAGGTATACAATTGAGCTCTTAAAGCCTTGAAGGAAAAACTGGGGAGAGAGTTTCTTTGGGAAATTAGGATATTAAAAGTACCTGTGTAGTCTAGGGAATTTAGAGAGCTGTGACTTTGCCTACAGCAGGATGCATTCTCAGAGAAGACCTGAGAAGATCCTAAATGTTTGCTCTGGCTGATCTCTAGGCCTAGCAAAGAACAATGTGCAGGATAAGGCGGGGCTGTAAATGGCCTGGCTGAAGTGTTGAAGGAGTGCCCCAGTTCCCGCATATAAAAACTAGGAGATGATTTTCTTTTTTTTTTTTTTTCTTTTTGTTTGTTTCATTATTCTCTCTTGTTCTCTATTTCTCTCCTGGCATTTAAGGAAATTTTTGTCAAAATATTAACTAAATATAAGTTAAGGAAGAGAGACTTCAGAGGCTACACAAAGAATACAGACATTTCAAAAATAGTTTAGAAAAGTCACTGAACAAAAAACAGCTGCAGCCCAAAACAAGCAAGGGGGAAAAACTGAAGAAAGAGAAGAATGTGATTTTTAGAATTACATTAACCTATCTGGCATGCCTAGTTATGAACAAAATATTATGGAGTATGCAAGGAAACAACAAAATATGGTCCTTTCAAATAAAAAAATCTACAAAACTGTCCCTGAGGGCGGACAGACATTGTTACTAGACAGAGACAATAAATCACCTGTTTTAAATATGCTCAAGGAATGAAGGAAATCACGGACAAAGAGCTAAAGGGAACAGGAGAATAATGTATGAAGAAACAGAAAATATCAATGAAGAGAGAAATTATGAAAAGAAACAAAACAGAAAAACTAGAGCATACTGCACAATAACTGAATTGAAAAATTCCCTAAAGCAGTAATTAAGCATGCAAAAAAGAATCAGCAAATTCGAATAAAGGGCAGTTAGAATTATCCAGTTTGAAGAATAGAAAGGAAAAGGAATGAAGAAACTTAAGATAGACTGAGACCTGTGGAACACCATCAAACAAACATCCCACCACACAGATTAGTGGGATCCTTTATGCAACATTCTCCAGAACCGACTCTGTCTCTCTCTCTATATATATATATATTTACATATATGTATTAAATATTTTATTTATTTATTTGAGAAAGAGCACGAGCAGGGAGCAGGGGGAGGAATAGAGGGAGAGGGAGAATCAGACTCCTTGTTGAGCAGGGAGCCCTACGCTGGGCTCAATCCCAGGACCCCGAGATCATGACTTGAGCTAAAGGCAGACGCTTAATCAACTGAGCCACTGAGGTGCCCCCAGAATAGACCTTATATTAAGCAGCAAAATAAGTGTCAACAAATTTTGCAACATTGAAATCATAAAAAATAATCTTTTACGAACACAATGGAGTGAAGCCAGAAATCAGTAACAAAGTTAAAATTAATAAATATGTGGAAGTTAAATAACAAACTCTTAAATAGTTTGTCAAGAAGGAATCACAAGGGAAAGTACAAAATATTTAGAGATAAATGAAAATAAAACCACAACATAAAAAAATAAAAGAAAAACCAAAGCAATCAGAGGCAGCAAAGACTATTAAAACGAAAGATTACAGTGATAAAAAATGAAGTAGATAATGGAAAAACAATTGAGAGAATGAACAAAACCCAAATTGCGTTCTTTAAAAAGATTAACAAAATTGATAAACCTTTAGGTAAACTGACAAATTAAAAAAGGAGAAGATGTAGATGATTAAAAAAAAAAAAAAAGAAATGAGGACATTACTACCAAACTTACAGAAATAAAAAGAATTGTAAGAGATTACTATTAAAAATCAAAAGGCAGCAAATTAACCTAGATAAAATATAAAAATTCCAAGAATCATACAACTTACCAAAATTAACTGAAAAAGAAAGAGAAATCTGCAAAAGATTGAATCAGTAATAATAACTCCCAATAAAAAGCAGTCCAGGAACACATGGCTTCAAACATTAAAGAAGAATTAATAAAAATCTTCTCAAATTCTTCCCAAAAAAGAGAAAAGGAACACTGCCCAACTCATTCTGAGGCCAATATTATTATCCAGATACCAAAGCAAGGCAAATACACTACAAGAAAGTACAGATTGATATCCCTTATGAATATAGATGCAAAAATTCTTAGCAAACTGAGTCCAACAGCACATTAAAAGGATGATACACCTTGATGTAATGGGATTTATCGCAGTAAATGCAACGGTGGTTTAACATAAGAAAATCAATGTTAATATGTCACCTAACAGAATGAGGAAAAAAAATAAAACAAGCATGATCATCTGAGTTGGCACAGAAATATTACTTGACGCAACCCAACATCCTTCACGATAAAAATTAATAAAGAAAAAACCAAAACCAAAACCACTCACAAAACAGGACAGAAATTGAATTTCCTTAACATTAGATAAAGGGCATTTATGAAAAACTCACAGCTAACAATGTACTCAGTAGAGAAAGACTGAAATCTTGTCCTTAAGACTTTAGGAAGAATACAAGGATACCCATTTTCACTGCTGTATGCAATATAACACCGGAGGTTCTAGTTAGACCAATAGGCAACAAAAAGAAATAAAAGGCATCAGAATTAGAAAGCAAGAAATTTCCATATGACTCAGCAATTCCACTCGGAGGTGTATACCCAAATAACTGAAAACAGGTGTTCAAATATATATATATATATATATATATATATATATATATATATATATATATATATATATATATAAATATCATGGGTGACATCTGCAGGTCAGGGCCACATCTGGCCCAGGAGGGTTGTGTGTGCAATTCCCCAGCAAGGCAAACAACGCGCAGCTGGAGCGGGGAGAGCTGGCCAAGTGACTTCTGTGGTGTACATGGTAGGAGTCAAGCGCGGGTCCTGATAAAGCTGCAGGAGAGCTGGTCTAGGAGGCGCTAAACTCAGGGATGGCTCAGAGAACGGCTGAATCAGCCCTCAGGTGCAGCGGCGCACCAATGCTTTGCAGAGAAAGCCCAATCTCGCGGGATTTCGGCAGTTCTACGGGAGCCCCGGGTTTGAGAAGCACGTGGGTGCTTTTGGTGCTTCTGGTGCTTCTGCTCGCAGACTTCTCTGTAAGTTTTCTGGCTTACAGCACTCATTATGCAAACCCCAGTGCTCCCGATGCCTGGCCCCGACCTCAGAGTCACAGTGAGGTGGAGAGGTCTTACCAGTTGTGGGGGACGCTCTGGCCTAAAGACTGGGACGGAAAGGGAACTCGGCGGGGCAGAAGATCGGTGAACTGCGCATGTGTGGGCTGCAAATCCTTAGAGTTTCGGGAAACCATAGGGCCCTGGCTGAAAAGCAGGCTTCTGGCACAGTGCCCTTGGTCACGAACTGGAATATGCCAAGTTTCACGACGAAGCAACCGGAACACACCAATTCATTTTCCTCTGCCCACCTGTTCCTCCTGGCAGATTCCAGGCGTCTAAAATTCACCGCTAGAAGATACCGCTGCCTGTTTGTGAGGCTTTCACGTGAAGAGCAGCCTCAGGACATTATTCTTTTTCTGACCCAGCACATCTTAGCCCCATTCACAACGGGCCAAAGGTGGAAACAACCCAAATGCCCATCACTGGATGCAAGGATAAACCAGTTGTGGGATATGCAAATAATTGGAGTATTATTAATGCTCTATCTGGATCCAAATTCTAGCTGTAGTCTCTCATTAATCGTTCACAAGACATGAAGCTCCTCTGGACAAAAATCTGTTAGTTGCCCTCTTCCTAAGCTCTTGGTCTGAGAAGAAATAAGGAGCCACTCTCTGAGAGACAACCAAATCTACTTACTCCTCCTTTTCCTGGTAAGTTTTCTTCTCCTCCCAGCTACAGTATGCAATACTACTTTATTTGGTAGGTGGAAAGCTTTTGCTAATTCACTGTTATCCCCCATTTTTTTTTCTTCTCCAAAATATTTTCACATGAATCTTTTTCCACTCCTTGATGACCAGATCTTTTTTAAATTCAAAAGTCAAGATGAGACTTGTATTTTTCGTAATTGCTTTCTGATATTACATTAATTCTGTGATTTGTTCAACATGTTAAGACCTCGTTGTTGCTTAATAAAAAGATTGTATTAGTTATACATTACTGTGTAACAAATTACCAAAAAGCTTAGTTGGCTTACTGTAGCCCACATTTATTACTTCAAAAATAACTGTGGCTCAAGAATCCAGGCCCAATTTAGGTGTGTGTGGTTTTTTGTTTTTTGGTTTTTTTTTTGCTTCTGTGTCTCTCATGAGAGAATAATCAAGGAGTTGGCCAGAAATTAGGTTCTCCGTGGTAAGACTGGGAAATGATCTCTTTCAAGGTCACTTATATGGATGGTTATTGACAGCATTTGAGTCCATTAAGACCGTTTGACCCAGGGCCTCAGTTCTTTGCTGGCTATTGGCACGTGGGCCTCCCCCACGTGGCGCTTTTTTTTTTTTTTTTTTAAATCAGAGCTGGTAAGATGAAAGTACAATTTGTGTAGCTTAATCATATGGTGACATTCCATCACTTTTGGCGTATTCTGTTTGTTAGAATCAGTTCACTACTCTAGTCCTCACTCAAAGTGACGCTGGAAATTTCTCAAGGTTTGGATGTGGATGTCATGGGGGCCATCTTGGAAATTGCCTGCAGTAGTACTGAAGAGGCTTCATTTAAAAAATTAGCTAATATTTATTAAAAACAACAATTTTACTAAAATACACATCTTAAAGGTGGGAAGATATGGTAGGTAGAATAATGGCTCCCCAAAGATTTCCACATCTTAATTCCTGGAACCTGTGAATATATCACGTGGTAAGGGAGAATTGAGATTGCAGATGGAATTAAAGTGGCTAATCAACTGAAATTCAGATAGGGAGATTATCCAAATGGGTCATATGTAATCTCAAGAGTCCTTAAAATATGGAAGAGGGAAGTAGAAGGTCAGTATCAGGTGGTACAGTGTGAGAAAGATTGACTCAGCCACTGCTGGGTTTGAAGATGGAATGGGGCCACAGGCTTAGGATTGTGGGCAACTTCTAGAACCTGCAGAAGGCAAGGAAAGGTTTTTTTCCCCTCAAAGCCTTCAGAAGGAATGAAGTCCTTAAAAAACAAAACTGTAACTTTAGTCCAAGAGATCCTTTCCAGAATTCTGACTTTGAGAACTTTAAGATAAGTTTTTGTGGTCTTAAGGCACCAATGTGTGGCATTTGTTAAGACAGCAGTGATAAATTAATGCAGAGATATTTTGCCATTTTACTAAAAGGGAAAAACAAACCGTAAATGAGGCAATATAGACAAGTATAGAGATTTTATGATTAGTTAAGGATATATTTGTATATGTGAATGTGTATGTGTGCGACTGATAGGAGTGGTTATTGGATAAGCTTAGATTGGACAGAAAATACTATGGTCAAAGTAAAGTTTGGGTACATGTAACAATTTTGAAAAAAAGCTTAAAGCCCACTGTATACTAAGTATAAACCACAGAGCCTAATATTAAAATCATTAAGATTAAAATATCATTAATATTTGATTTTAGTTTTTTCGAGAAGGCAGTTTGAAACAGTGGAAACTACATTTGTTAGGTAATGCAAAATAATACCTTCGACAACATAGTAAAAGATTAGGTCTCATAACTTCATCTCAGTAGGTACATAGGTTTTAAATTGCTGCTTCAGTCACTCACTTTTCCCCTAAAGGCAGTTACTGCGTTAATGATTTTGAGTACCAACTCAGAAATAAGCTTTTTAGTATATTTCTAATTTTCTGTGTTTTTCTGGATTATTAAAGTTCTATTTACTATTACTATTATCATCTCCATTCACCTGCAGAGACTGGCAATTGTTACGTTCAAATGTGATATAATGTCTTAGACTTGTTGGAGAGGAATGTCACCTGTTATTAATAGCAGGTAGTAGCTGACAGCATATATTATGCATTGGGGATTAGATTTGATTTACAAAGCTCAAGAATTGCAAAGAAAATGTGTGGATTTATAGCATTTGGGTGTTGGGCTAGGTTTCTAATTTTATATGATACTCCAAGGGCACTTTTTCCTTATATAAAATGCCCATGAAATTTTTAAGAAAAGTTCTAGCACTCAGTATAAACAACACTCCCTCTAGGTATTGTAAATCATGAGCACCACAATTAAGAACACAATGAAACAATTTTATTGAAATGAAATTTATTGGAGAACATTTATCTCTGATACTGTACAGAATGACAGAAGTTCTGTCTTTTTTACATAATGATCTTTTAATGTTATGAATTCCAAAATTTTTAACTCATGATGAATATACAGTTTTTAAAACCCTAATTGTGTTATTTGCCAGTGCTCATGCTTTCCTTCTGCTCCGAGTTCCATTAAATAAAAAGGATCACAAAATGTCACTTTGACAGAATCTTAATATTATCATTCAGACCAATATGTTTATTTTCCAATTATGAAACCAAGTCTTAGATATTATGAAAGGTACACAAATTTACATAGTTACCAGTAGAGCTGAGCATATAACACAAGCTCTTAACTCTTTCCATTTTCTGTGGCACATTTTGAAAGCACTTGCCTATCTTAGACCACTGATGAGGATCTAGGCTCACTAATTTAAAATACGATCTTTACAATTGTTTTTTTTACAAAACAACTTTATTTTTAATGCAATTCCAGTACAGGGGGGGAAAAAATCTCCCATAGTAAATATTTAAAGAAACCCACAGAAAAGTCGTGCTATCTCGGTTTGCTTGGGATGATCCTAATTTGTTCCTATGGTCCCAGCCTCAATATTAGGATCTCTTACTTTCTCAGTGAAGTAGGATGCAAAGCCATCAGCCATGTGTTGGTGTAGAATTGTGATGAAGATAAAGGAAAAAGGATAAAATTGTGTTTATATGTAATAAGAAAGTGAGCTTCCTTCAGGCACAGAGTAAAGTCAGCAGGCAGTGTAAGTTGTTTGTTTGAGATATGTTATTTATTTGAAATTAAACCAGTGAGACTGTGATTTTTTTTTTAAGAGGGTAGCTGACTTCACCTGTGATTGGGGTGTACCAATTAAGTGTGATTATAGAGAGAGGGACTAGTTTTCTGAGAATGTTTGCAATAATCTGAGTATAATAAACCACAGAATCAAATCTGGAAAGAAGAGAAAATGTAGAGGTCAGTGCAATGGATATTTGGATGATATAGGTGGTGACAGATAATTTTTTTAGTAGTGAGTGGGAAGGATGGGAGATGGTGGTCCAAGAGAGTCATCAATAGTGAAGTTACCTGTAATAACAAAGGTGTACGTGAATCATGAGTTTAAGTGAGAAGCACAAGATGTTACTGAAGGAGTTCCTTACTTAGGAAACTAAGAGGAGTTTATATTATAGCCCAGCAGAGAGAAGGTTTGGAAGCACTACTGAGCAATAGAGAAAACATCTGGTCCATACCACCAAACCTCCTCTTTCTGGCCCTGAGATTTAATAAACAGCCAAAACAGCTTCCTCTTGATAGTGCTGCAGCCAGGTGGTCTCAGAAGCAGCTGTTAATAAAGGCCAGAAAGTAGAGAGAAAATTCAGAGAAGAGGTTAACTATAGAGCGGAGTGTGCTCCTAACAGATGTGGGGTTCCTGATGGCAGACAGAAATGTAGGAGTTGATTAGAATCGCAGATTCTAAAAGTCATGAGTGTGATACAGAGTAATTCTGCAGCTATACAAAACCGAGCAAAACAGGGTATTCCCCACATAGAACACTGTCTTTAGGCATGTGAAAGTTATAATGTCAAACACTAAACATCGTGGAATTTATTCAGAGGAAAGACCCCTTGGCTCTCAAAAGTATCCGATTTGCTTTTAGTTTGTTTCCAGCTAAAAGGCACATTAAAATCAGTAAAGTGACAGGGAGGGGGAAAGCAGGAATATAAACATAGGCTAAAACAGCAGTAAAATGAAATAGCTAGCAAACTGGAGATCAGAAAAAAAAAAAGGACTGTGTGAGAGAGGGAAGGAAGGAAGAAGGGGCAAAGGAAGGGAACAAAGTACTAAAAATAATATGCATGTCTATTGCAAATTGGTGTGCAGGTTAGAAGCCTTCTTTACACCTGCTCACAGTATCTAGAGGTAATATTGTACTCCTGTAGACTTATATTACGTCACTTCAGTTCTTCATAGCAGTCTTAGGGCCTTCAAGGTGCTATATTTACACAAGGTTTTTAGTAGCTCTTCAAATCACCAGGATCCATCCTACACAGAGGCAAGAAAAAACTCCATTGAGTAATGGAAATGTTCTATATCTTAACTAGGTTCCTGCTTATAGGCATTAAACAATGTACTTTAATTGATGAATATTTTGGCATGTGATTTATAAATCAATTCAGCTGATGAAAAAAACTTATGCTTGGATGCTAGCCCCAGAGTGTCTGATTTAATTGGTTCTGGGTGCCACCTGGGTATCAGGTGGCTTAAAATCTCTCTAAGTGATTCTGATTTGAATGTGATTGTCTCTTTGGCTTAGCAGACAGATACCTGCTGCTGTATTCGCCTGAGGCCTTTTCTCTCTGTGTGTATACACCTGGTGTCTCTTCCTCTTATAAGGACATGAGTCGTGTTGGATTACAGCTGTAACTTTTAATTACCTCTTTAAGGATCCTGTCTGCAGATACAGTCACATTGGGGATTAGGGTTTCTTGTGAAATTTTGCAGGACAAAATTCAGTCCACAGTATGTTCTCCCTGTATTGGTAAAATAGAATCACCTATGAAATATTCTTATAAATAAATTGGATCTAAATATAATCAAGAATTTATGGCTAATTTCACTTGTACAGAAAACACAAGTGACTTCGCTCAGGCTGCTATGACAAAATACCAATGACTGGTGGCTTAAACAACAGAAACTTATTTCTCACAATTCTGGCAGCTGTCAGTCAGAGATCAGGGTGCCAGCATAACCAGTTTATGGTGAGGGCCTTTATCTTGGCGTGCAAACAGTGTGTCCTCACTTAGATGACAACACTCTGCTCGGATGCTTCTTGTAAGGCCACGAATCCAATCATACAAGTTCCACCCTCAATACCTCATCTCAACCTAATTACCCACAAAGGCCCCACCTCCAGATATCATCATATTCGAGGTTAGGGCTTTGATGTATGAATTTTGAGGTGCCATAAATGTTTAGTCCATACCAAGAGGAACTAGATATAAACTGTATTCAAGGAATCAGATGATTCCAGTGGAAAGTGCAAGCGTACTTAATGTGAAAGAAAAATTGCACTGTACAAGTTAAATAGGGAAGGGAGATTTTATTTAAGACTATTGCAGTGGGAGGAGAGAGAGATTGAACTCAGCTCTGCTGAAATGGAGTTTTCAGCATTAAGGTGAGCTAGTGGAAAGTACTGGAGAATGTTACTGGGGAAGTTGGTTAGTGTTATTTGGCCGTAAGTGTTTGCTAATTGGTGCTTAATTGACTCTTGCCCTCCTACTGAGACTAGGTGATAGGGACGTTATCTTCCCTGATAATTACATTTCAAAGGAATGGCTCCCAGGTTTCTAGAAAGACGTTATTGGATTGCAGAACTGGCAAGAGTCTGAGATTTATATCTTAAAGAGGCAGAGAAAAAAAATTTACAATAGCAGGTTTTCTAAGGTAAATTCTCTAAGGACAGGCTGGTCAGAGGGCTGTACTCAGGAAGAAACCTGGTCTAAAGTTTTGTCAAGCTGAGGGGAAGGTTAAGACCTTTAGTCAAACACAACTAACTCTTGATTCTTTAGGAGACAATGAAATTAAAAAAATTGGAGGAGGACTTATGAGACTTAAGAAACATGACACTGAGTATAAGACTTGTACATTTTAATAGAGACTGATCTGAATATATCAACTTCAAAAAGGCATTTTTGAGTCAATCCATGGTATTTTATTATGTACTGGGTATTATATGAAACCTGTGTGTGTGTATGTGTAAGTGTGTATGTATAAGTTTCACGCCATTTAGAGATACATCCTTCAATATGTAGAAAGATGAAATCACATGACATCAACAATATGCTTTAATATACATCCTCTCTTCCTCTCTCTTTCCATCCTCTCCCTCCCATCCTTCTCCTTCAGAGCCTACCTGGGGACTGCAATTAGCACACCTAGAACTCAAACCATGGTTTCTAAATACCTTGGGAAATTACTGTTTCCAAGACCAAAGCAAAGAAAGAATAATTTAAACCTGAAATAACTTGTTTTGTGTGAGAAAAGTAAAGAATTACTTATAAAATGATGGAGACACTTTAGAAAAACACAGAAGCCAGTTTCAAGGTTCTCCCTCCTATCAAATTGAGGTCAATTTGAGTATGAAAATATGACTGTTAATGGTTTTTCACCTATTGAATAAAATAGAAGTATGTGGGTTAACATTGATATCAATACAAAAAAGAATAAATAGAGGGGAGTAAAATCTCTTGCCTGCCATATTAATACCAACTAGTAAATGTGAAATAACAGGCTAAATTAGAAAATAGCACTTGGCAACCATCATATTAGTGATTAAATCATAGATAGAAGAGATATCCACGGATGCTAAAACTAGTGGGTGAGAATAGAATGAAAAATGAGATTTTACAGAGTTTCAAAATATCTTGCAACAAAGCACTTATTAATTACAATGGGAGTGGGTTGGGAAACAATTCCCTTTATAACTGGAGATACATGGCAGACACCATCTTAAGTAAACCAAGTTAATGTTACCAGTAATTGGTGTCACGTGATAATTTTGTGATAATTTGGCCAACAATACATAACCTGAATCTAATCAATGATGGTACTCCATAAATACACAAAGATATTTTACCAAATTATTGCTTTGTAGTGAAAATTTTGTGGCTGAGAAAGCCAAAAAAAGCTGAGGAAATGTTTCAGATTGTGCGAAACTAGAAAGAGGTACTAAGTGCACATGATGATTCTGGCATGGATTCTTTTGCTGTAAAATGAAACAGTATTGGGTCAATTGGAAGGTCTCTGGGTGATGGTTATATATGGAAGTTAGTTGTATTATTCTTGCAACTGTTTATTGAGCATGTTTGTGGATATGAATATATTGAAACAATCTAATATGTAAATGTAAAGAATTTGAATCTGGAAAATTGTCATTCTGGAATGCTATATTTTCTATATTCTCAGTTTGAAACTTTGATCATTTATGTCATACAGAAAAAAATATTCTTTAAAAGTGTGTGATAAAAATTTCAAACACATACAAAGTAGAATTTAAAATTAACTCCCACATTTTTTCTTCTCCTGTTTTAATTGCAGACAAAAAATTAAACGTGGGAAATTTGTTCCATTATTTTCAAAGGTACTAGTTCATTTGTTTAAATTTTGAAACACTTTCAGACTTAACAGAAAATTGCAAGAATTAAAGAGAAGGAAAGGACACGTGGTTTATACTCAGAAAACAAAGAGCAGACTCTTGAGGACTAAGTTTCTCTATAGTGTATGTTACAGTTGGCCCTACTCCCTTATATTACTAGGTTGCTATGTGTGCTGTAAGTGGAATTTTAGTTCTGCATAACTTTATATTGAAAATAACTTTGGTATATTGCACCATAATTTACACGAGGTTCTTCAACTGTGAAATCTGATACCTAACCTTTTATGAGTAACTCCTAGACATGGCCTATTATAAGTTCATTCAACATGCCCCTGGAAATGGAATGGTAATTTTATATTACATTTTATGATGGTGTCCCATCTCCCCTATTACCTCAAAAAGTCAGACTTGAACCGTTTAGAATATTAACAGTTGAAAGCAGATCCTCTTTTATTACAGCAGTAATTATCATGTAGCAAATATTAAGGATCTGGTGAGTACTGAATAATTTGATGTTGAACTGGTGTTCTTCTTGTGTTTCATAAAATGCTTTGAGTACTGCATTGTTTTGTTTTAAATAAACCACCTTTGAGGAACCTCGATACTGTTTTTAGTAGTGGCTGAGCCAATTTATATTCCCACCAACAGTATATGAGCATTCCCTTTTCTCTACATCCTTGTCAACACATGTTATTTCTTGACTTTTTGATAGTATCCATTCCGACAGGTGTGAGATGATAGCTCATTGTTTTAATTTGCATTTTGCTGATGATTAGTGGTGTTGAGCATCTTTTCATGTGTCTCTTGGCCCTCTGTATGTCTTCTTTGGAAAAAATTTCTGTTAACATCCTGTGTCTATTTTTTTTTTTAAGATTTTATTTCAGAAAGAGAGAGAGTGAGTGCGTGAGCTGGGGAAGGGACAGAGGGAGAGGGAGACGTAGACCCCCTGCTGAGCATGGAGCTGACATGGGGCCTGATTCCAGGATCCCTGAATCATGACCTGAGCTGAAGGCAGCCGCTTAACTGACTGAGCTACCCAGGTGCCCCCCGTGCCTATTTTTTAATTGGATTGTTTTTTGTTACTGAGTTGTATGAGTTCTTTTTATAGTTTGGATATTAGCCCTTATTGGATATATGATATGCAAATATCTTCTCCCATTCAGAAGGTTGTCTTTTTATTTTGTTGATAGTTTCCTTACCTGCACAGAAGCTTTTTAGTTTGATGTAGGCCAATTTGTTTATTTTTGCTTTTATTATCATTGCCTTTAGAGTCAGATCCAAAAGAAATGTTGCCAAGAATGCTGTCAAGGAGCTTACTGCTTATGTTTTCTTCTAGGAATTTTATGGTGTCTGGTCTTACATTCAAGTCTTTAATCCATTTTGAGTTCATTTTTGTGTATGGTGTAAATTAGTGGTTCAGTTTCACCCTGTTGTATGTGGCTTTCTAGTTTTCTCAGCACTGTTTATTGAGAGACTGTCCTTACCCCATTGCATATACTAGTCTTTTGTTGTAAATTAATTGACCATATTTGTGTGGGCTTATTTCTGGACTGTCTATTCTGTTTCATTGATCTATATGTCTGTTTTTGTGCCAGTACCATACTGTTTTGGTTACTGTGGCTTTGTAATACAGCTTGAAATCAGGGAGCATGATAACTCCAGCTTTGTTCTTCTTTCTCAAGATTGCTTTGGCTATTCAGGGTCTTTGTGGTTCCATACAAATTTTAGAATTGTTTGTTCTCATTCTAAGAAATGCCATTGGGATTTTGATAGGGATTGAATTAAATTTGGTAGTAGATTGCTTTGAGCAGTATGGACATTTTAACAATATTCTTTCAATTCATGGGCATGGAATATATTTCCATTTATTTGTGTCTTCTTCATTTATTTCATCAATGTCTAATAGTTTTCAGTGTACAGGTCTTTCACCTTGGTTAAATTTATTCTTAGATATTTTATTCCTTTTGATGCAGTTGTAAATGGGATTGTTTCCTTAATTCTATTTCTGGTAGTTTGTTTTTAGTGTATAGAAACACTATCAGTTTCTGTCTATTGATTTTGTATCCTGCAACTTTACTGAATTCATTTATTGGTTCTAAGAGTTTTTTGATGGAATCTTTAGGGTTTTATACATATTGGATCACGTCCTCTGCAAATAGTGACTGTTTTACTTGTTTCCTATTTGGATTATTTATTTATTTATTTATTTAGTCTAATTACTGTGGCTAGGACTTCAATACTCTGTTGAGTAAAAGTGGCAAAAGTGGACATCCTTGTCTTGTTCCTGGTCTTACAAGAAAAGCAGTTAGTGTTTCACTATTGAGCATGATGTTTGATGTGGGTTTGTCATATATGGCCTTTATTATGTTGAGGCATGTTTCTTTTATACCCATTTTGTTTAGAGCTTTTCTCATAAATGGATGTTGGATTTTGTCAAATTCTTTTTCTGTATCTATTGAGATGGGAATGTGATTTTTATTTTTTATTTTGTTAATGTGTTATATCTAATTATTTATGGATATCAAACCATTCTTGAATCCTTGCAATAAATCCCACTTGATCATGGTGTATGATTCTTTTAATGTATTGTTGAATTTTGTTTGCTAATATATTTTGAGGAATTTTGCATTTATGTTCATTAGGGACATTGGCCTGTAATTTTTTTCTTGTAGCGTCCTTGTCTGGTTTTGTATCAGGGTAATGATGGCTTCATAAAATGAGCTTGGAAGTTCCCTCCTCTTTAATTTTTTGGATGCGTTTGAGAAGAGTAAGTATTAAATTTTCTTTGAATCTTTGGTAGAATTCACCAGTGAAGCCATCTGATTCTGGACTTTTCTTCATTGGGAGGTTTTTTATTTGGTTTTATTTATTTATTTAAAATATTTTATTTATTTATTTGACACAGAGGGAGAGAGCACAAACAGGGGGAGCAGTAGGCAGAGGGAGAAGAAAGCTCCCTACCAAGCAAGGGGCCTGATGGTGGGGCTGGGATCATGACCTGAGCTGAAGGCAGATGCTTAACAGACTGAGCCACCCAGGTGCCCCAATTTGGTGTAATTTTAATTCCCATGTCCAGATCTTCAGTTTTATTCTTTTCCTTAGGAATTAAAAAATGTAACACCATTGAAATTTGAATATGGAAAAATTTTGATCATAAGATGTTACAGCTGACCATCAGTTCTATGGTAATATTATAAAACCCATATTCTCCAGAAGAGTATTATAGTATGATATAAAAGGATATTTTTGAGCAATTAAATATCCATTCAAACTTATATCCTTTTGAATCACCTCTCATCATAACCTTTTTCCTGTTCAAAAAAATACCAATATCAATAGTTAATAAATATTGAACAATTATTCTATTCTAGGGCTTATGATTGTCTCAGTTAATTTAGTCCTCAAGCAAGCCATATGGAACAGGTATTGTCTTTATCCCCATTTGCAATATGAGGAAATAATAAAGTAGGGTATGAAATATGCTTCCCAAGGTTGCACAGCTGATAAGTAGTGCTGTGCCATTTTAACCGGCGGTCTAGCTCCAGAGCTCTTTTCTTCAAGCATTAAGACTCTAAAATATTGTCTACATATTCCTCTGTCTTAAGGAAACTATATATAAATCAACTCTTAACTTTATTACTTACTAACAAATACTAGCTCACATATGGCAATTTCATTTTTTTCATTTTTTAAAAGATTTTATTTATTTGAGAGAGTGGGGTGAAGGGCAGAGGGAGAAGCAGACTCCCCAATGAGCAGGGAGCCTGGGGCTTGAACCCTGGACTCCTGGATCATAACCTCATCCAAAAGCAGATGATTAACTGACAGAGCCACCCAGACGCCCCTCATTTTTTCATTTTTTTATGTTAAAACTAAATGACTTAATGGTTTTCCACATATTATTTTCTTTCCCTTCGAATTTTTGGGTAGAAATACACAGATCATCCTTTTGTTTATTCACTTCAAGATTTTATTTATTTGAGAGAGAGAGAGAGAGAGCGAGAGCAAGAGAGCATCAGTAGGAGAGGCAGAAGGAGAGAGAGAGAGAATCTTAAGCAGATTCTGTGCTGAGCATGGAGCCTGACATGGAGCTAGATCTCATGACCCTGAGATCACGACCTGACCTAAAACTGAGTCGGAAGGATGCTTAACTGACTGTGCCACCCAGGCGACCCACAGATCTTCCTTTTAAGTGTGTGTGTGTGTGTGTGTGTGTGTGTGTAATTTTCACCATACAGATAAAGTAATAAAGCTCTACATAATCATATATATATATATATTAGATATATTTTCTCCATTGATGTATATAAAATAAACCTATCATCTTGGCATTTAAATGTCAACCAACATATAACATATTTTTTATCTTTTTTATTTATTGTCCCTGAAATTTTTATAGCTTATTTTATGCTTGTAATTATATCTATAATTAAACCTCAGTCTGAATGTGTAAGGAATAAATTATTAGATTTTCTAATTCAACCCTTATTGATGAAAAGGGTTCCAAAATACTTAGCTGAATGAAAAACCCATGGACTGGAAACAAGATTTATGATCACCTGCTAATTATTAGAGAATGTCTAAAGTACGTCATGCTGTTTTATGATTTTCACAATATAACACGTTTTTCTCATGTAATAGGTAAGCAAATGAAAATGAAGTGATAGATGATGTCAGTTACAAAATGTTTTGGTCAGTTCAGGCTTTTTTTGTGTGTGTGATTGAGATTGTTTATAACATACAGCTTTTAAGTCAGATCTTATCACTTCAGGAATACGAGATTCTGTGAAAGTTCTTTATAATTTCCTCTCTCTAAGGTTTATTATTTGATGGATTTAATGTCTTTGCCCTTATATTCTATACACAGATTCCAGGTTCAAAACAAACAGCTAAAGCAATGAAAAATATATTCTTCTTACCTGGGAGCTGAAAAGTAGACCTCAGAGTACTATATCAGTCAATATAGGCAGCAATAACTCCAAAATATCAATATTTTAGAAACACCAAAGTTTCTTTTCCACACTCTGTAGATGTCTATCATTGGAACTGCTTCCTAAATGTGTCTGCCTGCAGGTACCACGTATCACTACCATTCATGTTTTGTTCAGCAGAGCATGTCATTTGACCACACCTTATCAAGGTAACTCTAAGGTTCCAGGATGCCCAAAAGTAGACTGGAACAGTGGTAATATCTATCAAAAGTACCAAGATGGGGGCACCTGGGTAACTCAGTCTGTTAAGCATCTGCCTTGGGCTCAAGTCATGATCCCAGGGTCCTGGGATAGAGTCCCACATTGGGCTTCCTGCCAGAGGAGAGCCTGCTTTTCCCTCTGCCAACCCCCCCCCCCCCGGCTTGTACTCTCTCTTTCTCTCTTGCTTGTGCTGTCTTGCTCATGTTCTCTCTCGCTTGTGCTCTGTCTCGCTGGTGCTCTCTGTCTCAAATAAATAAAATCTTTAAAAAAAAAGTGTACCAAGATGGTAGGGAAGGACATTTGTGTTGTAGGTTGCTCCTATTATGTCTGTTTTACAATTTTGCTATTTCTGGGGCGCCTGCGTGGCTCAATCGTTAAGCGTCTGCTTTCGGCTCAGGGCGTGATCCTGGTGCTCTGGGATCGAGCCCCGCATCAGGCTCCTCTGCTGGGAGTCTGCTTCTTCCTCTCCCACTCCCCCTGCTGGTGTTCCCTCTCTCACTGGATGTCTCTCTGTCAAATAAATAAAATCTTTAAAAAAAATTTTTTTTTGCTATTTCTATAGTTTTGTCTTCTAACATATTTTTGTTTTTTTTCTTTCTAAAATATGCATTGTTGCTAATAATATGTTATTACGTTGTACTGTTGTGGATCTGTTTTTTTCTCTCCCATTTTTAGACTGCTCAGTACTTAGGATGTAGGAGATGCCCAGGAGTGTCACATTTATTTATAGAAGATAGAGGATTTTATTGGACTTAAATATTTTTAAAAGATTATTTGCTGCTCAATATGAATCAAAATTTATTTAATTAAAGTAGTTAAATAGCATTTATTTGCTGTTAATTATGGCTTAGAAGGACATGATGTAAGAGACTAGAAAATCACCTAAAAATGTCAAGCAATATAAAAAGGATGGTATCACTAAGACTATACAAGGGTTGTGACAGTGGGAAGAAGCAAATATAAGATCAAAAGAAGAGAAGAGCAAGAAAATAAATTTCCTGCTAGATTCAAATCTTGAGGTTAAGAAACAAAAAAAATCAGGACAGGTCAAACTGTGTCCAAAAATCTGAGTAAGTATGAGGATGTAACTTTAACTATTATCATCTTGCTCTTAATAAAGTCTCTGGAACTTGAGACCTTGAGGCTTTTTTTTTTGCTTTGTACTACTCTCATATAAGCAAAAATCTGTAGGAATATCAAATAAAAGTTTTATAAAAGGTGCTTCACTGTTAGGAGAACTGAAAAAAATAACTTTAATTCTATAAAGGAAGTTGCACATTGCAGTTAAACCACTGCATTGCTGTTTGTAATGAGGCCTGTTACAATGCTCTTTATGAAAAATACATAATTGACTTAACTTTGTATGAGATACTGGGGTTACTTGCCTAGCTAGAGCTGAGTCTTCACATAGTGCTGAATTGCCACAAACTAGAGGCGACAAAAAAATTAGATAAACTTTCAGTTCTAAGAAGATAGATGTAAATGTCCCTATGAGGCTCTTAAACACACTCACCATTTCAAATGTTTCTTGTTATTCCCTGTACAATATGATATGATAATAATGGCTACAGGCTTGTAAATGTATCATTCTGGGCCAAGAATACAAACTTAAAAGAATGAAAAATACAGGTATTAAAGAAAACAATATATTTAAATCCTTTTTCTATTGTAATATTGCTTTGCTTAATTTCATTAAAACTCAAGCCATGTTCCTAGCTATAGGCTAAAGACAATATTAGTTATTTAAATACGACAGTATGCCATTTAAATTAAATTGAATTGAAGAATTAATACATACTTTGACCTGTTTACAAGAATACATATTTTTTGAGGTATAGTTGTAACAGCTCGTAGGTACAAAAGAAAGTACTTTGTAAATTACAATGCATTATGATATTGTAGTATATTATTAATAAAGAAGGTGATTCCATGTGTATCCATACTTAAGCTTTAATATAAAATTTTATTTTAGAGTTCATGTCATGGATTTCAATTATTAGTAAGATTGTATCAATGGCATTGGATATTTTAGGACATTTATCTCTCTACACAGATTGACGTGTCTTTTTTTATTGCAATCTCTGGAGTGTCAAACTAAGAACATAGTGAAAAAAATTTTTTTGTTAGAATTTCAGTAATGGAAAAAAGTAAGAATATAGTGTATTTAGGTAATAAATACCATTGAAACCAGTTGCTGAATGTTAAATACATGTAACAACTGTATATTATTTTTTCAAGATTTCTATTTTGGGCATGGGTATCTATGTATCTTCAACTGCATCTGCTTTTTCAAAGTATATGAACACATTTATATATACACATACGAGCAAAGTATATGAACACATTCAGTATGCACATAAACTGACAGTTTCTCAGAAAACCAATTCTTGAAGACTTCATAATTGTAAGTTGATAGATACAATATCTAGATACAACAATGTCATATGCACTGCTTCTGTCAAATTTATTTCCTTTGTGCTTGATCCAATATGGATCAAGAATTGCTTTTGATGTTGACCCAAATAAATTTATAACCTATGGTTTTTCTAACAGTTTTCATGAGAATCTTAATTTATATGTAAGTTTTACTAATAAAGAAAGGCAAGACTTTTTCAAAGTTAATAACTGTAATATTAATTCTGGCTTAAAGACAAAGGGAAAACAAAACCCCAGTAAAGCCTTCCTACTAAGATCTGTGTAATTTTGTATGTTGTAAAAATTTAATTTTTTTGTAGTTCTCTTCCAGTTGCTAGGCATTCGTTTGATATTAGAGAGATCATTCAAGAGAAAATGGAATGGGTATGATACCCAGTGATGAGTAATCTAAAGTGTTAGTGTGGAAGGACATGCATTCTGAAGGAAATATTACCTTTTCTACTAGGACAAATTAGTCAAAGATATATAATCTAGGTAATTAAGTCTAAAATATATGTTTTCACAATAATAGGACCATTTATTTATAGTTCCTTCAGCATGTTTATTTTCTGTTTTGAAATGGGATTTTCAAACGAAGGGAGCAAAGGCTAAGATGCTGGGAATTCAGGTCTTGGGATTCACTAACGAGGGCTGTGGGATTCCATAACATAATGCAATAGAGCCCTTAGTTACTACTCGGGAAAAAATGGCAACCGAATGTGTGCAAAAAGATACTTCCTGTCAGGTAGCTAAATCTCCCAGAGAAAGATTTTAGCAGAAGGCATCCTGTTTAAAGAAGAAGTTATCCAGAAGACTTGTCCCTTTTTCTAGTTAAGGCCAGTTTCTTTTACATTTGCTTCAGGTGATTTTAAAATTTTCTACTTGAAGATGTCTAGCTTGGAAATAATGCAGTGAAAGGTTTTAAATGACACATTAAATTTGATTCACATTTTCCTCAAAATTACCTATGTATTCATATAACTAATTCCTCTTGTGATCTCCAACTTATTGGTACAGATTCCAAACTCAGAGTTACTAAGGTCAGAGACCATGTTTTTTTTTTTTTTTTTTTTTAATGATTTTTTATTATATTATGTTAGTCACCATACAGTACATCCCCGGTTTCCGATGTAAGGCTCGATGATTCATTAGTTGTGTATAACACCCAGTGCACCATGCAATACGTGCCCTCCTTACTACCCATCACCAGTCTATCCCATTCCCCCACCCCCCTCCCCTCTGAAGTCCTCAGTTTGTTTCTCATAGTCCATAGTCTCTCATGTTTCATTCCCCCTTCTGATTACCCCCCCTTTCTTTATCCCTTTCTTCCCCCACCGATCTTCCTAGTTCTTATGTTCCATAGATGAGAGAAATCATATGATAGTTGTCTTTCTCTGCTTGACTTATTTCACTTAGCATTATCTCCTCCAGTGCTGTCCATGTTGTAGCAAATGTTGAGAACTCGTTCTTTCTGATAGCTGAGTAATATTCCATTGTATATATGGACCACAACTTCTTAATCCAGCAGAGACCATGTTTTAAGTAGCATCGCTACTACTGAGAACAGTGAGTGGATCGCACATTTCTGGGTCTTAGGCATCATGTGTCCAGTGGTGGTAACTAAGTCCATTCACTTTTTTTTTTTCCTAACTAGCCAGCTAGGGACTTTCTCTTTTCTTGTATTCTAAGTTGTTTTTGGAATCTCCAGAGTGTTGCTAATGATTTTATCTTCTTGTGGAAGTTTAGCTTCTTATAACATATTATGCACACTCATTGAATTAGTATAGGAAATATCTTCTGACAGTTTAGAAAGAAAATTAGATGAAAATTAGAGTAGCATTTTCAAAACTGGTGTTGATTTGATACATGGTAACAGTTGCTAAACATTCATTTGATATTAGGTAATACCCATCATTAAAAAAAAATCTTTGGTGAAATAAGTTTGTGAAACATTGTATTATTATATACTTCTGGAAATTCAGAGTGTGCATCAGTATAATAATAGTTCTGAGATTTCCTACAGTAAAAACATCTATTGATTTTTAACATGGCTTTTCCAGTCCTTACTCAAGTATGAAAAATACTCATGAGTCACTGTTTCATGGAGCAGTTCCTGGCAAATTCTGGATTAATATGATGATGCCTGACTCAACAATGGCTAGCATCAACAGATAAGATAAAATCAAAATTACACACAATTTCTACATATAACCCGGGGAAAGGTGAAGATTCACGTTATACGTTTCTAGAGATTACAAATATAACAAGAGTTTTCTCTCCCTAAAATGAAGAAGAGTTGTAAAAATCTATGTATGTCTGGTAGAAGAAAAGAACATAAAGAAAAACATCAAGGGGCGCCTGGGTGGCACAGCGGTTAAGCATCTGCCTTCAGCTCAGGGCGTGATCCCGTCATTATGGGATCGAGCCCCACATCAGGCTCTTCCGCTATGAGCCTGCTTCTTCCTCTCCCACTCCCCCTGCTTGTGTTCCCTCTCTCGCTGGCTGTCTCTATCTCTGTTCAATAAATAAATAAAATCTTAAAAAAAAAAAAAAAGAAAAGAAAAACATCAAGGCACATTTAATACAGATCTTTGCCCCTACTGGGTGTTTAAAAACACACACATTTCATCTGAATACTCATTTCTAGAGACACGTACAAGGTGTTGAAAAAGGACATGCTTATATGGACTTGTAGAAGGATCACACTGAAAGCATCAGTGACAATAGTGCACAAACGTAACCACTGAGATAAGAATTGTGATTTGGAGAATAGAGAAAGGACCCAAATTAATAAAATTATGAATGAAAAAGGAGAGGTCACAACCAACACCAATGAAATTGGAAGGATTATTAAAAGCTTTTATCAACAGCTTTATGCCAATAAATTAAGCAATCTGGAAGAGATGGAGGCCTTCCTGGAAACCTATAAACTACCAAGACTGAAACAGGAAGAAATTGATTTTTTAAACAGGCCAATTAATTATGAAGAGATTGAGTCAGTGATAAACAACCTTCCAAAAAACAAAACTCCAGGCCTGGACGGTTTTCCCGGAGAATTCTACCAAACATTCAAAGAAGAAGTAATACCTATTCTCCTAAAGCTATTTCAAAAAATAGAAACAGAAGGAAAGCTACCAAACTCATTCTATGAGGCCAATATTACCTTGATCCCCAAACCAGGCAAAGACCCCAACAAAAAGAATTACAGACCGATTTCCCTAATGAATATGGATGCCAAAATCCTCAACAAGATCCTGGCTAATAGAATCCAAAAGTACATTAAAAGGATTATCCATCATGACCAAGTGGGATTCATACCTGGGATGCAAGGGTGGTTCAACATTCGCAAATCGATTGGGGTCTTAGATTTTATCCAGAAAGAAAAATTCAGAAATCATATGATTCTCTCAATACATGCAGAAAAAGCATTTGAGAAAATACAGCATCCTTTCCTGATTAAAACCCTTCAGAGTGTAGGGATAGAGGGCACATTCCTCAATCTCATAAAAACCATCTATGAAAAGCCTACAGCAAATATTCTCAATGGGGAAAAGCTGGAAGCTTTTCCCTTAAAATCAGGAACACGACAAGGATGCCCACTCTTGCCACTCTTATTCAACATAGTACTAGAAGTCCTTGCAACAGCAATCAGACAACAAAAAGGGATAAAAAGTATCCAAATTGGCAAAGAAGAAGTCAAACTGTCTCTCTTCGCAGATGACATGATACTCTATATGGAAAACCCAAAAGAATCCACTCCCAAACTATTAGAAGTTATAGAGCAATTCAGTAATGTGGTGGGATACAAAATCAATGCTCAGAAATCAGTTGCTTTTCTATACACGAATAATGACACTTCTGAAGAAAGAGAAATTAGGGAATCCATCCCATTTACAATAGCACCAAAAACCATACGTTACCTTGGAATTAACTTAGCCAGAGACGTAAAGGATCTATATTCTAGAAACTATAAATCACTCTTGAAAGACATTAAGGAAGACACAAAAAGATGGAAAAATACTCCATGCTCATGGATCAGAAGAATTAACATAGTTAAAATGTCCATGCTACCCAGAGCAATCTACACTTTCAATGCTATCCTGATCAAAATACCGATGACATTTTTCAAAGAACTGGAACAAATAGTCCTTAAATTTGTATGGAACCAGAAAAGGCCCTGAATCGCCAAGGAACTGTTGAAAAGGAAAAACAAAGCTGGGGGCATCACAATACCGGATTTTGAGCTGTACTACAAAGCTGTGATCACAAAGACAGCATGGTACTGGCACAAAAATAGACACATAGACCAGTGGAACAGAATAGAGAACCCAGAAATGGACCCTTGGCTCTTTGGGCAACTAATCTTTGATAAAGCAGGAAAAAACATCCGGTGGAAAAAAGACAGTCTCTTCAATAAATGGTGCTGGGAAAATTGGACAGCTAGATGCAAAAGAATGAAACTTGACCACTCTTTCACACCATACGCAAAGATAAACTCCAAATGGATGAAAGATCTTGATGTGAGACAGGAATCCATCAAAATCCTAGAGGAGAACATAGGCGGCAACCTCTACGACATCAGCCAAAGCAACGTTTTTCATGACACATATCCAAAGGCAAGAGAAACAAAAGATAAAATGAACTTGTGGGACTTCATTAAGATAAAAACCTGCACAGCCAAGGAAACAGTCAAAAAAACTAAGAGGCAGCCCACGGAATGGGAGAAGATATTTGCAAATGATGCTACAGATAAAAGACTGGTATCCAAGATCTACAAACAACTTCTCAAACTCAATACGCGAGAAACAAATAAACAAATCATAAAACGGGCAGAAGATATGAACAGACACTTTTCCAATGATGACATACAAATGGCTAACAGACACATGAAAAAATGTTCAAAATCATTAGCCATCAGGGAAATTCAGATCAAAACCACACTAAGATACCACCTTACGTCAGTTAGAGTGGCAAAAATTGACAAGGCAAGAAACAACAATTGCTGGAGAGGATGTGGAGAAAGGGGATCCCTCCTACATTGTTGATAGGAATGCAAGTTGGTACAGCCACTCTGGAAAACAGTGTGGATGTCCCTTAAAAAGTTAAAAATTGATCTACCCTATGACCCAGCCATTGCACTACTGGGTATTTAACCCAAAGATACAGCATAGTGAAGAGAAGGGCCATATGCACCCCAATGTTCATAGCAGCATTGTCCACAACAGCTAAATCGTGGAAGGAGCCGAGATGTCCTTCAACAGATGACTGGATTAAGAAGTTGTGGTCCATATATACAATGGAATATTACTCAGCTATCAGAAAGAATGATTTCTCAACATTTGCTGCAGCATGGACGGCATGAAATAAGTCAAGCAGAGAAAGACAATTATCATGATTTCTCTCATCTATGGAACATAAGAACTAGGAAGATTGGTAGAGGAAGAAAGGGATAAAGAAAGGGGGGGTAATCAGAAGGTGGAATGAAGCATGAGAGACTATGGACTCTGAGAAACAAACTGAGGGCTTCAGAGGGGAGGGGGGTGGGGGAATGGGATAGGCTGGTAATGGGTAGTAAGGAGGGCACGTGTTGCATGGTGCACTGGGTGTTATATGCAACTAATAAATCATCGAACTTTAAAAAAAAAAAAAAGAATTGTGATTTGGAAGTCTAATGAAATAGTGACCCTGAAGTATACTTAGAGTGAGCAGTTGTGTATCCTGAGGGAGTGGGAGAAGTCCTAGGTCTAGGTTAGTGATCAGATGGATAATAATACTATTGGTGAAGATAGAGTTAGGATGTGGAACAGATTTAAGATGATGGGAAATAGTGATATCTAGTAAGGTCAGGTTCAACTTTTAGTATCTTGTGAAAAAAGTAGGTCTGACTTGCCATCAGATGTAGGTAAATGTCTTGAGAATAGAGTGAGAAATACAGGATAGAGAGAACAGCGTTAGGAATCGCTAATACGTAGGCAGTGTATCAATGTGTAGGTGAAAAGCTAATGGGGCAGATGGTGATATTTGGTGTTGAGAAGGAGCCATCACAGAGCAGAAAGATCTCTAGGAAAGTGCTATAGGAGATGTGCTGTGAAGCCATCACAGCAACGGGATCAGGTATGGTAAATTCAGAAAGAATCCGTTGACCCTGGCAGGTGGGAACTTATTGTTACTTTGCATAAAAAGTTCTGGTTTTGAAGTAAGGAAAATTTAAGCCTCAATAAATTTAGATATTAACTTTCCAGATTAAGGAATTTTTATAGAAAATTTTCTTTGATGTGCTTTCTGTAGAATTAACTGACTAAATGTTTAGGATTACAGACTCTTCTGACGAGAGAAATTCAAAAGATAAATTTTTCATTTATCTTTTTGGTATTTTGGTAAACAAAACTGGAACTGTTATGCAAATTAGAAATATGAATTTAGAAGAAAATTACCGTAGAAAACTTCTTGTTCAAAACGTTATTTTAGAGACTAGGAAACAAGTGGATGGTGATGTGGAGAAAATAGGAAATATACTGATCTTAAGTTGTCTTAATTAGATAGTCTTCTAATAATTTAATATATTTGGAAAAGGTTATACTCACATATTGACATGTGTATGAGATCTATATATTTTTAATTTTGTTTACTGGCATGCAGAGATTTGCCTCAACTCTATAACAAAAATTGGATTTAGTCAGGAGACTGTTGACATTTACCAAGGTGTCATCAAACAGGTAATTGAACTTAATTTTTTTCGTGCTTTAATTTCATGATCACACAGCCTCAGTTGCATAATAAATAATGAAAAAATTAGAGGTTATAATTATTTTTCTGAATTTTTGTTTCAACTAAAGAAAAACAAAAGAGGGAAAAAAATCCCGATTACTGACTTGTAATAAATCTGGGCTTTAGTTTTTATATTACTTTCTACACAGAGTGATTTTTCTTTAGTGAAAACAAGAAATAATAAAGAAAAATAGATAGTCTTTCCCTGGAGTAGCCAAAAAGAGCAATTCACTAGTGACCACTGTAAATTGCTTTAGAACAATAAAGGATGTTGATTCATAGGCCCTGCAAAGACAGAGGACTTAAAGCAGTAAAATGCCAGAACAGTAAGGTGGTATGATGCAAGGGGAATAAGTTCAGTAGTAAAATGGAATGAGGGAAAGCACTAATATAATCTGATGTGTAAAACTTCAGACCTGATGCAATTTTTAAAAAAGTAGCATGATTTTAAAAAATGCACTGTAGATACATAAAGCAGAATGGTGAAGCCAAAAACAAAGAGAGAGAAAGGATACAAAATCAACAAACCAAACATTGAAGAGGATTACAGTTATGGGAATTGAGAATGAAGAAAGATGCTGGATAAGACTGACAGCAGAAGGATAATGAGAGGTGAAAAAGTTGAGATGCCGTGAAGGGTGAAAGCAACAAGGTAACAGGACAGAGGGGGAAGCTCCTTGCAAGGTAATCCAAGAGTAGCAGCTGTGTAAAGACAGCAAGACAGTAAATCACAGAAGAGGCAGGGGGAAAGCCATCAAAAGGAGACGCTGGCTGGTAAAGAAGAGAGAAATGTTGGGTTTACGATCCATTTTCCTTCTAGCAGTAGGAATATTCCTACTATTCATATTTCTAGAAGGTTGGCTGCATTTATACAAGAAACTTGGTATCAGTTCAGGTAAAATGCACATTTAGGAAATGTACTTATGAGCGCACCTGGCTTTTTTTTTTTTTAATATCTGGAAGATTTTGATGTGTTTATTACTAAGCTGTATTAAGGAAGCCATGACTTTCAATGTGGCATAACGGGGAATTGAAAATTTGTAAGCATGTAAAAATGATTAGGTATAATAGAGAATGCACACTTAATCAGTTGAATTTCCCCAAAGTAAAATAGTTTTCGCAGAGCTACCAAATTAAATCTTAACCCAAGAGGTCAATTCAATTAGATTAGTCAGCCTCTCATTCACACTGGGGGCGAGAGGTTATAGAGGACACTTTCAGACCTTCCATGATTCCAATTCAATTGATGGATTGACTACTTTCTCCTTGTGAAAATTCTCTTCTTATGGTTTACATGACACTTTTAAAAAATTCCTTTTACTCCTTCCCACTCCTTTAAATTTTTACCTCCTCGCCCCGCCCCCCCGTGTGTGTATGTGTGTGTGTGTGTGTGTGTGTGTGTGTGTGTGTGTCCAGCAGCAGTTCACTCTCTTTATATTCTCTGCCCTTCAAGCTCATCTACTTTCAGGAATGTAGAAAATTAATCTAGGAAAATTACTCCAAAATCTGTATCAGTAGCTGTGAAATTCCTTTAGATTTTTCCCACTGGTAGAACATTTCAGTTTTATACTTTACTGCTTTGTTTGCCACGGTATAGCTAATTCTGAACTTACTTCCTTTAATTTTTTTTCTATTTTCTATTTTTATGCTCTTTTTTTCTGTTAATGACACGAAGGCAATCTCAAATACCAGATTTGAAAACTTGGAAGACTTTCCCCTTCACCTTATACTTCACAAGTCATGGTTTTAAAGTATTCCTCTACTCCCCGGTACTGTTCCATACGATTCATTGATGCATTCATTGAACATTCAATCTGCCATTTTGCAGGTACTGTTGCAGCAGCCCGGATATGGCGGTGAATGTACCATCCACATGCCTTACCTCATGGATATTCTAGTGATAAAAGATAAAATGTAGCAGTTTAGTGTGTGTTTCTCTTGGGTAAAATCTGAAAGGAAACACATTTCTTTTTTCTGGCTCAATAAAAAGCCACTCATTCAAACTGAGGGCTTCAGAGGGGAGGGGGGTGGGGGAATGGGATAGGCTGGTGATGGATAGTAAGGAGGGCACATATAGCATGGTGCCCTGGGTGTTATATACAACTAATGAATCATCGAACTTTACATCAAAAACCAGGGATGTACTGTATGGTGACTAACATAATATAATAAAAAAATTTTTTTAAAAAAGCCACTCATTTAAAAACTTCGTGTATAGAAAATTCTAGTTAAAAACAAGTTTAACCTGGAGTTGCAATTCATTGAGATTCTTGAGAAGTATTGAAAGGCACCGTTTAAAAATAGTCTATCAATCAAATCAAGTATGATTGAGCGCTTGGGAATGAAGATTTTGTGAGATGCCCCGTTTGGCAGGCCTGGGGGTGATAGAAGTTTGGAGGTCTGTCTTACTCTCTAAAACTCCCTAAAATGAGATTTTTATAGGATCCTTTTTAAATGGTTTTGTAACATAATGCTTATAGTCAAGTATACTTCCCAAATATCACTTACTATATTTTTTCTTCTTTCTCCTTGATAAAATAGAAAAAAAAAAAAAAGACAGAAAAGCAAAACAACACTTAAAACCCTAACACTTAGGAAAGCATTTCGAGTTTTTTTTTTTTTTTTTAAAGATTATTTATTTATTTATTTAACAGAGATAGACAGCCAGCGAGAGAGGGAACACAAGCAGGGGGGAGTGGGAGAGGAAGAAGCAGGCTCCCAGCGGAGGAGCCCGATGTGGGACTCGATCCCGGTAGGCCGGGATCACGCCCTGAGCCTAACGACTGCACTACCCAGGCGCCCCAGCATTTTGAGTTTTGGATGAGTCCTGTTGTAGGTAAAACGATCTAATTCCTCTTGCATTTTTGTGTGGGCAGCATTGCTGAACCTGTACATTTATCTTGCTAGTTTCCACCTTTCCTCTTGTAAGTCTTTCTGTGCACGTGTTTTTTGGACGATGAAATGGGGGCACGGTAATCTGATACTGTCCTGCCCTTATCTTTGTGTGTTACCTAAACCCCCTCATCTGAGCTGTATTTATGACTTCCTAATGCTTCCTTCTGTACTGTTTTTGTTTTTGTTTTATCCAGCCTTGTATTAGCTGTGGATTTGTCATATTACATAAGTAAAATTTGTTCGGTACTTTTTAGAGTACACAATAAATTAATAAATGAATAACTCAGTAACTGCCCAGATGTCATTAAAATTTTTTATATTAATAACGGGAATGTTGTAGATACATTCTATAATCAGGTATAAGTATTTATTAGAAAATAAAGATACTGAAAGGAATGTTAAATATGTTGATAACTTGACAGCAGTTTTCTATATTATTTTTTTGTCTAGTCAACTGGCTATAGTTTAGACTGTCTATAGTTACCTGTGCCTGTTTCTGTGTCCAACACAATTTAACTATTTCCTGTCATTTCGTCAGTAATTTCCTGTTGACTTAGGTGAAAACACAAGAGTGAATTCAGAGGTCAAGAAAGATTGTATGTTGTTATAATCCAGTTCTCTTTTATCACCAAATATTAGCATCTCTGATTTAAAACCTCTCCAGTTTCATGTGGTGGGTTTATTCCTTCCTTCCTTTTTCTCTATGTCTCTTCACACACACATATTCTCACTCACACGCAAACAGCCCTGTCCCAGAGAGTAACTACCTTTTATTTGTCTAACCAGATTGGTACTTGTCATAACAACCATGTTAGATTTTTGAATTAGATTCACGGGAATCTTATAACTTATCTCGAACCAAAACTTACTCATCATTCTAAGCATAGAACCACTATGCCTATTCTTTTACTGAAGTCTGAGACCTACAGATTCTGATTAAGGAGAAGAAAATGCCTTTTTCTCTCTCACTGGAGGACAAGTTTTGGTTTGGGTTAACATGCAGAATCCTTGGTCCATGCAGGGGAAATATTATTCATGCAACAGAAACCATTCCGATGATTAATTATCTCCATCTCCTAGCTCATCAGTTATACAGATTAGGTTAACTTCCCAACTAGCCATGATCTCATTAATACATAAATTCCATATTTATTTACAGTAGTCTCTAGTGTAAGAATATAAAATACTGTTGGGAGTATTTTATGTGATAGTAGAAAGTACCAAGGAAGTTATGCAGATTCAGTACCTGAGACCAGCACAGCGTTATCTGAAAGGCTTGAATCAGAAAGTACTTAGGAGAGTTGTACTTGTTCCTTCTTCCTACAGTACCCATCACTCTGTATTGTCTTAAGCATGCTGCTTTCCACTTAGAAGTGAACTCCCTGAATTCCAAAGTCCTATCCACTTGAAATCCCTTAAAACACACACACACACACACACACACACACACACACACCAAAAATCTCTTTTCCAAAGCTGTCCCTTCCACATGTGCTCAGAGTGTTAATTTTTCTTTTTGTATTTTTTTGTATTTTTTAATTTATTTTTTAAATGTTTTTAAATTATGTTAGTCACCATACAGTACATCCCTGGTTTTTGATGTAAAGTTCGGTGATTCATTAGTTGCGTATAACACCCAGTGCACCATGCAGTACGTGCATTGAAAAGAGCCTGCTTTGCTTTCGTCATTCCCCTTGGCCTAAAAGTTTACTCAAGCCTTACTTACTTAAAATGACCATTCTTAAAACTGAGGGTACAATGAACTAAATGCAAGAGGAAAGGCAGTAAAAATTAATTAATATTCATAATTAGGATCTAAGTCATCAGAATGTTTAATGGATATCCAATATGCAGTATTTAAGAAAGCACAGACTGTTTCTATTTAAAATAGTAAAAGAAATGAATTCTTAGCAATTTATAATACAATTAAAGAAAAATACATTTAGGTCTAAAACTTCACTTCTTATATAAACATAAAATTTTAGTGGTCGGAAAGGACATTTCTCCCTTTCTTTCAGTAGCAAAGAAACTGAGGCCCATAATAGAAAAATGAATTGCTTAGTGCCATGATCTAGGGGGTAACAGAATTAGTTATATAAGCCACATCTTCTTCTCGATGGTTAATAAGTTTTTATTGAATACTTATGTTTCAGGCGCTAGGCAGCACAGTAAAATGCTCACGACAGAGCCAGCCTCGTGACTCCTTCCATCCATGGAAACAGCCGGCCTGCCTTAAATACTGAAACAAGCTTTGGTTCAGTACTCACTTTCTATTTCCTACTTTTCTCAGTCTCATTTTTCAAGTTGAAACTGCTTTATTATTGCCCTTCCTCCCTAATATTTTTTAATGACCCCAAAAAACCATTTTAAATATGAATAAACTTAGATTAATGCAACAGTACTATAACTGCATTTGCCTCATAAAAGTCAGAATTAAAAAAAAAAGTATATTCTTATTTAAAAAAAAGATTCATTCAGGCATACTATGCCTTATTATTTTGTGAAAACTACATTTTGATATGAATGCTCAATAAGTAATATTCATAATTTTAATAGCATAAGTGTGTAAGGAGTGTATTGAATTACATCTCACGTAAGCCTTTTATTATAAATTTCCATAGGTTTGGATTTTTTTAAGTATAGAAAGAACATCCTTTTTTCACACGTAGTGTTTTCCCACCTTTATATGCATTTAATGCCAAATACAAAGTGGAGATTCTACCTTATTCTCTTATTTAAGAGTGCTAAAAGCTTATAACCAATAAACTTATTAATGTTACATTTCTCAGTAAATCTATATATTTTCAGTAAGATGAACTGATATCGTGATGGTATCCTTGAAGGGTTTAGAACAGTTTATCACTAAACCATCCATCTGCAGAATAAAATCTTGGTGTTCTCCCCTGTAACATTGGTCTTCTCTGGTTAATTTAGTTGGCTTGTAGTAAATGACTTGAAGGCTGACCTAATCTCTAAATATTGCTCTGTGAAATGTTCTGTATTTTGTGTCTTCTACTTACTTTTGTGGAGTCGATATTTCTCTACTCCTCTGAAAACCTAGTTTTGTAGTCCCTTGTTACTTTCCTTAGCGGGGCAAGCACTATATTATTATTTTTTTTTAACCGTAATAGTTGACTGCTGCCCTGCAGCCCCTAACCACCTCAATTCCCTTGGTTTTTTTAAACGAAAAGATTGGAAATGCACACATAACCGAAACTTTCACAAATTCATTGAACCTGAAAAGCTAAGAAAACCTTGTTAAATGCTGGAGCAGCACACAAGAACAAGTCTGAAGCAATTTAGAAATATAACACAGAATTAGTGATCTCAGTGCATGAAGAAAATGAATTGGAACAGGAGAAAAGAAAGGATACCTAAAATAGAGTGGAAAGTAGAAAATATGGGTATTTTGTATTTATAAATTAAAATACAGTTCAGACCTCTAGCTTTAAAATATGTGCATACACATGAATCCTTACTTAAAAGAAGTATTCTTAACTATTGAATGCATCAGACCAGGTTTTAGTTTTCCATAGTCTTTGTTACCATGATTTTGGATGTGATCATTTATTTCCAAATAATTTGTTTACTTTATTTTACTTTTTGAAAATGTCATGAATAAATGGGATTTCAGAAACTGACTGAGAAGGGAAGACAGCTTAGTAATTTCTTTTCAGGAAAATATTTCAAACTTAGAGTGCTGCAAGATGAATTGTGAAGTGAATCCTGAACGAAGCAAAACATTGGTGGCAGGCCAAGGAAATACTTGATTTAGAGCTCCCTTTACAATATATGCAAGTCTTTTGCTACATGTGTCACATTTTATGTTATATACTATTACTGTGTGTCTTAACTCCAAAACCTATCCTCTTTGAGAGGAGGATTAATACATGGTTTCTCTTCCTTGTTCTGTGGCATGTGACATGGTGATTTATTGATATTACTGAGATGAATAGAATGTGAAAAGAAAGGGAGGTAGGAAAAGAGGAGGAGAAAAATCATGTTGTTTAGATAATTTTATGAAAGTGCTGTGAGAGAGAGGTTAGAAATGATACATAAATCAGGACAGGAGCAATGGAAATGTTTTGAGAAGGTCAGGGGAACAATTCAAGCAAATATCCTATTTCTGGGATGACATATTTCCAGTGTCTTTTAGATTATGTTACTTCACAAACCTGATTTTCACGTAAGAACTTGGTTAACTGTATACCAAAGACTTACCAAAGACTGAGCCAGAAGCAAATCTAGGTAGCAGGATACACATTAGTCGCTCGTATCGTGGCCAGTATATTCAAATTGTGAGTAATAATTGGATTAAATTGTTAGGTTTTCCTTCAGTCTCATTCTGGAGCACAATTAGTGGCCAACATTATGCTGCACTTTTCTAATGCAGACTCAACATGGAGATAACAACCACAACACTGTTTTTAATGATAAATAAACCAGGGTCATTTTTGTGTTGCAAAAACTATTAGCTACATGAAGAGAAGCAGCTTAAAGTGTTTTCTTCTCACTTTGCAAATTAAATGGATACACACACACCAGCAAGGGAAGGATATTTATATAGAACCATACAATGTGAGGATATATATGTATTGTATACAATGTGTATAGTGTCGTTTCCACCATTGCACACAATAACAGATATTTGTTATGGGGAAGAAGTGAAATTTTAAAAATGGTTAATTACAGATGAACATGACAGCAGCATAACTGCATTTGCTTCATAAAAGTCAGGACTTTCAAAAGACTTATATAAGTAATATCCATTATTTTAATGATTTAAGTGTATGAGGAGTGTGTGTCGCGCTGGGTTATAACTCATTTGAGCCTTTTGTGTATTTCCATACGTCAATAATGACATAACACTAGGAAGGTGTTCTCTAAAGGGTGAAAAATAGAAAAGTGGTTTATTATTAAATCATCCACCTACAGCATAACATCTCAAGCTCTTCGCTGCAAAAAGATGGCCAATGAAATCAAACCGTTCTCACTTGCCACAGGTTACTGCTGAAAGATAGCATTATAGGATGTTAAAAATATTTTTATTTTATTAGTAGGCTTTGTATTTTAGGGAAGTATTTGGTGTACAGAAAAATTGTGCCAAAAGTACGGAGGATTCTCATATTTGTTCCTCTCGCCCTACTGCACAGTCTCTCCTATTGGCAAGTTTTGAATTAGTGTGATACATTTATTACAAGTGATGAGCCAACATGAACGCATTATTAAATAAGTCCATAGTTTATATTAGGGTTCACTCTTTGTGTTGTATGGTGTTTCGGGTTTGGACAAATGTGTAATGTCATGTATGCACCATGATAGAGCAACAGAATAGTTTCACTGCCCCAAATATCCTCTGTTTACCATGTGTTCATCTTTCTCTTCTTCACTGCTACCTCCTTCCCCACAACCTCTGGCAACCACTGTTTCTATGGTACTACCTTTTCCAGAATATCATACAGTTGGAATCATACAGTACGTAGCCTTTTCAGATTGGCTTCTTTCAGTTGGTAATATGCATTTAAATTCCCTCCATGTTGTTTTGTGGCTTGATAGCTCATTTCTTTTTGTTGCTGGATAATACGCCATTGTATAGAGGTATCACAGTTTGTCCATTCATCTATTCAAGGACATCTAGGTTGCTTCCAAGTTTTGGCAGTTATGGGTGAAGCTGCTAACAGACATTCATGTGCATGCTTTTGTGTGGACATGGTTTTTACTGAGAAAAAAATCTATATATGTAGAAGTGATATTGCTGGAATACATGGTAAGCCTATGTTTAGCTTGTTAAGAAACTGCCAAATTATCTTCTAAATGGTGATAACATTTCACATTCCCATCCACATTGTATGAGGGTTCCTGTTGCTCCACATCCTCACCAGGTTTGGTGTTGAGAGTGTTCTGGATTTTGGCCATTTTAATTATGTAATGATACCTCATGTTTGTTTTAATTTGCAATAGTAAAATGACATATGATGTTGAGCACCTTTTCATGTACTGATTTGCCATTTGAATATATTATTTGAGGTAATGTCTTCATATTTTTGCCCATTATTTCCTTGGGTTGTTTGTTTTCTTCTTTTGAATTTTAAGTTTCTTTTGTATATTTCAGGTACCAGTCCTTTTATCACCTTAGTGTTTTGCAAACCTTTTCTTCAAGTCATTCATCTCTTCATTTTCTGAACTATGTCTTTCCCACTTTTAATTAAGTCCGGTTTATGATTTTTTTCTTTCATGGATCATGCTTTTGGTATTATATCTAAACAGTCCTTGCTAAGTTGTTAGCAGTGGTTATCTCTTCATTTGTTTTCTAGAAATTCCATAGTTTTGTGGTTTTATGTTTAGGCCTACATCCATTTTGAGTTAAGTTTTGTGAAAGATATAACATCTCAGTCTAGATTCATCTTTTTTGCATGTGAATGTCCAGTGTACCATTTCAACCCATTTATTGAAAAGACTGTCTTTTCTCTTTTACTTTTGTTCCTTTTGCAAAGAACATGTGACTATATTTGTATGGGTCTATTTCTGAGTTCTGTGTTCTGTTCCATTGATCTATTTTTTCTATTCTTTCACTAATACCGTACTGTATTTATTATTGGAACTTAATTGTAAATCTTGATGTTGAGTAGCTTAAAAAGTATATTAGTTAGTAAAACTTTTAAATCATGAACATTGTTATGTCTCTTTTTTTTACAATATAGAAAAAATTATAAAAGAAAAAGTCTGTCTTTTGGAACTTAGATTGCATGTTAAATTCAGAGGCTAAAGCATTATTATTGCACTTTTATAATCTGTGACTTTTCTTTTTACTTTTGGGCAGTTCACTTGCCCTTTAATTCTCCCAGTGACTTTGTGCGCTGGTTATTTTAGTAGCTTTTATTTGATCTCATTTTTAAAGTCGTCTTTGTATAGAAAACAATGATAGAACAAAACCAGCTTTTAACTATATATATTTATGTATAATTTTGAATTTCCTCCTGAAAGAGACTAATGTGTGTCGGAGTTAGGGCATGATGGTAAAGTGGGTGTGCACATTACACACGCACACACACACACCCATGCATTTCCCCAGGTCAAACAACGTGGAATTAGGAAACAGGAAATACTGAAAGGATGAGAGGAATGAGTTGTCACTGTTTCAGAGTAATCTCAACTATCTGATAGAAATATGATGAAGGAAAGTGATTCATAGATCATGAACTATCTTCTTGAACTAAATAACAGAGTACGTAATAAGACAAAATAAATTCAGTGGATCATTTGGGGACCTAGAATTGTAGTGACTGGTTGTGTTTTAAGTAGAGGAGTAGTTTATAGTAGAGGATTATATGTGAAAGGAAGGGCAATTGAAAAGAGATAAACCTAAAAACCAACAAAAAACCCTCCATGGACATATTATCAACAGTGGAAAAAGTGGAAAAAGCACAGGCTTTAACCTAATGGGTAGATCACTGATCAGACAATCCCCATGCACTCTCACGCATTCCTACTCTCTACTTTCCACATTACATGGCTTGATAATAAACTAATTTAAAAATCATACAACAGATTTGCTGGTCTCATCATTAGAACACACATGATAAAATTGGAAAATATGATTTGTCAAAGAAGTAGTTTGTTGAAATTTCATGACCAGTTTTTTTTTTTTTTTTTTGCTATAATGATCTGTTAATGTCAGATCAAATATCAGGTAGGATACACATACCCATTTATGAAGGCCTTTTTATTGTCCATAAGTTATATGTCAAAAGTTCCTATGTTTGGAAAAAATAGGCAATTATCACTAAAAGCAATCCGTTAACAGTCCACAGGACTTCATTTTCATTATAGAAATTCCAAAATAACCTTGTCTTCATTGAAAGCTGTGTAATAATTTTAGATATATATATTTCCTAAGAACAAAATATTTATGTGCCTAGAAGTGCCAGTCTATGATGTGAATGTAAAGTAAAAAGAGTTTTACAAACATTCATAACTCCTCCAGCACATAACAAGGTAAGGATATGAATAAAGGTACAGCGTGCATTAAGTCCTAGGATACAGTGTAGGCAGGTACCACATGTGTTAGGAGAAGTGTGTCTATCTCCTCACTATCCTAGAAAGTAGTTTGTGACCTTGAGCAAGTCTTTTAAATCTTATAAACTTAATTCCTCTCTCTGCAAAATAAAAAGTTTAGCATAGGTAATTTCAAAGTGTATTAGAATCTTAAAATCTCACTATCCATAAGTACATACTTACGGCAAGAACATGTATGTATAGATTTGTTTCATCCTGAAACAAAATAAGATAGCAAATTAAAAAATTATTTATTTTCCAGGGACTATATTGTGAAATGATCATTTTTTAGATGAAGTCAGTATTAATTCCACTCCAAAAAATTTCAGTATTATCAGCCCAATACTGCATGGTGATCTGGGATGCCCTGTGTTAATAATGGTATAAATTTTATGGCATCCCTTTTATGTGCAGTGACTTTCAGTGAGAGAAACAATATAACAATTATAAAGTTAGGAAAAAAGAGAAGGTCCCCCCCCTTTTTTTTTCCTTACTACAGAGGATTTTATGGAAGTTGACTTCACAAAAGCTAATCAGTCCCCCAGGGAATTAGAAGCATTCACTTGCCTATTAATTCTCCTAATATCTTTGTGCTCTGATTGTTTCAGTAGCTTTTATTTGGTCTCATTTTTAAATGTCTTATTTGTATAGCCTTATTTTATGAGAAAGAAAAGCAATAGGCAGATATAAAAAGAATCTGTAATTAGTTTGATCTGTGATAGTTAAAAGCTGCTAAATAACCCGAGAAAATTCAAATCCTTTTATAAATTAATCTACCACAAGCATCACAGTTTCATAATTTATGTTATTTTTCTTCTGTAATTTTTAAAATTAATTTTTGGAGATTCAAAAAACATAACAAAATGGTGTAACTCATTATATTTTGGCCCACCTTGTTCTTGCTCCAGATAATATGTAAATAAATGATAATGCTGTTATTACTATTAAATGAATTTGCTCTCAAAATTATATTTTATGATATTTTAGCAAGATTTTACAGTCTGTTTAAGCAAATACTCTTTAGCAAATACTCTTTCTTCTCTGTAAGCTTTTTATGCTTGCTTTTTAAAAAATCCTTGGGATTTTATTGGACTGCACGAATATTACTTTTGTTCTATATAAACAGATTGGAACCTCACTGATAAACAACAGTGTTATGTATAAATGTTGCAAGTTTGCACTAAATGGTAGGCTTTTCTGAGTGGCTCAGAATATGTAAGTATAGTTTTTAATTCTAAGGAAATGACAGTACAGAGGCTGAAGTCACATAAGTGTGTGTGACATATATATTTTGGAAAGAATGATTTTTTATTTTAGCATTTATATTACCAAGAAAAAAATGAGGACTGCCTTCTCATCATCTGTTACATGAATCAGAAACAGAAGATGTCAAAATACAACAAACTAATAATTAGCTGGACATAGAAAGGTCTATTGTAAATAAGTCTGCTTTCTACTTAAATGTATAATAATTCAATTTATAGGTTAAGCCAGAAATTAAAGACTGAGTGATATCTCTCTATATATTTTATTGAAGTGTAGCTGACACACAGTGTTGCATTCGTTTCAGATGTATAAGATAGTGATTCAACAACTTTATATGTTATGCTATGCTCACTGCAAGTGTAGCCACCACTGAGTGATATGTATTGACAAGCGAAAGCAGAGAAAGCTTTCTTTGGTTCTTTCTGTTTCTGGTAGCATTTTACATGTTTTTCACGAAGAATTGTGGATGATTTGTGAGCCCAGCTCAGATTCTTTGCACTTATTTGTCTTCCTGGAATATTCTTTCCTGGATATCTGAATGGCTCTGTCTTCCCCCTTCACTCATCTGGGCTCTGGTCAAATCACACCAGACACATTTCTTGATACACTTTCTAAAACATATTCTCTAACATATTACAATCTATTGGCATCCTGACTTATCTTTTTTTAAAAAATAAATTTTATTTTGAATTAATTTCAGACCTACAGAAAAGTTGCAGAGATAGTACAGTGAGTTCCTATATGACCCTCACCCAGTTTTGGCTTCCCCTAATGTTATTACCTTGTATTATAGTGGTACATTTGTCAAAACTAAGAAGCTAATGTTGGTATGTTACTGTCCTTTTTTGGGCTTTAGGAGCCAGTCCAGAGTACCATGTTGCATTTAGTTTTCAGGTCTCCTTTGTTTTCTCGGGTCTGTGAAATGATCTTTGTCTTTCCTCATTTTTCATGAACTTCACAGTTTTGAGGAGTACTAGTCGGGTGTTTTGTACTTCAGTTTGAGTTTGTTTGAAGTTTGTTTCATGATTAGACTGGAGTTCTTATAATTATTTTGAAAAAAAAATGCTTTAAGCATTTCTAAAAATGCTATCGTGGTATATAATTGGTGTATCTATGTATCATAAAATTCTTCTAAAAGAAATTTCTTCCTATATTTATTTCTCTTTCTCTCATTCTATCTCTTTCTACCCCTTTTTCCTTGTATTCCTCTATCCCGCTTTCTTTCTTTGTCTGTTTTTCTTTCATTTCTTTCTATATATTTTAATTTTTTATGTGTATATAATTTACCTTCTCAGTTCATGTAATTAATCCAACTTATTTTTGAGGATCTTATTTGTAAGGCTGTCTGCATCCTGCCGTAGATACAACAGTGAACAGAAATAATATCTTGGACTATGAAAGAGTTAAATTCATGAAAGAGGACATAAATATTTATCAATAATCAGGTAAATGGAACATGACAGATGGTGGTAAGTAGTATAGAGAAAAAATAAAAACAAGATAAAAGGATAGGGAATGTTGGGGTGGGTGGAATGCTAATTTAAATAGGGTGGTCAGTGAAGAATTTATAAAATGATTTTTTGGGGGAGAGAACAGAATGAATTGAGGGTGTGATGCATGGAAATGCATGAGGAAGTGCAGGTAAAGGAGGAATACTTTTAGTTGCCCTTGCACGGGGAACTGCTTTGCGTATTTAAAGGCCAGAGAAGAGGATAGTGTGACTAGGCCAGAGCAACAGGATAAGTGCTCAGAGTGATATCAGAGAGGTAACGTTAAGTGAGAAGCATGTGAATTCTTGCAGGCTGATTTATGGACTTTGACTGTGAGTGAGATGGGATGCTATTAGAAGGTTTAGAGTTATTATGTGACTCATTATTATTGTTTTTATTACCACTTAGGAAATAGACTTGGGTGAGTAGATAGCAAAGGAGAAATCAGAGAGAAAACTAGGAAGTATTACAATAACCCAGCTGAGGGAGTGAATACAAGTGAATTAATAATAGAAATTATAAGTGGTCAGATTCTGGATAAATTGTGAAGTTAGATCCCACAGGATATACTTATTTAGGGAAGAATCAAAGATGCTCTCAAACTTTTGGCTCTGAACTAATGAAACAATTATATTACCATTTATTGAGCAAGGGAAGATTTGAGGGAAAAAGAGAGAGAGAGAGAGAGAGAGAGAGACTTTAGATGAGAGAACATATACATCAAGATTTTGATTTGGTACATTTTCTATTTATGATACTTACTAGACCTAAGTGAAGATGTCATTTAGGCAGTTGGTCTCGAGTGCAGAACCATAAGAGGTTCTTCCTGGAAGTATAAATTTGGTATTCATCAGAATATAAACAAAATTTAAAGCATGCATTCTCTGAATGGATGTTAACTCCCTCACGGAAGTGAAAATTGGTTCTTGGAGGGTGGGAAAATCTTTGATATTGCAATGGTCTATGGGCCTCTATAGCTCAGACCTATCTGACAAATTCTTATTTATAATATTTAATTTCTCTCAGGGAGAATGTAAAGTTAATTTTTCTCCTTAGGGAGATGTTAATGGAAAAAAATGTTTCAGAAACATTGGCTTATATTTATAAGATTCTATCAGATTATCTGAAATATGAGATCAGATAAAGAATAGAAAACTCTGAAGAATCATCCTTGGGCCATTATAAATGACAGAATTTGCAGAAATAGTAAATAGCCAATAGATGAAATGGAGAGAGATGGGCCAGGGGGGGTAGCAAAAGAAGAGAGTGCTGTTGTACATATCAGGTGAAAATGTTTTTTAAGAAAGTAGAAATAATATTTTCTGTCAATTGCTATAGAAAATAAGTTGAGAAAAACATTGCCAATAATTCTTTTGAGTGTTTCCTTAGAAAGGAAAAAGGAAAGGCACATTAAATGGAGAATTTAGTTTGTTTTATAAATAACGAGTTATTACTATATGTCTGAATGTTATGGTAATAATGCAGTAGAGAGAGTAAACTGATATGAACAGAAAAGGAGCCAACATCTGGATCAATACGTTGGAGGAAATAAGACACTATTGATTCTAGTGAATGCAAAGGGTTGACATTAGCTTTAAACACAATGACAATATCTTTAAATACAGGCGTGATGACAGTACAGTCACAGAGGGAGATCGGTGGTATGTGGGTAGGGGGCAGTGAGAGCCCTAGGAACCCTCTTCTCATTGCTTTTATGTTCTCTACAAAATAAAAACAAAGCCATTAAGCGAGTGGAGAGGGCAGAGAAAGGGTTGGAGTTTTGAAGAGGGATGAGAAGGCACAAAATAAACTTAGGGAGAATAGTAAAATGAACTAGGAAAACACAGTATGAGTCTAGGGAGTTTTGGTGGCCTAGTTGAGACTAAAAATTGGTAATCTAAAGTGACCTGACTTAGTATAGCTTTATATTTTCCTCTAGCAACATTAAGCCGTGTAAGCACAGGCTGCGTATATGTGGAATTTCGTATTTTTTGTTTTTATTTTCAGAGAAATGAATTGAGGCTTATGCAAGGAAGTGATCGTAACGGTGCACAGTGGAATCTAGGTTGAATAAAGAAGGAATAAAAACAGAAGAAGAGGGCTGAGAAAAATTGGGAAGATCAATGGATGGTATGTGCTAGAGGAGCTGAGAAATTATGGGAAGTCAGTTGCAGTGCTGATACAGAAAAATGGAATGTGATAGAAATTAGGATATTTGAAACATATCTGATATTTGGATTATGAAAAGGTATTAGCTATCAGTAATGTCAAATTCTAGAACATTATGTGCATCAAGAGCTGAGGTAAGGTGGAAAACACATTCATAGTAGTACGGGTAGTTCAAGATTCTAAGAACAATCAATACTGAAAGATTATGTACTTGGTTATTAAAACACCAAAAATCATAACAGGGTAGTGCTGTTAATAGTAAAACGTTAATAAGTTAAAAAATCTGTAGATGATTGAAGAAAGGAGTAGTAGTGGGTAACGTCATATGATATGATAGCATGAACCTTGACACTGGGGACTTGTAGGGAGAAGGGTTTATCATGGCCTACAAACACTAATGTGGTCTGTTTCATTCTCTGCTAAATTTCTTGTGTCTAACATAGTTCCTGGAATTTAGTAAGATTTCTCAGAAATTTGCTAAATGAATGAAATGTTGAGTGCCTCTATAAAATGAAGGGAATCAATAGTACTTCTTAAAAAGAATTCCCACTTTCAACATTTACAAATATGAATATTATTCAATGTGTGCTGTACTTACAGATGGTTATAATGAAAATGATGCTTAACAATTTGTACCACATTTAGCTTTACCTCGCCGTAGTCCAATTATTACTTTAATTAAGTCCTATGTCATTACTTCTACTTCAGTAGGTACTGGGCTCAGCAGTAAGTCATTTTTAATACTCTTTCTGTTTTTGAATTGCTCTAAAGCTACAATGGATAGATTTTTAAGTCTTCGAACTCCAGGCTTGGAGGTAGGGTTCCTAATATCTTTCAGTAGTCTTAGATGCTTTATTATTCTAATTTTCACCCAATTAGAATCTTACTGATAATAAGCCTACCACATCTCTCCCCAGTGGGCACTCAGAATCTTAAGAGTTTGCTTCAAAATGGTCTCAACATATGTTCCTGTATTCTGCCCACTTTTAGTTTGAACTAATATAGATCTAAATGTGTTGGATTCTTTTTATTTTTGTAATCACATCTCTGCTTGCCAATCTCCAGATAAAAAAGCTTAGCTTGCATTTCTAATCCCATATAAAACCATGATTTTATCTACCTTCCAGTCTGCCTTACTTATTCCTGTGTCCAATGGCAACAGCTTAGACCCTGATCATGATAAATGTCAAGATCTCTTTAGGGAACATGTTTTTTTGTGGCTCACAGAAGACGTGTGATGTGTTTCCGCAGATACCTGAATAAATTTGTGGTCCTTTAACACCAAATACCAGTGGTATATGGTGGCATGTATAAATGGCACAAGGAAGTCAATCTTGGCTTCAGAATTGATGAAAGTATTCTGTGAAGAAAAACACATACTAACTCTGTTCATCACTATAGAGGTAGCGAAAGAAGATCTCCATGGCACAGCCATTCAGCCTATAAAAGAAGAATATCTAGTTTAGTCGTTTGGTTTACTTGGCAAGAAAATTGAAGCTCAAGGTAGCATGTATTAAAGGGAAGAGACTCATTTCCCATTACTGATGATTTCTTCGTGTAGGAGGACGTTCATTAGCACTGAATTCCTGTTCCCTTTTCATATCTCACTCCTTTCTCTCCTGGGTGAGTTCAAGATCAACTGGGTGTGATCTTTTCAACCCCTTCTTGTCTTCTCACTCTCAGAGTCTGACTCTACACCAGAAGCATATTTTCTGCTCTCTTTGTGTAGAACTTTTACAGTGTCTTTAGTTGTTAAAGCCAAAAGTCTCATTGAGTACATTTTTAAATAACTTTATGGAATATTGTAATGTTTGGCTAGCTGCTTTCTTACATCTAGTTTCACCTTTTCTTCTTTTATCTTTAGCATTATTTACTTACATAAATTTGGGTCTTGTGGTCTCCCTGTCTTCCCTTCAGTGTTCATGTTCCCTAAAAAGTCATATTATAGTGGTTAGGAATACAGTCTTCACATTTATGAGCAGTGAGAAATTGAGCCAGTTACTTAATTTTTTTGTTGTTGCATTTACACATCTGTAAAATGAGCCTAATAAATGCAAAATTACTACAGTGCAATTTATTGGACATCATTCTGCCTCAAAGAGTTCATGGTTTCCTTCATAACCTCTAGAACACTGGCAAATGGACAATCTCAGCATCTTTCTAATAGTTCTCTATCCGACTCCAAGGATATAGATATGTTATTTACACTATCTTGGGGAATTAAGCCAGATGAATAACCTTATTTTTGCAATGGAGCATGTTTTCCACAAAAGATTCTAATGGTATGACCAAAGAAGAAAATGCTTTTCCACACTTCATGGAAGATACCCTGTTATATTTAAAAAAATATTCAGGAATGTTTTTAGTATTAATGTTTATAAAAAATTGTAAATTTAAAAAATAATTGCTTTGTTCATTTCTATGAGAAATATTCATATGTATGTCACATTGGCAATTTTTTTTGTTAGTCCACTTATTCTGTCACATACACCTGAGGAAATATTAGTCTAAGTCAGTATGGAAATTGCATTTGCTAGCATATGAAACTCCAGGAAATTATGTGACTCCATGGAACTAGAAAGAGGAAACAAAACTTTACATGGTCATAATATGTCTTTGTATAGCACCCATTCACTCACCATTCTGTGTAGAAACAGTAATGGTTAAGCACTGATTTTCCTTAAGGAGTATATCTCTCTGGGACCAAGAGGAAATGAAAAGATAACCTTTTGATTAATGTTGATATGAGAGAACTCCGTAAGCATGTGGAAAACAGGTATTTTACATAAAAAGGACAGAATTAATTTGTTGTTTGTTTTTAACTATACTCCTTTTGGTCCTTTTCGTTCATTAACTAGAGTTATGAATTTCTTATTTTGAACACAGTTGAGTAAATTTCATTGTATGTTTAATACAATTAAATGACAGTTTTGACAGGAATATTATTTTCCCTCATTAGGGATAAGTTTTAGAAATATATTGATGTAACACATGAATTTTCAGCTATTTAAATACTTGCTAATTGTGTTAGTATGAATACAGTGTTAGTGGTTTAAAACACAGTTTCGAGATAAAATCCTCTCTAGCATTTGCTTTCTGAAAATAAAATTCTCAATATCTACCCAAAATAATTAGAGCTCTCTAATAATGAGGTCAAACCATGTGCGGTAATCGATCAGCAGCCTGGCAGTAATGGTGTCTGCAAGAAATACATCAAACTAATGAGCAGCTAAGAGACACGAGAATAACTCTTAGTACTTCAGATCTAGACTTTCAATGGCTTCTGAAATACTTCAAAGACAAGGAGGATTAATTTTTTGAAGAAGTCTTTGAAATAAATGTCTTGACTGTTTTTTTCCTTTGCAATTGAAAATAAAATCAAAACATTTTTAATTGAAATATTTATTGTAAAAACAAATCATTGTGAATACATGAAAGCGAGTACTCTTGTCCTCTCTTCTGTCAGTGACTTGCTAGGTGAATATACTGTGAGTGGAATAGAGGCTTGAAAACCTCCCTAACCTTTCTTCTTGGCACAATATATATAAAAATAAGATAAACAGTACACAGCACTTAGAGTTTGTAATTTTCAAACACATAGTAATTTTTCCAATTTCTGTGTACAAGCACTTGTGTAATATGCACCAGGTTCCATAAATCTCATTGATAAAATGTGCTCTTTTTTTTTTTCCCATTTTTCCCCTTAGGAATAATGTTCTATTCAGGGTTTGGGTTGATAGTTTGTACCAGAGAAGCCCTTGGCTTAATAATGGGAATTATTGTCAGAACTCTTACTTAATGTATCTGGTAACTATAGAAGAGTAATAAAAATTATTATAGCTAACAACTTTTTAGGAATTACTGTATTACAGGAAGTATTTTACATGCATTGAACTTAACCCTAGACATAGCTTCTGCTAGTATTTCCATTTTTCATTGAGAAAACTGAGATACAGTATATAAAGTAACTTGGAAAAACACAGTCAGCAAATAGTGAAAGTCTGGTTTGTTCCTAACTAGTCTACTCCACCTGATACTTTATGTAACTATGTTGTGCTGCCTCTTATTAGAAGTGCTTTAGGGGAAACTTATTTAGAGTTATCATTTGAGAAACCTGAAAGACGGTATCTCTTGCCGTTCTGTTTTACTCATTGCAAATTATGCTCAGAGACTGAAATTGTCTTCATCAATAATTTATTTAACACAGGTTCACTGTGAGAATTATAATTTATAGTAGTGTTATTTCACAAACCAGTACACAGGATGGTGTCTGTTAATAAGTCGTTCAAGAACTAGCCTACTCCAAACCAGTGATGGATTAATTACACTGTTGTTCCAGGGAAGGGGAAATGAAAGGAATAATGTCCAGTGTCTTCAGAAAGCTATGTAGAGCAACGAAGGGTAGCCTTGCCCAGACCGAACACTTGAGTTAATCTTCATGAATTCTTGGTATTTAAAGTTTAGATATCCATTACATCATTGCTGTTCTTCCATGTGTTTTTATCAGTAAGTCCCCAGGTAAGTCCCCAGTGGTGCCCATCAATAGTTGAGCTACTAAGTGCTCATCGACAACAATACATGTTGATGACAACATCCTGGCAAGCTTCCTCAATGTAAAGAAATTCACTCTTAGATCAGAACAACTTCACTCAAGTCATGAACAAGTAGATTTGAAATCATAACAAACCAGTACACAATACATTCTTAGAACCTACTTCTGTTATTTCCATATTAAGAATCATGGGGTATAGATCTGCATTATTTCATTGAACTTTCCGCAATGATATACATGTTCTATACTCTGCACTTTCCAATATGATGGCTATTGATTCACTTAAAATGTAATTGGTAAATGTAAGAAATTAAATTTAAGCTAATTTTTAAAATTTAATTTTAATACAAACTTAAACAGCCACATGTTGCCAGTGGCTGCTGAATTGGAGAGTGGTGGTCTAAACTTCATGGTTTATCCATGAGGTGACTTGTGGCATACAGATTGATCCAAGAGGCTACTCATAGCATAAACCATGTGTGAGCTAATTTGCCCTAAAAGTCATGCTCCTAATCCGACAGATTTGGGGCTTGTTCCAGAGATCCTATCCTGATTGCAGCTCTGGTCTTTCCTTAATTCCCTTATCTACAGTTCTGAGAATGATGACACTAATATACTGAAGAAGGTGACAATCAGGGACAGTAATTAGAGACTAAAGACAGAGACGGGTCAAGGAAAGGGACAGTTTAGATGAGCTCTCCTAAATTGAGGATTAGGGAATGTAAGTGCCAGGCTCTTCTACCAGTGGAACTGCACAGATGGGTCTTTTCTTCCATCTTTTCGGTGATGCTTTTTCATCCATTTTCCTTTTCAGTGCTTGTGGATAGTGCTTCAAACTAGGTTTTCTATAGAACAGACTCAGTCTAATTAACTTGAGCCTATTTTCCTTTAACTGGAGTTAACACATCTTTTTGAAATGTCTTCTTGCAGTTGCTATTAGGGAAAGGGAAAGTAATTGAAAAAAAAGTGCTTCCTTTTATACCACTGCGCTTTTTTTCCACATAAAAAGAGCCAACTTTGCTTATATGTACTAATTATTACTTTTTGGATATATACAATCTGGAAAAAATCTCTATATTTCATGGGAAAACCAGCCTCAAGAGATAGCAGAGGTTAAGGTAGAGGGCAGTTGAGGATGATTGGAAAAATATATATAACACGCTTGGAAATGATGCCAGTGTTAATAGCAATGGATAAGAGGGAAGAAAAGAGGTAAGATAAGTACTATCATGACCTTAACAGCCTGCCCCCTCATAGTTAAAGGTCAGAAGCAGGCATTTGTTTGGTGGAGAAGGGGCCAGATTTTAAGGCCACAGATATTTAGGCAAACGGGAATATGATACAATGAATTAGAGGTGTTTCAGCAATTATCTGCCATCTTGACATGGTTCTAACTCAGATTTTTTTAATTTTAAATTTTAGTGTAGTTGGAGGTGCCTCAAGAAATTAAAAATAGAGCTACCCTACAACCTAGCAATGGCAGTACTGGGTTTTTACCCCAAAGATACAGATATAGTGAAAAGAAGGGGCACATGCACCTCAATGTTCATAGCAGAAGTGTCCACAATAACCAAACTGTGGAAGGAACTGAGATGTTCTTCAACAGATGAATGGATAAGAAGATGTGGTTCATATATACAATGGAGTATTACTCAGCCATCGGAAAGGATGAATACCTACTATTTACATCGATGGAACTGAAGGTATTATGCCAAGTGAAATAAGTCAGTCAGAGAAAGAATTATCATGTGGTTTCACTCATATGTGGAACATAAGGAATAGTGCAGAGGATCATAGGGAACGGGAGGGAATACTGAATGGGAAGAAATCAGAGAGGGAGACAAACCATGAGAGACTCTTGACCCTGGGAGACAAACTGAGGTTGCGGAAAGGGATGTGTGTGAGGGAATGGGGTAACCGGGTGATGGGCATTAAGGAGGGCACACGATGTGATGAGTACTGGGTGTTATACACAACTAATAAATCATTGAACATTACATTAAAAACTAATATGTATTATATGTTGGCTCATTGAATTTAATTTAAAAAAGGAAAAAATGTATAGTTAACATACAGTGTTATAGTAGTTTCAGGTGTACAATATAGTGATTCAGCACTTCCATACATCACCCAGTCCTCGTCATGTCAAGTGCACTCCTTATTACCCATCACCTATTTCACCCATCTCTCCCCCCCCACCTGCCCTCTGATAACCATCAGTTTGTTCTCTGTGGTTAAGAGTCTATTTCTTGGTTTGTTTGTTTCTCTTTCTCTTTTTTCCTTTGATCATTTGTTTCTTAAATTCCATATACAAGTGAAATCATATGGTATTTGTCTTTCTCTGACTGACTGACTTCACTTAGCATTATACTCTGTAGCTCCATCTCTAACTCAGAGATCTTTAAACGTATTGTAAATATTGAAATATGTATACAGAGGTAGGTAGAATATTAAAGCTTTGATGGAATAATAGACAACATGATCAAATCTGTCTAGGATTCAGGATTAGAAATCTACCCAGTTTAAAAGGAAAAAGGACAAAGCTTAGGCTGGAAATCTGGGTTTGTGATATTTCTTTCTCTACATGCTTTCAACTGCTTAAACTTAGAAATTTATTCTGATGTCATTATTATGCCAGATGCAACACTCTCACAGGAGAAAGTTTTCTGTAGGTTCTTGTTCATAAAGATCTCCCTACTAATAAGACTTGGATGCTTTAGGTGAAAATTCACAGAATTGGGTTTGAATTTGTGTATTTTGTCTGACTACAAGGGCATTTTCAGCTGATAAATTGCACTGCATTTGTGTAAACAAAGTAGCTTTGAAAGTGGGAAGGGTTCTGCTTACTGTTAGAGTGCTATCTGAGCAAACAAAGATTGAATATGCTATGTTCTCATTTATGTTGCTTTCCTAAATTTAGTTTCAGGACTTTCTAAAACTTAAAGAAATACAAAATTAAAGAAATGAGAATTAAAAGCAGGAATTTAATGTACAATAACTTAAAAAATAAATATTAGGGAGAGATAGGGGAAACACCAGCATTTTGGGAGCCTAAAATTCCTCATTTCTGTATTTTTAATGTTCTCTTTTTTTTTTCTTGATTTGTCGGGCTTTTTTTCTCACTGTGATTTTCTATTTTAGAAATAAAAATCACATGCAAAACAAAATCCCTGTGCCAATTATTGAAATTATCAATCCAAAAACAATATAGAATTTTCTGTATAAATTCAACTGTTTAATGATCAAGGTTTACACACTTGTGCAGATTATGTGTTTGCTGAACTTATTATTATATTTTAAAAATGGAATGGGAACAAATTCTTGGAAACTTGATAATATGTGTAACGTTCTTAGCAGTTGTGTACACTAACCCTATTTAAAGGAATAATGAAGTGGAATAATGAATTAATCAATTGGGAAAACAAAACTACTTTGTGTAAAAATAAAATAGGAAGAGTGTCCCAATATAACAGAAGATTGTAAGAATGGTTGCTGGTTATACTGAAAATTTTAATTTGTCAGAAATGTGCCATGACCTAAGTAGAGAAAAGATCTGATTATTGATAAAGAGAAAATGCATTTAAAAAATAAACCTAAGGGGGAAAAATCTTGAACTCTCTTAAAAATAAATATATAATGAACCAAATTTCATATAACTTGTTGGAACTCATGAACTGATACTTATTTTTGTTGTTATTGGATATTTATGTGGTGATGGTTTATGATAACATCTTTTCAGTATGATTTTTACCTCCAGCTATTTGATTTCAGTCTTTTTATATCTTAAAATATGTCCACATTTTTGTCAATCTTTCTTCCATGCTAATTCTCTAATTTTTGTTATTTCTGGGCTTACTTATAGTGATACATTTTTTTCTTGGTTATGGATCTTTTTTTCTTTTTTAAATTGCTTTGTTGTATGTCTGAGAATTTTTTACCATTCACTAGACATTGACACTTTGTATTGCGGATTGGCAAATTTCACTTAATTCCTGTAAATATGGTTGAAAATTTCTCTGGGATGCCCATAAGTTATTTGGACTTAGAGCTTTTGAGGCTTGCTTTTAAATTTTTTAGGGTATTTCAGAGCAACTTTAAATCTACGGATAATTTGTTCCCACCATTAAGACAAAACCCTTCTGAGGAATCTGTTAGCGAGACTTTCTGTACTGGCTAGTCCGAGCACAAGTGATTCTTGGCCATATGTATCTCAGAGATTTTCTCCTAACTTGTTTTTAGATGTTCCTTCTTGGTTTTAGGTAGTTCTCCCATAATCATGCCCAAGTTAGTACTCAAAATACTCAAGGGACCCTTTGAATATCTCTTTTGGGATGTCTTTTTCAATCTCTCTCTCACTGTAGCTCTCTCCTCTAAACTGTTTGCTATGCAAATTCTAGCTGCTTTGGCCACCCCAAACTTGAAATCTGCCCTTTCCACTGAGTGAGGCTCTTCACTGAAGCCTGGTTACTCTTTGTAGGCAGAAAACTGGTACAGTCATAAAATTTACCTTGCTTTATTTCATTTAGCAATACCTAACTCACAGTTACACGTCTATTTATTGTGACCAAAAAATGAAAGCAATGTGAGGGTTAATTTTTAGAGTGTAGGATAGCAAATTTTGATATTTCACATATCATAAGCCTTATGTATTTGTGTATTCTGTATACATATCCATATATAGAATTTTCAGTGTATTTAGATGATCTCTTTAATGTCTCTTCCAACCACTAATCCCCATATTTATGATTATATTCCTGTCTCCTGGTATAGATCTTTTTTTTTTTTTTAAAGATTTTATTTATTTATATGACAGAGAGAGGGAACACAGCAGGGGAGTGGGAGAGGAAGAAGCAGGCTCCCAGCAGAGGAGCCCGATGTGGGACTCTATCCCGGAACACCGGGTTCAGGCCCTGAGCCGAAGGCATACGCTTAACGACTGTGCTATCCAGGCGCCCCCTCCTGGTATAGATCTTAACAATGATATGCAACAAGTAAATAAGTATGGGGCAATTAATAAGGTAATTATAGTTATACTACATTATAAATAATAAAGCCAAAAAACACACCCATAACAAAGTCAAAAGACAAACGACAAATGGTGAAAATATATCTCCAGTATACCTCACAAAGATTAATATATCTAATTTATAAGAAGTTTCTTAAAATTTAGAATATAAAGACCAGAAAGATATAGTAAATGGGTAAAATATGAACACACTAGTCACAGAAGAATAAATACTAAAGGCCCTTTAAGATATAAGACTTAGTTTTACAAAAAACGAGAGAAAGTAAAAAATAGAAGTATGATTTCTCATTTGTCAGAGTGGCAAAATACCTTGTTTGACAATATATCTAAATGTGTCACCAATGAAAATGCAAAATGCCACAACTCCTATGGAGAGGAACTTGGCGACATTTAGGAAAATTACATATGCATCTATATTTTAGTATAGCAATTCCACTTCTAAACATTTATTCTAAAGATACATTTGCAAAATGGCTCATGAACAGAGTTGTTTGCTCTGGTGTTACTTGTACTAGCAATGTTGAAAACAATCAGAATGTCCAACCATAAAGGACTGGGTAAAAGTAAATGAGAAAAAAATTATACAGTCACAAAATAGAGTAATAGGGTATTATAAAACCATATGTGCAAGATCTCTAACCTCTGATGTAGAATGAAAAAAGAAAGCAAGACACAAAACAGGATTATTATGTTTTGTTTTGTTTTTTTAATAGAAAGTAGAAAAAGTGAACACACACACACACACACACACACACCGTGGTTATTTTTGCAAAAAACTAATGAACATCAAGCAGAAACTACTAAAAATAGTTATTACTTATGGGGGGGAAAATGGAAGGAACACGGATGAAAAGAATTCCTGTGAATGTACGTATAATATAATTTTGATATTTGATATCAGATATTTGATATGTAAATATTTTATATAATCAAAAAGTAGAATAAAATCATAAAAAGAATTTAACTAAAATGAATTGTAACAAATATAGCTGATTGTATATAATTTTGGTGATACAACCTCACAGAGAAGAAGAATCAATCCAATTATTTATACATTCTAAAAGCATATCTGAGGACAAAAATAAATGCAGAATCTCAGACTTTATTCTTTTGTGTTATTGTTATCTTGTGCAAACTTAGTGTAGGTTAAAGAAAATATTTATGTTAATATTGTGTAGGAAATACCTTTTCAGCATAAAGGATAAAATAGTATAAATCTTATATTTGAATTGAATAAAGCAATGCAAGTTGTTTTTATATTTTTATTTTTGAGTGCATGTTTAACACTGTCCACTGAAAAGGCAATAGCAACCCAGTAGCAATTAGTACTTCTAGTAGCCGGATTTTGTTCATTAAATGCCTTTCAACAATAGAAGTAGTGAGGCTCGTCGGAGAAAAAGCCCTTTTAGGTGCCGGGCAGGAAATGCACGGATACATTTGGGACATATTATTGAATATAGAGAATAGAAGCTGCAAAAGGATTATGGAGTCCATTCAGAAGGCTCCAGCCAGCTTGAAGGTACTCTTCCTACATTAAGTTGAAATCATTTGTGATTTGAAAAGAATGATTACTAACATATATTGAAAACATCAAGTATATAAAAATCCCAGCGTTGACAGATAGAAATAGAAATATATAATCAGAGCGAAATAAAGCAGTGCTCATTAGAGAACGCTGGACTTTGTGAGTCCAGCTGATTATGATGCAAATTGATAGATGTGAAAAATTAAGAATTATTTGCTCTGTACTTCCTGTATGGACTACATTTCAGGGTTATTAAGACCCTACTAACTAGAAGTTTTAAAATACAGCATCATTTCAAACAATAAATGCAGAATGATTGAAAGAATTAGAAAGTCACAGTTTTGCAGTTCCTAATAAGATAACTGATTTAGGCTATGTTGTGATTTATAAGTACTTATTGTTGCAAATGAGGAAAGCACTAAGGTGAAGAAACTTACCTTTACAGGCTAGTGGCAAGCAGTAGATTACAATGAGGCAATCTCATTACGTAGGAGTAAAGTAAGGAGTTAAAGAAACGAAGCAGGAAAGAGTTAATTGTACTCCATCCCAGATGGCTTTAATATTTTTGAATCTAAAATTAAATTCCTTTTGCTTGTGAAAAGTTCTATGCTCAGCTAGGAGGCTGCTATGAAACATTAAACCCTGTCAATTCTTACTGTGATACTGCATTAATACGGCATAACATCAATGTGTTATATTAAGAATGTTAATTATCCCTGAGATTCTGGAATGCCTAACTCTGCTAAAGTACTAGTACACTAATTTTATTTTTAATTCATTTTATTTTTTCTATTGGCTGTTCTCCCTGGATCTGATTCTTCTTCCTGCAGTGAGAAATGAGTTAAATCAGTTCTCACTGTCAACCAGAACAGCCTTGGAGCTGAGTTAATTCATCACCTACTGACAAAAGGTTAAAAATATTGAATATCAATATCCAGAATGTTTTCCAACTCACAGCAGTTGTTTGGCAGGGCTGATGTCTAAGCCCTGGGAATAGAGTGCAAGGTTTTGGCATTCTCTGTGTCCGTGAAGTTACCTTCCTAATGTGCTTTATATATGAGTACCATGTAAGTTTTCACTTTGACTTTTAACGTGGTTGATCTTAAATATACAAATTTTGAAGCCAAAACTAATACAGCAATATATACATCTACTTTCACTTTAAAAACAAACTTTCACAGCTGACTTGGAGAATTATCAGCTTTATACTGTATAAAGAAGCTTCTTCAGCTTATCTGGTTACACATTCAGACTCCCATCACCTACAAAGACTGAACAATAGGATCATTATTTTTTGAATTGATTTAACTCATTTAACATGTGCAAAGAACTCTGTTAGGTACTGAGAGAACTAATGCATAAAATTCTGCCCCTGCAGTCAGAGGATAAGTATATAGATATAGAAACAGTGTACACACACAGCTGCATAGACACACGTATACCACACAAATGCATTATAGAGAAAATATATAAAAAAATATGGTAACTTAGAAAATATGGTAATTTATTTTTGAGCAGTGGCTATGTCCCATGGAATTGACTTCATTGAGATTTGAAAATTTAGATAAAGTAATAAACTGGGTTGAAAAATAGGTAAAACGGTGGTCAGTGGAGATGGTGGCCATCTCACTGCATTTCCTGCATCCTTATGCAGAGAATACAGTGTGAAGAAATGTGTATGAGAAAGTGGATAAAATATTATAATTCCAATTTGACTTTTCAAAATATAGTCGGTATGAATGGAAAGGCAGCAAGGTCCTTGATCACAAAATTGTTAGTGGTAACAACAGCAACAATAGTCATTAATTCTGTAGAAAGTGAGAAACATACTTATTTGGGATAGCTTAAACCAGGAGCAGTTCCAGGGACCCTTAAGAGTAGGAATCTCACTCAGTGACAGCCAGACTACCTGTAAGTAAGGAGATTTTATAAGTAGTGATCGTAGTATTCTGGTGAGGAATAATGAGGTTCAGATATACGGTTGTGTCGTCGTAAATTGACAACAGGAAACAGGTAATATAGACTTGGAGACAAAATCCATGTGATTGATCTTGGGAGGTAGAGCAAGTAGACTGAGATACAGTCTTGAAGTTTCAGGCTTAATGACTGCTAGTTGCTACCTGGAATGTGTGAGGGAGAAAAATATGTATGAGAATATATGGACATTTACTTCTGAGCATTTTTAAAGATATATATGGAAGGAGAGAGAGAGAGTGTGTGTGTACCTGAGGCGGGGGGCGGGAGGGGCAGGGGAGAGAGAATCTCAGACAGGCTCTGCCCAGACCCTGACATGGGGCTCGATCTCACAACCCCAAGACCATGACACGAGACAAAACCAAGTTGGATACCCAACTGACTGAGCCACCCAGGTGCCCCACAGGTACGTTTTTATAGATGCCCACGTGCTCACACACATGCAACTGATTGGAATCATTAACATAGAAGAACCAATAAAAGGATTGCACGTTATTTGTACTTGTTGAAAATTGATATCTTAATTAAAATAGAAGTGAATTTTAATATGTATTTTATGATTTTTTTCCTCAAGAGTTTATCAAAATTTGTATAGAAAATATTTTACTTATCTTAAACTTTATTTTCTCTTGTTTACAAACATCAACCATATTTGCTTTTTTACATGGTTGGAAAAGCTCCTGTTGATTCTGTGTCTGGAGGATTTCTAATACCAGGGGGTTCTTATAGCAGGAGAACTTCTAGTGAGCTCCAGTTATTAGTTCCTTAAGACACCCACAAAACTGAATTTGGTATTTTGAATTTATCCAGGATCCTGCAAATTGTCTTTGGCATTATATAGGATATAAAATGATATTTCTGTAGGGCTTTAAAGCTGTTTAGGACTTTAATCTCTGTAAAAGCCAAAATAAACACAGTTATCTATTTTAGGTCAAAGATTTAGATTCCTTCAAAATTTTTGCTGTTGCAGTATGCTTTGTGGTATCATGTTTCTTTGTACACACGTGCCAGTGTTTCTAGGTCATATTCTGTGAGTATAATTTATAGGTCATGCATTATCAACTTTATATAAAAATGTTAAGTTGCCCTTAAAGTTGTAAGCAGGGTATGACCTATAGCTGCTACTTCTTGCTTCATGTTTTTCCAGTCTGCTCTTCTGTTACATGTTCAGAGAATGTACAGCAGTAGTAACTCCTAGAGGTCTGTGTAGGATTTCAGATTTAGTTTCATAAGTACTGCTGTTCAACGGTGCAAAAAATTAAAATGCAGTTCTTCTGTTTGTTCATTCACTTTCTTTATCGCAAATCTGTGAGTTTTTCTCAACAGCTCTCTCTGACTATGTTTCTAATGAAGAAAGAGAAATTGTGACAAATGAAGAAAAGTAATGCAGAAGATGAAACTTCTGGTAGCAGTGTTACACTGTGGCAAAACAAATGTTAGAGTTGTCAATATTTGAGAATTCGATAATATTCTGCCCACCAAGGTGTGGGAATAAAGGAAAAGGTTGCTTCTGAGAATGACACTACAGATCCAACATCTAATTGATCGTAACAGAGACACAAAATGATCTTATTCAGACTTCTAAGCTGGTAACATTTGATTGTATTTTTAGTAAATGTCTGTGTAATACATCTGAAGAAATAACTCACCAATAATTAACAGTATTATTACCACCAAAGCACAGGAGGTCTAAATTCTTTTGTGTTGTATAGAAGCCCTGTCAAGGAAAGAAAGTCTTAGAACTTCGTTGTCCAAATCAGTAGCAACTAACCACACATGGCAATAACAGTTAATTAAAACTAAATTTTTAAAAATTCAGTTATATTGTTCACATTCCAGCAGCTCAGCAGCAAAAAGCAGCTAGTGGTTGTAATACAGTATAGAGAACATTTCTCTTGTTACAGAGAATTCTCTTGGACAGTGCTAGTTTAGAATATAGATTCCAAAGATTTAGATATCATTATGGAAATGGTATACTAAGTTATAGCTCACTAATTTGCTGTATCCAAATCACATTTCTAGAATTATTCTCACTGTGGGGTAAAAAAGATAGCCTAGCATGATGCCATTACTTACTTGAGCCACTTGGCTGCTCTTGCTTTAAACCGTGTCACTAAACTGTACTCACGTGGTCATTTATCTTCCCATGTTTAAGTTTTGTCTATCAGGATAGAGTGAGCTGTTCAGATGTACTCAATTATGCTAGGTCTTATTAAAATATTTTGTATTGAAAATAAATAGAGTATCTGATTCGATGTTGCAAGAAACTTTACGGGGAAATAATGTGTTGACCATGCCAATGTGTGTGGTCCACCTCAGGCCTCAGTTCTGTTGTATCCTGCATGTTAATCCATTGCCTCCCTGGCTTTAAGCAACAGTCTCGTGCTTGGTTATTGCTCAGAGCACCTGAGATGTATGTAGTATGTAGTATGTATTCATTAAGGGTTTGTTGGCTATAGCAGGTGATTAGGTGCTGGGTTATATATAAGTATGCAGTTATAAAACGTCAACCAGACGTACACTTGTAGAAACACAAATACAGGACTCCTGAGAGAGTCTCAGATCCATAACTCCAACTTTTTTTGTTTTCACAAATAACCAACCACATTTTCAAAATTAGGAACACAAACTGAATTAGTTATTTTAATTATTGAACTACAGATATCACAGTGCAGCACAATGGTAAAAATAAAAAGCCCCATAAACTTTAGTGTCCAAGAAACAATTGTGCTCTTCCATTTATTCCTAGATGACTCATAACAACTTACCAAACCTCTCTGTACTTCTGCCTAATTATTTGTACAATGAAAATTATAATAATCTACCTCATAGAGTTAGCTTCAGAATTATTTGAAGTAATGTTATTAAAGTACCTCCAATATTACCAGGATCACAGTAAATATTCAATAAATAATGGTAGTTATTATTAGAGTATATTAAAACATTCATCATAAGCCATCATTATTAAAATGTACTTTATTTTAGGAGACTAAACACATGAACGTTAAAATTCAGAAAAAAACTTTTAATAAATTAACAGTAAAATAATTGGAGGAATTCACTACAGTCCTGGATTAATAATCAGAAAAAAAAATAATTCTCAATGCCTATCAGATTAAGAAGTAGATGGAATACTTGAATGGCAAAGATATTTTTAAAATCCGTGGTAAAACTCTGTCAACATATATTTCATACCATAATAAAGGAGTCATATGAATTAAAAAGAAATAACATCGTAAGATTTTTTCCCAGAAGATAGGTGAAGCTGACTTCATTTATTCATTCATTCTAGACTGTACATATTTTTTAAAAGGTACAAAAGTAGCCAAAAGCTCAAATGGAATGGTTGAAATATTCATGGAAGAGTCCTTAAGTTGTTCCATTTCAGTTTGGTGGATTTTGTTTGCCTCGCTTCTGGAATTTCCTCATTTATCCTTAAGGCCCTAACCAATTTAATGGAGCTGTGGTTGTTCAGTCATTTCAACTCAGTGACTTGCATATGCTGCTTTCTTCATAAGGAACACATGTCACCTAAGTTATTCACCTGTTTTACTCATATTCATCCATTCAAATATTAAGTATAACCCCATCAGGACCCAAACTTGACCACTTCCTTTTCCCCAGTTGGGTCAGGTTTCTCTCCTTTGCCTTCCCTATGTGCATTCCTTCACAACATTACTTTGCGTTAGTTCAGTTTTGTTAGATTTTATTTAAAGTTTCCCTTGTGTAGTTTATGGTTAATTATTGTGGTGGATATGTGACCTTCAACAGTATTGTCACCTCATTGAGGTCAGCAGTTTTATCACAAAAATTACCCCCTCTGACTTACACCTGGTAGGCACATAAGTATTTGTTAAATACCTTAATTAGATAGGAAAGCACTAGAATCTCTAAGGCAAAATGACAGTATTTCTAAATCAAGTGACTATGAAGTAGCAAGACATCTTAGATAATATGAAATTTTTTATTGCTTTATTCTTTTACATAACTGGAATGCTTTCTTATACTTTATTCCCTAAAGTTTTATTGGTGTAAATTGTAAAATTTCTCTAGGTACTGTTGGGCTTGATAACTATAATATTTTATTCTGTTTTGACCACATGAATTTTAATTTTTGTTTTTGTTAAACCACTGTGCAGTGATGTGCCTGCTTTCCAATTAGGAGAAGGATGCTTTTTATATAAATTGTAAATTTGTCCATTAGGAGACATTTTCCAAATCCTTACAACATTTCAACATCCAATGAACTTTTAAGAGTTGGTGTTAGACCAAATGAAGAATTAAAATATTTGCTACTCTTGAAGAAAACACCACTCAGTTCTTGTCCATAAGACCAAAGCTGGATGACGGACTGCAGTTAAAAGACTATGTCCTGTCACTATGATGCTTGGCATGACAAAAAGCACTTTATAGTTCTTATTACTGGGACTAAATGGACTAATACAGGCTAGAGATCATCATTTAGTTTTTTTTTTTAAATAAAACCATGTGTGTGACTTTTTAAAAAAAATTGAAGCAATTACTGACATGGAAAAAGCTATATATATATTTAATGTACACAACTTGTTGAGTTTGTAGATAAATGTACGTCTGTTAAACCATCACCACAATCAATGCTGTAAATATATCCATCACCTCTAAAAGTTTCTCCCCACATCTATCTTTCTATCTATCTATCTATCTATCTATCATCTATCTATCTATCTATCATCTATCTATCTATCTAATCTATCTATCTACCTACCTACCTATATATCTGTCATGATAAAAACAGTTAACAGAAGATCTACTCTCTTAGAAGGTTTTAAACTATACAATACAGTGTTGTTAATTATAGTCTCTATGTGGTACAATACATCTCTAGAACTTACTCATCTTGCATGATTTTGTGCCCTTTAACCAACAGTTCTCTGTTTTCCACTCCCTCCAGCCCTTAGTAACCACTATTCTGCTCTCTGCTTCTTTGAGTTTGACTATTTTAGGTTTCCAGTATAAGTGAGATAATGTAGTACTTGTTCTTCTGTGTCTGGCTTAGTTCACACAGCATAAAGTCCTCCATGTTCATCCATGTTGTTGGAAATATCAGGATTTCCTCCTTTTTTTTTTAAATTTTATTTATTTGAGATAGAGAGCAGGAGTGGCAGACAGAGAGGGATAAGCAGACTCCCCAGTGTTCAGGGAACCTGACGTGGGACTCGATCCCAGGACCCTGAGATCATGACCTGAGCTAAAGGCAGACACTTAACCTACTGAGCCACCCAGGTGCCCCAGGATTTCCTTCTTTTTAAAGTATGGATAATATTGCATTGTGTAAATTATACAGCCACTGTGGAAAACAGTATGGAGGTTCCTCAAAGAATTAAAAGTAGAACTGCCATATGAACCAGCAGTCTGACTTGTGGGCATATATTCAAAAGTATTGAAATTAAGATCTTTAAGAGATGTCTGCACTCCCATGTTCATTTTAAAATTATTCACAATTATCATTTAGTTTAGATGGTAAACTTTAAAGTGACATTGGAATAAAATTTTAAGCATGGATGGAAAGTAAATTATCAGTCTTTATAGAAAAAAACTGTTCTTCTATTATCTTTAATACATTTCTAAAGAATATCATTTATGTCTCTTTGTGTTAATTATAAAGCATTCTTAGAAAAGAAGTAGAAATCCTGAATGACTTTTAAAGATTCAAATATACTCCTCTGACCTAATTTTTATTACCATATTATCTCTTCCAAGGTCATAGTTATTCTCATTCCATGATTTGTTACTTTACAATGTAACAAGATAACAGTGTTACTACAGTGATGTTAAACAGGAAGAATCATAGATTACACAAAGAGTCTCTTGCAAAATGTGCAGTGCTTGGAAAGAAAGTTCTGTGTGTATGTGCATGTGAGTGATCAAGTCTCAGTGACACATATGGCAAATCTGACACAGAGTAGATCATTTTTTAACATCCCCTCTTGTATATGACAAAATTATTTTTAGTAATAATTATATAATGAAACAAATAATACGTGTAACCAGAGAAAATGCAGGCAGAGAAAGTTTTCTTGTATTGATCTCTTTGTATGTATACTGAAGGCAGTAAAAACTGAAACTAAATAAGTAAAATTTAGTAGTACATTAAAAATAAAAAAAAGAAAAATGGTTATAGTAATACATGTTAATTATCCCAGTGTATTTTTTGAAAAGAAAAGGACAAATCTTAGACCTATAATGGTAATGAATAATTAGATTTCTGTTTTTGAGTATTAACATCTCCAAATATGCCAATGATTTTTTTAATTGATCTTAACAAACTTATGTTCAAGTGACTGTCCAGATTTGTCAATCTATATTCATTCATGATTGATTGAAGAGTCATTTTTGTTCATTTTAAACATGAAAGCTTTTGGAAATTAAAATTAATAAAATCAAAGCAATAGGTAACAAATAGGAAAAGTCAGTAATGAAAGAATAAATTTCTCAAAGATTCATAAAAATGTCATTTCACAATACATTTCAAAAATGGAAAAGGTTTTTTTCCTATGATATCATTTTGAGTGGCTTTCATGTATGTTCATGTTTAGTTTTCTGTAACAAATTAGCACAAACTTAGGGACTCAAAATAACACATTTAGTATATTACAGATCTAGAGATTATAGCCCAAAATGAGTCACACTGGGCTAAAATCAAGGTGTTGGCAAGGCTGTTTGTGTCTGGAGACTAGGAGAGAATCAGTTTCTTGGCTTCTAAAGGCTCCCCACATTCCTCTACTGTGGTCTCCGTCCTTTACCTTCAGAGTTAGTAATGCTGCTTCTCTCTGATCAATCGCTTCTTCCTTCCATCTCAGCAAGGAAATGTTTTTCTTTTCAAGGATACAGGTGATTAGATTCCACCCACTCAAATAATCTAGGCTAATCTTCCCATCTTAACCTGTCTTAAGTTCTTAACTTAATCATATCTACAAAGTCCTTTTGTCATGTAAGGTCACCTTTTCACAGATTTCAGAAAATAGGATATGGACATCTGTAGGAGCCATTACTCTGCTCACCACAACAATTTAAAAAGCAATAATAATAAGTAGCTACATTGAATGGAAGTACTGAAGTAACTCAAGCTCTGTTTCTTGGTCTTTAAAGTCAGTGTACAATTATTATTTATTTCAAAGCTACTGTTTAAATGCAATAATATGTTAGGAGGTATGTTAATTATGTCTGGTAAGAAGCAATTAACAATGTAACATTAATTAGCTTCATAGTAGCAGCCATTTTACTCTATATGCATCTGAACATCATGCTGTACACCTTTAATATGTAAGATTCTTATTAAAAAATGAAGGAAAAGAATAAATGCTATAATATGTATACATAGAAAATAAGCTTACACTTGAAGTGGAGTCAAATGATTCTAAAGGGGCACAAACTTACCTTAGAAGAATTTTATATATTTGAATCTGCCTCTTTGGAGGGTGGTAATATAAACGAAAGTTCTAAAAAATGTGCAGAATACTATGATATTTAAAGATAAGTAATAATATATGTTAGTTTGAATTTTACATACTATATTATAAAAACAACTGTAGCAATAGCAGTTTTTTGGAATTTAAACCAGTATATTTTTTAAATAAATACCTTATTACCAACATTGCTTGTAATTGCTGTAGGATGATGGTAATTAAAAACAGACTAACTTTTGGTCAGTTGCATTATTGCTTTTAAATTCTCAAAAGACAATCCTGTTTAATGCCTGTGCTCTTACTGGGAGATTCACCTGTCCATTTAGGTGCTCTCTTGCCTAACGTTCAGATGACATGTGAATAAAATTCATAGAAAATGCGCAGATGAGAAAGACAGAAGCTTTATTAGCAATCCCAAACATATCCTGGCCAAAGGATAGAACAGATGTCTACAGATCTAGGCCAAACTCAAGCAAGATTTTATTCTACTGCTAAGACATACACTGCATGGTTCTGCACAGGTCACTCTACAAAAGAAGTGGCAATATTAAGGAATGCCAAAGACTCCTGTAAACTTTGTGGGGAACAAGTACTTGTTTTAGCCAGAGGAACTAAAGGTAACTACGGTTTTGAAGTGCAGTTTTTAACACTGAATTTTTTTTTCCTTGTGAGAGCTGCTGTTCTTGCTGGGTTTTGTTCCCTGTTTCTTTGTTTAGTCATTTGCCCAGGCTAGATCTGTGAAATAGGTTTCTCCTGCAGCATTGGGAAGCTGATGTTTCTTTTTAGTTGTTTTTTTTTTGTGTGTGTGTGTGTTTTGTTGATAATATTTTTAATCCTGTCCTCTTAGGGTTCATTTTCCTGTATCTTTGTGGTCAACCAGTGGTTGGAAAGTGTTATTCTCCAGCCCTTGGGTCTAGTAAGGCATCCATAATCTGATGTGTCTTGGATTGCTAGGCAAGTGCATTCAGGGTTTTCATGGTTGCCCTGCCTTGCACTTTCCATGGAACTCTTTTGGCCTTCTTAGTGAGCAAAAGCACACCTCAGAGTTGGCCAGGAGTGTTGGGTTAATTTGAAGCCTCACTGGTGTCCTCTGTGCAGGTGTACAACCTCAGCCAGGTATATATTTGCTCTACGCAAGATGGAAACCTCAGGTAGATATGGTGGCCTTCCCCACTCACCGCCCTCTGAGATCGTCACTTCCAGGGATAATACTGCTGCATCATCCAGTGCTGGAAAATGAATGAGCTTCCTTCGACCCTGGCAGAGGGAAGCTAATCCTCAAGGACTGACTGCCCCCCCCCCCCCGCCACTCCAGTGCCGAGCTTCTTAATGGTTCATGCCTACCGATGGGGTGTGGAGGGGGAGGGATTGATGAGAGCAAGCCTAGGGAAAAAGACCACAGATTCCCTATGTTCTTACCCAAGTTCAGCATTTTTCAATGCTTTTTAAATTTTTAAAAATGCTTCTGTGATTATTACATGCCTGTGAGCCATTTCCAGAGCACTGGAATGTTTTTGTCAGTTTTATACAGCTTTTTAATTGCTTTTTGCAGAAAAGATTTTATGATTGCCTCACTTGATTATAATCACTATAACCTTCTTCCTGAAATATATCAAGTATGTTTTTGCCTGGGTCTTAGTAAGTACTCTTTCCTCTGTCTGGATGCTCATCTCCTATGGGTACTTGGCACACTCCTTCAACTGATACAGTTTCATCTTCAGTATCATTCCTACCGGGGAAGGCATCCCATCTATACAATTATTTCTGCTCTGTATCACCTTCCTCTTGCTTTATTTTGCTTTATCCTATTACCATCTTTTAAACTACGTACTTATTATGTTGTATATACGTTTGTATAGTAACCTCTGACATGATAGCCAACTTTGTTTCATTCATTGCTAAATTTTCAAAGCATACAAATAATATCTGGTACAGAAGATAGGTATCGAATGAATGGATGAGTTAATGATTGAACAGAGTAAAAAAGTAAATGATAAAGCACAGTTTGTCAGAGGAGTTTTTCCTTTTTTGAGTTAGTACTGAAGAATACTAAAAGGAAAAAACTGTAGTCTCTAAGACTGAGTCACCATTGTGTTTTTCCATTCCTAGGAGTGTTTCCTGACTTTAGAACTAGTCTCTGAAGAATCTTTTCTTTTTTTCTAGGACTTAAAATGGATTGAGGGAATTTATACAAGGAATTTCTATTTCTTGAATGTGGCTGAGGGTCCCAAGTCAAAGTCACTTCATTGGACTAGCATTTAAAAAAATCATTATTTTTTATACTCAGAGAGCTATACCGTGCACAGTTGCTCTGCTAGTTTAAAGGTACTACAGGAATTTTTTTTTAATAATGTAACCATAAGACAAAGTTGATATCTGCTTCAGCTGCTGAAAACCAAATGATGGTGTTGTGTATTAATAATTGCCTGAGGGTGTTTTGAATAGGGACATATCAAGGAGACAAGAGTAATGGCCAGGCAGGAAACAGAAGAAGGCCAAACAATTGAAAAATCGAATGAAACAAATAGTGTAGGTGCTATATCAGATATATCGGATGTCAGGGATTGGAAACAAAGAGGAGGCAAAACTAGTAGGGATGTTCTAAATCTTCAAAAAATGGTACAGATGAAATGTGCCTTCTCTTTCCTGTGTATTTAGCGTGGCTCGAAGTAACTTCTTATCAGTACAGTAAAAAATTGAACGTTGAGTAACAAAATGGTCATTAGTTAATGAACAGTTCGGGGGAAACAAGAATAGGGATGAAATTGTTAATTTAAATTTTTCAGTAAAAATGCGTTAATACTAAAGGTATATAACAGTGTCAAGACACATTTAGTTTTAAATTCTCTGAATTAGAAAAATATTTTGTATATTCTGAAACAGGATTTTGTATATTCTGAAACAGTTTCTGTAACTTGTTAGGCACTAAGCTGTTGACTCGTTTAAGTGGCCCTTTTGGGGTTTTCAGTGCTACTTTGGGGACTTTTTTGTCCCTGCAGGGTGTTCCTGAATTTACTGAATCAGCTTCAAGCCATAGAATCTTTTTTTTCCAGATGACAGAAAAAATTATTTCAAACACATGTAGCGTATTTTAAAGAGGTACCAATGCATCAAATTTTTGCAATTTTTGCTGTCTTCGAAGGCAGTCATTTGGAGAATTACTTAACAGTTTCATTCAGTTACCTCAGATATGATGTGGGCCATTTTAGGGAAAAAAAAAAAGTGGCCCAAAATACACTCTCATAAATGTATCCAAATATAAAGAGAAAAATGCAATTTGTTATTTGATGCTATGTTCTAATAATATGGGAAATCCAGTTATTTAGAAATAGGAGTTTTATTGCACAATGTAGATAAAAACTACAAATAAGAAATTTTCAATCAGTAGCAGAATATTTTGCATATTTAATTAAAATAGTATGTTGGCGTAGACACTTGTTTACCATACTAGCGGTTATTTACCATCGAAAATTATATAGAGGGCCTACTTTCCCACTGAGTGGAATATGAAGCAAGGATAGGAAGTATCCCTTGCCAAGAAATTTATGGATCGTTAGAAAAGTAAGTTATTTATAGAGTACTGTACCAGGTACTGCAACCTTACCTATTTCACAGCCTCGTCACTCAAGCCGTAATCCAGGTAAAAGATGTAATTCTGTGACTCCCTGTGCACTACTTTTGTGCGTTTCATCTTAGCAACTGCATCACTTTAAACCTGCTAACCACAAAACATTTGCTTGTGTATTTTCTCTTTTGCTTTCACATGAAATAATGCCATTTCAAGTTTATTGGGATCTGGGGATTAGGAACATTATGCTTAAGTCTCATTTAACCAATATAACATTTCAGAATTCTGTCCTCAATTCCCCTAAACATTTATCATAAAACAATACATTTTCAGATCCTGTTTTTCATATGAGAGAGCATTCGGCCTATAAATGAATTTGCATTTTGCTGAAACATTCTAATTAGTTCATCCATGTGTGTGTGTATCATGGGATTACTTTGATCCAGATTTCGAGTTGATTTAAAAATCAATTTTGTTGTCAAACTAAAATGTAAAACATAACAATTAATGTTACTCTTAATATACTAGGTTGGTAGGGACTTCATGTTTCTTCCAACCAAGTTTCTCTTGATAATTTTTGCATTTATTAAATAAGGCTAAAACTAAGCAGGAATTAATTGCTGTCATCACCAGCTTGTCAGGTTTATGCAAATAAAGAATAAGAATCCTAACAAGCCTATTTAAAAAGTTTTTTTTTTTTTTTTTAATCCATCCTCTCTTTGTAAGCAAGGAGATTTGGAGTCTCAAAAAATTCTCCTTCATCATTTTTTTTTCCATGTAGAATCAGTCAGTCAAATGGGACAATGTCAATGAAATCATGGTAACCTGTATTTTGTTTCTCCTAATATTTCCCAGAGGAAGAGCCTCTGATCCCCTGAAAACAAGTGGGGGCCATTCCCATTTATGTAGCCTGCTGCTATGAAACTGACAGATCAAACAAACAGACAAACTTCATCTGTTTCCTGCAGTTACATTTCTTCATTTCCCTAGCCATCTGGAACCTCATCATCTGTTTGGGTGTTACTCACTCGGACGCGGGGGCTCTGCTTCAAGCCGCAGCACTGTTTTGCCCAACAAATTGGATAGTGGCAATTCATATGTGAGAAAAGGAGCTTCCTACAATCATATTTTGACATTCTATTGATAATCAAGATCCCCCTTCCTAACCTGCACCACTTGACAATGTAGGAACTTAAGAATTTTGGCTTGTCTCTAATTGACTACAATGTTGCTATATCCTGGGACAGTAACTTCTCTACTATTTCAAAATGATTATGGAAGGGGCACCTGGCTGGCCTAGTTGGAAGAGCATCTGACTCTTGATCTTGGGGTTTTGAGTTCAAGCTCCACACTGGGTATAGAGATTACTAAAAAAAAAGAAACCAAAAAAAACAAAAAAAAAAAAACAAAAAAAAAAACAAACCAAAAAGAACAAAACAAAACCTTAAAAAAATGATTATAGGAAACCTAGAGTCCATAATTATGCAAGACATCCACATGTGTTTAAGCTGTAGTATTGTGGAAGCCAATAGCAAAATGACCTGTGCTTTAACTAAAATGCCAAAAAAATAGCGTTAATGGGACTACTTTGGAGGTCATTTATTCCCATCAAGTTATGTATGATGAATAAGATAATTTTACTCCATACCTCTTTTGATACGGTTCTGGATTGCACAACATAAAAATTTTAAGGTTTTACAGTTCTGCTCTTTATCATTTTCAAACATTGTTCAAATGTTTGTGAGCTTTATTCATCTGAACGTTAGGGACAAAGTTTGGGGATATGTGAGCCAGATAGCAAAACAAATTTAGATGGAAAAAAGTGCCTTCTCACCTTATAAATATGCTCTGCATTCAACCAGGTACCTAATCATAGCAGGAAAAGAAAAAAAAAATACATGATAAAATATAAAACAGAGTAAGAAAATATATACCATTTTCCAGTCATTGAATGGACTGTTTTGATAATAGCTATTTTAGTCTCGTTAGACTTCAAGGACATCCACTGTCTTCATCAGGGTGAACAACTTTTGAATTTTTATTCTGAGAAGGCACAATATGAAGACCTTTGCATGCAACATTTCTATTAATCACCTAACAACCCAAATTAGGTACAAATGTTATCGCCATTTTACAGTTTAGGAAACAGGGGCTTAGAAAAATTATATGAATTGTGCAAAGTTCCACATGGTATTCAAACCAGCTTTCCTATGCTAGCAATGAACAAGTGGAGTTTCAAATTAAAACTAAATACCATTCACATGAACATCCCCCCCGCCCCCCCCCCCCCCCCCGCAAATGATGTATGTAGGTGCAAATCTAACAAAATACGTACCGGATGTATGATAACCACAGAATTCTGATGAATGAAATCAAAGAAGTAAATAAATGGAGAAATATAGTATGTTCATAGATAGGAACATTCAATATTGTCTAGATGCCAGTTATTCCCAACTTGATCTATAGATTCAGTGCAATCCCAATCAAAATTCCTACAACTTATTTTGTGGATGACAAACTGTTTCAAACGTTTATATGGAGAGGCAAACAACTCAGAAAAGCCAGTGCAATATAAATGAGAACAAAGTTGGAAGACTGACACTACCTGACTTGAAGACTTACTGTAAAGCCAAAATAAAGACAGTCTAGTATTGGTGAAAGAGTAAACAACTAAAACAATGGAACAGAATAGAGGGCCCAGAAAGAGAGACACACAGATATAGCCAGCTAATATTTGACAGAGGAACAAAGGCAATACAAAGGAGCAAAGATAGCCTTTTCAACAAATTTTGCTAGAACAACTGGACATGCACATGCAAAAAAACCAAAAAAACAAAAACAAAAATGAGACACAGACCTTATACTCTACCCAAAATTTAACTCAAAATGGATCACAGACCTAAACGTAAAATGCAAAACTATAAAACTCCTAAAAGATTATAAAAAATGATGTTGGTTATGTTGGTTTTGTCTTGACTTATTAGATATAACACCAAAGATATACTGAAATAATGGATAATCTGGACTTCATTAAAATTAAAAAAAAATATCCTCTGCTAAAGACAGTGTCAAGAGAATTAAAAGACAAGCCATATACTGGAAGAAAATATTTGCTGACACATCTGATTAAAAAAAAAAACAAACTTACAAAAAATATGCAAAGAACTCTTAAAACTCAACAACAAGAAAACAACTTGATTAAAATTTGATCAAAGACTTTGAAAGACCTCACCAAGGAAGATATGCATATGGCAGAGAAGCATATGAAAAGATGCTCCACATCACCTCATCAAAGAAATGCAAATTCAAACAACAGTGATATATTTCTACGCACCTATTAGAATGGCCAAAATCTGGATCACTAACCACATCCAGTGCTGACAAGGACGTGAAGCAATAAAGACTCTCATCATTGCTGGTGGGAACGCAAAATGGTACAGCCACTCTGAAAGGCAGGTTAACAGTTTCTTCCAAAACTAAACATAAATTTACCATATAGTCCAACAATCATACTCCTTGATATTTACCCAAAGGAGTAGAAAACTTATGTTGACACAAAAACCTGCCCATAAGTATTTATGGCAGCTTTATTCATAATAGCCCAAACTTGAAAGCAAGCAAGGTGTCCTTCAGTAGGTGAATGGATAAATTCAAAACTCTGGAAGATTATTCAGAATTGAAAAGAAGTGCGATATGAAGCCATGAAAAGGCATGGGGAAACCTTAAATGCATGTCACTGAGTGAAAGCCAATCTGAAAGGGCTGCATACAGTTTGATTCCAACTATATGACATTCTGGAAAAAGCAAAACTGTGGAGATGGTTTATGGCCTCTAGAGGGGGAGGGGAGGAGAGGAGGTAAATATTGGAGCACAGAGAATTTTTAGGGCAGTAAAAATACTCTGTGTGACACTATACTGATGGATATGTGTCATTATACATTTGTCCAAACCCATAGAATGTCTAACACCAAAAGTGAACCATAATGTAAACCATGGATTTTATGATGTGTCGGTGTAGTTTCATCAATTGTAACAAATGTACCAGTCACTCTGGTGGGGGATGTTGATAATGGGAAAAGCTGTGTGTATGTAGGGGCAGGGAATATATGGGAAATCTTCGTACATTCCTCTCAGTTTTGCTGTGGACCTAAAACTGCTCTAAAAAATTAAGTTAATAATACAATAATAATAAAATAAATAAGAGAAAAATAATTTTAAAAATTTAAAAACGCAGGATTCCTTAAAATGCAGTGTAACAGTTGCATATATTTATAATAATATAAATAATAAAGCATTTAATGTTTGTAAAATATATTCTTTTAATTTATTTTGTATCCCTAATTATAATCTTAATAAAAATGGTTTAACATACCATAAGACATGATGGGAGATTAAAAAGTCATCTAATCATCAATGAAAATAAGCAAGGGCCATAAGAAGTGCAGGGATCTGTAAAAACTAATAAAACCAATTCTAATGAGAATCTGATAGCAGGCCTGGGTCCTCTAATCTGCCAGCTGCTGAGAGCAGTAGAGGTATTTTGAAGTCATTTATCTTTGCTTCTGTTTCTTTTTTAGGATTAACAGAACAGAGAAGTGGTTAAGGCCATGGGCTCTTGATCAGACATGTAGGAGAAATTTCTGGTCTGCTGTTTACAAACAACACGGCGTGGGGCGCGTTACCTCATACCAGTTCAGCGTAGTTCAGTGATCTCTTATATGAGCAAATACACCTCTTGTTTGTGGTTGTGCAGCTCATATTAGGTTGTGGAAATAAAATTATACAACGCATTACCTTACTTAGTAAGCACTCCACAAATGTTAGCTTTTTTCTAATCACTCTGCATTAAGGCAAATGCTGTATTTATTGTGTATATGTGTAAATATATAAATACATGTCAGTAAATATTTATCGTGTCCTTAACTATGCCACTAGTAGAAATAAACTGTGTGTAGCAGATATCTGTAATACTACTGACAGATATGATTGCATTTTATTTCTCTGCAACCTTGAGATGACTGAAATATCTGAGCGGGGGACAGATGGAGAAAATATAGTGCTTTGCTCTAATAAGGAAGTGGATACTGACAAATAGAGAGCTTCCCTCCCCCCCAAATATACTTATTTGTTCAACAATTTAGTTAGAGTAGATTTTGATAGTCTGGTTTGAAATTAAAGAAAACCCAGAAAACATCTGATTTACCCTAAAATTAAATTTTATTAGACTGGCCTAGTTTAAAATCGACTTCTGCTTTCAGCAGAAATTTTAAGTAATTCTTAGATTAAATACATGTTTTAAATTTTTGTTTTTCAGTTAGGATTTTTGCTCCTGTTATATGTAAAACTGTAAAATGAAATCTTCTGCACTTGTCATGGGAGCCATTTTATCTTTTTCAAGGGCTTCCTAGTTCCTTTGAAAGGAAACTAAACTCATATTTTCTCCTTCAATCGAAGTTAGAAATTTAAAACTGGATTCATATTCCAAAATGTTCACCTACAGTAGTACTTCCCACAGCTCAACATGTGACTTAGTGTAATATAAATTATTCATTAAGTGAAACATTCTGACCTAGCAAGCTTTATTGCTGTTAGGAGAGCTGCAGTTGAAAACCTGCTTTGAATACAAATCATAATAACTATAAATCAATGTATCCTACTAAGGCTCAGGGTAAGTCTACATGGTAAAATTCCCTGTAACTAAAAGCACAAATTGGAGAGATCATCAAATGCAGCTTTTACCATGAGCGCCCAACAGCAGTGTATTCATTCCGAGTGCATGACTATAGTGCTTCTCACGGCTAATTTAGTTTGTTCTCACACTTCATGATCTTGCTGTCCTCCAACATTTTCTGTCATTTTATTCTTTTGCTCTACCCCTCCAGTACGTTGCTATTTTTTATATTTTCAATTTCAGCCTTCCTTCACAAGTCATTTACATTCTCCTCCAAAAACCAAAACCAAAACCTCAAGCTCTTTGAGAAATATTTTCAGATTAACCTATAATAATATCTTTTCATGATAAAATATTCAATAACACTTCAGCATTGACTCAGCTGTGACATATCAGGCACATTTATGTGAAGGATGTGTTCTTATGTAGAGTAAGTGTGCTATCCTTTATTTAAAGGTCAATTTCTTCATGGCAGAATATGGTAAGATGATTTCTTTTTCAAGTCATCATCTTAACAAAGTTTCTCTACATGAGAATTTTCTAATTTAAGTGTTTTGCTGGACATCAAACATTTTCTTATTTCTACTCTCCATTGTGCCAGTAAAAATATCTTCACACAAGGGTTTGTAGGGAAAATTTGAGAAAAATGAAATACCTGTAATAGCCATGAAGATTTATAGAGGGCTTGGGGGTAAAATTTATAGACATTGGATGTGGTAGTTGAATGTATACTTTCTTACTAGTTAGGGTTTTGGTCCTAAATATTTTATATAGTTGCCTCTAGTTATGTCCATAGTTATATATGTTATAGATAGATAGAGAGATATAATGATAAATCCTATGAAGGATGAAGAAAACAAAAGCAGAAACGTAATAGCCAGTGAAAGTGGAGGGTTAGGAACAGGGATGAGGGAGTTGGGGTTATTTTAAATTGAGTTGCTGTAGAATTGAAGAGGTGACTTTTAATTAAAGATCTGAAAGAAGGATGACATCATCCCCAATGCAAGCACGTTGAGGCAGGGTGGAGTTGTAAGGGCAAAGTTCTAAGGCAGGTGCTAGGTGCTTGGTGGACTAATGAAGTGATACGGGGCGAGTATAGTTAAATGAGAAATGAGTGAGGGAGTGATAGGAGGCCGAGGAAGTTGTATATGAAGGCAAAGAATTTAGCTTTTACTTTTAGCGTGATGAAAATTTAAGAGTTTTTTGTTTTGTTTTATAGCATTCAGTCTTTTAAGGGCTACAGTCAGTGATATTACAATAGCATTGTGAGGTGACAGACGGTAGCTGCGCTTGTGGAGAGCATAGCCTCATGTATAAACTTGTTGAATCACTATATGAAACTAATCTAACATTGTGTGTCAGCTATATTCATTTAAGAGGTTTAAACAGAGGAATGACCTTGTCTAAGTTTTGAAAGTATTACTCTTGCTGCTGTGTAATGAGTACTTGATGAGTACAAGTGGATGCATGGGGGCCGGAGAGAAGGTTATTACAGTTATTGAGTTAAACAGTGAGTGTGGCCTGGCTTAGATGGATGGCTGGGAAGATGGAAGTGGATGGGGCGTAGATACATTTTGGAGATAGAAACAAATAGACTTAGTGATGCGTTGCATAAGACAAATGAGAGAAAGAGAGGAATTAAAAATGACTCCTGAGTTTTTGCCTTAGGGCAGGTAATAAGTTCATTTCCTAATACAGGGAAGAGTATGGGAAGAACAGTGTATGGAGGGAGGACAATAAAAGGTTCCATTTTGGGTTTATGAGGATCGAGGTAAGGATTAATTTGACTTGTATTTGGAATTCCTGACACCATTCTCCTTCAATTGTCTGTACTTTTCCACATGTTTCTGTCAACCCCACAGTGCCCTTCCCCATTCCTCCCTTGGTGCATTCCCGATGATAACTGCAACTCTTAACTCGGATGTTACCATCTTCAGATAGCTTCCCTGATTTCAGCCTAGGTGTCTGGTTGATGCTTTCCATCCTTTTACCTATTTTCTTGCCTTTCTTTTCCCACTTTGGCCAGTTTAAGAAAGGAAGAGCTTACCTTTTTTTTTTTTTTTTTTTAAGTTTTTATTTAGATTCCAGTTAAGTTTTTTTTTTCCCCCAGACACTAGCACAGATAGCCAGCAAACCTTTGTTTTTTTTCTGGAGACTTTCCCATTTCATATTCTATAGTGTAAACCAACTGAGGATTATGGAGGGAGCGTTCCAGTGAGTGCTGGAGCCCACTGAGTAAAACAGGTCAGTCTACCAATAGGAAGTGTACAGGGATTGCACTGTTTTACACAAACAAAGCCATGGATTGCAGTGGTACACACAGGGTGTGGTGGTAGTTACTGACTCCCTGAGAAATGTCTCTGGAAGTGGGACATTTCTGTCTCCACACCTATGTGGACTAGACACACATGTTTCAGAGTGGGCTCTTTTCTTTCAAAGGAAACGTTCACTCTGTACATTGCCAAGGACTTACGGAGGAGCTACTTGGAATAGAGGCATGATGTTGTATGCGGAAGAAGGCAAGTGGTTTACTCCATCAGAACTAAAATGACTCGGAGATCACATTCCATAGTTACTCTGTGAAATCAGATTTTTGTTTTGTTTTAAATGTGTCCTTCCATTCAAAATGCAAGTAATTTATGACAAAAAGATTTGCAAAAACTAAAATTAAAAGCAGTGGGTGACTGTTTGCTTGTGCTATCACATTAATTAGGTTGGGTAAGGATGACTTTTTAATTGATTTAATTTAAATCATGTGAAAGGGAAACAGTCCCAGGAGCTGAATATATCTGTCAATACAGAATAAGATAAGCTATGATGATTTCATCTGTGGAGCATTTCTGTGATTAGAATGTGCAACCTAAAATACACTTAATTCTAATCTGAGGCATTCCCATCAGTTATTGTGTCTTTTTTCTTTCTCTTTAAATGTTTTTTTTTTTAAGTAGAATTATTGTCTTCTGGCGCTCCTAGGTTTTCTTTTTTATTCTTTTCTCCCCCTGCAGTTCGCATGACTTGGGTTTATCCTTTGTGGTGTCTACAAAAATTCTAGAAATTCATAGCAGGAATTTCCTTTTAACCTTTGTTTTTCCTCTTTGAAAATTACATGGTACTTTATTTTTTTTTAAAGATTTTATTTATTTATTTGACAGAGAGAGATAGCCAGTGAGAGAGGGAACACAAGCAGGGGGGGGAGTGGGAGAGGAAAAAGCAGGCTTTCCGCTGAGCAGGGAGCCCCATGCGGGGCTCAATCCCAGAACGCTGGGACCATGACATGAGCCAAAGGCAGACGCTTAATGACTGAGCCACCCAGGCATCCCTACATGGTACTTTAAATTTGATATGTGTACAAGGCAGTGTTTCAGTGGCAGCTCAGCTTTCTTGAATCCTAATAGCTTGATGTAAGGCTTTAATAAAATCTTTGAAAAATGGTAAAAATATGTTTGCTAACCTTTGCAAACACTTGGTACAGTATTTTATATCTGTGTGTAAATATTTATGTTCTAAAATATATCTTAGAGATGCAAATGATTCTTTCAGTAAGTATTTGTTAAGTAGAAAATGTCATATAGCATTAATAAGATTATCATTTTTTGAAAACTAATCCATTTGCATTTATTTTCTAATCCTTAAAAGTCTTCAAAAGATGAATTTATTACTATTTATCTTTGTCAGTCTTGGCAGCAATATTTCTTTGCAGTCTTTAATTATAAGATCAATATATATTTTCTCCATGCAGATACTTAATTATAAGGGATCTACTGTATAAGGGGTGTGTATGTGTGTGTGTGTGTTTAATGCCTTAAAATGAAATATTATAAACTCGATTGTTAAAACACTGAAAATGTGGTGTTTTGGTTAGACGAGGATTCTGTTTATTAAAGCTGACTTACATATTAATTACGTTTTTAAATAATAAGATTAAACATAAAATCACAATATAAAAACATACGAGATATAATTTAGCCCTTTTTTGAATTTGTGTGTTTGGTTCTATAGTATGGTTATATATATAAAAGCATTATTATAACTTGTTTCCTCAAGTGTTAAAACAAAATCCTGTTTATCTAATTCTTTTGCTCCTTTTTCTCTTCTTTTTGCCAAGCTTCTCATACTATCTTAATTTTTTGTTTAGCATTTTCATGTTTTAAAAATTCCTCTGTAGACTCCAATTTGAGTTCCACACAAATACAATTAATAGCTTTCATAACCTTTCTTGACAGTTCTGTGTCACTCAACACAGTTCCTTTTTTCTACAAGTTTTTATATTCTCTCCTCCTGAATTCCATAACCACACTTAACTTATTCTCAGTTTTTCATAGAATTGTCTTCTAACCACCCTGAAATGTTGAAATTTTTATACTGCATTCTGCTGCAATATGTTTTTATAACTCTTACCATTTTATACACTCCCTGAGATTTTATCCCAGCTCAAGACTTCCGCTATACACTGATGAGTCACAGGGTTATATAACTCCACTAAAGTCTGTCCCCAGAATCCCAAATCCTTTTTTTTTTTTTTTGCATTACCGTGCACCTTCACTTGAATATCCATAAAAGCACCTGAAAATCATTATGTTCAACATGAAACTACCCCCAGACCTGTATTTCAATCCTGGTGTCTCCCTGTGTATCTTGAATAAAGGCAACCCATAGAGTCAGGCTTCAGAGTCAGACATACATAAGCCTCTCAGCCCTTTCTCATTTCCCGTGACAGAATGAGCTCTCGTTCATCCCCCCTCTGCTTGCTCTTTGTCACTGATAATTCTGCTTTCATTATTAATCTGTACTCTTATAACCGTTCAGAGCTCTTCTCTCTACCTTTAGGTTTGAAAACTTCCAATCCACTAGCTTTCATTACTATCACAGGGATCTTTCCAACTTGAAAATCTCATCATGTCACCTTAGCACTCAGACTATTTTAACTGGCTCTCTTTTGCTTTCAGAGAAAAAAAAATTCAAAATCTGAGTCATGGTTAACAAGGCCCTTTGTGATCTTGTCTCTGCATTTAATACAATCTGAGCCATGTTTTCTTTACTCCTTAATTAAAGAATGTGGACTTTAACCACACCACAGTGTTTGAATGCTATTCCCCACATACCTTAACTTTCTTTCTTTGTCATGCCTTTTTACGTGTTTTTTTCATTTGACAGAAAGTTTCCTCCACATACCCCCACCCCCTGACTCTTTTTCTACTAGTACAAATTCTTTAAGAGTTTTTTTTTTTTCAGTCTCAATTATTTTATTTAGTGCTTGTCCATGTACTCATTTATTCATAGTGCTGATTCTGAGCCCGTACTAGGTACCTGGAACTATGTAGGATCCTTCACTTCAGCAGTAAACCGGAGATACCACCCTGCTCTTAGCCTTTCTCCACACCTGTAATGAAACAAACATCCTTTCTGCTGCAATAATATTTATTCCACCCCCCCGTTATATGTTATAGCCATTTTCACTTGCAGGCCATCCTTGGTTTGATTTTTCAGGTCCCCATTATACTGTGAGCCTCTTGATTTTTTCCTTCCTTCCTCCCTTCCTTCCTTCCTTCCTCCCAAATCAATGCAGTTCTTATCACAATGACTGATATAGATTAGGCACTTGTCAGTATTTGTGAGGCAATTGAATAGCAATTAGTAATTTCCAGTGGATGTAATATGCAAACCAGCTTCTGTCTGATATTGTTTTGATTTCTCAACAGATAATGGAAAACTATCTGCAAAGTAAATGTAAAGGCAGGAAAATTCTAAAATTCTAAACTTCCCACCTGGGCTATATTATTTCCAGATTGCTCCATCTAAATACTGCTCTTTAATGTCTACTTCAAATAATTATATTTCAGGAAGCCCATACATGATGCAGTAGTCACTGCTACTTCCCTTCTGAACTCAGAGGAAGGTTTGCAGACACCACGTCATTTAGCAATTAATCTATGCTGCTTTCTTATTCTTGAAAGTATTGCTATCAATTAGTAATGCTGCCTATTTCTTCCCTAGCAATCCAGAAACAGACAGCTGCCAGTTCTTAAGATCTGTTCTTTTGGTTCTTTAAGTTACCATTTTCTGCCAAATTAGAGGAAAGTCTAATATATTTATCTTTTATGTCAACTGTTCTGTCATTTGTTCACAGCCTGTAACTCCACTTATTCTGTATCGTTTTCTCTTCTACCTCCCTGTGGTGAAAGGTGTATGGTCCTTAACACAGAGTTCAGCAGCCAGTGAACTGTCTAACATGGAGCCCCCAGTGAGGGGGGCTCTGTGTGTTCTTTATATGCTTCTGAATCCATTCATCCTTCAGTGGGCATTTAAATTGTTCCATGTCTTGGCTGTTATAAATAATGGTTCTCTGAGCACGAGGTGCAGATGTCTCTTCAACGTAGTGTTTTCATTTTCTTTGGTTATATTCTCAGAAGTGGGATTGCTGGATCATATGGTAGTTCTATGTTTAATTTTTTGAGGATCCTCCATATGTCTTCCATAGTGGCTATACCAATTTACAATACCACCAACAGTGGATAAGGCTTCCCTTTTCTCCCCGGCCTTGGTATTTCCTCTCTTACCATTTTGTTGATGGACATTCTAATAGGTGTAAGGTGATACCTCATTGTGGTTTGATTGGCATTTCCCTAATGATTAGTGATGTTGAGCACCTTTTCATATACGCCTGTTGGCCATTTGCATATCCTATTTGGAAAATGTCTATTCAGAATCTTTGCCCATTTTTAATCGAATTATTTTATTTCCTATGGAGCTGTATGAGTTCTTTATGTATTTTGGATATTAACCCCTATCAGATATATGGTTTGCAAATATTTTTCCCATTCTGTAGGTTGTCTTTGCATTTTGTTCTTGATTTCTTTTGCTGTGGAGAAGATTCTTAGTTTGATGTAATCCCACTTGTTTATTTTTGATTTTGTTGTTCGTACTTTAGGTATCATATCCAAAAAAGTAATTGACAAGACTCATGTCAAGGAGTTTTGGGTTTTTTCCCCCTTATGTTTTATTCTAGGAATTTTATGTTTTCTGGCCTTATATTTAACTCTCTAAGCCATTTTGATCTATTTTTTGTGAGTAGGGTATAACATAGAGGTCTGAGCTCATTCCTTTACATGTGAATATCCATTTTCCCCAGCACCCATTTACTGTAGAGTCTGTATTTTCTCCATTGAGTATTCTTGGCTCCCTTTTTAGATATTAGTTGACTGTATACACGTGGGTTTATTTCTGGGCATTTAATTCTGCTCTTTGTGTCTGTTTTTATTTATTTGTTTCTTTTACTTCTGGTAACCATGACTGGACTTACAAATAGGAAAGTAATGAAAGATCAATATTCTAAGTAACTTTGTTTTGAAATTTGTGTTTTAGGCTGCTGATTTTCATCAAAATAATTGAGCACCTCACAAAAAACCAATAAAAATTGTGAACTATTTAAAGACCATATGCTATTCAAATGTACAGATATTTAATTTGATGTCTTTCTGCTTTATTTTATTTTTTTTAACTTTTTTTTAAAAGATTTTATTTATTTATTTGACAGAGAGAGAGAGACAGCCAGTGAGAGAGGGAACACAAGCAGGGTGAGTGGGAGAGGAAGAAGCAGGCTCCCAGCGGTGGAGCCTGATGTGGGGCTCCGTCCCAGGACCCTGGGATCACACCCTGAGCTGAAGGCAGATGCCTAACGACTGAGCCACCCAGGTGCCCTGATGTCTTTCTGCTTTAAATAAAAAATATAAAAAGGAGGACAGGGAAGGTAAAAAACAAGATGTGATGTGAACTATTATTATGTTTGTGGCAGATTAAAACTGGCTGCAAATTCATAAATTCTCTTCCCATTGAGAGATGGCATCTTTGTCTTGTCTCCTTGAAGTCTGTTAGCTCGTGACTCTCACTATTAGCGTATAGTGAAACTGACACAATGCCAATTACTAGTCTAGCCTTTAGGAGAGTTGGCATCTTCTGCTTCCTTCCTTTTGAACTCCAAACCATTATGTAAAGAGGGTGACTGCCTTTGTGGAGAGAGAGCACTGGGGAAATGCTCTGAGACATCTTCAAGAGAGAAAGAGACTCAGCTGATCTCAGCCTTGCAGATGGTCCTTCCAAAAAAGCAGATAGGCAAGAGAAGCCTTCTCGAACAGTGCACAGCAGCTCAGTGAAAACTGAATACAATGCAGATATCCCCCTTGCCTGTGCTGTGTGGAGCAGAACGGCCCAGTCAAGCCCTCCCCAAATTCCTGACCTACAAATTTGTGAAAATAATGACATGATTGTGGCTTAAGCCACTGTATTTTGGAGTAATCCATTATGGAGCAGTAGGTAAAGGAAGTGATATCCATCATATTTTACATGATATTACGTGAATATATTGTGTTTGTTGTGTATTTTTACTCATTTAATTTTTTTCTCTGTGTGGATTTATTTCCTTTAATGCTGTTCTATAAGACTATAAGTTTATAAGTTTATAATGACAATCAACATTCAGATATATTATCTGTATGTTATAACATTTTACTTTGAAAGCCCTTTTTCTCTTTGCTCATTTGCTCTTTTCTAAACAATTTTATGACCCATTCTTCCTCCCAGATTTCAGTATTTTGTATTCTATTTCTTGAGTCAATATTGTTATGACACACTGGATAAAGAGGTAAAAAGAAAATGATAGTGTGACTACTACTTTGAATTCATTACATGAAACTAGTTATCAGTAATGGGAAGAATGCTTCCTGTAGCTTGTGTGTGTTTTTTTTAAAGATTTTATTTATTTATTTGACAGAGATAGAGACAGCCAGCGAGAAAGGGAACACAAGCAGGGGGAGTGGGAGAGGAAGAAGCAGGCTCACAGCAGAGGAGCCTGACATGGGGCTCGATTCCATAACGCCGGGATCATTCCCTGAGCCGAAGGCAGACGCGTAACCGCTGTGCCACCCAGGCGCCCCTTGTGTTTTAAAAAGGGAACAGATGTGTGGCAATTGTATAAAAAAGAAAAATAAGAGTAACAAAAGGAAATACACCAAAGGCAAAAAGTACATTAATGAAAATATAAAATATGTGGTTTTATGAAGCAGTTTTGTAAAATTACATATCTTAGCCTTTACATGTTGGTAAAATATGTTTCTGTCTCAATTGCAGCAGAGCAAAAGCAGCTTAATATCCCTAATCTGCCACTTCATTTAGTTACAAATGCAGAAAACCGATATATTTACAAATACTCATTAAGGCTGGCTACTTCAATAGATTTTCATTTTTCTGAGCTCCATCCTATATGTGTAATGATGAAATGGGGAAGTTTCTTCCTTATTTAAACTGACAGGCACATTTTCCCCTCTAGAGAGAAAAATTGCCAAAGTCACTTGTGGGGTAAGAAAGAAAAAAAGAAAGGAAGGAAGAAATGAATGCATTGCCACATTTTTAAAGAATACGTGTTCTTTAAATGTTGCATATGCTTCATGCTGAGGAGGCATAAACAGGCGTAAGAGCCAGTTATATCAGCAATAGGTGCTAGATACTTACTTTCCTTGAATGGTAGATTTTCTGAATTTTAAAAAATATTTACAGTAATTAATGATTAATGTTTAGACTCTTTTTTTGTCATTATTATTATTATTATTACTTATTTGATTATAGCATGACAGAGGCAGTTATTATCAATCTTTACCAAGTTTGTTTAGATTCTTTAGGATACAGTATCAAAGCCAGAATACATTAGTAAAATATCTGTGTGCATGTTTTTTTCAGACATGTTGCTTTTCTGGCAGAAGTGGTAAAATTATATTTTGCTGGCAGTCTTTCTGATTTACTATGATTTTATCATTTATTCGTCATTTTGATACAATTTCACATTTTCTTGAAAAGTCTTGATCATCCAGAGAAATTACATGAACACTTCTTTCTACTTAGACTCAAAACACTGTACTGTCAGAATTGATGAATCATCTACTTTATAATTTTGTCAACCTTCATGTTTTAATGTATTGATTTCTGTCAAAGACCTCACTGTTTTTAATCAGCAGTTATCATTTTTTAATAATAAAATCAGTAATGCATTTATATAATGTTTTATATTTTACTAAGTACTTGAGGGAGCACTAAACTCAATATTTCCAGAGAGAAGTAGAAATTCTAAGATCATTATTCTCTTTGATGGAAGTAACTCAAGGTGTATTTAGAGTGCAAAGAGCAGATATTGGGAAGAGATCCATGAAAGCTCACAAGAGAGAAAGAACTTTTGGGTAGTTAATAGCGACATATGAGATCTCACTAGAAGAAGGTACAGGGCTGGACAAAAAAAGAGTGTTGAATAACAAGTCATTGAACAAGTCTGCATGAAAGAACAATGGGTCTTCATTCCTGAGCTGTTCATGCAAATGCCACAATATAATTTTCCTTGCCTTGGAACCCTGGGAGTCTTATGAAATTTGAGTAAGACCTTATCCCTACCTTCAAGGAACTCATTGTTCTGTCAAACAAGGTTAAATATGATAAGGTTATACTAGTGAGATGTAAAGTATTTAACATGAGCAAAGGAAGGAGTTTCTGAGCCTGATTGGGGCAGTTAAAAAAAAAAACAAAACACTTTAGAAAGGAATATTGTCACCTGTGTCCTGCAGTGTGGGGTAGGAATTAAGCATAGTAATAAACTGAAGAACAAGCCACAGTTGCACGATTGTAATGGAGAACCTGAAGAGTAAGAAGGGGCCTGAAGGGCTCTTGAACACGTGGACAGCGTACAGTACTGAATTGAGAAGAGAATAACTAGAAAAACACCACTTAAATGGCACCTATAATTTTAAGGATGTGCTGAGTTCCTTCAGCGTTGAGGTTTATCCATTGCATAAATTCGACTCTATCAGGCAGCTAAATCCCAATTACAGAAAAGAAAGTATCCAGTTGCAATTAGCTAATGATCCTAGATAACAACATCCTCGTAATAACTTCCCATGTCTAGATTCCATGCTTACTAACAGCCATCTTATTAAACATTCCCTTTACTTGTAAAGGAAGCGAAAGTCCTCATTCCTTAATAAGCATTCCCAGTCAGCTTTGCATTCAGAATGAACTTTTTAAAAAGGAGGCAGGTTGTGTAACTGCTTTGCTGAGACGTCTCCCTCACTCCTGGTGTTCAGTGTACAAGCTGAAGTTCTCCCGTGGCCCGCAGCTCCTACACCATCTCTCTGCCATTACACATTTCCTCCCGGCCCCTTCCTCCCTGGCTCTTCATCTCTTCTGCTGTTCCAGCTGCACTAGCCTCTGACAAGCCTGCTTTAGGACATCTGGCGAGGCTATTCCCTATGCCTGAGAAACTCCTCCACTTTTACTCTAATCCTGGTCTGCCTTTAGATTTTGCTGTGGTATTTCACCCCTTTGTGCTTTTTTAGTATCTGGCGCTCACATTGTTCTAATTTAGAATGGGTATTAGATTAAGTGTGCCTCCCACCACCCTTGGCTGTTCTGCTATGTGCCCTCGGTTTATCATCAGCCAGTGCCACGGAGGCTGCTTCTGAATATGAGTGTGTGAGCAATATTCGGTTAGGTCCAAGCGAGTGAGGCTGAGAGTGGGCTGTGTTAGATTCTTTAAGTTACAAGGAACAGAAATTAATCCAGGCAGGATGTTCATGTGACAGTTAGTACTGTAGTAGAAAAGAGCATGGCGATACCCCTGTATTCTGAGATTGAGTTTGTGAACTTAAATCGAGTAACAAGTCAGAAATCTTGGAAGTGGACAGAACTCAGGAGAACCTGGAAGTAAAGCTTAAGGTAAGCCTTTACGGAAAACACAAGATCGCCACAGAGCTGGACCTCATGAAGGCTAGAATGTAAGTCAGAAGCTTTCACGTTTTTAGGAACCCATTTTATCCACCCTTCTCCATCATTCCATCCCACTCCTAGAAAAGATTTCTGTGAACACTAATTAGTATCTGATAGCTCTTCTCTGATTCCCCTCCTGCTGCTACCAGCAGCTAACTAGGGTTCCTGTACCTGTGTATTTTTTAGCTTGTGATCTTTCGGAGATTCTCCTATGGATAATTACCGTGACCCATGGATTCTTTAGCCCGCTGTTTTCCTGTGTTTCAGCCTGTGCTTTCATCGTCAACTGGGACTCTCTCTTTTTACCTCTAACATTTAAATTCTTCAGGAAAGAGGTTCTCATTGTTTTTGTTTGTGTGTTTATTAATCCCTGTATCCTGCTGGGAAAACATCCTGCCCCTGACCATTGAGAAGTCATTAAGTGGCCTGATTTCACCCAGGCGTCCCACACCAATGGAGCAGCCTAAGTTGAGGGATTCTTCTGGGTGAGGGCAATATGGAGGGACCTGCCGTACTGGTTCCAGGGCCGGCAGCGTCAGCATCCCTCGGAAACCTGATAGAAATGGAAATCCTTAGGTCTTTCCCCAAACCTGCTGAGTCAGAAACTCTGAGAGTCGGGTCCAGCAACCTCTGTCTAACAAGCCTTCACTGGCTAGCATTTCAGAACAACTTACTTAGAAGGGGATTAAGGATATAACTGCACAGTGGTCTGTTTAGTGTACAACAAATCTCAACTTCTGGGGCATGTTAGTACCATTAACCAACATAGAAATTGCAAATAAAGGGATCAGTTTTCAAAGTAAGGAAAAGAAAGTCACTTTGTCTCATATTGACTTCAAGTTTCCTAAGGGGTTCCCAGATGGAGGTGTATAAGAGCCAATTTGGTTGATTTCTAACCTGTCATCTTTGTGTGTGTGTGTGTGTGTGTGTGTGTGTGTGTGTGTGTATCTCCAAATATAGAGTTTTAAAACATCACTGCATTAGCAAATTACAGTTCAAGGTAAACATGGATAAATAAGCCGTGGGTCAGTAGGCAGCTTAAAATATTCATCTGGAGCCAGACAAATGAAGAATGAAAGCAAAAGTAAAGGGGTAGTTCTGATATAATTAAGGTCCCAACTCAGCCAATTTGAGTTCATCAGAAAAGAAGAAGATTCTGCATGGCCCTGGCTTAATAAGTAAAAGCCCTTAAAAGAGGGCTTAAGCTCCAGCAGAAGTCAGAGGACCTATTGCTGACTCATTGCCTGAAGCTGCCATGTTGGAGAAGCTCCCTTGAATAGGAACGACGATAGGTGGACTCTAGAAACTGCCAGTGGCTTTCAGGATCTAAAGTAGCCTGTGGCCAACATTGAGCAGAAACTCAGGGCTTTCATATAGCTACAAGAAATGAAGTCTGCCAAACACCTAAACAATCTTGACTGAGGATTCTTCCAACGTACAGATGAGAGTACAGTCCAGTTGATACCAGCAAATGAACCAGGGAGCACTGTACCCAGACCTGACCCATGCACAATGTGAGTTAATAAATGTATGTTATTTTAAGCTGTGCTTAGGTGGTAATTATTCTGCAGCAATATAAAAATAATATATCAGCTTCTCAGTGTGTTTAAGCATGTACATACATTTTTAAGTGCAATCTATATGCATGTATATGGAAACAGGAAAAATAAATCTTGCTATTATCTAGTTTTCTTTTTATTCTTCCTCCCTCTCTCCCTCCTGTCTTCCCTCTCCCCTTTTCTCCCTTCCCTTTTCACACCATGGGAGTGGGGAGGCCTTACAAAATAACTCTGGTGGTATTTTAAAGTTTGTTAGGATACCAGTTGGCTGAGGGAACCAATAAAAAACCCACAGATTTGCAGGAAAACCTGTTTTCTTAAGTCTTCATAACACTTGGAAAACCCTTAGGCCAAAACAAATGCTTTCTCTTGCCACATAGAGACCCTTATGAAAGGTGAATACATAGCTATCAGGCTGGAATTCACACTTAATCAGTTCTGTATTAGAGGAATATAAAAATAATCTTACACCAAAGAAAAATGGGTGTGAAAGCAGATTGTGGGAAAAGAATATATACATTCATTTTATACTTTCTGATCCTTCTTTCATCCCACAATCTAAAGGCACAAAAAAAGAGAAACTACCGTTTAAGATACCATTTTTAAAATACTTATTTTATTCTTTTAAGATCCTTCTCACCTCCAAATTGTCTTTGGAGAAGGAAAACTCCTTAGATATGCTTGCCGTACCTTTCTAATGAGGCAGTAAGTTTGCCTCCAATTATTTTAAAGAGTTTTACTGCTAATTATGAAAGGAAATTGACAGTCCAAGAAAAAAAAATACGTGTGAAAAAAGCAATAAAATTTCTAGAATCTTAAAAATGTCCTTTTAGTTTCTGTCACAGATTTATACTAATGTGCTCTTTTAAAGATTGTCTGCCTAACCCCTGGCCAAAAACCTAGGTCTGTGCCGTTTTATTCTCTTCCTCTTATGCTGATTTTATTTTTGTTTTTCTTTATAACCTGAATTGTGTCACTCTGCCAGAATCCTACTACGTAGATATGTCTGTACTTCACTTTTGGAGATGGTTAAAATTGAACCCACGTCGCTTCTTTAGCTCCTGAGCACATAAATTAGGATAACTATTCGTCTTTAAATATTCTGTGACAAAGATCCTTTGTTTGGTCTGGAGACCCAGAGTAATCAGTTTTGGTGCCTTTAAAATGTACTGTAACTTATATGTTGGTTGCCCTTAAAACTACATTTTTCTTTCAGAATTCCCAAAAGGTCAGTCTTGCAGCTGCCCAGCTGTTTCCATTATATATTCAATAGCAACAGAACATTCATGATGTCTAAAACTAAACTCTTCATTCTCAGCTATTTACATAAATAACCCAGTTGCCCAAGCCAGAAACCTGGTGCTCATCCTGGAAGTCCTATAGATCCCAAACTCGGTCAGTCTCCCTTATTTACATATTCAGTCCCTCACTAACCCCCCCCAACTCCCCCACTCGTCCCTTTGCCTCTGAATAGCTCACAACATTGCCCTCCTCTTCCAGTCTTTATTCCTTATTCTTACAGGGTTCAACTTCGGCAAAAGCCTGTCTGGCACCTTTCTCTAAGAGAATACACACTAGCACACAGGCAAAGGGTCAGAATCAGCTCCTAACAATATGTACAATTTTGTCAAGCAACTTTTACAATGTTAATGTTGAGTATGTTACCTTAGAGATATTATATGAGTCAGAAGCCAATAATATTTCAATGTGCACATCATTTAGTAGTTCAGAATTTTAAGTGCTACTAACAAAAAAGATTATGCATGCTAATATTTATTGAGCAATTAATATATGCAATTTGGATGCATTATCTTATTAAATCTCCCAATAATCATACCACATCTTATTAAAAGGCAGTGTAGCTGTGGTTAGAACATGGACTTTGGGGTGATACTATCTGAGGCTGAGTTACAGCTTTGCTAAACCTTAAAACTTTTGTGATCTTAGAAAAGTTTTTGATTCTTTAGTGTTTCAGCTTCCTTCTCCATAGCATGGGGATGGCGATAATTGTACCTACTTGAGCAGGTCTTTCTTGGAATATAGTATACGCTCAGTGAATTTTAGATATTTTTATTACTCTTTATTACATAATTCTTGGAGACTCAGAATTTTAAGTAACAGGTAGTACAGTGATATAAACGAGGTTAAATATAAGTATGTTTTACTCTAGAATACATAATTACGATCTTATTGCTTTACTGTTTCCCTACTGGCTGAAAGGCTTGGAAGTACAATTATCAAACTGTTTTTCCTTTTGCAATAAAATATACTTTTTCATGTTGACTTTTTGTCAGATCTTTTTTTGTCATGAAATTTCACATATTTGAGATACTTAAGCATTACATTAACATTTTAGAAAGCTAAAATAAAATGTTGACTGACATTTTCCTTTATTGCTTCCACCTGGGAAATGCATGTAAAAATAGTATTTTATTTAACACCTGTCCTGTCCATTAACCAGGTCCCCCCCCCAAAAAAATCAATCTTCTGAAAAATTATTTACAGTTTATATATTTAGATGTTCTCATTTTAGAAATAAATGTTAACCTTGGCATATTTAGAATATAATGTGTAGTCTTCATTAAAGATTGCATACCTATGACTAAAAGATAAATTTAAGGTTTAATAGATTATTTTATAATATCTAAATAAACAAATGACATTTTGAATTTCTGTCCTCTTTGTTGATCATTTCTTTACTTTAAATCAGTTCCTATTGTTTGAAGCCATAATGAAAAACAAGACTTATTTTGATTCCTATAATTTTGATAATCATCACATTGGTATGAAATGTATTTACCTGTGTTGATCTTCATCAGAAGGCAGGAAAGACAAGGCTAATGACATTTAATGATGGTGTGAGGATAATTTGGTGGGGACATCTAGAAGCAGGGGGTCAGAGGAATACATGCAGGTTTCTTATATTTTGATCATCCAACGTGCTATGCACGTAAATAACGCAGGTAGGTAGTGCTCTAGAGGGAGACTTTCCCCTTCCCTGCCACTGTGCCCTTTATATATTTATAGAGAAGATGGTAGGGGACAAGGGACTGGCTAAGCCATCCTATAACAAAGGAACCATTCCTTTCTGGAGAGTGACTGGTTTCAGAAATTAACATCAGTATATATTTTCTTTTTTATGTGTAGGAAAGTAACTCATGTATGTAGTTTAGGAAAACATCAGTGAAAGGTGTATTTAATGGATCATTTTCTTAGTTGAAAACAGCAAAATTCACAACAGCTAAAGCTGACTTAACACTTATTTGAGGCAGATCCCGGAAGCCATGCAGCCAGGAAAATTACCCAAATATCCTGCAGGAAAAATCCACCAAAAAAACTCTAGCCATGGCTGTAGGGAAAAGAATCTTTGGAGGAGGGACACTCAGTGACTGAAGACATAAGTCAAAAAGTGGGACACTTTACATTTGTCCACATTCCATTAATTGATAAACACTTATTCTCTCATGACTTCAAAAAAGGCTGTGAAGAGATTCAAGCAGGTAATGGGTGCCGTTACTATGGGAAACAGGAAAGCAGATTTGATGGATATATAGAATTCTCCACTATAATTTTTAATTTGTTTTTCTTCCTGGTAGTTAATTTTATATTTTTAAATAGTATGCCTATAGTCTTATTTCTTGATTTATCTGGTTTAGATAATATATAGTGCAATACTATGGTACATTTCTATAGTAATAATAATAAAAATATTATAAGTATTTAACACCCTCTATGATCTGTCCTTCCTCCAGCACTGTCATATCATTATATTTAATTTCATAAATAGATGCTTACATCATTATGAGTCTATAAACACTACAATGCAGAACCAATAAATATTTTTTCATTGAAGGTTTGTTTTGAATTAATAATTTCCCCAGTTTTTTATTTCATCACTAGTATTATTGGTCATGTATATACTTATCTCTATCCAGGGGCTTCTTACTATTAATGATCATATTTTTCCACTGTGTCAAGTCTACCATTTACCCAAATAGTTCCAGTCTATTTGCTGAGAAAAACACCTACTGTTCTCAGTGCATTTTCCAATTTGGTTTGGTTACTTGGTTTTCATGGGTCCCATTCTAGCTCTAAGGATTGAATGATGATTGAATATTGATTACCAATGATGATAAATGCATTCTCTTTGCCATGGTTGTTTTCCATAAACCCATGTTAAGCACTCTTGTCTGATATGGACAGGTGGAGATGGTGCTTGGAAGAATTCCCTAAAAAGCTGTGAAACAGCAGCTCACTTTGTTTTGGCTTTGGTTAATGTCCTTTGAGGACAAGACAAAATCTTAATTAAGTTTTTGTGAACTAATTCTTCATATTAATGCATCCCTTCTCTGAAAGTGTTTCCAGAGAAATTCTTCTCAGATATACTACCTGTGGTTGCCTGAGAGTATGTCTGTTTTTGTCTTGGAGTTTGCATGATGGTTTACCTGGCATTAAAATGGTGTGTTCTAAGTTATTTTCCTTCAGCGTCTTCACATTTTTACTCCATTATCTTAGTACATTTTGGCTTGCTCCAGAAAAATGTGGTGTTGATGTAGTTCTCATTTCTTTGCAAGTAATTGGAGTGGGGTTTCTTTCAATTTTTGAAAGACCGTATTTTCTTTATTTTTGAAAGACTGCGTTTTCTTTGATGTTCTTGAATGATGTTTAATTGGCATAGGGGGTTTTATGTATGGGTGGTTGAGTGTGCTTGTGATTGTCACTCCATGAAACTTTTCAAAATATTTTCTAATAGGAAAATTCTCAATCATTAAAGTATAACTAATATATTTACATATTTCTCTTCTTATGAATCTCTAAATTAAAAAAAGAGACGGTTTGACTTCCAGTTTCTGGCCTGACATGTAAGGAGCTTGAAGTCCCCACTCTCTATCCACACAAGAGAAAAGCTGAGCAGAATGAAAATCAACAATTCTGATAGCTCACAGAATTAAGGTCAGAAAAACTGCTGCCTAAAAATAAGAAAGGAAGGCAAGTAGGAAAACTTAAATTTTAATTGACATATTGCTAGAGGCTCAGTGTGGACAAGCTTGAGAATTAAAAATTCCCTGGGTGAGGGGAGTGGCTCATCTTAGAGGGCCCTCTGCATGCTCATGAATTTTACCCCTAGGAGACCTATCAGCTTCTAAGAGAGAACATTGGAGAAAAATTCCTTTCCTCATGCAGGGAGAGGGGAGGAATCAGCCATTTAAAATATATCCAGAGCGTTCTGTTCTTTTTAAATGGACCATCCCCAGGGAATACTATTTTACCAGACCCTAACCTACTGGGATTTTAGTGACATAACTGATGGGCGGGGGGCATATCTAACACTAGCTCAGCTTTAGCTTCTACACGTGGGAAGAGAAAATACCTATCCTCATGCCCCCTCCCCCTTTGCTTTCTTACTACACTGAAGGAAGGAAAAACCAAACAAATAAACTAAGAAACACTCAGGAAGATCCCAGTCCAGGGCTTAGGCTCACTAAAAAAGTGTGACCTAATTATAGGACTATAGCACATACTCTCTTCCTCCAGACCTCACTACCACATCCATAGGGCTTTGTATAATAACATGGAAATGCAATAGAAGTGCATGTCTCAGACCTCGCTTAGAAAGAAATACCTCGGGGAAACTCAAAGACAGCAGGACAGCCAAATCCAGGACAAGAGATGACAGTTTAGTCTCTGACATCTGCAGTTAGAGCAAGCATAAACATAGCTTAACTCCTAGCCTGATAAACATAAAATCTCACACTTTAGGCCTGTTTACTTCCATTCTGTTGACCATGTTTACATCATATATAACTTTCAACAAAAATGACAAGTCATACTAAAAGTTGGCTTTTGATCAACACAGTATGAATACATAAAGCACACCAGAGCCAGACTTAGATTATGGCAGAAATTTGGAAATTTAAAAAACTGTGATTAACTTGCTGAGGGCTATAATGGAACAAGTGAACAAGATGCAAGAACAGATTAGTAATGTGATGAGAGATGGAAGCTCTAATAATCAAAACCAAATGCTAAAAATTGTACTACTAGGTATTTACCCAAAGGATACAAAAATACAGATTCGAGGGGATACATACACCCCGGTATTTATAGCAGTGTTATCAACAATAGCCAAACAATGGAGAGGACCCAAATGTCCATCGACAGACAAATGGATAAAGAAGATGTGGTGTGTATGCGTGTGTGTGTGTGTGTGTGTATGTGTATATATAATATATATTTATAATATATAATATATTTATATATATAATGGAATATTACTCAGCCATCAAAAAATATGAAAAATATGTTTTTCTACCTATACACTTTTAATATTGTACCTTTATTTACAATGTTCTGGAATTTGATGAAAATATATTTCATGGGCCTTATTATATTTATTATAGTTGACATTATGTAAGCACTTTCAGTCTAGAGACTTGAGGACTTTATTTCTAGGAACTTCTCTTGCCTTTATTTTATTTCATATTTTTCTGAACATCTGATATTTAGGTCTTCCTCTTCAAAAAATACTCCAGGTCTTTTATTTTTAATTTACTTTATGCCATTTTTTGTTGCTTTGATTTATTTGCTTGAAGACTTTTCTTAACTTTTCCTTAAGTAATATCTGTTTTTAACTCCAGAGATCTATTGTTTTCCTTTTATTAATCTTTCCCTTATATAATGGTTGCAGTATGTCTCATATCACGGTCTATTAACTAGAGCTCTTTAAAACTTTTCTTCTAATCCTTTTTTTGTCTGGGAAATTTAACAAGATAATGCTTATTGGAACAAATGATAGTCCCTTTTGCCCATCTGGTCTCAAAGTCACAACTGATACTCATGAGGTTCTTTATCATCCATTCTAGACTCCTCATCCTTAGCTAGAACCTCTGCTGGAATAGGTGTCTTACTTGGTGGGGTGACCCAAATCCTTATTCCTAAGAGCCCCATACACCATACTTGACTCAGGCCCTGATGCTATACTTGTCAGTTTACCATCAATGTTAGAATGCAGAGTCAAGTGGGTCTCCTGGGTGTTATACAGTTTCCCTGATCTCATTGTGTCACAGCAAGGCTACCTTATCTCAATGATCAGAATTCATTCTACCTCAAAGGTAGATGACTTCTCTTCTGATGGCTAGTATCTTGGTACAAGAAAATTGAAATGAATGAGCAGGGAATAGTCTTAATTTGAGGATTAATGGCACTCTTTCTCCTCTAGGAACCAGACTCTCTAAACCTGTAGAGCCCAGAATTGCAGGTTTTTGAAAGTATAAATTTGCTAAGTGGATCACTGAGCATTGTTGTCAGTGCAGATCTCAGGTTGAGATTTTTCACAGAGATCGACTCCACATTGGGCGCTTGCATGCATGAACCTTAATGGGACATGTTCTTAGCATCAGTGACGGTGGGAAACTTAAGGAAATAGGATTCAGCTGAGGGAAATTAGGCCTTGATATAGTCAAAATAAATGTTTTAGTTAATGCCACTGGGATTTCAAAAGTTGTCTGAAATAAAGGGTGGTCTGTAGAGGACTGTGTCATATGTTGTCCAGATTCACCCTGCAGAGCTCAAGCTTCAGTTTCCCAGGTAATGGGGCTGTTGGCAGCCAGCAGTCATGGCTAAATCCCTCTCCCCCTTGTCTCAGCTTGAGAAAGTCATACCTCAAGAAAAATCACCTCCCTCTTTCTGTGACAGCCCCCATCTAAACACTAATGATTGGGTATGAAGATCTGAGATCTTCACTAGAAGATCACTAGAGAATTAGCTTAGGCCTTTGTTGTAACTGAGCCACATTTCAGCTTTTCCCCCTGCTCAATTCTGCTTCCTTCTTATTCCTCAGGTATTGATCCTGGGAGCACTCCCCACTTGCTTCCTGTCAATCTGCAGGTCAGATTTAGTTTCCCAAGAAATGTCTTTCACTACTAAGATTTCCTTGGTACAAGTCTCCCCACTTTTTTTTTTAATTGAAGTATATTTGACACACAATGTTGTATTAGTTTCAGGTGTACAGCATAGTGATTTGACCAATCTATATGCTATGCTATATTCACCACCAGCTGTCACCATACACCACCATAGACTATATTCCCTGTACACTACCTTTTATTCCTGTGACTTGTTCATTCCATAACTGGAGGCCTGGATCCCCCACTCCCCTCCACCCATTTTGACAATTCCCCTACCCCTCTCTGCTCTGGCAACCATCAGTTTGTTTTCTGCCTACACCTTTCTGTCATGAAGCAAGTGGATCTGAATGTGAAAGCAGCCTTTGACAATGATGATTTTTTTTTCCCTGAGACCTTTGAGTTTTTCTGAGGGTGAAACTGCAAGGCCCCAGTAATTCTCTCTTTAAGTCCCTGTTCTAATTCTGCACATTGGATGGGAAGATAAGATCAGTACTTTTTTATAATAGACTTTTACTTCGTTCTCTCATTTTTGACTTTAGTTTTTATCTTGCTTTCTGTTGTTTCCAGATTCCATTGAGTCTCCTGGAAAAAAAATGTCTCCAGAGAGTAAATCTCTGATCTCTTAGCAGATTTTCTGTTCTCTGCATTTTCTGTTTGGAGATAGGTAAAGGTTATCACTTGTTCCTACAGATAGATTTGAAAACAATTTTACTTACATCTTGCTCTGCACATGATGCTTCCAAATTCTTAATCTCTTTGTAGTTCAACAGAGCTAAGTGGTTCTCTTCTTTACCAGTTTCCTCTCTGAAGCCTGAAATCCTCTACTGTCCCATCAGATAAAACTGTAATATAAATTCTAAATAAATAATATAAATAAATAAATAAATAAATAAATAAATAAATTCGCTATTTGGAAATAGAGAGTAAGGACTGGGTGGGAGCCAAGGGCAGCCAAAAATTCTTTATGGACAAGAGTTGTAGTAATTATTTTACTAAACATCAAAGCAAGGATAGCGTATAATAATTAAAATAAAAGAAATTAAATTGTGAACAATTTGATGCCTTGGAGACCTTGCTGTTATGTCAGCTATCTTTATGGTTTAAAAAAATTTCAAAACCTGCACTCTTTTTAGATATTTGAGATTCATTTTAAGACTGTGATTCTGGGAAACTTATATATAATTTCTTCAAATAGTAACTAAAAGAATGTGTGTGTGTGTATATATATATGTGTGTGTGTGTGTGTGTGTGTGTGTGTGTGTGTGTGTGTGTGTATATATTTGGCCAACTTTTAAGTGTTTATTGAGGTTGTTTATATCTAGCCATAGAAGCTTAATTCCAGTTTTACAAATAGATTTCCTTATTTGAAATTTAAAGACCACACTAGAGATAGTGCTTTTTTGATACTGTGATCTTGAGTTTTGCTTTGAAGATATGTTTATATTTCTATGAAGGAATATTTCACAATTACGTTTATAATAATCCAAAGGTTTCAATTTGGTACTAACAGTTTTTCCAGCAGAGGTTTCTGATGTCAGAAAACATTTCCTCCTAAGCACCTATGTGTCTTCTCACTTCAGATAGGGTCTTTCTTAGTGTAATCCTTTCCTAAAAGTTTATCTCTTAAAAGGAATTCTGTGGAGAGGTGGAGGGAGGGGTTTGATTATTTTAGATAACATTTGAATGTGAGAGACTAGGCAAATAGTCATAAAATCTGATTTCCAGTAGACATCCACAGTGATTTAAAATATAGAGTATGACACCATTTAACAGGCAGAAAAAAGACTGAACCAATTTACTATTTTTAGATTTGATGTTGACTAGTCATTTTGCAAACTACTTCAATTATCAAGAAAATTTTGAAAAAGGAAGCTTTTTCTTAGAAACTGATATATTAGTTTTGAATACATAATGTGGAGGATATACTGATGTGCTTTCAGTACATATAAAATATTTTACCTTTTCTGTTATTTGAATCCCTTTATCATAAATTCTGCTTATTCAGTATTTGAAGAGACTAAAAAGAATATAAGCTATCACATTTCTCTAAAATCTTTGAACTTTTAAAGTTGAAGAATGTGGTTTTTTATTGAAGTAAAATTTCAAATATAAATGTTCCAAAGATTCAAAATTATAAAGTGAGAAAACTACGCTAAAGGTATTTCTTTAAGGTTTTTCGTTCTTTAGTCATATCTGAATGTCTTATACCTTGAGTTTCTCCCCCTCACATCTATTTTAAAGTATTATTTCCTAACGATTTATCTGAAGTCCTCTTCACTTGAAGTCAAAGTGATTTTAGTCTACATTTTACAGTTTTATGAGTTGCTTTTCAAAAGTAAGGTTTTGTTTTTAAACTAAATCTACTCTCAGCTTGATCCTTCTTCAGTTGTGAAGTATTGCAGTCTGACTCTTCATTCTGTCTTTAAGGAAAATCAACTGCATAATTTACTTCCTAGGAAATAACTAACAATGCTGAAAGCCCTTTGAAAACCTAGAAACTGTTGTTAGTTTATTATTCTTTATAATTTATATAATATCAAAATTAATTTGCGAATGCCTGCTATTTTACATATTTATTCATTTATTTAACAATAGAGTGGCAAAGATAAAGAATTAGATCCATCATATATATTTTTTAAAAGACAGCACTCTTCTTGCCCAATATAAAATACCTGTGTGTGTATATTCATATATTTAATTTGGTAATTATTCAGGAAATACAAAAAACACATACATGTTAAGATCTCCCACACTTAAATAATATCACATTATTGGCAAAGCAGAGTGAGCACCATATCCCACCCATACCATTAACATTCTGGAGTAAGGAACCTTCATGGCAAATTATTTGCCCAACTAAATTAGAATACTTGAAAAAAAGTTTAAGAATTACTGAAAAAAATAGGTGTTTTTAAGTGATAGGAAAATTAATTATAGATTAATCAGCTCCAGTACTATTAAGAGGACAATAAGTTTTCATTTCAGATGTTGTAGTCTGAAACGGAGTTGGGATATTTTCTCTTCCTTTATTTTCTATCCTTTGAGGACAGGGCATGAAAAACCAGAATCAGCTTCCATTTTAAAAATTATTAACTCTAAGGCTATGTAATTTAGAAGGAAAAAGTGGGGATGTGAAGTCTAGAAGAATAGGAGAAAGACAATGAGAGGAGAGATAGTTGGATGGAAGAGAAGAATAAGAATAGAGACTCTCCACAAACGGGAGTGGGATTGATAAAGAAATAGTTATTGGAATTTTGATGGGAATAGCCTGGAATCTGTAGATCACTTTGGATAGAATGGACATGTTAAAATATGAAGTCTTCCAGTTTTATGAACATGAAATGTCTTTCCATTTATTTGTTTTTAATTTCTTTCATCAGTGTTGTCAGTATACAAACTTTAACCTCCCTAGTTAGGTTTATTACTAAGTATTTTAATCTTGATGCTATTGTAAGTAGGTTTTTTTTTTTATTTCTTTTTTCAGATAGTACATTGTTCAGGCATAGAAATGTAACTGAGTTTTTTATGTTGATTTTTTTATATCCTACAACTCTACTGAATTTGTTTATTAGCTATAAAAGTTTGTTTTTCTTTTAGAGTCTTTAAGGTCTTCTATATATAAGATCATGTCATTTGTAAATACTCACAGTTTTACTTCTTTCTTTCTGATTTGGATGCCTCTTATTTCTTGCCTAATTTTTGTAGCTAGGATTTCTACTACTTTGTTGAATAGAAGTGGCAGTAATGGGCATCCTTGGCAATATTCCTGATACTAAAGGTAAAGCTTTCAGCTTTCACCACTGAGTATGATCTTAGCTGTGGTCTTATCATATATGGCCTTTATTATGTTGACCTACATCTCTTCTGTATCTAATCTGTTGAGCATTTGTATTATGCATATGTTGAACAATCCTTGCATCCTATGGATAAATCTCACTTGATCATAGCATATGTTCCTTTTAATGTGCTACTGAATGTGGTGTTCCACAATTCTGTTGAGGATTTTTGCATCTTTGTTCATCAAGAATATTGGCTTGTAATGTCTTGTGGTGTCCTTATCTGGCTTTGATATCAGGGTAATGTTGGCTGACCTTGTAAGATGAATCTGGGAGTGTTCCCTTTTCAGTTTTTTTGGAAGAGTTTGAGAAGAATAGCAAAAACAACAAAACAAAACAAATAATACGATTTTAAAAATGCGAAAGACTTGGGGTACCTGGGTGGCTTGGTCTGTTAAGCATCTGCCTTCGGCTCAGATCATGATTCTAGGGTCCTGGGATCTAGCCCCATGTTGGGCTCCCTGCTCAGTGGGGAGGGAGTCTGTTTCTCCCTCTCCCTTTTCCCCTCCTCCACTTGGGCTATCTCTGTTGCTCTTTCTCTCTCAAATAAAAAAAAAATAAAATCTTTAAAAAAATGCAAAAGACTTGAGCAGACATTTAATCAAGGCAGATATAAGAAAAGGTGCTAGTCATCAGATAAATACAAATGAAAACGAAAGTGAGATACTACCTCACATCAGTTAGAATAGCTATTAAAAAATTGATAACAAGTCCTGGTGAGGATATGACCCTTGTGAACTGTAAGTGGAAATGTAAAATGGTGCAGCCAAGATGGAAAACAGTATAGAGTTTCCAAAAAATAAAAAATAAAACATTGAACTACCACATGATCCAACAACCCACTGCTGGGTATACATCCCAAAGAATTTAAATCTGAATTTTGAAGTGATATCTGCACTCCCATGCTTATTGCAGCATTATTTACAGTAGCCAAGATAATAAAACAACCCAAATGTCTACCCACAGGTGTATGGATAAAGAAAACATGATATATACATATAGTGAAATATTACTCATCTTTTGAAAAGAAAAGTCCTATCATTTGGGACATCATGGATGGACCTGGAAGACATTATGCTAAGTGAGATAAGTCATAGAAGTGAAATAAGCCACAGAAGGACATAGACTGAATGATGTTATTTATTTGGAATACATAAAATTATCAGACACTGCTATAGAACCAGAGAAAAGAATGGTGGTTTCCAGGAGCTGAGAGGAAGGAGTTATGGGTCATTATTTCTCAATGGGTATAAAGTTGCAGTTACAAAGATGAATAAGTTCTGGAGATCTGTACAACATAGAATCTATACATAACAAATACGATATTGTACACTTACAAACTTGCTAAGACTGTAAATCTCAAAGCATTCTTAACTCATGCCACACACACATCCACACCCACCCACCCACCCACACACACACCCAAAGGGAACACAAATATTTTGAAGGTGATGGATATCCTTTTTACCTTGTTTGTGGTGATGGTATGATGGGTGTATGTAATGCCCAAACTTATCAAAATGTGTACGTTAAATGTTTGCAACTTTTTGTATATTAAGTATACCTCAAAGTTTAAAACAAAGACTTTATGGGTGAAGTAAGGAATTCGTTCACACTATTTCCTGGACTTTTTATGTATCATGATTATCTAAAATAATATGCTATGTCTAGTAATGAGGGATCCTTTACCAATATTATAAAGATCCAGAGTATAGCTAAGAACTTATAAATTGGACATTTAAATATTTAGCCCTTTCTCCAATTTGTGCACTACAGTGATCTATTTATCAATTTCCTAATGGAATTTTAAAAGTTCTCTAAAAATCCAAAAATGTTAATGACTTTAAAGTGCTATATCTAAACTTTCCCTTGTGTGAAATATTTTCCAAGTTGTTCTGAAGTCTAAGTGATTCAGCTAATGGCTGAGAGTTAGACGTAGGGTTTCTACTGCTTTGTCATTTGTGAGTTGTGCTGGCCTGACATTCATCCTCTGTAGCTGGATTGTGCTTCCAGTGGAATGGCTTCTGCAGTCTTTATCCTTGCTCTGATAGAGCAGGCATGTAAATCAGGTCTTTCTATCTGTTTCCCTTTTACATTGTGCTTTTAATTCATTGTGATAGATTTTGTCTTTCAAGTCATGCCAGACCTACTAGGATTGATGTGCTTTTCATCTGTAACTCTCTTCACACTGTTTGATTAAATCGGTTCTACTGCTTTCAGGGAGACAGGCTAAAAAGCCTAAGTGGCTATTTCTAACTCAATCGTGTAATTCAGCTTTTTTACTATCCAATTCTAGTCATTAGCTTGGGTTGGGATACAGAGGAATTACTATAATCTGTAAATTTGTCCTCCCAACACCCTTTGCAGACGAGAATTTTAAATAAAACATCGTAATTTATACTCGTAGTAGTTTTATACAGAATATGAAAATACATTTTTGGGGTTAGATTTTGAATTTAATCATTTAAACTTCTAAATAATGCCAGATACCATATTAAAAATGAGATAAATATAAACATGCTTCAGCAAGAAGTTAAAAAGAAGTCATCATATCATGATTCTTTTTCCCCTGAAATGTAAGTGAAAGGTATATTGACTTGGTATAAAAATCATGATATTAATGTCATGCTCTAAGTTAAGCTTTAAAAATTATTCTAAGAGGGGCACGTGGGTGGCTCAGTCGGTTAAGCATCTGACTCTTGATTTCAGCTCAGGTCATGATCTGGGTGGTAGGATCTAGCCCCTGTTGGGCCCCGAGCCCTGTGTGGAGTTGGGTTGATATTCTTTCTCTCCCTCTGCCCCTCCCTCCCTGCTCCCACCCTCTCTGTCTCTAAAATAAATGAGTAAAATCTTTAAGAAGCCAGCATTTCTGGTTCTGGTATTTAGATCTAAGGCCAAACTCTGCTTTTTGTGCTTCATTTACTAATCTATGAAATGAGAGAACTGAATTGAAAAAACATTATTTTTAGCTCTTCAAAATCTGTATTCAGTTTGTGTGTGTGTGTGTTTCTACATATCTTCTCTGGATAGGAAATGCAGTGGAGATGAAATTTGGAGTTCCTGTCATGAAATACTCTACTTCAGATTTACAACGCTGTTTCATTTTTTAATGTTTACAGGTATTCATATTGTTAAACTCTAATCCGTATTCAGGTGTCTTGAAATTTTGACAAAACTGGCCTCAGATCCTCGTTCCATTCTTACTTGTTATGTGATCTTTAAACATATTCTGTCCATGTGAATGTGTATGCACAGTCGTGTTTGTATATTTGTTTATATATATTTTTTCTTAATCTACACATGAAAATAATGATAATTCTTACTTTATAGAATTAACGCACTTAGTATAGTATGTGGAACACAGTAAATGTCCAGTTGATTGAAGTTACATTAAAAATCATGAAATTTGATAATATATCCTCTATAAATGACTTTCTGATACTCAATATTCTCTAGAAACTTAATGCTTATGCTATTCTTGTCTTTATTTACAAGACCTGGTTAATGTAGTTTAATTTTTTTCCTTAGTGATAAAACAGCATATCAACACTGGGAGGTTTCTGAGAAGAGAAAATACTACATACCTTATTGCTGTCAGGTTGAATTATTTGGAGTATATGTAATAGGTTTTGTATTGGTCTCAAGTATAAAAAGAGGAACTTTCTGGGGATTGCTTTGTATATTTAATATGTGATTCATTTTTCTATTGGGCATAGTTTCTGATTTCTACTTTAAAAAAATGTAAAGCTTAAGAGACATGCAGTTTCACTTATCTAATGACAGCAGTAAAGGCAAAGTTGCTGGAGTATTAGCATCCGCCTTCCTTTTCATATACATATTTGTATAAATATATAAATATGTTTTTGATGCAGAGGACCCGTGTACATATCCAGTGAATCAGATAATTGATCGCATTCACAGAGATCCGACATGTCTTATGTTTTTTCTTAAGTCCTTAGGGCTTAGTTGTGAGAAACTGGATTCTTAGGGGATTTGGAACAAATAACTCATCAGCCAGAATATGCATAGAAAGATATCCAGTGATGTGCTTGTAATGTTTAACCACCAGTTCTCTGGGAAAAAATAATTCAGTGTGTACGTATGCACATAAATCTATTCTGAATTGTTCTGATCTGTAGGATATGGAGCACCAGTTTTACAAATATTGCTACAAATAAACAATATTGTTTATTATAAATTCCCTGTAGCCATCGATTCTCATAATATGCTTTTATTGATCTTGCCTAACTCCTGTATCAGTAGCCAAACCGTGGTTAGAATTGATGAAATAGTATAGTTCCAATGTAAAGTGTTGGTTGATGTTTTCATTTATGTTAATAAGATGAAAGAAAAACAATGAAATATATGTCAGAACTTGTTCCGCATTCATGTAAATGGCTTATTTGCTGCATCTTATAATACTTTAAATACTGAAAATTTTTTCTTTAATTTTTGAGTTATTTACCAAGTGCTAGCTATATACATGACACACCATTCAGTTCTATCTGTATTAATATTTCATGCATTACTATGTTAAATCTAGACAATTGAAAACATAAAGCCCTGATTTATGTTGTTTCTGATTTCTGTGGCGTACACACTGCCATCTTGTTAGAGTGGAAGCTACCAAGTCGACATCCCTCAATGCTGCCTTGTGAAGAGATGTGCTGTAGCATACTGCTATGGAACTTTTCCATCCAACAGGAGCGATAGCTGTGAATAACCTGCAGAGCATATAAAATAGTAAATTATATGTATTTGGTATGCTTATCTTTGTTTTTAAAATAATTAAAATATGTAAATATAACATGTAAAATTTTTATTAATGGCTGTGTAGCAAACTACTAAAAAAATTCCTGAAAATCTAGTAACTGTCTCTAATAGGCTGGCAAATGCTAGCGTCAGCACACCCCAAGCTATGCGTAACCATTTTAAGGTAATATAAATGAGAACTCTCTAATGATGTGTGTGTTGTTCCAACAAAGGAAGAAACCAGCTTTAAACACAACCAGATCCTGAAAACAGACCAAGGTCTTAACAATACCAGGAAAGTAAGAACTCTCTGACTCCCCTACCTCCCTTCCCTCTCCAGCCACCCACACCCGCTGAGCAACCCCAGGCCAGAAGGAAGAAGAACAGAAGCTCAAGTGGGTCAGGGAATAAAAAAGCAGCACATCACAGTATTTTCAACTAATACAGACTCCCATTACCACCCACTGTAGCCGGGCTAGAGTGAAGTGGTAATATTAAATCAAGTTCAGCATTTTGCTGATTAACATGGGGCCAGACATACACATTCCTGATGTTACAAAGTATTTGCCCACTTAATGTAAATTAGTAAGTAATATTTTATAAGAGATCTGAAGAGTATTGGTCTTCTTAAATTTGAATTTTAAAAGGGTGGACTTAAAACAGAAAGAGAAATCAGTAAATATGTTGTGATTAGAACCCACAACACATAAGTGTGTTGTGTGTAGTTTTTATGTACTTTTTATTTCCCCACATGACTGATTTAATTCAGCAAATATATTTTCAAAATTGGATATTAAGCATATTTCACATTAAAAGTTATTTATGTGGTAATTAAATACAAAATAAAGACAAGAAGGTGGCCTCATTTTTTTCAAAGTGAAAAATACTAAATGTATGAAATGTTTTGAAAATCCTTCTAAATTATGATAAATTGATTTAAAATAACAAATTTAAATGTCTCAATATATTTATGACCATTAAACAATAAGGCATAAAGTAGAGGAAGATCATATGGTTGTGAATTTAAATTTGAAACAAGAGGCAGTTGTCACAAGGAAAAATAATCCTCCTTATATTGAATAGTTATCATCTCTACTTAATCTGGATGTGTACTGTTTCTTCATAGTTTTCCTCTGAATACTTGGAGTTTCAAGCTCAATACTAATTGGATAGATGATCAGTAAAACTTTTGAAATGCCTTAAGAAATTTATTGCATGGGAAATAAAATGAAGCATATAAATAGAAGAATAATCCATTTAAAACCACTACCACCCAACTACCATGAAGGGATTATTTCCCTATGTGGCACATCAGCTTAAGAAAAATACTTCTCTACTCTGACATTCTGGAATGTATTAAAAACCTATTCATCAGTCAGTATTTGTTGTGACTGTCATCTAATATCTAAGATACTAGATATCTTCCCAACGAAAGAACATTAAGAAGAATTTTTCTGCTTAAGGAATTCTCAAAAAAAAAAAAATACCATAAACAGCTAACCAAAATTAAAAGGGCATTTTAATTTTTTAATTATTTTTTAAAGATTTTATTTATTTGAGAGAGTGTGCAAGTGGGGGGAGGGGCAGAGGCATAGACTCTGAAGCAGACTTCACTCTGAGCAGGGAGCCCCACATAGGGCTTGATCTCATGACCCTGAGATCATCACCTGAGCTGAAACCAGGAGTTGGACGCTCAACCGACTGCACCACCCAGGTGGTGTATTTTATAAGTTGTATTTTATAATCTTAAATTGTATTTTATAATCTTAATACATGAAGATTGATTTGAGAAACATAGTTTCTTTTTTACTGGTAATGTTCCTGGTATTGTTTGAGCCATTCTTCCTCAAACCTCAAAATATATTTTTGTTTCACCTGCGTAAGATTATGGACATTTTTAAAATGTAAGAATGTAAGTATGTATTTTGTGTGGAAAAGTGGGTGTTTATAGTGGTACATGTATATATAAAACTATATGAATTATAATAAACATGATTTAAGATGTAACTATAAATATATCCATATAAATAGTTCTATCTATTAATGATTATGTTTTAGATGCATTTTTATGTCCTGTTAAAATATTTTATATTCCAAATGTAAATTCTTAACTATCACTATGCATTGAGAAGTTTTGTCAATTAAACAAACAGTTCAGTACAACAAACTGGTATTATAACTCTAGGGCATTGTAAACATTTGTTATGTAATTTAGTACAGTGTAGAAAACAGCAAGAAATAAAAATTATCAGTTACACAGCCATTATTATATCAGTTTATATGAGCTTCTAAAACCTTGAAATTTGCACGAAGACTAAGGAGTCTGCAATAAGAATTTAAGTTGATTGAATTTAACATGTCTATCAGTTGAGAGAAATGCATTGCTGTATTTGTTGCCTGCTGTTTTCTTGGTGAGGCTTTTGAAATAGTTTCATAATAAATTATGAGTGGAATTTCATAAAGAGAGGCCATGCAAACAACCATAATTCCAATATTATGGTTTTCGACAGTTTAATAATACCCCTTTTCCTTATATTTATTAGGAATAAAACTCATTGTCAATTCTAATTATTTAGAGATTATATTACATGTTAAGTGAAAAGTCTTGAGGCTTTGGGCAATGCAGAGGCATAGGCCAGGTGGTCCTTGCATATATGATATTATTTATACAAATTAATATAGGGATTAAGTAAAAATGTGTATATATATAGTTATGTTCAGAGAGTATACCAATACCACACAGTCCCATGAATACAAGGTATTATGATGTTATTGTTAAAATAATAATATTTTATTGGTAATACAGAAGTGTGGTGCTGGCACAAGGATAAACACGTAGGTCGATAGAATAGAATAGAGAGTCCAAAAAATAAACCCACACATACATTATCAAGTGATTTTCTACAAGGGTACCAGCACTCTTTAATGTCAATAGAATGTGCTTTTCAGTAAATGGTGTTAGGATAACTAGATAGCCACAAGCAAAGAATAAAGGTGGATCCTTACCTAATACCATATACAAAATTTAACTCAAAATGGATCAAAGACCTGAATGTAAGAGTTATAATTACACACTCTTAGAAGGAAACATGAGTATGTCTTCATGGCCTCGAATTTGGCCAGGGATTCTTAGCTATGATACCAAAAGAATGTGCAACAATTGGAAAAATAGATAAAATGGACTAAATCAAAATTAAAACTTTTGTGCTTCAAAGGACACAGAAAAGAAAGTATAAGGACAACCCACAGAATGGGGGAAAATGTTTTCAAGTCCTATATCCAACAAGGACTTGTATTTAGAATATATAAAGAACTCTTACCACTCAACAACAAAGATAACCCATTTCAAAAAATGGGCAAAGGATCTGAATGTATTTCTCCAAAGAAGATAAACAAGTGGCCAATAAGTACATAAAAGGTGCTCGACATTATTAGCCATCCAGAAAATGTGTATAAAAATATAAGGAGGTATCACTTGACACCCTAGGATGGCTAGAAGTGAGTTGAAATTGAATTGAAAAGTCAGATAACAAGTGTTAAGGATGTGGAAAAACTGGAACTGTCGTACACTGCTAATGGGAAATGGTGCAACTGCCACTTTGGAAGAGTGTGTTAAGCACTGAGGTTCTGTCAAATAGTAACCATTGAATAACCGTTAGCTATTAATAAATTATTTGCCTAGAGGAGACAATCAAAGTTATTCTTTGGTCCTATATCTATACATAAATGTCTGTACTTTCTTATAAAGAAATCACAGAGTCATGTTATTTTCCAGAGGTTGTCTTCCCATTGACTGCAGAGAAAGAAGAAAAAACTACAAACTAAGTCTCTGGCCTTGTCTTGTTTCTCAGAGATCAGTTCCTAGTTTTGTCATTATTATTACTGTCGTAAAAGACCTATGAGATCTACTCTCTTAGCAATACTTAGGTACAGCTCTAGCAAAATTCATGTAAGATCTATATGACATAACCACAAAAATCTGGTGAGTGAAATCAGAGAAATAAATGGAGAAATATTTCATGTTCATACATAGGAAGACTCGGTATTGTCAAGATGTCAGTTCTTTCCAACTTAATCTATAGATTCAGTCAAAATCCCCACGTTGTTTTGTAGATGTTGACAAAGTGATCCTAAAGCTTAAATGAAGAGAGAAAAGACCCAGAATAGACAACACAGTTTTAAAGAAGGACAACATTGAAGGACTAGCACTCCCTGATTTCAAGATACAATATAAAGAAATGAACTGTCAAGAAGAAATCAACTATTAAACCATGAAAAGACATGGAGGGACCTTAAGTGCATATTACTAAGTGGAGGAAGCCAATCTGAAAAGTTACATACTGCCTGATTCCAAATATGACTTTCTAGAAAAGCCAAAACTATGGAGACAATAGAAAGTTAAGTAGTTCCAAGGAGTGGAGATCGAGGGATGGTGAAGCCTAGGGGATTTTTAAAGCAGTGAACATATTACGTGTAATGGTATAATGGTGGATACGTGTTGTTATGCATTTCCCTAAGGGCATAGAATGTACCACACCAAGAATAAATTGTAATGTGAATTGTGGACTTTGGGTGATTATGAGGTAACAGTGTGGGTTCATCAGTTGTGGCCAAAACACCATTCTGATGAAGAGAGAGTAGTGATAATGTGAGGCTTGCATGTGTGGGAGCAGAGTGTGTATGAGAAATCTCTATACCTTCCTGTCAATTTTGCTATGATTCTAAAACTCTAAAAACAGTCTTAAAATTGTCTCTCTCTAGAAGCTTGAAGCTCTGTTTGGGAATTTTTTAAAGTTCACATTACTAAATACAAGTCAAATTTAATGTGTCAACAAATAAAAGGAAATTTCTGAGTAAGTTCAGTTAAGATCATAGCTACGTATTTCAGTAAAAGCTTCATGAAAAATGTAGCATTAGGCTGGCTCTTGAGTGATGGGTAGTATTTTTGTAACTATTGAAGAGATGATTTTAAGCAACCCGGTTGATGAGAGCAGTATATTTAGAGGAGAAGCAAGCCATCCATTTTGTCAGAAATAGAAAGCAACTTTGATATGCTGTGGTATGTGTCCTGAGTGTCTTATTGCACTGGAATAGAGAAAAGCAGTGTGGCTGTAATAGACCTCGTATACAATTATGCGATACACTATAAGAGCATTATAACAGGACGTGTGTAAGACAGCAAAAGGAACACTTTAAGTGTCCGTTGAATACCATTTCCTGTGTTCAACTCTCTGAACCCTAGTGATATAAATTAAGTGCCTGTAATGGAAAAATATGGCAACTCTTTTAATATGCTTAAATTTACTGAAGTTTCATTGCATGAGTACTCTCCATATCAGAAGACACAAATTTGGTTATTTCCCGACAAGTGGAAAATGCAATGAATGTGTGAAACGTGTTTGAACTTTATGGTGATGTCCTGGAGAGCATGTTTCCCATTTTAAAGAAGCCATCTACAAAGCAGGTACAGTCCATTATTTGCATGCCATTTTTACGGGTCTTCTACTTCACAGGAAAGTATGGATATTAAAATATTCATATAAAACACTTTGATATTTACATGTGTACAACTAAGTTTATGAAACACTATGTGCAAGAAAACTCATTTGTTAAATACATTTGTCCCCTGTGCTGCTAATTGGCATCTTCAGCCTAAGTACAAACATGCCGGCTAATTCAATGCTACACTACTTCAAATATGCAGGCTTAAATGATCACAGATATAATCTCTATTCGTGATGATCTTCTGTCACCATGGAATTCTTTGATTCAAGCGCATACTTAAATATTAATGCTTGTTGGGATGAGCACTGGGTAGTGTATGTAAGTGATGAATCACTAGGTTCTGCACCTGAAACTGATTTTTCACTGTTTGTTAATTAACTAGAATTTATATTAGTGCCTCATTTTAGTTACACAACATATACAACTATAGTTAACACGTGCACACACATGTTCATGTACACACATATGGGAATGTAGGTATAAATCCTGAAAATATTTTTTAAAAGATTTTATTTATTTTAGAGAGAGCACAATTGGGAGGGGCAAAGGGAGAGGGAGAGAGAATCTCAAGCAGACTCTGTGCCAAGCACAGGGGCCAATGCAAGCTCGATCTCACAACCCTAAGATCACGACTCCAGCCAAAATCAAGAGCTGGACACCCAACCGACTATGCCACTCAGGCACCCCTTTATGCAGTGCTTTTGGGGTTCCATTTCAAAACCATCTTTATTGTTTATTAGTTCAAAATGCACTAATACATTCACAATTTGTGTTGGGTATAGAACACAGATTAATGTTATCCTACATTTATTTATCTCTTTATAGTACAATTTAAGATCTTAAATTTTTAAAGAAATCATTTTTACGTTCATCAGTTTTTCATCTTACATAGATATATATGGATTTTACTCCTAAGAGCAATTAGTAATTGGAAACATTGTATAATGTATTAGTGAACCTTAATTTAAATCACTTTTCAGAAGCATTGAACTCTCTCCTTGCTGTCACCTTCTCACCTGCAGCAGTGTGAATGCAAGTGCACAGGTTATCTAAGAGTCATGTTGATTATAATTGCTTGGAGGGAATGCACCTTTTAGAATTCCTGCCTTACCCTCTTTTCCTAAGTACACTGTAGTCCAGACAAGCTTCACAGCACAAAATCAGTTCCCCTAGGTCAAAGAAAGTCATATGACATGCAAAATGTAATTAGGCTTAGCAGGATAACAGATAATTGAGTATAGATAGAGATATATTTTTATCACTTTTCTGCTGTTGATAGTCTTGTTATTATATTTGCTCCTGAGATGTGGGAAAAGTCACAGTAACAGAATCCCTTTATGTCAATTAGAATAGCTATCCACAAGGTGTTCCTGTGCTCCAGCTGTAGTGGGTGAACAAGAGAATATGGAAATAAAAAAGAATAGTAGGGTTCCATCCCTCCCTCCCAACTATGTACTTCATAGTGCACGTTCAGTCACTTTTACGCATGTTTTTTCTTTAAGGAAAACTAAGAAATTAATTTAAAATACACTGATAGAGAGCCTTCTGGTTTCAACTTCTGGATGTAAAGATCTTTTTGATTACCACTCTGTCCTTACAACAAGAAATGACTGGAAAAATGAAAGTCAGTGACTTTCTTGGACCCTATAGAGAATGGAGGTTGCAGGGCAAACCGTCACCCCCCACATCTAAAGAGCCATGCAAATCCAGAATCAGAGCTGATATTTGCTTACCTGGGGCAGAAACTTCTGGAGTTCAATTGTTGGAAGCTGAGTGTGGACAGGTGTGAGAGTGGAAAATGCCTGGGGTGGTACAGACTTATCACCTCCCCTCCCACTAGACTTTCCCTCTAGGAATGCTACACAGTTAAAGTTCAGGAAGGATCTCCTTGTGACCCTGACAAGGGGAGTGGAAGATAACCCTTGTGAAACACAGTTAGTGACTCTGCTGGTAACAAATGTCTACTTCCTAGGCTAAAGAACTTTGTCAGAAAACTTACCCCAGCAAGGGGAAGAGAAATCCCTTCCCACTTGGGCACCCTCTATCCCCTCTGTCTCACCTCATGGGGTGAAGACCCAACCAGTGGATCAAAAAAATAGATTGAGAAAACTACAGCTGGGGTCTGGAATTCATTCAGAGGATTGTAGAATGTTTTTTGTCTTCATCTTATTGCCTCACCAACCAAACGGCAGTATAGTAACAGTGGGTTACAGGTCACAGATGACACAGTCACTCTAAGGAGCTGTGGATAGGGAACCCCAAAGACAAGAGGAAAGACAATGACACGAGAGGCATTGGAAGCCTCTGGTACCCACATCTATAGCAAACATTAAAATAGCTCAACTCCTATCCAACTTAACATAAATTCTCCCACTAATGGCCCACAGATCTCAGTTTCTATTAGGTAATGCATGTCTAGCAGTCAGCAAATAGTGTAAAGGCATGGTATAAGGCAAAAAAAAAAAAAAGTCTTTTTGAATATTTAAACTATTTTGTAATTGTATTACTCCCAATTTCTCAACTCAAATCGTAACCTGAATTTCCTCTTTCCTGAATATTCTGTGCTATTACTAACTTTGATGTATATTTATATGACACCACAGAACAATTATCAGGAAATAATAGTAAATTATTGGAAGAGAAACTGATGAGTCATATAAATGACATCCTCATTGTCACGGGACCTACAGACTAGGGAGGAGGACTGACTGAGGAAGTAGTTTCAAGGATTAGGTAGGCGATGAAAAGGAACTATAAGGTTCTTTGAGAGGGCGTCATAAAATCAGATTTTAAAAGTCTCCTTTATGTAGTGGCATAGTGTTGTAATATGTTCCATTATAATAATTGTAATGTGTGAGTGTGCAGTACATTTATTTCAATCATTATTACAATACATTTTGGCATCTGCTGGATTACTAGTTAAAGGAATCAGTTTACTTGTCTAAGAACCATTGACACAAGGAGCTAGATGATTCAGGTTAAAAACAAAATCATTTTCTTTCACTTCAAGTTGACACAGACATGAACAGATACAGTCGCCAACCCACCATTATAATCAATTATCTGTTTTATTCCATCAGTTTTTTCTGGAAAAAATAATTGGTGTTGAGCAAATGAAATAATTTTATTAATTTAAAAATGTGCTTTTTTTTCTTTTATATCATCAAAACTATTTGGGTCCTTCAATGTGCTCTGTATTCTTTTATGGTCTACCAAGATGAGTTAGTCATGGTACCTTTCAGGAAGAAACTTTAACAACCTATTTGGAGTACGTTAGTATGGAATAAAAATATCTTACATTTTAAACACATCATATAATCTGTTTTCACTTGCAATAGGATTTGCTGCTACATCTCTTTTATTTCACATTATTACATCCAAAATCTGAGAGTTACAAATTTGCACATAAAGCTCAACAGATGGAGTTCTTAAATTTCATCCAGCAAACAATAATCTACCACAAGTGCTTAAGAGTTCTATTCTAAAACTTTGAACAGATTTAATTCCAGCTTAGTACATGTATTCCTAAGTGAAAGAGCCCTTTTGAATTTGATCCTTTCTTAATTGTTGAGATTAAGGATATAGTGGTTTGAGGATGGTTAGTCTGTTTTAGTAAAAAAAACTTTGTTTTGTGCTTTCCAAAATTTATAGGATACCTATTTACTGTTGTATACAAAAATTAAATGGAAAAAGACATTACTTAAAAGCAAATACAAAATTTTAGAACAAATGGTTTAGTGCTATAAATCAGTAATTTTCCAAATGAAAAATAAAATAATTTTGCTTAACTTGGCAAAATTAATCATCTTTGTGTTAAATGTATGTCTAAACCCAAAAAGTGTGATTTGCATTACCATTCAGTGCCTCTGGATAATTATAATTGTATTTGTATATCTATTTTGAATTTTGTGAGTTTATTTTCTGCTTAATAACATCATTGCACCAGTTGGTTTATTTTAATGTAACATAATTATTGCAGAAAAAAAGAAAAGACTAATACTGCCAACAGTGACTTTGAATCACTACACTACAACAGTTGGTATGTTAATGTAACGTATTGGGGAAAGCTGGCTTTTTAATTCGTCAATGTTCAATAAACCCTATGTGACATACCCATACCCTATATTCTCATCAGTTTTCAGTCTTCTAGGACAAATTATCCTTAGGTATTGAAAAAAAATGCATCTATCTTTCAGTCTTTATTCAGAGAAGAAGAAAACAATTTGACTCATTAGGTAAGAATAAAAAATATTATGGAGGTAGAAAGCACATATTATTTTCGAATTATTTAATGTTAGAATAAGAATATTGATATAAAATGATTTGCTATAAATAATTGTGTTCTTTTCCTTCTTAAAATTCAGACCAGGGCTGAAAAATTCCTTTGAAGGTTGAGAATAAATTGCTCAGATTATTTCTCTTTCTCAATGATTCCTTAATAGTTTCTAGTTATTTGCATAGGTAACATCTCTTGCTTCCCTTTTCCTTGCCAAAGAGTGACAGAATGATGAAAATATCTAGGTATAAACATATTTCTTTGCCAAGCATGTTTGACAGTGGTTACCAAACTTTATCATTGGCCAATTTAAAGATAAATAGCCTACCTTTGTAGCTTAAAGGAAGGGAGAAAGAGTTGGCAATAGGAAGTAAGTAGGAGAAAAGGTAGTTTTTATAAGAACAAAAAAAGGAGTGCATATTTATTTGCTCTTTTCACCCATTCTACTGCTTAATGCTAAGTTCTGTTGTAATCAGTCCTAGAGAGGAGAAGAAAATAGCACTGAACTTTTGTAGGAACAAAAACACTTGTAGTTTTAGTGTAGAAGAAAAACTGTGTGAATGTGTATGATGGAATATGCGAAATATGTGTGTGTATACCATGTGTGTTCTTAAGCCACTCCATTACCTTTTTTCCTGTCTCCTACTATGAAATGGATTGATATTTTAAAGGTCACAAGGAATCTCCATTTGCTGGTTTGTTTGCTGATTCAAGCAGGAAAAAAAAATTACTAAGATGTATAATTCTGTGGTGACTAAAGACATTTATTTTATTGACTCTTCTCTAATAGGATAGTAGGAGAGAATATATGTTATTCGATCTGTTTGAAATGAACTCCTTTTATTTATTTAATAAATAGCTCTAAATAATCAGCAAGCCATGTGATATCCCAACAATTTTATGTTTTTGTTGACATAATGAAGTATCATAAATTAGCATAAAGAGTTATTTTGGGATACATAAAATATACCAGCAATAATTTTCTGTGGGTGTGGATACATGTGCTGATGCTACATGAAAGGAAATCTGTTGCAACTCTTCATTTTCTTTAATCTGAATTTTCCCTTATTTACTTGCATTCTTATGCAGTGGTTACATGGTCAACCTTCTACTTTGGATTATAGATAATGTGAAGATAAGTGCAGGTCCTTTGCTCTCAAAAATACACGGGCACATATATTGTTAAAAGGCATAATTTCAAGGATTTTTACAGAACCTTTGAAAATCACCTATGGATCCTGGTCCTCAGCTATGGATACAGGCTATTTTCAAAAACCATACCATTAAATCTAGCCCTTAAACAGATATAGTATTTTCTCTCCTTTATAATGCTTACTCTTTTAAGTAGAGAAAATCCCATTAATTAATGATGAATAATACATACATATATTTTATCAGTCATAGTAACCAACTAGTTCATCTACTGACTCACAAGAAATGTGACCTTTTGAATGGAGAGCCTATAACTTCCTTTAAAGTTGTATTTTGATTCCCATTAATTTTCTCTTTCAGGAAATGAGAATATCCTCCTATGACATGCAATCACTTTTAGTTTTGGAACAAATTATGAGTGCAGTTAGACTGATTTAGACACATTAAAAAGCAAAGCAAAGAAAAACAATCTTTAGTGTTGACTTTTACTTTGTGGTGACTTAGAAACAAATGACCAATATTCTCCTATCAGGCTTAAATGCAATCCCCTAATGATGGAGTAAGTTATATGTGCCCATTATATCTCTTATATGTTTCTTTTCCCTTGCCTTTGCATTAGCTAGCTTCACCCACCTTGTAACAGTTCCTTTTCTAATATATCCTATTCTCAGACTGTATATATGTGAAGAAGTCAAATATATATACTGTTACCAAAAAGAGCAAGAAAAACAGGGTTTTTGGATTTAAAAACATTCATAATTCAGTATGTTGATGTGATTGGCAGATACCAAAATAACATGCTCCTTCACAGACATATGGTTGAGAAATAATGAAGGGAGTATTTCAGCAGCCTGTGGGTTTATCTTCACATCTGTAATCAAAATGTTGCCGTACAAGGCTCAAAATAACCGCTTCCTAATTTTTCTTGATTATTTAATTTTTTAAGGTTGCCAAACTCCCAAAAACTGAATTCCACTGTGATTTATTCCTTGTTAGAGCAACTGAAACAGAACAGTGTGGATATTGAATGAGAACTAGTGCAAAAATAAGGAGATGAACAATAATAGTAAAAATACATGGCTGCATTTCACATAATATTATTTGGATTAAAATATATGAATAACAATAGTGACAAAAATTCTAGTTACTTTTTTGTAATATTTAACTCACAAGTTTTGAAGTTTTGTTATTCAGTCTAGCATTCAGTTATTTATTCTATGCATTAACTGGGCACTTGCTTTATGGTAGGCATTGATTCTATATAAATCACACTAAAACATAGGTAAATTTTTTTCTAATATTGATATTTATATGTTGTAAACAATAAATAAACTTTAAAAATGAAATTTTTATAACTTTATCTAACTCCACTCCACATATTAATTTGTAAGAATATAATTCTTTTGAATTTTTAAATGTTTAATGTTTACATGGGTTTCTATATGTTACCACCAAATATACATTCTCTCTTCCTCACTTTTTCTTTCTCTGATCAGATTTCGCACAATATTATTCATTGACATACTTTTTAAAGGTTTTGTGGGTAACTGCTGTTTTGTTCTTCTTTCTTACTTTTAGTATTTTACTTTTTTTAATTTCCTTTTCTTTCTTGAAATGAAGATTTAATTCATTTCTCAGTATTGTGATGAGAAATTTAGAGATACAACTCTCTTAGCAACTTTAAAATGCTCAATACAGTATTTACTGTAACTACTAAGCTATGTATTACATTCCCGTAATTTATTTATTTTATAACTCAATGTTGGGACCTTTTAAACCCCCCCTTTACCAATTTCACCCACCCTCCAGCTGCCTCCTTCAACTGCCAATCTATATATTACATTTTCTTTATCTGTTCATCCATCAATAGATACTTAGGTTGTTTTCATATCTTGGCTATTGTAAATAATGCTGCAATAAACGTGGGAGCACAAGTACCTTTTTGAATTCGTGTTTTTGTTTTCTTTGGTTAAATACCCAGAAATGGAATTGCTGGATCACATGGTAGTTTTAATTTTTTCAGGAGCCTCCATATTGTTTTCCCATAGTGGATGCACCAATTTACATCCCCATCAGCACTGCACAAGGGTTCCCTTTTCTTCACGTCCTCACCAACACTGTTATTTTTTGTCTTTTTTTGGTAATAACCATGCTAACAGCTGGGAGGTGACTTCTCGTGCTTTTGATTTGCAGTTCCCTGATGATGAGTGATGTTGAACACCCTTTCATGGATCTGTCAGCCGTGTGTATGTGTGGTCTTTGGTAAAATGTCTATTCAGAACCTCTCCCAAATGTCTGTTCAGATTGATTTTTTTTCTATTTCCTTGTATGAAGTTCTTTATATTTTAGGTATTAACTCCTTTTCATATATATGATTTGCATATCTTTTCTCCCATTTCTCAGGAGGTTAACTTTTTGTTTTATAGATGTTATCATTTGCTGTATAGAAACTTTTTAGTTTGATATAGTTTTCCTTGTTTATTTTTGCTTGTGTTGCCTTTGCTTTAGTGTCAAATCCAGAAAAACATCACCAAGACCAATATCAAGGAACTTAATGCTTATGTTTTCTTTTGGGAGTTTTATGGTGTTAAAAGTTATCTTCAAGTATTTAATCCATTCTGAGATAGTTTTTGGGGTGTGGTGTTACATAGTGGTCTAGTTTTATTTTTTTTAGCATGTGGCTGCCCAATTTTCCTAACACCATTTATTGAAAAGACTGTCCATTCCCCATTGTATATTCTTGGCTCCTTTGATAGAAATGAATTGATCATATATACATGAATTTATTTCTGGGTTTTCTGCTGTATTCCATTGATCTGTGTGTTTGTTAATGCCAATACCATTCTTTTTTGATCACTGTATCTTTGTACTGTGGTTTAAAATCAGGGAATGTGATGCCTCCAGCTTTGTTTTTCGTTTTCCAGGTTACTTTGGCTATTTGGGATCTTTAGTAGTTCCATACAAATTTTAGGACTATTTGTTCTATTTCTGTGAAAAACATATTGGAATTTTGATAGTGATTGCATTGGATCTATAGATTGCTTTGGGTAGTATGTATATTTTAGCAATATTAATTCTTTCAATATATGAGCATGGAATGTCCTTCCATTTATTTATGTGTTCTTCAGTTTCTTTTGTCAATATTTTAGTTTTTACTATACGGGACTTTCACCTCTGGTTAAATTTATTTCCAGGTATTTTATTCTTTTGGATGCGATTGTAAATGTGTGTGCTTTCTTAATTTCTCTTTCTTATAGCTTGATATTGATGTAGAGAAACACAATATATTTTTGCATGGTGACTTTGTATCCTACAACTTTGCTGAATTCATTTATTCTAACTTTTTTTGGTGGAGTCTTTAGGGTTTTCTATGGATACTATTATGTCATACATAAATAAGTGTAAAGTTAGGTTGTTTATTTGAGTTGTTTCTTGAGGTAGGCCTGTATCACTATACACTTCCTTCTTAGAACTGCTTTTGCTGCATCCATAAATTTTGGTGTGTTGTATTTCTTTTTTCATTTGTGTCAAGGTATTTTTTGATTTCTCTTTTGACTTCTTTGACCTGTTGGTTGTTCTAGAGCATATTGTTTAATCCCCATATACTTGTGAATATTCTGGGTTTTTTCATCTAATTTACTTCTAGTTTTAAGCCATCGTGGCCAAAAAAGATGTCCGATATGCTTTCAGTCTTCTTAAATCTATCGAGGCTTGTTTTGTGGACTAACTTATGATCTCTCTTGGATAATGTTCCATATGTGCTTGAGAAGTATGTGCATTCTGTGGTTTTGGATGCATTGTTTTATATATATATATAAATAAATATAAATATAAATATAAATAAATAGATATATATATATATATCTGTTAAGCTTATCTGATCCAACATTTTGTTTAGGGCCAATGTTTTCTTTCTGGATGATTGATTTATTGATGAAAGTGGGATATTAAAATCCCTACTACTATTGTATTTCTGTCTATTTTTTCCTTTAGGTTTGTTAATATTTTATATATGTAGGTGCTGGTATGTTGGGTACATAAATATTTACAAATGTTTTATCCCTGTGTTGGATTTAAAAATGTTTTTTAATTGCTATAAATAATTTAATGGTTTGGCATTATCCTCACATTAGGAAAATTATGTATTACTTATCAAAATTATATTTTATAAGTTTTAATAATATAATAATGTAACATGTAAGAAGTCTGTGGATAAAGGATTCAGTTCATGAGTTTAACTGAGTCCCTTAAGTGTAGTCCTTACATATGAAGGATGCTTAGGCATGCTGGTGTTTATTGCTACTAAGTTTTATTTACTTTTCCCGTGATTGTGAGGTTTGCTTATTTGGAATATGGTTGACTAAGGTGTTTTGTGGTTATTGTTTTGTTTGAGGACTGTTCTCATTTTTTGTTTTCTTCTTGCTTTTTTTTTTATAATAAGGAATAATATTTGAAAGCTCAATCATTTCTATGACATAATTGAGTTTTATCACTTATGCAATACCTTCTGAGAATATAAATTTCTCTATCTTATTTATCACCATCATTCACTGTTTGGTCTGAACTTTAAAAGCCTATAGCTGTAAGTTTTCAAATAGTAACAGGATGTGATGTGAACATGTCTACTTTCTCAGCATGCATTCATAGAGGCAACAGCTCTGGTATTTTTTCCCTCGGTTTAAATATACCTGAGTTATAAGAGTGTGCTTGCAGCTACATTTCTCAGGAGCCTGAGTAGCTTGAAGAAGTTGGAGAGAGACTGCTCTGGGCCCTACTGTCAAGATATTACATGGTGAGGTTTGTTTTGGTGTTGTGTTTGCACAGTGTCCTTCTGCGCTCTGTCAGCACCTCCGTGCGTCAGGGGCTCCAAAGTGTGAAAATCCCCAGGTTATAAAGAAGCAGCTGATTCTGTTGTCTTTACTGCCTTCCTTATATGTCTGAATTCCTTTTTGGAAAAGTTTGTTTGGTTCTGTGATGACTTATCCTATGGGAATAGATCCTTAGAGCCTACATTTCATCAACCCCTTCCACTTCATAATCTTATCTTCTTGAATTTCCCAAACACCTGGGAAATTTAACATTCTGCTTCCAAAATCACTCCGAAAATGTGGCTGTAAGTATTCTTCCTTTCCTTCTTTCCTTTTCTCCCTCCCCCCTTTCCTTCCTTCCCTCCCTACCTTCCTTCTCCCTTCTTTCCTTCACTGTTGATTTATAAGACTTTTTGTCCTTATTTCTGTATCTTACCACTTAACTCTTATTTTTTCTCATTTCTCTATGGCATTTCTCTGTCTACCTTTGGTGGCAAAAGAAGAAAAGTTGTTTCTTGAGAGAAGAATTCTTAAAACAAAAAAATATACATTTATATTTAGAAAACTCAAACATGTTAACTATTTATGGTAGAATTCTAAAATCAATGGTTTTCTTACTGATTTTAAAAGGTAACTCTATTCTGGGTCATGCCAAAACCCTTTCACATGTTTTCAAACAGAATTTACGATAAAAAGAGAATCATTAAAAATATATGGATGTGGTAAGAGGAAACCTGGGACAAGGCCATTAGTGTCTGTTCAGTTCCTTTGGAAAAAAGATGAAAGGTAACTCTCATGTCAAGGTATATCTTGTTTACTCTAAAAATATGGAGCTAGCTTTTCATGTGAAATATGCCATTTAATTGATTTTAGGTACTCCTGAGAAACAAAATGATTCAAGGTAATTGCTGTATGATTTTTCATGATTAGAGTTTAATTGGAGTTTATCATTGTACCTTTGTTAACAGATTACTTCCATAAGATAATATCAAAATGATTGCTTATGAAAGATTGTCCTACCTTGCACAGAGATGACTAAATCAAGAAGGTGATCCAGGAATTATAAGTTTATGGACGTGTATATGTATATTATTTTACTTAAACATTAAAGGGCTTTTAATTTAATTTTCTCATTCTGTTCATGAAACCTTTTTATAATTACCGTGTTTGAAAGTTAAATCATGTAACTTTATCAAGAGAAGTTAAGGTATATGAAACATTTTAAAGTAGGACAAGAACTAAATATGTGTTAAAATTGATTGATTTTAAGGCATCTAAATAAAATTTAGATACTGCGTGCTTAAGTTTTAATTGCTAGATTGTTATTGACTATAGAGGTGTTAAAGAAATTAAAATAATAAAATAATTCTAAAAGATCAGTTTGAGAATCTTTCCCATCTCATTCACAAATGTCTTATGTTGTCTTATCAGTTGTTAACTTGCTATTAATTGTAGAATTATAATTTATAGTGTATAGTATAAAATACTAAAGTACCGTCACTATGATAGGTTCAAGTGGAGGTTCAAATGATTATAATAACACAAATTAAAAGAAAAGTCATTTTTTTAAAAGATTTTGTTTTATTTATTTGACAGAGACAGCCAGCGAGAGAGGGAACACAAGCAGGGGGAGTGGGAGAGGAAGAAGCAGGCTCCTAGCACAGGAGCCTGATGTGGGGCTCGATCCCAGAACGCCAGGATCACGCCCTGAGCCAAAGGCAGACGCTTAATGACTGCGCCACCCAGGTGCCCCAAGAAAAGCCATTTTTAACACTTTAAAGTAGAATAAATTCCCAGTATTAAGCATTAACACACACATTTTCTAAAAAAAAGATAAAGATAAAAGTTTAATAGAGAACATTTAACAGAAATTCCTTGTTTTGTCTGTCAAAGTAGGAAAAGGGTTGGATTATGTATTAATATATGCAAATATAATAGTCTCTGAGCGAGAATCCTACTAACAGTGGAAACCTCATTTGCTCCTTTCTCAATGGACTTTTGCCTTAACATCTTTACATTGGACTTTCAAGATAAGCTATAATTTATCCTGTCTAATTGAGGAAGTCAAGAAATACTAAAATAAATAGTATTGTGTGACACAGTTATTAAAACACTAGGTAAGGTATTCTGTTTTGTCTTTTTTTTTTGGTAGTAAATAAGATGAAAAGAAAACTATACTTCATACAGAACACAGAGCACAGAATAACATTTCTGAAGAAAATCAAGAAATTTAAAATACCAGGGCAAATCGTACTTGCTGATTTAGATTGGGACCAGTTTGTGAAGAGTGCTGGCTGACCTGTTAATGATTTTGGATATTTGCTATGGAGAGTAAAGTTCAAATCTTCTAAGCGAAGGACTAACAGGAATAGAGATGATTTTTTCTGAAAAGTAAAGAGGATGGATAGAATTGGAGGATAGACTTCTGGAAGAAGAGCAATTTATAAGCCTGGTGTAATGAAATAATGAGGGTCTGAATAAAGAAGACAAATGCAGAAGGGCAAACATAGCAGATTCTGGAGGTATTTCTGCTTAATCCTTCTACCAAGTAGGGTAAAGATTTTATTTGCAGTATCTTTTGAAGGACTTCAGCATTGAATAATTCCCTAAATTTCTAAGTCTGCAGTAACATATGCTTGACTTAAAATGATTTCGTGGGTAAGTGTCACAATGGTATCTAACCCTATAGACTGTTGGTTTACATAGGGAAAATCCCTTCTGTAACAGAGAAAAGAGAAAAAAAGGCAAATGGAGACGAAAGAAAAATGTCTTCTAATATGGAACCAATGGAACATCAGTTTCCATATGATTTTTTTTTAGAATAACCACACTGCTGGGAAGCCTGGGTGGCTCAGTCGGTTGAGTGTCTGACTCTTGGTTTCAGCTCAGGTCATGAACTCATTGCTCATGGGATCAAGTCCTGCATTAGGCTCCATGCTCAGCGGGGAGTCTACTTGAAGATTTTTCTCCCTCTGCCCCTCCCCCCACTTGCTGTGTGCAGGTGCACGCTCGCTGTCTCTGAAATAAATAAATAAATCTTAAAAAAAATAGTCACACTGCTATTTTTTCACCTCCTTTTTCATGATTAAGAAAAAATACAACTATTTCAATTTATAAGCAACTTTTAACAGCCTTATTGAGGTATAATTGATGTACAAAAAAGATGTATATGTTCACTGATTACAATTTGGTGATTTTGAACATATGCCTGTGACCTATCTCCACAATGGAAGTAATAGACATATCCAGCACTTCCCAGAGATTCCTTGTAGCACCACACCCCTTTTTATGGTAAGAACACTTAACATGAGATTTACCATCTTAACGAATTTTGAAGTGCATACTGTTTTGTTGTTAACTATAGACACTATGTTGTACAGCAGATCTCTAGAACTTATTCATCTTGCATAACTGAAAATTTATACCCTTTAAACAACTCACCATCACCACAGTCAAGGCAATTAATATATCTCCCCCAAAAGTTTCTTTATAATCCCCTTTTAGTTGGTAGGAATACTTAATGTGAGACTTATCCTGTTTATGCTGAAGTAAATTTTTTAGAAAATTTAAATGTGTTAGATATAAGTTTAATGAACACAGGAGTTTTCTCATTTTACTCATTTTGGTATGAACAAATTTTGAATTTTGTTCATTTCTCATATTGCAAATTCCTAGAAAAAAATTCCTTTTCATTTTAAATATAAGGACTGTATTTTTTCAGATATTTTCACATTTTCATGAAATAGATAAATACTAATTTGAAAAAGAAGAAGCAACCCACAAAAATATACTCAGTGGATCTTTGACAAAGAACCAAAGACAGTACAATGGACCAAAGATAGTCTTTTCAAAAAGTCATCCTGGAACAACTAGTCATTCCATCAGCCAAATGAATCTAGTCACAGACCTTATGCCCTTCACAAAACCTAACTCAGAATGAATCAGAAACGTAACTGTAAAATGCAAAACTATAAAACTAGAAGATAATGTAGAAGAAAACCTAGATAACCTTGGGATTGAAGATGACTTTTTAGGTACAGTACCAGAACTATGATCCATGAAAGAAATACTTGATAAGCTAAATTTGATGAAAATTAAACACTTCAGCTCTGGGAAAGACGATGTTAAGAGAATGAGAAGACAATGCAGATTGGGAGAAAAATATTTGCAAAAGACATATGTAATAAAAAACTGTTTCAAAATACACAAAGAACACTTAAAGTTCGACAATAAGAAAATGAACAACCCAACTTAAAAATGGGTAAAAGATTTCTGTACAGACACCTCACTAAAGAAGATATACAGATGGCAAATAAACATATGAAAATATGCTCAACTTCAAATGTCATTAAGGAACTGCAAATTAAAACAAGAATGAAATACCACTGCACACCTATCAGAATGGCCAAAATCCAAAACACCGACTTCATTAAATAAATAAAAATGGTAATAATAGCAAATGAAATAAAACTTGTTTTTTGCAAGTGGCATGATTGTGCATATAGAAAAGCAGAAAAACAAAAATAATTAAAATCAGTAAGAATTCAGTGTATTTTATGAATTGAAGTCCATAGATAAAAAATAAATGGTGAAAGAATGATTACGTGTTTTTTATTCAAATTTAGAATTCTTTTTGTCACAAGATACTATTAGACAGATAAAATTCAAGTCCTGGAGTGAAAGGACATGTTTTCAACCCACAGCTGATATTCAGAATATGTAAAGTTTCCTAAGATCAATGGGGAAAAAAACCCAACAGTGTATTTTAAAAAATGAACAAAAGTGTGGAGTAGGCACTATGAAATAGACTATCTAAATGACTAACACATATGTGAAAAGATGTTCAGCTTTGCCCATCATTAGGCAGAAGCAAAATAAAGCATCAATAGGGTTTAATTATACACCCACTTAAAAGGGTAAGGGTAAGCATTTGGAAGTCTGACCTTCTGCTGGTGGGAGTGTAAATTGGCACCGTATTGGGAAACTACACATAATAATTGAAGCTAAACAAATACATCCCCTTTGTCTCAGAATTTCTATTCTGATATATATTTAACAGAAATGCCTACCAATGTGTAAACAACAGATAGGTACAAAAAATCAGATTTTTTTTTTGTTACAGCAGCCCGAACCGGAAAACAACTCAAAAATGTTCATCAAAAATAAATGAGGATGGAGGGATGGGTGAAATAGGTGATGGGCTGTAGGCTGTGCACTGTGATGAGCACCGGGTGATACATGGATGATGAATCACTATCCTGTACCACTGAAGATAATATTACACTCTATGTTAGCTGGAGTTCAAATAAGAACCTAAACAAAACATGAGTAAGTGAATTGAGATATATGATGTGTTACTTTACAGCAATGAAACTGATAAACTACTGCCATATATAGTAACGATGAATCTCTCAGACATTGTTAAAAGAAGGCAGACGTGATAGTACTTAATTTAATTACTATTTATATAACGATTTAAAAAAGCTTACCTAATCTCTAGATCTAAAAATTAGAAATCTTTACCTTTGGGGTAATGTGTGGCAGAGAAGGGCATGAGGGATTCTCTTAGGTGCAACTTCTGTTTATCTGTGTGTTGGTTATATGTACACGGATGGTAATTCTTTGTGAAAAGCTGCTAAGCTCTAAATTTATTATTGATATGTTTTAATGAAATTTATAAAGTCATGCCACAATCACTGCAAGCATAGTTTTATAAGATTTCCATCACCTGAAAAAGATTCTACTTCTACTCATTCCCTAAGCAAACACTAATCTGTTTCTAAAATTTGCCTTTTCATATAAATAGAATCATACAATAAGTAATCTTTTGTTTTTGACATTTTTTACTTACCATGTTTGCGTAAATCATCTGATTTGTAGCATGCATCAGTAGTTTATTACTTTAAATTGTTGAACAGTATTCTATTACATGGGTATGGGTCATTTTGTTTATCCACTCACTAGTTGGACAATTGATTGTTCAGTTTTTTTGAAATGACGAATAGTGCTGCTGTGAACTGCGTATTTGTGCCTTTTTGTACACATATGCTTCCATTTCTTTTGAATAGATTCCTAGGAGTGGAATTGGTACATTGTATTTTAAGTTTATGTTTAACATTTTAAGAAACTCTCAACTGTTTTTCAAAATGGCTGCATCATTTTGCATTTCCACAAGCAATATATGAGAGATTCAGTTTCTCCATATTTTCATGAACAATTTTTATTATCTCTTTTTGATTGTAGACATTCTAGTGGTTGTGTAGTAGCATCTTACTGAAGATTTTTTTAGAGGTGGTGTTGGTGTCATTGTTTTGTTATTCATAAATTTGTATTGAGTTTGTGTTGAAATGCTTTTCTATCTAGTGTAATATTATTAGTTTTTCCCTTTTGATCTGTGAATATTCTGAAATGTATTTCCTAATATTAACATGTTTTACGTTTCTGGGCTTAACAGTTATGTCAAAAAATGTCTGGGCATTGTAGGTTTGGTTGATAAATATTTTATTTAGTAATTTCCCATCACTATTATCTATAATATTGAGCTAATGTATAATTATTTTTAATCAAGGTTATACCACTATCTGAATGGTAATGAGTTGATGTACTTTTCTATTTGTTCTTGGAACAGTTTAGATAAAGGTATTTAAAATTAGAACATTACCTAATTTATTTACATTTCCCAAATGCATTTATATAAATTGTAATAGTCTATTGAAATCATTATTATTAAATCTTGCTAATACTGCTCCCATTCTTACTCATTACAGTGCAGAGATCTTAGGGGGAAAAATGCATTTCCTTTTTACTCTCATATTACATATTATATTATTGTCCAGTACTTTAATTCCAGCTATTTTGTTACCCACCAGAATTACTCATTATTTTTGTTCTTGTTTATGCCAGCAGTCAATGATAATTATCCTTTTGATTACCAAATTCTTCGTTCAAATTTACTTCTAAAAAATTATTTCTTGAAGCTTTGATCTTGAGTTTATTTTCTTTATTTCTAAAGAATTTTTTAGACATTTGTTTGCTGAGAACTTACAATCTGTCAGTGGAAAGCTTTGTGTGTTTATTATTATTTGTTTATTGGTCTATAACTTTTTGTCCTTAATTGAGAAATGTCATACATTTGCTTATTTTCTTTTTGGTTATGTGACTGATTGAGTTCCCTGTAGCATACTGTATAGATACAAAGATTTTTGTGCAGGAGAGTGTTAGGGAACAAGGAGGAAGGGAAAGGAATATGTTTAGGGTCCGCTATAGTTTTAAATAAAGCCTCCATCAAACCCTTGGAGCTCTGGAGCTAGGATGGCCCTTTGGAGTTATTCTGAGTTAAGGCAAGGCAGCTAAGTCGTCTTCTTCTTCAAGGATCAGTCTTCGGATATTGCAGGAAGGGAAAGTGATTTTGGTGGAAGCAGCTCTCCTTAGTAGAGGGTGATTGCTGAGGAGGCTGATAGCCGCAGGCGGTCTGCTAGAAGCACTTACAGTGGGTGATGTAAAAAATCTTCCATTCTTTTTTTTATTATTATTGAAGTATAGTTTAACATAAAATACTATATTAGTTTCAGGTATACAACATAATTATGCAATAATTCTATACATCACTCAGTGCTCACCATGATAAGGGTAGTCACCATGCAAAATTATTACACTATTATTGACTATATTTCCAATACTACACTTTTCATCTCTGTGACTTATTTATTTTATAAGTGGAAGGTTGTATCTCTTAATCTTCTTTATCTGTTTTACCCATCCTCCAACCTACCTCCCCTCTGGCAATCACCAGTTTGTTCTCTGTATCTAAGAGTGTTTGATTTATTTTGTTTGTTTTGTTTTTTAGATTTCACGTGTAAGTGAAGCTATATGATATTTGTCTTCCTCTGACTTTTTTCACAAAGCATAATACCTTCTGAGTCCATCCATCATGATGTAAGAAGATATAACACACCTTCTTTATCCAGTCATCTACAGATGGACACTTGGGTTGTTTCCATATCTTGGCTATTGTAAACAATGCTGTAATAAACATAGGAGCACATATATCTTTTTGAGTTAACATTTTCATTTCTTTGGTTAAATACCTAGTAGTGGCATTACTGGATCGTATGGTATTTCTATTTTTAATTTTTTGAGTAACTTCCATACTGTTTTCCACACACAATCCGATTAAAAAGGGGGCAGAGGACCTGAATAAACATTTTTCCCAAAGAATACATGCAGATGGCCAACAGACCCATGGAAAGATACTCATGATCACTAATCATCAGGGAAATAGAAAGCAAAACTACAGTGGGATATCACTTCACACCAGTCAGAATAGTTAGTATCAAAGACAAAAAATAACATGTGTTGGTGAGGATGTGGAGAAAATGGAGCCCTTGTGCACTATTGGTTAGAATGTAAATTAGTGCAACTACTGTGGAAAATAGTATGGAGGTTTCTTGGGGGAAAAAAAAAAACTTCGGACATTTATTCTTAATGTGGGATCTGGGTAGATTATCATAGTGTCCCTTATAGGTTGATAGTTACTTCCTTCAAAAAATTGAGAGTATTGTTTTTATTGTCTTTTGATCTCTTGTGTGAACTATCAACCTGTCATAATTTAAAGTTAGTTGTATTTTTTTTTTCCAATTCTTCCTTCCTTTCCTTCTTTTTTCCACTTTTTTTCTATTTCTACTTGCTATTAGTTTTGCTTCCTGAATCAGAGGGAAAATTATTTAGTTATCTTTTTTAAAAATGCTTACACATTACCTCTTATTCCAGCATTTATTGTCTTCTGCTGATAACTCCTTTAAATATATGTTGGGTTTACTAATTTTATCCCCAGGCATCTCAAATTTCCTTTTATACTTTCATTATTTTTTCTCTCCATGTGCTGTTTTTTAATTAATCAATTCATATATCTTCCAGTTAACTAGTATTTCCTTTAGCAGAATTTAAATCGCTATTAATTCATGTAATTAAATTTTTGTTCCAATCTTTATATTTGTGATTTTTAGAAATTATGTTTTTATATGAATCATTCTAGCTTTTTTGATAGAATCTTACTCCTTTCCAATGTTTACCATTAAAAGGCTATTTGATTGCATTGTAGTTTTATCCTAACACACCTTATCTAGGTTTCATGGGTCCTAACACAACACATTATTCTTTCTGGTGATTGTCACTCAGGTTCACTTATTTCTTTATATAATATAAAATTTGAAGTTTGTCTTAGATGTAGGGTGGTTCCCTCCAAGCAATTTTAGTTTCTTGTTTGGGCCAGTTCAGGGTTATTATTACACAGAAAATAATATTAATTTCCATGGCTTGTGTTTTCCTGGACCATTCAGGAATTTTAAACTCAAGTTCTTTTGAAGATGGCTCTATGCTTATAAATTGCCTTTGTCGAATCTTACACATGTAGAGATTGAGCCAAGTGAGAGTAACATCCTTATTTCTTCCTGTGTTAATGGGGAGATTTGTTTCTGATTCTCTCAGTCTCTGAGTTATAGCTCTTTCTGTTCTAGTTTTATGTGCAAAATGGGGTGGGAGGAGTGTCTAGGCCTCAATTCTTTACATGGAGACCTGTCCAGATCTTGTTTCCCATCTTGCTGACCCAAAAAATAAAACCTCCTTGGTTCTGAAGCCAAGGAAGACTCCCCCAGGACAGCTTAAGGTTGTCATTCCCCTCTTGCCATTCTGATTTTCAGCTTTTCTTTCTTTCTTTTTTTTTTTTTAAAGATTTTATTTATTTATTTGACAGAGAGAGACAGCCAGCGAGAGAGAGAACACAAGCAGGGGGAGTGGGAGAGGAAGAAGCAGGCTCCTAGTGGAGAAGCCTGATGTGGGGCTCAATCCCAGAATGCTGGGATCATGCCCTGAGCCGAAGGCAGATGTTTAGTGACTGCGCCACCCAGGCGCCCCATGATTTTCAGCTTTTCTTCAGTGTAGTTCATGACGATATTTTCACAAGTTTAGCTACATATTTTTATCAAGTTTTCTAGCTGTGTTGTTGCAGAAGGTTTTTTTTTTGGGGGGGGTATCTACTTCATTATTTATAGTACCAGAAATAGAAGTCCAGATATTTAGTATGTGACAGTGCTTAATGCTCCTGACGTTATAGATGACAGATGCTTTGATTTCTAGCTAGAGGAGTCATTTAATATTTTTTTTTCTGGAGAACCATTTCCGTCAAGGATCTTAAAATGTTTCATAAATTTTGCCAAAAATAACTTTTCAGAAAACATATCCTGAGCAATTAATCACACAGTAAGATACTTAATTTCTAAGAATCATACTTCTGCAGTTTTATTAAAAGAATGACCACATGCTACCAATATTTTAAGTGGAAAACATGCATACTATTTTAATTCATTGAGTATATGAATTATTTTTTTGCTGTTGTGTAACCTTTCTGGAATGGCTGTATTTTATTTTAGTATTTTTTAAGTTTAATTTATTTTTAAATTTAAGTTAATTAACATATAATGTATTATTTGTTTCAAGGGTACAGGTCTGTGATTCATCAGTCTCATACCCATTGCTTTTTACAACACATATCCTCCCCAATGTCCATCACCCAGTTGCCCCATCCCCCCTCTCTCCTCCCCTCCAGCAACCCTCAGTTTGTTTCCTAAGATTAAGAATGGCTGTATTTTAAAATTGGTTGTCCTGGAGCACAGATATCACATTAAATCACTACAGATCACTCTAACTACTGGTATGGGAGCTCTGGATTTCCTGACTGTCTGGATATAATCGTGGAAGCCCTGCTTGTGAAGGGGTGTGTGTAGGCACAGCAGGGATGGGGATTTCATATTCCTGGAAGGAAGCTTAGAGACATTTTGTATACTTCCAGTCAAAGAGAAAAACTATTTGAATTGATATCGGGAGGAAAAAAGGAGAACGAAAAGGAGATTGGAATATTGTGTACTGTCAACGAGAAATTGTATTGGATGGGGTTAAACAGGCAACAAAGATTTTATTCAAAGCTATTGCAATAGAATGAGATAGGGTGATCTCAAGTGTTGTTGCAACAAAGTGTAGGAAAAATTTTTAAGCACTAGGGTGGACCAATTGAAAATTGGTAGAGGACATTAGCCTGGAGATTGGTCGGTGTGTTGAAGCCATCTGTGTTCACTATCTTTCTTGGTGATTTCATTTCAAAGGGATGGCTCCTATGTGCTTGAGAAAGACTGCTCTGTGTTGAAAAACTAGCAAGAGGCTGGGAGAAAACTTGCACTTCAAAGGGACAGTGGAAGAGTTTACAATTTTAAGTTTTCTAAAGTAAATGCTCTAAGGAAAGATTGGTCAAGGGACTAGAATCAAATCTGTCTGATGATTACTGGAGGGGAGGTAGGCAGAGGGGGATGGATTAAATAGGTGATGGTCATTAAGGACGGCACTTGTGATCACTGGGTGTTGTATGTAAGAGATGAATCTCTAAATTATACACCAAAACCAATATGATGAATGTTAATTAACTGGAATTTAAATAAAAATTTGGGGTAAAATTAAAATAAATTTATATCTTAAAGAAAAGGAAGAAATCTGTCTAAAGTTTAGTGAGGCTGAGTGGAACATTAAGGCCTACTTGATCAGTTCTAAGCTTGCTGATGCCTCATTGAATGCTGTGTGCAGTACTAGAGGTGATGAGTAATAGGATTATCCTTGGAATTCGAGCAGAGCTCCCATTGCCATGCCGAGAATTGAGTGTAGCTTCCCATCTTCTTTTAAAGACCAAGACCCCTGAGAGTCTGCGTTCCGGTCAGGAGAGCGCACCCTGGCATGTGCCAGTGGACCTTGTGGAACCACTCATTAACTGCAGTACTAGGGAGAGCAGGAAGAAGCAGCTGGGTTGTGTTATTTGTACTAATTCACTACTTAACAATACATTATGTACCCAACAATTTTGAATTCTTGAAGGGGACAATACAGCATTAGAGAGACATACTAGGCATCTGTCAAGAAGTAATAAAATCAGTTTACTTTGAGAGAAAAAAAAGAAGTGAGAAGTGATAATATTTGCACCTAATTTTCAGTGCCCATAGTTTTATAATTTGTTTTCATTATATATATGTATATGTATATATATTTATATGTATATGTATATTTCGTATATATTTTGTCAAATTCTGAAAAATGCTCAGTGTTTAAGTCTGAATGTGTTTGGAAACACTTTAGGCTAACTTAATTTGATTTTTCTTATTATTAAAAGGGAAGCAGTTATAATAGTAATAGTTATAATTTTCTATGTTATATGTATCAAATTTATTGTCTACTGTGAAAGAAAAAAATCTTACTTTCAACAATATTCACAATAGATGATATAGAAAGCACTTTAGTTCCGTAGGTTGATTAGGAAAGTGAGACTAATATGACATGAGAAAAATATTGTTCTGTAATGAACTTAATGCATTGTCAAAAGGTTAATTTCTATATTATGTCAAGACTCTCTAGGATGGAAGGTTTCATAGAACTTTACAAGTATGTGAGTAATTGTACTTCAAAGTAGTATAAGTATGTGGAACTCAAAGATCATTGTCCCAGACTTGCATTTATTCTTCTTTTTAAAAGATTTTATTTATTTATTTATTTGAGATAGAGCAAACAGGAGTGGGGGAGGGGCAGAGGGACAGGTAGAAGTAGACTCCCCGCTGAGCATGGAGTCTGACTCTGTCTAAGGACCCTGAGATCACAACTTGAGCTGAAAGCAGACCCTTAACTGACTGAGCCACCCAGGAGCACCACATTTATTCTTTTCATTTATATTTTTTATTGTAAAATATGTATTTTCTTCACTTTATTTTTGGACTAAAAATAGCCATGCCATTAAAAGTAATGGATTGTGATTAAAATTCAGTATTATAAGGAAAACAGTGATGAAAGTACAGTTTCAAAAGCAAAATTATCAAATTGAGAGCAGATAAAATATAAAATTTGTAAATACTTTATGCATAAATTTTTGTTCTTCTATATAAATCAGACCTGAAGAGAACCAGCAATATCAATTAAATATATTAAGTTTTGAATTATTCTCAAAGGAGTTTTTGGAACTAGGTAAACTGGATACATATTTTAAAAATTCATTTGAGTACAAGTCCTTCTCTTCCTCCTTGCTTTCCTCTCATTTTCACACACACGTGCACACATGCACACACACATTTCAGCATTTGTTGACAAAGTAAAAAATAATCTCTGAAACGCTTACAAGATTTGCCTCTAGCTACCTCTTATTCTACCCTGTATTTTACTCATCCTCTTTAATCTCAGCATCTTCATTTCTCTTTTAGTTTGCCAGGAAAGATACAGTTTAGAGACTCTCTTCTTGTGGTTTTCTAATGCTGAGATGTCCTTCCCTCAGATATTTTATGATATGGCTTTTCACATTATTTTCACATAATTCACATCTCTAAGTCAACCCCCTACAGAGGTCTTCAACACCTGTTCTATCCAAAACAAACTGATTTCCAGTTTATTGAATGTTATTATTACCTTTATCAGTGTCAGTGTTGTGAAGCACTGATAATTCTCTGTTATTATATTTATTATTTTTGTCTGTTGATTTTCTTTTTATTTCTATTAGAATGTAAGCTCTGAGAGCAGGAACTTTGTTTACTGCAGTGTTCTAATTGTCAGAACAGTGGTACACTTAGGAGCTCATTGACATTTGTTGAACAAATAAATGAATTAATAGTAAAACATAGTATAATATGAAAAAGGAATTAACCTATGAATATATAAAACTGAATATATCTTCTGTAATTGGATTTAGGTAAAGATATATCAAAAAAGAAAGAATTTTTATTCACTTTTTTGTGAGTAAATTGGGACTTTTTCCATGATTTGCGTTTAATCAGGCCTATAGCCAGTTATCCATCATACTCACATTTCTCTAGTCACATGTATTTTGAGTACATTTATTAGTTTGTCTCTTGCATTTTTATTTTGTGTATGAATTTTTTTCTGCTTACAAAGTGCATCAGTTTTTTTTTTTTCTTAAATGGCTATGGCTTTGTACTTATGACTAGTTTAGAAAAGCTCTCTTAGGGGCGCCTGGGTGGAGCAGTTGTTGGGCGTCTGCCTTCGGCTCAGGGCGTGATCCCAGCGTTCTGGGATCGAGCCCCACATCGGGCTCCTCTGCTGGGGGCCAGCTCCTTCCTCTCCCACTCCCCCTGCTTGTGTTCCCTCTCTCGCTGGCTGTCTCTCTCTGTCAAATAAATAAATAAAATCTTAAAAAAAAAAAAAAAAGAAAGGCTCTCTTAACCAAAGGCTATTATTTTTTTTTTAACCTCCATTTTTTCTTATAATTTTTTGGTTACTTATGTTAATACTTTGATCCATTTGGTTCTATTATTAAAAGAAGGAATAAAGTAGGGCTCCTTATTTTTCTAGTTTTCTAGATACTTTTCTCAAGCACTTTCCTTTAATCCTTTATATTTATTTTTCTTCCTGGATTTTGAACTCTTGAACTACATCTATTAGTATTTGTCTATTGTACTAGAAATGAGAATGGTAACTTTAAATAAAATTGGAGTTAAGAAAATTAGAATGTGCAGTGAGTTGTCAAAATTCATTTTAGGATGCAAAAAAAAAGGGATAAACTGTAAAATACTACATTTACGTTTTTTAACCCTATAAAATTAGCCTAGGAGTTAGTATTTGCAGCTGGAATGGGTGAAAACATATTATAATACTTTTATCAGCAGAATTTATTGATTTGTGTTGTCTGTTTTAAACTCTCCAATTCTAAAGTGAAAATATTTACGTATTACTATTCAAAAAAAGTATTTAGAGTTTTTTTTTTTATAAAGATTTTATGTATTTGTCAGAGAGTGAGAGTGAGAGAGCACAAACAGGGGGACTAGTAGAGGGAGAGGGAGAAACAGGCTGAGCAGGGAGCCTGACATGGGGCTCAATTCCAGGACCCTGGGATCATGACCTGAGCTGAAGGCAGACACTTAGCCTCCTTAGCCACCCAGGCGCCCCTGTTTGGAGTTCTATATGGTTTCCAAATCTACAACCAAAATGTCAAGTAATTTATTTCCTTATTTCCTAAATCTCTTAACCTTCCTCTCTTCCCTTTAGAGTCATTCACTGAGGACTGTTCAGTTGATTTGAATTTGGTCAGTTATAAAAGTATGAGAAGTGCTATTGGAGGATATGAGAGAATCCACTCAGCTCTGCAACCTGGCCTGCAAATAAGATCACTGAAAACAACTTTCCCAGTGGCCGTATTTTACATGATTTACCTTATTTTAAATTAGAATATATTTGAGATGAAAGGAAGCCAAAATCTCTGGAGATTTGGGGATAGAACCAAATGAAGAAATGTCCAGTGAAATCCAGCTTATCATGGAAAGACTGTAATATTCTTATAGGAATATAGAAAAAGAATAGAATATTTACTGGAAAAACTTACCAGCTTTATACATTTCCTACTAAAATGTATTCAGCTTTTTCCAATAGAAACACACATTTCCTTAGCTCATCTCCATAAAATATAAAAGTACATATTAAAACAAGTATATTCATCAAATTCAATGTATAATTTATTTTTATTAAGATGTGTTTGCTTGTGCATTATTTCGGTGTGGAACAATGCCTTCATGTGCCTTAGGGATGGGTGTGGCCTAGAAAATATCCTTATCCTTACTAATTTATTTTATTTAAAATATTAATAATATTAATAATTTGTTATGCTTAGCTATTTCTCCAGATCTGTTTCCTTGCCAATGCCGTAATTTCTCCCAAAGTCTTAGGAAGGACAGTTATTATACCTATTTTCTTTGACTTTATCATTCCTCTCCCCACCTTTTTTGAGGTGGGTCAACAATGATGAGTTTTCCGTTCCTAAGGTTTTCTGTGAGACCGTATCTAATCTGTGGACTATAGCTCTCAGATCAAGTCAGAAAGGCAAGCCCAGTTTGAAATATTAATCAATGTATAATTCATTAATATGCGCAGTAATGGCTAAATTTATTTTAGAGCTTTACAGTAAGTGGGGAATTATTAATAAATCATGAATGCTGATAGTATTTTGAGATGCAGAAAAGCAGATAGAAAGAGAGCCAGTGACTATAATAAGAGAACCTAACAAAAGAATATAGATGATTTTATATCTTGGTTTCAGTAGTCATTTTTTGATAGTTTCACGAGGAACTATCATTTTTTAAAATGTCAACAAGAAAAGTAAACGTCCACCTGCTTGCTTACTCAGTGTCACAAAACTCACCATTAATCTAATAAACAGCAGTTCCCTGGGCTAGAAAACTTATTTAAAATCTTTCTGAGGCAAATATCCTTTCATGATCATAAATCACTTTCTTTTGAACTCTATCTGAACTCAAATTAGCATAAAAATATTGAGATGAGCTCTATTTTATAACTCCTGTGCATGAAGTGCCTTATCTAGATATTTTAATCTTCATTTCATATATAAAATACTAGCAGCTTAATAGCAGTTAACATAATTTTAATCAACCACAGAAACCTAAGTGTGCTTCTCTCACCTGGGTTTTGGGTTGTGACCTGTTGTATTTTTTTTTTCTCTTTCCTGTAGATGTGTAAAAGAGTTGCATTTCTTAAATTCTTCAAATTTTTATTTATTTATTTTTTAAGAGAGAGAGAGAGAGAGTTGCAAGCTGGCAGGGTACACTGAGGGGAAGAGGGAGGGGGAGAGAGAATCTCAAGCAGGCTGCATGTCCAGCGTAGAGCCCAATGCAGGGCTTGATCTGACAACCCTGAGATCATGACCTGAGCCTAAGTCAAGAGTCAGATGCTTAACTGACTGAGTCATCCAGGAGCTCCCAGATTTTTATTCTTAATATCATTTTATATTTCTTAAATTTCTAAATGATAATTATTTTTTTAAATACAATAACTATTTAGTCATTACTGTTTCATTTGAGCCAACACTTTACCATAGATTACATATACATGATAAATAATAAAGTTTGCAAAGTAAGGGTTTCTGATGCATTAGTAGGTAATTCAGATAGAAACTGAAATGAGGAAGATTTTTATTTCAACTTTATACAGCACCAGTTTATGTAAAATACTAATACTGTAAAAATGTTATTCCGTGGTTGTTTTTGAAATTACCTTAACATAAAAGATACATGGATTTACATACATATACAAACACACAGACACACACAGACGTCTATATGTAGGTAATGGCTGACCTAAAGTGGCCATAACAATTATAAAAATGCAAGAGATTTCCTTTAAAAAATAGTCTATTTGTCAGCATGTATTTGTGTGTGTGTATGTATGAATACATGTACATAGGCTACAAAAACAAGTCATCATTTTTAACCACAACTCCACTCAATGCCATATCTAACTTCACTTAATGCTAGTTCTTTTGTCACTTTCCCCTGGATAAAACGTATTCACGAATGTGCTACCAGGGCTGGCTTAATTGCAGAAACTTGTATTACATCCCTTTTTCTCTGAGACTGGAGTGAACAGTAATGACTGTCATGATGCTTCGTTCCTGACATCGTCTATATTTTGTTGTGGTTGTTGTTGCCACATTATTAGCACTTAAAGAAACCTGACTCCATGCTTAATCTTCATATGTTTAAATAGGCATTCTGTTGTCAATTTTCAAATCAAAATAAATCCAGCTGAGCTGTTGGTAAGATCATCTGTTTCTTTTCACCCTTGGCTGTCAGAATGACTCATTGTCCGTGAAATTTTAAGTGTATATATATGTATAAAAAAACTTACATGTTTACCTTAGGGCAAGTCAGTATTTTTTCTAGGCTAGTGGTGACTAGAATTTAATAGAAACTTGAGGGAAACGACTGATGTCAGCACAGTCTTTGTATTATGTGTATGCTTGTAAGTTAAGATATATGGAATTTCCTTTGACACCTATTACCAATCCTGCCTGCTTCATATGGTATGTGTATATGTGTGTGTGTGTGTGTATATACACACAGCTGCAACATATAACGCACAAGTTTTATTTTTCAGAATATCTCTTTCTGCAAAACAGAATCTATTCTAGACATTATTCTGAAATTTATTTGCTTCACCAGACAGCATATACTTGAAACTCAAATCAAATTCTATTGATTAAAAAAGAAATATATTTAATTTATCAAATACGTGTATGTCTAAATCACACATATTGTGTATATTATGTGTGTTTGGGGGCACCTGGATGGCTTAGTCAGTTAAGTGTCTGACTCTTGGTTTCAGCTCAGGTTATGATCTCATGGGTCATGAGATCAAGCCTTGTGTCAGGCTCCCCATTCAACAGGGAGTCTGCCTGAGATTCTCTCTCCATCTGTCCCTCCCCTGACTCTCCATCTGTCTCTCAAATCAATCAATCAATCAATCAATCAAATATTTTAAAAAATAATATGTGTTTGTGTATGTATATATATATATATGTGTGTGTGTGTGTGTGTGTGTATAAATGATTTTAGGTAAACAGGTTTATATTATATAACTATACTGGATCTTTTAGAGCAGATATTTTCCTAATATTATTCTGTTTTACATTTCTTCCTCTTTTGTTGACTCCCACTTTATCATTCCTGCCCATCCCACCCAGTCCTACTCCCCATATGGATGGTGTTTATCCTTCTCTGCTATTTCTATGCACATATGACTCTTGGTTCAGGGGAGAAGAAATCTACATTTATCATACAGGTTCTGGATGGAAAACTAACAATGAGAGGTTCTTGCATGATATTTTGAAGATTAAAGAAAGGGGATGGCTATTTTTCTTTGGCTGCAAGTATAGGAGGACTTACAGAAAGATATAAAATATATAGCTGCTTACACTGAGCTTTTGTGTACCACCAGCTTGGGGATTCAGGATCATAAAGTAGTAGCAACTTCTCTGTATAAGCTGCTTAACTACATTTATTGTAACGCTTCATAAGTAAAATCCAGAGTGTCTTATATTTTCAACCTACACACAAACACACATACGTAGGAATTTCATCATTGTTAGTTTTACAAAAATATCCCCAACATTGATTATTCATCTTATTTTTCTTACTCAGCTGTTCCTCATCCTACAGGTCAACTATTAGAGTTTTAATATAAGAGCTACAGTGTACAATGTTTTTGTACTAGATACAGTCACCCATTCCTGTAGTAATGGGCATTTATTTTCATTCTCTCTTTTAAATCATTATTCCAAAACAGATACTAAGCATCATTGTAAATACATACTTGCATCACTTCTATGAATATATCCCCAATAATGGATTTATGGTGTATAAGTGCATGTGTGGTGTTTATTGTATTTTAAAAGTTATTGCCAGGTTGTTTTTGCAAACATGTAACAATTTAAGTGTCTACCAGCAGTAGCTTACAGTGTCCACGTTCCTTCATTCCCACAATCACTAAGTTATCTTTTTCTATTTTACTCCAGTGTGATAGATAAGACTGTCTCATTTTATTTCTGTGACTCTTTGTGACTTTGAATATGTTTTGATGAGTTAGTTAGCAATCTGAATTTGCTGTTAAATGAATTTTCTATGTATTTTCTTATTTTTCCTTTTACGGTTTTTCTGTTTGGTGAATATTTCAGTGTTTTTGGTATAGCTTAGAAGTAGTTATTCATCTGCCACTGGCACTCAGTTTTTTAACTAAATTATTTGCTTATTGATTTTTGTTATCTTCTATTATGGAAAACTTTATAGTCAAAAACTTTTTTTTTCTCTTCTAGCTTCTGGATTGTTATGGTTAAGAATATCTTCATTTCCCTGGGGTTGGGTAGGTAAGTACGCCCTTTCAGTGTCTTTGTGTTTGATTTTATAAAAGTTTGTTGCTTGTAAATATGTCTTTTGCAAAGTACAAATGTGAAAGTAACACTGAAATAGTATTGAAATAACATATAATCTAAAGCCAAGATTGTAAAATGCTGTTCCTGGAGTGACTTCATAGAAACCCACAGGTAGGTCTCAGCTATTCAGATACCAAATTAAATGGTATGCTGCTGCTTATTATCATGAAAATATTAACATTGCTAATGGAGAAACACAAAATTCCCTTGGATAAAACATATACCAAATAACCCAATGCAAAGAGACTATGTGACAAGTTTCATGAATAAAAACATGATACAGGATAAACCATTCATTTCAGATTGGGGATATTAGGGTAAGTTTTAGGTCAGATTTTATTTAAAATGACATTAAATTATACATATAAAAACAGGTAGAGGAACAAGAAGAGTGCAGTGGGGGTTTAGGTAACAATGAGAACTCAATTGTTGTTGGTGATTATGAAAGAAAAAAGAAACTTTGGATGGAGATTACCTAATAGAATATTACATAGATATGTAAAATACATTTCTCTTACCTCCCACTCCTGCCTGAAAATGGTATTTCATACTGGCACTATATGTTTTTCCAGCTTTAAAATTGATATCAACAGTGACCCCGGGGGGAGGGGGGCTGGGTGGCTCAGTCAGTTAGGAGTCTGACTTCAGCTTAGGTCACGATCCTGGGGTCCTGGGATAGAGCCCTGCATGGGGCTTCCTGCTCAGGGGAGAGTCTGCTTCTCCCTCTCCCTCTGCCCCTTATGCTGGTACTTTTTCTCTCCAAATAAATAAATAAATAAAATCTTTCCAAAAAAAACCAAAACAAAACCAAAAAATGACCCTGAATTTCAGATGATTTGGAAAATATTTGCTTTTACACACAATTCTGAGCATAAATCTATTCAAATATTACTTAAACAGTTAAGCTTTAAAGAATATGTTGATGCAATCATAGTAGATACTTCTTTATATTTGTTTTAAAAATATGGTATCTAGTCATCATTTTAAAATAGCCTAATGATAGATTTTACTCACATTTATACTCACAGTATAAATTGGGGTGGGAAAACTATATAAAACTACATATTGGACCTTCAGGAAAAAATTTTGTATATTTTTTCAAAATATAACCATGTAATCATTATTTTAAATAGAAAATATATTTTAAATGTGATTTGATTTTACTAAAGTCAGACAAATATACATATATCAAATATACATGTATCTCTCATTCATATATTTACAAAAAATAAGTTTATATTAATTTTTCTGAGGGTATTTATTTAATCTGTTTTCTAGTCAGATTTAATGTTAGTTTAAAATTTAGGCTAATATTTGGAGAAATGTTACTAGCGAAATTGTCCTGTAATTTCCTGTGTTTACTTCTGTATCTTTTAAGGTAAGAGAAGAGGCAAAGCATTTTGATGATTTGTCATTAAAATTGAAAGTGAAAAGGCAAGTTCTGCAAATTAGTTCTAACTTAAAAAGATTTCAACAACTGTATTAAATGATTCCAAAGAGTTCAAACTAGAGTTCAAATTCTACGAATTTCATTAAATTTTGCGTACTGAAGATGTGCACAGAATAATTAAAGCACTACTTTTTCTTTTTGTAGAAAATAACAGAAGGATGAAATCTGCATATAATTTGAGGGAGGCTGACTGGTCAGTTTTGTTCCATTATTAATTGAATACCAAATGGAAACAGAGACTCTGGACATAAAACCGAGGTCAATCTCTTTTCTGTTGATTATGAAAGATTAAGAATTTATTTACAAAAAAGAATTTAAATAAGAAAATAGGGTTTTTTTTCCAACACTTTGAAAAAAGATATGAATTTCATGTAATTCTTTTTTTTTTTTAAAGATTTTATTTATTTATTTGAGAGAGAGAGAGCACGCGAACACACAAGCAGAGGGAGCAGCATTCAGAGGGAGAGGGAGAAACAGGCTCCCTGCTCAGCAGGGAGCCAGATGTGGGGCTGGATCCCAAAATCCTGGGATCATGACCTGAGCTTAAGGCAGACACTTAACTGACTGAGCCACCCAGGTGCCCTGAGTTTCATATATTTTGAATCAAACATTTTACTTGACTGTGTCACCTGGTGGATTTGCCACTATTTTTTCATTTTAGTATACAGAAAATTATACATGTAACTTTTTACTTTCATGTACTATTAATTTTAAATTTTGTATAATTACATTAATAATAGAATTAGCATTTGTCAAATTGATACACTTTTAGAGATTTTATTAACAGAAAAACAGTATAGGGAATTTTTGTATTTAATATATACTGTAACAAATTTTATTTTCCCTCAAATGATAACTCCCTTCAACTGTAGCCATATTTTTTACTTAGTATGTATTAAAAACAAAGACTGTAAAAATTTTTACCAAGTATTAAGAGTCAAAGTTCATACTTAAAAGCAACTCTTCTAGCCTACTTACACAGAAAAAAAGAAATGTACTAAAGGATATTATGTTGGGTGGAGAAACTTTAGAAGTACAGGGGATCAGGTTTGTAGAATACATAGCCGGAAACTAATTCGTGCTTCGGGCTGCCTTCTGTTAAGATCATGCAGAACCAGCTTTATCATGTCTGGGTATAGGGCATCTCCCCTTCTGCAAACTGATGTCTCTCTGACCCCACACCCCCTCAGTTGATGCCATGAATGATACCCCCTTCTTTATGTCACTCCCTTTGAAACTGATCCTAGTGCAGGCTGACCACAGATTACATGCCCGTTCATAAGTGCATGGTATTCTGGGAAGGCAAATGCATAGGTTCTTTCTTGAGGTGAAATTCACAAGGTGGAAAACATTGTGAAACACATAAAGGATATTCAGATGGTGAAAGAATGAAAAGCATCTACTAACAATGAAAAAGTAAAACCGCACCCTATATAAGGCAATGTAAAGTTTTATACTCTGTGTTATATATTTGAATCAGCAGACTACTTAGCCAGAATTTTTTTTTCTGAGATATTACTTGAGGTTGTGAAATTCATGGAAAGAGAATACCTCATGGCAAATGCAGGCTGACACAGTCATTCAAACATGATAAAAACATAGTGAACTTCTTCCTACAGTGCATGTTGTTAGAAAAATGTAGATATACAAGGATTTTTCATAATTCTCTGGCAAAATTGCAGTTTATTGTAATATTTTTGTGAATGAATCTTGAATAAAATTGGCCTGTACTTCAAATCTGATTATGACATTTACTATCTCTGTGGCTTTAAACAAGTTAGTCAACCACTCTGAGGCTCCATTTTGTGATTTATAGGTTATGATAATAAAACCAACTCTGCTATTTACACTTAAAGACGTTTCAGAGAAAAGAATTTAAGACAATGCCTTCCTTTAGGCATACAATAAATCATGACTAGCTAAAGAAGCAGGAAAACTAAAAAGCAAATAATTAGCAAGTTTGTTATTAAGAGAATAAATTCGTTATTAATTAGGAAGGTCGGAATATGTTGAGTGTTTTTTTTTTTTTTCCTGCGAGATTCCAAACACCAGGAAGAGTTTTTTTTAATCTGTCATCTGAAAAATTTCCCTTACATAATGCAAAAAATTTCTGTGGAATAGGGATATGATTCCTTTAGTTGATGTGTTGTGGCTTTATAATCAGGATTCTCCTTTGTGTGTAAGGAGTACGGAATCATCCAGTATGGCAGTACATTGAAATCATTTCCTGGAATGTATGGACACATAATCTCGGTTTCTGTAGTGCGGAGCATTAGCTAGGTTTCTTCTTACATATTAGATGAGTGCTCCCCTATTAATGACAATTTTGAGGAAAACAAAGGACAATGAAAACATGAGACAAGTTTTGTGTCAGTGGTATAGGTATTCAACACCTAAATAGACAATGCATTTAATTTATTTAATAAAATAACACAAAGAATACTTTTAAAAATATGAGCGCATTACTATGTAGTTGTACAGAAAAATCTAAAATATTGCTAACATATATGTAAAAAAGACTAAAATGACAGATTTTGGAAGTATGACTAAGAATGACAAGAAAAGTATATTTAGTCTGAAACTATTATTAAAAAAGTGATGCTTGAGTACAATTTGTCAGAGTTACAATGATGTGAAGATGGAAAAATATTAGAGGAATGCAGAGATAAAAGTTTAGTCATAGGAGTTTTAGTTTAGTCTTTGTATTTTGGCTCTAAAACGAATTTCTTTGACTCTGCTAAAATCCATTAACTACTTTAAGCCTCAGTTTCTTACCCTATAAAGTAAAGGGTTCAAGCAAGGTTATTTCCCCTCTTGATCTTAAATTTATTCTTTCATATATTTATTTATTAACTTGTACTAATGAAATGGATACATGCATTCTGATGTTTATAGCAGTATTATCTACAAGCCAATTATGGAACGAGCCCAAGTGTATATATATACCAGTTCTTCTTTATCCATTCATCAGTGAATTATATATAATTATATATATTATATGTATATATAATACATATATAATGGAATTACATATATAATACATAATGGAATTATATATAATACATAATTATATATAATACATAATTAATACATAATAAATACATATATATAATATATATAATACATAATACATATATAATACATAATACATATATATATATATAAATGTATAGAATATTATTCAGCCATAAAAAAGAATGAAATCTTGCCATTTGCAATGACATGGATGGAGCTAGAGAGTATTATGCTAAGCGGAATAAGTCAGTCAGAGAAAACAACATGATTTCACCCATATGTGGAATTTAAGAAACAAAACAAATGAGCAAAGGGAAACAGAGTGAGAGAGGTAAGCCTAGAAACAGACTCTTAAATATAGAGAACAAACTAATGGTTACCAGAGGGGAGGCGGGTGGGGAAATGGGTTAGATGGGTGATGGGAATTAAGAAGTACGCTGTTGTGATGGGCACTGGGTATTGTATGGAAATGTTGAATCAGTATATTGTACATCTGAAACTAATATTACACTGTATGTTAACTAACTAGAATTTAAATAAAAACTAAAAAAGAAAGAAGCGAGAAAAGAAAGAGAAAGAAAGGAAGAAAGAAAGAGAAAGACTGTTGCACCTGCTGCCGCGGTGCTGTTTGTAGACTGCCTTCAGCTTTATCCTCATGGGTTGTCTCAGCTGCAAAGATCTCCCTCCTTTAATGTCATACTCTTTAGGAGATGGCTCACATCTGATGATTGATTAAGTCAGAGATATAAAGGTTTGGATCCCCATGGGTTTGGTTGAGAATGTCAAGCGTGCGTTATAGCTGAACTTTTCTGTTTGCTCAGTCCTGCTATCCCCATCCTTCCACAATTCTTGATCTCAATGGCATTTCCTAGTAAACATCCTGAATTCAAATCCTGTATCAGAGTCTGTTCTAGAAAACCCAAACTGTGAGAAATAATATAGGGGTCAGAGATAAAGAAAGAAGGAATGGAGGATGTTATGTAGGTATTTTGTATATTGTACTTTATGGATGGGTATACCACTTATTGAAATGGAGAATATCGGGGGAAAATAGATCTGGTAGGTTGTAACTCAAATACTCTGTTCTACACATGTTGAATTTGAGGTAGCTATGTGATACACCTATATAAAAATTAATTTTGCAGTTGGATCTATGAGTTACCATCACATGAGATATATTATGATGAAGTTATGTATTTAGGAATTTATAGAGTCTGGATAGCATTTATAATGATGGCATAGGTGGAATAACCCAGGAAGTGTGTAGGTAATGATGAAAAGAAGGAAAGGAATTAACCGTGTATTAATCCACAGTTTAGAGATTGAGGAAGTACTTCTGGTATCAGGTTGGATAGGTAAAGAGCTTAGAAATTGTTACTTTGTTGTTACAACAAGAAAGGCTGGACAAACTAAGAAATAGCAACTTTCTTGGGCTCATCAGCAAATTTAGATTGTGGAGTAAAACCCCATCCTAAAATACCGGAGAAAAGTACATCCAGAGAGATACGGTAACTGCTTACATGAGTGAATTACTGGAGGCTGAGTGTGGATTAGAGTACAGTGAGAAACTCTGGGAGCCACCACATATGTTCATCGGCTTTCCTTCTAAGGACCCACCAGGTTCTTATAGTGAGGAACCTGGAAAGATCCCCTTCGAGCCCTGGCGTGCGAGAGGAAGAGTAGCCATTGTAAAACATACCTAGAAATTTCTCTATAGCAAGTCTGCTCTACAGGAAGAAAGGATTTTGTCAGAGCACAGTTCTGAAAACTTATATCAGCAGAGATATAGGAATTCCTTCCCATTTAAGCCCCCTCTAGGCTTTCTCGCTAACCTACAAGGGGAGAAAAACCTCATCAATAGGGAATGTGGATTTAAGGAAATGGACTGGGAAAGCTGTAGACAGGAAAGGGAGAGAGTGTGAGGCAAGAGGAAATAAAAATGGAAAACATAGACAACACTCAAGAACTGATTGATAACGTAAGCAGAGAATTAGAAACTCTAAGAAATAAACAAGAGAAAATTTTAGAAAACATTTTTAAACTAACAGAAATGGAGAATAACTTCGATGGACTCAGTAGCGGATTCAATATGGTCAAGAAGAATATCCGTGAAGTTGAATACAGGTCAATACAAAGTCACAAACTACAAAAGAAAGAGAATAAATAATGAAAAATAGAACAGAAGATAAAGAGCTGTGGGGCAGTATCAAAGGATGTAATATATGCATAATTAGAATACAAAAAAAGAAAAAGGAAGGAAGAAGAAATATTCAAAGAAGTAGTATCAGAGAACTTTGCAAAATTAATACCAGACACCAAACTACGTACCTAGGAAGCTCAGAGAACACCAAGAAGGATACATAAATTTACACTCAGGTATGTCATCTTCAAAATGTAGAAAAACAAGGATAAAAAGAAAATCTTGAGGGAAGACAAAAATAAAAAAAGGCCTTACCTATAGAGGAACAAACATAAGAATTACAGCAGCTTTCTCATTAGGAACATGCAAATAAAAAGAGGAGTGAAATCCTTACAATATTGGTTGGGAGATAACACTAATCTATAATTCTATATCAAGGGATAGTATTTTTTAAAATTCTACAGGTATTTACCAGGCTGTGCATTGGGAAAAGGGAAATCATCAGACTTTAGGGGATTTTTGTACACAGGCTCTGAACTGACGCAATTTCAGGAGACCCAAAATGCCATTGTGGTCCCACCAGTGAGAATAGGGACTTATGGAGGTCAAGTGATCAGGGGACTTTTGGCTCAGGTTCTTCTCACAGTTGGTGCAGTAGGTCCCCAGACTTATTCTGTGGTTATTTCTCTAGTTCTGGAGTGGAAATATATGAGAATAAATTGTGATAGATTCTAGGCTAGAGAACTTACATATATTTCCTATATTATAAAGGGACAACAAATATCAAAGTCACTGCTGACAGTCAAGGAATAACTCTTCTGCCACTAAACTAAAGATAGTGTCTCGACCTAGATTTCTTGACAGAGCTAGACTTTATAAAGTTGAAGATTTGCTAAAATGTTGAGGACTGTACACCAAAATGTTGACTTGAACAGAAGTAGAATCTCTTTCTTCTTTTAACTTTGATTATGTGCTCCTTAGTAAAAGGAAGTGTACTCATGCAAACCACAACCCCTTAAAGATTCTTTTATTAAATGATATTTGGATTTCGTTTATGCTCACGAATAGAGAATCTTCAGGTTTAGTGTAGGCAGAGTACTAAATATCATTAATGAATATCAGATTCCGTGAGTGACTGGCAAATCATACTTGCTATATTGCTGTTGGAAACTTTTATGAGAAGATTAAGTGGAGACAATAGTTACAGTGACCCCAAATAAAATAACAAAACATGATTTAAAATGTTTAGTAAATAGAAGTAAATATTTTTAAATGGGTTAAAATTACCATAATATGTTAACAGTTGACAGTCATGCTATATTTCTGTCATTCACATGCATATGTATCTAAAACTTATGCAGGCACTTCTATAGCTTAGTGGGAAATAGTTTGATGAAAACCTAAGAAATCCTCAACAACCGAAGTAGAAGTCTTATAATGAATATTTTATAAAGCTTTAATAGCCTCATAATTTTCTACAGTTATAAAAATTAAAATTAACATTCCTACACAGGCTTAGTCACAAAATAGCTATTCAGTCAAATTTCTTGGAGATATTAACAGAGCAGATCTTTTCTTCTCTGAAATACATCATTAAGATTTATTTAAAATGGACTATTCACTTCAGATTTAATTTGCTTCCAGAGACAGACAAGTAGCCTCATTAGTTTTTCATATATAATATCAATTTGAACTAAGCTGTTATCTTTCAAGGATCATAATAGGGAAAGGTGTTTAAGTGGTGGTGGTGGGGGGAATGTTTCTTATAACAATTTTGCAGACTACCCTTTTCCTATATGTTAGGCACTGTTATCACTCTATGTTTTTAAATTCCTTTAATCCTTACAAAAGCCTTATGAAATAATTACTCATTTGCAGACTTGAAAACCCAACATGGTAGTGCTACAGGGATTCCATCTTTGGCTGTGTGACTCCAGAGACTCTGTTGTTAACCATCCTTCAGTCCAGTGATTTCCCTCCAGTTCTTGTTTCCTTAAACAACATGATGTTTGTTTGTTTCCTTGTATAACATCTAATAGTATAAAATTAAAATCCACTTAGGAATTTAATATTGATTATTATTCAACGAATGTAAGACTTATTTTCCACCAATAAGGAATGCATGTTTTTCCTTCTGAATAACAAAAATAATAAGTAAACTCTAAAATTTGTGTTAGGTCATTTTCATCCAGCATAGTTGCTTAGTATTTCATGTGGTATATATTTCATGATGTTTTTAAATTATAGACTTGCTCAACGTCATGAAAAGTCATATTCATAAATTCCTTAATGTTCGTTAAAGCTAAAGATTAAAACATGCTCTGAGCCAACCTTTATAGAGAAACTTTGATAGAATTTCCAATTAATATTTGAAAGGTCAAGACAACTTAGCTGACTTCTCACTGTCAGGTTAAACATGACAAAAATAATCTTTAAAATTAGCTTAAGTACACCATTCCAATGTACTTTATTTCTCTTTACAGGCTAAAGTCATATCCAGAAAATGTTACTAAATCTTATTTTAAAACTTGCATTTTTACTTACCAAATAAAATAAATAGATGGAAAAGTGATGTTTTTAAAACATGAAAATATAACACAATTTTAAAATATTAACAGATAAATTGATTATGATAGTGAGACATCTAAAGAGTAACTGGGGTCAGTCTAGGTGTCGTAGAGAAGTTTGGGTCACACAGTGAAGTTATGCTAAGCCTTCATCAGCATCTTGCATTTTGCTTCTCTATGGTCATGAGATGAATCAACTAAAATTTTGGAAATCAGGTTTCCTACAAATCTCCTAACACTATTGGACAGGCTCTATACCCTAAAAGTCAAAGGGCCAGGAAACACAAAACAGCAGACTCACATAATTTCTGACATTTAAGCCAAATCATCAATGTCACCACAGCAGAAATGACTTCTACCATATCCCAGGATTAGAGTTACCTTCCAGGGAGCAAAATCCATAGGTATGGCAATATGGACACAGTTTGCCCTCATGGACTGTATACATATCACCCTAAATAGTAAAATGCCTAAGATGCCCTGAGATGCAGCTGTTACCAAGAAATCCTTGAACAGTGTAATCCCTACTCATTACCACCTACGATGTTCCCTTATATATTTCACCTTTTGACAACTGGACAAACTTTTCCAGATTTCTACCTTATTCTTGTCAAAATAGAGGTAACTAATCCATCTTTGTGTCTCTCTGATGGCCATTTACTCTATTTTAGTGAATTTTAGTGTTTCCATTGTAATACTACTAATATTTTGAGGGACTCATAACTGACTTAGTATGTACTAATATGTGCTAAAATTTTGTCTTACAATTAATTCTTCCAATAAATATATTTCTCTTATAATCAAAAATAGCTCAGTACTTCTAGCTTATATACACACACTGGTTTCCACAAATATCACAGCCTTAATGCAACTCAATCTTGATACACAACTTAGCACAGAGTATAGAGCATATGGGCACAAAACATATTCATGGGCTTCTAGGCTCATATCCTTGCTTCCACTCAACTGGGAAACTTCTATATAACACAATTAGAGTTTTCACTTGTCAATGCCAACTTATTTCTAGAAATCATAATCACTGAAAAGTACATTTTAGAAGATATTAAGGAATATGTGTCTTTCATAAACATTGTAATATACTTACATTGTGAAAATAATAAGTAATGCTTCATTTGAAGTAGCTTATTTAATTGATCCCATAATTTTACCCATCCATTTTGTTATAATTTCTAAATCTTGTTTCTTTGTTTTTCATCATGTTATCTTTATAATTTCTTAAAAAAGGGCAGTCTTTTCTACTTCATACTCTGGTGAAAGTGGATATTGTCAGCTACTTTTTTTATACACTAACACATAAAATTATAGACACAAGAGTTTTCCACATTGTTTTAAGTCTAAGACTTAACTCAAATATTATACAATAGTTTAAATCATTTCCCAGTTATTAATGATGAATTATTTTGACCTCAGTTTGATAGCCATACCACCAATTATCCTATGTACATATATGTTTGTCATATATGTGATGGTTCTTCCAGTGCTTTGCATCACTATAGAAGAGTCTAGAAATCTAGTGTCATTTTTACTTCAGTCCTTGTAGACAAAATTTCCACTGACTATTTGCACTTGAAATGAAATATTCTGTATTGATTGCTGGTATCAACTTGTTCTGAGAGCCACAGAATATCCAGGACTGTCTTTGCAAATATCTTGCAAGTTGTTTGTCTATAAATTGAATTTATTGCATGGTTATAAAATTATATATGTTATCAGTTTCTTTTTTTGTGAGCTTTGAAGTTTGTGACTTTCAAGCAATTTGTCCATTTCATTAAGTTGTCCAGTTTATTGCTATGATGTGTTTTATAGAATTCTCAAAACATCTTTAAATCGTCTGTAGGATATAGAATATTGTCTTTGTTTTTTTAAAATATAAATATCCAAAGCTGTAATATTACCTCCGTCAACCCATTAATTTATGTATTACATTTTTTGAGATATTAATTTTTCATTATAATTTAAATGAAAATGCTTTTAATTTCTCTTTTATTTTTTAGAAGTGTAATCTTAATTTCCAAAAGAAAGTGATTCCTAGATATATCGCTGTTGTTTAATTGTAGTTTAATTATGTTGAGGTCAAAGAATATACTTTATTTTTTAAATTAAAAAATATATTGAAACCTGATTTACAACAAGAATATAGTCTAAGTGAGTGTTCTGTGTACTCTAGAAAATAAAGTTTATTTTGCTAATACTTGGTGAAGTATTCTATAAATTTCAATTAAGTCAATTGATAGTGTAGTTCAAGGGCATTAAATCTTAAAAAGCTCCCTGAGTGAGTTTTTTGCACAGCCAATTTTGAAAACCACTAAAGAAAGAAAGAAGAAGGGAAAGACAAAATAGTTTAATTGAAAGGAATTTCAGATTATCACTGTAATGTTTGATAGATATATAATGATAGATATGGAAATCTGAAGGCCTGAGAGAAGAACGGAGAAGAAACATTATGTCAAACAGCTTCAACTCCAGGCTCATTTGGCTTAGTGGGGAGCCGTGAATATACCACTTATTCTGATTAAAAGTCATGCTCATCACACCCAGTGTTTCCTAGATGCCTGTTCCATACTAAAATATGAAATCTTATATTTGATTGAAACTTCTTGTCTCATAAATATCTATTCATTTAGGTGACTGTACAGCAAAATCATTAACAATTTTTGGAAACTGGCAATCTGAGGGTGGATATGGTCCTTGAATGAATTTAGTTAGTTGGCCTCTTTCAAATGACTTTTATGTTATTTTCCTCCATTTCACCAACATCTCATAAAATGTGTAAATATAAATTGATACCATTTTGGGGACACCAGTATTTGTTACCTTATTGGGTATTGAGGTAATTTATGATCTTTAATTCTCTTCATTTTACTATTTCCTTAGCTATTTACCATTAATTATTAATACCTGGTAATAATTGGCAATTTGTCAAAAGCAAATACCTTACTCCATCACTTACTTACCATGAATTAACTTGTGAACCATTTACTTAGCTTTCTGAGCCTGATATTCTTCATCTGTGATATGGGGATAATAATATGCATCATGTAGTATTGTTGTGAGGAGTAAATTAATATCTTAAGGACTTTGACTTGTGTCTTACCTAGTTTAAGCACAATTCAGTATTTTGCTGTTTTCATTGGTGTAGCGCCTGACAACCAAGCATATTAGACTAGTCATATTATACATTAACAAAGAAGGTTCTGCATATATAGTTTCAAGATCAAGCGTGCTTACTCTCTAATTTATTCATATCCATATCTCCTTTTTCTGTTAAGATTCTCATAAGAATTTGCTTGCCAATAATATCTAAACTCTTTTTAGATAATCTAACACACATTCTGAAAGTCTGAGATATGTTTAATAATGTGACATGCTTGCTTTAAAAGAGTGAACTCACAGTATTTAGCTTCGTCTAGCTTTCAGTGATTTTTACAAGCTAGCGCAACATTGTCTTGTCTTATCTCCTATAATTCTTTGAATGCATCCCATGTACTTATCACTGCAGAATTTTCAGTTTTTCAAAAATATGCACCTCCTCATATGTCAGTTATTTATTTCCATTTCTCAAATTGTTTTTCCCTCCCTTTTCTGCCTGTGAAAATTATCATCTGAAAACTACTAGTATTCTGCTTCTCATTGCTCCCTCATTTAGAATTAATCATTCTTTTACGATTAATAGCATTTTCTTTATATTTCTAGGCATTATATATATAATAAATATATAATTAATAGTACCTGACCTCTTAGGGCAACTACACACTTTATAACAATTGAGAGTATGTGATTCTGGTTAGGCAGAAAGACAAAGTATCTGAGAGATAGTTTGCTTCAGAATCCATACAGAGCTAAAGAATCAAGTGGGTAAATGACTCTAGTCCATGGAGCTAATATATCTAGGTGAATGTTCTTTGTGCACTTGTAGAGAATGTTCATTTCCTAATATTTGGTGAAGTGCTGTGTAAATTTCAACTAGGTTTTTGCTAGCGTTGGCTATGGGAACTTAGATAGAAATATTTGTTAAAGCTTCCTAGGTGATTCTGTTGCACAAGGAATCTTAGAAAGTAATAAATACGCTAGTCAGGCAACTTTGGGATTTTGGAGAGCAAAGAATTAATGCCACTAAAATAAATCATCAGGGCACACTTGGGGATATCTTCTGACCATGAGACTAATTACTCTCCTGGTTATTCTAATCTCCTGATTTGGTTGTGAGGTGGCAGTAGTTATATAGCAGTGTTTTGGGATAGAGAATTGTCTATTATAAAAGGAAATTGATTTGAGCAGGAAAGGTCCCTAGGAGATGCTCAACCCAAATGGTTGGGAAAGATATTGAGTAGGTATCACATATAAATATATAATTATGAGTTGAATTGGGAAAATGGAAACTGCAAATTCTAAAACAGCTTTATTTAATCTAGGAAGACTACTGCTTATTTAAAATGGATCAGGATTTATCTAGGGATTTTCAAGGCAAAATAAGGAGTGGAGATGAGGTGACTACTTATAGAAGACTGTCAAGTATGTTAAAAAAAAACCAGTGAATTTCTAAGTCAAAGAAAAGCAGTCACATAGTTGAAAATGAGTGAATGGAAAGATGGCAAGTTCAAGGCCTTCCTAGACACTTTGAAGACTGAGTTCATAAGGAGGTTACAAATTGTATTGCCTTAGCAGTGAAATGCCTCATGATTTTCCAACACCTGTCATGTGTAAGTCCATTGTTTAAAGAAGCTAGGACTTTACCTGAGAAAAATACCACTTGGAAAAATGAGGTATCAGAAAGAGGACAAAAAATATGATTTATTTGATATTAACAAAGACAAAGAGTGTTTAGTTTTAGTTTTTGTATTATCTGTCTGCAAAAGGAAAATACTATATATTCCTATTGTTATCATTGTATTTCCTTAAAGCTCACAGATGTTCAGGACCCACGTTTAGGAATTCTGATTCAGAAGTATTAGGATTGGGCTTGGACATCCATATATTTAACAAGCTCTCTACGTTCTCTTCCTCCTCCCCTTCCTCCTCCTCCTCTCCTCATCCTATATAATTCATATTCCATAACGTTCATCCTTTTATACTGTATAATTCAGTGGTTTTAGTATATTCACAGATTTTTGCAAATATCATCATTTTATACTTCCAGAGCATGTTATTAGTCAAAAAAAAAACCCCCAGCAACAACAAAAACAGCTTTCAGTATCCATTAGCCTCCATTCCCCATTTCCTCCTCCCCCCTGCCTCTGCAATTCTCTATCCCATCCTCTATCTCTGTGGCTTTGCCTATTCTAACATTTCATATAAATATAATCATATAATATGAAGCCTTTTGTACTGAATTCTTTCCCTTAGCTTAATGTTGTCACAGTTCATTTATAGTGTAACATGTATCAATACATCATTTCTTTTTATTACTGGATAATATTGCATTGTATGGACATTCCACATTGTGTTTATCCATTCATCAATAATGGATGTTTGTGTTGTTTTCACTTTTTGGCTGTTATGGAAAATATTGCTAATTTTATTCCATTTTGATTGGGGGATACTTTTATGATTTCAGTTCTTTTAAATATATTGGGACTTCTTTTATGGGTTAACGTATGATCTGTCATGGGAAAAGTTCCATTTACGCACTAGAAGAATATGTGTTCTGTTGTTGGGTGGAGTATTCGATAGATATCTGTCAGGTCCAATTAATTTATATATATACATATATACTATTACACATATACACAAACATTTGTGTAAAGATTTGAAAAATGGAAAAGGAATTCTACTTACATTAAAGTCATGTAATCATCTTATTAGTTACTAGATCTAATAAAACTTGGTTATAATTGAGTTCACCAATTATGGTCACTAAAGAAAAAAGGCAAGAGTAAGTATAATTACTTGCATAATTATAATGTTAAGTGTAATGTTACATATCATATTTAAGTATAATTTAAATATAGTGTTAGTTTTTTTTTTTTTTAAGATTTTATTCATTTATAGAGAGAGAGACAGCAAGAGAGAGAGCACAAGAAAGGGGAGTGTGAGAGGGAAAAGGAGGCTTCCCACCTAGCAGGGAGCCCAAGGTGGGACCCTGGGATCATGACCTGAGCTGAAGGCAGACGCTTAAAGGCTGAGCCACCCAGGCGTCCCGTAAATACAGTGTTAGTTTTGAACAACAAAAAACATAGTTCTAGGGATAAGATTAAATTCCAAATCTTATTTACTTACATGAAAGAAAATGATTAGAATAATTTTAGATTAAGTTTTCTAGTTATTTCATTTAATCCACTTCCAAGGTTCATGTACTTCTTATAAAAAAAATAAGAAGTTGGCAAATGTGTAAAACTCAAAATATAATTGTTGAGTACACAGATAAATATTGTGAATTACTGTATGTATCATTGTAACAAAAGCAAGAATGAAATAGAGTTAGTTTTGTGCTTACAGATTCCCTTTAATGTGTCATATAAATTTTGTATGTCCTGTGAGGTTTTTATCCTTAAGGATACTCCTTTAATTGTGACATAAATACAGAATGCCTAAAACAGAAAAATCTAAAAACTGAGGAACCAAGTGACCAAATTGTGATAAACAACATATCCTCTATTTCTAGGGAAATCCAATTTTTCTTTGCTTTGTATTTTTCATTTATATGTATCCACTTAACAGATTTGAATTAGAAGAAAGTGTCTGCACATACAAAGAAGTGAATGAAAAATTAATAATTTTGGAGTTATAAATGCAAGTTATAGGAATTAGACAAATATTATAAATGTTAAATGTAACAATATACATAATGTCCATTAATACATAATAATTATTACTCTTAATGTTCTTTAAAAACAGCTCTTGATAACCCAACTGAGAAAATATCATATTTAACATCATGGTAGATTAATACAGTAAACATAATTGTTGGAAAATAAGTTGACTAAATAATGTATGTAATAGGTGACATTTCTAGACTTAAAACCTGGGTTCATCTCACTTAAGTATCCTACTTTAAAACATCATGGTATACTCAAATCTAAATTTCAGGTTTACTGAAATATTCATGTAAAGCCACCCCTTCAACTGAATCATGCACAAATTGAATTTTTTAGCAGATACATATTGGAAGTTTCGGAAGTCCTATTTTATGTTTTAAAAATTAAAATAAAGTATTTGGGAGTCTACATTTAACATACCTGTTCAATATTAATTTATAAAATAATTTTGTATAAATCTTACAGGGGACACCTTTCAGCATTTTGTCCTAAATGTTCTGTTCAGGCTATTACTATGTAATCTTTTAAATACAGACTTCTGATTTTTATGCATTTCCTACACTTTGATTGTATGATACTTTTCATATATTTTGACATTATTCAGCTTGCTGAATGTTCTCTTACAATAGCATAAACAATAGAAATAAATGTGAACATACCACCCCAGGCATAGCCAGATATTTTTAGTTGCTGCTGTATGTGAAGCATACTATTTGAATATTTTTGTTTGTAATGGATATCGCTTCCTTTGTGTACAAAAGTCAATGAAATGTGAACAATCTAATGTCAAATTTGTAGTAACAGATTTTTTCATGAGTGAAAAGTTCATCCAGAATTAGCCACGTCACTTCACATGAATGAATGGCATGGACTGTTAAATAATGGACGTCCTCAGAAAAAAATTACATTCACTATTCAAATACACATACTAAACTATTTTACTTCCTTGTTTATTGCTTGAATCATTGTAGTATAGCACATTATAGTAACTTAACTATTTGAAATAGACACTAATAAAACTTATAAAATTCATTCCTTCTAAACTATGCTTTAAAAACTGGTTAAAGATATTTCTTTAACTCTCTGCTTGCTATATATACTAGAAGAGAAAATTGAAATTCTTAGAATTTACCTTGAAAATTTGTTCAGTAATAAAAAGAATCATGGGATATTAGAGCTTAAATATATGCTTAAGATCATCCATTCAACTTTTTCCAAACTTTGCTTTGTTGAGTTCCAAACATCCTCCTGCTGTCTGTGGGTAAGGGGGTATCTTCATAAGATACTTCTGACTTTTATCATTTTAGTAATGGAATTGGAAAAAGTATGACTTAGACCCAAGGTAAAACTCACAAATAACCTTTACTTCCCTGGAAGAGAGCTAAAATGTATCTAGGCACCAGGCAGAAGAAAACACGATCCTCACAGAAGAAATAACATTCTTTTATTAGCGCTTCAGAATCCCCACAGATGAAATTAAATCAGACATAAATTTACAGTTAAAATTATCAAAACAAATAAGCCACTATGAGTAGATATCAGCAGAACTTTTATACACACACACACACACACACACACGTAGAATCCCAAGGATTTTAAAGTTTGGAATAATACTGATGTGCAATACAAAATTAAAACTGTAGGCAAACTGGTGCAGCCATTCTGGAAAACAGTATGGAGGTTCCTCAAAAAGTTAAAAATAGAACTGTCCTATGATTCAGCAATTGCACTACTAGTTATTTACCCAAAGAATGCAAAAATTCTGATTGTCAGTAGCATTGTCAACAGCATTGTCAACAATAACCAAATTATGGAAAAAGCCCAAATGTCCATCGATTGATGAATGGATAAAAAAGATACACACACACACAGAGGAATATTACCTATGAAAAAGAATGAAATCTTCCCATTTGCGGTGACATGGGTGGAGCTAGAGAGTGGTAGTATGCTAAGTGAAATAAATCAGTCAAAGAGAAAGACAAATACCATATGATTTCAATCATGTGGAATTTAAGAAACAAAACAGATGAACATGGGGGGAAAAAAGAGAGAGGCAAACCAAAAAACCAACTCTTAACTATAGAGAACAAACTGAGGATTGCTGGAGGGGAGGTGTGTGGAGGATGGGTTAAATGGGTGATGGGTTTTAAGGAGGGCACTTATGTTGAGTGCTGGGTGTTATATGTAAGTGATGAATCACTAAATTCTACACCTAAACTAATATTACACTGTATGTTAACTAACCTGAATTTAAATAAAAACTTGAAAAAGAAAAAAAAACTGCAGGGGTTCTTTTGGGAAAAAAAGTAGAATTTTTTGAAAAAATGAATAAGCATAAAAAAACACAGCATGAAAAGTGACCAGGGCACTTGATAGAACTACAATGGAACTTTTAGAAATGCAAAAGTATATTTGATGAAATTCTTCTCATTCCTGTACCCATGTGATAACAAAGTCCTCTTTATCTGGGACATGGTGAAGGACAGAGGCAAAATGTCAAACTATACTCATTTAAAAATATTTAAAATTTCTGGACAGATGTAATAAATCATGACTACTCACATTCCATAGGCTAAGGTAAGTCACTTAGTCGTATTCAGTGTAAGTCCACATTTAATTTCAATTGCTTTATGTTATTTTTATTTTAAGTAAAATAACTCTCAATAAAATGGACAAATTCCCTAATTCTGTTTTGTTTGGTTTTGTTTTCAAATTTCAAATCATAAATTGTCATAAATTCTTTATGACAATACCTCATTATCTTGATTACAGTAGCAGTATAGTAAGTCTTTAAGTCAGTTAACATAAGGTCCTTTTATCTTCTTCTTCAAAATTATTTTGTCTATTTTATTTTTTTATTTTTATTTATTTATTTATTATTTATTTATTTATTTTTATTTTAATGTTTTTTTATTATATTATGTTAGTCACCATACAGTACATCCCTGGTTTCTGATGAAAAGTTCGATGATTCATTAGTTGCATATAACACCCAGTGCACCATGCAATACGTGCCCTCCTTACTACCCATCACCAGTCTATCCCATTCCCCCACCCCCCTCCCCTCTGAAGCCCTCAGTTTGTTTCTCTATTATAGCCCCTTTGCAATTTCATATAAATTATTGCATAAGGTGTCAATTTCTTCAAAAATGCCTGATTAGGATTAGGAAAATTTGATTAGGGTCGCTTTAGTTCTATATTTCACTTTTAGGAAAATTAATGCCTTACCAAAATTTAGTTTTCTCATCCATGAATATGATAGAGTTTCCATTTTGGTATTCTTTCAGTTTCTTTCAGTTTCTTTTTAATTTTCAATGTGGAGGTCTTGTGTTTTGTTAAGTTTATTCCTAAGTGTTTCATAGGTTTGATGCTGTTGTGAATGATATTCTAAATTTACCTTCCAGTTGTTTTTGTTAATATACAGAGATATGACACATCTTTGTATATTGAGCTTGTATCTCTCAACTATTCTAAATTTGTATTTGTTCCTGTAGTGTTTTTGTGGAGTCCTTGGTTAATCTACATAGACTATCATGTTATCTGAGGAAAACCAAAAAACATACTTTCACTTTATTCTTTTCCATTCTCTATGTAGTTTGTTTCTCTCGTCACATAGCAGTAGCTTTGATGGCTAAAACAGTGTTGAAAAACAGTAGATAAGAATGGACATCTTTGACTTGTTCTGATCTTAGAGGGAAAACATTTGGTCTCCTACTATTAAGTATGATGCAAGGTCCAAGATCTTCACAGATAATTTATATCAGGATGCAGAAGCTTTCTTTTATTCCCAGGGTTTTTAAAATAGTATTTTTATTATGAATGAGCAGTGGATTTTATCAAATGCTTTTTCTATGAGTATTGTATGATTTTATTTTTGTTTATATGATGAGCTTTATTGATTAATTTTTAAATATTTGGTCAGTCTTGCAACCATGCATCACCCATTTTTATAGAATCATGCCCTTGCTTCATTGCTCTTGAATTGATGTTTTTCATTTATTATTATTTTTTTATTTCTTCTTCTTTTTTTTTTTTTTTTTTTTTTTAGAAAGAGGGCTTGCAGGTTGGTGGGTGCAGGGAGGGCAGAGGGACAAGGCGAGAGAGAATCAGGCATGGAGCCTGACACAGGGCTCAGTCTCATGACCCTGAGATCATGACCTGAGCCGAAATTAAGAGTTGGACGCTCAACCAACAGATCCACCCCTAGTTTTTAAATTTTTATACTTTATTCACTTTTTAAAGATGTTCTTGTTGGGATGGTTGGTCTGAGACAAGGTAATCTGTGATAATGAAGCGGTAGCCCTCTGAGATATAGTTTTCTATTGCAGAAAACTCTTGTCTCTGCATCCCCCAAGTAACTCTTCCAGTGATGTATTCAAGATGCTATCCTTCTAATCACCCAGTAGACCACAAGTTTATTTCTAATTTACTCTTTGTTCTTATTGCCAGAATGTTTCATTATCAAAAACTCTGATTTCAATCTTTCAGCTCCTTTAAATAATTTTGGATTTCTAGAAAAAGTTTATATTTGTATTAGTGCCATTTAATACTTTCTGCAGATTATTAAGATTCCAATAAATCTTAGAGTTGCGTACAATGTATTATCATCCTCCCTTCTAGCATGACCTGACAGAATACTACATTCCTACTTAAACTTGTAAATAGCTTCAGGGGTTGCCACACATGAAACTGAATATCAAGAGCTATCCTCAGAGTCCTTAATTTTATGTTCTAACAAACTATCTTGGATACTTGCTGTTCTTTGAATTTAGTCTAACAATGGCATCTTGTTAACGTTTTATAGTACCTTATCTGATTGACAGTCAATTTTATTCTTTGGAGTTACTTTTTTCCCAAAGTTTTCCAGGTTTCCTTACCATATTTCTATCAATATCTATGTATTCCCTATACTATAGATACTGTACAATTCCATACTACAGATGTCCTTGGTGAGAGATGCTTTCACAGCTTATCTAAGTTATATTTCTTTATGTTATTAGTGTTCAGAGGGGGTTATATGCTTCCTAAAACCCCTATTTAATTTTAGCTGATATCTTCAAAATGTCTTTGTTGTTTATAAATTTTTTTTTATTCTTGTTCTTTTGCTGAAGCTCTGGTAATAGGTGGTGGTAAACACTTTGCCTGGGCTACAGGACCCACCTCAAGGGGGATGGCGAGGAGGCAAACTTATCCTTCTGTAGTGAAGTCAGCGGCTCAGTTTAGGATATTTCAATTAAAAAAAAACCTGCTTAATATTTTACTTATTTTTAACATGAATAACTGTGGCCCCTTAGTAAGCATTCTAAAAACAGAAGGCAAATCCTTTTTCCTTTCTTTTGGCTCAGGTTATTTCTTTTAGTCTTTAATTCTAGTCTGGGAAGCCTCTGGTTTCTCACTTTTTTGTTTTATTTTCTATTTTGAATTTTTGGTCTTAAGAATTTGCAGTTTTCTTAGGTGCTAAGTCTGTCTACTAGAATTAACACTGGCAGATCCCTGGGCTGTGGATCAGCTCTCAGGCTATTAAAGAATCATCATCCCTTGAGCATCTGATCACATAGACTCTTTGAAATGGTTACATTAATCATTTTTCAGCTTTTAAAATTGCTGTATATATTTGAAAAGAATATAGGATTAACCATGGTCATACTCACTTACAATTATAATTTCTTACACTTTTTTCCAAACTAATAAAATGTCAGCCAATCAGCAATCCCACCCCCCCCCCCAGCCCCGCACCGTTACGAGGCCATATTTTAGTTTCCTAATGTTGTTTTAACTTTGCTGCCAAAGAGTATCTTAGATCTTTTTAAAAGCAGTCCTTAGGTTCTCCCCCATTGCATCCTCCCCATCTTTTACAAAACAAAACAACTTTGACAGAGATACAGTAACATGCTTCTACTAACTCATCAAATTTCAGAATAAATATTTGTTCTCTGATTTAGATTTACTTATAATATAGGTAAACATTACTATGACAATTGCTGCAAGACTTTTCAGTGTTTGAAGGCAATTTACTTATTCAACAATTAAAGTTTTTTTTCTTTTTTATTAATATTGGGCAACCCCCTGGGGAGCTGTACATCTTTTTCATATCACTTTCTACAGTGAAGGCCAACCTTAGAATTATGTTGAGAGCACAAATACTTATTAGCTATCAGACACTAAAAAACAGCCAAACATCTTTCTGCAGCTCAGGGTAAGTCTCACTCTGCCCTTAGGCACTGCAGCTAGCAAGCTGCAGGAAAGGTTAACTGTCAGGCAGATGCAAAGATACTGTGTCAGCAGGACCAGCCACGTTTCTTGGCTGGTAGACAGGCAATAGATTTCTCCCTTAAAACAGGACCAACAGAACAGGAGATAACAAAGCTATACTGAAATTATACTAGCCTGTCCTAATTGCTATACAGTCATTCTAACCACCTATATATCTTGAGTAATGCTCATTGCACCAGTTTGTGTATGTGTGGGGGTGGAGATATATATATATATTTATGTTCAAACTGTTCAAAATGCTCTGTGATAAATTTCAGTGACTGTGTTGGAAATGTAAAGTAATTTTCTTTGGAGTGTTGATTTCTGATTAGAGTATTTCAAATGTTAACTAATCTCTCCTAGTGGGTAAATTAGAGATAATTTACAAATACATATAGACTATACCATATATATTAAAGTATTCTAAAAGTAAAGTGAGATATAGTCAGTTAAAAAAAAAGACATGGAGAGGTTCAGTCATTCCTTAATTCAATAAACATGTTAAGAACTACTGTAAGCACTAAGGATACAGACAAAATAGTGAAAACCTTGATTGCTAAAGAAGAGAGATACAGTACAATGGGATAAAAAAGGAGGAGCGATGTCTTTTTACTAGAGAAATCAAAGTAGTCTTACTGAAAACGGGATGTTTTTAACTGTAACAAAAGGAATACAACTGACAAAGTCAAAAAGTCTTACAAAAGCCTTTTTGTTCAAACTTCAACTTTATAAATACATTACTTCCTGTGTTCCTTCTTTCCTTAATATAAGAATATGCTTTAGGGCTTTGTCATTGGTAACTCATGATCCCGTAATTGATGCCCACTAATTTTTAGTTTATGCTAAGTCTGGGTTGTTTATCAGTAACTTCTCTTTAACTTCTATTACAATAAAGCTTAACCTGTAATAGAAGTTTTTTGGGTTTTTTTGGTTCCATTTTGGTTTATTTGTTTGTTTGCTTGCTTTAATGCTGTCTTGACCCGGTTTTGAGGACTTGCTTAGAAGCTGTTAAGTTCCTCTTCTTGAGCAGCTAATTAAGACTCTATACCCCTGCCGCTTCCCTTATCAGGCCCGGGTCTCTTAAGGTCAGGAACCAGACAGTAGAGACAGCCCCTAAGCCCAGGAGCCCGAAATCATTCAGTCAGCCAGCCCTCAGGGAGCCCGACAAACCTAGCTGACTCCACTCAACTTGCCTTAATAAGCTGCCCACTGCCGCTCCAGCTTGCCATTACTCTCTCCAGGCTGCAGGCTTCTGGGTGGCCTACGAGGACACCCTCTCACGGTCAGAGCTGAAGGTAACAAAGAGTTCTGCTTTTCCTCTAAGTGTCATTGTGTTGTGTTTCACCATCGGAAGAGTCTTTAAATCTTACAAAATAATTGGGAATGCGAGCAGTGTGGCTGACTCTTGCATAGCTTTGTGGGGAGACTGCTTTTTGCTTATTAATTGGTTCCAAATCACTGCTAAAGTGACTTGAGCTTTCCTTGTTTCTGCGTCCACCAGTGGTCACAACTTTTCTCTTTACCCCAATTTCCTAGGTGTGGGTATATTCACAATGAACAGTGCTGCTTGGCTACACCCTCCGGAGTTGATTTTAGCCCAGGTTGGGGCCCCATCTCAGTGCAATGGGAGTGATAGGCCACTAGAGCCACTTACTTGGGTGGCGCGTTCCTGTGTGCTTCCTGTCACATTTTGTTTGCTACAGGCCTATTCCAGGCGCTGTCACTTCTTCGGCAGTGCTTATTATTATTTCAGGCAGAACTCTAGTTTGTCCATGTGTTTCAGGCACCTCACCTTGTAAAGGCAGGCATTGCTTGGGCTCCTCCGGGTGAAAGACACCACCGTCTGGTCACCTTACCCATGTTGCTCAGATGGTGTGGTGGCCTGCCTGTCTTGGCTGCTGTTGCAAACTTTGCTGCTGTTGCCAGTGATTTTCATGCTTCTCAGATACTCGGAGGTATTGTAGGTTGCACCCTTGGAGACCAGCAGCCCAATATTTAATCCAAAGAGGGCATGGGACAAATATGTCATCCCTGTACCCTTTCTCTTGAGAATACCTGGCAGAATTACCCAATTGTTGAAATAATGCAGGACCACCTAGTCAGTGTGCTTGATCCTTAGTAGGTGCCTCCACGTATGAACATGCAAAGAGACTGGTACTTTGGACAGGGGGCTTATGGTACACCCCCCAGTAAAGGCTTCTGTAGCTCTCTAAGTGCAAATCCCAGTCCCTGGGCAGTGGAGTAGGAAGCCTTGAAACAAAATGACTGACCATGAGGCAATTCTAGCAATCTGGAGGCTTACAGTGGTGACTGAGCTGACTTTTCTTCCCATCTTAATAGGCGAGATGCTATGGAAGGAAGAAGAAAAATAAGAGAGATAGCAGGCAGGTGCCTGGATGGCTCAGTCCTTAAGCGTCTGCCTTCAGCTCAGGGCATGATCCTGGTCCTGGGATCGAGCCCCACATCAGGCTCCTCTGCTGGGAGCCAGCTTCTTCCTCTCCCACTCCCCCTGCTTGTGTTCCCTCTCTCGTTGGCTGTCTCTCTCTCTGTTGGATGAATAAATAAAATCTTAAAAAAAAAAAAAAAGAGCAGGACAGAGGATTAATACCTGTGAGGTATTTGAGTCCAGAATTCCTTCTAAGTTCTTCATTATATACTTCCGGTTTGAGAATCAAAACATTTATTCACATTTCAGAAACCCTTTCACATTGATTTAGATTCATGGAGACTACTTAACCTAATCTTATGGTTTAAATTGCCCAGTGGCAGAAGCCAAGTGAAAGAACATCAAACTGATAATTATGTAGTAGGGTAGATGACTAAAATTTATGGCTACCAAATAAAAATTAGCAAGTTTTCCCAAAGATTATGATTTGGGACACCTTTGTTTATGAGCCTCTAGAGTTTAGAGGAAATTTATTAGAAACCTAATAAGAATTAGGTAGTTTTGTTATCATTGAAACACAAAAGCCTGTAAAAATATTAAGATAATTCTCAAGCACAAAAAACAATCCCTGAAATCACAAGATGAGTTGAGTAAAGATTTGCTGTTTCCGGAATTGTCATTCTACTCAATGTACATCTCCAATGTCACTTTGGATGGTAATGACAAAGGTTATCCCAATGAGAGTAAAAATCTGAGACTCAGAGGGCACTCGTGATAAGTCTGTGTCCCATCCGTGTTTTCCAGTTTCCTGTTTTCCAAATCAATGTCTATTGTGACCACCAGCAATCTCCACCACTGTACATGGTGTTTTGTTTTTGTTTTTTAACTGTTGTGTTTTAATCCTGCCTCTTAACCGTTGATCACTGACTCATGATGAGCTATGCCCAGATTTGCCTCAGTAAGTTGCACCTTCTTCATTTGACTCCTGTTCTCTCATGTACCCTTCTTTTGGCACCAATTCCTAATTTTCATCTGGAGATCCCTCCCTTTCTCCTTTTGAGTCTCTCTGCCTCACACAGGTTTCCTCTTGCACACAGATTTCCTGCAAGAGAGAATCATGATGTGGGTATACATCAGGTGGCTATACAGTTTGCTTGACCTTGGACAGTTCTAATTCACATCCATTGTTCTTGTTGAATTATTCTTAGTGCCGTTGCACTCTAAAGCATCTTTGTTTGGGCAATGTATTACATACCTGATATAATCTAGAAGTATATTCCATGTCCCTTGTCACAACAATTGGTTTAGCCACGGTCAAAGCCATTGAGATGTTAGATATTTGTGGGATGCTTGAAGAGAGGCAAGACTTGAAATTAAGAGGGTTTAATGTGGACAGGCAGCAGCATAATTCCTAAAAGGGAAGAGCCCAGATCATTGAGTCCATACTCAGTTGTGGTGCATTAGAATACTGCCAACACCATGGAGGGTGGGGCCAGAAAATCTAGATCCTTGTGATCAGTTTTATTCTCTGATATCCCTATTCCTATTTTATATCTATCCCTATTTTCTCATATCCAAGACCTAAGACATTTTTCCCCCTATCTTCCTGGACCATGCTTTTCTGTTACTAGCCATAGGCATAGTCTTCAGCAATCCCAATTAGATTCTTATAGCTCAGCAGCTAAACTTCAATGTACTGAAATATGCAAAACAATCACAGGATATTTTATCCACCTCTGCTGCCTCCTTACATTCAGCTGCTGTTTCATTCCAGTGTTCTATTTGGCTCTTTTTAAATAAATCACATGCAAATGTCATTTAAATAAAAAATTAAATTAAAAAATCAAAGAGTTTTATAGCTTCCTGCTTTTTAAACAGATGCTATTCTCCTAAGAACATTTATGTTTGTCTAAATTGCATACAATGGTGAAAGCACCTGATATTTAAGGGGTTTTGCCGATGAATAAAAATATTATTTTCACTACAAAGTAAATATTTTCACCTAGAGACCAGTCACTAAGCAACAGATGGCTTCTGCATCAGTCATTATTATGATGTAAATAAATTCACATAACTTAAATCATATATTTAGCTTATAGATTTATAAAGATACAAATGTATGTTAACACATTTATTATAATCTGGTTTTATCAATGAAGTTGTATCTATTATTAGTAACAATCAAAAGAATTACCAATAAGTAATAGCTAAGTCAAAAGGATGTAAGTCAACAGAGATTAAAAAAGAATCCCTTCATTTAGTCTATACATGATTGAATTGCATAAGTACAGATGGAAAAAAAGTCTAGCTTATGTGTGAAAAGAAATACTTTCCTTATTGAATTTCAAGTTCAATTGTTGTCAAACAATAGTGGGTTTTTTGTTTTAATATTGCAAGGCTAGCGTTTAAAAAGGTTGTGATACACAAGGGAAAATAATACTATGATTCGTGTACAAAGGTTATTGAAAACAGATGTTTGTCTCAAGACATATTGGAATTTCTAAAGATTCATACAGAACTACAGGTATTCAATGTACAATTTGGATGGACAGCAGTCAGAGGAGACAAAATCATTTTTGTATTTGGTACAGGATTCAACTAGTTTATTTTAAGGTTCCTTTCATCTTTCAGTTTATATGAAGGCACCAAGGTGTGAGTGGAATTCTCCTTGTGGTTAACTTACATAATTGCCAGCAGAAGCACACTGAAAATCCACACTGATAAGGTATTCTGGATTCTCTAGAATGAATCAGGCTTGATTTTCTGGACTTGCATACACAGTGTAAATTGTCACAAAGTTAATAATAAACTTAATAAATATATTTATTTGTCATATAGATTGGTTTAAAATTAATGTAGCAATGGCAAATAATGGTAATTTCTTGAGAAATTCTGTTGGGATCATAATTAAAAATATTGAAAATGGGATTAGATTTCTACATGTGAGCATTGAATAGATAGGTGTTAAAGACTAGTGATGAAATAAGGTGTTGGTGGGGAAAGGGTTAATTTCTGATGCAGTCATTAAAACATGAAGCAACCTAGCTAGAGAGTCTTTTATAGGAGTAGATCTTAATAAGTCTATGTCAACTAGTGAAGTGCCTGACTCTGGAGGGGAACAAGAAATATTTGTTTACTGTATGAATGAATGAGCCCATATTTCTCTTTTGCATTCCACTTAAATTATAAAACTTTATTTTTAACAATAAGCCCATCAAACTAGCGAGCTTACTACAAGTCAGTTACTTTAAGCTGTTTACATTAATCCGTAGAACTAGATCTGTGTATGGAATGGTGAGTGTGGTGTAAATGTGGAATTATAGGTTAATACATATATATTTCTGTCCGCCAACATTGATTCGTATTTTAAACTCTTCTGACTGTGATTTCTTATAAATGCAGAATTTCTTATTCATTTTGTGCTGGTTAAATTTAGTTTTCCATTCCTCAATTTGTAGTCTATCTCGAGTTCTCCCAACAGCGATGCCATGTTTCTCTCACATAACACTGCTGTGTTGTGGGATTCTTTTCAAAAAGCCCATTACTCTGCTCCTGGGGAAAAATTCACTAGTACTTGGGACACTGTTTTCCATCCATACAGCAACAAGATATTAATTTTTATTGGTCTGAGGAGAGCTGTTACAGTTTTGTCACCAGATTGTTGGTAGTTTCCTTTTCTACTTAAATTCAGTAGTAGTTTTCATTATGTATTTATCGCAACCTTCAAAAAAACTTTTGAAGTGATGGTTTTTGGCTGTTATAGAAATAATATGAAATGATTATTTTGGATATATTCTTATTTTTTAAATTTTTTTTCTAGTAACGAAAAACATACCTGATATAGGTTGACCTATAGTAATTCTGGAAATGCATTAATAAACTGAGTTTCAGAAAGTGCCATAGAATGTATTTCAGTAATTAATCCTATGTAGAGAACCCCCAGTTCCACTGGTAAAGTAATTTTTAAAAAATGAATATATTTTAAGTATCAAAGAATGTCACTAAAGAACCTTCACACACCATTATGAGAATACTCTAATCTCTGTTCATTCAGAATGGTGTCTGTCAACACAGAACTTCATGGCCGTATCTCTGTCACCCAGATGAGAAATTGCCAATACTTTAAAGATGGCCTTTTTAACTATGAGTTAGAGCAAAAAAAGCAAAGCAAATATCATTGTCCCTAGACAGAATATTCATTTAGCTATTGAACTGAGTTAAACCTGACAATTTATAGGAAAAAAGTGATCTTGAAACTGAAATCGGAAAACACTTTATTTTATAGATGAAATTAAGGATCTTAGGCTTTCTCACTGCTAATGCTTTTCTTTCAGAAAAAATAATATTTAAAATTGGTGTAGAAAAATTGGAAGCGTAAATTATGAAGTTATTACAATCTTCAAGTCTAAAGTGATTTCTCTAAAAATCTGAACTCGTTAAAAATGCTGTCATTAAAGATATGGAAAAATATTGTTTTATATCCTTTTATATTCTGTGAATTGTCATATTTGTGATTAAAATTATTTACTAAATTTTACCAAAAAATGTCTTTGTGAAATTGCCAATACAGCTTTCATTACCTCTAATTTAAGGCATGAATAATATTATATTTATTTAAGCTTACTTTAATTAAAACCAGAAGAAGAGGAAAAGAAAGTTAAGAGAATTAACAGCATCCCAGAAATTGCCCACGTAATTTTTTCTAGTCACTTTGCCCAAAGGTTACTGTCACTGTGACTTCTAATATATAGGTTACTTTGTTTTGCATTTAAACTAAAAAAAGTAACAGAATACAGTATATGCTTCTTTTTTTTCCCCAAGCATATGCTCTTTTATACCTAGCTTCTTGTACTTAACATAAAATTTGGGACATCTTCCGTAGTTTTGCTTGTATTGGTAGTTTGTTCTTTCTCATTGCAACGAGTATTCCATCATGTAAATATAATCTCTTCTGTTGATAAATTGATAAACATTAATTTTTGGTGTTTGACTATTACAAATAATGTTATACACATACTTGTGCATTTTTTAAGGGAACATTATTATGTTTGCCTTTCTGATAAGAATATACTTGAAAGTGGAGTTAGTGGGCTAATGGCTAATAATGTACTCAGCTCCAGCAGATGCAGCAAAAAATGTTCACAGTGGTTTATTTAACTCCCACCAGCAGTAACTGAGAATTCTACTAGCTGTACATCCTCACTAACGTTTGTTATTGTCTTTTAGGCCTGTCCTAAATTGTGAAGATATTCTATGTCTTCTTTTAAAAGATTTTTTGTTTACTCTTTCTAGAACAATTTTTTTTTGCCGCATACTGAGTACTTTGTAAATGTTAGTCTTATTATTTTGTGCAGAAAATTTTAGTAAAAAAGAGATAATAATTAGTTCTAACAAGATAGAATTCAAAGTGCTTGGGGATTATTTCATAAATAAATAAATACATAAGGAAAGATAGATATTATAAGCAGAGAATCAAATTTATAATTGTCTTAATACAGGAAGTCTAGTTCAAAAATGTTACTAATTTCTAATTAAAAACACTTTCAGGGAATGTATTTTGGTGTCCCAACCTTCTTTTGGATTTAGGAATATGATGTTTTTTATGTGCGTTTCAGAGAAATTAAGAATATTTTCAGAATCCTTGTATTTATTATGTATTCTTTATCATGATGACTTTACTCATTCCATATTTATTTTGTAAGGCAATATTTACCTTTTAAAATGTCATTTTATTGACATTGAAAAGCTAAAAGTAAAATGAAACATTTTATTTAAGAAGTGGTAAATCCTGGTATTAGGATGGAAAAAGCATCACTTAATTTTATAAGAACATTAAGAAAAAATACGCCAACATTAAATATCAAATATCTTAGAGTGATATTAATGAGTACTTAAATCCAATGCTGGTATGCGTTTTTTAAGTTAACGCATGATACTTTAGTAGCAAAAAAAAAGTTCAAAGGATAAAAATCATATATAAAAAACTTCTTTATGTTCCATGAATTTGAGAGACTAAAAATATTGCAGTTGTCTGGCTTACCAGAAATGCTCCTCAATATTGAGATTGAATTCCCTTGGAAAACAGTTGCAATCAATTTTCATTTGATACATTCAGCTACTCAATGAGATTAGATGTTAGGATTTATAGTATAACTTGTTGTGCAAATTATAGCTCTCTTGCAAGGGTGAAGACATGGAGGGAGTATGCAGTATATTTCCCAAACTTGGTGTTCAGCTTTTAACTGGATACATAAACTAGTAGTGATCTGATCAGAAGGGAAGTAGAGCGACATTTCAGTTTGAAAGGAAGCTGTAATGATTTGAAATATTGTTCTTGCAGTTCACTTGGATTCTGCTAAAGCTATAGAAGTGAAAATCTAAAAAGGGAAAGAAACACTTCAGGGGCAGTGAATTCCTCCATTGGAAACTGAAGCCCATTTCTACTATATGACTGCAGGGACACCATATACACCATATTTATGACAGTACTGGTGTCGTGAAGTAGAACATCTTTGACATAATTTAAGAAATAGTAGCTGATAAAGGAAAGAGGTAAGAATCATAGTTAAGTACATATGGATGTGTATTAAAAAGGGAAATTAAACATTAATTTAAAATAAACATTAAAATGTTGACTACAGAACTTAATTCAAGCATTCCTTTTTATTAGTCTTCATTACTAAAATTAGACTCTGGACATTCTAAACCCAAACCACTTTTTCTTTTCTTTTAAAGATTTTATTTATTTATTCGACAGAGATAGAGACAGCCAGCGAGAGAGGGAACACAAGCAGGGGGAGTGGGAGAGGAAGAAGCAGGCTCATAGCGGAGGAGCCTGATGTGGGGCTCGATCCCACAACGCCAGGATCACGCCCTGAGCCGAAGGCAGACGCCTAACCGCTGTGCCACACAGGCGCCCCAGAACCCAAACCACTTCTTATCTGTTATATTGTACATGATTAATAGTGATTCAATATAATCTCAATGTCAGAATAATAGGTCAAATATAAATTGTTGTTTCAGGCTCAGATTAGAATAGAATCCTTCTCAGGGTGTCTGGGTGGCTCAGTCGGTTAAGCATCTGCGTTTGGCTCAGGTCATGATCTTGGGGTCCTGGGATCCAGCCCAGCCTCAGGCTCCCTGCTTAGCAGGGAGTCTGCTTCTCCATCTCCTTCTGCTCTTCTCCCCGCTCCTGCACTCTCTTTCTCAAGTAAATAAAATCTTAAAAAAAAAAAAAAAAGAGAGAGAGAGAGAATCCCTCTCTATCTTGTAACCTCCATCCTTTCCAGTGAGGATATATTATATAATGACTGTTATAAATCCAGTTCCAAAATTAATTTAATTCTTTCTCTATTTAACTGTTAAGGTCAGAATTGATTAAATTGAGACTACAAAATTATATATGTTTACTGAAAGTTCCAACTAAAGGTCAATGGGAAAATTAAGGCAAGACTTTTTAGTAATGTAAATACTAATATTTTATTACAATGGAAAAAGCTGTGGTATTCCTGGAATTTTTTATTGCATTTTGTAGCATTTGTTTAAGAGCATTCGCTAAGTTGATAAGGAGGCCTGTTTGACACAGAAAGAAAAAAACCCCTACTTTTTAACAAAAAATATACTTCATCCTCATGCCAACATTATAATAACATTATTATAATTTTTATTTATCATCATTATCATCAGCAGCAGCATTTAATTGTGTGGTATTGACTGTTTCAAACTCTCCTAAGCACTTGGACTGCATTAACTAATTTAATCTTCACGATAAGATTTTGAGATCAATACTGTTTTTTTTTTCCCCCTACATGTTGGGAAGTAAACTTAGATTAAGGTATTTTACTAAAGATTATGAGCTCTGTTATAAAAAGAGCACTAGATGAGAAATCAACAATCCTATATTATTTTGTTCTGCCTATTTCTAAGATCAGATAGGAAGGTAGTAATTTGGATATTCTGTTTCCAGTAAGTAGAGAAAGATCGCATTCTTACTGTGCAGGCATTGTTTTGCAGTGGATACTTTATTTAGTAGTTCAACTCTGCATTGTTAGTATTTTGCCTTTCTTATAGATAAGCAAACAGAGGTTTGAGAGGTTGAATGTTTCCCCTAAAGTATATAGTGGATCTAAGAATTAAACCTGTATCTATTTGAGACCTATAGGTCTAGCTCATTCCATTATCCTAATTCTTATCCCCACAATTTTATATCATAAAGTGATTATATGGTATGCTTATTTTAAAAAGGTTTCCAGCATTAACATTTCTCTGTGGACACTGAGTAACTTTACTGGTTCAATACATGACTTGTGTTCCAAATAAACAAATCCAATGCAATTTGTGGTTTATTGCCCTACTTGACTTCTCACCAGTGGTTGATGCTGGAGGTCAGCCTGCTCCTAGAAATGCTCTGCTTTCCTGCTTCCAGTAAAGCATGCTGCTCTTTGTCTTCAACTTAGTGGCCATTCTCAAGAGTCTTCATTAACTCTTTAAAGGGTGATGCTTCCACAGGTTCAGTCTTTAGAGATGGTTACGTTTGCCAAGTCAGCGGAGACATGGAAATCTATTTTTATGAATAATTTTGAAATGTGTAGGAGTTGCTATTTTTATCAATATTGTTATTACAGATAAAAATCATTCTGTTATTTTATAACCTTTACAAGTGCCTGGCTCACTTACCAAGCAGTTGTGTCATCTTTAAATGATGGGAACAGACATACTCTTTATATTGAAATATAACATAAGGTTTAATTGCGGAATTGAGAAATACTCAGTTGTGTGCCACACTTTATGGAAATGTCATTTATGAGGGATTGTGATTCATAGGATTTTAGTATTGGTAATGAGGTTGTCCAGAGAGTCAGTCTAAGGTCACGTCACGTTCCTGTAAGTATTGTGCATCAACTGAAAGTGATTTGAAGCTGGCAAAAATACTTAAACTGCCAGTATATTTCTTGCTTAGAACCTTAGTTGTTCTTTATCATTATAGAAATAATACAGTATGTTTCAGTATCCTATGAATATTTTGAGTTTTGTGAATGTAATGAACAAAAACACATTAAATTTTTGAATTGTATTATGTATTTACAAAATACTAGTATAGATGAGACTTACTTTTTTTTTTCCTTAAGTAAGGTAGTTTTCTATCAATAATAAGTATAAAAGAGAATGTAAGTATAATCAAGGGAGAGGTAATATGAAATAACAGTTAAAAATTTGGGCTATGGAGACATAAATCTTGGTTTACCATTCTAGCTCCACCATTTATTAGAGGTATGTATTACCTTGGCCAGATACCTTATCTGTAAATTTGAAATAACATTTCTATGTTACAGATTTAGGATGAAATTTTGTCGTAAATGTTAATTTCTTGGGACAGTATTTGCCACATCTTGCATACTTTGCAAATGTTAGCTAAGTTTTTATTAAAAAGGCAGGATTGAGCATAGAAACAGTTCCAAAGTGGAAGCCAAAAGACCTAAGCTTGAAATCGGTATCATCAAAAACAGTAGGCAAGTATTAGTGTTGGTAGTCAGTAACATAAAGATTTGCATACCCTGTCCATATTAAAAGACTGTTGTTAATATTGTTTTGATTTCGACATGCAAAACTGTACTATAAACTAAATCATTACATTAATGCTCTTAATTTACCTTCATTCTTGTTTCTAGAGTGATTTAACTACAGTGACCTTTATTTAGAATTTCTCATACAGAATGAAATGCAATGAGGGGGGCCTGTGTGGCCCAGTTGGTTAAGCATCCAACTCTTGGTTTCTCCTCAGGTCGTGATCTCAGGGTTGTGAGATCGAGCCCCCAGTAGGGCTCTGTGCTCATCGCAGAGTCTGCTTAAGACTCTCTCTCCTTTTATCCCTCCCCACCCCCACACTCTCTCTCTTTCTCTAAAATCAATAAATCTTTAAAAATATATATATAATTTTCATTTAGTATATATATGTAAAATGCTTTATCTTTTTTCCTTTTAGAATACATATTTCCTGAAAAAGCAGCACTTCAATTTAAGTATTAGATATATATTATGCACTGTCAGTTACTGTTTACAAACTATGAATTTACAAGAATGCTAATGATACATAATAACACAAATTGGAAAACATTAGAAAATAGAAACATATTTAAGGAATAAATTATTTGGCGTACATTTGTGGTAAATGTATATTTACTATATAATTATAAATATAACTTATTAATCTGATATCACAACTAACCCAACAAAATTAAGACATTTACCACAGTTATAGGAGCAGAAATAGGGAATATTTCCAAGAAAAATTGCATTCCATTTTGTGAACAGTGCTGTTTCAATAATGTATATATTTTTCTTTTTAATTTTGCTATAATGGCATTCAAATTTGGCATTTATTTTAATATGAATTTTATAGAAAAATGGGCAAATTTTAAAACTGTTACATACCCAACAAAATATCTGTCATTTGTTTATCACTTCAATCAGCTGATTTTTTTTTATTTGGAATTTTTGTTTTACTTTAATAGTAAAACTTTTGTTTTTATGAGTAGTGTAAATTAGGTCTGGTGCATCAAACTCATGATTTCATGACTATTACGATTTAACATAGTGCTGAGTTAAGCACAAGTTGGATTTTAAAATACTTAGGAAATATTTATAAGTGGTAGCCCAGTAGGGTGTACATTGTGGCCGTCAGAGAGTAACTGAAGATGTGAAATAGCTTAGATATTATGATTGTTTTTGGTTGTATTCCTGGCACACAGGAGAAGCTCAACACTGTGTTGAGGAAATTAATGAAGAGTAACCAATTTTTTCCTAGCTCGTTTTATTTACTCCTAGGAAAATACACTGATGTATATATTCTTAGCCTCATTTTTCTGAACTCATCTCCTATACAGATGTAGGTTTTTTTTTTTTTTTAAGATTTTATTTATTTGTGAGAGAGAGAGAGAGCGCACGAGTGAGCATGAGCGGGGAGGAGAGGGAGATGCAGGTTCCCCGCTGAGCAGGGATTCAGACATAGGGCTCAATCCCAGGACCCTGGGACCACGACCTGAACCAAAGGCAGACACTTAACTGACTGAGCCACCCAGGTACCCTCAGATGTAGGTTTAATATAATTGCATCTTTTGTTAAGGGTTAAATGTGTAGATATGGCAAGAACTAGTACTCCAGTGAAGTTACCCTGTAATCAAATTTTGTGCTCTTTCTATTGAACTAAGTGCACATGATTTAAGTCCCATTGCATAATAAAGTTTTGGAAGCAGAAGGAAACTTAGGAATGTTTCTGCCACAAATTCTTTATGTAAGGTCATATATGTAAAGGGAAATGTCAGTGCCTTATGGCTAGTGGTGGCGCCATTGCTTCTACAAGCCAAGTATTCTGATTGCATTAGATGCTTTTATTTCAAAAATTACTTATAATTCTCATTTCTGCTTTTAATATTTATCAAAACATCTTATCAGTAAATATCAGAATCTAAACATAAATGACTCTAGTCATTGACTAAATTGCAAAGATTAAATATCTCAAATTGTGTATCACTATCATATACTTCTATTGAAAAGGATTTGTTCTGTAATGTGAAGATAAATTGACAGGGAATACTAAAAAGGGATAAGATATAATAGCTAAAGTTTCTATCACATTTTTTTTCCTTTTGGATTTTCCTGGCTCTGTTTTATCTCACTATAAAATTGTAGTGTCTGCCTAATTTACATTGGAATGATTTTGAGGCTACAAATATACAAAAACAGAGTAATCCTTTTCAAGCTACCACCTGGCAAAGTAGCACTTTTTAGTTCTTTTGCAAAGGAAGGAAAGAAAGGAATATTCATTAACTTACTGAGCTATCATATGTGTCAGTCACTTTGATTTTATTATTTTTTTAAAAAATTACTATATTTAGGTAAAGGTTCTTCCAATTTTCACAGAAAATTTTGAATTCAGCTGATCAATACCACATATTTAGTAAAGTACAAATCCAAATGACCTAAGAAAATGGAACAGAAGTTATCTATTATGTATATGAACCAATTAATTAAACTTCACTATCCCCAGTTATGGTGGCAAGTAATATTTGGTCTTCACTGAGCATATATGGTAATAGTAAACATATAGGAATACTAGAAATACTAACTTGTTCAATCAAAACTTAACACATAGTTATTGAACATATCGTTTTTAAAGTAATGAAATGACTAAAGTCCAGGCAAAGGTTTTTTTTTATTCTGATTTAAAGATTAAAATTAGGCTTAAATCCCCATGGAAATTAAGTAAGTGAGGATATTTTATGTTGCGGACTTTCTTTTCTTTCTCAGATAAGAAATTTAAGATTTTCAGGTTGAGGCAGGGAATGAAGTCTCCCCAATGCAGACCCAGGGATAAGAAAAGCATCAGTTACTACATATGTGGATTTTGGTCCTTAAGATTATATACTTAGCCATGAAGAGGCTTTGCAGTTTGAAATATGGATAATATTATTCTGAAATAAATAAATTTTTCAATCATGTGGATAGGCATTTTGGCAGAAGAAACATAGGGTTAGAGTTTCTATCCTAAATCCCCTCATTCTGTTACTTTAGAAGGGTATTTTAAAAATGAATCAGTTTTTATAGCTGTAGGAATGTCGATATTGATATAAAGTTGTGGGGTAAATAAGAAAAAAAAAATAACAAAACTAGTCCTGACTCAATAAAGTTTTATTTAACTCTCAATAAATTTTGTTTCATGGAAATCAAAATTTTAGATTTAGTGTTGATTTTCTGAAGTTTATCATACATATTTTGGGGGAAATAGGACGTTTTAAATCTATTGACCAATTCTATAATATTGTATGTGATATACCCAAAGTAAGCAAGTGGTAGGGTTAGTGAATGCTGAAGCATTTCTATATAGCTGAGAGGTTCAAACAAGACTTAATTGGTGGTGCTCTCTCTGCTTTTGTAGGAGTATAGGGAAGTTAATTCATGAATCTTAGAAATTAAAAGATACTTTCTAAAGGAGTTCATGGAAGATTTCCAGTGGGTGCATTGGAATCATGATATGGAGAGGTGAATATGAATGTAGTAAGATAATGCTACAATGTAGAGGTTTCTGAAATGCTGTTCAGGAATCAAACTTTTTATTTTGGCAAGTTCTTTCCAAGCTTTTATATATGCCTGCTTCACATATTACACTAAAACAGGAATCTCATTATGGTTGAAACAAAAAAGCTTTTTATCATCTAAGAATAGTTATGTTTTCAAGCATTCTATAATTCTATTTATCATTTAGATTCATTTTAAAGGCATACAATTTACATTAGTAATGTCAAGAGTACATTTTATTGCTTTGGCATTCTAATGCATTAAAACAAAAATAATAATTCCTTTAGTAGATAAAAATACTGTTTTGTATGTACATTTACTGCAAAAATAGCTATAAATGCAAAGATAATTAAGTATTATATAATTTTAAAGGCTAAATTATTTACACAAACACAACAAAGACAATTTTAGTTAGTAGAAACAATTTATTTTCCACTGTATAGAACACAAGATAAAACATGATATTCTTCCAGTTTAATATAGTGAAATGATATGTCACATCTATGGTTGATAGAAAGCAAAATCTTGTTTTTTATGTCTATCTAAATTATTCCTTTGTTTTGCTACCAGAATTATTGAACCCTGTAAGGTCCACTGCAGTGGTGCTATAATGTATTCATTCATCTTTTCATTAATTCATCCATTTGGACTAGGGAAATTTATTCAGTAATATGAAGGGCATACACAAGTGGTTATTTAGTAATATTCTTTTTTTTTTTTCATGTAAAGAGTTCAGATGAGATTGAATGCCAAGAAATCAATGGGGAGACTACTGCAACAGTGAGTTAGAGGAGGAAGGGAAGGAAGGGGGGTACAGACATATTAAAAAGGGAGTAATGTGATAGAGTAATCCAGCTGGATATAGGAGTTCTGGGGAACTGAGGAGACATTTTGTTTATATTTTCAAATATATTCATATAAAAATGTTGAATCATCACGTACTTGTAATATCCTCTATCCAATCCAGACTTGTTTTACTTCCCTGGCTCACCTCAATTCCTCAACTTCTCATTCTCTTCTAATTTGTAATTTGAATGAGTAAAGAAGAAAACCCAGTTTAGCAGATTTAAGGAGAAAAATAAATTATTTAAAGGAAACTCACATACCTGGACATCACCTCAAAGAACAATGCTGGAAAGTGACAAGAGTTGAGATTCTGGAAGAGGAAGAGTTAAGTAGGCAAGTGGGTGGGGTACTGCTCCCAGGTAGCCCCATGTGCCCCTGGCATGCCACAAAGCAAACCTGCCTTGAACAGCAAACCAGAGCTAGAGTTCTGGGATAAGACCAAATACCTACCCTTCATTCATTCACAAACCAAATGTGGACTCTTCCTTCCTGCTTTCAGAGCCTCTCCAAAGATTCCATGTGGTTAAGGGAGAAGGGATTGGTAGCATTTGCTTAGCATCCTCCTCGTTATTACCTGACCATGGAATTGTGATCAGATCAGACAAGGGAGCTAGGAGAGCATGCTCCTGGCTTCCACTCCTCTATCTTCAGTAATGCTTGGAGAAATAACATTTTTCTCCTCAAGGCTCCTTCAAACACAAAACAGATCGCATTTGTTACATCTGGGAGGCAGTTCTTCACCACTGTTGTTGGTATTCGTATTTACTAATACCACCCTGAATGGCTTTGTAAGTAAACTGACAGGATACAGAATTCTGTACTTAAACATAGCCATCTTTCAGAAGAGTGATAACAAATGATTTAATCTGGCAAATGCACTCAAGATCCACTTTGGTTCGTCATGGCTATGCCTATACATAATTTCTTTGGGCCCAATTTGAAAGGAGGAGGGAGCTGTTCTCAACCCTATCAGATCCATCAGCTCCTTTTTGTAACTAGGGTATTTCACACTCCCCTTACTATCTTGAAGTGAAGTTCATAGATAATATTAACTACCCATGCAAATTTGGCAAGAAATCAATATAATGTCCTAATTATATAATAAAGGAAAAATAAAAGAGAAAAAAAGAACAATACTAAAAATGCACACTGAAAACTCCTGGAAGGTCCCTCCCCTTTGCCTAAACCATCTGACATATATAGTGCAGTTTGTAGTCTCCAAACTTTTCCCCCTACTGCTGCCATTGCCAGATAACCAGATTCCTAGCTGTCTCCATGCCTTAACACTTGCTGCAAATGATTACCATCTGGGTTAATGAGTTTCTGACTTTTGTTTCGGGAAGCTGGACCCAATGTGGCACCTACCTCTCTTTAATAATGTGAACTCAAAATTCTGCCATCAGCCAGAAGGCGTGGAAATGATCCAGTTCCACACTTAAGTATTCATTTTTGATCAATCAAAACTTAGCCAGATTTTTAAGAAATATTTTCTGTATACTTTAAATGATTTGTGAAACACTGATAGTGACAATCAACTAAAACAAATTTACATAAATAGATATGATGATCAAATATATGAATTCACCTGTACTTATTACTGTGACAGACCTATGTACATTGTAAGTTCAATAATTCAGTATAAATACAGGTAAAAATTTTGAGATTGACTCTGCTTATTTAATATAAACTATGTATATTCATTTTCAACTTTTGATAGGTGGGTTTCTTCTGAAGGGTGTGTGTGTGTGTGTGTATGTGTGTGTGTGTGTATTTGGGAAGAAGTGGATAGCTTCTCTTAAATAAATGGGGCTATTGAAGGTAAGGAAGTTGGTTTTTTATTTCTTTCACATTTTCCCATGGTGTGTGCATAAATCTCCTAGAGTTGCCATAACATGTTACCACAAACTTAGTGGCCTAAATCAACAGAAATTTGTTTTTCCACAGTTCTCGAGGCCAGAATTCCAAAATCTAAGTGTCAACAAGGCAGCACTCACCATGGAACCTCCCAGGGAAGAATCTTTCCTTTACTTTTCCAGATTTAGGTGGCTATCAGCATTTCTTGGTTTCCTTGGCTTGTAGCCACATCATTCCAATCTTTGCCTCCTCTTCACATCACCTTTTAGTCTGGGTGTTTCATTATTCTTCTGTCTCTTATAGGAACATATGTCATTATATTTAAGGCCCATTACGTATCCAGGATGATCTCATCTCAAGATCCTTAATTATATCTACAAATACTCATTTTCCAAATAAAGGTTTGAGGGTTCACAGGTGCCAGGGATTTGGACATAGATATGTCTTGTTGGTGGCCACCATTTAAACCACTAGAGTACCATATATGGGATAATTTAAAATATCACTGAATGACCAATTTTACTTTCATTACTTATTATTGATTCCCTCAGTCTCTCAGCAAACACAACAGAGTATCTACCAGGTATGTCCCAAGCCTCAGAGAATGCACTGGTGAAACAAAAATGAGCAAGTAAAAATCCCTATTTTCAAAGAGCTCATGATATGCTAATCTAAAGTATGTGTGTGTCGGTATGTATGTGTATATAGTATCTTAAAAAAACAAGGTACTTATCTAATAGAAATGCATGAAGGTGCGTCAGTGGGCATAGGAAGTAGCAGCAGCTTCACCTTACTTAAGTGGAGGGAGGATATAGGAAGGAGTATGGGAGGTAATGACACCAGAGTTAAAACTGAATGGTGAGTCGGAAGGTTTCTGGGATACAAAGAGAAAAGCCATTACTTAACTAAAGTTCATATGTGAATGTTTATAAACGTTTTTGTCTATTTTTCATATGATTTAATTCTAGTACATTTGAGTGTAGCAGTAATTATGCTGAATGTCATAAATAACTTATGTTGTTTGCTGCCAGTATATCCAGTTTATTTTTTGAAGCCAGTAGATGAATGAATGTTACAAGAGACTTGAAAAAATTGGCCCAATTCTATTTAAATGCCAATATCATTAATTTAAAAACTCAGAGTATTAGATATGTATCTTAGATCACATGATATTGACACTATCACTTAACAGATATTGTTCATTTTGGAAATAATTTTCCTAAACTAGCCAAGATATTTAATTAATACAGGCCATACTCTCATAATTATACATTGCACTGTTTCTCTGAGAAGAAAGATTTTGTATATCTCTGGTGTATTATCTTTTGTTTAGATGACACAATATCCTCCTAAACATTTAGAATTAAAATGCAAGTGGAAAAATTTTTTCTATAATTTTCTACCTTATGGGAAGTCACTCTTTTATTAATTGTATATCACATAATATGTAATGTGATTGGAATCTGAGTGATGCCATTGCTGGAAGGGCACCACAACCCAAGGAGTGTGTACAGTGTCTAGCATCTGGGAAAGGCAAGGAACAAATTCTGTCCTAGAAGGAAAGGAACACCTCTCTTCAGACACCTTAATATTAGCCCTGTATGGCCTGTTTTGGACTTCTGACCTCCAGAACTGTATAATAATAAATTTGCATGGTTTTAAGCAACAAAATTTATGGTAATTTGTTACTGTGGCAATAGGAAACTAATGCAGATTTTGGTTACTATCACTAGGTACTTTTGTCACAGATTATTTTCGTGTAGATGTTGAAGACTGAGTTCGTTATTGGCACCTAACTGTGAAATGATTATTATACACCAACTGTTTATTTGAGGAGTAGACAACTGCTGTATTGCCAGTGGAAAAATACTTGGGGAGTCACCACCTACAGTTCAGGGATTTGTTGTCCAAATATGTATAACCATATATTATTCTTCATTACTGGGTTTTCCGTGATAAACAAGTACGCGGTTGAGAACAGCCCTACGGTGTATTGTTTCTGTAAATCTAGCCACCAACATCAATTTAAAAATGTTTGCTCCTACTCATTTTTCTATCTTATCATAGCATGACAATGTGTAATAATTCAGTTATGCTATTTTCAAAATAAAATGATGAAAACTAAAGATTGTATTGTACTGTTGAGAGCAATATTCTTATTTGTAACTTGCCGTTCCTACTCTTACAGTGAAAGCATAACAATGTCTATTTTCAGAAAATGGCCTGTGTGCTTTGCACATTATGAATTAGCTCAGAGTGTTTAGTTGCGTGTTACAAGTGGTCGTAATGCCATAATAATTAAATGTTAATTTAATAGCTGCATTCTGAATTAGAATAAGTAGAATATGGCAAGCCATGAAAAGCATTTGGACTATAGCATTAGTGAATGTTTTAAAATGTTCTCTCTTATCCCCGTTGAAATAATAATTTAGTTTTACACTCTGGTGGTTAGGGGCTTGATGCCGTACGAGCTCAGCCTAGTATAAATTGCATAAATCACACAAAATGTCCCAGAACATCATGCTCCATGACTGATGAGAACCATATTCTGTATTTTTTCTAGAAGAAATTGAGCCCCAGCTATTTAATCAAAGAACATCACCAAAAATCTCTTGCTATCAACTCTTATCACATGTATTACAGCTGATGCTGTCACTTGTAAATTATCACTTGCTATAATGTATTTTAAATTTCACTTGACCTTGATAAGACAACATTTTTTTCCTATTGGAATTAGCATGCTGCTCACACCCATACCTTTTATCTTGCATTAAAAAGTATTTGACAACACACAATTGTACTTTGAACAAACCCATGTTTTTAAATAGCCTGTGTCCTATGTGTTGATCTTGGGCAATGATAAAGTGGAGACTGAATACCCATTTGTTTGGACAGTTTTCCATTCAAGAGTTTCTTGTAAAAAATAATTTGTTCTTTATGTGTTCTCTCTCCAAATTTTTAGTATCAAGGATCCATTTTTCACCTTAATCTACTCAATTCTCCTTTCTCTTTAAAAGGAAGTGGAGATGCTACTGGTACATAAATTTTCTTTGCTGGGCCCAACATCTAATTAATTCCAGAAGAAAACCTCTTTCCATTAAGTAATGGCCTGTATGTGACCAGCATATTTCTAGGTCTCCCTGCAGGGAGAAGGGAAGGGTAGGAGTAAGCTCCAAAAATGCATCACTGAATTCACAGGCATACTGGCAAGGACCTTTGGCAAACGTCTGTGCCCCCCTGGACTAGGTGAGGCAGACGTGTCCCTTCTGTGGTTCCCACCTCAAGTAAATATTCAGTGGGAATCTTTGATATAGGAGAACACGTCTCCTTCTAATTTATCAAATACAGAACTCAGGTATTATTTAATGAGTTGCACAAAAAATAAAGTTTTCCTAAAGATAATACCTCATAGTGCCAGAAGACCTAGATAATTCCTATCGTCAACAGGAATTCTGAGAATGAGAAGTGACAAATGAGATATGAAAAAAAAGTGTAATATAAAGGTAGAAATGACATACTTAATGTCACAATACTCTTCTGTTTTTAACTCTATCCATTACTACCCTGTGTACACTTACTTTGGGATTATTTTCCACATTCATTCAATCTCTGTAATTTACCTCAAAATAAAACAATACTTTTACATAACAATTTTGAAAGCACTTTCAAATGTTCTATTTTGTGGTTACTCTTAAAGTGTGGTGGAATAAATAAGGGATAAGGAAACTTTTAGTAGATAAAATAAATGCTCACAAAGTTAATACATTATTAATAAATATAATAGGTAATAATTTTGGAGATTTTTGGAAATAGACTTTTTTTTGGAGTAGTTTTAGGTTCACAGCAAAACCAAGTGGAAAATACACAGAGTTCTTATAATTTTTCCATCCCCCACCTGACAACTTCCCTCACTATCCATGTCCCTCTCCAGAGTGGTACATTTGTTACAGTTGATGAACTTACATTGACACATCATTATATGAAGGAGTGCATTATATACTATGAAATTCATAGTATACATGAGGGTTCATATTTGATGATGTACATTCTGTGGGTTTTGTCAAATGTATAATGACATTATTCTTCCTAGTAATTCATTTTTTGCATGAATTAACAAGGATCCTTTTTCTTTGCTTGCACTCAAGGACCCTAAATAGAGCTAGTCAAATAATATGATACTGTTAGAGACAGGAATGAAATATTCAGATCTTTTGACTCAACCTCCACTTTCAGAAACAATTTATGCAAATGCTTACTAGCACAAATCATGGAATATATTGGATACTCAACTGTATGTAATACTTGAAATACACACATATACATCAATATTACAATCAGCAGTAAAATGAAGTCTACATTTTAGATTTTTTTTTTTTTTTTTAAATTCATGAGAGCAAGAGAGACAGCGAGCACAAGCAGCGGGGGAGCAGAGGGAGAAGCAGACTTCTCACTGAACAGGGAGCCAGACGCAGGGGCTCGATCCCAGGACCCTGGGATCCTGGCACCCTGGCAGACACTTAACCGACTGACCTATCCAGGTGCCCCTGAAATCTACATTTTAAAATGTGGTTTTCTTCTTTCGGAATATGCTCAAACTCCTGGAAAAAAAAGTGCATAGACATCTCAAAGGAGGCTGTGAAAAATATTGGTATGAAAAGCAGTCTGTCAGACAGTATATGTGTATGTCACTTGGTGCCAAATAGCCACAGACTTTTGTTCCAGTTTCATTTTATTTTGAGCATGCTACTTAATGTATTTAAGTTTCAATTAACTCTTTTTACAGTGGGATTAATGTTTATACTTATTTTATGTGGTTACGTTGGTATTCAATATCTGACCCAAGGTCCGTATATGTATTATCCTATTTATTACTCACAAAATTCTGTGAACATCAAAGGCCCACAGGCAAAGTGATATAATGAATGTAAAGTACTCACATAATACCTGGAAATTAGGAATTACCCAAAAAATGTTACTACCAATATTATGAAGGTCATTGTGTTCATGAGGAAAATATCCATCAAATTATGGACAAAAATGAATTCTGTGATCTGTAGAATGGATTGATGATCCAACACCTGGTAGGCATACAGGAATGCACTGTCTACTTGTTGATTTAATAAAAAGTGATCTCTCTAGTTATGTTTCCATTTCCAAGTTTTATTCCCTAGGAAGTTTCATCAAGAAAGAACCACCATTTCTGTTTGTATAAATATCAGCTCATCTCTTCAGATGTTTCGTCTTTAATGACAAAGGAACATTGGAAGCATTTTATAATTTGCCCAAAAGAACCATCAGTACCAGACGACACAGTTCACTACTGATCATTTCCCTAGCGGTCTGGGCAGTTTAGGGAAGTGGTGGATAGGAAAATAATTCACAAAGGTGAGCATGTTTTTCAAAGTAAGGTCCCTAAAGACAGCTCTTCTGGCTTTCAATCCCAGCTTCACTGAATTTCACTTCATTAACTCTGTCAGCTTGAGAAAGTTGGTTATCCTTTCCTGACCCTCATTGCCAGAGCTCCATTTTTCTTTTTTCCTGACATAAACTCTTCAAGTTACCACCTACATCTCTTGCCACTTGTTCTCAGTATCTTCTGCTCACTAATCATTTCCTTCCAAACTTGAAAGGGAGGAAATCCACATGCATGGCTGTAGGTCTTTGGTTTTTCAATCAGTATTCTCCCCTGAATTCACCAAATCCATAAATGTGTGCTCAGTTATCATACATCCATAAATCTCAAATGTGTATTTCCTGCTCAGATATTATCTCCAAGGCTCACATGCCACTATTGCCTTCTCAAAATTTTCACTTGTTTTTTGAAATGGCAATTCAAATCAACAGGTCCAAGATTTTATTTATAATGTTATTTTCCTAAATATGGATTTTCCTAAGCATTTATTCACTCTCCACATTTCTACCAGTGTGATTTTTTAAAAATTCCAGTTAGGTAGCATACAGTGTTATAGTGGAGCCTTTATCTGGTTTCGTATCAGGGTAATGCTGGCTTCATAGAATGAATTGGAAGTTTTCCTTCCTTTACTATTTTTTGGAATAGTTTGAGAATAGGAATTAATTCTTCTGTAAATGTTTGGTAGAATTTGCCTGTGAAGCCATCTGGTCCTGGACTTTGGTTTGTTGAGAGTTTTTAAATTACTGATTCAGTTTCTTTACTTCTCATCAGACTGTTCATATTTCTATTTCTTCCTCTTTCAGTTTTGGTAGTTTATATGCTTCTAGGATTTCATCCATTTCTTCTAGGTTGTCTAATTTGTTGGCATCTATTTTTCTCATAATATTCTCATATAATTGTATTTCTGTGGTGTTGGTTGTTATTTCTCCTCTCTCATTTGTGATTTTATTTATTTGAGTCGTTTCTCTTTTTTTCTTCTTAAGTCTGGTGGGATAGAGGTTTATCAACTTTATTGATTTTTTTTTCAAGAGCCAGCTCCTAGTTTCATTGATCTCTTCAATATTTTTTTAGTTTTTATATCATTTTTTTCTGCTCTAATCTTTATTATTTCCTCCCTTCTGCTGGTTTAGGGTTTGTTTGTTCTTTTTCTAGTCCCTTTAGGTGTAAGGTTAGGTTGTTTATCTGAGATTTTTCCTGCTTCTTGAGGTAGGTCTGTATTGCTGTAAACTTCTGTCTTAGAACTGCTTTTGCTGCATCCCAAAGGTTTTGGACTGTTGTGTTTTCATTTCCATTTGTGTCCAAGTACTTTTTTATTTCTTCTTTGATTTCCTGGTTTTCCCATTCATTATTTAGTAGCATGTTGTTTAACCTCCATGTATTTGTGATCTTCCCAGATTTTTTTCTTGGTTGATTTCTAGTTTCATAGAGTAGTGGTCAGAAAAGCTGCATGGTATAACTTCCATCTTCTTGAATTTGTTGAAGATTCTTTTGTGATCTATTCTGGAGAATATTCCATGTTCACTTGAAAAGAGTGTGTATTTTGCAGATTTAGGATGGAATGTTCTGAATATATCTGTTAAATCTGGTCCAGTGTGTCATTCAAAGCCATTGCTTCCTTGTGGATTTTTTTTTTCTTTGTAAAGATTTTATATTTATTTACTTAGAGAGCATGCATGAAGTAGGAGTGGGGAGAAGCAGACTCCCCACTGAGCATGGAGCCTGACGTGGAGCTCAATCCCACGACCTTGAGATCATGACCTAAGCTGAAACAAGGAGTCAGAAACTTAACTGACTGAGCCACCCAGACATACATGGATTTTCTGTTTAGATGCCCTATCCATTGATGTAAGGGGGTGTTAAAGTCCCCTACAATTATTTTATTATTATCGATTATTTTTTTTATGTTATTAGCTGATTTATGTATTTGGGTGCTTCCATATTGTGTGCATAAATATTTACAATTGACATATCTTCTTGTTGGATTGTCCCCTTTATTATTATATATATAATGTCCTTTTCGTGTCTTGTTATAGTCTTTATTTTAAAATCTATTTTGTCAGCTATAAGATTTTCTACTCCTGCTTTCTTTTGACATTCCTTTGCATGATAGATATTTCTCTATTCCCCCATTTTCAATCTGCAGCTTTCTTTAGGTCTAAAATGAGTCTCATGTAGGCAGCATATAGATGGATTTTGTTTTTGTGTTTGTTTTTTTAAAGATTTTATTAATTTATTGGGTTTTGGGTTTTTTTAATCCATTCTGTTACCCTATGCCTTTTGATTGGAGTGTTTAGCCCATTTGCCTTCAAAGTAATCATTGCTATATATGCATTTATTGTCACTTTATTATTTGTTTTGTGGTTGTTTCTGAAGATTTTCTCTGATCCATCTGGTTTTGTCTCTTTCATGGTTTGCTTATTTTCCTTAGTGATATATTTGGATTTCTATCTTTTTTTCTTTGTATATTTATTAGTGGTTTTTGATATATGGTTCCCATTAAGTTCGTATATAACCTCTTCTGCATATAACAATTTCTATTGGTTGTTTAAGTTTGAACCCATTCTTTACTCCTTCCCTCCTGATGTCTTAGGTATATGGTGTACTATTTTGCATCCTTTTATTTTGTGAGTTCCTTGATTGATTTTTTTACAGAAATGATCATTTTATTGATGTTTTTTCCTACCTTTATAGTGTCGCTTTTGGTCTCTCCTTTCCACTCAAAGAGTCCCCTTTAGTTTAATTTCTTGCAGGGCTGGTTTAATGATCATGAACTCCTGTAGTTTTTGTTTACGTGGAAAACTCTTTATCTCTCCTTCTATTCTGAATGATAGTCTTGCTGGATAGAGTATTCTTGGGTGCAGATTTTTCTCATTTAACACTTTGACTATATCATGACAGTTCCTTCTGGGTTGGAAAGTTTCAGCTGAAAAATCTCCTGCCAGCCTTATGGGTTTTTTCCCTTGTAAGTTACTGTCCTCTACTGTCTTCTTTTGTTGCTTTAAAATTTTTTTCTTTATTACTATATTTTGCCAATTTAATTAAAATATGATTTACTGTGGGTCTGCTTTTGTTGATTTTGATGCTGGTTCTCTGTGTGTCCTGGATCTGGATGTCTGTTTCCTTCCCCAGATTAGGGAATTTTTCAGCTATTAATTCTTGAAACAAATTCTTGTCCTCTTTTCTCTCTATTCTTCTTCTCGGGCTCCTATAATACAAATGTTATTACATTTAATGAAGTCGCTGAATTCTTTTAAGTCTATTCTCATTTAGCATGATCTTTTTTTTTTTTTCTCTTTTGTTCAACATGATTGGTTTCCATTACTTTGTCTTCTAGGTCACCAAATTGTTCCTCTCTTCTTTTATCCTCTATCCATTCCATCAAGCATGTTTCTCATTTTGATTATTATACCCTATGTCTCTGCTATGTTATTCTTATCTGTGTGTTAAAGGTCTCATTCATGTCTTCCGCTCTTTTCTCATGTCCAGTGAGTATCCTTATGATCATTACTTTAAATTCTCTATTAGGCATGTTACTTATATCTGTTCTGCTTAGATCTCTGGTCTAGGTCTTGTCCTGTCCTTTCATTCGGGATAAATTGTCTGTCTTCTCATTTTGTCTAAATCTCTGTGCCTATTTCTGTGTGTTAGGCAAGTCAGCTGTATTTCCTGTTCTTGAAGGTAATGGCTTTATGAAAAAGAGGTCCTATAATGCCTTCCTGTGTGGTGTCCCCTGTTCCCCAGGGCCTGGCATTTCCAGGAGTATCTCTGTTGTATGGTGTGTATGCTCTGCTGTTCATCCTGGCCCTTTTATCCTTCAGGCCAGTCCTTTGCAGATGGTCTTTGCCTGTTGTGGGCAGGGTTTGGCCTGAATGGCATGTTTTAGCTACATGTGTTCTGGTCTGTTTGTGAAATGATACCTGTTGCCACGGCGGCCAGAACTGCGGCTCCCCAGTACTCCTAGGTTGGGAGATGCAGCATTGGCAGGGGTTTGGGCTAGTCTTCTGGGGAAGGGGCCTGCCATGCTGGGGCTGAGGCAAATGTGACTGGGAGAGTTGGTACCACTGGAGTGCCTAGGCTGTGGAGCTTGGTTTAAGCAAGTTAGGTAGTAAGTGTGGGTGCATTGCTGGTTCCTGCAGGTGGCCCTGTGTTTATGCTGAGTGGCAGGAGAGACAAATGGTGCTGGTGCCAGTTCCTTTGTTCTCTGAGGGGTCTCTTTCTGAATGCTGTCTCTCTGGGATGTGCTCTGAGATCAGCAGATAACCTCCCCACTGTGTGCCCCAGGCACTTTTCAGGTCCCTGTTTCCAAGGTTGTGTCCATGGGTTGTTTGCCTGCCTTCTCTCTAAGAGCAGTGCAGTGCCCTGTGAACTGTATTGCAGCCAAGCCCGCCAACCTTTAAAACTCCAGGCTTTAAGCTCTGCTGGTTGCAGTAAGTCATGAAATTTGGACCCCCCCCCCACATTCCAAGCCAATTGCTAAGGGGGTTTATTTTCTCCATGTACTCCCCTGTGTTCTAGTCTGACTCTTGCCTTTCTCTCTGACTCCCTCCCCAAGATCAGTTTCTTTCCCAAACTTTGTCTCTGAACTTCCTACTTTCTTTGATGTGCCCTCTTCTCTAACTTTTAGTTTCAGATGTAGAATTTGTTCTGCCAGACTTAAGGTTAGTTTCTTGGGTATTTGGAATGGTTTGATAGTTACCTAGTGGTATTGGTGGGATGAGGTGAGCCTAGGATCTTCATACTCTGCCACCATCTTCCTGTCCTTCCTTTGGCAGTGTGGATTTTTAAATTTAATTCTGAGTTTATTTTGTCCTTGAAAAAAATCACTGAACTTTTTTATTGCATAGCCAATTGACCACAATTGAAATGTAATCTAGTGCTGTGCCCAGGAAAAGGAGCAAGTAAATGATCAAAATCTGCACATTATTACCAGCATACATTATTAGCCATAGGCTTGGTGCTTGAGTGTCAAGATATCTGATAATCTGTACTATTTCCCTCTAAAAATACATTAACTTTTTCTAAAAGCTGAGACGCTGAAATCCCTAATGTCATTCCACATCCCATAGGTAAGCATCCTTACCCATTTGTTATGCATCTGGGAGGCCTTTAAATTCTGTTTCATGTTTCTATATGTGAATATGTATTATTCTAATTGCAATAATGGAGTCCCTGAGTATATTTTGTTTTGCAACTTGATTTTTTTAATTATGATATATTTCTATGTAACAGATAAAAATATTTATTTTAAAATTTCTAGCTATTTTTAACATATTTTTGTAAATCTTTAACATTGCACGAAGCCAATGTTTAAAAATGTAATTTGGTGGGATCTTATGTTGTTGTTTGGTTATTTTAGCCTGGAGTTCATGGAAAAAAGTCAGTTGGGGCTGGTATTATATGTCTTGCAGTCATCGGTATATACATGTTTTTTAAGCCAAATGAGTGGATAATAATGCCTAGGAGAGAGTCTGTAGAATACAAGATAAGTTTAATGTTAGGCTGAAGTGCTTAGTAAGGGATTATGCAAGCGTCACTATTACACTTTCAAATTGGAGAGATTCAGAGAAGTTTAATGTCAATGATCTGAGAGGTTTTGAGGGTCATAGTGAAGAAACACTGAGTTCCAACATAGGTTTGTAAAACTTAGGTAATACCCTGCAAGTTTCAATAAATGAAGTATTTATTTCAGTGATGTATTTTTTACATCAATTATCAAGATAAATATAGATGTAAAAGACAACAGGAACGTGAAATTGTTATTATTAATATTATGTTGTAACTATGTTGACACTTTCTTCCCAACACTATTTTTTTTTAAAACATGATAGTAAAATTTTTTTGGAGAGTTTTCTTCCCTCCATTTTCCAATTTTGATATCCAGTATATATTTCTAAACACTATTTAGTAGTAAAATTACATATACTACTTTTATGAAAAAGCCTCTGATCTTATATTTCCTACCTGAATTTCACCCCCAACTAGTTAAGCATTCCATTTGCTGAAAAGCGTCCAAGGAATCTGTCCTTCAGATGTTTTCTCAGAAGTAAATGAGTACAGTTTTCATATATGAATTTTACTTAACTTATTTGGTGCTAGTTTTAGGATTATGAAAATCAGCATAGCAATGAATAAGAATCTAGATGACTAAAATATTTTGAAATGAGCACATCAGCAACTTTAACAACATTCCTTTGCTAGGGTATAACAATTTAGATGATAAAACACTCATAATTTTAACTACCTACTTTGACTTCTCTTTTTTCTTAATGAGACACAGATTACACAAAAGCACTAATCCCCTATGTTTAGAGGTGGCTTTTATTTTTCCTGACAAAAACAGCAATATATACAAATACATCCCTATATATTTTAAGGCAATTGACTACCATGCCTAATATCTCAGACTCTAAATAAATTGTGAAGCATGATGGCCCTACCCCAGAGTACTTAGTGGTTGGCTGCTGTGCTAAATTGTGCGTAAGATTAAGTGCAGTTCTTCCATGACCATCAGTTTCCTTGGTAAAGTAGTGCTCCTGCAGTGTTCATTATGTTTTCTAATCTAGTTTATTGACTAGTCATGCCACGCCTTACTCTTTGCAATAAAGACCAATGGAATAATTTCACTACCATATTGAGGCAAACAATTCTTAGCATGATTCAGCTCATCTCCCTAATATTTCAACCCTTAGATATTGAAGCCATTTCATTGTTAAAGATATGGGGTCCATAGGCTATCACCATATGCCTAAATCCCAATTCAAAATGAATAATCTCTGTTTTTTCTTATGTCACTATGGTTTTCTTTTCTAACAGCTAATATATTACTGTTAAAGCAGTAGGTATTTATTAAGAAGTTACCACTGCATTATGCACATGTTCAAAAAATTTGTTTAAAAAATATACATATACTTAATTTTGTTTTGAGTATTGAAATTCCATGGAACCTATACTCAGTATTGTTTCCAAAATCAGAAAATATCAAAGTGGACAAGGAAAATAAACACTTATTTTGCCTATTTTTAAGACCATACTTCAAGATTAGAATAATTTGCTCTCTATATCAGTGTGTGTGTATATTATGTAGTATATGTTATATAATGTGTATTTGTGTATAGATGTATATATTTTTTAAAGGAGAAGAATATATATATGAGAATATATATACGTATATTTAAAGGAGAAGAAAAGAATTTTTAAAGAAAAAAAAAGTAGTTGTTTTTACCAAATAAAGGTATACTTTGACTGTAAACAGCTCATTTTAAAGAAAAGTCTTTATAGAAATTTAACTGCTATTTAAAATATAAAATTTTGTTTAGAAAGTGAAAATGTAGGTGATTGCAATCCTGTAATGACAACAGTAATTTTGGGGTTGGCTTTAGTCATGATATCCCACAAAGGCCATAGTGTCACTGACATTGTTACACTTCTTCTGTACCCATAGAGAACTTGCATGTTCTATAATTAAGTGTGAATCTGTAATTATATATAATATCTACACATGAGTGTCACTCTTCAAATTTGAAGGCATATATTTGAATATATATTATTACTGTGACATAAACCTAAAAGGATAAGGGCTGAAAATAAGTAAAAACAAAAACTAGAGGTCTGATTTTTCTCAACCTTTTTAACTTTATTGGGTCATAATAAATGAAGTGATAGTCACACATTTTAAGTGTACTGGTCATTGACTTTTTTACAATTTTATTGAAGTACAATTGACAGACTGTACATACTTAAAGTGCAAAATTTGGGGTGCCTGGATGGCTCAGTCGATTAAGCTTCCAACTCTTGATTTTGGTTCAGGTCATGGTCCTCAGGGTCATGGGATAGAGCCCCTCGTCTGGCTCCACACTGAGCTTGGGAGCCCGCTTGAGATTCTCTCTCTCCCCCTCCACTTGTCCCTCCCCCCACTCATGCATGCTCTCCTCTAAAAATAAAATAAATAAATCTTTAAAAAAATAAAGTGCAAAATTTAATATGCTTCAGTATATGGATATAAGTACCAAACCATAACCAAATAATTAATATATCCATTATATACTAGTTTCCTTGTACCCCTTTGTAATCTAAATTTTTGTGGATTATTATAATAAAAACTGATAATACTTCAAATATATATCCAAATTATGAATTATTTACTTTTACCTATGCTTTATTTAGAAAAGGTTGTTATAAAACATTGTTTCTGACATAAGAGTTTATTCAAGAAAAACTATGTCCCCATATTTACCAAAATTAAATCATAGGATTCAGAAATTGTGTGAATAATGTTTGAGGAACTAAAGATGAAATACCGTCTTCAGCAAAGTTATGAAAAACCAATTCTTCACAAGTGATTTTGACAGTCACTAGGAGAATACATGCGCACACAGTGATAAAGAAAAAAATGAAAAATGTGCATAAAATTTTGATGACACATCAATGCATTTAATGATATTTTAATGAATATTTTAAAATGTCAGGGATTTAAGAATTTTATTAGGTATAGACAAAATGAATGTAAAAGTTAAGTTATTGATTACATCTAGTAAAAAATTAATTTCATTATAATTTTTCTGACATTTTTGCTCTTGAGTAAAAAGCATGTTGTAAAAAGAAATCTATTCCGTTGTTATTATTAGATATAATTTTATCAAGTTTATCTCCATGCCTAATTCACTTGTCTGGAACTGGTAAAATAAAGTTATGGTCTATGATGCCATGGAGGTAAATGTAGCTTTGGAAAGACTTAAACCCAGTGATACCTGTCTGAATCCATTTGCATTCCTAAGGTTTCATTTGCTTTCCTAACTAAGGTGTCTAGTACCCAGGGGAGACATTTTTTGTTTCGAAAGATAAGCATATCAATTTGGTTTGTTAAATTAGTGCTGTAGTATAATAAATTTTACTTCCCTGATGTAAAAAGTTTAGAACTTCATTAAAATCATTTAAAATTTTACCAGCGAATAATTCCTGCACTAAGAAATATTTTAATTTGTGTTTTCTGAATAAAGAATGATTTAGTTAAAAATAAGTAAACAAATGAGTGAATGAATGTACACACGAATGACGGAATAGCTGTGTACAATACTGAGGGAGCATATTAGCAATGTCTCACTTTCAGAGGTATTTTTTTTTTCACTATATGCTCTCAGAAGAATTGGTATAATGCATAATTTCCTCACTAGATTTCAATAATTGGAAATTTATATTACTAGTGATAAGATAATATCAACAAAACATAATAACATTTCCTGTTTTTGAACTTAAATTGCTTTACATATAGTTTCATGAGTTCAACTAATTTTCTCACTTTACTATTTATGGAGAAAAGAAACTGGGCTAGTTCACTGTTATAAAACTTTTAGTGGGGGCGCCTGGGTGGCTCAGTTGTTAAGCGTCTGCCTTCAGCCCAGGGCGTGATCCCAGGGTCCTGGGATCGGGCTCCCTGCTCCACTGGGGGCCTGCTTCTTCCTCTCCCACTCCCCCTGCTTGTGTTCCCTCTCTTGCTGGCTGTCTCTCTTGTCAAATAAATAAATAAAACCTTAAAAAAAAAAAAAACTTTAAGTGGCTGTAGCATTTAAACTTCCTGTAATTGCTATTCTATTTTTTATATATCTATAATTTCTATATATTATATAATATATATGAAGTATGTATTTTATGTATAACACTTAATCATTTTTATGTCTAAATTCAGAGGTCCTCTCATTTATATTTTCGCTCTGAATTCCAGTTTTTATATATTTATATATATAAGTATACATATATTTTCTTTCTACCATTTCTCAGCATCTTAAATAATACATATATACATGTTAAATCATAAAATGCATTAACTTTGCCACAGTTAATCTAATTCTTTGACTCAGAAAATTTACTTTTCGTTATGAGTAAATTTATATTATTGCTATGATTTTAGTTTGAAATTTATTTTAGTGCATTTTTCATGAATAATCAATTACAAATGCATTTTATTGATGTTTCATTCAATTATAGCACCTCATTAAGTGTCTACTTTACACTGGACTTACTCTATTTCACCTTGTAATTCAGTACCTGCTTGGTTTGTCATCTGTTATCAAAGCTCCGTATTAGTACAGGCCAACATTTAACCTAAAATTCAGTTAGTTGTCAGATTAGGTAGCTTAGGAATATTCTGGCAATATATGAATTTTTCATGAAAGAGGAAAACAACAGTGAAAGTGTCATTAGACCATACCCCTTTCCAATCGCCAGAACTACTTTAAAACCCTGTGTATTAGATAGAGGATTCTTTGTCATAACTTGCATTTGAAGTGGGTTTAGTGTTTGAGCCAGAATCTCCATCGATGAATCTTGATTGTCTGCAAACTCAAAGGAAAATAAATCCTTACTTTTCAAACAATTTTTGCTTTTAAAGTCTGGTTATCAATGAAGAAAAAAGAGGCTTTTATAAAATAGTATTTAAACCTTCAATGTCCTTGTGTCATGTAAAAGTTTCATAGGAATTTCCATTACAAACACAGTTTTTTGAAGGCTTTAGATCTTGCTAGCTGGAATTTGGAACAAACGTCTTCAGTCTCAAACAGTTGTTATTTCCTTAAACAAGAAAGCAAGAAGTCTGTATCATTTTTCAGTGGCAACAACAATAGAAAATATACTGTAAAGAAATGGGATTTTTAAATAGAGAGCACAAAAGTCTAAAACAGATTATTTGGTACAAATGCTGGAAAACATGAAATGTCAAGAATTACAGTGTCTTATGAAATTCAAATATAATACAGAATTCTTACTATCATCATTCATCTTCCCATTTTCATGCATGTTTTACTCAATCTTTGAGGATTTGCCTATTTATTAAAATCCTAAAATGCACTGCAGTGACCCAAATATGCCACAGATTTATTTGTAGTAACATGTTTAAATCACATTAAAATCTGAGAGTATTATCTAAGATCTGAAGTCTTATGGGGCCCAAATGTTTTATTATAAGAGCTATTTCTATATCCACGTATGCATTCTCGTGATCTGGAGTGAATAGATAAATAAGTGATGTCTAAGCAGTATTTATGAGCCAGCTGAAATTGCATGATGCTCTGTAAAGTTTGGGAAACAAACAATTAAGCAGAATATATGTGTTCCTTGGCTCCATATCTCCTCATTGGGACTCTATTTCATATAGAGAGAGATTTCCAACCTTCTGCAGGTACCCCAAACCCTAACAAAATCCAGCCTTGACTATGGCATTCAGTACTTTAAATGGATTATTCCTCTGCCCACCATCATTTTTTAAGATGAGAGACAAAAAGTGGAGCATATTTTTAGGAGAGACTAATCAAGTTGGTGACAGTGCTTAGCAGCCGGTCAGTTGTTAAGATCATGCTCACATCAGGATTTTACTTTTTAAGGCTATTCTTGTTAGTGGATCTGCTTTTTCTTTTTCAGTAAGGTCTCTGGCCAGAGATAGCTTAAGAGGTCTACCCATTGTATGTTGGTTACATTGAAAAAATTATTTTATACTAATTTAAAAATAATTTTAGTAACTAAGAATTAAAATTATTTTTCAGTAATTTTATTTATTCACCCATTTGAAAGCAATTTTTGAGAATCTAATGGTATATACTTATTTCAGATACTGAACATAAAAAGAGAAGTAAAGCATAGTGCTTACCTGTAAGTAGATTATAAAGAAAGAAGCAGATGTCAAAAGAGTTAAAGTGCTACATTAATTATTCCTTCATTAATGCAGTAAGCATCTGTGGAATGCTTTCTCTGTGATGTACTGGGCTTTGTGTTAGATATACAAACAAATAACAAATCCGTATAGTTTACAGTCTGGTAAGGAAGATAGGCTCATGGACAATGATTACAGTACAAGGTGTGTAGTGCCTTGATGGAGTTACGCAGAGTGTTGCAGACTCGGTAATTCAAAAAATGTCTCAAATGAGGTTGTTGCCTACTGTGGATCTTACAGGATTAATAGACCCTTGACAAGCAGATGATGAGAGGAAAGACGGAATTCTAGGTGAGAATTATCTATGAAGTTGCATTGAGTATTACAAGAATTATAACTAATCTCGTAGAGCTGTAGCATAGTGTTTTATGAACTAACCAGATAATAGATTGGAGACATAGGTCCAGTTTATAAAGAGCATTCAGTCCCATGTTTTATCTTGCAGATACTGAGAAATTACTATATTTTAACGAGGTCAGAAGGGGTTTAGACTTAGATTTTTTTTGATGGGGGTATGATTGCTCAAAGAATGATTAGAACAGACAAAGGCAGAAAATAGGAAATACCATCTCAACGTCATTTGCATTATTTGGCAGAAATTCAGTTATTCGTCTTCCTAGATACATGGTAAAATTTTATGTTTTATTTCTTTCTGGTTGATTGGTGCTTTTGACTGGTTCTGGCCAACTAGCTGTGAGTGAAAGTAACATGATTCCCTTTAGGGTTGGTGCATTTAATTGCTGATGAGAAAAATTACCAGAGTAATCTTTTCCCTCTCCCAGGGTCTCAGTGAAGATGGCAGGTTGGAAGAGGGTGTCCAAACAGCCTGTAGCGATAAGTACCACAAGCAAGGCACAAACTTCTGTTTCCTTGTATGCGGCCATGGAGGTTATTTTCTTTGTGTTTGTGGTGATTAGTGTTGTTATTTAGACAGAACTTTCCTATTTTGATTCACAAATGTACAACACTGTCTCACTACTGAAGTAAACATTTCCCATAACTAAAGCAAGACAAACTTCTGTAAATCAATGGACTTTATTTTTATTTTTTTATTTTTTATTTTTTTATTAAATTTTTTATTATGTTATGAATCAATAGACTTTATAGAATAACTTTCAAAAACCTGTTTCCTATCTAGCACCACTAGGTTGTTTCTGAATTGTCACAGCAAACTTGGGACACGCCTTGACAACCTACAAATGTTTTTGGTGGCTGCTGTTTCCAAAATACAGGTACCTCTGAGGAGCCTCTTATTTGGAGCTGAGGACAAATTTTCCCCATCTCTTGGACATTGTTTGTTAGAAGTCTGGGTTTAGGGGATTAAGGCCACCTCAATTCTGGTTCCTCAACACTGCTATGATCGTATTACATTCCTTTGCCTAGAGACTTGCCACAACTGGATTACATTAGTGAGATCATCTAACTATGGTTCAGAGTAACCCCCCCATCTCCGACAAAAGATCCTCTTTGCAATAACTTTTTCATCTATTAACAGTTCCAAAAATACTTGTCCCATTGTAGTTACCAGAACACCACTAAGTCTAGCAGTCTTGTTAGCCATTCACCTTTTAATCTTTCTTTTTGTGTAAGGTCTATGGTATTTTTTAATACCACCAACTAATTCTTTGATTCTCCAGGCACTAGCTGAGTGTTCAACAATTAAATTAAATTCTGATTCTAATATGGAGTCAGCACAGAATCCACAGTAAAGGGCTTGGTTCCACAACACCCACCCCCCTCAGTCATAATTTCTGGACCTCTCATACTTCTGGCTGAACTGCTATAAATTTAGGGTTCCCATAATCCCCTCCTCAAGCTCAGTAATTTGGGGCACCTGGGTGGCTCTGTCAGTTAAGTGACCAACTCTTGATCTCAGGGTAGTGAGTTCAGACCTCAAGTTGGGCTCCATGATGAGCCGGGAGCCCACTTTTAAAAAAAGGTGGGGGGCTCATAGAACTCAAGGACACATTTTTAATTATGTTTCTGTCTATTATAAAGGATACAAATGAACAGCCAAATGAATAGGTGCACATATCCTGCACATAGGAGCTTCTGTGTCTGAAGAGTTGGGGTTTGCCAGGCATCTGGCATGTTGATGCCTTCATCAACCCAAAAGCTCTCAGAATCCTGTTGTTTAGGGGGTTTTATGGAGATTCACCACATAGGCATGATCAATTATTAACTCAATCTCTAACCCCTCTCCCCTTGTAAGATTGGGAGTAGGGTGTGGCTGAAATTTCTAGGATTTCAATCAGGGTTGGTCTTTCTGGTGACCAGCCTCCATCCTGAAGTTCTCTCCGGTGTGGCCAAGAGCCACCACATTGGAACAATAGATGCTCCCATCATCTCTGTTACTCAGAAAATTACAAGAGTTTTAGGAGCACTATATCAGGAACAGGAGACAGAGGTCAAACATTTCTTACTAATGCCACGAAAGAGTTCTTACTTTCAGGGAAAAAAACTTCCCATAAAAACAGTGAAAAATAATTTCCAACTGGCCTTTATTGGATATCCTCTGGTGAGCTCATATATATACTGAGAAAAATAATAGTAACTTCTCTTAAGGTTTAAAATGTTAAGATACAAGTATATTGCTTTTGTAAGACCTTTATTGATCCATTTTTAAAATTAACCATTTAACTATTAATACAAATCGTAATATGAGTAGTCTTGGATAAGTGACAACTACAGTATTTTCTCAGGGTAATTAAGATTGAATTAGTTAATAAATGCTTAAACCAGGCATGATACAACATATGTTATTATTATGATGACATAAATCACTTATTTCCTGCCCCACTGGGGTTATATTTATATTTTTTGCAAAGTTCTTTTTTTTCTTAAATCATGACCACAAAGAAGCCCTAAAATCTCTCAGTTTCTATCCTTATTAAAAGGGAGGGGTGTAAGCTCATATGAGTTGAGAAGGCCTGTCGTAACATTTTATACAGGGTAGGTCACCTTCATGGTTTACCTTGTATGACAGTTATTTTTCTGAAAATAATAGGAAATGTTCCATATTAAATCCAGCAGTTAAATCATCTAGTGCCAAAATGAAAAAGGAATGATACAGAGGAGCAGGAGAGGACCCCTACATTTATCTGGAGATGTGCCCTTTTTCTCTACTTAGACTTAACTCTCCTTGCTAGGAAAAAAATAGTATTAGTTTACATTCCATTCGATTTCAGTATTTTGGTACAAGCAGTAAGCATCTAATATAAATGCAAAATAATATTTTTCAGTCTGGGAAGATATGAATCATAGGACAATTTTCTGTACATAGTCACATTGAGCTTTAACGCTTAATTTTTTAAAAGGTTGAAACTATCTGCTGAATGAGTTTTCCCTTCCCTTTCACAAAGCCCTATAATAAAGGAACAGTTTGCATCTGTAGAGAACAGGATCCTATGGGAAATAAAGAGCTCATTGAACTGTTTCACATCATAGTAATCTAAAGAGAAACACAAGTCGGTATTTTTCAAGGCATGATATATGGGCTTGAAATTGTTATTCCCTTATGGATAAAATAATCTACCCTTGCTAAAATCTAGGCTCAATTTTACCTTGATATCCAACAACCAAAACTATCCTAAAAAATTACTCTGAGGGATTTATTTTCTAAAGCAGGATGGACAGTAGCTTTACTTGTCACTTTTACTGAAGGCAGATTTGGGAAACATAGATTCTAGAATCATGCAATTGAAAATATTCTTGGCTTAGATGCTTTTTGATACTTTGGCATTTGTCAGGCTCATTTTTAGAAACTGTATGATCATGAATAATTTATTCTATCATTAATTTTTAATAAGTTTGCCATGTTAAAAGTGAGGGAAACATTTAAGGAACTTACATGTACATTTAATTAAACAAGAGAGTTTATTTGAATGAAACAAGTAAATTAATTTAAAAAAAAAAGAAAAACTTCCTCGATAGTGAGAATTATGCTTATACTGTTCTAGTATGCCCCAAACTTTGATAGGTACATCACATATATATACATGTGTGATCTTATAAGAATGTGTTTAGCTCATATTCTTTTGTATTGTTTTGTTTCGCTCCTATTCTTAATCACCGATAGAAGTAAAATGGCTTTCATATGTCTACCAGAATGAGGATAAATTTGAATGAAGTAAGTGGAGGCAAATCTGAAAGGTGTCAAGTAGACTAAGAAGTATGATTTTTGCTATATTTAATCTGCTTCAGTCTTGTTACCCTCAGAAACTATTATTTTTATACATTGAATATTTTAGGGGCGCCTGGGTGGCTCAGTCGGTTAAGTGTCTGCCTTCATCTCAGGTCATGATCCCAGGTTCCTAGGATCGAGTCCTGCCTTGGGCTCCGTGCTTAGTGGGGAGCCTGCTTCTCCCTCACCCTCTGCAGCTCCCCCTGCTTGTGAGTGCTCTCTCTCTCTGTCAAATAAATAAATAAAATCTTTAAAAAAAATTATTTTATAAGCTGTTCCATAACGTCTCAATCTCTCGCCTACTGCTTTTTATCATTTTGTCCCTATTTTTTTCAACATTTCACTAAATCTCTGATTGATCAACTCTAGGTTCATTTATACAATAGTGCTAAATATTTATTTGGCTTGTTTGACATTCTGGTGAGATAAACATTTTCAATGTGTTTATTTTCCTGAATTATATGTTAGGTACCCCCCTCTCAAAATGTATCATTTTTTTTTTTCCACTTTAAACTTGATCTTGGGTTTGTGTGTAGTAGGTAATTGATCATTGTTTTTAATTAATTTAATGCTAATTTGAATAACAGTACTTTGATGGTCAAATTAGAGTAGACATATACACAATTTTGATTATATATCTTTCTTTTTCTACTTTCTCTGTTGGCAGTAAAATATTTATATTAACAAGAATTTGGGACAAAATTATTGAGATTTAAAAAATACTTCTATGAATTTTTAAATGGAGTATTTTATTATGATTCTCTCGGTCAGTAATTTTGTATGTTTATTTTCCACTTGCTCTTTTCAGACTAATTTAGAGCAGCATTCCTAACATTAGTAATGGAGTTTGACATCCCTAGTTTTGTAAGCAGAAAGTTAATTTGGAGACATTTTTATATTTAGAGAACACTTTCTAATTTATAGAATATAATCTAGAAGCCAGCCTTAATACTTTTTTGTTTATACATCCTTAACAAAGATCACAGTCATTATTGTGGACAGTCTGAATAGGTATAAATGTAAGTCTTATTAAGAATTTCTCAGAAAAAAGATTAACCTGAAGTATAGCTTAATTATTTTGTTGCCTTTATTCAAAATTCTATCCCATGGGTATTTTAATGAGAAGTAGCTGTATAGAAATTTATAGATAAAAGCTGTGAAATGGTACTTTAAAATTAGATACAATTACTAGAAGATGCTTTTCTTTATACTAAAATTTCCATTATTGCATTTAGTATGAGTTTGAGATAATAATCATGCTTTGCTGTATATTCTTTGTATGTAATATTAGTCAATGAAATCACCTCAAGTTACTCGATTAAAACAGTAAATGTCTCAAAAAGCGGAAGCAACAGTTAGAAAATAAATGAAAATGCATTAGGCTACCTCCAAATCAATTCAGGTAATATACTACATAAATTGTAAGATGCATTTAGAGAACTGAGGTGCATGGTAATAGCAGTTATTCAATACATTACATTGCTGATCTTTCCAGACAGATGGTGATGGTAAACTTCTCCTTATATGATTTGGATTTAGTCATTACCATTTAAGAATACAGTATATGTAATGTATGTTATTAGGAATAAAATGAAATGGTGCTTTAAAGCGAAATATTGATTTAAGATAATGCATTAGAAAAGAAGATCACTTGACCTCATATTGGAAAATATTCACAAATATCACAGGATATTTACAGTTATAAAGGCATCCCTTGGAGATATTGTGGGTTCAGTTCTAGAACATCACAATAAAGTGAATATTACAATAAGGTGAGTCAATGAATTTTTTGGTTTCCCAGCACATATAAAGTCATGTTTGCATTGTAGGGTAGTCTGTTAAGTGCGCAGTAATATTGTGTCTAAAAAAATGTACATACCTTAATTTAAAAATACCTTGTTGCTAAAAAATGCTAGGCATCATCTGAGCTTTCAGCAAGTTCTAATCTTTTTGCTGGTAGAGGATCTTGTCTCCATGTTGATGGCTGATCAGCAGTGTGGTAGTTGCTGTAAGTTGGAGTGGCTGTGGCAATTTTTAAAAATGAGACAAAAATGAAGTTTCATCGATGGACTCTTCCTTTCACAAATGATTTCTCTGTAGCATGCAAAACTGTTTAATAGCATTTCATTCACAATAGAGCTTCTTTCAAAATTAGGGTGAATCCTCTCAAACCCTGCTGCTATTTTAGCAACCAAGTTTATGTAATATTCTAAATTCTTTGTTTTCATCTCAACAGTCTCCATAGTATCTTCCCCAGGAGTAGATTCTGTCTCAGGAAACCACTTTCTTTGCTCATCTGTAAGAAGCAACTCTTCACCTGTTACATTTTATCATGAGATTTATCAGGAGATTGCAGTGATTCAGTCACGTCTTCAGACTCTGCTTCTCATTCTGTCTCTTTCCGTTTCTAGCACATCTGTAGTTACTTTCTCCATGGAAGTTCTTGAACCCCTCAAAGTCATCTGTGAGCGTGAATCAACTTCTTTCAAACTTCTGTTAATGTTAATATTTTGACATCTTCCCAAATTAAATTACAAATGTTTATAATGACATCAAGAATGATAAATCCTATCCAGAAAGTTTTCAATTTACTTTGTGCAGATTCGTCAGAGGAATCACTATGTATGGCAGCTACAGCCTTACAAAATATATTTCTTCAATAATAAAACTTGAAAGTCAAAGTTACTCCTTGTTCCATGGGCTGCGGAATGGATGTGGTGTTAGCAGGCATGAAAACAAAATTAGTCTCACTGTATATTTTCATTAGAGCTCTTGTGTGACCAGGTACGTTGTCAGTGAGCAGTAATATTTTGAAAGCAATCTTTTTTCCCCCCTGAGTAGCAAGTCACAACAGTGGGCTTAAAATATTTAGTAAGCCATGTTGTAAACAGATGTGCTGTCATCTAGGCTCTGCAGTTCCGTTTATAGAGCAACAGCAGAATAGATTTAGCGTAATTCTTAAGGACCCTAGGACTTTCATAATGGTCAAAGAACACCATCTTCAACTTAAAGTCACCAGCTATGTTAACCCTAACAAGAAAGGTAATCTGTCCTTTGAAGTTTTGAAGCCAGGCATCCACTTCTTTCTAGCTATGAAAGTCCTAGATGGCATCTTCTCCCAGTAGAAGGCTGGCTTTTTTTCTACATTGAAAACTCTGTTGTTTAGTGTAGCCACCTTCACTGGTGATTTTCTTAGCGAGATCTTCTGGATAACTTGCTGTAGGTTCAATATCAGCACTTGCTGCCTCACCTTGCCCTTTTATATTCTGAAGATGCCTTCTTTTCTAAACTTCATGCGACTTCTGCTAGCTTCAGACTTTTTTTCTGCAGCTTTCTCACCTCTCTCAGCTTTTACAGAATTGAGGAGAGTTAGGGTCGTGCTCTGGATGAGACTCTGGCTTTAGGAAATGTTGTGGCTTGTTTGATCTTCTGTCCAAGACCACTAAAACTTTCTCCATATCAACAGTAAGACTGTTTCCTTTTCTTATCCATGTGTTCACTGGCCTGATTTCAATATTGCTGTGTCTGGGGAAATAGGGAGGCCTGAGCAGAAGGGGAGAGATGGGCAAATGGCAGATTGGTGGAATAATCAGAACAGACATGATATTTATCGATTGAATTTGCCCTTTTTATGGGCATGGTTTGTGACACCCCAAAACAATTATAATAGTAACATCAAAGATCACTGGTCAAGGATCAACATAACAACTATAATAATAATGAAAGTTTGAAATATTGGGAGAATTAACAAAATGTGACACCCAGATATGAGGTGAACAAATGCTGTTGGAGAAATGGCACCAATAGACTTGATCATTGTGGGATTGTCACAGACTTTCAGTATCTACAAAGCACAGTAAAGCAAAGCACAATAAAATGAGGCATTGATGACTGCATTAAAATAAAAATGCCCTTTTCTCAAATATGCACAAATTCTAAGTAGCTATTATTTTGGTTCCTGAAGCAATGGAGAGAAATTTTAGGAAGGGTGCCTGATAAGGAAAATGATTTTCTGAAATAAAACTCTGTTCTGCAAGTTGAGATGAAGTACATTATTCTGGTATGTGTTTCAAAGACAATAGCACTAACCAAATGTATTTATTTTTAAGCGTAAGGGAGAACTATTTGATTTGTTAATTATCAGTTCTCATTAATATTCTGTTTGGAGTTCCTGTCTATAATGTTCATAAACTTTAAAAGTTCTGCTTTTTAAAGTCAGAATGAATCTCAAACAAATCAGTAGAGAATAATGAACCATTACATCCTCATAAACTTGCTAATTAAAAATAACTGAAAACCATTGCTACTATGAAAATCTTTGATGTAAATTCTAAGGTGACAGGAAAGTCAACGATATCATTCAAGGAAAAATGTAGGAATGGCTGTTACCAGTATTGATAAGTTATTTATGGAAATATATTTTAAACTCATGTAAGGCTATTCTAAATAAAGTACAGTGGTTTCAAAAACGTGTAAATATATATATATATACAAGAATTGTAATCAACACTGCTAAACAGGTTTGTGGCATATGTAGTGCATATAACATTGCTCTAACGGAACATGATTATATTGTATGATTTTGTACGTTATGTATTATATGATTCTATTAGTTGGAAAAATTCCTTCCTTACTTGAGAATAAGAAATGTAGCTGTCAAACTGATATTGAGAGTCTTTTTCATTCTATTTAATTATGTGCTTAGATAATTTCATAAAGAAAGTATCATGAGGGGTCAGTAAAAGTTCTGTCTCTGGCCCAAAGAGAACTATTCTGCAGTTTACCTATTTAGCATAGAACATTTTATCCAGCTAAAGAGAAAATAAAAATTAATGTTATCTTCATTAACACTGTCACCGTCATCATTGTCATTGTCATCATCATCAACCCCATTAATATTTCGTGAATTGAGATCTTGCTGGGTGTAATAATGCACTTTCCTAAGTGCTTGAAGTGCATTTTTGTATTTTAATCTTCATGATAAACTTACGCTGTTAAATTTGGACATCCCTGTTAAAAGATAAGGAAAGTGAGGCTCACAAAGTTAAGTAATTTTTACATGATTAGCTAGTAAACTGCAACTAGAGGATTAGACCCTTATGTCAAGTTTGTGTTCTTTTTTTTTTTTTTTTTTTTAAGATTTTATTTATTTATTTGACAGAGAGAGACACAGCCAGCGAGAGAGGGAACACAAGCAGGGGGAGTGGGAGAGGAAGAAGCAGGCTCCCAGCGGAGCAGAGAGCCCGATGCAGGGCTTGATCCCAGAACGCTGGGATCACGCCCTGAGCCGAAGGCAGATGCTTAACAACTGAGCCACCCAGGCACCCCTCAAGTTTGTGTTCTTAAACACCACAAGTCCTAGCTAACATTTTGAAATGACTGCTGGATATTAAGAAAGATATTCACATTTATCCTAATAAATTCCAGATACCTTTCCAACCATCAGTTGGCACACAGAGTAACAAAGCCCAATATATTTCTTACTGATTTACTTCTCATAAGGTGCTAGAAATCCCTATATCTTTCTGTTTGACATGCTACCAATGACCTTGCAGCCTACTTCCACCATATTCCTAATCATTCTGGCTTAAAATCTCTTAAAGAGGACATTCCATACACCTAAATTGTACCCATCAGGTGTAGGTTTTGTTTGTTTTTTCAGCAGTTCCCTTGATGGTCATTTCTTTTGTCGTGAATTTGGGGGAAACATTTTTTTCCTAAATGAGCTATTTTTAAAATCTCCATATTTATTCCCCATGTGATTTCCAATTTCCAAATAGCCTTATCTGCTAGCCTGTTTTGTGGATACACTGTTCTTTTTATATATGTGTTCTACTCCAAAATTTCTAAGACTTCTCATCTTTAATAGGCAAAGCCCAAATTACTAGACATTCCGTTCAGGGATTTTCATGATTTTTTTACCCTCAGCCCTTTATGTTGAAATACAGTTAATTTGGTTCACTCAACATGTTTGTCATTTGTAATATGTTTTTTTGAATTTTCACTTTATATATTTGTTCTTTTATTTTTTCTGGCCTTCTTTCATTTTTGCTTTTCAGAATCCAAATGATATAACTTTCCTTGCCCCATTGAAGATTTCCATGGAAATTTTTACAAAATTAGAATAAATGAAAGAAAATTAAAGCCTTACATGTAGTATACAAAACTAAGTAAGGTCAGTGTTCCTGTTTAGAAATTGTGAAGAATTTATACTATGCATTACACACGCAGGAAGAGATTGCAGTATGGCTCTCTAGCCTTGATCGTAACATTCTCTTAGAAGAAAGACATAGATCCACAAAGGATCCCAAATAAACTTTATTATAATCACTAATGTAGAGGTGACAAAGGCAGGAGATATATTGGGAGCATACCCTTATACTGCTGTGGTGATTAACAATTTAGCACAATGAGAGAAAGGCTGCAAGATCTTCATATTGGCTATGGAAAATAGAAAAACATAGAGGTATCTATAGCTTGATGAGAAGTAATATCAGAAAGAATTAAACTGGGCTAATAGCACATCTGGATGGACCAACCTAGTCAATCAGGACATCGGCTAAGTTGATTGGCAACAAGTGACTTCATATGTACACACCTCACATGCAGCTCAAGGACAAATTACACAGTATATCCAGTCATTCATTTTTTCTGTGCAAACCCCTCAGGCTATATTTCTGACATGTTAAATGAATTTACCATATCCATTTATATTCTTAAAATCAAAGGCACATATTCTAATAGCATTCAGCAAAAACAAAACAAAACAAACAAAAAGCAAGAAAAAATAGATCCTCCAGAAATAAACCCTAAAACGATGCGAGAGCAAGTATTTTATTTTAGAGGTACAGGAAACACCCATATAGGAGTGAAGAAGGGAAAGAGATGGGAAAACAGCCTATAATGGATGGGTTCTCAACTCAACTATACCTGTGGGTGAGTGGAGCCTAATCTCTTAAAAATGGTTTAAAACAGCAGGTCTGGGAAGATGGTGGAGTACAAGGACCGTAAGCTCATCTCATTTTACATATACAGCTATATAACACTCACATCAGTGTAAATAACCCAGAAAATGACCCAAAGACTGGCAGAAAAAATGCCACTACTAAATGTAGAGAAGAGGCCACATCAAAAAGGATAGGATAGGCAGAGAAGCAGTAGGAAGCTAAATGGACTTGCAGGACTGCCCATGGGAAGAAGGGACTAGCAGGCTCCAAGAGGGGAGAGAAATAGACTATCACACCATGGAACCTGCACAGGTAAGATGAATGTCCATAACATTTGGTTTTGAAAACCAGAGTGGCCAAATTTCATGAGTTCCTATAAACAGCAAGACTTAAAAGATGACAAAAAGAAATGGAAAGGCATTCTATGCTCATGGATTGGAAGAACAAATATTGTTAAAATGTCCACACTATCCAAAACCAATCTACAGATATAATGCAATCCCTATCAAAATGCCAAGAGCATTTTTCACAGAACTGAACAAAAAATCCTAAAATTTGTATGGAACCATGAAAGACCCCAAATAGTTAAAGCAGACTTAAAAAAGAAAACAACCCTGTAGGTATCACAATTTCAGATTTCAAGCTATACTACAAAGCTCTATTAATCAAAACATTATGGTACTGGCACAGAAATAGACACATAGATCATGGAACAGAATAGAAAGCCTGGAAATAAACCCACAATTAATCTTCAACAAAGGAGACAAGAATATGCACTGGGAAAAAGACAATGTCTTCAACAACTGGTTTTGGGAAAACTACACAGCTACATGCAAAAGAGTGAAACTAGACCACTTTCTTACATTATACACACACACACACACACACACACAAATAAATTCAAAACACATTAAGGACTTAATATGAGATCTGAAACCATAAAAATCCTAGAAGAGAGCACAAACAGTAATTTTTCTGACACTGGTCATAACATTTTTATAGATACTTCCTGAGGCAAGGGAAACAAAACCAAATATAAACTACTGGGACTACATTAAAATAAGTCTCTGTACAGCAAAAGAAACTGTCAACAAAACTAAAAGATAACCTACTAAATGGGGGAAGGTATTTGCAGCTGACATATCTGATAAAGGGTTAATATCCAAAATATGTAAAGAACTTATACAGCTAAACACCCAAAAAACAAATAATCCAGTTAAAAAATGGGCAGAATACATGAACAGACATTTCTCCAAAGAAGACGTATCAGTGGGCAGCAGACAGATGAAAAGATACTCAGCATCACATAATCTGGCAAATGTAAATCAAAACTACAATGAAATGTCACCTCATTTTGTCAGAGTGGCTAAAATAAAAAATGCAAGAAACAACAAGTGTTGGTGAGGATGTGGAGAAAAAAGGATGTTTGTGTACTGTTGGTGGGAATGCAAACTGGTACAGCCACTATGGAAAACAGTGTAGAGATTCCTCAGGAAATTAAAAATTGAACTCCCCTCTGATCCAGTAATCACCACTACTGGGTATTTACCCCAAGAATATGAAAACACTAATTTGAAGGGATATATGCTCCCCCCCTCTATGTTTATTGCAGCATTATTTACAATAGCCAAATTATGGAAGCAGCTCAAGTGTCCATCAATAGATGAATGAGTTGTATGTATATAGAATAGAATATTATCAGCCATTGAAATCTTACCCTAACAACAACATGGATGGATCTAGGGAATACAATACTGAGCAAAATAAGTTAGAGAATGACAAATGCCATATGATTTCACTCATTTGTGGATGTTAAGCCAAAACAAGCAAGAGAATAAAAAAAGACAAACCCCAAAAACAAAAACAGAAAACAGACTCTTAACCACAGAGAACAAACAGATGGTTGCCAGAGGGGAGTTGAATGGGGTGAGGGATGAGTAAAATAGGTGGCATGGATTAAGAATGTTTATCATGATGAGTACTAGTAGTAACAGAATTGTTGAGTCACTATATTGTACATTGTATGTCAACTATACTGGAATTAAAGCTTTTAAAAAATGGTTTAAAACATACAGCTTATTGTAACCTGACCCTGACCATCACATCAACTCTCAGTCCTGGTTTAAGACTGGGGGCTGTGAGTATTAATTTCTTGGCCTGCCTTTTTGAGTGTATATATGTGGTGCACATTCACTAAAGTTTGGAGAAAGCCCTCAAGCAGACAGAAGCAATTCCTAGCAGTTCGAATTCTCCTGCAAACACTGATTCATAAGGCTGGGAACCTACAGGTGGAGGACCTACGCTTTCTTCTACATATAGGGAACTTGCAAAATATTCTGCAATGTAAAAAGAAGATAGTACTCATAGGGAAAAGAAAATAATAGATTTGGAACATTAAAGTAAGCAAAATGTGGAGCTAAATTTTGTTTTTAATACGTTGCAAACAGCAACAACAAAAACAGATTTCTATCAAAAAAAAAAACAAAACTAAAGGAGGGAGGCTGAATGTCTTTAAGAAATATGAAAGAAATTTGATGAAGTGAAGATTTATTAATAAAACCCCAAAAATGGAAAATAGAAAAAGAGAACTGATATTTTTTTATTGCACCATAAATGACTCCCTTTATTCTCCTACTCATCAACATTTAATTTTGCTTGAGCCTTTCTTTTACATAAACACAGAAGTAAATAAAAAGACTTCATGTATTCTGCTGCTCTTTCCAGGCATCATAGAATCTTTGTTTTTCCTTTACTTCCAGGCTTCAGTAATAGGCTAAACTCAGTCACACTATATCCTTTTTTCTCAACCTAATTTGCTTAAAAAAAAAAAAAAAAAAGCTCAAGGTGCAGTCCACTTCAATCACACTAAAAAAAAAAATGCATGTCCCAAAGAGAAAGTACTTTAATAAACTCCCGGGACACTTTTCAGTCCTTAAGCTCTTTGACCTCTTTGTGCTACATAACACTGCTTGACTGCCCCTTTCTTCTAAAAGCAATATTATCTTCCTTCATGTAAGGCTGTTTTTTTGTTGTTTGGTTTTCTCCCACCCCTGTATCTACTCATTTCCATTGCCTTTGGTTAACATGACTGAATCTTTTGCCAGGTGGGCAAGGAGTATCTGATTGAATATTTCAGTTGATGCCAGAAATCTAAGAATCTAATTGTCTTTTTTTTTTAAGACTTTCAGTAGAATTTCTGCTTTTCCATCTTATTCATGCTTTCACCTTCAGCAGAAATTTGAGTCTCAAACTACTTAAAATTTTGCAGCCAACTGACATACAAAATATCTTTTTTTTTTTCTCCCTTACTGTGAGTTCTTAGCTTTCCATTTCCTCCACTCTGCTGAGTCCCTGACTATTCATTAATCTGTTTTCTAGCTTCCATTTGATGATTTTCTCTCTGATTCTTATTGCATATTTGGATGTAGACCTTTATTTTTATTCCTTTATTGTCCTTTTTTATAAGATACCTGCAATATGGAGAAGTGTGTCAATCCACATTTGCTGTGTAGCAAACAACCACACAACCTTAACGGCATATTTAAGCAAAATCACGTTTCTTAGGCACACATCTGCAGGTCAGTTGGGGTCTCATTTTCAGGCTGAGGGCTGACTGCTCTCTGAAACTCACAGACTTGGTAAGGGCAGCTGTGCATGAAAGCAAGTCATACTGTGCTCTTGCTGAGTGTATTAGCATACCATTGGCAAAGCAAGTTGTGTAGCCATGAGGCCATGCATGGGCGGCTGGGCACTAGTACAGGGGGATGAAAATCTGGAACAAGTAATTCTAGCTACTATAGGACTTAAATACTTGTGCTTAATATATCATATTTAGCCAAACATCCTGAAGGGATGTGTACACATGCATTTGTTTTGTTTTTTGTTTTTAGCACTGAATAATTTTAATGCTCCATTTTAAACACTTTAAAGGCTTTGCATTGTCTTAAGGATGAGTCCTGGTCCTTGATAATCTATACAAGGCCCTTCGTTTGTAGCCCTTGCTTACTTTTCCAATTCACTGTCCCCTCCATCCTCCCCAACACATACCGTACGCTCAGCATTCCATTATTCTTTATCATCAGAATCCCCAGGATAGGATATGGTTTATATCAATTTATGGAATTTGAAGCAGATGCCCTTTTGCACTTCTGAGAAGGTATTTTTAAATCTTTTGTTCCCCCTCAATTAGCCAGAAGTAGCAAAGAAATCTTAAAGCTTCCCTGGCCCAAAGGATTTCCAACAAGCAATGGTATTAGTGAGTCTTTCAAAGCTTCTTCACCAAGTAATATCTCTCCTTCTTGTTGATGTATGTTAATCTGAGCATCTTTTATTTTTTCAAAAATTATGATTAGCTTATTTTCCTTTATCAAAATAAAACAAAACGAATTCTTTTTGAATCTGTACTCCTATTTCTAAAATTCAGGGTTTTCTACAACATTGGCAATTTGAGTTCAGTGCTCATAGGCATGTTATTACTCTGTCCACATGGTACTAGGCATTTTCCTACTCTTGGACTTTTTCTGATTTTTCTTTTTAATGTAATAATCTTAACTTTTTGATTCCCCTGTCTTAAACATCAACTTCAAATCCATCTTTTTATGAAGCCATCTCAATGTTAAAACCAACCATGCCTCTTTCTTCTTTTAAGTTCTCTTCCTTCTCTAAATACTTACCACATCTTTCTTTTCATTCTTAACAACTTTTCTTTTTTATGTGCTGTATTAGGGTCCTTCAAAGAAACAAAACCAAAATGTATATACATAAATGTATATATGTAAACCAGTGAGCCAATTCTTCATAATATATATCCTCGTATATTATTATTACAGAGGAAGATAAATCCTACAATCTGCCATCTACAAACTGAAGATCCAGGAAGGTTGGCAGTAAAATTCAGTCTGAGTCTGAAGGCCTAAGAATTAAGGGATCCAGTGGTTTAATCCAAGTCCTAGTTCTGGAAGAGATGAGATGAGGCAACTCAAGCAGGCAGACCGGAAGTGAAAATAGGTGAATTCTTCCTTCCTCCATCTTTTGTCCTGTTCAGGCCCTCAAGGAATTGGATGATGCTTACCCTCATTGAGGAAAATCCACTATATTGAATTCATGAATTCAAAGGCTAATCTCATCAACAGACACTCTTTCAGACACATAGAAATAGTTTAATCTGGGCACCCTTTGACCAGTTAAGTTGACACATAAAATCACAAGTCCACCCTTTGTCAATTTGACAACAATGTACATCTCCCTAAATTATATTTAATCTCCAAATAAAGACAATGACAAGATCATCATTCTGCCTCACATGATACACTGTCTGTCTAACATGATACAATAGGTGATACAACTATTCTGCCTAACATGATTCAGACTGTCCCGTATAAACAAAAAATGCACTAACATCTTCTCCAGAAGAGGAGGTGAAATTCTGATGCCATGTGTACTCTTCTCCTTGATACCCTGTAATTTAAAAGCTATGGTGTAAAATTAACAGAACTGAAACACTATGATATAAAATCAATGATCTTATATTACATGATAAAGGAATAAGAAAGGAAATAAAACAAAGATATACACACATAAGTATAGCAAAGTAAGGGGGAAATATGATAATTATGTTCTAATTTCTGTAATTGGTCATGTGGTCATCCCTGGTATTTATAACTACCTTCTTTCACTACCTGTTCTGTATTCTCTTTACCTTTAGCCTGCACCTCAGCTAGTTATGCATCTTTACATGGTCGGGTGACCCAAACCTTCATTCTGAAGGGTGTGGACCATTATTAGTCTTGCTTGGATTGCATTCTTAATACTTTTCTGTTGACCTTATTCATAGTACATGGTAATACTGAAGGACACCCACCCTAAGGGTTGTTCCCTACTACAGACAGACTCCTCTTTACCTCCATTGTGCAGTAGTAATTCAGTTTCCCCTTGGTAGACAGAAACAGTCATCCCCAGCCATCACCTTAACTTCCTTTTTTTTCAATTGATTCAATTGAGTGGAATCCAAAGTAGCTATGAGTCTGATAGATTTACTTATGAGTATTACTTGTTCATGGCACACTTCTTTACATGTATTGACATTTGAAATGTGAGTTATTAACAAGGTGTTTTTTACTTGGTGCTTGGAGATGTGCTGAAGTTTTAGAGATTTTCCCTAGCAGTGAAATTTATTATACATATACACTTTTTGAAAAGGACAGCTTAAACAAACAAACAAACAAAAACACTTCATATGCAAATTACAGTGTCGGCCAATACAAGAGGCAGCATCATTTGATGTAAGAACAACCAAATTTGCTCTGTCATATTCAGAGTCCTTGGCTCTTGAATTCTCTCTAGTGAATTTGACCAAGCATGACTCATCAGGTAATATTTTAAATGAAGTTCCTTTCTATTCGTACTGTGATTTTTTTAAAAAAGTAATATGATAATGCTCATTTTAGTAGACACGATGAGCCAACTGAAAATACTAACCTCTGGCCCCTTACCTTCTCCAATCATGCGGAGAGTTTGTAGTTTAACTAAAGAAGTTGCCAGTGAAAACAATGCAGTTGCCCTGTATGTCATTTATAGTCTCCCCAATCAAATAAGATCTTATGAAGACCAAAAAAATTCTTCAGTTTGATACAGAGCTGCTGAATGCCAAGAAATACTTAATGTATCAATGTCATAATCGGTTCTGGATCATTACCACTATCATAAAAAAAGCTTCATACTCACCATGTTGAAAGAGCCGTTCACTTGCTGTGATGCGTATCTGTATTTTGTTTGACAAAAAAAGTACCCAAATACAGTGCATGCACAGCATTTACAACACCAAGAAAAGCTAACGAAATTCAAACTCACAACTACTATAGTTTACACACATGCACAAACACACACTACATTCGCAGCATAAAAATGCTGCCCCACAAAATCTTCCCTTTCATTTATTTCCCGTGACATATTCTAAAATTATTATTTCACCAAATACTCATTTTTTGTTCTTGTATATTCAATAAACATGAAGATCCCATCAACCATACCTGTTGTATTTAATTTCCCAGAGATGATCATAAGTAGAATGTATAAATGTTCTATATGTTACATATCTTCATTTAAATAATTCCTCTGTATATGCTACATCACTCCAAAATATATAGTAAATATTTCGTAATTCAGCATTTCTCTGGAGAGACATGGATAAATAAAGTTCCTAGTGGTGAAATGTTACAGTCACAACCTTTTTCTATTACTAGTTAAAAGTCTCTAACAGCTCTGCCTTGGGTTAAGAGTGTGGGTTTCAACACCGCTCATGATGAAGCTGGAGTGCTAGTGTGTCACTGACTTTCTGCATGGCTTTGAGAAGTCACTTCTCTTTAAGCATGCTTCTTTAACTATAAAGAGGATGGAAACTAAAATCACAGGCTATTCTGAACATCAAGTGAGATAGTGTGTGTTTTTAGCATAGACCTGAACCACATTACGTATACAAAAATGTATGTTAATGTTGTAAGTCATTTGAGGAATTTTAGCTGCCTCTCTATGTTTTAAGCTTTTCCATTAAAATTATCCCATTGTCAAAGGATGAACAGCCTAGGTGAGCTCTGACCTCCAACTGAGAGCCCATTTTGTTTTGTGAATACTCCCAGGTGAACAGATCAGATCTCACTTGTTAAATCCTCATACTGATTACTCTATTAATTTCTAACTTCTTATCTATAGTAATGAGAGAAAGAAATTGGGAGTATTACAGTAGGAAGACCTTCATATAATCCAAACGAAGTTTGATTTTGGCCCAAAACAAATATGTTAGAAATAGTTTCATGTAGATACAGTGCCAGAATCTGGCTGCTGAACCGCTCTGGGCAGCTTTCCTTAATTATCTATGGAAAACTTCATTACCACCAAGTTTTTTTCCACAAAGTGGCATTCATTTTGAGAAAATTTCCTCCTTCACAAAAACTCCCTCATACCTCCCCTCTTTGTTACATAGCACAATTTTAGTGAGTCGGAAGTTACAGAAATTGAGCTCAAATTTGATTAAGCTAATACATAATTATTATATTCTTCCCTTTTTATTGAGTAAAATTTATATATGACATTATATTCATTTCAAGTGTACAGCATAATAATTTGGTATTTGTATATACTACGGAGTGCTCACCACAGTAAGTCTAGTTACCATTATCACCATATAATTGATTCCCTTCACTCTGTTCACTCACATTCATAAATTTTCTTTATCCTTTCAAAGAACCATCATTTAGTTTCATTGATATTTTCTATTTTTTGTCTCTATTTCGTTTGTTTCCATTCTGATCTTTATTTTGTTTTTCTTCCTCCTACTCATGTGGGTTTTCATTAGTTCTTCCTTTTCTAGTTCCTTTAATTGTAATGTTAGATCTTTAACTTGAAATTTTTCTTGTTTCTTCAGGTAGACCTGTATTGTGAACTTCCCTTAGAACTTTTTAACTGCATCCCATAGAGTTTGGATTATTTTATTTCCATTTTGATTGTCTTAACATATTTTCAGCTTACTCCTTTGATTTTCTCATTGATGTATTGGGTATTCAGTAAACTGATGGACCCATTGGTTCTTTAGTAGTCTGGTGTTTTATCCTCCGCATAGTTTTGTGATTTTTCCAGTTTTCTGTTTTAAATTGATCTATAGTTTCATACCATAATGACAGAAAGAGCTTGATATGACTTCAAGTCTTCTTAAATTTATTGAGACTTGTTTTGTGGCCTAATATGTGATCTATCCTGGCAATGTCCCATGTGCACTTGAGAAGAATGTGTATTCTGTTGGTTTTGGATAGATTGTTCTGTATATAAGTTTATCTGGTCTACTGTTTTGTTTAAGGCTGATGTTTCCTTATTGATTTTCTGTCTGGGTGATCTGTTGATGTAATTGGGGTATTAAAGTCCTTTACTATTTTTGCACTGCTGTCAGTTTCTTCCTTTAGGTCTGTTAATATTTGCTTTACATATTTTAGAATTCCTATGTTGGGTGCATAAATATTTATGAATGTTATCTTGTTAGAATGATACCTTTATTATTATGTAATGCCCTTCTTTTTCTTGTGTCACAGTCCTTGTTATATCTGTTTTCTGTGATATAAGTACAGCTACACCAGCTTTCTTTCATTTCCATTTGAAGGGAATATCTTTTTGTATTCCTTTACTTCACTCTACAGTGTGTCCTTAGTGAGTTTATTACAGGCAACATATAGATGAAACTTTTTTTTTTTTAAACTAATTCAGCCACTCTATGTCTTCTGATTGCAAATTTAGTCCATTTACATTTATTGTGATTATTGACAGGTTTGTACTTATTGCTATTCATTAATTGTTCTTCCCTTTTCTTTTTCTCTTGCTGTCTTCCTGTGTGATTTGATGACTTTCCTTAATGTTATGTTTAGATTCCTTTCCCATTATCTTTTATATACCTACTATAGGTTTTTGCTTTGTGGTAACCATGAAGTTCACATATAACAGTATGTATCTGTATACACCCCCCTGCACACACATGCACACACTAGTCTATTTTAGTTGATGTCAGCTTAAATTTCAACACATTCTAAAACCTCTACATTTTTACCTCTGCCATGCTTTATGTTTTTGATGTCATATTTTCCACCTTTTTATTTTGTGTATCTCTTAACTGATTATTGTAGTTATAGTTAATTTACAACTTTTGCCTTTTAACCTTCATACTAGCTTTATAAATGGTTAATCCACTACCTTTACTATATATTCAAATTGAAAGACTGTACTTTCAGGGATCCTTTCTATAGTTTGTTACCATATATTCAACTTTACCAATCAGATTTTTACTTTCATATATTTTCTTATTATTGGTTTGTGCCCCTTTTTCAGCTTAAAGAAGTCTCTTTAACATTTCTTGTAATGCTAGTTTAGTGGTATCGAACTTCTTTAGCTTTTTTTTTTTTTTTTTTAAACTGTTTATCTCTCCCTTAGTTCTACATGATAGCCTTGCCAGGTAGAGTATTCTTGGATAGATGTTTTTTTCCTTTTCAACACTTTGCATGAATATATCATGACACTCTATTTTGGCTGCAAAATTTTCTACTGAAAAATCAATTGATTGTGTTATGTGGGTTCCCTTGTACATAGCATGTTGTTTTTTTCTCACTGCTTTTAAGATCTTTTTTTTTTTTTCACAAAAGTTTGTATTATGCCATTTTGCTGTTAGAAAAGACATACATTAGTACCTGTTTTCACTAACTGAAAGAAATCTGAAGAAGATTTTCTTTTATGAAAAAGGACAAAAAGCAAAAATAGCATCAGAATTTGTTTTGCAGTGAGCCTTTATAGAGGTTTTATAGAGGCATCATGCACCCTGAGCAGGAATGGCCCTGCCAGGCTCCTTCCCCAGGAATCACATTCAGAATCTCAGTATTAAGCTTTAACTATGTGAGCATCTGTGCTTTATTTATATTCATTTTGTGCATCCATTAGCAAGATGTGTCCTAAGGTATTAGAAAAGCCTAAGAGAGGTTATTTTTTTGGGTCTGGGAATACTAAAAAAATTTATATATAAATTAATGGTAACTGCTTCTTTGCTTTTCCCCATTTCAGCTTACAAAGGGTTTCATAGGAACACTCTATTTTTGGATAATTGTGGAAAGTTGTAGTCTAATTTCAGAGGGTGTTTTTTTTTTTTTGAAATATATAATATCTCACAGTGTATTTCTTGCATGGCATAAAAATATGAATCTCGGAGGAGTTTCCATAGCTATTCCAAAATTCAATATTTCTGATATTTAGCCTAAGCATTATTTATTTTTACTTTTCTGCACATACAGCCAGGTATTTAACAGACATTGTAAGGGGATACATTTAGGTAAGTTCTATAGTAATGATAAGATACAGCTGAAGATTGCTTTTTAGTTTCCTTAGATAAATCACATCTCTGCCACCACATGTCATCTGGGGACTGTCTTGTCATTTTTTTTTTTACCCATATATTTTATTTCTGTTTGAGTCTATATTTATTTAAACATGGAACTCAGCACTTTCACTGGTTCAACAGGAAATCCATCATACTATGCATTTGGAATTATTCATGAACAACTGAAAGTCACAGGGAAATCCATAAAGGGTCATGCCATTTATCACACACCCTCTGTCATCTTACAAATCACTGTTATCCTCTCACCAACTCCTTCATGCATTCCCCTTTCCATCTGTCCTCTTCTCTAGCTACAATTTATCTTCCCTCTATTGTGCACAGTATTTTCCTTCTTCCTCTCAAGCTCTTGAGGTCAGAGCTTCCATAACACATTTATTTGTTTTTTTTCCTATAAAGATTTATATCTCCTTAAAATGAATTGTTTACCTGTGTGAAGAATAAAATTTATTCCTCCCATTAGAAATGATGATGTGTATGGAAAAATGAATAGCTTGCATTTTTGTGTGTATGTGCATTTCTGTGCATGCACATATGTGTGTTTATGAGAGAGAACAGCATGATGTATATACATAGGATAATGATTAATGAAGATAGATAATGGTGACCAGTTATTATAGCCCATATTCTCTAGAAAACAGGGTCTGAGGCAAGGATTAAAAGTGCTTATACTTTAAGAAGAAGGTGAAAAACCAGAGAGGTGAAGGTGAGAAAATAAGGAAGTGATGCGGGGAAAGATGTTAAGCAATGCCAAGTAATGCATTGCTGTGCTTGACACTGCAGGCAATGATCTACAGAGTGGCATTCATGAAACTTCTTGGTCCTAGTTGACACAGAAATTATCCTTTGGAGAAAAAAGGTGGGAAGATTTTTTTTCACACAGCTACTTCTAAAGTCCCAGTATAAACAGTTGACTTCTTTTAGAGAGAGACAAAGAGAAAGAGAAGGGGAGGAACAATGCTTTGTCTTTCAGTAAGAATGGCTTCCAATAATAATCTTCTTAAACACAGAACCAACAATTTTGGAGGGCAAATTGTTCATTGTGTGGGACTATCCAGTCCATTCCTGGCATCCTTGGGCTTGTTCATTGACACAAGTTGTACTCCCTGTTACTATGAGATCTGAAAATGCCTTCATGTATTTCTCAAGGTGGGGTAAATACCACCCTTATTTGGGGTCCATTATTAATCCAAATCATATTATATTTTAATCAGTGAACAGTTCAGCTTGAATCTTGACATTACTTATAATTTCATGTCCAATATCTATTTGGTTACACACACCTTTTCTAGACAGGGTATTGCAAATTTATATCATATGGTTAACTTGGCAACCAAAAGCTCTTTTTCATCCTTTGTCTAGTCCCTAAAATGTTAATTTACCTCAGGATTCTATTTTCAGCTTTGGTCTTATTCTCCCCTCTCTATTAAAAGGATGTAATTGACTGTCCTGGTTTTAACTTCCATACATATACTGAAGACTACTAGATATAAATTTCTTGCTGAGGATTCTCCATTGAGCTTAAGAAATGAATGCCTAATGTGCTCTGGACACCTGTACTTGGATGCATCAAAGACACCTGAAACTCATTATCTCTAAAGGCGAATTCATATTTCTTGCTCCCAGACTGGTTTATATTCCCATGCTTTTTCATTTGGTGGAAGATACATTTATTCTCTTACACACATTAGAATATTGTAAAATTATCCTTATATTTTTTTTCTTCACCTCCCATATCTAATCCTTCAAAAATCTCGGGAATCTTATTTTTGTACTGGAACAGGCAAAACCACTTTATATATTAGCCGTCAGTCACTACACAAAGGCTTAAGTCCTATAAAATCAAGAACTGTTAATATATAGCTGGTTATAAATGTAATATAAATTATATAAATAGTATCCTGTTACTGCTCTTATTTAATATTATATCTGGAGAACTTCTTGCTTTTTGTTGGTTGGTTTTACTGGCTACTGGGAACACGTACATTATTAAGGGAAACACTTTACAAATTAATCAGAAAACACAACATGAAACAAACATGGATAACATTACTCCTTTGTTGTTCTGACATCTAAATTAACCTAATAAATCATAGGAGATAAAATTTCGAAGAGGTTTTTGTTTTTGTTTCCTTATCAAAATTCTTTATCAGTATTGGCATTATATAGGATCCAATAATAGATCCAATATATGCAAGAGGTTCCACAATTCTAGAATTAAGTGTTTCCTTGTTACTAGTCATTTAGAATGCTTTTGGACAAGAATCAATAGCAATAAAATCATACAAATATTAAGTTGTGATTGAGTTACTTTGGACTTAATTTTTTAATACTGATTTGGCTTTTGATTTCATTGTCTCTTAGGTTTGGAATTTGTATCTAGGAAAACGTAACATCTGAGGATAATTAGATCATGAAAATAAAGTATTAGATCATGAAAATAAACTAAATAAATTTTAGTTTATTAAAAGAAAAACAGGAATGGAAGGATAAATATTTAGGAGTCAAATTTGGCTTATATACTTCTTTAATATTTCATTTGCAACTTTTTACTGATTAATAATTATAACTTGTTGCCAAATATTGGCTTACCTAGAAAGAAAAGACATGTATTCCATTCATCAGGTCTCACCTTCTCAAGAAAAATGTGAATATGGTTCTTGTCTTGCTGAAGCCACCTCCAAGCTGTCTCAGCAGGTAGCAATATTGGGCTGAAGCATTTGACATACTGAAGGAGGATGAAAGCATTAGTATGCCCACCTAACAGGTACAATAAATCTGGTCCATTCTGTGTTAGAATATTTTAATGTTGAGATATATAAATCTGGGCCTCCATGGTTTGGCTGCTGTTGTGTAGATGGCCACATCTCCACATGGATCTGGTAACATTTGTGTCTCATAATTTTGATAGGAAAAGACAGGGGACTCTAGGAGCATTTTAGATTTCTGTAAATTATAAGCTTGCATGGCTTAAACAAATTACTCATAATTTCTTGAATATGGTTATTAACTCATAGCCTCATAATCTTTATAGTTTTGATATAAGTATTTCTAATCTTCCTTGATTCTGAAACTGGAGTAATTTAATTAGACAAAATCTAGACAGTTTGTAAAGATGCAATTACTTTTTATTTTTTTAACACAAGCTCATTTTAACACATCAATGTTAAGTTTCACATCCAGTAAAGGACAAAATTATTTTTAAAAATGCATTTGAAAATACATTTTTCCTAAGTCAAAAGCAGATGGTATATTTAATATGAAGTTATTTCTAAAGATGTTTTGTTTTACATGTTTTAGCATATATTAAAGTTAGATTATATTATCAATATCAGCATTTATTTTGTGAGAAAATGAGACTTGTGATCACAGGTTATTCTTAAATATATATATATTCTTAAATATATATATTCTTAAATATATATATATATTATGGCATCTTTCAGCACTCACTATAAAGATGGCTGGAAAGATCTTAATGTCAATCAGATTAATATTGATTATAGCAAAGGACTATCAAAGACTTTAACACTATAGATACAAAGATTAGTTCAGTTAAATATAACATTATATTATCACTTATTTTTTTAAGTTAATGACATGTTTCTTAAATAGAAGTTATTTTTTATTTTTTTTATTTTTTTATTTTTTTTAAAGATTTTATTTATTTGACAGAGATAGAGACAGCCAGCGAGAGAGGGAACACAAGCAGGGGGAGTGGGAGAGGAAGAAGTGGGCTCATAGCGGAGGAGCCTGATGTGGGGCCCGATCCCATAACGCCAGGATCACGCCCTGAGCCAAAGGCAGACGCTTAACCGCTCTGCCACCCAGGCGCCCCTAGAAGTTATTTTTTAAAAAAATTATTAGGACCTCTTTATGACAAGTATTTCTAAGATAAATACAGTTCAAGACATCTTTTTGTAGCTTATCTTCTAGTCCATTTTATATATACATGAAATAATTTCTTTTTTAATGGAAAGGGGACATAAATAATACAACTTTGATTTTTTATAAATAGCATTATTATTCCAATATTGTTACACAGCCATATATTAGTGTAAGCTATTGAACTATTATAAAAATTTTGTGTAAAAATCATTGCTTTTCTTTTTAAGAATAGATTTGAGTGAAATTGTTTTTGTGTGTGAGAGAGCATTATTATTAAAGATTTTTTTAGAACCTAAAGTGGAATTAGTCTTTTTAATATGAATATGCTTTATTAAAATATATATTAATGTATAAGTTAGGTATATTCTTCATAATATGTAATATCATATTGATATTAAGGGACATCTATTAATCTATCTACCAATCTATCCATCTATGAGGGTCAGGCAATGATATTTTAAATTTAACTTTAGACTGTTAAATAAAATCAGGCTCCCTAGTTAAAAACAAATGATATCCCACAGCACTCAGAATAAAAGTCAAAATGTACCTCTCAAAATTTGCCTTTTTCCCACCAACCTGTCCTCCTCTCCTTTCAGTTTTGCTGATTTTAATTCTTTTGCCCTTCTACCCTAATCAGTTTACTGTTCTCAATATCCACCTATGAGGTCTTATCCATTGGCTTTTGCACCTGTTACTTTTGTCTGGAATGCTCTTCTCCAGTATATCTGCAACACTTGCCTCCCTCATCTCCTTCAGGCTCAAAAAGTGCACTCTCACTGAAGCCTTTCCTCATAACCTTATTTCAAATTGCAACCTTCTCCCTTAGCATTCCTTATTCTCCTCTTCCTAATTTACTTTTCTCTGAGCACTGAGCACTAGCTTAGATGCATATTATATAATGTTATTATATGTTTATTTGCTGTCTCCTTTCCAGTAGAATGTAAACTTTATAAAGTCCCCAGTTTTGTCTATTTTGTTCACTATATGTCCTCTGACATAAATTAGTTATTCAAAAAGTATTCATAGATTGATGAATAAGTAAAAAAAAAAATACAAAATTCAAGGAGAGGCATGATTTCATTGCTAATTGTTGTTTTAGGACTGTCCACATAGCATAACTAAGAACATGAGTCATGAGCTTTCTTTGAAATTATTTTTAATCATTTGCTCAATATGAATTATACTAAATATGATTCAGATAAATCAATTAGATTATAATGTTTTAGATAGTATATCAGTTGACTTATAGAATTGCTCATAAATTAAGATAATTTCAGATTTTATTGATCAGATTTCATTTTTGTTCCTATTATATTTCCATTTCATTTTTAAGTGCTATTAGACAAGAAATATGGGGGTGAGGGAGTGTGGTTTGTGGAGCTAGTTAGCTATCCCAAAATGCCATAGGCAATTGAAGTACAATGAATATCTGGTATTTCCCCTTTGGTTAAGTTTTTGTGTGTGTGTGAACTTGAATATGTGAGAAGGCTAAGTCTCTTTGGGAAAAACAGCTGCTCATTAAAACCTAAAACAATATAGTCATATATGTTCCATCCTTGTTTGTAAAAATAATAAAAATATAAGGATTTTCCAAGGGAATTAGTGAGCACAAATGAGTCTTTTGGATTCATTTTAATAAAAATAACATTGAAAACAGATATTATACAGTGACATTATAATAAATTTCTAGAAGTTTAATATTTAAAACACTTTTCTGGAATTTAAATTTTTCCTTTAAAGTTTTCAAAGTGTCAGTGTGAGAGGTGACTGCCTACTGTATAGATTTTAGTTCAATGGCTGATGAGGGTCTCCCAGAGTTTGTAAGGATGTCCAAATGAAAGGAGCCCAGGGTGTAAGGTAGATTTTCCATGACCTAGAAATTTCATTTGTTTTAAATTTATAATATTTCTAATGATATTTCATATTTTTAAAATTATTAATGGATTCACCTGAGTGTTGGCCTTTTTTAAAGGTAAAAAAGATCTCTTTTGTATCTAACATACAAAATTTTGTATCATTCTAGCCATTGTGTGAATTTACAGAATTATTTCCTAATGACCTAGGGGTTTTCTTTGCTAGGTCTTACAAAGGGCATTAGATGCTTCTAAATTACTTGACAACAACTTGGCCAGAACTTGACTAATGTTGCTTCTAGCATGCTGGCACCCTGACCCTTGAATCTACCTGGCATGTCTCTTGACAGCTTTCGCTCATTCCTGCTGTCACTCTGGAAGACCTGACAGATCATAGATCTGTGACCATATTCCCATGAGTTCATCACCTGAGAGTTGTCTGACTGATATATTTGATCTCAGGCCTGAATTCCTTTCTGGCTCCTGGTTTGTTGACCTGAACGAATTCCCAAGAGGCCGTTGGTTATCAGTCAGCATCCACAACTCAAGCCCAACTCATCCTTGGCTTTGATCACCAACTCTCTAACCTGAAAAACCAGAAAAGAAAACAAAGAAAATTGGAATTGACAGTATGCATAACTGCTTAGCTGTCTGTCAAAAGATACTCTGTGATAAAGTCAGTATATGTCTGCGATCCCAAGTCAGGAAGTTCTGAAATGCCGTCCTTTTATTTCCAAGTGCACATGGGTATCAGAGATTACACTCTTATGAGAGATCAGAATGTCTAAATTCTGGTTTATTTTCCCTGTTGTATTCCTTTTTGCATTTTTATGAAGCTTCTTTTATATACTACTGACAATACATTAGTAATTTGGCTGTTGGGTGTGTTATTTTTTAAAGATGAGGTCTGTGCTGTAATAATCATCTTCTGGCCATCCTTGACTTTCTGATAAATACTTGTCATGAGTCATCTTCGTGATTCATTATCTAGGTGAATCTGGGTTTACATTACCTGAGATTTGTTACTTTTTTGAATCATAGCTGTACAAAGTTGCAAATGAATCATCTTCATAGAAATTGATAGAAATTACTGATCAACTCTTACAGAGAGCCGGATTTTCAAATATTAGTAAGTTACAACAAATCTTACTGCCCGAGCCACCTGTCAAGAATTTGATTTAGTGTGACTCACTGATGGAAATTATTCATCAGAATTGATTATAAATATTTTAAGAGAATAGTTATAAATTCATCCTTGAAAATCTGGTGTTTTAAAATGATTAAAGTTTTTGAAGTTCTATGTGAACATTTTAATTTAATTCACAGAACTTTGAATTATACAAGTAAGTACATCAAGACAATTGAGTAGACGAAAAAGTGATGTTCACTAGGGAAGATATACATCCCAGAAGGCTTCAATAATACATCTTAACTGTAGCATTTTCATATAGTTTTATTTAAAATATGGCATATAAGTTGTTTATTATAGCTATATTTGCAAAAAATGTGAAGAAATACCCATGCTAATAAATAATGGGATCAGGTTAGGTTTTAGTAGTCTCCATACATTAAGAATGCAATCAGGAATGAAAGACTCAAATTTACATTAGTAAGTTCAGAAACAATTTTCGTCTTATATATTTCTTTCCTTCCTTTAGATCTTACAATCAGTTCAGAAGGATGAATCTCTAGATTATTTTACTTCACACTTGGTATATACTTGATGGATAATAAAGCATTTGCTGTCATTTAAAGCTGAATGATTGATTTAATGTTTAGAAAATTACAGGAATATTTTGCTATTATATTTCATGTGTTTGTGCTATGTTAATTGAATATGTTGGCTGTGTGAGTAGAATAAAAAGTGTGAGAAGAAAAATTCTCTGCACATAAGACAGACATTATTTTACTAGAATAAGAGCATAAACAATTGGGAAGGGAGGATTAGTGTCTGGCAAATTTGGTAGTAGCAGTAGTAATGTCCTGGATGGATCTGTAAAGATTTGCCTCATTCTGAGGAAGTGGTCACTTTCTAAAACTGTAGTTATTCTCTCCATAGGAGCAAAATTCTGGCCCCTGATGAAATGTTTTGAATACTAGATAACTAGGAAGTTATGCAGATAGCACATCTTTACCTGTGCTATTACATGAAATTAGATATACTATGTTTAATAAAGCAATTGCTTATGACCAAATTAATTATGAAAATACCTAATTTCTTGTTCAATCTTTTAGAAAGATCATTTTAGCTGTGAGTTAAAAAATCTTTATAAAAATCTTAAATAATTCTGTGACATTTCTTCTTAGAAGTAATTATCTAAATGTTGCAGTTGTTTTCAGAAAAGGTAAAACATTTACTTTCTGGGACTCCTGGGTGGCTCAGTTGGTTAAGCGTCTGCCTTTAGCTCAGGTCATGATCCCAGGGTCCTGGGATCCAGCATGGCATTGGGCTCCTTGCTCAGCAGGGAGTCTGCTTCTCCCTCTGAGCCAATCTCTCTGCTTGTGCTCTCTCTTTCATTCACAAATAAATAAATAAAATATTAAAAAAAAAACATTTACTCTCCTCTTTTACAAAAAAAAATTAGAAAAAATAATTTTATTTTTATGAAACTAAAAACATTTTATTCGGAGGACAGAATGATACACAGTCACATTAGATATGAAAAACTTACGTTGTGAAATAAGTAAATTAAATAGAAAAGAGCTATAACTTGCATCCACTCTGATTTAGAATTCTCATGGTCTCCATGAAACAGACTGAGTGATCCATAATTGCATCTTAAATTAGACCTTTGAAGTGATTAACCTCCCTAGCCTTGCCTTTTTCATGAATATATTATTTTTATATTATCAAAACAGTCTTTTCTTTTGAGAAGCGTTAAAGACCTGTTGTTATTTTTCTATATTATAGAAGTATTTAGAAAGAATTTATTAGTGTACTTAGGAAAGGGCTAATAGAAATGTTCTTCAAGTTTGATCCAAACAAGCATAGCTTACTAGAGAAGCAGATGCCTTAACAGCAGGGGTATGGAACCTGTAGATTAAATCTGAAGGATTATAACTGGGCACATTTACTGAAAGCATCCTCTCTGATCCTCTAATGCAAAAAGAAAATGTGAAAATTAAAAGGTCAAAGAATAAGGGTGGAACTGTGAACTTAATGACTCCTCATGTTTACATCCAAAGAGCTATGAAAAAGCGTAACTTGAAAATTAACTTTTACCATAGACCACTTTGCTTCTTGGAAAAATGATGAAATTTTTAATGCTGAGTTGCAGGCTTTGAAATAAGAATAAATTATAAAGGGATGAAAAGACAGTGATTTGCTTCATTATTATGATTATAAAAACAGGATTTTTCTTTAAGAAAATGATACCAGATTCTATAATGTTTGTATGTGTATGAAAATTCTTCCTTACTTACACTGTCTCACCATCTTAAATAGCTCCCTCACTAAAAATGAAACTAGTGTTGATATGGATGGAGGAAATCTTTGTTCTAATACCCTCTTTCCAAGTACCAAATACCTCTGTTTTATTCACAGTTCTGTAGATGTGTTGTCACTTAAGTCATCATAAATACCAGGTATAAATTGAGTGAGAACGAAAAGAGGAACTAATGCAATGGTTTAAAATTGCAAGTTTATGAAAAGAAATACTTGAACGATGTGCACATTCATTTAAGATTGACCATAATAGAAGAAAATAGGCAAAACTAGTGGCACTTAAAGGGGTAAGAGGTAAAAAAATAACCAGGAGCAGCCAAACACGAGGTATCAGATAAATTAAGTTGGGTCGACCATCCAAGTTATTTCTTCCTTTTCATTATATTGAATGCCAAGGAGGCAGGGAATCAAGAACTATATTTATTGTCATCGCTCTTCCAGTCACATCCAGAAATTCATATCTGTGAGGGGGGGCTATTTATCAATCATTACTGTAAATCAGAAAAGTCACTATTTTTGTCTTAAAGTAATTAGATATGTGTGTGATGTTAAAATACATGAATGTGCATCCACATTTACCTACAAAAAATTAACACTTTTTAGAGTATTTATAATCATGAATATTTATTTAAAATAGATATTTTATAGAAGCCCTAGTAGATATAGTAATTGTAAAATACATGATTAATATTTTTAACAAAACCAAAATTATTAGTATATACACTAAGTATATAGTGTCTTTAGTATATAAACTAAGAGAAAATACATACAGCAAGATAAATGTTCTTAATTATTATCAATCACTTTGGAATGATTCTCTTAATGCTATAATTTTCTAATGTTAATATAGGTTAAAGTTATATATTAGAAAGAAAGAATATATATATATAAATATACACACATACATATATATGTGGGAGTTATTTCCCACTTTTAAGAAAAATTAATTTTTTAAGCAATACTTTTTAAAAATATCAGAATTTTGAAAAATTACAGCAACCCAACATCCAACATACATGCTAGGATATAAATACAGTACAAATATATTGAAATTTATAGTAAGTGAATATTTCTCAAATTATAAATGTTAAAACACATATTTAAAAATATCCTTCCAAAATAAATATTTAAATTCATTCTACACAATTCCTTCTTTTTTTTTCCTTCAAATTTTTATTTAAATTGTAGTTAGTTAACATACAGTGCAATGTTGGTTTAAGGAGTAGAATTCAGTGATTCATCACCTACATATAACACCCAGTGCTCTTCATATCAAGTGCTCTCCTTAATACCCATCACCCATCTAGCCTATCCCCCAACCACCTCCCTCCATCACCCCTCAGTTTGTTCTTTATCTTTCAAGTCTCTTGTTGTTTCCCTCTCTCTTTTTTTCTGTCCCCTGCCCCAATATGTTCATCTGTTTTGTTTCTTAAATTCCACATTTGAGTGAGTCATAGGGTATTTGTCTTTCTGTGACTGACACATTTAGCTTACCATAATACTTTCTAGCTCTCTCCATGTCATTGCAAATAGCAAGAGTTCGTTCTTTTTGCTGGCTTAGTAGTATTCCATTGTGTATATATACCACATCTTCTTTATCCATTCATCAGTCAGTTGACATTTGGGCTCTTTCCATAGTTTGGCTGTTGTTGATAATATTGCTATGAATACCAGGGTGCATGTACCCCTTTGAATCTGTATTTTTTATCCTTTGGGTAAATCTCTAGTAGTCCAATTGCTGGATTATAGGGTAGTACTATTTTTACCTTTTTTTGAGTAACCTCCAAACTGTTCTTCCGAATGGCTGTACCAGTTTGCATTCCCACCAACAGTGCAAAAGGGTTCCCTTTTCTCCACATCCTTGCCAACATCTGTTGTTTCCTGTGTTATCAATTTTAGCCATTCTGACAGGTGTAAAGTGGTATCTCATCGTGATTTTGATTCTTATTTCTCTGATGATGAGTGATGCTGAGCATCTTTTTATGTGTAGGTTAGCCATCTGGATGTCTTCTTTGGAAAAGTTTCTATTCATGTCTTCTGCCCATTCCTTAACTGGATTATTTGTTTTTTGGGTGTTGAGTTTGATAAGTTCTTTATATATTTTGGATATAACCCTTTATCAGATATGTCATTTGCACATATCTTCTCCCATTCTGTAGGTTGCCTTTTAATTTTCTTGATGGTTTCCTTTGCTGTGCAGAAGCTTTTTTTCTTGATGGAGTCCTAATAACTTCATTTTTGCTTTTGCATATGTAGTAAGAAGTTGCTGTGGCTGAGATCAAAGAGGTTGTTGCCTGTGTTCTCTTCTAGGATTTTGATGGTTTCCTGTCTCACATTTAGGTCTTTCATCCATTTTGAATTTATTTTTGTATTCTAACATAACATTTTGAAACATTCTTTTAGTCCATTTCTTATTAATATCTTGATGTACAAATTTCATTAACATCTTTAGCACTTGTAAGAACAAATTAAAGAAAAAGTTTTCTTCAACATGCAATTCAGGAAATATATTTTAACAACCTACTCATTAAACATTTCCACATTTAAAAATCAAATCAAAACAAAACAAAAAGTCCAATGGAACAAAATTGAGATGTGAAACCCCTTTAAAAAATGGATTTTGGACTGAAATGATTATCAGGCATATCTGGGCTTTTGATGTTTTAGAGTAGCAGGACAGGGGCGCCTGGGTGGCTCAGTCATTAAGCGTCTGCCTTCAGCTCAGGGCATGATCCCAGGGTCGGGATTGAGCCCCACATTGGGCTCCCTGCTCCGCTGGGAAGCCTGCTTCTTCCTCTCCCACTTCCCCTGCTTGTGTTCCCTCTCTTGCTGGCTGTCTGTCTCTCTGATAAATAAATTTTAAAAATCTTAAAAAAAAAAGAGTAACTGAACAAATATGGGTAAAAGGGACAGAGAAATCAATAAATTATTGGATAATATATTTCAACATGAAAAAATGTAGAATTAAAATAAATACTGATGAACGTGTCATCACTTTTATCATATCACATAAGTCTACAAATGGACTATAGAGCTGACCCTCAGCAAATAAAATAAAAGATGAGTTTTGTCATATGTTGCTTTTACAGGTATAGATAGGAGCATATACATTTCTCCTTTATTCTGTAAGTGTGGTGAAATTTAATTTTGAATATTAAACCAAAAATGAGTGTCTGGAATAACCAAACTTAGTCTTGATATATTATCTATTTTTTATGTCTGTCTTTACGTGACCAATATTTCCTCTAGTCATTCGTGCATCTATATTCATATAAAAGAGTAGAATATAATTTCCTCTTTTTTACACAATGTTTTTGTCTAGTTTTAGTTATGATTATGCTTACCTCGTATGGGAAGTGGGGAGATTCTTTTTATTTGTCTGTTCCTTCATGGATTTGCATAAGACCAGAATTATTTCTTTTTTAATCATTTGCAGATATAAGTGGTTAAACTGACTGCGTTTGGAGTTTTCTTTATGGAGACATTTTAAATTACTGACTCAGATTCCAAAATAAATATAGGACTATTCTTATTTTCTATTTTTACTTTTGTCAGTTTTAGTAGGCTAGCCTTACTCTGCAGCACAGAATTTTGCAGAACAAGGCCAGGGGGAACTCCATAATAGCAATCTCTGGCTTCTAATCTCAACAACTATTTCATATGCCCAGACTACCATTTTCTGTTATGACTAAGTTTAAAAGACAATTTCCTACTTTTATGTGTGAATTAAAAAACATAAAAACAAATCCAGATTAAAAGTCAGAGGCAAATACTGAAAGCTTACCATAGTGACTTTTACCTTTTTCTGTGCTCTTAATCACTAAAATCAGTTTGCCTTAATTATATTGTGATATATCTAACTAGTTGTTTTCATGTTCTTTATCTAGTTTTCATAGTTACTTTCAGTAGGAGATTAGTCAGGTAAATGTTACTCAGGGCTGAAATTTGAAGTCCCCAAATTGGTTTTAATGTATTGTTATTCTGATGAAGGCTTCTATTCCCATTATCTTATTTTCTATTCTTATAACGCATTAATATTTATGGTTACCAACATGAAAAATTTTCCTTGCAGAAGCAATTAAATGCATTGCTTATTTTTAAAGGCCTTATCTAAGATCTCTGTTTTCAAAGCCCAAGGAAGTAGAAACAATAAATTAAGTACTTTTAGCCTGCTTTTAATTTAGCATCTTGCCAACATCAACAAATGGCTTCAGAACCAGCTCCGTCAATATAATGCACACCCTATTAAAATTCTCTTTTCCTCACTCATATTTTTCAGCATGTCTGAGAACTGTATTTACTATGAATTTTTATGGAGGAAAACAGCACTGATTATTGAGTTTAGAAAGAAAAAAAAAGTATTAACAGCAATTGACATCTTCCTGATGCCATGTCAGTACTCAAAAGATTATGTTCTTATGACCTATGAATGATTCCTCAAAATGTTTTTGTCTGGTCATATCTGGAATATTAATAAATCTTATGAATCATGACTTGTCGGTGCTGGGCCCACATTTTTTCCCTACTATTTAGCTCATTTTTTTAGTCACATAATTTTAGGGTATGTTTGGATTGAAAGCATCATCAAACCATGCAAGATGAAAATTTCAGCAACCTTCCTTCTCCACCTGCCATTTATACCCTTATAATATGCACTAGCCATTACTCCTCCCCTAACTCCTAGCTCCTAGAAAGCATATGCTCTTGACTGAGCAATCACCCCCAAGTCTCTTATATCCAGTGCATGAACTTTTCTCTAATGCATTGAAAGTTAATGTTATGGATTTAAAATTTCTCTGGACAGAGCTTAATGGCCAAATGCTAAGTTATATCTGATTTATGAAATATGTGAAAACAGATGGTATGTGTACTTATCCTTGAAATCTGAGTTTAAAAAGTCATCGTACCTTCTCTCTGAGGATTTCATTCACACTGTCTCTAGCAGAGACTACATTAATCTCTCATTTTCAGCACACCATAGCAGAACACATTTTATTTTAGATGTTTGTTAATATGTAGTTGCCTCCATTATGCATTTACCTACCTGGACAAGTAACCATGTTTTATTTATCCTTATGTCCAATAATGTCAGACAAGGAAGAGTCCCAGAGTCAAAACAGCAGGAATCAGTGAATGCAAGTTCTAGTCAGAAAGTTATTAATTTATTCATGAAATATCTTTTCTACTGTCTCAAAAAAGTATACTTAATCAAAATAACTGACCCAAATGTTTGAATGTATAAAACATAACTTCTACCTAATATATCATGTGGCAATTCTCTGTGATATATGAAATTTTTATACCAAATTTTCATTGTCAATATTAATCTGTTTCAGTATAGGATATAAGGTTAAATTTTTATAAAAATGTTACTGGACAATTGAACTCAAATAAATGGAGTCACAGAGCTGGGAAATGAATATCAAACCACAAAGCATTACTTAGAAGAAATAAAAAGAATAAACATTTCAAAGAAACTTGAAATTACTTTGTTAGATATATAAAAGGGGATGATTACAAGGAGATGATCATGAGCTGATTAAAAATATTCCAGAGAAAACATATTTAAAAAAACTAAATGTGTATGTTTTGCAACATGCAAAATTGAGCAGAAATGAACAAGCAAGTACACTCTCATTTGCTGAATCAAAATTTTTATTGTAATAAGCATATTTACAGAACTTCAGTTTTATTTAGTATTTATTAGTGTTCTATGAAAAAAAATATCCTCTTTGGAGTACTATAGAAGGAATAGCAATTCAATATAAATGCGTGTAAAAATAAAATTAGTACTTTTTTTTCAGAGTTATTTCCAAATATTCACATGGGATGCACACCTGTCATGGGCATTTAATGAAACCCAGGACAAATCTTGGCATTTTAAGCATTCTTATATAAATGGCATGAGTTGTATTAAAAAGCACCCTACCATCTCTCTTTGTATATTTGCTAATTATTTTGCCCAAGTAATGAAAGATACAAACTTTACAAAGCTTCATCACAATGTTTAAATTAACATATTTGTTTCCATTAACAATGTTGTTTATTTAAATTACTTGGGTATTCTATTTGAAATTTAATGGATGAAAAGGCAGTCATTTGGTCAGTCAATGAAGCATTTACCATGTGGCAAGGCTTGTTCCTGGAGCTGAGAAAATCAAGTGGAAAAATAAGGGATTCATGCCCTCATATAACTTACATCTGATTGAGAAGGATAGGCATTATTTCATGGAGTATTTTCATTCTTTCTATGTCTAGAATACTGCTACAAATAAAATTTGCAATGATAAAAATTAGCAGTTGAAAAAATAAAATGCATATTGTCACATTTAATTATTATGTAGTTATATCTTCTTTTGATTTTAAAGTATGGCTCATTTATTAAGATAATGTAAAAATATGTATTAGATAAAGTAATATGGTCTTAAAAATAGACATACCCATGATCACTATAATAACTGTCTGCTATTTGGACAGATATATTTATACTCCAGTGTTAGTTTGCTTATTAATTGTAATTCTGTATACTTCTGAAATTTAGAGATTCTTTCCTTGAAGCTTGCCAAAAAATTTGTATGTGAACAGTAAGGTCATTGGAATGCTGAGTAAATAATTCATTTTTCTCATCAGAGAATTATAAACTTGATAATGCAATTTGTAAGTACAATTTTAAATCAAATAACTCAATCATGTTCTAGACAGGAGGCATCCCTGTGTAAATTTTATGAAATTAAAGTAAGGTATGTTATAATGATTTTTAGCGAAGTACATAAATATTGAATTGCAGACTGATTTTTGCAAATTGGTTTCATTCTGTTATTTACAGAATTATTTTGAATACACATTTTGACCTTTATGCTAAAATATATTTTAGTATCATTGATGACAGAAATTTCATATTATCTCTTTGGAAATTCTGCTTTATTTAAATAATATCTACCTGAAACTCCTATGAATGACTGCAGTTATCCAAGACTATATGCTTCTTTTTGTCTCCATGCTTAAACTCCTGAAATCCTGACTATATAAACTGATTCTGACTTTTATTTAATTTTATGTATTTTTTTATAGAGGTGGGTCAGGGGCAGAAGGAGAGAGAGGGAGAGAGACAATCTTAAGCAGGCTCCATGCCCAGCGCAGAACCCAATGCAGGGCTCGATCGCACAACCCTGAGATCATGACCTTTGCTGAAATTGAGAGTTGGACACTTAATCAACTGAGCCACCCAGGTGTCTCAACTGATTCTGACTTTTAAATAGAGATTTCTAGTCCCAAAAACATGATTGCAAGTTAGTTGCCCATGAGATGGGAAATTTAAAGATTCTGATATTTCTAGAACAGAAATTCAAATACTTTAAATCATCAAATGCCTCTCAAAATGAAATATTCTAAAAAGCATAGACATTTCCCCCTCTGAAATGGAATATATTTGTTCATCTAAATCATTAACAAAAATATTATTTCCAGACTATTTATTTGGAGAACAATTGTTCATTCAACATTAATTATCATTTAGCCAATCTTTCCATTTACTGAGCAGCATACAGTGAGTAATTGAGTTGTGCCAGAAATTATTTTGGCACCACAGCAGGCACATACTTGATAAATGTCATTGACCATTGTTAACAAAACAAAGTGCCCTGCCTTCGCATAGCTCCCAGGACATTAAAGTGCTGTTAAAAATTTACAACCATGAAATAAGTACTATAACAATGATTTGTAAAGTACAATGAAAGCAAATAAAAAAGTGCAAGTATCTTTGCCTAGGAACGAGAAAAATGAAATATGTGAAGATGAATAATAGTACACCAGTTAGGGAGTGAAAGGGAATGCCATTCCAGATAAAGAGCATATTCAAGAGTATTGACATTTAAAAGAAATAGCCACGTTCATGAAACAGGGGATATTTTGTGGGACCAGCTTCCATATCCGTGCCCATTGTAGTGCAAGGTGAATACTAACGATTTAGCACAAATTGGTAAATTCTACCAGTTGGTAAATGAAATATATATTATGTTTCAGTAATAGTATTAGATAAATAGAAATTAAAAAATGGTATCCAAGGCGTTTTGTCAGTAATATGGTCAAATATTTTCCAAAATTAACCATAAATTTCTACTTGAAGCCAATAGTTTTCAACTAATACATGATTCTCCCCTCCTTTTCACGTATATCTTGATAAAATCTATTAACAGCCTTCAGCATTTGTAAGATTCTTTTAATTACCTTATAAAACCTTTTGACTCTTCTACTATTTTTCTTCCTGAAGCTACAAAATAAAGAGAAATGAAAGAGAGAAAGATACCAAGTTAGGAATTGGGATATACCAGTATTGGGAATTTAGGACAAAACTAGAAATGAGCTTTGAGTATTTGCAATGATTTCTAGCAATTATGGAAAACCAATACATGAAATATTAATTTAAAAAGATTTAAAACCATTTTATACCTGGGAAACCACAAAATACTAATGTTATCTTTTATTTTTAATATCACCACATGTGGACTATTTCTATGCCATTGGTTCCATTGGCCACTCATGAGTAAAATCAACAAATTCAATTTACTTTAATTCTCTGCTCTTCTAGATAGTTACCAAACTCGGCAAATATTTAAACGATAACACTAGAATTTACAGAAAGAATTGTTAGCTCCCAGGATTTACCAGAAGATGAATAAATGTATTACTTCAATTCTGAAAACGGGTGTTTGTGCAATCTACCTTCCAAATTGCATTACCAAAATGTCTCTTGAGGCTCATTCTAACCTAGAACACTTCAGGGAAAGGAATTACGGGTAGTATAGTTCCGTACTCTAAAATAAATGTTTGAATGATATTCTTTTTGCAACCATAAAATGTATAACCATTAAAACTTATATTAAGGAAAACAGTGCTTGTTTGCATCAGATTTCTTAAAATTTCCAAAAATTTTAACTATTTCACAACTCATTGTATGTCATCCTCTGTATATTGCCCAAACTTGCATTATTCTATTCATCTTTGTTCCTAGTATTTCTGTGTAGATCAAGAGTTCCAATGAGCTTTTGTTGTAATAGAGTTGATCTGGGAACATGGCGTTGAAATCTCTTTTATTACAGTGTAGGGCTTGTCATGACTCTGAGAAACAGCTCCCTCAGATTTTCAAGGGGACATCTTTAAACCCTTCTTTCCTCTTACCTGATGGTGAATCAATCTTCAAATTCTTTTACATGTCCTTTGCTTTCCTTTTTCTTTCCTTTTCTCTTCTCTTCTTTTCTCTTTTTTCTTTTCTTTTTTGTTACCTGTCAGCATTCTAGTTAAAATTCTTACAACAGCCAGTATAGCTTGCATACCACTTCTCCCAGTCACCCCCAGTGCAACCGTCTGATTAATACTTCCACCCTTTTTTCTGTCTTCCAACCTCTCTTATATTCACAACAAACCGATTTTCCTAAATCATTTACCGGAGCAAAATATTTAATACCATTGTTTTAATGGCTGTGTTTTAACTTCCTAAACTGGCATTCAAAATTGTCTGCAAATTAACTATTTCATAATCCCTTCCATTCCCATGTCAATTTCTTCTTCAGGGAGTCCTCTTTGGTGTCCAGGATTTACTATTTCATTGGCGGAAAGATGGGTATGGCAGTTACGGAACTGCCATAGAAATGTAAATTTGGCCAACCATGAGGAAAAACGTAGTACAATTAGTGTGTGTGTGTGTGTGTGTGTGTGTGTGTGTGTGTGTGTGTGTGTCTGTAGTTTATGCCTTTGGAAAGATTGGGAAATGTAAAAACAAACAAAATAAATAGAAAAAAATTCTGCAGTAAATATTTTAGCATGTCTATATACCTTTTACTTTTTGCTTTTTAGTACATTAAGTCATCCAAAATAGAGATGGGACCCATAATTATAAAACAGTCTTATTAGATTGATAGCCATTGTTCTCAGAGATACAATGCTCATTTACTTTGGGAAATTCAGGGCATTTTTGACAATATATCTAAGTTACCGGAAATGAAAGATAAAAGGATTCTGGGGAAAAGATGTTCCCAGTAATACTTACTACTATAACTTCCTTTGTGTTTTAAATCTTTGAAACCAAGATGCCAGAAAGGATATAGAAAGCAGGGGAATGTCAATTGCCCTGACCTACATTTCCAGACTAATTCTTAAATACTTATCCAGTCCAGGTCTAGACCTATCAAAGTTGACAAGTAACTGCCTTAAGAAGCATCTTAAACTTTTAATCAGAGCAGGAAATGTAGCAATATAATTGAGAAGCCAAATTAGAGACTTACAACATATAAAAAAGGAAGGGAAAGGGTGCTGAAAAAGCATAAAAAAACATTGCCAAAAGTAAAATGTAAAAAGCTTGCTTCCTTGGGTAACAAGGAAAGAGAAATATTATAGCAGATGGTACTAAATAGGCAGTAACTTTTAATTTTCTTTTTCTTCTTTCATTACCCAAACTGTCAGCTCCTATCAGAAAACCCAAATATGACATATAAGAGATAAGGAAGCATAATTTCAGAGAAAAATAAAGAAAATGTGAACAGTGGATCACTTAAACTATTTGGATATATTTAAATTCTTAGCCCCAGTGGTTTCAAGCGTAGAATATATAGTTACCTCAAGTTATAAAGGAGTTATCAGCAATCATTTCTTACACATCAAGCAAGTATAAGAAGGACACTAAACCTGGAAATGCCGGAATAGATTTTTTGTGTTCAGTGAGGCAAAATCATGTGTTTTGATGACTTCATATTTAACAGATATTCTTGAACATCTGTTCCAGGCTCTGACCTAGAAAATGGAGGCAGATTTAAAAAGAGTATCAGGGCCAACATAGGAAAACAATAGATTTGTAGTGGATTAGGTTTGTGAGATTGAGAGTATAATGGAAAGAAGTCCTCCTGTAGAGATAAACACAAAGTGTTGCACAAAAGAGAAAATAGTCGATTTTCACCATAGGAGACATACAAATAAGACTTACAGAAGAAATAGCATCAGGAGCCCTGGAGTGGCTCAGTTGGTTGAGTGTCCAACTCTGGTTTCGGTCAGGTCATATCCTGACCCATGATGTCATGGCTCATAGGATCCAGCCCCATTTTGGGCTCCACACTCAGCAGGGAGTCTGCTTGGGATTCTCTCTCTTCCTCCTCCTCTGCCTCCCCCCCCCCCACCCCGCTCATGCTCTCTCTCCCCCCCACCAAAAAATAAATAAATCTTAGAAAAAAAAAAGAAATAACATCATAATGGGTAAGTAGATATCTGAAGGGTAGAGGGAAAAGAATTAAATGAACACTTTTTGTCTATTGTTTATTTAAAGAATAAGGAGTATATTGGAGTGACTAGACCATAGGACATATATCAAGTAAAGAAGGAGAGAGTGGCATGAGGTAAGGTTTTTAAGTTAATTTAGGACAAAATTCTATATGCCACGAGGAGTTTGTTTTTAACCTGAAAATCTTGATAACACCTCTTTTTTATTTTTTATTTTTATTTTTTTAAATAAAAGAGTTGAAGCACTTTTCTGCCCTGGATACAATAACAATAAATAGAATTTATTTTGTACACCCATATACCTTACCCACATACATATGGCCACAAGTGCCTTCCGAAAAAGGAGCTGAAAAATTGGCTTTTGGTGTGACACCTAAAAGTGTGGACAGACACACACAAGGGCAGGGACTCAGCAGCTGTGCCTGCCTGCCCCCTGCATGGTGGGAGGGTTGGGTAAGAGGCAAGTTATGTGACTCTATGCCAGCTGAGACCCCATCAGTATTGAGTGCCCAGGAGCATGGAATGGCAGAGGTTAAACTGGGTGCTATCTGAGGAGCCAGGTAGGCTTCTATGTGCCATGACAAGGAGTTTGGGTTTTATCCTTGATGGTAGTTAAACTTTGTATTTTTTTTAAGCAGATAAGTCATAGGTTTGAGGAAAATAATTTTGGTAGTATGAGTGGGAAGAATTACTTGAACCAAAGGGAGACTCTTAAAGGCATTGATTTTTTATTTTTTTTCTTTTAAAAATTTAATTGCTTTTTAAGTGACAAACTTTCTTTTAAACCCAAAGATAAACAAAACAAACAGACAAAAAAAAATAGCATCTGATAGTTATATGGAGAACTTCCCATAGACATGCTGTCATTTGAAAAAACTATTTTCTTTTCTTTTTCTTTTTTTTTTTTTTTTGGAACATAAGAAATAGGAAGATCGGTAGGAGAAGAAAGGGAAGAATGAAGGGGGGATAAACAGAAGGGGGAATGAACCATGAGAGACTATGGACTCTGGGAAACAAACTGAGGGCTTCAGAGGGGACGGGGGTGGGGGATTGGGATAGGCTGGTGATGGGTATTAAGGAGGGCACGTATTGCATGGTGCACTGGGTGTTATACGCAAGTAATGAATAATGGAACATTACATCAAAAACTAGGGATGTACTGTATGGTGATTAACATAACATAATAAAAACTTATTACAAAAAAAAAGAAACATCAAAAAAAATTAAAGACATTGATTTAAATAACATTGGTATTAGGTAGCAGTTGTATCAATGAAGAGAGAATTGCCCCTGGGAAGATAAGGTGAAATTCAAGGTAACACCATTGGTCGGTCAGCATGTTTAGTAGAGTTTAGTCAGAGTTATAAGTGAGGCAACCACGAAGATCATGGGTAGAAGAGGAGGGGAAAAAAAAAGAATACCAGGTTATGTGTAATGCTTTTTAGATCACAAGTGATATTTGAATTCTGTAATCCTCATGATTATTATCACATTTTTCCACTTGCAGAAGAAGCTAAGATTCAGAAAATTTAATTGATTCAAAATAAATTTAATAAGTAGAAAAAACAGAATGTGAAGCTCTTTTAGCTTAGCACTCTTTCACTACAATACATGGAGAATAAAAGTAAACAAAACAATTAAAAACTCAAGCGTATTTACAAAAAACTTCAATATTCAAAGTGGTAAGTCATTTTCCTGTTTTTATGTTACTTGTTAGTAACCAAGAAGAGATTTTTTGTAGGTATTTTTGATCTTTTAGCAATTTTGAACAAACTATGAACCTAGGCTAGCCACTTATTTTTGTAAGTAAAATTTGTTGGAACTTGGCCATGTCTATTCTTTCTTACTTCTGGCTGCCGTGGAGTCTAATGAAGTTTAGCTGCCGCAGAGATTTATGGCCTGCAAAGCCTAAAATATTTACTCTCTGGATCATTAAGGAAAAATATTGGTGACCTCTAATTTTGATAATTAACTCTATGACCTAATAATTTGTATGTAATATAACCAGTTTTAAATTATATTAAAATATAATCACATATCATTGGTTGTATACTATGGGAGTAGAAGTTAAGAAGTGTGATAAATAGGAAATTTTATGTCTGTTTAGGGAAGGTATGAAATATTTCCAGATTTGCAGATATTACTGCAGTTACTATGATTTGCCCTCCTTAACTCCTCTGTTCCAGTGATTTGCTTTTCATTTTTGATGGAGTGCAACTTATTCTTCCTTCATTTATTTATTTATTATTATTAATTCTGCTCATGGCATCATATCTAAAAAGTCTTTACCTTACACAAAATAACAAAGATTTTCTGTTATCTTTTTTTCTAGAAGTTTTATCATTTTTTTCGGTTTGAAATTGTGGTCTAGAAACCACACTGCATTTTATATATATATATATACATATATGATATATTATAAATATATAAATATATTTTATATATATGTATGCATATGTTTATATATGAACCAATGTATATTTATATATGCATACACACACACACACATATACATACACATAGACCAATAACCAATATGACTAGTCTCTCTCTCTCCTCTCACTCCTCTCTCTTTGTCTCGTATGGATATCCAGTTGTTCATACATCTTCTTTTCAAAACTATCCTTTCTCCACTTGGCACTTTTAGAAACTGAATTGTGTCCCTTCAAAACTCGTATGTCAAAGCCCTAATCGCCAATATGACCATATTTGGAGATAGGCCCTTTGAAGGAGGTAGGATTAAAGAAGCTATAAGGGTGAAGCCCTAATCTGCTGGAACTGGTATGCTTACAGGAAGAGAAAGGTACCAGGGACCTCTCTCCCCCCAAGACTTGTACCACAGAAGGGCCATGCGAAGACACAACAAGGCAGCCTTCTGTAAACACAAAGAGAGTCTTCATCAGAAACCAGTCCTGCTGGCACCTTGATGCAGTCTCCAGAATTGTGTGTGTGGCAGGGGAGGGAGGGAGATTTCTGTTGTTTAAACCACCCAGTCTGTGGTATTCTGTTATGGTTGTTATGCTGCATAACAGCAACCTTGTCAAAAATGAGTTGACCACATATATGCGGATGTATTTTGTACTATTGATCTATTTGTCAATTCTTAGGGCACAACCACAGTCCGCTGATTACTATGGCTTTATAGTAAATACTGACATCGGGTAGTATGAGTCACAACATTTTTGCTATTCTTGATCCTTTACCCTTCCATATGAGTTTTAAATTCAACTTACAGATTTCACCAAAATTCCTTGTTGGATTTTAATTATGATTGTGTTTAATCTGTTGATCAATTTGGGGAGGATTTACAACTTAACAGTATTGAGCCTTACAATATATGAGCACAGGCTATCTTTATTTATTTAGGCTGTCTTTGATTTCTTTCACCAATATTTTGTAGTTATTAGAACACATTGTACATATATTTGACTGATTGCATACCTAGTCATTTCGTGTTTTTGATGTACTTTTAAAAATACAAACAGTACTTTCTGGGGCACCTGGGTGGCTCAGTCAGTTAAGTGTCCTACTCTTGGTTTCAGCTCAGATCATGATCTCACGGGTCGTGGGATGAGCCCCACCATGTCTGGCTCCACACTCAGCAGGGAGTCTGCTCGAAGATTCTCTTCCGGTCCCTCCCTCACCTCCCGTGCGTGCATGTGCTCTCTCTCTCTCTCAAAAACATTAATTACAAAAATACAAATGGTACTTTCTTAATATTTAAATTTTCTATTGCTCACTTAGAATATATAGATTTTATTTTTTTCTTTTTATATTGACCTTTTATCCTGCTTGCTTTGATTTTTGGAGTTAAACATTCTATTTATAAGTCACTGAAATTTTATTAAGTTTCAAATATTTTTTTATAAAAACTTAATAGGTATATTAAGGTATATACCTATAGGTATATAATATTGCACTACACTAAGACATAAAACTTTCTCTTTGTCCCTATTTGACTTAATTTTGATAAAAAATGTGTTGGTGGCTTGCTACATGCTGCTTCTATCCTGGAACTTAGAAATATAAAGAAAAATATGATATTAACAATTTCCCAGGAAGCCATTGTAGCTCAAAATGGGATATTTAATATAATTAGAGTGGCAAAAAGTATGGGGCAGGGAAACTGCCAAGAGGAGATGAACACCTGAAAAGAGTCCTAAGAGATTAATATGAATTAGCTAAGCAAACAACAGAAAACAGTACAACTGCAAAGAGCATAGTATGTCAAATATCCCAAAATGATGAGGCTGCTCAATACTTTCCTAAAATTCCAAATTATTCATTATTTTAGAGTATGGTGTGTTCTGTTGGTAAGGAAAAAGATTAGGATAAAGAGGTAGACATTACCAGCTAATGGAGGGCCTTCCTTCCAAGCTATGGAATTTACAGTGTATAAAGCTGTAACAAAAGCAGAGGGAATGTGTTAAATTGGAGAGATAATTTTAAGGGGGAAGATTGATATGGAGTGGTAGCCAAATAGATGTGGAAGTTAAAGGAAAACGTAATTATTCAAATTGGGAAATAGAGTAATTTCTTTTAAGTTTTGTCAGTGGGCCTATAAAATCTCTACATTATTTCAATAATAGTGTAATAAGATCCTGTAGTTTACTTTTTTCTGCTTATGGTGTATATATTCTAAACATTCTTGAGTTTACTGTTATTACTGTAATAGCTTACACACTACACCATTAAGTGGCTATACTGTGCTATATTTTGTTAATCTGTTCTCTGCTGCTGACCAATTTATCTCTAGTTTTTCATCTTTATAAAATTTGCTAAATGTCTTTATACTTTTTCCTCATTTTATATTTTCCTTAACCCAGGAGTAAGAAGTGTAGGGATGGGGGGAAAAGTTCTCAATGGTTTTAGGATTCTTAAATTTCCATATTGCTTTCCTCTAGTAATGTATAAAAATTCCAGTTATCCCACAGTCTCAAAGTTTTTATCTGTACTGTACCTTTTTATAACTAACATGATTGGTAGAAAAATTACTTTTGTTTACTTAGTGTTTATGTAAGATCATAGAATATCACTTAGTATATATGGTAATGAATAATAATCATGCATAACTTTATTCCCAAAATTATTTTTTGCACATGATATTTTGAAAGATTAGACTTCCTGACCTCTTAACTATATGCTGCTTTTTAAAAGTAAAGACTGAGTAGAATTTAGACAAATTCATCACACTGAAATTGAATTAGACATTCCCACCCCAACTTCAGATAAAGCCATCAGGTCAAAAAACCATGAAGAGCCTAATTACTGTTAGTGTAAGCCAGTAAGAAATACCCTTTGGTATTGACTTTCTTGAGGGCAATCTATGATATATTGAATGGTTTTGTCTCAGGCTTTTAAGAGATTCAGTGCTTTTGTTGTGTTTTTTCTTAAACACATTAAATTTATAACAGGGAAAGCAGCCTTGAGCATGACTTTATGCGTAGTTACCGGTGTCAGAGGAGTTCTATGTGGCTTATCATTAACATAAAAGAAAAAGAAAAAGAAAAAAAAAAAGAGAACAAAACAAAATAAAACTTTTGATAAAGCATCTTGAACCCCTAGAGTGATAGAACCAAAAAAATGTAAAATAATAAATATAGATGATTTTACAAGGCTGTTTTACAAAGGTAAGGTATTTTTATCATTCTGTCTACAGATAAATGAAATATATAATGATGAAATAACAATAAAAGTCATTTCATGTATCTAGTTTCTAAATATCTATGGCAGACAAGTCTATAAATTATGGGAACTAATATGAACACCTTCACTCTGAATCTTCACTTAATCATAACTTTGAGGATAAAGTTTAAAGAAAAACTTAAGAATCCGAAAGTGAAAAATATCTACTTGAGGAGAATTCTGAATTATGATCTTCATATAAAGAATACTGAATCATTTGTAGCTCACTCAGTTCATTCTTCTTTTAACAAGCATCGCTAAATATTAACTTCATTTCAGGCATGGTGCACATTACCATGCTACAGAGATGAATAACTCATTTATGTTAATTCTGTCTAAAATAATTTATTGCATGTGATAATGTTTTGTATGCTGATTGTATTTCTAAGCATTAGGACTTTTCTTTAAATTTTAAGGTTGATGACTTACAGCAAAACCTTTAAGAAGAGGTATTTGTGGATTGAGCATAATGAGACTTTCTGGAGCACATAACTTGGTATCACACACCTGGTTACCAAAATCAGAGAAGAGTCTGAGTAAAAGTAACATCATTGCAATGAAAGCAGAGAGGTGTATGAAAGTGATCGCAAATAAAGGAGAATGCAGGGTTGTGATACAAACACAATAATTGAACACCTTTGCAAAGCCTTATATATGAAGCCTACTGCTCACAAGCAAGGAGAGCAGGAAACAATGGAGGCTGATTGCTTTCAGAACCAAAACATTTGATAGAAAACTTTAAGAAAAATTCTGAAGTAGAAATGTAAACATTCTGGAACACTGCAGATGCACTTAAACAGGATTAGAGCGGGCTGACACAAGAAAGGTTAATTAGAAACAATTATAGGCAAGCTAAGCATTGATAACTATAAGTTTTATGGATTCTTTTGCAGTGTTTGGAAATGCATTTGGCATACTTACTTATATTTAAACAAGGTAGAAATTTTCTTTAAAAGTAAATTCACTGACATTTATTAAAAGCTTAATCTGGGCTGGATAAAAATCACTATTAAAATAAAATCTTGGAGTCTGATACATTAATTATTTTAATCAACAAAAAAAAGGAACAAGATTTCCATATTTAAAACCCTCTGTTTTTCTACTCAAAGGAGAGCTACTGTTAATCACTGTGGGGTTCTATGAGTATAGTTAAATCATTTTATTTACAAGGAGGGCTGTGAATATCCACTTCTCTTAATGGTGAATGGAACAGTATAGTGGCAATCAGTTAGCTGTCACTTCACTTGAAGAATCGATGGAAAAATCCATTTAAAAACAACAGAGAAAAGTGGATACAAGAGTTGTGCTGAAGATCTTTATGAGGATTGTTGTCTGATGGTAGAAACTTGTAGGATTGGCTTACTCACTTTATAAATGAAATAATTCTATAGATAATGTTTAAAATTTCTAATAGTTCTAAAATTCTAGAAGTTCTAAAATTCTAGAAATGACACATTTCTTTCCATGCAGTGAATCCTTAAATTTTATACGCTGGTCCCAACAAAAAAGGAAGAACAATCAGAATATAATAAATAATAAAATATTGCTTGCTTCTTTATTTTCTTATTTTAATGTTCCATAATCACATGTGGGAAACACACTGAATATATCTTAGGGGAAAGCCATCTTGGACCTCTCTTCAAGTTTTCCCTCAACCTCTAATATCAATCAAGCATGAGAGTACCCAGAACATTTATCCTCCTACTACTCCTTAATGGTTATGGATGTTGCCTAAGGAACTCAACTGAATTGCCTTATTGTTCCTGAAATATCTATAAAAATCTCCTGTGTCTTCCCAAATATGTTAGTTAATTTATTAATAACTAAATTGTGTATGTATTTTATATAAGATGCTCTCAATTCAAGGAAGAAAACAAAGTGAAGGTAAAAATCAAATTAGATCTCTTACAGCCTTGATAAGTAGACCATAGACACACAGACAGGATCTATAACAGAAAGGAGTCATGGAACGGGGTGCCGGGTGACTCAGTGGGTTGAGCATCTGTCTTTGGTTCAGATCATGATCCTGGAGTCCTGGGATGGAGCCCCCACTTGGAGCTCCCTAATCAGCAGGGAGTCTGCTTCTCCCTCTCTCTGCCCCTCCCTCTGCTTGTGCTCTTCCTCTTGCTTATTCTCTCAAATAAATAAGGAAAATCTTAAAAAAAAAAAAAGGAGTCATGGAAGAATGCTAGTTTGATCTTTATCAAATAGTCTTCTGTGGAAAATCATTATTATAACCTTGGAAGGGTGATTTTGTTTTCCTATCCTAATAATCAATGATGTGCTACAATAAAATAAAATAATAGGATGCAGAAAGTAAATGCAAAAATTAATAAAATTTTAAAATGTATCCTCTTTATTAGTGAATCTGACACTAAAAGCTAATAATTATTTCCTTCCCAGTGATATTAAAACGAAGAAGAATTACTCTGAAAGTATAGACTATTAAACATAACTTTCTAAAAATTGTTATATACACGATTATTGCTTTTTCAAAATTATTTAATTTCCAGTGTAAAATCAATGTAAAAATATTATATAAGTAATCAGAAAAGTAAATATTAAATCTTTAAGTAATGTGGTTATTTATTATTACGTGGAATAATTACATAGGTACATATATATTTAACATACATACTCATTAAGCTATGTCAAGAATTTTTTTTCATAGGACACTTTCGTATAATTGAAAGGCAAGAACTGATGATATAAATTAGAAACAGTACAGTTTGTTCTCAAGTTGTAGTAGTAATAAAGCAATTATTTACATATTTTATCTAGAGAGCAAATGTTATCTTATTTGAATTTGTATTCTCAGAGGGTTCTATTTGTGTTCATGGTTTTGTAAAACTTTGAAATTTTTTGCAGTTATAGACAATTGTAAAAATAAGCAAACACAGAAAATCACAGTGAGGATGCCTCAGTTCTAGAGAAGTGAAGATTCCCCGGTTTGTTAATGCATACTCTTTTATATACATAAACATACCAATGCATATATAAGGAAATACATATAAAAATGACAATTTAAATAAACAGTCCATTGCCTCTTTGAAGACATGTGTGGTGTTATCTGATAATCATGCTTAAATTTTACATTCAGAATAATACGAGTAACAAGGTATCGCTTATGCCAATAATATCTTTGGTGTCGCCCACATAGCGGCTACCTCGCATCACATACTTGTTTCCCTGCCTAGCAGTGCAAGATGTAATACCAGAAACCATAAAATTGCTAGAAGAAAACATAGGGGAAAACTTCTTGACATTGGTCTTGAAAATGACCTTTTGGATATAATATCAAAAGCACAGGCAGCAAAACCCAAAATAAACAAGTAGGACCACACTAACTTTTTTTAGCTTTTTAGCTATTGCACAGCAAGTAAACAGTAAAAACTGAAAAGACAATCTATAGAATGGGATATTTACAAACCATACCTATAGTAAGAGGTTAGTATCCAAAATATGTAAGGAACTAATACAACTGTAGCAAATAATAACCTGATGAAAAATGGGCAGTGGACCTACATAGACATTAAAAAAATTAAAAAAAAGCATACAGATAGCCAACGGGTATATGAAAAGGTACTCAAAATCACTAACCATCAGGAAAATGCAAATGAAACCCACAATGAGATATCACCTCACACCCATTGGGAGAGCTACTATTGAAAAGAGGAGACATCAAATGCTGGCAAGGATGTGCAGAAAAGGAAATTCTTGTGCACTATTGGCTGGAATATAAATTGGTGCAGCCAATATGGAGAACAGTATGCAGTTCCTTAAGAAATTAAAAATAAAACTTCTGTATGATACAGGAGTGTCACTTCTGGATATATAATATATCCAAAGGAAATAAAATCAGTTTCTTCTTCAAGAGGCATCTGTACTTTGATAGTCATTGTAGCATTATTCCCAATACCTAAGATAGGAAAACAACATAAGTAATTATCCACAGATGAATGGAAAAGAAAATGTGATATATGTGCACAATGGAATATTATTTAGCCATAAAAATTATCATCTATGACAACATGGGTGAACCTGGAGAATGTTACGCTATATGAAATAAGTCAAACATAAAAAGTATGATCTCACTTATATGTGGAATCTAAAAAAGCCAAGCTCATAGAACCACAGAATATAATGTTAGTTACTAGGGGCTTGGGGGTGACGGGAATGGGGAGATGTTGGTAAAAGAGTACAAATTTTCAGGTATAAGTTGAATAAGTTCTGGGGATCTAGTGCGCAGCATGGTGAATGTGGTTACTTGAAATTTGCTAAGCGAGTAAATCTTGTGTTCTCATCACACACATGGTTAACTATGTGAGGTAATAGATGTGTTAATTAGCTCAATTGTGGTAATCATTTCACTATTTGTGTATATATATATATGTATAAAATCAAGTCATCAAGTTGTACAGCTTAAATATGTACAATTTTTATTTGTTACTTATACCTCAAAGCTGGCAGGAAATAAAAACAGTTATACAGGGTACTAGAGAAGCGATTGCTAGCTCAAAACTTTGGGAAGATCCATCATATTTATTAACTTCACAGTAAGTGGAATGCTATAAAATCAAAATATTAAGCTCAAACTACCTTAGGTTATTGTTATTATATAAATACATTTTAGTGATTATTTTGTTTTCAGGATTGTAGAAACACATTCATGTTTATTTATAGGAGGAATGCAATGTTATCTAAGATTTAGCTTCCAATTTTTTTAAGTTTTTATTTAAATTCCAGTTAGCGTACGGTGTAATATTAGTTTCAGGTGTACAATATAGTGATTCAACACTTCCATATAATGCCCAGTGCACTCCTAATCCCCATCACCTATTTAACCCATCCCCCCACCGACCAATTTCCTGGTAACCATCAGTTTGTTTTCTGTAGTTAAGAGCCTGTTTTTTGGTTTGCTGTAAGGTTTCACTCCCAAATTTAAAATACCTTTGAGCAATGTGAAGAACCTTGGAGACTTGAAGTTGTCTTCCATTTTCATGACATGCCTTTCCCCACTTAATGGGAAGAGCTGCACCCAGGTACTTGTAACTCTTGGTGCTACAGACTAAAGGTTCATGGGTATTCCTTCCCCACTGTAAGCCGACGTCATGATCAAACATCTAACAAATGGTGCCTGGGACTATAATGCCCGATATAGAAGTACATGAGTTTTTGGAAGAGATTATGAATCCAAAATTAGTTCATTTCTCTGGATCCATCCTTTACTTTAAATTTCTTTGCATGTGATATGAGGCATTTTCTTATTTTCTTAAGCCAGCTGATTTTCTGTGTGTGGGGAGGGGCAGCACAAAGCAAACTAAAGGATACACCTTTAAAAGTTTTGCTTCTCAGATAAAAAATTATCATTCCTATACAGTGTAAATGTTGTACTCTAATTAGCTCTAAATAATATCTTAGCAATAATACAAGTAAGATAGAAGTATTCTCTAGGCATTAACTTATATTTCCTTTTAGAAATCCTGGACTCTATAGGGAGAAAGCTAAAATCCAAATGTAGTATGTCTGACTTGGAGCGAAACCTGTTAACCGCTATGTGATCTACTTCAAATCATAGAACTTATAAGACTTTTCCCAGTGGACACAATTTTTTCACATCTTTTGTCTTTTAATGGGACATCTTATTTCTATTAAAATATTACCTGTGACAAAGCACATATGGTTTCACAAGGAAGACTTTTCCGCTGATGGGTAGTTTTAGTTCTGAAAAGGGAGGAACAATTCTTCCTTAAATTGAACTCACATTCAGTTCTTGACTTCTATTTATTCTAGTTCCATAATCATTTGAAACACAGGACAAGTGCACCTTTAATTCACAGAGCCTCAACTATTAGAAAACATCTGGCAGGTCCTCCTGAATCTTTTCTTCTCTTAGTCTATACCACTAAATGCCAAATTTTTATCCAATCGTCTATACCTGTGTGCAAAGAAACAGGAAACTGAGGCATCCACAGTTTCAGAAAATCCACATTCTCCATTATTGCAAGAAATCATATACTCAGTTTGGACTATACATGGTTTATATTATCTCTGAAAAGTAACCTGGTTTGGATTGTAAATTTTATGGTCACCCCTTTTTTTGCTAATCTTTAGAAATAATCTCTTTAATCTGTCTTAATACTGATGGTGATTTTAAGTTAAAGGGGCACACATATGACAAATTTTAATTGGGAGCTTTTTAATTTGTGTTACTATAGATGATAAGTAATCGATTATCCACATTTGGAACCTAAAACTTATTATAATTTGGGGAATCTCTTTAAGAATAAGATAACACGTAATTATAAAATTAGGTATTAAAATGACTTAATTTAGAAGGGGCCTCGATAAGTAAGGGGCACTATAACTCAAGATGCATTCATTCATGTTAAATCTAGCTTTCAATGTTAAGTGCTGCTCTCTGAATCAACAATTAAAACCTACAAACTTGCCAAAGGAAATACGGTATTTGCTTAAGTTTCTTAAGGTAGAATTGCTAACATGGTCAGATAGACTTATAAGATCCATAGGCGATTTTCCCCAAACATATAATATAAGCAAAAAAATATAGCTGTTTGAAATGTGTTGGCTGAAATGAAGAAATAAGAGAAATAATTATTTTGAATTTTAATAAGTATGTCTAATTTAAATAAAGTGCACATCGCGTTTTTCTTAATTGCTAAAAATAGGTAAATTTAAATTAATAATTTTATACATCGCTTTTAATTTATGATAGTAGGAACCATTTTATTTACTACCTTTAAAAGCAAGATTATAAGAAAAAGCCTTCAGTTATTTCTGTAGAAAGAAAGAATGCAAAGAGAAAGGGAGCAAAGTGGGAGGGAGGGAGGGCCCTTTACTGAATCAGCATTAAAAATTCTCACACAGTTGACCATATGGATTATTTAAGCTCCCAGGGCCTCAGTTTCGTTACATTTGAAGCAGAGGAGCTAAGGACTTTATTATATGGAATTGAGTATATGAAATAACTTTGAAAGCTGGAAAAAATCTCTGTGTACGAAGGGAAGGTTTTAATTTTCACCTTCTCTAGGTTATACAGATGGTTAGCTCAGAATAGACCACGGAACTCAGGGTGATTTGCAATCATCTGAGCTAACCTGTGGACAACACAATCAATATTGGGGCCTCATCAGCTTGGTAGAATAGCTCTGAAGGTGACTTGTAAGGCGAATTGTCAAAATTCCCTCAACTGGAGCGAGAAATGATGAATGTTCATGATAACGGTGTAAAGGGAGCCCATTCAGTACCCTATTTAGTATAAAACTCACTTTTTTCTTTGTGCTTTAAACTAATAAGGTTTTAAATACCCCTTTCAGCTCCTCTAATCGGAGAATTCAGGACACATTTTGCCACAGTTGAGGGATCTTTAACAATCCCCTCAGTCACTTACCTTTAAAGGTTACCAGGCAGTTGCATTATAAACTCAAGTTTTTAAAGGTTTCTACAATTCTTATTATTTATCTCATCAAAGGATCATTTATTTAAAGAAATGAAATCACACGAGTGCTTCTTCCTGCACTGCGGTTAGTACTTTTGGTATTTTGAAAGATTTTTTTGAACAGATGGGATATTTTGCTTAGGGAAAACTTGCATTTGCTAGCTTTTTTTAAAACATATTTTCAAGATTGTCAAAACATTACAAAATCATTAGGAGACTCCCATGTTAGAGTCTTGTCAGACATTTCATTATAAACTTACATTAGGATTCCAGCTATTTTAAATCACCAACAGCTTCAGTCAAGCACAATCTGTTAGTGAAGTTGAAATTTGTTTGGGGAATGTTGTAAATGAATTGCTATAGTTGTAGCTCAAGAGTGTCAGAATGAGTTTGCTGATAGAGCTCTGTGAAATTAGACCGGATCCATAAATCAAGGAGAGCTACCAACGCTCTGAGATTCAGTGGCATATTGGGAGTAATGTAGTTTGTGATCAATTCTTTCTTATCATAAGGTACTCCAACAAAGTAAAATAAGAGGAGGCTAAGTATAACCAGATTTGTCATCAAATATGTAAGTGTATTTTAGCTTTTAATTATTTATGTGTGTATGATGTTAAGAAAATATATAGATCTTATCTTGCTTTCCAATGGAGGACATTAAGTTTTTACTTTATGTCAATAAACAAACAAAAGAATACAGATAAGTGCTGTTAGATACAGATAAATTCAGTATTTTGTCAATGTGCTTTGGCTAAGTTATACAACTATTTTTAAAAAAAGAACACTATGTTTTAGTGGTTTTAAAACAAAAGTTTAATTCCTGTTGTTAAATGTGCTTTTTATTCAGCCTAAGCTCTATGTTTCTTCACTCTAGAACTTAAATGGTAAAGAAGCAGCTATTGTCTAGGACCCTTGACATTTTGGAGTCAAAGGGAAAATAGCAATGGTAAACTAGATGATAGCTTTTCAAGTTTACATCCCATTGGACAAAGCAGAAAGACCTGAAGTCAATGTATGGAAAAGACAGTTTTCCTTTTGAAAGTTTTGTTGGGGGGAGATCAATAATTATTTTGAATAAACAATGCAGGCTACCACAAAATATAGGAAAATATAAATTTACTGGGGGAATAATAATTTTTTATCTTATAAAGAGATAAAAATGTCTGGATATTAATTCATAGATTAAGATTGGGAGAAGTTTCTTTTCTCCTACTGGGTTAGCTTTTTCATTTATATTTTCGGTTTGAGTTAGGCTCTCAAAACAAGATCCTAGGATTAATGAAACATCCATATACCCTCAGATCTCTGTAATTGCTTTACAATTACGTAAAAACCTTTCAGACTAATGAATTATTCTGGACTAAAGAAAATCCACCTTTATAGTAATTTTTATAGAAGACATTTCGATAGTAAGAAGAGTATTAGGAAAGCATTTTAGTTTCAAGCTGGATCAGTGTTCTAATTCTAATCTCAAATTCTTACAAAGGGACATAAAAGATATCCACTTAAGACATAATGTTTGCCTGTAAATACAGAAATGTCAATTAGCAGTTTATAAATTCATTTCTATGTCATAAAAATGATGCTGCTTATGAGTTATAAATTCAAATTGTGTAAGTGTTTAGAGTTTATGGATCTATCTACCTGTGCTAAATTAAATAAAAACAGCATGGTCAGGAGATATTTCTGATCTAATAGAACTGTATTTTAATTAATCCTAAACTCTGAGATGTTTAAGATATGTTTTAACTGCTCTTTCAATGTGTTATTTGTAAATTGGAAATAATAAGGCTTTGTCAAGATTACCTAGTGAGATACATTCTCAGTTAGGAAAAAAAAAATCCAAAATTAGCTCAGTCTCTTTTCATCTTCAATATACCCCATCAGAAAAAGGAAATTTTTAGAAAATGAGAGTTACCTATTGGGGGAGTGTATTCCTGTAGAAATCCATATGTAGTCTGCTCTGCAGAGAAACATATCTCAAGGATAGTAATTTGAATTCGTGAATGAATTCATAGATGGCACCTTTCAAGGAAAATACAAAGTAAGGAGCATATTTCATACTTTCTCCCATGAGGTAATACTTTTCAACGTTAGTGTGAAATGAACAAATAATAACATCTGAGCAGGTATGATAGCTGGACAAATGCATCTAGTTTCCTTCAAGTTAAGTCAAGGAGTTAAATTAATTATTTCTATGTACTATTTATTTTTCAAAATCCCACATGATGTTCAAAATTGCAATTCAAAGTCAAATGCCATTGTATTATCTACAAATCTGCCTACTTACATTGGCACCTGGACTATGCAATGCATTATATTAAGAGTTGGGATTCTAAGGCTTTGTTTACCTTTAATTATACAAATTTAGAAAGACAGTATATTGCAACTCTCTATAGTACTTGCATTATTCTTATTGTCTATCCTTAATCCCTTAAGGATATTTTAAATTGGGCCTTTTAAAAAATTATGAGTACATGCACAATAGTTTCATATTTCTGGATTGAAGCACAATGAGAAAAAATACAAATGACAGATTTTTATGAATTATCAACAGTGGTGAGTCATTGTTTTACAGAAGAGACATAAAAATTATATTCATTTATATTTTGCAATTATAATAATCCAGTTATTCATTTTTTGGCCCTCAGAATGAATGCACTGTAGGTCTGCAAAACCTCTCAACCCACGAAAAGAATTGAAAAAAAAATCTAATGAAGCACTGAAATCCATTAATGTTTCTTTCTTTTTCTTTTTATTATGTTATGTTAGTCACCATATGTACAGTACTTCATTAGTTTTTGATGTAGTGTTCCATGATTCATTATTTGTGTATAACACCCAGTGCTCATTGGAATACATGCCCTCCTTATTACCCATCACTGGGCTAACCCCCACCTTCCTAAAAACCCTCAGTTCGTTTCCTGGAGTCCATAGTCTCTCATGGTTCATCTCCTCCTCTGATTCCCCCCCTTCATTTTTCTCTACCTTCTCTTAATGTCCTCCATGCTATTCCTTATGTTCCACGTATGAGTGAAACCATATGATAGTTGTCTTTCTCTGCTTGACTTATTTCACTTAGCATAATCTCCTCCAATTCTGTGCATGTTGATGCAAATGGTGGGTATTCATCATTTCTGATGCCTGAGTAAGACTCTATTGTATATATGAACCACATCTTCTTTATCCATTTGTCTGTTGAAGGGCATCTTGGCTCCATCCACAGTTTGGCTATTGTAGAAATTGCTGGTATGAACATTGGGGTGCATGTGCCCCTTCTTTTCACTACATCTGTATCTTTGGGGTAAATACCCAGTAATGCAGTTGCTGGGTCATAGGGTAGCTCTATTTTTAACATCTTGAGGAACCTCCATACTGTTTTCCAGAGTGGCTGTACCATCTCGCATTCCCACCAACAGTGGGATTCCACATCCCACATCCTCTCCAACATTTCTTGTTTCCCGCCTTGTTAATTTTTGCCATTCTAACTGCTTTAAGGTGGTATCTCAGTATGGTTTTGATTTGAATTTCCCTGATGGCTACTGATGTTGAACATTTTTTCATGTGTCTGTTAGCCATTTTTATGTCTTCTTTGGAGAAGGGTCTGTCCATGTCTTCTGCCCATTTTTTGACTTGATTATTTGTTTTTTGGGTGCTGAGTTTGAAAAGTTCTTTATAGATCTTGGATACCAGCCCTTTATCTGTAGTGTCATTTGCAAATATCTTCTCCCATTCCGTGGGCTGCCTTTTAGTTTTTTTGACTGTTTCCTTTGCTGTGCAGAAGCTTTTTATCTTGATGAAGTCCTAGAAGTTCATTTTTGCTTTTGTTTCCCTTGCCTTTGGAGATGTGTCATGAAAGAAGTTGCTGTGGCCGATGTTGAAGAGGTTACTGCCTATGTTCTCCTCTAGGATTTTAATGGATTCCTGTCTTGCATTGAGGTCTTTCTCCCACTTTGAGTTTATCTTTGTGTACGATGTAAGAGAATGGTCGAGTTTCATTCTTCTGTGTAGCTGTCCAATTTTCCCAACACCATTTATTGAAGAGACTGTCTTTTTTCCATTGGGTAGTTTTTCCTGATTTGTCAAAGATTAGTTGACTATAGAGTTGAGGGTCCGTATCTGGGCTCCCTATTCTGTTCCATTGATCTATGTGTTTGTTTTTGTGCCAATACCATGCTGTCTCGGTGATCACAGCCTTGTAATACGGCTTGAAATCCATCAACGTGATGCCCCCAGCTTTGTTTTTCTCTTTCAATGTTTCCTTGGCCATTCGGGGTCTTTTCTCATTCCCTAGAAATTTTAGGATTGTGTGTTCCAACACTTTGAAAAATGCCATTGGTATTTTGATAGGGATGGCATTGAAAGTATAGATTGCTCTGGGCAACATAGACATTTTTACAATGTTTATTCTTCCAATCTATGAGCATGGAATGTTTGTCCATCTTTTTGTGTCTTCTTCAGTTTCTTTCATAAGTGTTCTGCAGTTTCTAGAGTGTAGATGCTTTGCCTCTTTGGTTAGGCTTATTCCTAGGTATCTAATGGTTTTTGGTGCTATTGTAAATGGAATCAATTCCCTAATTTCTCTTTCTACAGATACATTGTTAGTGTATAGAAATCCTGCCACATTACTGAATTGCTGAATGAGTTCTAGTAATTTGAGGGTGGAGTCTTTTGGGTTTTCCACATCATGTCATCTGTGAAGAGAGAGTTTGACTTCTTCTTTGCCAGTTTGAATACCTTTTATTTCTTTTTGTTGTCTGATGACACTAGGACTTCTAGTACTATGTTGAACAATAGTGGTGAGAGTGGACATCCTTGTCATGTTCCTGATCTTAAGGGAAAAGCTTAGAGCTGTCATTGAGAATGATATTCACTGTGGGCTTTTCGTAGATGGTTTTTATGAAATTGAGGAATGTATCCTCTATCCCTACACTCTGAAGAGCTTTAATTAGGAACAGATGCTGTATTTTGTCAAATGCTTTTTCTGCATCAATTGAGAGGATCATATGATTCTTGTCTCTTCTCTTATTAATGTGTTATTTCACATTTATTGATTTGCGAATGTTGAACCACGTTTGCATCCCAGGAATAAATCCCACTTGGTCGTGATGGATAATCCGTTTAATGTACTGTTGGAGCCTATTGGCTAGGATCTTGTTGAGAGTTTTGGCATCCATTTTCATCAGGGATACTGGTCTGTAATTCTCCTTTTTGATGGGAGTGTTTGCCTAGTTTTGGGATCAAGGTAATGCTAGCCTCATAGAACGAGTTTGGAAGTTTTCCTTCTGTTTCTATTTTTTGAAACAGCTTCAGGAGAGTAGGTGTTATTTTTTCTTTAATTGTTTGGTAGAATTCCCCTGGGAATCCATCAGGCCCTGGACTCTTGTTTTTGGGGAGGTTTTTGATTACTGCTTCAATTTCGTTACTGGTTATTGGTCTATTCAGATTGTCAATTTCTTTCTGTTTCAGTGTTGGTAGTTTATAGGTTTCCAGGAAGGCATCCACTTCTTCCAGGTTGCCTAATTTATTGGCATATAGTTGCTGATAATAATTTCTAATAATTGTTTATATTTCCTTGGTGTTAGCCATGCTCTCTCCCCTTTCAATCATAATTTTATTAATTTGGGTCCTTTCTCTTTTCTTTTGGATAAGTCGGCCCAGAGGTTTATCGATTTTATTAATTCCTTCAAAGAACCAGCTTCTGGTTTCATTGATCTGCTCTACTGTTTTTCTGGTTTCTATTTCATTGATCTGTGCTCTAATCTTTATTATTTCTCTTCTCCTGCTTGGTTTAGGTTTTATTTGCTGTTCCTTTTCCAGTTCCTTTGGCTGTAAAGTTAGCTTGTTTATTCGGAATTTTTCTACTTTTTTGAGTGAGGCTTGGATGGCTATGTATTTCCCCCTTAGGGCTGCCTTTGTGGTATCCCATAGGTTTTGGACCAGTGTGTTTTGGTTCTCATTGGTTTCCATGAATTGTTTAAGTTCTTTAATTTGGTGTTTGAATTCCTTCCTAATTTTTTCTTGTGACTGAGTTCCAGTTTCAAAGAATTGGGGTCTGAAAATATGCAGAGAATAATCTTAATCTTTTGGTAAAGGTTGAGACCTGGTTTGTGACCCAGTGTGTGGTCTTTTCTGGAGAAAGTTCCATGTGTGTTTGAGAAGAATGAGTATTCTGTTGTTTTAGGGTGGAATGTTCTTTATGTATCTATGAAGTCCATCTGGTCCAGTATGTCATTCAAAGCTCTTGTTTCTTTGTTGATTTTCTGCTTAGATGATCTGTCTATTGCTGAGAGTGGAGTGTTGAGGTCTCCTACTATTAAAGTATTATTATCAATATGTTTCTTTATTTTGGTTAACAGTTGGCTTATGTAGTTGGCTGCTCCCATGTTGGGGGCATAGATATTTACCATTGTTAGATCTTCTTTTTGGATAAACCCTTTAAGAATGATATAGTGTCCCTCTGTATCTCTTACTACAGTCTTTTGCTTAAAATCTAATTTGTCTGATACGAGAATTGCTACCCTAGCTTTCTTTTGAGGTCCGTTGGCATGAAAAATAGTTCTCCATCCCCTCACTTTCAGTCTGGATGTAACTTTAGGTTCAAAATGAGTCTCTTGTAGACAGCATATGGATGGGTCATGTCTTTTTATCTTATCTGCAACCCTGTGCCATTTCATGGGAGCATTTAGGCCATTCACATTGAGAGTGATTATTGAAAAATATGATTTTAGTGCCATAATGTTGCCTGTGAAGTCCTTGTTTCTACAGATTGTCTCTGTAAATTTCTGGTCTATATTAGACCCTATCTTGGGGTCTTTCTTCTTTTATAGAACCCCCCCTTAATACTTCTTGCAGGGTCAGCTTGGTGGTCACATATTCGTTCAGTTTTTGCTGGTCTTGGAAACTCCTTGTCTCTCCATCCATTCTGAAATACAGCCTTGCTGGATAAAGTATCCTTGGCTGCATGTTCTTTTCATTTAGTACCCTGAATATGTCTTTCCAGCCCTTTCTGGCATGCCAGGTCTCTGTGGACAAGTCTAACATTATTCTGATGGTCCTCCCTCTGTATGTGAGATATCTCTTCCTCCTGACCACTTTCAGGATTGTTTCCTTGGATCTAAGATCTGAGAGTTGTACTGTTATATGTGGGGGTGTTGGTCTGTTCTCATTGATCTTGGGAGGGGTCCTCTCTGCCTCTTGGACACAAATGCTTGTTTCCTTCCCCAGATTAGGGAAGGTCTCAGCTATGATTTGCTCAAATTTATCTTCTGGACCTCTCTCTCTCTCTCCACCCCATCAGGGATCCCAGTAATTCTGGCATTGGAACATTTCATGGCATCATTAATCTCTCTCAGTCTGATCTCTTGGGCTTTAAGCTGTTTTTCCCAGGCTTCCTCAGTTTCCTTCTTTTCTATCATTTTATCTTCTAGCTCACTAATTTGTTCTTCTGCCTCATTTACCCTGACAGTCAGAGTATCCAGTTTAGACTGTATTTCATTCATAGCATTTTAAATTTTGGCCTGATGAGATCTCATTTCTGCCCTTAGAGATTCTATATTGTTGCCAATATTTTTCTCAAACCTAGATATCGACTTCATATTTGTTACTCTGAGGTCTGTCTCTGACATCTTGCTTACGTCCATATCCATTAGGTCTGTGGCAGAGGCCATAGTCTCTGATCCTTTTCTTTGTTAGTGGTTCCTCCTCTTAGTCATTCCATTGGGGGGTAGTTGAGGTAATGTAGATTCCGAAGTATTAACCATAACCCAAACAAGATGCACCTGTTTTATAGGGACCCTAGGGTTGTCGTCCTCTTGTTCTTTCAGCCTGTCTTCTGGGGGTGGGGTCTGCCGCACTGTTACTCAGGCAACCCTGCTTAGGCAGAGTTGCCCTGCCCTCTGTGTGTGGGGGGGTGGGCTCAGTGAACACTGGTATTTTGGGGCTTTTGTTCACTGGCGACTTTCCCTGGCAGCTTTCCGTGTCTCTTCCAAGAGTCAGAGCAGAAGTAACCACATCCAAACCTCTAGTCTCAGAACAGAGAAATCACAGTCTGCTCTTCACTGAGTTCTCCAGGACACACAGTCTCCATTTCTGTCTGCACTGCTAAAAACCACAGCCACCCAGGTTGTGCGCCCCACAACAACTCTCCCAGAGGTGTATCCCAGGGCCAGCACATCTCTGCCCTTTGTGCTTTTAAAAGTGTGAGCCGGGGACACCTGGGTGGTGCAGTCATTAAGCATCTGCCTTCGGCTCAGGGTGTGATCCCGGCGTTCTGGGATCAAGCCCCACATCAGGCTCCTCCGCCAGGAGCCTTCTTCTTCCTCTCCCACTCCCCCTGCTTGTGTTCCCTCTCTCGCTGGCTGTCTCTCTCTGTCAAATAAATAAATAAAACCTTTAAAAAGAAAAAAAAAAGTGCAAGCTGCCCCCAGTTCACGCGTGCGCGCTGCCCCCAGTTCATGCGTGCGCGCATCCATTCCTCCTGGATCCTGTCAGGGGGCTGACTAAAGTCCTTTCCGCACTGCTACCAGTCTGCAAGTCTGTGCCCAGTCCCCAGCACTGGACACTTGTGCTCCGGTGTTATATCACCTTCCTGGTGCCAGCTTATGGTGGCTCCCTCCCCCTTCTGTTTATCTTCCAATATCTGCCCGCAGAATCTCGCCTTCACCCTTCCTACCTCCTCACAGGCAGTGCTTTTCTGCTTGTAGAGATCCAGATATATATATATATAATTCTTACATCTCAGGCTGATTTCATGGGTGTTTAGAATGGTTTGGTAAATTCAGGGGACTGGGGAACTGGTTGAAATAGGGTCTCCTACTCCTCTGCTGTCTTCCTCCTTATGCCTTAATGTTTCTTCTAAGAGCTAATTTAAAGAGACCACTTATCATATTGTTAGTTCCCATCAGTGACTAATTTTGTATTATTAGTCATTTTGCAGTAAAATGAGTGAGTGCAAAGACCTAACAATGGTTGTACAACTGGGGATAAAGTTCAAATCTAAAACTCATTGCAGCTCCTTCCAAGGCTCAATAAATGATTTAATTTTATTTGAAGAGTAAGCAGGTATCTAACATAAACTTCAGTGACTTTTATCCTCCTACATGCTTTCACTGTTTATTAGATTGTCAAAGGTAAACAAAAGTTCACTAATTTAAATTATGAGAATTGAATATTTTTAAATTGAAAAGCTTAATAAAGACAAATAGAAATGCCTTTGCCTTCTTGTGTGCTTCATTAATGTGCATTGGGTGTATTTGTGTTTTAACAATTGCTATGGTAATTATTCGTTTAGTGAACAGTAAATCTTGTGTAAAGAAACAGGATATTAAGCTCTGCCATTGCTCTTACTCAATATAGGCAATATTCCTTTTGAAAATGACTATACAGTATACATAAGGCAATATTTGTTCTCTTGATTTTCTTCAAGTTGGCAACAGAAAATGTAATAAATTTGGTATTTTATTTTGCAATAAAAATTCAGAGTTGAGCAATGAAAAATTGAGGCAGTATTTTCTCTAAGAAACAAAATTAATTGGATTTTACCCTTAATCATCTAATAGCAAAGCATTTGAGCCATTCTTGTATATTTCATAAAACATTTCATGAAAGCAAAGGGCAAATGTATGAGATAGAATGGAAAGAATGACAAAATATATGAAAAATAATACTTAAAATGTGTTTTGACACTTCATTTTTATGATAATGTATCTTCATATCTTTTGCTTAACTTTGTAATTCTAATTTATACCAATATTCACCCATCTGTGGCTTCTAAAGGACAAAGTTGTCTGTTATTAGAGTTCTCAGGGTATTATATCAAGCAGGAAAGAAAAATTCCTGGCATTTTCCCAATTGTCCTACTAGAATGGCAAACACAATTATGTGTCCACGTTCATTCTTAATTTGCTTCCTTTCTTAAGATTAGAAATTGTGAGATAAAAATGTCATTTAACTCTCAAATATAAAATCGACATGTCATCAGAAGTCATATTCTGATTATTTAAAAAAATAAGTGTAGCTATTTTCTATTATTAAAAATTTCATTTAGTTTGAACTTATGAGTGTATATTGGAAAATTCAGACAAAGAAATTAAGAACAGTATCATATGCAGATGCTTCATTTAAGAATAATTTAGTGTCCTTCATTTTCTTTTGACTCCTCCTTTTAACATTTCCATATCAAAGTAAAACTGGGTTCTATTTAGAAGTTAACTTGAAAAAGTATTTTAAATACATAATTTAAATTTTTCCAAGTCATGCCAACCTGTGAGTATTGTAGAGTAATAGTTACAGCACAAATTTTATTGTCTTTCATCTCATTTACTGTTACAGGAAATCAGCCCCATGCTGAGGCATCTATTTATGTTAATCTCCAGTCAGTGTTACATGTGTGCTAAAAAACCCCAAATCTGGCAATAATCATCACTTTGCCATAGCCATTTTCTCCTCCCCTTTACTGACTGTATTATTGATGAATTCTGATAAAGATGCTACATAAATGCACTTTGCTTGCATCACTATTTCTGATGTTTATGGTGAAAATGGAATCAATGCAGAAGGTGCCATCATTGATGATCCCACATCTCTTGGATGCTAGAATGATTCTACAGGACTAAAAGAACTGGAACGATCACCCTCTCATTTTCTCTTTTTTACACATCATTGACTTTGAATCTGAGCATCTCCAATTGCATCCTCAGTGTTTCTCCTTAGAGAAATAAGTCCATCAGCTGGTCAGTCTGTCTCCGCCAATCGTTCATCTGATGAGCCTTCTTTCTTTTCTCTACTTTTGGCAACATAGAAAACTCTTCTCCTCTGACCCCTCATTTATTCATCAAATAAAGCCAACTGTAAGTGGACTGTTAAACTCAGCTCACCCAAACATCATAGTTGTATAAAATAAAAAGCAAGTGCTTGCTACAGCAGCCCTTATACTAAAATTGGAACAACAAAGAAAAGATAAACATGGCCCCTTGTACAAAGATGACATGCAAATTTGTGAAGCATTCCATTTTAAATTTTTTAAAGGTGAAAAATAAAACATTGATTTATTTTTAAATAAAAAATCCATCTGACTTCAGGTTACAGCTACAACATGATAAGAACTTGGATATTAGCACTCCTTTACTTACACCGAGAAAAGAAGTTGTTGAATAAATTGAAATTCAGTGACTTTCTTAGACTTATCAGAGTTTTGTGATTCCCATGGCACATGACCACTCCAAATTCTAGAGAGACTGCAAGTATAGAGAATCACATCAGAGATATGTTTACCTAGAGCAGAAGCTACTGGAACCATAAACTGGTAGGACAACTTACATAGTAACTTTGGTGACTTGCTGAAGGCTGAGGGTAGGTTAGCATGAGATGGGCAAACTGGTAGGGGCTGCAATAGTAGATGGGCCTCCATAATTTTGTGGATTTCATCCTCAGGAACCCACTACATTTTAACAGTGAAGAGGCAAGAAAAATCTCATATTCCTGGCAAGGCAGGAGATATGTAACCGTTTTGAAATACAACTGGATAATTCTGCAAAACAAAGGCCCACTCTGCTGGAAAAAAGACTTTATCAGAGCCTTATCCCACCTGAAGGGAGGACAATTTTACAACTGCAGGCCTACTTAGCCAAACTATTTCAAATAAGGGAAGGGGAGGTGGAAGGCTAGGAAACACTTGTGAAGGTCAAGCCAGGAAAAAAGTTCTACTAAAACACTGAGATTTAATAGTAAGATTACAGATTGCTACCCACTACCTACAGTTTATCATCACAACAACAGGGCTCGAGCATAATAACATCGAATTATAGCCAAAAGAGCTGCAAAGCACAGGGTGTATTTAGGGAGGTGTTTTTAGAAAAACCCAAAGGCCATGGGGAAGACAAAAAGAAGGACACTAGGGAAATCTGAAGCTTGGACAGCTATTACTACAGCAAATATTAAACATGGCCCAACTCCTTGCCAGATTAACATGAATCTCACACTGAAATCATTTTATTTTGCTATTTGTCAATTCGTATGACCAGTTTTCAAAAATAAGTATAAGGCGTGTTTAAAAGGCAAGAAAAAATACAGTTTAAGAAGACAAAACAAGCATCAAACCAGACACAGCTATGACACAGATGTTGGAATTGCCAGACAGGGAAATTAAAATTACTATGACTTAATATGCTAGAATAGTAATTAAAAAAAAGTAGACAGCAAGCAGGGCAGATGGGTACTATAAGCAGAGAGATGGAAACTCCTAAAAAGAACTAAAATTGAACACAAGAAACCAAAAAACGCTTTCACAGAAATAAAAAAATGTCTTCAATGGGCTCATCAGTAAACTTGAAATGGCCAGGGAAAGAATCAGTGAGCTTTAAAATACGTCAGTAGAAGCACCCCATCTGAAATGCAAAGAGAAAAAAGACTGTAAAGCAGAAGAGTATATTCAAGAACCGTGGGATAATTTCGAAGGTGTAGCATACATAATTGGCATATCAGAAGAAGAAGAAAGATAAAAATATGCAGAAGAAATATTTGAATAATAATGTCAGAGAATATTCCAAAATAAATGGCAGATTCAAACCATAGATCCAAGAAGCTCAGAGAACACTAAGCAGGATAAATATTCAAAAAATATATAGATAGGCAATATATATTTTAACTGCTGAAAACAGTGGATACAAAGAAAATATTGAAAGAAACCAGATTATAAAAATACCATTCCTTACAGAAGAAAATGAATAAGAATTGCAATAGGCTTTTTATCAGAAACCATGCAAGCAAGGAAACAGTGAAGTAAAATATTTAAATATGGGAATTAAAAACAAACAAAAAAAACCCCAAACAACAAAAAACCCCACCAACTTAAAATTCTTTCTATACCAAAATTATTTTTTAAAAGTGAAGGAGTGGAAAGTCATCAAAGAGGGAGAAAAACCGTGAGCGACTCTTAACTATAGGAAACAAACTGAGGGTTGCTGGAGGGGAGGTGGGTAGGGGGATGGAGTAATTGGGTGATGGGCATTAAGGAGGGCATGGGATGTGATGAGCGCAGGGTGTATACGCAACTGACAAATTGTTGAACACTACATCTGAAACTAATGATATACTATATGTTGGCTGATTGAATTTAAATTTTAAAAAATGTGAAGGGGAAATAAAATGATTGTAGACAACCAAAATCTAAAGGAATTCATCACCACCAGACCTATCCTCCAGTAAATGTTAGAATTTTTTTAGGGAGAAGGGAAAGTACGTAGGTCAGAAACACAAATCCATATATGAAAAGGAAGTGAAGGCAAATAAAATCTTTTATTTTTCCTATTTTTAATGTAGTAGATAACTTTTCAAGTAATGATAAAAATATATTAAGTGATTATAGCCCATAATGAAATTAATGATGGCAATCTTCTAAAAAATGGGAAGGAGGAATTGAGAATACTCTATTATAAGGTATCTGCATTACTCATGAAATGGTATAGTGTTATTTCAAAGTGGACATTGATTAGTTGTAAATGTTGAAAATTCTAGGGCAACCGCTAAAAAAAATTATATAAAGAAATATAGTTAATATTCCAAGCTAGAAGTTAAAGTAGAAATCAAATACTGCTGGTCATCTGACTGTGTTCTTTTATAAAGTTATGTTGTCTGCTGTAGTTCTTTTGCTTTTCCATATGAATTTTTTAATCAGCCTGTTAACAACAACAACAACAACAACAACAACAACAACACTATGTTTTTGTTTCTAATGCATTGAACCTTTAGGTCATTTTGAGGAAAATTGATATCTTTTAGCAATACTAATCTTTTAAATTCTCTCAAGAATGTTTCCTAGCTTTAGTGTTCAGGTTCTTGGTTATCTTTCTGTCAGATTCACCTCAAATATTTGCAATGCCATTGTAAATGGTATTATTTTGAATTAATTTCTGATTATTAGACAGTATAAAAAATTGTGATTGCTTTTTATATATTGATCTGATGATCTGTATCCTTGCTAAACTGAATTACAGTTCTAGTAGAATGTTTCTATATGGTTATAGTTGTGGGTTTTTTTATAGATGCCCTTTTTTGGGTTGGCTTGTTGAGGAAGTTTCCTTCTATTCTTAGATTGGTGACAATTTTTTTTTTTTCTTAACGTAGTGTTGGATTTTCTCCAGTCCTTCTCTCACATCTATCAGGATGATCATATGGCTTTGTTTTTTATTCTATTAATAAAGTATAAAATAATGATTAGAGCCTGGGCTAGGGTGAATTAGGTGAAGCACTTGGGCACAAACTTTGAGATTGCTCCAGGATAATGAAAGATTGGGTACTTCTTTCAAATCAGCATGCTGGGCTCTGCACTCAGGTCACTCTAGTATGGGACCTGATACTGACTGATTTTCAGAAGTGGCGTAAACACTTTATTGCTGGAGTAAATCCCAATTGGCCATGGATATAATCTTTTAAAAAATATTTTATTGTATTGTTAATATTTTGTAGAGATTATATATGTGTGTGTGTGTGTTGTCTGTGTGTGTATACATACACACACACATATACATACACACACACAGGGTAATACTGACTTCACAGAGGGAGTTGGCCAGGTGTGTTTGGTCATCTCTGTTCTAGTAGCTTGTGAAAACTTGTTTTGTTTCCTTTAAATGGTTAGTGGTATCAATCAGTATGGCCCTTTGAGCCTGGGCTTTCCCTTGTGAGAAGTTTCTTATTTATTAATTACATTTCCTTATTCATTATAGGTCTGTTAATATTTTATATTTTTCTTTATGATGCTTTGGTAAATTTTGTCTTATAAGCATTTTCCCATTTTATATAATTTGTTTTTTTTTCCATTTTATATAATTTGTGTAATTTGTTGCCATAAAGTTGTTCAAGGGAATTCAGTATAATCCTTTTACTTTCTGTACTATCAATAGTGATGTCCTCTTTCAGGCTTCATTTTTGTAATTTGTGTCTTATATTTTGGTCAGACTAGCTAAAAGTTTGTGAATATAGTTTATATTCTGGTTCTGTGATTTCTTCTCTTGTTTTTCTTTTTTCTACATTAATGATTTCTACTCTAGTATTTAATATTTTCCCTCTTCTGCTTGATTTGGGTTTGGATTCCCACTATTTTCCTGGTTTATTAAGCTGGAGACTTAATGTAATTAATTTCAGACCATTCTTTCTATTTAATATGTGTGTGTATATGTGTATGTTTGAAGAAAAAAATTTCAGGTAAGTGCTTCTTTAACTACATTCCATAAATTTAGATATGTCTGCTTTTCTTTTATTCAGCTCAAAATATTTTCTGATTTCTCTTGTGATTTCTTAATTGGTCGACATGTGTGTTTATTCCACACATTAATGGATTTCCCATATTTATTTGTTCTTAATTTTTAAATTCCTTTCATTTTTTTTTTAAGATTTTATTTATTTATTTGACAGAGATAGAGACAGCCAGCAAGAGAGGGAACACAAGCAGGGGGAGTGGGAGAGGAGGAAGCAGGCTCATAGCGGAGGAGCCTGATGTGGGGCTCGATCCCATAACGCTGGGATCACGCCCTGAGCCAAAGGCAGACACTAAACAGCTGTGCCACCCAGGCGCCCCTAAATTCCTTTCATTTTTAAAACATTTTAAATGATTTCAGTTCTCTAGACGTATTACAGAATACACTGGTCTATCTTGGCGAATGTAGATGCACAGTTGAAAATCCTATGTATTGTGTTATTGTTAGGTAGAGGATTGCTGTGACTTCAGTTAGGTCAGGTTGATGGAGTTTGAGTCTACCGTATTCTGGCTAACTAACCTTTTCAGTTAAATGAACTGAGTAGGATGTATGCAAATCTCCAACTATGAATGTTGAGTTCTCTGTTTCTTGCTTAATTTTTTTTTTTTTTGCTTCACTTATTTTGGATCTGTTGTTAGATGTGATAGATTAATACTTGTTTTATCTTCTTGATTTGTTGACATATGCACGAAGATTATAAAATGTCTCCTTTTTTCTCTAATGCTCTTTTAAAAAAATTCTTGTGTCATTTTTCTTCACTTGGTTAATTTTTATTGATTACCTTCTAACTGACTAATTCTTAAATATGGTTTCCTTTACATCTTTGAACAGACATATAATAGCTACATTGAAGGCTTTTTCTGCTAAAATCAACATCGTAGTCCCTGCAGAGGCAATTTCTATTGACTGCTTTCTCATGAGTCATGCTTTCTTATTTCTTTGCATATTTTGTAATTGTTGGTTGAAAAATGGACATTTTCAATATTATATTCTAGCAACTCTCCACACAGATTCACAGAGGTGGTTGTTATTGATTTTTGTTGTTTAGTGCTTTGCCTGGCCTAATTTTGTGGTATATACCTACACCAAAGAATGCAACCCCTGATGTGTCTCTCTCTTTCTCTGTTTTTTGTTTTCTTGTTGTATTTTTAAGGCTAGAATCCTAGGAGTTGTACCTGGCTTATCATAGCTTGGAAGTAACCAAACGGTTGGTCGGAAGTTGGTCTGAAACATCTTTAGTCAATAAGTCTTGCACTCTTTCCTAATGGATAGATACATGGCTTGGGGAATGAATTTAAATTCTGGCAAATTAAAACTAGGTCCAGCCTTTTACTTTCTGTCAGGCCTTCTCATGTCACTTCTGTTCATGTATAAGGCTTCATAACCAGCCATAAATGTGTAGATAAATACGTCTTGTTAGAATAAGAAAAGTGTTACTTTCTAACATAATGAAGAAACGAGATATTAAAATAATTTGCCATGAGGGAGAAAACTTGAAAAATCAGTGATCTTGATAATTCACAACATTTTACTGTTTTATGTAATATTTTATTTATGTGATGGCTGATCAACACTAGTACAGATTTTCAATTATTAAAAACATAAATGCTCTTATACTGCCATGTATTTCTTCCTCGCAGTTATCACAGTTGTAAAGTAGTACTTAGGAAATCTGTTTTTGTTGATCTTGCCCACTAGACTATAAGTCCAATGAGGGCAGGAACCATATCTGTTCTTGCTCACTATTTTACTTTCAAACGCCTTGCTAAGATCCCCATATCGTGTAGTATTTCTATTCATTCCAGTACAGATTTTAACTCCGAGAACTCCAACTGCATGAGGGTTCTCTTTGGCCACTTGTGTCTACTCCACAAAGGTGGAAAGGCTAACATGCTAGGGAGAGAATGCTGCCTCCTAGACACAACTCTCAATAGACATGATAGGGTTGGTGGGTAGATTTGTAAGCTGCTTTGCTCTTTCGTGGTCTATTTCTTTTTTTCTTTTTTTTTTTTTTTAAAGATTTTATTTATTTATGTGACAGAGAGACAGCCAGCGAGAGAGGGAACACAGCAGGGGGAGTGGGAGAGGAAGAAGCAGGCTCATAGCAGAGGAGCCCGATGTGGGACTCGATCCCGGTACGCCGGGATCACGCCCTGAGCCGAAGGCAGACGCTTTAACGACTGCGCTACCCAGGCGCCCCTCGTGGTCTATTTCTGAAAACTGTGTTCTTGATACTGGTAGCAAAATTCAAAGCAGGATTAAACTCCAGTTGTCCAGGGAGAGAACTTGTTAGAACACTGCCCTTCGGGCAACATTAAACGTTGCCTTTTCCTTATCTCAGTTCTCCTCTTTTGTACTGACATTTTCTAGGATCACATTCCAAAGAAACCCCTTGTATAGGAATCCCTGTCTCAAGACTAATTTTGAGAGAATTCAAATTAAGTCAGCCCATTTTTTAGGATGAGCAAACAGAAAGGCTTGATAGATTGAGATTTGTCATCATAACCTGTTTCTTGCCCAAGTGTTTTTGTTTGTGATATAGCCGTTAATTATACAAATGAAAATTTTGTGGGATAGCAAATATTCTTGATTAATTTTACACTAATGGTAGAAAGCATAAATTCACACATTTTTAGGGAAAATCATCTTCCGAGTGCCTAGACTTAAAAAAACAAACTTTGAGTATTTCTTTAATTAGTTTTTTACTAAAACCCAATGAGTTATTATGCCACTCATCTTTTTTTCCTTTCTTTCTTTCTTTCTTTCTTCCTTCCTTCCTTCCTTCCTTCCTTCCTTCCTCCCTTCCTTCCTTCCTTTCCTTTCCTTTCCTTTCCTTTCCTTTCCTTTCCTTTCTTTCAAGTTGGGCTCCAAGCCCAACATGGGGCTTGAACTCATGACCCTGAGTTCAAGACCTGAGCTAAGATCAAGACTCAGAAACTTAACTGACTGAGCCACCCAGGTGACCCCACTCATCTTTCTGTTGAGCAGTCCATCCATCCAATGATCCATTCATCCAATGACTCATCCATCCATCCTTCTAGTAATGTTTTCTTGAACAACTAATGTGGGCTAAAACATTTATTTTCTTTTTTTTTTTTAAGATTTTATTTATTTATTCAACAGGATAGAGACAGCCAGCGAGAGAGGGAACACAAGCAGGGGGACTGGGAGAGGAAGAAGCAGGCTCATAGCAGAGGAGCCTGATGTGGGGCTCGATCCCACAACGCCGGGATCACGCCCTGAGCCGAAGGCAGACGCTTAACCGCTGTGCCACCCAGGCGCCCCAAAACATTTATTTTCTTAATAGACCACAATCACCTACTGCTAGTAGAAAATTAGAAATTTGCTGAATATATATCAGGCTACAAATAAATAATTATTTGTATTTTCATTTTAATTAAATTTGCTCAACAAATGTGCATTATGCTTATCAGCATATTCTATTAGAATATGACCCTCTTAAAAACTATCATGGATTGAGATGCCTGGGTGGCTCAGTTGGTTGAGTGTCTGACTCTTGGCTTTGGCTCAGTTCTGATCTCAGGGTTGTGAGATAGAGCCTCACGTTGGGCTCCATGCTCAGTAGGGAGTATCTGCTTGAGATTCTCTCCCTCTCCCTCTGCCATTCTTCCCCCCCCCAAGTTCGCACTCACTGTCTCTCAAAAAAATATTTATATATATGTGTGTGTGTGTGTATATATATATATGTATATATATATACATATATATACGTATATATATGTATATATATATACGTATATATATGTATATATATATACGTATATATATGTATATATATATACACATATATATATAATATATAAAATGAATTGTAGGAAGTGTGCTGAGAAACCTATCTCCAAAAAGCATGTCAAAGTTTATGTTTGAACCCTTAATTATAATTCTTTATTAGTCAAAGGTGTCTTATTTATCTAATAATTTTAAAGAGGTCAGAAAAAAAATACTAAAAAGTTAACTGTTTACTGTAGAATATCTGAACTCCTTCCTAACAGCTAGGACTACAGTAGTCTTGCCTTTGATGGAAAGTGAGTGTCCTCTTGATGAAGTGATATTTTATGAATCACATCCTTATTCCCCCAGATTCAGTAATGCAAAGACATTTCCTTGCTGATACATCAGATATACTGGTTTGACATGTGTAGTATCATGTAACACACAGACTTTATTACTAACAAATGGATGCATGAGTTAGGATAAATTTTGCCCACAATAAATTCACAGATATTGTTAACTGCTAAAGTGAGATGTATGATCTCCATGTCAAACTTTCTATATGTCTCCATATCATTCATTTCATTGCACAACAGATTATCCTTTTTTAAGTGTTTTTTAGTTGGCTTTCCAAAATAGGCAACATTAAATGTACTTCATGCTTAGAAAGTACTGAATGCTTGGGGAAACAAACAGGATTTCAGAGGGGAGGGGGGTGGGAGATGGGCTAGCCCGGTGATGGGTATTAAGGAGGGCACGTATTGCATGGAGCACTGGGTGTTATACGCAAACAATGAATCGTGGAACACTACATCAAAAACAAATGATGTACTGTACGGTGATTAACATAACATTAAAAAAAAGTACTGAAGAAGTATATAGAGCATTTATAATAGCATTGAGGGCACCTTCCAGATATGTTTTCAGGAGTATCAGACATTCTTTCTTGCCTTGCTATTGTAAATTAAGATAGTTAATTCAAGAATTACTTTAAAATGTTACATCTATGTATATGTGAATCAATACAGATCAGTAATAATGATGAATGTTGTTATTCCTTAAATTTTTGTAAAGACAATTAAAATGCCGGAAGTCAGATGTTAAAAGAAATGGAATTAGATTGATCTTCAATTAAACCTAATAGCTGAGTTTTTCTGTTTGTGTTTATTTATAATAAAAGAATGTTAACCCAAACTCTTGGAAGAATTAAACACAAATGATTTGGGATATTTTAATTGTGGGAAACATGTTTCTGAAGTAAAATTATGAGAATAAGTTTCTTACATGTAGGATTTAGTGAAGTGTCACCTAAACAAGGATAGATTTTTTAGGTCAATAGGAGATACTTTTCATGTTTGAAAAATATGATCTTCTAGCAATTTACATTTATATTTTTAAATCTCTTTTTCTTATACATGTGAAGTTGTCAATAACTGAAAGGAGGCCTGTCTACCAGAATGTCACACTTTCTGTAAGCTTTAGTATAGATCTTCCAAAATGTTATTTACCAAGTAAGAAACCAGGCAGGAACAGATGTGCAGAGATTTTCCATGGTCTGTCTGGAAGTTTGCTTTCTTCCTCAGAGAAGAAGAGATCATATAAAAGCCAGAAGGGGAGAGACTCAGGGGGAGGATATAGGAAGCATCTGTTACTTACAAGTAAATGGATCTGGACTGTTTCAGAATGTGTGGGGAGAACTAAAAGAGTGACAGGTAATGGTTTCAGCATCCCAAGTGTCAGTGTTTGATGTGGGGTAGAATAGAAAGTTATTTCTTAGAACGTGAAAGAGGAAACCAAAAGTAAAAACAATTTTGGTGGTTTTCTGTTTAATCCAGTGGGAGAGAGAGGGACAGAAAGGAAGAGAAATCTTCCCCAGGAAAATAAGCACTACAGTGTAAAGTATCTGGCTAGCTGATCATCCCTTCTGAAATGTGTTTACTAATGATTAAATCAATGCACCGTACCTACCCATGGTCAATCAGTCTAACCAGTGAAATTATCATGGAAATAATCTAGGGAAAGTGAAAGTAAAAATGGATAAACATGTTGATCCCTAAAAAGATTCTTCTACTTTGCTTATTTTTTGCATGCATCAGCTTCCTTAATAACTCTATAAATAAGGAATAATTATGTTGATTTATAAAACTCAGATGGCTTAAATAAGTAGCCCAAAGTGAGCTGTATTTTAACAAATTCTGTCTAATTCCAAAGTGCCCGCCTTTGTACTACTCTACTCAATTCCCATCTTTTTTGGGGGGGAAATCAGTTACTTATCACATACTTTTCTGTTAAAGAAAATTTAAAAATTATAAATATTTAAAAATTTAAAATATCATAAAATAAATATATATCTTACTATGCAGAATTTTCACATGATCTAATAAAATATCATATGCTAAGGCCCTAGGTGGATTGTCTATTTTAAAAAATAGACATGCATAACACGTGGCATCAAGTAGATTCTAACATGCAGATCCAAAGCCAGGAAAGTATTTGTTTTAAGAAGAAGGTTGTAAGATAATATATAGTTCCTGGGCATCCTTGTGTGACCCAGAGAGGACTGACTTGGGTGTCCACAGCTTCTGCATGGATAACTGACATCTCTTTCTAGTGCTACTTTGGGCAGAAGACTAGGATGACCTTCCCCAGCAGTAAAATACAGTAATCCTTTAGCACATGGCTCCCCAACGACACCATTTCAAGAGGAATCTTCAGGGAGAGCTGGTAGACAAATGGATATCACTGGAATATCATTCAAAAGTCAAAACCAGGGATGCCTGGGTGACTCAGTGGGTTAAGCATCTGCCTTTGGCTCAGGTCATGATCTTGGATCAAGCTCTACATTGGGCTCTCTGCTCAGCAGGGAGTCTGCTTTCTCTCTCTCTCTCTCTCTCTCTCTCTCTCTCTCTCAAGTAAATAAATAAAATCATTAAATAAACAAAAATATAAACCAGGAGTAGACTCTTACTCTTGGGAAAGCTAAGATAGAACAAGAGTCTTAGTGAGGGAGTTTATGTTTCTCTCTGGGGGAAAAGAACCAGAAGTGGAGTCTAGATGGCAGCAATGGAAGGAAGCAAAGGCAGCCTGCCCAAGCTTGGAGAATAGCAAACCCCAGGGCAGAATCCAAACCCAGAAACCAGGTTCTTACTAATAATGGATGAAACTGAATTATAATGCAAAAATTGGATTTTGAATTGTCAGAGTACAGATTGGGTTTTAGATATGCTTTAAAAGCTACTTCAGGGATGCCTGGGTGGCTCAGTCACTTAGGCATCTGACTCTTGACTTCAGCTGAGGTCATGATCTCAGAGTTGTGAGATTGAGCCCTGTTGTCAGGCTCCACGCTGAGCATGGAACCTGCTTGGGATTCTATCTCTCCCTTTCCTTCTGCTCCTCCCCACCCTCTTCTCTTTCCCTCTCTAAAAATAAAGTAATAACAAAATTAAATAAAATTAAATAGAAAAATAAAAGCTACTTCAAAGCCTTGTCTGTTTTGTTAAATTGCTTCATTCTCCTTGTGTGCATGTAAAATAGGCATTTTAGAGGTAAGGAATATAGTAGTGGTCATTATTTTAGTAGTGGTTTGTAATATAATTTGAGTGGTACCTATCCCAAGCCATATATCATAGTTTTGAATGTCTACAATTAGAAGACAAAGTTCTTTTTTGTAAAGATATTTTCTTTTCTTTTCTTTTCTTTTCTTTTCTTTTCTTTTCTTTTCTTTCTTGTTTTTTTTTTTTTTAAAGATTTTATTTATTTATGTGAGAGAGAAGAGAGTGCACACAAGCAGGGGAACAGCAGTGGGGGAGTGAGAGGGAGAAGTAGGCTTCCCACTGAGCAGGGAGCCCAAGGAAGGGCTAGATCCCAAGACCCCAGAATCATAACCTGAGCCGAAAGCAGACACTTAACTGACTGAGCCACCCAGGCGCCCCTATAAAGATATTTTCTTAATATCACTTAATATCATTTTGAAATGCAAATATTCTAGTAGGTAACACCCATTAAAAAGTAAACACAGATGTTTTGACCTTTTATCCTGACAGGAGACCAGAGAATATTTCTTATGATTATTTAGGAATGGGGAGAAGAAAATTTGAAAGTTTTGTGTCCGTTGTAGTGAGGAGGGCAGGCAGCCACCACATCCTCAAGGAATGTTGAAAACAAACTACCATAGCACTCCTAAGTCTGGTCTCATTTGTTTAGATTCCCAATGGTAACCTTAGCTTCTTCAAAGCGCCTGCGTAGTACTTTGAGTGAGGTGTATATGCCCAACAATTTAAATTCAAAATCTATACCAAGTGACTTCTAGGTGTCATAAATAGTGCTAGGGATGGTAAATGAAACAGTGTATATGACATGCACAACAGTTGTGATTATTATTTTAAAGTTTTTATTTCAGAGAACATTAGCACAATTTGTACTTGAATTGGTTTCATTTTTCTGCTGTTTCGAAATTTTACAAATAATGGGTCATGTTTCTCACTTCTTTCATGAAATATATTAAGAGTTCACTGAAAGGACAAAGGTAGATTGAGGGGAGAAATGATGACTGGTTGGACAATGAGTGTGGGAAACAAATAATTTAGTGTTTATGTCATAACTTTAAGTTAACCTGAGAACAACAGCTGGATCCTCAATGCCTCTTTCTCCATAAACCAAATAGGGGCAGCATGTGATAAAAACGATAACTCCTTGATTAGGTAATATAAATATTACTGAAAAATGTTTCCTGTCAACAAACACATTATAGATTATTTCATATTAAAATATCCTATTATCTTCTCTTATAAATTTATAATATGTTAGTCCTAAATAAATTGTATAGTATTTAAATAAAGAAAAGAAGCTCTTTGTGGAAAAAACATTAGAATCAAATCTCCAAAACCCCAATATTGTCAGTATTTGTTAGAATTCTGTTCTATCAACACTGATAAGTAAATGCAAGAACATATGTTCTTTGGCCTTCAGTGAAGATATCCAAACATATTTTAAGGGACTGCTTATGCCTCTATGAATGCAGACAAATAAGGGGCTACCAAAGCACTGAAGCTGTGTAATTCACCATGGCTCATTTGCACAGAAAATTACAGAACTTGGAGATCCTGGGCACAGAGGAAGTGACCATTAGGATTAGATAGGCACCAAACACTTCAGTCCAGAGATAATTTGGCTGCAGTATTCTTGCCTACATGCCAGTGTATGCTCTTATAATACAATGAGTATAATAATAATTTAAAAATATGTTTGTAAGATTCTAAATTTATAAACATTCATTTAAAATAGCTGGCAGCTGTGTCATGGTTCAGAAAAAAATATATTTATTTAGCCAAGTTTATGTTCAAATTATCATTCACAATCAGGCTCCAGTCCCAAATTTTCCACAGAATAAATAACCGTGTGACTACAGGAAGATGAGAAAAACATTTTTTAAAAAAGCTGAATATGACTCCATCTCATCCTATGAAAAAACAAGTTTGTAGCAATTGTTTTACATGAAGAATTGTATTGAGATAAACTGAAATATTGGAAGGCCATACCAACAGACTCCATTGAGCATTCCTTTAGTAACTCACTCAACAAAATTTGGCAAAACCTCTTCTGTGAGATTTGGGATGCAGTTTGTTAAAACTAAGAATGTTTCCCAAATCCTTTATAGTCTCAAGGAGCTATATTTCACTGATTAGTTAGCAGAGGATAAACATTTTTCTAAAGGTAAAAAGAATGATAGAGGTAGAGGTATTCTTTTGCTGCAGAGTCTGTACATGACAGACTGTAGAATTCCACATACATGACCATGGCAGTAGTAGGTATTCATTTAATCTCTCTTAATAAAAATGGTTGAGTAAAATAGAACTATGACTTACTTTTCACAACTCACACATTTTATTTCAGAATTTTTTATAAATTTCTAATATTTCCAGCACTTATATTTCCATCACTAGTACTCCCCCAAACCCCAAACTCCCACAAGATGTCAAGAATCTGTGGTTGAGAAAATGGTTTTTTTGGATGTTAAACAGTAACATATCATAAAAAAAATCTATGTACCTTTCCTGCTTTAAGATATTATTTGTGGTTTTGCATTATATCTTCAACAGTTGAGCAAAAGCCAGTTTTAACAGGTGTGTGGTAGGCATCTCTAAGATGGCCACCAATGATCTCTGCCTCATTGTATTTACCCAGCTCTGTGTAATCCTCTCTCCTTGAGTATACATTAGGTTTATTAATACTTCTAATGAATGGAAGATAGCAAAAGTTTGGATGTCCCTACTAAGATAAAGTTACACAAAGACTATACAGTACATCTTAGTTCCCACTGCCTCTCTTACACACACATTTTCTCTAAGGAAGCCAGCTGCCATTTTTTGGCTTATTGATAGGCCCATCTGGCAAGGACCACAGGAATCCTCTGTCTAATAGCCAATGAGGATAGGGGCCCTCAGTCTAACAGCTCGCAAGGACTAAATACTGTGAACAGCCATGTGAGTGAGCCCTGGAGTTAGATCCTCTTCCAGTCTAGCCTTCAGCTGAGGCTATAGCCCTGGCTGTCAGTTTGAGCACAAGTACATGAGAATTTGAGCCAGAGACACTTTGCTAAGCTTTGCCCAGATCCCTGATACACAGAAACTATAATATAACAAATGGTTATTGCTTTTATACTTCCAAGTTTTAAGGTAATATATTATGCAGAAATAGATAACTAATACAAGTTGTTTATAGGATGCTAGTTTTAATTTTTCCCAATGACGACATCTAAAAAAATAGTTTACCTCCAGACACTTGCCTTTATTCTCACAGCCTGAGTTCACAACAACTTAAAAATATATTCAACATGGATGAATTCAGATTAACCAAACCCATAAGAGATCTCAAAAAAAAATACTTTATAATTTTAAAAAGAACTAAAATTGCTAAGAAATAGAACTGTCAGGATTTTGGCATTATATTGTTCCCATATACATACTACAAACAAAATTGTATAGACTTCAAATTTTTAATCTCAGAAAAAGGCACTTTCTTTTTTTGTTTCCTTCCATTTCAAATTTTGAATATTAAATACTTGTATAAATTCCAGAGATAATTATATATTCAGCCTTTAAAAAATCTGCCTACTTCCAAACAATTTATTTAAATAACTAAAAATAGGTTAGTGTGTTATTTTGAAAGAAATCCTGCAAATTCTGGTAGATAGAAAATACTCCCTGTGTCCACATTAGCCATATGGCTCCATGAGCTGTAAGAAGTTGTTATACTTGTGTGAAAATAAGAGATTTGTAGGATTAAATAACTGATAAAGAGAAATGATAAGTATGGGGAAAAACACATTTTGGCTTTTGATTGATTTTTAAGGTGCTAGTAACAGGGGATATGAAGGACAAAAAGTGGTCTTACAAATCAAGGTTTGATTTAAAACTATAGCAATAGGCGTATATGACGACATCTAAAAAATATTTCTAATATTTTTGATGAAATGAAAGGGTCAAAGTAAGTGCACATTTTAAGGGAGAAAGAAGTACTTGGTGCTTAAAAGAAGCAGTCTGAAAAGATTCCACATTATTCAGAATCTTACAGCAAACAAATAACTTAGTTGAAGCTGCTAAAAAGAATAGCCCGTGGGAAGGAGACAAAGGGAGAATGACTGTTCATGATGATACCTGGGATGTATGACCAATCAATTCATTGCCTCTTTTGAGTCTTATGGGCATGACTCTTACTGTATAAGCTAGGGGACAAAATAAATGTCAAATTCTAATTTTTTATTTAATCTAATAAACTTCACTTTGAACTATAATCTTGCCTGCTTGCTGGAAAACCCAGTGTTACTATTAGAACTCCTTTGTCCTCCCTGGGGCCTGTGCAATAATTTGGAAAGTACTGCTTCAGTGGGACAATTATGCACAAAATTTTAGACTGATCATATTACCCCTGAAGCTTAATGTCCAATCTAACTGGATGCATTATGCACCATCCCCTCTGAGGCCTTGCTACCTCCTTAGGATGTGAATATAAAACAGGGCATGAGTCAATGATATCACAAGCCTATCTGATCTCAATAATCTTTAAAAAAAAAAAGAGGTAAGATAGAACTCTATCATTTTTCTTGCTATTCTAAAAGATGTTCTAAGGAAAAAACAAAGTGAAACTCTCTTATATTTTGGATAATGTCCCACAAAATGATTATTAAAGGGGGAAAAGAACAAGAAAGGAATGCTTTAAAATTTTTTAAACATTAATATTCTCTGAGATATAAGAGGATCAGAGAACTTGCTACCATATTGAAATGGGGTAGAAAGAGGGGAGAACTACATAGAAGAAAACAAATTAGCATCAAAATAAACATTCACACTATACTTTTATGAGACTGTTAATAGGTGTGATGAATACCAGAAAGAAGAAATAGATATAATCCTTAGGTCTGATAAACTCAAAATATAGATAGAAAAATAGGACATCAACACAATTTATAAAATTGTTAAAATATATTCTGAAAAATATTTTGAATAATGTAAGATATCAGAAAAGGAATCGTTTAAGGCAGGGCACCTGGGTGGCTCAGTTGTTAAGCGTCTGCCTTCGGCTCAGGGCCTGATCCCAGTGTTCTGGGATCAAGCCCCACATCGGGCTCCTCTACTGGGAGCCTGCTTCTTCCTCTCCCACTCCCCCTGCTTGTGTTCCCTCTCTTGCTGGCTCTCTCTCTCTCTGTCAAATAAATAGATAAATAATCTTAAAAAAAAAAAGGAATCATTTAAGGCCTCCAAGAATAGATAGAATTATGACAAACAAGATCGCGTTCAAGGCACTCTGAATTGCTTAAAGGTGGGGAATGGAGGTACAGAGGAAGGATCTACAAAATCTGAAAAATGCGTATGAAAAGGATATTTACTCAAAAAGAGAACTGGTCCACTGATGCACATGTTTGTCTTAGAATGGGTGCCCTAGAAAATACAGTCTGAGGAAAATCTTATGTAAGTTAATACTTTATAAAGAGGTACAGAGCCCGCGAATGCAGTTTTGATTGATTGAAAGAGATAGTAAAACAGAAAGAAGGGAAATAATTTGGAGGTACATTTTGAACTGGCTACCACTTTTTAACATGTGTAACTTATGACTGAACACCTCAGAAACTTAATCTCGGAAGCCATGTTAGTTTCTGGAAATTCTTTCCACATGAAGGAAAAGAGAAATAATTTAGCTTGTGACTCCAGTGTTACACTGATCAAATATTTTTCTCTATGAGATAACTTCCATGCATTTCTGGTTGCAAATGCATGAGCACAATGTAAGTCCCGTGGTATCTTATGACTGTGTCAAGGAGAAAACCTAACATTGCAACGTGAGTGTGTGCAACATGGGCAAGAGACATGGTGCTGATGGGTGTGCACACATGAGGTCATTCTCCATGACAGCTAGGATGACACAATTTGTCAAGTGTTCCAGTTCCAAGAGGATCTGTTATGATACGTAAAATTGCTCATATAGTTTACACTGGCAGCAGGAATCAACCTTCATCCTAATACCCAGCACCCATTCTATCATATGGATCTCTTTTGGTGAAAACCACATATTTTCACTACCTTCCTGAGAGGCAAAATACAAATCTATTTGTCTCAGTCTCTGTCAGTGAGCTATGGTTCCCACTGCTGTAGCCAATCCTTAGTCCATAACTGGCACTCCATCATTTTCTTCCTCAATCATCCATCCTAGATCTCTTTTTCCCTTGTTCAGCACTTAATTGGTCTGGATTATTTGCCTGGTGGGACCAAAGCAGACCCTTAACTGTTTTATCTTTCTTAGATCCCATTTTCTGCAATTGCCCATTTGCAGTTATTACTGGGATTGAAAACCAAGTCTTCAAACAGTAAACTCCATAGATTTTAGGCATACTCCTCCTTAACCTATCAGTATCCTTGGCCTCTCATGATAATTAGTGTGAATTTCCCCTTGTCAGTTGTCAGTTATCAGTATAACTTCTGATCCACCAGGAAAAGAAGTCAAAAGTGTCTAGGTAAAAGCACCAAATTTGGAATTCTTCTTGTGTTCCTTGTAATGTGATTGCTTACTCCAAATTCAAGAATTAAAATCTCTAGTAAGTTAAGGCCCAAGAATGCAGGGAAAAGAAGCACAAAATTGGCAAGTGGGTCACTGGCAATGAATGAAAAGTAGCCAATCCTACATTTACCTCTTTGTTTCCAGACTTGGATATTCTAGATATTTGGGACACTGTAACCTGTATTGGCCATTTGGTCAAAGCATATACTAGATCCTGGTGGACAGTGCCTCAATTCTGCATGGTTCCATCCTTAAACTGACAATTTAGCTTGGCTTTACTTAGGCCATTCCAACATTCTATCTGTGTAGCTGTATCTGGGTGACAGAGTATATAGTATCAGCATGATGATTTTCATTTCCAGATGATCAAGGTTAACAATGACCTGTAGAAGCATTTCTAAGTCTTGAGGATAGGAAATAGATAAAGCAGTACTGTCCACCGCACATAAAAGCAAATTGATTTTGATCCTTTTTACTAATGGGGTTTGAAAAAAATGCATTTACTAGATTAATAGCTGCATAACAGTTGCCAGGGGCCATGTGGATCTGTTCCAATAAAGATGCCACATCTGGCAAAACAAATGGAATTGAGTCTGCCACTTGGTTAAATTTAAGATAATGTAGAATGTGGCAGTCGCCTGATCAGAGAGGGCGGGGGGCACCAAATGTGGGGCGACCTGATCAGGTAGAGGCTGCCGGAGAAAGCCATGACAGATTTCTCCCAAGGAAGAACAAAGGAGATAGAAGTTTATTGAATACTTCGCAAGGGAGCAGCAGGCAGGACAGCAAGGGAGAGACTGTCTGCCAGGAGACAGTGGTAGGGGGCTATAGCTAAGGGAGAAGGTGAGAAGGTATAGGAATGAATGGAATTTTCCTTTTTTGGTTCTTGTGCCGGGTGTAACCCACTGGTCAGCTAGGGCTTATGGATATTTTGAGGTGGGTCGTCTAATGGGTCTGTTTGTATTCAGCCAGGGGTTCGGGGGTCACTGTGGGCCCTTCTACCTGACTCAGGTTTCCACTGCTCAAGTTGATTGCCTAAAAACAGCCTCAACATAGAATAATCTACCATACTCCACCTTCTCCCCCCCCACCAAAAAAAGGGGGAGAACATACAAAGGAACAAAAGCAGATATAAAAGGACAAGAAATTATATCTCCTTTAAGTATTTGGGGGTGTTCATAATCTCTGCCATTTTACCAAGGATACATAACATGAGTTCTGGTTTAGTGCTTTGACTGTTATGGAAGGGTAGGGGTGGGGGGGATTTTCAAGAGTTGCACCTTATTCCTTTCTACTACAAATTAGGGGAACTGTGCAAGTATTCTGCCAGCCATTTGATATAATTATTCTAATTTTGTTCTCAAATACAAGGAATAACCTAAGAGTAGTGGAAGTGATTGTGATGACAAGATTCTGATTTGGCGGGATTGGGGGTCCTCCCAAACAACAAACAAAGGTCTAGACACCAGCTGAATGTCCTACAATTCTGCTCACTTTTGACACTGTCTACTTGGGAAGAGCATCAGATTCCGCAGATCAAGGGTTGAGTCTTTTGAGACTGCTCCCCTCCCCCCACCCATGCAACACACACACTCCCACTTCATTTTTTATAGTAATATTTTTTATTATATTATATTAGTCACCATACAGTATATCCCTGGTTTTTGATGTAAAGTTCGATGATTCATTAGTTGCGTATAACACCCAGTGCACCATGCAATACGTGCCCTCCTTACTACCCATCACCAGCCTATCCCATTCCCCCACCACCCTCCCCTCTGAAGCCCTCAGTTTGTTTCTCAGAGTCCATAGTCTCTCATGCTTCATTCCCCCTTCTGATTACACCCCATTCTTTATCCCTTTCTTCTCGTACCGATCTCTCTAGTTCTTATGTTCCATAGATGAGAGAAACCATATGATAATTGTCTTTCTCTGCTTGACTTATTTCACTTAGCATTATCTCCTCCAGTGCCATCCATGTTGCAGCAAATGTTGAGAAATCGTTCTTTTTGATAGATGAGTAATATTCCATTGTATATATGGTCCACAACTTCTTAATCCAGTCATCTGTTGAAGGGCATCTCAGCTCCTTCCACGATTTAGCTATTGTGGACAATGCTGCTATGAACATTGGGGTGCATATGGCCCTTCTCTTCACTACGTCTGTATCTTTGGGGTAAATACCCAGTAGTGCAATGGCTGGATCATAGGGTAGCTCAATTTTTAACTTTTTAAGCGAAATCCACACTGTTTTCCAGAGTGGCTGTACCAACTTGCATTCCCACCACACACCCACTTCAGATGCCAGTTGCAAGGCCAGGTTGTTCCCTCTGCAACTGACCAACAACCACGTACAGATTAGAGGTTCCCATGACTGCCTTCTTGGGTTCAGTTAATTTGCTAGAGCAGCTTCCAGAACTTAGGAAACCTATTTACTCACTAGATTACTGATTTACAAAGGATATTAAAGAATATTTACAAATTGATAGCCAGATGAAGAAATACATAGGGTGACAGAGGGGGAAAGAGCACAGACCTTCTATACCCTTTCCGAGCACCAGTCTTCCCAAATCTCTACACATTCACCATTCCAGAAGCTCTCCAAACCCCATCCTTTGAGGTTTTTATAGAGGTTTCATTACATAGGTATGCTTGATTAAATCGCTGGCCACTAGTGACTGAGCTCAAACACCAGCCCCTCTCCCCTCCCTCGAGGTGGGGGCAGGAACTCTAATTTCCAACGCTCTAATCACAGGGTTCCTTCTTCTGGTGATGAGCTGCCATCCTTAGATGTGTCCCTAAAGTCACGTCATTAACATAACAAAAGACTCCTTTATGGCTCTCATCACCTAGGAAATTCCAAGGGTTTTAGAAGCCAGAAATAGGGATGAAGACCAAATATATATTTCTTAACTATAAATCACAATATCACGGGGAGGCTGGGTGGTTTTTTCTGTTAAACATCAGACTCTTGATTTAAGTTCAGGTCATGATCTCAGGATCATGAAATTGAGCCCTGGGTTGGGCTCTGTGCTTAGCATGGAGTCTGCTTGAGCTTCTCTCTCTCTCTCTCTCTCTCTCCCTCTGTTCCTCCCCCCACTTGTGCGTCCATGATCTCTCTCTCTAAAATAAATAAGTGAAATCTTACAAAAATTTAAAAAATAATTCACAATATCACGGTTATGTCTGTGCACTCACTGGAATGACTGTGAGATGGACTTGGGTCAAGATTTCATTAATTCGGGGTTCTTTATGACTCTACTTTGACTGAGAGACCATGATGGCATTTCACTTCCCCTATCACCAGCTTCAGATCACACCTGTATCCAAGAGCCCTCATGATTTTCCCCCTTGTATATTATGTTGGTAAACGGATGCAGGTCTGCTTAGGGAAAACACTAGAAGAATGTTTATTTCATATTCTTTTAGAACATTGCAGAACCTGTTCTCAAGGGATTCGGCCTCTCCTTTAGTTGATAGACTGGAGATCTAAAAACTAGCTAATATTAGCAAATGAATAAGAAACCATTGTTTTTCATTTTTGAGCTTTATCCTGTTTGCTTTCTTTATATATCTAGTGTTTTTTTTTTTAATTCTACCAAAAATTGATAGTATTATCATATGAAAAGAATGCCATTACTAGATCAATAAAAAGAAAATCAGAGTAGAGCTTGAAGACTCACTGTTATGCCAGATAAAAGTGTTATATGTAGAAAATTGTCTTGCCAAAGGAACCATCAAACATAGTAGGAATTCTTCGAGTCTTATATGAATATATCTTCAATGATTTCGAAATTTAGGACAGGAAAATAATTACTTGGGATAGTATTTACATTTTTTTCTAACAGCTGAAATATTTTGCATTTTGGGAAAGATAGAAAACATGGGAATTGAACAGCTAGATATCAGAAAGGAGAATTATATTGTTTCCTTACCAAAAAATTTCACCTTATGAGAAAACCAAATTAAACCAAATCAAATATATGTCAGTAAAATCACCAACTTAATCAAATTTATATTTGAAGAGGAAGGGAATGCTCCATTACGATTATGAAATTGAAAGTTAGGAAGGCAACTAAATAAACATAAGCAAGAAAGTATTTCTCAGTAGTGATATAGGAATGTTGACACAGTCAGAGGAACACTTTTGTTTCTGTTTGTTGTTTTGCCTAAGATGATTTATATAGCACTGTTTCAATTTAAGAAACAAAGTGTTCCAGAAATTCTAACATAGGGAAATTATTATGATTAAATGGGTATCATTGAAATGTTACAGATTGAGAATAGTGATTACAAAAAGGACATTTTTCAAAATAATGTATGTAATAAACAAGCGGCGATTTGGCAACAGTGTGTGGCAATGAAAGCATGCCCATGTGATAAAATAAGAACTCAGGTAGGAGAGAAATGATTTCAGGTATTTTGGTGAGGAATAAAGGAGGGATATCATAAATAATGTCAAAATGTGTCTCACATTTTCTGACTGAAGGACGTATTGTTTTCCCAATCTAATGAAAAATAACACAGAGGAACAAAGTAACGACTGATATTAAAATGTGTCATTTATTTCATGATTAGTTCATAAAATATTTATAAACTGTGCACTAAGTTTCTTCCACAGTGAGGACTAGAGCAAAGTGCTTGCTTGTCAGATTCTCATTCTCATGGGAAAGGTCGACCTGTAAACATTGAAGTATTACAGTTTTATAGGAAGATTTTATGGAAATACACAAAAAGAACTTCGTAGCACTGTGTTCAGTTTAGTATGTCAGCTATTCTGAGAAATGTTAGCAAATTAGGTCTAAAATATATGACGAGGAAACTGAAAGATAGAAAACCACATCACACCAAAAACTACTAGAGTAAGAAGGCTTGGTGAGACCAATATTTTTAAAAATGTATTTTACTTAGGGGCGCCTGGGTAGGGCAGTCGTTAAAGCGTCTGCCTTCGGCTCAGGGTGTGATCCTGGTGATCTGGAATCGAGTCCCACATCAGGCTCTTCCGCTATGAGCCTGCTTCTTCCTCTCCCACTCCCCCTGCTGTGTTCCCTCTCTCGCTGGCTGTCTCTCTGTCATATAAATAAATAAAATCTTTAAAAAAAAAATGTATTTTACTTATGAATTTCTTTCTTTTTTTTTTAAGATTCATATATTTATTTGACAGAGAGAGAGAGAGAGAGAGAGAGCGCGCACGTGGGCAGATTGGCAGGCAGAGGGAGCGGGAGAAGCAGACTCCCCGCTGAGCAGTGAGCCTGATGTGGGGCTCAATCCCAGGACCCTGGGATCATGACCTGAGCTGAAGGCAGACACTTAACTGAATGAGCCACCCAGGCGTCCCTTTACTTACAAATTTCTTTAAATAGATCAAAGGAGTTATTGATACAAGTTCTTTGGAGACTGTAATACACTATGTTGGATATCATCTTTTGTTTAGAAAGAGATGGGATATATTTTGAGAATATTTAAATACCAGTTAAACACAAATTTCATAGTTATTCTATCTCATAGTAACCTGTTACTGTAAATTTTGTTAAGTGAGCTTCTAATAAGATAAAGTAACTTCATGTAAATACTCAAAATTACTTTTAATAAATATCTCAAATATTTGAGACTATCATTTTTATTTCTAAAATGTTTCTCAAAAATGGTGTTTGTTAACTTAAACTATACTTCTTGGAAAGTTGAACTCACCAATTTTCTTATAATTACACAAATTATTATAATGTTACTAATGATTTTATAAAATAACTCCATCAAAAAAACCATATATGCTCTTAATACAGTATTTGAACATATTCGTTCTTGCAAGTTTATGCAAATAAAAAGTACAAATAAAGGAAAACATGACTCTAATGTATTAATTTTCAAAATGAAATTTAATACTTCAACAGAACTTCAAAGTTTATGCATGTATTTTAAAGAAATAGAACATATAGGTTTATTTTTCATTCTATGCATGCATAAAAATGCACATATATGTTAATAATGCATAAGTGTATACTTTGTATAAATAAGTTTGTACAAATCATACTGTTTTATCATCTGCTTTTACAGTTAACAATTTATCATAAAATATTTCTATATTCATGAATATAGAAAAGTTACTATGGATGCTAAAAGCATAGAATCCAAATTTAAACCACTTGGGTTGACTCCTGTCTCAACTACTCACGAGGTATTACTACAGTTTGCATTACTTAACCTTTCTTCACCTAATGGAAACATGCTTCCATGTTTTGAATGTAACTTAATTTATTTGACCAATCCCAGTATATTAGGAAGTATAGGGTTTCCACGTTTGGTATTATAAGCTATAAATTTTATAATAAACAGCCTTGTGCAGATATGTTTATGTGCATAATTGTCCAGTCAATTCTCATAAATAATGCCAAGAGGCAGATTTATAGATAAAAGAGTATGAGTATACTACAGATAAATATGTTTTCATCTGCAAATAACAGAAAACTTGACTATACAGGATTTTAAATGTGGTTCATTATTCTTTGATAAGAAGGGGATTTAAGACCTCAAAAATGCCAGAGCTGAAATTTCTGTAACTCTTATAAACTTTCCATGATGGACACATAAAAGCTCTTACAACTCCTGCTTTCATGCTATGTTTAAAGAAAGTAACAAGAAAGCCAGTGTTAAGTAAAACAAGCAAAGCGGTACTACTCTTAGGAACTCTTCCAGATTCTTTTTCTTACTTCTCATTGACCAAGACCAAGTCATATGACAGTACGTATATGCAAGGTAGTGCAGGAAGGGAGGAACAAGGTCGTCATTAGAAAGGAGAGAATGCAGGGGTGCCTGGGTGGCACAGCGGTTAAGCGTCTGCCTTCGGCTCAGGGCGTGATCCTGGCGTTATGGGATCAAGCCCCACATCAGGCTCCTCCGCTATGAGCCTGCTTCTTCCTCTCCCACTCCCCCTACTTGTGTTCCCTCTCTCACTGGCTATCTCTGTCAAATAAATAAATAAAATCTTTAAAAAAAAAAAGAAAAAAGAAAGGAGAGAGTGCATTATACGTACAGCTTAAAGAATCTGCCAGTGCTCCTTTGTTGTTTCTTAAGTAAATATTAATGAAAACCCTTCCAGTTCTTTGAACTGGTGTATAATTCCAACTCCAGTACATTGTTTTTTAAGGAATTTAACTTAATTTTAGGGCTTTAAATTCTTGATGTGATAGTTTTGATATATCAATTTGGCCAGACTGAACTGCAGTCCCTAGAATACCCTATCTAGTATGATTTCCTTTAGGTCAGGCCACACGGGACATTCTTTTAGGATAGAAGGACAAAGGGAGTAGTGGCCATTTTATGCAGTATCCCCATCCCTTCTTTCAGTTACTCAAAATATTCTAATCTAGGTGCTGCTTGAGGTGATTTTGCAGATATGACTAGAGTCCTTCATCAGTGTCTTTAAGTTAATCAAAAGGGAAATTATGCTGGAGGGGGCTGATGTAGCCAGTAAAAATTTTAGGCCAATTTAAAAGGCCTTTAGGCCTTCACTGAGTTAAGACTTGAAATAGCCACTGGGTGGAACCGGCCTTCCTGTGAGCTTCCTTCCCACACTGCCTATCCTAAGAACTTTGGAATTGCTTGGTCAACGCCCACAGTTGTGTAAGGCGAGTACTTGGAATCAATACCAGTATAAATATCAGTTTATTTCTAATGATGCATGACTCTGCTTCTCAGATTGAACTCTGACTGAAACTCTAGGTATAATAATTATGAAGCCATCAGGGAATGCGTACAGCATGGTTTAGGAGGAGGAGGAGAGCAAGAAGTGGAAGCAGCAGCAGTATGAGCAGGATGAGGAGGATGGAGGAGAACGAGCAGGAGGAAGACAGGGAGGAGAAGGGGAGGACAGGGAAGTGAGGCGGAGGAAGAGTTGAAAAGGAGGAGTGATTTCAGTACTCAGGAGAGCATTGCTCCATCCTTGATTTAACCTGATGGGGAAATACTTCCAAGTTTTAAAAAATAAAAAATGTACAGCCAATTTGAAAAAAAAAACAGAAAAAAAAAGAGAGGAAAGTAATTCTGTGATTGACAGACAACCAGCAAAGATTGTTTGGATGCTCTATAAAAAGGAAGCAATCTTAAATATTATTTAAGACTTTGGATTTCATGTGAATTTTAAACAGGCAGTATCCCTGATTTACTTCCCCTGAGCAGAAATAAGAATTTTTGAAAGTGTACTGAAAATTACAATATAATAAATGACTTGACGGAAAATGATGTGTATGACACATAGAAAATACAAAATGGAGCACTCTAGACTGGATAAGTGCACAGATCAAGATGGGGAGCCTCAGTAGCTTTTTTGGACAGAGAGAATCAAAACGCTATGCAGAGGCCCCACCGTACATCACTTGCATTCAAGAAAATGACTGATTACCCATATCATGGGTTGCACATAATTCCCATTCTGTGGGATATTATCATTCTAAAACAATCCCTTTGGTTTCAGTCATATATCTCTCAGAGAACCCCAAAATAAATTGTTCTAGGCACATATATGAACAAGGCAGAACTTAACCTGATTCTTGTACTCAGAGGAACCAGGGAAATGTTAACTTTTACAATTTTTTTGGAATGATTTATTTCTTGGAGTAAAATATATTAAATTCATGTGTATAGAACATAACGTGAGAGTTTTAAATACTAAACAAAACTATGGATGGCGAAATAGCACCACATAAAGATAGAGGTGGGTCTATTTTTATTTATATTTTTTAGGGTATATGTATATATAAGTGGCTACTGGGAAGTAATAGAAAATCTAGATTTTTAAAGGAGATAGGCTAAATTCAAATTCCAGCTGTGATTTGCTGCATATAGAACCTTTCGCAAATTAATTGAACCAATACCTTATGTCCTTATCTGAAAACAAAATAGGGATAAAAATATTACTTACCAAATTTATAGAGCTGTTTTATACAGTGCCAAGAATGTAGTAATAATGAACCTAATGTTAAGTACATGTTATTATCTTAATACTTTGAATATGTGTTTACTTTTCTTTTGCTATCTTATTTTCTACTTCCTCTTATATTTTCTTTTGGTTAAATTGTCATTTATAATAAAGAAGATTGGCTTAATTTATGCACACACATGTGTACTTCTTTGAAAAAAAGTGTAATGCCATATAGCATATAGCATATTACAAAATAAAGCACTGTGAAGTAAAACCTGGGGGTATTTTGTAATGGGATAAAGACAAGTAAATCTTGGCTAAAATCTGGAAAGAGAAGCTCGAGGCATTTGAGCAGACAATCAGTCAACTAACACAATTTCAGAAAATCAGCAGCAAAGACTACAGATGTGGGGAGAGAGATTGCAAAGCTAATTCCTAAATCACCTTGGATCCAGTTGTTTTCTTTTCTGGCAGAAGTCCCAGGGCCCATTATTATTATTACTGCTCTGTAAATACCCTCACTACTGTGTTTCTCTTTCCTTTCACTTTACTCACAAAAACTTCTATCTTGATGAACTCACAGTCTCCTTTCCTGAAATTTGCTGGAGACAGGAACGTGTATGTGTGTCTCTTGGTTTCATTTACAAATTTATGATCTGAAATTGACATCAGATATTTCATAGCAAGTCTCATGAGTATATTTTTTCAATTATACATGCTTCCAGAACTCCCACAAATCATACTCCTATTTTATCCTCCACTCTAACCTCCCTCCCACATGCTTCCTCACAGCACTACATAATTCACTTTGAAAATGGAAGGCAGCATATGGGGGCATGTTCAACCTTGCCACCACCAAACTCAAAAGCCTCTGTACCCTTTTATATATTTTCTCCTGCCTTCCCTTCTTTGGAGAAAGTTCCCAACTCATAACCCCTATCAAGGTCCTATCCCTCTAACTTGAACACTAAAATTTTAGTGCTTCCCAAATTACTGCATATAAGAATCACTTGAGAGCTCTTATAAATATAGATTCCTGGATGATGTCACCAGAGTTTCTGCACGTCTCTTCAGTCACACCTTTTGCCATTCCATTGTGGCATATGCATACACACATGCGCGTGCACACACACACACACACACACACAGGCATACCTACCCATGCACTCTTACATCTAGATATCTGTAAAAACACTCACATGTGTACACATACACCAATACCCCTGTTACCTCCTATGTACACACATAGTACAGAATATATGCTTACCCCCACATACTATTTGGGCTGAATTGTGTCCACCCAAAAATGTATGTGTTGAAGTCCTAACTCTCAGTGCCTAAGAATGTGTCTGCATCTGATGATAGGGTCTTAAAGAGGTGATTACTGTAAACTGAGGTCTTATGGATGGGTCCTAATACAATATGACTGATGTACTTTTAAGAAAAGATTAGGACACCAACACAAACAGAGGGAGGACCATATGAAGACACAGGAAGAAAGCAGACATCTGCAAGTCAAGGAGGAGGCCTCAGAATAAAATCAACACTGCCAACATTTTGATTTTGGACTTCTAGCTTTCAGAATCAGGAAGGAATAAATTTTGCTTATTTAAGCCACCCAGTCTATGATAGTTGATATTTGTTACAGCAGCTCTAACAAACTAAAACACACACACACACACACACACACACACACACACACACACACATATACACACATACACACATACCTGCAACACTACTGTGGACAGCACCAAGCCCCAGCAGTACTAGTTTTATTTCAGCTTTTTTTTTTTTTTTTTTTTGGAACATGTTAAGCACATTGCTGTAATAGGAGCTTTGGTCATACTCATCTTTTTGCAAAGAATTCCTTCTTTACATCTCTTGTATGATTTCACCTTTCAGGTCTCATCCTAGTGTCCCCCTCTCCCAAGGACCCCGGTTGTAAAAGTAACCATCCTTCCTCTGCCTCATTCTCCATCTCCACCCATTATGCACTTTATTCAAAGAACTTGTTACAGATGAACTCTTACCATTTTTTGTCTTTTAAAGTTATTGGATCATGAAATAAATCATCTGTGTGATGGTAGAATCAATTTTGTTTTATTAAAAGTTCATATTCCTAGTGTTAGTATACAATGCCTGGCCCATAGGAGGTATTAATATTTGTTGAATATATGAATATAGAACAGTCAGCTGAGTTCTTTATTGGATAGTGAATTGTGTGTGTGTGGTGTGTGTGGTATGTGTGCCTGTGTGTGTTCTGCCTCAGGAGAAGGTGGGAATGAAAGTGTAGAATAAATAAGTTGCCAAAGTTAAGTCTTTTTTTTTTTTTTTTTCTGTTGATGTTTCCCAGGGCCATTTTAATTCCAGGTGCAAGTGAGGAGTAAGGACTCAGTTCACTACACTCTCCAGCATTCTATATAATTTGAAAGTGGTTGTTATGCATATTAAGATAATGTAAGCATGAGGTAAGAGGTAGGATTTGTGACTAAGTGGCTGTAGAGAACTTGGGAAAGGACAGGCTGATATTACTTGGATGTTTCAAAATTGTGTGACAGGAATAATAATGTTAGTACCAGCAGGGAAGGGAAATCAAAAAGAGAACTATTTGGGAGAATAAATAATATAAGATATTCAGTTTTATACATGTCACTTTCAACATTGTGTTGGAATATCAAATTGAAGGTCTAGCTGGTTGTGCAAAACTTAGGTCTGGAACATGGGAAAGGTTCAGGGCTAGATGTATAAGCATGATAATTTAATATTTTCGTGTTCTCATTCAAGCCAGGGAAGGAAATGATAATTTTTTATATCAGCTGGAGAAAGGCTGTAGCTAAAATACTGAAGTCCTATGCAGCCTTCCAGTGAGTACTTAGGTAATGGATCTAGGTTAACACATGCTCTTGACTCAACTCCCGCATTCCTTCTAGAAAGATGTAATTTCCTTGTTTTCTGTCATCAATTTCAGCTATAATGAAATCCATTTTAGTCATCAATTGGCTTTAGTCTTTCCGGTGATTAACAGGCACGTTTGTGCTTTAGTCACTAATGGTTAGTTGATGTCAAAGGTGTTATTATGCTAGTATCCAAAAATAGAGAGTCAAGGGAAGAGATTGTTACTCTTTGATCAAGCCTTCATTTCTTCATGAAGAAAATAAATTTTACAGAAGTCAGATACAGTCACTTAAATGGGAATGGTTTGATGAGAAAAGAGACAATTATCTTCCGGTTACCAAGTACTATTTGCAGTTGATAATGACTTGAGAGTATAGTCCAAATGGTGAGTCCAATAGACTACATTAATTTCCCTCCAATAATTGATATAATGATGATAAATATTTATGATAATATTAGGTCATCTATATATTTAATTTCAATGAGCGATTAGCCAAAATATCAAATACATCATGTCTGTAACTCATTCTGTTTCCTAGCCTCACATAGTTATAATCATTTAAGAATAGGGCCTTATAGTAAGAAGAGTTATTATTATAAGTTAGTCATTGTTGGTTGAACTTGAAATTTAAAGTGTATAAGGACAAAAGTCAGAATTCCACATAATGTGATTTAAATTGTGTCTGATTTGTTGCAAGAAATCCTGCTATGTCTACAAAAACATCCTCTGATCTCCAATAATGATACCTTAAGAGTAACTAACACTTATAGTAAATATTTGCAGGTGTTTAAGAAAGCATATAATTTTCACTCACTGCACAAATTTTTTCCAAATTATTTTTTAAAAATGATTTTTCATATTTAATTTTTTAAAAACAGTCGTCATTGGGTCATGTCTATCTTTTAATCTAACAACCACAGCATAGCAAATATGAAAATTCCTGATCTGTAGAAACAGAAAGTTATACTATCAAAATAGTCCCAAAGATATTTGAGTTTTTAAAAATAGACTATCAATTTTATAGTTTCTCCCTGTGATGAAATTTGTAGGTACTCTCCCCTAAAAACAGACATTTCATTTTATTGCTTCCAGCTTTTTGGCAGAAACAAGAAAGTGAATAGCTAACACCTGGTTACTAGCTACCAGCCAACCTTGCAATTTCTGCCTCTGTGGAAATGAAGTTTGAATCTTAGAAATCAAAGTAAAATGAAAGTTTTAAAGCTTTAGTCTTATTTACTCAAATACAATGAATGCATCCAGAGAAAGAGAATTAAAAAAAAAAAAAGCATTCGTTGAAAAATCCAGCTTTACTCTTTTAATCCTAAAAGAAAAAACAGAAATATTGCCAAATAGTTATAATTGTATTTGTCATAATAATACTCTTTATCCATTGTTAATTTAGTTTACTGACGTTTTAAGACAAAATTATTTAGAACTCTTAAGTCTTAAGATCTTAACTGATGCATGAGTTTTTCATGTTTAACATCAACTCGTAAATATGTAAGAGTAAAGTGTGATCAATATTTCATTCCATATCTTTATGGAAGAAGATAGCTTTGAGAAGGCAATTCAAGATTTTATGTTTTCTAAAATAGACTTTACTTTTTAGATCAGTTTTAGGTTCACAGCAAAATTGAACAGAAGATGCGGAGATTTCCTATGTATTCCCTACTCCTATACATGTGTAGCTTCCCCTGTCGTCAACATCCTCCACCAAAGTAGTAAATTTGCTAAAATTAATAAACCTACAGTGAACATCACTATCAATCAAAGTTCATAGTTAACGTTAGGGTTCCCTTTTGGTGTTGCACATTATATGGGTTTGGACAAATTTTTGGTGACATGTATCTACCATACAGAGTGGTTTCACAGCCCTAAAAATCCTCTGTGCTCTGCTGTTCATCCCTATTTCTCCCTAACCCCTGGAAACCACTGGTTTTGTTTTTTTAATCATTTCCTCAGTTTTATCTATTCCAATTTGTCATATAGTTGAAATACACTGCATGTAGCCTTTTCAGATTAGCTTGTCTCATTTAGTAATAGGTGTTTAAGGTTATTCCATATCTTTCATGGCTTGATAGCTCATTTCTTTTTAGCACTGAATCATATTCTATTTGCTAGATGTATCATAGTACATCTATCCATTCATTTACTAAAGGACATCTTGGTTGCTTCCAGGTTGTGCCAATTATGAATAAAATTGCTGTAAGCATTCATGCACAGGTTTTTGTGTAAACATAATTTTTCAGTTCATTTGGTTAATACCAAGGAGTGTAATTGCTGGATCGTATGGCTGTGTATAGTTTTACAAGAAACCACCAAACTGTCTTCCAAAGTGACTGTAGCATTTTGCATTTGTGCCAGCAACGAATGAGAGTTCCTGTTACTCTACATCTTCACCAGCATTTGGTGTTGTCAGTGTTCTTGATTTTGGCAATTTCAATAGGTGTGCAGAGTTTTGCAATTGTTATTTTAATTTGCATTTCCCTGATGACATAGGATATGAAGTATTTTTTCATATGCTTATTTGCCATCTGTATATTTCCTTTGGTGAGATGTCTGTCAGAGTCTTTAGTTCAGATTTTAACTTTACACGAATACTGTGAAATTAACATAGATTCATACTTGCACTTGGTATAAAACAGTATATACATGAAGTAGCTTAAATAATATGAGACTTTAAAAAGGATTTTATATTTTGTCATCAGCTGACCTGTAGGTCTTGTGTTTTTCCAGAAGCAACAAAGAGGCTATCTTTTTAATGCAATGTAAAAGAGCAAAAGTAGTAGATAATGAGGGAAACCAGGCATTTTGAAGATTTTGACTGAGTATCCTCACATATCTGAGTGAATTCAAAGCAATTGGTGGATTTTGAGTAGAGAAGATAATCTTTCTAATAAAAATTCCTACAGTCTATCTAAACTTCTTCCAGTTCACCCAGACACTCAACAGGCCAGTGTGAAAGCAAATGTCCAGGTGGTGAGTAGGCCACCCAAGGAAACTTAGAATTTGAGCGTATATTAGGTTTATACTTAATTATATTTGTTGTTACATTATACCTCACTTGATTACTCTTTAATCCGTTCCACCCTCCAGATGTTCTCTCCAACCTTCTAGGAACTCCACTTTCTTTTGTTGGTTGATCTGCCTCTCATGTGCTTATTGACCTTTTATGTATCTTCTTTTGTGAAGTTTATTTTTTAATCATTAGCTCTTTTGCTTTGGGTGCTTTTTTTTTTAGCATTGAATTAAATTTTATATATATATAAGTAGATATTCAATTCTTTGTCAGATACATGTTTTGTGCATATTTTCTTCCAGTTTGTGTCTTGACCATTCTTTTTCCCAATTGGGTCTTACAATGAACAGATGTTTTAATTTTAATGAAGCTTAATTTATCTGTTCTATTTTGATTATTATTTTCTGTAACCAAGCTAAGAATTCTTTGCCCACTCCCATGATGATAAGATATTCTTTTGTGTTTCCCTTTAAAGTTTGATAGTTTTAGCTTCTGCGTTTGGGTCTGTTCTTCATTTTGAACTATATTTGGCATAAAAAGATACGGAGAGTTTTTGCTTTTGTTTTTGTTTTCCACGTGGATATTGAGATAACTAGCACTGTTGGCTGAAAACTATCCTTTCCTTATTGGATTACATTGACTCATTTAAATTCATATAATTATATACATATGGGTCCATTCCTAAGCTCTGTATTTACTTTGTTAGGTCCATTTGCCCATTTTTATGACCATTTCTTCTACTTTTTTGATTTTTGTGGTTTCTAGTAAGTCTAAAAATCAAGTAATGTAATTCCTCCAAGATTGTATCTTTGTAAAAGTAAAATTCTTCATTTGTCCCTGTTAACTATGATTGTATTGGTATTAGTTTATTACTCACTTTCTCCAGGTCATTTGTCTACTTATTACATAGTGGAGCATATTAGCCTTTTTCCCCAGTGTCTTTTTCATCTAAAAATTGTTAAGTATTCTTTATTAATTGTACTCAGACTTGATCACAGTGTGTGAAGTGATGATTCACTTCAAAGTGAGTGAAGTGTTGTGGCTGTAGAGTTCTCCTTTCATAACAACCATAGGGCCTTTTGCTTATAGAACTTATAGTAATTGTATTATTTGAGTAAGACTTGGAGGAAGGACCACTGTAATCATCATCATAGTAAAAGTTCCAGCAATTATGATTATTAGTAAATCTGTTAACTTTTTAATGTGTAATTATAGTTTTCCTTTCTTATTTAATCTTTATGACTGTGTATAAATCATTTTATACATTTTATAAATTAAATAAAGTTTGGGAGACATTATGTAATTTATAAAATAATGCATATATGCTATTTAATTCTCACTCTACATGTCTCAAGGAGATACTGCTGGTAACCCTGAGGTCTACAGAGCCTTCAGATATCTTTGCTTGGTTTAATGCTGAAAAACAAAGTGATTATAAAGAAATAAGCAGAGCTGCAGTTTTGAACAACTCCAGGAAGTGCAGTTCGCACTGCGGTCTGTGTGGGGGTGCTCTCTTGAATTGTGCAGTGCACAGTGTCAATTAGAATGTTTTTGTTTGTAATTGAATTTCTTCTCAAAATTGCATCAATATAAATGGAATTTATTGCCTGAAAGAATAGGAAGGATATGGAGAAGTCAGAATTAATTGTATTGATTTGATTCAGCATTTCATGGATACCATTAAGATCCTGTTTCCTCTGTTCTTGGACTTCAGCAGTGGGTCAAATGAGTTTCAACGTAAGATTGCTACCAAGAACTTCTAGGACTGCATCCACCTACACAATGAAATGAGGCTCATGTCCTCAGGTATATTCATTTTCTAGGACTGCCACAACAAATCACAGCAAACTGACTAGCTGAAAATTGCAGAAATTCATTCTCTTCCAGTTCAGCCAGGTAGCAGTCCAAATCAAGTTGTCAGCAGGGCCATGGTCCCTCTGAAGATTCTAGGGAAGTATTCTTCCTTTATCTGCCAGCTTCTGGTAGCTCCTGACATTTCTTAGTTTATGACAGCACAGCTCCAATCTCTGCCTGTTTCATGTGGTCTTTGACCAATATAGCCTTCATTTTCTCCTCAGTCTGACTTAAAGTTTAGATAGGCTTCTTCCAGCCTCTAGGCCCCTGACTTTTCTCCTATCTTGGCCCTTAATAAAATCCAGAGGACATAACTACAAAAGTCCCTTCTCTCCTTTTTCTCAGAGCATTTACTTTTAGAAAATTTGTAATTGCAAATTGTTTCTCTGATCCTTTGAAATGTACATCTATTTCACAGCCTCTTGACAGTTTTATAACCCAGGACTATCTTTCTCTAGGACCTGGGAGCCAGTGCTATGAAATGTAATAATCAAGGTAGATAGAGCCCCTAATTCCCAGGCTCTGTGAGCATTTAGGAACCTAGATTCAGTGGGCACCTGGCTCCAAGTTGTAAAACTACCTTCTGTCAAGTAGATGTGAGAAAGTTTACTTTTCCTTTGTATAATGCCAGTTAGCCAACACCATCTCAATGGCCATCCCACCTCTCCCCACCTCAGCTCTTAAAGAATGCTCTTCCCATTTGTTTCAGTGGAATTGAACTCAGACTGTGTTTTGGCCTGTTTCCCCTATTACAATGCCCTTTAATAAAATCTTCCTTGACTATTTAACTTTAACTAGGGCAACCTTTGCTTTGATACTTTTGCCCTCTGAGTGTCTCTTTGTCCTTTCCTCTTCTTATCAGGACATAAATTACTACAGTACTGAGGCCCACCGTAAATTCATTAGGAGTCTTCTGGAGATCCTTGATTAAATATATCTGCAAAGACACTGTTTCTAAATAAGGCCACATTCTGAGATACTAGGAGGACAGTAATTTTGGGGTGACACTATTCAACCGACTGCATGTTGCTTAAGGGCTGTTTTCCCATATACCTTCAGCAAACTTCCCCTCTTGCCTCATTGGCTGATTTGGGTCACATGCCCATTTTCAACCCAATCCATTTGGCCAAGAGAGTGTCATTGAGCATTTACTGGATGAAACCTGGATTACTGAAATCAATCACCATGGCAGACAACCTATTTGGATTAAAAGAAGAGTTGGCCTTTTTTTTCCTAAAGAGCCATATAATGAATATTGATGCCCTGAAGGCTTTTCAACTCTGCCATAGTAGCAGGAAATCAACCATAGACCATTACTAAATACTGGGTGTGGTTGCAGTCCACTAAAACCTTATTCACATAGATAGGCTATGGGTGGGTTTGGTCAGGGGGCAATAGTTTGCTAACCCTGAGTGGAATAATCAGCCTCCACTTCTCCCTGAGGGGGCCAAAAAGGAACTCTCCCTGTTCTTCAAAATATGGAAGAAAAAAAAATAGAAGCCTGTAGTACTTGGTAATTCATCCCTGATGAATTTAACTTCATTTTCAGGGTTTTACATTCAAAGAAGCCATTCAGCCTCCTCTGACTTACATAGATACCATTATTTAAGTAAAATTTACTATACTGGTTTTAAGCAACCATTCTCTACTTAACTATATCACAGAATAGTACAGCTTATTTTAAGACTGTGGGTACTGTAAAAGGTACTCTTATTCATCCAGTGACCATGACTTTATGTTTCCTTTCTCTGATACAACACAGCAAAACAGCACTCATTTTCTTCACACAGTGGCGAAAAATGCAGGCTTAGAAAGCAGGCCCACATAAATTTGAAACGTGGGTCTTTTAAGAACTAGTGATCTGGCGTAATTTATTTTATTATATGCACCTCTGTTTCTTGATAAATAAAATGGTGATGGTAATAGTACCTATCCTAGTGGGTAATTTCAATGATTAAAGCGTGAATGCATGCTAAAGTCAGTGTATCATCATGTTACCAAACATGATGTATTATTAGCTTTCTCAAGAAATACCAGTTATTTTTCTTATTGTTTTATTTTTCATTAATGAAAAATTGTCAGATCTCCCATGGCTTTTTAGGTGTCAGATCTAGGCTTTGAATCAAATCTCATAATACAGATTTGTGTTTTTTCTACCAAAAAGTGCAGCATTATCAAAACATTTTAAACATTTCAGCCAACAGTAAGCCTATTTAAACCATAAGCCTATCTGTGATTCAGTCTTTGACAATTTTGCTCAAGGCAGAAATTTCAAATTTTATAGTAATTAAGAATTATAATTACTTAAAAACTTAAGTACTTAAATTTTATAATAAACATAAAAAGAAATTAATTTTCAATACAAATTTCTATATATTTCTCTGAGGTAATCTATGCTTATTTGTAGGGTGACTGATTTTTTATTTTAAACCTCAGGTACAGGTGCACCTAGGGTGGCTCAGTCAGCTAAGTGTCTGCGTTGGGCTCAGGTCATGATCTCAGGGTCCTGGGATCAAGCCCTGCATCAGGCTCCCTGCTCAGCAGGGAATGTGCTTCTCCCTCTCCCTCTGACCCTCCCTGCCTTGTGCATGCTGTCTCTCTCTCTCAAATGAATAAATAAAATCTTAAAAAAAAAAAAAACCTCAGATACAGAGAATTAAATGAATTATTTTACTCAGTTCACATTATACAAATGGTTTGTGAAAGATACACACACACACACACACACATATGTGAGAGATATAGATATATAGATAAAGATATATATTAATTTCCCTTCCCCCATAAGTGGCCAATTTAATGATTTTTTTTTAAAGATTTTATTTATTTATTTGACAGAAATAGAGACAGCCAGCGAGAGAGGGAACGCAAGCAGGGGGAGCGGGAGAGGAAGAAGCAGGCTCATAGCGGAAGAGCCTGATGTGGAGCTCGATCCCATAACGCCGGGATCACGCCCTGAGCCGAAGGCAGGCGCTTAACCGCTGTGACACCCAGGCGCCCCATCCAATTTAATGATTTAATATTTTTCCCATATATTCTTATATAATGGGTATTTTTACTTTGTGCTTATGCATTTTTAATTCACATGGTGTAGTGGCAGAGATACTGATTTTCTACAAAATTCATTATTCCCTTATTCAATAGTAATAGAATTATACACTACATATCCCAGGATTTCTATAGTTTGATGCGTGCATGTGTACTAGTAAACAGAGGTGATGCAGAACACTTCTAGGTCTGAGCGTTTAAATATTAGGTGTTTGCTTTTTTTCACTTTCTGCTGTCTGCTACTGAAATATGGAAGTGCTACAGTTTCAATTAAGCCACTAACAACAGTACTCCAGGGCATTGCTTCTCAAACTATTCTTCCCAGATATATCAGTCACCTTGAAAATTGTAGGTCATTGTGAGTATTACAGAGTATTTTCAAGCCCAAATCAGAAACTTTGAGATAGGGTTAGCAATCTGTGTTTTAACAAACCCTAAAGGCAATTGTGATACATGTTGCAGTTTAAAAACCACAAAGCAATTCCATAGGAAGGACCTGAGTCTTTGAATGAGTTTATAGCAAAGGCCAGTAAATCACTGTCTGCAGTTTCAGGTAGTAAATATTATAGGCTCTTGTTCTTTTCCATTCCCCACTTCTGCTCTTCCTCTTCTTCCTCCTCTTCTTGCTTCTTCTCCTACTTCCTCTCATAACCATTTAAAAATTTTAAAAAACTGTGAGCATGCGCACAGGTTGTACAAAAATAGGCTGGTATAGAGTAAAATGGCTAAGGTGACCTTGGGCATATTACACAAGAGAGAAAAATAAATGTCTATGTTTTCTAAAGTAGTATATTTTTAGATCTGTTATAGCAGTTTACAGACTCATCCACTTTTTATTTGTATATTTAGTCCATTTATATTTATGGCTCGGTTTAGTCTACCAATTCCAACTGCAGAAAAGTGCTCCATGCTGGGCCCTTACCACATTTGCCTGTGTTATCCCCAGACGTGAACATATATCAGTGCCAACTCCCTAATGCCATAACATACAACCTTCTACACGCTTCCTGTTAGAACTGTGTAGAAATTTCTCTAGTTAATATATCCAGTTGTTTTTCATATTGATTTCCAGACTGATTGCTCTAGTCTACCATTACACTGGAAGTATGGGAGTGTTCCATATCTCCCATCCCGCCAACCTTCAGCATTACTCAGTTTTCTTGAGTATGCCTATCCAAAAAGTGTGAAGAGATATTTTATTGCTTTATATACTAGATGCCTACAAAGCAGAGTTAATTGGCACCTTCCGTTCATTTAAAAACATTTAAGATATGTTATTTGTATTCCTACTATATGTGATTAAAATAGGCAATTATATTTAAAATATATTTTTAAATTATATTAGAATGTTTTAAATGCATATACAGACATGAAATAATAAATTGAAGGAAAAATAGAAGACCTGCAAATAGATATTGTATATGTTCCAGTATATAATAAACATATAAGCATATAAGTACAAACAAGAAATGGTAATTTAAAGGGGATATATTTGAGAGCAAAGTATGCTGTAAGAATGTTGGCTTGAATGTGGACATTGGACTTGACAATATTTACATGCAGCATTATTTTATTTATTTATGTTAATGATGGTCTAATAATCTAGTGAAAAGGAATACCATTATTTATATTACCACTCACGCATTGTCAAATATTTGTTTTAGTTCCAATTTTTGCTAGTACAAGTTACATTACAAGGGGATAAATCAACCTTATAATTAAACCTCTCTATGTTCATAAAAAACAAACAACTTCTCTATGTATTCATAAACTTTATTTTTGGAAAAATTAATGGAAGTAGTATTATTGGGGCAAATTTTGCAAACATTTTTAAATGCTCTGATCTGAGTTAAGATAGTGGAGGAGTAGGGGACCCTAATTTTGCCTGGTCCCTGGAATTCAGCTATATAGTTTTCAAATCATTCTGAACACCTATGTAATAAATCGAAGATCTGAGAAAAGAATCGCTGCAATTCTACAAATAGAAAAGTGACCACTTTCTGGAAGGTAGGAAGTGCAGAGACATGAATCTGAGGCAGTATATCTGAAGATAGGGCAGAGGAGCAGGAACTTGCTTAAGGAAGCTACCACAAAGTATTATAAACAGAGGAGTGCAAAATCGAATCTTTTACAAGTCTACTACAGTGGGAGACAGCCCTGGCTTAAAGGTGCTCAGGTGGCAAAGTGGGGCAGAATCCCAGGTGGGACAGCATGGTCTCAGGATCTCTGGGGTCGCAAGAAGAATAAGGGTGCCTGAGTGTGGTAGAGTTCCCAGGTGTCAGAGCAGGGAAGCTGGCTAAAAACCGTGAGCCCAAGTGCTGGCTTTCTGCTCGGTGTTGCCATAAACTGTGAACCACTGCATGGTTATGATTGCTCTCCAGGCAGGGGCAAAAGGCAGAAGCCCAGTGAGAACCCCCCACCCTCAGCTGGGGGAATGATGCAGGTCCTGCCTCAGAAGTCTGTAAAGTTTGGAGACTTGAAACTGGGTTGTGTGCCTGAGATAAAAACACTCAGTCACAGGCTGGGTGAAAGAGAGTTCACACAGAAACTGAGGAGACAAGAGCGACCAACTGCTTTTCTGTGAGGGCTCGCTGAAGATTGGGGGTTTGAACTTTCAGCTCCGGGGCTGGAGATTGGAGCACTGGTGTTGTCATCACCCCATCTGTGCTGAAAGCCTTCAGGGAGCAAAACAGCACCACATACTGCAGTTCCCAGCTGCTTACACTGAACCTGACCCCCTGGCATGGGGGGGGGGGTGCAATTCCACCATGGCAAGGACATCTGGAATCAGCACAACAGGACCCTCCCCCAGAAGACCAGCAGGAACAACTCCCTAGCACCAGGTTTACTGATCACAGAGAACTGCAAAACTTCAGCTCTTGGGGAAACCTGCATTTGCAGGTTTTTAAAATTATTCTCAGTCTTTCAGTTTTATTTTTTTCAGCTATTTTCCTTTTCAGTTTTAATTCCTTTTTAATTTTTATATATATGATAAATATATTTTTAATTTTTGGTTTCCTTTAATTGTATTTTATTGTATTCTTATATATATATATTTTTTTCCTATTTTAAGATAATAAATGTTTTGAGAATTCCATCCTAAAGCAACAGAATACACATTCTTCTTGATTGCAGATGGAACAGTCTCTAGAGTAGATCACATACTGGGTCACAAATCACATCTCAACCAGTACCAAAAGATTGGGATTATTCCCTGAGTATTTTCAGACCACAATGCTTTAAAACGTGAACTCAATCATAAGAGAAAATTTGGAAGGAACACAAACACTTGGAGGTTAAAGAGTATCCTACTAAAGAATGAATGGGTCAACCAGGAAATTAAAGGAGAATTAAAAAAAATTCATGGAAACAAATGAAAATGAAAACACAACTGTTCAAAACTTTCTGGTTACAGCAAAGGCTGTCCTAAGAGGGAAGTGCATAGCAATGCAAGCCTTTCTCAGAAACTTAGAAAAATCTCAAATATATGAGCTAACCTTACATCTAATGAGCTGAAGAAAGAACAGCAAACAAAGCCTAAACCAAGCAGGAAATGAGAAATAATAAAGAATAGAGAAGAAATCAATGGAATAGAAAGCAAAAGAACAGAACAGATCACTGAAACTTGAAGCTGGTTCTTTGAAAGAATTAATAAGATTGATAAACCCCTAGCCAGACTTATCAAAAGAGAGAGAGAGAGAGAAAGAGAGGACCCAAATTAATAAAATCATGAATGAAAGAGGAGAGATCACTACCAACACACCAAAGGCATACAAATAATTTTAAGAGCATATTATGAGCAATTGTATAAACAAATTAGGCAATCTGGAAGAAATGGATGCATTCCTGGTAATTTATAAACCACCAAAACTGAACCAGGAAGAAATAGAAAGCCTGAACAGACCCATAACCAGCAAGGAAATTGAAGGAACGATCAAAAATCTCCCAACAAACAAGAGTCCAGGGCCGGATGGCTTCCCAGGGGAATTCTACCCAACATTTTTCACAGCACTGGAACAAACAATCCTAAAATTTGTATGGAACCAGGAAAGACCCTGAATAGCCAGAGGAATGTTGAAAAAGAAAACCAAATCCGAAGGCATCACAGTTCTGAACTTTAAGCTATATTACAAAGCTGGTATCATCAAGACACAAAAACAGACGCATAAATCATTGGAACAGAATAGAGAACCTAGAAATGGATCCTCAACTCTGTGGTCAATGAATCTTCGACAAAGAAGGAAAGAATATCCAGTGGAAAAAATCTCTTCCACAAATGGTTGGCAAAACTGGACAGCCACATGCAGATGAATGAAACTGGACCATTTTCTTGCACCATACACAAAATAAACTCAAGATGGATGAAAAACCTAAATATGAGACAGGAATCCACCAAAATCCTAGAGGAGAACACAGGCAACAACCTCTGTGTCCTCAACCGCAGCAACTTCTTGCTAGACACATCTCTGGAGGCAAGGGACACAAGAGCAAAAATGAACTATTTAGACTTCATCGGGACAAAAAGCCTTTGCACGGCAAAGGAAACAGTTGATAAAACTAAAAGGCAACTAACAGAATGGGAGAAGATATTTGCAAACGACATAACAGATAAAGGGCTAGTATCTAAAATCTATAAAGAACTTACTGAACTCAACACCCGAAAAACAAAATATCCAGTGAAGAAATGGGCAGAATACATGAACAGACACTTCTCCAAAGAAGACATGCAGATGGCCAACAGACACATGAAAAAATGCTCAGCGTCACTTGGCATCAGGGAAATACAAATCAAAACCACAATGTTGGTGAGGATGCAGAGAAAGGGTGCCCTCGTATACCCTTGGTAGGAATGCAAACTGGTGAAGTCACTCTGGAAAACAGTATGGCGGTTCCTCAAGAAGTTAAAAATAGAGCTACCCTACAACTCAGAAATTGCACTACTAGGTATTTACCACAAAGACACAAATGTATTAAACCGAAGGGGACCTGTACCCCAGTGTTTATAGCAGCAATGTTCACAATGGCCAAACCGTGGAAAGAGCCCAGATGTCCATTGACAGATGAATGGATAAAGAAGATGTGGTAGATGTAGTGGATGGAATATTACTCAGCCATCAAAAAAGAATGAAATCTTGCCATTTGCAATGATGTGGGTGGAACTAGAGGGTATTAGGGTAAGCAAAATAAGTCAGAGAAAAACAAATATATGATTTCACTCATATGTGGAATTTAAGAAACAAAAGTGATGAACATAGGGGAAGGGAAAGAAAAATAAAATAAGACAGAAACAGAAAGAGAGATAAAGCATAAAAGACTCTTATCCATAAGGAACAAACTGAGGCTAAGAGCTGCTGGAGGGGAGGTTGGTCGGGTATGGGGTAATTGGGTGATGGGCATTAAGGAGGATACTTGAAGGAATGAGCACTGGGTGTTAATATGAAAGTGTTGAATCTCTAAATTCTACCTCTGAAACTAATAAAACTCTATGTTAATTAAATTGAATTTAAATAAAAAATTTAAAAAATAAATGCTCGGGGGCACCTGGGTGGCCCAGTCGTTAAGCGTCTGCCTTCAGCTCAGGGCGTGATCCCAGCGTTATGGGATCGAGCCCCACATCAGGCTCCTCCGCTATGAGCCTGCTTCTTCCTCTCCTACTCCCCCTGCTTGTGTTCTCTCTCTCGCTGGCTGTCTCTATCTCTGTCAAATAAATAAAATAAAATCTTTAAAAAAAATAAAAAAAAATAAATCCTCAATCCATGCTGCATAATTGTTTTTGAAGAAATTCCAACTTCTACTTCCATAATCGTCAAATCAATACTTTCACTAATATATATATTTTAGAAGGGTTTACACATCTTTTACTTCCACTTAATTTTTATTTTTAAATATTTTTCACATTTTATATGTGCAAAATGTATGAAATATATATGGCAACTAGCAATAATACTATTAAGAAGATTTTCACTTTTCAGTGACTACACTCATGCTTCCAAAATTGAACTTCTCTTTGAAATCCATAAGGTGTTCCTTGTTTTGCTCTCTAACGGTCTTAAATTTCTTGCTCATCATTTCCTTCCATTTATTTCCATTATTACCGTATGTATTGTATCCATGTATATCTACACACCTAAGTATAAATATATATTTCAATATATGTTTATAATATATTTTTCATTAAGCTAGTTTTTATATATATGTTAAAGATTTATGCTTTATTATTCTATTACTTATTTTGGGGACTCAGTATTATGTTTCTTAATTCATGTAGCTATGTTCATTCATTTTAATTGATGCATAATAGTCCATTATGGTAATATTCCACAATTTATCCATAATTTTGTTGAGCAGTGTTTTCCTAGTTTTATTATATTATCTACTTTGATACTTGGAACAATATAATTCATGTCTCTTGTTGCATAGGAACAAGGATTTCTCTAGGATATATATCTAGGAATAAAATCAAGTCATAGTTTAGAAACATTAGCAAACTTCCTTCTGACAAGTAACTGGTAACTCTTTAATGGATTTCAAGCATTATTAGCACTTTTTCAGATCCAGTATTTTCAGAATTAAGAAAAAAATCATCTTATCAGTTGGTTCTGAGAGTTACATATTCTCTTGACATTGATTTATCCTTTGGGACATGACCATTTCCTCATACAGAATGTACTCACATTGTAGGGACAGTAATCAGTCTGAGATGCAGTACCTGGTATCTGAAGTCTTATCAATCACCATCAGTAATAGGCGTGTGAATAAAACTTACTTCATCTTCTTTAGCTCAATGCATTTCATTCTACTACAGAAATAAAAATAAGCAATGTTAGACTCTTCATTTAAGGTTTTTATTTTATATGCACAGGTGATTATTTGCAAGCGTGTGCACGCATGCACGCGCGTGTGTGTGTAAGGTGGCTTAATGGTTAATTTGAGGTCTGTGACGTTCAGTGTTGTGAAGCCTCATATTTTTAATCTACCTTTTTCTTGAACTTGAGTGCAGAAAAGACTAAGCAATAGGGAAAATAAAGGAAGAAAAAGAGGAAAATCAAACCCATTAACATTTCAAAAATGTATCCTACTAGGTAAATTAAAGTGCTTCAGAATTGTAAGCCCCAGAGTATTTTGCATCTCTCTAGCAACATAAACCAAATAAAATATCTGTTCTAGCTTCATTTACCCACTACTTTGAATATTTTCCAGAGGTTAAAAGAACACCAGAAATATGAAGAATCAGCAAGATGATGAATGAAGTAAGCTAAGGGAAAACTAAGGCCATATGGGGAAAGGAAGAGAGAGAAAGAGTGGAAATAGAGGAGATGTGAGAAGATAAAGGAAAAGGAAAAAATGTAAATGTCATCAATAGGAATTAGGATTCCTTTGGGTTTGTGTTTTTCTCCCTTCCCAGTCAGGTGTTCTTGTGGGGAAAGTGTGTGCTTTCTTTTGTCCTCTGCTTTCTTCTTTTGTCCTGTTTTCTCACCACTCCTTTTCCCATTCATGTAGCCATTCTGTAATTTTCATTCACTTCGGATTGTTCAGCTTCCATCCTAAAATCCACTATTTTAGAACAGCTTGGCTAAAAGAGTATGATTTTTAAAGATAACTGCTGTTTCCAAGTGTCTCTCTTCTCTCACTCTCTCTGTTTTGTTTGTTTGTTTTCATTTCCTGTATACGGAAAAAATAGTCTCAGGATCAATATAAAAATGAATTTGTATTTGTATTCAAAGTTTTAGACACTTAAAATAATATTTAGAAGGAATACTTATGGAGGAAAAAAAGTTAATATTGTTACTACCCATATAATTTCACCACAGAATAATTGTAGGTTACATAATTTTCACCAATGTTAAAATTATTGGTAGAACGTAATCCCCCCCTATTAAGATAGCTCAACTTTGAAAATTTCTTTGGGATTAAATTAAGTTTAATTTTATTTAAAATTAGTAAAATGGCTTTTCTGGCTGGAACCATGGAGGGTGCAGAAGAGAAGAAAAAGAAGGTTCCTGCTGTGCTAGAAACCCTTAAGAAAAAGCAAAGGAATTTCTTAGAGTTGAAGATCAACAGTCTGAGAAAGAAGTTTGCCCTACAGGTGCTTTGAATGGCAAGGAAGAAGCTTATCTATGAAAAAGCTAAGTATTACCACAAGGAATATAGGCAGATGTACAGAACTGAGATTCGAATGGCTGGGATGGCAAGAAAAGCTGGCAGCTTCTACATTCCTGGGGAACCCAGATTGGCCTTTGTCACCAGGATCAGAGGTCTCAATGGTGTGAGCCCAAAGGTTTGAAAGGTGTTGCAGCTTCTTTGCCTTTGCCAGATCTTCAGTGGCACCTTTGTTAAGCTCAACAAGGCTTCTATTAGCATGCTAAGGATTGTGGAAGTATATATAGCATGGGGATACCCAAACCTGAAGTCGATGAATGAATTGATCTCTAAGCGTGGTTTGGCAAAATCAATAAGAAGAGAATTGCCCTGACAGATCTCACATTGATTGCTCAGTCTCTTGGTAAACATGGTTTCGTCTGCATGGAGGATGTGATTCATGAGATCTGTACTGTTGGAGAACATTTCAAAGAAACCAACAGCTTCTTAGGTCCTCCAAATTATCTTCTCCATGAGGGGGAAAGGAGAAAAAGACCGCCCATTTTGTAGAAGGTGGAGATGCTGGCAACAGGGAAGATCAGATCAGTAGGCTTATTAGAAGGATGAACTAAGGTATCTAACATGATTATTTTTGTAATCTGGTCAGTTAACAAATGGCTACTTTCAAATTGAAAAAATAAATAAGTAAAAAATAAAATTAGTAAGATGAACAAATCATTTATCACAGAAGTGATTATTTTATCCATGCATAACCCTAAAGCACCCTGATCTGCTCACCTCATTCAGGGAGTTAATTGTTTTTGAGATATAGGCATAAGTAAAATGTGAGCCGTGTTGGAAATAAACTCTGGAATTTCATTGAATACGAATTACAAGTTTTCTAATAAATGCAAAATTTAATCTGCCTTACCTCAAACCTCAGAGTAATGTCTATCCATTCAACCTTAATAATGTTACACATTGGCACCGTAAAATATTTTCAAGTTTTGAATGATACATTCTAGCCATTAATTCTCGTATCAAAACCATATTAAATAAGTCACTCTTCCCATTTTAAGTATGTGACAGGGGTATAGAATGTTAAATTGCTTGACCATTGAGTCAATATCAATTCGTTAGTAGAATAATGAGTAGAATCCAGTGAACACTATTTTGTCTGTTGCTTAAATAATTTACTAATGGTGATGTGCCTTTAGGAAATGTAGTAAGTAATATCATTTTATGATATGTGAGCAATGAGTTATAGGATGATAATTGTCTAATTGTCTTACGCTCTGGAAATAATATAATCACTTACTTACATAGGGAAAATTAACTGGAAATTTGGAAAATATCCCTTAAATGTATCAAAGAGTAATTTAAGAGGAGAAAGTGATGTAGGCAGGCTGGGTCCAAGAACCAGGGGAGGGTCCCACGTGACCAGCCAAGAGGGTCCTTGGCTTCATGCAGGATAGAAACCAAACCTGAGCCAGAGAAAGTGAAAACAGTTTTTTGAATAGCATGAGTGACAGAGAATAGCAGATGGAGTTTCTGGGAGACTTGGAAAGGAAAGGAGAATGAGTCTTATTGTTGCTTGGGCCTACGGGTTTTTATTGGAAACGGGTCTAGGATATGTGTTTCTTCAGGAATGCACAGTAGGGTCCAATCACAAGTGAGCGTCAGGTGAGCAATAGGTGTTCGTCCATAAATTACTGAAGGTAGGGGTACTGATGCCAGCATCAGCAGTGGTGTATTTGAAGCTAATGTTCTGGAACATGTTTGGGTTCTGGCTTTTCTTAGGTGTTATCAGGTGTTTGGGGCCTAGGACAAAACTCAGAGAATGATTAACTTTCTTGCTTTCTCCTTGAAATGGGAACATAGCTTCTTTGGCTTATTCAGAGGCAAAATATAGAAGACGAGTAAATGGGGACTCACAGGAAAACAGCAGAGACGGAGCCTTTCCTCAGATGGAGTCCCTTCAGCGTTCCTAGTTCAAAAGGAAATTTTGAATATTAGTTTACATTAATCTCATGAAATAGTTTGTTTTCATTTGTGGAAGTAGATAGTTTGTCTTCATTTGTGGAAGTATAGAAAAATTCCTTCTTAAAATGATTTGCTAGTTCACAACCTTTGCATTGATTACACTTGAAAAAGGACACAAGATCATGATTAATGTTGAATGAAATCCTGTTATATATCAGGCACTTTACATATGCTATCACAGTCAATGTTCACCACAGCCCCTTTAGGGAAGAACTAATAAATTTATTTTCCAGTGATGAAACAGGAGGTCCTAAGGAGTACCTTATTTGAACAAATCTGAAACTAACCTCATTCACTGGAAGATACATATCATCTTATTTCCACAGGAAACAGAAATGCTGCCAAGTATAAGTGTAAGATTTGCCAGTAAACTGTTATTGATCTAATAATATTACCATTGGTAGGATGGGTGGGTGGGTAAAGTGCCGCCTAGAAAGATCCCATATGCCGAGGCACATGTCTAACCTTGTAAGTTGGCCAGCTGAAGCCTATCCCCAGGCTTGTTTGGTTCCTAAGTCCCTGATTCTTCCATTAAACCTTACAGCCTCAGCTATCTTCCACAGAACAGAGTGCATTTGGCATTTTCCTTTATGAGAACTTGTCTTTTCCTTGGTGGCACCACCTAGTCTATGTAACCTTCATATGGAGGAAATCAAGGTGCATGACAGTACATTAATCAGAAAAATGGATTGTGCCTGCCTCATCCTGTCAATCACTTGATAAGGGAAAACAAATAGCACAGATTAAATCACAGACTGCTCAAATGCTTCATACTTAGGATAAATACATTTCGGCTTTCAGGAAAGTCCATTATGCACTATTTGGCTTTGATTAGCAGGGGGCATTTCATAAAGCATGAAAGACAGCTACAGCTAGTGGAAGAAAGAATGAATGTGTGAGCATTTTCTCGCTATTTAGTTAAACAACTGATTTACCCCTGTCATATATATATATATATATATATATATCTCCAGCGAAGGCTCTGACAATTATGAATGTCTTTGGCAAAAAGATGAATTTATCTGCCTGAAAAGGAGATGTCGCTTGAAAAGCCAATGTCTGCAGTGCACAGAATACCCGCAGAGCATGACTATAAAGAACAATCCGTATTTGCTCTTACACAGGAGAGATCCACAATTGCAACTTGATTGTAATCCTCACCTGGGAAATCTGAAATCACCACCTGTTCTCTTTGGATGCTTGTGTGACACACTCCAGTTGCTTTCTACAGAATTTAGAACATTGATTTACTCCAGTGGATACACTTGGAGCTTTACTCAATTCAATTCATTTCTATTAAGCATCCACCTCACTAGTTAGATGTATTAGAGTTAAGGAGATCATTGTTTTTATAGTCACATTTATAATTCTAAGTATACATACTACATATATTGCTCCCACCCCATGACATGTTTTCATACAAGTGTTATTCTTGTTTGAACTTCATTAAAAGGGCCAAGATATTAAACATAAGAACAGTTAGCTACTGTGCATTCTGTGTAGTCTTAAGAATTTTGAAGAAAACAGAACAAGTGTGATAAAACCACTACCACACCACGCCACCACTCTAATTCACTTCTTATAAGCCCCTCTGTGTTGCATTCCAAACATGTTATCAGGGCCTTATTTTTTTATGTTCAACCATACTAAAGTTTACATGGCAAGAATTAAAGAATGTTGATAGGCAAAACCTAAAACATAAGACTTAAGGTCATCTATAATGCTTATTATAAAGTAACCTCTGTTATTTTTAGCATTTCTCTACTTAAATCTGCTACTTAACCTGGTAAGGTAAACTATAACATAAGGGGCACTGGGGTGCCAGTAAAGATAGATCCACGAAACTAGGCACATTATTATGATCTGAACAAAACAAGTTAGAAAAAAAATAGCTTAAGAACTTCTATGATACAAGCAAAAATCTGTCAGAACACAGATGCTTTGTGAGGGTCTCGGACATTATGCAGCATTTATAATTATATAAAACAGTCTCTCCTTTTTCCAAATTTGAGAACACTAAGGATAATAATTTACATTATCAAATGAGAAGTTTAAAAACAAATTTTAAAGTGATTCTAGAATTATGTATTTGTAAAATGGACACAAGAGGCAGCAATATGCTAAAGGTATAAATGTTCAACAAATATAAAATTATGTCAAAGTTTTATCCTGAGCTTGATGCAATCAAGGATATCTAACCATTTTAATCTACCAGTGAATAAAGTTTGATTGTGTCTAAGCAAGGTCTTTGTCAGCTCATACTATCGGGGAATTTTAAGGATAGTTTCGTTATTGCGCAAAAGGCCTAAAAAACTCAGCGTTCGTTTTTGCTAAGTGATAGTGCCATCTACTGGTTTTGTTTGTCACAACAGTATGATGGCTATGGACTGGAGGTGTTGGGTTTTACAGACACAGCTGACTTCATGAGGTGTGAATATAAATAACATCCACAATTCCTCTCCCTATTTCTTTCCCTCTCTCAAACATTCATATGTGCGCACACACACACATATTAATTAATGTCATAGAAACATGGACAAATATGTTAACAGTCTTTCTTCAGAATAGGAAAGGTAACAGGAGAGAAGATCTATGAAGAGATGATTGCACACGTTAAGAAATCAGAGCGTTTCAAATTACACCTATAAAATATCAGTCTGTAATTGTTAGAGTGACAAAAATTAGACAAGTTATGAGAAGGATCTGAGACTAATAGGACCCACATTCTCAATGGAAGGAGTGGACATTGGTAAAGCCAATTTGCAGAATTATTTGGCAGTAGTTAACAAAATTGAATATGATTTATGCATACCCTATGTCATGCAGTTCTTTTCCTTAGTGTATACCCCAAAGCAATCAGCAGCATGCCTTTTGGGGGATATATACAAGGATAGCCGGTGCTTACTTGTTTTGTTCATAGGGAGTTGAAACAACCTGAATATCTATCCCTGAGAGAGTGGACATGTAGAAAGGGATGGATGGATATCGGAATATCATGCAGGAGGTGCACATAGAAGTGCTGGTGAATCTAAAATAGTAATTGAAAGAGAATGTAACCTATAAAAAGAACATGTATGCAAATTTAAAATACATATGCAAAACAATATATTTTACATATATATACATATATATATACAAATGCAAATATTTTCACTGAACAGTGAAAAATGAGGATGGAAGGAAATATACAAATAAATGAATACAAGAGGCTTGGACTGATGGCAACGGTTTGTATCGTTGAGGAGTGTGATTAACTCATGCTTATATACCTGATACCTAACTAGGAAAAGAAGAAAGTTTAGAATAGTAGCTTTCAATAGGGTGCACAAAATAGAACATGAGCAAATTGGAACTTGAAACCCACATTAGGCTATTTGCTGTTGTTGTTTACCCCATTAGAATGGGAGATCTCTGGGTCTCAGATTTCCTGATGATTCCTCTAAGAACAAAACTTTTCCATCCATACCTAAGACAAGTGTTTTCTAATGGCAAATTCCTTTTCGGTTCAATTCTATACCTGCTGTGTCATTTCATATCCCAGGAAGGAACTGTTTGAAAAAAGTCCCCAGAAACTGGGAGGAGTAACAAAACAACTGTGACGTGAGTCGAGGCAGCGTTACAGTCGAGAATTCAGTGTCCGGCTTCTTTTTTCTACAGTGTCACATCTTTCACAAGCATAAAGAAAATATTTTACCTGCTTATCCATCATTTTGGTGATTTTACCAAGAATGAAAAAGTCTTAAACAGAAGAGGATTCCACTTCAGTTGTATTCAGGCCATGGACGGACATTTCTTGTGTTTACAAGCAACAAAGAAAATAAACAGCGAGTCAAAAAGAGAGTATTACTGTTTGTGTCCCTGTAACTGGCAAACTACATATTGCAGATGTAGAAGGCCAACTCTTCACTTTTACGTCCTTATCATTAAAAGTGAGGCAATGACATAATGAACATAGCTCTAATTCAGGGAAGAGAGACTAAATCAAATATAAAACAAAGAAGAAATACTGTAATATTAAGCTAAACAGTTATTAACCCAACCTGATTTTGCATATGAGCAGAATTTCAGGATAGGTAAATTATAAGATGGTCTTATCCAGATTATAGATAAAGGCCTGTTCCCCAAATCAGTTAATTAACTAGTCTGGATAGTTTTTAACATTGGGGTGTTATCAATGCTGACCAAAAAAAAAAAAAAATGGTAACCAACAAGTCAGATTTTCTACATTCTATAGCTTAGAATAAATTACTATTTAGTTTACCTAATGAAAAATAATGAACATATTTAGAGTATAATTTTATTTTTGTAAGAGCCGTTTCTAAGCTTTGACATTACTTATCTTTTGTGTTGGCTATATGAGGACCAGACTATGATTATACTAATGGTCAGGAATAAAAATAATGCTCCTTCTCCACTGACCTGAGGAACATTCACATCAAGTCCATTTTCATAAATATTCCCTTCTTTAATAAAAGCATGTACTGTGATGGGAAAAGAAAAAGACAAAGAACAGAGCCATAATTATCTTTAAAATATTTGGTGGAAAGTTGATGTTCTGCTGAGGGTAAGGTACCATGGCAATGCAAACAAAATGATAATCAACTCATATTTTTAATGTGTTTAACATATAGTAACTCACTGCAGTTTCACAACAATAGAAAATAGGAAGGAGACCTTTTTTATTTCTATTTTGTAGGTGTGGAAACTGATTCTGTTAATTTGTGATTCAAATTTCTAAATAGTAAGTCCTAAAAGTAAACTTAGTTATATTTTTTCTGACTCCAGAGATTAACCATGGTGTTCAGACTAGCCATCATGAAGTGAGAATTCATGAAAAAGATCAAGAAGATACAGGTTGTATAGGTAAAAACAGTAATTTGATAAAATACATGAAATACCACACAATCAAAACTAGACTTGATTATGAGGGCAGAGGGGATCACTGTAGAATTTAAAGCAGAGAAAATATATGTGAAAGCCCAATTTAGTAAGATTAATCTAGCAAAACTATATCAAGTAGATTGAAATGGAAGGGACTTCAAAAGAACAAGAAAATAATGTGGTCATCTTGGTGTGAGATAAGAGCCTACCTTATGGCAGAGGCAAACTAATTAAGGAGAAAAGAAACAAAATCAATATATATTTTAATTAATAACATAATGGAATATGGAATTAATGTAAGTAGGTTAAGAAGATGAGGTAGGGATAAAATTACACCTGAAAATATTCTTTTTGTTGAGAAGGCAATATTCTAAAAATATGCTTTAGTTATGTTTCAAATGCTTAATTTTTTAACTTTTTTGTCCAAAGAAAAAGATATTAATGGACTAATAACAATGATCCCCATCTAAAAAGTATCAAAAGGGTTAGTGGATGAGACGATTATAAATAGAATTTAATTAAAATGGGGCATGCTAGTGGTTAGTAAGCTGTTGATTTGGTAAATGAGTTTTAAAAAAGGGAAAACAAAATTGTTTAATGGATACATGTACAATACTTGGAAGAGGTTACTTTTCGTTGGATGAATGTATGAGTGAATTTCGCTGATGTTGATTTTCAGTGTGTGGTAGTTAGTTTTTTGTTTAATTGTAAAACACACAGATTTCCCATTTTAACCATTTTAAAGTATGAAATTTGGTTGTGCAATTGTCATTGCCATCTAATTCCAGAAACATTTCATTACCCCAGAAGGAAACTACACCCATTAAGCAGTGACTCTTCATTCTCTGCACCCCTCTTCCCTACCCCCACATCCTAGGCAAACATTTGTCTGCTTTCTAGGTCTTTGGCTTTGCCTACTCTGAATATTTTATATAAAATAAATCATACAGTAAATATGTGGCATTTTGTGTCTGACTTCTTTCACTTAAGATACTTCCAAGGTTTATCCATGTTATAACATGTATTAATCTTCACTTTTTTATGGCTGAATAATATTTCATTGTGTGGATATATCACCTTTTCTTTATCCATTTATCAGTCGCTAGACATTCAGTTTCCACCTTTTAGCTATTGTGAATAATGCTGCTATGAACATTTGTTTACAAGTTTTTGTTTAAATACCTTTCAAGTCTTTCATTCTTTTTGAGTAAAATTTTGTATATGGTATAAGATAAAGTACAACTTCAATCTTTTGCTTGTGAATATCTGGTTGTCCCAGCATCATTTGTTAAAGAAACTGCTCTTTCTTCATTGAAAGGTCACGGCACCCCATTGAGAATCAATTGACCATAGATATATGGATTTAGTACTGGACTATCGATTCTGTTCTTTTGAGCTATATGTCTATCCTTATGTCAGTACCACACTGTTTTGATTACTGCAGCTTCGTAGTAAATTTTGAAATCAGGAAGTGTGAGTCTTCCAATTGTATTCTTTTCTTTTGAGATTGTTTTGACAATTCGGAGTCCCTCATATGCCGTGTGAATTTGAGAATGAGCTTTTCCATTTCTGCAAAATAGCCACTGGGATTTTGACAGAGATTGCATTCAATATGTAGATGACTTTGAGGATTATTATCATTGTAATGATATTAAGTGTTTCAATACATGAACACAAGATACTTTCCTATTTATTTGTATTATTTAATTACATTCACCAGTGTTTTGTAGTTTTCAGCAAACAAATCTGGCCGCTTCTTAAATTTATTCCTAGGCATCTGTTCTTTTTGATTTAATTGTAAATGGAATTATTTTCCTGATTTTCTTTTTAGATTGCTCATTGCTGCTGTGTGGAAGTACAGCTGATTTTTGGTGTTGATCTTGTGTCTTGCAACTTTGTTGAACTTGTTTATCGGCTCCAATAATTTTTAATTCTTTAGGATTTTCTATATATAAGATCATGTGATTGTGAATATAAATTTACTTCTTCATTTTCAATTTCGATGCCATTTATTTTTTGTTCTTTGCTAATTGCTCTGACCAGAGCTATCAATGAAAGTGGATGCCCTTATCTTCTTCCTTTATTAGGGAAAAAAAGCTTTCGGTTCTTCACTATTTAGTAAGATGTTGGCTGTGGGTTTTTCCATAAATGTCCATTATCATATTGAGGAAATTCCCATCTCTTCCTAATATGTTGAGCATTTTTACCATCGGTGGTGTTAGATTTTCAAATGTTTATTGACAAATGTTTAGTTCGATTGAGATAGTCATTTTTTCCCCCCTTCACTCTATAAATGTATTGTATTACATTGATTGATTTTCGTGTTAAACCTCCCTTGCATTCCTAGGATAAAAAAACAAAAATGTTCATGGTGCATTATTTTTTTTTTAAGATTTCATTTATTTATTAGAGAGAGAGAGTGAGAAAGAGCATGACGGGAGTGGGGGAGGGCGGTGTTGTAAAGGGAGAGGGAGGAGCGGGAGCAGACTACCCACTGAGCCGGAAACACCCCCCCCCCCCAAGACCTTGACCTGAGCCAAAGTAAAGGCAGCCGCTTAACTAACTGAGCCACCCAGGTACCCCTATGGTGTATTGTCTTTTAAAGTGCTATTGCATTTGGTTTACTAATGCTTTAATGAGGATTTTTGCATCCAAATTCATAGGAGATATTGGTCCATAGTTTTACTTTATTGTATTTTTGTCTGGCTTTAGTATCAGGGTAATGCTGAACTCAGAATGGATTTGGAAGTTTTGGTCCTCTTCTGTTTTTTGGATCAGAGAAAGATTGGTATTAGTTCTTCTTCATTTGGTGAAATTCACCAATAAAGGTAGATGGTCCTGGACATGTTTTTTGTTTGTTTGTTTTGCCACGAAGATAGAAGCAGGTCGGAGTGTTTAGCTTTGATTATGGGGGTAGAAGGCTATGAGGCAAGGAGTGTATCAGACATTAGAACCAAGAGAACCTAGGAAAGCCAAGGAAGTGAATTCATCCCTGTGGTCTTCATAAGGATTGTAGCCCTGCTGATCAGTTTTAGACTTCTGATTTCCAGAATTAAAAGAGAATAAAGTTGTGTTGTTTTAGGTCACTAAAGCTGTGGTAGATTGTTACGACATCAATAGAAAACTGATAAAGCAGACATTCTCCTATACTTCAAAATAAGTAAACTCATCCTACTCCTCAGCCAGTAACTTCTAGTATGTTTTCGTAGGGAGTTTGGGACTGATTACACCCCTGTCAACTATGAGCTATGAAATTACCTCCTTCAATCTTTTTTTTCTCTTTTAAGTGTTTATATCCCCATAATTGTTCCCAGTTTTACTGTTAAAATATCCATGCAACATATTAACAGGTAAGTATATAAATACCGTATCTGGTTCTCTGAGAGGCTGTTTCTATAGCAAGTTATTTGAGGAATATTGATTATGATGTCAGACTCCCTGAGCTTTAATCTGAGCCTCAGTACTTATTTTCTGACTTCGGCAAGTTTAGTTAACCTCTTCATGCCTCAGTTTTATAACCAGCCAAATGAAAATAAAAATAATACTTGCTATAAAGGATTGTTCTTCAGATTACGTGAGATAAATATATAGATACTGACACATAGAATCTATTTAAGGAATACTGTCTTATTTTCTGTATCTATGAAGGTAAAATTGAAATTATTTTAAATTCACTTATTTTTTTAAAAGATTTTTATTTATTTGAGAGAGAATGAGCATGAACGGGGGTGAGGGACAGAGGGAGAGGGAGAAGAAGACACCCTGCCAAGCAGGGGGCCCAATGCTGGCCAATCCAGGGCCCAATCCCAGGACCCTGAGATCATGCCCTGAGCCAAAGACAGACGCTCAACCGACGGAGCCGCCCAGGTGCCCCTAAATTCGTTCGTTTTATTTTTGCAATAGGAAATTTAGTTTATAAACAGGAAACACTTCAGTAGAGTGTAAAGAATATGAAAAGTAAAGAGTTTTGTCTGATTTTTTCACTAATATATCCTTAGTGATATAAGCAGTTTCTGGAATGCAGTCAGTACTTCACAGATGTATGTCAAATTAATATTGCATTCATATACATGCCATATTTCCCACAATATATACTTGTGCATTGCTGAGCTTTTATACTTATACGCCCTGTGAAAATCAATAAAGGAAACCTCATTTAAAATGGAGTCGGGGGGGCATCTGGGTGACGCAGTCGTTAAGCGTCTGCCTTCAGCTCAAGGCGTGATCCCAGCGTTGTGGGATCGAGCCCCACGTCAGGCTCTTCTGCTGGGAGCCTGCTTCTTCCTCTCCCACTCCCCCTGCTTGTGTTCCCTCTCTCGCTGGCTGTCTCTATCTCTGTCAAATAAATAAATAAAATCTTTAAAAAATAAATAAATAAATAAATAAATAAATAAATAAATAAATAAATAAATAAAATGGAGTTGGGAAGCCCTGAAGAGGGCGCTCTCACACATGTTCCACTCCTTGCAGTCAGCCTTACCAGCAGGAAAGGAGATTAATTCTTACTTGAAAAGGCAGGAGGACATTTCTCACATAGGAATTTTATCTCCTGCTTTTAAGAAAAAGAAAAAAGTTCTCTCCCTGGCCTAGCAGCAGTGCACCGTTCGCAGCCAATGAGAAACCTCTCCAACTCCCTCATTTCATAAAATACATTTTATGAGAATATTTATTATTTCATAAAATGCATTTTATGAAAATATTTATTATTTCATAAAATGCATTTTATGAAAATTTTATTATTTCATTTTATATTTGACAAAATCTCCTACTTACAACATAAGCCAGGTTCTCAAAGCAGAGCTTCTACTCCCCAGTCTGTTTAGTTTTGTGATTTCCTTGCACTCTTACCTTCAGCCTATGCCAGGACCAGTGCAAGGTGCAAGAGATAAAATAACGAAGTAACAGGCAAAGTCTCTGTTAGAACCTGATACCTTTTAGAGCTTAAGATATATATTCACACATTTTATTGAGGCTCACCTAATAATCATTTATCAAGATGATTGTGTAGTGTAACCTATAATAATAATAATTGTGATAAGAACACCTGCTGAATTGTTCTTGCAGAGGATGAGTCCAGGAAAAAATAAGACAAAATATTAACATATTTCCCTAAGTTTAAAAATAGCGAAACTAAATATATTTAACTGAATTTTGTGGTCTATTCAGATAAACAGAAGTATTTGAAAGCCTTTATCCATTATCCCTTTTTTGCATATTGTTTCTATATTACCTTGTCTTTTACTTTGTTTAAATTTTTAATATTCTCATCTTCCTTTGGATAACTATGACTATATATATGCATTTACTTATATGTATATATGTATTTATGTGTGTATATAATATTTATATATATATTATGTATACATGTGTGGGTATCTTTATGTTTGCATACATATACACATATATTTTTTTTATATCTGTGTGTCCTAATTATATCTGTCTACTAAGATAGAATAATTACTAATGTCCTGCCTGGATTTTACTTGTCTTAATTTTGCTATTTGCTGGTAATTATAGGGTGGTAAAATTTTAGGTAACATTTGAAACCAAAAATAGATACATTTATTTTGTTGTAAAATGCATGGTACTCTACCAAAAATATATGTATTTGACTTTGTTTACTTTTTAAATGTTTTTCAGGTCATTTTAATATAGAGATATTCAAAAGAAAAGATAAACTGTTAAAACAATACAATTACAATGTAAAAAGCAATTTAGACTTTTAAAATAGTAATACTATAAGACAGGAAATTCATGAGTTTGCAGGAGATGAAAAATATTAAACTGAATAATGGCAATTTTTTTAATATTGTAGTAATTTGGGAATAAACAGACTAATTATAATCTTGGTCACAAAGATTCGTTTTATCATTGTAACATAATTGGACAAGCATAATCTGTGGTTTTAGTAGTTTTTAATGTCTGTTAAAGTCCAACACATATGCAGAAATATATAAACATTGAATACTTCTTATGAAAATAAATCATTAGAAAAACTTGATCAAGTGAAACAAAGAAATCTGACATTCAGTGAGCTTATTTTTTAAAAATAAGGACACATTTTTAATAATGACTCACAGATTAATAAACTTGACCAAATCCTAATCTTGAGAGAACCATGATGATAAAATATGTATTAAACATTGTTTTTGCTTTCTTAAATCCTATATTAATCATGTCTAAAATTAGAAAAGGAACAAATATTATTGTTAAGAAGTTTAAACATGCATAAAATTTGTTTTTATGCCTTTAAATTGGACAGGATTAAGTGTCATGTTTATTTAAACATTGAATAAGCCGAGTTGATTACAGAGTGCCTGCTAAAAGCTTTGGACTGCTTTTCAAGTCAAGAAGGATTTTGCTTGTTTGTAGGATGACATTTGGCTTTTACTTTTCTGAAACAATCACTAAGCCAAGTTTAAAAGTGAATGAATTAACAAAGTGCAGATAGTACAATTTTTATGAAGTCAACACATCAATTCTTCTAATATAGACCTCATTTATCTGAAAAAGAATTAAGGGAATTGGAAACGTTAGTATTAAAAAGGTCTAAACTAATAATAGAATACAGATATTCAGAGTTGACAGCATCTTGTTAAAAGAAAGAGAATCATTCCAAATAGAAAGCATTGTTACAGCTATGTAGGTTTATTAGAATCTGTAAGAAAACTCACGAAATAGGCCCACACTGATTAAAAAAACATTTCAACATTTTCATTTTATTTCCTTCAGAAGATAGGAAGTTGGTGGAATACTGACTCTCCCCAGCCACTTGGGGACATGTCATGCAGTCATTCACTAAATTCCTCAAAGAATGTACCCAGCCCTCTGTAGTAATGGATGAAAGATCCAGAATAGCATAGCTCATTTTTTAATATTATTACAGTGAAAATTATATAACCTAATCATTAGATTTTAATCTTATTTCTCGTTTGGTTTATCTCGAAAAATAAGTAAAAACCAATACTATCTTATTCTCTAGTTTCTTTTATTGTCCCTTTTACCTCATTCTACCTCCAATTTGGTGGCACCATTTCCTTAATCATTCTCCAAAGATTATTGTCTCCAAAATTGTTCATATGGAAGTCATATCATGGGACTAATTTGTGAGTTATAATATTTTGAGTTTTATCTGTAGTGTTCAGATTTTTTTTTTTTTTAAAGATTATTTGAGAGCCGAAATCTAAAGTGGGACACTTAACCAACTGAGCCACCCAGGTACCCTTGTGGTGTTCAAATTTTTGATATTCTTTCATTTTCTTGCCAGGAACAACTGTTACCCTTAATTTACCCTGGTTCTTATCAGCAAGTCCAATCCCCAAGGAGGACTATCAGACCCAGTACTTTCTCAAGGTAAGCTGTTGATCTAAAGGATTAACACATCCACTTATACTCTAGAATTTTGATTATTGGAAAACTCATCCAAACTCTTGATATATTGACATAAACATGATTGAGCATATAAATATGATAAGACATAGTATGTTTTCATGGTGCTTTTTCATATTTGAAGTCAAAAGTTTAGGATATCAATAAAGTAGAAGAAAATCTTATAACCAGTTCTTGTCAGTGATTCTTAATGTTTGTGTAAAAAAAATATTTTAGGAATTCTCTGCCATGTCTTTGGCAAAGACTGAACTATTATATTTATAAATTAATCCACGTGTGTCTTAAATAATGTGAGATCAGGATATTGTTTCCAACTGTCCATTAACTCTCTAAAGAGAGTAGCATTTCTAGTAACTCTTTTCTCATCAAATCTTTTTTTTTTTTTTGCTAATCTTAATCCTATTCTAATACATGAACAAAGTTGATTTTTAAAAAATCATTAGGAAATATTTGAAAAATTAAATTGGTATCATTCACTGGGTGCTGAAGGAAACAGAGTTGATAAAGCACCATGGCTTAAATGGTTCTTTGGTTGGCGTAAATACAAAAATCCTTCAAGCAAGTAAAATTCTTGTTCTGAATAAATTCAATGACTGCCTCACTGCATAAGCTCTTTAACATTCCTACGTATCCTTTCTTTTTTTTTCTTTTTTGTTCTGTCTATCCATCTTAATTATGATCTGAGAAGATGTTGCATAACTGAGAATTTTTGTTTAATGGTATGTAATTTGGATAAGAGTGTTTTGTTTTCTTTTGCTTCACAGTTGGGAGGGTTTTCATTAATGAAATAGTTTGGATTCTCATTTTCTGTTTTCTTTTTATAGTAGTGGTTTATGGATGTTTTCTTCTATTTTCTCCTCATTTTGTAATGCATTATTTTTATGGATCAGCAATAACATTTAAATGCAGGGTGAGGGTTACCAAGTTTCATCTCTATTCTTATATCGCCTCTCCTTGTATAACCACTGAAACCATTATCATAGAATGTTTTATGAAATACCCCCATTCTTTTTCATATAAATGATTTCTTTTATTGGTGAGAAGGCATTTTATGAACCATGATAAACAAATAGTACTTTATACAAAATGTTCTATATACTGCTAAAATGTTTATCTGGAAGATAAATAATAGAATTCCATTTTATACATCTTAAAAGTTAATAATTACAATAATACATAACTAGATAAAAACCCTGAACACAGACTTTATAATTATTATATGAATAAATCTCTTCTATTTGTATCTTATATTTAAATAAATAATTCAACAAATAATATAAAGTACAAACTTCCTTAGTTTTTTCCTAAATAACATTAACATCTCAAGTCTGTCCTAGTATTGTACCTGTATAATATGTGTCTAATAACTTACGTAAAAGAGAAAGAATCTGAGTCAACATCAACTTACTCATTAATGTCTACGCATTTATTTTTAGCATATTATATTCCAGATATGGTGTAGGCAATACAGGGATGACTGAATCATAAAGCTTGCTAAGTGAGTTAATATTTCTCTTCTACAGTGAAAAGTATGAAATGCTTTATGATTCATTCAAAAATGTAAATATAACCTGTATTTTTTAAAAAGATAATTTTAGTGTATTATACCAATAGAGAAAAGAACACAGAGTAGAGAAAATATGGGCTATACTAAGCAGCTTGAAAGAACTTTAGTTATATTTTTTGGAGGTCAAGTCAAGACTAACCATGGCCTACTGGAAACTCTTTATTGATTTCTTCATTTATGACAGGGTACTATCAAGCTTGTAATGCTTATTCATTATTATTATTTTTTTTTTTTAGCCATCCATGCCTTTATTTAGGAAAAACATATTATGGGGCAAGCAAACTACTAGAAGCTGATAGTAAACATGAATAACTCTCTCACTCTTTATCTCTCTTTCTCTGTCTAATTGGCAATATAATAATGATATCATAGTGCGGTTAGAGTTATAAAAGATGCATGCATAGAGCAATGTGCTAAGAAGGACTGGCATGTTTTATTCGGATGGAGGTTTATCTAAGGCACGGGCTGTACCACGACTGAAAAACAGGAACTAATCCCAGCAGATGGAGGGCTGACAGAAAAGGTATGACATTCCAAAGACAGGGAAGAAGTTCAAAAGATGGAAATGAGAAAGAACATGGCAGATTCAGGGAACTACAATTATTTTTGCATGCTTTAAGGGTAGGGCACATATGAATGAGCAGATCATAATACTTCTTCAAGGATACTTAGCTGTGCTTACTTCAAGGACTGCCACCAGTGCTTTGTACTTACCTTTCCTAGGTAATCTTACTTCAGGAAACTCATTGTCATCCCCTGAAACTACATCTTGTTTGGAGCCATGCTTTGCCAGTGCCCCAAATTTTCACTTTGTCATTCAGGATGTCTTTTTTGTTTATCAGTTTATTCATTCTAAATGACAGAATGTGCAGAGATCTTAGAAAATGATGACCCTAATTGGTCACAGATAGTTTTGTTAAATCATAATTTCTAGAAGATTAAATCCCTTCTCAAAATGTCTGTGTGTATCTAAAGATGATTCATTTATCCTTCAGACCAAAATCAGTAAGGTCAACTTTTTTAAAGACACAAGACAAATCAAAGTACTCAGTTATGGTGTGTTCAATATTACCTCCATACGCCAACTTTCTTTTCTTTTTAAAAATTATTTAACTCCTTTATATGAACATTAAAGACTGAACCATAGGTCAGTCAAAATGATAACATAGTTACTATTATCATGTCTCATTGAATCTGAACAGAAAACTGTAGATGGATAATAATATTTAATTAATGGAGAAATTGAGGCTCCAAAAGTACAAGTGACTTTGATGATGCCATGCTATTAAATTACAGAGCCAAGAATCAAACCTAATTCTCTTTGATGACAAAGGCAATTTTGTTTCTACTATTATTACATTTTTTTACTACTTTTCTAAAAACTATTGCAATGTGTGTTTTACAGATAAGAGTTTAGATTTTTTCTTTACTTGACTAAATTATGTCATTTATTCTTAACCTAACAATATATAATTGTTCCTCTTGTAAATCTTACTGAAATTAAGAAAGACCTTCTGGAAACTAATTATTTTAAACTCCAGGCAATAAAGTTTCAGAGGCCATGATTCTGGTAAATCTAGGTATTAGTTTATAGTTTGAACTTGGTAAGTTAGAGACAAGATTATTTTTCCCCTGTAATCACTTACTTCAACTGTGCTCTGCTGAACATTCGACTCCCTTTCTTTAATAGTCTACCAGATATGTTCTTCCTGTCTCTCTATTCATTCTCCACTTTGCTCTACTGATCTCTTCTCAAGGAGTTGACTTATATAGACTAAATAGTGATATCTCTTGACCTCTGGCTTCCAGGCTGGCTGGATATTGGGAAGCTAAGTAGGAGAGCAGAGGTAGAGGAATGTGAATAAGGTCCATGCAAGTATATTCCAGCTCACCCTTGACTGAAGGTCACAGTTGCTCTGCAAGTGGCCTTTCCATAAGATTCTCTTGTGAATTCTAGTAGCCATGCCCTCCCTCTACCCTTCACATTTGAGTTAGTCATAATTTTGCTGTTATTAATCCAGATTACTCCACTCTCCTGGTGTCTTTTTTTTTTTTAACAACCTGCCCATGCTCTTGTTAATTATCTTATTAAATTCTCCAGAAATTATAGCAAATGAGTGTGTCATCATTTTTCTCTTAGGACTGACTGCTAAAAATAACTTGGCAGTAAATCCCACAACTTTCTGACTAGTTTTATACATTAAAATAATCTCTGTTATTCAATTTAACTCCAACTCTTTTCTCCTTAAATATGGTAAGTGGGGAAGTGGGTAAAGAAAAAGGACAGGTATTCTCCACCAGTGTCATAGCTTACTCTTGGGTTGACTGTTTCCCCACACCAACTGGCTGCTACAGGCGCCATCTACACACTGGCTCTGGTAGTGCAAAGGTGGAAAGAGCTCTACCCTGGTTGCAACAGTCCACATCAACTCAATCACCTATTCTCCCCAAACTCTCTTGTTGCTGTGATTCTTGCCCAGCAGGTTTTTTTTCTTTTTTTTTTTTTTTCTAGATTTTATTTATTTATTTATTTGACAGAGAGAGAGAGCACAAGTAGGCAGAGTAGCAGGCAGAGGGAGAAGGAGAAGAGAGCCCACTGAGCAGAGAGCCCAATGTGGGGCTCAATCCCAGGACCTTGAGATCATGACCTGAGCCAAAGGCAGCTGCTTAACCGGGTGAGCCACCCAGGTGCCCCTCAGCAGGTTTGTCAATCTCTGAAATGTTTAGTTGATGCTCTCCCTATCCCTACCCTTTATTTGATTTGCTAGTTATATATGGGGAGAAATACTCAAACCTTATGCTGATGGCTTATGAGCAATGATTGCTTCTCTTGCCTCAGGCTATGATATATGAAGCCTGTAGAAGGAGATATAAACTCACTGGCTGGGAAGACTTTAAAGTCCTGAAAAAGATGTTGTCCCAGATTATTTTCAGTTTTTCCTTTTCATTTTCTTTCTTTTTTCCTTTCTTTCTTGCTTTTATTTTATTTTTATTTTTGGAATCTGAGATATTTAAAGTCATTGTGTTTTTATCATGGATCATACATTATTGTTGATGCAACAGAAAAAGCTCCCCTTATTATACAGTTACATTTACAAAAAAATGAATATACCATTCATTACAGCCTCTCAAGAAGTATTTATTAAACTAAAGACATGTACTTCTTTCCAATAAAAAGTTACATAAAAATAACATGTGATAGTCCATCGAGTGTTCAATCAAATGGCTAAAAACAAATTTTTATAGCAACATTAGAGTTCAATATGAATGACAGGTGTACAAGAGATTATTAAACTTTTTAAAAAATATATTTGAAAGTTTTAATAATGAATGATTTTATAAGCATTACAAATGCAAAACAAATACATCTATCACCACAAACTGTAGCCCACATTGGTGCTCCTCTTTCTACTACACTTAAAATAAAATTCAAACCCTTTAACTAATCTAGCCCCTGCCTGACTTACCACAGTCCCTCTGACTCATTTTGCTCCCGCTGTACTGGTAATTCTTTTAGGTTAATGAAGAAACCAAGCTCTTTGTTCCTGAGATAATTTGCCATACTTGGAATCCTTGGTAGCATTCAATTCCTGCTCCTTACGCAGCTGACCCCTTGTCACTCTTCAGATTTCATCCTAAGTAGTACCTTTTCACTGTGGTCTTCTGTGATCAATGTGTCCAAAAAAAGCTCCCATCACTCACATAATTCTCTCTCAGAGCATCCTGTTTGCTCCCTCCATAATCTGTACCACTGCTTCTAATACTACGTTGCCGGATCTTTCAATGTATTAACATTCCCCATTTTATTTAACTTTGTATCCCTATCATGCCTGGTATGTAGAAGCCGCTCAAACAGTGCCTGGTGCATGACGAAATCTAGTTTGAATAAATCTGAATGAATGCATCTAGCTCTTTGCTTTCAAATAAACAATAGAATTGGACTGTGGTAGATGAAGAATTAGATCCCACTCTAAGATACTTTTACCCGTTAAGTTCTAGTGAAATGTTGTTTTAAGCTCTGGCATTGTAATGCTGAGAAAGTTTTATGCAAATGCCATCATTGTCTCTAAAATATTTTGTATTTGGTTAACCTCCAGTGTAGTTATTAATAAAACTATCACAGCTGTTTCATAATGTCTTTATTAATCCCATTAACTTTGAGTTAATTCAGATCTTCAGAAAACAAACACAAATAAAAGAATTCCCAACAGAATATTCAGTTGCAGTGTTAGCAAATACCAAAGAAATCAATCAAGACAGCAGTTTACTTAAAGCTTCATTTATAAAGGTATAATCAACAACATTTCTTAATCCCTTTGTCAGGAAGAATAAATGTCCAATTTGTTTTCTGACCACTTGCTCAAGTACCAAACACCTGTACCATATAGATACAGCATTAATCATTCTGCCATCCGTCTACGTCTTTTTTCAGTGTCTTGATCTTGCCATTTTTGTTCTCAGCTTACCTTCTCAAGACTTTTTCTATGGCTTATGAGGAGTTTACATTTGCTGTAAGATATATATATATATATATATATATATCTCCACACAGTGAAATAATACACTGTTGAGATCACATCTTTCATTAAGGACGTGTTCAAGTTCAGTTGACTTATACTGAATATTTACATATTTACAGGCCAGTTGGTTATTCTCCTATTAGTAAAAGAATGTATTTAAGTATTTGAAATTCTCATATCACATGTAAAGTTTATGTTAATTTTGACTAGAGATAAAAGCAGCAATTGAATAAAGAAAACTACGAGAAACTTAAATGAAGCCTCTGACCTTGAAATGTAGAGAAAAATAATCAGCTATAAAAACAAGGAAACAAACAACAAGCTGTAAAAACATTCAGGAAAACAATGAAATATAGCATGTAAACAAAAAGAGAATGCTCTGGAAGTTAATAGTAAAACTAAAAGCATACATTAGTAGAACGGAATCTGTGAGAAAAGGGAAGACGATAGAGTAAGATTTAGGTAGATGAAAAGATCATACGAAGGGTAAGAGAAAAAGGAAATGTGGCACAAAATGGATCAGGTCAGGAGCAAAAGGCAAAAACTGGGAAGAGGAAAAATAGAAAAAGAAGGTAAAAGTACGAGAGAGAAACTAATATAAAGAAAAGACTAGAGGAAACCTATAGGGGAACCAAGTAAAGTGTAAAGGGAGACTGAAAACAATGAAGAAAATGTTCACCCAAAGAACAATTACACTTATTCATTAAATATGACCATTATATTTTATATGCTGTAGAATAAATAGCCAAGTCCCTGGTTACTCCTGCAGTACTGGAGTCGTAATCACGAATCCTAAAGGAGCCTCGCAAGCAATAAAATTAATGAGACATCTGGTACAGAGAATATGCTTCCAGCTGTAGTCAATGGAGGCCATTGTAGGAATGGAGATAGTGTTTCCAGTTCTTCTTATCTTTCAAGAGTAAACGGGCATGTTTGACATATTATGCCACCTACCCGTAATCTATTCTTCTCTTTTTCCTTGCAAATAAAAATATTGATTTTGGGGGGACAGCAAGTGCTCAACTCTACTCATTATTTTCTGGGTCTTTTCATCTGGAGATAGCTATATGAATCAGCGGTGAACAGTGAGAGTAAATCCGCTGTCCTGGGCTCTAGCACTGTGGCAAAGCTTTTGCTTTCCTCAAAAAGATAGCCAGCATAGCTCGCATCTTCTCTTTATCCCCCTTCCTTAGGAGGGGATATTCAGACCTGCGGTAGCCGTCCTAAGTCCATTAGAGTTGATATTGCTGAGTGACTGAATCAACGTAAACAGTCTCTTAATTCTGGATTTGTGTGTGTGTGTCTGTGGGGGGAGGGGAAAGAAATGAACACATTCAGGTAAACTACTATTAGTCAATTATTCCATCAGTTGAAGCCAACTATATTCTAAATGATACAGTGGAAATCTAGATTGCGGTGTGAATTATTTCAAATGTTACTCATATTTTAATACTATTTTTGACAGATAAAATATGTCAGCAGGTCAGATCCTGACCATAGGCCACAGAACTGTGACCTCTACGTATTGATTCATTTTGGCAAATGAGCCCAAATTTCCCATTCTAAACGAATGTTTTGCATTCAGAGTAGCTGTTTGTAAAGAACTAAATTTATTCTAAAGAATTCTATTTGTATATTTTTATCCTTATTGAATAAAGGATTTATTTTATGGATAAGATTTTTCACATCCGTATTTTCTTCAAGTTTTCCCAGTGCCCTTGGATGTTGTCCATTGTCTCTTTTTTGATGTTCCTATTTTTTTTTAACTGTTCTCTGTCCTCTGTGAAATTGGGATTCAGTTCTTACTTTAACCAAAACGTGACTTCAAAAAAGAAAAATTCCCAGATGTTCCCCACCTCCAACTTTAGAGATAGCAGAGGGCACAGCACCAAAGGGACAGCAGGGTTATATGGGAAGGAGACAAGGTTCAGTCATCGCAAGCAAAACCAACAACCAGCATTTTTCTGGCTATCTTATAGGAAACTAAAGCTGCTGGTAAAACACCGTTAAAACATTGAGCAAGTGCCAAAGAAAGCACAAAGCATTTCTTTAGAATAAATAATAAGGACCCAAAGAACAGAAAGTGCCATCACAATAAAGAGGATATGGCGGAATGACAACTTTGGGCACATTGGGAAGAATCCAAAGAACTTGCATGATACACAAAAAGAGAAGTAGCCTGGGATAGATGTGACATTGATCGCTAGGTCAAACTGGCCTAGAAAATTTCAAGCTACTTATCAGTGAGAAACTAAAAAAATCTCTCCAACTATAGGTATGTCATAATGTATATATTTGTCGTTTAGTTAGGTATATGATAAAATGTACATAGTTATCATTCCTCACTAAAATTCAGTACTTGTCAGTATGGTGTTTTTGGGTATCCTGTGTTGAAGAACCTATGCCCAAAATATCAAATATAGATGCATGAATTGACAAAACTTACTTCATGTTAAAAATCAAAATTCTGGTGCATATGATAGAGATAAGCAAGTAGCATTTTTAACAAAATACTGCCTTCACACACATTTATTTCTTTTGTCTGTTTTACTAATAGAGTAATTCTCAGTTATATGAATTATGTTGATATGTGTGTATATATATAATTCGATGCTATAAGATATGTATATACGTTTGTGTATATATATAATTTTTGTTAGTAATAAACTTTTTTTTTCTTTTATTTCTGCACACCATTCTAAAATGGTCTTTTGAACAACATGTTATCCATTCTGGGTTTTTTGTTGTTGTTGTTAGTGTTACTTATAATTTACAATAAAATTGTAGGATGTTATTTTGTAATTATCCTGAACTACATCTCTATATAATTTTGCAGAACCTATAAGTTTGTGGATAGTTTTCCTCAACATAGATAAATTCTTATTTCCTTACTGAATATCAGTTGAGTTGTTTTAGTTACACTTTGATGTCAGATAACATAGTGACTTGTTCCTCTGCAAAAGTTATGTTTGTATTTTCTCAAAAATAATGACATATTTAATGGAAAATCTCTTCCTATGCCTGTTCCAAGCTGATAAATGAGAAACTGTTCCCATGCCTTTGCACTGTCAATATGTTTTCTTGCTGGTCCACAAAGCAAACTTACAGCTAAAAGTCAGAAGGCTCATTGTCTATTTTCTTAGGCTTTGTCCAGCTACAAAAACACAAAAATTTAGTATTTGTTCTTCACAATTTTACTCTTTCCCATGGAATTTATGCATACTCAAAAAATAATCTAGAGCTATATTTTCTCTAGACGTGTCACATAAGCTCCCATACACATCACACTCTGGAGTTAAAATATTTGAAAGAATTATGTTTAGCATGCTTACCCTTTATCTATTTTTGGTCAGACCTAAGGCCTCTCTTTTAGACTCTGGTCTGTGATTCTGTGGTTGAATTTGCACGGCATTGCCTGATGCCTTCTTCTATGATTCTGACAGTTGGAGACACTTGGGTATTAAAATTTATGGGGAGAGAAGAAACTTCCTAGCTCTAGTTTAAGCATCATATCAGCTATAGAGTGCAAGTTCCAGTTCTTCTGTCATTGCTAGCAACAGTCATGATTATGGCTCTCAGAGGCTCTAACACCTGCCAACGACATCGTTTTGTGGTTGTTGTATGAGATCTTTGGTCTAAGAACTAATAGTGCCGTGATCTTCTCAGAGATCCGAGCACTAGCTATGTGGTGTGTTCCTCAGACGTCTGATCACATAGCATGATGATCAGTTCCTGTGGTCAGTTTCCACAGTATGGTCCCCAACCCTTTCTTTTATGTTTTTTTTCAGCCTAGAAGTGGTAACTGCTTCCTCCATTAATGATATGTGTGTTATAGGGGTGCCTGGTCGTGCAGTTGGTTAGGCGTCCGACTCTTGGTTTTGGTCCAGGTTGTGACCTCAGGGTCATGAGATCAAGCCCCGCCTTGGGCTCTGTGCTCAGTACAGAGTCTGCTTAAGTTTCTCTCCCTGTATCCCTTGCCCACCCTCCTCTCAAGTAAATAAATACATCTTTAAAAAAACAATTTAAAAAATAATATCTGTGTTATATAAAAATCTCCATTTTTATCTTCCAGCTTTGCTATGTGGTAAACTAATTCCCTCTTTAAAATCTTTTTGTTTAAAATTGTTATGTAGGATTTTTTTCAGCTTTATTGACTAAATTGTAAGATATTTGAAGTGTGCAATGTAATGATTGGATATACACATATATTGTGAAAGAATTCCCTACATCAAGTTAACTAACATATCCATCGTTCTAGTATTCGATGGAGGAAATAGGCTTTATCCTTTCTCTTCAGCATGCTAAGAGATCTATGGTAGTTACTACCTCTGCTCATTAGATTCAATGACCATGATGTCAGAAATGTAGTAAACCAGTATGATCTGTGGGATATCAAGGTGCCTAAGATCTAGGGAGACTAGAATATGGTAGAGGGTTGACATAGCCCTGAGGCAAGACTACGAAGATACTTGCTGCTACATGTGAGAACAAGTGTTTTGCTAGCACTTCCATTTTGGTCTAGAATAAGGATCTGCACATTAGAGTCACCAGACCAAATCCAGAACTCGTTTTTTTTTGTTTTTTTTTTCAAGTTTTATTGGAACACTGCCATACTCTTTCATTTATATATTGTCTGTGGCTGCTTTTGTGCTTTAATAATAAAATTGATGGTTTTGTTAGAGACCAAATATCCTGTAAATCCTAAAAGATTTACTTTATGGCCCTACACACACACACACACACACACACACACACACACACACACAAATATTATTATACATGTATGTGTGTGTGTATATACATAGAGAGAGAGACAGAGAGACAGAGAGAAGGAGGGAGAGGGAGACCTTGTGCTAAATTCCCTGGGTTACTATAACAAAGTACCACAACTCTGGTGACTTAAACAACAGAAGATTATCGTCTCACAATTATGGAGGCTTGAACTTGAGATCACGTTGTCAGCAGGGCCGTGCTTCCTCCTAAAGCATCTGCTCAAGGCTCTCTCTGAGTTTCTGGTTCTTATTTGGTTTGTGGCCACATAACTCCAATTCCCTTATGTTGTTCTTCCTGTATGCTTGCATTTGTCCACATTTGCCCTTTTGATAAAGATCTCAATCATCTTACATTAGGGGCCCACTCTACTAACATTCTACTCAAAATGCACAACCCTATTTCCAAATAAAGTCACATCCTGAGGTACTAGGGGTGAGGAGTTCAACACATGAAATTGGGGAAACAATTCGATCCGTAGCATTCCTCATCCAGAAAAATATAGGCTCAATCAATAACTACATGTATATTCCAGAGGCTTTATTGACTTGTTTCTAAAATTTGCCTCGGCTGGAAAAGCAGCTACAATTTATGTCACTCCCTGTTTAAGTTTACACTACTCCACAGTCATTCCAAAATCCAGTCACCTACAGCATGGGCAAAAAAGCTATTTATTATTTTTATTATTATGTTTTTATTATTATTATTATTTTATTGTTTTGTTTTCAAAAGTGCAATTTAAATATAGCTGTAACAGGGACCCTTAGCCCTGCATTTCTAAAGGCTTCCACAGCAGCCCTAATCTCTGTAATTAGCACTGGGATGTGACATTCCTTTCTCCATATACATATTCAGAGGCTTCATGTGGTTTTTGGGTTTTGTTTCGTTTTTGTTTTTGTTTTTTTGCCATAATAATTCACCCCATAAGTATGAGAACCAAATGTGGGTATTCCTCCAGTTTTTAAATATAACTATATTTTTAGAATTTGTCTATATAACTATAAGATATTTATGCAGACCCACTAAACACAGTATGAGATGAACTGGGGTCAAAATTACCTTTTTGAACTGACTTCCATAAACCCCAGTGTAGCCAATGGGCCATATGCCATCTTTAATTTCTAGGTACTAGTGTCAAAATCAGAGTCAATGTCTAGAAATCGACCAAATCTTCCTTTTCAATGGTGCGCAGTAACAACAGAGAAAAGATTGCAAGACCGTTTGGAGAAAGCTTAGAGTAAGATTTATGATTTATATAGCTGAAGAAACTCTGACATCCCTTTCAAATAAACTGAAAACTGAGTGAGAGGCCGTGACTGTCTGTTGTGATGATTCAAATAAGGTCTCTTACCTTATCCAGAGTTTATGTCACATAGATCACGTGATGCTTTAATAGATTTCCAATCTATTTGAATCTTTGAACCCTGCGATTAATTGCCATCTGCCAAAAATCTATGAGATTCAAAACATTCTCAATATTTCCTTGTTTCTAATGCACATTTTTGAACATGTGTGCCTGTCCTTCTTTGATGTGTAAGTGTTTTGTCAAGCGTCTACCATCCTGGGATCCCTCATCCGTACTGTAAAAAGAAAGCCCATCTCAATGGAGACCATTTCTACCATCTTCCTCACATGTGTAGACAGGAATACAGATGTGCAGTTCAGCAATACTGCCCTCCCTTTCCGTTCAGTCACGTATTACCAGTGCCTTAGAGAAGGAATGTCCTCTCAGCCCTCTTTTGCTATATAGTCAGAGAGCAGATGGCTTAGGATGCCTCTAGTTCTACATTCCTATTTCCCTAAGCTTTTGGATTTTTTCCCTCTATATTATGTTAGACAATTTCTGATATTTCAGCCTCACTGAGTGTTGGCAACCATTAAGCCCAGATTTCAGTCAACAAAGCAAACAAATTATTAGAGCAGTTTCACATATTAAATCCAGAAGCTCTGAGAAGTGTATCAACAGTTCTGGCCCCATCCAATGTTACATTCTGTATTCTTTCAAAATACATCCTTAGAATATATTCCCACTCATATTCTGCAGGCTGCCGTCATATAAATCAGCAGAAGCTGAGCCCTTTTGTTCTAGTAAAATCATCTCTCCCTTTATTATTTCCTCAGCTATGATAATGGTAACTGCTTCTTGCAGTTACTAATCTTTGGGTTATTTCACCATTTCCCCTTTTGCTATTTCAGCTTTCCAGCATCATCATCTATTTAACCAACCTATCATATTGAATTCCCTCTATTTGATGTTGTTTACGTTTGCTGGCAGGACACAGACTAATTGAGTTACAGATGAATGTATCCAGATTCAAAAAACTGAGATGAAGATAATTTGGAATATGCTATAATAGGTTTGGTCTTAGCAACATTGTTTTTAGTGTTTAACTCTAGAATTTTCTATTTTGTTAGGTAAATTAACTCAGCAACAATAGCTTAACAGTGAAAATGAAAATCAGTGTATCTTGTTCAACTTTCCACCAAGTTTAACACATCTTGTATAATTCTGATTGAAAGGTTCATTTCCTATTTTAAAAAGATCAAAATTTTAGAAGTTGTTTTGTTAATTCTCATATTCTGCTTGTTTATCTTTTTGAAATTTCTGATCATTATTTCTTTTTCTGCCCACTGGATTTGCATAGCTGAAGCATAAACAGATGACAAGCACTTGGTTAAATGAACACAGCTATCATCTAAAGCCTTAATCTACTTCCTTTCATAGCTTGCAGTATTTTAGATTGCTTCAATAGAAACGTTCTGGCTTATTGATTAAAAAAAAAAAAATCTGATCCACTTACCTGAAAATAAATTTGTATTTTGTAGTATTAGAAATTTCTGATCACACTCCTCCCACTTGTCTATCTCTTGAGGAGTATTTGTTCAATTATTGTCTTTCTTTTTGGGTGATGAACGTGTCTGGAACTAGACAAAATGGTGAATGTACCAAATGTCGGGAACTCAAGTGTCTGAGCTGGAGATAGAAAGATAGTCAAGGGGGCGCCTGGGTGGCTCAGCCGTTGGGCGTCTGCCTTTGGTTCAGGGCGTGATCCCGGCTTCTGGGATCAAGCTCCACATCAGGCTCCTCCGCTATGAGCCTGCTTCTTCCTCTCCCACTCCCCCTGCTTGTGTTCCCTCTCTCGCTGGCTGTCTCTCTCTCTGTCAAATAAGTAAATAAAATCTTAAAAAAAAAAAAAAAGGCAAGATGTTCTTCTTCCTTTAGATGATCATTCAGGATAGTTGAAGATGTATGCTCTATGAAATCTCATGAGTAAACTACAAAAAAAATCATTCATTAATAAGAAAATGATATTTATAAAACACATATGAATATGATACTCTTCTTCATAAAATCCTTCAATGTCTTCCCATTGGCCTTGGATAAAATTCAGTTCCCTTGGGTGGTTAAGAGGGCCCTCGTGTCCTGATCTTGGCTCTGCTCCAGTCTCAGTACTTTCCAGTCTTCATTTAGTACTCTGCTCTAACCCAACCACTGGGGTTTCTGTAGGTTTTTACAGTTCATGCACGGTGTTCTTCCCTCTGGGCCTTCTCACTCCGCTGAGCAGTCAGCCATGCACACTCACCCTTATTCTTTGCTTGGCTAACACTGCATTATCCATCGCTTTTCAGCTCAATATCAGTTAATTACATAGATTCTCTTTGCTTCCTTGCATAGATTAAGTGGAATTACTTTAGACTCCCAAAGACCTCTCTCTCTCTCTCTCTTTTTTTTTTTTTTGTTTTGTTTAAATTCAAGTTAGTTAACATATAGTATAGTATAGTATTGGTTTCAGGAGCAGAATTTAGTGATTCATCACTTACATATAACACCCAGTGCTCATCCCAACAAGGGCCTTCCGTAATGCCAATGTCTGTCACCCCTTTAGCCCATCCTCCCACCCACCTCCCCTCCAGCAACCCTCAGTTTGTTCTCTATAGTTAAGAGTCTCTTATGGTTTGCTTCCCTCTCTGTTTCTGTCTTATTGTATGTTTCCTTTCCTTCCCCTATGTTCATCTGTTTTGTTTCTTAAATTCCACATATGAGTGAAATCATATATTTGTCTTTCTCTGACTGACTTATTTCACTTAGCATAATACACTCTAGTTCCATCTGTGTCATTGCAAGTGGCAAGATTTCATTCTTTTTGATGGCTGAGTGATATTCCATTGTATATATACACCACCTCTTCCCCATCCACTCATCAGTCGATGGACATTTGTGGTCTTTCCATAATTTGGCTATATTGTTGATAATGGTGCTATAAATATTGGGGTACAGGTATCCCTTCAAAACAGCATTGCTGTATCTTTTGGATAAATACCTAGTAGTGTAATTGCTGGTTCATAAGGTAGTTCTATTTTTAACTTTTTGAGGAACCTCCATACTGTTTTCCATAGTGGCTGCACCAATTTGCATTCCCACCAACAGTATAAGAAGGTGCCCCTTCCTCCACATTCTGACGGGTGTGAAGTGGTATCTTGTTGGGGTTTTGATTTGTATTTCCCTGATATGAATGATGTTAAGCATTTTTTCATGTGTCTGTTAGCCCTTTGTATGTCTTCTTTGGAGAAATGTGTTCTGCTCATTTCTTAACTGGATTTATTTAATTTTGGGGTGTTGATTTTGATGAGTTCTTTGTAAATTCTGGATACTAGGACCTCGGTTACAATGCTCACTAATGTTGATTTTAGTTATAGTTTTAGGGTCTACTTTCCCAAGCAAAGGGTAAGCCCCGTGACCACATGGTCGATGTTTTATGTGGCAAAAACATGGACCATGTGATTGCCATGTATGCTGTGTGCTGAGTACCTCACAAAGAACCTGGAACATTTTAGACAAAAAACAAACAAGCAAACCATTTATTGCATGAATAAACATTTATTTAGTAGATTGGATAATAGATGAAAATTATTAGATATTTTAGGACAGATGAGCTAAATGCACTTGAAAGATCAAAAGTGATTTTTAAAGGGAAAAGTTACTTTTAAGTTGGAACTAGAGAGATAAGGGAAAGGAGAGTAAAGTCAACTTGGCCTGAAATGGGTAACATATGAATAGGCACAACAACAAAGAGAAAATACAAGTACAGTTTTCCTTTTGAGGAAGACTGATGAATTACTATCATTTTCACTAACAAACATTTTTAACCTTCCATCTGTTGTGATCTTATGACTCTATAGATTTTCTAAAATAGTTCCATTCCTTATATTTCTCTGATTGTTTTGAAATGTATGTTTTCTTCTGAAATCTAGTGTATTACATATTTTTGTTTTTTATTTTTATGATTTATGTTTATTATTATTTATAACCACATATTCCTGACTTTAAATATATATGGTACTTTTTTAAATTAATATTTTCTCATTGATCCCAATTGACTACAGAATCAGCAGTTCTGTTTGCTATTTATACTTGTTATCAACAAGGTCATTATTAGCATTTTGGTTTGGTGATTCATTTTCACTGTGCAGAACTCTAGAACCGAGTTACATTTGTGGCCTCTGGACATTACTTGCCATTCACCCTTTGCAGTCATGGTAACCACCAAAACTCATAAATTTGCAAACGATACTGGTCACTTCTGACCCCCCAGAGAGAGAGGAAGTATTGCCTTCCTCCACTTGAGTACCATTTAATTTCTAGTAAGTTAGGAAGTAAATTCAATTATTTGATGCGATTTTATCATAATATATCCATTTAGCTGATATTTTAATTATAGATACATGTTTTCTTAGCATACATTTTTAAAATAGTGTTAGAAAATAATCTCAATACCTATCTGACCAGTTGATCTACTAAGATTGCTTGCATTAGTAGTACATAGATTTCCATAGAATTATATGTATCCTTGCCAAATAGCATTATTCCATCTACATTTATTTACAAAATAATTGAAAATTAAGATAAAAGTAATCATAGCCTTTTTCTTTCTTAAAAATTTTACATTTATTTATATATATAGAGAGAGGAGCAAGCATGAGTGGGGGTAGGAGCAGAGGGAGAAGCAGGGAGCCCAATGTAGACTCAGTCCTAGGACTCTGGGATCATGACCAGAGCCAAAGGCAGAAGCTTAACTGACTGAGCCACCCAGAAGCCCAATCATAGCCTTTTTAAATGAGAATAGTTTTAGTGCTCACTTAGTTGAGTCACAGTACATTCGTTAAACCCATCTGTATATTGTTGGAAATAGTTTGGATGTATACTGTATAAATTACGTAAATTCATTGGAGTATTGCACATTACTTTCCATTATATTTTAGATTTGTTTTCTATATATACTGAAAGTCTCTTACCTAATCGCTATACTTCTTTTTGTGAGCTATCCTATGTCTCCAACACTTTTCTTTCTTCTACATTCGTACTGTATTTTATACCCCATTGTATTTTATAAAACTGTTTTATCTCAGTATTTTTTTTTTTTTTACTTTCTCCTCAAATTTCGCCGTAAGGCCTTTGAGCATTTGAGGTTGTCTTGCCAATCAATAATTTAAGGTTTTCATAAAAAACATTTCTCTTCTTCTCCAGGAGCTCATTGCTCTGGTATCATAAAAACAAGAATCAGGAAAAAAAAAATCCACTCTTCGAGATAATATGGCAAGGCATTTCCTATTTCATCTTTTTTTTTTTTTCCAGTCATGAGCATAAACTTCTGTCAGAACCCTTAAATTGCTTTAAAAATTCAATTATTAGAGGGGGCGCCTGGGTGGCTCAGCCGTTGGGCGTCTGCCTTCGGCTCAGGGCGTGATCCCAGCGTTAGGGGATCGAGCTCCACATCAGGCTCCTCCGCTGGGGGCCTGCTTCTTCCTCTCCCACTCCCCTGCTGTGTTCCCTCTCGCTGGCTGTCTCTCTCTCTCAAATAAATAAATAAAATCTTTTAAAAAAATAGTAATATTTAAGTTTCTTTTCCTTCTAAAAGTCGTGTAGAGGTCCCCCCAATACGGAATGAAGGGATCCAAAATGTCGAGATCTTCAGTAATTTTGCTATGTCAAGGAGGAAGAGTCATCTAGTATCTACTTGGTTCTAATTCAAAGTTTAGGGTTACATGGCTGTCAGGATTTTCCTAATCTGATATTGTCCTTGCCTTATAATGGTTGTAGTGATGTAGTTTGGGAATATAGGTAAGGGGGTGGGGTCTGGAGCCGCCGGCCAAGAAAGAATTTTTGAGACATCTTTGGTGCAAAATGGTGGTTTTATTAAAGCGTGGGGACAGGACCCATGGGCAGAAGGAGCTGCACTGGGATCATGAGGAGCAATTGATTATATACTTGGAGTTGGGAGAGGTAAGGAAAAGGGAGATTTTCAAAAGAACTTTCATATGCTAAAGAGGACCTATAAGTTACTAGAGGCCTTGCCATTTTTTAAGTTGAGGTTGTTTTTCCCCCTGGTAAGGCATTAACATTAAGACAGTTGGGAGCTTCCTGGAGGAACATTATTACACTCTGCCTTCCTCAAGTATTTGTCAATGGGCTGCAGGTTATAAGGACATTAAATTTTATCTACATTTCCTTCTGGAAGTTAGGTTATTGATAAGAATGCTTTTTCCTTGTAAATCACTAAGATATTTGTAAACTGAGGGAGACTCATGTACTGCAGGACTATAATCTCTATAAATTAACCATTTTTTTTTTCCTTCCCTTAGTTTTAGGGCAGCCAAGAATGCCTGAGGAGTGTCACACATATCCCACCTGGGGGGGGGGGGTGTCAGCTTGTGCTTTGTCCTCAGCTTGCCTTCTGCTCCCTCATCAGTAGGGGAGGAAAAATAATGTTCCTTCTACTCTTCTGAGTTGTCCTGCTAAGACAGTTTAACAAAAGAAAAACAAACAGAAATTCATTAACATGTATAACTCGTACATACATGGGAGATACCCAAAGAAAAATGAGTCACTCCCTGAGGTGGCTTATAATTCAGATTTAAATACTATCTTAATAGGGACAGGTGCAGGGGACATAGACTTCTCAGGGGAGTAAATGAGTTTTAGGAAAAATGAATGGGCCTATAGAAGAATAGATGGGATGGGCGCCTGGGTGGCTCAGTCGTTAAGCGTCTGCCTTCAGCTCAGGGCGTGATCCGGGCATTCTGGAATCGAGCCGCACATCAGGCTCCTCTGCTGGAAGCCTGCTTCTTCCCTCTGCTTGTGTTCCATCTCTCACTGGCTGTCTCTATCTCTGTCAAATGAATAAATAAAATCTTTAAAAAAAAAAAAAAGAATAGATGGGAGGTATGATAGTTTGTGACAAAATTTGTCAGGGTGTGGTGCGGACTTTGTCTCTTGTCCTGTTATTCAATCTTCCCTATCCTGTGATGAAACTTCAGGGGAGGGGGTTTATGATAATTGAGCTCCTTTTGGAGGATCTGCCTTTGGGCAGATAAGGGGAGTTCAAAAAAAGCCACTCCCTGCATTTGCTGTTTTCCAAGTGCCTCTAGCTCAAAATAATCGTGTACAGAACAAAATGGAGTCTCTCGTGTCAAGCAGGAGCCTGTGTCAATCAGGGGTCTGTATCAAGCAAAGACACAAGCAGTTAAGGTACTGTAGCAAGGAGATATTGCTGGTGATGTTGGAAACAAAGGCAGAAGAAAAATTATTAAATTTCCTTACTACCTACAGCCCATTGACAAGTCTTTGAAACAGGCAGAGTGACCTTCCTCTAGGGACTCAACTGCCTCAATGTTAATACTTTGCTAAGGGTAAAAGGCAGTCCTAGCCTGACTGCCCCCCACCCCCACCAGGATCCTGTAATTCTACTTTAATGTATAAAAATTCCTTTGGAATCTTTATCTCTAAACCCCCCAAGATACGTGTTGGTAATCATCCCCCAAGCATGTGGCCTACCAGTATACATCTGAAGGGTCTCATGACTTAGGTTTTATTAGACGGTAATAAATGACCTTTTCCAACAATAGCTAGCCCCCTCAAGGTCCTGGAAACCTTGCTTCCAAAATTCCTTAGAGACTTACGCTATTCCTAACCCCCTCCCAACTTGAAAGTATATAATGGGCCACTCCTCATGACCCCAGGGCAGCTCTTTCTGCCCACGGGTCCTGTCCCCATGCTTTAATAAAATCACCATTTTGTACAAAGATGTCTCAAGAATTCTTTCTTGGCTGGCTTTGAACCTAATGTCCTTCCTACATCAGCCGGCACCAGTGTCAGCTGATACCCTAGAACTGATAACAAGCAGAACCAGAGAAGGTCTGCAGGGACCTGAAACTGATTAAGTCCCTTTAAAAAGGGAAGGATTTTGGCAGCAAACTCAGACTCTTCAGAGCTGACCCCCCTATGTCTGACCACTTAAGAAAGGCAACTGCCACTATAGGCTCTGCACAATGGATCTCTGAACAGACCTGAGAGCCTTCACTGCTTGAACACTGGAAGCAGTAAGGGTGAGAGCTTCACGTTTGGTTCGTTCACTTCCTGCACCCCTTCTCTTATCTTGTTTGTTGAATGACTTGTCTTCTGTCTTCTGTTCTGCTCTGTGTGCTGTGTAAGAAGCCAAGTTTAATCACATGGTGAATTGTCATTGAGTTTGGAATGCTGAACCTGCCTTGTAATTGTGATTTAACTCTGCTTTATGATTGAATAAAGCTGACATCTTGAAAAGACACAACTCGTGTGTGCGACTTCATAGTGTGATCGTGACAAATCAATATACCAAAATGTCATATTTTGTGATGGCATGTTTTGAACTCCTACAGACCTATTTTGGGGTGGCATGAGTTCCTCTACCGTTCATAGTAATATGGGAAATATATGATACATGAAAAGTGTTTGAGATTCAGGTTTAGACAAAAAATAGCTAACTGCCTAGTATATGTAAGTTTAATCAGTATTTAATATTGTAAAATTAATTGACAAAACCTAGAAAAATAATTATAATTTCTATTTAAAATTTTATTTATGGTACATTTTAAATTAATGATTCTTATAAATTCAATTTACTGTGTTCTTACTTGAAATGTAAACATGTAATATTAGGAGCAGACTGATTAGCGTTTATTTATTACATATTATAAAAAGTATAATTTACATATAGCACAAGTCAGCAATGCTTTAGAAATTTCTTAATTTTTGCTCTTTTGTTGTGGCAATATAGTCATTATATTGAAAGTTGCAAAACAACTAGCAGTTCTTTCCTTTGGAGCAAAGACATTCCCAGACTAACTTCATTCCTTTTGCCTCCTGAACAAAGCTTACTGAGACATCCAGTTGTTTGAACTGCCTCCTGATGCAGGAGAGCTAGGTTCTTGTCTCAGGGAGTCAAAGAATGAATATCGTGACAAAGGAGAATAAAGCGATAGTTTTATTAAGTGAAGATACAGAAAAAGCTCTCAGGAGTGAGAGGGGTCCTGACAGTGTTGCCACTGAGGGCTTTTAGGGGTGGTCCTTTATAGAAAGCTAACCACAGAACTTAAATCCTTTTAACATCTCTGTTGATAGCACCATTGAGTAAGGACTAGTGATAACACCTTCAATGGCTTACTTCCTTTTTGGGGTTGGGTAATTCTTTTTTGGTCACAAGTAGCTGTTATAATAAGACCCCATCTCTGACACCTAGGACAGGATGGTCTGGTTTGTTCCCTTATCTCTGGTTTCCTTTCCTCTCATGCAATTTTTAATTTTGTAAGCATAATCCCATGGTCCCCTACCTATCTCTCCCTACCTAGCCCCCTCTGTCCCTTACTCAGTCCAAGATTTTAAATGGCTCCAGTAGAGGGCTATTTTCCTTATCTGCAGCAAGCTAAAACAAAACAAAACAAAAAAAACAAAAAACAAAAAAACCTAACTTAGATGGACTATCAGTCTGTTCTTAGTGATCTGTGATTTGTGGACTTCCAACAGCCATTCAGTGATCAAGAACTTGAGTACTGGGTTTAGACTGCATGTTTGTGATACCGCATTCATTCACACTGCACCATGACAGAGAAATAGATTTTCTTTCTTTTACTATTAAGCCACTAAATTATAGTTTCTATTATTAACAGTAGCTTAGTTTGGTCTAATTATGTGTGTGTGCATATGTGTATGTGTGTATGTGCGTGTGTATATATATGTATATATACAAATATAATCCAAAAAGACTGCAACCCATTACTCTACAGCTTTAAAAAAAAAGTGAAACAAATTACTTTCAAAATTCTTTTAATTCCTGATATCCTGACATTTGAACATCCAAACAAAACGATCCAGAAACAACAATCAAAACAAATTAAAAAAAAATATATATATATAGTGTAAAATAGCAAAGTAGAGAAAAATGTAAAGAAAGGAATCATCTAAAGGATAAACACGTTTTAATTGTTATGTATTGTTCTTAAGTCTTTTTTTCTCAGCATATTTTACCCAATATTATATTCTTAATACAATTTTTGAATTTTGCTTTCTCATGTAATATAACATAAAAACTCTCCTCCAAATTTTCATAGGTATGTTTTACAAGCCTTATTTTTAGTGTTTCAGAATATATTTTGTATGGGTTCATCATAATCTGTATAATTCCCCCACTGTAATCTTTTGATTCCATCTATGTTTAAACTGAATGTGAAAAAATTTGCATATTGTTTTTATAACAATATCTCAAGATAGAGTCTCAGAAAGTGAAATTGTTAAACACACATCACTTAAAGCTATTAAGCATCAAACTGCTTTTCCAAATTGTTGCACCAATATTTGTCTAAAATATATCAGATTGTAAGCTCTACAAGGGTGAGAACATTTTATTTTTTCATTGATGTGTCTTGAATACACACACACACACATTCCACAAATATTTGTGGAATAGCAGAATGAATGGATGGTTTCCAATAGTAACCACATTTAATTAAGCAAGAATCTATCAATTTATTGGGATGTTTGCATAGATGGACTCCAGGTAGCCAATCTGGGAAAAGACAGGAAGCAAAGAAACTGCTGAGGGCAAAAAAACGGATGCATAAATATTGCATCTGCCTCAAAGCAGAGGCCACTACTTCTGTTGCCCCAAGTAATGGTTAATGTCCATCCTCACTGAAGAGGAAAATTACCCAGAGCAGGCCCAGGCTGGCAGGCAGCAGAAGATGGAAAGTTACTAGCAATAGCAAGAGATAACCAGAAGCCCCGCTGGGAGCAAGGGATAACCAGCCATTTCTGCTTCTGAAAACAGGCTTCCTGCCACAAGCTCCCTGCACTGCCCTTACTGCCGTTCCCACCTCAAGCAGCGCCTCCCAATTTCAACCCACCTACCAGCAGTCAGCACAGCCCTTGGCACCTGGCCCTCTGCACTGCTCTCTAACAGCTCTGTTACCCTGCTGCCTGGCGCCAGCTCGTCCGTCTGCCCGCATAAAACAAATCCGAGTTCTTCTACTTCTCCTCCGGAGTGTCGCTTGGTTTCTCACCAGTCTGATTTTTATTTTTCTGCAACATCACCTCTGTCCTTACATTTTTGGCTAAAGATCCAGAGTTCTGTGAGAGATTGCTAGCTTGGGTAAATTCAATTCCATTGTCTGAAATCTAGTTATATAAGTACGAAGAAGTACAAACCGGTCTTTGACTTCCAAACTGAGAGACAGCTACCACAAATTATGCTACCATTAAGAATATAAAACTTCAGAGTAAGTTCATTCCACTAAAAAGAAAAAAAGTCACCTTAAAACAAGCCAAAAAAATTAAAATCTAAATATTCATTATAACATATTTATTCACCATTGGCATGTTGACATATTAAAAGCTCTTTGTAAATATTCATTTTAAAAGATTTAATCCTTCTAGAAATTAGACTTATTGATGCTTCTCTAAAAATTTAAATATGTGTTTATCTCAGGCAATAAGATATTAGCTTATTCCACAATTCATATTTAAATGTAGTGATTTATTGATTATTGTTTGTTCTAATATTGTAATCTGCTTTAAGAAGGAAGTTCACATTGTTATTGCTTATAGTTAATTCGATTAAATTCAAGTACTCATTACTCCATCTGTTCTAAATATATACTATATAACTTTATTACATCGTTACTTTTGACTTTTGAAGATGTTCTTGGAATCTGGGACAGTATAGTATGGCAAATTAGATAAAGTGTGTGTGTGTGTGTGTGTGTGTGTGTGTGTGTTTCATGTGTAAAGTTTCTTTTTCCTTGGGATATTATAGTTTTTGCCTTTTGTGTTTTTAGTTCTCTTTTTATCAAATTATTTTCGTATATCATCCAATCCTGTTCAGATGTTATAAAATATGAATTCTTTCATTCTCTCTTTGGTATATATATAAATATATACATACACATATATATATATATACACACATGTATATTTTATATATAAAATATACATGTATTTTTGTGTGTATATATATATATATATATATATATATATATATATATATATATATATATAATATCTCCCAAATATGTGTACACACACTTTATGCACATACACACATTTGGGAGAGAAATATATATGTCAAATTACAAATAATAGAATACATCATAGTTTGTATGAGAAGTTTTATTCTAAAGATATATTTATTTCTAAAGATAAGCAGGGTAGCTTTTTATACAGTAGCATTTTAATTTTATTTTCTCTGAAATGATAAAAAAGGTCCTGAAAACAATCCTGGCAGCTCTCTAAAAACCACATGCATTATCTTGTTTTGTACCCAAAATGGATATTTATGAAAATTTAATGCAGATAATGAAGCATAGCATTATACTCTATCAATGAGGACACCAATCATGTGTAAAAATATAAAATGAAAGGACTGTAATTTAATGGACTGCACATAAATAACAGTCTTATCATTGTGCTTAGCCTGGTTTCCCATGGAAACAAGAATTATAAAACTACCTAGTGCTTTCACAGTGTAGGTAGCAAATAAAAGTTAAATAATAATTATTACTATTAGGCTATCAGTCAGACTGTCAGTCTCTGTAATGTTAATAACTTTGGCCTTAGCAGCCAGTTTCAGTAAAGTTTACAATGATCTGACTCTCAGTGCTGAGTAAGAATATAAAACATCAGGAAAATAAAAACAAATCCATCAATCATAGAGATGTATAAAGAGCAAGTGACAAGAAAATTGCAGCAACTTTGCATTTATTCCTCATTTTAAGTATAGATGTCAAGCTTTATAACAAATTTTATGATGCCCCCTTTTCGGCAGGGTATGTGAACCTTTTTAAAGATGCATATTGAAAAGAAATTTAATAAAATACATTACCCTTCTAACATATTTGCTTCCCATATCAAAAAATGCCCAGCAGATTCATACACTGCCCGAGTAAGTGTTCTATCTAATCTTCCTACTGAAGGTGCCTATACCATCCTACGTGATCAGAAATTTTCTGAAATCATCAGCTATAAACACCATTCTTTCTCCTACTCATCTTATTGTTTCCTTACCTCACATCAAAACCATTGTCCGTCACTAATTTTCAACAAAGTCCCTGCCATCAGATAATACCTATCTGTATCTTTAGTGTGGAAAAAGCTCATTTGTTGTCATTTGTCAATGTCATGGGTTTGTTTTAAACCTGGCTTGTAGGGACGCCTGGGTGGCTCAGTCGTTAAGCGCCTGCCTTCAGCTCAGGACCCTGGGATGGAGCCCTGCCTTGGGCTCCTTCCTCTGCTGGGAGCCTACTTCTTCCTCTCCCACTCCACTTCCTCTCCCACTCCCCTGCTTGTGTACCCTCTCTCGCTGGCTATCTCTCTGTCTAATAAATAAAATCTTAAAAAAAAAAACACAAAAAACAAAAAACAAACCTGGCTTGTATTCCCCTTTACAAGGCTTCTCTTATCATCTTCTTAGTGTGCAACACTATCATAAAGAAAAACCTAAAAAGTCAGCTTTGTAGTGTTTTTACTCTCATCATTCTCTGTACGTTTCATAGAATTACATTTATCCCCTAACAGTGAAATCTACAAATTGCATTTAATGACGGTAAAAAAAAGACTCTTCCAAAATCCTTTAATTTAGAAAGCTATGTTTTGCCCAACAGAAGTGAATATATTCTTATCTGAGAAAAGACATATCATAAATGCAGGACTTGTTGTCTTTATCAGACAACAACTGCTTTTTAATTTGTGAAAAGTGATTATTTTAACCTTAGAAACTATAACTTAAATTCTTATTAAAATAGCCAAATTATAATTCTAAAACTGAAATGTTAGGTTCTAGAATATATGTCTCCACTGTGAAATAAATTTCTACTCATATAATTTCTATTTTTGAAATAATAGGAAATGTGTGTTCTTGTTTTTTTTTTTTAAAGAGCAATTTAAAGCATTCTGCAATATTCTAGTTTGGAGAGTATGGTGTTTGGTTCTCTTCATCATCTTGGAGCCTTTATATGTGTCCTATCTCCTTCCATTCATTCTTCTCATGATATTTACTTTTCATTCATTTCTCTGATTAAATGCCACAATCCCAGAAAAAAAAAAATCCTTCTCTGGTTGCTTTCTCCCCTTAATTATTATCTTTCAGAGTATTATTCATTTCACTGATAGTTACTACAGTTTGCCTGCACTTTTATAAATCCACTTTATCTATCAGAATGTGGATTTTACACCCACACACCCACACACACACACACACACACACACACACACACACACACAATCTGGCCTCCTGGAGCCTGGATACATTCTGTCAAAACACTGTGTCAGTCTATTGAGAGACATTAGGAATTAGTGGTACCTTCCAGCTCATGAACAATATTCACTTATACGGTTATTTAATAATAATATTTATCCAAGTCTTACTCCACACAAAGAACTGACTTGACTGTACTATGTTCAGTGTCTGCAATGTAGATAAGAAAATACATGGTTTTTGAGGGGAAAAAATCAGAAGCCAACAGACAATTACACGAGAATGTAATAAATGCTATGGGAGGAGAGCACTGTGTGCTATGGAGGCATCATAGGGAGGGTCAGGAAAAACTTCTTGAAGGAACCAGAAATGTGGAAGGATTTATCAGGTAATAAGCAAGAAGAAATTTCCAGGCAGAGGAAAGTACATTTTCATAAACTCAGATGAAACTGACACCAGGGCATGTTTAAGGAATTTACCAGTTGAGTTCAGCTAGATTAGAGTGTACAAGGCTAGCAAAGGATGAGCTGGAGAAGGAAGCTAGTGTCCAATCATGACAGGTCCCATAAATGAAGTGACCTATCAGAGAAGAAGTACGGTTAGAGTGTCTTTTATTGTTATCTAATAAAATTGTATGGGAATATTAGAAAAATAAATGGTGACTTGAGTCTTTGAGATCTAATTATTCAATTTAAAGACCACATCATGGGAAAGAAAGATGGATTTCTCATCCTATCTCTCACATGTATACATGCATCTTATTATCTTTGCAAATAAAAACTAAGAGCATCACTGGATCCTGGGATCTGATGTATGTAAAGGACAGGGAGGAATTTAGGTATATTTCTTCAGTATTATGAAAAACAAGCCTTCTGAATTTTCTGTACCATATATATATATATATATATATATATATATATGAATAAAGGTTATTACTACAAAGGCTTCCTGATGTAGTTCAGAGCACTTTCATGTACTAGCTGACATATTTTTCACAGGTCTAACCCACTTAATTCCATTCTACCTCATGTAGAGTTGTTAGCACAGAAATTCATTAATATTTGATGAGCATCAAAGCATAAGCCATCTGATTATTAAAAATATATATAGCCTGTGAGTGCTATATGCTTCTGAAACAACCTTCTCCTTTGTAAAATGAATGTGCTATTTGGTCAACATCTGCTCCTACTTCCAGGAAAGAGCCAGCATCAGAACCCAGATGTCCTGAATGTCGGTACAGTGTTCCTTCTATTATATTCTGTCTTTCTCAGTAGCTGGATAATTTATGAGAGGATAATAGCTATCAAGTTTATTTTTCTGTATATGAGAAGAAGAAAACAGACATGGGAAATTGAAATAAATCTTAAGGTTTACTATAGTTATTATTTTAAATTGTAATGATAGTAAATAAAATATTAAATTTACCGACACCTTCCTGAGGTACTTACTTGTCATTGAAAAATACAAGAATCCATCACTTTAGTTGACATACATTTGTGAAATTCAAAGAGTCACGTGAATAGCCTCCATCTGAAATATGTCTCAACACAGTGATTTAATGTAGAATTAAAATCAGTGCATTTATTTTCAGTAAACATACTTGCCACCTAAAATTTCCTACACTGTAAAAGTACAGCAGATTAGCTCAGAATCTTGCCTCTAATGAACTGATATCAAAAGCCATTAGTTTAGTTTGACATGCTCAGCTTTGGTGTGAGAACAAAAGGATGTTTTTGTTTTTAACTTTAATGTGATTTGTTTCCAATGCCTATCTATTTTATTTCATTTTTATGTAAAGGTGCTCACTACTTTTGCTATATTTCATTTTGGTAGAAGTAGTTTTGTTAATTTAAAGTTTGAAATGGAAAGTCTAATAGGCCTATATGGTTATCCACTATATAAAATATAAAAATTACACTTCAAAGAGAGCTATTAAATTCGTAGACACACAGGTACACAGAATACAGAGTAATCTAGATGATTTATGTATGAATGAATCAAATATGAAAACAGCCCACAGAAATTCATTTGAGCTTTTGTGGGGAGGGGTATGTGGCCCCATAAATGATGTTAGAGAAGCTGGAATCATGATTGGATTTTCTTAATTAGTTAATATGAAGCTTGGCATTGTCTCTGGGTCTTGTGACTTTCATTTGGTGGTGCCTTTTAATAATTATGTAGGGACCCCTTTGAGAATTAAATTATTTACTCTTTGATCCACTATTAAACTGGTTGTTTTCACCTAAATATTTTAAAATATTTAATTTACAATGACCTAAAAAAAGAAAATTAAAAATTAATGGTCCTTAAGCATGAAAAGTATTGCAGTATTTTATATATAATGTAATGTAGACTTTAATACATACCAATATTTTATGGATCACAAAGAGAGTGTAATTGTAGCACATACTGATTGTTACATGCATCTCAATTTCACACATGTTCAAATGTGTGTTTTAGGAATGATAAAATGGGATACATGTACGTTTAATTAAAATTAATAAGAACAAGAGAAACTTCTTCAGACTGTTCTGCAAAGATAATAATTTTGGAATGTCCGAAACAAGTCCCTGATAAGTAAATGAGTAAATAAGATAGCATCAAAAAGAGAGAGACATGATCTATTTTGTTTGGTGCTACAGAAGGAGCAAACCATCAGCAATGGGCTGCGTTTTATATTCTTTACAGTACTAAACTTTTAAAGGCTGGGGTAATGTTCCTTTGATAGCCACATCAACCTTCACTGAGTCTCACAAAGCCCTTAGTAATTACACACTAAGAAGGAAAGGATTTATAATCGTTCATAAATATGGCAAATGAATTGCATTATACCTGTCAACAATACAAGCAAGGAAGCTTTAGAGAAAAGGATGTGAACTCTACCATCTCTGTATTCAAGGGGTTGGGTTATGCTTCACTGTGCTAACGTCCCACCAAAGCTCAGTGGCTTCGCCCATCAAAACTTAGTTTCTTGCTCAACCTAAAGACAATGAAAGTTTTGAGATTTTTGCAGGGTAGCTCTTCTCGGCATCTGGTTTCTTCCAGCTTTTGATGTCGCAATTTCAATCTGTGTCCTCTGGGATGGTTGCAGAAAGAACAAAGGGAGGTGGGAGCTACACTGGAGCATTGATCACATTTCTTCCTGTTGGCCAGAACTTTTCGCCTGACCCCGTGGACTAAGTCTGAGATCATCTGGAAAGTGTAGTGTAGTTTGTAGATATTCAGGAATCACTGAATTCCCAGACTATTTCTGTAAAATTCTTTTCTCCAGCACATATTTATTAGGAATATTTTTATATGACATTGCTTTAATGCTAGTAAGTAGTGACATAAAGGGTAAAATGGTCTGATAAAATTATACAAAGAAAAGAAAAAAGAAAAGAAAAGAAAAGAAAAGAGAAAGAAAGAAAGAAAGAAAGAAAGAAAGAAAGAAAGAAAGAGAGAAAGAAAAGCTTCACTCAGGCCTCTGGCAAAATTTCCCTTCTGCTCACCTCTTCCTCAGTTTGAACCTAGGTCATCATTTTATTGTGAGTACCAAGCTTTCAGAATGACATGTATTTATTTACATTTTGATTTTCTATTTTCAAGCTTATGTTCACTTTGAGACGAAGGACTACAGACTGTTGTTCATTTGTGTCTCCCCACAGACCATAACTGAATCTGTTATAGTATATACTCAGTAAAGCATAGTATTATGTTTAATCGATTTTTATTCAGAATTCCAGGAATACATCCACTTTTCTTTTTTCCTTTTACTTTCTGAGAAAATTAAATTTCAGTTGTCTTAATTCTTTTACTTCATATAAAATTATCTCAAATTGAAATAATTTTATTAACAACATTAATCATTGGAAAGTATGAGTTATAGACACCTGAGAAAATATGAGAAAATGGTCGATTGGCCAAATTCATCATAATAGCAAGTAGTTATAATCAAGGAAGTTACTATTATTTGGAAATGTAGATTTGGGTTCACTAATGATATTTTGTGAACATGAAAAGCTAACATGAATTTGCCAGTTCTGTTTTCAATCTCTCTTTAGCATAAAAATAGTAAGATTTTCAGGTCTGCTTTCAGAGGTACTGAGACTTATATGGCATAGAATGTGATTAATACCAGTAATGTATATTGGACACTATTATAGTATATACTCAAATAGAAGAAATAAATTTAAGAATTATATGTGATCTTTATCTTTCAGATAACAGGAGAAATATAATTAACATTACTTTGTATTACCTATTATGGATAAATGGAAATTTTCATTTAAAAATAATGACATATGTTTCAATGTTTTGTAAAGATATCTCAATATAATATGTGTTTTAATGTTTTACAATTTATCACAGCAAGTCTGATATTAGAGAACATTTAGTGAACTGTCTTTGTTGCTTAAACAGAATTTATATTACCAAATCAGCATAGTAGTTGCAGCCAAATGCAAGAAATTACATGCCTTTTGAATTTAAAACAACAGCAACAAAAATCGTAAACAATTTAAGTTAGATTTTAAAGTTTTGCTCTCTCTAATTGTACATAAATTATAAAATTAATATTTAATTAATAATCACAACAAAAACTTCTATAGCAGTTCTGTGTGACAGGCACCATTCAATCACTCTACGAATAATTATTTAATCTTCAAGCAACTCTATGATAATAATAGGTACTTTTATTATCCCTATTGTACAGTTGAGGAAACAAAGGCACAAACAGGTTGAGTAAATTGCCCAAGATCTTCATGTTGTGAGTTCTTAAAACTTATACAATGTAATATCCTTAAGAGTACAAAATAAAAGTGTTCTGATAAAATATTCAGGTAAGAGAGGCTGTCTACCATTTTGATAGTGTAATTCAATTAATAGTAATCAATTTAATATATCAAATAGAGTAGTGGAAGGAAAAAAATATGGACAAAAACTAGAAAGGAATGTGAGGAGAAATAAGATAAAGCAATGTCAAGGATCAGTCAGTAAATTGTGCATACTTATTTACATTTATATAATTGTATATATTAAAATTACTTATCAACTTTTGATAAACACTAGAAAGAACAGTTTGACTATATGTTGAATAAAAGAAAACATACTTTAATTATGAAGACAGATACAGGTTAAAATAAGAAGGATATCTTATTTTAAAATAAGGTGTCTTAGTCCATTCAGCCTGCTACAAAAAAACAACAGAAATTTATTTCTCACAGTTCTGGAGGCTGGAAAGTGCAAGATCAAGCTACCAGCATTTTCTAGCCTTTTTGTTGTGTCCTCATATGGTGGAAGGCCAAGGAGCAGTCTTGGGTCTCTTGAAAGAGCACTAATCCCATAGAGTAGAGCCCTCATGACTTAATCTCCTCCCAAAGGTTGTGTCTCCAAATACTATCACCTTGGAGATTAGGTTTCAAAATATAAATTTTAGGGGGACACATTCAGACCATACCATGAGGAAAAAGATATGCTATAAAAATGCTAATCAAAATTGGCTGGACGACATTATCAATATCAGGAACAGTATAGTTCAGACAATGCAATGTATAGGGTAAAATATAGAGGGAATTCTTTTTGACCTTTTGTTAAGTAAAGACTTAGATAGAACACAAAGTAACCAACCATAAAATAAAAGATGACGAATTGGATTTTATCAACATTAAAAACTTACTTTCAAAAGACATTGTTATAAAAATGAAAAGACAAGTGAATGGAAAATATGACTCAGTATTCACACGTCTAGTAAAAGACAGTAATCCAGAAGAATAAATAAAAAAATAACTCCACTTTGAAAAACTGGGGAAAAAATATTTGAATAGACACTTCAATAATGAGAAGGAGACAGAAGATATCTGAGCTGAAAGTACAAGGAATTCTTCTCCTCACCTAGACAACAATTGTATGATATATCAGACAATTGTCTGATATAACTATTTTAGAACTCTGGAGTTTACTGAAGAATTATAACTACCAGGTTTGGTCTGTAAATTGTTAATTTAGGTCATTTTCAGCTCTTAGCACATAGCAGCTACCTGTGCTATGAAATGGCACGGCACTGGCCTGGGTATGGGACAGGTGATTCAGCACAACCATGGGTCATCTCACTGTTGAGGGAGCCCCTAACAGAAGGCTCCTTCAGTTTTATGGACCCAGAAGCCCAACTCTCAAGAGAGATGGGGAAGGGTTAGGAGTGGAAAAGTCCTGAGCACTGAGTCAGAGTGGAGAGAAGTGTCTTCAGATGTCACTCCTAATTAAGGAGGTCTCTCCAGATGTACCCCTTCGTCTCCATAAAGAGACCTCCAGTTGGAGTTACCTGGACTAGAAATACAGATATATATAAGAGCATGGCCAGCCAGATGGCCTGAGTTCCTTCACTACACCTCCCTTCAGAGACTACAGTGTACCGGCTGAACACCCAGCCTTGTGTTGAGGGGAAAAGAGGGGGCATGCCAAGTAAAGCCTTTGTAATTGCCTGTGATCGGGCCTGAAAATCGCACACGTTTTTCACCAGGAGCGGGACTCCACATGCTTCATAAAAACTTTGTGTTATTTTTCTTTTTATAAATCATATTTTGTAATATTTATAAGGAAATGAATAACTTCTCATTATTTTATAGACCTGCTTCTAATCAAATGTATGAGAATTGCCTGTACTTTAAAGGAACTCATTGGGAAAATTGAAATCAGGACATGTACCATCACTTCAGGATCATTCCTAGATAACTTTTTCAGCTTACCACGTGGCTATAATCTATTCAGGTCTTACTTGCCTTACTAGATAAATTCTAGAAATTTATATTTTATTAGAATTTAATAAGAAAAAATGGAGCCACTTTATGCACCTCAAATGCCAAATATTTTAATACTGGGAATTAGAAATACATGCATTCTTTAGATGAGAAAACTTTGAGGGTGAAGGACATGGAAGCCAGCAATGACAATCTCATCCCCCTGCCCCAGCAATGCAGGGGGGTCCCAAAAGCTCACCTGAAAGCTGTTGAGAACCTTCAGCCTGCTGTCCTCCCACACACCTGCCCGCAACTGCCTCCAATGAATGTGACTTTGCCTGCTTTTGCACTTTTATGTCTCACACAAGGGCCTCTCTCAGGACATGGATAGGAATAGGGACATGAGGAGTATGAAAATTTACAGGAGAAGGTATGATGCTTTATTGAAGGACAGGGTAGTGGAGTTAGTAAAATAGGATTGTCCATAATTCTATGTCTTGCTTTCTTTGCTCTTGGGTAGATTCTGTGCCTGTGGGACCAATAAGCTTCACTTTATGCATGGCCTGAATTGTAAGAGGTCCAGGAGAAGCTTAAGCAAGAGAGGGAATTAATGTGTTCAGTTGATTACCACCATGAGAAGAAAACACTTAAAGGAACATTTTAACAGATAGTTAATCAACAGTGTCATCTTTCTACCTGGAGAATAATATTAGAGTTAATAAATCCATAGATACATGAAAAATTGGTAGAGAAATTCAACTCAAAGTCATTGTTACTTTGTAAGAAGAGAGATATTTTAGATATTCTTTTGAAGATTAATATGGTACTTTACATAAAATATTAGTCCTCATTAATACGTTTTCAAGGTATTTTGGGGTTAAAAGTCACATTGCTTAGTAGAAGAAAAAGAGGAATGGCAAACAAAATATTCCAGTTACTATAAACATATTTAGGTGGCCCGTCTTTTTCTTCTCTTATATTAAGGCATCCAATGCAGAATCTTTGCCATTGTTTTATTTTTTTAGTAGATTTTTGCCTTTGATCTAATTCCTCTAAAAAATCTTTGTCATGAATCGCTCTCCATTTGTCAGGTCTATCTGGGTAATGCAAGTCAATTAAATTTCAGCAGAACATGTAATTACTGTTGGGAGTCCCTCTGCAAGATTTTCAATTTCTCTTTAGGGATTCAGAACTGAACAATGAATAATTTTGGTTTAATTAAAATTCAAGTGTCAAATCCCGCGAGGCTCATTTTACAGAGACCTGCCAATCAGTCAATTGACAGACTCATAAAACTCTTGCTCACTCTGTGTCTTCTCCCCAATGTTATAACCCCCCAGTGCAGGACTTTTGTTTGCTGATATTTCATCCCACATATCTTGTAACTTGGCAATCTTATAATGAAAGAAGTGACATACTATTCCAAATTAATGAGTTATGTGCAGCAGGCGCTGCGGTCCCAATTTGCACTAGTCTCTCTTGCATGATATAAGATGACAATGTGGTGATTTTCTTTCTTCTTTCGATATTATAATATGTATATCTGTATAGTTTGCTTCTAAACTTGAAAAATAAATGACCTTCTAACTGAAACTATTAGCACATGTAAGAAGGTATTTAGTCACTTAATTATTCAATAAGTAGATGCTTATAATCTATACGGTTGGCAAACTATTTGCTGAAAGTGTAAAAGAGAATAATACAAACACGTTTTCTGTCGCAAAAGCCTAGGAGACTAGTGGGGAAAGACAAAGATTTCATAAGAAAATACTGTAATGTGAGGTAGGTATGTTGTCTAGGCAAGTGAAAGGTATGACGAGACAAACCCCAATGAGAAAGGATCAAAGAAACTTTAAGTGATTCTGAACTGACACTTGAGGAATGAACAGGAGATGGCAAGTCAGGTTTGTGAAGGTGTGACTTGATGCCTCAGGCAGTGTTTGTGGGGAGAATATGGAGAAGGAGAAGATTATCCAGGTGAAGGAAGCAGTGTATGAAGTTCAGAGGAGCTGCACGGAGTCATTCAAGTCAGATGTCGCATCTGAGCCCTGCTACTGAGTAAGTTAAGTGAAGGGCTTCTTCAAGAGAGGAGTAAAGAGGGATTGAGTATAAATAGCATAAAAAGGTCCCTGAAAGTGGCATGACTGTCATCTGTGTGGTCACGTTGTGAGAATCTGTGCATGTCATGCTGAAGAGTCGGAGTGATCCTCAGTATCAGTTAAAATTAACCTGAGGACCATAATCTAGAAGTTTCGGTAGAACTATCTAGTTTATGAATCAGGATAATATTCAAGAAAGATAAAGAAATGTCATGAGATAAGATTGGAATTCAGTTGTATTTCTTTGTATTATAATCAAAGTATAATGAATGTTTTAAAATCTATACTGTTAGGATAATAGATGTCATATGTGTGAATAAAACAAGAACAGAGTAATGCAGTTTCTGATGTATTCTGGATATACAGCTTAAATGGAATCATAGAGGGGTGGCATAATGATTATAATAATTACCTAGTAATGAAGGCATATTTCTAAGTATATTACCTATGTTGCATATTACAGTACTAATGATAGCAGTTAATATTTGTAGATTTTAATGTGCCAAGCAGTGTGGACAAGATTTTACTTGGATTATTGAATTTTTCTTCAGAAGAACCTGATGGATTTTTCTTATATCCCCATAATACAAATGAGGTTCTGATGTATAAAGTGGTAGAAAATCTTTCCCAAATTCTCACAATGCTGGAGGCAGGAGGCAGCAAGGTTTGAACTAACCTAAAACCAGTATTTTTATCTCCTCAGTATCCTACTTTTTAGTAAAATGGGAGAGCCGGTTTGTAATGATTCTTGAGAGTGCAATATGAAATTTTCAGAAATGTTCTACTTTATGTTGGCAACTTGAAATCTTATGTGGTGGGAATGTTGAAACCATAGACATCTACAAACGTGACACATAAGGGTCATTTTTTTGAACATTTACCAGCTTACCTATAAATATAGTAAAGCCTACTAGGTTAGGATCAGAGGAGAGATAACGAAAGTGGGGTCACAGAGTATTTTTAGGTTACATGTGTATATTCTGCAGGATGCTGAGAGAGGATTTGTGTTGTGCTGTGATGAATAAGGAGATAACTTAGGAAACTCATGTAACAAAAGAGCCTTACTTTAGAATGTAGATATCTAGACAAGTCTGTGTTTTTTTGTTTGTTTTTTGTTTTTTGTTTTGTTTTTGTGGGTTTTTTTGTGGAGGGGGGGTAGGAGGAAGAAGAGTTACTTGACTAAAGACAGAAGAATTTGATTTTGTCATTAAAAAAATAAAGCAAGCGTTTTGCATCAGAATTATCAGAGTAGAGTTGTGATCATGTCATTAAAATGTCCTGAATAATGGTAGAAATTTTCCTCCCCTGCAAAATGTGCACAAGACACAATGAAAAGGTCAAGAGCTCAAGCACACTGCTAAAAACAGAGGTGTTGCACTCTGAGAAGTCATTGCTAACCAGAAGGAAAGTTGTGGTCCGAGGAGCAGTTCCAGTATAGATTGACAGAAATTTAGGCTAAAACTGGCAGAAAGTCTACCATGGTGTTAATTTAAAATCCAGATGTTTACTTCTTTCTTATTTTTGCTAACCTTTGTGTTGTAGGAGCTCAGGACAAGCAGATCATACAAAACCTGCCCTGTCTTAGCTCTTAAATTTCAGTCTAAATTTCCTTGTAAGAGAAAGCACTATTTTATAAGAAAATAGAAAAAAATTTACTATACTTAGAATAATCTATTTCAGCTAAAGTTTACAAATCTAAAAGTTTAATCATTAGGGTTGTTTGGCATCTAGATATATTTAGATTCTGAGTTGGCATGCTGATATTAGGAAACTTCTAGTCATTTGATTAGAGATAATTAGTTTTAGTCTATTAGGCTCTTCCATCATGAAGTTGAACATAATTTGATTGTTCACACCGAAGTATGGTTTTTCCATGCAGTAATTATTGAATCTTTATAATTAGCAATTATTAAAATAAATACTCCTTTTAAAAGACCTTTCTGATCCAAGAACTGATTACCATGGCTTATCAGAGGAAGAGCTATTTAACAAATTGTTATTTCTTAATGACTCTGCATCTAGATATGCAGCAAAAAGCTTATTAGGTCTTTGAATTCAAATTCATAGAATATACATGATCTCACACTGCATATTAAGAACAGAAATGACCATAAAAATAGAGTGTTGGTTTTCCTTTTCTCCCACGCTAACATTTTTAACATGATTTTTAAAAAATCTGACACTGTGTTTGAATAGCATTTTGGAATTTTCTAGATGCTTTCACAACTTGCTTAGTAATCATAGCTGGTCTATAAGATGACAAAATAAGTATAATAGAAACTTTACAATGAAGAAATCAGGACACAAAAATATTAATAAACGCTCCCCCCAAAATCATCACTGTGTGACTAAAAGCAAATGTCCTACTTTTATTTAACCCTCTTTTCCCCACTGTCTACCATGAAAACTTGTAGCTTAGGTTTGTAAATTTGTATCATGTACCGTTGTGTGACATTTAGATGCAGTAGTTAGAAAGGGAAAAAAGGGAGCTGAAGAAAATTAGAATGGAGAAGAAGAACAACAACAATGAAAAGAAAAGAAAAGAAAAGAAAAGAAAAGAAAAGAAATTTTCAAGTATCAATATTTCTGTAATTAAATAATTCTGTAATGACTGAAAATGTTTTCTGTTTGTGAGTGATCAAAAGTCCAGTTGAAAATTTTCCTGTATTTGTTTCTTGGATGAGTTTTGTTGTAAGTTTAATAGCAACTGCTTTTTAAAAAGTTGCAGCAAGAAAGACATTTTGTGAACCAAAAGTTGCTGAGCAGCACTTTTCTTTTTTATTGGAGCATTTCTCTAAGAACTGAGTAAATTAGAATTTACTCCACAATAATGGATAAAATAGATACACTGATCCAGAGGGAGTAGAAGACATACAGCATTATCCCCATATGCTCTTTGAAAATGATATTATTCATTTTAGTATTCAAACAAAGAGTAATTTGTAAAGGTTGCATGCTCTGCAGAGTCATTTTGTCAAATTGCTAAAGCTCGCTGATTTCTTTAGGGACTGCTTCGGCTGCCATGCCATTCAGGACACATCCAGAGGGCAGTTCATTTGACAGTAGTTTGGGGAGACATATTTGTCTGAGTATCAATTTCCTGTCACCTTACATGCTAAGTCAATAAATTATTAAAGCAATTGTAAGAATGGAGAACACAGTGATTCTCAAGATGCATTATTTCCTGTGCTTTATTTGACTACAATAAAAGTAAGACTTTCTGTGAAAGCTGTGAACTATAAAGCTTGCATTATCTGATCTCTACTTCTTGAACCATCTTTGTTTTATAAATGTCCACCAGTCTGATAGGATTTTTCTCTTCGAGTTAAGACACAAAGTCCCACATACTTTCATGGCTTAATTCTTCATTTATTTGGCAACATTTTGATTTTGCAGAGAAGACTAAACCACAAGGAAGTTAAATGACTCTCCAAAATCATCCAAGTAATTTAGTGGCAAAGAGTGGAGGGAGAGGTATTGGAAGTTTTTATCTCTGCTCCTTACTGTGTCATTTCAGGGCCCTTAGACATAGAGTTGTTACTGATTGTATTGCATTTTGTTCAGAGAGCATGGACACCAAGTTATTGATAATTTTGCTTTATTGATATTCCCTTTGTGGTTTAATACATGGTCTATGGTCTGTAAACACACACGTGCACACACATGCACAGTACTTGGTATCTCTGTCTCTGGCTCTCTCTCTGTATATATATATATGTGTATATTCTCTCTCTATATATATATCATGTGTACTTTAAAAAGATGTGTTCTCTACTCGTTTTATGCAGCATTCTATGAATGTTTATTAAGTAGTATGTCAATTGTGTTAAATCTTTGTATCTTAAATACTTTGTGTCATTTTTTGACCTATAAGATTCTGAGCCAATAAATCTAAAATACCTTACTTGTGCACTTCTTCGGAACATTTTGTCAGTGTATGTATTTTTAGGTGCAGAAGGATTCAACATTATCATTTCTTTCTAGACAGTTCCTTTTCATCATTAAGAAAAAAATCACTTTACTGGCCTTTGTCTTACAATCTATTTTTTATGAATGTTACATCGGCAACTTTTTTGTTAGTATTTTTCTGATACACATTCTGTACCCTTATGCACAATTTTTCTGTATATATTTGGGTTTTCTGTATATCATTTTTAGATTATATAACATTTTTTTAAAAATCTACAAATCTCAGTGTTGAAGAGGTTATTTTAATATTTCTACTGTCCCATCAGCAGATATAATTGAATTCATTTCTCACATCTTATTTTGTGTTTTCTACATAATATGATTTTCTTTTATCTTCTTTTCTTCCTTTCTCCTTCTATATATCAAGGTTTCTTCATTACCTGCATGTCTCCTACTGTTTTGAAATTTATCTTTCTATTCTTTATGTAGCTAAACCTTTAGGATTTTTAATAGACATGCATGATTCATCATAGTCCAATGGTATTATCTCTCAAAAACATTAATTCTATTTCTCCCCATCCCCCATAGCACCCTCGTTGTTATTTTAGTCCGATCTTTTACTAAAGATCCACAAATGAACCTTGTTGTTATGAATTTATAATTAATGTTTATGGAATTTTATTTTGATAGACTTTATAGAAAATTTCAAGCACATACCAAAGCAAAAGAATAGTAAAATGAGCCCCCGTGTGAGTGTTGCCAAGCGTTAGTGACCACCAGATGCTAGACAGCATTCTTTTTTATTTGTTCTTCACACAAGCGTTTTTTGTTGCAGTATTTGAAAGATGCTACAAGCATTCACATCATTTCACCATAAACACTCAATTTTGATAGCAAACAGATAAGACTTTGTAAACGTGATTCAAATATTACTGTCATTCCCCAAAAGTTAATATTCTCAGTTACTATTTTCACCCAAAGATTTAATTTCATTTTCTTCTAGAATATCTGATATACACATGGCAAGTGTGCATTTATGCTAATGGACTTTCTTATCTTTTCATATTTTTAACACTTAATATACCCACTCTGCCTTTAATATTCTGTTTCTAGGTACATCAGTATGTGTATTTTATATGTTCTTTGACTTTGGTTGATTGTTTTTAAAATCTGGGATCCTCAGGACTTTAATTCCTGAAAACTCACAGTCATTATCATCACAAATATTACTTCATTCTATCACTTTCTTCGGACTATCCTATCAGACATACATCTCAAGCCCTTTAAGCCTGTCCTCCCTGTTTATTGACTTCTTTCATTATGTTCATTTCTGTATCTTTCTCTGTTCTTTCAGATCTATCTTTTCTTCAGCTTTGTGAAAACCTCTTCAAGTTGATAAATTCTTCACTTCTTTTAAAAAGAAACTTTTATTTAATCTCAGTGAGGATTTAATTCTTATGACCATATATTCATATCAAGAAGTTTTAATTATTTTACATTAAAATTTGTGTTCTTTTCAATACTCTTGTTACCAAATAACAAAAGCCTTAAAAAAAGGAAATCCTGTCTTATGTGACAGCATGAACCAGCAGGACCTTATGGTAGTGAAATAAGCCAGTTATGGAAGGACAAATATTGCATGATCCCACTTATATGAGGTATCAAACATAGTCAAACTCCTAGAGGCAGAAAGTAGCACAGTGGATGCCAGGGAGGGGCTGGAGGGAGAGGAAATAGAAAGTTGTGTAACAATATAAAGTTTTAGGGATGCAAAATGAGATCTGTACAACGTAGTGTGCGTGCTTAACACTACTGTACTGTCCACTCCACTGTAATGAATCTTAGTCATTATAGGAGCAAAGAGCAAACTCTGTGTCTCACACATATACACACACACACACTCACAACCACACACAAACATACACATATATTATTCTACATTATTTGGACCCTATATTATTGGCAAAACAATACACATCCTTATCTCACATTAATACATATTGTCCCTAATATGACAAGACAAGTATTACTGCATGATTTTCACAGCTTCTTCATTCCTATGCTGATTAAGGAGAATTATTTTTTGCCTACTGTATTTGTGAGACTTTGATGTGCAAAATCAAGATAACGTTTGAGGACATGAATTGAGAGTCTCTAAGGCTCACTTGATGGATTTATTTAAGAAGGGAATATTTACTGGCAGGAAAACAAATGAAGAGATTCAGAAGTCTTAGGTATAAATTGAAAATTTTAAATTCAGCCAGGCTGATATAGATGGAAAATTTAAAGGAGATTGTAAAGGAAAGAGAAATTTGGGGACATTCTAATGTGTGTAGTATATATAATACAAAGGAGAATTTTAGAAGTTCTTTTTGTGTTAAAAACACATTTTTGGCATTTAGAATTTCTTCTGTAGAGATTTAAAATCCTCTCCATTATAATTTGGTCCATTATAACTTGTTATCTGTGATGAGATTAGACTAGAAATGGCTTGACATTATATAAGCTATAGCACTTTCAAACTTGTCTAGGCAAGGATGACTATCATGGGAAAAGAAATTTAGTAAAATTAGGTCATTTGTTTCTAAGCTGTGAATGTGCCATAAAGGTCAGTTGTAAAACTGAATATTTTTTCTCTTTACAAGTCTTACCGGCAATACAGTTATTTCAATTTTGTGACAATGGCATGTGACCATTTTCTATGTGGCATGTAGTAGTTACAGAGTATGAAGTCTTAAATTCTATGTATATTTTGTGCTATATTTATTAAACAACAGTGTCTTACTGTCTTCATTTCTACATGGTTTCAATTTCTAAATGTTTAGTTCAACATTACACTGCTTATTTAAACTTCCTCCTGTGTTTAAAAATTAAGCTATAGGCTAATGCTTTTTGCATAAGTAGTGGTAATTGAAAGAAAAAATGGGCACTGAATTGGAGTAACTGAATTGTATTAGTTTATTATGTTTTCTTATCTTCATGATAAGAGGTAGTAAAGTCAGGGTGGTGGCTCAGAATATGTGTCATAGAATCACCTTGCAACAGTAAGAGAAGTAAAAGAAATAATGAAAAGCAATTGGAATTTGTATAACGTTCCTGTTGTATTCACTCATTAATAAGTTTTATTGTATTTCTTTGTGGGAAAACAAGGAAAACAAAACCAATAACTGTTAGCTTAAAGTAAAAAGTATTTTTATGAAAAGATATTCAGTACCTCACAAAACTAGTCTTGGTCTAGAACCAAGGGAGGGATGTAGAGTCAAGTTTCTAAAACCAAAAAGATGTTCCCAGGACACTGCTGCTAGGACCATTGCCATTGCATAATCACCCCCATGCCTCTGAAGCTCCACCAGAGCCACCCCAAATCTTGAGTGGACCTATGCTTTTGATTCCAGCCCTGGTGACCAATATTTGTTGGTAAAAGTCTGGGATTAAGAATCTGAAGCTAAATGTGGTTAAGGTGGCTGAATAGAGCAAGAGGAATATTTTAGCTGCAATTATATTTACACCAAAAGTGGAGCAAAGGTATGTCTCCATTTGGAAAGGTATGTGCAAGGGCAGCATGGAGAGGTAAACTGACCCAGAAGAAAGACCAAATCCTAGAAAATATATCTGAGAAACCCATTAAAATACCTTATAAGGAAAAGATTTACCTTTGGAATCCACAATAACACAAGCCCAGTTGGTAACTATCAGTTTAGCAAGATCTTCTCTATACCTTACATCTTTTTCTTCTCCCCCACTTCTGCCCATCAAGCGACCCAAAATTTAGCAAACAGGCAGGAAAGAAAGAAGAGGTAGAAATAGAATTATTATGCCTCCTTTCCATACTTCTGAATTCACAGAATGAGAAAGACTTGAATTAGTGAAGAGAAGAAATTTTAATCTTCATCGAATTTTCAAAATTTTGCATGAAACTACATGGGACTCTTGATTTACAGAAAATTATCCAAACACCTGCCCATGGTTTTATCCAATTGTCCAGAGAGAAATAAGCTAAGATAGCAGGTGTAAAGAGTCAGCAGTGAGAATGTCTAAAGTTCATTTCTCCACACTTACACAGTCCAACTTGTATAATAAACTAGTTACACTATGAAAGTTAGTTTAACATTTATTTCAATATCTGTACATTAATCACCATTATGTGTTTCGTATGTACCAGAGACTGCATAGTAAACATGTATTTAATTATTTTGATGTTTATATATACTATATTAATGATCTCAATAAATGTACAGTTTGTAGGGAAGTTCCATACACACATAGCCCTTAAAGTGAAAATTAAATAAATGCATAGGAAAATATACATTCCCAAGGAGGAATACTTCCATATCTGTGGGTCAGACAGGATATGTTTACTAAATGAGATTTTTGAATAAATAATAGAGAAATGGTTATAGACAGATATTATAAAAGGACAACAGGATTAGGACAAGCAGCAAACATATAGGCTGAGGAAAAGAAAGATAATGTGAATGGAGTTTAAATGAAGTGTACATGAAGAAAATTTGTCAAGAATGAGATTTCTCCTGGGATGCCTGGGTGGCTCAGTCAGTTAAGCGTCTGCCCCAGGCTCAGGTCATGATCCCAGGGTCCTGGGATCGAGTCCTCCATTGGGCTCCTTGCTCAGCAGGGAGCCTGCTTCTCCCTTTGCCTGCTGCTCCCCCTGCTTGTGCTCTCTCTTTCTCTCTGACTTTCTGACAAATAAACGAATAAAAAATTTTTTAAAAATGAGATTCCTCCAAAGAAGACATCCAGATGGTGATAGACACATGAAAAGATGCTCAACATCACTCATCATCGGGGAAATGCAAATCAAAACTACAATAAGAGAGGAGAGAGGAAGATGGCAGTGGAGGAGGAGGACCCCAGGCTCCTCTCATCCCACGAACACAAGTAGGTAATTATCAAATCATCCTAAATACTCCAGAAATCTACCTGAAGACTGACAGAACAAACTCTACAACTAAAGGGACAAAAGAGGCCACATCGAAGTGTGGAGATGTGATTTAGAGGAGAAATGGATCTTGTGTGCTGCAGAGGGGCAGGAGCTGTTTTCATGGAGAAGGGCAATTGAGAAAGGACCACACAGGGAAACAAAGAAGGAAAACATTTCCCCAAAGCCATGGGCTTGGAAAATGAGAGGGGCTGAATTTCATGAGTTCTTGCAACCAATGGGGCTTAAGGATACAGCCCAGAGGGCACTGCATAGTTCTTAGAAAGCAGGCAAACAATGCTGGGGGCAGAAGCCTGGAAACAGTGATCTAAAGAACTGTGCCACACGCATGGTGGGGGGGAGGCATTGGCTCTTCTCAGAGTTTGTTGCTGAGAGGCAGCATTCACCTAGAAGCCTCTTGGGGAACAAAGGAGCTGGCTGGTGCCATTCCCCCCACCCCCACCCCTCAGCGTAAACACAGAGACACCTTCCTTCTGGAAGCAGTTCAGCACCAGCACTGGTTGCCTAACTTGCTTACACCAAGCCCCACCCCCCTGTGCTCTGACAGGATTGCCCCTCTCAGTCAAGTTTGTCTCTATCCCAACATGGCAAGCCCCTCCCCCATAAGACCAGCACAATCCCCTGCCATGCCACATCTCCCCGACAAGAGAGTACTGTAGGGCCTTACTTCTGGTGGAGTTGGTGACAGGTCTCATTTCACAAGCAGACAAGAGCACACCTAGTTAAAAATTGCCACATTCAGGCCAGGGACCAAACACTGCCCACAGCAGGCAAGGAGAGTCTCTGCAGACAACTATTGCAAAGGATAGAGGAGCCAAACAATAACAAAACACACACAGCACACACTGGAGACACTCCCTGAGGCACCAGGCCCTGGAAACTACATGACCTCGTCTTCATAAGGCCATTACTTTCAGGAGCAGGAGACATAACTGACTTTTCTAACACAGAGAAGAAAGCAGAGACTTAGACAAAATGTGAAGATGGAGGAATTTATCCCAAATGAAAGAACAAGAGAAGGTCACAGCCAGAGATCTAAGTGAAACAAATATAAGTAATATGCCTAGGGGAGAATTTAAAGCGACAATCATAAGAATATTCACTGGGCTTGAGAAAAGAACAGAAGACATCAGTGAGACCCTAACCACAGAGATAAAAGAGTTAAAAAGAATCAGAGATGAAGAATGCAATAAACAGAATTGGGAACAGGCCTGATGCTATGAACAGCAAGCTGAAAGAAACAGAGAAAGAATTTGTGACCTATAAGACAAAATAATGGAAAATAATGAAGCTGAACACAAGAGAAAAAATTATGCAACATGAGAGTAGACTTAGGGAACTCGGTGACTTCATCAAACATGATAACATTCTTATCGTAGGACTCCCAAAAGAAAAAGAGAGAGAAAGGGGACAGAAAATTTATTTCAAGGAATAATAGCAGAAAGCTTCTCTAATCTTGGGAAGGAACAGACATCCAGATCCAGGAGGCATAGAGAACTCTCATCAAAATCAACAAAAGCAGACCCATACCAAGACATGTTGTAATTAAATTTGCAAAATATAGTGATAAAGGAAAAATCTTAAAAGCAGCAAGATAAAAGAAGTCCTTAACTTACTAGGGAAGACCCATAAGGCTAGCTGGAGATTTCTCAACAGAAACTTGGTAAGCCAGAATGGAGTGGCATGATATAATCAAAGTGGTGAATAAAAAAATCTGCAGCCAGGAACACTCTATCCAGCAAGGCTGTCATTCAGAGTAGGAGAGATAGAGTTACCCAGACAAAACAAAACAAAACAAAACAAAACAAAACAAAACAAAAAACCCAAAAAACAAAACAAAACAATACAAAAACCCTAAAGGAGTTTGTGACTACTACATGAGCCCTGCAAGAAATATTAAAGGGACTCTGAGTGCAAACCAGGGACCAAAAGTAACAGACAAGAAAGGATCAGAGAAATCTCCAGAAACAATGACAAAACGAGCAATAAAATGGCAATAAATGCATATCTGTCAATAATTACTTTGAATGTAAATTAACTAAGTGCTCCAATCAAAAGACATATGGTGTAAAAACAAACAAACAAACAAACAAACAAAAAACAACAACAACAAAATAACTTCGGTGCCAGAATGGATAGAAGAACAAGACCCATCTATATGCTGCCTGCAGGAGACTCATTTTAGACCTAAAGAACCTGCAGATTGAAAGTGAGGGGTGGAGAAACATTTATCACACAAATGGATTTAAAAAGAGAGAGTAGTAATACTTAGATTGGAAAACAAGACTTTAAAACAAAGACTAAAAAGAGACAAAAGAAAGGCATTAAGTAATCATAAAGGGGACAATCCAAAAAGAAGCTATAACAATTGTAAATATTTATGCATCCAACATGGTAGCATCCAAATATATAAAACAACTAATAACAGACATAAGAGAATTAATTGATAATAACACAATAATAGTAGGGGACTTTAACACCCCACTTACATCAATCGACAGATCATCAAAACAGAAACTAAGCAAGGAAACAATGGCTTTGAATGACACACTGGAGCAGATGAACTTAACAGATACATTCATAACATTGCATCCTAAAATAGCAGAATATACATTCTTTTCAAGTGCACATGGAACATTCTCCAAAGTAGATCACATAGTAGGTCACAAAACAAGCCTCAAGATATAAAAAAGATTGAAATCACACAGTGCACCCTTTCTCACCACAACATTATGAAACTAGAGTCAACCACAAGAAAAAATGTGGAAAGACAACAAAAACGTAGAGATTAAACAACGTGCTACTAAATAATGAATGAATCAATAGGGAAATCAAAGAAGAAATTTAAAAAAAGAAGTAGATGGAGACAAATAAAAATGAAAACACAATATTCCAAAACCTTTGGGATACAGCAAAAGAAGTCCTACAAGGGAAGCATGTAGCAATATAGGCCCACCTTAAGAAGCAGGAAAAATCTCAAGTAAATAACCTAACCTTACACTAGAGGGAGCTAGAAAAAGAACAATAAGTGAAGACTAAAGCCAGCAGAAGGAGGTAAATAATAAAGATCAGAGCAGAAATAAATAAAACAGAAATCAGAAATTAAAAAAACCCACTAGAATAGACCCCAATAAAAACAGGGGCTGGTTTTTTGAAAAAAATAATAAAATTGATAAACCTCCAGCCAAATTTATCAAAAACAAAAGAGAAAGAACCTGAATAAAAAATCACAAATGAGAGAGAAGAAATAAAAGCCAACACCACAAAAATATAAATAATTATAAGAGAATATTATTAAAAATTATATGCCAACAAATTGAATAACTTGGAAGAAATGGATAAATTCTGAGAAACATGAACTACCAAAACTGAAACAAGAAGAAGTAGAAAACTTGAACAGACCAATAACCAGCAAAGAAATTGAGTCAGTAATCAAAAAACTCCCAACAAACAAAAGTTCAGGGCCAGAGAGATCCATAGGCAAATTCCACCAAACATTTACAGAAGAGGTAATACCTATTCTTCTCAAACTATTCCAAAAAAAGGAGGGGGGGGGGACTTCCAGATTCATTCTGTGAGGCCAGCATTGCCCTGATAACCAAAACCAGATAAAGACTCCAATAAAAAAGAGAACTACAGGCCAATATCCCTGATGAACATGGATGCAAAAATTCTCAAATAAAATGCTAATGAACCAAATCCAACAATATATTAAAAAATTATTCACCATGATCAAGTGGAATTTATTCCTGGGTTGGAAGGGTGGTTCAGTATCTCCAAATCAATCAGTGTGATACACCACATTAATAAAAGAAAGAATAAGAACCATATGATCCTTTTAATAGATGAAGAAAAAACATTTGACAAAGTACAATGTCCATTCATGATTAAAACCCTCAACAAAGTAGGTTTAGAGGAAACATACCTCAGCATAATAAAGACCATATATGAAAAACCCATAGCTAATATCATTCTTAATGGGGAAAAACTGAGAACTTTTCCTATATGATCAGGAACAAGACAGGGATGTGCACTTACCACTGTTACTTGACATAGTACTGGAAGTCCTAGCGACAACAATCACACAACAAAAAGAAATAAAAGACATCTAAATCAGCAAGGTAGAAGTAAAACTTTCACTATTTGCAGATGACATGATACTAAATATAGAAAGGCCGAAAGACTCCACCAAAAAACTGCTACAACTGATAAATGAATTCAGTAAAATCACAGGATACAAAATCAATATACAGAAATCTGTTGCATTTCTATACACCTTAATGAAACACTAGAAAGATGAATTAAGAAATCAATCCCATTTACAATTGTACTAAAAACAATAAAATACCTAAGAATAAACCTGATCAAATTAGTGAAAGACCTGAAAACTATGAAACACTGATGAAAGAAATTGAGGATGACACAAAGAAATGGAAAAAACATTCCATGCTCATGTATTGGAAGAACAAATATTATTAAAATGTCTGTACTACCAAAAGCAACCTACACATTTGATGCAATCTCTATCAAAATACAACCAGCATTTTTCACAGAGCTAGAACAAATAAAATTTATATAGAACCACAAAAGACCCCAAATAGCCAAAGCAACCTTGAAAAAGAAAAGCAAAGCTGGAGGCATCACAATTCTCGACTTCAAGTTATATTACAAAGTTTAGTGATCAAAACAGTGTGGTATGGGTATAAAAATAGACATATAGATTGATGGAACAGAAATGAAAACTCAGAAATGGACCCACAACTATATGGTCAACTAATGTTCAATAAAGCAAGAAAGAATATCCAATGGAAAAAAGACAGTCTCTTCAACAAATAGTGTTGGGAAAACTGGATAGCAACATGCAAAAGAGTGAAACTGAACCACTTTCTTACACTATACACAAAAATAAATTCAAAATGGATTAAAGACCTGAATGTGAGACCTGAAACCATAAAAATCCTAGAGGAGAACACAAGCAGTAACCTCTTTGATATTGGCCATAGCAACTTCTTTCGAGATGTGTCTCCTGAGGCAAGGGAAATAAACACAAAAATAAACTATTGTGACTTCATCGAAATAAAATCTTCTGCACAACAAAGGAAACAATCAACAAAACTAAAAAGCAACTTATGAAATAGAAGATATTTGCAAATGAAATAACTGATAGAGGGTTAGTATGAAAAATATATAAAGAACTTATAGGGGTGCCTGGGTGGCTCAGTCAGTTGAGTGTTTGACTCTTGGTTTTGGCTCAGGTCATGAGCTCAGGGTTGTGAGATTGGGCCCCACATCAGGCTCTGCACTCAGCTTGGAGTCTGCTTGATATTCTCTCCCTCTCCTTCTGTCCCTCCCCAACTCACTTTCTCTCTAATTGATTAAATAAATCTTTAAAAAAAAGAACTTATAAAACTCAACACCCAAAAAACAAATAATTCAGTTAAAAAATGAGCAGAAGACATGAATAGACAGTTTTCCAAAGGAAACATCTGGATGGCCAACAGATACATGAAAAGACGCTTGACATCACTCATCAGCAGGGGAATATAAATCAAAGCTACAAGGAGATATCATCTCACACTAGTGAGAAAGGCTAAAATTAACAACACAAAAAACTACAGGTGTTGATGTGGATATAGAGAAAAGGGAGCCCTCTTACACTGTTGGTGGGAATGCAAACTGGTGCACCCACTATGGAAAACAGTATGGAGGTTCCTCGAAAATGTAAAAGTAGAACTACCCTACAACCTATAAATTGCACTACTAGGTATTTTCCCAAAGGATACAAAAATGCTGATTCAAGGGGGCATATGCACCCCAATGTTTATAGCAGCACCATCAGCAATAGCCGAATTATGGAAAGAGCCTAAATGTCTATCAATTGATGAATGGATAAAGAAGAAGTGGTAAATATATACAATGGAATATTACTCAGCCAGAAAGAAGAATGAAATCTTGTTGTTTGCAAGGACATGGATGGAGCTAAAGAGTATGAGGCTAAGTGAAATAAGTCAGTCAGAAATGGTCAAATAGCATATGATTTCACTCATGTGGCATTTAAGAAAAAAACAATTGAGCAAAGGGGGAAAAAAGAGAGAGAGTGGTCAACGAAGAAACAGACTCTTAACTATAGAGAACAAATTGATGGTTACCAGAGGGGAGGTGGGTAGGGGAAATGGGTGAAATAGATGATGGGGATTAAAGAGTGCACTTATTGTTATGAGCACGGGGTGATATATGGAAGTATTGAATCACTATATTATACACCTGAAACTAATATTATACTGTATGTTAAATAACTGGAATTTAAATAAAAACTTAAAAAAAAAAAGAATGAGATTGAGAAGTAAAGAAGTAGGTTATGGACTAAGTAATACAAGTTGGTTTAAAAGTTACTATAACTTGGCGTGCCTGGATGGCTCAGTTGGTTAAGCATCTGTCTTCAGCTCAGGTCATGATCCCGGGGTCCTGGGATTGAGTCCCATCTAGGACTCCCAGCTTAGCAGGGAGCCTGCTTCTTCCTCTTCCTCTGTCCTTCCCCCGCCCTCCCTCCTCACCCCCACTGGTGCTTGCTCAGTCACTTTCTCTCTCAGGTTCTCTATCTCTTGCCCCCAAATAAATAAATAAATAATAAATAAATAAATAAAATCTTAAAAAAGAAAGATAAGTTTTGGAAATAAGCCAATGAAGAGACAATTTATTCAAACTGAAATAATAAGGGAGATCATAGGAGAGGAGGAATTTGTTCTAGGTCTTGAGGAATTAGAAGGTTTTAGAGATACTGAAAAATATGAGGCATAAAACGATGCTGGTAGTCCTGATGTTCTTATGCCTCTTTTATTGGGCACTGAGATCAAAATGAAGCTTCACTGTAGCTACCTCACATTATGAAGTAAATAGGGGCATATAATATTTAACTGAGTGAGTTTGGTGAAATTATTATCTGTGAGTTTCAATTTTCTTCTGTTTAACATAAATACATTGGCCCTCTTTTCTGGCAGTGTTGTTCTGAGCATCAAATAAAATGAGATAATGTATCTGAAAATGTTTTATGGACTGTAAAGCAATATAAATATAAGGTATCATTATTATTTAAACCATAACTCAGATCACTCAAAGATCCTACTGAGATTTTCAAAGCACAGCAATCAGTGAAAGAGTAATAAAGGATAATCATGATAAATGAATAAATAAAATAAAGAGTGCTCAATTTATTACACAATTCAGATTTTCTACAGTGCCTTTTTAGAATTATTATATTAGGCAAAAACATAGAGCTTTATTATTTCTCAAGTATAAAATATCAAACTCACATCATGTTGAAGCAGTAACCTGTAGGTAAAACAGATTTACCGTTTCCATATAATAAAATTGGACTTTGCATCAAAAACTGGGGATGTACTGTATGGTGACTAATATAACAAAATAAAAATTATAAAAAAAATAAAAATTAAAAAAATAAAATTGGACTTTGATGCAAGCACATTTTACATTACTTCAAACTTAAGCATGTTTATCAGAGATATTCCAGTATATTGCAGAAAAAAAAGATCCTAATTTCTAAATTTAGAGTAGGATAAATACTCTGAAGAACAAATAAGAAAAACTTTTTCTTGGTAGTATGGCAAATATAGAGCATCATCATAACATTGATGCATGGACCAAAGGGAAAGTATATGACACCATAGTTTTGTGTTCGTGTAGTTACTGCTCATGTGGCTAAGGTAAGCCTCTTAGCAGTGCTTTGTGTAAGGTGCATTACTGGGACATGAATATTCTCTGACCACAGTCGTCCAAAGCTGTCTGCTGCAGACAAGAAAAGAAGAAAGAATAGCAAGAAAGGAAATCCAAATCATTGTAGACCTGAGCTAGTTTCATTGCTGGGAAAATGCAGCCAAGAATCAAGGATAAAGAAAGAAGAGAAAATCAAAATAGCCATAAGAAAAGCAAAGAGGATTAAAAAAAGATTATAGCAGATGGGAGTGGTGAATTGAGAAATTAATTTCAGAACTGAGGTTTTGCCTAAGTGTTCTTCTTAAATAGTTCCCAATATGTGATGAATGAGGTTACTAGTTTGGATTTTTAAATGCCCTATAGAGAATCAGATTCCTGGCTTAAACTTAGAAAAGCTGTTTATACCTGAACATGGGCATCATTTTCCAATAAGAATAATTTTAAGTGGCAGGAGAGGATCTTCAATTTATTGGTCAGAGCAAGTTGGTCAGTTTTTAAAAGATCCTCATTTAAGTTAAAAAGAATAGAAAAATAAACAAAAATGGATTATATTTGTTCGAAAAAATATGGTCAAATGAAGTATGAGAAACATCAAAATTATAAACTAGAGGGTAATAAAAGCAACAATCAGACAAGCCTTCTGAGTAGTAGGCATGACAAAAATATATTTTTCTAAACAGAACTTGTATTAAGAATGTGGTAAAGAAGAAATTCATTTATAGTGAAAATGTTTGCAAAAACAATCTAGAGAATTAACTAGCAATAACATAAATAGCATATGAATACATATTGCTGTATGTTTTATTACTCATTCTTTGATATACACTTACCTTGAGAACAGATATTAATTTCTACCAGTTTAAATGTAAGGAAAATGAGGTCAAAGAGAATATTTGCTTTCCCCAAAGCTGGATACAGTAACAAGAGTCTGCCAGGATTCAAAGCTGCTACCTCTAGTCTTATTTTTCCAAATCTTATCTCCTTTCTTCCTTTACAACATATGTAAAAAAAAAAAAAAAAAAAAAAAAAAAAGATAGTTTTCTATACACACACATAGCACCTGAAGGCCTGTCATCAATTGATTTTTTTCTGCCATGCTCATACTCATACCAATATTAGTTATGTTAAGTAAAGTCACTTTAGAATAAAATATTTTTAAAATATATTATATTGTGTTAGGCAGAGGAGTTTAGAAATTTAAACACAGAAAGTGAAAATAATCATTCTCATTTGCATTTCCATATCTGCAAAACAGTCATGATTTCAGGTGACTTGCTTAACTTTTCATTTTGTTGAAGTGTGCAATTAAGAAAATGGTCTTAGATTACCTTATACTGTGTAAGTGGGTAAGCCAATTAGTGATTTCAAAGCACAGTTACTAATTAAGAACATTTTAAGAAGACACTATCAATTTTATATACCATTAGGTTGGAGTCATTTCTCTATAAATTATTTTTAAATCTGTTTCTTTTAAATGTGCACATTTATAGTGTTAATTCTCATTTTTCATGACTTTTCAAGAAAGTACATTACAGTCCTAACAATGTAAGTCACCTGCTGTCAAGCTTTCTATGACCTTTTTGTCCTTTACAATTTGGGCCAGATTTCTTAGCATGGTATATTCAATGATAAAATTACTGTACTTTACTACTTCTTCAAACATAACTCATTTTACCTTTTTATTTTACCATATATTGCAGCCAAAATAAATGATGATTTCTTTACATACTTTATGCTTTCTTCATTTGCAATACCTCTAGCCCTGATCTTTTCATAATTTTATCAACTATTCAAGAGAAAACTGGAATACCAGCTTCTGCAGGATACCATTTTTAATTGAACCGAGGATGAACGTAGTTGCTCCTCATTTTTTTTGAAGAATATTTTACTCTTAAAAATTAATTTGCTTTTTCTTATGGTTTTTTTTCCACACTGTGTTCCTATTTGATTATGAGTTTTTCTTCTTTATGGACATTTCTTATACTTTCTGTTTCTAATACAAAATTGAGATTGCTCCAGACAGTAATATGTTATCATTAATAGAATTTGAAGTAACTCCTAAAAGAAATGGACAAGGTTACACCTAACCATGTACAAACACCAGATGGGAGAAGATGTTACAGACTGACTCCTTGCAGACTAGATAGTCAATTGCCTTATCTACCAGATACCAGTGATTATAATAGTAAAGGCTACAGTTACCTGAAGTATCTATAATATGCCAAATATTTTATAATAATTTGTTTTTTCTTAAGAATCCTGAAAAGTAGATATTCTATAACCCATTTTAAAGGTGAAGAAATTGAGTTTCAAGGAACAGATATATTTTTTCCTAAATCCCAATACTGTGAGATAGCTGGGATTTAAGATAGAATAACTAAAAAAAAAAAAAAAAAAAAATCAGAAAGCCTATAGAAGAAATCAGCAACACCATTTGCCATTCTTTACAAGCATCCATGGTGTATATACCAAGGTAGACTGTATTCTTGGCCATAAAACAAATCTCAACAAATTTAAGAAAAAAATGGAATCATACAGAACATGGTCTAACTGCAGTGGTATCTGAAGGATTTTCAGATGATGGGCAACATCATGTAGTGGTGTCCTGAAGCCATACCATCAGCTCTTCCTAATTTTGGTATATATTATCATCTGTTCTTAGGCAGATTTCTGTAGATGGGTCCTCTTTTGTCCTGTTAAACATTATAATATTTAATTGTATTTTGGGAGTTTTATAGTATTGTCTTAACAACAAAATACTACAACTCTATTTAGATAGATGCAGGGTAGTAATATTTCTCTACTCATCTTTTTAGTATGATTTCACAAAGGCAAATCAACAATGATTGTAAAAAAAAATTGTCCATGAGAACTTGGAACATAGATGAGGAGAATGTGTAAAAAAAGAATGAATCCGTTGAAAAATCTGTTCAGTTTAGGGAATATCCGTTGGCATGTGTTGATCAACTCTAGGAAATTTCATTTAAAATTTTTTAAATTAAAAAAAAAAAAACCCTTCAAGGGTATTCAGCGTACTATTCATTGAATCTGAAAAGCTAATTCTTTTGGCAATTCAGTAATAAAACAATATTTGTTTAACTAGACTCTGTAACATAATTTAATGAACAACTTCCTCTTAACCTTTTAGGAAGTAGTTCAATTTCCTAAAAATTTTATTCTGAGAATAAACTTGAAACAATTACTAATATTGGTTATTGGAATAAATGCATTATAGATAAGGTAAGATGTAGCTGAAGACTGAATGTGTTTTCCCCCTAAACTTCTGAGAAAATAAGCCAGACAGAAATTACTCTTTAGCCAACATCAATAACTTCATAATAAGAATCACCACAGTTTTGTTCTTTGGGCTTTGGGCTTTAGCCTTTGTACCCAGATCACCAGGTTATAGTTCAAAGTCACTGCAGCTGGCTTAAGGCTCCATCCTGTCCTCTCGCCTTGTATCTCACCAACTTTCCCAGAGGCAAATCATTTTCTCTTGATCTTGGGAATGATGCCAAGGTCAGAGCATCTGACTCTTGATAGCATGAGTGACAAAAAATCTCTAGGCTCTAAGATTTAGTTTTTTAAGGGCCATAAGCAGGGCTAACATCCCTCAAGATGAAGGTTTCCCTCTCCTCCTGAGCCCTAAATTTGTTACACTTTTATCTTGGTGTGCACTTTCCCGCTACACAGTGAATGAACAAATCAAGCTGAGTTTGTCCCCCTCACCTGAGTAGAATACCCAGGAAACTTGGATCAAAGAGAATGTGCCCCAGATCTTTGCCCTGTCTGTCCTCAGCCCCCAAAGGCGCATTATTTCAGCAGCAAATATCAGGGGATTCCTGTTTGTGACTTCTGGAGTACCTTTTAGGCATAAACAGTTGCTTCTGTCCCAGGAGGTAACATCTTACAATAGCTTTGAGCTTTTCCTGATACCAGCTACTTCTGGGGTTGGCAGATGTGTTCTAACATCTGCTTTCATGTCGTCCTAATTGTCTCATGTGTCAAACAGCTCCTTGGGCCCCTGGAGCTGAGGATTCTACCTTCCACAGCACAAGACTAGTATCTCTCAAGATTGCATCCATGATTGATTTTACTGCTTTGTCCTACCTAAACTTGAGGAATGTAGCCTCTATTTTTCACTTGAATTAAAGTAAATTCTACTTGAAATGGTGAACATGCCCTTCTTTACCAATCTCTGTCCAGTCTCAAGTGCCCTGAAAAATTGAAAATAACCCCATATTTTTCTTGACTACAAACCCCCTCCTTCCTGCTGTATAAGCGCATCTGTGTCATTCTCTCCTAGTGAACAGCCTGAAGGATCTTATAGTTCCCACAGGCTTTTACAGAATTAAACTAACACAATAACTAGGGTGACAGACTTACAGAAAATATTTTTATGAAAAAATATAAATTCATCTATTACCAAGAAATGGGGGTATGATTTTTAAAACTTGCCTGGCTTTGTTCTGGTGGTGTATTTGTTCACCTTTGAGCTTACTTGAAGCCTTAGTAATTGCCACCATAGTCTTTAAATATAAATGGAAAATGTCAGCAGTTCACACATTTCAAAACAAATTTTCAAATCCTTCCCTAATTAGAGAAGCATTTTATTATTCTCTTTAGAATCACAGAAGAAGATGAATGGTGAGGAAAAAAGCTAACTAGCTAGGAGAGAAAATGAGGCAAACTTGTTCTACAAGGAGCTGTTCTTTATTTCTCTCCTGATATATCTTATTTATGAGGCATCATTAATACATATTGGGTGGAGGTTTCACACAAGACGATCTGAGGGAAAAAAAAAAAAACCTGTTTCTTGAAGAAAAATCACCCTGTTTGTTATCTAGTGTTTTATTATTTACCTGTCAGAGGCCAAATCAAAAGGTTTAGTCTATATTCTTATGTGCAAAGGTATCTTTCCTTTATGCCATATTTTTGAAATCTCATGGGACTGCCTATGTGATTCACATTTCCTCTGAGCAGGTCAGGTTGTTCAATTTTGCTTTTAATGATTCTCATAATTTACCTTTGTGGGAAATTCTACTTTATTTCAAAACAAAAGATTCAGCAATTGGAAGTGCAATACTGCATGATTTTCCAGATTATGTCAATATCAGTCCAAAATGGTGCATTTAAATTATTACCTATGGCAATTGCCTTAACTTTTCATGCTTGTGGTATGCTGTTTAGGATTCAGCCAATGACTCAACTATTTATAATTCTCTGTAAAACTCATTTGCTTTTATACAGTCTTGGTCTTAGCAAAATTTCACCATTGACTAGGAATATACCTCTTCTCCAGTACTCTTACTTATTTAAAACACTTTGTAGGGGCGCCTGGGTGGCTTAGTCATTAAGCGTCTGCCTTCAGCTCAGGGCGTGATCCCAGAGTCCTGGGATCGAGCCCCACATCAGGCTCCTCCACTGGGAGCCTGCTTCTTCCTCTCCCGTTCCCCCTGCTTGTGTTCCCTCTCTCGCTGGCTGTCTCTCTCTCTCTGTCAAATAAATAAATAAAATCTTAAAAAAAAAACACACACACTTTGTAACATTGAAAGATTGGCTCAAAACTCTCAACATTTTTGTACAGAAGATGCATACTTCTCTGAGAAGCATTGGTAAGAACATATTTAAATTCCATTTTATTATTTATCACCATTTTATAACATCTGTCTCTACTTGCCTTTGATTTTGAGCTCCTCAAGGCTCAGTCAGTATATTAGTTTTTACATCCTCAGTGTATAGTACAATACATAGCTGGTTCTGGAACACTAAACATTGCAAAAAATAACCAGTAAATGAATGGATCAATATATGATTAAAGTGACCTACATTTCATTCATTTATTCAGCAAATACTTATTAAGCACTTTCTACATGGCAGGCAAAGGCTGGTTATACAAGTGTTAAGAAAGCAGACACATCTGTGCTGGTTGTACTTTAATTTCTATTTGCCAAAAAATGTTGTATGAATTACAATTTAAAGATCAACCAACTTTTTATTTTTGTAAATGTGTTTAAATGGAGCCATTAACTGTGTTCCTAGAGTCAATTTTTTACTCTCAGAATTGCAACAGAAAAAGCAAGAATATTTGTGGAGATGATCATGAAACATGCAAAAGCAGAGTGGTTAACTTGTGAGTTTGGGTTTTGGACTCTGCTATGGATTACCTGCAGAGCCTGAGACAAATCACTTAACCTCTCTATGGTTTATTTTCTTCTCTACAAATAAAGAAGTAAAATAATTGTAATACATATCCAAAGGGCTGCCATGAAACTTCAATAAGTTAATGTATGTGAATAGCTTGGAACAGTGCCTAGCACATGGTAAGCTCATGACAAATGGTAGCTATTATTATTCTTTGTAGGATTATTTGTCACTAATGAACGCATTCTAAACTCTCACCACATAATTTGATGTTTAATTCATGGAGAAAAATATGGATGCTCTGCCAATAAAATGTCCACTTATAATCTCCACTATTACTCTTATACAGCATATGTCTTGATCTCTCAAACTCCTAATTCTTACCTTAAAAAATGACTGCACAGATATGTCTGAAAAAAATGTTACTTATTTTGTTTTGGGGGGAGGAGGATTACCAGATTTTATTTATGAATTTGTTTTTGTATTTGGGCCTAAGATCCTCAAAACTTGGGAAAGGGAGAGAAAGAATCTTAAGCAGGCTCCATGCCCAGCACAAAGCCTGGCGTGGGGCTCGATCTCATGACCCCCTGAGATCATGACCTGAGCCAAAGTCAAGAGGCAGATGCTTAACCAACAGAGCCACCCAAAAGCCTGCCTCAAAACTTTTGATAAGATTATGCAGATAGAATGATTTTAGCCCCCAAAACCCCAATTAACAGATGTAAAATAACACCAAGGTAACCTTGCAGAAAAGGGAAGCCTGAAACATATCATAAAGAAGGCAAAGGGCTCTATGAGTTATTTTATAGAACAATGTATGCCCTCCTCTACACCCCTCCTTACCAAAGTTTGTCTGGTGCAATTATTTTCCCATTCAAAGGCTTATCTGGAATTTACTCTTCTGAATCTGAACATGTGTGCACACATACACTTCCACACACACACATACACTTTATCATCCCACGTTCTGTGTTATCTCTTTACTCTGCATCTTTTATATTACTATTACAGGTAAGGAAATTTACCACTGTATATACATCCATATTATTCTCATTCAAGTATATTGTCTACTGAGCATCCCTAGACAAAAATTGTGCTCAATAAAGTTTTATTGAATCAAATGTAATTGATCAAAGTAAATGGAAGAGTTGTTAATGTGAAGTTAGAAATCGGAGTCTGCCTATACATATATAGAGAATTTATGGTATCAGGGCTGATTTAGGTACAGCTTCAGACACCACAATCTCTTTCTGCCCATTCTTGGAACAGCCTTGGTTCCCATAAAATATTTACCTTAACTTGACTACTAAAATTAATGATAGCATAGTTCTACCTCAGGTCTTTTAAAATACCACATTTCCAGGGGCACCTGGGTGGCACAGTGGTTAAGCGTCTGCCTTTGGCTCAGGGCGTGATCCCAGCGTTATGGGATCGAGCCCCACATCAGGCTCCTCTGCTATGAGCCTGCTTCTCCCTCTCCCACTCCCCCTGTTTGTGTTCCCTCTCTCGCTGGCTGTCTCTATCTCTGTCAAATAAATAAATAAAATCTTTAAAAAAAAATACCACATTTCCAGACATCCTATGACAATCCAAACATTGAGGGAAAAAATGGAACTAGAGAGACCATAAGGTTATTGTAAATAATACTGTCTTCCTTTATATTATTTCTATTAAAATTGTAGTTATAAAATACCGTGAGCTAACAATTATAATGTCTGTATGCCTATTAATGTTTCCCCTGGAGTGTCAATAAAATTGAATCTCCACATTACACTGGGGATCTGCTATTGGTCAATTTACCAGTTTTCAAAGGAGGCATATTATCACAAAGTGAGTTTTATTAATTCTCAATGACTCTAAATCAAATGTCGGCCTCTATGACTTTTCTTTTTAAAAATGTAATTGTTCTTTCATTTATAGCTGTCATCTAAAGCAGAGTAAAATTGAATTTCAACAGAAAAGAGATAATTAGAATACAGTGTGTCTTCTGGGATTGTATCCAGAGAGATTTTGCTCTGTAGATTGCAAGATTTCTTGCCTCTGAATTTGATTCAAGGGCATGAGGATATTCAGATTTAAATAAACTTGGGATTATAAAGTGAACTTCCAATAAAACTAGCAAATTAGTGATTTTTGCTTTACTCCTTCGAAACTCCAAATCTTAATTATTCTCTGTTGTCTTAAAATCTCTGAAGTTCAGTATAATCATGTATCATATGTGAGGATTGACATATACGGACTATAGCAGAAATATGACTTTCATACTCACTTTTCATGAGATAATCTGATTATTTCTGAAAAGAGCACATATGATTGATGGTAATTCTTAGGAAAAATTACTAATTTGGAGATACACATTTATATATATTTTTCCGTAACAGTGTTTTATATTAAATGAAAAATGACAGGATTTAGACATTTTTTCCAAAGATATCCAGGCTCAGATCTGTTCACACATGTTGTTTCAGACTTCACGTCTTCAGAATCCATTCTGCAAAGACAAATATACTTGTCTGTGGCCTTATCTCTCATTTGTATGTTTTTCCTAATATCCCTTATGTTCTAGTTCTGAGATTATGCCTATATGTGGTACAAGAGAAAAGTAATTTTTATATGTGGAATATAGGGGTTTGAGAATTTATTAAAATAATGATAAACAGTGAGTTCTCAAAAGGAACTCATGCCTAACAATATATCCACTGCAAAGAATAGATTCAGCTTGCTTTAACATAAATTTGTGTACTTCCATCTATGTGTATACTTACGCTGTCCTTGAGATAGGAGGAGGAGTGAGTGGTATCCTGGAGCCAGATCATGTAGCCCTAGTGAGCCAATTTTATGCATCTCTCACAACTCCACATTCAGCAGTGTCACATTTATTGCTTGAAATTGGCTATGGTTTGAGTATTTACACCACAGAAATTGGCAATAGCTTTAAATCAGCTAGAGCACGGCTGTTGAGCATTTACCGGCACAGCATTGGTGATGCTACGTGCCAAAACTAATAGCCCTATAAATGTAACTTCTGAATTTAATTCTGCAGTTACCCAAGCCTAACTTTTAAAGAAAAATAGAAATTGGTGACGAAGACATGTGACTATTTTATTCCATCTATATTTTAAAGAGGGTGGCTATATACTGTTTTCCTGTGACTGGAATATAGAATATAATTAAACCAGACTGGAATCTTTAATTATTTATGGACATTTGTAAAAGTTAATTTATCTTTCACACATGTAACTGGTTTTATATTCTGCTTTCTCCCCTACATATAAATAAAAGAAACTTCTACTGAGCAGCTCCTTGGTGCCAGATAATATGCAAAACAAATTTTATATATATGTATATGTATATATACACACATGTATATGTATCTGTATACATATTTATTATAAATATATATATAAATATTTTAAAACCATTACTGTAAATATATGGAAATTAGTATGGGGATTTTGTTTTGTTCATTGCTATATCCTTAACTTCTAGAATAAAGCAAGACAGATAATAGAAAATCAATATTCTTAATATTACAGAATTCAAAACAAAAGTCATATGCTCCATTTGAATATTTATATGAAGTTTTCAATGTGCATTTCTGGGGCGCCTGGGTGGCTCAGTCGTTAAGTGTCTGCCTTCAGCTCAGGGCATGATCCCGGCGTTCTGGGATCGAGTCCCACATCAGGTTCCTCCGCTGGGAGCTTGCTTCTTCCTCTCCCACTCCCCCTGCCTGTGTTACCTCTCTCACTGGCTGTCTCTCTCTCTGTCAAATAAATAAATAAAATATTTTTTAAAAATGTGCATTTCTTTTCCTTATCTAAGTTAATACACTAAGCAGTTCCATGAATTATGTATTATCCCGTCCATTTTACACATGCAAAAACAGTTTTCTTTTCCTACTGCCTCTTTGTCCAAATTCTTTTATCTGATTATATTTAGTCACTAAAAATGGTTATTATAGGATGAAGTTTCTAGCTTTATCTACAATTTTCCTAGCCAGGACCAAATCAAAGAGTTTACAATTCATATCTCTATGTGGAACAATGTAGGGTTTTTAATAATAAATCTTTTACCATAAAAAAGTCATATTCCTTGGAACAGAATGGATACAGGCTGGTTTATCTTCAGTCTAACCTCATTAGTGACAACTCTGACAATGCAAGATAGTTATGGTTGCTCACTAAAATATATAGAAGTCTGGAAAGGAGAAGTGGATTAGTCAGAGTTCTCCAGAGAAACAGAACCAATAGGAGATCTATATCTGTATATCTGTATATCTATACTTGTATAATTATATATAGAGAGATTATGGATGCTGGTAAGTCCAAAATCTGCAGCGTGGGCCAGCCAGCTGGAGACTCGGGAAAGCAACTGTAGTTGAAATTTGAAGACGCTCTGTGAGAGAATTCCCTTTTATTCTGGGAAGAAGGTATTTTTGTCCTGTTCAGAACTTCAACTGATTGAATAAGGCCCACTCACATAATGGAGAGCAATCTGCTTTATTCAGAGTTCACTGATTTAATGTTAATCTCATCCAAAAGCACCCTCCAACTTGACACAAAATTAGCTGTCATGGAAGGCAAAATTTATCATCACAGATGCATTAAGAAGGTTGCATGTGTGGGGCGCCTGGGTGGTGCAGTCGTTAAGCGTCTGCCTTCGGCTCAGGGCGTGATCCCAGGGTCCTGGGATCGAGCCCCACATCAGGCTCCTCTGCTATGAGCCTGCTTCTTGCTCTCCCACTCCCCCTGCTTGTGTTCCCTCTCTCGCTGGCTGTCTTTATCTCTGTCAAATAAATAAATAAAATCTTAAAAAAAAAAAAAAGGTTGCATGTGGATAATTATAGTTGGTCTTCATATCCATTCCCAGCAGTCATTTGAATGTAATATAAATGTGAATAGTCATGCTTTACATGATGTCTACATATAAGAGTCTGAGGAGGAAAACATATCAAATGAGAAAAATGTATAATAAAATATTAGGAAATTCACAGCTACTAGTAATATCAACCACTGTTGATATTTTTCTCTAACAGTGTAGCGTGCCAACATTTTGCCAGCAGGTCTTTGTAAATTGGCTGCACAAATGATTTGCTAGTGTGCATAATGAGTAGGATTCGCAATGCTTTCCCTTTTCTGGCACTGCTCTTAGAAAGGTGCTGTCTCTTGCAACTCGGGAAGGGCAGACATGATACCCTATACAAAAGGAGACATCTAAAATTAATCAAAATGTTTTATGCATGTAATATGATTTCTTATGTTTTGCATTTTCCAGATTCTATTTTCTGCATTCTTATGTTACATCACAAATGAAATTTCCCTATATTAACTTTTAGATTCTAACCCTTCGTTCTCCATTATTTCACTTTCTTCACTTATTTAGTTGTTGGTGGCTATTTTATTCCACCCAGCATGCATTTTTTATAGGTTGACTGTTTATCCCATCATTGAAGCTCTCTTCCTTCTAAATTTTGATTAGTAGCACTTGAAACCTGAAGAATATCACCAATTGGTTTTATGTCTTTATTATCAAAGATAAGTAATATATTGTGTTGGAAAATAGAACAAGATGCAAGAAGCAGTTTGGGTTGAGAATCAGATATGCCTGTTTGAATATCACCCCTAAACATGTATGAGTTGAACAACTGTCTCAGTTTCTGAACCTAATTATTGAAATAACAAGGTAGTGGAAAGAGCAGGGATGTGGAAATGGGACACGTGTGTTTGTGTGTATTAGGTTATTATATCTGCTTTAAGGTGTAAGGCTAAAAATATAGATGTATACATAACATTGTTATAGAACCTGGTAAACACTTGGAAGACATAGTCCTCCATGGGACTCATACTCTTACATGTCTTGTTGGTATGCCAAGATGGCGAACTCTTGACCATTCTCTGGGACTTCTGTCAGTGTTTTATTTACATCAGTCAAATTATCTTCAGGACAAAAAGTAAACTTGTTATAAAACAGCAGAATCCTGAAGTCAGTGTTTCTCTCCTGCATAAACCACTGGGTGTTCAGGCTTCTCTTTGGGCCCAAGTTATGTTACCCTTGTAGAACTGCGAGTACCAGGGGGTGACTACATACTGATGCGCCTGCTACTTACTTTGTTAGGGGTAATAAAGTGCTTTGTCTTTGTCCCAAGGGCTTCTGCCAGCATCCATGAAACAATGAGAGGATAGCTGTGGATCTGGTAAGTCGAGTGAAATCAAATCCCTCAACAAACGCTAGAAAAAAATGATTGAGGTTGAAACGCCAAACCATATATCGACATCGATCTAGTCTACTGACTCTAGTGCTAGATAAATCAACTATTGTTTGAAAGGTATTCTAGAGGTTTTCATTCCTGAGATTTAAAACATGTATAGCAGGGATGAAGGCTATGAGAGAAGTCCAGAAACTGGATGTGTGACTCCTACACATGGGGCCACAGAGAAATACCACGTCGGATTGTGTAAGAAAGGCAAAACACAATCTCACCATAAACCCTATTCCTAACACAGAGCCATACAATCAGGAGAGAACCCCAACTCCCAGCTTCTTCCTGAGGAGTCAAGGGTTTGGACTGCACATCCAGCCCCTCAGCCTTTAAGGTTCCCACCTGAGGAAACAATCAACAAAATGAAAACTTTTGGAATGGAAGAAAAATTTGCAAAACACCTATCTGATAAGGGGTTAATATCCAACATATACAAAGAACTCCTACAACTCAGTATTTTTTTTTAAAAAAATAGGTAACTTGATTAACAAATGTGCATAGACATGAATTGTCATTATTTTCAAAGAGGACATATAAATCACCAGCGGGTACGTGGAAAAGTACTCAACATTACTAAATCATCAGGGAAATCCAAATCAAAACCACAAGATATCACCTCACACCTATTAGAAGGTCTTATCAAAAATGCAAGAGAGAACAAATGCTGGCGAGAATATGGAGAAAACAGAACTCATACACTGTTCATGAGAATGCAAGCTGGTATAGCCACTATGAAAAAAATTATAGAAGTTTCTCAAAAAATTAAAACTAGAACTACCATATGATGCAGAAATCCCACTTCTGGGTATATATCCATAGGAAGCTGAAACTCAGAGATACTGTATTCCCATATTTATTGCAGCACTATTCACAATAGCCAAGGTATGGAAACAATCTAAGTGTCCATCAGTATCTAAATGGATAAAGAAAATATGATAAAAATATATACAGTAGACTACTGTCCAGCCTTAAGAAAGCATTTGTGACAACATGGATGAATCTGGAGGGCATTATGTGAAATAAGCAAGATAGGGAAGGACATATACTATATGGTATCACTTACATGTGGAATCTTGGGGCGGGGCGGGGGGGAGAAAAGAAAGAAAGGGGGAAAAAGCCCCAAACTCAGAAACAGAATGTAAAAGTGGTTGCCAGGGGCTGTACCGGGGCAGAGGGGTATAGGGAGCACTGATAGATAGTACAGACTTTCAGTTATAAGATAAATAGGTCTGAGGGTCTAATGTTTAACATGGTGATTATAGTGATAATCCTGCATTGTATAATTGAAATTTTTTAAGACAGTAGAACTTCTTGCTTTCACACACACCAAAAAAAAAAAAAAAAAAGGTAAATATATGAGGTGATGGTTGTGTTAATTAATGGAATGGTGGGAATCCTTATACAATGTATGTGCATACAAATTGTCATGTTGCACATTTTAAATATATTACAATTTTCACTTATACCTCAGTAAAGCTGAGAAATAAAAAGAAAATATATTTTTAGTTTACTTCTGCTTTTTTAAAAGTTTTAATTATAAGCTTAAATATACACTAAGAATTTATGTCATTTTTTTAGTCTTTATAATCTTTATTACTGTATTTCTCCCTCTGCTTCAAATTTATTCCTTCAAACTTGAATCTTTATTGAATTCATTCATTTTTTCCCCTTAGACTTAGATGTCTTAGGTAGAATTTAGAGTATCCTTGTTTTCTTTTACTGTTTTAGAATTCTGAGATCCGTAACAAACTTAATGATTAGTATGTCAAGATGAAGGCCGGAAAATTTGTATTTTAGCAAGCAGTTGAATGTTTTTTAATGATCTGACATTTTAGACAACACTGCCTTAAAGTTAGAAACATTTAAGGTTTTATCTATGAGTCTTAACTTCTCTTAAACCCCAATAAAACACTGTCAAACATAGGCATTTTAGTTTTTGACTCAACTGTCAAATGATAACCCCAAGCTTGGAGTACTTAGAAAGTACTATCTCTTATGTATTCATTATATTCATAGAAATTGTAGGAAACATGCTAAAATCTTTTCTCATTTTTCTCTAGAGTTAAATCTCTTTCTGATTTAGAAGAACTTAAGGTTATTGAATATTTAATGGGGAATTTAGTTTGGGTAAAAATCTAGGATGCTTGAAGTTTTATAAGAAAAATGTTTATATTAGAAATGAATGCTTTATACTACCCATTAATTGTGTTGGTTATGTATTATTAATTTTGACGTGTTTCAGGAAGTTATTGTGACATTTCTAAAAGAATGTGCTTTGGAATTAGGCAATCTGCCACTTTCACCTCTTTAAAATTTGGGGAAATGACTGTAAGTCTTAATTTCCTCATCATTGAAATGGAGAAAATTAATATCCAGTATAATTATGAGAAATAAACAAGGTACTGTTGTAAAGTACTTTGTAGAGCATTTGGCACATATTACACACTAAAATTGTATTTTACTGATTTACTTCAAAAGTTTGTTGGTACTTTCCATTGGACCCTGCAAGATTCATGACCTCTTGGAGCTTAAATTTAGGTGGGCACAATTTTTTATATTGATCTCATACTTAAAATAGATTTCTGTAAAGTGGCCTGCTTACAAACTAAAAAAATTAGGGACTGTAAGGCTTATGTCTCTCAATCTTTCTCTGATCCTAAGTAACTGACTCTATTGAAAAACAAAAGAATTCTGGCAAAAAAAAAATCATCTAAGCTTTTTTCTCTTTTCTGAGTGATGGTTTTTAAATATTTTTTAATGGAGGAAAATTACCCAAAAGAGACTCTAAATAGTATCTGATGTGTATTTATAATGATTGGCATGTATTTTAGAATATGTAAACATTTTCATAGGTAAAGTTTTCTTTATGAAAGGCCTTGGTCAAGTCCCACTTTTTAGTCATGTAATTATGCACTCAGCAGCTGTTAGATTCTAAGCACTCTCCTATGCTGGACACATGGCATTAAATAAGATAGACCCATTCCTGGATATCACAATTCTTTCCCAACCATTCCAGATCACAGTAGTCCTGACCTTCTCTGATCCCTATAGAACTCTCTCTGTTACATATTCTAGCACCAAGGCTTATACTTTCTAGGTGTGTGTCTTACTACAATGCTAAACACAGACTATACTCAATAAAAAATGGACTAGTTGAATTAGACATGAGGTGCATTATAAATTAAAAACTTCCAGCACTGAGTAGCATTTTCTATTCTCTGCCAGACAATAAACCATACCACTAGTTGTTAGAAAGACAAAGTAGAGAATTTTCAGTTCAGATTATTTAAGAATTAGTAGTACATTCTATACATAATGTGTTCCACATTTATTACTCAGAAGTATAAAAATTGCACAAATTCATCTGGGCATCTTTCAGTGTTTGGCTAGTGTTTTTTAAAGATTTCTTTGGAGAATTATGTGCTTTCTTGATCTGTTTCCTGTTTTTCATTGAGTTCAATCTATTAAGACGTTCACTTTTTTTATTTAAAGATGTCTTATGATTTGCTCACAGATTTTAACAAAATGTTTTTCACAATAGCCAGGTTTAAAGATTATTTACAGTTCATGGTAAATGCACTGTGTGTGTGCGCCTCTGTATATCTATCTAGCTATCTATCTAAATATCCTATTTTTAAAAAGGCAGCATATGAACTAAACTTTGAAAATCTTCAAAGAATAACATATAAATGGTATTTTTTTACAAACATATTTTCTGTCCTAAAAGTATACTTTCATAAATCTATCTACATTATGGATTTATAAAATAATACTAAATTTTATTTCACTATACACTTTCAAATACATATATCTGGTAATGAAATGATTTTCTTTTTATTGAATAAAATTTCAAATACCACAAATCATAAATTTTAAATCAACCATTATATTGTTTCCCAGATATAAACTTCATTAAGATTTTCTTTTATTTGCTTTTTTTTGTCTTATTCAATGTGTGTGCAAATCTGTGTGAGTACTTACACATCTGTGTATGTGTGTATGTTTTTATGTGCATGCATATACACATATGTTACATTTAATATATGTGTGTGGGTTGTGTTTACACACAGGTGTACATGCATATGTTTTACGTCGTAAATGTTACATGCGGATTGTGACATATGCATGCTCAAAGTATGCACACCTTAGTATTTCTACCTTAATTTTTAATTTAGCAATATATCATAACCATTTTAAGTCAAAAAGTAGTATTAATAAATATTACTTTTAATGATTATGTAATATTTTATCATTTAAAGTTACTACTTAACCAAGCCCCAACTGTTAAAAACTTAAGTTATCAATTCTGTCATCGCAAAAAATTCTATATAAGACCACCTAAGTAATGAATATTGGTGTTTAATGTTTATTTTTTCTCTTCTTTTACATCTATTTCTCTTCTTTTTCTCTCTTATCTGTGAATATAGCAATTCAATTAAACTGTGTTACCCTTTTGTGTTGTTCATGCCATTTGCAAGGTAACGATAAACCCTATTGTCCTTCACTCGTTTCTTCTAATTCCTGGACCCTGACTCATTGTTGGTGCCTCTCTGAACACTAGTCTGGATACTGGGAGAGATTTTGGCACCTAGATAAGCAGGCAACTAGGCCACAGGGAAAGTTTTCTGACAATTTAGAGATTCCCTTCTTTGGAAATACAGCATGATCAATGTCCAGGGCATTGAAAAGGGAGATGATTTTCTCAGGATAAAGGAGCTGATCCCAAAATGTTGCTTTAACAAAAGAGAGAAAATGAAAATCAATTTCAGCACTTCAGGAGAAAGGAGAGAAAAGTAACAGCAACGCACTTTTGAAAGTTTATCTTCTTATAATAAAGGTTAATGTAAAAAATATTTCTAAGTTAAGAATAAGCCTACATTTTATTTGGAAGCTCCAAAAGCAGTTAACAAAGAACAGAATATGCTCTGTAAAGACAGTAAGAATATTGCAGCTATTATGTTGTACTAAGAAATGAGTAAAATTCATTGTAATTGTAAATATCAGTGTGTGTGTAGGTGTGTGTATGAATTAATCGACGTTTAAACTTTCAGTGAAATCAGATAGAAACATAGATACATAAATAGATACTTAAAGGAGTTTTACTGAGTATTTGTCTAGCTTAATTATGAAGTAAGCAAAAAATCATTGAATTATGAAGTGAATAGAATTTTAAAGCTGGGAGAATCTTTACAAATCAAGTAATTCAGCTCCTTTATTTCATTGATTTGGTAACTGGGATTTTAAAAAATGAACAGCAATTTATATGAAACGTAATCTATAAAAAGTAAAAATTTTCACTATTTGAATGAATTTAAATTAAAATAACTTTGGGAACAATTCAGTTTTGGAAAACTTACTAAGAATCATTGGTAATATAGACTTTATAAAAGCTGCAGGTCAGGAGGAATCCTGCTTTTTTTAAAGCCTATTGAGGAAGGTTTATAACAAGTAAATGAATGTAATGCACAAGAGTTTACATGCATTTCTAATACAATAAAGTTAAGTGATATGTGAAGATTTCAGAGGAAATGCCATCATAAGTAGGGTTAGAATACAGATTAGGAACAATTTAGCCAGTTACAAAAGCTAACGGAAAGGTCAAGGTACTCACGAACCATGAAAATTTCAATTTTCCTGACATTTCCTCCAGAGATGTGAAGTTCACAATATCCAAAGGAGCTTTTAGATTCTCTCTCAAAGACATAGAAAACATTCTTTTTTTCACAGTCAATAACCAACTAATAAGTCAAGTGAACAGAGAAGCAGCAGTCCTAAGAAACTTAGCAAACACGGGAAAACCTTGGAGCTGCTTAATTTGGAAGGTCTACTGATTTCATCAGATCTAGATAATTTGGGAGATATTCCAACTACTAAAAAAATTGCAGCCTGAAGGAGATATATTGAATGTCAGAATATTAGACCGTGACCATAATGAAGAATAGAAAGCTAACTAAATTTTCATGCTGAAGTTACAGGAGGCAATTTCCAGTTATTTTATTTACCTATTGTCTTGAGCAGCTTATTTAATTTCTCTGAGTTTCAGTTTTCATATTTAGGAAAATAAAATAGGTGTATATTCTTTTCAGGATCCTTAAGGACACTAAACTAATGGAATATATGAAAAGTATTGATAAATAGTTAATGCATATCGATTACCTTTGAAAAACATAGCCTAAAATAAAGATTGTACAATATTTTTTGTGATATGAAAAAATAATTGGAAATTAAATATATAATTAGAAATAAGATAAATATATCACTTCCATGCTTACATATATAAAGATGAGAGTCGAGGTTTTTTCTTCAAAAAAAATCAAACATTAAATCCTAAATATCTGATTATTTGAAAAAAAATTCTTATTTAATGAAATCATATCTTCAAAATACTCTTATTTTTATTAGAATTTGACCAAGTAAATGAACACACTGTTTGGTATATTTTGTAAAATAATGTCTTCATGCTGCATTTAATAAGGCCTATACAGTTTACTATAAACAATATATTGGAATGAAGAGAAAAAAGATGTCTTGGAATGCAGCTTCATATTGCTACAAAAAAGGAAGAATAGTTGATTTTCATATCCAATTATATTTTCATTGAAAAGTTGGAGAATTTTTTCCCCTGTGTATGGAGACATGTGGGACTGCAATGTTCAGGACAAAAGTAGTCCATTTGGGGCAATTGTCTCTGGAATGCCTTCTTTCTACCAAATGGCTTTATTCAGGTATTAGGGAAATTCTCACTTATTCCCCTACAGTCATAGTTATTATCCTTATTTTACTTGCATTTTCCAGGTACTAAAGAGCTGAAAATATACATTTGGCTCATGACTTAAAAAGAAAATTAGTTTCTCTTGTTAATAAGTTTTGTTATTTTTTTTTTATGGATCTGAAACATTTATCATCATAGGAGTTTTGCCATTATCTTTTGTCATGAAGTTTTGTATTACTATCTCATTCACTAAATATATCATATCTACCAAATGTTATGCGTCTTTATTTTTGGCTCTGTATAAGGAAGCAGGAAGGACACACATGTTCACATATAAATCAAGTTCATATATGAAGCAGATCGCGAAGTGTAAAATACAGCTATGTGGAGGCTGTAGATGCTGTAGAAGATCCCTAAGGCTGTCAGGCTAGAAGTGGGGGAACAGCGAGAGGCCCCCTCGATTTCTAAGTCTCCGAACGCAGAAACGCAGAATCACATCTGCTCTGTGTGTTTGCAGTGAAGATAGATGCAGGTAGCACTGCTTCACTTCAGTGCTAGAGAAACTCAGAGAAAGAAAATTCTGGACATTGGGAAGCGCTTACCCACAGTGTTTGCAGAAACTCCATCCTGGATTCTCTGCTCTTAAACACTATTTTCCTGAAATCTTGATGGGAAATTCTCAGAGAAATTATAAATGACCACTAGGGAGGGGTTTCTTAGAGTCCTCTCATCAGGGACTCTGATGCAAGTAATAGAGGCTGTAAAACTGAATGGCAGGGAACATACGCTAGAAGTAAGCTGTAGAATGTTTTTTGGATGGTTTCTAGGTCTTTGAGTAAATGCAAACATGCCAGATACATTACTACGAGCACTATCAGGAATGTAATAGTTTTAATAATTTTTTAATATTGTATTTACTTGCTTTTTAATGTTTTGTATTGACCAATTTAAAAATATATCACATGAATATACTCTGTTTTGTTTTAACTGTAGAAGGGAGAAAATATATTTTCAAAGGGCTAGCGAATACAGCATACATGTTTTAAATGTTTATCACAAAGGGTATCTTTAACATTTAGAGTACTACTCTGCCATCTAGAGGAAAACAGAGAGTCTGACACCTAAATGGGGGGGAAATGAAACTAGAATGAATTCTTTACACATAGAATGTAAAACTATGGTAACATGGTAAATAAATAGTGTAAAATCTCCAAAGACAGTGAGATTTCCCACTGAGCTTGTTAACATAGATAACACAAGCAATAATGATAAAAAGACAGCATTCAAAAAATCAATGGACACATACACACATGGCAGCAAAAAAGCAAAATGTGCATTTTTCAGCTTTATTGAGATATAATTAACACATAATATTGTGTAAGTTTAAGATGTACATGATTTGATAGTCACATATATTGCAGAATGCTTACCCCAATAAGGTTAGTTAACATAGCCATCATCTAACGTAGTTGTCATTTTTTGTGTGTGTGATGAGAATTCTTTAGATCTACTCTCTTAGCACATTTCAAGTATATAATACAGTACTGTTAACTATAGTTATTATGCTTTGCATAAGAGCCCAAAACTTACTTATCTTATAACTGGAAGTTTGTATCCTTTGACCATCTTCTCCCATTTCCCCACCCCTGGCAAACACCAATCAACCGGTTATTTATTTTTTTAGTTCGGTTTTAGATTCTACATCTAAGTGAGATCATACAGTATTGTCAAAATGTGTACATATTGATCTTTTCTTCTTTTTGTTATAGAGACAATAAGTAATTTTCAAATAAATTGCACCCATATATCATTTTCTTTCTTTCTCTCTCATGAAATTCTTTGGCTATGACTCTATGTGTTGGAATACAGTGTCTAATAGTTGATGTCTTCTTCTTTCTGAGTGACTGACCTTTATATTTAGAGCCATACATATATTAGAACCCAACCTGCACTCTACTCACCTTCTTGCCTACGCAGCAAGAAAAAAGGGCACCATGTGTTCTCTAGTCACTTCCATGGAAAGCTTAATTCCTTTCAAACATTTCTAATATATTATTGTTTATTCTGAATGAAATTAAAAGGTATAATGCTTAAAGTATTTTTCTGCTTTAGCAATATGCTGGTTACTTAATAAAATTATATATATTTTGACAATACAATTATATATAGATTTTAACATATCCCTAACTTTTGTTGTTGTCATTGTCGCTTGTCTGTGTTCAACAAAGTGCATTCCAATTGAGCTATTTATATACAATGTGTGATTTCAGGCAAGAAAATAAAGGAAGGCACATGGAAAATCACTTACCACTATATTGAGTGAATTTATGTCAAAGAACAAGAAAACAGTTGGTAGCTATAATAAACTCCTGTTGTCTTTTCAAAAGGTCTCCGTACAAATTGACATTTTTGTATTGGTCACCTTGTGAACAGAAGCTAATCCAGGGAAAGTCAATTTACCTCAAAGGAAGTGTGAAACATGTAGTTTGTAGAATTGGCCGATTCGTTCATTGTATGGTTGAAAAAAAAAACTTGCTTCAGTTGAAATCTAAACATCTAAAATGACAATCATCCATGAATAAAATGCGTACTGTTCTAAATAATTAGGTAATAGGCTCTACCAAGTCCCTAATAAAGAACTCTTAGAAACTGTCCTCAAAAAAGAACATATTAATGTTCCGTGATTCTTCTCACATAAAGAAAAACGTGCTCTTATTCTGTATTTTTATCTCAGGATGTTTCATAGTCCCCGTCTGAATTATCAAGGCTACATATTTAATACGATCTAACTTTTTAAAGACTTTTAAAGTGTAAAATAAAACACAGATGCAAAAATCTATTTAAAAAACCACAAATCTGTAGGTTCATGAATTATTATAAGTTTTATAAGGCAGATACCACCCAAGTCAAGAAAAGTAAGTAAGCCAGAGCTCTAGAAGTCCCTCGTAGATTCAGCGTCAATCTCAAAACTTGGTCTTTCTCGTCAAGTGTAGCCATTCTCCTGACTCTTACATTAACCATTTCCTTTCATATGTTCATGGTTTTATCACCCAAGTTTGTATTCCCACCCTCAGTTTAGTCCTTCCTGTCCATTTGGTTTTAATTAATGTGACCTTAACCTACAAATCTCCCTTCTATCCTTTTCATTTCCTTATAATTAACCTGTTGAAAAGCGTGAGGCATTTTGTATTTAGAGTTTGCCACAGTCTGGATTTTGCTGATTGCATACTTATGTGCCGTTCGCTGTGTTCCCTGTCACCCGTATTTCTTGCAAATTGGCAGTTGGATCCAGAGTCTTCGTTAGTGTTGTGTTCAATCCCTTTGGTGAGACTATAGGTAGTGAAGTATTTTGTTTTGTTTCATTTTATATCTAGAGATCATTTGTCTTCTCTGTGTTTTTATCAGTTACTGTTCTTCAAAGCTTAGATCAATTGGTGCATAGTGCGTAGCAAATTGACAATAGACAAAAAGACAAAAACATGCTTCAATTACTATTTGTTTTCATAGTAATACAGCTCATTTGAAAAGGCAAAAGTTTTATTTATTTTCTTTATATTCATCTTAAAGATAATTATTTGCTTCTCTGTCATCTTCTGGAGTTGACCAATTAGGTATTCTTCTCATTATTATTATTAAATTGTGAATTAAAAGATACTCGATGATTTTAAATCAGTCTTGTTATCTCATTTAAAACTCAAATTGTATCATCTTTGGCCAGTGGCAGCCTCTTCAATACAGCACATAGTTCTTTTGATATAGCCTTTAACAAACTAAAAGAGGAAGCACGCCCATTACGAGATGTAAAGATTATGTACCTCAGTCTTTATTGTTCATACAAGTAAAATGTCCAGCATGAAAAAAAAATTGCACACACACACACACACCCCAGGAGTAAATCACCCACATTCAGTAGATAAGGCCATCGGCAGAACAAGATACAAAGTGGTCTAGATGTTGGAATTATTAGGAAAGATATTTTTAAATAACTTTTAACATTATAAAGGATCAGTGGAAAAGTTATAGAATATACATGAACAGATGTAGAATATCTATACAGAGATGAAAACTATATAATTAGACAAATGAAATATATATATACATACATATCCTCAGTGGGATTATCAGCAGACTGAATATAGCAGGGGAAAAAATCATTCAACTTGAAGATAGGTATATTGAGTTTATCCCAAATGAAAAACAAAAACAAAAAAACAATAGGGAAAAGAAACAGAACAGAACATAATTGGTCTCAAAGAAATGAACTTACTTCCACTCAAAATTTTTACATGCATGTTCATTAAAAACCTTATTGGTAATATACAAACTACAAACAACACAAATTAGCACGTGGGTTTGAATTTTCCTTCCTAGATACAAGTAAAGGTTGCTTTCACTGTATAACACTTCAGACAATATTATATTTAATCCCTTTTAAAATTATTCACAAAAATTAAGTTATTTCTGTTGTCTTTTTCTTTTGTTTCAACATTGCATTTTTAAATCTTTTGAAATAACTGGTCCATACAACATTTAAGTAATTTTTATATAATTATGCCAACAGAACTACTCTAAATTTTATAGGAAATTCCATGGTCTTTTAAAAATTGTTTGACTGTACTCGCTGTATTAGGGTAAAAACTATACAATTTTAAAGACTTAAGCTTCAGTAACTCCAGGAGGGTCATAATGCATTTAAAGGTATTTAATCCAAGTTCAAAAAGATGAAATATTGAATAAAAGGAATATTTATAATTTTTGTTTTCTAATACAAGATAGTTTTGTCTTGTTTATTTAAAGAAGAAATTGATTTTCTAAGGTTTAGAAATTATATAATTTTGTAGTTAAAATTATAATATGTAATATTGCAGATGTTAAGCAAACATTTAGAAAAAGTCATTTTGTTTCAACTCCTTTCCTGAATAAATTTCTCAAAAAAATTAAGAATTCAGAAATTCTCTGATAACCTGAGTTAATATTATTAAAATATGGCTATATTGCAAGGCTGCAACAGTTAGGGTTCCTTTCACAGAGCTAGGCTGTTTTCCAGATGGAGCTGTGGCCTTTGTTACAACTTAAGTTCTACGTTTAGCTAAAAATTTCCAAAATGGAGTGGGTCATTATTCTTCTATTGCTTCAACAGGTTTTGGTCATTTTCCTACTGATTAAAGGCTAGGATTTAGTTTAGGAAATCAAATATATATTACAGCAGCTAACATTTTTTCTGCCTTTGATCTGTGACTAATGATTCACAAGGCCATGCTCATCTTTAGATGAAAGAGAGCATTTGCCCATAGCCACTTTGATAGGACCATTTACTCTTTGTGTTAAAGTATCATATCAGCCCCATCAAGTTACACAATTACCATATTGCCATTATTAGGAAATGTGTGCGGGTGATACTTTTCACTTTATCTCTGACTCCATCAAGTTTTCAGGAAACTAGTATCCACATTTATATTAATATGTTTGTGTAACTTGATTTTAAGAATACATTGTTTTTAAATTTCATAAAAAGTATACATCACATTGTAGGTCTGTTCAAAGTGTTTTTCGAGTATAAATTAGAGTAATACCTTCTGGAAAGAAATTGGTTATATTTTGAATTTCTCCATCAGATAATGTAAAATTCTCTCTCTCTCTCTCCTCTCTCTCTCTCTCTCTCTCACACACACACACACACACACACACACACACACACACTTTTCCAGTCATTTTGCCTGACATTTTATGAAGATGCATGTCTTCTTTTATCTTGAATAAAGTTTCTTCTATTATTTTGTTGGTCATTCTTCTTATCTTCCATTCTTTCCAGATTTCCTAATACACATATAACTAGTTCCATTCTCTAATTTGTTCCTCTTGCCATTGTTCTTGAAAATTGATGTATTTCTTCTAGATTTAGGGTAATTTATTGGCCTCAGTTCTTCTACTACATAATTTTATGATCAATACCTCCTTGCCATTATTTCATATTTGTTTCTCGTGTGAAAACAAATTCTCTGAACTCAAGTTTTTTTCTTCATATTGATGATATTTCTTTTCAGACATTGTAGCATACACAATAGTTTGTAGCATACACAATAATGGAATAAAAAATCTCTTACATATGAAAGTATTTTTTCAGAGTCCTAAAATAATTCTTTTTTCTAGCCATTGTATCACTTAGTGTGTCTCTTGATTTTTCTGTATTCTCTCCTTTGACAAATTCAATTTCTTGTTGGAAATTCCAAAGTACTCTGTCAGAGACATGAGATAACACTCTTTAGACATTTCTATTACAGGCAAAGAGAGAAGCTATGTTTACCCGATTTCATTTTGATAGTTGGCCGATCCAGTTTAAGGAAGCTGTTAACTAGGCATAGGGTCCATGCTTCAAGCAGCTGCTTCTTGCGTCAACTCTGGTGACTGTAGATTCTGAGTCATGCCTAGGGGGAATCTCCTTCCCTCTTCTCACCACAGTTGATAGCATGGCAGTATCTTCAGTGGCTGCCAGACTGGGAGCTTAGTAGGGCTCATGTCTAGTTAGAATTCTACTGGGATGAATTGCCATGTGTAACACAGTAGAGTAGGGAGCGAGACATCACTGCTCGAAGTTTTGTTTATCTCTGTGTTTTGGTGCTACATCAAAACCAGTTGGTGCCTGGCTTCCCTTTTCTTAAGGACACAGTTGTCCTTTTACAAAACCCACTGTGACAATGCCTACATTTTACTCTGGCTGCACTTCATGCCAAGTGATGGCTGGGGATGAGGTCGGTGCCCAGTGCATCTCAGAGGTAGTGCCATCACTATTTTCTAACAGCTTAACTTGTCCCTACCAACAATCCCATTTCTTCACCTTGATCCTAGCTTCTGCTAATCCAACATCAGAAGCTTCCTAGTGCTGTCTTTGATAATCCCATTTATTTCCTTCCAAGAAGGTCTCTCTTTGAAAACAAGACAAAACCAAAAAACATGAACAAATGCATTAAATATCTTCTTTAGTTATGTTAATAATCTTACCAATTCATTTCTTTGTATCCAGTATAGAAGTTTCTAGCATATTGTTAAATCTCTTTACTCTTCTGAATTAGTATTTTTACGCATTTAAAAAAATTTATTTATTTATTTGGGAGAGAGAGAGCACATGAGAGAGAGAGAGTGCACACGCACTCATGAGTGGTGGGGGGGGCAGAGGGAGAGGGAGAAGCAGGCTCCCTGCTGAGCAGGAAGCGCAATGCAGGGCTCAATCCTAGGACCCAGTGAACATGACCTGAGCTGAAGGCAGACGCTCAACTGACTGAACCACCCAGGCACCCCAGATTTGTACTCTTTTAATATTTCCCTAAAGTATTGATTATTACTACAGACATGATTTTGAAGTAACAGATGGCCAAGAAATTACTCATTAACACCTCTCAAAATATAATTTGTTTTAATTCGTTTACATTATTTTCTGGGCCGTATCTTTTGAATAATAAATATTGACATATTTACATAAATGCAAAATGCTCAGATATAATATTTCATATTATTCCTTAATTATGCTTAGTTCTCTATTTGCTAACATCTCTTTTTCCCCCTTCCCTTACATCATCTCTCACTCCCTAGCCTACCCACTACAGGTAAATAGGATTAGTATTTTGGTGAGTGTGCTCCTCAGTTTACTCCTTGCTCGTACACGTACAGGTGTATGCACACTTACATACACTTTGGAATTTGGTGTTCTGTTGGTTGTTATTTAATTGCTTCTTTTAAAAATATACTATAATACTATGAATTTTCTTTCTGTATTACTTTTCTCACTTAACAACTTACCATGCAAATTCATCCAGATCTAATGACATAGGTTGTTTCGCATCATATTCAATACTACAAATGCAATCGTTTAATTTAACTATTCTTCATTGGCATTCATGCTGTTGCTAGTTTTTGTGGAACAAAAACGTTGTATACTATTTATCTCATTCTCTCTTTCTTATGTTTTTCCTAAGTACTATGTTCATATAATTCATCCTTGTTGCCAGAAGCATGTCTAATATTTTGCTTCTAAAGAGTGATAGATCTCCAGTTACCTCCAACCTCCCAACACAAAAAGCAATATTGAAAAAAGACATTTTTATGTATGTTCAGATGGAACTGTGTGATTATTTTCCTAGGACATTTCCCACATTGGAATTGCTGTGTCATTGGGTATAGATATTCTTATTTTGACTAAATAATGCCTAATGGGATTACAGGAAGTTTTGGAGTGTTTAATCTAAAAACCTAACTTATTTCCTATTCATCCTCACCAAGATTTTGCATTTTCCAGCTTTCTGAGTTCCTAAAGATTTTTTGTTTTGTTTAATTTTTTATTTTATATTTATTTATTTTTTTCTAGCTCTCATTTATTTATTTAGAGAGAGAGAGAGAGAGAGAAAGCACAAGCAGGAGGAGGGGCATAGGAAGAGGGAGAGAATCTCAAGTAGACTCATGCTGAGTGTGGATCTCACGACCCTGAGATCATGACCTGAGCTGAAATCAAGAGCTGGATGCTTAACCCACTGAGCCACCCAGGCACCCCTGATTTTTTTTTTGAAGGAACTCTTCCCAGTGCTTCTATCACAAGGTTGTCCTCCCCCATTTCCTTCCAATAGCGTCAAGTTTTGTTGTTTTAATGTAGCGTCCCACTTCTGCATATAATTTTATATAGGACTCTAGTTTTGTTCTCCTCTTAGGTGGTACAGTTTCCCAAAATTCTTACTGAAGAATATATATTTTTCTCTTAGATTTATGATGTTACATATTTAATACTCTGTTATGTGTGCATGTGTTTCTCTCAGTTTTGTTCCATTAGACTATCTGTGTCTCTCTCTCTCGTCAAAATCACATTTTCTCCCAAAGTCTCTGTATCATAAAAAAGAAAAACTCTGTACCATATCTTCAAATATAAGAGGGCAAATACACCCTTCATACTCCAGATTTTTCAAAGATTATTTTAGTTATTGTGGATCCTTCTTTGTTCATGTACACTTTAGAATTAATGTTTCAAGTTTTCAAAGTGTTCAGCTGGATTGGTTTGCTAAAACTGCATTAATTTATGACTTAATTTTTAGGGAATAGATCTATTATAATATTAAATTATCTTACTCAAGTACTTGTGATATCCTTCATTTATTCAAGACATCTCCAACGCCTATTACTAGAATATTACATTTATCCCTTAAGCTATTACTGAGTTTTAGTTAAGTAATTCTTAGATAATTTAGAAAAGTTCTTCTCAACCAGCAGAGAATATTTTGAGTGACATTATATAATGTGAAATGGAAGACATTGCTCTTTTTTGGATGTAGTTTGAGATGAACACCGTTTATTTTAAGAATATAAACAATATTGGGCAACTTTTAGTGTCACTTCCAATGATAAAGAAAACTTTCTTTCCGAGAGTTGTAATGTCTTTAGTCCAATAAAGGGATTTTCCTGAGACAGCCAGTATTAAAGTTTGGGAATACGTATTCATCTAAGTACAGAAGCCTTACAATCTATGATTTGCCCTCTCAATTGCCTAATTTGTTTTATTTCTACAAATTCCAAACATTTGCCAAAAATTTCATTTGGTGAAATATAAGAACAACAAATTTCATCCCATGTGTTTGAGATCCACCCTGTGTTACTTAGGTGGTCTGCCTACCAGATCTTTCTCTGCCATGGGTGAATGAAGGTGAGAGTTACTCACTTTTGTCTACCCAGCAGGGGAGCCTCTTTACCTGATTTCAGAATCTGGAATCAAGAGAAAATATAAAATTATGTTTACCTAGTTAGTTATATTTCATGGTTTAGTTCTGAATATGAGTCCAGCAACAGCAAAAACCACAGAAAAACTAAGAAGCTCCCCAGTCAATCAAAAAGAACCTTCTGGGCTTCAGTAAAGCTTCTGACAATAGTATAAATACCATGAAAAGAGAGTTGTTGTTTCTTTTTTGTTTGTTTGTTTGTTTTTGTCCACTGATGTATCCCCTGTGACTCGACCCACAGTACATATTACATGGTCATAAATATTTGATAATTGAATAATAAATTGATTTCAAACATTGTTTGAAAACACTCATAAATGCTAAAAATGTTGGTAAGCGTACCTATTTCCCCAGTTTTTTCATTGTATTTTATTATAAAAAATACAAGAGGGAATCTTCTGTGAGCCTAGTTCATCTATTTTATATTCTATTTATTTACACACAATATATAACTCTTGCACTGACTAGATATCTTTAGGGCTCTTACCTTTAGCACTTCAGAAACTTTTATTTTTCCATATAATTATAATGATTTTAAGAAAATATTTCCTGGAAAATCTACAGTAAATTTGATATTTACTTTGCCACTTAAGTGGGCACAGACCCCTATCATTAAAGTTATTATGAATTCTGTGTCATTCTCATCAAAAAGTGATTCACGGTGTCAGTGATTCCCAACGGAAGAATATAGATACATGCTGTTCCTCTCTGGGTCCTCCCCAGAGGATTTCAAAATGTCTATCCGAGAATTACATCTAGGTGCTTTTTTGTTACAAGAACCCTCACATTCGGATACCCCCTTAGGGTGAAAACCGTTATTTTGAAGAAGTATATACTTGCTAAGAGTAGTAGAATTCCAATAGAATGAAAGGTCATGTTCAGTGTATCCCCGTTGGTAGAGATGAGTTTATAGAAATAGTTTATTGTCCCCTTGAAAGGGGTATAGATACAATAATTTCAAAGAGTAAAAGGCCCCATGATAAGACATCAGGGCAAATAGCAAAGCCATCAAAACATGGCAAGCACTTTCAATTATTAATGTTTCCTGAGATCATTTTGATGATTATATAATTCTCTAATTTATAGTTGGGTATAAATTTAGCAAATCATTTAAATGGCCTAAACAAGGAAAAATCTGTCACTAAGGAAAGTGAATAATTTCTAGTACTTCAGAAAGTATTAAACAATAACCACGGGCTTTAAATTTTGAATGCACAAAGATCGAGTATAATGATTTACTCTACTCCATAATCAACAGGTATTCATGGAAATTCCTATGGGTGTTCCATGGGTTGTGTTCAGTAAGTTTCATAATCACCATACATTGATGTAATGTGGACTTTCAGGAATGTATCATTAACTAAACTACTCCATTTTACACAGCCTGAACTTCAGTACCTTTATATCTGGAAACAAAACTGTTGAAAATGAGGTCATTTTAGGGTCTTAGCTAAACTGATTCTGTTTAAAGTTAAAACTTTTTCCTGGCCACTGAGTGACTCTGTCTACTCAACAGAAATATTAAAATACCAATGGATAACCTATAATCCCACATATTCTAGAATAACTTTCCTACTTTTCCAGCACATCAAATATGTGTTAGCATGTTTTACTTAATTTGGGATATGAGGCATGTGGCTCAAGCAATAAGATTCATCTCAGGGTGTCTCTGGGTACCTACACTTCTGATGGAAAAAATGACATGATTTTCCAAGAGATCACAAAAACTAAGTGAAGATAATTTTCTAGAGTAAAATATTCTACTTTTTCTTTTTTCAACAATGTTAAAATAACTGAACCCTCTCTTTAATAGATAAATAATGAAGATATTAATCCTCCTTGCCCACATGCAGACATCTACAGACTTCTGTCAACTGGGTGTTACTGTTTTGTCTATGGGTCTTTAAAATAGTAGTTTTGAATTACATTACTGTACTAGCTAGCATATTCAAATTCTCCCAGTAACAGGATTAAAAAAAAAAAAAAACAAGAAAACATATTTGAATATTCCCCAAGTCATACATATCTTCGGCATGTTTAAACTTATCTTAAGATCCCAGGGTCACCTGGGTGGTGCAGTCAGTTGTGGTTTCAGAGCAGTTCATGATCTTCAGTCATGGAATCAAGCCCCATATCAGGGTCTGAGCACTCAGCATGGAGTCGGCTTGAGTTTCTCTCTCCTTCTCCCTCTGTCCCTACCCCTTGTGAGTGCTTATTTTTTTCCCTCTCTAACATAAATAAATCCTTTTTCTTTAATTTAAAATTTTTATTTTTAAAAAAGATTTTATTTGTTTATTTGACAGAGAGAGAGAGCATAAGCAGGGGGGGCAGCAGAGAGAAAGGGAAAAGCAGGCTCTCCACTGAGTGAGGAGCCAGATGCGCAGGACCTTGGGATCATGAGCTGAGCAGAAGGCAGACGCTTAACTGCCTGAGCCACCATGTGCCCTAATAAATCTTTTAAAAAATAATAAAGTTATTTTAAGATCCCAAAGAACTAAGAAAACCAAAGTCTGATTATGTTAACTTCTGCTTATCCACCTTTCTTTAATAGTTCTAATTTTTTGACTTAGTCAAGACCTTCATGTAACCCAATCTGCAACACTTACGGTTTGATTTTTGGCACTATTTCCAACTAATTTAATCCTTCTCTTATCAGTATTATCAACATTTTTGCCCTTGAATGATCTTTATTCACATCCTGGTTTTCTGTATCCACATGGTGCCCATGTGGTTAAAATAAAATTCTATACTTGTATAGTTAATTCCCCATGAAATTGATCTTACACCACGGGTACTCTTAGCAGCTGTAGTTGATATCCCTAAATATTAATGATTCAAATACAAATGAGATATTTTTTTTTTCTCAGTGGCCTGATTTTTCCATCTCCATTCTGTGGAAGTATCTCCTACATGTAGTGATTCAGGGATCCAGATCCTTCTAATTAGAAACAGGAATAATTTCCTGACCTATCTTGCCACCCCCCCATTACTTGTCTATTAATGAGAGGGTTTACTTAATATTTAATGTCTCTTATCCCAGCCTGGTGACATTTTTATTTGTTAAGCAACATGTTTTAAAATTTTCCCTTCTTTTCACACAATGTTTTGTTGACATTAATATAAGTAAAATTTTAAGTCATTTTTTTCACTTAATATAAATGAACTTCACCCCTTGATAAGTGAATGGTTAGATACTTCTAAATAATTGTGTGTATATATTTTCTTAGCACAGATATGTCAATTTATTGAATGAATAAGAAACTCTTATCATGTTTCCCTAGAACTTTTACAAGCAATGCACAAATTAGAAAAAGTGAAAAAAGATATTCGGAAATTGGCTTTTGAATTGGAGTTACTTTTGTCATGTGTTGTTTACATGTAAAGAAGTGGCAGTCTCTTGGAAGATGTGTGCTAACATGGTTTTCCTGATGTCTGTGCTAGATTAAATAAACACCCAGTTTAGGCTTTCTAATACAAGTTCACAGTAAGGTCATCTTTGGAGGAAAGAGGAAATAATGCTTCTATTATGTATCCATTAATGAGAAGGTTCAGCTATTTTAACGTTGTTAGAAAGAGTTTGATGATTTATGCAATTTGGAAACAATCAATTTCTGTTTCTGTCTTTATTTTCAGAATAAAAATTAATACTTAAAAATTGTTGGGGCGCCTGGGTGGCACAGCGGTTAAGCGTCTGCCTTCGGCTCAGGGCGTGATCCTGGCGTTATGGGATCGAGCCCCACATCGGGCTCCTCTGCTGTGAGCCTGCTTCTTCCTCTCCCACTCCCCCTGCTAGTGTTCCCTCTCTCACTGTCTGTCTCTATCTCTGTCAAATAAATAAATAAAATCTTTAAAAAAAAAATTGTTGAGATTGGAACATTTATATATTTCTGAAGTTTGGGGCTAGTATATACTTAATGTGTGCATGTGCTTTATATATATCTTGTATTTTACTTGCATATATATTTTTATTCAGATTCTAAAGGAAGTCTTATATCCCTTACTTGGGGAAAAAGTAGCTCTTTGAGACATTATTAATTCTTCTTTTCTTTCCACTAATATTGCAATTATAGTCTCTTTACTTACTACTTGCTCTTTCCTAAAACCCAGCCATTTCCTGTTTTGGGGAAATTTAACACCTTCCATTATACTCTGGAAACTTCTTTCCCTACTATCATCAGTGACTTCCCTCTCACCATATTTGTTTATACTTAATCTCCCTTCATCATTTTGCAGCCGGTGACACTTTTCATAATTTATCCCTTTTGAAACTTAGTTCCCCCATTGGCTTTAATGATCTTCTCTTGCATCTCTTTCCACAGAGATGTCCCTCTTAGCTCATTCTTCAACCTCAACTTCAGCATAAATGTTCTCAGTCTAATTCCTTTTTAAAAATAACATCATCCAGTGTGTGAATATATCATCTCCATGCATCTAACTTCCACATGTATTCAGAATAGCCTGAATTTGCACTGTGACTCCAGCAGCAAATTTATATGTGTACTTAATTAGCGTTCCTACTTTGGTATCTTGCCAGCACCGAAATAATAATATTTTCAAACAAAACAAGAGCATGATCTTCTAAACCTGCCCCTTCTTTTGCTGTTTTTATTCGTCTTAATAAAATATAATCCTTCCAGGTACCCCAAATAAATACAACATACCTCATTTATATCGCTCCTTCTTCTTAGGCTTATCATCAAGTAAGCATCACGACTTAATGCTTGATCCGACATCCAGATCATTTTTTAAGCCCATGCTTCTTTTACTGACGCTGCTGTTCTCTTAATTCGACCCCTCATTCTTCCTTCTCAGGATACATCATCAGCCTCCTTTCCCCTTGCCTCCAGCACTTCTTTTGTCATATAACCAACCCCCTCCCTAGATTAACTTTTCTAAAATATTGCTCTGTGTCAAATACATGAGACTTTAGGAAACACACAAACAAACAGAAACACAGTGGTTTGAAACAGCAGAGGTTTACTTTTCGTTCTTCATCATCAATGGTCAACTGCAAGTGGTGGGGCTCTTACCTCGAGATCTCCTCACTTAGGAATTAAGGCTGAAAGAACCTCCATAATCATTGTTCTGTTGGGGGGAATAGAAGATGGTACATGGCACAGTGGCTGTTAAATCTTTCACCTGGTAAGTGACACATTTCACTTCTATTTACGTTCCTTTGACTAAGTAAGGCACAAAACCATGTCTATTTTTAAAAAGGCAACGAAATCAAAAAGACAAAAAAATTGGAATTCTTCTAAGCAGTCCTAAAGCCTAATCTAGCTTAGGTTTGTCATTGTTGTTGTTGCTGTTGTTGTTGCTGTTTTATAAAATGTCCCCAGCTACCATGACTATAAGATACAGTGCAAACTCATAGTACCTAACTTCACAATCTAGACACAAATAAACAGTCAATTCTACATATCCTGATAGCCTCTTTCATATACCTTGTGATGAAACAAAACAAAGTATCCGTTGATTCCTGCAAGGCATATGCTTTTGTACCCCTAGGTTCTCACTCTTTAATATGCTTTTTTGATTGATCTTTCTGTGTATCTATTTTTTCTACTTCAATTCTGCCTGTAATATTTTCATATTTAAAATATACATTAATTATATAATAAATGCATATACATTATAAAAATTATACTTAACTTGTAGATAACAATATAAAGGAGATTTAAAATAATCCATAATTCTACCACCATACTCTCCTATGTCTAAGGCAGCAACTGAGGCATAAGCTGGAAGGTAGTTTGAGCTCACTTTAGGATTGAGACCAGGTACCTGCAGCAGTAATTAGATAAATACTTTATCTTTGGATTGACTTTTCCTTTTTGATTCCCTATAAGTAACTATTAGACTAAGAAAACACTCAAAAAATTCCTGGGCTCTTCCTACATCTTATCAAGAAAACACCCAAAAAAAGCTTATAGATGAGTTAATGTCAAATGTTTGAGTAGCAGAAAATGGTCTAATGCCCACACTACATCTCAACTAGGGCATGGCCCTGAAATGGTGGATGGGCTCACAAAAAGTGGTCACTACGTATGTAAATGTTTTGGTTTCACATTAATGCCTACTATAAAATATCCACAACAAAAGAGGCATGACTCATTCTCTAGATATCAGCCAGGCCCTCTTTTTAGCTTCTAGGAGCCATGAAAGGAAACATTTTGGTGGAGGGCATGGAGCACATGGCTTGTTCCAACAGCATGAGATTCCCTCACTAAACCTGATCTAGCTAATGCCATTGCTGAATTTCCAGCAAGCTTTCAGCAGAGACAGATGCTGAACCCTCAGTATGGTTCCATTCCTCAAGAAGTCACTTGGTATTAGGTTAATTACATTGAATCCCTGTCATGTTGGAAGAATCAATAATTTGACCTCATCCAAATGGACATTCCTCAATATAGGCTTATCCTCACTAATGCATTACCTGCAGTGCATCTGTCACCATCACTGTCTAAAGACTTGAGGAATGCCTGATTTATCAACATGAGATCTTAGAGGTACTTCTCAGACCAAAGAATCTACCTATGAAAAAAGAGTTTTAATGGGTATATGAATACAGAGTAAAATGATCTTTGTCTATCAGCTGGAAGAGTGTGGTATAGCCTGTTGCAAAGCTCAACTAGGGTATCACTTCATAGACAATACCCTGAAGGTCAGAGACTCGTCCTCCAGACTATAGTATATGCACTGAATCAATTGCTGAGTCATAGGGCTGTGATACTATAATAACTACAATATAGAGGTCTAGTTATCAAGATGTAGAAGTAGGCTTTTTCCCCCCTTATCGATCACTTACAATGATCCACTTGGGGAGTTTTCACATCTTTAATTTCTGCCGTATTGGAAGCCGCATTCCTAAGATCACTACTTTCCCTTGGGAAGCATTAAGAATTCCACTGAACCAGAAGCTACAATTACTACTTAGTTATTTTGGCTTTCCCGTGCAGTGAACCAGCAGACAGAAAAATAAGTGACATTGGCAGAGGTGACTGATCCTAATGGCCGTGATGAGCTACAGTTGTGACTACACATTAGCACCAGAAAAGAACATGTTTGGAAGCCCAAGAGTAGATTCACTGGAGTATATTTGGGCACCTTCATGCCTAATTATAGGAATAAATAGGCACTAGCAGTAATCACAATCTTTGCAAAAGTAAAGAAACTAAGGGATTTAACCCCGAGGGGATGAAACTGACAATCTAAAAATGTTGAAACACTGGCTAAGAGGGAAGGAAGTCTGGAATTGTTGATGAAAAACAGGGATGATGACTATCAATTTTGACTTTACAACAAGTTTTTGGAGGGGATTATAGCTAGTTCCACTAACCCTCTTATACTAAATATTTTTAAAGAGGTTGTAACTGATTACTAATACTTTGAAAGTTTGGTGAAAGACTACTTCAGGGAGGATACAAGTAGATGTGAATGGTGCAAGTGGGAGATCTTGCTGTATGGTTTTGTGCCCCATCTGAGACTCTCTTGGTTAACTTTTGTGTACCAGACATTGCCGGGGAAACCAGATGCCCACTAGTTATAGCCTGACAGCAACTCTCTTCAGTTTGACGTGGAACCTCATGTTTTCTGTCTTGAGGCTTTTTCTCTACTGTTCTTTCATGTACTCTGACACGGGGGCAGAGCAAACCTGGAAATGTAGCCGAGTTAAGTGCTGTAGGGGCAACCCACAACCATTAGAGGATGACAGTGTTTCGGGGTGGGCCAGTCTGAGGTGCGTTCTACCCAGTTCCCTCAAGTATCCCCAGTGGGATCAAGCTTCTCTTGCTCACAAAATGCCCACTCAATAATACCTCTTCAGATTGCCTTTCTCTCCTTTCTTGTTTCCCTTTCCCTACTTTCTCCAGTTGGTTTACTTAGGTCACTTACAAATAAGCTACCACAGGGAACCCCATGTCTTCTGATCTCATTTTGGGAAATAATTTAAGTTAGGACACACACCAATATCTAGCATGTTTGATTTTTTAAGATTCATAAGCGTGTTGTAATAGTGTATGTTGAGTCTAGTATTTCATGTTACTCATTAATCATAAACTATTACTTATATGAGTGATGCAATTTTCAAATATTGTTTTTGAAAATTTATATTCTTTGAAAAAATTTTAAACTTTAATTTCTGTCTGAAGAAGAACACGTAACAGTCAAGGCTATTACAATCAATTTCTTGGAAATTATAAAAATACTTGTTAAAATTTCTGCAGTCAAGGTTAGGAATTTCTATTTTTGATGGAAATGGAGGGAACTGGGGAGGCATGGACTTGATCATCAGCTAGCTGAACTTCTAAGAAAATAAATCCATTGGTTATACTACCTATCAGTTAAATTCTGCTATAGTTACAGAAAAGCAAATTATAATTAGCAGCATTAAAAGCAACAAGTGATTTTGCCACTTCTCACAAAAACTGTGAAAAACATATGTTTGTATTTTAAATAGCATTGCTAATTGTTACTTTCAAAATGTTGACTGGAAGTTATGATTTCTATGCAGTTGGGCATGATATTATTCCAGAGTACTTTGCACGTGATTCGAATACAGATGGTCCTGGAATTATAGTTAAAATACATTGATATAAACCATTTCATTGTAATAATACTATATGTTAATCTAGAAATATATACTAAGAAAGCTTTCAAAGAAATTCCAATTAAGAAGAATAGTGAAAACTGGACCTATTGACAGACTTATTTTTAGGAAGGATAGGTATCCCAAGTTGAAAAGATCTTAGGCTGTACATTTATTAAAGTTCCTGAATTGAATGGGAACTTAATATTTCCTAAATAACATTACCTTTTATATTAAAATAAAGTGATACCTTGAAGTGCATTGCTTTTGTGTTTTGTTTGCCTTTAATTTGTACAGTAATTTAGATTTTATAGGTATAGTAAGAACTTTAAGCATGAAAAAATTGGTACACTATTTTATATGCTCATATTTAAATATTACTATAAATAATGTAATGTGAAACCAGTCAAATTTGTTCTTCTTTTAAGAGTTCTGAACAATTTTGATATCAGGAAACAGAGTTTTTACTGCCGTGGCAAAATTTCAATTTTCCATTTGCATGATGATGTTACAAGTTACATTAAATTTGAAAAGCAGATTGTGATAAGAGAAAACTTTACTACTTAAATACAGTAATAGAGATAATAGACTCCGAACTCTAGTTTCATCTTCTATCCCTCTCCTCTGTCCCTCAGTATACACCAGCCACATGAAAATTATTTCCCTTTTGCTGACTGTGCTTCCTGATTCACAGCTTTTAACTGTACTATTTCTCTGGGTTGGCACAGTCTTTATATTTTTACCTCCCCTTGCATGTTTATTTTCTGCTTTCTAGTTGTCATGGGATATATTCCCAAAGCTACCTTTACTTTCCCTTCATTGAATTTATTGAAAGTTTGTAATCCTATATTTTTGAAGTGACTTGATTAATGGTTTTCTTACTGAATTTTAACCTCTACGAGAGTAAAGAAGCATGTCTGCCTCAGTCAACACTGTAATTTCTGTGCCAAGTAAGCATCTTGTACATAGAAAATTCTTGATCAGTATTTGTTAAATGAATCAAGGAACAAATTAATTCATATTTACTAGGATCACTAGGATCCTCCCAATGTCTACTCATCTTATACTGTGTATTTGATTTTTCTTTCTGTTGTATGAAATTACCACAAGTTTAGTGACATAAAACAAGAATAATGTATGATTTACATTTCCGTAGGTCAGAATTCCAGATTTTAGAGGCTACCTACATTCATTGGCTCTTGGTCCCCTTCCTCCATTTTCGCTAGCAACATTGAAATTCTCTGACACTTTCTCAGTCATTTCATCTTTCTGACTGCACTTGGAAATTGTTCTCTGCCTGCAAGAACTCATGTAATTACATTTGATTTACCTGGATAATATAGGATAATCTCTCCATTTTAAATTCCTTAGCCTTAGTCCCATCTGCAAAATCCCTTTTGTCATATTAGGTAACATATTCACAGATCCTGGGAATTAGGATGTGAACATCATGAGTGTGTATGTGTCATGCTTCTACTTATCACACTCAATATTTAATGCCACCTCTCTTTCCATTGATTTAAATTATTAGCCTACTCTATCCCTCAGATGAACACCTCTAGCTACACCAGGAAACAAGAACCAATAAACATCTATTTATTCACTCTTATGGTCAATTTATATAAACTGCCTCCTCTTTCAGTATCTAGTCATAGTGGCAATAGATGGACAATAGAATATAAATAAATAAATGTGTGTGTGGGTTAGGTGTCTTTAAGAATTAACATGAAAAGAAAGAAAGATAATGTATACAGAAAGTAAATATGAATGGGTGTTATTTTATACAGGATGGTCAGGTAACATGTCATTGAGAAAATGAGATTCTTTGTCATTGAGAACGAGCCATTGAAAAAAGACCTGAAGACCTTGAGAAACAAGAGTCAGTTATAGGGCTACCTGGGGACAAATGTCCCATATAAAACAAACAAGAAGTAAAAAGGCTCTGAGATGGGAGTATGTGTATATGAATAGGGGAGTGTGACTGAAGTAGATTTGTCCAGACATTGAATGTTAGGAAATGTGGCCAGAGATGTTATGGAGAAGTCAGATGTTATCTGCATATGGCCTTTTAGGACAGACACAGCAATGGCTTTGGATTTTCTTTTTCAAAGATTTACTTATTTACTTTAGAGAGAGAGAGAGAGATAGAGTGCATGCACGTGAGTGGGGGTAGGGGCCGAGGGAGAGAATCTTTCAAGCAGACTGTGTTCTGAGCTCAGAGCCTGACACGGGAGGGCTCAGTCCCGCGACCCATGATATCATGACCTGAGCTGAAACCAAGAGTTGGACTCTCAACCAACTGAGCCACCCAGGCGCCCCAGCTTTGGATTTTAATTTGACTGAAATAGGAAGCTGCTGAAAACCATAGGAAGCTGAGGAGTGATACAATCAAACTTAAGTTTTAGAAGTGTTACGGTGACTGATATGTGGAAGACAATCTCTAGAGAAACATGTCTGAAAACAAGGAAACCACTTAAGTGTGTTAGTCAGGGTTCTCCACAGAAGCAGAATGTGTGTGTGTGTGTGTGTGTGTGTGTGTGTGTGTGTGTGTGTAGAGAGAGAGAGATGTTAGAGAGAATTATCTCACACTATTTCTGGGGCTGGGAAGTCTGAAGCCTATAGGGCAAGCTCAGTCAGGGTCTCTATGTTGCAGACTTTAAGTAGAATCATTTCTTCTTCAGGAAACTTGTGTTCCCTCTTAAGGCCTCCTGCTAATTGGAGAGGTCCATCCACATTATGGATGGTAATCTGCTTCACTCAAAGTCTACTGAGTGTGTTAATCACACTAAAAACACCCTCCCAGCAACATCTAGACTGGTGTTTGACCAGACAGCTGGAAACTATAGCCTAGCCAAATTTACATAAACTTACCCATCACAGAAGGTATCACAGTATATCAGAATAGATATGATGGTGGTAAGGATTGAGGGGCTGGTAATAGGAGCAAAGGTGGTAAGAAGTAGTCAAATCTGGCTCTATTTTGAATGTTGAGCTGAGAGTATTTGTTGATGATTTGGGTGTAGTCAACCACTTCTTTGTTCTCATCTTAGGCATTTTCTAATTCAGATGATGACTTCTTAAACTTGTTCTGTTTCTTTTCTGATACCGTTTTCTGTGCTTCTCGCTGATGTAGTGTCCTCTTCTTAGTCTCCTTTGCTGCTTTTTAAACTTCTTTATGAATTCTAGTGCCCTGAAGTTCATTCTTAATCCTAACTGCCTCTCTATCTGCATTCCTTCCCTATATGAGAACAACTTAGCTTTACATAACATCTGCACACTGACAACTCACACATTTCTGCAGCCAGGTCTGATTCATAATGTAAGCAGCAGATGTGTCTAGGACTTTCTTGACATAGCTACTTAAATAACCATTCTGTATCTAAAACTTCACATATCCAAGGGAAAACATTTGGTTTCCTCCTTAGCAAACCTGCTGTTTCCCCAATTTTGTCATCCCAATAATTATGTAACACTTAACTAGTAGGCCAAAAAAATAGTAATTATTCCAAATTTTTGTCTTTACCTCCACCTCCCTTACCAGTTGAATTCATTAATAAGTTCCATCAGCTTAAACTGAAAAAAAAATTTTAATCCATTAACTTGTTTCCATTCTACAACTCCCCTCCTTGTCCAAGTCGCTGTCTGCAGGCCTCCTTGTTTCCACTTCTTCCATCCTGTTCCATCCTTTTAGAGCTATAGTGATCTTCTAAAATATCTATAATTACTTTCTAATTACCCCCAACAAACCTGAAAGGCTTCAGAGAAGAGCAACATGAATTATCAGTTTTTCCCTATCCAATTTTTCCAACTCTGCTCAATCTCAACAAGAAAAATACCTAATAAAATACCTTTCCTGTAATAAGCAACCAAAAAATTCATTGCAATAAATTGCCAAATTTGATGCATTAAAACATAACACAAGGAAGCATTTGGAAAGTCATATACTATTATGCTATTTTATCAAGGAGCATAGATCTTATTTTCTTTCGATTATTGACAACAGTGCTTGAACATTAGAAATCATGATTTAATTGGAATTTCCCTTATCAATAAATACTTATCCATGTGTGTCACAAAATGTCATAGAATGACTTTGGCAAGCATCTCTTGGAAGTATCACAGAGATATATCTTATCTTTCCAAAAATGAAATAACTTATATAACTGTGTTTTTAATGGTACATTTTATTAGAGTGAGAATTCTTATATTATCATAGTCTGTGAAAATGTTACCTTTCTTCAAAATATTTCAGGGTTTTAAATGTAACCAATAATGTATGAATTATAATAGCTGTGCAGAATTACCTCTTGGGCTAATAAGGACCATTCCTTTGTCTTTTTAAAATGGTAAAGTACCTTATCATGTACATCATGTCCTTATTGAAGTTCTTTGCTTTATTTCAACTCTAGCTGCATGTTACTTAGAGAGCACCCTTGTTGAACCTTCATACCTTCACTATTAAAAAAAGTCTCAAGTCCTTTACTAATACTCTCCCATTTAAGTGATGCAATGAAGGGTAGACAAAGCATGTAATAAAATCTCCCTTAAACATGGCAAGATGATGCCTTCTTATGGAATCAGTCTTTATAGAAAACTATAAAATATCTCATAGGAAGAAAGAATTCTAGATTTTACAAATTACAACAAATTTAAAAATATATATAAATTAATTTTTATAGGAAAAAGATGATAACCAAAAGGAAATTATTTTGATAGCCCCTGTGCTTCTCTCTGATGTAGTGTCCTCTTCTTAGTCTCCTTTGCTGCTTTTTAAACTTATTTATGAATTCTAGTCTAGTAAATTATTTTGATAGCCCCCATTTCTTCTTTATTAGATTAAAAAAAATCACATTTGGGTGAAACTGTTTATTTGGGGGGGGTGAGACTGTTTAAACATCACATCTGAAAAATAAATATTTTTAAAAAATTTTTACCCGAATTTAGCTATACATTTTTTTATCAATGCTTGCATTTCAGTAACATATATTTATGTATTTAAAAGTATAGCTAATTGCTAAATAAATCACAAATTTTCGTTATCATGATCATTATTAATTTAATTACCTATGACAAAGCCCACCACATTAAGGGATGAGAGGCTAAAGGTCAACCACATGGGCAGTAGGTGATTGAATCCCAATAAAAACTCTGGACACCAGAGTGTTCTTGGCTGATAATCCTCTGCATATTGTCCCTCATCAGTGTGCAATGTCAGTAACATGTTCTGAAGACAACAAAAGCTTTGGGACCTTCCCAGACCTTGCCCTATGCATCTTTTCCTTTGACTGGTTCTGATTTGTATCATGTTGCTATAAAATTGTAATTGTAAGTATATTGCTTTCCTTAGTTCTGTGAGTAATTTTAAGGATTCATCAAACGTGAGGGGGTTTGGAGCCAGGTTCTCAGAAGTAAGGATAGCCTAAGGATTCTCAAATATGTGATAGTTATCTCAAGTGAGGACAGTCTTCCACCTGTGCTTTTATTCTGTGAAATTTAGCCTAATTCCAAGTAGTGTCAGAAGTCAGTGTACCCCATAATCTATACTTTCTCTGTGAAAAATCACTGACATTCTGTTTCTAATATACTCATAAAATTATTGAAAGGCTTATTTTAGGGTATAAGATTTTTTTTTTCTTTAAGAGGCATGACTCATTATGCCATTCCTTCAAAATAGTAAATGTGTATTTGAATTGCAAGCCATGTATGCAAAGAAGAGCTATGTTGGGGGCATTTCAAGACAATTAAGTCAGGAAACATTTTTGAGGAAGAGAATTGGTAACTTATTAAGTAAAATAGCCATCCATTGAGGATGAGCTGTATTCTAGAAGCAGGGACACAAAGATGTGTAAAGATAGAAGGTTTGTACTTCTCACAGTCGCCTAGAACCATAAATCACATCAAGTCAGTAGCTGGGTGTATACTTGGATAAATATAGTGTTATTTCCCTGGAGGACAGTAAGGGACTTAGGATCTGACTGCTTTATGAGAAACATTTCAGTTACTAGTAGGCAGATGAAAGAATGAATGAATACAGACATACTTCAATGGCTAGAGCTGGAATAGTGGAGAAAATCAATCTTGTAACTCATTCTCAGCTTTTTATAAATTGCATGCTTTGTGAGTAATTTACATACAAATTATTGGAAATGTCTGACATAGATTGGCTCCTCTGAGTACACTGAGCCTTGTATAAGTAACCTGTAGAATAATTTTCTAAACTGCCCCATGGTCCACCATCTTTTCTTTCATAGTTCTCCTACTAATTTCCAATAGCCTAACGAACTATTTAATCTTCTCTTAAGGCACCAAATTTCTTAGTCAATTCTCACACCTGACTAGTTTCTCTTTCAGTGAGATGTCTTTTGAAGATTAAAAACTTGACAATCTTGGCCCTCCTGGTGTGATTCTGGGACCCTCTCTACTTATATACAGACTTCTGGATAGTTCTAACCGGTCACTGATGAAGTGATATTCAAAGTATTTCCAGTAATACTGCACTGAGTAGCAAGATCAATATTCCTTTACAAATGTACAAAAATATGTGATAATTTAAAAAATCTTTATAAAGAAACTGATGAGTAGGAAGAAAGGGATTATTATTAGGCTAGGGAACTGGTGAAGTCTGGAGTCCCAAAATAGTAAATTGAGTCCTGTAACCACTTTTTGTCTGAGGCGTATTTGCTAAAAAAGGCGAGAACAAACTTCTGGATTATCTAGGTTAAAACACTATTAGAGGTGATCCTCATATAAATTAGAGACCACAAAGATATCACAATCGTAAGAATAAATTTGAAGTTCTCTCTATATCCCAAAGAATGCAAGGAAAACCGATTATTTCAAACATCTTTCTACATGGAAGATTTCCTTTCGTTGCACTTCTTTGGAGCTACGTGAGTGGAGACACAATGGAGCAAGATGCCATTTCTGGCTGCCTCTAATATATCACGCTAACTCAACTGACCCTGACCTGAATGAGATGTTTTCTCTGTTGTCAGTTAATTATTGAGAATACCCTAAAAGTCCCCAGTACGAGTTGAGGGAAAGGGCTACCTGTTCATAATACTGTTTTTATGCATACTTGGGCCTAAATTTTGAAGGTACCATTTTTATTTCACAATGCTATTGGACCTGCTAGAACTTGTGACATAACAAATCTAATAACAATCATTTTGTGAAGGAAAGCTCATGTTGATAAGTACTTGGTTATTACAGTGTCCCGTCATAACACCAAACTGTTAGGAGCTAGTGGCATGACAGGAGCTGCTTTGCAAACTGAGGATTTTCCTCCAGTAAAGGAATGAATGGCCTTACCGCAAACCCCAAGGGGTCTTCTCTGAAACTCCCCTTTTGCTATATGTAGATTCCATATAGCACACTATCGACCAGAGATATCTCTAATATCAGTACACGTGCTGGTTTCTTGGCCAGCTTGCTCCTCAGCCTCATCCTGACTTAAGTATGAATATTGTAATTGCTGAGATAACCATCCAAGCTGGAAATACTGTGCGTTATTCCAAACTAATAGGAGAAAAATATTAAATGAAAAAGAATTGAAAAGAAAGACAGAAAGGATGAAAAAGAGATTAAATAGAACAGATGAAAGAGTAATAGATACACACTCAAGTATGTAAAAAAAATTATAAAATTGTACAATTATAAGCCTGGCTTTTTTAGCTAACACATACTATATATAACCCCTCCTTCCAAGCTAAGCTTGGAAACGATACAATTCCTCTTTGGGAATTTATTTTAAATTCCATTTATAAGTCACATTTAAAAATCAGTTGTCTTCCAGTGTTACTTAGCAAATTCGCTTTGGTCAACGAACTCATTCACCAGTTTTAGCTAAGATTGACTTTGGGCTGTTTCCAAGGGGGGAAAAATACACACACAGACACACACACACACACACACACACACACACACACGTGTATATATAACCATCCTCAAAAGGAAATGTTTGCCAAACTTTTGTATGTTCAAAAATATGCTGCACTCTAAATTTGTGTGGACATTGACAGCAACAACACAAACTTGGATATGCAGAAACTAGAAGCTAAACACACTTTCAGTTCCAAAGACTAAAGAACAATAAGACCACCCACCTTGGAAAAAAAGGCAATATTCATATTGCCTGAGGGAAGAGTAAACTGGTAAAACCCACTGGAAGTTAATTAGGAAATATATATAAAAGGCTTTAAAAATGTTTATACCCTTTGACCTAGCAATCCTTGTATCAGGATTTCACCTTAAAATAACAATTAGTGTTGCAAAGAAACATTTATGAGGAATAATTGATTGTAACAGTCAAGATTTTGAAAGCTGTTTAAACCTCCAAAAATATCTTAAATCATTTGTATTACATAGATATATGGAAAACTGACAAATCATTCATATCACATTTTTAAAATACTTAATGATTTATTAAGCAACATGCTCCTGTGTATGGGATTTGGGGTTATGTTAATTTCCTAATGTTTTGTATTTTTAGTTCTACAAGGATAATAATAATTTTATTAATAAAAAATTAAACATTAAAATAATTATCAGGTACTTTTACAGAAATTATAATCATGTAGAGCTTCATGAAGAAATTTTAATACTGTCTCTGCATTTATTAAAGCACAAAAAAAGCAGGACATTGTCAACCACACACAGATGTACAAAACATGGCTTTAATTTAAAAATTAATATTCCTAAGTATAGTTACCATATGTATTGTATTTAGCAAGATAACATAGCTTCGTTATGTCCAGTGTGGCATTTGTATGATTATAATATCTCTAAAGTAATTAATGTTATAAAATGTTTTTACATAAAATTTCACAAATCAAACCTTTATTAAAGCATTGGTTCTAATTTCGACTGGTAAACAGCATATCTATACAGAGTCACGGGAAGGTAAATAAGGAGGGCAGTCAGGGACATGAATTCTGCAGCGGCTGTGGGGTCAGTGCTCCGGAGCTGCAGGAACTGTAGGCATTTCCAAGAAGCCATGGTTCACTTCCCTGGTTTCAGACAAAGTACCAAATTCCTTTTCAAGACAGATTTCCAGGGAAAATTAGAAATAAACGTGTTAGCTAATGAAAGATATGCTATTAGCTTTTCCCTGGGTTAAATGCTAAGCTTTTTCTTCTGTGTTGAAGCTGGAATTTGGGAAATAAACTGGCGAGAATCTATGAACTTGATATTGCTGTGACAAGTTGTTGGGGGCCCAGTTTTTTAAATGAAACAAGAAATGACTGATAGCTATTCTCTAATTTAGAGCATTTTAAAACTTATTTTTAGAAAGTATTAGGTTGTAACACATAAATTTTAAGGGGCCTAGAATGGCCTAAATAATTTTTTTTTAAAGAGTTTGAGACCCCTATTACCTGGCTTTGTGACTTACTATAAAACTAGGATAATCAAAACAGTGTGGTATTGACACAAGGCACAATATATTAAGTTAATGGAACATGACCGAAAGTAAATATATATGTATACCCACATTTTATGGTTAACTGTTTTTTTGCAAAGATGCCAAGATAATTCAGTGGGAGAAAGGATAGTATTCAGCAAATTGTTCTGGAACAACTGGATGTCCTTAATGGAATAAATCAACCTAGACTCAGCCTCTTGCATCACAAAAATTAGTTTGAAATGGATCATAGTCTTAGAAATGCCACAAATATAAAACCTCTAGAAGAATTTACGGAGAAATCTTTGTGTCATTAGGCTAGGCAAATATATTTCATTTAACAAAATACTAAGTTGCAATTCATCAAAACTAAGATCTTTTGTCCTTATAGAATCATTATTAATAAAATGACAAGGAAGCCACAGGATAAGAGAAAATATTGGCAAAACATATATCCGACAAGGAACATGTTTCCAGAATATACAAAGGACCATTGCCAATGAATAATAAGACAGTCTAATTTTAAAAAAGCAAAGGTACACTTCACAAATTGAGATGTATGAATAACCAATAAGCACATTAAAAGAGGTCAAACATCATTAGTCTTCAGGAAAATGGAAATTAAAACCGTGAAATCTACATGTTCACAATACTAAGTATTGACATTGATAAATAGGAACAAGAACTCTCATGTATTGCTACTAGGAATGTAAAAGAGTACAGCTACTTTGGGGAAAAAAACATTTCATAGTTTCTTAAAAAGCAAAATATATACTTATCACAGAAGCAGTAATTCCTCTCCTTCATGTCTTCTCAAGTGAAATGAAAACATTTGTCTACACAAAGACTAGTATAATCTGTTTATAGCAACATTATTTGTAACTGCTAAAAAATGGAAGCAACCTAAATGTCCATTAACTGGTGAGTGGACAAACTTTGATATACCCATGCAATGGAATATTAGTCAGCAATTAAAAGAAACAAACTACTCATACCACGAAATGAGTGAACCTCAAAAACATTACACTAAGTAAAAGATTCCAAGCACAATAGGCTATATACTGTATATTCTCCTTGATGTGAAATTCTAGAAAAAGCCAACTGCAGTGACATTAAACATTTTAGTATTTGTCTGGAGTCAAGAGAGGGGTCAGGGATTGACTACAGAGGGACATAAGAAAATTTTTGAGATGATAGAAATGTTTGAAATCTCGATTATGGTACTGATGATAGGAATACACACATTTGTCAAAACTCACCAAACTGTATACTTAAAAAAGGTAATTTTAAGTGTGCTTGGATGTCACAGTTAAGTGTCAACTTTAGTTAAGAAGTCAGTTAAGTGTCTGTCTTCAGCTCAGTCATGATCTCAGGGTCCTGGGATCAGCCCATGTGGGGCTCCCTGCTCGGCGGGGAGCCTGCTTCTCCCTTTCACTCTGCTCTTCCCCACTGCTCGTGCTCGCTCTCTCCGATCTCTCTCTTTCTCTCTCTCAAATTAAAAAAAAGGGGGGGGTAATTGTATTGCATAGAAATTTAATTCCATGAAGTTGTTAAAGATAGGTTTCTTATGGTTATCTTTTTTGCTGTTTGTCAATGTAGCATTTCCCCCTCTTTAAGTTTTGTCATTATTTTTATTCTAAATATATTTACTTACTCATGTACTAAATTGTTGAGCAAGCAAATTAGACAGTTTGCCTTTTGGGAATTAAAAGTCTGGTGATGATTATGGGGAAACAGAATTTCATCGTGCTTCATGCAATACTAAAGGTACAGAGGACCTAGTATGGGGTGAGAATCAGAGTGAGTGTATTTATACATGGAGCCCATATTATACTAACCCTGTATGAGGTCCTTACCTTGTACTTTTTTAATGAAGCAGATGAAGAAAAAATGATGGTGGGTATAACCTCCACAAGGAGATACATCAGTGTCTTGAAGTATTAGTAGCAGACAAAACAGGTGGGGATGAGTTTTGTTTGTAAATACATGAATATACTACAAGCATGGGCTGTTTGGGAAAGCAGAATTAGTTTAGCCTGTTTGAAGCTTAAGAAAAATAAATGAGGAAAAAGAGGGAGAATGACTACTGATGGTATAGAGGTCAGTTTAAGAAGGGCATTCAGGGATCTAGTGTGCTCAGCACTATGTGGAAATGAAGTAAAATTTCCTAGGGAATGAGAACCTCTTATAAAATGTGTAGACAAATATCGGCATGAATGAGTTAAATAAAGGTTTGTTCCGCTGGGAGATACATGGAATACTGGTTACAGTTACCAATATGCAGAGGCATTGTCAATAGTCACTTGTGGAGAAGTCACAGACTTGAATTTTGGCATCACTTCAGTCAAAAGAACTATGTCCTTTTGGGTGAAAGCTTCATGGATACAGTTAGTAGGCTTTTTGGGGGCATGAATAATGGTTTTCAATAATTTAATATATTTACTTCTTCTCAAAATATACTTACTTCACAAATATTAACAAATACTAAGTAATTATGAATTACCATTTCCCAACTTTTAAAATAATTTTATAACAATGTTTTAAGAAACTGCAGTAGTCAGGTATAAATGTTGTACCAATATGATTAGACAGCATTTAAAAAAAAATTCTTAGACATATTTTCTTATCTATATTAAGGAAAAAGTTTCATGTCTTTGCACCTTGATTTTTTAAATATTATTGGAAATGAATATTCTAACTTAAACCTTGGCTTTCAATGTTTAAATTTTAATGTAGCTGGTACATTAAAACTCTAAAATGATATTACCAGATGGAGTCCAGTGTATCCATAGCGTGGGTCCCAATGACCTCTTAAGTGATACATTTTTATTTTCATAATATTATTAAGTTTATCATAAAAGAGAAGGAAATTTTTTAGTCCCATTATTTTTTAAAGAATGTATATACTACCATTTAAACCACTCAAAAATATCTGCTCCTGCTTTTCCAAATTTGGACATTTTAATTTTAAACAAATACTTACAATTAGATCGGATGAAAGAAAAAAGTAACATTCCTCTTCCTCTTTCAGAGACCACGGAATTAGCCCCCAGTACAGTAAAGTATTTACTCTTTAGTGAGTTTTTCTCCTTTGCTGGAACCCAGGCAAAATATTTTGTATGCATTGGCTTATATAATACTCAAAACTACCTTACGAGTTAGATAATATTTTCTCTTCCATTGGATAATAAAATTGAAGTTTGAAGAAGTTCTATAACTAACCTGAATACACGTCATAACTGGCAGATTCACATCTGAATCAGTAATTCTTAAATCATTTGACAGTTTGTTTTCTTGATAAGATTTTCTAAGTACATAACTGTGAGGTGAAGACCGGGAAACCAAAAAAAAAATAATTATAATAAAATAAAATAAAATAAAAGTTTCCTTCATATACTTTCAGAGATCGTTCAGATTCTCCCCAAAGTAAACATTCCTTTTGACTATGTGTCCCAGAAACAGTGTCCAAGCTTTCTCTGAGGTCTTTACCTTTGGAACTCTAGAGCAGAGGTCAGCAATTTCTTTTTCTCTGTGAAGGTTCAGCCGCTTCAGTATTTCAGACTTTGTAAGCCACAGGTTCTGTTGCAACTACTCATTTCTACTGTTGTCATGCAAAAACAGCCATAGGCAATATGGATGTGAAGTTGGCAGTGTTTCAATAACACTGTTTACAAAAACAAGAGGCCTAGATTTGGTTCATGTGCCATCATTTCCCACCTCCTGACCTAAAGCGCTATATGGTGCTTGTTTTACCCTACATGGTAATGAACTGGAATACCATTTTCAATGGGATTTGTGTACCCAATTCTTACTTCTCCTTAACTTGATACAGTGGTAATATATGAATGCCTTTTTTTAATAGACTGGTAAGTTCTATAATAGTAAAGCATGGGTACTTTGAAAATCGTTCTCATTAAATTAAAAAAAAACACTACATTAAAAAAATTTTTTGACATATGACTTGAGTTATGAAGCAGTTTAGTTCTTTTATGAAACAAATAAAACTCCAAGGAGCTGGAGTAATCATTTTCTAGAGTCATCTTTTTCTAGAAATGGGGTTGATATATTCAAGACGAGTCATAATGAGTGCTATTTTTGTTTGTTTGTGTTTTAATGGGAACTGGAAGATAAAATCAGTCTCAGGCGGCTTGCAGATGTTAAATAAAAGGGGTTAGAGGGGCAACAACAGTATTTGCACACCAGAAGCTCTAATTGCCATGACATTCCTTCTGTCCTTCTAAACGCTGTTCCCAGATTAAATATGTAAACATTTATGAAAAACATACATCTTTTCCATTCATGGAGAGTATTGTTCAAAATACAAGCAAATAGTGAGGAAGTATGATAGTAACAATTAGAAGTATAAAAGCTGTAATTTCTTGGGTGTCCCATTACCAATTCTACAGTGATGAACTATGGAGTAAATGTTAACCTTAAAAGCTTTGCATGAAAGAATATAAAGCATAATGAATACGAAAATATTCCCAATTTTTAACCATTAGATGTGCCAAATAAAAATGTTATTTACTCTCATTTACCAACATGCAGACTGCAGCGGTAGCCAGAAAATGCCTAATTTTGAAATAAGCAGTCTATTTAATCTAGTCATAAATGCTAATATGAAATGAATCTATTCTACATTTTATGAGGATTTTTTTTTCTTATTTGGGGAGACTTTTAAGGTAAAAACAATTTCTTGATTAGCGGTTTGTGTTTTGGTTTCCAATTTTTCTGAATTTTTTCTTTTTTACATAATCTTTACATATATACACACAAAAAGAAGTCTATAATAGTGACAACTGATGTAATATACTTGAGAAGTAGTTGTTTCCCAATGACGTAGCATGGATTTGTCAATTAAAAGTTCCTTGAGATCTTTGTAGTTCAATTATGAATTTAGTAGTAATTATAATCTGTGTCTTTCAGTAATATACCTGACAGTTCTTAATACAAAATGTCATTGAGTAAAATATTCTTTGCATTCATATAGTAGTTTTATTCATAAAAGGATCATGAGCTTGTCAATTGAGCATTTAAACTGATGACCTCAAGAAAGAGAAAGAAATTGTCCTGTCAAAAATAGCATTTCATTTGCTGAAATTAACAAGTCAGGAAATGACAGATGTTGGCAAGGATGTGGAGAAAGGGGAACCCTCTTACACGGTTGGTGGGAATGCAAACTGGTGTAACCACTCTGGAAGACAGTATGGAGGTTCCTCAAAAAGTTAAAAATAGAGCTAACCTATGACACGGCAATTGCAGTACTAGGACTTTACCCCAGAGATACAAATGTAGTGCTCCAAAGGGACACCTGCACCCCAATGTTTATAGCAGCAATGTCCACGATAGCCAAACTACAGAAAGAGCCCAGATGTCCATCGACAGATGAATGGATAAAGAAGATGTGCATATGTGTGTGTGTGTGTGTGTGTGTGTGTGTATGTGTGTGTGTGTGTGTGTGTGTGTATACACACATATATATGCACACACACAATGGGATACTACTCAGCCATCATAAAATGAAATCTTGCCATTTGCAAGGACAAGGATGGAACTAGAAGGTATTATGCTAAGTGAAATAAGTCAATCAGAGAAAGACAATTATCATCTGATCTCACTAATATGTGGAACTTAAGAAACAACACAAAGGATCATAGGGGAAGGGAGGGAAAAATAAAACAAGACAAAATCAGAGAGGGAGACAAACCATGAGACTCTTAATCATAGGAAACAAACTGAAGGTTGCTGGAGGGGTGGTGGATAGGGGGATGGGGTAACTGGACATTAAGGAGGGCACGTGATGTAACGAGCACTAGGTATTATATAAGACTGATGAATCACTGAACTCTACCTCTGAAACTAATAATGCACTCTATATTAATTAATTGAATTTAAATAAAATTTTAAAAAATAGCATTTCATCACTACTAGCTAGACACTTTTTAAAAAAAATCCCCTTATTTCTGCAGCATAAGGTATTGATCTCATCTCCTCGAAGAATAAGAAAGTTTGAGAAATCAGTGAAGTTTATATTCCAGATAACTTTGAGGTTTCAGAGTTCATCAATTAAGTAGGAAATAAAATGAGTAATTTGTTAATGTTAATGTAACTTGTGCAAATTATCCTGTGGTCATATAATATGCATTTATTTTTCGTATGAACTGTACTATATAAATAGGTACTATATATAGACTAAATTTGTGCTGTATATATATATATATATATATATAACTATATACATACTATGTATAATAGATATACTATATATGAAATACTTATGTGTGTATATATATGTATATAGATGGATTAAGTAGGTATATGGCCTTGCTTTACAAATTCATTATCTTACTCGATCCTGACAACAACTCTGTGAAGTACATATACTTTTGTCTCGTTTTATGGATGCAGAAACTGGGGCTGCTACAGGTTATGCCACTTTCTTAGTTTATTAAGCACTTAATTTGCATTAGGTTACTTTTACACATGTTAACTTACATGATGAACACGGCAACCCTAGGAAATAGGCATGCATGTACACACACACACACACACACACACACACACACACACACAGAAAAAAAGGCACATTTTACATGAAAGAGTTACATAACCAGGCACTACGTCCTTTGCTTCTGAGACCATTCAATCAACCGTACCTTATCCGTCTTTGTATTCCAATGTAAGACCAACAATAGGTGCTCAATAATTCTTTTTAAAAAGATGACAAGTGAATAGAATAAATGTGTGAATATTACGTCCTTTTATTTTCTATATACTCTAACAGAATGTGCTTTTAAAATACTAACTTGGGAAAGTAGAGTAGCTATCTCAATCTGTTGGAGACATTTTTGCTTTTTATAATCAAAACTGAGTGAAAGAGTCTCCAAATTATTATCGACTTAATCACAGTTATTTTTAAATGTTAAATGACTGGTGTGGGAATACATTCTTGTCCGGTTTAGTTTTGGCTAGTTCCCCTAGAACCACAATTATAAATTTAAGTTCAAGTGAGATGTGCGTTATAATTTCTGTACCCTGAGCTCTGTTGAGAGAACTGCATGTGATGTGGATTACTATAGCTGAAGGTGGAGACCTCCCATGCCCTCTGTCCTCTGCTGCCAGATGGATCCACTCATTTGTAGAGAGGGAGGGGCCATGTGGCTGGCCTGGGCCACAGGAGGAGAAAAGAGGACACAGTGAGGACACTATCATGGTGGAGATAATGCACAGCCATAGGCCCAGCTGATAAAAAGGTTCGCGGATAGGTTTTTAGCATCTATTGTGTGCAAGTTTATATTATTTATCACTACTTACGTATAAGTTTCCTTTACTGGAGCACAAAAATTATTTGAAAATAATGTTTTCTGAAAAAAAAAATAAATTTCAAGTTTTTACACAGTGGAGAAAAAACAAATCAGGATGTATTATTTTCCTAGGCCTGCCATAACAAAGTACCAAAGATTGAGTGGCTTAAATAACAGTTATGTATTTCCCCACCATTCTGGGGCCTGGAAGTCTGAGATCAGGGTGTTGGCAAAGTTGTTTTTTTCTGGAGCATCTCTCTTAGGCTTGTGCCTGGCCTCTTCCTGTGACCTCACATGGCCTTCCCTCTGCATGTCTGTGTCCTAATCTCTTCCTGTTGAAATAGGGCTCACCTCAAATATTTCAGTTAGCATTAAGTACTTCTTTGAAGGTCTTCTCTCCAAATGCGGTCACATTCTGAGGTACTAAGGGATTAAGAGTTCAACTTATGAATTTTCAGGAACGCATGTCAGCCCATTGCAGAAGATCACGTAAGACTAAAAAATCACATGGCAAATAATCTATGGCTCATCTTCTAATGTGCACAGGCACCTTAGCCCCAGTGCTGAGAGGGAAATGGGGGAGACAGTTTCACAGCAGCTCTCCTGTGTAAATCTCTCTTGAAAACTATGGAAAAAATATATTCGAATTAGGGGGAAAATTGACAATACAGTATCTTCTAATAAAAATGAGGTATAGAAATTCTGACCATGTTTAATGGAACATTTTTCCATACATTTTTTTAAAAGTAATTTACATTAAATTTTGATCTAATAACGCTAACATTATCACATTATGGAAGGAATCCATTTAAGGGAAATGTAATAGTGTGCAATCAACATTTTTGTGATAAAAATGTGTCTGTGTAATTTTTACATTGATATTTGTAATATTATTCATAAACGTGTAGCAGTCCGAGTCTTGGGGCAGACCTTAGAGGCAGAGGAGCTGTGTTTTATTAGGTACCAGAGAGGAAATCAGCGTTACTGAATCTAATGTTTCATACAATCCTTTCTGTGCTTAATGTCAAAAAAAGGAATCAGAAACACCATGTATTTTCCTAATATCTTATACTAATAGCCCTGCTTATGTTACTTTCTTAATTTATACTCCATATAACATAATTTTCATCTGAGAACTTAATATATATATATAAATTCAACTGAGAAATGAATTCAGTTTATCTAATTGTTCATTTTTAATTAAAACACTAGAGGGCACCCTTTCCTTCTGTTAAAACATATTTTCTGCTTCTGAAATTGTACAGTAGAAATATAAACTGCTGCCATGTAAAAATAATATCCTTTTTATTTTTAACTTTGTGGACTTGATTCCATATTTATCTCATTTTACTTTTGATGATCCCGAAGTTACAGCATATTGCTTTAAATAATATTTATTTATTTGTAGCTGAAATCAATTAAGATATGCCAGAAATGTCAGTGTCACAGACACGAACTATCCTACTCAAGAGCCAGATGTTCCCCTAGTGCCGTGATAGGGCGTAAAAATAAGTGTGTGTTTGACACAGCTTAGGGTATATATAAGAATAAGCCAGACAAAAATCCCTGTGTTTAGATTTAGGGGTTATTTGTCTGAAATGAGTGTTCCTGTTCTCTATGTTCTGAAATGAATAGTCCACTGCTACTAGATTAACTCATTGTTTTAAGTAGGAATGCAGTGAGACTGCCCTGGAGGAAAGGATAGGCACTGAGGATTCAGTGAGGACCCAGCGAGTAGTAATAAGTGCCAATATTTATTTAGCGTCACTTATGTCAAGTGCTCATGTAAGCATTTTCACTTATATAATTTCATTGATAACACATCAATCTTTTGAAATAGTTATTACTATTTTTATTCTCATCTTATATATAACAAAGATATATGAGAGTAGTACTATTGTATTCAACACATGATATTTACACATTTTGGAAAGCTATGAAGATTCGACTTCAGTATAGATGAGAAAGGATCAGATTTTTTTTTTTTTTTTAGTTTCTGTGTATTTATTTGTAGGTATGGGGGTTGGATTGGAGTGTGATATTTGCAAAGGATGAGGGCAACTGAGTATATTTTGAATCCTTGGTAAACTTGACAGCATGTTGGTAACCCTTTAATCATAATCTAGTATAATTAGAAATCTGAGGAAATTAGGTTATTCACTCTCTTGTGCTGTCTAGTCTGTAATACTTAGGTTGAAATAGAAGTCCAGAGTGTGGTACAAGCACACTCCCCAAATGCTTTTAGATTAGGATGGAGGAAGACTGAAGTGTAACCTAGAGTGGTATTGTGTCACAGATTTGGTGATTCAAATGATTCTGTCACAGTTCAGTATAGTTGTGCAAAACTGAGAAGGGATGGAGAAATGTCATACATCTGCAAGGAGACAGAATTGCAAACTGGCTTAAAGAGACTTCGTGCTGTATGCAAGCCTCTGTGTCCTCAGACCTCAGCTCTTCCTTACCATGGAGGGGATTCTGTGCCTCTTGGTGACCAAAAAACTATAGAAATTCTTAGAGAATATTTGCCAGATCCTGGACTCTGACTTGACAAAAGGCACAAGTATATAGAGGTCCTATCTTCATCAGGGTCAGATCTGAGCACCTCCTCGCTATGTCTGCTCCCTGTTGATTTCAAGTATTCACAATACACACACACACAGATAAATACACATACACACACACCACAGAATAAACAACAGTCGTTTGGAAAGTTTAAAAGAAAGCACTGCTTTTCTTAAAGGCATCTTTGTCATGAAAATTTTTCAGTCATTTGTGACCAGTTTTAAATAAAAATCCTTGTATTTTGCTATAGACAGCAAAAAGCCACTGGATCTAGCATGCTGTTCTACACAGAGAATTTTTTACAAGTTCGGACTTGAGATAAGCATGATAGTAGAGATCTTGGTACTGATGCTTTCCTAACCACTCAGGAACATTCTTTATACAATTTTCAGAAGGGGAAAAAGCAGGATAGAAATTTTATAGTCTGTGACAATGGCATGGTAGCTATTTTTAGAGCATCTGTATCATTAAAAGATGTATACATTAGTATTTGACAAGCAAAATAGTGTAACAACTACTTCGAATTATTCGAGCACAAAGAAAAGGGGAGAAATAAAACAAGATGGACAAGAGTGGTGAACTTGGTAATATGTCTAAAGAGATTTCCAAGGAAAATGTTGAAGGTGCTATATATATATATATATATATATATATATATATATATATATATATATATATCTGCATATAATAAAACATTGGAGGATGGTAATTAATTGACTCAAGAATTTAAACAAATAACAAACAAGGAACCACAGCTTGAAAAAGTAAAGATTACTCAGAGGGTGGAACCAAGAGCCCGGAATTCAGAATCAAGAGCCCAGAAAGTGGAGTCATATTCTGTTATACACAAAACAAATCATGAGGAGAAAGAGTTTCCTTTTTACTGAAGTTATTCCCAGGCCTTAAATCTAATCAAAGAACTCCCAACATTTGCTTGGCCAGATTTCATGGCTCCTATGGATCAGTAACTTCTTTTCACCCTCCATTTCATTTTTTGAAGGGTGATTCTACAGCTGTCAGCCTTTGCCTCTCCCCACATTGTGTATTGGGTGTGTAGTGGCAGATAACTTGTGTCTTTAGTTACACAAGTCCATGGATAGATGAAACGATGTCCCAGGAGGTACTTAAAGGATTACAGACGAGATAATTATCAGCCCTTGGATCTTAGTTATATGATGAGATTTTAGACATCGCTGATGCTATATTTTCTGAGCCGATATTCTAATAACACAACTCTCTTGGGAACCTTTGGTATGAGGTAAATGCATTTTGCATGTGGGAAGGACATGAATCATAGGGGACAAAGTATCAGACTGTGGAAAACAGATTTTGATGTACCCCTCCCTGATCCCCCACCTCTTGGTGCTCACACACTTGTATAATCTCCATTAAGTGTTGGAAGGACCTTTGACTTGCTTCTAAACCAGGAAAATGTGAAAGGTAATTCAGTATTTATCCCATGATTATAGTACATTTTATAAGACTGAGTCTTGCTAGCTAACTTGCTATCTTTATCTCATGTTGGCTTGGAGGAAGCAAGTCTCCCTGTTGTGAGGTGGCCTATGAAGAGGGTCTTGTGGCAAGAAACTACGGTGCCTCTATGAGTGGGAGAGACCTCCAACTGAGTCAGAAAGAAGCTCTCAGTTTCAAGGAGATGAATTTTATTAACAACCAGAGTGAATTTGGATGTGGACCTATTGCAAGTAAATTCTTATTTATTTTCTGATGAGTACTGAGCCCTGGCAGACACTTTGGTTACTGCCTTGCTGGGGACACAGCTAAGATGTGTCAGAACTCCTGACCTATAGGAACTGAGAGATGGTATATGTGTGTCATTGCTAGGCTTGTAATTTGCTATGCAGAAGTAGAAAATTAACACATTTATGTTGATTTTTTTCTATATTTGCCGATATAATATCAATCTTTCATGATGATTTTTTCCCCGGAAACTGAAATGATACTGCCTAGATACATTTACAAAGCAGATAGCATGGTTTCGTGTGATTCAGTTAAAAGTGAAATTTGGTTTTGTTTTGTTCATTTTCAGGCTTATTTGGAAAACTGTTTTCAAATTTATTTGGGTAGGGATGGGTATTGTTTGTTTTAGTGTACTCCAGTAAATTATTTTGGAAAAACAAAATACTGAGTATAAAATACTGACAATAAATAATGTATAAGTAGGTAAAGAAAAAAAAAGTTGTTCTTGACCTTGACAGTAGAGTCTACTTGATTCAGACATTGTTCCACCAGTTATGGAACACATAAACCAAATTGTGCTTGACATTTAATTATGCATTTGTGTATCACCAATATCATATAATAATTGTTTCTTTTTTCCTATTGTTACCCTTTCCTTTTGTTGCAAATTCTATTCTGTTTTGCTGCTGAAGAGATAAGAGTGCAGTAGGTTTTATTCATTCCATCTCTCTTGATACAGATTAAGTCCTCTTTTAATCATTCTTCTATTCATTTTCTCTTAAACTAAATCCAACACTAGAGTAAATTTTTATTTCTTGATTTTAAAAGTCTAAAATTACTATCAATAAATATGTACGTTAAACTGGAATTATGAAGTGGATACATTAATCCTACTTTGCAATTTGTGTCACCTTGTATCCTGTCACTATTGAAACAGAAACTATATGTAAAATAGAAAAGCAATAAAAGTTATAAAATACAAATAGATACGTAATTACAAAGCACAAATAGATATGTAAAACTAGGAATAACTGTCAATTTTTCTACTTTTCTCTTTGTGCCTGTGATCAGACCTTTCTAATGATACTGTGCTCCGGAAGTCTCATACTGAGGATTTTTATTTTAAATGTCTTTACATAGAAGAATCTACAGGACTACATCAATTTCCTTTTCATCTAAATTAAGAACATATTCTTGTATTATTCTTTTGTTTGGGTCATTGCATGTCATGAATTGATTTCCGCACATCTCTTACACAGAAGTTCAGGAATATATACAAATCCTCAAAGAATGTTTAATATGAATAGTAATACAAAGTTAAGAACCATTTAAGTAAAAACTACAGGCCTACCTCAAATCACAATCATATCCCATTACAAAAAGACATATACACAAACAGGAAAGTGCATGAAGAAATTAATAGTGACTATCACAAGATGATGGGATATACCATGATTTTTATTATTTTCTCTAATGTTCTCTATTTTTCTTACTTTTCACAATAAATACTTATAAAGATAAATATAAATGTTTATTTTAAAATCAAATAAAATCCAGTTGTTGTATGAGCATCCACTAAAAAGAAGCTCCCAGAAATCAAGTGGAGAACATGACATGTCAGTCAGCCTCTTTCTCCAGCCACCCAGTAATTGCTCAGTAATCCCACATACAAAGTGGGCACGGTTGCAAAGTTGATGACTATGCAAGATTTCAATTACATGAACTTCAACTCACCAAGCAGGGCCTGAGTACTACTGATAAAGTCCAAACCTACCATCAGCAGAGACCAATGTTGACCTACTGACATGTTGCCATTTACCGTGGGGACCAGCCAGGACCCAGAACAAGTTGTTAATAGTGGATCCCTTCATCATGGAAGGTGCAAAAATTCGTCCTCACTGATTTAGACACAATTCTAGATATGGATTCTTGAATACAAGGATCAGTTACAGAGCCATTTACAAGATAGCATCCTGAAAGGATTTGGTTCTGTCTTATAGGATGCAGTGTATGTTCTGCATCAGCAACTAATATATGGAGATGTCTTTTCCTTAGGCCAGAATACATGGGAATGCATTGGTCTGGAAATCAGGGGGTGGAAGTGGTTGAGGCTCATCTCACTATTAAAGCTATTTACTCTCCTGTAGAAATTTTGCTTCCTGCCCCTGCAACTTTAAACTACATGGGTTGGAAATATTAGTTCTTAGTGTAAGAATGCTTCTATCTGAAGATACTAGCATCAGCCTGCTGCTTCCCCCTTCTGGAGCCCAGACCCATGAGTTCAGAGACCCCAACATCAGTGGAGTAACACCCACTTCCTAGAAACTTGATTTTCAGCTCCACAGGACCCCTCCTCTTAATCTCTGAGTTTTAGAGCTTCCAAGTTCTTTTCCTTGTTTTCTGCATCCTAGCTCAGCTGCTTCCTGAAGTTGTCACCTCTCTGATACCTTGGTGTTCTCTTTTTGCTTCTTCAATAACCTGGTTAACAATTCAATTCCTAGTTAACAATCTTTCATATTAAATTCTCTCTATTACAGTACCTGGTCATTTTTGTTTACTGACAGGACAGGCTCCTTGTTGATATATTGAACAGTGACTCATGAAGCTCCTTGGGGAATACATGAGTAATTGAAGGAATAGACATACCCCAGAATTAAATAATTTACAGGTTACAATATTGAATTTTTGCTCAGGATTTTGAACTAATATATTTGTCAAGGCTTTAGTAAGTTAATATGACCTTGACTAATGGATCTATGACAGTTTAATTCATTCTTATATTATTAATAGGCTGCCAAAATCAACAGCATAGTACAGTGTCCTAAAGGACAGACCGTGGAACCAACTTCTAGAGTCCTTAGAATGTTCATTTACGAGTTTGACCTTGAACAAATTACCTAGTAGCTCTGTGCCTCATTTTTAACATAGATAAAATATTAATATCTTATTCCATAGGTCATAGTGATGAATGAGTTCAACAAAGTGCTTAGAAGAATGATCTCTAATAGAGAAGGTTGTGAATTTCACCAATAGAATATAAGTAGGCTCCATGAGTTGAGGGACTTAGGACTTTTTCCTTTCCTGCTCTTTGCCTACTAACTAAAATGGTTCCTGGCATTTGGTAAGCCGTCAATTATTAATCATTGAAGGAATAAATTCATAAATGAAAGTCAAACTGTAGAGACTTCAAAGGTTGAAAATTGAGCTATAGACATTGAAAATTCACCTAGAAAGTGGGCATCCTGAAAGAATCATCAACCTGCTTTCCCCCGATAACACACTTCCATATCAGACTGAATAATACATCTTTTTCTATTGGAACAATTTTTAATATGTTGCATAAAATTATTTGTTTTCTCTTGGAATCATAAATGAAGTGTTGTTGCCTTTAAGTGTGATACTTCCTATAGAGTCTGAGAAGCACACTGAATTACTATTCTAATCAAACATCCCCTAAGTGTTTATGGCCAGAATTATTAACATAATATTTCTTTTGGTATGACTTCAGATGAAACTAGAGTTGCCATAATTGTTGGCTGCAGGGAGGATTTCAAAGAACTTAAATAAAGCTTCTAAGCAATTACACAAGAAAAACTTAGGCAATTACTCTAGGTGGAACTCAACAAATCAAATGACAATATATTGTATGCTGACATGTTTCCTCCCTTAAAGAATAATTACCTCGTACAAGAAAATATGTATTGCTGCTTATGTGAATGATTTTTCCCATGCTTCCCAAAGCTGATTCACTATATAGGTTTGTAGACATTGTCATCCTTTTTATTGTATGCGTTCTAACTTGATCTAACTGTAAAAGAAATGTGTAACTCAACACAAACTCATTCTGTAGCCCAGTTCCTTTTAGATTACAAGAAACACTGCGCTCCTAGTGTTAAATATGCTTAAACTGCTGGCATTGCACAGTTTTGGAATTTGAGGGTATTTCAAATATAGTAGTAATTGTGGTGGAAGGAAACACTTTTTTTGAGGAAAGTAGATCAGTCCTTAGAATGATCTACTAGACCGTAGGGATAAAAAATTAACTAATGAATAATTGGGTAAAAATGATTTTTAAAAAACCCATATATGTACAAACCAGTGAACTAAGGACTTTCAAGATAAATGCACTTAAAGCATAATGCATCATAAGACTAAGGTTTAGGTTTTCCATGGACCAATACTGAAGTTAAGAAAATAAGAATTGAGAAAATTAAAGACAAAGACAGAAAATACTATTAACAAAATGGCATATAAACTGCAACCGTAATATGCTTTGATCAATTTAAAGTAACTTGTATTTTTAAGATTAAAAAAATAGTATAGCCAAGTCTCACTACATTGTTCTTAATGTATTATTTGTTCCTTACAAGATCATCGTTTTCCTTTTGCAAATGATAGCAATAAAAGTATCATGAAAATATTTTACCTCATTATGGGCCTAGAGGGAAAACACTACACTGGCTTCTCTGAAATAATAATGTTCACCTTTCTCAAGGCTTACTATGCACTGGGAAGATTTCCCCCCTTGGTATTTCCCCACTTCGCTCATCAACCCATTTCTACCACATCCTACACCCCCAAAACTGTGCAGAGGTACCGTATCACAGAAACATATATGCACCACTTTTTGCTTTACTGTTAATAACAGAATTCGAACCCAGGCAAGGTTTAAATCTTTTATCTTTGAACAGTCTCTGATTAGATTTATTTTCAATAAATTAACTTCGACCTCTCTATTTCCCTTGAAGTAGAAAGTAAGGGGCAATACCAAATAAAAGAAAATGTAGCAGAGGTGAATGAATAATCTATTATTTTAAACTGAGAAATCTCTGAGACTTTTAATCCATTAAATGATAACAAAGCACAAGGGAGAAGAAATCTACAAAGTACTTGAAGAAGTCTAAGTTGTTGATTGAATTTGCAGTTGGAGTATTTACTTGGGAAAGGGCAGAAAACAGAACAATACCAAGGTTAAAGCTTCACATCTATTGCATGTTTATCTTGAATAGCATCATGACCTATTCTTCTTCAAGGTAGCTTTTTCTGCAGAAAATATTTGTACTTTTATCATAAAATAATCTCATTACTCATTATGATAAAACCTGCTGGTGGTGCATTTCATTTCACAATAAGAAAGAATAGGAGTCACCAGACTGTTTCTGTAAAAGACCAGATAGTCTAGTAGTTTAGGCTTTGCAGGCCATATGGTCTCTCTTACAACTACTCAACTCTGCCACTGTAACAGAAAAGCAGCCATAGGCAGTTCGTAAACAAATGGGTGTAGTGGGGTTCTAATAAAAGATTGTTTATAAAAATTTGTAATGGGGGCACCTGGGTGGCTCAGTCATTACGTGTCTGCCTTCGGCTCAGGTCATGATCCCAGGGTCCTGGGATCAAGTCCCTCATCAGGCTCCCTGCTCTGCTGGGAGCCAGCTTCTTCCTCTCCCACTCCCCTGCTTGTGTTCCCCCTCTCACTGGCTGTCTCTCTGTCTGTCAAATGAATAAATTAAAAAAAAAATTGTAATGGATTGCATTTTGCCTACAGTCATAGGTTGCCAACCTCTGTAATGGGTACTTTCCTGAAGTGTCCCATATTTATAATTCTGCCAACTCTTCATGACTGATTTAATGTTTTATTTGAAAGTGAATCAAAATATGTTTGCTGCCATCTCTTAGGAACGTTCAATTAAAAATATGTTATATGGGGATGTGTATATCTTTCTGACATAGTACTGTTTTTCCTGTTTTAGGCACCATAATATTTACCATGTACTTATGTTGCATTAATATTAGTTTTTGCTAATAGGTTAACAATAGAAAGATTTTTTTCTGGGTAGAAATATAAAAGATAATTCTATTTAGAAAATGCTAGAGGAGAAAAAATGGAAGAAATCATTGTAACTCCTACTTCTCAACTTAGAGATAAAAAATAAGACTCCTAGTTTGGAAATAAGTTGATGTACTCTTGAGTTGTGACAAAGAAGGATTTGACTTGTAGCTCATGGAACTTTTCTCTTTGTCTAATGATTTGCTTTTAAAATAAATTTTCCTTTGGGGCGCCTGGGTGGCTCAGTCGTTAAGCATCTGCCTTCGGCTCAGGGCCTGATCCTGGTGTTCTGGGATCAAGCCCCACATCAGGCTTCTCCACTGTGAGCCTGCTTCTTCCTCTCCCACTCCCCCCGCTTGTGTTTCCTCTCTCGCTGGCTGTCTCTATCTCTGTCAAATAAATAAATAAAATCTTTAAAAATAAATAAATAAAAAATAAAAAAAATAAAATAAATTTTCCTTTTTTCAGTTGTCTTACTTTAGAAATAGGTGATTTATGTTCATGTTTTATATTTAAGCACATTTTTATTCTTTAAAAAAGTAAAAATACTATTTAAAAATTGCTTAAAGAATCTAAATATTCTTTTAAATATCTGAAATAACCTCCTATTAAACAGAATGACTAATAAATAAACAAGCTCATCTATTTTAACAAAATTATTTTTAATTGTTAATTATCTTTGTGACATTCCACTTCAATGTAATTATAATACATGCATGTTTTTAATACATGATTTATAAGTGAAAATTAATTATAAATATGCCACATTTAAACTGTGCTCATTGTATTTTATTTTTTAAAGATTTTATTTATTTATCTGACAGAGAGAGAGAGAGCAAAAGAGCACAGGCAGAGGGAACAGCAGAGGGAGAAGAAGAAGCATGTTCCCAGCTAAGCAGGGTGCCTGAGGCAGGGCTCCATCCCAGGACCCTGGGATCATGACCTGAGCCGAAGGCAGATGCTTAACTGAGCCACACAGGCACCCCTACTCTGTGCTCATTTTATAGACTAAGATAAATAGACAGGATCTGATTGAAATGCGTAGAGATGTCAGGTACATCAAATGGGTGGTGGACAATCTACCACAAAGAGTTCATGATCGAGCTGGAAGAAATAAGTCTATCTGAGAGCTAAAGCTATTAGCATCAAGCATCCAACCAAGGCGTGATACTCTAATGGAGTCTGAGGGGGAGAAACAAAGAATTAAATAGATAGTGAAAAAAGCTATGGCAGTAGTTAATGAGTGTACCTACTGCTAGGCACTATTAATTACTTTATGCCAAGGATGGAGTTAAACATTTTACATACATTATTTCCTATGTATCTCTCTACAGTCCTATGAGAAAGAGGAAGTGTGGAAACTGGCTTAGAGAAGGCATTCAATGTGACAAAGATCACATAGCTATTAAATGAGGAGTTGGCACTTAAATCTTTATCTCTCTCTAATGCCATTAACAATGTCCATTGCCAACATGCTATGGTAAACAAGGAGAGTACAAGATAGAGGGACAGACACATTCTTTTTGTGGATATCACGTGTTTTACTGGTTTTTATCTCCCTCAAGCTCCTTTGGAAGTGGTGTGCTAATAAATGTTTAAGGATTGGGTACTGTCCTTAGGGGGGACTTCTGTTTGTGGCCTTGGATGACTTCTGAGTTATAAATACTCCCACCATGCTGATTTCAAGCCACAGATCTAAAGTCACATAAAGCAGAGTTGGGACAAGATATGTGTCATCAGCTCCCTCAGGCTGGTACAGCCCACTGCAGTGCAGAGTTGCAGAAGACTTCAACTCAGTGTTTCATGTTTGCAAGTTACCCAGAACCAAAAGGCAGACAGAGCTGATTGTCACAAAATGTAATATTTTTAAAAGCAAGGAGAACAGATAATTACCCATTTCAAAGAGTCATTTGTGAAATAGGGCTTACTAGAAGAATATAGTTTGTTATATTTTGATGGTTTTAGAATGAAGACTCCATTTAACAATATTCGTATTCATAATAGACCTGTAGAACTGTCTATGCTTTGCTCTTGGTTGACAACCAGAAACAGTTAAATGCCACAGACTACTGTTCTCATTCTTCTGTGTTTGGCAAGATAATGGATGTGCACTTATGAAGAACTGACACAGGACATTGTCATCCTCAATGCACTTATTCAAGATGCTCTGCCATTGCTCAAGAGCCATCAATGGATAATTACTTCTTTAGTGGCTCATCTGATTTGGGAGTAAGGATTGGCACATTGTAGTTAACTCTTAGAAGAAGAAACAAGAGCTAAATTTGGACCTGAATTTGGTAATATCCAAGAATTAGAAAATAGTAAACCAAATAATCATTAATATATGCCTTTCAATAGACTTCTATTCCAGTATTTCTCTTTCCTATGTTTCTTTTTGTCTTCATTTTCTCTTATTTCTGGCATCTATTTGTAGCAACTTTCTTTTCTCTTCTTTTCTTTTCTTTTCTTTTCTTTTCTTTTCTTTTCTCTGAAAAGCTTTTTATTCTTCTAGTCTAATGATTATACTTTACTGTCTTAATATCCAATTCCTGTTAGAAGCAAGCCCTCATTTTATTTTTCCACTCACTCTGCAGCAATCTCACACACTTGGCTTTAGTATAAAGCTCCTGGCTAATCACTCAGCCACTCTCTCACACAACCAGCTATTCACAATCAGTACAAATCCCCAATTCAATTTTATTCAATGCAGTTCAATTCAAAGCAGCTCAATTCAATTCAGTTCAACTTACTCTACCACATGTTAGTGCCAATTCTAATTCTATCCTCTTTTTTTTCCCTTTGTCTCTCTCTCTCTCTCCCTCTCCCTCTGTCTCTCCATGGATCATCAAAGCATACATGAGAAATAGATCTGGTAATTTGATCAATCATTCATTTGTCCTTTCTTTAGAAGGTAGTATGTTTACAATTGTGTGCCACTCTTGACTATTTCCCGTTTTCCATACACATCTTACTTAATGCATCAATACTCTTCTCTTTAGCACTTTTAATAATTATTTATTACTTCCAGAAGCGTTCCCTTTCTTTGATCTGCTCAGTGAACTTTCCATGTTGACTCCCAGTGTCAGTTTCTTGTTTTACAAGGACAAGAAGTTACATAATGGTACAATTTGTCATTGAAATAAAAATTAATTAAAGGGTGTTTTTTGTTTCTAACTCAATTTTTATTATGCATGATGACAAAAAAAAATCGGTCATATAAACCTTAGAATTACACAACAGCAAAACATCTGAACTATCCCTACTGTTGTCCTTGTCATAATCCTTTTCTATGTGTCTTTTTTTCTCCCTCTCCGTGTCTTTGTACATCCATCAGATCTTTTTAGTCCTAATGTTCTGACTTGTAGTTTTTATTTTCTGTAAATTGAAAGAATCTGTCTGATATATTTTTTATTGAATGGTTTAGACCAACTTTCTCTGTTTTTGAAAACTCCCTATTTTTATACCATTAGATTATTTTATTTTCTAATTTATACAATCATTAAGGTTCATTTAGACTTCCTAAATCAGATTATATTTTCATTTTTGGTGACTTCTGACTTCTGAAATGTCCTTGGAAAAGTTATGTGTTATTAGTATATAAATTTGTTACTTACTGTTTCACAAACAATCTGAATGATGGACATATTTATATTTGTATTTTATGTAAACCATGGAAGAGTTAGTGAGTGATTATCAGTTAAATATTTACCAGATAGCAGTTGAATTCAAGGCAGTGATATTAATTATTAATAAAAAATGACAGTGGAGTTCTATACCTCTGAGCCAAAGGAAAAAATATATTATATGACTAAATGTAAAGACAGGATGCACTTAAATATTAAATTAAATATACAAATAAAAGGACAGGATAAAGTTTTTTTGTTTTGTTTTGTTTTTTAAGATTTTATTTATTTATTTGACAGAGAGAGAGACAGCCAGTGAGAGAGGAAACACAAGCAGAGGGAGTGGGAGGGGAAGAAGCAGGCTCCCAGAGGAGCAGGGAGCCCGATGCTCGTGGCTCGATCCCAGGACCCTGGGATCATGCCCTGAGCCAAAGGCAGACGCTTAATGACTGAGCCACCCAGGCGCCCCAGGAAAACATTTTATAAGTGCTTTGGTACTTTATGCTTGTCTTAGTCTACTCAAGCTGCTATAACAAAAATACCATAGACCTGATGACTTAAAGAACAGAAGTTAATTCTTTGCAGTTCTAAGATGAGGGTACCAGCATGGTTGGGTTCCGCTGAGAGCCTTCTTCCTTTTTTTGCAGACGGCTCTTCTCACTGTATCTTCACAGGACAGAAAGAGAGCAAGACAAGGCAAGCTGTCTCCTGTCTGTCCTTTGGAGGGTACTAATCGCGTCATGAGAGTTTCTCCCTCATGGCCTGATTACCTTTTAAAGGCCCTACCTCTAAAATACTATCACATTTAGGATCAGGATTCAACATATAAATTGGTGGACAATAAACATTAAATCCGTAGCAATACTTGGTACTTTGAAGAAATACAAATAAACTCTCTCTTAGTTTTCTCACAAGTAGAAGGGGATCATAATGTTTTCTGTCTGATAGCTTTGTCTTGAGGTCTCACAACAAAAATAGAGACAGTGAGAGATACCGCTTCTAACATTCCTTTATGGACAATATAATATGGAGTCATAATTACCATAAATTTTGTAATAAATTAACATCTCTAATTAATGTAGAAGACTTATTTGAAATAAAATTATGCTTTGGAAATTAAAATAAACATTTCCCATAGGGTTTTAGTCTAACCACAATCAGTCCTGGAATATTTAGTTTAAAAATTCCAAGTTTTACTTCTTTGCTTCTATAAACAAATTAGAAAAATAATAAATTAGATAAAGAGAATCAAAGAGAAGATAAATCGAACTACAGTATATGTCATTATTTGATTAAAGGTTATCTAAGATTAAAAAAACACTTCAGATAGAAACAAGTTTTCTGTTAAATAGTGGTGTTTTATCATAGCTCATATGATATTGTGAGGTCAACTTTCCATAAGAAAAACAGTAAGAGGCAGTGTTTGATTCATGATTATTTTCAAGGCCTTCTCTTCCATCTTCCTCTAAAGAATCCCTCCTGACAATATTGAGTCAGTATAGCACCTTTTATGTGTGTGTGTGTTTATGTGTGCAAATTAAATGAAGTAATTTATATATCAAGTGTATAGGACAATATGGGGTGCAGGATAAGTGAGAACTATATTCTGATTCCAAATCCTGTGATCATTCATCACATGATCTCATCCTATTATGCCACTACTGGCATCACGCCTGTGAAAATTTACCTACTTAGAGATCCCTATTTGTATAAAGGCTCCAAATTAAACTTTTTTTTTTTAAATGAAGATTTTATTCTTATTTATCTCACAAAAGTATTTACCTGCTTTGTTTCTCTTCCAAGTAAACTTTAGTGCTTTGATAGTAAGTCAAATTTATAATCAATTTCGGTGAGTAAGAAATTCTTTTTCATATTTTCTTGTGTTTATGGCTTGAGAGTAAAGATAACCATTTTGGTGATAGAAAACAGAAAGCTGATCGCCAGAGTACATGTTTTGAGTGCCCTCTAGTGGTCACTCAGCCCGTGACATTCAAAGCATTTGCAATTAAATACAGCCTAGAAAATCACTATACCGATTTTCAGTAGAAGTTTCTCCTTGTCCAGTCAAGACATTGATCCTCAGAGAGGATAAGTTAATTACTTTTACTACAATTCTTGTAAAAACTCAAATTAAAGCCAAATTCATTAATAGTATTTTAAAATATGTGTTCTTATTTAAATATTTATTATTTTCTTTAACCGAATGCCATTATGGAGAAACCATAAAAAATGATATAACAAATGTCATTTATAGAAACCATAAAAATTGTTATAAGGGTAATTTATTAGCAGATGTGAAGTTCTTTGTTATTTCTTCCATCACTGCTTTCCCTTTTCCCTCTCTGCCTTCCTTCTGACAGCCTTAGAAACTCCTCTTACTGCTGTCTTTATTACTTTTAGAAACATTTATCTAGGTGATATTTTAACATTTACAAGTGCCTGATACTTATTAACAGCTTAATATAATTTGATAAGCTGCCAGAGGAATGATAGATTATCCATTAATGAATGAATGTTTGACTCCAGTCGTAACTGTAAATAAATATCATCCATAAAGCATCCTAATTAGTAATGGAATCTAATTCCTGTTGATTTGTGTATTATATCATCTTTTTAAAATAAATACCTACAATTTTGTTTGGTAACTGATGGACATTCGTAAACCATCATATCTTCATACATTTTGCTATCTGAATACATTTTATGTAAGATTTATGAAAAAGTCCTTACCCCCCCACCCACTGGTTTAGAATCACATATTAAAATGTGATTTAATTACTTTTTGTTTCATATTATTATCCTGAAAATTTTTTGGTGCTCAGTATGGTATTTTAGACATTATTGAGAAAATAAAGTAAAATAAGTGTTCTCACTTTCAGGGAATTTATTTTCCTAAAGTGTTGACAAGATAAATATAATAAATATGTAAAACTTTTTTAAATGTTTCATCATTAGGCTGATATTTTCCCATAAACTAGTTTCAGTCTAAGTGTTCTTTGCTGAGGATAACTTGGCAAACAGGAAAAAGAAAAGAAATGGGAAAATTTACCATGAGTGATAAGTATGATATTAAAATAACCGTATCAAAAATTACAACTTATATTACCATTCTCTAAATGTATTCTTTTCTATAAATGTTTCTTTCAGGAACAACTTTAGACAGGCTTTTGAAGAGTTAAATGATAATGAGAATATTAAGTGAAATAAAATCTCTATGAGCACCTATCAGGATGCTGGATTTACAGAGACTGTGAAATATACATTAGGTATTATTATTGTAACATAACTTAGAAGTAATATATAACTTAAAAAAGAAGGGAAAAATAGAATGATATGTGTGAGCTATATAAAAGTTTTCCATGTGTGTATTTAACACCATATTTTTTATTTTATTTTCTCTTGCTAATAGTCTCAGATTTGAAATCATAAAAACTAGAGAGAGTCAGCCTCCATGGTAAGCCTTGTTTTAAAAATCCACTGCCTTATTTAACTTGGCAGAATTAATTCTGGTCTTATCCAGGCTGTCCAGGTACTATTCCTCTCTTTCTAAGTACATCTTAAAGGATGGGTTAACCTGGAAAAAAGGTATGAGGTAATTATGGGAGGGTTATGTCAACAGTTAGCTATGGAGTTTATAGCTTAATATAAGTACATGCAATTCACAAGTGTTCATGCACAGTTCAGTTTTATAAATGCATGGAAACTTTAATTCCAAACTGAATGACTCATTTAAATATTGTTCACAACACTTTATTGGATAATGTTTTTTAAAGGAAGAGCTATTGCATGTCTAGTCAGTATCCATTCACTTCTGAGCTCAAAGAGAATAATTCATGCAGTAAATGACAAAGAGAAGTACTTACAATTTGCAACATCGTGTGGTATAGTCACTCACTCTAACCCGAAAGATGCGGTAGGTTCTAGCAGACATTTTTGGGGACATAGCAGTACTATAATGAAGTCTTTCTGGGACCTCCATATCTAAAGCTCTTCGGAGGAGACTTGAAATAAGGGACTTTAGAATTTTAATAAAATGATAGATCATATAAAAACAGGCAGTCCTACCACAGGATTTAAGTACTATTCTTACATTATTTATTTGAATCTTCACAATAATCTCATGAGACAGGACATAGATATATGGAAACAAAGGCTTAGTTGGGTAAAGTCATTTCCTTAAGGTTATGCTACTAGTAAGTCATGTAACTGGTGAGTCACATAACTCATTTCTGAGTATGATTGAGCCGTGACCACGTGTATCATTGAATGAAGTGTCTGTGCCGATCAAACTGAACAAATGGCAAATCTCCTCTTTCCTCTGTGTCGTGTACGCGTATGTCACATATATAGTTCCTTTGAGAATATTTAAAATATCCACTGCTTTTTAAAAGTATATCCCATATCCAAAATGCTGGTTGAGAAACGCAGAACCTTAAACAGCATTTTCTCTTCATAGATTGCTGCCAATGGCAATAATATAAATTCAACAATACGAAAGACAAACTACACCAGACAATTAAGGAGATGATTTTACTTGGGTTATTGCAATGGAGAGATTTTTCCTTAATGAGGCATGTCTCAAGGAAGAAGTTGGAAACCTAGATTTTATAAAACCTGGACATCATGAGTGAAGATGGAGAGGGATCTTATCTGGGTCATTGAAGAAGAGTGGGGTGAGTCTTGTCTCAGAGTATGTGATGAGAGGGAGGTCCTTCAAAGTTAAATATTTTGAAACACAAAAGGGGAAAGAGTAGAGGACTTCTTATCTTTGCTGTTCTCCAGTAGCAAGAACTCAAGCAAAGTTCAACATTATCAACACGCTAACACAGTCTCTCTGAACATTAATTTTTTCTGGATTCTCTTCTTACTGTCTCGTTTTATAAATTTTTCACAGTTGAGCTGACAAATAGTTTATCACTGAAGATTTCAAAATACTAAAAATTGTCTAAATTAATTTACCAATAGCTCAAGTTTTTAAAAAAATAGCCTTTCTTTTCTATATTAACCTAAATCATATTGAGTACTATTTAATAATTTAAACATAATTTTCTTTAAAGTACTCCAATCTACTGAGGGATTTAAAAGAAATATGAGAATAAAGAAAGCAAGACTCAATAGCATGAGCTTTCTTTGGGTGCAAAAAAGGGAAATGCAACAGAAATACTAGAAAAAACTTTGCAGATACAAAAGTCGGAAAATGGATGTAATAAAGGGCAATATAAAAACAGCTTTTTGATACTGGTCAAGAAAATCAGTATAAGAAATGTGCTTTTAATTTATGTAATTTAGAGGTTTTATTTTCTGATGACTTCATTTCATTTGGTTTGGTTTTGATTCTACCAGACATAATAGTGGCCAAAAAGACCATGTTATATTTTAAGCAATCAGAACTCTGTCATCTCTAGACAGGAGTCTGTTCTCACTTAGGATAAGATCCTGATGAGGATGGTCTGGGATGGATCCTCTCATACAAATATGCAAAATATTATTTGCTAATGGGCATTTTTATTACTTAAAAGGTATAAAGTTACCCTTTCCTTCCAGGTAGTGTTGTCCGTAAACACTTCCTGGACAGAGAGCAGTCTTAAGCAAATGTACAATAACTGAGGGACATACAGAAATCCCAACTGGGCTAAAAAATGAGTTTGTCTACCTTTGTAATAGTGAGTATCACCAGTTCGAACAAAATGTAGGGGTCCATGGGTGGGTATCGAGCATAATGAGAGAGAAGGAAGGGTGATCTAAATCAAACTTTAATGTGGTTAAAGTTTGATCTAGATTCCCTATATTTTGTTCCGCCAGTATCTGAGACAGATCACCCCAAAGACTTCTGCTCTTGGCTATCTTTGTTTAAATGATTATTATATAGTCACTCAGATCCAAAGCTTGGGTTTTGGTTTTCTTTTCTTTTCTTTTCTTTTCTTTTCTTTCTTTCTTTCTTTCTTTCTTTCTTTCTTTCTTTCTTTCTTTTCTTTTCTTTTCTTTTCTTTTCTTTTCTTTTCTTTTCTTTTCTTTTTTTTTTTTGCCATCCACCAGTAGTGACTTTTCTTATCTACTGTTCTTTAAATGAGTTAGTATCACTAGTTTTACGTCAGGTGATTGTTAAAGCAGACAGTCTGTACGTTTACATACAGACTCTTTCTCTCTGTTGACACTGTTGACTCATGTGCCAACTGAATGCCAAACTCCTAGGTCTGTCACTCTCTACAAGCAGCAATGGCTCCCTTCTGGTTTTACTGACCCCTGTTGTTTCCAAATACAAATAGCCATATTCTTTTTAGTTCTATGGAAAGTCTCTTTTTCCTCCTCTATTATCTCCTACAATGTAATGGGAATGCACTGAAAATGAAGTATATGCAAATGACAGGTGTTAATATGTTAAATTCTATTTTATGCGTGATGATTGGAAACCTTGGTTTTACCTAGTTTTCAAAGCAAATGCACATGCACAAAACATACACACATATCTATTAACTTGTGACAGCCTCAAGCCTGCAGGAGATCAGAACACACACACATACACACACACACAAACCCCACATGCAGAAACCTATGTATAGTATAGTTACATGATGGATGGAAAGCAGGGCCCATAAACATAATATTTTTAAATATAGTTTTAGAATAAGCCACCCAGTTTCAATCAGTGCTGATTTTGTTAAAGCCTGGGAAATGTATCTCACTCTGTTCCACTTGTATTTGCTAATTCAACTGCTGGTGTCACTTTAGACAGCTCCGTTCATCGTGTTGGGTGAATACAGCAGATCAAGGACTTCCTGTATATAAATCCAAAGAAATACTTATTTCACATAAATCTTTTCTCTAAGATGGAGAACAGTAATTCTTTAAAGTGCTTTATTAGTCACCAATATGCAAAATGAAATGTATCATGAATATCTATAATATGATATTACATTTTTAAAAATACTGAACAAATAGAAATTCCAAGAGGAATGCCCCGGACAAGTCTGAAATAAGCCTCATTTTAATACTAACAATTTATTTTAAAATGTCAGCAAAATCAAGTGCAAGAGCACATTCTGAAGCTCCTGTATCTTCTTTCCCAGCCATTAAAACTTCCACCCAACTTCTGCTTCTGAAAACAATACATAACACAGTTTCTTTCTTATCTAATTATAAGTGGAAACTTGCTCATCATCTAGGTGTAAGAAAGCTTAGCGCTAAAGTGACAGATCTTAGAGCATCAAGGAATTTGCACCATGGTCTCTTTCCTGTCCTCTGTCCCCTAGGAATCCTGCTCACAGCCAGATGGAAGAAGCATCTGCTGCTTCACAGAGCCCAGGGACTTCCTGCTCTTCCTCTCTATATACAGATTTTTTACTGTTCCCACTTTCATCAAGAATACCAGATGCTACCAGCCATGACCTTGAGAAGAATTTAATTGGTGTTTAAAAAATACATACATATATATTTATATATATAACATATATATAAAGGATATAAATTTATATATATATGGAAAAACAACATTAGAAACAGAGAGAGGGAAAGAAGGGAGAATAGAAAAAAAGAAAGCAAAAAATAAAAAGAGAATTCTTGATCCAAAGACAAGGTAAGAAATAGAGAGATGGGGGAAGAAGGATGGGAAAAGGAAGAAAGTTTTGCAAAAGACTATTGCTTTTCTGCACCATTTTCTCATGAGAATTACAGCTGCATATATTTTCCAAATTTTCATAACTTAACTTTCCAGATTTTACTTAGAGAAGAAATATAAAGAAATACCATTTTAATCAAGTATCTAGTTCTCTCAAGGTTTGAAAAACAATTGAATTTTCTCTTTCTCCCTCTCTCTTTTTTATATTAACTAATTAGTTAATTAGCTAATACATATTTTTACTGCCATAGTCCATCTGTAAGTATATTGCAAATAGCAGAGTATTGATTTAAAAAAAACACACAGCTTTCTACCCCCTGTGTGAAGACACGATTATTAGGTTGCATTATCTCTCAGCCTTCTTTGCTAATAGCAGATCTGTTTGGCAGTTGTTCCAGAACTGCTGACAAGACATATTATTATCTCTTCAACTTCATCTTCCTCTTCTTTTCTCCCTATGGAAGAAGAACATCTGTGTGCCTTTGAGGGAGTTAAATAAGTTATAACGGATCTCTTGCCTTACAGCTTATTAAGAAGTGTTTACTTTTTTCTACCCTGCTTGTCCTGCAGGTTGAAGATTTGGGCAAGGATCCTACATCAAATGCCGTATCTATTCACTTAGTAGTTAATTCATTAGTTTGTTTAGTCAACACACATTTATTGAGAATCTGCTTGATCTTGGCAATGTGCTTAGTAATTGGAATTCAAGCTAAGGACAAAGGCTTTTCATTTTGGGGAAAGTAATCAAGCAGACTCAAAGTGTGATTTTCTTTCTTCAAGAGCCTTTTAAAATAAAAATTCAAAAAGCAGTCTTATGCACACCTTCTAAAATAGTCTCAACTATCCGTGTGGTATGTATTCTTAAAGCTAAAGCACAAAATAAAATATGTAAGTATATTCTGACTGTATATTATCATTTGGAAACAAGCACTTTGAACATTGAAATATTGTTTTTAAGTTTTAAACAATGGAGTGTAGAAAGCTCTCGTGTACTGTAGAACGAGGTGTGAGTGAGAGGGGTGGAGCCTAGTGAGTAGGAGTGAGGGAAGCAGCTCGATAAGGGAATTTTAAGAATATAGAACTGAACACTGACTCCTTGTGTTTCTGATCTCCAAAGAACAAGCACCACTCTTTGGTAAAGATGAATGTTTTACCAGCAATATTTCCAAGTTATGTCATCTTTCTGAACCTCTGAAAAATGAGAATTACTGATACTACAAAGGTTAAAGCTAATAATGTTATAATCATTGAACCAACCCTGTCAGTCTTCATTATATGATAACGTAGTATAAGGAGAAAAATACAGATATTAAAGCCAGACTGACTAGACATTTAGGAATTCTGTCAACTGAGGCAAATTTATCAATGGCTCTGAATCTCGATTTCTGTGTAAGTAAAGCCTCAAGCAGAGCAAGTCACACAGTAGATGTGGAGTAGAGCATTATTGTAGCAGAGAAAAGTTTTGTTTACTTTTTAAAAAGTCTTTGCATCAGATTGATGAATCTGTTTTTAGGTACCTGAAATTATGAATGACTACATATTTTAAAATTCTTCTGTTTCTGCTTTTCTCTCACTTTTCAGTACTTTGTACTTATTCTCATAGCCCCTTAGAATTTGTCATTCATTCTTTTTTGTTGGCTTACTTGCTTGCTTTCATTAATTCTGTAATTTCAGTTCCTCTCTGTAATGTAGGAAAACATCATTGCCCAGTAACTGTGAGTTAATTGAAATCAAGAGTATATCTTTTTTCTTACTTTTATGGTTCAGATCTATAACTTCACGTCTTGCTAATATTACACACTTCAAGTGCTAGATGATTGAATAAATGAATGAATAAATATCATTCTGAAGTTGCATATGAATAGAAAGCCATTCCAAAGTGTTCTGTGGACAAAACAAGGATGACTCTCAAAAGGTAGAACTCCAGGGGCGCCCGGGTGGCTCAGTCCTTAAGCTTCTGCCTTTGGCTCAGGTCGTGATCCCAGAGTTCTGGGATCGAGCCCTGCATCAAGCCACCCATCAAGCCCCTCATCAAGCCCCGCATTGGGCTCCCTGCTCAGTGGGAAGCCTGCTTCTCCCTCTCCCACTCCCCCTGCTTGTGCTCCCTCTCTCACTCCCTCTCCCCTCTCTCTGTCAAATAAATAAATAATTTTTTTTTAAAAAGGTAGAATTCCAGGCATAATTATAATTCATGTTTTGGAGAAAAAGACACATCTCCTATCATGCCTAATAAATGACAAAATTAGTTTTAATATTGTCTTTGGGTGCGACTATAATTTTCCCTTTATCAGTATGTAGTATTTAATTAGCTTGTGTATAAAATATTAGAATATATTCTTTTAGCTTGCTTTCTTTCGTGCATTTGTTATGTTATTTTATTTTGATCTTTCTTTTATTAATGTATGCAGATGGACCATTTGCTATGTGGAAGGGCTCTTTCAGTTCTGGGTCAGGGTGAACACTAATACCTTATATTATAATTGTTATTGAGATATTTGGTGATACAACACATAATCTTAGTGTTTGAGAAAACTGAGCCTGATAGTAAACCTTGATCAGTACTTTGAAGAAAATCAGTGAGTTTTACATGATCCCATAAATCAAATACAGATTTTTTTTTTTGTTTATTGTATGTGTATTAGCATGATACTTAGAGATAAGAAGACTTGGTATCATAGTAGATGGCAATACTTTCCAAACTGACAGTCAATGAAATTTTAAGCCCTTAGATAAACTCTGAGACATTTGCACGAACAGAAGGATACAGGTATGGCTATAACAGAATCATTGAACTAATTAGAAAAGGAAAATGAAGTTAAGAGATGAATTAGGGCATATTCATACCATAGAAAGTAGTACTCATACCATACTACTGAAATTTACATGCCCGAATTAGCACTAAGTTTATCTACATAGAAAAGTCTCAAAAAGTCAATGACTAATTAGGAAAAAACAACAAGTAGATAAATTATAATACCATTGATATAATTTTTTTTAAAGATTTTATTTATTTATTTGACAGAGATAGAGACAGCCAGTGAGAGAGGGAACACAAGCAGGAGGAGTGGGAGAGGAAGAAGAAGGCTCATAGCGGAAGAGCCTGGGTGGGGCTCGATCCCATAACGCCAGGATCACGCCCTGAGCCGAAGGCAGACGCTTAACTGCTGTGCCACCCAGGCGCCCCTGATATAAATTTTGAAATCACCCTAAACAATAGTGTATGAGTTCTTTATTGTGTATTTGTTTTCATATATCACATTTATTGTTTTGGTATAAATAAGCATGTAAAATTTATTGAGAAAAATTCACTACAACTTCATAGAACATATATTCTGGAATGAGATATCAATGGTTTTCTAGGAATTGGGGATGATGGGTTGACCTCTCATTTCCATACTTTACTGATTTACTAAAAATATAATTGCAGCAGATTATTAATATGTGATTAATTGGGTTTTGTTTAATGGGTTATATTATTCTACATACTGTTTCAATATATGTGGTAACATAATTATATAAAAAGTGAATAGTAAGTGAAAAGGAAGAGACAGGAAATGCAGACAAATATTTGATTTTACTTTTGCTGAGAAAGGGAGTAGCTAGAGTATCATAGAGTAATGTAGCATGAAGTCAAGACAGGTCTCATGTGTCAGGTTTCATGTTTACTCAGCCAAGGAGAAGCAGGACAATAGGGCATGTGTGGTAGCTGTATTTGCCGTATTTTGAAAAGTGAATAATTAAACAGGAAGGCACCTGTAGAACACATATCCAAGTTGCGGTTTCCTGACTGGTGATGTCTGGAAGACTAGTACCCAAGAGAGACACTCTGAAAAGCGTCTCTGCCAAATTAGATTGAGGCGTTCTATAAATTATTAGTGCGTAGTATTAGTGAATCTTTTGCAATCATGGAGAGCATCAAGGAATTTCAGAAATTAAGAATACATATTAGTGTATTAAAGACTATGCTGTAAAGATGCTGTAGCTTTTTTACTGGGATAAGTCAGTAAAAACGTTTCATCATGTAGAACTGTTCCTCGTTCTGTAAATGCCAAGTTCTTTCTTACCTTTATCATTTTGTACAAGTTGTTCTTCTGCTTACATTGTCATCCTGATTTGTGACCAAGTGAATTCTTAGTCATTGTTATACACTGAACACTCTTTCCCTTTCTCTGGTCTCTGCTTTTTTGTGCCAGAATAGCCATGTCTTTTCTGTCCTCTCATAACATTTGGTGCTCTATAAATAATTATCACGCAGTATTTTCATTGTGTTTTTCAGTTCCATTTATTTGACTTATAATTCCAGTGTATATGCTACTCTTCTTTTCATTTTTCTTCTGGATGATAAAGTACAGTCTTGTATACACCTCAGGCGTCAATAAATGTTTTTGTATGAATTGGTAAATGGCTTTGGATGTTTCTGAGTGAAAGTGGTAGATGAAGCATTTGAAGGAGAACTCATTACACAAGGAGAGTCTCTCAAAGGAAGGGAGAAGCAGCCCCAGGGCGGGATTTTAATAAAGTCTTTCTTTGAAGTAATTTATAAGGAAAGAAGAGTAAGTGACGAAGATTTAGAAGATACAGACTAAGGACATCATAAGATAGATTGCTATTATAAAGAACCGGATTGAAAAAGCCTACAGAAGAAAAAGGTAAAAATTATAAAATCTCACAGAGAATTAGAATAGAATAATGACGAGAGGGAGGTCATTGATTTTGACAACAAAGAAGTTACTGCTGATTTTATAGCGAATATTTTTGGAAGCATACTAAAGATAAAAGCTAAATATCTAAGCATTGAAAAATGAAATTTAGGTGGAAAGAGATAAAGATGCATAGATGTAGATAAGGCCGGGACATTGGGGAGGTTCAGGCTGATATACTGAGAAATATTCATAATCTGTTTCAAACCAAATGGTATTTTTGTCTGATTTTTTTCACATTGGAAGTATAAGCATTAATAGAAGACGATAATGAATTTACTTTAGTTATGCATTTTTAAATTGTGTGGTAAGTAATAAGTCAAAACATACTTCCTTAATTTGTAATTTTTTTTAATGATTTTTTATTATATTATGTTAGTCACCATACAGTACATCCCCGGTTTCCAATGTCTTAATTTGTAATTTTTTGTAATTGAAAAATTATTCATTATTAGTGAATTCCCAACATTAAATAGTTATCAATATTGAATGCCATTCTGAATTCAACACTGAAACACTGAATTTCATCCTCCTATATCCAGTTTCAAACATCATCTCCCATCTCTTATGGTTTGTCTTAGAGATATCTCAAACTTAACGTTATTAAAAGTTAGCACTTGAGTTTTTTTCTATCTATAACGGTTCTTCCTCCACATGATGTCACAATGTACTCTGTTTTGAGCAACAACAACAACAACAACACAATTGAGTTATTCCTGATTCTTTTCTTTTCCCTCACCTCTGTGCTTTAAATCCATTAGCAGTTTTAATTGGTGCTTTTTTTCAAAACATATTCTAAATCTTTACACATCTTTCTATTGTTATCACTGTAATTCAAGCCAGAGTCATCTCCTGCCTGGAGTACTGCAGGAATCCTTTGTCCTCCCTCGTTTATTCTGCTCTTCCGTACTATTTATTCTCTACACATGTAGCAGAGTTATCATTCAGTAATATATATCAACTCATTATTTCTCTGTTTAAAACCTTCAAAGGCTTCCCACTAGAAAATAAGAAGCCTTCCTTGCTAACCTCAGCTTCTACTCTCCACCTCACTCATCATCCACGTGGTGCACTAGTGTTGATCCTCATAAAAGACTGCAGACTCATTCATTTCTCAGGGGTTTTCCACATGCTAGTCCTACTTTTTTTCTTTTTTTTTTTTTTTGTCTCTCCACTTCAGACTATAAGCTCCATTGGACCAGAATATTCCCCGTATTAGTTACCCTTTATGATTAGCACTGCACCCAGACCCAGGGCTAGAGCATTTTGTGGAATTTTTGCTTCCAGTAATGCGGTGCTAGCTTACTTCAAAGCAACTATTTCACCACCAAAAGCAAATAGAATAGCTGAACACAATGTAAAAAAAGGAGGGGGTGGAGAGGGGGATGGCGGGCTTATGAAAAAGCTTCTAAAGCATAAAGACTTAAGGGATCAAGGTAACAGAGAGTGGGGCAGCTGACAGAGGAAATCTTGACTTTTGATCCTGATTCTCCCCCTCCCCGAGTATGTGCCAACCTGAGAGTATGCTTTTTGAGAGACTTACTGATAAAACCAAGATTTCTATCATTTTTTGCTATTGAAGGGAATTATAGTTTAAGGCCAGAGAAGAGAGAACTTGTAAGCACCATGGGCTTCCAATCTGAACATGAAAAAGATCACATTTGTATAAGTAAGATATATACTAACTCTCAAAAAACTTATGCCCAGCATTGCTTTGAATCAGCTCAATCTCTGATTAATTCAAGAGATTGCCATTCAGCTATCTTCCATAAGGAGAAGGTAAATTCTTTATTGAAGAACATAGAGCAATGTGCAGGACTGTGGGACTCAACTTCTCAGTCTCTGTTTCATTCCAAAACCTCTCTATTCAATCAACAACATCCAGACAAGCAAAGTATAGGAATGAATCAGAAACAATGAGGAAAGGGTAGCAACAGACCCACTGAAGATCAGACGCAAGAGGGATCAGAAAGGAACTTTAAAATGATTTTAACTAGAAATTCAATTAAGTTCAGTGACATGAAGGAGAGTATTCGTAGAAAGTGGAAACTATTATAAAGTTACATCGAAACTCTAGAAAAGAAAAATTTAATAACAAGTCAAGAATGCAGTATATGGGTTTAACAAGAAATTAGAAACATATGAAAAGAGAATTAATTAATTGGAAGATTGAAAAAATAAAAGGTATCTTTGAAAACAAGGACAAAAGAAAGAACATGTAGAAAAGAGTATAAAATATATATTTATTTGGAGTCCCAGTAGACCAGGAGCAGAGAATGAGGCAGGAAGCAATATTTGAAGAATTAATAATTGAGTAGCTCCTGTAAATATATCAAAGAATATAATAATGACATGGTACAAAACTTTAGAATAAATACAAGTAGAACTGTACCTTAAGTCACACTGGAAAAGTGAAGTAGACCAAAGAAAAACACGAAAATCTTAAAAGCAGCCAAGATGGTGGGAGGGACATAGTACTTTAAAAGGAACAAGTCTAAGACTGACAGCTGACTTCTAAGTAGAAACAGTAAAACATAAAAGACAAAGAATGATGCCTTAGAGCATTTAAAGAAAATAACTACCAACCCAGAATTTTGTAAACTATAAATATATCCTTCAACAATGAAAGCAAATGATGACATTTTTCAGGCGTCCATTAATTGAGATAATGTATCACAAGCAGAACCACATTTAAGAAAATGCTTCAGGCAGTAAGAAAACTACCCAACAAGGAAATCTAGAAAAACAAGAGAAGTAAAGGACAGAGGACAGAGTAAATACAAGGGAAAAAATCAGTGTCTTGTAGGGTTTCAAATTTAGAGTTAAGATACCAAAAAAAAAATGCTATCATAAAAACAATTATCATATGATCTCGCTAATATGTGAAATTTAAGAAACAAAACAAAGGATCATAGAGGAAGAGAGGGAAAAATCAAACAAGATGAAATCAGAGAGGGAGACAAACCATAAGAGACTCTTTTTTTTTTTCTTTTAAGATTTTGTTTATTTATTTGTCAGAGAGAGAGAGCAGGAGCAGGGGCAGAGGGAGAAGCAGGCTTCCCACTGAGCAGGGAGCCTGATGTGGCATTCGATCCCAGGACTGTGGGATCATGACCTGAGCTGAAGGCAGAAGCTTAACTGACTGAGTCACCCAGGCATCCCCCGTAAGAGACTCTTAATCACAGGAAAAAAACTGAGGGTTGCTGGAGGGGAGTGGGTGGGGGGGATGACGTAACTGGGTGATGGACATTAAGGAGGGCACATGATGTAATGAGCACTGGGTGTTATATACAACTGATGAATCACTGAACTCTACCTCTGAAACTAATAATACATTATATGTTAAATAATTGAATTTAAATTAAAAAAATAAAGATATTTTTTAAAAGACTGTCTTTTAAAAGAGAAAAATGAATTGAAAGTGTTCTAAGATCCTTTTATTTTATGGGAAGTTGCAGATATAATAACACATGCTAGATTTTTAATAAGTCTGATATATACAAGACTTTAGTAAGTCAAGGATTCATGTATAATATTAAGTAACCATGAAAAGATTTATTAAATAATATATAACTAACAAGCTAAGAGAGAAAACCAGTGAAATAATAAAAGAACATTTAATTAAGTCAAAATAATACAAGGAAGGAGATCAAGAGTAAGAATAAATAGGAGAGCAAGAATAGTTGTGGCAAACTTGAAACCAAATACATTAGTAAATATATTAAATATATATTAAAATTTAATCTAAAGAAAGGTGTTTGTAATTGATTAAAAACACAGATATTTGTTGCTTACCGTAGAATACTTTAAACATAAAGATAAAAAAAAAAAAGCTGAAGCTGAAAGGACAATAAGGATGGCACCATGTCAACCCTAGCTGAAGGAGTGTGTGGTGGTTCTTTTGGTGGTAGAGTTTAACCAAGTAGTGACAGCAGACGTAAAAAGGTACATTTTGTAATAATGAAAGACTCAACCTAAAGAAAAGATTTAACAGTTCATAATTTTTCTTCTTCCAGTAAGGAGAACAATGATATTTTAATGAAAGTTCTTTCAAATCTGTGAAGTGCACATGAAGTAAATGCTTTTATTCTTTCCATAGGACAGATTTCCAAACAATGATCACGGTGTTTAGGGTAATAAGATGCTGGACAGATATGTAACCAAAGAATGCTATAACATACCAAAATCCCATTAACTATATATCAAGTGCAGATTACTCTAGACCTCAAGTGAATGATGTTTAGAGCTACATGTCTAAAAACAAGACATTATTACAGTAGTCAAGTCCATAAAACTAGAAAAAGCTATATAATGAAAAGGCTGTTCCTAAACTATAAAATAAGCATATGTGGTAGACAAACCAATTTTATATTTGAAGCAGCTTGAAGCACCAGCACATTGTCAGGGACCTGTAGAGGGGTCGGCCATTGGCCAAGGCATCTGAGAGCAGAGGGGGATCTCTGTCATCATCGACTTCACCTTCTTGTTTTATAGATGCTAAAATGGAGGCCCAGAGAGATGAAGTGTCTTGTCCAAAGTCACAAGACACAGGGATACAAAATTGGCTAGAAAACAATTCAAGGCTAGGATCTAGGCCACCCAACTCTAGGTAACTACTCTATTTAAATCTACATATAATTCTATTTGATTCATGTATTTTTTCCTATTAACAGATCTACCATAAAAGAAAACAATTCATAACACACACCAGTATTATATTTTATTGAGAAGGACTGACATGTACTGTAGTTCATTTCTTGGGCCTATATAGATCTTTAATCGATAGTTGGAGTGATCAGATGATACTTATCTTAGTTGTAAATTGGCTGAGAAGAAGGTATCTGAAGACAAAGTTAAGCACATCCTCTACTACCTACAATAACCTGTGCCTCAAAATTACTAAGTTATTGGTATAATTTTTTTAATAGTTTAAAGGCTAGTAAAGTATTAAAATAGTACAGAGAGAAAGCAAGTCAGGTCCTTCCTTTAAAAGATAATTATGGCACTTTCCTTTTAATAAGATAAAGAAATGTAAAACCCTGATTCTTTTTAGAAGAAAAAGTAACTAAAATCTATAGCTTGTGAATGACCTGGTATAGAGTGTTTTGTAAAATACTTTGGAGTCATGAAATTTTGTCTAGCATATCTTGCCATGGTCCTAAGGCCCCAGTTGGACAGATTTATGCACTAATGCACTAATGAACATATAAGAATGAAAAAAGAAAAAAAAAAGATCACTGTTAACAGAAGAAGCCCACTAAAGACAAAAGTGTAATGAAAATATTTAAATAGCTTCATAGATATGAAGCCAAGAAGTTGCATGTATATATGTGATTAAGTGTGTCTTTATAGCGGTAGCTAGAAAAAAGCAACATACTGGGCATCTGCCCATTATCATAAACCAGCTGCTGCAGAACAGTTAAATTGTGGTTCATAAGTAGAATAAGGTCTGATAAATAAAAGTGACTTGTGTATATCATATATGTATATTTTTTCACAGAGACATCTAGTCATAAGTAAAGCAACATTTAGCTACAATTTTCCCCATTGGGTCCAGCATCAAAGGATTTGATTTCACTTTTCTTGAACATGCCCTATACCTAGTTAGGAAGTTACATGACATTTATGCTCCTAGTCTTTATGATATCTGACCAGCAAAAATAAAACGAATATCTCCCGAGACCTCAAATCCATTCCTTATCACTGCAAGCATACATATTAACAAATAGAGAACAAAACATATTTGTTTTCTGTTAGGTAAAAGAACATAATTTAGTACTAAAGGGTAAACTATGCTTGCTACTGAAAAGGTGCACATATACCAAAAAGGCATAATAAAATTTCATGAAAATATTTAATCAGGTGCATTATAAACATTTAAAGAAACGTGTTAAAAAGCAGAGTGAAAGGGAATTCTGGCTGGCTCAGTGGGTTAAGCCACAGACTCTTGATTTTAGCCCAGGTCATGATCTCAGGGTCATGAGATCAAGCTGGCATGGGCCCCTGCTGGGCATGGAGCCTGCTTGGGATTCTCTTTCTCTCTTCCTCTGTTCTTCCCCACCCCACCTGTGTGCTCACAAGCTCTCTCTCAAAAAAAAAAAAAAAAAAAAAAAAGCGCCTAAGTGTCTGACTCCCTTGTCTTTATACATTTCTTTCCCACCATGTTCTGCCCACTTGGGGCTGGGGAGGTGAATACCACCTCTGGAAATAGATGTTCTAGCAGGAGAGAAAAGGTAAAAGGCAGGGCAAAGAGAGCAAAATCACAAATTTTGGCTAAGGAAAGAAGCTGGTTTTCACACATTCCTGCTCCTCTTTGGGCTGGGCTCATATGCACTTTGTCTCACTCCAGACAGTAGGGTGGACGTTTCAGAGGTGTCCACTCCTCATCCAGAGAATATAAGCCCCAGGGCACAGCTGCCCGGAATCCTCCCTAGGGCTCTTCTCCCCTTTTCTACACTCAGGATAACTGAAGCCCAAAAGGCCCTCTTGTGACTACCTCATAAGAGGGCTTTTAGTTCAGTTTTTAAATTTTAATTGGTACAGTCGATTATAGCCTAAGAGATCAGCAAGATTTCTTCATTACTCAGTTAAAATGAATACAATCTTTAGGATGTTCTTTACTTTTTGTACTATTACTATATGAAAAAAATTTATTCTACCTACATACAAAAGTATAATTTCATAACTTTTTAATGCAATAAATGATTAGGATCAAAGTATATATAGGAAAAAATGATAGAGCTCAAAGAAGAAAGAGACAGATGCACAACCATCCTAGGATGATTTAATTTGAACATTTTGATCTCACTGTAATATGCTACAATAAACAAGGTTTTGATACAAATATGATTGGATGTTGGGGTGCTTCAGTGTGGCTGTATAAGTTTGGGAAGATAGGCAGTCTTGGATTAAGACGTCCTTGATACAATATACCATAAGGAGGAGTTCCTGCTTTTTCCTATGGGCAATGAAGCTCTGGAAGGGATTTTTTTTTTTTTTATAGAAATGACATGATCATATTTGCTTTAAAAGATTACTTTTGCAATAGTATGTAATGTGTATTGAAATGAGGCAGTCCAGGAGTGAGAGATACAGACACGTAGATATTGTAATAATTTTTTAATAAACCTGTTTTGAAAACAGAAAAATATTTTAGTGCTATCTGATTAACAGAATTGAAAAGACCTAATTATTGATTGGATAATTGGTTTGAGAGAGAAAGAAAAATCAGGATTGGAGATGATTATAGTGAGTTCGGGTAAGGACATATGAATAAGGATAAATGAAGCCAGGGGATGCTTGGAAGTGAATGTTTAGTACATAAATAATAAGTGCCTACTCAGGGTTTAGCAATTAGCTATATTCTACTTTATTTTGTTGCTATTGTAGTTGAAATGGTAAGGAGTAGAATACACATTATCAGGGTAGCTATATTTAGGCAGTTACATCACTCTAGAAATGTAATTTGGGTTGTTCAAGAAAAGACAAATACTACAAGTTAAATCTGTCTATTATCAATATATATTTTTAATTGTTTTCCATTCTTTGACCTCATACACACTAAATATGTGTACTTCCTCATGATGAGGGATAAAATGTGGGTAGCTAACTTGCTGATATCTAGTTGTTTTGATAAGCTGGCTGTTTGAAGAAGGAAGTTAAAAATAGAAGGTAAAAAAAGTCCTGCAATTTTTTTGAATATTTTCTATATGCATTTCATTATGTTTAGGACATAGTTTATACTTATGACAAGATCAGGAAAGCTCATTTTATGTCACTAAAAAGGTAACGCTGGGCTATGCTGAACAGTTGTACATTTTTCCCCGCTTGAGTTTATTCCTAGGATCTTTCCTTATTCATTAAATGTATATAGTCTTAAAAATAATGACAGTGTAAAGGAATGCCTCCTACATATGAACTATTTAATTAAATAAAAATAGCATTTTACTTTCAAATATTATTTCCCCTGTTCCCATTTTCATGGAATTTTTTTCCCAGTTATTTCCAATACCAGAGGTCTTTAAGTTGAAACATTAAAAAATTACTAATGTCTTGAAGTATTTCTAATGGTTGTGCAAAATCACTACTGAGCACTTAATTTTTTAAGAAATTATGAACACTTAATCATGAGAGCATAATGTAATATCTGCCATATTAACTTTATGAGCCTAAAAGGGAGATAGAGAGAGGAAAAAAAGTAAGAGGATTTAAGTTTTGTGAAGAAAGACTTAGTCTTCGGTAGTCCAAGATTTGGGAAACACGTTTGAGTTGAGGTGTCTCTCTTTTTTCAATATCAAGGAATATAATTTCTCTGGTAAGAAATCAGCCATTATTTTTATTCTACTAGTTACAATGAAGCTCTCCTTCGCGTTGAGGCTGTCTTGTAACAGCTTAGAGAAAATGAATTCAACCTCTTCAGTTTGAGGCCATTAAAACATTTCAGTACAGAAGGAAGTGAGATGGGCCTTCATGAATGAACCTCGGTAATATCTGCTGGAACACTTTTAATGTTAGCTAAAGTGCATTCCTGTGTATTTCCACTTAAGCCATCTGCCAATCTCAATGCTTATTCCTGAGGGAGGAAAACTTCCAGAGCTATTTTTCATTTAATTTGCAGGGACATCCTGTTTAGGTACTTATCAAAAGAACAGAAGAATTGATGCCAAATACCACAAACTCTGGTTTAGAAAACTTAATGGGTTGGACCAAAGTAATAATGTACATTTAAAAGGAACTGTAACTTACTTTCTTTATATTTAGTAAATACTCAGAAAGTATGGCTGTTTAGGCATAAATGCTTTTTAAAAATAACTGTGCCTTGGTCTCTCTATATATTAAGCGATTTCTGGAGGAAAAAAAAATGTTGTTAACCTTTCACGGGATGGTGGCTAAATATTTTAGTGCCCTAGAAACATGATCCTTTGCATTCCAAGATCATAAAATGAAATTCAAACAGCGATTTCTTTTGGAAAATAAATGATCTAACCTAAAGATCTTTTTATCATATGTAATGAATAGCAAAAAAGCAATCTATTAAAAAAATGCAGTACCTATCTTTTTTCTCAGTGTTTCACAAACATTCTTTGTATAGTAAATATTTAGTTTAACTCTGTTTTATTCAGTTTCACAATTTAACTGAAGAAATACCCTGTTTAACTCTCAATATTACTGTTTTAAAAACACAGTATAAGATAAATGTAGATATATTTTGATTTTGGAGAACTTTTTATTTGCATGACAAAAAAAGAAGATCCAGTGAAATCTTTGTATTTTATTGCATTGGGACAATAAATTATAACCTGATTATGTAACTTTTTTAGTTCAAAAACCTTATAACACATTATCCTTTCTCTTATGTGCTCTACATAGAGATTTGCGCCGAACAGGTTAATGGAAACCACAGTTAAATAACATTTTTAAAACATTTGGTCATATTGGGTAAACTTCACCACTCATTTTCGTTGGCACTGTATAAGCAAAACATCCAGTTAATTTTTTTCCTTTTTTTATTACATTGATTATGTAATTTGAGTATTGAGACACACAGGACTTTACTGAGCACTTCTTCAAGTTACACTTTACATGTAGGTCGAATATGTAGCTACTTAAGCAACGTTATTCCAGAGGTTCTACTTCAAGGTCAACGTTCCTATTAAACATCATATTACTATACCTTATTTTTTTATTCCTAAAGTTTTAAAGACTTTTTAGACCTTAAAATCTCCCAAAGTATCAATCTCTTAAAAATGTTAAGAATACAAGGACATTTTCCTGTGTTTATTTAATAAATTAAGATTTAGAGAAGCCCTATGCTAAATAAAAAGGTAAAACTTAGGCTAAGTTGGTGCTCCTGACTCCCAGTCCAGTGACCTTTTCTTGGCATACTTCTGGCAATTAACATAGTAAAGTCTTACCTTTGCTTCCTTATAGGGAAGATTAATTGGAGTGGACCAGATGGGTCAGGATATGGTTTCTCTAGTGAGACTGGGTCGTACAAAACAAGGGAGAGACATTCAGAAATAAATCCTATTGAAACACACAATGAGTCCTAAGGAGAAGTACTTCTGTTCAGAAGCTAATCACAAATGTAAGAGAGGATTAAAAAAAAAAAAAAAAAGGAAAAAACAGCTTGAATTCCAAATGGATCAAAGACCAAGAAAATTACAGGTAACAAAGTGCAGATAAAGAACAGTCTAGTATCAGATTCATAGTAATTTCAGAACCAGCATGACTTACTCACACTCTCTAGTCTATTTTCAATGGATATGAACCTGAGATAGTGAAGCTGTTCTATGTATTAAATGTAGAAATGGAGAATAACCAGATTGTACAATGGTTGTACAATTATAGAAAGAGAAAACAAGTTATTGGTTGTCAGTGGTTAAAGAGGGTGTGGTGGTGGGAGGAAGTGGGTGTGACTATAAAAGGGCAACCTTTGGGAATCCTTGAATTGATGGAAATATTCCGTATATTGACCGTGTCAGTGTCAATCTAAATATACTGGTTGGGATATTGTACTATAGACTTGCAAGATGTTAACATTGAGAGAAATTGGGTAAGGGACATATAGGATCTCTGTATTGTTTCTTACAATTGTGAATCTACAATTATCTCAGAAGAAAAAGTTAAAAAAGTTGATGTATTCACAATGGTACTAGGTAGGTTAATATACATTCTTTGTAGGTATGTTACTATATATTCCTTACTTTTGATAGCTCAAGTAGACAACAATTTGATATAGTATGCATAATCTTAATTATAAAATTGACAAATTTATTATAATTATATAATTACCTATAATTAATAAATAAATAATAATTGAAGTATTAACCTGAATTGTGTATTTTTATAGATGTGTATCAAACCTTCTACCTTGTAACAAGTGAGCATATGACCTCTACAAGTGCCTAGAGAACATTAAAAAATAAACCTATATGACACACAAAAAATATGCTGTGATAAATCCATAATGCAACTGTATTTTCTGTCTCTAATATTATAAAATTATCTGTTAATAGTTAAGTGAGTTATAAATGTTAATACATTCTCAAATAATTCTTGGAGAAAAGAGAAAATCAGGAGTATAATCAGACTAAGTAGAAAACAAATACATGTATATATTGTAACATAAACATGTATAATATATGTAATATAGGAAAAAGACATATAGGATATAATAGAAAGTAATCTGACATTTACATAATATATTGCGAGGCTTTCAGAATGCTGTCATATCTCTACTCAAAGCCATGAATGCTCCCAAATTAAAGAAAAGGCATTGAAAATACATAACTAAGCATTCAATAGGGATGCCAGAAAAGAGCAACAAAGCAATCCCAATGGTGATAGCAAAGAAAACAAACATTAATGAAAAGAATAATGGAAAAATAAATTCATAAATTCAATAACAGTTTGTTTTCTTTTTTTACAAAAAACTTGAAGGTCAAATTAGAAAAAAGAAAACAAAACATTTATATATAAAAGGTATATAACCATTAATTCTGAAACAAAAGTAAATACAAAGCAATATCAATTGCAGTTCTAGTCAAGTTAGTTTAAAATTTTGGCCTCATCACTATTTTACAAGATTATAAAATTACTAAAACTGAACCAATAGAACGAAATTTGACTTGATTCTCCATTAAACATAAATAAATGTGGCAGAGGCTCATATTACTAGTAATCACTTTTAATTTTCCAATAAATAGGTAATTACTATACAAAATTTTTACTATTATTTTCACCTTTTATTACTCACAATGAATATCACATTATTAAAAAATGATAAATTTATACCATTACAGTTAAAATATATTTTCCTTGGATAGTTGAAGTTATTATGGTTTATTCAGGCTAAACAAAAACAATAACAAAATCTTCAACCACTGGGAATTAGAGCTGTTATTTTTAGTTGTTAATGAGGAAATTGAGAGCAGCAAAAGTAATATAAATATTTTCCTGCTTATTCTATTTCCAATGTTGTGAAATTCCATAGAATATGTTTTTAAAAGCAAAGCGCACTATAAACAGCCATTGGCAATGGCCTACAGTTTTCTTGATGAGTTACCAGTGAGATTGAACTCCTCAGGTAAAATGGAGTCAGTTGTATCCAGCAGAGATCTGAAGCTCTTCACACATCTGGAAAAATCTGGGGAAGAGTTAATAATATTACAACTTTTTAGTAATTACACTACCCACCTCTTCAAAAATATTAAAATCGTAGTATACAGTGTCAATTTAAGGAAGCTTAAATCTTACTTGGTAAGCATCCTTCACCGAAGTTTATAATAACTTTCCTATAAGAATACAATACTTAACCAAATAAGGTGTCTGGTTTGGGTTTCAGTTTATTTGGTTTTTAATGAATGGATGTCCAGCACATTTGTTCCTAAGGCTGCCTTTCCTGCACTCAGTTGCTTTTGAACTTTTGTCAGAAATCAGTTGGGCATATTTGTGTGGGTATTTCTAGATTATCTCTTCTATTCCATAGGTCTATATTTCTGTCCCTCCACCAATACTACATATATTTGATTACTTTGATACTTACTGTTTTGAAATTAAGTAAACAGAGTTCTCTCACTCTCTCCTACATTTTCAAAATGGGTTTAACTACTCTTGTTCCTTTGCTTCTCCGTATTGATTTTAGAATAATCTTGTCTGCAGACAAACAAACAAACAAACAAAACCACACACACACACACACACACACACACACACACACACACACACCCCAAAACTTGCTGGTTTGGATAAAAATCATTTTAAACCTGGGGCACCTAGGTGGCTCAGTCGTTAAGCGTCTGCCTTCAGCTCAGGTCATGATCCCAGCATTCTGGGACTGAGCGGCTTTAGGCTCCTTGCTCAGCGGGAAGCCTGCTTCTCCCTCTCCCACTCCCCCTGCTCGTGTTCCCTCTCTTGCTGCCTCTCTCTTTGTCAAATAAATAAATAAAATCTTTTTAAAAAATCATTTTAAACCTATATAAATATCAATTGGGGGGAACATTGACATCTGTTCTCTGTTGAGTCTTCCACTCCATGAACACAATATGTCTGTCCATTTGTTTAGATCTCTGATTTTCTTTTATCAGCATTTTGTAGCTTTAACATAGGTTTTATTAGATTTACATCTAAATAATCACCTTTTCTTTTTTTTTTGTTTTTTTACTTAAAGTGGGGGAAAACTTTTTTTTTTTTACCTTGCACATCATGAAAAAACAACAACAGGAAGATGGTGCGTCAGATTTGGTCCATGGGCCATAATTTGCTGTGCCTTTATGTAGACATCAACCAAATTAAAAAATTGAAGAAATGAGATGATTTATTTGCTGAAGTGAGCATTTTTCTGCTGTTTATTTAAAATGAACATAGAAAATTTCCATTTATGACAAGTAGGAGACATTATTGGCATGTGGAGCTATAGAGAGAAGGAAACAGAATTAGCAAGAGAAACTCTTGGTTTAATTTGTGAAAGAAGATTTATGAGATACCATTTAGAGGGCGTTCTTTGTAACTAATTTGGGGTATAAAGTATTTAAGATGTTCTTTGGATAAAATAAAAAGATACAGTCACATTTCTCTAAATTTGAATGTAGGCAATTCCTATTGCAGTGGAATTCTTACATAAAGTACGCCCCTCCCCCAAGATTTCCAAAGTCTTAAACAATAAGCTGAGAGACATCTTCCATTGACAGCATATGCCCCATTTTCCTTTGTTCTATTTCCATGTTCCTTTGTTCCAGGGTTTTTTTTCCCCCTATTTTCTAACCACCGTGATTTGAGAGGGGCAGATTATCATTTAGTCTATACGCACCTTGTCTCTTCAGCAATTATTGCAAGTCTGCCTTCAGAATTACTATTTGGAAAAAGTTATTATGTTTGAGAACATCTTGGTAATTATTCAATTTATTCTCAATCTTCATTAAATCAAACAAATGAAATCTCAGATCAGTCCAATAGAGTCTCAAATTAAATGCTAGAAGTATACCTGAAGTAATGTAATGATTATAGGATTTCTGTGGCTTTTTCTGTTTAGTTTTGGGGGTTTTGGCGGGCTTATACCTGTCAATAATTAAACTAGGGGCTTGCCTAAAAAAGATGCAAACCATTTAAACCAACATTTCACCTTAAATAGCTAGAAGGTAATTGTTAGGAAGACATTCTTGTGATTGTATTTTTTTCAATTTTCATATGTATATCCAAAGGACTGAGCATCAAATACGTTAATATACCAGTGTTAGGTTAGACTTTTGTTAAATGGGACACAAACTCGAGGAGCAATTTTCAGCAACTTCATAGTTACATATAGCATTACATTGTTGAGTAATACTATGTTGATTTAGTCATAATAGCCAGATTAAGAAAACAATGTAAACCCAAATTCATTCTTTTGTTTTTATTTTTGCTTTATAGAAACAGAGTATTAACTTTAAAATGTGTATTTTGCAAGCTATATTCATTTTAGCAAATAAAGATTGTCCCTTTTTAACATGTTCATAGTTTATTCAAGAATTGTAATGTATCCCACTGTATGATTTAATGTGTTACCAAAGATAATGATATAATCAAAATATTACTTATTATTTTCCATTATTTTCACTACTACTATAAGTGGTGATAGAAGAGAATTCATCAAGAGATAGTGGAAGTTTGTAACTGATTAGGAAATAGTGGAAGAACACCTAAGTAGGTAATTTTTAAAAAGGACATTAACCCACAATTGTGAAAAACAGATGTATTTGTAAGTTACCTGCTGACTGCGACGCCGCCTAGTGGTTTAGCTGCTCGCTAACCAGGACAAATCAAACAAACCAGAAAATCTCTAGTCTTCTCTATAAAGTCCACTTGGTTATTTATTAAGCAGCATATCAAATTTTTCAAGATTTTTTCCAGTGGTACACGAATAAAGAAGTAATTGTAAGTTTAGAAAAAATCACATTAAAAATATCTGTGCAATTGTGTCAGACTGAAAGGGAATGATAAATAAATTCAGCAACATGATTTTTTAATTCTTTTTTTATACTCGTGCTTTCCATTATTGTTTTATTTTTTAAACTCAAAGAATGAAGTTGCTATTGCCCTGGCATTTAAAAAAAAAAGCCACATTAAAAATGATCTGTGCAATGATGTCAAACTGAAATGGAATATTACATAAGGTCCACATTTATTTTTTTCTTCCTTTATGCTCTCTATTAAATCTTTCTAAACTAAAGAATGAAATTGCCATTGTTCTAGCAATTCTAGGCATTTTGAAGTTTTTTTCCTATCAATTGGCCCTTTATACCTTTCACCAGAGGCCGGATGTTTGCAGTTGCTGGCGGTTGTTGTTTGAGACCCTGCTAATGGCTGATAGACTGGCAGCACACATTGAAAGAGTGAGGCTCAGAGCCTGGGAAAGGTCCCAGCACTGAATGCCCTCAGTCCTGCAGGGTAATTAGTTTATTGCGTACAAGATTAGAAAATCAGCACCAAAGATACTCTATCTGACCCACTTCTCAAGAGTCATCAGAAATTACAAATGAGTATGTTTTTAAGCAAAATATAAGTAATTTTAAAATGCCCCTTCTTTCTGAACTAATCCAACGATACAAATATTCAGCAACATTCAATGCAGTGTTCTTTGTTATTTTGACTCTCCCCCTTCTGGACTCTGAGTATATGTAAAATCCAATTTAAAAAATAAATCAGTTGGGAGAATTGTTGGAAAAGCACAAATTAGTTTACTTTAAGTGTGTGAAAAAGGTTTCTTGTTAATTATAAAGACAAGCATAGAGATCAAATTAAAAGGATCATTCATTGAAAATGGTAACTTCCAACGTACTTTTAAAACTAGGAACAGGAAAAGAAATGTCAGTATTTTTTGAAAAAAAATTGTTAAAATGTAATTAATATGGAAAAATCTTTTAGTTTTCCCCAAAGCAAAATTAAAATTACTATGTGAAGGAAAGTCAGAGAAGTATATTTAAAGAAGTTGTTCTAATGAAATTTTCTAGATATCTTTACTATTATTGACAAGAAATAATAGTGTGAGTTGCTACTTGACCTTTCTCTTCATTTCAGTGCCGGGAGCAAACATAAAGTAAATTTTCTGGAAGAAAGTTACTCTATTTAAAACCTTAACACACTTTTAATGTTTATTACAAGCTAGTGTGCTCTATTCATTATTAAAACAAGCTGTGACCTCTAAAATTGAATATTAAGCATATTATTGGCAAACTTGTTTTTTTAAAGAAGCAAAATTTAAAAATACCACTAAAGATTGTATTATTCTGAAAGAAAAACATATGTGGTACAAGTGACAAATTATATTTTTGGTAGAGGGATCATGCTGTCTGCAATTATGTGCTCAGAAGTATATCACTGGTTTATAGAATATGAATACTGGTAAGTCCCCTGAGGACGTAGGCAAGTTGAAAGAAGCACACTTAAATCAAATTTAACTTTCCTCATATTTCAGGAAACATTTCATATAAAGCATATCTATAATAATAATGATGATGACAACAACACTTAAGTGTAATATAATAAGGTGATAAACCTCTTGATAAAAAAGAGTCATGTCAAAGAGTCAAAGTTAACATTTCATCATACCTGTCTTAGTAGGATTGCTGGATTCATTGTTAGTAAAAAAGATAAGGACTTAATCAAAACAATAAAAATTATCCAATGGGCAAAAAGTCATTTGTCTTCTACTTCTCCTGTGGATGACTTGTTTTTCCCACAGAGAAGGGAGCTTCTGGGTGGGAGGAGTCATAATTTAGGTCCTTACTCTAATACAAAAAATAGATAAAATCATTATAAGAAAGGAAAACAAAAATCAATATCTCTAAAGATGCAAAAACCCTCAACTAAATATTATATAACTAAATCCAACAATGTGTAAGAAGCACCCAAATGCGGTTTGCCTTAAGTAGGAAAGACTGGTTCAACATTAGAAATTCAGTTAATATAATCTTCTACATCAAAAGAGTAAAGAGGAAACATCATATAATCATATCAATAGATGCAGGAAATACATTTGACATAATCCAATACCCATTAATGGTTTTTTAAAAAATTTCAACAAACTGGGAATAGAAGGTATCTTCAATTTGATAATATATATCTATCTACAATTCATGATTAATGGTAAGAGACGGGACACTTTTCTCCTATGCTTTAGAATAGGATTATAGTTTGTCCTTTTCCTAAAAAATAAACATCATTTTATCTCATGATGCAGCAATCACACTCCCAGGTATTTACCCAACTTATTTGAAAACTTACACACACACACACACACACACACACACACACGCACAGAAATGTAGGTAGCAGTTTTACTACCAATTGCCAAAAACTGCAAGCAACCAGTATGTTCTTCAATAGGTGAATGGATAAACAGTCTGTGATACAACAGATAATGGAGTCATATTCAGCGATAAAAAAATTAGCTATTAAGCTATGAAAAGACAGAAATAAATCTTAAATGCATAGTGCTAAGTGGAAGAATCCAGTCAGAGAAGACTACATATTGTTTGATTCCAACTATAAGACATTTTGGAAAAGACAAAACTAAAGAAGATTAAAAGATCAGAAGTTCTAGGGGACGAGGAGAGGGTGAAACAGAACATGGTATTTGGGCTTTTTGTTGGTTTTGTTTGTTTATGGCAGTAACACCATTTTGTGTGATTCTATCACAGAAATATGACATTATGCGTATGTCAAAACCCATATAATTTAACAACACAAAAGTCAACCTTAATGTATACAAATAAAAAAAAATTAGGAGGTCGGGGAAATTCATGGAAGGAACATAGACTTTGATAAGAGAATCTAATTGTATCACAAATACATGAAACAAAATCACTGAATGCCAGTGGGGGTGTGGGAAAAGGTGATGAGCTAAGTAACTTAGAAAATGAGTGAAGCCTGTAAGACTGGAGGCAAACAAGACATTTCCACTGTACTCTAGTTGATAAAGTTGTTTCTCATCTGATACTGTTATATATAAATACTAAACAAATGCAAATAGTGGGATCCAGGTTTTTTCACGTTGTAGTGTGAACTCACAGTAAATCAAGGAAAGAATGCTAAAATGATCCATGTGGTAATGTTTTAGGGTTGGAGACGTAGTATAAATTCATGTTTAGCTCAATATGCATAGAGATGGTTACGTATGGCAGAATCTATAGATATGTGTATATACTGGTTTGTATACAAACATATTTCTTTTCTCTATATCAGCTAAAAGGAACGAGAAGCAATTTTAGTCCAATAGCAACAAGCATAACTAGCCCCCAGATTTTGATTCTTTTTTTTTTTTTAAGATTTATTTATTTATTTGAGAGAGAAAGAGAGCACGAGCAGAGAGGGGCAGAGGGAGAGGGAGAGAGAGAATCTCCTCGCTGAGCATGGAGCCTGACACGGGGCTCAATCTCATGACCCTGGCATCATGACCTGAGCTGAAACCAAGAGTCAGATACTTAACCAACTGAGCCACCCAGGTGCCCTCAGATCTTGATTTCTAACACCATTGTAAATAAAAGGAGGCTCGAGGGCTCTTTGAAGAAACAACTGATTCTAGGACTAGGGCAGAAAAGATTCAAGATGAGCCTGGATCTTCTTGTAATAACAGGAAGAAAGTCAGTACTAAGACAGCAACAAAGCCCACCTCTACATTGATGGGTACATGTCATAGGGACATTGGAGCCAACCGGAAGAGCTCCCAATGGCCAAAGCTGGCAGAATTTAAGCAAGAAAATAAAGTAGTATTAGACTGAAACCCAATCTAATAAATAAATATCCATGAGTTCATACTGATATAAATAAATTGTTGAATAAATAAATAAATGGTAGACAAGAGACAGATCTCCCTTACAGAGAAAATCCTAATGAAGTATGTAAGTACTCTATCCTCAAGGAGTAAATCCCCACTCGTTAAAGGTAAACTGTGTGTAGTGACTTCCTCCTAAAAATTTCAATTTGGAAATGGCAAAAAACAATAACATTGCGGAGAAACTTGACAAACACTACCTCAGCCAGGTGATCAAGGTGAATATTAACATTTGATAAATTATATTGATACCGTGTACCCTTGTAGAATATGTTGAAAATGATAATTACCTTTGTGATTTTTCATCCCTGAAATCCATACACTCAGTCTAATAATGAGAGAAACATCAGACAATTCTACTTGAGGGATATTTTACAAAATACTTGACCAGTATTCCTCAAAATCCTCATGGTCATCAACAATAAGGGAAGTCTGACAAATTGACACAACCAAAAGAAGACTAAGAACACGTGAAAACTGAATGTAACGTTATACCCTGGGCAGGGTCCTAGAACATAAATAAACATTAGGTAAAAACTAAGGAAATCTGAATGACTGTGGACTTTAATTAGTAATAATGAATTAATACTGGTTTATTAGTTGTGGCAAGTTTACCATACTAATGTGCGTTGTTAATAATATGGGAAACTGGGCATTGGCTAAATGGGAATTCTCTATAGTATCTTCTCAATTTTTCTGTAAATCTAAAACTGTTCTAGAAAGTAGATCCTAAAAAAAAAAATAAAGAGGCACTCTCAAATGAACCTAACAGGTTTTGTTCTTTGGTAAAATTTACACTAATTAGGAAAACATTTTATATAGTGTGAATGATTTTTTGATCATTGAAGGCAAACAGAGATATTTCATGGCATATCTGTATGACATAGCCAAACAAATATTTTTATAAATATCAAAAGGAAAATATTTGTCATACTGCAACAGCGAGGGACAATGTGAAAGCTAAGCTTGTTTTTACAAATTTTACGCAGCTGTCTCTAAGCCAAAGTGTTCCGGGCAAGATTCGGAACTTTTCAAACTGTTTATAAACTGAACAAACAAAGCTGCCCAAGTCCATTCACAATTGATTCCTCAGTCTCTTTTCAGTCCTGAAGAACAGCTCTTTCACAAATGCCGTTCATCTTCCACAGACCGCGGAAGGTGACGTCAGCTGCTTAGGTGGGTGTCTAAGCAGTAGGATTCCACAGTGTCTGGCAAATTCGTCCTGGACACTCAGACATTAAATGAACACCGTTTATGGACAATATGAAGAAATGAGAATTCAGTTCAGTAACAATGACACGTGCAAAAAGAATTTTTTTTTTCTCCTTTGTTCAATCTCCACTTTCCTTTATGAAGCTTGGCCCTAATAGTTATTCACGAATCAACAGACCTAACCATAAGAGGATGATTGGATTTTTTTTTATAGTTCCTTCTAGTTTCAAATTGGAAATAAGACTTAGTCCTCTGAAATTATGATTAGAATTTACCTGCCCGGTAACTCTACCTTATTTCAAAAGTTCGGAATCCAAATGGGAAATTGTATGGGATTGTGTTCTTTCAGGCAAATGTCTGTTGAATTGTAGAACACCACATATACAACAGTGGTTATGAATCTGAAGGAGGGCTGAGAGGTTCTCTGTTTACTTAGGAAAAGAACAAGCTAATTCTCCATCATTAATTGTTAAGTTTCCTCTGGAAACATGTATTTATATTATTTATTAGTGAGGGAAAAAATCCTACCACCAAAACTTGGTAAGTCATAAAGTGATGATCTGGTCTCTGCTTTCACTGTGCCCTTTGCTTCTCTCCATACCTCCAGCAATCTAAATTTGTGTAGGAAAGGTGTTGTTGTTATAGGTATCTTAAAAAGCACACACATGTAAAATGTACACAGACCTAATTCCTTATATGAAACATCTACCTATCTTTATAGCATATACATATATGTTGTTATATGTAATAAAACAACATATAGTATATATATAATGTATTATATAATAATATATAAAATATTGTACTTTATAAATGACATTATACAATAGCACATGTAATATATTAAAATGTTTATATATCTAAATATGTAGATTCCCTGGGGCGCCTGGGTGGCTCAGTCGTTAAGCGTCTGCCTTCGGCTCAGGGCGTGATCCTGGCGTTCTGGGGTCGAGTCCCACATCAGGCTCCTCTGCTGGAAGCCTGCTTCTTCCTCTCCCACTCCCCCTACCTGTGTTCCCTCTCTCGCTGGCTGTTTCTCTCTCTGTCAAATAAATAAATAAAATCTTAAAAAAATATATGTAGATTCCCATAATTACTGTGCTCTCAATACATTTATCTTATTCAAATTGCATCACCTTTTATTTCTTGAAATTAGTATTTGTACTAGGAATATAACACATATTTATAATGTTCAATAACATATAGAATATTAAGCCTATGAAAACCAAAGTGACCAAAACTCACAAAGATTCATGCAAAAGTAGGAAAGAAATGTAAAATCATTTCTTTTATTTCAAATTAACATAGGCATATATTTCCCACTGAGGGGTTAAGGAAACTGTTCAGGAATAATTCTGCCCATGTGTAGTTATTTGCTCCACTACTGTGTGGCCTTGGTCAGACTACATAACTACTATTATCTCTAATCCTCAGTAAAATAGAGGTAATAACGTATATATTCTGTACAGTGTTTGAGGTTTAAATTTGAAAATGCATGCAACATGCTCAATCGGAGCCTCGTAAGGAATCTCATCAAAAGGTGATAGAAGTCAAGGTTATGAATAAATTGTTTTGATTCTAGCCAATTATACTAACAGTTGAAAAATATGTTTGTTTTTGCAAAAGCCTAGTGCTATGAAGGCCTAATAGTAACAATATGAAGGTTAGTATACTAATAAAATTATACTTAGCAAAAAAATATTATTCTCTAACTTCTCTCATTTTCTGTTAAGGATATGTTCTCCCATAGGTTGAATGGTTATGAATGAATATGTGATACATATTTAATGTATTCATATGCATATATAGGAGCGCTCTTGTTTTGCTTCTTACTCCTTATTTCTCTCTTGCCTCAACCATTTGCTTTATAATGCTTCCTATTTCCTGCATTACTCTCATAGGAAGCTATTTCAACTTATATAAATTTTTAAATAACATTTACTACTGAAAGCTCTGTGCTGATTATATTAACAATGTAGTAGGTCATAAAATATCAAAGGAAATAGTGCTCACAAGTAAGTTAGCAACAAAACCTTTCTCCATATACATTTCATATCTCAAGATGCCATGGGATTGGGAAGCAGAGCAGAATGAGTCTGAAAATGGAATTGAAAGTGAGTGCTTATCTGCTTCTTATGAATTATAAATTATTTCCTTTTAGAATCAGGCATAAACATGACTTAAGTCCATTAATGTGGTAAACTGCAAATAATCAACAAATTTTCAAAGAATTTTGCAAGCCAAAAGTATTTTTGCTTTGATTTGTAATTGTCATTTATTTAACCTAGGAACTCAAAAGACTACATCTGGGCTTTTTCTTTCTTTTATTTAACTTTTTACATTTCATTTGACATATGTCAAACTTACTGATAAAGTAAAAAAGAGTAGTACAAAAAATTCTCATATATCCCTCACCAGGAGGCCTCACTGAAATGTTACCAACTGTCCAATTATGTGTTTTATAGAAAAAGGATCCAATTCTCAATTATTGCCCTTAGCTGTCGTTTCTCTTCAGTATCCCTCATTTGGGATAGTTCTGACTTTCCTTGATCTTCATAAATTTAACAATTTTGAAAATTACAGGCCAATTACTTTGTAGAATTTCTCTCAATTGGGATTATTCTAATGTTTCCTCAAGCATAATTTCAGGTGATGCTTTTTCTGGTAGAAATATTACAGAAGTGATGCCGTATTCTCGTACCTAATACCAAGTTGCCTATCAAAGGTATTGTATCTCCGATCATTTGAATAATGGTGCCAGTCTTAGCCAATGTGAATGAACTCTTTTCACCTTTGTAATTTTTAAGTATTTTGGAGGATCTAATTTGAAGCTACGTGAATAATGTGATTCTTATCAAAACCATATTCCTGAGTTTTAGAGTCCCAGGATGGTGGTTATCTGAATCAGTTATTAATATGATGGCTGCCACATGGTGATTTTCTCATTATATCATCCTTTCTAAATTTGTTAGTTGATGTTCTATTTTAAGGAAGGCATTTCTCTCCCCCCTTTTCTCTTTTCTTCTTCTTTTTTTTTTTTTTTGAAGGAAAGCATTTCTCATCACATTCATTACTTTGTTCTAGATTTGACCCTTTGCCTGTTTGTAGCTCCCATTTCAAAGAATGAGAGAGCTAGCCGTATTGCTCCAGCTGTGTGAGTACCGCTGGCCCTCAGCCCTCAGTCCTCTTGGAAATTTTCTTCCCTGCGGATGGCTGCCTCGTCCACGGCCATGCCTCCTTCTTGGGGCAGCCTGTATCTAATGACTGCTTGGTGTGGGAGTATAAAGGTCCACTCTTCCTGCCACATCTGAAGAGCCAAATGGCTTCAGTGTCCCTCTTGAGGTAGACTGAAATCTCTGCGTGGCTGCATCGGAGTCAAATTCTCCATCACCAACTCTGTCTCCGCAGGTGTTGATACCAAGGGTACTCCATCGTACACTTCCTGCAGGGTAATCTCTGACTCAGAGTATGCTTCCCAGGGTTTCCAATCTGCAACAGAATATGTTTGCATTTCAATAATTAATCATTGTATCTTATAGTATTAAGGAAATATAGATGTGGAATAATAATAAATAACTATAAAGCAAAGCTACCGAATCTAAAATATATTATCTGCATTTAGCATAATTACTTCTGGAGTCCATACACTTACAGACTATAGGTGAAATTCGTGCAATATATATTCTTCAATCCAGTCTTTTCCTAATGGAATTGACAATTATTTCATTCATGCATTTGATAAAAAAAGAAGAAAGTTGTAGATAGAACCCATATTACAATGCACATAGTAATACAAATGCTTCCTGAAAGACTAGAAAGGAAGACAGTGGGCATTTTTGACATTATCTTTTGGTTTATAACTTAATGTTTCACAGTAAGTGTTCTGGAGTCAGACTGCCTGTGTCTTACATACCTTAGGCATATGCATGTGATCTTAAGAAGTTACTGAACCATTTTTAGCTTCAGTTCCCTTCAGCAGACAATGGTGACTGTCTCTTTAGATTACTCAAAGGATTAAATAAAAATAATGCATGCAAAGTGCTTGCAGGAGTTTGTGGTAAGTGGTCACTACATGTCTCTGATTGTTACTTGAAGCAACCCTCACATCAGGGACAGGCAGCCTGCAGCACACATTCTCGTGGTACTAGCAGTTCCGGAGGCAGCTGTGAGGTCATGCCAGCAGCACTACCCTTGGAGTCTGGAGAATGTATGGAGGACTTTGGTTTTTACATTTGCTGTGTGATCTTGACTACCTTCTGCTCTAGTTCACTAATCTCAACTACGTAGATCTTACAGATGCAGAATACTGTTGCAAGGATTGCATGGCTTAGTGCCTGGGAGAACCTCTAGTAACTAACAAGTGGGAAGATAGAAAAGTGGGCACTTGTAGCATGATCCTGATATTTGCCTCGCAAGAATATTGGTGAATTGTTCAGGTAGCAGTGGTTGTGTGCATGTCTCAGTACTCGTCTTTGTCTTTCACACGAATTAATCACTTCTGTGTTGTCTTCTGGCCTGTTTCCATTACTCACACTAACTTGTCAACCTTAACACTGCGTCTGTCTGTATTGGCACAGCAGTCATGGAAAAGTTCTAATCTCTTTGTCAGGAATCACTCTAAACATAGTGATTAAAGTCACCATTTCCGGGGCGCCTGGGTGGCACAGCGGTTAAGCGTCTGCCTTCGGCTCAGGGCGTGATCCCAGCGTTACGGGATCGAGCCCCACGTCAGGCTCCTCCACTATGAGCCTGCTTCTTTCTCTCCCACTCCCCCTGCTTGTGTTCCCTCTCTCGCTGGCTGTCTCTATCTCTGTCAAATAAATAAATAAAATCTTTAAAAAATAAAAAAATAAAAAAAATAAAGTCACCATTTCCTAAAAACATTTCAAGACCTCAGGCTATTTCTATGAGCTGGTTCAGAAATCTGTGAAAACATGAAGATGCCATCTTCTTCAAGATGCACATCCTGCTGACGACTTCCACCAAATTGTCTGCTGTAGAATGTCTATAAATAAAAGTTAATGCCTTCTATGGCTGAAGTGGGAATTTTATAATCTTCAATGGCTTTAGGCTGACAAAAAGAGATTATCTGCTTATATAGACAGAGAAATGTGTCTTGAAATATTAATCACCTGCTTCGTTTTTTTTGTGGGGATTTTGTTTGTTTGTTTGTTTGCATTCATTGTCATTCAGTGTCTCATAGTCACTTAGCACCATCAACACTGGAGAAACATCAGTGTTATTAGCATAAGCATGAAAAAAAAATCCCCACAAACAAACAAATGCCTTTATATTTCACAGATATGCTTTTTATTTTTTTTTAATTTTATTTATTTATTTGAGAGAGAGAGCATAAGCAGAGGGAGTGGCAGAGAGAAAGGAAGAGGAAGACGCAGGCTCCCCTCTGAGCAGGGAGCCCTCTTGCGGGGCTCAACCTCAGAATCATGACTCGAGCCTAAGGCAGACACCCAACTGACTGAGCCCCCCAGGTACCCCCCACAGATATGCTTTTTATTTTTTTTTAATTTTATTTATTTATTTGAGAGAGAGAGCATAAGCAGAGGGAGTGGCAGAGAGAAAGGAAGAGGAAGACGCAGGCTCCCCTCTGAGCAGGGAGCCCTCTTGCGGGGCTCAACCTCAGAATCATGACTCGAGCCTAAGGCAGACACCCAACTGACTGAGCCCCCCAGGTACCCCCCACAGATATGCTTTTTAGAATCAAAAGGGAAATGCTGGAGGAAAGCTGGAGACAGAGTTTGGTAATAGATTAAAAAGAGATTGGGGCAAAATCACCTACATCTGCTCCTTGGGGAAAAGAGAGAAAGGTCACCTGGAAGGGAAGGGAAATTCTGTCCGTAGAATGTTATCTAGAGGTCATCAAATTAAAGGGCTGGCCCTGGTGAGTCCTGGAGAGAGTAGTGGCGTCAGTATTAAGAACGGCTGAGCACCGTCTCTGCCCATCGAGAACAGGGAAGTCTGACAGAAGTGGACCAAGGTCTGCAGACCATCTTTTCCCATCCAGCAGTGATGAACTCAGAACCCCATTAGTTGCCTTCTTGTCCATTCAGAGCCTCCCATGTTGTACCTAAGTTGTCTAGCAAAAAGAGAACTTGTCTTTTCTCCAACATTCTCCTAAGCCCTTTCTAACTACCTCACACAGACTACTCGTGTCTTTTCCTTGATTACCCTTACTCTGGTTCAGGGCAGAAGATCCAAAACCAAGATAGAGTTCTTGTCACCCTAGTGGCCCCAGTGGGGATGAAGGGAAGACCAACACTAGCCCTTGATTAGGACGGTGGGGAAATCCATTCAGGCTTCAAATGTGTAAAATTTTCTCTCTCGTTACTTAGCCTTAACTTCAAAAGTAATAGCTATAGAAGTTAAAGGAAAAAAAAAAAAGTCCCTGTGCATTGCTGTAACAGAGTTTCGCTATGGAAAAGTCCCTCCCGTGTACTTATGTGTAAGAGACTAGGTGGAGATAAAGATAGAGAGGTAAAGAAAATATATGTTTATAGATAAATACCCATAATTGTGGCCTACTTAAGAAAATCGCTGATTAACACACAATAGGTTTGACCTTAGATCCCTTAACTAATTCCTTATTTTGAAATTGTTCGGGTTTTCAGGGGAAGGGGGAGGGGCATGATAAGCTGCAAGAGCCTATCCAATTTTAAATTTTCCATCAGTGATTCAGGATGCAGGCTTTTATGGAACTTATAAGACTTTAAATTATATTTTCATCTTATAAATGTAATAATGTAATAAACCAAAGAGTATATCTGCCTTATTTTAAGGAATCTTGGAATGTATAAAACTCAAGTAGCGGTCTGAAAATACATAAAACAATGGAAGCCATTTGTCTTTAATAACCTGATACAAAAGCATTGCTTATAGAAACAACACATTGCAATATTGGTGATTATAGCTGCTTTAAATGAACAGCATGAAGTGTATCCTGTGCAATAATTCTTGATTTAGGCAGAGATTAGAGTGGAATATTTACTCTGCCCATATGTCCTGAACTGTTCATTTCCTGTTACTTTGCTGGAGACAGAAGCCAAAAACTTTCAGTTTTCCTGTCTTTATTATACATATGCTGGTTATTGCTGTTTAAGCTGACTTGGTTCTTGATGACCACAAGGTGACTTACTCTAGTTGTTTTCCCAAAGGACATTAGCAGCAACAGGTGTTTTTAAGCACATTCAGTGTTGTTTTGAGACTTTCCAATAACTTGGGAGCAATCAAATGTAGACGACACACATGTGCCGTAAGTCAGTGTAAACTTCTTTAGAGAAAAAGGACATAGTTGGTTTCAATATATAAGTTGCTCGGATTTAATTTCTTTATTAAAACTATATTTCTACATTGCGTTTGGATTTGATACAACTTATCTCAATCTATATATGTTTGAGATGTGTTACTTAAAAGTTTATATCAACTGTGCAACCTATCAAACCATTCTTCAGAGAACTTTCAATAGACTATACCCAGTCTATAGATAACTTCCTTATCAAGGTTTGCTAAAAAAAAAAAAAGAACACCTACGTACAAATGTATAATGGTTAGAACCCAATTTTATATTCAGAGATGAATTCATTTATACTGCATCCACTGGTCAATTATATTTTAGTATATAATGTTTGATTTGATAAAAGGAAACTGAATAGTTGGAGATTTTTAAGAATAATAAGTTCATTCAGAATTCCCTGAAGAATTCTATTGCACTTAAAATTTTAAGTGCAACGTCTTTTGTATACACATGTATTTTTTTAATACGTATAATGTTGTCATTAATTATCAACTGTGCATTAGTATCTGCTCAGCACTGTGTGGCTCCAGGTTCCTTTTCAGAGCACATTTATCCCCTTAAGCCACTTAAAAAGGGAATTTCTTTGAGGGTATAAGAAATAAAGTCTGGGTTGGATGTATGAATGACTACCAACCCACAAAGAAAGCCACTGTCTTTTCTACATTTGAGAACTGGACAGGGAATTGGGGAAGCTATTCCTGCAGCTGCCAGCTGGAGGAATCACAAGGGCACTACCACACTGGGGAACCCCATAAAAGCTGAAAGTCACCCTGATCAGCAGTTGTTCCCAGCTCCAGACCATGCCACACCTCTGCAAACCTTTGTCATTAGCTGCTGCGCTGTCTCTTGTCATACGGAAAGCCAGTGACTTTATGCTAATATTGCCGCAGAGAAATCAAGTATATCCAGGAGAGCTGACAGCCAAAATTTCCCCAGCAGCAGAAGGATGACCTCTGCCTTGCTTCCATCAAATATTGAGCAAACGCATGAGTTTGCCAAATATTTATCATATCCAGAATTCCAGGGGTGACTGAGAAATGTAGTTTTAACTTTGCAGCTTTTGCAAAACAACACACATTAGAAGGAAGTAGAGAACTCATCTCTTGTATTGACCACAAATATTTCAGTAAATTTTCTTATATCCACATAAAAACACGATGAGTCAAATTACTCCATTTTGTTCATAAAGAAAGTAAAACTCCAGAGTTTAAATAATATGCATACAACCAAACCTCTCATTTCTATGACACTCTCTAATTTTACCTCCACCTGACTTCAACCTTTTTAAAATGACTGATGTCTTTCCTTTGCTCATCTTAAGCAGATAACTTTTGATAGACTGTACATGTATTAACTGAAGTTCTCCCTTATTTGAACTTATTAAGCAGAATATAATGATCAGAATCAAATTTCCCATCTTTTCAAGTATTTTTAACTCTTTATTTAGCCTCTTTAAAAAACAACAGAGTATATTTATTACAATGTGTTAGGTCAGTGAATAAACTTGTGTCAGTTCTTCATATTGTAAAGACAGATAAGTTAAATATTCTATGATTATATTTATGAAACAGTGAAGAATCATTGGTTTTACTTTATTTTGGAGTCGTATTTTTCTTATACAATTAGTACAAAAAATAAACAATATCTTTATAGTGGTAAAAGTAAGAGAAGAAGATCTGTGAGCTTCAAAAGACTAAAAATCCATAAGAGGACAGGAAGGACCATTATGGTAGCTTAAGATACTATAATTTTATCAAATACTTTCTGGAAAAGAGAGTTTTCTACTTGTTCCTGGTAAAATTTGACAGCAGAAGAAATATTTTGCTTGCCTACATCACATCATTCCTCACTCTTGCTATTTGTCTTTAGTGAGGTGAGAGTGTTTTGTAAGGAAAAGTTCAATGGGTCTGGCTATAGGGATCAAAACTTTGTCCTTCAAAATCTCTCCCCAAATTGCTCAAGAGTAAAGATATCCAAAATTAAGTATGATTATGAGTCGTGTTAGCATCTAAATCTTTTAATGCCTCTTCTCTTTGTACTAGTTTACTACTTTTATCTAGATTAGTCCAGTCCCTACTTTAAAATTAATGTTACCAATTTGCGATGAGCTTTTCTTATTGGCTTTTCAAAGCGGAGAGAGTAAGCAGGGCCATTTATTTATTTTAACTTTTTGTGGATTAAGTAGATTACGTGGATTAAGAAAAAAAACAGACAAAAGTGAAAGTTATTATGGCAGAATGGAATATATAAATCTAAAAATACATAGCAATGGTTCCATTAGTTAATATATGGTAAGAGTTTTATCAGCTATTTGTTTTACATTAACTACTTTCCCTAACTGGAAATAATAACAGACTATAATATACTGACACACCTCAAGAAGGCAATTTTACTTACATTGTATACTTCGCTATGAAAAAAGATTTTCTTAAATTCTTGCAGGTCTTTTAATCCACATTTTGTTTTGACCATGTCTTCTTTTAGTCTCTATTTAAAGATGATATTTGTTTATTCTCCCATAGGTAAGATTTCAAGTATTAAAAAGTCAATATAACATTGATGAGGAAACTCTTTTTTTTTTTTTTTTAAGATTTTATTTATTTATTTGACAGAGAGAGAGAGAGCACAAGCAGGCAGAGTGGCAGGCAGAGGGAGAGGGAGAAACAGACTCCCTACCAAGCAGAGCGTCTAATGTGGGGCTTGATCCCAGGACCCCGGGATCATGACCTGAGCCAAAGGCAGGCACTTAGCCAAAGGCAGACAAATGAGCCACCCAGGTGCCCCAAGATGAGGAAACTCTTAAACAGCAAGACTAAAATAATAATTTTAATAGTAGACATGTACTGTTTATGACACCAGTGTTGAATAGGATCTCTGTGGTAGTTCTTTGATATCTTTTGATCACCCATATTTATTTCATTCTCTCTAAGCAGCAGGCATATATCCTTTGGTAATTCTTGCCTCCATTTAGGTGGGATGGTAAAACCCTCTATTGTGGATGCCTAAGGGCCGGATAGATGTGTTCTTTCACTAGGGACAGAGCCAGAGGATCATCTGTAACTAGGTTCAGCCAGCAGAATGCTCTCCTTTGGGTCTTTGAATTTTGAGCAACTGACCCACTAAGTAATGTTTAGATTTCTTTCTTGCCCTTTCTTCCTTCCTTCCTTCCTTCCTTCCTTCCTTCCTTCCTTCCTTCCTTCCTTCCTCCTTCTTTCCCTCCCTCCCTCTCTCCCTCCTTTCTTCCTTTTCTTTCTTTCTTTTTCTTTTTCTTTCTTTCTTTCTTTCTTTCTTTCTTTCTTTCTTTCTTTCTTTCTTTCTTTCTTTCTTTCTTTCTTTCTTTCATTTCTCTTTCATGATGGAGCCTTAACAAGATTGTTCCTACTATGAAACCATTCTGAATACTCCATAATGCTCTTCGCTTAGTCCTGCTTTGTTGCTGATTTCTAAACCCGCACTTATGGTCTTTGATTTTTTTAGACCTTTGATAATCTTTTGTTTTTGTTTTTGCTTTTCCTAAGTAGTTAGTCAAAGTCAGCTTAAACTTACAACCAAAGAATCCTAAATGAATCAGAAATGAGTGTGAGAGAATGGAATATTAGCCACAGATCCTCAAGGAATATACAGTATTTGGAATTATCTCTTCAAGAATGGGTGAAAAGAAGCATGTTTTATTCATTTTCTAGAATGGAAAGTGACAGCATAAAGTGCAGGGATGAAATAATTAATATATTATTTACTGGAGCCATAGGTTGCTGCCACCATAGAAAGTTAAAAAGAATGTTAGAGATCAGAAGACCAGAAGATAAGGTAGCTACTGATCATAGACAGTGGTGAATAACTTGAAGCAGATGCAGACATATCCCTAAGGGTGAAGACAAATGGGGAATTTCTGTGAACATGTTAAAAAGTCTCAAGCTTTGTAGTACAAATCTGGGAATGATGAAAACAAAAGAAAATCTGATTAATTATCATCATATGGGTTGATATAGTACTTAAATTTTCAACCTACTAAATTATAGCTTTGATTGAAAAAGAGTGAAATAATTGAAATGGGGACATCTTTGAAAACCTGAAAGAGTAGAAGTAACACAGTTTTTTTAACCCTTTAGAGGTACTCACCAACAAATTTCTCTGGAATGGAGTGAGAGAGGTAGAGAATGTTAGAAAAAAATGTGGCAGAGATAATAAGAGGACAATATCTTGTAGGCCTTGTGAGCGATTGCAAGTAATTTGATTTTTAGTTTGCATAAGATGATTGTTAGCAATGAAATGACATTACTGATTTACTCTGTAGTACTATCCCTCTTGTTTCAAACATGGGAAGGATAGGCTGGAAATAAGAATAACATTTAGGGGATTTTTAAATAATTCATAAAAGAGGTAATAATGGTTGGAATCATAGCAATGGCAATGAGAGTCATGAAAAATGGTTATAGTAGCATATATATTTTTTTCAGAATATATTCTGGAGGAGAGTCAATAGGTGAGTTGATACATGTGAGTTTTGAGTAAAGATAATGAAGAGGGATCTCAAGATTTTTGGCCTATACAACAGTACAGATGAATAGTCAATAACAAGAATTGGGAGACTGTAGTAGATGAACAGCTTCTGCTAGTGCATAAGTGGAATTATGAGCTTTCATGTTGGGCTTGTTAATTTTGTAATGCTCCTAGACAATCACATGACCACGCCAAGTAGGCAGTTGGATATAATAGCCGGAAATTCAGTTAAAAGTTTCAGGATGGAGATATAAATGTAGTAGTTAGTAGTAAATAGACCATTTGATACAAATGATGAAATACTTTGGGACTAAGTCTCCACATCTACAAACACACAGTAGTGACTTATGTAACAGACATGTGTTCATCTGCATGATGTAGAAAACCTTCCACGGGTAGTCAGAAACCAGTTTATTTACTTCAAATAACAGGAAGTCTCCAGTTAGGGCATTCCAACATGGATTTGGCTGCTTGAGAAAATCTCAACAACCCAGACTCCTCCTTGCCTCACAAAAGTTATTCCTTATCATGCAACATTGGCCCTCATGGTTTTAAGATATTAACGTCCATTCCAAACTCACGTTGAATTCCAGTCAAGAGAAGAAAGAAATGTAGAACCAAATTTGAAAAAACCCAAATTTTTTTCCAGAAATATCCACCAAACTTTGATAAACCCCATTCACTAAAAATATGATTTGGCCACCTGTATTTATAAAAGAAACTAGAAAACGTAGTAGTTTAGCAGGCATTCACATATTGAGGAAAGGGGAAGGTGGCTAGATGTTGAATGAACAACTAGCAATATCACCATAAGCCACAGTCATGAATTTAGTGGTGAGTGAGAGGGAGTCATGATTTCCTGGGAATAAGAATCAAATTCATCTGGAATAGTTTTTTCATTGTGCACTAAATGCATTAAGCACACATACACACACACACACACTGCTATTGAGAGTTATTCTAGATGGCATTCTTCTTTTTTGAATCATATTTATTCCTCAAGCATATGGAAGCATCAGATATATTAAGAACTATTAAACTAGATCCTTCAAAACATTTAGGATAGCACAGACTCAAGGGAAAAAAAAAAAGAAGACAACATTACAGAGCAAATAAATTGCTTTTTAGACTCTTTCATTGTATTAACTGCCCCAAAGAACCAATTTCTACCTATTGTTAAACATGTCTTATGTTCCATCTCTGATGTTCTTGCTGGAAGCCTATTTTCTCATTGTCATTATATGCTCTGTGATTATATGATGTACATCCCATACAGCTGCAGGAAGATTTCTCAACCTGGTATTAGAAAAGGCAACACCCTGGTTCTTAGAAAAGAAAGAAAAAAATCAAAGCATCTATTCTTCTTCCAAATGACATAATCTTCCTGAATTTGCTTCCTTACAACACTCACACGCAAATGCACAAATGCACACGCAAGCTTGAACCATCCTTTAGATTCCTAAGAGAGGGATTATAATCATAAAGTGAAATGTACCTTGTAGAAACTTGCAGTGATGGACCAAAAGATAGAATATTGTATTTTTCTAGTAAGATTTTCTTCTTACCGATGACTCATCAAGCAACCTGCTTCTCAAAGAAGATAAGAGGTTTAACAAGTTAAGAAAAAGGGAAATAATGGAAATCTCCTTTCCAACACATAGGGCTATGATATTCTGAGTTTTAAGATGGCAGTGAAGGAGCTTCCCATATTCAACAGATTATTTATTAAATAATTATTATGTGCCAGACACTATAGATACAGTGATATAGATATATTGAAATGATGCAGTTTCTGAGATATAATTTTCAGAATGGAAACTGATACATTTTTGAATTCCCAAAGACATTTTTTTAATGACATAATATATTTCCTGTTATTTTTAATATACTTTATTTTGGGGGAAAACCCTTCAGTATGTTTTTGTATTCCTTATGACATTTATAGTAGAAATTATAGTCAGTAAAAATATCACTTAATACTTTGTGAGCATTTAATGTATACCAACATTTATATTACTTCATTTCAACCTCCCACCAGCCCTATAGATAGGGCTGTGGATTGTGTCCATTTACAAATTTGGAAACTCTTAGGAAAATGAAAATAGTGGTTCTTGATCACAGAGTAGGTGACCCATCTTGGATTTAAAAAACAAACACACACCCCATTCTTATTAGAACCCTAGCTCTTGAATACCTCACTTCCATTCTCACACCCAATTTTTACCGCATTTATTATTTTGTTATATTTTGTTTCTCCACCAACTAGCTTAATTTCTGCCACCACAGATCCTTAGTTCATTATGTTGGCAGTCTTTGTGGCAAAATGGTGCCAAGTGCAATGCAAAACCATGCTTAGGATAGAAACTACCAGTGCTCAGAGTTTACCTTCTCAGGAGAGGAAGCAAACAAGTATAAAGACAATTGTGATACAATTCCTTAAGTAGCTTCCTGACTTGTTTCTTCCTCTCTCCTCTCCTATACAATCATCCTCATCCTTCTAAGCAGGTCCAAATTCTGTTTTCTAGGTCCATGTAGACATTTTGAAGTCTAAATGATTGGCCAAATCATTTTTTTTCACGATTGGAATGTGTTTTATGACTATCAGATGACTCAGATCCCATGTTGACATATGCAATATCACCAAAATAATAGAGTTAAATATAAATCTTTTAGTGCTGTGTCAATTATTTGTACATTTGCTAAAAATTGGTCTTGGAGACATATTTCACTTAATTATTTTTCCCTGTACCCTAGATGAAGACACTGTTTACCAAAATCTCCCTTGGAAGATCCATACATAACTTTTTTTTAACCTCTTATTTTCTTTCTAATAATTAAAATGTTTTCTTCAAATTTTAAGTAGATTTTGATAAAGCAGTTTAACTGTCCAAAATATCATTTTCTTATTCTAGCTTCTGTCTCTTTATCTACTTTTCTCAGCTTTTTAAAATGTTAAGTATGAAATAATTTTTCTTTAAATTTCTATATAATAAAAGACCCCTAAATGCTTCTTAGTATTTTCTTTTTTGCACATCTTTGGGAATTGCTTACAATGGACATGTTTTTCAGTTGACCTGCTGATACATCTTTTTCTTCTTCCTCTTTCTAACATTTTCTTTTAGTGTTACAGAAGTTATAGTTTAGAAGTCACCCCATTAACTCTAAATACATATCAAAACCCTTCTGCAGCTTTTTATAAAGGTAAAATTAAAGGTAATAGGGATCTTAAAACCGATCCCTGGACTAGTGATTTTTTTGTTTATCTCTCTGTGTTTCATGATTTGTATTTTTCTTTTTTTTTTCTAATGACCTTATTTTGTGGATGAGAACAATGTTGTTGAGAGATAAAAATAATTTATTCAAGTTTACATATTTTTTCATGGCAGAACTGGAACTGGAAATAACTTCTGAATTTACTTATATAGTATAACATTCATGATTCCACCTGTGTACTTACTATTGTATCTTCTCCCCAACATGCAAAATGAAGGGAAAGCTGAGGGGTTCTTCCGTAGGGTAGTTAGATTTCTATCTTACTGACAGTATTTTAGAATGTAGTTACTCCTGGCTCTGCACTTTAGTTCTCTTTGGAGAAGATCCAGTCAACCAAACATGGGATGAAAAATAAGAAAAGAGAATAAATAATCTCTCTGCCACTTATAACATTTTAAAACAACACTGAGCTTAAATAAATGTTCTGGTGCACTTTCTGAGACTTAGGACCTAGTGAACTTAGAGGAAATATATATATAACACATTTCTTAGACTGTTAAAATCCATAAACCATATCCTCATCTCCTTTGAGTATTTTTTCTTTGTGTATTAATGTGTCAAAATTTACTGTATCTTCCTCTCAATTTTACTCTTAAAACCATATATTTTTAAAATAATTTTTCAGAATAATAAGAGAAACAGCTGTGTTACATGTATTTGCTTGGCTAAGTCACTGGACTGCTTTCAGTCTGAGTTACATTATCTATTAAAAATATAGTAATTTATAAAGATGTTTGAGGATTAAACAATGTAATGTATGTGAATGCAATTTTGATTTGTGAAGATACATAGAAAATATCAGGCCTGATTATGTACCACCACATTCCCCAAAATGCTGTGCCCATGTATACAACTATACAATCATACGTGTTTATCTCTTTTCTATTGTGTAACATCAACATCTGAAAAGCTCCAAGGACACTTTCTCAGTAAAGCTTTTTGTGCTGTCCCCTCTCTACTTTCTGAAAGAAAATACAGAACTTCCATCACTTTAGTCCAACAGTACATTATCCAGGCCAATATTTAGGAATTTATTTAATTATGTATTTATAAATGTGTCTCCTTGAACTGGGAGATACCTAGTGAATTCTTTATCATGCTTTCCTATGTTTTAACATAAAACCTTATGAGACGAGATCTCTAAAGCAGGCATTGTTGAGGATCCAACAACATGTTTATATCCCTTATTCCTTACAAACATAATTTGAGCTTGGTGCCCCTTTACCAGTTTATAGTTTAAAATTAGTATTTATTTCAGTCTTCATTTTACTTAATCACATCTCCACATTTTGGAAATTACATTTCCATTTCAACTATTAAACAAAAATAATACCAGAACTAGAGGAGAAAGCACACCACCCCCATCTTCTATTTTCCCCTTCTGATTCAAGTCGTTCACTTTCTACTTTAGTACATTATCCACTATTTCTTTAGTTCTTACCAAAAACATTTAAGTGATGAAAAAACTCTTGAAAAGTAGTTAGTGCAAGTGAGTGTAACAATATAAAAAGTTGGTATAGAGTCGATAAAAAAGAGATGATCATATTCTTCATCAATATGCTTTTTTTAAAAATTTTGTTATTGTTATGTTAGTCACCATACAGTACATCCTTAGTTTTTGATGCAGTGTTCCATGATTCATTATTTGTATATAACACCCAGTGCACCATGCAATACGTGCCCTCCTTAATACCCATCACCGGCCCAGCCCAATCCCCCAGCCCCCTCCCCTCTGAGACCCTCAGTTTGTTTCCCAGAGTCCATAGTCTCATGGTCCATTCCCCCTTCTGTTTACCCCCCCTTCATTCTTCCCTTCCTTCTCCTACCGATCTTCCTGCTATTTCTTATGTTTCATAAATGAGTGAAGCCATATGATAATTGTCTTTCTCTGCTTGACTTATTTCACTTAGCATTATCTCCTCCAGTCCCGTCCATGTTGCTGCAAATGTTGGGGTCATCAATATGCTTTTTAATTTTAGAATGTTTAGGAAAAAAATCTCCAAATCTCCTGCTTTAAAAGTATTTAATATTAAATACCAGTCAAATTATCATTGGTCATACTAATAGCTATATTTTATTCACATGTTCTGTGTTTCTTTACTAAGCTCTTTATATATATTCTTATTTAATCTTGGTAAGTACCTGACTAGTTAGGTGCTAGTCTATCCTTCTTTTATAGCTGAGAAACTAAGGATAAGGAAGTGGGAAAATTGACCAAATCCGTACAGTTGTAAGTGGTAGAACTGGTAGGAGCCAAGATTTAATCAAGATTTAACTCAGAATTTTCTGATTCCAGATTAAGTGCTCTATCACTATTCTTTATTTTCCCAAGTATCAATAGAAAAATATATATATATATATATTGATAAAATGCTCTGATAAAATTCTAAATTATATATGGCCTTTTAAAATAAGTTTTTCTCTTGTATATGTTAAAAAGAAAAACTCCCTTGATAAGACTTTCTACATACCCACTTGTATTAAAGTATCTTTCACATTAATTTAATTTAATAAAAAGTCTTTTGAAAATGGAAAATCTCAACATAAAATAATGAGTCCCTTTTCTCATTTTTTGTGTTTCAAAACTTCCACTCTTGACTTTATTACCTATGTTCCAAAATACTTTACTCAGCATCACTAGTTCATCTCTAACTGTGGTATATACTAGCATGGAATTTGGCCATTGAAATTAGTTCATAGATCAGCTACTTCAGTCTTCTTGAGAGAGTTGGTGAGCACTTTGAGTAGTGGGAGAGCTTCGATGACCACAGCTCTCCTGCCCTTAGGACAGCGTGGATTTGCGATGCCGCCACTCAGACAGCTCCCCACCACTCCGAGAGACAATGTGCAACCTCACTTGTTTGTGTTGGAGCACTCAGTGAGAGCGTGTGTTTGGTTTTCAATTTCCCATTTTACATTTTCACTTCATAGGCTCAGATTTGAAACATTATATTAGGTAGAATAATATAAAAGTTGGGGACAAAAGAAGCATGAAATGATGTTGATAATAATAATGATTGGTAAAATTTAAGAACCTTTTTTTGGTAGTAAGCTTTAAAGTTTTCAAAGCCCTTTTCTTAACATTTTAATATAAGTAAGCTCATTCCAACCCAATGAAGTACATAAGACATGTATTTTCATACTTTTTTTTAACAAGTGGTAAAACTAAAAGGCTAACTGACTTTCCCTAGATAACATATCCAGTACGTTGCTTGAGCCTTAAAACATATGTGTTTACTTCCTCTTCACCTCATAAATCACCTCTACCTCATATTCACTTGTTCAAGATGTAGAAATTCAGGATCCCCTCTTAACCCTAGACCTCAAAGGGGGCACCGGAATATTAGATCCTACAATTATTAGAAATCCCCTGAGGTAAAATGCAGCCATTCATAATAGCTCTCTACTGAGTCAGTTTTGCTACGCACTATCCTCTCGGAATATTTAAGCCAGGAACTTATTTGTTTCAAATCTGTATTCCTGATGATGACTGAAAATCAAAAATACAGTTATTAAGCAAATATAGAAGAAAATAGAGTAAAAAAATAAGTTTTGTATTACTTTGTTAAGAGGTAGTTGAAATGCCATGCTTTATGCTAATTGACAAAAACAAGGCCTTTCTTCAAATATGTGGTTTTATTTTCCTAATTATTTTTCCAACTGTCTTCTGGTTAACACCTTCTAGTAGAAGTGGCTACACTTGAACCAACCATCTGTATAGTTAGGCTGAACATTTCCAAAATACGTATTTTTCAAATAGAAACAGTAATTTTTTTTTTTATTTAGCTCATGAGATTTTTCAAGCTTTAGTTATTTCTCTATACAAAGTAATAAGGAAAAGCCAGAAAAATGAAAAGACCTGCATGGTAGCATCAGGAAAGCAGTGCAGTGTCTAACGTCCTTTCACCTTGATGTCAGTCATCAGGCAGACACTGACCACAACACATAATTAAAGGTTACTTTGGGAAGGAAGCAGTTAAACATCAGTAGTTTCTAACTCTGTGACTCCAACCATCATTGGGCTTTCAAACTGCCACTTTCTTGGTGACAAAACCTACTTCCACTGAGAAGTTCCTACATCACTTAGGAGAGTGGTTGGCCCATAGTGAGCTTATCATATATAAATAATTGATTGGAATTCAACTTCTCAATAAAAGAAGCAACATGTATTTCCAGTTTCCTCAATACTACTTTAAAAAATTAAGAATATTTCTGATAAATCAAAATTAAATTGCTGTCTTAGGTACCAATGAGCTTATCACACCTTAAAAAAAAACATGCATAAAAGTGGTCTACAGCTTGTTTTCCGAAATTGAAATTCATTTGAAGGAACATGCTAAGCTCATAAAACCAAAACTTCAGACACTAGACCACATTCCTGGGGAAAGCAAGTGACCTTTTTCTCATGTTTGTTTACAGCAAGCAATTCTAGACTAAACTCCATTAAGTAGAGAATTTCTGATGGTCTTTTGCTGTATACACAAACAGTGCATTCATTCTAAACACAATGAGGGAGGTAGGAAGTGCACATCACCAAAAACTACACAAAAAAGCATATTGTACATACATATTTTGACAAAGTAGATAATTAGATTAACAGAAGTTAAAGACATTTTTTAACACCTTGGCTAAATTAAAAACAATACTATGTCATTTTTGATTTGGAAATATTGAATGCTACACAGATTTAGTTTTCAATCAGAAACAAAAGCTCATTTAGAAGTTCTGCTTGAGAAAAAAAATGTTTGCATGCATAATTGATAAATGACCTACGCTTCTATCTGGAGTCATTTGGGTTTTAATTTCCGTGTTTATAAAACTTTCAGACTATTTCCTATGTACTAGAAATGTGTTTTTATATTCCAAACCTTTCTGTTATGTAGTCTTTACATCTTTACTGAGTAGAAAGTGTGGGTGTGTAATTTATAATGTTAATATTAAAATGACCCCTTAAATAAGTCAAATTATTTAACTCCAATTTTCAGTGAGTGTTTTAAAAAATATTTTCAAAAATCTATCTGTTACCCATATTTGAAGTTAAATGGTAAGTTTTTAATGCCCACTTCAGTGTATCAGAAATATATCACTTTATGATTATAATTTAGCCTCTGCACCTGAATTATTGTTTTTCTCTTCCAGGGTGATATAAAGAAATATTGACTAATTAGGAACACTAAATCTATGTGCTGCTCTAGGCTCATTAAGATGAACAGACCCTAAAAAAGATCATCAGTCAATTTCCCTTGCTAGATTTCTCATAGAGTTGCCTGGAGAAGGACAAAGAGAAAATTTGAACTATAGCTTCCTCGATTCTTGGAAAACTGGGGACTATTTCCCTCAAGAAGAATTATACTCCTGGGTTGGCTTTCAAAGACAATTTATGATTTCAGAAGTCATATCAAACAGAATCCCATTAATGACCTTCTGGTTAAAGAGTTTTCTCTGAGGCATAAGGCTTATTTAGAAAAAAAAAAAAAAAAAGAAGGAAGAAGGAAGAAAGGAGGGCAAGAAAGAAGGAAAGGAAAGAAAAGGGAAGGAAGGGAGAGAGAAGAAGGACAGAAAAAAAGGAGAAAGAAAGGAAAGAAGGAAGTAGGAAGGAAGGAGGGAAGTGGGGGAGGGGGGAAGGAAGGAAGGCAGGCAATGACCTTCTTTGGTTTGTTTTTTTCATTGACTTGAGGAGAGAAATTTATAATAGATGTTGACTCCATAGCAACCTCAGTTACTCCCAGCTTCTGTCAATTTTCTGAGACATGTTTACATGAGGAGAGGGGAATAGAAAGGAGAGGGAGCAGATTTCATATCAATAAATCTGTGCCTTCCTTTTCTGAAGGAAAATATGTAGCTTACACATATTATCAGACCCATTATATATTTCACTTTAATTTCCTCAGGAAAGACATCATTCTTATTGCAAATATGTATTCAAGTGATTGAATTCATCTATGCCCCAGGTCTGTTGTTGCTTGCATTTTGCCAAGGGAAGATGAATATTCTTAATTAAGTGGTAACATTGAAAGTTATTGATCAGTATTTGAAAGCTCCCACAGTTTGAATTCCTTATGAGAATCAGCTCTGGGTTCAGTAGAAGGTAATGTCCTCACAATAATGTCCTCATCTCTATTTCTTAGACTGATATTTGGAAGCTGAAGACAGGGCTTGGTTTGTAAAAGTTTGAGTTGACAGAACAGAACAAAAAAGGAATAATACTGTGAAATTCAGAGGTGTGTTTGGATAGAGCAAAAATTATAAGAGCAAGTTAGAAAACAATATTCAAGCCTTTATACATGAAGAGCGAACACAGTTGTAAAAAAGCAACATGCTGTTTCTCATATCTGCTAGAAAAAGCCAAAAAAGCAAAATATACTTTACTGTGAAAAATATTATATGGAAGTCTTCTAGGTAAGCACAAATATGAATGAGTGATTCCTGGTGTGCCAAAAAGAAACTAAAATTCAAGATCCACAAAAGTAGCCTGATACATTAAAATTTTTGAAGTTAGGACTTACTATTATTTGGTAGTGAAGAGAACTCCCAAGTTATTAATCGCTGTTGAAGCACATATCAAAATATTGAATTGCTCAATTAAAAAAAAATTAGGTGCCATTATTGATATCATCACCGTTTTACCCCAGAAGTGATGCAAATAGACATTGACTTCAGTGACTTAATATCTCTGTCTTGACCATTTCTCTGATGAAAACACCCATTCCTAGGTTATCCTGAAAGGCACCTGCAGGGTAACATATAATGATTCTTTCTCTATAAACATAAAGTGCTTTGAGTTTTTCTGTTACCAAATATTGAGAAGCATCCAGGGATTCCTTTCTTATATTTAATCATGAAATTGCTCACTATTGCTATATTTTTCGAAACTCCCATATGATTGTTTTTGTAAATACAATTAAGAAAAGGAGAACAAAGAAAGAAGGAGGGAAGTAGGAGAGAGATTTTATAATTTAACACACTGTAAATATCAGAACATCTCTTTTATTCAAAATATACTGCATCTAAGTACGTATTATTTTAAGAAAAATCTACCTTTAATGTCGTAAAAAGGAAATATTTATTGTTAATAAACAAGTCAGACAAAGACTCTTTACATACTTTCCCACCTTGAAAATCTGCCTAAGAGAGAACAATTTCATTGTCTTAATGTTTAACTTATGAAATTCAACATCTATATTTCAAACTTAGGAATCTAATAAGTTAAGAGCAGTTATTACCAAATAAAATTGCAATTCTGTAGTGGATAAGTAAATATACACATTATAAAAGATTCTGTCAAATCATAGCTCCAGGTATTACACTGTATAAAGTAAGCTAAACCAATAAAACTGCAGGTTAAGTGATTTTGCAGGATTATTTCACACAAAATAATACATTACCCAATTCTGTTAATCATACTACAGTTAAATTTTATTGCAACAGTGACAGTGAATGTTTCCTTTCTTGCGAATTAGCGCTAAGTTTTAGGAAATTGAATGTTGTTTCTCAAGTTTGGGAAGTGCTATAGAAATACAAATTTTGCTGTCAAAGTACGTAATTTGTAATTCCAAGTTATTATTGAAATTTTTCAGGCATTACAATATCTTGGTATGCCTGATAAATAATACAGGGAAAGGTTACAAAATAAAACTATTTTCATCTTTTTTCTATTAATTTTATCTTTAATAATTTTGTTTGTATCTTTTAATTCCATCTAAATTTACATTTCTTCAGAAAAATATATATCCAGAAATCAGAGTAAGAGAGGAAAATGAGCCATTTCTACCAAACCGATAAATTTAATGTTTTGTTCAAGCAATGTTTTAGCTTTCTAGAGGCATAATTGACAAATATAAACCATAAATATTTAAGGCATCCAATATGATGATATACATACATTGTGAAATTATTTCTATAATCAAGCTACTTAACGTGTCCATCACCTCACACAGTTACCATTTGTGTGTGTGTGTGTGTGTGTGTGTGCATGTGGTGAAAATACTTCAGATCTACTCTCTTAGCATATTTCAAGAATACAATAAATACAGTATTATTAACTATAGTCACTATGTTGTATATTAGATCCCTAGATCTTCTTCACCTTTTAACAGAAAGTTTGTACACTTTCACCAACATTTCCTCATTTCCTCCAACCCAACCCCTAGTAACCACCATTTTGCTCTCTGCTTCTGAGTTTGACTTTTTTAGATTCCATGTATAAGTGAGATCATGAGCATTTACCTTTCCATGCCCAGCTTATTTCACTTAGCATAATATCTTCCAGGTTCTTTCATGTTGTTGCAAATGGCAGGATTTCATTCTTTTTTATGAATGAATAATATCCCATTACATATATCTACACACACACACACACACACACACACGCTGTATTTTCTTTATCCATCCATCTGCTGATAGACATTTAGATTGTTTCCATATCTTGTCTATTGTGAATAATACTGCAACAAACATAGGAGTACTGCCATCTATTTGAGATACTTACTTCATTTCCTTCTACTATATGCCTAGAGTGGGACTATTGGATGACATGATGGTCATATTTTTAATTATTTGAGGAACTTCTATATTATTTTCCATAGCAGACGTATCAATTTTCATTCCCAAAGACAGTACACAGGGTTCCATTTACTTCATAGCCTCACCAGCACCAGCTTTCTCTTGTGGTTTTGATAAGAGCCATCCTGTAACAGGCGTGAGGTTAGGCATCTCACTGTGGTTTTGATTTGCATTTCCCTGATGGTATTGACCATATTCTCATATACCTTTTGGCCATGTGTGTGCCTTCTTTGGAAAAATGTCTATTCAAGTCCTTTGATTAATTTTTAATAAAATTTTGAGCGATTGTGCTTTTGAGTTGTATGAGGTTCTTATATATTTTTGGATACTAATCTATTGTCAGATAGGTGGTTTACAAATACTTTCTCCCATTCCATAGGTTGCCTTTTCATTTTATTGATTGTTTTCTTTGCTGTGCCAAAACTCTTTGGTTTGATGTTGTCTCACTTGTTTATTTTTGGGTTTGGTGCCTGTGCTTTTGGTGCCCTACCCAAAAAAAAAAAAAAAAAAAAAAAAACCATTGCCAAGACTAAGTTTAGAGATATTTCTCTATATTTTCTTTTAGGAGTTTTACAGTTTCAGGTTTTACATTCAAGTCTTTAGTACATTGTGAGTTGATTTTTGTGTATGGTGTAAGAGAAGGGCCTAATTTCATTCTTTTGCATGTGGATATCCAGTTTTCTCAGCACCATTTATTGAAGAGACTGTCATTTCCTCACTGTTTATTCTTAGCCTCTTTGTCACAGATAGTTGACCATATATGCATGGGTTTATTTCTAGGTTCTGTATTCTGTTCTATAGGTTGTTTTTACTCCAATACCATGCTATTTTGATTACTACTGCTTTGTAATATGGTTGGAAATCAGGTTGTGTGATACCTTCAGCTTTGTTCTTGCTCAAGATTGCTTTGGCTATGCAGTGTCTTTTGTGGTTATATATGAATTTTAAGATTGCTGTGGATGGAATGTCCAGTATGTCTGTTAGGTCCATTGGTCTAAAGTGTAACTGATGTCCAGTATGTCCTTATTAATTTTCTGTCTGAATGATTTATCCATTGTTATTAATGGAATATTGAAGTCTCCTACTATTATTGCATTGCTGGCTCTACCTTAAACCTGCTAATATTTGCTTCATTTATATATTTAGGTGCTGCAATGTTGGATGCATATGTATTTACAATTATTATATACTGTAGTTGAATCGACACCTCTATCATTCTATAGTGACTCTCTTTGTCTACTGTGACAGATTTTGACAAGTCTATTTCATCTGAAATGAGTATAGCCACCTGTTCTCTTTTGTTGGTTTATCACTTGCATAGAATAGTGTTTTTTTATCCCTTCACCTTTCGCCTATATACTTCCTTAAAGGTAAAGTGAGTTTCTGGCGGGCAACATATAGTTGATTGTATTTTTTACTCAATCAGTAACTATATGTCTTTTGATTGGAAACTTTAATACTTTACATTTGTAGTAATTATTGGTAGGTAAGGGCTTACCCTTGTCATTTTGTTGTTTTCTGACTTTTTCATAGATTCTTTGTTCCTTTCTTCTCTTGTTACCTCCCTTTCTGATTTGATTTTTTAAAATTTTCATTCTAATTCCTTTTTCTTTATCTTTTGAATAGCTATCACAGGTTTTTCTTTGTGATTACCATGAGGCTTACATAAGACATTTTATACTTTAACAATCTACTTTAAGCCAGTAACACCTTAATTTTGATTGCACACAAAAACTTTATAATTTTATTCTCCCCCACCACATTTTGTGTTATCCATGTTGCTATTTACCTTACTTTATGATGTGTATCCAGGGGCTAGAGAGGGTCCATGGGCTTCTTCATGGTGCACAGCTGGGACTGAGGTTGGCAGACTTGTTACCCAAGGCATGAGCAGGTATGGCTTCTCTTGGTGGATGGTGCTGATGACAGGACCAAGACCTAGTGAGGTTGTAGCCAAATTGGATATGGCTGTTTCTGGGTCTGTAACCAGAACTATGATTCATAAGCCAGCCATCTGGACATGGGCCAGCCTTCTTAAATGACCTTCCTTTGTTGTGGGCTCCACCATGGCTTCCAAACTTCCTACCTGGATCCCAAAGCTCCCACAAAAGCACTCTTGTCCATGAATGGCTACCAAATTATTGTTACTGTGGGGGGATATGAGCAGGGGACCTCTTATTCCACCATCTTGCTGACGTCCTGTTTAAGCAAATTTTTAAAAAGCATGTCTAAATTGAGAAGAAAAAAAAAAAAAAAGAATCCCATGAGCGTTTTGCAATCTTTAAACCTTAGAAAAAATAGTTCAGTATTAAGAGATTATAAAATTATATTTTCATAAATATTTTAGTACATGCACGTTTTTCTCTTCCAATAAACTTAAGTAGTAATAATAGAAAATTAATAGGTTTATGCTCATGCTTCTCTTCATACCACCCAGTTACAAACTACTAGGAAATTAGATTAAACATGTTGACAACTGGATAAATCATCTCCAAATAATAGAGACAGAGCATTATAAAAAAAATCACACTTCTTAACTTTTTCTGTCCATAACCAACAAACCTGGAGCCAAGGAAAAAGTCATGGTATTTATTTCATTGCTACTCATCTATGTCTTTTGGATAGTGATACAAATATTCACACATGTCTTACTTGTTTGTTTAGCTGGATATTAAATAACATTTGAAAGCAAATTTTAAAAAAATGAGAAAGGGTGCTTCAAAATTATCATATAATTGAACACAGAAGTTGCTGTTGTGATTTCTTGGTCAAAATTATAAAATCAAACAAGCAACATGTGCAAATTAGGACTGTTTTTACCTTACTTTTTTGAGAGAAACTGAGACTCTCAATTCTGGCTGCACTAAGAAGAATTTTTGAATGTTGTCACCATGCCAAAGCAACACCGGAACAGCTACGTCGGTAGTCTCAGGCCAGGGGACATTTTCCATTTCATAACTCATTCCCCAGATGTAGTGATCATACCTCATATACACAGCAAACAGAACAATAAGTCCTTAAATATGCTCATGGGCGGTTTTTCACAAGGGCAAGTTCACAGGGTAGCATGTCTGCCTAAAGAATTATTCCCTTGCTTTCCCTATTTATTCTCAAATTATCCATTTCCCAAAGAATTAAAATGTGTGAAAATATCCCTCACATGGTCATTTTGTTCGGAAATCACTTTATCTGTGTTTAGACACCAAGTTTTCACAAGTTTAAACGTGAAGTGGGCTTTAATATTTTTTTTTCTCCATAAGCCTTTTTTGCTGGTGGTAAAATTGCTACAAGGCTTTCTATCTGTTGCTAGTATGCCACTGCTAAATGTATGTCCAAAGAAATAAAAAATTTGCTACTCTGTAACTTCTTAAGTTAATACTATAAAGTAAGTAACTTTATCACAGTCCCATAGGGAGATTGTGGATTTGTGGAGAATGCAGACATTCTGGGACTCTAGTCAGCGTGTTTCGAGAAAGGATGCATATGAAAGAATCCAGATCCACACTTAGGGTTTTTAGAGCAGGCTCCATCTAGACTGGCGGAAATCATACCTGCCAAGGAAGAAATATTTTCTAGATTAATAAAAAATGCCTTCTTTAAGAAAACTGTGTTATAACAGTGACCAATAAAATGTCAAATCCACGAATCCGATTATCTACTGATGAGCTATACCTCATGGAAAATTCTGAATGTAATTAAGGATCACCTGTGTTGCACAACGGCATGGTTTCCATTCACATAACATACAGAGTGAAAGCTACCCACCTTGAGCTAGGCAACATGTTGCTACTGAACTAACCTCATCTTCAGGATGTAATTTACAAATAAATATGTTTCTTCTCAACCATTATACATTATATATTGAAATGTTTTGAAAACAAATATACTCTTCCATGTTATGGTTGATATTATTATATTTTAAAGTCCAAATGCCACATTTTCAGTGAAGCTGTCCAACCATTTAAAGTGATTTTAATGGGGAGTATAATGTGTGTTTTTATTAACAATTCAATAAATTTGAAGAGCTGTGAATTAAAGCACATTGATTAATATTTGTATTTACCTAGTACTCCTTCCCTTTTGAAATGGTATCTAAAATATCCTTTTTGGATTCTTACTTCCCTCAGTCCATGTGATCCTCTCCAGGATACAAAGGTGGGCATAGGATCCAGGCCTGTACAACAAGAGCATCCAAGCCACAAGTATTGTTCAGGCTAGGTATGTTATCCAGATACGTGGAGTAGAGTAATCCCAGGAGTTCAAGGAGCCTTCTGCCTGAACCAAGGGAGACTACTTTACAGCGGAGCAGTGGCTCTCTAAATGTAGTCCTCAAACCAGCAGTATCCTAATCAAATGAACACTTGTAAGATATGCAAATCCTCAGGCTCCACCACCCCAGACATATTGAAACAGAAACTCTGGGTGTGAGACCCAGCAATCTATCTGTGCTGTGTACATTTTTGCCAACATGACTTTATGCAGTGCTTACGATGTTATTACTCTCTTGCTGTATATTTTAATTGGCTCCTTTCTTCAAGGACTAATTCAAAAGCTCTCCCTTCCATGAAGTCATTCTTGATTGTGTTTTCGATTCATTATTTTCTTTGAATTTCATTTTTACTTTATGTGTACCACTTCCAAGAATTTAAAATGACTCAACTTGCATTGTTGTCATTTATGTGCCTATCTCATTTACCCCATTAGCTTAAAACTACTCACAGAACAAAAGAGAGGCTTATCCATAATTGTGTCTCCAAATGTATATGTGGATAAATGAATAAATAAATGAATGAATATCCAGAGTTTTAAAAAAATTAAGGTGGACAGATGAATTAGAAGAGCTAGAACTTTTCACTGAGGATTTCATCACTCAGCACTGAGGACTCAATGACGTAAAAATGTTAGTTATTCCCATATTTGTCCATGGAGTTAATGCAGTCCAAATAATCACAACAGGGGTGTGTGTTTGTGTGTGTGTGTGTGTGTGTGGACACTAACAAGTTTGTGTTCATTCTGAAAATCCATCAAGCTGTACATACATAATTTGTGTACTTTTGTGTGTGTGTGTGTATTTCAGTATTTTTAAATCTGAAATATATATATTTCTGAGAGATATTTTATTTCATTCACAATTTTCCTTATTAATACTTTTTTCTTCATACATAAGTACATGGCTTCAATTTTTTATAATCTTTATTGCAGCAGCTTTTAAATAAGGTGTGAAACATAGACTTTTTTAGTCCTCCTCTGAAATGAAATTAGGTGAGATATGCTTTTTGGCATATATGAATGGGAACAAAAGGAATTTTTAATATAAACATGTTCTAAAAAGGTCATTGACATGTTGAAAGCTCGAAAGACAGATGTTCCCATTTTATATAATACTCCTCCTATTTTTAAACCTGTTCATCCTCTAAGTTGTCAAATTTAACAATTAAGCATTTCATTCTGATCTTCTGGGAGAATTTTAGTCAAATAACCAAGATAATTCCAATTTATATATTAATTAGTCAAAATTTACCCAAGGTAAGAGCTGAGGTTACCGTGTGCTTAGACATTTAAATTAAATGATCAGGCTGGCTCAAGTCCTCATGGCTAGTTTCATATAATATCCAGTGCCCTAGGTAAGGTTTCAGTGAATTTTCTGAGGAATTGGGTTTTCACACTGATTTCCTGCTCCCTTTGGTTTAATCTCTTTACCATCTTGAGTGCTGTGACTGTTCTCTTTTATCTGGTCTGCGTTGTCCAATCTCTGTGTTAGCTGCATCCAAATAATGTGTTCATTTTATTTTTAATGATTAACTGTGATCTCCTGTTAAAATTTGTATTGAGCTATAAAATTATCTAAATCTGTCTTCTTACTATATTTCCTACAAAAGTATATTGGGGCTCCACCTGGATTAGTCAGATAATTAGATACCCTGAAATACAAAGGCCATTGTTAATACTTACTACATTTTCATTTCAACCCAGCATTTCTAAGGAGAACCAGTAATCACATGAGGCATATTCTCTAATTATACACTTTTCAAAATATCACATTCTACGTATCAGTTATGATTTGGAATAGAAATAACCATCACTTATGATGAGAAAAGAAAATTCCCTTCCCATTCAGTACCTCATAAAATTATCATGTTCGCAAAACTAGTGTATTTCTCAGAGTTAGGTATAATAATCTACTTTTAACTGTAATCTCATATAATTTGGACTCTTAATTGCATCTTAACATAATTCACTATAATGTAATATATCAATAATCTGGTTAAAATCTTATCCTAACAGCAAAGAAAAATTCATAAGAACACTCAGTTTAATGATTTATCTCCACATATGACTTCTTTCTAAAACCAAAGGTCTTTCAAGGTGGTCTTCTCCAGAAAGTGGAGAAGAACATCAAAACTTAACTACCTTCCTGAAACATGGAGTTTTCTACAAATGTTTTAATTTCCTGTTCTATGCGTTACAAATAGTTAAAAGAGAAAATATAGAAAACTTATTTAAAGTATGAAAGTAGGTAAAATAAGTTAAATGATCAAATGTTCTGGTTGATCTGTTTATTTTTTTTAGAAGATTTATTTATTTATTTGAAAAAGAGAGAAAGAGTGCCGATTGGGGGGGAAGGACAGAGGAAGAAGGAGAGAATCCCAAGCAGGCTCCACACACAGTGCAGAGCCTGACATGGGACTCAATCTCACGACCCTAAGACCATGACCTGAGCTGAAACCAAGAGTCTGATGCTCCACAGACTGAGCCATCCAGGTGCCTCTCTAGTTGATCTGTTTATATTACAACTTTTCCAAACTTTCCATGTCTGAATTTCTTACCAATTGCATTTATTATAGATGTAGTTGGTAAATGCATGTTGAGGTATAGAAAAATATGAGAAAGCACTGCAGTTCCCAGAACAATCCATTCTAAACCTTAAGAATAAATATGACCATTTACTTGATTACTTTATAATCTGTCTAAACTTTAAGTGAGCCTTCTCAAGCAAGCACCTTAACAAACTACTCACACAGAGAGCACTAAACAGAGTATCTCAAAACCATGCACTCACCTTTAGTTATCACTAGTGTTGAACACATTCAGATACATTCTACAAGATCTGGTGTTTGGGAAGCCCCACAGCAGCTAAAGAAGAAGAAATGTGCAGCTACAATTTATATACAAGGAACCCATTGCCACAGTAAACACTGACCTATTATATACCTTGTCCATCTCCATACAGTTGATTGATTTTTGTCATGTATTCGGTTGAATACTCATGAAAAAAGCAGCAGCAAAAGCAAGAGCCATAGCTTAATATTCTAAAACATGAGGATGTGGAAAGTTCGAATATAAAGGAATAGAAAATTATAGCAAAGAGTAGCAAATAAAAGAGCTGGTAGAGCTTTGTTGAAATGAAACAAAATAGGCTTTAAGGCACAATCTCTACTTAAAAGGGCCACATCATAATAGTATTTTTTGCCAATTTCCCAGAAATATGTAATAATTATAAATGTATTTGTACCTGATAATATGAATTTAAAATATAGAAGCTACTAATTTAATAGCTTTATAAATTTAATAGTTATTATTAGTTTAATAAAACTAAAAGGAGAGATAGACAAATCCACAATAACAGTGAAAGATTTTACTAAATAATTGCTAGACTATGTAAACACTTAATAAAAATATAGAAGTTTGAACAGTATATTTTTTAAATATATCTCCTGGCCATATGTAGAATGCTAGCTATCAAAAATAAAGTATAGCATTATTTTCAGGCACACATGCAAGAAGCATTTGCAATTATTGACTAAAAATAATGACCATATGGTAGACAATAAAGTAAGTCTTACAAAAATGCCAAGAGATTGAAATGATACAGACTTTTTCTAACCATAATTCATTATATTTGAAATCATAAGCAAAAACATATTAGAAAATGCCCATATTTTTTGAATATAAAAGTAGTTTTCTAAATAGCCTACCTATAAAAAAAATCATAGTAGAAAATAATAGTTTTGAAATAAGTGACAATAAAGTAACTACATACCAAAAGCTTTTTGATGTACTGAAGCAGGACTTAGAGGAACATTTACATTTTTAAATGCAAATACTAGGAAGGAAGAAAGGCTGTAACACTAATGTATTAAGCACCTATTCAATATATTATAGAATGGACAATAAAATAAAATGAAAAAGGAACGTAATAAGAGCAGATATTAATAAGACATAAAATCAAGAAAATCAAGAGAGCAAAAGTTCTTAGAACATAATAAAATTGCTAAATCTCTGGCAAGACCTACAGAGAAAATTTTAAAAAGAGAGAGAGACAAGTCACTACTAGCCAATATAAGGACATCAGACGTACAAAAGATAATGAGAGAATGTTATAAACAATTATCTGCCAAATTTGAAGTGGACAAATCACTAGAAAAATACACCTTGCAAAGCTGAAATCAAAGAGAAAAGCTGAATAATCCTATAAATCCTTTAGTTATCATTCTACTATTTTGCTAACATTTCTCTTTAATTTTTTGTAACTATTTTGCATTTTTCAACCATACTTATAAGCAAAATATGTGTGTCTATAAACAGTTTATATAATTCTAAATTTAATGAAAAAAGAGTAAAGTCTAAAGAAACTCATGAAAAGAATGCAAATGATACCATACTCAACAAAAGGCACAATTTCATGGGACTCATGCTGTACGATATCTTTATTGCTACGAGTTTATAAACTGTGAGACGTCAAATGGAAAACTTGCCACAAAATGCATTAACTATAAAATTTTGTGTGGGTGGCTCTCATGTGGTAGTGCCCATCTGTTCCTGAAGCAAAAGAAATCCTTCAGAAGCCTTTTAAATCATAAGAAAACTTTGCAAGAAAAATAGGGGTAGTAAATAAAACTCCTTGTAAAGTTGAGTTCTTATAACCTGATTTATCTAAACTCAAGTTATAAATCTACATATTTTATATAAGTACATAAGCAGGTAGAAGAGTACTTAAGTACAGTCAGTCTTTGCTATGTTTATGCAGGTAGTGGGGCTGCTGTATGCAGTTGCACAGAATGAAGAGGGGACAGAGGGAATTAAAGGGAAAAATAAAACTTTAAAAATAGCCGGCCATGTATGACATAACTAATTCATGTAAAATAATAAATATAAATAAGTTAACTTAAAAATAGAATTGGATATATGATAGTAATTTGAAGATTATGATTATGAATATATAAATTAAAAACCCAAATTATCAGTGTGTGTTTATAAGTTCTATAAGAGCAAGAACAAAGTTCTGAGGAGATAACAACTTACTAGCATTGGATTGATCAAAGATAGGAGATTGAAAGGGGGGATCAGATAGAAGATGATTAAACTGCAGGCACCTTTTTTTTTTAATATTGCATTTTTCTCAATACAAAAAAGTTCACATGTTAATTTAATCATGTCATATTATGTCATTTTTTCACATTAAATGTCTTATAATTAAAAAAAAACAAGATAGTCTTTAAAATCAAACTGAGTCAGGGGTGCCTAGGTGGCTCAGTCAGTTGCACGTTGGACTCTTGATTTTGGCTCAGGTCATATCTCAGGGTCATGGGATAGAGCCTCACCTGGGGCTCCGCAGTAGTGGGGAGTCTGCTTGAGGATTCTCTCCCTCTCCCAGTGCCCCACCTCTTGCTCATGCGTACTCTCTCTCTCTGTCTCTCTAATAAATAAGTAAATCTTTCAAAAAAATTCTAAAAAAATTAAAAAGTAATATCGAACCAAACTATAAATTTGAGTCATGGTTCTTCCACTTACTAGTGTTAATCCTTTGGCAAGTAACTAACATCTTTGGGTCTCAGTTTCCTCATCAGTAAAACGAACATAAGAACAGCAACTATGTTGGGACGTAGAGGAGTTAAAAGACATGGTATGTGAAAATCACGTAAAATAGAGCATGACTCCTAGTAATCAATCACTGGTGGCTGGCAAATTTTATTCTCTCTGTATGGAGAAGAAAATCCTTGAAAGCCATTTAATCAATTGGGATTGTGGAAGCAACCATCATTCTGATCCTCAGAGCAGATTCTAATCAATTTAAGAAATAAAACAAAGATGGAAGCCCACAATATCCCATTTATCACAGATAAAACCAGGTTATATAATATCATGAAAGCCAAATAAGATCAACAAAGGAGACCACCCCCAGCCTGAACCTTGGAGCATCCCACCACTAGACATTTTAAGTCTTCAGATTCAACACACTTATTTGGGTCAGTAATCTGAATGGAGAAAGAAACATTAACATGATGAAATCCCATGTACTGGACTTAGGGAGCTTAACCCATCTCACTGAGAACTGTGGACCAATTTTGGCACCCATCAGCTAACTCCAGTCAACTACATAACTCCAGGGAAGGTGCCACCAGTGTGTTGAGGGAAAATCGATCCTCATGAAAACCAGAGTTGGGAAAAGGATATTCTCTTCTAACACTCTCCAGTAGTTTTTAAACATTGTATTAGAAAAACTCTTCTTAAAAAATTTAATCTCAAGGCAAATCTTAATACTTAAAACCACTTTATGTAAAAGTTAATCTTAAGGCAAATCTCAATAATAAAACTACTTAAGTAAAGGAACAAGGAGGAGAGGAGAACCTTATTTATTCTGGGTCACAAATCTCATTAATCAATGTTAATTAATCATAGTCCCTAGTTAATTTCTATTAAAATAATGCTTATACAGAAAAGGGGGGCAAAGTTTATAAAATACAAATAGCACTTATTTTTAATTATTGAATTTATTTAATATACTTGATTTCCTTTATTTTGCTTAAAATATATTAATCTTATTCTGGAAACTGCAGTGAAAGTACATTCCAATTAAAGTTAACAGACAACACTCTGGTTATTTTTATTACATCACTTATTCCCCTGTAATATTGGCTTTCCAGGCAGAAATTTTGTCATTTATTTTGGTGTAATATAACCCATAGTAGAAACTGCACTATTGGGTGCATATGGTTACAATCTTATGCATATGTGGAAAAATCATTTTTCTTTTATTCCATACAGCTAAAAATCATCCACTGACTTGAACTACAGGCTTTGAGGAAAAAAGAATATAGCTTCACTAAAGGAAAACTTAAAATAAATTTCAAAAATGGCCTGTTAAAAAAAGAAACTCTTCTTCTATTTAGTAATTTATAGATAAGCAAAATTTATCTGTAAAATTATTCAAACTCGTACTCAGGATTCTATGATATATATCCAAATTTATGATGTTATCTTGGTTTCACCCTGAGAAAAGCATCCTATGAGCAAGAATGTCTTTGCAAGGCTGTAAAAATCGATTGTATAAAAATAACTATTTTATTTTTTTAAGATTTTATTTATTTATTTATTTGACAGAGATAGAGACAGCCAGCGAGAGAGGGAACACAAGCAGGGGGAGTGGGAGAGGAAGAAGCAGGCTCCCAGCGGAAGAGCCTGATGTGGGGCTCGATCCCAGAACTCCGGGATCACGCCCTGAGCCAAAGGCAGACGCTTAACGACTGAGCCACCCAGGCGCCCCTAAAAATAACTATTTCTAGCAGCACCTGTTCCCAATATCAACAAGCCAGTGGTTAACAGGACATTGGAATTTTTCCCAACATATTATTCTTAGAATCACTATCTTGACAACATTGGCTTAAAAAAATCCCTGTAAAGTTGGCCATTGCCATATAGTGACTGTTTCAGCTCTTGTTGTAAGTAAAGTCATATATGTATGTGTGTGTATATGTGAGTATAAATATACATATATAGAGGGGGTGAGAAGGGGAAGAGGGAGATGTGGGTAACAAGGATGACCAAGAAAATTTGGTTCTTTTGGTATTTGGCATATTTTGAGGACATCCCCGATAGACTGACCTATCGATTGTCATGTTGAAGCTGTCAGTGTGGTCATGGAAGGGAGAAGTGGGGCTTTAGCCAGGACCCACTATGTGATGCTCTAGGGTTTGGTCTTCAGTATGTATAAGGATGACAGAGAGGATGGGGAGATAGGTGTCTCACATTAGCATATACAAATGCACATATCTGGTGGACAGCACTCAAGCTATGTTTATATGATGGAATTTAATTATTTCATAAATAATCTATAGTAAAGGCCAAATGTGGCTAAATAGACTAGACATTAAAAAATAGATCATCTGTGTAGTTAAAGTGGTAATATTAAATTTTAGACTATTTAATTTGATCCCAATGAAATATTTGGGTACAATGGAATATATCATATTTATTGCTGAAAAAAATGAGTTTGGGATAAAATTATTTATAGTGGCTATATTTAAAGTGACGTGAATTGAAACCCAGAACGAATTACCTATGTTTAAAGGTTTGTACATTTTTTTTATATTACTTGAATTTCCCTAAAACATACTTAAATTATCATGTATATAACCTTTGATAAATGATGATTTTGTTATGTAGTTGCCTCTTGGCTGGTGGCAACTATTGTAGTCTGCACAGAATTAAAGGGAGTATCTGTAGGCCTATAACACTTCCTTCTAGAATATACTTTCAGCTTCATATAAATAAACACAGTGCAGTAATTTACCTTCTATACCCCTATGCTTCTCCATCTGAAGTTCTGAGAGCTTTCAGAAAAATACACATAACTTTCCAGTTTGTTGTCAACATGCATGCATTGCATTTAAGCTTAAATTTAAAGAATAGAGATACATGCTTAACTCTTCCTATAGAAGGAAGTGTTAATCTGCTCGTTCTAAAGAGTTCTCTGGTTTGTGCCCTCGACAGCAATTGGTTTTGCTGTGCACAGGAAGAAGAAAGGAATCTTCTCATTGTACTGAGCATATGTGAATAATTTCCCTATATCCTCAGGGTGAGAGACAGCAGGAGGTTATACTCCAGATACTTCCTGAAGAATTTGGCCTTTAGTTCTAATCAAATCTTTCCCCAGATGTAGCACTACGTTAAGGGATATACAGGATAATAAAGCTATTTTACTCTATAAGAATAGTTCAAATTCATTTCTGCTTAAAAAGTTTGAGGTAGATTTCCCTGGAAACCTCCCTCTTCTTGTTCCTCTCCGTAATTTTACAGCGGTCTGCTCCTCATTATACATATCCCTAAGAAATGTTTAGTCTTAGGAAAAATACTTAACATTTTTTCCAAGGTAACAGAGAAAGCTATAAGGAGACCTCACAATACTAACTGGGCAAAAAATCTGTCAATGTCAGTTGACTTGTGAAAGAAAATGCCTTCGATTAGTGGATCCTGAGCTATTGGAGGAGGTAGAGGAACAGGAACCAGACGCTGTTTAAGCTGTTGTTCCGAGAACACCAGCCCAATGAAGACGAACCCTAGAAACAATGTTCATTACATGATTTTTTTTTAAATCAGAAATGAGGGCGTATATGAATCTAAACACTTGGTTTCTATATGACGATGAAAACACAGAACTGCTCTGGAATCAAGCTAGAATTCACACCCTTTTTGTATCAGGTAGTATACTCCCGAGTACCAGCAGAGGCAGATGGAGCCTAGATTCTGCTCAAAAATACACAATCTGTTAAAAACTTTTTATAGTATAAAAAAAGGCTCTGTCTCACTCTTTAAAGCACCTTTCAAAATGCAAAGAAGAGGAAAGACAACACAAAGGATACTAATTAGTAAAGAAATTAGGACAAATTGAATATAAGGGTAAGAAAAGGAAAGAGACAGCCATGGGTGAATTTTAGTACACCGAGTTCATTCTGTAAATCCTTGCCATAAAATTGCAAGAAAGTGGACCACAAATCTGACTCTGACTATTTCAACAGTCAAAACAAACTGGGGAATACGGTCAGCTCTGTCGATCACAAATGCACACATAGTAAAAGGCATCATTCAGAAGAACACAGGTTGGCAAATGCATGCTCATCAGCAGGCTTATCGCTGGCGCTGTAAGGGTGCTCTTGAAGATCTGTGCTCTTGTCAGGAGAGAATCAGGAGAGTCATAGAACCAAAGCTCTATGTGCATTACCTGCAGTCCGGTGGTCCTGAGAGAACAATCTCTCATTTGGTGTTATGGGGGCACTCAATCTCAGAGAAATGGCTGAGAGAAACTGCACCAAGTCCATATTATTATGGGGATGATATAAACTCCAAAGCTTGAGGAAATGATTATTCAGTAATCAATATTTCTCCTGAATAGTGTGCCTTGTAACTTGCGGTCATGTAATTTTTTTTTTTTCTGAGTGAATAAACAGTTGCTCCGTATTACTTTCTTCTGCTGCTACACTGCTGTGGCCATGGTCAAAAGAGGCAACAAAATTAAATAAAATAAAAATTAATAAATTAAAAGAGAAAGTTAAATAATCAAAAAGGATACATGTTTTGAAGTAAATAAAATATGAAAAGAAAGGTAAATAGTAAGGTAGTGGACAAAGAAGTAACTGAATAGCTAGAACAATGGAGAATAAATATAACAAGATAAAGTTATGAAGAGTAAAAAGAATATAAATTTTCCATACAGAAGATTTAAAGTAAAGGTATAAAATAAAAGAAGTAAATAATCAAGAAATTCACAAGCTTTGATATTAAAAAAATAATATAAAAATATATAACATTCTTCGTGGTAATGAATTGAAAAAAATTTTAAATGCTGAACTACAAAGCAAGACTTGTTCTTAGTAAATATGGGAAAAATAGGCAATGAAAAAAGGAGGAGCAGGTGACAGGAGTCCCAGAAATATGCTGACTAAGGATGAAGAGTCCCAAGGCAGACAGGTCAGAAACTCTCTTCTTCTTTCATTGAGTTAGTCCACTGAGGGGACATGTAGACCAAATGGTCCTTCAGAAGTCGGCAGTTGTTAACCAAAGGGAGAAGGAGTTGCTTCTATTACGTCAGTGACTGGCAAATTTTAACTTATCATTCTTCAGTGAGCCCTAGCTATCAGTGAATTGTAATTTTTGCATTTGGGGAAAAAAATTAAGGAAATAAGGGAATTAATACTTTTCATCTTGAGATGTTACCTCAGTACAAATTATCTTTCCTTTTTTTTTTTTTTCATTTGCTTATATCATGTCTTCACAACTCTAATGTTCTTGAGTTGTGGACACACTCACTGATTGCTTAGTTGATTTTTTCAAGAACCACATCAGGCAATAGTTGGATTTTGATTTGAATCCATGTGACTATCAGAAAGAAGTTTTCATCCTTTTTACTTTTCATAAATTTAATGAGAAGAGATGGCTATGAAAGGCCTCAGAAATATGAACTGATTTAGGACATATAAAAGTAAACACTCCTGGGGCGCCTAGGTGGCACAGCGGTTAAGCGTCTGCCTTCGGCTCAGGGCGTGATCCCGGCGTTATGGGGTCGAGCCCCACATCAGGCTCCTCCGCTATGAGCCTGCTTCTTCCTCTCCCACTCCCCCTGCTTGTGTTCCCTCTCTCGCTGGCTGTCTCTATCTCTGTCGAATAAATAAATAAAATCTTAAAAAAAAAAAGTAAACACTCCTATTAGGTAGCAAATTTAGGAAACTCATCAATCCCTATTTTGCAGTAAAATATGTATATATTAAGAAAATTTTAGAGACATTTCCTGAGTAGTAGATGTGATGATGTGATGGTACCAGATATCTTTTTACTTCTTAATTCTAACAAATAATTCTGCATATATTAAATCTATTGTGATACAGATACATGAGAAGTACTTTTGCATGCATATAAACTATTTGCATGTATATAAAATGAAGAACAGATAAATAAGATTATATAAAATTTGTGCTGGTGTTAGAATGTGAAGACAAGCTAGGAATTTTGAGAGCTTTTCTTCAGGTACTGTGTGGATAGAGTGTTTATCTTTGTTAACCACCATACCTCTAACTAATAAGTTTACTGAATGATCTATGTATATGTTCTTGCCCTTGTTCAAACAAACAGGCTAGAGCTTGTGGTAACACGATGACCTTACAAGTACAAAATACACACTCCTCAGGCATATTTGAGACATTAACTGTGATAAGCAGAGAGCTCAGCCTTGTGTAATCTGTCAACAAACTAATAAATTACTTTGGTCAAGGGAGAAGGAACTTCCTCCCCATAACCATCTGCACAGGGGAATAGGTTAGTAATTAGGATTCCAACAAAACTGAAGCTTTTGACAAGATAAGCAAAGGTTTAATACTTAAAGTTAAGGTCTAATCCTTTTAGGAACTGATTAACACACACTTAACTTTTTTTGGCATTCTATCTGTAAATATTAAGAGATTACTAAGAAATATGATCAAGCAACAGGAATGTCCATTTAGAGCCCTACCCTGAATTCAATATAAAGTCCTGTTTCCACTGACGTCAAAAGGAGTGCTCTTTCTCTAACGGAACCACATTCAGGTGCTTTCTTGATTATTAAATAAAACCCAAATTTACTTAACTCTCTCGCAAAGGATTAGTTATTTAAGCCCTTTAGTGTATATTTTGGCCATAAAACTGGAGTCAGGAGACCTGGATTCCTATCTTAGTTCTTATACTTAAGAGCTATTTCACTTTTGGTAGTACCTCTTTCCTCAAGAGCACCCAAAACACCTTACCACAGCAGCTTGTTGGACAAGCTGACTAAAAAGGAAGGCAAACAGCTACCATTTGGTTGGGAATGAAACAAAATGTAGAAATTTAAAGCCTTGCCCTAGCTTCTATTTGTTGTCTTCAGAATGACTGCTAGATTCTCACACTGCTCTGTTATGTCTCCCTGTGTCCATGAGTCTTCAGATTCAGTTCACTTGCAGGGATATACTGGATTCTAAAGGTACGTCTACTGGTTGTTCTCTTCCTACTTTCACTGGAGAAGCAGTAGGCTGGAGATTCAGCTTAGGTCCCTATACAACCTAACACTAGCATTGCTCTAGAAATGGAGTACTAAGCACCAACCGATGATAGAAATGATCTTCGTTGCCTTTGGGCTAGAGCATTGCCCAAATAACTCCTAAATATTCACCACTATTAGGGGATATAGCAGCTTGCGCTTCTCGTAAGTAGTACTGTTGCCTAAATCACGAGTGAATATGCCATTTGCTACATTCCTAAGGCAGCCTCTTCATTTAGGCCAGTTTTTCAGCAGATGTATTACCCCAAATGTGCAATTATTCTAGTCCATATTCTCTAATCTGAATTTATCATCTATGTTATTCAATCTACTCACTCTGCATTACGTTAGGCATTGTGCTACGCTTCTTATATATAATTTTGGTTTTATTAATCACAGATGAGGAAACTGAAAATCAATGGAGGTAAGGAACTTTTCGAATTTCTCAAACTAGTAGTGAATAGAATTTGATTGAAAGCCATTTCTATCCTGCTTGAAATTCCGTTCTCTCTCAACATTCAGCATGCTGTATAATAACTCAACATCCTGTAATGAATACTGTAGCTGAAGTTCCAAAATGTAAAGGAAGGAAAGAAGGAGTGACTAATTTTTTGTCTCGTAAACAAACTTTTGCTAAGTGCTATCTAATGGGCAAATACTCCCTTATGGCCTGGAAACATAACGATGAGCAAGGTAGATACAGCCATGCCTCCCTGGAAGGACATAACTTCTATCAGCTCTTCTCAAGTATTTCTCAGTGTTTCTCAAAGTCTGCCTTGTCACCGAAGCATTCCAGACACTAAAGCGAGCTCCTTTTTGCAGGGGCGCACAGGCCCTTCGATGGCATCTGTGTGCTTCTACCCATCTCTTCTACCCAGCAACAAACTTTATTTCTGTCTTTCTAGGTTTGTATTAGAGAAACAAGTCTGTAAAGCCCAGAATTTGTCACCTGTAATTGCCCTGTTAGCTGTCCTTTGTTCTATTTTTTTTTTCCTTTGCTCTGTTCCAAGGAAGATCTAGGGTCAAAGATGTCTGTATCTTCAGAAAAATTCTCCCTCAAAATCCAACTATAGAGGGTCAGTTGTTATCTCCTAAAAGTATTTTAAAGTCAGGTAAACTCACGATGACAAAATCCATGATACCTCTTCAAATATTCTTATTTAATATCCTAATATCCATTCCTAACCCCCCAGTGCTAAACATACATAAAAAATTTCCAAGACCCCCCCCCCCCACATCTCAAGTTTCCAAATAATAACTAAATTTAAGAGTGACCCGGGTATATGGTTGTATACAAAATTTTCCGATTGGTTTGTGATTCTATTATTGAATCTTTTATTAATTGTTATCTTTTATATAATTGTTATCCTGCTCATTCCTGGACCACTTTTGTTCCAGGGGCTCGAAACAAATTAAATCAGTACAGTTTCTGTATCCAATCTCAAGAGAACTTCCTCCCACTTAAAGTTTGAGATTTGGGCTCGAATTGCAGGCAATCTGCATCCCTTTTTAGTCTTTCATTGTTTATTTTAAATCTCAGAATGTCATCTCATAAAATGATGAGGCATTATTATATATTACAAACTTTACTTATAGAATATTAATTTAGTAAAATACTGCTTGTTTACATTTATCATGCAATAGTACCAAAGTTTTTTTTTTTTTTATTTAGCTTATGAAACATCGACAACATTGAAAAAAGCTAAGATACATGCTTCTACATATCCTTGTAATTAATTTTCCTTTTAACAGCTGAGGTCAAATTCCAAACATTACTTTTGTATATTTTTCCCTCTTGAGTAGAGATTTAAATCACTGCTTGACATCATTAGATATTGTCCTTAACAAAGGCACCTTGCCTCACAAGCTTACAGATACAATCATTTAACTTGTAACAGAAATTGATATCTGGGACATGTCAACTAAAAATCTTAGTTATTTCCGAAAGTTGCAGGTGCTATGAACTGCAGCCAACTGGGATTCATCTTCCAAATGACACTGAGTGTGACAAAAGCTTGCAAGAATTACTTCCAAAAATGTTTAAAAATTAGAATATGACAAAGGATATATTTACCAAGTACAACTGAAGTTAAAATATCATGAACTTATTTTTAACCCTAAACAACGTAAAATTCCCAAAACCATTTGTGCTCATCTGTATTGTTTCCGATAATTATCTTGGCAGGAAGAGAATTTGGAATGAAAATATTTGAAATCTGGAATTAATCAGGCAGCTTACCCATCTAAGTTCTGACCATCTAGATAAAGATTTTCAAGCAAAGTTATTCATATTAACTGGTCAAATTCCAACTAGCTCCAGCTATCAAATAAGATATTATTTTCTTTTTAGCCTTACACAAATTAAGTATAAATATTTTATCTCAATTCCAGTATTGCCTGCACGTGTACCAAATGTCTAAATCAGAATAAATATTAACAAAATTGTGTGGAATGTTTAAAACCTCAGTATGCTCTGTTCTTTGCCAATCATAAGAAATTGCTACACTGTTTATAATTTATTCTATGTCTGAAACACAAACATTTATATATAGTTTCTTTACCAAATAGGGCTTGCCTATAAAGATTATATACTGGGATAACTTTATTTGGAGAAAATATGATAAGGGCCTGTTCTATTTTAGTACTTCCTAATCTGTCCTTGATTTTTATTCAGCCATGAGAAGTTTACATAAAAGACAGGAATAAGCAACAAAGCTTTAAAATTATAAGCTACAGAGTAATCTAAGTCTAAATTTAAAGATTAATAATATAACTATGATCATGAATTCAGCCATCTTAACTTAAAATCTTTTAGGACCAAATACAAGCATAGGATATTGAATTTATTTAAACACTGTAACTCCCATTTTCTTTATATAAATTTCCAAATATTTTAGGATATTTATACAAACGAATTTGAAACCATAGGTGATGACCAATCAGGTTGCAATGAGGACTCAGAAGGTAAACTAATGATTTTATTTGCTTTTGCTTTTTTAAACTTTTTATTTAGAAATAATTGTAGACTACAGAAAGTTGCAAAGAGTACCAAAGAGTTCCCAAAAATCCTTTACCAGCTTTTCCAAATGTTAACAAACTATATAACCATAGTACAATTATAAAAATTAAGGAATTAATGTCGATACAATACTATTAACTAATCTAGACACCTTACTCAAACTTACCAATTGTCCCACTATTTTTTTTTTTTTTTTTACTGTTCTGATTCTAATCCAGGAACTGTGGTTGCATTTAATTTACATATCTCCTTGAGTCTGAGTCATACATTTTTTGGCAAGAGAAACACAAATTAGTTGCACCCTTCTCAGTGCATCATATCAAATACATGATGACTACATCTCATATTAGTGATACTAACTTTGATAACTTTGTTAAGGTGGTGTGTGCCAAGTTTTTGCCCCATAAAATTATTATTTTCCACTTTTAATAAGCATCTTATGGGGAGATAGTTTGAAATTTTGCAAATATCCCATTTCTCATAATACTTTCCCAACTAATTTTATTTTATTTTTTTTTAAAGATTTTATTTATTTATTTGACAGAGAGATAGACAGCCAGCAAGAGAGGGAACATAAACAGGGGGAGTGGAAGAGGAAGAAGCAAGCTCATAGCGGAGGAGCCTGATGTGGGGCTCGATCCCATAACTCCAGGATCACGCCCTGAGCAGAAGGCAGACGCTTAACCGCTGTGCCACCCAGGCGCCCCTTTCCCTACTAATTTTAGCATACAATGATGATACTTGACTAGAGCAGTTACTAGTGTGTCTGCAAAATGATGATTTTCTATTTCTATGAATCTTTCTCTGTATATTCAAATTGTAGTATAAGGAAAAGTTATCCCTTTTATCTTAAAATATAGCTATTCATCTATTATCTATCTATCATCTATCTATCACCTATCTATCTACCCACCTACCTTATTTATTGTTTATTTATTATGTTAGTGCAAACTCACAGATACTTACTGTAAAACAGTACTATTATTATTATTTTGTGGCTAAAAACGTCCCAGATGTGGGCACTGGTAGCTTTTTAGAGTTGGCTTCTGAGTTCTTTTGACATGGCATTTTTTTTTTTTTTAACAGCTTCTTTCTTTCTGCAGTCATATGATTGATGTTCCAAGTTCATCTTACATTTTCCCTGACTCAGACCTGGGGGCATCAGTTTCCTTTGTTGGAAAATGATATTTATAAATGAATTTCTGAGCGCTAGATTTGCTCACTGCTATTTGGGTGTGATTCCTTTTAGAATATGCTGCACTAGGAAAGAAACATGTATGCACACATATTCACATACATCTGTATTGATATCTAACTATCTGTGCATATTTAAAATTTTTAAAGATTTATTTATTTATTGGAGAGAGAGAGGCAGAGAGAGAGAGGCAGAGGGAGAAGCAGACTTCCCGCTGAGCAGGGAGGCCACTGCTGGGCTAGATCCCAGGACCCTGAGATCATGACCTGAGCAGAAGGTAGACACTTAACCAGCTAAGCCACCCAGGTGATGTAGTTTTGGAATATAGGTAAGGTTTAGTGGGGTGGAGTCCAGAGCTGAGAATCAAGAAAGAATTCTTGAGATGTCTTTGGTGCAAAATGGTGGTTTATTAAAGCATGGGGACAGGACCCCTGGGCAGAAAGAGCTGCTGCCCTGGGTTGTGAGGGGTGGCTGATTATTATATACTATGGGGTTGGCGGAAGTAAGGAAAAGGGGAGGTTTCCAAAGGACTTTCATATGCTGAAGAGGACCTACAAAGATACCAGAGGCCTTGCCATTGTCAAGATAAGGTTGCTTACGCTGTAATAAGGCATTAACATTATAAGATAGTTGGGAACTTTCTGGAGGAACATTACACTCTGCCCCTTCAATTATCTGTCAATGGGCTGCAGGTTACAAGGGCATTTAAATGTATCTACATTTCCTTCTGGAAGCTAGGTTATTGATAGAAATGGTTTGTTCTTGTAGATTGCTAAGATTGCTAAGACATTTGTAAACTGAGGGAGACTCAGGTCTTGCAGGATTGTGATCTCTGTAAGTTAATTATTTGTTTTTCCTTTAGGGCAGCCAGCAGTGCCTGAGGAATGTCACATATATCCCATGGGGGGAGGGGGAGGGTGTCAGCTTCTGCTTTGTCCTCAGCTTGCCTTCTATTCCCTCATCACAGGCACCCCTTTAAATTTTTTTTTAAACATGATTTCATATTAGTATTTTTTCTTCCAATAGAACACAAGATTCATCCTGGCCTTATCCTTTTCCTTATTTGCGTTGCCTGACCCAGACAGTTAGAAACCTCACCCTCGTCATCTATCATGTATTTGCCAGTGTAAGCGAAGGGGAGAAACCTGACCTTGTTTAACGTCCCTTTATCCTCCCCGTTTATAATTGTCTTAATAGTTCCCCTATATTCATTTAGAGCCATATCAAATAGTGTCATAATTTTTGCTTCAACAATGAAATATAATTTAGGAAACTCAAGAGAAGGCAAATGTATTTATGCAAATTTTTGCTCTTTGCATTATTCTTACTTCCCTCTCAATGTTCCAAGATTCCATCTTTTGTCACTTCCTGTTTACGTGTAACCTGCTGTACTCATTCTTTTACATCTGCTGATAACAAATTTTCTTTGCCTCTGAAGAATGCCTTGGTTTTTCCTTAGTTTCTGAAGATTTTTCTGAAGATCTGTCCTTAAGCATTCTTTTCTTTCAACACTTAAAAACTGTTGAATCACTTCTTTTTGGCCTTCTTGGTTGCTGATGAGAAGACCACTGTCATTCAAATTGTTTTTTCTTTATAGGTAAGGTGACTTTTCAATCTCACTGCTTTCAGTGGGTTTTTGTTTTTGTTGTTGTTGTTTTTGTTTTCCCTTTCTCTTTGGCTCTCAGAAATTTGACTATTATGTTTCTGGTGTGGGTTTGTTTGGGTTTAATCCTGTCTGGAATCACTCGACTTTTTGAGTATGTACATTTATGTCTTTTGACAAATTTGGAAAGTTTTCTACCATTTTATTTAGAGGACTATTTCTGCTGCTTTCTCTTTCTCCTCTTCTGGGAATCCAATGACATAAATGTTAGATCTTTTGTTATAGTCTCATAGCTCAGTGAGGCGCTGTTCAACTTCTTTTCTCAGTCTGCTTCTCTGTTGTACAGATTGGGTCATTTCTGTTATTCTGTCTTCAAGTTCACTGGTTCTTAACTTTGTCTCCTCCATTCTACTATTGATTCCTTTTATGATTTTTTTAGTAGTAGTATTTTGATTATTGTATTTTTATTTCTAAAATTTTCGTTTTACACTTCTTTATGTCAGCCATTGTTTTTGCTTAGACTTTCAATCATTTCATCTATTTCATGTGTTTGTTATTGCATACTGAAGCATTTTAGGACAATTATTTGCCATCCAATGAGTGTCTTTTATCATTCTGTTTGAGATCTTCCTGATTCTTAATACGATGGGTGATTTTCAATTAAATCAGACATTTGGAGTATTATTTTATAAGTTTCTGGATATTATCTAGCCTTCTATTTTAGATTTTTCTTTTGACACCGCTCCATCAGGGAAAGGAGGGAGGAAGCCTTCTTACTGGGTTAGAAGTCTAGTTCCTCAATAGGTCTTCATTGACACCTGAGCTGATGAGGGACCCCTCGTTACATGGGGTATAAGTGACAATTCTAGTTCCCAATAGGTCTCCACTGATACTTCTTAGGCTTCGTGGAGAAGCTCCTCATTACTGCTTTCACCATGGCTTCCAGTGATACCACAGAGGGTGTGGCTTCTTCATTTCTGTGGTGGTAAAAGTCCTGACTCACCGCTAGGCCTCCTCTGACAACACCTGAGCAGGTACAGGGAAGGGTGCTTTGTTGCTCCCAGATAGGAGCAGAAGTTCACCCTTTCAGGAGTATTTTAGAGTTTATCTTATGTAAATCTGTACATTTCTTATTTTGTTTGTCCTAAAATCCTATTCTTATTTCTTGTTAATATAAATGGAGTTTTCCTTACGATTGTGTCATCGAACTGGTTACATTTGTATGTATGGAGGCCATTGATTTGTATATGTTAATTTTATATCCTGCTACCTTATTGAGAACTGTGGGCATTCTTCCCCTGTTTTTTATTTAGGGGAAATGTCTGTATGGATTACCCATTAAGTAAGAAAGTGACTTTAGAACTAAAGCATATGTATTCTATCATGTTAAGAAAGTCTCTGGAAACACCTATTTTCTTGAATCTTTTTTGTAAATCAGGAATCAATGTTGAATTTCTTGCAGACTTTTAGCGTCTAAGAATTTTTATATACTTTATTATTATGTGAGATATTAATGGAAATACTAATATTGAACCAATCTTGAATTTCTGGAAATTTCTGGAACATATTCAACCTTGTCATAGTGTATGATTTTCTTGATGTGACTTTGAATTCTGTTTGCTAATATTGCGCTTAGCATTTTGTATCAATATTAGTAATATTGGTCTGCAGCATTCCTTGTAATATCTTTGTCAGATTTAGTTATCAATATTATATTTGCTTTACAAAAATTATTAGAAAGTGTTCACTCATTCTCATATGTCTAGAACAGTTTATAGAGCATTCAGCTGGCCAGATTTCAGGGTCAAATAGCCTAGAGTCATTGATGTAAAAATAATCAGGTTGATGTAAATCCCAGCAGAGAAACTGGGACCAGTAGAATCTTATAGAATCCTGACAAACCAGAATTAATGGTTTTCCAGGAAGAGAGAAATTTCAAGCTTATCTGACTGAAACACTGAGGAAAACACTATATGAGCACTTGTTTGAACTAAGGCCTCTGAATGATGCAGATTCACAATAACATGGCAGTTTATATCTTCTTGGATTACTGTACATTTATACCAACCAATTTGCATTAAAGAACACAATCTGATTAGATAAGACTCTGAGAAAAGTGAAAAAACAGCTGCTTCTTTTCTCTTTTATACAAAGTTAAGGCCACATCCTCTGTACATATTATGGGTAACAACAGGAACTCTGTTCCTGTATTCACTTAGAATTATTGGACATAATTCCAAAGATACAAAACAAAGATAATAACCAAATAAGCCCTCATTCTCAAATGCCTGGTGACTTCATGGATCATATCTAGCACACTGACAGTGGGGTTTGCTAACTTCCCAGAACATTGGTTTCATCATGCATAAACTGGGAAAACTAACAACCTGTTTTAAATATGATATATGAGATCATTTGGGTGAAAGTAGTTAATACTTAGTTGAGAGCATGTGTTCACTATGTTGTAGTAGATTCTCCTTTAGTGTTAGAGGTTCTACTTGAACCAAAAATAATTAAAAGTCAAATAACTTGAGAAGAATATTTGTAATATAATTCAAAAATGTTTAATATGTTTATTATATGAAACATTGATATAAATTAATTTAAAATTTTGGAAGACTACATAAAGAAGTTATGACCCAAGACTCCCTCTTAGGTTAGGTACAAACACTTGTCTCCTTTCATTTCCGTCAGAAAAGGCATTTACTTCATAAGAAGATCAAAAGAGAGGGGATATGGAGTCAGTCACCATTTATAGCCGTAGGTGGGGACAGGGGTAGTGATTAAAAATAGAGAATCTCTATATGAATATATAGTCTCCAGCCCCTTTCCCCTTTGGGATCTCTGAGTGCTTATAAGTCAAGCTTTTATCTTCCCTTGACCAAGCCTCAAGTAGGAAATTAGAGGGAGTTCTTTGGAAGAATCTGGCCCCAGAAAAATGACACAGATACCAATATGTGTGGATTTTATAATAAAAAAGCCACATCCCCATTTGCTCGTTCTACTCTGTAAACATGTAGACTCTCTGTTGAAATGCTTTGTCCCGGTCCAAACAAATCTCCAATTAACATTTTAGCATCTCATTCTTAAAAGTGAATGGATGCACAGGAATTAATGGACCTGCAAGTACATGAAAGACAGATACCAATGCTAATAAACAAGGGGGGGAGTGGGAATTAGAGGAAATAGAAGCAGTTCTGGGAGCAAAAGAAAATAACAAACAAACAAAAACTGTTATTAATATTCTTAGGAAAGGGGTGCCTGGGTGGCTTAGTCAGTTAAGCATCTGCCTTTGGCTCAGGTCATGATCCCAGAATCCTGCTTCTCCCTCTCCTCCCTGCTCAGGGGTGCTCTCTGTTGCAATCTCTGTCTCTCTTACTCTCAAATTAATAAGTAAAATGTTAAAAAAAAAATTCTTGGGGCACCTGGGTGGCTCAGTTGGTTGGATGTCTGCCTTCAGCTCAGGTCATGATCTCAGAATCCTGGGATGGAGTCCTGCATCTAGCTCCTTGCTCAGCAGGAAGCCTGCTTCTCCCTCCCCCTCTCCCTACAGCTCTGTCTGCTAGTGCTTGCTCCCTTTCTCTCTCTCTCTGTCAAATAAATAAATAAAATCTTTAAAAAAAATTCTGAGGAAAATGAAAATTTTGAGTTGCACGAAAAAAATATACAATAGAAAATCAAAGAACAAGGAAAAATAAATTAAAAAAAAACTAGAATAGCTAAAAGATTGTCAAAGAATTATATCAGGTAATATGATAAAAAAAATGTAAAATAGAAGAGAAAGTATAAGAAAATTAGAGACTCAACACAGGACATCCAAAACTGAACTACTAGGAAATTCAGACATAAGAGACAGAAAAAAAGTAAACAAAAATGGGAAATTGTCAAAAAAACTTATGAAGGGAAGTTTCCAAAACTGAGAGCATCATTTTCAAATTTAAAGGGCCCACTAAATGCTGAGAATAGCTACATAAAGGCAAATGATCATGAAATTATAGAACCTCAAGGCAAAAGAACAGATCCTAAAGGCTCCCCAAAAGGAAAACACAGGGGTGCTTGGGCGGCTCAGTCAGTTGAGTGTCCGACTCCTGGTTTTGGCTCAAGTCATAATCTCACAGTGGTGAAATCGAGCTGCTTGTGAGGCTCTGCACTTAGCATGGAGTCTGCTTCAGATTCTCCCTCTGCCTGTTCCCTGCTCACACTCACATGCTCTCTCCCTCTCTCTAAAATAAATAAGTAAAATCTTTGACAAAAAGGAAAGAAGAACAGTTTATATAGAAAAGACTAGATTGAGCATGATGTTAGATTTCTCAGTAACAATTAGCTGGCAAGTGAAAACAAAGCAACATCCTCAACATTCTGAGGAAAAACAGCCTCTAAGCTCAGCGTCAGTACTCCATCACACAATCAGTTACATGTATAGATCAAGTTAATACAGGCCACCTTAACAAAAATCATCTCCCTTGCACTCTTCTAAAGAAAGCTAATAGAAGATATTCTTCCAAGAGAAGTGTGCCAAGAAAGCAGTCATGGCTTTTAGGAAATAGATCCAATCAAAGAAGGGGATAGTGATTTATAGTAAAGAAAGCCTCAAGTTGAGAATGGTGCAGACATGCTTAGAGAGACCAGTTTAGATCAGAATAGCAGACAGGAGAACTCAACAAAGATCTCTTAAGAAATATGAACTAAATAATTGCCTGTTGTAGAACTTAATTGTACTGGTGTGAATAAATATTGATTAAACTAAAATCATTTCATGACATATTGAAAGAATTGATATTGGGTTATATGTCGGGGGAAATGTAAGGTAAAAGTAAGCTAAATATACAACTTCCATAATAGGAATTCAGTAGATAACGTGTAAAGCAAGCACCCGGAATGTAGAGATTTTAATATATCATTTAGATGCATAGAGGTAGACCCTAAAAGAAATAGCTAAAATAACATAATGGACTTTGGAGTGGCTGGATTCAGGATATTCAGGGGGAAGGTAAGCGGCTGCTATTGTTCATTCTAAGATTTATTGAATTATTTTAATATTAGAACTAGGCACATATTAATCAGATAAAATAAAATTTCAATTTCAAAATAATTTACAAGAGAAAAATGTTTTGTTTTTTTTTTTTTTTTTTTAAGATTTTATTTATTTATTTGACAGAGAGAGAGAGACAGCCAGCGAGAGAGGGAACACAAGCAGGGGGAGTGGGAGAAGAAGAAGCAGGCTCATAGCGGAGGAGCCTGACGTGGGGCTTGATCCCATAACGCCGGGATCACGCCCTGAGCCGAAGGCAGACGCTTAACTGCTGTGCCACCCAGGCGCCCCAAGAGAAAAATGTTTTAATAAAAAACAAGAGAAGAGAACATAAAGAAAATTAAAAGCTGAAAGTAAATAACAAATATGCAATTACAAAATTGTCAGCTCTGGGGGTGCCTGGGTGGCTCAGTCGGTTAAGCGTTCAACTCTTGATTTCAGCTCAGGTCATGATCTCAGGGTTATGAGATGGAGCCCCACATCAGGCTTTGCACTGGATGTGGGTGGAGCCTGCCTAAGATTCTCTCTTTCCCTCTGCCCCTCCCAGATTCCCACTCGCTTTTGTGCATTCTCTCTCTCAAAAAAAAAAAAAAAAAAAATCAGCTCTGTTAATGATTATCATATGCTTTTGAAAACAACAAAAATAGTTTTGACTATTAACCGGTATACATTTCCTCCTTTGGTTTCTTTTTTTCTGTTGCTAATCTAATTTTTGCATTCAGGGCTTCTATTTTCACCAAGCATATATAGGGTGATTACCTTGGCATTTCTCACAAGTTTGAATTGCCATTGTAGACTTCTGACATTTCAGGTTTACTCATGCCCTTGGAGGTTTGCAATCCAAAGTGTAAGTTTACATCCTACTGTTTAAGTTGTAGAGAGAGGAGACGAGATGAATTATATAAAGGCTTATCTGCACATCTGTTTGTACAACTCTAAATGTGTAACTGTGGTTTTTAGCGGATGTTGGATGGGAAGGAGAAAGAGCTAAGTCCTCTTCTTTCCAGTTTTTTTTGCAAAACATGTGCCTAGACATGCATGAATTCATTTATATACACTTACATATAGATATAATTGTGTATAATAAATTGTACACATAATAAATGCTTAATTATACTAATATATATATATATATATATATTTTGTCCAATGACCACCCCCTTCTTTTGTCAACTTGATTCTTGTTCTTTCTCTCCTATTCTTTTCCACTGACATCCTCACACACCCCCATCCATGAAATCTGTATTAACAACTTAGTAGATATCATTCTCTATTTTCGCCTATACCTATGCAACATTATACAAGAATATATAAGGCAATATACATATCCTTATATGTATATACACACATGTGAGGGAAGTTTCGTCATTGATTTATAAAAATGATACTAACTGTACATGCTTTTCTTTATTTTCTTTCCTCGCTTATTATTAAATCATGGAAATAGTCTTAAGTTGGTTAAATTATTCTTTCAGTGCCTGCGTAATAGTTTACAATGCAAATGGACTATTTTTACATAACCATTTTCCTATTGAGAGTCATATTTTACTGTTTACTTTCTAAGAACCAGACTGAAATAAAGCCATAAACTTTTACTAGTAATTTAATTAATAAACTATCTTAAACTAGTTAAATTAAATATTTAGTTCAATGATAATCATAAATACCATCTTTTTATTATATATCATTGCCTAAATTCTTTTCTCTCTCCTTTTTTTAGTATAAATGTAGATATGCTCTCCTCTTCTTTGTTTGAAAAGAAAGACAGAATCTGAGTTAAGAGAATGAGGTAACATTGGCAATAGTCCTGAGGAACATAAAAGCAGGAAAGGTGTCACTGGGAAGCCACTGTCAAAAAGTGCATTGCAAAAAGGAGGGAGAGGCAAGATGCATCTTCTGAGCCTTCCATCCAAGCTCTGCTCTAGTTCTGCAGCTGTAGAATGAGGATTTCAGTTCATTTGGCCTGTAAACTGTACCACAAATATTTTATTCTGACAATGCTCCCGGTGAAACTAATGTTCTTTCCATTTCCCTTCCCCTCCCCCCTTCTCACCTGTCCTCTCCTCTCTGTTATTTCCTTCCAGCCTGCTTTACTTTCTCCTTTTTCATGTTTCCTTCTTTCCCTCTTTCCCTAGATAATTCTTTCAGATGCTTTTCTCCATCCCTTTTCATACAACCTCCATTTAGCCTTGCCCTTTCTGCTAAAAGAAAGGATATCATCAACTTCCTCCTCACAAATGTTTTAGAGATTAAAATTTGTGTCAAATAGATTCCACATGACACATACTTAATGCATTCCCAGATGTACAAATTGCTGAGCAGCTATATCTGAATAATGACTTATGTGATGACTAACCCCTTCTCAAATTAAATGGGTATTACATTTACCTCCTTTCCACAGACAAAAAAGCCATCATTTATCTACTGATAGAAAAAGAGGCTGGGGAAGGCTAATGGAGAAGGGTGCCAGAAGTTGTCCGACTAGAGCTGTAGGAACAGGAACCGTGAATCCACACCAGGGAAGGCCCCAGAAGTGGTGGTGGGTGGGAATAAAGAGAATCTATGACTAAGAGAAAGAATCCAGATGACTGAAAAGCTAGCTTGAGAGGAGTAGGCAGAAAGTGATACCAAAAGGAAAAGTGAAAAAAGGCATCCGGCTTGCAGTCACCTCAGGGAAATACAGATCAAAAAGGTAGAGCTAAAATGTCATCAGGAAGAGCTGAGGAGGAATAATTTTGCAAAGGGTTCCAGGCTGGAAGTTGAGAAAACTTTCAAAGGTGACCCAGTGTAGTAAGAGAAGCTTCGAGTGTCAAGGTAGGGTGACAATTAAGTGAAAAGTTTTAACTAACTTTGGAGGTGTGTGTGCCTGAAACCCAGACGGAAGAACCTTCCCAGATTAAATGGCCAGAAGTTAAAATCAATGTAATGTAGGCAGCCTGGGTATCAATCCAATTGAAAACCCGTGCATTTGGATTCATTAGCGTGTCTTTCAGGTCTGTACTAAATGAGTCCTCCATTCATTCAGAAAGCAGAGATAACATCCTCATATAATGTACAAATGAACCATCATGTCTATTCTGTACCCTTGGCATTCGATAGAAAATGACTTGAATGATTTATGTTAGCATGCTGATTCATACATGAGTACAGTGTCATTGAAAAAGAACCCCACTGCTTTCTTCCTTTCGTGGTGACAGTGTGAATGAGAGCAGTGGCACAACCAAGAGCCTTTCTGGTTGGATACATGGTCTACTTTAAAAAAAATAAATAAATAAAGGATTGTTATTGCTTTCTAAAAATGAGCCACACCACTTAAAAATGCAACTTTAAAGCAAAAATTGTAACTTTTTTTTATAAAATTATAAAATTTCAAATTAGAAACATTGGTCACTAGCTGATTAAGAACGAGAATTTATGGCCTGAAGGTGTATTTAAGAAGACTGTTTTCTGTGTGGGTAATACAATTGATGGGAGCATTTGGCTAATAATAGGCGCTTGAAGGGTCCATGCATGAGTCAATAAGACTTCTTAATGTGTTCTCTTAATGGACCATTACTTTCTATTTTGAGGGTTATCAAGGCTGCATTATTTATTTAGTTATATATTGGATTTAGAAAGTAAGCTCTCAAAGCCTAGCTGAGAATAGCGTTTATTGAGTACCTACTCTTCTAAACTCTTAAATATAATGCGCTCATGACATGGCCCTTCCCTTCTAATAGCATGATTATATACTGTTTTTAATATACTTATTATTTTTCTATTTGATAATATAATTCTTTAACAGCCATATGGGAACCTCCACACAGCTAGTTAAACCTGGAAAAACTCTTAAAGGGAGCAATGTGGGTGAGCTTTTTCTCCCTTGAGCCACAGGAGGTTGTAAACTTCTTTTCTTTCTGTTAAAACTCATTTCCCTTCCTGGTTCCCACTTTGTCTAACATTTTATTGTAATGTTCCTGGAGTCTATTTTGTAGACTTTTTTTTTTTTTTTTTTTGGTTATAACTGTGCATTGCAGTTTCCATTTATATTGTTTTCTCTTAATGAATTCTGTGCCTTTCAGAAAAACAATTATACTTAATCTTTTGTATTATAATTGTGCATCCTTTTACATGTAATAGATTAATACAAGAATATAAAGGATATAAAAGATCAGAGCTTCACAATCTTGGGACTAAATAATGTTTACATTTTCGATTTTGCAAAATACTCCCAAAATTGTGATTTGGGCCAGAAGCTGTCAAAATAATAGAATTTTCAGCTTTTAAAATATTATCTCTCAGAAGCTTTTCCCAATAGCGGCCATCTCCCACTCAATTCCAATTTGTAATCATCTGAATCTTAAAGACTTTATGCCTTGGTAGGATTTGTTTGATTCTTTGTAGTTCCTCTAATTCTTTTCCTTGTCTTCTGTCTTCCTGCCATTAATCAAACAATTAACAAATACTTTGTCCACTTTGCTGAGCTGCAAATGCTATACAAGACAGTAAAAAATTCAATAAGTGCTTTAAAGGGACATAGAGTCTAATTAGGGAGATAAAAATATCTTAAATGGATCCATTAACTAATTACCACCATACCAATAATAATACCTAACTTTCAGAGTACTTACTTTACACTAATAACTTTGTACACATCATCTCATTTAATGACTCCAAGCCCAGAAACTTGCCTCTCTGAGCTGAGGGTTTTCCCTTTATACACAATTAAGGGATCTTATTACTGAATAGTACAGGACATTTCCCAGAGTAGTGCAGTGAAGGGAGATAGATATCAGTGTTAGACGCAACAGCCAAGGAAGGCTATATGGGAGAAACAAGGTGTGGATTATTATTGAAAGAATTAATAAATGTTTGCTATCAAATATATGAGAAAATAGTGAAACATGGATATAAATACATGTGTATTTCAATGAGTATATTTTAAGGACAAAGCATGGGAACACTTACATACAGAAGAGTTGTATCTACAACATCTGAAAACAAGCTCCTCAGAGTATGGGGCTGCATTTTAAAAAGCCCAGAGAAATCTCAGGAACACTTAAATGACCATGCACTAAACAAAGGGAAAGATGCAGTATATCTTCAGGGAAAATGGTCATATGAAACTGCTTGCTTTAATGACAAATTGAAATTCAGTGACGATGATAAAGCAAGCCCCAAACACACATGAAAATGTGTGGGATGGGAATATATTGGTATATAAACAGAACCAGAAGCAGCTGGACAGAGCTTCATAAAATAAGTGATGGGGTTTCTCATCAGAGAATGAGTGTCATGGTGGAAGGCAATAGAAGGGAGATGCTTTTGACCAGCATTTTAAGAAGAGATTTTTAAAATAAAAAAAAAAAAAAAAGCTAAGTGGTGAGTGTGTTTTGGGAAGAGGTAAAGATTTTACCTGATATAGATGGTGCATGGGAACCACCAGTCATCATCAATGGGAATACGAAATTAATGCATGTATTTTGTTTTGCTACCCACGAATGTTCATGAAAACGTGACCTAAAGGAAATATTGGTGTCTGATGACTTTTAACATTCACTTAAAAAACAATTTACAGATGTTTAACAGTTAAGAGCAGTTCAAGAATATTCTAAATTTGAGTTGCATTTCCTTTGGACATTTCTGTGTTTGGTTAATGTTGTCTCTGGAGTGTTTTCTCATTTTATGTCACCGTGCCAGTTTACTTACCAATTTCAGAAGTTCACAGTCATCCTGCCTTTCGCCCTCCAGACACACACCCTTTCATGTTACAGACCTCTCTTTGGGGTCCCTCTTGTCCTTCCTGGAGCGCTCCTTCCTGCTGTTTCACAAGACAGCTGTTCTTCGCTGGTGGTCTCTGCGGCTGCTCCTGATCCCTCTGCGTTTTCTCAGAGCCAAAGGAGAAACAGGATAACAACTTGCTTTCTCCACTTTTATTTCAATTTGATTTGGTAGACTTTGAGTCTCTTAAAATCATAATTCAAAAAAAAGTTGTGATAGAAAACACTCAAAAGAAAACACTACTAAACATAAAAAAATATATTCTTTCACTGAGAAGGCCTTTTTGCCTGATCACAACTGATCCAGATTAAATTCCTTATTCAGTTAGGCTGTTGTTTGAAACTATTCACTACTAATAATAACCGGATAATAGTAAAACAGTGTAAAATGATTCTTTGAACTATGCATGGGCTTTAGTTAAACAGTATCTTGATGAAATACCTCAATATTTTATGATAATGCTACTATTATTGTTAGTATGATTATCATTCTTATTCATTCTTCTGAGAAGTCCAAAATATGCATTTGCTCAATAACTTATCCTTGAGAAAGATTAAAAGGAGCTCTATTTTCCCTATTTAGAGATGAATAAACTTGAACAAGAAGAGATCAAACAACTCTCTTTACTCTTTGTTATAACTCAGATCGGAATCTAGGCATTCTGAGCAGGAGAAGAATTACAGCTGATCGCTAAGGTTCAAGTGTTTTTCCCTTCCTCTTTTGGAAGTCAGAAATTGCTACCTGTTCTTTTCTTAGAACCATTAAATAATACATATGATGTAGCCACATATATAAAGGTATCCCAAGAGTAAAAATCTGACTTTTATGAAAGTAGACAAAAATAATAATGTCATTTATGAACAGATATGAAATAATGCCTCTGCTTATTTGGTATAAAATGAACATAAGACAAAAATTCTGCAATATTAGAAAGTATATATTTTCAGTTTAAAGAAAAATATTTTTTCAGTATAAAAATTCATTAAATATAAGGGAGAAAAAATTCATTAAATATAAGGGAGAAAGGAGGAGAAACATGAAGTAGGTAGGATAAGGAAAACAAAGGGGAAGACAGAGAAGAAGCAAAAGATAGGATTGGAAATAATCACCTGTAACTTGATCCTGATGTAGAGATGCATCCTCCCACAAATTACAGGAATTAACATGTTCATTCACTCAGTGGGTATTTATTAAGGGTATTCAGTCCCCTGGCCCCATGCTAAGTGCACAGAATCCCCCAAATAACCACACAAGTAAGTTCTTGGATTCCCTTTCAATTATTCTTGAACCTGAGTTAAAACTAGTGTATCTAATCAGCGATTCCCAATAGCAAATCCCTGAATCTATATTAGTCAACAAGAACGGTTTTACGTGGTCTTACAAACAAACAAACATTAATCAAAATTTTGTACATATTATGAATGTACATAATACTATGTACATATTATTTTATACATAATATGAATTTTTACTAAGGGTATGTTCTTCCAACTTTCAGTGTAAAAACAGTCTTCATTTTATAACATAATGGCTATAATAAATGGTAGAAGTTTTAAAAATTTCCTTCCAGAAGAAATTAAAATTTGATAACCTTAAAGGAAAAATATATTAAAAATTAGACAAAATTCTGGCTTAATGAAGCTTCTAGTTTAATGGTGAAAAAATAAAAACAACTTCAATACAGTGAAATAAATCCTAGAAGTGAGGATATGTCACTTGTGTTGGGACAGAGAAGAAAGGAATGGTCTCTTCTGGGTGTCAAGGGAGAATCTGAAAAGGAGATGACACTAATCTGATTCATGAAAGATGAGTAGAATCCATTATTTAATGAAAGGAAGAATATGCAAGGCAGAGGGAACAATGCAAAAAGCATAAAGGCACAGATTGAAATGGGCGTGTCCCAAGAATGGCTAACACTTTGATATGGCTGGAGGAAGGGAAAGGAAAGAGAGAGGAGGGGAGGGAAGTAAAGCCAAGATGAGGTCTCACAAAGCCCCTTATAAAATGCTGATTTATGGCAAATTTGCATGTTAGAGAGGTCATACTGACAGTGTGGAGGACAGACTTAAGAGAGCTAGACCAAAGTTTGAGAGAATAAGTGGAAAACTATCATAACAGTTCAGTACAAAGGACGATAGGGGCCTGAACCAAGGCATCAGAAAGGAAATCAAAAGTATCCAAGAGCTGTTCCGAAGGTAGAACACATAGGAACATGTGATGAAGTAAATATGAAGCTTGAAACCCTGGCAGAGGAAACATAGTCAATAGTAATTGTTGAAGATAATTTTAAAAAGGTAAATCTACTATAAACAACATAGTAAATAGACATCAAAGAAAGGTTGTAAGGGTAATTTTAGACATACCTAATTAAAGTTCTGTGGAATATCTGTAGTATATCACTATATGTCCTGCAGTTAGAGAAGAAGACAATAACGGAAAGACTTTGAGTAGCCTACGAAGAGTCTATAAGAGATAGAAGGAGTAAACATCCTTCTGTTTTATACACTTGCACTTCTCAGATATTCTAAAACACAAACATTTTTTGCTATCTCATTTGTAGTAAATTAATTGCTATAATTCATTAAGCATTATGTTTCTGAATGATCTTTGTCTTCGAAAGGCTGATTCAAGTTCAAAATCATGAAAACATTTTTTTTGTTATGTTCAGTTAGCCAACATATAGTACATCATAAAAACATTTTTAATATCTGATAATATCATGAATTAGATAAAGAAATGCTTTGGAAATTACAATGAGACTTTATATATTTTATCTCTTGAATCATCAGAAACCCATGAAATATGAAATAAAAGCAATATCATAATTATTAATAAGTAGCACTTAGCATATGCTAGCACTTGACATATGTTAAATAATTTAATCTTACATTTTTGTCAGGTAGGTGTTACTATTTTCCCCATTTTACAGATGAGCAAAGTGCTGCACAGATAGTTTAAGATAAAGTTGCTTGGTTCACACAGCTTCTAAATGGCAGTTTTGACCCAGGCCCTCTTTGTTCGTAATCACTTTGCATTCCATAGTGACTACACACGCAAAAAAAAATTGTTCCCATTTTAAAGATATGGAACTCAAGTCCAGATTTTTTCTGTTGCTTTTCTCTAATTTCAGACAAAACACTCTAGTTCTGCATAAAACCTGTGCAAAGCAAGTGGTATTAAAAATAGTTTTTAATAAAATTATTAGGATAGGGACAGTACTGATTTACCATTTCCATCATATAATTTTGCTCTTGCCATTTTTAAGTGGGAGATTAGCTAACATTGATGGTGATATTTGATTTAATATTATAACTTAATATATTTCTTAGTATCACTAAATTAACCTTTTAACAACAAATGCGCATTCTGTTTTTTAATATGTGTTTTCATGTCTGAATGAAAGTGTGTGATTATTTTCTTCCCAAGGCATTCAAAACAAATCATATCTTCTAGCATGGACTTAGTCTTTGTTATAAAACAGTGTGATAAATCCTTCATTAATTTTAGAAATGTAAATTTTAATGACAGAAAAATTAACTATGATGCAATAATTTTAATTGTTTTGAAATGTTTAACAAATGTTTATTATTGGAAATCTAAAAGACTGTGTTTGAGAGAGTCTATACTGAGAAAAGAAATGATCAGTTGAAATGTTTAGAAGTAGTATAAAAGGTATTTTCACCATGATTATTTGTTTCTAATGGAGAAAGAATTCATCTTTTACATTTTAATATTTTATAACCCAAACCTTGATGAATACAATGAGTCTAATCAGCAATTGCAGACATTTCACTGTATCATTAATGATCAAATTTGTGTAAAAATTGATTTACTTTTGGTCCCTTAAGAAGAAAAAAATAGATCCTTAATATTGATAAATAAAGTACAAACTAATCGGATATTTATTATATCAGGAACTTTTGTTCTTAGTGTTCACACATATCAACTAAATACATTTTCATCACAATCACTCATTCACAAAAATGCACCTGTATTGTAAATACCAGACTGGTAAGAAAAACTTCTGTTTAATCTTGGGTGGTCTCTTTGCCCAGGTTTGATTAAATATGTCTTTTCACAACAGGTGACTTTTTAATTGTTTTCTTATGGCAACCCATTTATTCCTCAGGCTTTGTTTGGCTTGCATTAGTTTTCAGAGTTAATGACCATGTGTGAGAACATGCTGAGTACAGGTGGCCAATGGCTTTGCAGAGAATGTGGGTGTTATAGCAAATGCAGCGGGCAAGTGATTTAACTTTACCAATTAATACAGTGGTGAATAGTTCCCTAACCCTCAAGGCCTTTCAAACAGAAAACAAGCTCAGAATAGGCACTTGGTAATGCGAGTATGAAATAAAGAATAAAGCAGCTTGTTCTTTGTATTTATTGAGCTTCCTTTCTTTAGTGAGCTCTGAGTCTTTTCCCTTGTGCGGCTTAAGGGCTCAAATCAACTTTTTCAGAGTAGCTTCTTTTCTGTGTGGGCAGTTCTATTAGTAAACTGGGCATTTTCCTCCCTCTGACTTTTTGTATCTCATTGTTCTTCTGGAAGCCTATCAGGACAGCAGTTTGAGTTCCTAGGGTTGCCTTGCATTGCTTCTTAAGTAACAGACATGGGAATTACAGTAATGAGGAGCATTATGATCCTTAGTACCCAAGGTAAATTCTAGTTATTAGATATCCTCAAGATAAATTCAACTGAAGTTGAATTAGTAGTAAAATAATTATGCATAGGCAATCCTGACTGAGAAGAACCAAAAGGAAAAGTGAGATCATTGGCCTACCTTGGCTGCCAGAAACTAGCACCAAACACAGAAAGTGATTTTCCACTGGGCTTAACATTTTTTTCCCCTTTCTGACAAAAGGAACATTTGTTTGCAATTAGCTTAGGTAAAGGAAATAGCATCTGAAGTTTTGTTTCCCAATTGGAATGACCCCAATGACCAGCTATGAAGACACTTGGAATATTTGTTCAGTCTTGGTTAGGTATGTATGGGAGTGGGGCAAATTTAACAAATGCAAGTGTCTTTGCCAAGTATTTGTAAATTTCAAAATTATGCAAGTACAAATTATGAAAAAAATATATATATATTTAAAAATGTTTTAAGTGAAATTTTCAGAGATCATCTACAGTACCATCTCAGGATTGTAAAAACCCTTTTCTGTTTTGTGATGTGTGCTACATTGATAAGTACCAATGAACATAGCATGTTTCTACAAGTGTCAGTATGATGATCTGCCAAAAATTAGGGGGAGGGAAGTTGTAGATAATGCCTACAGATAGTTGAACTTCATTTTAAGCCAAATAGAAAATAAACAAAAACCATGTAACCCACTAGGAAGTCTGTGTAAGTTGCACTGGATCTCATTTGCTTTTAGCACATCAACTAATACCTCTGTTATCAGAGAAAAAGAAGGGGTTGGAATTTTATTGGCCTTTTAATAAGTAATCAAATATCATCAAAATGATTTCAAAATGTTGGATTTTCAGATGTGACCATTCAGATACTTCGTTTATGACCAAACATTGAAACTTTGAGTACAAATAGTATTTATACTATTTTAAATATTTAAAATATATATATAGCCTTGAATTCTCATTATATCAGTTAACTTTAGTGGTTACTTCTTTAAAATTCAATCAATATGACTTAATGGGGGGAAAAGGCTTTAATACTAAAATACTCTAAGAAAAACCAGACCTGTTTCCCACTTTCTACCACCTCATCCCCTCTTAATTCAGTGTTACATGGAATATACCTCTGCTTCTGAGTATACTAGTTTTCTACAAAAAGGAGTAAACAAATTGAGAAAAGGAAGGGGTGATTCTTCTCTCCCAGTTTTCTCATAGGAACATTTCTATAAAGGCTAAGTTAGAACATTGTAGCATTGGGGCAGAAGCCAAGATCTCTACTTCAAGCTTGGAAGTGTTCACTAATGTGACCTAACATGTTCAAAGTAAAAAAGTTTTTCTTCTACCTTGTTCATAATAGCTATGTGTACTTCTCAATGCCCTTCAGTATTCACTGCGGTAAATTGGTAGCCAGAACACTCTTGTCTTGAAAAGCAACTAATAGAAATTTAGGTTTCTACCAGAAATTGAATGAGTGCAGAGTGTGAATCAGGGGCAGGAGAGATTTAGTGGCTGAACTGAACACCTGAGACAAACATGGTTTACGTGTATTCCACCAACTCTGTCCTCTTCCTTCCTCAATTCTACAGTTTCTTTAATTTTTTATTAGCCTTATAGAAAGTTACCACTTTTTCCAAGTCAAGTGAGAAGACCTCCAAAACTTTTCCTTCTTTCACAGGAATGAGTTAGTCTTTTTTTTTTTTTTAAGATTGATTGATATATTTGAGAGAAAGAGCATGCAGGGGGGAGGGCCATAGGGAGAGGGAGAGAGAAACTAGCAGACTCCACTTTTAGTGTGGAACCTGACTTGGGGCTCGATCCCATGGCCCTGAGATCACCATCTCAGCTGAAACCAAGAGTCAGAAGTTCAACCAACTGAGCCACCCAGGTGCCCCCTTTTCTATTTCTTGTTCTTTCATTTTTATTATGGAATTTACTAAGCAATTTCCACTAAAAACTTTAAGTATTTTGATGGGGGATTTTAATAATTCTGTAGGTTGAAAAGATTGATATCTTTAGAGTACTGAGTTTTTACAGTTAATATTTCTCCATCAAGTAAGTCTTCATTATTAATTTTCAGTAAAGTTTTAATATTTTTTATAAAAAGACTTGTATATCTTTTGTTAGAGTTATCTGAATGTGCTTTATGTTTTGTTACTATTTTGAAGAATATTTTCTAGTCACATTTTCTTATTACAGTTGATGTATAGAACTTCAGTTGATTTTCTGTATTGATTTGTATCCCTCAATTTTACCAAACTTTTTATAATTCTAATAATGTACCTTTATATATTGGTGTTTTGGTTGTTTATTGCTTCATAACAAACTCCTCTAAAACATAGTGGCTTAAAACAATAATTATTTTATTATATCTCACAATTTTGTGGGCCACTTTGACTTATAGGTTTCCTTCCTCATACTGTGCTAGTCTGTTTTGATGCCAAAATTATGGTGACTTCAAAAATGCTCATTGGGAAGATTTCTAGTATCAGCTCCAACATGTAAAGAGCTTGGAAGTCATAATTCTCACTGTCACAACAAAGAAAAAAAAATGAACAAAGTGAAAGCCAATGATTTTTCATAGGCCTCTCAAAGAATTGAGGTCACAAGGCAAACTACCGCCTCAAGGTCTGGAGAGGTAAATATGTATAGTCAGAGCTAAGACCAGCTTACCAAAAGCCAAGCACATTGGAGACCATAGTTGGACTATAGAATAATAACAGTGGATTACAATTTAGAGTGTATAAAACACAGACCCTATTTTAGAAGGAGTTCTTAAGGAAACCCAAGGACAGCAGGGGAGGAAAAGCAAAACAAAACAAAACAAAAAAGCAAAGAAACCATAAGAAACCACAGCCTCTGGCACCTACAGCAATGTATCATGCATGAAAAATCGCTTAGTTCCCACCCATAGTCACATAAAGCCTGACAAAAAGCTTTACTTACTCCGGGTCCTATTATTCAATACTTCCTGTCCAGCTTTCAACAAAAATTTACATGACATGTTAAAAGCCAAGTAAAAAACAATCTGTGGAAACAAAGCAAACATCTGAATCTGTTAAAATAGTTTTTTTGAATTCTCAGGAACTTTAAAATAACTATGATTAACATATTAAGAACCCTCAAGAAAAGTTATGCTGCATGTAAGAAAAGATTTAACGAAAGCAGAAGGAAGAATCAAAAATAAAAGCTAGACATAAAAAATTGTTATAACAGTAACAAAAAATACCTTTGATAGTCTTGTCAGTAGAGTGGGCACAGATGAATAAAGAGTCAATTTGCTGAACGATATGTCTGTCCATAGAAACTTTCCAAACTGACATGTATATAAAAAAATGAAAAAAAAAAACCATACAAGAACTATGTGACCATTACAAAGTATAATACACTTATATGTAGATGTAGCAGAAGGAAAAGAAAGAGAGAAGGAGCACAAAAAAATATTTGAGGCAGTAATGGATGAGAATTTTTCAAAACTAATGGCAGACACTAAACCACAGATCTGGCACAATAAATACCAAAAAATCTGCATCTAGAAACATACATTCAAAGTGGAAAAAATCCTGAAAGGAGTCAGAGGTGGGCTGGGGGGATACACTATTTAGAAAAGAAATACATCAGGCTTCTCATCGGAAAGGATGCCAACAAGAAGAGGGTAGAGTAAAATATAATGTTGAAAGAAAAAAAAAGTGAATCCAGAATTCTGCATCCAGGGCAATTATTCTTCAAAAGTGAAGGAGAAGTAAAGACTTTCTCAAGGAACAACTAAGAGAATTTTCTGCCGACAGAACTGCCTTGCAAGAAATAGTAAAATAAATTCTTCAGGAAAAAGGAAAATTACATAGGTCAGAAAATTGGATCCATGTAAAGGATAGCATCAGAAAAGGAATAAATAAAATGCTTGTGTTTCTTATTTTTAATGACCTTCTAGACAACTGTTCAGAGAAATAATAGCAATTCTATTCGGCAGTTATGGCATATGTATAAATTAAATAATAGCAATGTGTTAAGAGGGGAGAGAGGCATCGGGAATACTATAAAATAAAGTAACTACTTGGCAATAGATGGGGCTAGATAGTTATAAATATATATGGAAAAATCTAGAGCAATTGCTTAAAAATTTTAAAAGAAGTATAATCGATGGGCTAAGAGGTGAAAGAAAATGGAATCATATAAAAGTTATAACCAAAGAAGGCTAACAGTAGCAAATGCTGGAAAGGATGTAGAACAACAGGAACTCTCATTCATTGCTGGTGGGAATGCAAAAGGTACAGCCACTTGTAATTCAGTTTGGCAGTTTCTTACAAAACTGAAAATACTCTTACCATATAATCCAGCAATCATGCTCTTTGGTATTACTTAAAATAGCCTGATTTTTATTTTTATTTTTAATTTGAGTATCATTGACACACGATGTTACATTAGTTTCAGGTATACATTTTAGTGATTTGACAAGTTTATACATTATGCTATGTTCAGCACAAGTGTAGCTACTACCTGTCCCATTACATCACTATGACAGTATCATTGACTGTCCTTTGCTCCTGAACGTGTTTCGCCTAACCCCTATGCCCCCTCCTCTCTAGCAAACATCAGTTTGTTCTCTGTATTTATAGTTCTGATTCTTTTTGTTTGTTTATTCATTTTCTTAGATTTTATTTATGAGTGGAATCATATGTATTTGTCTTTCTCAGTCTGATTTACTTCACTTAGCATAATACCCTCTAGATCCATCCATGTTGTCTCAAATGGCACAATCCCCTCCCTTTTCATGGCTGTGTAATATTCCATTGTGTATCTTTGCCACAGTTTCCTTATCCATTTGTCTATTGATGGATACTTAGGTTGATTCCATGTCTTGACTATTGTAAATAATGCTGCAATAAAAATAGCAATGCCTACATCTTTTTGAGTTAGTGTTTTCATTTTCCCCGGATAAATACCCAATAGTGGAATTATTATTTATATTTTTAGTTTTTTGAGGAATATCCGTACTGTTTTTCACAGTGTCTGTAACAGTTTACATTCCCACCAAAAGTGCACAAGTGTTCCTTTTTCTCCACACCCTCACCAACACTTGTTTCTTGTGGTTTTGATACTAGCCATTTTGACATATATGAAGTGATATCTCATTTTGTTTTGATTTTCATTTCCCTGATGATTAGTGACATTGAACATCTTTTCATGTGTCTGTAGGCCATCTGTATGTATTCTTTGGAGAACTGTCTGTTCACATCCTCTGTCCATTTTTAATTGGATTATTTGGTTTTTTTTGGTGTTGAGTTGTGTACGTTGTTTATATATTTTGGATATTAACCCCTTATTGGATATATCATTTGCAAATATTTTCTCCCATTCAGTAAGTTGTCTTTTTTTCTTAATACTTTCCTTTTCTGTGGAAATTCCTTTTCTGGAATTTTTATAGTTCCAGGTCTCATATTTAGGTCTTTAATCCATTTTCAGTTTATTTTTTGTATGGTGTTACAAAATAGTCCATTTTCAAGCTGTCCATTTTTTCCAACATCAATTATTATTAAAAAGACTATCTTTTCCCCATTGTATATTCTTGTCTCCTTTGTCATAGATTAATTAATCATATAAATGTGGGTTTATTCCTGGGGTCTCTATTATGTTGCATTGATCTATTTTTGTGCCAGTACCACACTGCTTTGAATACTGTAGCTTGGTAGTATATCTTGAAATCTGGAATTGTGTTACCTCCAGCTATTTTTCTTTCTCCAGATTGCTTTGATTATTTAGGGTCTTTGTGGTTCCATACAAATTTTAGTATTATTTGTTCTAATTTTAAGAAAAATGCTTTTGGTATTTTGATAGAGATTGCATTGAATCTGTAGATTGCTTTAGGTAATATGGACATTTTAACAACCTTAATTCTTCAAGTCCATGAGCATGGAATAAATTCCATTTGCTTGTGCCATCTTTAATTTCTTTCATCAGTGTTTTATAGTTTTCAGAGTACATGTCTTTCACCTCTTTGGTAAAGTTTATTCCTAGGTATTTTATGATTTTTGGTGCAATTATAAATTATGCAGTTTTTTTTTATTTCTCTTTCTGCATCATTGTTGTTAATGTATAAAAATACTACCAATTTCTGGGTGTTAATTTTGTATCCTGCCACTTTAATGAATTTGTTTATTACTTTTACTAGTTGTGTGTGTGTGTGTGTGTGTGTGTGTGTGTGTGTGGAGTTTTTAGGATTTTCCGTGTATTATACCATATTATCTATAAATAGTGTTTAAGGTCATCTTTACCAATATGAATGCCTCTTTTTTATATTTCTGTTCTTTTTCAGTTTTTTACCATTGAGGATGATAGTAAGTTGTGGATTTTTCATATATGGCCTTTATTATGTTGAGGTACGTTCCCTCTAAACCCATTTTGTTGAGAGTTTTTATCTTGAAGGATGTTGAATCTTGTCAAATGTTTTTTCTGCATCTTGAGATGATTATATGATTTTTGTCCTTTGTTTTTTTGATTTGGTGTGTGACATTGGTTGACAAATATTGAACCATCCTTGCATCCCAGGAATAAATCCCACCTGATCATGGTGAATGATCTTTTTAATGTATTGTTACATATGGTTTGCTAATATTTTGTTGAGGACTTTTGCATTATGTTTCATCAGGGACATTGACCTGTAGTTTTGTTTTTTTGTGGAGTCTTTGGTTTTGATATAAGGGTAATGCTGGCCTCATAGAATTTATTTGGTAGCTTTCCTTCCTCTCCTCTATTTTCTTTTTTGTAATAGTTTGAGGAAAACATGTTTTAGCTCTTTTAATTGTCTGCTAAAATATGCTTGTGAATCCATCCAGTCCTGGACTTTTATTTTTTGGTATTTATTTTTTTTATTACCAGTTTCATTTTGTTACTTGTAATCAGTCTGTTCAGATTCTCTATTTCTTCCTGGTTTAGTTTTGGAAGATTGTACATATCTAGGAATTTATCTATTTTTTCTAGTTTGTCCAGTTTGTTGGTGTGTAATTTTTCATAGTGTTCTTTTATAATCTTTTGTATTTCTGTGCTATCATTTATTACTTCTCTGCTCTCATTTCTATTTTATGTATTAGGTCCTTTTTCTTTTTTTTTTTATTGATGCATCTGGCTAAGGTCTGTCAATTTTGTTGATCTTTTCAAAGGACCAGCTTTTGGCTTCACTATTTTTTTTTTCCGATTGTTTTTTAGTATCTATGTCATTTTTTTTTTCTGCTCTGATCTTTATTGTTTCCTTTCTTCTACTCACATTGGGTTTTGTTTGTTCTTTCTCTGATTCTTTAGGTGTAAGGTTAGATTGTTTATTTGAGGTTTTTTTTTTTTGTTTCTTGAGGTAGGCCTGTATTTCTATATACTTCCCTCTTATAAATGCTTTTGCTGTGTCCCATGATTTTGGACCATTGCTTTTTCTTCTCTATTTGTCTCCATGTATTTTTTTTCATTTCACTTTTGATTGCTTCATTGACCCATTGGTTGTTTAGTATAATATTGTTTAGTCTCCACACATTTGTGTTTTTTCAAGTGTGTGTGTGTGATTTATTTCTAGTTTCATACTGTTGTCAAAAAGATGTATGGTATAATTTCTAACTTCTTAAGTTTATTGAGGCTTACTATTCTGAAAAGTGTTCCATATGAACTTGAAAAGAATGTGTATTCTGTTGTTTGGGATGAAATGTTCTGTTCATATCTGTTATGTACATGTAATCCGATGTGTCATTTAAAGATAATGTTTCCTTATTGATTTTCTGCCTAGATGATCCATCCATTAATGTAAGTCATAGGTTAAAGTCCCCTACTGTTATTATATTACTGTTGATTAGTTTTTTATATTTGTTATTAACTGCTTTAAGTATTTGGGTGCTACCATGTTGGATGCAAAAGTAACTACAATTGTTGTATCCTCTTGTTGAATTGACCCCTTTATCATTATGCAATGTCCTTCTTTGTCTTTTTTAAAATCTATTTTGTCTGATTTTATTGCTACCTTGATTCGCTCTTTTCTTTTTCTTTCTTCCTTCTTTCTTTCTTTCTTTCTTTCTTTCTTTCTTTCTTTCTTTCTTTCTTTCTTTCTTTCTTCCATTTGCATGGTGAATGTTCTTCCGTCTCTTCACTTTCAGTTTGTATATGGCTCTAAATCTGAGTTGAGTCTCTTGTAGGCAGCATACAGGTGGGTCTTGTGTTTTTTTGTTTTGTTTTGTTTTGTTTTATCCATTCCACCAGTCTGTGTCTTTTGAGTGGAGCATTTAGGCCATTTTCATATAAGGTAATTATGGATAGGTATGTACTTATTGTCATTTAAAAATTTTTTCTGGTTATTTTGTTTCTTTCTTCTTCTCTGGCTCTTTCTTTGTGATCAGTGAGTATTTATAGTGCTTTGTTTGGCTTTCTTTCTCTTTCTCTTTCTCTTTTGTGTATCTATCATAGGTTTTGGGTGTGTGGTTTCCATTTGGTCAATATATAACATGCTAAGTAAACAGCAGTCCATATTAATATGACGGTCATTTAAGTGCAAACACATTCTTAAAAACAAAACCAAAACAGAAAAGGAAAGAAATCATCTTTCTTTCACTTCTTTCCCCTTCTCTTCCTTTTTTACTCCCTTCTCCATATCTTATGTATGTGTTGTTATATTTTACATCTTTTTATTCACATTTTTCTTATGTCTAATATGGCCATTCCTTTTCCACATAAGAAGTCCCTTTAACATTTATTGTAAGGCCAGTTTAGTGGTGATAGACTCTTATATTTTACTCCTTATCACTCCTTCAATTCTGAATGATATCCTTGCCAGGTAAAGTATTCTTGGTTGTAGGCTTTTTTCCCCCCCTTTCAGCACTTTGATTATATCATGCCACTCTCTTTTGAGTCACAAAGTTTCTGCTGAAAAATTAGCTGATAGCCTTATAGGTTTTCTCTTGCAGGTAATTTTTTATTTCTCTTACTGCTTTTAAGATTCTCTCTTTATCTTTAACATATGATATTTTAATTATTATCTGCCATGATGTGGACCTCCTTGGGTTCATCTTATTTGGAACTCTCTGTGCCTCTTGGACTTGGATATCTATTGCCCTCCCTGGGTTGAGGAAGTTTTCAGTTATTATTTCTTGAAATAAGTTTCCTCCACCTTTCTCTCCCCTCTTTTTCTAGGATCCCTGTAATGTAAATATTTGTTCACCTGATGTTGTCCAAGAGATCTTTTAATCTATTCTCATATTTTAGTTTTTTCTCCTTTTGCTCTTCAGCTTGTGTGCTTTCCATTACCCTGTCTTCCAGATTGCTGATACGGTCTTTTGCCTGCTCAAATCTACCACTGATTCCATCTAGTGTGTTTTTTTTATTTCAGTTATGGTATTCTTCAGCTCTGATTGGTTCTTTTTAATATTTTCTATCTCTTTATTGAAGGTCTTACTGAGTTCTTCTATTCTTTTCTCCAGCCTAGTAAATATCTTTATGATCATTACTTTAAATTCTTTATCAGGCATATTGCTTATTTCTGTTTCATTTAGTCTTTTTCTGAGTTTTGTTGTTGTTCTTTCTTTTGGAGCACATTCCTCGGTCTCTCCATTTTGCTTGACTTTCTGTGTTTTTCTATGGATTAGGTGAAATGGCTACCGCTCCTAAAGTTGAAGGATTTGGCCTCATGTATGATGTCCCCTATGCAGACTGTATGTGCTTGGTGCCTTTGGTCACTGTCTGGAGCTGTGATTGCATATGCTTGTTACTCTTTTAAACCACGGCATGTCTCCATCTGTCTGACTGTTCTCTTGCCATTCTGTCTATCTTTGGTTGTTCAGTAGCTGTTCAGTCAGCCCTCAGTTCTTCAGGAGAAGTTGTTCTATTAATAGGTGTAATTTGGTGTGTTCCATGGAGGAGATGAATTCAGTCTTCTTACATCAGGCTTGTCTTGAGCCCAAATTAGGCATTTTAGATGACATGGACGAATTTGCAATAACTTCATAGTTTGTTCATTCTTCCTCCCATGCTCTCTGTCAGTATCGTCTAGCACAGCAGCCAAAATGATCCTATCTTGGATGTTTTCTGAGAGTAAAAAATGTTTCATTTCCACAGGATTTGACATACAGATGTTCAGAGCCATGTGTTGGTTGAAAAAAATTATGCCCTCCTGAATTTAGCTTCGTGCAGCCTATACGTTCCACCTATGAGTCCCCAGTTTTGAACTGCAAGGTTCCAAAGTAGCCTGATTTTTACATATAAGCAAAGACAGTTCAGTGGAGAAAGGACTGTCTTTTTAACAAATGGTGTTAGAACAATGGGACATCCACGTGAAAAAAAAAAGAATAGGAGAAAAAAGAATCTAGATACAGATTTTATACCTTTCACAAAAATTAACTCAGAATGGACCATAGACTGAAATGTAAATTAACAAATTGGACTTTATAAAATTATTATTTTTTTCCTATAGAGGAAGATACTATTCAGAGAATAAAAAGGCAAACTGCAAACTGGGGAAAATATTTGCAAAACATATCTAATAAAAGCCATACATCCAAAATATATAAATAATTCTTACAATTTAAGAATAAGAAAATAAGCAATCCAACTTAAATATGGGCAAAAGAAATACCTCATCAAAGAAATACCTCATACAATACAGATGGCAAATAGACCTATGAAATAGACCTCAAGATCATATGTCATTAGGGATTTTTAAATTTTAAAAAATGAGATATCACTATACACCTATTAGGATGGCTAAAATCCAAAACACTGACAAGAACAAAAAAGCTAACACCTCCAAATTTTGGTGAAGATGCAGAGCAACAGGAACTATCATTCATTAGTGGTGAGAATTCACAATGGTTCAGTCTTACAACTCATACCTTGGCAGTTCTTTCAAAACTAAACATAGTCATACCGTATGTACCAACAATTACATCCTAGGTATTTACCCTAGGATGTATTGAATTAAAAACGTATGTCTACACAGATACTTTCACATAATGTTTATAGCAGATTTATTTATAATCACCAAAATCTACAATCAAAGAAAATGTCCTTCAATAGGTGAATGGAAAACTGTGGCATATCCATACAATGAAATATTCAGTGATTAAAAGAAATGAGCTATTAACCCATGAAAAGACCTTAAATGCATACTGCTAAATAAAAGAAGCAAGTCTGAAAATGCCACATGCTGTATTACTCCAATGATATGACATTCTGGAAAAGGCAAAACTATAGAGACAGAAATAAGAACAGTGGTTTCCAGGGATTGGAAGGTGACAGGATGAATAAAAAAAATACAGGAGATTTTTAGGGCTGTGAAACTATGATATTTTAATAGTGGTACATGACATTTTGACATGCATTTGTCAAGACCTATAAACTGTACAACACAAAGAGTGAGACTTAATATAAACTATGAACTTTAGTTAATAATGGGATCATTAATTAATTATAACAAACACTACACTAAAGCATAATATTACTAATAGGGGATACTATATGGGGAGTGGTGGTGTATGGGAACTCTCCATACTATCTGCTCAGGTTTTTAGGAAACCTAAAACTGTCCTAGAAATTAAAGTGTTTTTTTTAATTAATTGGAGAATAAAAGCACTTTTTCTATTATTCTTAAGAATATATTAAGAACTTGGCTGAGCAATTCCTTGTTCCATATATTTTAACTGTGCCCATGTATTAATGTTCTGCTGGTACATGGGCTGCTTGGGAATGTCCAAAATGGCTTTGCTCATTGTCTGGAGTCTTGGCAAGAATGAATGAACAGCTGAGCTTAGGTGGGATTACCCATCTGAATGGGAATACATGGCCTCTCTAGCAAGCTATTCTCAGTGTAGTTCAACTTCTTACGTGGTGACCAGGGCACCCAGAGAGAAGATTGCACAGTAGTGGAAATGGAAGCTGCTGGTTTCTTAAAGCCTGTGCCCCGAAACTGGTGTAGCCTCACTTCTGCCATATTCTTCACAGAGCCTAGCAAGATTCAAGGATAGGAGACATAGAACCCAGGAAGGGTGTCAAAGAATATAGGAAGTGTGTCAAGGGAGACGTAGAATGTGGGAAGGGTGTCAAACAATTTATGACCCTCTTTACCACATTGTTAGTGAGAATGCTAACATCATTTCATCTTAATTATAATATTTACTGTAGATATTGTAGATGATTTTATGCCTTTTACTAGCTTAATGAAACCTTCTTCCATCCCTAATTTGATATTTAATGAATTGATGTTGAACATTTTTAAATGCTTTTCCCTTATCTACTGAGATGATCATATGGTTTTTCTTCTTTATGATATTAATGTGGTGTATTACGCAGTATATAGATTCAATAACTGTAAGTGAATCTCGAGTAAGAATGGCTTAAAGAAGATAAAAGTTTCTTTCTTTCATATTTAATAGACCAGGCATGAAGAATGCAAGTATGATTTAGAATCTGTTCCAGATTCTTTCTGCCTTTTGCTTCCATTCTTCATTTTTTTTACAAGGTATTGTATTGATACCAACATTTTGCAAGCAAAAAAGGAAAAAAAGTTGAAATCAGGTATGCTCCTGCTGCTTTTTATTTAAGAGAACTGAATGGAAGTTAAATGCTTCACACCATCTGTCATCCTTTTGGCCAGAATTTAGACCCCAGACAGCATGTATTTGCAAAGAAGCCTGGGAAATTAGTGTGCTGTTCTGGGAAAGTACATGATCACACTAAAAAAATTAAAAATAAAATTTAAAAAAACCACTGTATTTGTAGAAATGCATATTTCTCGGCAAAATTTCCATTTATATGGAAGAAGGAGAAAATAAATATTGGGACAATAACTAGTCTTGACACATACGGTGACCTATAGGAATGAATTTCCTAACATTAATCCAAGGTTGTGTTTCTGTGGTAAATGCAGTTAGCTCATGCTGAATCATTTTTTTGAGAGTGCTGATTTGGTTTATTACTGTTTGATTTAAGGCTTTTTTCATACGAGAAATTGACGTATAAGTTTCCTTTCTTATACTCTTCCAGTCTGTTTTAGTATCGAAGTTATGCCACTCTCAAAAAAATTAATTTGGGAGTAAAAACATTTTTTAAAATTTCTCTTTTTCCATATACATTGGTATTATTTCATTGAAGTTGGGTCTTTTTATTTCATGGACGTACTACCAACCTAAAATCACTTTAGCGACTTTTTTCTGAGCGTACAGATAGCTTGTATGAACACAACCTGAAATGAGGGTTGGTTGTTCCTCTTCTCCTCCAGATGCCAAGTTGAAGACAGATTTTGGTTGCTTTGTCAGTTTTTCTTTTGTTTTTCTGTCACTTTCTGTTTGGCAGTTTCATTTTCCTCTTATCCTTCCAATGCTAATGAAGTCCCTTTTTCCCCCAGCATTATAGTGGGGGTCCCTTATATGGGCTCCTAACTCTAGGCTAGACTTTCTCCTTAGGCTAATTCCCATGCAACTATCAAAGAAGAAAATTCAGAGTATCCAAGTTTTTCAGTAAGGTCAAAATAGGTTTTGATGATTGGTTACTTTCTGGATGTTCTTCTCATTTTTATTCTCTGTGGAATACTTTGTTATCTTGCCACTTTAGCAATGTGGATATAAACATGTCTAGTCTTTGTTACACACACTCCAACTTTTTTGCTATTTCAAGTGGCAAGTCAAAGTTTGAGGTCTACTTTACTGCCAGAAAGAGAAGTGACAAAGGGCATCTAGAACACCTCTCTTACTGCTCCTTCATTCAAAGTTTCTGTCATTAAATAGAGTCAATTATTTAACTCCCTTATCACATATATCAATGTAATTAAAATTTGCATATTACTTTTAGCACAATATATAAGTAAACAATGAAAAAGTAATTAAGTGTTATGTACCAGGTAATTGCTTTGTTCATATCTTAAGTGAATGTGTTGCCTAAAGAATATATCAGATTATATGACTTAATTGTTCATAAATCTTTCACTGCTCACAGTTGCATAAAGAATGCTGCTTGTACTCCTCAACCATACATTAAAAAATTCTTGGGGCATCTGGGTGGCTCAGTCAGTGAAACGGCCAACTCTTGATTTCGGCTCAGGTCATGATCTCAGAGTCCTGGATTAAGCCCCAGATCCAGCTCCATGCTCAGCAGGGAGTCTGCTTGAGGATTCTCTCTCTTCCTTTCCCTTTGCTCCTCCCCCTGCTACCTCCCGCCTCTCTCTCAAGTAAATAAATAAACCTTTAAAAAAAAATCTCAAAAATGGCCTCAGTGCATGTTGCATACAGTTTGAGCTACCACACAGAGCAGTTCACATTGGTTCATGAAAATTACCTTCACTGTCTTGCCTTGCTGCCTGTGATACTGAGATACTCTCTGCCTGGATTGAGTTTTAATCTTACATACACATATTAAAATCTTACTTTCTATTAATGCCTCAATCACTTTTCAGATCCACTAACCATATGTAATATCTCCTCATCTATATTACCAAAACTCATTTTCAAAAACTTTTCAAAGTAAAGTGACCTTGTGATTCATATTATAATCATTGTTCAGTATTGCCTACATGTTTCTCTAAATCATATCGCTTCTGAGGACATAGATCATACTTCAATCACATCATAATCTCCCTAGGAATCTAGAAGTTCACTCATTAGTGTACTTGTCAACATACACTTATTGAATACAATAGTCTTTCCCTCTTTCTGTTTCTGTGAAGTCAGAGCACAATAAGTAAAGATTCCTAAAGATATCCGAGTCAAGCAATGGAGATATTTTCCACTGATACTTAAACTTAAATAAAATAGAATAAAACAAAATAAATAAATAAAATAACTAGCAGAGAGGACACTTTCACAAAACAACAAGGGGATTTTTATGAGTGGAAGGATTTAGCCTGAAAGGCAGGCGTCCCTTGTGGGCCTCTTGGAACTGCAGCTGTACTGCTCGCTGCAGTCCACAGTTCACGAGATATTTTCTAAGTCTGTTGTTGTTATTAATTTGAGAAGAAGAGGTCTCTGTAGAGGAAAAAAATCCAAGATTTTTTGTTTCCTTTTCCATCACTCACAGTCACTGTAATGTCAACACCATTTAGGTCAAATTTCAGGCATTCAAAACGTGCAGCTTCATCCAGCTGCAAGAACTAAAACTTTGCAAGAGCAGCACAGCCTGACCAATAAAATACGTCTGAGGGTGTTAGTAACAATTAGCAGGTGTGTACCTTCTCTAGAAAGTTTTCATATGACATGAAATGTATAAAGTAGTATACTTGGTTTTTATAAGAATTACATATAATAGCAAATATATATATTTGTTTTTACTAAAGGATCTCAAAGAACTGGAGTTATTCAACCACGTATATATCCCTCAACCCTAGTCAGAGATTCCTTCTTAGATAAGGTCACTGGGCTCTGCTGCCCAACAACCTGTCCTTGAATCCCTTCTCTTCCATTACCAGGAGGATTAAAATCCTCTTCAAGTTACTTAATTTATCCAGCTTTTGTTTCTTCACATATAAAGTGGAGATAACGATACCAAACTCATAGATTTATTATGAGAATTCAACACAGTAACACAGGCATTGGTTCTAGCCCAAGATGAACAATCATTAAATGTTAGGGATTCTTTTTTAAATTATTTTATCATTATTAAGCTACAGATGGACTGCTATCCGTCTGCCTCTTTCATGTCTTCTCTTCTGTCTTCATCTTCATCGTGCTGTCTAGTAGCTTCATCATGCACATGTCTTCTTGGCCGTGAGCCACACCCTTCCTCTCTACTCTGCCAACACCCACACAATTAATCAGGTCAATAATGCACTTACAACCCGCTTACCTCTCCTCCCTCTTTGTTCTCCAGCTATTTCCACCTTACCAATTCCCACATTTCAACAACGCCTACTGCCCAATTTCTCTTCCTGTGTTTGTAAACTGAAGCAAGTCACTAGACAATAGTGACCAAGTCAAGTGACCTCAACCTGGCTCTCATTGTATCTCAGCAAATCTTTTATTTATCACTCGTTGACTCCCTATTGCATTCCTCGCCGCAGCTGTTCCAAATGTTTCCGCTGCACTCAAGTCCATAATCCCAGTGCTCCTCCCTCCCCTCTTAGCACATAACCTCACCTCCTACTGAGAAAATTGAAACCATCCCAAGCTAAGCTTACCCAGTTGCCTCCCTTCTACTCAAAAAATCTGTGCATCTCTCCCTCTTTGCTTTTGCGTTGTTTTGAGGAAATCATTTCCTTTGCAGGGAAAGAGCATCGTGCTGTGGTGGAGTGGTTTGGGTTTGGAGTCAGACAAAGTTAAATACTCTTTGTTGACATGGCGTGATCCTGACAAGTTTTCCAGCTTCACAGCCTCAATGTCATCATTTCCAAAATGGATGTGCAGTTTTCTACCTTACAGGGTAATAACGGGTAATTAACAGATTTTTGGCAGATTGTAAACATTTAACAAATTATGGCTATTATTATTATTTAAAAAGCTGAAGCTCTTAACCCGCATTCTTGAGTCTTTCCTAATAAAGATGGCAATGATAATAATGATGATGATGATAGGTAAATAATAATTTCCGTGCCTTGTCTAGTAAGTTTCTGCCTCAATTAATCTCTTTTCTTTCTTAATTCTCCAACTCAACCCAGTTCATTGGATATTTCTTTCTACCTTATACATGGTCAAATCTTTCTTTTCCTTTCCAGCTAAAACCCCATTTTTCAAACTTTTTTTAAAAAGATTTTATTTATTTATTTGACAGAGAGTGAAAGAGCACAAGCACGGGGAGCAGCAGGGGAAGAGGGAGAAGCAGGCTCTCCGCTAAGCAGGAAGCCCGATGTAGGGCTCGATCCCAGGACCCTGGGATCATGACTTGAGCTGAAGGCAGACACTTAACAGACTGAGCCACCCAGGTGCCCCTCATTTTTCAAACTTTTGACCAGAATCCTTGAAAAAGTTCATGCCCTACCTCCCATTTGTCTTTTCCAAATAGTTCTTAAACTCTTCAGTGTAACTCCCCTTCCCTACTTAAACTGCTCCTCAAAAAGCACTGTTGAGCTCCTACTGCTACGTACTGAACACCATCATTTCCTCAGTCTCCAGCCTCCGACTCTTCTGTAGCTCTTGTTCTGACTCATGCACTCCCTTCTCTGGTTTCTGTAACTTCATACAAACATTGCTTCCTTCTTCTTTCTCTCTATCCTTTATGTGCTATTATTGTGCGTTCTATTGCCAAAATTTAGCCATTCTTCAAAGTTCAGTCCTTGGCTTTATTCCTGTATTTTTCCTGAACAATCATAACAATTATCATAGCCTTAATGATTAGATTCTCGTAGTGGATGCTCACGCTTAGGCAATTTTGTGTTCTCTGCCACATGTTTTCTTTTTTCTCTCCTTACCAATATAATACTACTTATACCTTAAGTTTTGTATTCGTTTTGTTTCCTTTTCTACTTTTTTTGAGTTTCAGGCTTATAGTTCCTCTAAATGACTATATCTAGAAGTCTTATCTAAATTAAAATTGAGGATGAAAACATACATTTATCTTATTTCCTGGAATAATTGGCTTTTCCTTTTAGATTCTTATTTCTGTCATTAATTATTTCATATTCCAAGTCACCCAGGTTTGAAATAGTGAAAATATTAAATCAGCAACAATTAATCATTGATCTCTACTCTGTGACAAATCTGGGCACACAGCAGTGAGCGTGACAGAATAGTTCCTGAACAGTCTAATATGAAGATACACACCGAGCAATTAATACAAGTGTTACCGATATCAAAAAGGGGGAGTAAAAGATGCAGTAACATTTTAAATAGCAGTGAGACTTAGTCTGGAAAGCTAGTGAAAAGGTGTCACTGAAGGTTACCTGAACGTAGAGCTATGCATGGTGAAGCAGCAGAGAAAGCTGAAGAATGCAAGCAGAAAGAAGTCTACTATGAATCCCTTATTTTCTTTTTTAGATATTAGGTTGTTATGTATAGAAATGCAACTGATTTCTGAATATCGATTTTATATCCCACAACTTGACTGGATATTCTTAATTAGTTCTAAATTTTTGGTGGAGCCTAGGACTTTCCATATATAAAATCATGTCATATGAAAACAGACAATTTTACTTTTTCCTTTCCAATATGGATGTCTTTTATTTCTTTTTCTTGCTTCATTGCTCTGGCTAGGATTTCCATTACTGTAGTGAATAAAATTGGTAAGAGTGGGTACCCTTGTCTTGTTCCTGATCTTACAAGAAAAGCTTTTAACCTTTCGGTGTTAAGTATGACACCAACTGTGGGTTTGTCATATACGACCTTTATTATGTTGAGGTACATTCTTTCTATACCCAATTTGTTGCAAATTTTTATCATGAAAATATGTTGTATTTGTCAAATGCTTTTTCTGAATCTATCAAGATGATTATGTGGATTTTATCTTTCATTCTATTAATGTGATATGTTTATTGATTTTCATGGGTTGAATCATCCCAGGGATGAATTCCACTTGGTCATAAAGTATGATCCTTCCAGTGTGCTGTTGAATTCAGTTAGCTAATATTTTATTGAGAACTTTTTCATCTATAATCATTAGAGATATTGACCTGTAGTTTTCTTTTTTTGGAGTGTCCCTATTTGGCTTTGATATCAGGATAGTGCTAGGCTTGTAAAATGAGTTTAGGACTGTTTTCCCTCTTCACATTTTGGTAAGAGTTTGAGAATTAGCATTTACTCTTCTTTAAATGTTCGGTAGAATTAATGTAAGAAACCATCTAGTCATGGGTTTTTCTTTGGTGAGAGGTTTTTGATTATTGATTTAATCTCCTTAGTTGTTATTAGTCTGTTCAGATTTTCTAATTCTTCCTGATTCAGCCTCTTTTTTCCTTGGTTAGTCTGGCTAAAAGTTTGGCAACTTTGTTTATCTTTTCAAAGAACCAACTCTTAGTTTCATTAATCTTTCCTATTCTCTGTTCCATTTATTTCTGCTTTAGTCTTTACTATTTCCTTCGTTCTGTTAACTTTGGGCTTAATTTGTTCATTTTCTAGATTTTGAGGTGTAATGTTGGGGAGTAAATTGAGGTGTTTCTTTTTTCTTAATGTATGTGTTAATAGCTATAAGCTTTTCTCTCTGAACTTCCTTTGTTGCATCTCATAAATTTTGATACGCTGTGTTTGAATTTTCATTTGTCTGAAAATATTTTTTTATTTACCTTTTGATTTATAAAAACAGCTTTTTGAAAAGTGTTATTTGAGAGAACTATAAAATACAAAATTGTAGTAATATTTAATATTTTCCTTATAAATCTTGCCTTTATGGCAAGTGCTTTTGAGATCTACTTTATTGAAAAAATAATTAATAGTTATAACTTACAACAAAAGCACATTATACAATTTTTGAAACATATGATGTTTGAAAATATAAATACTTGTTCTAGTTTGTGCTTTATTGGAAATCAATAGCTCCCGATCTGTTGATATAATTTGTATTATCATGAATTAGATGTGCTCATTATAGCTGGACTCATCTTAGTGTCCAAGTCTCTATGGGTTCTTTACCACATGGCTTTGGCAACAATGAAAAGACACTAATTAAGATGATCATTTTCATGATATGTCTGTGTTAACATTGACAAAGAGGAGGAATAGAGGCTTGATGAACTTTGCCTAGAGTGTTTTTTTTTTTTTCCTGTAAAATGATAGTTCTTCCTATTTAAATCAAAAGGTAGAATTGGAAAACAGATGACTTGTTGAAATTCTCTTCTTTTGTGATGAGCATTAATTAGCCATAAAGTGTCCTCTGTTAGGAAGAAGCTTAATGAGTGACTACTGTGAAAAGCACGTTACCTGTGTCATCAAAACCCAGATTTCATCCACTTCTGCCATTTATTATATGTATGACCTTGGACAAGTCATTAGAATTGCTAGATTTCAGCTTCTTTTATGTATAAAATGAAGACTCTATTAGTATAAAAATTGAGGTGCATTTTAGAATTTGTCCAATTATACTATTTTTTCTATCATAAATATAAGAAAAAGTAAAAACAACACTTATAATTCTCATACTTCCAAAGAGAGAGAGAATAAAATATATTTATCTTCACTGAGGCTGCAGTTTGGCAGTACTCAAGAACACTAATTCCAGAAATTCTAAGAACAAAACGCAAAGCAGTAGATGCTATATACTATGCAAACAGCACATACTGGACTTTCTGAAACATTACTCAATACTCCAGGACTGTCTCCATCTAGCACAAAAGCTCAATGTGGTGAAATGAGCAGATCTGCTACATTGGATAGCCAGCCTTCCATTTACTGCATTTGGCTTTGTGCTTAGGCAATACCACACACTAGTTCCTCTTTTCTTCCCAATAAGAGGATTAATGGAGCAAAGTTGTCTATCTGTTGCGCTAGTTCTGCATCCCTTTCTGCCAGTCTACTCCCAAAACACAAAAAGTGATCACATGGTAACTTTTGCAAGAGTAAATAAGTTATACTGATTGGAGGTTATATATTAAGTCATTTGATTTGTGTTAACGTCCAATTTAATAAAATATTTATTTCACACCTAAGGAAATACAAACTAAATTATAAAACCCTGAAAGCTACTATAGCAAGGAGTGATTTTTAATTCTGAATTCCTGGACTAGTAAAATGCTCTTAAGTCCAATTTTGACAATGTCTGAAATGACCTCTCACTTATTAATAATAAACACTTACCTAGGATATGCTCTGTGAATTATTCAAGCCAGTTTATATACATCAACTTATTAAATCTTCATAAAAACCCAATGATGACATTCCCTGCTGTGATCAACAAAATCTCAACTCCATCTCTGCCACTGTGAATAAATTCTAAATCTCCCTCTCTTTGCAGCACTCTCAAATTTCAAAGTCCCTCTGGGAATATATGATTGACTTAGCCTAAATTATGTGTCTAAAAGCTTAGCTGCAGGGAGTGAGAGATTATCTGCTCCCCATTCACCAAAACTCCCATAATAAAGAGTTTTCCCTAAATAGGACGGTAGTTCAGAAGTAGGTGGCCAAAACATGACAGACATCCTGAATAGATCCCATCTTTTTGATTACTCAATAGGTGCATGCCTCTAGCTTTCATAGTCATTTTACTGTAAAGACTCGCATGTAATACTTTCAAGTTTCAGACAGTTGAAAATATCTTCTCACACTGCCAAAAGTGAAGCAAGACAGAGTCCAATCACATATTATCTCTAGCTCAAACTACAGGATCTGTAGGTGATAACCAATCCCCTATTTTTGTCATGATCCTATATCCTACAGTGTATGTACTAAATTAGGAATATAAATATTATAAATAAACCCTACTTGTACATGGAGAAATAGTGGAACTAACTATTGGGAAAACATGGCATATTCTTAGACACCAACCATCTTTGTATAACTTGCTTTTATTTAAAAAAAATCAACACATCATGAGTCATGTTCTACTCAGTAGAACTGAAATTTTGAATTCCAGACTTGAGGAATGGTAGTAGTAGCAAGATTGTATTTCTCATGCAGAAGTGGCATCAGTATTGGGAGTAATAAGAGACAATCATTGTAGTAAAGTTGAATTTTTTTTTTTTCCATTTCATTTTGAGAGGAAGCCCAGAATAGGTTTCCCTATGAGGTAAATTTTACAGCATATTTTTAGATATTCATCTACAAGTTTAATGTCAAATTTTGTTTCCTCCAATTATCCTACTGATCATGTTAAATTCTAATATTCTTTAGTGAATTCTATTTTTCTTAAACTGGCCAGCACATTTCCATTTTTTAACTAGAAAAACAACTAAAAGAATATTCACCCTGGAAGTGGTTGAATAGACATAGATCCAAGATGGGTTATTTGATATGCATGAATCTGGTCACAGTGAGAAAACAACCAAAATCGGAGAATAGTTCTCTAACAGTCCCTGACATGCAGTGGCAAAACAGTGCCTTGTTATTACCTGCATTCTCCTGTGCCCAGGAGTTTAAGTCTTGATTAAATAGCTGCTATTATTAAATAAAATGTTGATTATGAAATTCTAGAATTGTGGTGTCAGCTATCCTTTTTGTAACTGACCTGTGGGCCTAAAGAATGAGAACGAAAAGATCAAAGCCTTAATTCTTAAGACCCCATTGAGTAAGTCTTTATCACTTGTAGCAGAAGCTTGAGGAAGCAAAATAAGTTAGCAAAATAAAATATTAATCATACTTGCAAACATATCCATTGATCTTAGGAAACAGGTGGGGGGGCAGTAAACTGAGAATTAAAATAAACTCAAGATTAGGTTATATAAAACAGTTCTCACTCTGAACCACTAAATCCTATGGAGATTCTCTCATCTGAGGAAGCAACTAGTTTCTTCTTTCCTTGTTTGAGGTCTCCGTAATGAATGTCTAAGGCATTTACCCTATGAGGACAAGGCAATTCTGCTAGTGTCGCATTCTTACCACCCCTCATTACTTCCAGACATATAACTAGAATCCAACTCCAACCTTCTCTGGGAGGAAAGTGGAATTCCAAACCTAGAGGAAATTGTCCATACACTGAAAGTCTCAGTTTTTAGTTTGCTAATATAGTGAGTAATATTATCTGATTATTGAATGGTAAATTATTTATGGATTCTTGGGATAAGCTACACTTTATGTATTTATGGATTTGTTCACTAAAATTTTGTTAGGAATTTTTGTATCATGTTTATAAGAGATATTAGTCAGCATTTTGTGTTCTTGCCATCTTTGGTTTTGATAGCAGTGTAATGCTAGCCTCATGTAATGAGTTGGAAAGTATTTCTTTCTCTTCAGTTTTCTGGAAAATTGTGTATAGAATTAGAATTATATCTTCTTCAATTTTTTGTTTTAATTTATCTGTAAAGGCATTCAATTCAGGAGTTTTCTTTATTGGAATGTCTTAACTACAAATTAAATTCCTTTAATAGACATAGGGCTATACAAGCAATATATTTCTTCTTGTTTTCAAGATTTTATTCACTTCATTGTTTTTGTTATATTTCTTTGCATAAAGTTGTTTATAATATCCCTGATTATCTTTTGGATATTCATGGAATCTCTAGTAATATTATTTATCTCATTTCTGATATGAGTACTTTGTTTCTTCTATCTTTTTTTCTGGCTACTCTGGCTAGAAATTTATTTTTTTTATTTTTAAAATTTTTACAAAGAACTATCTTTCAGTTTCATATTTTCTCTGTTTTAAAATTGTTTCCTATTCTATTGATTTATTGCTCTGGTGTCTATTATTTCCTTTCCCTTGCTTCCATTAGGTGTCACTTGTGCTTTGTTTTCTACACTCTTAAGGTGGAAGTTGTGATCATCAACTTGAGACAATTTTTTTCAAATAATACAAGCATTTAGTGCCACAAATTTTCCTTTAAGTGCTGAATATGCAATATCCCATAAATTTTGATATGTTTTTTAAAACTATTTAGTTTAAAATAGATTTGAGACATGAGTTATTTACAAGTATGCTATATAGTTTCCAAATATCTGAAATTTTCCAGAAATTTTTGTTAATGATTCCTGATTTCATTTTGTTCAGAGAATATCTAACTTGGATCCCTTTAAGTCTATCGAAACTTGTTTTATAGCCCAAGATATAGGTTATCTTGTAAATTTTCTATGAGAATATAAGTAGAATGTGTGTTTTCCTGCTTTTGGATAGAATATCCTATTGTGTCATTTAAGTTAGTAGGTTTAATACTGTTGCTCAAGTCCTATATATGATTACTGATTTTCCATCTACTTTTCTCTTATTGAGATGCAGATATTAAAATCTCTGACTATAGTTGTAGATTTTTCCATTTCTCCTGGACATTCTTCAATTTTAGTATCATATATTTTGAAGCTCTATAACTAGTTACATAAGCATTTAGGTTTGTTAGGTCATCCCATTATCACTCTTAAATGAATTTCTTTAATCCCTGGTAATATTCTTCAGTCTGAAATGTACTATGTTTGATATCAACATAACCACTCCAGCTTTCCTTTGAATAATATTAGCATGAGATGTAATTTTTAATCCCTTTAGTATCGACATATGTGTATCTTATTATTTAGCACAGACTTTTCATAGGCATATATAATTGGGTCTTGCTTTTTTATCCAATCTGGCAATATATGTTATTTTTATCCCATTTACATTTAACATAATGCTTAAATGGTTAAATTTAAATCTAAAAATTTCTTGTTTATTTTGTTTGTCCTATCTGTTCCTTGTTCCTTTTTTCCTCCTCTTTAGCTTTTTTAACCACTTTCCCTGTTTTGTACTGCTTTCTTTTAGTTTAATATTTTTCATGGTTAATTTTATTTCTTCTATATACTGTAACAGTTGTGTTACTTTAGTGGTTCTGTTACAGTTTATTTTATATGACTTTGACTTTACCATCTGACTTCATACAATACTTCGTATATGCTATAAGAAAATTGCAACAATTTAATTCCATTTTTTCCCCTCCTGGCCCTTACACTATGGTTGTATATGCTTACTTCTGTATTTTTCATAATCTTCACAATACAGTGTTACTATGTTTCTTTTAATCATTCAATATCTTTAAAATGAACTTAAGAAGAAAATTTCTTATTTTCTTAAAAAACTTCTTTAACATATCTTGTAATTCAGGCCTGCTGGTGACAAAGTTTTTAAACATCTTTTTGCCTTTGTTGCCTTTATTTTGACTTTATTATTAAAAGTATTTTTCTAGGTATATAGTTTCTAGGCTGAGAGGTTTTCTGGGTTTTTTTTTTTTTTCCCATTTCCTTAAAGATATTATTCAACTATTTTATTGTTTTGTGGCTACCATTAGGTTTGTATATAACATCTTCTGCATAAAGCAGTCTATATTAGGTTGATGGTCATTTAACTTTAAGCCCAGTCTTTGCTCCTCTCTTTACCACATTTTAGGTATTTGGTGTCATATTTTACATCCTTTTATTTTATGAGTTGCTGGATGGATTTTTTTAATAGAAATATTCATCTTTATTGCTTTTGTGTGTCCTAGCTTCATACTCTTATTTTTTGGTCTTTCCTTTCTACTCAAAGAGGCCCCTTCAATATTTCTTACAAGGCTGTTTTAGTGGTCATGAACTCCTTTAGTTTTTGTCTGTCTGGGAAACTCTTTCTCTCTCCTTCTATTCTGAATGATAGCCTTGCTGGATAGAGTATTTGTGGCTGCAGGTTTTTCCCCTTCAGCATTTTGAATATATCATGCCACTCCTTTCTGGCATGGAAAGTTTCTGCTGAAAAATCTGCTGATAGATTTATGGGGGTTTCCTTTGTATGTAACTCTCTTCTTTTGTCTTGCTGCTTTTAGTATTTTTTCTTTATCACTATATTTCACTATTTTAATTACAACATGTCTTGGTGTGCATCTACTTTTGTTGATTTTGTTGGGGGTTCTCTGTGCCTCCTAGATCTGCATATGTTTCCTCCCCCAGATTATGAAAGTTTTCAGATATTATCTCTTCAAATGAATCCTCTACTGCCTCTTTTCCTATAATATGAATGTTATTATGTTTGATGGAGTCACTGAGTTCCCTAAGTCCATTCTTGTTTTGCAAAATCCTTTTTCTCTGTTTTGTTCAGTTTAATTACTTTCTATTACTCTTCTAATTCATTCTTCTTCTTCTTCCACCCTACTGTTCATTACATCAAGCATGTTTCTCATTTTGTATATTGAGAGCTTTATCTCTGCCATGTAATTCCTTATATCTGTGTTAATGGTCTCACTGATGTCCTCCACTCTTTTCTCAAATCTAGTGAGTATCCTTATGATCATTGCTTTAAATTCTCCATCAGTCATGTTACTTATATCTGTTTTGCTTATATCTCTGGCTGTGGTCTTGTCTTGCTCTTTCATTCAGGACAAATTCGTCTGTCTTCTCATTTTGTCTAAGTCTCTGTGCCTGTTTTTGTGTGTTAGGAAAGTCAGCTACATCTCCCATTCTTTAGGATAATGGCTTTATGATCAAGAGGTCCTGTTGTGCTCTGCCATGTAGTGTCCCCTGTTCCCCAGGGCCTGGCACTTCTGGAAGTGTCTCCAATGTGTGTTTCATGTGCTTTACTGTTTTGTCCTGGCCCCTTTATCCTTCAGGCCAGTCGTCTGCAAAGGCTCTTTGCCTATTGTGGGGAGTGTTTAGTCTCTGGGCTGAATATGACAAGTTTTAACTGGGTGTACTCTGGATCTGCTTGTGAAATGAGACCTGTCACTGCTGCCACTGGAACTAAGGCCTTACAAAACTCCCATGTGGGGAGATGCAGTGTTGGCAGGGGTTTGGGCCAGTCTTCCAGGGGAGGGGGCCCACTGTGCTGGGGCTGAAGCAAATATGACTGGGAAGGGTGGTTCTTCTGGAGCACAGTGGGGGGGGGGGCGTATAAGCAGGTTAGGTAGTGAGTGTCAGTGCTGCCCTGGTCCTTGCAGGTGGCTCTGTGCTTGTGCTGAGGGGTGCAGGAGGGAAATGATGCTGGTGCCATTTCCTTTGTTCCTGGAGGGGTCTCTCTATGAGCTCTGCCTTTCTGGGATGTGCTCTATAGTGATCAACTGACCTCCCCACTGTGTGCCCCAGTGCTCTTCAGCTCACTGTTTCCACACTGTATATCTGCATGCTGTTTGCCCTGCTTTTTCTCCAAGAGCAGCCCCAATGTCCTCTGAGTTCTCCCAGAGCCAAGTTTGCTGATCTTTTAAAACTCCAGGCTTTAAGCCCCGCTGCTTGCAAGAACTCACAAAATTTGGACCCTTTCTCACTTTCCAAGCCAATTGCTATGAGGATTTGTTTTCTCCATGAGCTCACCCGTGTACTAGTCTGTCTCTCACCCTTCTCTGTGACTGTGGCTCCCTTGCTACCACAGGGGCTATGATCTATTTCTCTCCCAAACTGCATCTCTGCACTTCCTACGTTCTTCCATGTGGCCTCTTCCCTACCTTTAGTTGCAAGTTTGTTCTGCTGGTCTTCAGATAGATTTTTGGGGTATTTAGGATGATTTGGTAGTTGTCAAGTTGTATTTGTGGGACAAGATAATCTGGGGTCCTCCTATTCCACTGTCATCTTCCCTTCCCAACTGTTTTATTATTTGCATTGTTTCTAGCAAACTGTCTTTGTTCTTCTAAACATAATGAGTTTTTCCCTCTGTCTACTTTTAAGATTTTCTCTTTATCACTGCTTTGGTCCAATTTAATTATAATTTACCTTGATTTTTGAAATTACATATTCAACACCTGTTCTGAAACATTTTCAATCAAATATTCTACTTGTAATAAAGACTGATGACATTTTTACAGGTATAATTGTGTCCCCAAAATGTTAATTCTAATCTTAACATTACTATCTACTTATTGTAAGGCTTTTAACTGCTCCTTAGAAACTATTAGGATAAAGTTTAGTATCTGAAGAACTCAGTGTTCAAATCATTAACTAATGGTGCTAAGATGATTTAGTAACTGATGCTTCAACATTTCACTTAGCTGGACTGTATTTCTGCAATGTGCTTGGAGTTAGTAGAGATTTTTGGAACTGTTAAAATTTTGGGATAGTTTAATCAATCTGGAAATTTTTATGTCATTATTTCTTCAGATATTCTTTCCTGCCACTTCCCTTTCCCCATCTCAGCCAAACTTCATGCTTCCAATTGCAATTATATTTTAATTTGTCCCAAAGCTCACTAATGTACCATTCATTCATTAGTTATATATTTTTCCCTGTGTGTTTCATTTTGCATAATTTCTTTTGCTGTGTCTTTGATTTCACTGATCATTTCTTCTGCAATGCATAGTTGCTGTTAATAATATCCAATGCATTTTTCATCCCAGACACTGTAGTTTTCACCTCTAGAAGCTTGGCTATATTTTTATGTCTTTTCTGTCACTACTTACATATTCATTTTTTCCTCTAGCTTTTTTGAACATATGGAATACAGTTGTAATAACTGTTTTAATGTTCTTGTCTGCCAATTCTAACATCTGGGTCAGTTTCAATTGATTTCATTTTCTCCTCATTATGGATTGCATTTTCCTGCCTGTTTGCATGCCTGATAATTTTTTATTGGACATCAGGCATTGTTAATTTTACCTTGTTGGGTGTTGGATATTTTTGTAATCCTATATTCTTAATCTTTGTTCTTGGACACATTTATGATACTAAGATCTAGTTTGAGACTATAGAGCCTTATATTTAAGATTTGGTAAGGTCTGGAGCAGAGCTCTGTCTATAGCTAATTATTCCCTAGCACTGAGACAAGATTTCTCTGAATACACTACCAAATGTTCAGTGAATTACGAGGGTTTCCAATCTGGCTAATGGAAGTAGAGTTTATTCCGAGCCCTGGGTGAGCTCAAGTTACTGTATTCTAATCCTTCTAGGTGGTTCATTTCCAAGCCTCAGGTAGTTTTTCACATGCTTGCACTGATCAGTACTCTGATGAACACTTGAGGGATCCCTCTACAGATCTCTAGAATTCTCTCTCTGTGCAGTTTGCCAATACTCTAATGAAATCTGGCTACCTTGCTTTCCCTGGACTATTAGATCTGTCTTCTCAACTCAGGAAGTCTGCCTACTCTACCTGGGTTTCTCCTCCTCACTCTGCAACCTGGAAGTTCCCTCAAATAAGTAAACTTAGGCCATTTTAGGGTTCACTCATTTGTTTTCTCTATCTCAAAAATCTCTATTTTCAGTTGCCTCATGCCAAATATCTTGAAAAGCATTGTTTTATTTATTTTGTTCAATTGTTTCTCTTATCTAGGAGGATAAACCCAGTCCTATTAATTGTGTATTAGCCACACATATTGGTCAGAAACAAAAACTTCTCTAAAATAGATATTTTAGTAACTGGCACAGTCCCCATTTTGCCTTTCCAATTCATGGGATGAGAGCAATTTTGACCACTGAAAGTTCCTGGAATTTACCCTACCTTTCAAAATTGTAAGCTAAAAGCAATATGATACTCTTGGGGGAATCAATGATTAATGACTTCATTAAAATTTTAAAAGATGCAAGAGTTAGGGTTCCTATTACACTCTCATTTAAATAGACTATTGGCTAGTACAGGTAATGATTATTCTTAGCATATGCCAGACAGTTATTATAAACTTAATTAGCTGTTTACTCCAGTTGCAAATCAACACAGATCCCAGGACATAGTATGCATTTATGGATCTTTCAAACACTAAGCAGTAATATCATTCCAGTAGGACTTGACGATTCAGAATTACCAGTTGTCATGGATGACTTTGTAAGTTATATTTATGAATAGGGAGATAAATCCTGGAAACTGATGCCTCTGTAAGGTTGCCAGTGTTCTAATAGTTCTGGTGTGTAGATTAGTTACTGTAAGGTGAAAAAAATACTACATGCTAGATATGTCTCTTGGGATTTGAGAGGTTACATATACCACTTTGGATATATTGTTCAGAACAGACTCATTTATCAAAGTTGACCCTAAAATCTGCCAACTCTGAATAAAACCTACAACAAGATTAAGCTCTCCAGCTGGTCCAGGCTGCAGTATTCTGCCACTTGGATCTTTCATAGTTTAATAGCACTTCTATATGTACAAATAAGAGGCACTTCAGTTTGTGCTTGTATTTTGAAAAAGTAATCAAGATATGTAAAGGCATAATTGTTTTAAAAAATGGTTCAAAGAAAAGGCCTGGAGTGAAACACATACAAAAAAAGGCACACAGAAAACAAAGTTAGGGGGTGAATCAAGAAAATGAAAAAATAGAGGGGCAGTGGGTTTTTCTGGATGCACATTCCTATCTAAGTCATGCTCCAAACCCAAACTCCATCTGTCCACCTTAGTTTTCTGGAACAAAGTCCCCCTCATTCAGACCCACCCATGCTCCACAAACAATTCCTTTTCCCCAGACATTCTTACCTCCCACATTTAGAGCAGCATCACATATCACTTGGAATTTGTAATGATTTTTTATTTTGCACATCACTAAAACATTTGCCTCTTAGGCAACAGGATAATCACGTTGCTCTCTGCCAAATTATGTACTTCTATTTCTCATCCTGAAGGAAGTAAAACCCAGGTTAGGAAACTTGACGGCACTTGCTTCATCTCCAGGCAGCACATCCAAAATGTGTATCTGTGGACTCTAAGGGAAGGACAATATAATTGGGATTTTTTAAAATGGAAGTCAAGAAATAAAAAAGTTTGAACATAAAGCCCATTTTTTTACGATTTTATTTATTTATTTGACTGAGAGTGGGAGAAAGAGAGTGAGAGAAAGCACAAGCTGAGGGAACAGCAGAGGGAGAAGGAGAAGCAGGCTCCCCACTGAGCAGGGAGGCCAATGCGGGCCTTGATCACAGGACCCTGGGATCATGTCCTGAGCGGAAGGCAGACACTTAGCCGACTGAGCCATCCAGGTGCCCCAGTTCATTTACTTTTTAATGATACCGTACTAGAACTATTTGAAGGGGTGTTGGGGGAGAAAACATCTCTGTCTTAAAGAGGTGTTCTTTGGAAAAATAGATTTCTTAAAAGGATCCAGATCTCTCTTTTTTTTTAAATATATGTTAAATGCATGCCTAATAAGTATATCTAACTTTTCAGATATAAATAAACATAAAACTTCATAATGACTTCCTCTAGGGTATTTTAAAAATTTAAATACCAGTACTTTTTTTAAATTAAGATCATAACTCAGTAGGCTGTAATATTGATAATATTCACATTCTTAATTTTGAATTTTAAAGCTTTTTGCCACAACTTGATAAGATCTTGGTCTTGATAGTCTTGTTTTTAGTGTTAACACTTTTAACACTACATGATGAAAACACATTAAGTACAATATTTTTGTTCATGACATTATATGATGAGAAAACAAAATACAGTATCTTTTTATTCATGGAATAAAAATTTCAATCAAGTAGACACACACCTCTTCTGAAAATGTAGTTAAATAAGTATTTATCAAGTATTACAATCAGTTTACTTTGTCATTAAATGTCATGGAAGAAGAACATTTTTGCAAATATCTAGAATTCCATTCCTGAATTTATTGCTATATGATTTTTCAAACTAGACTTTCTGCTTCTATTCATCAATTTTTCCAAGAGCATGTAGTTCTCATAACTTACTCTGGAGAGTCGGGAAGATCTGGGTTTGACATCTAGCATTCTTTTTGTTGTTGTTTATGATTAGAGCAAATTATATAAACAAATCTGCATATGGCAGTGGGAATCTGCAGGGCCTACTTGATGGATTATATAAAATGCTTGGCTTTGAACCTAGGTCATAATAACCAATCAATAAATAAATTTTTAAAGTTTTGATTCTCTTCTCCCTCATCACCCTTTTCTTCTTCCTCCCTCTCTCCCTGTCCTTTTGGCAATCATCATCATTGTTGTCCTCAACATTGTCATCATCCTCTTTGTCATTCCTTATTTATTTGCAGTATTATGAAAATAATGATATAATGGTAAATGCATCTACCTGTACTTTCTAAACATGAGACATGTGGGCTGTGGTTGTTAGTAATCCTATTGGAAGTATGCATGAGAGGAAACAAGAACCATTTCAAAATGCTTGAGATTTCTGAGGGATAGAAGGGAACAGTTGGAAATCCAACTGCTCCTGGGGAAACACTAAGGTACCTTTATTTATATAAAATACAGCACACTGATTGATAATGCACACTGTTCAGAAACCATTTTATAAGAACATGCTTATCTGATTTTATATATCTGGTTATCTATATATGATTTAAATGTCAGAGAAGTTCACTATAGTTAGATAATTCTCTTTAATAATGACCTGTTAGAGTTCTTGGTAATTTATAAGGATGCTCAGCTAATCAAGCATGAGTACGCCATACTTAGAACTAATGTAAATATACAGGAACTATTAAAAAAAAACACACAGAATCCTGCAGCATAGTTCTATTGTTAAACAACATTTCACTAATAAACTTAAAAAAATGAAGTGTGCAGGGGCGCCTGGGTGGCACAGCGGTTAAGCGTCTGCCTTCGGTTCAGGGCGTGATCCCGGCGTTATGGGATCGAGCCCCACATCAGGCTCTTCTGCTATGAGCCTGCTTCTTCCTCTCCCACTCCCCCTGCTTGTGTTCCCTCTCTCGCTGGCTGTCTCTATCTCTGTCAAATGAATAAATAAAATCTTAAAAAAAAAAATGAAGTGTGCAACCAGGAATAGCTAATGTAATAGTTTTTATTTGGACTAATCCAGATTCCTTTTTGCTATTTTTCTGGATCTCCTTTGTGGCCAACTCTGACCCTTGATATCCTTTGAGTGTATTATTGACAGAAAGTAAACATTCCATAAATGTCAATGCTTATTAGTGTTATTTGAACTGCTTTACTTATTGATGATACATTTTTATTTTTCTGTGGTTGAAACAAATTCATGTTTTAAATCCAAAATGCAATTATTCTCCTAATTGTTCTAATTTAAGTCCATATACATGCCAGAAACACAGGAGGTACAACTGCTCTAGTACAAAATGTGTCTGGCACAAGCATGTCTGCAATTCTCTTAGGAAATATTTTCCAGGATTGTGATGAGAACTGTTTTTAATTCACCTAGTTTTGATAGAAATAAGATTAGCTTCCACATTTGGTGTTTGGTCATTGGATCCCCAAATTTGGCTGTACATCAAAATCACTGGAGTAGTATTTTAAAACTCAAAAGATTTCTGCTTCTGTAAGTCTGGGGTGGGGCCCATAATAACTGAACTTTAAACAATTTCGCATGTAATTTTACTACATAGTAGGAGCCGAGTATCAAAAAAACTTGTCTGAAAGTCATTTACCTTTTACAAATAAGCCCTGTCATACAAGATTGCTTATCATGCCCATATTCAAGTGATCCCTTGTTCCAAACATTGTCTATTTGCCCTTTAATGGTATTTGGTTGTTTCACACAACTATGATCAGATAATTATGGATTATACCTGAAATCTGATTTCTGAAGAGGTACCCTATTTGTACTTGCATGGCTATGGATTTACTGGAAAGTGTTTCCTCAAGAAAGGGCATAGATCACATAGCTAATATTTTCTTAGATGAATTGAGAAGAATTACCTATCACAGAAATAGACATGGCTTAACTTCATCCCAAGAAAATTATTTTGTTCTAACCTAGACAACGTCACTCATATCTATAACACTGATATGATTTAAAAAAAAAAAAAGATTGAAGCAGCAGGAACAAAATATTTTAAAGTTTGATTTACCCAGAGTGATGTTCTGGTAAACTCAGCACAGTACATAAAGAAGCATTTCATGCCTGTATGTAGCTTTCTGCTTAGAACTGCAGAGTTTCGGAAGGGCTGCGATATCTGTCCTACATCGTCGTTGGTTTGGTCGCAATATCAGCTATCAGACTTGTGGTTACCTAAAGAGCTCGCATCCCTGCTGGAGGACACTGTCAGAGTTTTAACTGGGGGGACAGACAAGGAGAAAGATGAGTCCCACATGCAGACTTTCACTAGTAACACAAACAGCAGTATAAAACTCCAGCTCACAAGGCAGTGTCATCGCTGGTCCCACAAGAAGCTTATTTCTTTGACAACATCCGTGGACTGAAGCAAAGAAAAGCTGTTTTCAGTTATTTGAAAACAGTATGGCCCTCTTTATTACAATAGCTCTTTCCTTAAAACTGAGGGCTGCAGACAGCAGATTCTATCTGGCTCCAGGAAGGACACATTTCATCGAGGGGCAGTGTTCTCTCTCAGAGTGTTGAAGACTCCCTGGGGTAATACTGACCCCATAGTTTGGAATCTGTGGGATGGCTTTCTTGGACTCCTTGATATTCACTACTCCTATGTTATATTACCTAGGATTATAGCAGAGGCTTTGTTTGGATGTCAGGAAGGCCTCTAGTCTATGCTTTGACACCAAGATAAGCCTAGAAAAGCGTAAAACTGCCAGATAATTCACTTTATAATACAATGATTTATTTGAATGTGCATTGTTTAGCATGATTATTGCTTCTACTCTCAGCACAGAACATTGTGTGTCCTCTGTGCATTAACACCTCAAGGTGGACCACAGCCAGTGGGTTTTTGATGCTGCAAAGGCAATTAAATTTCCACATCAAATTCTCCAAAACTACAAGCATGTTTAGTAACAAAAGCCAAATGTATTACAAGGAGTCTTAATATGTAAATAGGTACTTTCAGCATTTAGCCCCATCCCCATCATGGCATTTTAAGAACAACCATAGAATCCTTAGGACTCTAAAAAAAAAAAAACTTGACTCTAGAAGAAAGTAACAAGTAGGAAAAGTTTACTGGCTACCTCTGTTTCTATAACTACCTTATTTAACTGTTTTGCTCTCTTGCTGAATTGTCTGTCTCAGGTGGGTGGATTATTACTTTCTCTTCAGAGTGTGTACATATACATATATGTGTGGATAGATACCATCCATATATAATTGTTTTTCACATTATTTGCAATTTTAAAGGAGAAATGAAATTAATTTCTACATGGCACTGGCAAAAGCATCATTCATCATTTCCAAGACTTTACAATAATAAATAACGTCCAAATTATGGCTTCTCTCATGAGCATTAACTTACTGAATATCACTTTCACTTGATGGGAAATTAATATTCATATAATGCCACAAGGCCCTGGTTGAAAAGGATCTAGGTGTAAAGTAGATTCTCTTTCATTTCCTCTCCTGTGGTACTGATTTTGATTGTGGAACAGAAGGTATGAATTTATAACATGATGTGTGATGGAGTAACAGCTGTCAGTAATTGGGTGCAGCAAAGTTTGTAATGAAACCTTGAGTCATGAAAAATTTACCTGAGTTTTGTTTCACTACAAAGACCCCAAATCAGTCTAGGTTATTAAAACATCTGGCTCAAGTTTTCAGTTTTTGCCATCCTGAAAACCCTACCTCAAATAGCTATTTCTAAAGGGGAGACCACTTGATTTTTTGTTGTTGTTCATGAATTTGTGGATTAAAGTTGCTTTTCTGCACAGTGATAGGATGTTATGCTAATAGGTTTTATATTGAGGTATTTGCACTTCCCTGAAACATAGACCCTTATGATTAAAATTATTTTTTCTAGGAATGTGTCTTTGTGAATAGAATAGCACATCAGCTTTCAGGGGTTCGATAGGATTTTTCTGCTATTAAACCTATTGCCATTAAATTTCAAAATATTCTTTTCTCCAGTGAAGAGGAGGTCTTGCCTAATGCTTTAAAACTTGTTAAAATTTGCCCAAATAAGAGACCAATTTTATTTTATTTATTTTTTATAATAATTTTTTATTACGTTATATTAGTCACCATACAGTATATCCTTAGTTTTTGATGCAGTGTTCCATGATTCATTATTTGGTATAACACCCAGTGCACCATGCAATATGTGCCCTCCTTAATACCCATCACTGGCCTATCCCAGTCCCCCACCCCCCTCCCTTCTGAAGCCCTCAGTTTTTTTCCCAGAGTCCATAGTCTCTCATGGTTCATTCCCCCTTCTGGAGATTATGCTAAGTGAAATAAGTCAAGCAGAGAAAGACAATTATTATATGGTATCACTCATTTATGGAACATAAGAAATAGCAGGAAGATCGGTAGGAGAAGGAAGGGAAGAATGAAGGGGGGGTAAGCAGAAGAGGCCAATTTTAGAGAGCATATATTAAATGAAAAGTCAAGAGATCTGAATTCTTCAGTGAATGCCTAAATAATGTTTTCACATTTCTGCTCTATTTGCCTTTAAAAAGGAAGACTGTTACCTGAGAATCAGAATCAGAGATATCAAAATAGTATAAAGCTTTCTGAAAACTATTAAAACTCAGGTGTCCAGACTTTTAAAGAATATAATGGGATCACTGGGTGTGACAAACGAGATAAGTATAGCAACCTCGTATTGTGTTAAAAATTGACGTTACATTCCTCAACTGATTCACCTTAATAACCCATTGCACAAGTAAACAAACATACATATTCCACATGGGCTCATTATCTTTTGCCTTCTGGAACAAGAACTTTCCAAGAGTTATTTTTATGGTGAGGATAACATTTAGATGAAAGTGCGTTCACAATATAACTGTGTCCTCCCAGCTTAGGACTTGAGTTATTAAGTTGATGGAAGCTTGATTCAGATAAAGACATCAAACATCCACAGAGAATATTTTCAAGGAGGTATTAAAATAATTGTCAATAAGTCATCTACATGTAAACAGTTTCCCTTGTCTTATGTGGCAGGAAAAAACAAGTTGATGGGCTGAAGATAGATTTAGAACAGTTGACTGAAGAGGGTGGGCCACTGGCAAAAGGTTATGCACACAAAGTGTGACTTAAATTTAGTATAATCAGATTTAGTTATTTGTTCTCAAGGGCTATAATTTTACAGTTAGACAACCCTCAGTGGGACCTATTTTATATAACAGTAAAATAATAGATTGGATAAGATAGGTTTCACTGCCAGGCAAAATTATCTAATTTAGCTGTAAACTGTTATTACTAGTAAAATAAAGTTTTAAAAAAATCAACCCTTAAGCAGTTGATAAAGACAATAGTGGTTTCTCTTTAATCTGCTCTATTTTATTGTTAAACAGTTCAAACACACTGAAACGTGTAAAGGAAAATGTTATAAACTTTATTTTGCAAACCCACTCAGGTTCAGGGTACCTAACAGATTGTACCGTTTGTTTTGGATCTTTTATAATCTTTTGACTGTTAATGCCTCCCTGATTTTTCTGCCCCCATATCTCTCATGTGAGGTATTCAGTAACCTTTACTGCCTCCTTTAACTTTCTAGGCAAAATTCAAGTGCTTTGATTTAACCGACGAGGTCATTTGTGATGAGAACCCTAACACTCTAGTATCCCATTACTTTCCTACCTGAATTCTCCTTGCCAGTCTGTGTGGTTCAGCTGCGTCTATTCTGTGTTCACGGAGTACCCTGCAAATGCCTTCATCATAGTTACTGTCCCACTAGATTGTAAAGATGTATTCACTTAACTGTGTTACCTAGTTTAATATGTTTCCTTGGGCTAGCGATTACATAATTATGGGCCAAATACACTCTAGAAAGTATAGTCCTTGCTTCACAGATATGTACATTAAATGGACATTTCTGTATGTAAAAAATCTGTATTAAAACCCAGATTCTCAAAAGTGCGTAGATACTTGCTAAATGGAGAAGGTTCTGGTGTAATTAGGAACTAAACAAACACTGAATAAACATAAGACTTGAAGAAAATAAGAGTAGACATTGAAAGTTATTTTAAAATGAAAAGATAGCAATTTTGTTTAGTTATTATTTTATATCCCTGACTTTAAATGGAGATTATTCTTAGCTGCTTATGTAAAACTGTGTATAGAATTCATATAACTGTATATAAAACAAATATAAGCTGCTGATCATGTATCTGATTTGTACATTCCTAATAATAATCTATTTTCCCTCCAAAATGGAATGGTCAGTTAGATGTTTTTTGAAAAGATAAAGCACCTAAATTTTTTCCCTTTTACTTTTTTTTGTGGTTCTCAGCTCACTTCTCCTTTTCCTACTAATATCGTAGACACTCCTACAAGATTGTTAAGGCAAGTAGTGAAGTCTTAACTATAAGGCATTCAACCCAAATTTAATAAATAATTTGAGAACTCAATGCCTCGAACAACAAGACTAGCTTTATTAATCAAAAATGGTCTGCTTTTATGGACGCTTTATTGCTTCACATGAAAAAAAACTGGTAGAAAAAAAAAAAACCAGATACATTCTAGGAGCTAATGTTTTCTAAGTTGTACTTCAGGGCTTTCAAGGAAAGAAGGAAATATAGACGGGGACAGCTGTGACTGCTGTATCGAGGTACTAAATAGCTGGCCTAGGAGGTCCTAATTCTGGAGAGTTTACCACAGCGCTGGGCTCAGCTTCTGCAAAGGCGTGAGCAGAATGGACAGCAGGAACACACATGATTTATTCATTAAGAATGATCTATAGCTTCCTGCATGTTAAGCTCCAGGCACAAACACTGTACAATGCCGTGTCATTCAGCGAGAACTCGTCTGAGACAGGAAGCACTTTAGCATGTTTACAGAAATATCTTTTAAAACAGACTTAACTATCAGACAGCCCCCGTGTAAAGCCCTCGCCCTGAGAAACTTGGGTAAAAGATTATCACTCCACACTCACAAAAATCAATTTTGGAGACTGACAGTTGTTCCAGACTGATGTTGGATTTCCTTTTTTCATTGAATTGAATTTCCTGTAGACAGTGAATATGCTAACATTCCCCAGGTGCTTTTTCCTGACGCTAGTGATTTTTTTTAAAAAGCCATTAAAAATCGCCATTATGTTTTTATCAGGTATCCTATGTATACAATGGAGAAGACTGTGATTGATAGTTGTTTAAGAAACCAACAGTTGGCGAAAGGCAAGCCTGCCAATTTTTACATATACAGTAATAATGATAATATTAATAATAATATTAAGGCACAGTTGAGGGCATAGTGAAAGCCAGGCATCCGCTCAGCACTTTACATGCAATAGCCATTTAATCCTCAACTGAAACTCTCTAAAATAAGTATTATCTCCAGTTACCAAAGCTCCCACCGAGGCTAATACATGTTGAGTATCTTGCCCAAAGTGACAGAAATTTCAAGATCGGTAACTGACAACAAACTCTGAGACCAAGACCTGAGTTCCCAATCGCTATGTTAAATTACATTCTTTTTCTTTTTTTTTTTAGTATTCCTCTCATTCCATGAGGAAATAACACATAGGTCCATCACCCAAACAAGAGAGATTATTTCGATGTGAATGATTTCCAGATTTGTCTCCAAATTTTAGCACTTTTCTAAGCTGCTGATCTGTGTTTTCCAAAGCCTAAAACTGCCCCCCCTTCAGCTACTCCCACAGGCTTCATCTTTTCTTTGAACAAATTCAGACTTCAAACAAAACTTATCATTGATCTTCCTCAAACCTCGAATCGAATTCTTCCTTTGATCTCAGCAGCCACCATCTAGAGAATGGAGGAGGTGCAGTAGAAGTGGCAGAGGGTGGCTTCGGCAGTCACGGTGGACGCAGCATCGTGGGGCACCCGTCGCCTTTCTCTATTCTCACTCATGCTTGTGCTCCTCCCCCAATTCCCAGTGTCTCCCAACACATAGGTGCTGTACTCTAGGATCTCATCCTTCTTTCCCTGTATAATATGCTCTTGGCGAAAGATCTGAAAACAAGCGAATGAACGAACAAAGGTACAGATACCTGCTTATATTTACTTTTAGTCCTTTCCTCCTGTATTTGAGTTGTAAGAAAGGACCAAAAATATGCATCGAATGGTAGATTTTTATTTGTCACAATGCCGATGGGTAGAGGTTTCACCGAGCAAAGGGCCCTTTGCTTTCCTTATTTTACACTTGTAACACCTGGGTAGATGTTTCCTCTTCAGCACGTTCTCAAGAGAAGACTGATGCAAGACTAGAAGAGAGAGCGAGATGTGAGAGATCTCCAAGAGTTCTCTTTGTATTGCGTCTCGTATGCAGTGATGATGGATGTCATCTGCACAATAACTGGGAGAGACCCTCCTGGGTTAAAAATGATGCTCCTTGAGGACCTCCAAGTGGGTGAATGGATTTTAAGTGGTTGGAGAAGAGGCGAATCAAAAAACAAATTGGATTTTAAAATCATTGAGCACCAGGAATGTTAAAGAGCCTGGGGATATAAATGTACATAATATGACTTACTAAACTTAGAATTTTAATATTATCATGCCTCAGCTCCTGAGCATTTCTCGAGAAATTCTCCCAAATATATAGATTTGTCTGATCATAAATGTGTCATTGTCAACTCACCTGGGGCTTTAGTGCTTCTTAATAATCTCAGAGTTTTCCTTAAGCAGTTTTCTTTCCTTCTTCCTCAAAAATTATTTCAAACTTTAAAATTTTCCTACAAGCTTTTCCTTCTCCTGTTCCCTCTCAACACTCTTTGTAAATGTGTTGGGAAAGTTTTCGGCTCTAAGTAATGTAAAGATGATGTTTGGAAAGAAATCTCTATGAAGTCACCCAGAAACACTTCACACAATGAGTACGACCCTTTATATTTATATTCATTTTTAAAAGAAGACAGTTGGGCACAGTGGCAAGACTGAAAATGAAGGGACTTGATAAAATTTGACTCCGACTCACATATTCAGTTACTGAGAAATTTAGAAACTGTTCAGTTTTTAACTTGGTATCAGTTTTTAACATCTTCTTTCAGCTCAGTTCTTTTAGAACTGATAAACCATTACACAATATTTAGAACCTGATGATATACTATCAGATAGTATTCTCTGCTTATTTTCTGTATGTAAACTTCACTCCTCAATAAAATTGCAACTTTTTGTATGTTTCTCAGAGTAGCTGGCATGGCGTTAAGCCGGTGGTGGTCAGGGCTGACTTAAGAAGTCCGTCTTTATGGGCACCTGGGTGGCGCAGTTGGTTGAATGACCCACTCTTGGTTTTGGCTTAGGTCGTGATCCTCAGGGTCATGAGATCAGCTCAGAATCTGCTTGAGATTCTCTCTCCCTCTCCCTCTGCCCCTCCTGCTCATGCTTTCTCTCTCTAAAATAAATAAAGAAATCTTAAAAAAGAAAGAAATCTGCCTTTATCTTAGCTTTATTTCTATCATAATGTTAGCTGATAATCCAATATGTACTAATAACTCATTTGGTTAGATTTACGAGGGTGGAATTTCTGAAACAAAGCCAAACTTTTTGCATAAGTTGAAAGATTTGCCCTCTGAGTTTCATGAATATCCTGTGAATTTAACACTGTATATTAACTGGTCTTTTTAAAATATAATATTATTTGGATTGCTGACTGCATTATGTATATATATATACACATATATATGTGTATATATATGTTATTACAAAATATAAAAAAGCTTGCTATGTTTAATTTCTATAATTCCAAGGAAAATTTCCTCTAAAGGATTCTACTTTACATATTAATTTAATTTCAAAGCCTAGAAAAATAGTTTAAGTAAACGTGTAGCTCATGATCAATACATGAGGCATATAAAAAGTCTGAAGCGTGCTAAAAACTGCACAGTAGATTTATATATTCATTTTCATGGTTTATGGGTAGTTTATTATCTACTTTCTACTAACCTCAAAAGAAAACAGTGTCTTTAAGAAACATCAACTTTTTATATTAAATCAGAACAATAAACAACTCATGGAGATAAAGATAACTTCATTAATGATGATAGGAAGCTGGCTCGGATATAAGTAATTTCCGACTCTTATCTTTTGTTTTTAGTCTCAACTTCAAAAGAGTGATGAGAATCAGCATTTCCTTCTCCTGCTTGCTCTCAAGGCTCTTTGTAAATGTCCTGGGGAAGTTTTAGGCACTATGTAATGCTAAGATGATGTGGGGAAAGAAATATCTTACCATATTTTTAAACTGTGTATTTCCATTATGTTCTATCGACAGTACTAAATAATTACCAGAAAAAGAAAGCCATAACCTGAGTCACTGTTCAGCAATTAAAAATACAAATATGGGTTTGTGATTTTTCTGTTGCTGAGATACATGTTTTAATCAGAAGAATAAAGGGTACAAATACCCAGAACTTTATTTATTAACTGTTGAGTATTAAGTGTGAAATATCTGTTTCACAATATTGAGTGTGAACCGATTTGTATGCCTTTGAGGATATAACCTAGAAGCCAAAGTGTAATAAAGTCAGGTGGATGTAATATTAACAGAAGAATATTTTTGCTGAAATACAGTTAGTTAATGTAGAATGAAACTGTAAAGATGAGTTCTACTAGAGCATTAAGCTTACTTTTTTTTTTCTCCTTCTTCTTTCTCCTCTTTATTCTTTCTTCATCTGTCTTCAATTTCTCAGACTCCTTCCCACTCTAAAATGTAGGAATGATCTGTGCACTAGGGAACAGCAGCACCTACCCTTCCTCCGGATTCTAGTTCTCAGTCCCATTTACTTTTATAATAAACTCTCCCTCTTCACTCTGCAACCCATGCCTCCCCCTCTGCTCATGCCATCCGAATACCTCATACCCAGCACACACACCCTCTTCCTCTACATGTCCGTGTACAGCTCTTCTTCTTCATTAAATATCTCCAGATACTAGCAAAAACATGGTGAATTCAGGAAGCAGGAAGGTGTTTGTCTTGATACTAAGGGTATTTAAAGTGATGTTAATGCTAAAGATGTGAGCAGGAGTCATGTCAAAAACCATTTGGATTGCTAAACCAACAAATTTGGACTTCGTTATGAAAGTCATGGAGTGCATGAAGGACCTTGAGCAAGGACATATTATATTCTTATTTGTGTTTTAGAAAAAATCACTCTAACTGAAAATAAAGGATACGTTGAAAGCAAGAAAGGCGAGAGCCAGGGAAAATATTTTATCTCTTTGAATAATTATACATGTATACACAAAATAACTAGGTATTTTAATGGAATAGATCTCTCAATGCTTTAACTACCAAAATTAGCATAAAGAATTCAGTAAATTAGAGAAACTGTAAGTGACAGGTATTAAAAGAATAAATTGTCTTTTATCTGAAAATCAGTAGATTATACCACATACCTATATGCACACATAAACCTTATATGCCTGGGTATTTGGTGTGTATGTATGAGAATTGTTATTTCCTATATAACAACTGTGGGATCTGAGACAAATATCTAAAAGAACCAATGGTAGTTTTATAATCCATTTTTCAATAAAGTTGGCCAAGATTTTACAGATTTGAGTTAGTTCAGTCAAACCGATCGGCAATATCACTGCAGAACTGGATGGAGTCTAGAAAGATCAAGAGCACGCCTCGCAGTTGGTGCCTGTTCAAGACAGCACCCACAGAGGGCGCCTGGGTGGCTCAGTCGGTGAAGCGTCTGCCTTTGGCTTAGGTCAGGAGCTCAGAGTCCTGGGATTGAGTCGGGTATCCGAGCTCCCTGTTCAACAGGGAGTCTGAGTCTCCGTCTGCCCCTCCCCCTGCGTGCGCGCGCATGCGCGCTCTCTCTCCCTCGCTCTCAAATAAATTAATAAAAATCTTAAAAAACAAACAAACAAAAACACCTACAGAACTAGGGCAGAGAAGTACATTTGACTTTGAAGTCGGGCACATTCAGGTTCAAATTCCAGTTTGACCACTTAGTATTGAGTACCCTTGAGCAAGATTCCTAGCCTTTCTTGAACTCTGTTTCCTTATTTGTAAATTGAGATAATAGTATTAACCTTAAAAAATTGTCATGGAGAGAGAATGAGGCAACACATGCATTGCATCTAGCACAGAGTCTAAAAGCAGTTGTTATAATAAAAAAATAGCTTTCATGTAGTTGCAAACTGAACTGTCAAAAAAAAAAAAAAAAGAGAGAGAGAGAGAAACACACACAAGCACAAATTCCATTCACAGCACCAAACAGTTAAACTGATTATTTCTGGAGGAGAAGGTTGAAAAAATTAATGAAAAAAAGGAAGGCTTAGATACGTTAACTAATAAAAGTATCCTCAGTAGGTGGTTAGAATTTTAATATGTAAAATTGATGGAAAAGGGAATTTCAGACAAAGAGAGAACAGTAGAAAAAAAGTGCTGAAATATTTGGATGTTTTAATATGGGTAAGTGGTACCATTTGACCAAAGTGGGTTTAGGTCTGGTCATAAAGAATCTTGACAACCACACCAGGAAGTGTAATTGGATTCTTGATTGACTGAAGAGCAACTGACATGTTTTGAACAAGTAAATATCATTAAATAACATTTCTTCCTTTACCGAGGTTTATGTCTCCCTTATTGTGATTTTTAAAGCTAATGATCCTCTTAATTTTAAAGCTAATGATCTTCAATTTTCTCATCAAATGTGTAAATTAAGAAATCATAAAAATTAACAATTATCACAAATCCTTTATAGCATTACAAAATGTTTGTAAAAAAAAGTATTTTTGTACCTTAGCAATTAAGAATTTTGCCACAAACATTCTGATATGGAGAACTAGCAGTCATGACATATTTTTAAGTGCTTTGTAAAGAAAAATCTTCCCATATTTGAGGATGTGATATTATCAGAGCCCCCGAAATTTCTCCGAACTCATGATGAACCATTCTTCCTCTGTCCTCCCTGGAGAGGCTGTAGTTTCTTTCGGAACACACAAAACTTTCTTGCTACTGCATAATAAACAGGCTGATCCCCCATCCAGTAAACATTCTTTGGGAAGAAAACAGCTGGTGTATGAAAGAAAAGCTTGCTCACACATTTCAAGATAACTTCCGATTAGATTTATCCTTAGATTATTCCAACCCACAATGTTTCTGGCTTGAATATAAAACATATTGAGTGTTTCAGGAAGAAACATTTGTTTCTGAATACCAGGCTCTGTGTTCAGCCTAGCATAAAGGTCTCTTATCTCTTTGGGCTCCCACAGGCTTGTGGAATAAAAGTGAGTTGTGCATCGTTGGTTTGCTGTGGTCTCCGAAACCATATCAAACTGCCTGTGTCATGCTCTTCATTCAACAGATGGAACATATTGCCTTACAGCTCAGTGCCAGGAAGAGAGGCTCATTGGGAGAGGTGAATAGGAGCCCAGAGAGGCGTACAGGCCGTGTGCATTCCAGGGAGGGGTTAACGGTCAAGGGAAGTCGCAGTTCACTGAGGCAAGACAGAGAGAAATGGCCAAGCTGCTTTTGTGATTGATGATCAGTAGAATGCAAAGGAAGAAGAGAAAGTAAGCACAAAAAAGACATTTTAGTGTGGAACACAAGCATTAATAGTAACTATCACAACCAACTCTGATGATGATTTATAGTGTGGCTCTGAGGCAAATCCACCCATCTGGAATCGTTAATAATATGCAAACCATGAAAAAAAATCTCAAAAATAAACAAGTACATTACAACCGCAAAAGTTCTCTTGGAACGTTGCTTCTTCTTTCAGTGTTTTACGTCCTCACTTCATATCTAAAGTCATCCATCTAGATACAGTTGCACGGTGTCACAGGGAGAATCATCTGTCCGCTTCTCATTAACTTCCACGTGTATTGGGCTTGTAGCTCTTTCTGAAGCTACCCTTTAATGTGACTGCTTTTGTATTTTCTGATTTTACTTTCCTCCCTTAGTATCGCGTGTCGTATCAGCCCTCCCCAAAACTGTATTGAGAAGTGCAGACCTAGTGAAATGATTCACTTGATATCTTACAAATCCAGATGGTGGCAGTCAATAAACACACTCCAGTCCACTGAGGGGAAAACTCCAGGCTTTGCACGGGGAGAAGAAATTGTAATGTACTCAGTTCGTGAAGAGGCATTCCTATTTCTCTGTGGCCTTCACACTGAAGTGTGCATAGACCACTTTCAGGGCACGGTGCAGGACACGTAGCATCAAATTCAAGTGTTGCCTGAGATTCCTGAGTACCCTAAAAACTCTCAGAACACAGACATGTTTTCTTCTGGTAGAATGGCTTTGTCCTCATTGAAGGCCTTTTGTAACAAGGTAGAAGGTAGATGGATGATGAATAGTGATGATGATACATAGATAACAGGATATCTTTTCCTTCATTGGGCTATAAGTTCACATTTAGTGAGTGCTTACTCTGTATAAGATACTCTAGGTTTCTATTTACCTCTCTTCATCTTTATTGAGTTCTACAAAGCAGGCTCCGTTCTTGGCTCTATGTATTTTGATATGGAAATGGAGACACGGTTTCAAAACCACACAGTCACTATATGGTGGAGCCAGAGGACCCATTCAAGCAGAGGTCAAATGCCCATGCCCTCAACTGCTCTGCCAGGCAGCTGTCATTGGGGAAAGAGCTCAAATTATGAATTTAAAGCCAATCACATTGAAAGCTGGTGAAATGGGGCAAGAAGGACCTTTCCCCACTTCCAACATGAAGAGTACATATTGTTGTGCCTCCCTCCCACCCCCCCACCCCCCACCAGTGCTCAGAAGCTCAATACGATTGTTATTTACAAACTGTGGCTCTAAGACTGGGACAGAAGAGAATTGCACCTGTTGGTTAGAGCTGCTCAAGTTACCCCACTCTGGTTGACACACCCCTGCAATAACTACTCAATTCAAACTACCCAGTTTCATCTCTCCTGTTCAACATTAATAGTCTTTTACTTTCTTATGATTTGTTAGTTGCTCACTTGCAATAATTCACCTCGTCATAATCAGTGTAAACATTTAATCTTTCATAATAAGATATTTCTTTTTTTTTTTTTAAAGATTTTATTTATTTATTTGACAGAGAGAGACAGCCAGCGAGAGAGGGAACACAAGCAGGGGGAGTGGGAGAGGAAGAAGCAGGCTCCCAGCAGAGCAGGGAGCCCGATGCGGGGCTCGATCCCAGAACGCTGGGATCACGCCCTGAGCTGAAGACAGACGCTTAACGACTGCGCCACCCAGGTGCCCCTCATAATAGGATATTTCAGTCAAACTCTGAGAAGTTTATACAGAAATACCAGAGAATATTTACAAGACTGGTCCAAAGTTGTGATCACTAATCATCTTATTTTAGATTTGAAAACAATTTAAAATATATTCATAACTAGAATTCTTAAAAAAATATTTGAATTTGTCTTTGGTACACTAACCTATTAAGATATTCTACATTGGGGTAAAAATGTGCACATAAGCAGGATATTGACACTTTTTTTTTTTTTTTTACAGCAACCACTGGCAACAAAATAAACAAGCATGGTGATTGTCATGGTTGCAAAGAAGGGTCTCCATTCTGTTACTTCAAGTAACAGATGACTTTGCATTAGAATCTGTATGGATAGAAGGAAAACAGTCATCACCAACGTGGGACCAGGTCTCTCAGAAACTCAAAACTATAGAACCATGGTACATGGGAAAAAAAACAAAGTAGAAGGATTAAATCCTGATTTAAGGTGTCTTCACCCTAGCTGGAGAACTTTTCTTACTACCAAGAGCAGGGATTCGCTGAGGCCAACCATTTTACCGATGGCAGGTAGTCTCTGCCTGAATCTTGTTTCTGCTTCTGTGCCTGAAAATCACACTGCAGCTCAAATGCAAATTCCTTCACTCCTTTGGTAAGTCTGTCTAACTTCAGGCTATTTTCATATTTTACAAGTACGTATCTTCTACAGCTTTGTGTTACAGATTTTAAAAATATACATATTATAAACTTGTATTTTTCTGAAATAAACTGAATCTCACTTTCTGACAAGCAATAGGAGAGAATTGGCTTTTTAAAATGCATTTAGGAGCTAACAGTTCTCCTGGAAGTAGGCAGCTGCAGGAGAACTAATTCAAAGCTTTGACCACAGCTTGGCCCTTGCTTGGGGTCATTGTAATTCTCCCAGTTTTTCTCAGCTCCTGAAAGTGTGCAGTCTTTCACAACAACTTATGAAACAGAAAAAAGAGAAGGTCGCTGAAGAGTTAGGTTCAGTGAGTGATATTTCAGAATATTACATAGGAGCAACTATAATCAATATGCTTCCTACTTAGGCAGATTTTATTTTCTTAGTTTAATTTTGAAAAGGAATCCCATGCCTGGAGAGCTGATTTATGAAAGGGTATCAAATTCTAAATCTCTTTCATTCGTTTGCAGGAAACTTCCTTATTAGAAAATAGTTAATCGAATCATGCGTTAGATAAAAATGATTCCCTATTTTTTCTTAGAAATATTTAACCTGGGAGCACCTGGGTGGTGCAGTCGGTTAAGCATCTGACTCTTGGTTTCAGCTCAGGTCGTGATGTCAGGGTCGTGAAATCGATCCACGTGTCGGGCTCTGTGCTGAGCGCAGAGTCGGCTTGGGTTTCTCTATCTCCCTCTGCCCCTCACTCCTCCCTCTCTCTAAAATAATACAATTTAACCTGAAGATCATTACTGTTTCTTTAAATCAGTTTTAACGTTAACTTTCAAGTTTTGAAAAAAAAGTCTCTGTCTGCTTAGATGTCTCGAAGCAGGAATGTGGGTGAAGCAAGAGAGAAATTCCATGATGTGAATATAGCCAAATATTCCATTTACTAACATTATTCCTTATACCTATTTTTTTTTTTTTTGCTGAGAATACCTAAACATCTAATATCGAACTCTATTTGCTATCCCCTTAAAAAATGCAACTGTAAGACTGAAATGGGACAGTAATTCTGTGTGTCAAAGTTTGTTGCCTAGATCCCACATGTGTAATATTGGATCTATTATTTTTTTCAGAAGAAAGGGAATTAAGCTTTGTAATCTAATGGAGGAAAATAATAAGCATAAAGGAAATAAACCATAATATGAAAGATGGAACATATTCACATTAAGGGTCAATACATAAGCATTATTATGTATTATCGATGAAAAATGATTATGTTTTCAGGACGGAGCTTACCATGAGACTAAGCTTCTCTCTCGAGCAATCCTTCCCTGACTTCCTTTCAACAGAATTTGCCTCCTCACACATTCAAACACAAATGAGAACATGTACACACACTTACACACCTTCGTGCTTAACTGTGATTTCCCTCTCCCTGCTCATTTCTGTTTTGAATTGCTTCACTTAGAAAGAGAACGTTTCAAAGTAGATAAGTTTAAAATATAAATCATTCGAGGGAGGAAATTAATATATAAATTCATAGTCATAGTAGTAGTGAAGAAGAAATTTTTAAATTTATGGAAAAATAATTTGTAATCTCAAAAGAATGTCGGTTGATTCTTTTACATTCTGTTGTATATTATAGCAGGACTTTACCTACAAATTTTGACAGAATAGACAAAAGTTTGAATGAGTGGGGGAAAGTGAGACTGGGGAACTAAGCTATATTCATAGAGATTAGACATACTTGATAACATTTTCAGAAGAAAATAAGAACAAACTCAACAATGATCCAGCCATTTTTGTTTTGTTCATTTTGCTTTTACTTCTCATACTCATACCTTTGCCCTTTCATAATCTTTTTCTATATTGTCTCCATTCTCGTTACCCCTTGGGGGACACACACACGTAATATATGTACATATACAGGTATATGTGTGTGTGTGTGTGTGTATATATATAGGTATATATAGGGGTGTGTGTGTACGTATATAAAATTAGGCTAAAAATAAAAATCAGTTTGAAAATCTAAAAATAGATGCCACATCTATGTTTCTGAGAAATAGTTAAATAACAAAGTTAATCACAACGTATTATTAGCATGTGTTTTTACACTGATGATACCCCTTTACTTGCCTGCTACTAATCCTTTCTGATTTTTTTAAAGACAAAAACCTTGTGTGTGGTATTTGTGTGTGTGGATAAGTAGACATCTAAAAAGCAAATAAGTACATATGTATTTATAATTACTGAACCTCCTATATGGAATTTAAGAAACAGGGGCACCTGGGTAGCACAGTCGTTAAGCGTCTGCCTTCGGCTCAGGGCGTGATCCCAGCGTTCTGGGATCAAGCCCCACATCGGGCTCCTCTGCTGGGAGCCTGCTTCCTCCTCTCCCATTCCCCTGCTGTGTTCCCTCTCTCGCTGGCTGTCTCTCTGTCACATAAATAAATAAAATATTTAACAAAAAAGAAAGAAACAAAACAAACCATCATAGGGGGAAAAAGAGAGAGGAAAACCAAGAGAGAGGAAACAGACTCTTAACTATAGAGAACAAAATGATGGTTACTGGAGGGAAGGTGGGTGGAAGGATGGGTTAAATAGATGATGGGGATTAAGGAATGCACTGTTGTGATAAGCACTGGGTGATGTATGAAAGTGTTGAGTCATTAAATCATACACCTGCAACTAATATTACACTGTATGTTAGCTAATTGGAATTTAAATAAAAACTATAAAAATAGAAAAGAAATAATAGCTAACAACTAAAACTTTTCATCTACAATAAAGATGGTAAGAATTGGAATTAATTACTATAAATTAGAAACTATGGGCACCAAGACTATTACTTACTTTCCTATGTCTCCTGATCTAAAAAAAATCAACAGAGAAATAGCCTCAAAGAAAACTTATATAATCAGAGGGGGAATGAGGGGTAAAGCTTTGCACTAACAAATCCATAGCAAGACCCACTGCTGCGTTTTATATGATGCTCAGTAGTTCATTCACATTCTAAATCTCTAGATCCCCCTCTTCCTTCCGCCACTCTCTTTGCATAGAACACCATTAATGAGTTCTGGTACACAAAATCTGATACTGACTATAGACTCAATACATCTCACCTCTGCTAAAGGGAATATGAAAAGTAAGTGGTTTAGGCACAGTCTCTCCAAGACTTGCCCATGTTCTGTGTTAGAATTAGAGTAACCTAGGATTACTATAAAGATATATAAAGCCTGTGTGACAAAAATATTGCCTTCTGAGAAAAAAAAGCAGACAATAACCAATATAAAATAAAAGCATTAGAGACAGAGGTGGCTCTTAGCACTTCCGATGAAAGGGAAATTACACATGGTAAAATCTTGAAAACAGTAATTAATCTGCCAGAGTACAAGCAGACAAACATTGTTTAATTTAGAAAATGAATGGCTTGAGTTTTCAGTCACATTCTTTCTTGTATAAATATACTCAGCATTATCTCTGATGTCAAAGAACAGGAACAATGATACTGATAGCAAACTTAGGATTCAAAGAAAATAATTAATAAAAATTATTTTGAAATGGTTTTTAGATCTTCTAAGAGTCACTATTAAAGAAAATAATGTTGCTGGTGATACATAACTAGGAAGAAAGGCAAATTATTTGATAAAACATCAAGATAAAAGTAGAAATTAGAGAAAGTTACTATTAAATCAACAAGATATAAAATATTGGCATATTTGATCAGATCCATATTATGATGCGCATTCTTTCACTTTTTTTAAGGAGGGAAGGGACAGGGAGAGCAAGAGGAAGATCAATCATCTGCTGTTCTCCATATGATTATAGCATTATCTGGTTATTCCAACATGGTGCTAACGGTTCCTAAATAGTCACCATGATATGTACAGAAGTGTAAAATATTCCAGTTTTTGCCACTTTGACATCAATATGTTTAAAATAAATCATAAGAGTATCAATTTTAGAAAATAAATAAAAATGCTGCCTTAATTTCAGGACACTTTGCAATATATATAAAGCACTTTTCCATGCACTTTTCCATACATTATTGCCTTGGTAACACAGATTATTTGTCAAAATATATCATTATAACAGACCAATTTTATAGAGATACTGAAATATAAAAAGTGCTGAATATCAGTAAAATATACAGATTAGTGAAAAATCTAAGAAAAAATGTGCATCTAAGAAAAAATGTGGCAAATATGAAAAAATGGGTAAAAGGTAATGCTGTGTTAAGGGCTGGTCAGGTCTGGGTGTAACTGTTGCTTTTTTTCTGTTTCCTTTTCCCCCCTACTCTTCATATTGGATGACCTACAATTACACTTAGGGATACTGACCTGAGTATAATTTTTTGACAATGGGAAAAAATTATTGTAACCATATTACTAATCTTATGTGACCTTCACCCTTCATAAGGAGAACTCTGAATGAATTCTTATGAATACTTTTAGTTCCATGGCCTATTCGTTATCCCTAGGAGGTGGGCATTTAATCTGTCAAACATTTGTAAAACACCAAAAGCAGTATGGCCTTTGACTTGGATCACTAAAATTGTACCCTATTCTAGTGACTTTTTGATTTCACCCAGCAGGTCTCATACATTTGTACCGTGCCTTATGAAGCATTTAGGCAGAGTATGATCTTTGACTTCTGGCCACCTGTGTCCCATACTTTTTGTGTGAAAGAAATAAATGACAGGCTTGGAGATTAAGTCCAGCTCTCCTTTTTTATTCAGGTGTATTGCCAGCTGAGTTGAATGACCCATGGGTGCCTTAATTTATAATATTTGTTTTACTCTTATAACTTGTAGCAATGCATGTGTTACTGACAAATTATCTTAGCATTCTGTGTCACCAACGGGTTCTCTTCTTTGGTAAGCAGGTATATCAATCCGATAAAAAAATCTAACATTGCATGCACACATACATATACATCCTTAATTTCTGCATGTGTTTTCCATATTAATGTCATCATCATTGTTTTTAAATCCAGGATCTTTGACATTTTGAAATGATTTCCATGAGCTTACAAGAGGATTTTATATATTACTATTCCAGAACCTATCCTGGGGATAACATTTGGAGATTGTGTTGTGAGCAAGTTTCATTTTAACAGTTCTGAAAAGTTCTGTGAGAATCAACAACAAAAGGACCTCACTAATAAAGCATAAAATATAAATTACTCTGTAGTTTCCTGTCACTTTAACCCACTCCTTCAGGAGATAATTATGGAATTTCTACTGCATATCGAGAACTGTGCCAGGCACTGTGAAAAATATAAAGATGGGTTTCTTCTTCTAAGAGTCTGATAAAGGAGCTAAGACAGATGCACAAATAACTATAACATAGGATCAGCTTGGCCACATTCCAAAGCAGAGGTGCAAGCAATAGTTTATGAGGGCTTGGTTAAGAAAGGTGAGGGGAGGCTTCCTGGAAGAGGTGGCATTTATTCTAAGACTTGGATGACATATAGGATTTCAACAAATACAAATAACAGAGAAAATAACCCAAGTGGAAGTGAACAGGATGAACCATTAAACAGACAAAGAAAAGAACTGGGCCTGTTAAGGAAATGTCAAGTAGTCCATATTGTATTGATGATAAGACAAGTGGAGAAAAGTAATGAGCCTTAAGTAGGAAAACATGGAGGGCGCTGGATTAAGGAAGATATTAAATGCCATGCTATCTCTGAGTGACTTATTTAGCTTAGCATAATACTCTGTAGCTCCATCCACATTGTCGATTCACTGACTTGACCTGAAAGTAATATTACACTGTATGTTAGCTAACTGGAATTTAAATTAAAATTTTTTTAAAAATAAAAAATAAATGTGTGTTAAGGAATTTTAATTTTATAAAAGCAGTACGGAGTTGAGAGTCATCAGCTTTTTAATCAAAGAACTTAATTTTCACAAGAGATTTTGAAAATAAGATTGGACAAATAGAAAAGGCCGCCATTGGAGTTGTATAGAGCTGATTTCTATTTCCAAATCTTAAACCTCTTCGTGATATGAATAAGTATTCTTCCTGTGCTTCAGTTCTCTCACCTGAAACAGTTAGGAGGAATTACTTTCTTATCAGGGTGTCTGTGAGAATTTATTCAGGTAATACGTGCAGTGCATCCTAACACAGTAGCGAGGCTATAGTAGGTGAACAATGACTTTGCCTTTCCCTGTTGTCCAAGGGTTTCATGAATGGGGAATTGAAGACTGGAAGTAAGAAAATAAAAGGTAAATATGAACCAAGGTGCTAACAGAATATTCATATTCTATTCATATTCATATTTTACTTTTAAGAGAGGTTCATATAAAATATAGATTTTCAATATAGATTTACCTACGTGTTTATAATACATACAGTAGAACAATATTTAGCTGGCCTAATTTACCCTACTTCATTTCAACATCATGGATGAAAAGTTGAAAGTTACAGTTTAATTTCAAGTCATAAAACCTAATCACATAGATAACGTGCTCCAATATTGGCTACCCAAGTTGAGTGAATCTGCTCACTAATTACTTGGCTTTAAGTCTCTCAATTTACGTTAGACAACAGACTGTTCTACTTTGGCAAGATTCTAAACAGTGTTTTAATCTTCAAAAAAAATACTACCCCCCCACTCATACATACATAAAGAGATAGTATTTTACATAATCTTTACATGTATATATGAAATAGCATGGCCAATTAAATCGATTTGTTAATTTAAGAGATTGTTAAATCAATTTGTTAGTTTAAAAGACATGAAACCATTTTGTTAATTTGCCGTTCAGTGTTACAGTTCTGAGCTCAGATAAACAGTTTGAAACATGTACACAACTTTTTTTTTTTCTACCTCTCGGTTCAAGGAATACATTAAAAAAATCAAAATCGGTCACGGTGAATGAGTCAATGTCTCCTGCCACAGCATCTGATGTATAGAATCCCTTGAAGGCATCCCCCTCCAAACCCCTCTTTAGTGGATTGTACTGCCTTTTTGAAGATGAAGTCATTAATAAATAATGTGACTTCAGAGTCTCCTGATTTGGCTGTGTTTGCAGAGGCCACCAACTCTGTCAGGTGTCATCTGGAGTTTGTTATGGGAAGATGACAGGTGCTGAGGTAAAAACAAATGTAAATGAATAAAGCTAATAAAATTTAAAACACGTACATCCTGGACATTGCCAAATCTGACTTTCAAATGTTGCGTTCTTAAACCTGTCCCCTACCCATAACCCTCTCCACCATGTTCAGATCTTCTCTTGCAAATGTCCAAGATTGTAAAATGAAGCTGGCAAGGTCCTGAAGCTAAAAGCCTGACTACCAGAAGACAGCAGAGCAGGAGTGGAGGCTCCAGGCCCAGCTGAAGGACTGCAGGGCTGCGGAGAGAACCTCTGCACACCGGTGATGCACTTCCTCTCTGGAGAAACATCACCTCGCCTGGGCCCTCAAAGTAATGGCTCTCACATTTGAGCTCTATGTGTAAGCATTCCTACCTTATGCAGAGTCTCCGGAATACCTGGTGGGTCTCTGCTTACCCTAAACAAGATTTATTTCCAGACTTAGAGATTTGAGTTTGGGATTATTCCTATATTAAAATAAAATTTTTCCCACTTTATTGAGACATAACTGATATACAAAAAGCTGTACATATTTAATGTATACAATTCGATGGGTTTGGAGATAAGCATTATGCTTTTGAAACCATCACCATCACCTATGCCATAAACATATTCATCACCTCCAAAAGTTTTCTCCAGCCATTTTTATTTATTACTATCTTTTTTTTAGTGATAAGAGCACTTAATATGAAATTCACCCTCTTATCAAACTTTTGAGTGTCCAACATAGTATCGTTTACTATGGGCACTATGCTCTATGGTGGATATTTAGGACTTATTCTTCTTGCATAACTGAAATGGTGTACCCTTCCCCTTACACCTCCCAGGTCCTCCTCCCTTCAGCCCCGACAGCCACCATTCCAGTCTCTGCCTCCATCACAGTCACTTAACATGGGTTATTTCTATAAGTTTCTATAAATGTGGCAATACTTGTGCTCATATTTGCTAAAACCTGGGATGGATTTGTTGTCTGAGAAAATCTGTTCATTTCTGAGTAACCAATATGCCCTTACAGATTTGCAACAACAGATTTTTTTTTTTTACTTTAAGAAAATAGGTGATGCATCAACTTTCACCAGGGAGAACTTACACAGTATAAATCCCGCATCTAAACATATTCTAGAAATATAACAATCCAAATAAGCATATAACCATATGGCCATATTTTACTGAAAATAGATGGACAGAGGATGACCATGGAAGAGGAGGATATATCCAGTCTTGAATTTCCTTCCTTCCTTTCCTTTCTTATCATCTCCCTTTCCACCCTTCACGCCTTTTCTTTGTTCTCCTTCTTTTCTAATGATTGAGAATGGGAATTGCTACAAGTGACACTAAATTTAAATCAGAGGAAACTAGACTAAGTTGGGACAAAATCTGGTTTACATCCTCGATGCAGCCTTGACCTCTTTGATGTTGGCAACGATTTTCAGTGACACATATGTAGAGGCCAGGGATCTGGATAACACTGCAAAATCAAGGAGATGTATGTCTATTACCTAGAAATCATGATTCTACTCCTTGTGAAAGGACTCACGTTGCCCAAACTTGAGTATCTCTGGTTTAGTAATCAGGAAAGGAACCCTAAGGGTCAGTTAAAGCTGGTGCAGTTCATTGCTCACTCACTTGCTGACTGTATGATCTTAGGTTAAACTCCTTAAACTCAGTTTCTTCAACTGTAAAATGGATAGGGTTGTTGTGGAAATAGCATAATACAAAGTGTTTACCATTTAATTCTCAATAAATGATAACTATTCTTGTTTATACTTTCATCATTTAACTACAACCACTTCATTACTCTGCTAGGGGATTTGCTAGATAAAGCTGACAAAGATTTTAAAAATATTATTTTAGGTAGACTATAAGGGTTAGCTTTGAAAAATGAGAAAAATTAATAAAAATGGCCTCCACCAGACTCACACAGATTTTTAGCTTTCCAAAACAAAGTAAGCATTTTATTAGATTTTATTGTAATGGTTTTACCTCATGGCTTTTTCATAATGGGCAGAAAACTCAACAGAGAAGACCAGCACCTGCTGGGAGAGTAACTAAAGGGTGTGACAAAAATATAGTACCCCAGTAGGGGAGTGTGTAGTTGTCTGTGATCTCTACTTTCTACATCCTAACACAGGATTGATTGAGAATTAGCTTACAGTAGGAAGCAAAGGTTAAAAATTTAAAACTTAGATGACTAAAGTCTTCATATTCTCAAATATTAGATTGATCAGTATGAGAGTACAAATAGTTGTTTCATATGATTCAAACTAATACATAATGAATGAAGAATGGAATGCACAAAAAATTGTTTGCCATATTGAGGGAGTAAAATAGGTAAACTCTGCTAAACCATCCTCTGTATAAAGAATACTTCCTTGGATAGTTATTTCTGCTTCCATTATTTTTAGCTTACAAATAAGAGAGAATTGTGTAGAAACTAGAGGATTTGATTCATGATAATATTTTTACATAGCTTGAGACATAATCCTATTAGTGTCTATATAATCATTGGTAAGAAGCAAAAGGAAGAGGAAATGAAGGCATTTTTCACAAAATAACTTATTTGGTACAAGAATAGAATTCTACATCCTTTAGATTAAACACATTATTGAGAGTGATATTAAATATATTCAAGAAGAGAGATGACTCAAACTCTTTTTGAGGTAATGTGGTATATACTAGGGGAGAAGATAGATTTTGAAATCAGAGAAAACTAGGCTTAGACAGAATTCAGAAGTTTACTTAATTTCTCTGATTCTCATTTTTATCATCTGTAAAATGAGGATAACAATGCCCATTTCACGTGGTTTTCTGAGGGAGAATGAAATGTAAATGTAAAATGTGTAAAAATGATCATTACCACACTTCATTATTTATTATGATGGGTATTGTACTAAATGGCTTATATGTTTTACCCCAGCCCTTTCTATCACAATAACCCAATGAAGTGAGTGCTTTTATTTCCTATTCTACATATGGAAATATAAGGGCACAGAAGGGTTAAATATCTTTATCAAGGACAGTAGCTTTTTCAGCGCAGAGATATGGATATAAGTCTAGTCCATGGAGCTCTGGAACCCAAATTATATTCCATAAATATAAAAAAAGAAAAAATTATGAAGCAACTACTAAATAAACATTTAACGACACATAGGATCTGGAAAATTCAGTGCGATCATCTTCCATTTTTTATTCTCATTTATTTCAGTTATGAACAAAAATAAATTTTTATTATTTAAAATGGGTATTTGGGCATAACTAAATTGACACCATTACCCAGTTATCAATGATTAAAAAATTGCCACATTAATACAAGATATTAGAAGCACCAACTCTAAATTTTCAAGTAAATCTTTCCTACTCCTGCTTTTAAAGAAAGTACACAATAATGCTAAATATTAGTCCAGATAAAGTTATTTTTAAATATTATAATATGCCTTTCTAGGGAAGATAGTGTAACTCATCACTAAATTAAATACCACAAGTCCCTTTATTAATAGAGAGAAAAAGAGGTAATTATTTATAAAATTAAAATTAATCTCCATTCACTGTATTCTCCATTCACACTTTTTTATTAAGCTACATTCTTTTTGGATTTTTTTTTTCAGCTTTATTGAGGCATAATTGACAAAATTGTAGGATATTTAAGGTGTATAATGTGATGATTTGATACACTTATACGTTGTGAAAGGATTCCTGCAAACAAATTGATTAACACATCCATCACCTGACATATTTATCTTTGGAGGTGGGGATGAGAACATTTAAACTCTACTCTCTTAACAAATTTCAATTATACAATACAGTGTTATCAACTCTAGTTACCATGTTGTACATTAGATCCTCAGATCTGATTCATCTTATGACTCCAAGTTTTTACCATTTTACCAACCACTCTCTATTTCTCCCATTCCACCCCCCAGGCCCTGGCAACCACTTTCCTACTCTCTGTTTCTAGAAGTTTAACTTTCCCTATGCTTTGTTTATCTCAAAATCCTGTATTGTCATGTAAGACTTCATGTGAAGCAAAAAAATCTACATAATAGGAAGGAAAGATGAACTTGACCACTCTTTGGGTATATGCTCTGACTTGGTATGTTTAATATAAGCCAATGGAATATTGAGATTTAGAGAGGTAATGGACATGTTTTCTATTTAAGGGAAAATCAGAGAAACTGAGGCTGAGAAAGCCCATCCAAGCAAGTTGTCATGGCTGCAACATATCATTGCAAATTAATTTGCTGGGATTCTGTATTATACCTCACTCTGCAGTCCTTAGTTCATGGTGTGATATTATGAAAATATATCTTTCACCTATGTCAGAGGCTTCAGAGCTGATAGCCAAACCCTGGACCTTTATAACTTCATTTAGCTGACAAATGTCACCTAGGAGACCTCTTGAGAAATAATTCTGGTATACATTGCCCACAGGGGATATCTGGACATTCATAATAAGCATGTTTGTTTTTCATAATTATATCTGGGCTTACTTTGACTTATATTTGTCATTGATCAGTGTATATCTATGAGAAAGTATATTATATTGATACCACTTATTATTTATGTGTTAAAGTATTAAGGCCATAATGAGAAAATAGAATTTATTGACAAAACATACTATTAATAGTTCACTGAAAAAAAAAAAGCCGAAAAAATCTTTGCAAAATACCTTTAAAATTTGTGCTTCAAAAAACAAATAGAAACTTTTTAGCAACAATTTTTATCATCTTATTTATAGTAATAGTATGTACCAAATAAATTTCTATGCATTTTCTTTTGCAGTTACAAAGGAGCATTTAGTTGCTTCCATGACATGAGGCACAGTTCTGGGTGCTACGGAGAATACTTAAAAAAATGACACAGTCCAGTGTGGGAGATGGAGCATGATAAAAAGTAATCATTGTCATTCCAGTTAGGATAAATTACTAGGAGGAAAGAGATTAAATCCAGATGGGCTCAGGAAAGACTGCCAAATGGAGAGGGTATTTAGACCAGTCTTTAATGGGTGGCCATTCTCTTCTGAACCACATTCTTACATATATCTGTATCATACATCTGATTTAACATTGCTGTACTTTGTAGTAGTTAATATATCTGAACTGTGCTTTTTAGCATCCCCAACTCTGCCTAGTTTAGTCAGCTTCATTTTGGGAGGTCAAATATATAATGGAATTTCTTTCTATCTCTTTGCTGACCAGATTCAACAGATATTCACAGATGGCTAAGGCTTGCATCTCTGAAAAAACAGTAACATCTTCCATTAAGTAAATATTAAAGGCTACTACCAGTGTCTGATTTAAAAAAAAAAAAAACCTATTTAACATCACAACTAAATATTAATTGAGCAGTACTTGTGTTACAATAATGACAGCTTAAAATTTACAACTGAAATTTCATGTTTTTTGAACTCTTTGAATGAGTTGGAAATTAACTTGGTAGTATAATTTTACACGTGTGTCCTATTAAATTAGTAGTTAAGTTCATAGCACAATTCCCACCATAAGGTAGGCACCTGATCATTACCTGTCAGATTTATTTAAAAATCACTTAGGAGTGCCTGGGTGGTGCAGTTGTTTAAATGTCCAGGTCTTGGTTTTGGCTAAGGTCGTGATCTCAGGGTCCTGAGATCAAGCCCCGCTTCCGGCTCCACACTCAGCCAGAAGTCAGATTGTCCCTCTCCCTCTGCTTCTTCCCTGCTCATGCTCTCTCTTTCTCTCTCATAAATAAATAAAATCTTTAAAAAGGAAGGAAGGAAGGAAGGAAGGAAGGAAGGAAGGAAGGAAGGAAGGAAGGAAGGAGAAAGAAAGGAAGGAAGGAAGGAAGGAAGGAAGGAAGGAAAGAAAGGAAGGAAGAAAAGAAAGAAAGAAAGAGAGAAAGAGAGAAAGAGAAAGAAAGAAAGAAAGAAAGAAAGAAAGAAAGAAAGAAAGAAAGAAAGAAAGAAGAAAGAAAGAAAGAAGAAAGAAAAAGAGAAAGAAAGGGAGAAAGAAAGAAAACTTAATTCCATATATAAGTAGCCTCTTCTTGGAGCCATTTTCTTCGCACAGCTTGCCATTGTCCAAGCAGCATGTATAAGAACAGTACAGGACTTGAGTAAAAGGCTCCTCCATGAGTGTCAGTGGACTGATCAGATTTATGGATGAAAGAGTTGGAGGTGTCAACATGATCCCTGATCATCTTGCTCCAACAAGTCTTGATATTCACTGAAATCCAGAAGAGAGAAGCAAGAATAGGTAGTTGGGAGAAGATAAATGTGAGCTTGAAAATGTTGAATATGAGATATTGATAGGCCATGAAAATATGAAATAATTATCTGGAATGTATGGAAAGATTCACTTAGATATTGTCAATATACTCACAAAAGCTGAAGCGATGGTGGAGACTGAAAATTCTGGAGTATGTAGGGGAAGAAGAGAGGAGATTCTCATCAGTAGAGCCAGGGTCGTCTAACACAGACAACTGTGGAAAAGCATGTCTGTCAGTGCAACTCATGTCCTACTCTTTTCTTGCTGCTGATGGGCCCACTGGGATGGAAGTTGGAGGGGCTTTATTTAAGCTGCTGACTTTAATGCCCCTCTCAGCTTGACTAAAGTGTAGGCAAGCAAACAAAACTACCTGCCTAGAGGCAGCACAACCCTCCTCCATGGCAACAGAAGGTCTTAACTCAAGACCTTCCGGACCTTGCCCTTAGATTTCTTCATTTGGCTATATATGTGTATCCTTTATAAGAAACCAGTCAAAATGTTTTGAAAGTAAAGACTCCACCACATCTTAAACTTTCATAATCTATATTAAATATCTGTGCATACTTTTTCACTGACCCTCCACATATTTTGATAAATTATTGAGCTTTTGTCTGCATCTGCTTTAAACTGTGCTTCCCTTTCAAAGGTCTGGAACATAGTTTATATTTAATTCTTGTCTTATTTTCCACATTAAAAATGCACATATGTATCCACAGTAAAGAAGTGTAGTGAGGATAAAATGGGATAATGTACATAAGAACATTTTTCAGTTCTAAGCTTCGTGTGTTTTGTACATTGCATGTGTGTGACTGGAGGAAGTTTTTCCATTCGCAAATCCTCCTGGAATATATCAAATTACCAGCACCACACATCCAGGAGCTTGAACCAAATACAAGACAACAATATAAAAAAGGATACAAAAAGGGATGCAGCTCAAAAATAAAGCAGATATGGAGACACTTTCATTACAGCGTATATGATAAAAGCAAATATGCTAAGAAGATGCCCATCTTAGAAGAATATAAGTTTTCTTACACACGCTTCAGAGACAGGACCCAAAAAGACCTCTCTGCCACCTCTACCCTTGTGTACCATCTACAGTGGAGCTAAATGGACTGAATGAATAACTTCAGGCTGTTAAGAGGGGAAGCAGTACAGCCCCGAAGGAATGAAGCATAGCAGTTAGAAGGAGGAGAGAGGAGAGGGTGTGTCTAAAAGAGACTCAAGCGTGGTTTCCTCCCTGTAAGGAGAAGAGTGGGCAGGCAGAGTGTGAGAACTGAGATCAAAGGCTCCACACTTTGGAGAAACTAAGAGGATATATTGAAAAAAGCGTATGAGCAAACTGCAGACACCACTTACGACAGATGTTGTTTAAGTCAAAAGATCTGACTAGATTTCTGTGAGTTTGCTGAATTATCTCCATATTACAAATTCAATGGTCAATCCACGTTCATCCTCTTAGGTAACATCTCAGTAGTGTTTGGCACCACTGTCTACTCCCTCCTTCTTGAAACAGCACCTTCACAGGATCCTTGTCTGCCTCACTGGCTGCTGCTTTGGAGCTCCTTTTCTGACATCGTGGATACCCTTCACCTCAATTCCGTGAGATTTTAATGCACACATTGGCTTTTTGGTTTATTATTGAGCCAATGACAAGTCGTACCATCATAAAATAATAGACAAAAACCTAATGCACAAATTACATATTTTTGCTAAGTAATATTTAAATGACATTGAGCATCGTAATATGTTTCACAAATTCAAAAGAAATTTGAAGAAGGAGTATGACATTTACATTACTAATCACAGGCTATTTTAGGTGTGTCGAATTTAAAATACCCACATTGGAGGCGTCATTTCATTCAGTTGTACTCTGCAATTTATGTAAACCACACTATTATCATGAGTTATACCAAACTAATGTTGACAGTTTCAATTTTCTGCTTTTATAGTTTTGTTTTACTTAATTTTTAATTTTTAGTTATACCAGGGTTAAAGCATAAGAAAATTTTATATCTAACTTTATGTTTATCTAGATTTAAAAAAATAATTAAAAATTATGTTAGGTGATGCTTGTGTTTCATAATATTCTTTCTGTCACATTTCTCATATTTTAAAAATACTGTATAGAAAAACTGTTATTCAAATTAGTTCATGTTTTAGGGAATGAAAATTCCTATAGGTGGTGATACTATAAAAACTGATTGCTATATCATAGCATATACACTCTGATGAATAAGTCAAAAATTTTGATTTTAGTAATGATTTTAGTAGTATACTTTGAACTAAAATTTCCAATACTTGGTATCATATGAAAAGTTTTTTTTTCTTATTATGATATGAATCACAGAAATAAAAATGTCAAAATCTGTAAAGAGAAAAAGCATCCTTCTTGGATTTTGTGATTTGATGTTGTTGCAAAATGTCAGAATTTCTAAGACTACTCCCAGTAGTGGTTTTGTTATCTATACAATTCAAAGAGAGTGGCCATTTGGTCAGAAATTATTTATTATCTGGCGCACCTGGGTGTCACAGCGGTTGGGCGTCTGCCTTCGGCTCAGGGCGTGATCCCGGCAATATGGGATCGAGCCCCACATCAGGCTCCTCTGCTATGAGCCTGCTTCTTCCTCTCCCACTCCCCCTGCTTGTGTTCCCTCTTTCGCTGGCTGTCTCTATCTCTGTCAAATAAATAAATAAAATCTTTAAAAAAAAAATTATTATCTACCACTTTCAGGCACTTTAACAAAAGATTATAAGTAGATTGAAACCTCTAATAAGGCAAACATAACTGATTTTTTAGGTATAATTTGAGGGTGACAATTGGTGACAAACTCAGAAGCTTTGTTAATAGAACTGGCATGGGCTACACCATTGCAATCACTTTAAGGGAGATCTCCATGGAATAACAAGGTTCTTACTTAGAACTTTGAGGCTAGCTTCTTTGAATTTTTCAATTGATTGCCTTCTTTGTACTTTCTACAGTGATCAAGTACCTTTTGTTATTTTTATAAATGTTTGTTTTATCGACCAGCATCTGCATCATTGAACATAGTAGGTATCCTTAAATCTTATGTAATACCCAACAAAATGCCTTATACATATTAGGCACTTGAGAATTATTTTCCAAAAATCACTTAGTGAATTTTAGTTGTTTTATTTTAACATCTAAGTATATACATTTTTTCATAGCTTTTAGGATGCAAAGGAGAAAAAAAGTCATTTATAGATGATTGGCAGGGATTGTCCTGCCAATTTGTTTGTACTCACCAGGCAGAAGGAAAAGAAAGGACTCAACTATGATCATATTTCAGATACATTAGAATTGGCCTACCCAATTCTATATGTTTGAGACAATGACCTGTCTGAGCTGTCCTAGTGTTGAGATCCCTGTGGTTTATCCTGCTTATTTGTCCTTAGACAGTTCCTTGGGAAACTGACTCTTGATGAAGATGAAGATATTCAATTCTCACTCTGTATCTATCCATCTAAAAATTCTTACCTTGATCCAGCATTTGGATGATGAATTCAACTTTATTAATTTACATTGCATGCTGTGCCATTTTTTCTTTCCTAATTTAAAATTTTTATTTGGATTCTTGTTGTAAACTGAAAATTCTTCATAAACTTTCATAGCCTCCTGATTGGAGACTTTTTTTCTCCTTTTGAAACAGATCCTTATATCTTCTTCCCTTACACATAGGCCTGTTTGAGGAGTTCTTCTATAACCTCTGTTATATCCTCACTCCCAACATTGTTTTGATTGGAGATTAAAGAGGAAGCAAAGCCAGCTGTTCAAAACTCTCATCTTCACCCGCCTGGGCATTTTAAAATTAGCATATTAACCCATCCTAGTAACTATTAAGAGTTGACCATTTTATAACTATTGTAACTGCTCCAACAATATAAAAACATTAAGTACAATAGGTAAAGTGAAAACTCATTCTAAGTACAGAAGCAATTGTCTTGTGTCTGTAATCTACTTTGAATATTTCAATGGTATGAATGTTATCTTAACTCCAAGAATATATTAACTTAAAGTATATCACAGAAAAAGCTATAATAATAACATTATAGTGGACAGATTTCTTGAGTCGACTAGCGAAGCCATTGTAATGTTTTCAGCATTATTACCATGAAAATTTTACATCTTACAGTTATGAAGACACTCCCACAAAATGAATGAATACCAAAATCTGTCTGTGCTTCATAATAATGCTATTTATCATAAAACAATTATTTTGCTCACTTTCATAGTTGATAAAAATCTTGTTCAACACAAATTTACTACACAATTCTTTCACTGTATCATTGATCGTAATCATTCCTGATTTCCTTTCTTTGATTCAGATGAAGCACTAAAAGAAAGGCCACAAACTCAAAAATTGCTTTATAACAGGCCACATGACTTGGGTTCTACAACTTTTTCCATGAGACAGGAAGCCATTGAATGTCTCCATAGCTTTATTGAAAGTTTTTATAAGTCTAGACAAAAACCTACACAGAAACTGCCTGTAACCCTGTAACTACAGAACAAATGTGTGCAGAATGACTCTCCGTGGAGAGTCAATAAATCCAATTAGACCCCTGATCTCTAGGAGTAGACCATTTATTTGTTTGTAACTTAGTTACAATTCCATATATTTTTAGGTCTTGATTTAAACCTCACGAAAGTAGAGATTTCATAAATGAGTAAAACAGCCTCAGTATTATTACTTCATTTTGCACTGTAATCCACTTGTAACATTGCGTTATAGATGAACATTTTTAACGTTTTCATGTTTTGTTTTCTTTACTTATGTTCAAACAGGTTTTATTAACATTTAAATAGAATAACTATTGCATAGAAATGCATAGTGTTCGAAATGCTTTTCGTAAGAATATTTATTTTAATATTATATTTATTATACAAAGACAAGGACAAAGGGTTAACCAAAAACCAGGATGTCTTTGTAAATCATCAGTACTATTATTATAATTAATTGCCCATTCTTACATTTGAAATTGCCTCTTAAATAAATAGAGTAATAAATTAAATATATTTGGCTTTTAGTAAAGTTTGGTTTAATCCTGTGTCCTGTATCTGTCATTACACCAGAATTGCTAGACCTAATAACATTTAAATGGGCTATCAGAGGAATGGAAAATTACATTAACTAGGACAAGCAACAGAAACCAACCAGAGCTAGCTTAGGTAGAAAGTGAAAATTCAACATAACGACACAAAAATTCTCTTGGAAAAAGTCAATACCTCTGAAATTTCTATAAACAGAACATGATAAAGTGGCCAGACTCCTCACTACCCCTGTGTATCTGCTATATGACATCTACTGTAATATTTTCCCTCTAAGCAAATTAACTTTCTTTATTTCTCTCATCTAGAGGGCAAATGGATCATGATCTCCCATGTTGTTTATCCAGCCTTGGTCTTAATTCTAAATATTAGGGAGAGACTATTGTTAACCCTTCAGTACTCCCTCCTGATCCAGTTATTTATAAAGAGAGACCAAGGCCACGTTCTGCCCAAAGATAATGGGGCAGTGTGGTGTGAGATAGGTCGTCCATAGGGATTGGAGGTAGTTTTTGGAGAAAGGAGAATCGTGGCGAACTGGGAAGGTACTCGATACAAAATTGAGTCAGTATTATTATCAGATTTGATTAGCTCATTAATGAAAGGATTTTCATAGGTATTTTAAAAGGAGTTCTTGTACAAAGAACTTTTCTGTAGATAGAGGAATATAAAGATTAGGTAAATATGGTTGCTACTCTCAAAGTGCTTACAATTGGATGTTCTCAGTACTTGAGAATTTCTCTTATTACCTCACTGTCTGCTATGAGATTATCATGTATTCGTGGTACAAAATAAATACTAACTGAAAAACTAAAACTACATTTACTGTTTAAGTGTATATATATAATGCACACAAAGCTATACGTGTATCTTTGCTAATAATGGTCTCAGTAGACCAAGAAAACAGCAATGAGGGGTAAAATATTTAAGAAGTCAGGGAACCATTAACTTAGAGCGTGGTGTGATTCCTATTTTACAGATCCGGGAGATCTGTAAGATACAGAAAAGCTGATCCCATTACTCTCCTAAAAGGTCAAGAAGGCCAGCTTTTGGTAGTCCATCAACTATTTTGTTTTCATTGTTTTCTACAACTGGTAGAAAATAGGGGCGCTTGGGTGGCTCAGTCATTAAGCGTCTGCCTTCGGCCCAGGGCGTGATCCCAGGGTCTTGGGATCAAGCCCCACGTTGGGCTCCCTGCTCCACTGGGAAGCCTGCTTCTTCCTTTCCCACTCCCCTTGCTTGTGTTCCTTCTCTCGCTGGCTGTCTCTCTCTGTCAAATAAATAAATAAAATCTTAAAAAAAAAAAAAAAGAAAGAAAGAAAATAAGATCTATTGCAAGTGTTAAATGCGTGGGGAAAGTCTCCTGTGGCAGGACCGCAGCCTCTCTTGTACACCCTGGCTCTCATCCTTGGAAGCTTACATGGATCACCCCATTCCTCAGCCTAAAACCGTCCCAGGCTTCACAGCTCAGAGTGAAAGACAAAATCCTCCCAGTAGTCCCAAGACCCCACAAAATCTGCTGCTCCCTCTGGACTCTCTGAACTGGTCTAGAATCCTCCTCGCCCATTCTGCTCCCCACACACTGCTCTTCTCACTGTCCTGCACACATTCTTGGAGCTTTTGCTTGCTGTTCTATCTCCCAGGAGTGCTCTTTCCCCAGATCTCTCTGCGTGGTGCTTTCCCTTACTTTCTTCAGGCTAAAATAACACTTCAACATCCCAGCCTTTTCTATCCCACTTGCTTTGTTTGTCTCTCTATCTGGCATACTGCATAGTCACTGAAACAGAAGCATGAGGGGTTTAGTTTAATCTAATTACAATTTTTGTCATAGAGTTTAGAGGCATTTTATAAAAACATAGAACCTATGGATGTTGTGAAATTACGTTGTGAGATCTTTTTAAAGTGTTAGGTTCTCACCTGTCTGAGAGAGTTTATGAGCAATCTAACCTAAAGTTAGTAAATGAGTTGAGATTACTTCACGTGGCCACAATATGGATGGCTGGCAAGTTTTGGGGTGTCCCAACAGGCAATGGAGGTGTGGAGGTTTGGACTCAGAAGAACAGAATTTGAATATTAGTGCTGCTACTTCCTTGCTTGTGATGTTGGGGAAGTTCATAAAATAGTTCAAAAGCCATTAGTAATAGAATCTTAAAATATGTGCATAAATAACTGAATGAACTTGTTAAGCCACCTATACATATTTATTGAAGGAAACTAAAACTTATAATATCTGGTTCATACAGATGTCGTGAGATTGAGATGAAAGGTTCTGTAAGCTGAAAAACAATCTGTATTAGTTATTATTGTTGGTAATCAGGAAAATAAACATAAATGATTGACATAAAAATAATTTTTTAGGGGCGCCTGGGTGGCACAGCGGTTAGGCGTCTGCCTTCAGCTCAGGGCGTGATCCTGGCGTTATGGGATCGAGCCCCACATCAGGCTCCTCTGCTATGAGCCTGCTTCTTCCTCTCCCACTCCCCCTGCTTGTGTTCCCTCTCTCGCTGGCTGTCTCTATCTCTGTCAAATAAATAAATAAAATCTTTAAAAATAAATAAATAAATAAATAAATAATTTTTTAAAAAAAGATTATACAACCTGGTGTGGGTAAAAACACTGGTCAACATATTGATAGGCACAAGTATAATCACAATAGAATTATGAAAATAAAATAAGGAAGAAATAATAATAGTAATATTTATCTAGAATTACCACGTGCTGGTTACTGAACTAAGAATTTTACAGCATCATCTCTTTGAATCATTACAGCAATCCTCTGGGGCAAGTGACTATTATGCCAGTTTTACAAATGAGGAAACTGCAAGAACAACCAGCTGGATTTCACAAATCTAGTAAGGGCTTCAACGGACTGGAATTGGTAAGTTCATTAGTCACTTTTTATTTTACACACTCATTGATCTTGTTGATCTAAATCTATAATTCTATGTATCCTTCATATAGCCAATATCTAGTTCCTCTTTTGAAAGTGGAAATATAAAAGGTAAGAAAAATTAATAATATTTGCTATGATTTAAAAATAAATACACAAGTCCTCCTCACATGAAAAAAAGCTGTTGTAATTAGACAGCATGAGGTCAGGGGTGTTTGTATAAATTTGAAATAACTATGTACCGTACAACAATACAATACATCCTCAGTGGCATTTGTAAATTTTATTGCAGGATATGCATCTCAAGGAACTAGCAAATAAAAGTCCTTAACAGTTGCAGGCCAGCTGTCCCTTCCAGAGTCTAATGGCTCTTGGGCCCTCTGCTCCAGCAGAGGTTACTGCACCCCCTGCCAGTCAAGGACCCCAGGTGCAGAGGGCAGGTCCTCCCTCCCCCCAGTGGTGACCTCCTTGCACACAGTGCCTTCCTTTCGCGGGTCCTAAGGGAGGATGAGCATGAATATAAGTGAGCTTTCTGCTACCCTAGAGTCCATAGAACAGGCAAGAGGTGATTAATTGTCCAAGCCCGAGAAATTAAAATAGAACTCTTCTCATGCTCGATTATGTGGAAGATCAATAAAAATTACTGACCAACTACGCTTTAAAGGAGGTTGAAGGAATGAAACCCAATGTCCAGAATATAACAGAATTGCCAGTAGCTTTGATTTCTTTTATCATCCGAAAGATTAGCTCTGCTATGAATAATTTTTAGGTATTACATACGTAGGTGTGTTTCTTTCACGATGTGATTTTTAAAGTCAACATTGCTGAGAGAGTAAAATGGTTTAAGGAGGGTGAAAAAACATATTTTCTGGGGGAGCAGCCATCTGATTGTGAAGTAGCTCTTGCATATTAAACAGGGCAGATTTGTTCTTGTCTCTTAACCTTGGAATAACAGGAAGTTTTTGGAAGGGAAATTAGGGTTGAGAAGAGGTGAGTGTGGGGAGGTCTGGCTGGTCTATGTGACACACTTCTTACTGGCACTGTGCCCAGAAATTTTCTTATGCCCCTTTGAAATACAGAGGCTGTATAAAAAGCTTTGAAGAGGTCAATTTTCCTGAGAAAAGATGCGAGTCAGGACAGTCAGGGCAAGCCAAGCCAGCACTCGCCGCAAGAGCAGACCAGACCGGATGCAAGATCGTGGTCGGTGCTGTGAGAAAGGCCAGAAAGGACAGTGAGATGAGATGCCCAGAGAAGTCACTGGCCCTAAGGTCCTTGGAGGGTTGGGCGTTGGGGGCAAGTAGAGAAGGCAGTTTGGGGACGTGGGGTCAGACAGAGCAATAGAAGAAAACACCCGTTACCTTAAGCCATCGATTAATGAGCACAAGGATTTGGAGACTGGGAGATTAAAAAGAAATATGGGGGTTTATCCTAAGGAAACAACAGAATGTACACAAATACGCATATACAAGGGAATGTGTTGCAGCATCAGGTATAATATTGAAAATTTTAAAGTGATCTGTATATTTATATACATACGTATGATATAGGAAATACATATTATACGCATGTATATATATGATATGTGTGTGAAGAAGTATGTCATAGAACAATATATAGTCATTCATATATCTTAAAATATTTTAAATCTGAAAAAGTATCTTAAATTTAAAAATTCATAAAGCACTTACTCTTATGTGTGCGTATACATAAATATACATATATATACATGTGAGAAGAGAATGATGGAATACATCAAGATGTCAGCAGTGATTTTTCTCTGAGTAATGGAATGACATATGATTTTAATTTACCTTCCCTATGCTTTTTGGTGTTTTTCAGATTTTTTTCATATTACTAGAGTTCTCCTTTATATTTTCTATTTTCTTAATTTGAAAGGTCATTCATGAACATTTTCTAAAGTTTTCAACACTACTGAATACTATTAAATAAAGCATAAAGTTCCTCTTCTCCATTTCCTCTCAAGCCTCCATAACCCTCTGAGTCACAGTCTCTTGGTGACACCCTATTTATCCATGTTCGTTTTTATTTTATTAGTTACTATGTGGATTCTAAATAGTATGTTTATATTATGTGCTAGTTATTCTACTTCTGATCCTTTTCCTACTCTTCATTGCTCTTCTCTGTATCCTCTGAGGCTGATTTCCTTGGGATGCATCTTTTAAACCCAATTGCCAGCTTCATTCTGGTTGAATTTGGCCAACAGGAGGCACAACCTGGAGATCGGTGGGTGAGAAAAAGAGAGAGGCTGACTTTTTTCTATCCATACGTTCCTCCCAATTGATCCAGAATCTCTGACTGGTAGCCAGCCCATCCTTAACATTTAAAGCTTTCCTTGAATTCCATTGACGATTTTCTCTCTCCTAGTCCCTTCATCTATCCATCCATCCACAGATTTCTGATATTTCTATTCTCTCAGTGCTTTGTCCCTTAACACAGCCCATTCAAAACATCCGGAATGAATTCTGTTTTCTGTCAGGTCCTGGAATGGCATAGTATTTGGTATCAGGAGGGGCCCTAGGAATGAAACAAAATCTTTAAAATGGGATTAAAGGATAAGGCTGTTACATGGTGAACGGAAGGATGACCCCCTTGTCCAGCAGAAATGCATCATGAGAAATCTCTGGCATGAAAACATTGTGATTACTTAGAAATCACCACAGTGGTATGGGATAAAATACCAGTGGAGGGCAAGGGCTTTAGGTGACCAACTGCAGGATGCTTATGACCACTATGGCACCAATGGCAATGAGAGAGGTTGTGAGGGAGAGGAGATAGGCGCCCTTACGGGACAGTAAAGACAACATGAAAGTGGTAAACTCAGAGACTTCAACCACTGACTCAAGGCACTTCTGGGAAGACAGAAAGGTTTCTATAATGGCTTGAAAATAATCCCTTCAGGGAAGCATGGCAGTATTCAGTTCCCCTTTACTTTTATAACAAATTGTCACAAAGTTAACAGCTTGAAACAACATAATTTTTTTTAATCTTACGGATCTGGAGATCAGATGTCTGAAATGGGTCAGACTGTGCTAAAATCAAGGTGTGTCAGTAGGTCTGTGTTCTTTCTGGAGACTCCAGGGAGAATATATCCCCTTGCCTTTTCTAGCTTCTAGAGACCACCTCCATTTCTGATTAGTTGCCACTTCCTTTCTCTTTAAAGTTAGCCAGTCACATCTCAAATCTCTCTTTCTGACTCTGACCTTGGCTTTCATGCTTCCTTCTTTCACTTATAGGGACTCTTGTGATTCCACTGGGCCTGTCTTGATAATCCTGAATAATCTCTGCATCTCAATATCATTACTTCGTCACATCTGCAAAGTCCTATTGCCATATAAGGTAACAAATTCACAAGTTCTGGGTATTAGAACATGAACATCTTTGAGGGCCATTGTTCTGTCTGCATAGGGGCTAAGGATAAAGCCCCAAATCTAATTATGTAATTTGCAAAATTACAAGCTCATTAAATGCCTGACTCACCAAGTCTTCCATACCAAGGATGGGCACTGGTTTAAAAGGAATGTGGCCCTTATTCTTGGAATGGGAACATTTGGGCAGACAGAGACAAGTCTGAGAAACATTTTCTCCCAAATCCATCTAAGCCACCCTTGCCAGAAGCAGCCACCTCCTCATGTGTCTAAGTAAACTGCTTTCCTTTCATTAAAAACTTTCATTAGTTGTGCCCCAAAGAAGGCTTATCCTTACTTCCTATTCAGGTTCTACCACTCCTCACTGCCTCGAGATTCATTAAAGAAAAAAGCAGATTCTAGAATGTGCCAGTGGGAGAAAGGATTTGTACATGCACTATCCAGTAAAAGATAATGAATATGCCAAAGAGCTTATAAGACCTCATTAACATATATCAATAAAAGCCTGGGGAATATGTGTATGAATGATTTCTGCAAATGATAGTCAAATGAGATGGAACATAAGGTTAGATTTGTTTGAGCAAAACCATAGGTACTCTCATTGTGATTCTAGATTTAATGTGTAAATTGTGAGTAGCAATTAGTGACAGTTTGGTTGGTTAATTGAAACTGAGTTTCAATAATGGCCTCTATTCAATGTGTCTGAGACCGTGGAATTTCCCTGGCATCCTGTACAGGAGAAAATCCAAAGGCTCAGGGAAACAGAAGTGTTGAGGTGGATCAAACGTGTGCAACATATCCGGCAGCCATCAGCTGTATCCATCCAGGAGGATTCAGAGGAGGCTTCCCTCATGAAGACATTGGGTTGGGGGCGTCAGCCTCTTTGTAAAGCTCAGTGGTGAGTGTCCTCTGCAGACTGGAGAGGACGGCTGGGAGATGCTGCCCCCGAATTGGGCTCACTGATTGCATTAGGAACGAGAGAGCCCCACAGAAGCAGTGACCAGAGATCGCATCTAACCTTCAGATATAAGATGGGAACAATTACTATAATAGACAAAAGAAACAGAGTTTCTGATCTGGAAGGATCTGTAGTTGTGGCTGATTAATGACTGTGCCCCTAAGAATGAAATATTTGAAAAATACATAAAGAATATCCTGACGAATATGATCAAAAACTAAACAAAACAAAACTCTAGGTCTGGTGAGTAGAAAATCAACCTGAGTCACCGTAATGGAAATTCGTAGCTTCAGACCCAGTTTCTGAACATAAGCCAGTCCGCAGAACCTGTGCACCATAATTGAGGGGAAATCTGGGTCCCCTGGAATAAGGACCTGAGTTATGACCACAAATTATGTAATTTCCTTGTATTCTTCAGGTAGCTCCTTAGGATTTATTTGCATGGCCACCTGTTTTGGTAATGTTTTCTTATTTTAGGATTTATTTTTTATATTTATGCAGTAACGACACTAGTCATTTTTTCAGAAAGAGTAATAGGCAGCATGTCTTACCTTGCATATCTGAATGTGTGTAAAATATGCTGTCACACTTAAAAGCTGGTCTAGCTGAATATAAAACTTTGGATCACAATATTTTTCCCTAAGACGTTTATTATTCCTGAAGAAGTTTTAAAGACACAAGAATTGTATTTTTTAGTTGGATGCAGATCTGATTCTTATTAAATTACAGGCAACATGGTTTCTCTCTCTTCCTACATTGAGATTTTTGGAGGGCTTGATTGACACACCAAGGCTATCAGCTAAAGAGTTTACCAAGAAGAAAAACTAGCATAAATTTGTATATCATAAGAAATTAAATATTATGGCATCTTACAGAGTTTGGTAAAATTAACTGGCTCGTGAGATTTCAAATGATAGTAAAATTTTTGTCTATCTGCTACTTGATATTATAATATGTTGTTATCGTAATAATAATCCATAATCAACTAGAGAGTTTGCCGGCAACACATGTGCAAACCCTGGATTTGCCTCCTCCTCTCCCCTAAAAATCTAGGATAGTAGTCTGGAACCTGGGTATTTGCATGTTTACCATGTATCCCAGATAAATTTAGAAATTTATTTCTAAATTTGCAGATTCGATGAATCAATAGAGTACCGCAAACATTGCATTGCAGCAGTGTAGTGGTAAAGATCTATCGACCCCTGTGAATCTCGTTCATCAACAAAATGGTAGCACTGCTCACCAGATTCTTCCAAGGACTGCTTTAGCTATGTCAGTTGCCCAAGAATAAACATTAAATAAACGGGACTCTTAATCCAGAAAGTACTTATAGCTTACATCTTAGACATTCAATTCAGTGTACAGGACTTACTTGATACTGCTGAGCCGCAAGTCCATGCATCTTTCCTTTCCATTCTGATGTGAAGGTTGAAGTCATAAAATGAATTTGGACTCATGCTAATCTCAGCATATTATTTTCAATGACATTATGTTTCTTCACTACAACAGTGCTTCTTGGGTGCTAGCTGAGCTACAAAAAGCAAGAAATAGTTTGGTTTTTTTTTAGAAAACAGTAAATACACACCCTAGTGAGATTTAGCTCCCCTCCCCCACCCATATTTTCTACAGTGAGCATTTATTAAATATGATGAGAAAAAAGTGTGCTGAAAAACTTAGTATAGTATCAGCTCAAATGTAATCTCCGTTCGGAATATTTCTCCAAACTTTGCAACTTGTACCCAAATAATCCCACATATTTCCTCAAGACTTGGGAGGATCTCTGGTAACACTTAGTCCTCTTCAACCCTGCATTTCCCTCCAACTCCACAGGGCCCACCCACCCCAAGCCCCAGGATGAAGAATCCAGTAAGTGTGCAGGAAGAACAAACAGAGTACACTCGCCCAGTTTCAAAATGTCCAAAACACCTGGCCCTGAATTTGGAGCAACACATGTGACCTGGTTCATTCTGATTCCAAGTTCAAAGGTATCAGGCCCGTCCTGTGAGTCAGCAGCTAGTGTAGTTTTTAAGAACTGCTTGATCCCTTCAGACATGGGAGCCCCACATTTCTGGGGATGCGCAACTTCGTCTTTGGGTTTTCTAGCAGGGAATTTCAGTCCCCTGTTTGATATAGGTCCCCAGGAGCTCCAAGGGAATTTTGAGTTAAGCGCCAGAATCCGAGTAAGCAATGGGAAGGCACAGTGTTTGGAACAGCTGGATTCTAGTAAATTGAGACTAAATACCAGGAAGTGATATCACAGCAAATGCTTTAGGTGGTGACAAGTGGAGAAAGTCAGCTTGAAAGATTTGCCCGTCTCCTCCTTCGGTACATCATCTAGTCACTAGTCATCATAAACTACTGGGCAGCTAGTCGTGGGCTCAGACATTTGGCAACTTGGGGACAGAGTTTCCCATAGTCAAATCAAAAACCTGAAGGATGCTACGTAATCCTAATAATAAAACTCTGAGATAAGATGGGTCCGGAAGGTCAGATTTTGCCGGAAAAGAGAAATATGCAAATCTTACCTAGTTTATAATATAAATTACCTGGAGAAACAGAAGAAAAAATTCATATGACTGACTTTCACAGGCATGAAATTGCTTGTCCTGAATTTTTTTTATACTTTCGTTTCACAAAAGACAATATTGGACAAGCACATCTTACTAGCTCTAAAATAATGTGTGATCCCAGCTTTATTGTTCCTCCAAGATGTGTGGTAATAGGACATAATATATCAAAATAAAATCTATATTGTTAGAGGACTGGTGTACACAGGGGATGCAAAGGTGCACAGGCCAGCAAGTTTGGGGGCCTCTTTAGTCAGCAATGAGGGGGCTGCTTCAGGCTGTGTTGACACCTTATATCTAAAATATGAACAAATCTGTGGGAGAATGGAAAAATCATATGCTTCTCTGTGTGATTTTTCTAAGCTGATGAAGTCTAAAAATCCCCCACGAAGTATCCGGGGAATAGAAAGATTGGAAACTGATGATTTAGCCTGTTCTAAATTCAGGCTTCGAAGAGAGTTAACAGAGAACTTTAGCAGATTTTTTTTCAGGGTGCTGGTGTGTGAGGGCACTCGCCAAACCCCAAAGCTCCTTAATTTCCATGTTGTTTGTCACAGAGCAGATAACATGGCCTGGGCTGGTTCCTACTACAGAGTTAGGGTAGTCTGCAGGGGAAGCCTTTCTATAAAGTGAGAGGAAGCTTCTTACCCTGAGTGGGATTAGCTGTAGGACCAGGGAGGGCCAAGTTTAGGGCAGAGAAGAGCACGAAAACAAAGAGAGCAGAGTGCGGCACGTGCCCCCGATGAGCAGAATATCCTGGACAGAAAGGCAAGTCTTCAGAGCTTAAGGTAACTAGTTCACTCACTCCTGACATTACTCTACCCTTGTGCCCAAGAAAGCAATGTAAGCTGTTACAGGGCTGTGGAGAGAAGCATTTTATTCGGAAAACCATGCCTCTAGAAACCCTTCTGTTTGCCAACCTGGGACTCAAAATTATGAGACTTAATGCAACCTACAAGTTGAAGTTCTTGGTTCCAATGCACCGAAAAGCTTCAAGCGCGTGTTTAAGGCTCACTCTTTCACCTCAGATACATGTCTCACAGGCATATATTCTATTAAGTGTTGTTTAGATGCCCTGCCAACTCTAAGTTCAATGACCTGAGAAAAGCAATATAGATACCGATGCCTTGTTCATGGGTCCCAAGCGTCCCACAGAATGGATAATATAAACTGTAATCAATGAGAGAATTGAATTCAATGGCATAATAGGGAGTGCAAAAAATAATCTGGAACTTTCCAAAAGCTGTACCACTAATGACAGCAAACCAGTCCTCTGGGCTGTATTGAACAAGGTCAGTTAATGAATGAAACTGAGATGCAGGTATCTCTGCTATTTTGTAGAAGAGAAAATCCCAAAGAGTGGAGAGTAACCAACAAAAGTAACATTATTCTTAGAAGAATGACAGAAATGACAAATGGATCCCGGGTAAATTTCCTGAAATCAGTGAATGCTACTCGGGAGCTTCAGTTCCGCACTTGTGAGAGTTCTTTACTGTAACCTTGATTACTGCACCTGGACTCTGGATTATGTGCCCAATATAACCTATAGATCACCCCAAATAGCATATATGAATAAAATATGTAAAGCATTTTCCAAATACGTGCAATTAACATATAAGCAGAATAGACAGTTCATCTGGTAAACATTATGTGTAGCAAACTTTTATTAAACAAGAGTGACAAAAATGTAACTGAAATTTAAAAAAGAAGAGCTAAGAAGGAAGGAAGGAAGGAGAAAGAAGGAAAGAAAGAAAAGAAATGGTTTCCTCATTAAATTGAAAAATCTAGGGATAACATCTTTTTCCTCTGCATTGGCTCCATTCTCAGGCAGATTTTAACAACAACAAAAGCCTGGCAGCCATGCCAGAAACTCTAGTCATAAGTATGACCTCTTTCTCAAGGGCTCTAATGAACATTCCAATATTGAGACTCATCGGCTTCATTGAGTCTCACTGCCATCTCTGAACTGCTGCGGCCGAAAGGATCGAATACTCTAGTGATCTGGTCCACCTGGATACAAAGGGGTAGGGTTAACATAAAATTGGAAAAAGTAAGGGAAATTAAAGAACTGTAATAAAAGAGAAGAGATGTTATACTGGCCAAAAGAGCTTTCTGCTAAAATGTGCATAGATTTCATCCCTCAACAAGGGTAGAGAAATAGCATGAACACGGCATCTTAGCCTTGGCCTTTTAGGGGAAGCCAACACTGCTGTCCTATTCCTTATACATCTACCAACCAAATGGGACCAGGTTCTGCCTCCTCACTCGTCCTTCTTCCATCAATAATGGATCGTTGTCAAAGGCAAGAAATGTTATTTGGCCTCAGTCCTGATGGGTGGAGAGTTTTTGGTGCGAAGTTAAGCCCCGAGTCAGTAGTGGTGGGATCTGCTCCCACACGTTTGACAGGGGAGACCAGTCTGGGACCAGTTCCCTTTGGTAAGTGCCTGAGGAGGTGATCTTGGGGATTCAGGACAAAAGCCACATCATGATGAAGACGGTGCGCCAGCCTGGCCTTGTCCTCTGTGCACATCTCTCTCAGGCACGTGGCATGTGGGGCAGTGTGACTTGAAAGAAGGACTCAAGTGGGTGATAGCCTAGGTCCCGGCCCAAATGCCATCTCTTTTCACCCTTTCGCATGATTTCCATTTGGCCCGGTTTCCGTGGATCCTATACGTGCAGAGAGCTTGAAAGGAGGAGACCAGCTCTCCAGAAGAAAGAGTGAACCTCACGCTTGCGGAAAGGCCTCGGATGTTTATGCAAAGCTGCAGCGCAGCTGTGCCTGCTGAGCGCCATCCCACGTGCGGCGTGCAGGGTCTGGTGTTAGTGGGGCGGGGATTTATTTCTCCTTCCAGACGGGCTCTCCTGGGAACTCTAAATGGTAAAAGCAGTGAACTTCCATATGGGCCAGGCTAGGCCATAAGTAGTCGCTGCAGATGGGATTTTTTGGCCGCGAGCCTCCTCACCTTACTTTGAACCCTGTGTTTCCTCTCCTTTGCCAGCTGTAGCCTGCATCCAGGATCAATGATGGATTTGTAGTAGGACTAAACTGGGGGGATTCTTGTAGCCCTGCTTGAAATGCCTGCGAAGCATGCGTTCCATCACTGGCCAGTCCGTTAGAGAAGCCTTCATCTCTGAACTCGGATGGACAGAGAGACACATGAAAAGAAGACATTCCGTTAATATGCATGACTTGACCACAGAAAATCGAAAGCCAACCCTGCTTCATTCTTTTCTGTTAGAGCCTCATACGGACAATGCATTCGGTAATCCTTCAACTTGGTGGCAGGTTTCAGACACCTCTTTTGGGGGTCAGCCGCACAGAGTAAAAGATTTCCTCACTTGAAATATGCTTCTTCTTCTTGGATTTAGGAAGATGAATAGAAGCTGTTGGGGACACGGGGCTGGGAAGGAAAAATCAGTAATAATTAATTTAGACTGTGTTTAATAACTAAAAACTATGTATATGGATCGCTCACATGCAGCCTTCCAGAGGAACGTAGTCTGTGGCAGGTTTGGTGTCTCCTTGTGCATCAGGCGCCCGGATTCCTTCTCTTTCTGATCTATCATCCAACAACAGAACACCTGTACTTGAGATTCACTTCTCGGATTAAAAGGCCACAGGAGCTCTAAGAATTGATTCAACATCTCAAATAATAAGAAAGAGGAAGCATTGAAGACTAAAAATGCCCACCTTTAAGCAATCAGTTCCCGTGAAGCACTTTTCCTAATTTTATTAGTGAGCTGGTCACACAGTCCCCACTTGTTGCTAGGCAGCTGAACGTATCTTCCAGCTACATGCAATTTCAATCTGAATAAAACTGGGTTAAAACCAACAGTCTCTGCTACAAGATGCAGTCTCCCATCTCTTTAAGCCCCGGTTTTCTAGGTCTCTGACACTTTTCTCCCCTAAGAGCAATATCAGCATTCCTAGGTGACCAAGGCATGATTATTGAGACCATTGGATTAAAAGAGAAACAAAGGCTGGGAAAGATACTGGCCTCCAAAGGAAGTTTAAGACATCATTCTACTTCCACCTTCTCATTCCAATATTCCTCTTCCCTTCTCCTCCAGTTATTTGTCAAAATCAAGGGAAAAGAGTTTAGTGGGCCACAGTGCTGGCACTGGCTCTTTCATTTTGACAAAGCGAAGGATGAGTCTTTTAGACATGAGGAGTGCACACTTTCTTGCCAAAAGTCAGCCCACTTAACCAAATATCCTAAGCTAATTTGTCAATCAACAGCCAATGTGCGTTAGGATTCGTCCTCCCTCTCCCCAGCTTTGCTATGTATTGCAGGAATTCCATTCCTCTGCACCCTTTACCTTGGATTCTTGATAGGAGCAGCCAGTAGGAAGTCCTGGCAAAAGACCCGGGAAGAGAAGCAGGGAGAATGGTGGATAGCCCGTGGCCTTTTCTCTCTGTTGCATCTGTTTCTAGTTCCAGCAGATACCTTGCCCTCTCCTGTTCCAGTTTCTATCAGACAGGCCTCCCTGTGGTTCTAGCCCTCATTGTATGGCCTTGGTATCTGGGTTCATACCGTCTTCTCCCATTGTTCCTTTATTCCAAGCGTAGCAGCTTCTAGCTGAGCAGCTAATCTCTGGGGTGCTTTACTGTCTTTAGTGTGCTTTCTCTACTCTTACATCATCCGTGCAATTGATTTTCTTCATTAAATGAACTCAATTTGAATAATCAGAACTGCTTTCTGTCAAGTTCTTGACTAATAAAATCATGCTATATTAATCAAGTTCCCAATCCCAGTAATGTTAATTTATAGGCTTAATCAATTTTGAAATATGTTCCAAATCGTAATGTTATATGCAAAGCATTACGAGACAAGAGTGGGGCATGCACTTCCACTGAAAGTCTTCAGGGCTATGCTACCTTAAGTAGATACCCGTCTCTGTTGAGTGTCAATCAAGTGGCGCCATCCTGACCTCCCCCACCCATGGTTCTTTCCCGTTCTCTGCCATCTCATGTAGACATGAATCTGCGCTCACTTCAATTCATTTTTTGTTGAAAGAGAGTCATATCCTCTCTTTCAAATGCTGTTCCTGATTCAGAGTGGCCTTGGAATAAGGAAAATGTTTCAATATAATTGCTTATTTAAAAACCAACATTTTTGACTAGGGTTGGGGTGAGAGTGGGGATTAACAGTAAAAGGACATGAGGGATCTTACTGTGGTGATGAAAATGTTCTCAAGCTGGATATAGTGAGGACTGCACACCTTGGTAAATGTACTAAAAATCATTAAATTGTATAATTAAGTGGATGAATTTATGGTATGTAAATTATCCCTCAACAAACTTGTTTTTTTTAAAAGAGAAACCTAACAGAAATAAAGATTCCTTAATTTATCTGAAAATTTGAGAACCAAATGAGAGGCAGAGATTTACAAATTGATAATATTTTTTTTCAAAATTCTGATTATTTTTCAAAGCAGATTAGTTTTAAAAACAAAAACTGCTTTTCAACAAGTATCAGAATTGGTGAAAAGTTGGGTGAAAAGTTCAGTATTTATTTGTAAATAGATTTAAAGTGTTTATTTCAATTTCTGAAATTTTCAGATGTGTCACTTATTACTTACTTCAATGATAGAGCTTACTTTTTTAGATTAAAAATTATTTTTGTATCTTAAAAAATAGTTTATTAGAAGTGTCATGTTTATTTAAATCCAGAAGTTCATTTCCTTCTTGAGCCAGACATCACTCACCTATTACCTGACTGGCATTGAAGGGCATTTCTTGAAAGAATATAACAGCAATAAAGTGACCATTTATCAAAAGCCTGTTCTTACTTTGTGCATATATAATGCTCATCATTTTATATAGTGCTGAATTTAACCTTTACGACAACCTTATGAAGCTCATTTACTGGAGTATTCATTGTTAAAGATAAAGAAATAGACAAACAACAGTGGTTCAAAGGTAAATTCTGGGGTGCCAGTGTGGTGCAGTCGGTTGGGCAACCGACTCTTGGTTTCGGCTCAGATCATGATCTCAGGGTCATGGGATGGGGCCTTGCATCAGGCTCCATGCTCAGCGCAGTGTCTGCTTCAGATTCTCTCTCCCTCTCCCTCTGCCTCTCCTACTAGTGCTCTTTCTCTCTAAAATAAATAAATAAATCTTAAAAAATATATAGTAAGTTCTGACAATCACACAGTTATTGCCAAAACTGATAATCGGTCCCAGGCATCATTGAATCCAATGCCCATTCTTTATCCATTAGTCTGCATTGTTTTCTTTAGTAGTGAAGCGTAGGAGATAGATTCTGTCACATCTACCTTACAGATAATTATAGATACATAGCAGTCATATTTCTGAGAAGTTGCATTGAAACAATGAGTTCATATCTTTTATCTAATTAGATTGCATCACTGTGACCTTAGAAAATTTGAAGGTGAGATTGATAAACTGCTAGTAGGAATCCTTCAGAGATAATAAGAAATAGACCTGGCACTAATAGGATGATAATGTTATTGACTGGACAAACTAGGACTCTTAATAATTTTTCTAGGATAAGACATATAAACCTAGACTATCTTGAGCAAACTGGGAATATGATCACCTTTCCCAAAACTGGAGACATAAATCTACTACACGTAGAAAGTAGTAATGATACTATGTCTCATACTGTATCCCAGGAAATTTTGATGTAAAATTGCCAGATAATAAATACAGAAAAGGTTATTAACTAGATTATTAGTAAAGATAAGCATAAGTTCCCAGAAGTCAATTTGTGCAATTCCAAATGTAACTCAGATATCAACCGAGTTTACGATGCCCCTTTAAGGTAAAGATCCATGGCTTGTGGAAATTCTCAAACACTCAACAATGTTTCTGAGAATTCCAGAGGAGTTTACGCTTTCTTGGACATGTCTTGTTTCAAGGTTCTGACTCCAATTTCTGCCTGTTAAGATTCTTTTTCTTTCTTTATCTCTGAAAGTAATTCTTTATCTCTGCGTTGGAATCCATGCAATTAGAGAACTCAACCTTTTTCCTTAGTTTTCGCCAAAATAAGCTAACAAGTACTACTAGTAATAGTAGTTGTTGTTGTTTGTGTGTAGAACACACACTAAAAGCAGGAGAGCTGGAAGGAATTTACAGAAGAATATGAAGAAAAGAATTGGATAAGAATATGAATTAGACTGAGTCGTGCCTCTTACTGCTTATACGATCTTGGTCACATACTTGTAAAATGATAGCACCACCTCAAATAATTGTAATAAGTAGTTAATGAGATAAGGTGTGTTGCATTAACATAATGAATAGGCACAAAGTAAAAGCCCGATAAACATTAGTTGTTAATATTATTGCATTCTGCGGTTAAGAAAATAAACAAATTAAAATTTAATCTCTACTTATAAAAGTTCTTTAGCCTGTTTGTAATGATATTTGGACCATCTTTTCTCTTTTCTCTGCCTACCTACTCTAATCTTTCCCTTCTTTCCCTTCCCTGTACTGAGACACACAAACACACACACACACACCCTATGTCGAGCAATTCTGTTTTCTTTGACATCTACTGACAAACCAAATTCCGAAATTTCTGTCGTCCATTCTAAGATCTAACTGAGGCTAAGAATGCTATAAATACTTGGGAGGATCTGTTTAAGTGAGGTGATGGAACACCGTCCTGGTAGCTGTACAGGAAGTAGAAAGGGCATCTTTCTTCCAGTTACAGAATCTCATTCCCTTCGTAACCAAGATTCCTGAATTGATGTGAGAGGACTTAAGTTCACATAAAGATTCCAAGTCAACTATGTCAAGAGCTCATTCTATAATAAAGAAGAAAAGGGCAACTAAGTAATATTATATTTTGGTAAATTCATTGCTGTTTGATTGTACCTAAAGAGCATAATGATGGAATCGATTTCTACTTAATAGTGGATTTTTGAACATTGAGCTATTGACTCTAAGTCTATTTAAAAACTCAGACCACTTCAAGATTTGGATGAACATATCAACAAAAAGAATATACTAACATAAATACGTATTTATATAGATAAATGAATACGTCTATAGATAAATATATCTATTTAAAAATTCATACAAGATACACATACACACATTTTTTTCAGGTGATTCGAAGAATAACAATAACCCATACATTTATGAAACTCCAGCCTAAATCCCTTGATCAAAAACAGATCAAGAAATGAGCAATGATCTGCTTTGGTTCTGTCAGTGTCCTAGCAGATACAATATGGAAAACCATCAGGGCCCCGTTTTTACATAGTTGAGTGTCAATATATCCAAGTGAAATTTGGAAGACAGACTAATGTACATTTTCAGTCATTAATGAATAGTGTCCACAAGATGTTCTAACAGCCACCTAATGATCAAGCCAAAAGATACAGTGATGCAATGAAATTACCAGAGTTCAGTAACTTAGTGTTCTCTAACAAGGCACAATAGCTGGATATGACTTTACCCTGTGAGGTTAGACGAAAACACCCATCAGTAGAACCACAGTATTATATAACTACACAGTAAGACTTCTGAGTCCAGTGCAGTTGCTTTCAAATCCTCACTCTGCCACTGGGTACCTATGAAAATGAAGCTGAACAATCTCACCCCTCCCAGCTTCAGTATACTAATTTAAAACACTGAGTTCACGATACCTACAAGTCATAATTTGTTATTACAGTTAAAAGAAACAACATATGTAAAAAAAATAAATTGTGCTGTGCCTGATACTTAAGTGCTTAATAAATAACTGATGTTTTTAAAAACAAGCTGCTAAATTTTTATGCCATTTCAAAATGATTGCAGTATATAATATTATGATACAAAATATAAATATATGTATAATGTAATGTATATTATTGTAATTATAACTTTAAAAGTTTCTTCAACTGTCTTGAAAAAAATATTTAATAATTTTCTGCTAAACCATAGAATGCAGCAGTTGGGCATTTAGGGCAAGAATTGGAGAAGCTTAGTCATGTCAAGCAAGAAGAGTTATTCAGAACAAAGCTGAGTCAAAACTAGATGTAGATGAACACATCCAGCTAGTGGGTCTGAGAATAACGGTCAGAAGCCAAGCAGAATATGAAAAAGTAGATGTTATATGGAAACCAAAAGTTAGGACAAGAAGGTAGTTTTGGTGTCAGTTGGGAAAGAATGTTTCAAATAAGTTGAAAAGGACAAGGCAAAGCCAACAGAAGAATAGATTTGAAGCAGCAATAACAAAAATTATCTCGATTACTAAGCAATCCTTCAATCCGAGAGAACGGTCTTCAGTCAGAGAGTTGGCACATGTTTCTCGGTGAGGTTGTGGGAAACCTAGAATCTATAGTAAAGTGACAGGACTGTGAGGAAGGCAAGAGAGAGAACTGATGACAAGCCCCATTACCCAGGATGGTGACTCATGCTGTGAAGGCAACAAGCTCTTCTTTTAATAAAAACTAGAGAGCATTCCAGTAATTTCTCTCTTGCCTTAAAGTGGTTTCTCAAAAACTCTTCACTCATTATTTCATGTACCTTCTTAGTTTACAATCAGTTCAGAATATCAATGCTGAGAAGATCATTCTGCTTATCTTTTTCATCAACACTCAGAATAAACAGGACACATCTTTTGAGTTTCAAAACTCTGTGTGATAATACAGTGTAGGAGACGTATCCAAAATCTGACTAAATGTTAGGCTTGCCTCAATCAAACTGCATCATATTTGCTACAGCACTCGATATGGACATTTGGATAATTATAATGTATTTTGAAAGTACAAAAGCATAAAAGAATGGATCAAATGAAAACTAGTTAATGCATCTTAGAATATTATTTTCATAGAAAGGAAATAATAAAGTATATAATTCAGTTTGACATTTTGTACTCATTGCCTTCATTATTTTTTTTTCTGACCACTATCTCACTAATTTCTCAGAGAACTCATCTTTCCATCTGCAGTGTACTGTAATGTACACCCCAGGTCTTGAAATAAAGCAATGAGAAGTCAGGAGAACTGCTTTAAAGTCCCAGTTTTATCAGTTGTTGACAAATGACCACAGAAATGTCACTTAACCTCTATACTTCTGAGTTTTTCAACTCTAAAATGAGGGGAAATCATTCTGTTAATTATTTTAGATCCTTTCTAGCTAAAAGAAATGAAGGAAGGAGAGAAGGAGGAGAAAGAGCAGGAGGAGAGGAAGATAGGAAGAAGGAGAAGAAAGAAAAACTTGGCAAATATTTTCTAAATTATTTAATTGCCTACTTCCTGAAGCATACTCATAGAGTTAAAAATTTGTGGCCATACTTTCTTTTTCTCCTGAAGGGAATTTTTGTTTTCTGATACACACAGGTACCTCTCTTTCCAAATTTTCTTGTCTGAAAAATCATGGTAAAATTTGGATATTCTCATTTCTTAGCTGATAAAACTGAGCTTGAGATATAAAATAATTCACCAAAGATAGCAAGGTTAAATCCTACCAGTGATGATACATAGATGTATCATTATTACAAATGTTCACCTCAAGACATCTAATATTTTTAATAAAAGATATTTAAAACAGGTGTAATTCCACATATTTCAGTGTAGTTTCAAAACAATCTATGTATTATGTTAAAGAAAGTGCTTGGACGGCTAGCATTTGTTATGGCAGGATTTTCTCTATAGTCAGAAGATTGAATGCAGGAAATAAGTTATCAGCCAGTTAGTGTATATTTTTTTTCCAAGCCTTACTCATAACTTCCCTAGCTGTCATTTCCTATAACCATACTTTACCTGGAAATTAAGCTCTCCTTTTATCAAACTCAGCTGGGGGTTATATTATATCAGCTTTAGTGCCTTTCTAAAAATGGTACTACACATGGATTTATATCACAAATGGAAAATCTGAGAAAGAAGGACATTTTCCATGTGGCAGTCTCATAAAACTATCACTTTTAACAAACAACTTGAATTCAAGAGAAATTTGCAAAAATCTTTTAAGCACATTCATGGTCTTAGGAGGAAGTGCTAATATGGAGTCTGTCTGCTCTGCTGCAGCTGCTTGATTTATGAAAGCATAAACAACCCTGACTCATTCTAGGGAAGTTATAATTACCATATGGAGTGTTAAATGTACAGACACTTCGTAAGGACCAATGCAGTAGCTTAAATTATAGTCATTATGCTACCCCCACTCCCCAATCTTGCTTTAACGCCTGCTGAGGAGAAGAAATTAAAAAAAAAAAAAAGTCCCCTACTCAGTACCTTTCACAATCAACTCCATTGCATCTCGCAAATAGATACACATGAAGCCACTTGCTAGAAGAGGTAAGTAAAAAGTGATTAGCAAGGTGACCTAAAAGGCTACTTCCGCCAATATTTAGTAATGCCTTTCTCGGAACACTTATTCTAGGTTGTGCATAATGCTACACAGTACGGTCGTTGGTCAAAATTACACGTGCAGGCCCTGCAAGTTTGCACAGTGTAGTGGAAGAGACGAACAGCTGAACATTTGAAGTAACTATGATGTAAGTACTGGAAAGATGTTTCAATGAAATTGTGATAAGTACAGAGTTCCTAAAGAAATCCATAATAAAACTGTGAAGAAAATGAGAGAAAAAAAAAACCTAGCATGCAAGCTTTTTCTTCTCTCTATTCCAAAGAAGTATTTATTAGCATTGTATCTTTCCATCAGTCGTCCAACCCACCACTTACAAAAGGTATCTTAAGAGGCAGTTACCCTTTAGTCAGCATCTCCTCTCATCCAGACTCTGTATGTTGGAGCCCAACATTTGAACAAATTTCAGAGAATCTTGGCTCTTCCATCAGATGTCCTGGAACCAGTGGGAACACATTGCTCGTTTTTAAACAATACCAGAAAAGACTTACCTGCTGCTCAGTGTATGCTAGGCACCATTCTAAATATTCTGAATATAACAATTCATTTCACCCTAACAAACTCTATGAGAGACCCTGTTACTACTCCTGTTTTGTAGTTGGAGGAGCTGAGGCACAGAGAGCTTAGGTAACTTGCCTGAAGTCCCATGTCATGGGGTCAGAACTCAAGCACCCGGACTCTTGGGTCTGTACTACTGTAATTCTCAAATGATAAAATGATATCAGCACTGAATTTTGAGAAGACCGTGGCATCAATGTACCATATGTATCTGAATAGGCACAGAACCAGAGGACTACTAGAAAATTAGTAGCCATATTCCAGCCATATTCCAGGAGAGCAATGCGTGTAAGAAAGGATATGAGAGGAAAAGAATGTGGTGACTAAATGGACATGGAAAACAGAGGAGAAAGGATTTAAATATCACTAAGGATTTGAGCTTTGGAAACTGGAAGTCCTAATAGAAATAGAGATGACTAAAGGAAGGTGAGAATGGAGGGAAGACCAGATCATATTCAAACTTCCTGTCACCATGGAGAAGCTGTGTAGCGTGTCCGTGTCCTGTACACATAGCACAACAGCCGTGCTGTAGACATCAGCTCTCTTCCTAGATTCTATTTCTTAGGTAGTTGGGCATATGTCAGAGACAATTTTCACAAAGTATTTTGAGAGATAGCCTGTGCTTTCGCAATATTTTCCAATTGCATCTGTAAATATAAATTTAACCTTGAGGAACTGACATACATGGTATTTAACAGTCTTCAGACTAAATGTTTAATAGGGAAGGGTCCCTGTGGCTTGTTATCCTGTGACATAATCCATCCCTTCCCTCTTTAATTCCTCTGCACAAAATCCATTGTTTCTGGCTGTTGGAAATTCTTATAGAGCTGAGCGAGAAAAACAAGGCTAAGTGAATCACAAAGGTGGAGAAACCAGCCAGGGGAGTGTGAGAGCCTGTGCAGGTAGGCAGGTGGTCTGCAAATGCCTGCTAGCACTTTTTCTTCCAGTTGGCATAGAACATCTGTTTCTACAGTGAAAGGGTGTGAAGAAAATGACTCAAGTGGTAAGCACTGACATATGCAGGGGAAAGGAAGTGATTTATTTTATATTAAGATTGTTACTGTTGCAAAAATAAAGGCGCAACCTGAATATGTCTCTGTAAGACTTGTATAATATGTGTGTGTATTTAAGAGAAAGATTGTATATTTTTATGAAATCATAACACAATAATACAGGGCTCTGAAAATCTAATTAGCACAATGACTAAAAACAGGAGGCCTGTAAAAAATGATTTTCTGAAATAAGGGTAGAATTCTACCAAGAGTTGAGAAAAAAGAAGAGAGGCAAGGGAACTTAGGAAAGTATAATTATTCATTTCCATCAGCTAGAAATGTTTACTAAGAAAAATATCAAATAAAAATATTTTAAAAGAAATGCTGGTTATCAATTTTCACTATGTTAAAGAACTCACTGACTAAGTTCATTATTAAATATTTAGCTGTTGGAATTACTGAAAGTGACAGATTTCTGCCTGAAATCAGTATCATTATTTTAGCCTCATAGAATGTATAAAAAACAAGACAGGTAATGGAAGATAAAGACTGGTCTTTAGACTTAGAATAGACTCTAGATGTCAAACAGTCCAAACCTCATTTTTACAAATAAAAATCACAGTGCCATAAAGGTGAAGTGACTTTCCCAAGGTCATAGAGCTAGAAATATCAGCAAGGAAGGTTGGTTTGTGGGATTTTTAGCAATAGTAAATGGAGAACTTTCTTTGGAACTGCGATAAGAAGCAGTAAGAGGGGAGCAATATTGTCATGGTACCAGAATAAAGGGAACTGAGTGAAGAATTAGGCCTGCGGGTGGGGGTGGGGTGAATAATCAATTCACAATAAAGGTATGGAGAGTATATAGGGTCCCAGAAAATAAAAAAAGGACCAGAGAACAAAATTGCAATAAATCAACAAAAAGCAAATGTGATGTGAGTTAATTATTTATTAAAATTCCTCTAATGAAATCTAAGGAAACATGGTACTTATTGGTGCAGTTTAACTGGGTAGACACAAAGCAGGTAGCCCCATAGGTCATTACAGGTTTACTTCCTTTTCTGAATGAAAAAGACAGCAATAGGAGATATTGAGTATCTGAAGTAAAACGTTGTTGATATGTTACTTTTAAACACTTGGCAAAAATATTTATCTACCAGAAGTGGGTGAGAGGCAGGGAGAAGGAAAACTTTTTTTCTTTGAAGATATCACTTCAAAATTAGAAAGCATTGAAATGAAGAGAATAGTGTGTGGGGGAAAAAAAAAAGCTATCCAAATTGTTTTTTCTTACATAATTTCTCAGTTATTTTATAGAGTGAAACATGGAACAAAAATCTTATTGTTGCATTTTAGAAGATGGAACATTTTGGATAGCCGCTCTGACCTCGCTAGTCTCCTCCGTCTGCCAGGGCCTCACGTGCCCTCTAGCAGTGCTCCTGCTGCCCTGTTATTGGCCCTCCACACATTTGACTCCCCCGCCCCTGACAGCACCACATCTCTGTTATCAGGGTATGTCGCTTACAGTGAGTATCTCACAATATAAAATTATCAAGCTTACAAGTGCTTTTCTTGTCATGAGAATAATGCTGTTATATAATAAACGTACGGTAATAATAGTAGTCTCACATTTGTGACAAATGGGATGAAATGGTATTGTCATACAGACAGATGCAAGAGGGAAAGTTTTTCAAGTACTATCTTCAGAAATAATGTTACAAGGGCTTATGCAAGTGCTTTCAAGGTAGGGAACGTAAATGAAAAGCAGATTTTTCTCCCTAACAAAATTGCCAGTGGGTAAGGCAAAGGTTCAGGAAAACAGGAGGTTTCTAATATATTAACCACCCGTCCAATGTCTGGCAGCAATTAGGAAAATAAACAGGATCCTGAGTTGAATTAACAGCACCAATTAAACTTTCCTGCAAACGCACTTATATCGATAACTAGTGGGGCAACATCTGGAAAATTATTCACAAAAATGATGCCTGACATTTCTGATATTCTCAAAGAAAACAAACAAAAAATTAAAAATAACAGATGGGTAGGTGATACGAGCTTTGTACCAAAAGGGAACTAATTCTGACTTTTGCCACAATTTTAAACAAAAGTCAGACCAAGCTTTTTAAATGTTTAAAAGGTACAAGTACCTTTTTGTCTATTTTTGTAGGCAAAGAGCTATTTCTAAATATGAGCTAAGGCATAGAAATTCAAAAAATTATGTTTAAGTTAGATACTAGAACCTTACAAAACTGAAAGTTAGGTAAGGGTATTGCACTTAACGCACATTTGAAAAACTTGACAGAAATAATATTTTTGAAATCATATAAAATCCTTAATATTTTCAGCAAATTTTTGATTATAGAAGCCTTTGAAGAGTGTTTTTTTTTCAAATAAAAAATCCACTGTATAAAATAATTCCTCTTTTATTTATCTCAGCTGCATGTTAGGAATCCAAGTTATGAATATGTTGTATTAAAAAGCTTATCGTAAATATTTTTTTTGAAATTTAGAAAACATTTCTCTATGAAATCACAGTAATGGTAGTTTGCTTTCTAGAGTTCTCAATAGTCTCTTTAATCTATGTGCCCAGAAATACAGTATCAGTTGCATTATTTCAACTATGCCTAACCAATTTTCCTTACTCAAAAAGTGCATTCCAAATTCTAATTTAGAAGGTGAGGAATCATCAGAAGTCTGATTGTGTTTGTTTGTGTGCAGTGAAGTGACAGGAGATAGGCTTCAAGAAAAGTACTTTAAAAGCCCAAACACACTGAATTGCAAAGGAAGTTGGTGGTCACTGGGAGAAACTGATGTTGGGAAACCAGTCCTAAAATATGGAAATAATATAGGCCAAATAAGATTGCACAGCATTGGATTTTGGAGATGAGAAGTATTTGAGAAACTTAAAAATACTTAACCATGGGGAAATTGAACTAATTTATGGTGGAGAGCCACACAGAGCAAAAAGTTAAATGAGGCTCTCAAGTTGAGCATGGAGAAATAAAAGAATGGAGATAGCAAGAGCTGGTTTGCCTGGGAAAATGAGGTATTTAATAATGGATATATTTCATTTGAGATACTAGTAAAATAGAGTTGATGATAATTACAGGAGTTTTAGTTTTATCCTAATTCTGAATGAAATTATGGGAGAGAAGAGGATTTGGAGAAATGGATATATTTAAGGTGTTATAAAAGTGAGTGGTGAAAAAGAATTCAAAAATATGAAAGAAGAACTTGAAGAGTGTTCCTTGTGGGAAGCCAAGGAAGAGTACGTGTCACAGAAGGGCTTGCTTAATAAATAAAATGCTTCAGAATGGTAGGCAAAGATGAGAAATGAAAAAGGACCAGTAGAATCTTCACATACTACCCATTCTTATGCCATATATTATTCCCAAACTTGTCTGCTTCAATTTTTAAAATTTTTTTATTCTGTTCAGTTAGCCAACATATAGTACATCATTAGTTCTTGATGTAGTTGTTTTTTTTTTTTAAATAGGATTTATTTCTACCATCTACTTCACAAGAAGATATCAGTTTTATCTTGTTGGTGAAATAATATTTCAGTTTTTATAAGTCAGCTTTTATTTCATTAGACTCTATCTCTAGGCTTCACAATTTTCTCCAGAAAATTATCCAGTATCTGGGATAATGACTGGCCTGTAGAAGTCATTGAATAATGGTATGTTAGATAAAAGTATGATATTGGTATGGGGATATGAAGGCATGATTGGGAATAAAAGTGAAAGGGACTTGGGGAACATTGAGACAGTGAAGTACGAAGTCTACCTGAACTGTCTGAACTGCATATAGGTATAAGGTAAGGTGGAGCTTTGGAAAGACGTGTCACAGGTTTGCTCAATCTTGCCTCAAATTTCATTAGATTCCATTGCACTTCTTTAAATCTTTCACTGTTAGGTATGTTCACCTTGTCTTCACTTCACAAATTTTTCTGAAGTCTAGAATTCCATTTTGTCAAAGTATCAGTTTAAAAAGTCAATAATTCCCTTAAATATTACTTTGTTTTCAAATATAACTTGGAACTTTAAAAGCCTTTAGCTAATGAAAAGCCACATACAGTAATTTTGAAATCCTACCAAAAAAAATCTATGCCAATATATGCAGAATATTCCTGCAGGTTACCAAAGCCACATTTAATAAAAATGTAAATCCAGTAAAAGTTTCTAATAATTCTGCTTAATTAAAATTTTACCCATGTATAATGAATTATTAGGAAATATTCCCTTATTTCTTCTTACCAACACGTACATGGCATGGCTCTCTCCTCACCTCTGCCCCACTATTACCTTCTTAATAAGTTATTTGTGTTTCTGACAAGGTAAATTAAAGCCAAGTTTTTGTGTTATTCTGCCCTCCTTCTCACCCTTAACCTGAACTTGGCATCATGACAGTTTGGAAAGAGAGGGATGACGTCAGCTCTTCTTTGAGCTTTTGAGTCCCTTCCTTTCAATTTCCTCTCATTTTTCACCCATCTCTGGTTACTTTCTTTGGCTCTTGATGGAAGGTAACCAGCATGATAGGATAAATGACTTATATAAGGGGTTTAACTTTGAATCATTAAAATCTATGCTCGTGCTCCTAAAGGCTTTCAGAGCCACATGGGGACTTCAGCACCAGGGATTTGGGTGTGAGGAGCAAAGACATTACAAACGTGATCTACATTGTACTTTCTTTCTTTTCTTTCTTCTTTCTTTCTTTCTCTTTCTTTCTTTTTTTTTTTTTTTTTAATTTGAGTTCCTCTTCTTTCTATCCATCTGCCAATCTGGAGAATCCCCTAGGACGGATATTTAAAGTGGAAATTTGCACTACCTAACCTTCATTAGCTATATTTCCCACCACTGTTGTCCACATCCTCTGTGGATCAACATGGGTGAACCGTGCTTCTCCCTAAAATCTTTTATTTCTTAAATTTGAATATTTTAGGTCCTGCGTAACTATTGTAATTTAATGTAAAATATTCTTCTATGCAAGCCACATCCTTACATTAGAAAAGCTTGACTGCTCTTGCTCTGAGATTCTCCTAACCTCTTTAAATGAGTTCTGTTTGTAAACTTCAACATGGCTTTTACCTGTCCTTTTCTCCTTTACCTAAAGGACAAAGACGTCTGGCCATTGATCTTTGTTGTTGTTTCACATGGGTTGTCATTCAATTGCTGCATCAAATCCTGTGTGTAAAAGATGCTTCTGTGCCTCCCTGAGTTTTTCCCAATTTCCAAAACTTCAACAATAGTTTTTCAGTCACAAAGTTGTGAAGTTTATTTCCTAACTGTAGTTTTCCTTCTTACTCTTATTAAACCTGACTCCCAGATTGGGATGGTTCCATGAGGATGAGCCTTTGTTTGTGGTGATATGCTTAAGTTATTCTTCATCTGATGGAAAATCTTCCATGCAATATGTGTCTAAGTTTCCCTTCATTTTTGTTAACTAATTCCAATCACTTTCTGTGGTTAATTCATAGGATACAGCTAAAATCTTAATATTTACTACCTAACATCCATGGGGGGGGAAGGTCCTGAGTCAAGACAGACTACCACACACACACAAAAAAAATGCATCTCTGGATGTTCAAGCCAAGAGAATTACTGTGGCTAGGGTTTTCATTTTTCTTCACTTATCTTCTTTCTCACCTTCTCCTCACCCAATCCCCAAAACTCACAAAGAAACAAACAAGAGCTTATTTGGGAGCACACTGTGGGGTTGCTTCCCAGAGAAGTGCCACACTGAAGCTTAAAGTTGATCCCGACAAAGTTGCCTCTTTGTTCCTGTAAGGTAGTGAAGATAGTAATGAGGATTGAGAAGATATTAAAATGAAACAAAATTAAAACTACAGGGGAAAGAATCTAGGCAGCCAGTTTTGTACCATTCAGATCTGTCTGGTACCACCAGTCTGAAACCCAAAAATTTACACACTGTGGTTATGCCTATTTTAATGTGAATTTGTCTTGGCCCTAGGAACAAATCTTCTGTTATCACCAAAACCAGATTCTCATTGATTAGACACCCTGGATTTAATCCATTTCTAATACAAAGACCTAATTTCTCATGGATAAGATATTGGTTTGGGACTGCAGAGCAAGTCTCTTTCATAAACCTTGTCAGGAAGACCAAAGATAGATGGCCAGGGTCCTAAATCCTGAAGTCCTCTATATCTCCTACTGATTCATGTGTGAAAACACAGAGTAGACAGTCCAGGAAAACCACTATTGTTAGTTTTAGGAGCCACAATGAATAGCACAGAATGTTCTCTACTGTCCTTGCCTTAGATTCCATGTATTTCCTGTCCTTGAGCCCCAATAGGACAATAGGAGAGAAGAGGTAAAGCAATTTTTAAATTAAATCACAATTGACCTTACCACAGTGTTAGACACATAAGTGTTATAAAGAGGTAGAATGGGGGTGTGGGTCGCTCAGTTGGTTAAGCATCAGACTTCCACTCAGGTCATGATCGCAGGGTCCTGGATTGAGCCTGTGTTGGGCTCTGTGCTCAGTGGGGAGACTGCTTCTCCTTCTCCTTCTGCCCCTCCCCCTGCTCATGCATGTTCTCTTTCTCTCTCTCTCTCTCTCCCCACCCCCTCTCAAATAAATTTAAAAAAAAAAAATCTTTCTGAAAGGAGAGAGATAGAATGGAGGGGAAAGGAATCATAAACATTTTTGTACAAAATAATGAACTTTGTTTCTTCTTACATTTTGATAACTCATTTAAAAGTAATGTTGCTTCTTTTTGGGTATTGTGAATACCTATGAAATGCAATAACTTAAATAAATATTTCAAATAAAAAGCATTCTATTCTACTTCTCAACTTGGTAAGATCAATAGCCTGACAAATTTTTTTTATTCCATGGCAAAAATGGGGAAGGATGATGTAAATGTATTACTGTGATTATTCATTCCACCCTCTCAATTACCAGGCCATCAATAATGGGAAAAGGGGATAATGGACAAGTAAGATCTTTCTCAAGGGTCACAAAAACCTGTAGGAAGAGTACACAAGTGTTAGATCAAAGTAAGATCAATACTAGTTAATGAAATTAAAAGATTATGTTCTTCAACCCTACTTTATAATAGGAAAAACAAGGCCCAAAGTAATAAAATTAGCTAGTCATAGTGAAAAACCAAGAAACTGACCACCAGGCGCAGAGAGTAAGTCTGTTGACTTCCAGTATAATATTCTTTCCATCTTTGTAAAAGAGATGCATTTTTTATCATCTTGCGCTGCATTTGTTGTGTCTAGGAATCCCCCACCTAATATGACAAAACATCTCCCATAATTGAAAGTTGAAAATGCCAGATATTTTGTGAGCTCCCATGCAGCTTAGGTATGGATGCATGGGATCAGCCGTCAATCAGATGCTCTCAGTACAGACTTCAAAATAGAAACAAGTAAAGCAAGAAAAGCAAGGGTTTGTAGAACTGAATCTGGTAAAAGCAGTGGCAGCAGTAGCAGAGTCTCGGTGGGACTGTCACATGATTCTGGAAGCACTGTCCAGAGTCTGTCCAATGACAGTGGGTTCATAGTGGAAGCTGTGGGATTTTGTCCACATGTGGTGGCAGTGGTGTCTTCACGGCCAACTCAGAGACTTCGTTTTGGTCTATAAGATACAGAACAAACAGGAAAGCTGAGAGGTGCCCAAGAATAAATAAGTCACATAGGTGACTTATGACACTCTGCCTGAGCCCAGATGTGGGGCTTTTGGGTTGTCAAATACGCTGATGATCTGTAGATCTGGCTGAAGTGTGCTCTGAACAGCCATTGACTCCAGCAGACCTTACTATATGGGGCTTGATAATAAGGAGTAAAGTTAATTAGTTTGTCATGTTTTTCTTATTTCAGTTTCCATGTTTATTTTCTTTTTAAATATGTGTTAGAAATTAAAAGTTGATGAAATCAGAAGTGAAAAAATAGCAAAAGGGAAAAATTAATTCATTAATATCTGACTGTACATATACAGTCAACCTGGAGGGGACAAGGACTATCAAACTACTTTAAGAAATGTCACATAGTCCAGCCACTGAAATTAAACAACTCAAATGTGTACTGATCATTTTGTTGCCATTTACAGAACTATTCTAAACAAATGACTGTCATGAATCCAGCTTGCTTAAAATAGAAGTTTGAAAGATGTTTTTGACACAAGCTCCCTGCATTTTTTGTTGTGTTTTGTTGCTGTGCACTGGTGTAAACAGTGGCCATGTTTCATGGAAGGTATTGATGCAACATCTAGTGAGAATTAAGGCCATCCTCTGTAACAGTAATTTCTGTAGCTTCCAAAATAACACCACTGTCTCCAACTTCTCTGAGCTTTCTGAAAAAGAGATCTGTGATAGTGTGATTTATAATTAAAAATATATATAATTAACCCTTGAACAGCATGGATTCAATTCAAGAGTAGTGGGTCCACTTTTCTGGATTTTTTTTTTTTTGATACAGTACAGCGCTATACATGTGTTTTCTCCTCCTTGTGGTTTTCTTAATAGCATTTTCTTTTCTCTAGCTTACTTTACCGTAAGAATACAGCATATAACAGATATAACATACAAAATATGTGTTAATCGACTGTTTATGTTATCTGTAAGGTTTACAGTCAACTTTAGGCTATTAGTAGTTAAGTTTTGGGGAAGTCAAAAGTTATACCCAGATTTTTGACTGCATGGGGGTTGGCACCCCTAACCCCGACATTGTTCAAAGGTCAACTGTATTTGTTCTTCATCCCCTTCCTGGCATAAAGCTCCTCACACCCTTGGAATTTCCTAAGCGAGGAGAGCCATACAGATTTCTTTTGTTATGTTAATAAGGTGACTTTTGGACTGCACCTAAGGATGGGGAGTTGGTTGCCCAGGAGAACCAACAATGTGATTAGAGGGTTGGAACTTTCAGATCAACCCCCCTGACCTCTGGGGAGGAGAAAGAGGGTGGAGATTGAGTTCAATCAGTCACCAAGGCCAATGATTTAATCAATCATGCCTTTGTATTGAAGCTTCCATAAAAACTCAAAAGAACGGAGTTCAGAGAGCAGCATGTGGAGGTGCTGGAGATAGCGCACCTGGAAAAAGCCGAGAAAGCTCCACACCTTTCCCAATACCTTGCCCTTACATCTCTTCCACCTGGCTACTCCTGACTTACATCCTTTTATAATAAATTGGTAATCTAGTAAGTAGAATGTTCTATGAGCTCTGTGAGCCACTCTAGCGAAGTAATCCAACTAAAGATGGGGATTAAAGGAACCTCCAATCTATAGCGAGGGTCAGAAGCAGAGGAGACAACCTGGGCTTGCAACTAGCATCTGAAAGGGGGCAGATACTCTCATAGGACTGAATTCTTAACCTGTGGAATCTGTTGCTATCTCCAGGAAGGAAAATTGCTTGGTGGTGTGGGGAACCTCTCCCTCCCCCACATAGTGGAATTAGGTACAGAAACTTATAGATCTTTTTTTATTTGAAATGTGTGGCTTTTCTGCTCCAGAAAATGAAAGGCTGATAAATTTCCCTGTTTACAGTAAGCCTGTATATTGGCCTTAGCAAATCCTATCTCCAGGAACACAAAACAAAACGAACAGAAAAAAGAAAATCAGATTGGTAGAAGCAAAAACTATGCTAAATACATATGTATTATAATTGCCTCATGTTTTTGCAAACCTAGTATCTTTCCCTTCATCCTTGATTTTTGCTGATTTCAATGTTGAAGAATGCCTTAGACATTTTTCAAAAAATATCTTCCACAACGCCTAATGTAGTATTTTGTGTGTAGGTGTTTAATTATTAGCTAGTGTCAATCAAGTCTCGGTACAAAATATCAACCCGTTATCAAAATTATATTCAACTACCCTTTCAATTTAACAGATTTCCATTTATAAAATGCCAAAACAAGGAATATAATCAATGTGTGACAAATTACATATCCAAATTTTCTATATTAGCAAGTCTAGAATGTAACATGGAACAAATCATGAATATTTGCCATTTTTTGCTCAAAAAGAATGTCATCTGAAAAAACCTTGCATAAATTCTATGTAATTTATTGCTCATTCTAACGATATTCATGTCTATCTTAATATTTTCGCTTTATTTTACCTATTTACAAATTTCAATACTGTAGTGTTGTCTGTTGGATAAGCCAAGGAATATATGAATTGGAAATAATTTCAACAATACTAAAGACTATGTTTTATTAAATATATTAGGAATTTTACCTATCTTGATGTCATATTAGACTTAGCATAGCAGAAAGCAATTGATAAATATTGTAGAATAAAAAATAAATAAAATTTTATTTAGTTATTAAACAAAAATGAACATTTCAAGAGCATCATCATTTATTTTAGCAACCACTATTTCAGGGCAGTTTCCTTATATCATCAACTCATTTTTATGAATTGGATATTAGCTTTATTTTAGATTAGAGACATTGATAATATAGAAGATTAAAGCTTACAAAGTAAAAAGTTAAACAAATATTCAAATACTCTTATGTTTTCTCACCCAACTGTGACTTAGTGACTATTTTGTAGAATTTAATGAATATTACATATGGACAATACCTATAAAATTTATTTATTTTCATCCCATAAACAATTCCACTACTTTGGGGCACACGGGTGGCTCAGTCAGTTAAGCAGCCTCCTCTTGGTTTCAGCTCAGGTCATGATCTCAGAGTCCTAGGATTGGGCCCTGCCTCAGGCTCCATGCTTAGGACAGAGTCTACTTGTCCCTTTCCACCCCCTCCTCCCTACCCCTCCACTTCTGTTCCTCGTGCCCCACGCCCTCGCTCTCTCTCTTTCTCTCAAATAAATAAAATATTTAAAAAAAAGAAAACTCCACTACTTTGAATTATGTGAATTATGTGTAGTAAAATAGTCTATCTCACCTCCTAATCATTTAGAGAGATTAAAGGAAATTATGCCCACAAGGACTATAAGGGGGGAAAAATGATTTGAGTTCCAATGAAGAATATTCTATACCTGAAACTTTGCAAAAATAAAACTTCATCAAGAGAACAGTTTCTTTAGCCTAATGTCCTCCAGCTTCATCCATAAGCCAGTCACAGAGGAAACAAATACTGCATGATTCCACCATATAAGGTATCTATAATGGTCAAACTCATAGAAACAGAGGATACAATTGTAGTTGCCACGGCTGCCAGGGGCCGGTATTGAAACAACTGAGGAGTTATTCGGTGAATACCGTGTTTCAAAGGTCTGGAGTTCTGTGTGAAACATATTACCTGTCACATATGTGCACATAGTCGAACAAGTCTGCCAGTGCCATTTTTCCAACACCGTTTGCTCTCTTTGTGTTTTTGTGTCACATTTTGGTAATTCTCACAATATTTCAAACTTTTTCACTATTGTTATATTTGTTATGGTGATCTGTGATCCGCGATCTTTGCTATTACTATAGTAATTGTTTTGGGTCACCACGATCCACACCCATATCACAGGGCAAACTTAATGTTTTGTGTGTTCTGACTGCTTTACCAACCATCCATTCCCCTATCTCTCTTCCTTTATTTGGTTTTCTCTTCCCTGAGATGCAACAGTATTGAAATGAGGTCAATTAATAAACTTAAGTTATGGTCTCTAAATGTCCATGTGAAAGGAAGAGTCACATGTCTCCCACTTTAGATCAAAAGCTAGAAATAATTGAGCCTAGTGAGGAAGGCATGTCAAAAAGCTGAGATAGGCCAAAAGCTAGGCCTCTTGTGCCAAACATTTAGCTAAGTCGTGAATGCAAATGAAAAATTCTTGAAGGAAATTAGAAGTGCTATCCAGTGAACAAATGAATGATGAAAGAGCAAAATAGCCTTATTGATGATGTGGAGAAAGTTTTAGTGGTCTGGATAGAAGATCAAACCAGCCACAACAACATTATTAAGCCCAAGCCTAATCCAGAAGAAGACCTAACTCTGTTCAATTCAGTGAAGTTTGAGAGAGGTGAGGAAACTGCAGAAGGAAAGTTTGAAGCTAATGCAGGTTGGTTCATGAGGTTTAAGGAAAGAAGCCATCACCATAATGTAAAAGTGTAAGGTCAAGAGCAAGTGCTGATGTAGAAACTACGGCAAGTTATCTAGAAAATCTAGCTAGGGTAATTAATGAGGGCGACTACACTAAAGAAAGATTTTCAGTGTAGATGAAACAGCCTTTTATTGGAAGAAGATTACATCTAAGACTTTTATAACTAGAGAAGAGAAGTTAATGTCTGGATTCAAAGCTTCAAAGGACAGCGTGACTCTTTTGTTAGGGGCTGTTGCAACTGGTGACTTAAAATTGAAGCCAATGCTCATTGACTATTCTGAAAATCATAGGGCCCTTAAAAAAAGTAAAAGATTCCTTTCAAAATATTACTGCTCATTGACAATGTACCTTGTCACCCAAGAGATCTGATGGAGAAAAACCATGAGAAAAGTGTTTTCATGCCTCCTAACACAACATCCATTCTGCAGTCCATGAATCAAGAAATAACGTTGATTTTCAAGTCTTATTATTTAAGAAATACATTTTGTAAAGCTATAGCTTCTATAAATAGTGATTCTCCTAATAGATCTGGGAAGAGTAAGTTGAAAATATCCCAGAAAGGAGTCACCATTCAAGATAACATTAAGATCATTCATGATTCATTAAAAGAGGTCAAAATATCAATATGGACCTGAGTTTGGAAGAGGTCGATTCCAACCCTCATGGATGATTTTGAAGGATTCAGACTTCTTCAGAGGAAGTAACTGCAGATATGGAAAATAGCAAAAGAACTAGAATTAGAAGCAGAGCCTAAGGTGTGACTGATTTGCTGCAATCTCATGACAATATTTAACAGGTGAAGAGTTGCTTCTTACGGATAAGCAAAGAAAGTGGTCTCCTGAGATGGAATCTACTTCTAGTGAAGATACTGTGAAGATTTTTCAAATGATAACAAAGGATTTAGAATATTACATAAAATTAGTTGATAAAACAGCAATAGGGTTTGAGAGGATTTACTCCAATTTGAAAGACGTTCTACTGTGGGTGAAATGCTATTAAACAGCATTGTATGCTACAGAGAAATTGTTTTTGAAAGGAAAAACCAATCACTGCAGCAAACTTCACTGTTGCCTTATTCTTAAAAATTGCCACAGCCACCCCAACCATCAGCAGCCCACCACCCTGATCAGTCAGCAGCCATAAACATCCAGACAAGACCCTCCCTCGGCAAAAAGACTATGGCTTATTGAAAGCTCAGCTCAAATGGTGACTAGCATTTTTTAGAAATAAAGTCTTTTTAACTAAGGTATGTACATTGTTTTTTCAGACATGTCATCGCAGTCTTTATAATAGACTACAGTATAGTATAAACCTAATTTTCATATGCACTGGGAAACCAAAAAACTCATTTGACTGCTTTATGTCCATATTTGTTTTATTGTGGTGGTCTGGACCTGAACCTGCCGTACCTTCAGAGTACGTAGAATACATCAGAGAATTGTCTCTCCAACCTTTCAGGCTGCGTTTGCACATAGTCTGAACAGACTCCTGCAGACAACTTCTGAGAAGAACCTGAGGAAGAAAATTAGAAAAATATGTGATAAACATTTGAGCTGGAAAGCTGTCAATGAATAGGGAGTTTTCCCCCCTTGCTACAGTTCAAGTAGAGGTGACATGGGGTATCAAAAGCATCTGCTACCGTTTCTCAAAAATGATCTTCAGATATCCTACACAGATAGTTAGTGGTTTCTGTGTACCAGGTACTAAGCCATTGTTCCTGTCTTTTCTTTCACTTCCAACATATTTTGAGGTGTTATGTATGAGTATGTTTTCACAATATAAAAATGCAAGTCAATTCCATGTAACATTTATGAAGTCCTTTTAAGAGATCAATTCTACTAAACTATATTGATTGCATAAATTATTTCCTTTTCAACCAGTCGCGCATTGTAATTCACAGCCAGAGGCTGAGAAATTGAGTACAGCCTACTAAAACATCTGGCCTGAGCTTGCTCTATAAAACTCCATAGGATGTTCTGTTGCTAATGTTATTGAATAGTTCAAATGCTTGAATTAGATTCTTATCAAGTAATGTCAGCCAATCTGTTATTTAATCATTGCTCAATACTCTTCATAAAATTCAGAAAATAATAGGGATATATATTAATTTCTGTCCAGATTAACCACATCCTTCCTTTGTTAAACAGAAATTTGAAGCTCTGCATTCTTTATGTTTTATTCTGCATGAGTAAAATAAACCACAGTCTAGGAATTAGGAACTATTGAAATTGGATTAAATTGTTCTTGGTTCTAATTACATTGATTACAGAAAAATAATATGCATTGGGCTCCTGAAAGAATATCCTATGCAATGACAGATTTATAAATAGCAGTGGCATAATTGGCTCACAACATCCTGTGATATCAAAAGATTTCATCTGAAACTTCAAAGAATCATGCTTTCTTTTGTAATTCCAGAACTGTCTGTGATTACTTTCTTTGAGCAGTTGGTGTTTATTAGCAAGGAAGTGGAGTTAGATTGACATCACATGCCTTCCTATACAGAATGTGGTCTCTGGACCAGCTGCATGGACGTGACCTGAGAGGCTGTTAGAAACAGAGGCATTCAGGCTACTCCCCAGATATACTGAATCACAATCTGCGATCCTGAAAGATCCTCGGGTAATTCATAATCGCTTAGCATTTGAGAAACACAGCTCTAAATACCAGGGGTTTTAATTGAAGGTATATCTTATTTGTGGAATCGCAGATGGATAATGATGATGTCCTGTGCTTTACACCAGTTAGGCCACGGGCTTTCTTTCCCTGGCTTGCACAACTGAGAAACAAGCCTTCTGGGCAGCTACCCAACAACTGTTCCCAACTTCCTCCCTTCTGCCTTTATTCCTATCCCTTTGACAAAGCCAAGGTCTTGATAAACAATGAGAATATTCCAGTCCCATGCAGTGAACCAGGACTATCTTAAACCAATTTCATTTTTTCCTTTTTTATACCTGAGATTGGTTTAGGCTTGGACAGTGACAATATTCTAAGCAGATTTACATTAATCCTGCATTATACAAATCCTGTAGAAGGTATCTATACAGAAGTAGAGTTCAAAGTAATTATACACTACAAGAAATCAGCAAAGACTAAAAACATAGTGTGTCAAGATTTCTGGGGGGGGGGGGAATATAATTCAACTATGAAGTAGTGATATCTTTTCCTCTATTTTTAATGTGTATTGGTATTCTTTTCTCTTCGTTTAAGAATGCTTCCTGCTAATGATCCTATTACACATAGACACAAATGTGCTCTGAGGAAATCAGTGTATCACAATCTTAAACTTAGAGGTCAATTATGTTGGAAAAACATGTCTTCTCTCATGTGAACTTTTGCATTTTGGAAACTTTGATGAGATCTGGAGTTGGCTAAATGAGTAATGTTAACCTTAAATTTAAGGAAGTCAGAAGGCTCTGTATTTGACAAGAGACCTCAGAGAAGTCACAGAGCTAAAATGCTTTTTAGTGGACCTGGGCAAAAGACAACACCAACTTGCTCAAGGGATCTCCTTTCCCTTACTGGCATAACCTCAGGAAATTCTACCAATGATCCTAGCTCTGCAACTTTCTAGCTGAAATATCTGGAAACCTTTGGCTTTCTATCTCCAAAAGAAATATCTTTCTCAAAATCAGATCTCCAAATACCAAATAAGCACTCATGGATTAGGCAGGGAAAAACAACACAGTGTTTTTAAAGCTGGACATTAATTTTCACTTAGTCCCAGAGAGAATAATGGGTTATATTAACAGATTTATTCTTTTAAAATTTAGAAAAGTTTCTGATCTGAGAGAACTAGTGGTTATTTTGTGAAGAAATTGAAATCAGAGAGCTTAAGTGGTTTTCCCAAAGTCTCACCTAATTAGGGCCAAAATCATGACTTTCTTACCTTAGTCTTATATTTCTCCCTGCCTCTTCATTTCACAATCATCGATATCTCCAATAAGTCATTTCATGGTTCACAGCATACTATTCCTTGTGTATCAGTTCTATGAGAATGTATGCTTGATTTCAGACTCTGGACAAATGTAAAGAAATAAATCACACTGATATCCTATGTTTGCTTTTTAACAACAGGACAAGAAACATCAAATTTCTAATTGTGTACCTTCTTGTTGACTGAAGAAGTTTATTATCAAGGTTTTTAATGGTCATAGAGTGAATATAATGATTATGTGTGTTTCTTCTATGAAAACTATGGAGTCATTCACAGATTTTTGAAAGAACTATACTTTCCAGAACTTTAATGACATAAAATTGTGAAAAATCATAATTATTGACCAATTTACTTGCACTGAAATTTAATCCTTCTATTTTGATATCTGCAAATTATATATAACCTGTAGGTTGAATTCTTATTTGTTCATCTTTTATATAGCTGGATGGCTTTTAGTTGCTACTGTAACTGATACTTATTTGTATGATTTCAGAATGTCAAATTATAATAGTATGTATCCAAAAATATTTTCAATCTCTGTTTGTTGTAATCTTAGTATTAACTTCAATAATCATATTAGTGCTAATCCTATATTAAGTTCATTTCTTATAAATTTTTATGTGTGCAGTTTTCTGTCATTGATTTATATGGGTGTTACCTTTATAATTATTGGCATTTATCACCTAACATTTCAGGACGTTGGCCTATCTGTAGATTTCTTTTTACTTTAATAAACAGTATTGTAATTATAAAATACTTCAGCTCAGAGAAACTCTGAGCCCGTGCTATCTCAATGTAGGCATCATCCTATCTCTAACAATCTGATAGGTGATTATCCACAATCAGGTGGATTTCAGGTTCCATTCCATTCAAAGTACTTGTTTATATGGAGTTAAAGTTTTCTCATCAGAATTTCAGTATATTAGGGGGCGCCTGGGTGCCTCAGTCAGTTAAGCATCTGCCTGGGGGGCTCAGTCAGTTAAGCGTCTGCCTTCAGCTCAGGCCATGATCCCAGGGTCCTAGGATCAAGCACCATGTCAGGCTCTCTGCTTGGCGGGGAGCCTGCTTCTCCCTCTCTCTCTGCCTGCGGCTCACCCTGCTTGTACTCTCTGTCTCTCTCTCTGTCTAATAAACAAATAATATCTTAAAAAAAAAACAAAAAAGAACTTCAGTGTATTGGATGGCATGAGTTTGGCCCTTTGAAGTAACATAGAATAAGTCTATCATTTTTCAAGGCGATATTTTTTTATTTATTTGTATTTTTAATATTAAGCATTAGTTATCACATTGCACTTTCCTCTTTTCCGGCCCCTGAAATGATGGTGATGATGGTAATATCTGGTATTTACTGAGCACATAGCATGGGCCAGGAATGATCTATAGTCTTTGACATGTATCAGCATATTTAATTCCCCCAATAGACCCATACAGATGATACTAGTATCCCCACTTACCATATGGGTACACTGAGGCTCAGAGAGATTGGACCGCTTTCTAGGAGTCATATCAGCTAAAAACCGGCATGTGAGAAGCAAATGTAGGTTTCTCTGACATCAAAGCCACGTTTTCCCCACCATATACTCTGCCTTTTGCTCTAGCTCATGTTCCTTTATCCCTTCTTCTTATGACAGGATTCTCAAACTCATCACCAAAGTCTTTCACTCCCAATGCTTTTACTGATGAATTTTTTCTTAGTGTTGCTGTATAATCCATATATTTATTATATCGTGTTGCTATTTTAATAAAGGATTCCATTTCAGTAAAACTTTCAGCTTCCCACACTAAGTTGCTGTTGCAAAATATGAGTTGCTGAGCCTTGTTCCTCTAAATAGCTAAAAATTTCAGTTATTCTTTTATGTTGTACATATTTAAGTACTTCCCAGTAAGCACTCTCATCCTCCTCCAAATGCCAATTGGTTACTGTGGAGACATAAATGGAAGCTAGAAAGCGATCAGGCCACTAATTGATACAGACAGTCAATTAGGGCTTCAAAGGAGCTGGCTCAGTGTTTTACACATGGAGAACATGGGAGAAAGATTATAGTTTGTTATGGCGTAATCTCTGTTGCTGCATTGTGGACTGGAGCTATACATGCTCCTGGATGGTTTCTACAGAAACTAAGCAAGTTTCTCACTGTTTGCTAATGGGTCGGTAGCATTATGGGAAACAATGATATTGTGTGATTTGAACCCATTAGCTTTCCCTTTCTAAAGTTCCAGACTGAACCAATTCCGACTCTGTTAGGTCAAAAGTCTTCTTAATCTCTGTGTTATGCTGATCAAACCTCAAACTGTCGGGTCAAATTATTTCCATTGGGCCAGTTCTATTTGTGATTAATTAAAATTTCTTCTTGATTGCATACAGTTCTTTTAAATGTATAATCCCTTTATTGTGTAGCGAATTGAGAATATGGTCCTAATTTAAAAACAAATACTCATGTGGGCCTCTCAGTATGATGTAAGCCACCAATTTCAGTAAAGGGAAGAAAGAAAAATAAAACATTTTATTATTTTTGTATGAATATATGAGTGCAATAACCAAGAGAAAATTATACCTGACTTGCCTATCGTAGGCAATTATAAGAATTGATTAAAGGGGGGAAATGCTTTATATAAATAAAATGTATATGCAGAAAGCCTTGATTCTGCATTTTTATCCAGCAGTACTTTAGTTTTATAAAAATAATTATGGGAAATTTTTAAAGGTGGCAAGCCTCCTCATTAGACTATAGGAATTTGAAAATTCAGGTAAATTTTCCTTAAGGTATAATGCAAATGAAGAATTCGTCTGAAGTTTCATTGTGTGTGTGTGTGTGTGTGTGTGTGTGATTATGTGGGGGTTAACTACGTGATTGTTTATGTTGTGTTAATTATAAGAGACAAGCTATCTTTTTGTTATTTTATTTGTTTTCTACCTGCCAAGAAAATGTATAAATTTTGTGTGAGTTAAAACCATGCACACAAATGTGTTATCAAGAAGGTTGTTAAGCATCACCCTTTCCAAAAACAAAGTCGATTTTCTCACCGTCAGTGGCTTTCCAAAAATGTGAATATAAAGTAAAGCAGGTGAACGTAGCAGTGGCAACAGCTAGAGTATTGCTGAGAACAGCAAAGCCGGCAATGGAAGGCTTCAGGCACCTTGGAGTCCCTGTGGTAACGGGCAGTGAAGAAAGAGATGAAAAGGGGGAAAAGAAAAGAAGCAGGAAGAGGTGGGCAAGAGATTCTCAGAGAGGGACTGGCAGACAAAGAAATACAGGAATTTCTCAGGGCAGGCGGGAGAAAAGGAGAGCTCATGAAAAGCCAACAAACTCTAAGATGAAAGAGGACAGAGGGTCCTGCGGGGCTGACGCATTAGCCAAGCACCTGCCGGTGGCCCGGTGGCCCAGGTGCGGAGCAGAGGTCACGTGCTCATTGGCAGGTGCCTGGCTGCTGCAAAGGCTTGGTCACTGGTCTGAGTTGGGAGTAAGGGGATTAGAGTTTGTGAAAGGAACGCGCAGTGCATTTGCAGTAAGACATATCATAGAAAACAGTCTAGCATTTTAATTAAATGTCAGGCAGCTTCTAACTGAGCTGAGTGGTCTGGAAGCCAACGAGTAAAGGAAGCTTGTTTACTCAAAGACTTGAGTCAAGAAGAATCTACTTAAAATCTTTGTATTGAAACATTACCAAGGCTCCATAATGTACAATATACTAGATAAGAAATGGGAGGCAATATTGCTTGGCTAGAGCATTTATTCATAATGGAGCCAAAGAGGACTCTGCCACTTGTTAGCTGTGAGACCTTGGGGGAAGTTACTTAACCTCTCTGTGCTTTCATAGCCTCATCTGTAAAACGTGTATGTAATAGTTCTACCTCCCAGGATTCTTAAGATGATTGAATGAGTTAATATGAGTAAACCGTTTAGAGAAGAGTATGGCACACGGTATCATACAGATTCTTAATTCAATTAAAAAGTGATATTTTGCATAGAATTAACTTTCTTTCATTTCTCTATCCTTTACATATCTGGGCAACCAAATCCATTTACTTGCTTATGTTTCTTTCTGCCATTCAAATTCTGATGCAAGGGGACTTCCTGGCTCTGCCGCATGACCTTCCACCCTACCCTTCCTTAAAAGGGAAAATCCTTAAGTAGAAAAACTTTCCAAAACAAAGTTTCAAGTAATCACCCTGTGCTGCAGACTCCAGCCTGATATCAGACTGAAGACACGTGAAAATAATGGGTTTCTTTCTTCCAAATCCGAGCTCTTCTACAGGATTTTCTTCCTCTTGTCCACTTTCTAATGCCTTTGAGTAGTTTTCAAAATATTTTGTCTAGAGTTTATAGTTATATATCAGTCGAAGGTCGATCCACTGGGACCTTATCGAACTTCAATTGAAAGCAGAGCCTCTGAGTTCTATTCTGATAAGATGGGGTGAAAAGGGTAGGGATAGGCCTTCTTTAATGTGGGGCCTTTCCTCAAATGTCTGGAGACCCTTAATTGTCAATTACAGGCAAGAAATAGGCATCACAGCTGAGTACAAATTCTAAGTGCACGGAAATGTAGGTGGGCTAGAGAGTAATAAGTTACTGGGCAAACTGTTTTGGAAGCTCGCAAACATCAGGATCTGAACGTATTTCGTCTGGAGCATTAAGTTTCTTCTGAGGAGGATCATTTAGCTGCCTGTCTGGGGTGTTGCTTAGCTACCAGCAAACTCGGCACTGGTATGTTTTAACGTCCAGGTATGCCCTTATTTTCACTTGAGCCTTTATGTCTAGCTTTCTCTGGATCTGAAGAAATAGAGTTTGTAGTATTCCGAATGAAGTTTCCCTAGAAAAAAAGACATGGTCTTTCCTGAGGAAGGAGCGATAGCAATCTCCATGCACCTGGTAAAGGTGTGCGCTGGGAGGTCTGCTTCTAATATAAACTTTCAAACAATTCACCTGTTTCCAGACCCGCTCTAACCTTATATTCCAAAGCCCACTATGTTTATTATTTTATTTGCTATGGTTCTGAAGTGAATCAGCCACTGGTTTGATTCTCTGTCTGTGGCATTTAATTCTCACCCTCCTTCACTTTGCTGACTCACTTGCGATTCCTTGCCTGATTTCCATTTTTATAAATTTGGGGGAGATAACAGGTTTTTGACAAATTAGAACAAAAATGTCATTTATGGTTGTTTCTTGTTCTCCGTTTTGCAAGGGTGAATTCTGAAAGAAGAGGGTAAATATGTTTTCACCCCTTTTATCGAAGTCGGAAATATCCTCCTGGCATACTTTTAATCAACAATGTAGAACTGAAGTACTACTTTAAAATATTAAATGAATGAAATTCTAGTATATCATCATTGACAGATTTTAAAACTAATTCAAATGTTGCCATCATGAACATGTTACTCTGTGCAGTATTTATACACTATACTCTCCGGCCCAGGAATATTTAAGCATATTTCACATTTCAGTATATTTTACAAACCTATACTGTTTATGAGTTCAGAAAAATGTAATTTTAATTGGGAAGAGCAGACATTATGGACTGCAAAACAATGTACAGGCAAATCCCAACTAACGATGGTTCAGCTTAAAATTTTTTCGACTTCACAGTGGTGTGAAAGCAATATGCATTCAGTAGTATTCATACCTTGAATTTCTAATTTGGATCTTTTCCCCAGCTAGTGATAGGTGTCAGCATCCTCTCTCATGATAGCGGCAGCTGCAGCTCCCAGTCAGGCACACCGTCATGAGGGTAAACAACCAATACACTTTCAGCTCTTCTGTTTTTCACTTTCAGTACACTGTTCAATAAACTGCATGAGATACCCAACACTTTATTACAAAATAGGCTTTGTGTTTGGTGATGCTGCCCAACTATAGGCTATTGTAGGTGTTCTGAGCACATTTAAGGTAGGCTAGGCTAAGCTATGATGTTGGGGAAGTTAGATCTATTAAATGCATTTTCAACTTCTGTATTTTTTCATTTAAGTATAGTTGATGACTTACGATATTTTCAGTTTATGATGGGTTTATTGGGACATAACCCCATCGTAAGTCAAGAGAGATCTGGATAATCTTCTTCAACAAGAGGAAAGATGATATAAAATTGTGCCTCTTAGAAATGCTTATTTCTTACATAAAGAGAACAAAATGAGAAATCTGTACTTGTTTTCCATCATTGCCAGCTTAAAAAAAAAAAGGAACTATCACATTTAAAAATCTTGATTTTTATCTCGCTTGAGAAATCAGAAGATCGGTCACACCGGTTCCTTATTTACACACGGCAACATCTACAGGCACTGAGTAAATGGTGTCACCTTTAGCCACGACATGTGCTTTTCATTTCACCATGGTCCCCGCCTTTCCCTGTAGATTCCTGGAACCCAGCCCACCTTAGACATTATATTATTGGCCTACTCCTTACAGGGTAAAAACAACATCCGAAAGCTAATCTGTTTTATATTGAACTTTGCACTTAGCATAGATTTTTCCCAAGAACAAATGAATCAGCAAACACTGAAATATAATCGTATCACTGCAACAACTATTAGGTTAGCAGTTTTCAAAATATGGTGGACAGATAATGAGTATTCTTTAAAACTTTCCAACTATTTAGTTCATTTTAGAGGTTTGTATTTACATTACAAAAATAATTGTACTTTTCTTTCTGGTTTGAATAAATACATGTTTTAGAAAAACCATATATCACACATTTAGTGTCTTATCCAAAGAATATAGTTAAATGGAACTAAATCATCCATTTGACCCTTAGCTAAGAAAAAACTAAAGTATGTTAATCAAGTCAAAATCTCCCCTGCTCCTTTTTCTTCCTTATCTCCAATTTGACTTCTAAAATAGACCTCTCTCCTACCCCCATTCCCAATTACCAAAGGCTTCAGTGACTCCAGCAAGAGATAAATGTCTCAAATTCCCTTCAACAATTTAGGGAGAACTCTTCCCAACGATTTCCTCCAGCCCATAAAGGTATCATCAGTTTTAAACAATACCCCCAAATTGTATTTTTTCCAGCATCCTTAATTTATGAAGCCAACCTATACAAGAAATGTACTAATGAACTATATGTTTTTGCATTAAATCTTTCATATTTTCAAACACAATCAGATATGTCCATTATCTCTTTCAGGCTGAGCTACCTGCCAAAATGCCCTTTATATATTCTTATTTCCCACTCTGAGTTGAATTCCTCAATTAGAGGACTTAGCTAATTTTTAAAAGCTAATATTATATATGATGCTGAAGATCCAAGTAATTTATTTTTTTGTTCTTATTGGCGTTGAGTTACGAAATAGCGAAACCTCTTTAGTCCTTGGAGCCTCATCCTAAGCAGCCCAAGAAGACTGTCCCCAAATAAGCTGTGTGCCCTGATTCTCCCTCCGTGGAGAGCCTCTCCCCCAGCAATGCCCATCTGCCCTCCCAAGCCTACTTCCATTTTAAATAGCTTTCGTCTGTATGTTCAATCTTTCTCTCGTGTTCACATCTCCTCCTTGCCTTACTCAAAACCTCACTTCCCTTAGAAAATGCTAAAACCTTGTTCAACACACATCCCTCTCAAGTGGACACGGCTCTTTCTCATCTACTCTACCTGCCACAGGGTTTAAACTCTTGGAATTAAATATGCTTAGTTTTCAGTTGTGTAGAGACGGCCAGGATTTGTCCTAAAGAGCATCTGAAAGCTTTGATCACAACTTATTAGACTCAAACTACTTCACGTTTGTTATTTCCACTTATTGATTTTCTTTCTTCATGCAAGTGCCCTTTTTGAGACTTTGAAGGACTTTTAAGGCTTTTATGTATTCCACAGCATACCACTCATGATAAGATTAATTTTACCAAAGTTTTACCAAATTTTAGAACTAAAAATCATGCTGTTTACAAGGCTATTACCTAGAACAGATTTTTCAACAGTGGCACTATTAATATTTGAACTCTATAAGTGTTTGCTGTAGGGCTGTTCTATGCATCGTAGGAGGGTTAGCAGCATTCCGGCCCCTGGATGCCGGCAGCATCTCTCCCCACAATATTAGTGGCAACTAACGATGTCTCCAGACATTGCTAAATGTCCCCTGGGTAGGAAACTTGCCCCTTGTTGAGAACTACTGGCATAACGGAAATGATTTCTTAAAAATCCAATTCTTTCCATCATGGGACTTATAAACTTGACTGACACATTAATTCAGTGTGCAGCTGCAGAGAGGAAGGATAAGAAAATATTAAATAAGAAAACTTAAATGCTCAAGCCTGGAAATTTAGTCACAGTAAAATTCCCAAAATAATAGATGTGTTAAAAATTTCTAGAAATCTCTATTCAAGTCAATGTGTCTGAAACCAAGGAATAAATTAATTTCATAATTATATATTCACTTAATTTATGCTTGGCATTACAAATGGATTTGATTTGGTTATTACCATTTTTTAGATACTACAATAGAGAAAGAATAATAAAAAAGCACAGAACTATTTAAGTGGCTTCAAATGTAATGGATTCAAAGAGGAATAAGTGTGTTCAATTGCAAAAAATAGATTTAAAATGTCATTAAGTGTCTATAATTACATCATTTTCTTTTCTTGATATGCCACTTATGCTAAAAAAACAGCTATTTATAACAATCTACTTATTTCATGAAAAATAACACTCACGAAATCAAGATTGAATCCTAATTGAATATAGTGTAATGACACGTACAAAGGCGCCAAGAACCATAATTATCAGTTGATGAAGATGAATAGTGATGTCAAAGAAGCTAAATTTGCATCAAAACCATAGTCTTTTCTTGTAATATTTTTTTCGAAGAAGTAATAGCTATTACACTTGAACTCTAAGTCTTACCATAAAGTTTGAATTCTGGCCTGTCCAAATCAATTTCTCAAATATATTCATTGTGTACAAAGCATGTTAGAACTACTTTAAAAATCAGATATTGTGAAGCATGTTAATGACGCCAACTCAGTCTGCAGCTGTTGCACCTGAGGGCTGTGACTAACTCCTTTTCCCCTCCCTTGGCTTTGATTGTTTTTGTGTAGGAAAATGTATGCTCTCCTGGTCATGGTGGTGTCCACAGGATAACAAAATATCAAGAAAACTGATTTATAAAAAAGTTATCATAAATCATTTCCTTTTCATGTCAAATATAAGCATGGTGAAAAGTGAATAATTTATGTACTAAATTTATACTTGGATTTACATAGAACCAAATACATGAGTTTCACATTTGCGCCAAAGTTATGAAAAGACAACTTAGGTGACACTGAAGAAATTGGCCACACACCTCAGTTTTGTTACACTCACTCAGTAAAGTATCAGGAAGTTGTTTCATTAAATCAACAGACTATTTCTATGTAATTTTGAATTTAGTTTTATTCTTAATTAACCATAACTGACAGACTGGCCTAATATTTATGTGATATTTATGGATTTTTTAAAGAATGGACTTCTCTTTAATTTTAGAAACTAATAGAAGTGATTCAGCTGTTGAACTATTCCTGATAGGCAAACAATTACTCAGTGAATTCCTATTTACAGTAAAATTTTTTATTTATCTGAGATTTTAACTTTTGACTACATAAAGAAATGAGTTAAATTCTTCACAGCCACAAGTCTTCAGTGCAAAAAGGAAATGCTGCATAGTAGTTTAGACCTTAACCTTTGAGTTAAATCTCTATTTGGATCTTGTTTCCACCACTTATCCTAGCTGTGTACACTTAACCAACTTCCATAAGCTCCAGTATTCTCACCTGAAAGATGACCAACATCTTGGGCCGCTGAGAAAACTAAAATGAGAATTTTTTTTAAATGCACAGCACAGTGATTGGCCCAGAGTAAATGATCAACAATTATTTATATTATTATTGCAAATAACTATTTTTATAAAAATTAATTCTACTTTGGGGTAGCCTCGGTGGCTGTCGGTTAAGCATCCAACTCTTGGTTTCAGCTCAGGTAACGATCTCAGGGTATTGAGATCCAGCCCTACATGGGGCTCCAAGCTCAGCGCTGAAGCTACTTCTCTCCTCTCACTCCCTGTCCCCTCCCCCCACTCATGTGTGGGCTCTCTCCCTAAAATAAATAAATAAATAAATAAAATCTTCAAAAAAATTAATTCTACTTGGACATTCCATGAAAACATAAATTGCCCTATGTGCTTTAGGCACAATATTAGGTCACATGCCCCATTTTTTTGTTTTCTTTTGCTTTGTTTCAATAGAGGTGATGAGAGAAATAATCTAACAGCAGTGTTGCTGGTGGGAAGAAGCTTATCATTCCATAGGGCCTTCGGGGTGCTGTTCTCTTCAAAACTGAACACCTCTAGGGATTGTGCTGTGAACCTTACATGGTCAGGAGAGTTAATTTTGAATATGTGCCTTTATTTTTTTCATTCCATAATCTTTTTTTTTCTCTATGCCCACTCGTTCAGGACTCTGGTTTTCTACTGACTCCTTTTCTAAGAATTTGAGGACATTCAGATATTTGGGAGGGTGAGGAAGGATATTAGTCATCTATGTAAATTCATCCACAGTTTGCATCTTTAAGAAGTATGTCTTTCCGACTCAAAGAATGCCTAAATGGACATTAAAAGAAGTTAGGATCTATTTTGAGTAGTATTAATCTATTGGCTTTATAAATCAATATTAATCGGTTGTTACTATGGCTACCTTCCCAACTATTCCAATCTCTATTTTATTAACAATGAACCTCTAGGCTTTTTCTTCTTTTTTTAATTATGTTATTTATTTATTTATTTATTTATTTATTTATTTGAAAGAGAGAGAACGAGCGAGCATGAGCTGGGGGAGGGGCAGAGGAGGAGGGAGAGGAAGAGGGAAAGAATCCCAGGCAGACTCTGGGCTGAACATGGAGCCCAATAAAGGGCTCGATCTCACAACCCCGAGATCATGACCTGAGCCAATACCAAGAATCGGTTGCTTAACCAACTGAGCCACCCAAGTGATCCTAGGCTTTTTCTGTCTCATAAAATTCACCAAACTAAAAACTGACCAAAGTATAGCAAAGTTAAGACTCTCATTCTTCACAGAGACCAGTGAAAGCATTTTTCTACTTGCCTTCCCGCTCACTACCCAGGATCGCTTTGTAGCATTCACGCGTTAACATCACTTTTATCTCCTGTGCTTACTGAATTTATATTAACATTACTGATTCTATGTGAATTTCCTCTGCTTGGTCCTGTAGCAAAATTTAGAGTGATTATATAATTAATTTAAATAATTTATTTTAAAAGAAGTACATATTTATGGATCACCCATAAAATATCATTTACTCATTTATAAATAAATGGAATAGCTGGAAAAGAAACAAATTACAAGGCTCTGGGTTTGGAAGAAAGTCACTAAATAAAACTAAAGAAGAATAACACATTTATTTTCTTGTCATGTAGGCTTGTTGACAAACCCAACTTTACAACAAGATTCAAAAGAAAATGACATTTTAGAAATAAATACTGTAAAAATTCAAGTGTTTTTGAATAGACGAGGTTTTAAAGATGTTTGTCCTCAATTTAAGGAATTTTTTTAAAACCTCCTTTCCACCCTCCTCCCCCTATGTTTCATGAAATTTAATACACAAATATAGGTGCATCCTGAAGTATCAAAATATTATTTTCATATGTTGGGAGATTTAATCCATGCCTCTCTTAAGAAATTTAGTACTTGTTTGCTTCTAAGGCTGAGTGCATTTTGGAATAACTTTGTGTTAGCTACAAATAACAATCTTTTCAAGCCCTAGCAACCAGGCTGTGCTTTAGCAAAAGCCTTTGAAGAGTTTCTTTCACTGCCTTTGCCCCTCCTCCTTGTACATGTACTCAGGTCCTTACTATCCCAATTTAAAAGAGAGAGCAAGAGAAAGGAAGGAAGGAAGAAAGGGAGGGAAGAGAAAGGGAAGGGAGGAAAGTAGGGATGGAAGGGAGGAAGAAAAATTTGTTTAAAATGAGATTGTGTAGTTTTTCATAGTTTAAGAGTATGTGAAAGCCAAATGTACACTTACTCACCTGCTTAACATGCAAGTTTGGGGATATAATCCTTCAGCAAACAACAGGTTTATTGATTATAAAGATTCCAGTAGAGCTTTTTTTTTTTTTTGCCAATGTGTGCTGTTTTTGTGAAGAAAAAGAAGAAAAGTGATTTGGAAGTGAGCCACCTTTATTTTAAGTTCCCCAGTCAACATGTTGCCACAGCAACCAAAGTTGCTATCTGGGAAAAGACAGATGTCTTTGCTTCAATCAGGATGCAAAGCTTAGAGAAGGGAAAAAGAAAAAAAGCAATGAAAATTCATCATTTCATTATTCAAAATGTGAATTGCTCTCAGTTGGCTATGAGCCATAGTTCTTATCCACAGTATCCTTCAACATATATTCAAGTCCCCCAATATTGCAATACTTCATTTCCATTAATTAAATAATTACATCCAACACTGTCTCCTGATTCAGTTGAATTCATTCATTGCCAAAAACATTCATTATTCATATTACTATGCAGTGTATTGACAAAGATGATGTTTAACTTTACTTAATTGTGGTTGTGTCCAGAGAAAGAAAAACATGGTGACTATGAAAAAACAAAAACAAAAACAAAAAAAGGAGAGGGAAAGGACCAGAAAGCCACCTATAATTTTAGTTAACATGGTTGTTTGGCTCTATATGCTTATTGCTTCTTACCCCTGAAACTTCTCTAAAATGAAGATAAAGCAATTTATCAATGTTTAAACTAACAAGGACAAAAAGAAGAGACATCAGTAGACAAGATATTGCAACGGATTTTTGAAGATGGAAAATAAATAGAATAGTAAGTGAAGTAACAGAATTGAAGAAGTTTCATTCAAACTCTCTGGACAGGAAGATACTAAAGAACAATGAGCAAATTTAGATAGAATTACAAATAGCTTCAGTTTCAAGGACTGTAGGAGGCAGAGTGTTAAGGTGAAAAATCAAGAGCTTGGTTGTAAAAATCTGCTGCAAGAGAAGTGGGGGCTTTTAGCTTCTTTTCTCTGTGTTTCTATGGGGTTGGGGGTAAGGAAGACTTTCACTGCTGAGACTAAGATACCAGACAGATGAAGTCAAGAGGGAGGGGTGGCCCAGGTCTCAAAATAGGAAAGTTAATAAAAAGTTTACATATTATACACTACATACTACGATTTCATTCAGTTTGGTATTTGCATATTTTAAAATTAATGGACTCTATTTTTCTGAACAGTTTTAGGTATGCCAAAAACTTGTGTAGGTATACAGAGTTCCCATATATCTCCTCCCTCCTAAACACCATTTCCCCTTTTACAAGCATCTTGCTTTAGGGTGATACTTTTATTACAGTTGATGAACTAACATTAATATGTTATTATTAACCAAAAGCCAAGTTTACATTTTCTTATTCTTTGTGTTGTACTGCTCTACGGGTTTTGACAAAAGCATAATGTCATTAAAACGTCATTCAGAGTAGTTTCACTGCTCTAAAAATTCTCTGTGCTCTGCCTATTCATCCCTCTTTCCATTCTATCTGAACTTCTGCCAACCACTGACCTATTTACTGTCTCTATAGTATATCACCTTATCCAGGATGTCACATAGTTGGAATTGTATGGTATGAGCCTTTCACACTGGTTTTGTTCACTTAACAATATGCACTATCAAGGCCAAACTAACAAGGTAAGGTGAAAATATACATTGGTGCCAGAAGAAGATTTTAAGGAAGATAATACTACGATTTTGGATACTGATTTAAGCCAACAGTATCTCACAAGATGGATATGTCCTGGCAGCCGATGCCCAAAGCAGATCAGGACCAGAGGCTGTATTAATTCCATCAGGGTATTTATCACTTACACATGTCTCAGCTACCCCATTTATTTAAATTTTCTCTATAGTAAAGAAAATTAATGCTACTGATCCAATATCAGAGTAAATACTTTACATTTTCCAGTTATTCAAATATATTTTCTCATTTGGTTTCCACAAAGTGCATTATCCAAGGGCCAGTCTAGGAGAGGGGCATAATCTATAACGTGGATTAGAGAAGCAGCTCAAGGTGTACCAAAGGGTTGGATCTGGTCCATAAGCCTCATGTTCCCAACAACTGAGTTAAGCAGTACCAATGTTCAGCTCAACATGGCAGAACATATTTCTTGGAAATATTTTTTTGGATGACTGGTTTCTCCACATAAAAAGGACAATTATTTTTTTCCCAGAATATTTGAATATTAACTTATTTTTTCATAATTGATTACATATTATAAACTGCAAAGTTCATCACAATAATAATCACATGTATAGACTTAAAGTCACAACACAGTAGGTTATATGCTTTTTAAATGTTGGAATTTATCTGTATTTTCATAGAAATAATTAAATTACCATTTGGCTATATTTTATCACATATGGTACATTTAAATAGCAAAGTAATATTAGTCACCTGTTTTGTATTATGCTTGCATTACTTATTATACAAAATATGTTACAGGGATCGTAGTTTGTTTTGACTATTGAAAAACTCTGCCTCCCATGTTTACTCCTGTAACCTAGTAATTGCTTGAGAGTTCCAGAGTCCCCCTGGGAATTTCTCATATTGACAATGCATCCCAAATTGCCAGAATCTACATTTGGATATCTATGATTTTGCTAAAAATTATGTTGAAATCCATGTAGCCAAGAAATTATCCCTTTGGCTATTCATCAGAGGAGTCTCAGGAGATTAAGCATTTCAATTCTAGGGCTGAAATAATTTACTCTTTGAAAGAAATGTAAGGAAATAAAACAAGCTCAAAATTGCCTCTGAAACTATTACTTTGAAAGGAAATGTTACTTACATAGAAGATCTTTAGTGAAACAACTAAATGCCTATTTAACATTTATAACATGTTAGGAGCCACATTATTATCTATGTAAATAAAAACTTGAAAGGCATCTCATAAGATTCCCTCAAGTTACAACATTGTCTTTTAGAAGAATCCAATGTAAACCTGTTCTGTTTTAAAGAATTGCCCCAGGAAAGACTATTCAAGAAATTTCTCTTAAGGAAACAGGTCAGATAATTGTATTATCTAATCTATGGCTCTCAATCCATTTTTTGATCATTCTTAATGAAGACGAATGTGAATGATGGCCAATCTCTGCACAGACTTTGAATTGACTGGAAGACCATCATTGAGTAACTTTCTGGCCTGATTTTCTGTGAATCCATTTCAAAGCATTTCCTCAAAATGCATCATGTGGGAAGATGGAGTAGACATGCTTTTCCCTATTCCTTGCACTATGTACATCTAAACACCATAGCATTATTATCAAAACCAAAACATAAGAAGACTGAGAAATGGGAAAAAGAAGGCAAGACAGCTAAGTGCATTGGGACCCAAGGGATGACATAATGGTGAGTTCCCTCGGTTTAGTTTAGTTTTGTTTGCCTCATATCCCAGACTTGGAGTTAAAGAAGCTCACAACCCAGAAATGCCAACAGACACAGACCCCCCCCCAAAAAAAAAATCCACAGAAAGAGCCTGCTCTCTCTAATCAAAAAACCAAGATGGGCAGTCTAGCAAGATAAATACTTTTAGATAATAATGCTCTATTCAGACCAACCACCACAGGAAAAATGGTGACTAATCCCCATCTGCACCAGCAAAGGCAGAATGAAGAGCCTCAACATCCACTCCACCTGGTGGTAATGAAGTGTCCCTCCATCCATCTGCTGGGATGGGGTCAGCAGGGGCCTCATGGAGAGGTAAGATTTCCACCTGCTCCTACAGGCAGTAAGACCACAAAGGTCTGAAAAGACTAGAACAGCCATCACAGGGGTGCCTGGGTAGCGCAGTCGTTAAGCGTCTGCCTTCGGCTCAGGGCGTGATCCCAGCGTTCCGGGATCGAGTCCCACATCGGGCTCCTCCGCTGGGAGCCTGCTTCTTCCTCTCCCACTCCTCCTGCTTGTGTTCCCTCTCTCTCTGGCTGTCTCTCTGTCACATAAATAAATAAAATCTTTAAAAAAAAAAAAAAAAGAACAGCCATCACAAAATGGCTTTAACAAGCAGTTATGAACACATGTAAACCAGTTAAAAAATATAAAAACTCAGCAAAGAAATAGAAGATATAAGAAGACTGATGGAACAGAACAATATAATGACTGAAATTAAAAAAAAAAAAATGCCATGATGGGCTCAAAGACAAAATGAAGTGGGATGATGAAGGAATCAGTGAACTTGAAGGTAGAAAATAGACATTAGCAATTCTGAACAATGGAGAGAAAGTAGGCTAAACAATAAAATAATTAGTAATAGTTTCAGAGACCTGTGGGACTAAATCAAAAGCCTAACATTTGTATAATTAGAGTCCCAGAAGAAGAGGATAAGGAGGGAGGGACTGAAAAGTACTTCAAAGAAATACTGCAGAAAGATTTCTATGCTTGACAGAAAAAATAAACATATATAGTCACAAAGTTGAGTGAATCAGAATAAACCCAAAGAAATCCACACCAAGACACATCCTATTCAAACTTCTGAAAATAGAGACAAAGAAAAATCTTGAAAGCAGTGAAGGAAAAGGCACGTGTTATCTATAGGCAAAAAACAATTTGAATTATACTGGATTTCTTATCAGAAGCCATGGAAGTCAGAAGAAAGTGACGCATTTTTCAAGAGCTGAAAGAAATGTCTGTTCCTTGTTCACACTAACAACCCAAAATTCTATATCCAGTGAAATATTTTGCAGGATTCTAGCAAAAATCAAATGAAGAAAAACTAAGAAAAATTGCTTCCAACTTACCCTGCACATCGAATCCTAATAGTCCAACTTCAGGTATTCTCTCTGGCATCCCACCTAAGCAAAATCTACCTAAATGGGAAAGAGTTTTTACCCTTCTTAGTGAAAAGACACAGAAACTATAAATACTTTATGCATCACTATAAAATTGATTGTATTCATTGACATTTAAATGAATAATGTTTTTTAAATGTTGGTTGTATCACTCTTAATTAATCCTTTTAGTATGTTCATGAAGTATAATTCTAAATAACCTTTCCCAATATTGTCACAAATGGCTAACCAGATTAGATGAATCCCTTGAACTATTACAATTTACAAATTCTGAGATGCAGAGTGGACAAAACCAGTTAAACCTTAGAGAGTCGACCCCAACACTTCCAGTCAAAACACTTGCTCTAAAGATTTTAAAGCTAGAATAATATATATATAGTATTGTACTATTTAATTTTGGCTTTGTGGCCACAAAATTTACTTCTTTTATTTATCTATATTTTCCATTCTCTTTAAAACAAACATTTGAATTCTATAGAGGAAAATGAAATTAAAACATTGTCAAATTTGGTAACTATGATATGCGATCCATCTTCAGACTCAGATTCTCATGTAGATAATATCTGATCTGCGAGTAAGTATTTGGCAGTGTTCAATATGGGTTTGGGAAATCTGCCTGCAGTGTGATAATCCACTTAGGGTACTCCTCTTCTTCACGGAGACTAAACTCTTTATTCCTTAATTTGTTCTTTTAAATCCTCTTCCATCTGTTATTTGCTCTTCTGGTACCATTTTCCCTGATAATTCCATGAGCTTTGTGTTTCCTATAACAAAATCCTAATATTTTCTCTGTTGTCTTTTACAAACCGGTGTGGATGTCTGTATGTGTGTGCTTGTGATTGTGTACCTGGATATGTATTTGTATGAAAATATGTGTAGTTTTGTGGATCTATCTGTATGTATGCCTTTGTATGTGGGTATGAGTCTATGTGAGGGTGGTGTGTATATAGGTTTTTATGTGTTTGAGTGTTTATATGGGCATATTTGTTTGTATTTATCTATCCATCTATCTACCTTTAACTGTTTGTCTTCATATCTACCTACCTAGTTCCCTACCTATTATCTATCTGTAGTGCAAATCAAGAGTCACTCACACCTTATAGAATATTATTTCACTTAACAAATTCTAATGACCATTTAATCAAAAACATGTACCAAACACCCAAAAGGCACTAGGCACTATGTCAGTTACTGTGATTAAACCATTAAAATGTATAGTTTCTGCCCTTAAAAACCTTTTCTGCTCTTAAATTTTTTTTAGAAAATTGAGATTATGGATATGCAACTAAAATGTAATTTATTTTAGTCTTTAACCTAAATTATACAATCTTACTAAATTTCCTCAGCATCTCATTAAACAAAAACTTAACATTTCTTAGGCTTGCACATTAGATTCTAATAATCTGACTCAGGTGTTCTCTCCAATGCCCACCAGCCTCCTGGCATGACTTCCTGACATCTAACTTGTGATCTAGTGGAATCGAGTACTTCACCGTTTCATAAATACTCATTCCTCCTCAGTTGCCTCAAAACATTGAACATGCCAGTCCTTTTGGGCTTACCCCTTCTCTCCCAATTTCAATGCATTTAATCTGAACCACTTCCCCAAACTAGGACAGATTCCACATAGTAGTTTATACTTCACTAATTGCCTTCCTTTTGATTGTACTTCTCTCATAACAGTTCCCATAATCTGCATAAGTCAGTCAAAAATATGTAACTAGCGTGCCAGGGGCGTGGCTAGCACTGTGTTAGGCACTGGGGATACAGTCATCAATGGAAGAGACACTGCTCCCACCCACGTGGGGTACCCACATTAAATCCCAGCAGTAAAGGTAGACATTTAACAAATTATTTAAAATAAGTACATAATGAAGAATAAGTGCCATGAAAGCAGGTACAGAAGACTCTGAAACCTTGTAGCAAACATGGCTGTATGATTTTTGTGGAAGAACATTGCTAAATGGCAAATGCTTTGAGAGACCACATATCTGTGGCACCTCCTGAGTACCTTGTATAAACAGGAGACATCCAAATAATATCTACTAAATGGATAGGTATTTTTAAAAATACTAAAATCATTTGTTCCATTCATAGTAATAAGAAAGTGGAAAACTGCTTGTACAACTAGGCTGCTTTTCATTCTATTTTTAACCATGGTATAGTGAGCAAATAGCAAGGTTGTCATATGACTTTACCATATCTTCTTGATTTCAGTTACATGGATGTTCTTAGCAGATCATGGAAATAACATAGAAATCAAACTCTGATTTTAGAAAATAGCTACAGTCGTTGTTCTGTGACTTCAAGAATAAACAGTGTATTTCTAAAAGAACAAAGATTCTTACTGAATAAAAAAGCTTTACAAGTGCACTTAAAGTACGACGATTATTGCTGGCACAAAATAAGTCACATTAATTAAACAAACATCACAACCTAACATGTGCATGGCTATCCTTAGGCTAGAAATCTCTCTGGATTCAATCACAACCAGATCATCCAAGAAAAAGCACTGCTACTTGGAGACACCATTAGACACTACCATTTCCAAAAATCTACTTCGATTTCAACTTAATTGTATTGCATTTTGTATTTTGTCTTAATTTTAATACAGAACAAAATCTGATTTGAGCATTCATTTTTTTTTCTAAAAGATTTTATACACTCACTGCCCAAATTTAGCAGAAGTGATTTATAATGTCTGTTATCATGGAGCTAGGTTCAAGTAATAATGATAATATACTAGCAGATGGATAGGGCAGTTTAATCACCAGACTAGTAATAATTTGATTTCCCAAATCCAATACGGATGTATTCATTGATAAATTAGGTGTGAAGTGAAGAGGACATGAAGCCTTACAGAACAGTTATTTTCAAGCTCTGAGTTACTATGTGACTTCAAACAAATATGGGCATTCACCCCACTCTCTTCTTAGATTATTTCCATGTATGCTATTGAACAAGTAAAATGCTGGATTTGAACACTATCCAACAGATCCTATTACTTCCCCTCAAAGTCATTTTTTTTTCTGGTGTGTTAAAGTTACTGAGATGAAAAGTTTTGATAGAAACTGAACATAATAGGAACTTTTGATTTCATGTTATCTAAATAGAGTACCTGAACTACTGAAGCCAAGAAATCTGTCTTTTTTTTTTTTCGTAAGATTTAAGAGGTTATGGTTTTGAAAATTTGATAGAAGAAAGGCATCCAATACAGAAAAGTACAAAACATATGAGAAAATATCACTAAAAATCCCAATACCCATAAATTACTATAATTACCTTGCTATAAATAGCATTTCAGGCCTATACCCACACTATATCCATACTAAATAGAAGGATATACAAAAGAATGACAGGTGAGTGGATGGCAGATGTACAGATGGGTGGATAGGTGAATGGATGGACGTACATGGTTTTGTAAAACCTACAAAATATTTTCCATGATAGTTAAAATTAAAGTAAATTTTATTTAAATTTTGTTGTAATTAAATTAACCAAAGAGGACCTGAGTTAAAAATAAAGAAATTTCTGGGGCGCCTGGGTGGCACAGCGGTTAAGCGTCTGCCTTCGGCTCAGGGTGTGATCCATCGTTATGGGATCGAGCCCCACGTCAGGCTCCTCCACTATGAGCCTGCTTCTTCCTCTCCCACTCCCCCTGCTTGTGTTCCCTCTCTCGCTGGCTGTCTCTATCTCTGTCAAATAAATAAATAAAATCTTAAAAAAAAAAAAAAGGAAAAAAAATTTCCGAACTTTTTTTTTTAATTTCTGAACTTTAATCAGTCTTCTTTTAGCACAAAAGATATCCTCTTAAGTATTATGAAGTTAGAGTCATTTTAATATTTTAATTTATACATTATTATTTTACTTCCTCTTATAAAATATTAAGATTTTAAGACTGTTACTATTCCTTTATCTCATGAAACTTTGTAATTATGTTCTTATTTTTATATTATCAAGGCCTCAAATATTTATTTTTCTCTTTTTAAACCATAATTCCAACCAGTATATAATCTTGGTTCTGTTTTTTTAATGGATTCAGTGCTCATCACCAGCTCCTTTACCAAAATCTTCTTTGTTTCTAAGGACTTTATTTGTATGTACCTCTTTGAAGCCAGATTTACTTTTAGGTAGTATCAATGCCAGTGTAGCCTAGTTAGATACAGTTAAAAAACAAAAATCAGCCTTCAATGTCTAAATATTTTATTTTCGTTAGTTAGTTAGTTATGGCTTGTACAAAATACTCCATCTGTATCACTAGAGATCCAGTCTGATAGAGGCTCCACCTCAGTACTTGCCTGTATAACTAGTGTGGTAGAAGAATGGGGTGGTAGTGAATCATTCAGTGGCTCCTAAAAGACATATGTCATTTCCACTCATGTAGAAAGGGAAGACCAATCCTAATACATACTCTAAAAGAGAAGAACTGGAATATAATTGTGCCTCCAGAGATTGCCACCGTCTTACCTTCTGGTCACTGATATTTGGAACATTCTCCTTCTAGCATTCAAAGCACACTCAATGGCGACAACACACAAGTCTCATCCAGTCACTTCATCAAGTTTGAGGAGCAGGATCTCTGGATAAGTCGTGGTAGTCTCTCCATTAGGAAATGATTCATGGCTGTCCACATTACATTCAGAAGTGGCCCCTCTTGAGTTGAAACCTATGAACTAAAAAGACATGCTATTTCACCCATACACATCCAATGTAAAATGAAGAAATAGGAGTAAGATGACCTCAAAAAACAACCTTGTTGCTAAAAACAATAGGGGATAAATAGCAGATGGAGACATGTAAAACTCTGAAATACACTAGGCAAACATTTTGAGGCTCATCTACCCTGAAGAGGGAGAATATTCCTTGAATAAGCCACATCTGCTCCCTGGATATAGCTCCTTTTGTCCATCATCCTCCATACACCTTGACTCATTCCTCTGTGAAGTTCTTCCTTTCCCATTGTATGTTAGATCTAAAAGGATCCTAACTGGTATTGACATGCATAAAACAAACCAATATATACATCATAGGAGTCTCAGAGGGAGAAGAGAGATGGAAAATGGCAGACGGCTCAGTTCTTCAAGATGTGATCTATGCTTTAAATCGGCATTTGATACATAGTATTATTTCTCCCATGATCAGAATTCACTGCTCAAAAAATGTCAAAAAATGAACCCAAATAACTCTTTAGTAAAGCATTTCTTCTTCTCATTGAACATTCTCTTCTGTTAGTGAAGGAGAATAATTTTACCAGGGGGTATAATGGCCTAATATCACATTAAACTGGAATTTAAGATTGCTGCCTGGTCATTTGGGGCTTATCAGATCACTGAGACAACCGGAAGAGAAATTTACTGTATTGACCAAGGCCTTCATCCTGATTATCCTCGAAAGCAGGGTTGTGGCTAGAAGATGGAAACAAAAAGATGTATGTCAGAAGACCTCAGAGATCCTATTTTGGGTTTGTTTTATTAATTTTATTTTGAAAATTTTCAAATCTACATAGAATATTACAATAAACATCCATACCCCTTCATCTCTATGTATCAAATGTTAATATTTCACCACATTTCTTCATCTCTGCACAGATGATAGATGACAAATAGATAATAAATACATACATACATAATAGATAGAAGGATTAGTTTTCTGCTAAATCATCTGGGAGTTCATCATTGACTCCTTAATATTAAATATTTCCGCATATTATCTCCTAAGAACGAGAACATTGTCCTACATAAACATGATGCCGTTATCATCCTTAATATATCATCCGCACTTAGAATTTTCCAATTATGTCCCAAATAAAGCTGTAAAATAGTAAACAGCCTTAAGCTATAAGCCTGTTCTACTTTACATCTGCAGGAAAGCAGCAAAGGCTGGAAGTAAACTCCTGCAAGGTCATAGAAATTCACCCTTAGGTCCCCAGTACAGGATGGGATCTTAACAGTGTGGTCTTTTCTGCAATGCAGTGACATTAAAGGTGTTGCAGGTATCAAGTCACTGAGCCGAGGGCGAATAAGCTTCAGACCTAATGGTGATCCTGTCTTATTTCCTCTCATGTCCCCAGGCTCACCATTTCCTATAACCCATAGAAACAGAAAGCAACTAGAAGAATCTTTTTCGGGTTTCTTACACAGGTGGAAGGTGGGACGAGTGCCAACCAAACCCCTATATTCATGCAGTTACCTTGGCTCACATCCACCATCTCACACAAAACACTTACTTCATATGACCCTGAAGGAGTAACTTCCTGACTGCCACAGGACGCTACAAGTACAGCACCCCCATGAATTCATCTGACTCATGTATTTCTATTTCATTTACAACCACAGAGATTTTTATGCTTTGCTTGATCCCACCTAAGAGTTTTTAGTTTTCCTTTCCATACTTTATGTATTATCATTATGGGTATGGCACAGAAAATATATCATTGGAGCATAAACTATTTGCAGTATATTCATCGGAAGTAATCACCCGGACCACTCTGGTATATGTTTACGGGTAACTCTGTTCATTTCCTCAAAGCACAGAAGGACCTACACTAACGGTGACTGGGGGCAAAAATCTAGCCTGATGCTTCACACCAACTTGTGTACCTGGCCAGGGGCTGCATGCATCCATAGGAGGAAGCACCTTTTTCCAATTCACACATTATTTGCTTACCAAAATACATGTTCATATATGTGTGCCCGGTGAGAGAGGGTATCTTTTCTTTACTACGTATAAAGGCAGTTTATGGGCTTCCAATATTCTTGGTCACTTTATTCATGTGAAGTTTTTTCCTGAGGATTCTGAAAAGGTAATGAGAGGTTGTTTCTTTTTTTTTCAATCCCCACATAAAATTGATAGAGAAACTAGATGGAAAACCCAAAGTCCTAATGATAAAGAGGTCAATTCAACAAGAAGCTATAACAATGCTGAGTATGTACACATCTAACAAGAGAGTTTCATATAACATGAAGCAAAAAATAATGGGATTGAATGCACAACTCAGTCGGAGACTTCAACACTCCTCACTCATTAATTGATAGAATAAGTAGACAACATATTGAACTAACTGGTGTTAGTTCACTCCACCCAGTAGCAAAATACACCTTCTTTTTTTGAGTGCATATAAATTATCCACCAAGGTAGATCATAATTTGAGCCCCTCTCCCCCAAAAAGGAAAAATGTAATGATTTTATAAAGGATTGAAATCATGCAAAATATGTTCTCTGACCACAATGTAATTAATGTATAAATCAACAACAGAAAAATCCCCAAATATTGGAGAATTTAACAAAAATACTTCTAAATAACTAATGTATCAAAACAAAGTCCTATAGAAAATTAGATATTTAGAATTGACTTAGAATGAAAGTACAACTAGTTTAAATTTGCAGGATGCAGCTAAAGAATTACTTAGAGGAGGATTCACAATGTAAATACTTCTATTTGAAAAGGCAAAAAGTCTCAAATCAATTATCTAAAATTTTCAATGATCTAAAATCAATTATCCATTAATTATCTAATCAATTATCTAAAATATAGATGGGAATATAAATTGGTACAGCCACTATGGAAAACAGTATGGAAGTTCCTTAAAAAATTAAAAATAGAACTACCATATGATCCACCACACACAGAAAAAATAATTATATGAGGTGATAGAGATGTTAACTAACTCTGCTGTGGTAATCATTTTGCAATGTATACATGCATAAAATCATCACATTGTACATCTTAATCTTATACAAAGTTATATGTCAATTATATCTCAAAAAGCTGGAAAAAAATAAAGTAATAAATACTTCCCAGAAGATCCTGATAAAACTAACAGCAAAGTTATTGGCTCTAGGAAGTAAGTAGTTTGGTTTTCTTTTTTAAAAAAAATCAGTTTAGTCCTTAAAACAGATTATATTGAAAATTATACGTTTGTATTTTTATTAAACAACACATTTTATTGTGCTTACTCACTTGAGCAACTTTGTAAAATAAATAATCTAAACATTTTGTTTTATAAACATGAAGATATATACATTTGACTGGTGACAATATGTAGTTAGTTGTAGAACTAATAATGCTATTAAGAACCTAATTAGACAGTTTTGAAGGATAAGGAACAAATACATTATCTAGAAAACCGTTAAATAAAAGTATGCCAAGTTTATTTTTAAAATATACCAAGTAATAATTAAAAGAATTATAACGTCATTCTGCAACTTTCAGTGAATCAACGGGTCAAGGCAGTAAGCATTGATGGCTGCTAACAAAAACCAAAATAAAATAAAAGTGCAAAAACTAGAAATTATATGCCTCCTGATGAATGAGCACATCATAACTTATCATCTAACCAAAGGTATCAAACCTGGGTCTGATCAAGCCTCTGGGTCTAGATATAGGAAACTGGAAGGACAGAAGAAATTTCAACAGTTGGAAATCAGCAAAACCCAGAGTGTAGGAAACTGTAAATAGTCCAGGTTCTAAAACAGATAAATTATAAGAAAAATAAGTAAATGAACATGAAACCTGTAAAATCAAAAAAAATCAAATTAAAAATTAATAGGCAAGAGTAAACTACCATCTAAGGATTTATACCTGTGTAATAAAATATAAAGAAAAGCACAGAAATGATACTATAATTGTTATTTTTGGAGTGGTGGGGGGGTTGTGTCTGGGATGGGGAAAATGGAGTGTCTTCTGGGGTGGCTGGCATCATTCTAATTTTTTTTTAATCTGGGTGGTGATTATGGGTATGTTCAACTTTAAAAATTATTGATCTACTCATTTATTTTATATGGCCTCATGTATTTGTTTCATTTTATAATAAAGATATTAAAGCCAAAAAACAAAGATGAAACAAAATAAAACAGTTCCTGAGAATTTAGTATCAATGGGTCTTGTCATAAGCACTGAGGTACAAAGTTGACTAAAATGGTCAGTCTTTGAGGAGTTGATGGATAAAATGGATATACTAGTGGATCATTTAAATATGATGGATATTAATCACCTTGATCTTGATAATCATTCCACAATATTATACATTTATACATATCAAATCATCATATTGAACATCTTAAATACACATAATTTTTCAAAGAAATCATATATATATATATATATATATATACATACACATATACATATATATATAGAATCTGGTACATGCAACAGTGGGAATACTGTGTTACCAGAGTACTTAGTCCGGGTTCAGGTATAGAGTCTTAACACTCTGTGTTAAAATATCATCTAAATTGAGAAGGAATTACCCAGGAGAGTGTATGAGGGATGTTCTACAGAAGTAAGAGCAAAAGCAGAAAAGAAAAAGCATGATGCATGGAAGTCCTATAGAAACTCATAACTGGAACATAAAAGATATAGTGGGAAAAGACCAAATTGCACATACCTGTTTTGACCTTTAAAATGAATTTACATGTGCATTTCTATTTCGTAACATATTAATACAAAACTACATACTGTGATGACACAAATAGCTCAATACTGCACAACACAATTGTATCTGTCCATAGAATCTTCAACAAACTAATAGCAATCAAATCAGTTCTTCCAGCTACAATAATGATCACGTGATGGACACTTCAGAATAGTCCAGATTATGCTGGTGATTTTAGAGGTAATACTAGATTAAGTTGCTGGCAAAACAGTCTGTTCTTTTATACTTGTGGGTACAAATAGGCAGGAGCATGGCATACAATATAAGTCTGCATTTGAATCGAATCAGTTGTTGTGGTATTTTTTATTGGTACATCCCAGAGTCTAGCCTATCAGTCTTTATTTAATTGAAATCAAGAAGATATTGATGTCTATAAAACAGATGCCTTCCAATGTAAGGAAATATAAACTCATCATTTGACAAATATTTAAAGACTTATTGGTTACCTTATGCTGAAATCTGAAATGCTTACCATGCTGAATATATTAAATATAATATGCTATTATAGGAAAAAAATTATTTTCAGTGATTACCTCATTCCCTAATATAAAGCCAGTGAAGAGTGGTTGAATATAGAATATAGTATGTCAGTATGAAAACATAATCAGGTGAGATGACATTTTCATTAAGAACATAGTATGGGGAAGTGATTGTTAGATAAAGATATTTTTAAAGGCTTATATTGATTGACAATTACTAAATCTAGATCTTATCTATCAAAACATGGATAACAAAAAGATGTACAGTGGAAATAAGTTAATTTGCATGTATCTGGAGCCAAAAAAATTTTCATAGTGGAAGTTAGACAATCACTAACAAACTCTAATTCATTGTCCAAGAAGTCTAATAAAAACAGATGTTTATTGGGATGTTTCTTTCATAGCATCATGCAATCAGCCACTTAAAAATCCTTTCTTCCAAAAAAATTCTTTCTTCCTAGAATGAGTTATAAAAATCCATTTAAATATTGCTTCCTCCTCTTTTAAAATTGGCATTAAGCAAAGTATCAGCCAATAAAAAGCAAAACATATCCTTGAATATGGACAAGAATTATTTATGCTAGAGGAGTGGGATAAAATGTGATTCATAGGGAAAGTAAATCCATACTATCTCTGGAAAGAAAGTTTAGGTCAGAGGCATAAATTAATTGTGATCTTAAAAATAACAGTTACAGAAGAACCACTGTTTTGGTAAGATAGTGTTTTTTTTTTCTTTTAATGGGTGAAGAAAATACTCATTTTTACTTTACCAGTAAATTAGCATTTATAAAATAGCATATTATAAAAGGGATATATGGGATAGGCTATATATGCCTTATTCTTAATATCACTTATTAATTTGTGCAGGCCCTTTTTTGCTCCTTTAAACATTTACTAAACAGAGCTGTTGTGTTCAAAATTGATTTTGCTGTCTCAGCCACATTAGGCTGAGATGCTTTTTAGCTTTCATCTGAATGAACAATTTCCTAGTTAGACACACTGGATTTGGAGTTGGGTCAATAAAAGCTTTACTGTGTCCTTTCTCCTTCCTCTTAGAGCTCACAAAAGAGACCTAAATTCCATTCATCTTTTCACTTGCCACAGTGGAATCTTTAGCAATGCAATTATGGGTTGAATGAAGAAACATAGCGCGAAATTGGCAAAGAAACAAATAGGAATTCTCTATGTCCCATACTTGCACCCCTGAAGATCAGTTACTTCTGGGTATGCATGTAAATTTGTCTAACTTTAACTATTTGCCTTTGCTATGCTTTGGGAGCATAAATCCTCATCAAAGGTTTAATGTAATCCTACTGAATCTCATGTGGCTAACTCTTAAGTTATTTGCAAGGAAACCAATTTGATTGGATCCTGGTATTTAAATTTTAAATATTTTGAATGGATTGAGTCAAAAAGTTCTTTCTGAAACTGATGGCATCATTCAAAGTGATCAAGTATTAAAAAGTCAGACTTTTTTAATATTCTTAAACATTTATAAAAAATATTTTCGAAATGTCTATTTTATGGATTTTGATGTAAGAACCTTGAAATACTGTATCATTTTATCTGACACATTTGAACTGAAAATAACCAGTGCTAAACTATCAACAGTGAACGAAAAACATGCTTCCAACAAAATATGCTATAACTACAAAAAGGATGGTAGTTCCTAAGGAGAAAGCATGGCTGTTGTGTTAGTAAATCCAACGGTGGTTCCACAGCTTGAGTACCAACTGGTGTTCCACTCCACTATGCTTCACTTCAATCCAAAATGGATTGGACCAGCTCATTTCTGAGATGGGCAATGCTTTTTGGCTGATAGACTTTTTGAATCTTATCAGATGCTTTTTCTTCACAAGATGTAAGTAAAATATTGACTTATTTTCTCCATTCCAAGTTCCTTTTAAAATTTCTTTCTAGTGGCATAAATAATGAAAAAGCTATGGAATATTCAATAGAGAAAAAGGAAATAAGCAGCTAGAAGAAGGGCAGGGAAATAGGTAAATGAATATAAAAAATTCAGTTCATCAATAAGAGAAAGACAACAGTGGCATTTAATGATCAATATGCAGAAGACATGCTCAGGAATAAGTAGAAGTAACAAAATAATAAATGAATTTATTTATTCAACATATGTTTATAGTAGACCTATTCTACATCAAGCACTGTTCAAGGTTCTAGAATATAATAGCCTAAAAAAAATCAATAAACAAAACAGCCTCATGTCCCCACCTCCATGGCCCTTTTCAATGAGGAAAGATAGACAATAAGTAAACTGTTTATTAGCCAGACATTGCTGTGTACTCTAGGGAAAAAAAAGTGGGGGGGTGGGGAATATGGAGGAGATGAACCAGTAGAGATTAATATTGAACTGCATGACTTGGTCTGTCTTTATTGAGGAAAACTGACAGATGCTTATTCCTAAATATTTATTAGAAGTAGAGAAAATAAACCCTAATGTAAAATTAACCGTATTTATCAGCATAATTTCCTAGAATGGAATTATATCCATGAAAGAGGTTGAAAAATAAAAGGATGAAAATGTAAAACTCTTGGGCAAGAGGTAAAATTTATTATTGCACTTCTACCATACTGTAGGACTGTAAAATCATAGTGTGAATCAAATCCAAGTAAAATATCATAAATGTTAGTCTGAGAAATATAGACCAATGAGTATCAATTTCTTACTTGATGAACATGTGGAGTTTATATTAGTGGGTGGGCCAATGAAACAAACATAATAAGTGTGCAAAAGGAAAATAGTTTCTGTAAAAAACAGAAAAATCATGTTTACAATATGTGGATTGTTTTGGAAATAACTAAACATGTGACTGAGAGGAAATCAGTGAAGATGACTGGTGTGGGCTTTCAAAAGACCTATCATATGATTCCATATGAAAGATAATTTTATAATGAGAGGATATAAAAAGGAAATATTTGTATAGATTTAGAATTGACTTAGAAGGACACTGAGGTGAGAAAAAAGATTTTTCCTTAAGATGTAAATAACTAAAGAATGAGTATCTCTAGAGCTTATGCAACTCATGAAAAAAAGAGTGTGCAATACAATCCCCCATGTTGTCAGCAGCACATCGCTGTTCTAGGTGGTGAAATGTCAAGCTGATGGAAATAAAGCCATCAATTCACATTCAGTAACAGTTATTGAGCACCTCCCATATGCAGGGCAAAATACTAAATACTAAATTACAAAGGTGTTTTTTAAAATATGGTTCCTGTATTGATATAGTCATCAGCCAGGTGGTTAGGACTGTGATATAAAGAAAGAATTACAATGTCAGGTGCTAGGCTCGTGATATATTTATGCCTACAATGTCTTGAAAGCATGTAATTCAGGCTGGGAGTGGAGTCGTGGTTCTCAAAACAAAGATGGCTTCATTTCAAAGCCCATGCACTCTCTCACCACTAACAACTGAAAGCACAAGTTGATTGGGAGTCAAAGGAGTTACTAGGAAGAGAAAATGTCTCCTAAAATGGTACAGATATGAAAAAATGCATTTCAAGAAATAAGGAATATTCATGTAGTCAACATTAACTTTCTGAGAACCAACTATATACCAGGAACTCTGTTACAATAGTGAGATGGACAAAAATGAACAAAATAGTGTTTTAGCCCTCAAGTGTCTCACCAGTCTGGCAGGAGAGAAAGAGAGGACTAAACCTAGTACAGTGGCATATTGCCACAAGCATGTTTATGAAGAAATGCACTGAATATAGGGGTGCCCAAAACGATAAGTGATCCTCTCTGCAAGGGAAATGGGGATAGGCTCCCCAGGGTGTTCTTTTTTTTTTTTTTGTAATTGAAGTGCAGTTGACATACAATGTTATATTAGTCTCAGGTGATTCAACAAATCTATGTGTTACGCTGCTGTGCTCGCCACAAGTGTAGCTACCATCTGTCACCATACAATGCTATTACAATACCATTGACTCTATTCCCTGTGCTGTACCTTTTATCCTCATGACTTATTCATTCCATAACTGGAAACCAATTTCTCCCAATTCCTTTCACCCATTTCGACCAACCCCTACCTCATCCCCTCTGGCAACCATCAGTTTGTTCTCTGTATTTATGAGTCTGTTTCTGCTTTTTGTTTGTTTTGTTTCTTAGATTTCACATGTAAATGAAGTAATATGGTATTTGTTTTCTCTGTCTCTCTTATTTCACTTAGTGTAAAACCCTCTAAATCCATTCATGTTGCCACAAATAGCAAGATCTCATTATTTTTTGTGGCTGAATAATATTCCTTTTTTTATACACACACACACACACACACACACACACACACACACACACACACCATCTCTTCTTTATCCATCCATCTATCACTGGAGACAGGTTGTCTCAAATCTTGGCTATTGTAAATAATGCTTCAATAAACATAAGGATGCACATCTCTTTAAATTAGTGTTCTCATATTCTTTGGGTAAATACCCAGTAGTAGAATTGATGAATCATATGGTATTTCTATTTTTACTTTGCTGTGGAACCTCCATACTGTTTTCCATAGTGGCTGTGCCAATTCTTATTCCCACCAACAGTGCACAAGTGTTGCTTTCTCTCCACATCTTTTGCCAACACTTGTTTCTTGTCTTTTTGATTCTAGCCATTCTGACAGGTGTAAGGTTTCTCATCAGGGTCTTGATTTGCATTTCCCACACAATTACTGATGTTGAGCATCTTTTAATGTGTCTCTTGACCATCTGTATGGCTTCTCTGGAAAAAATGTCTGTTCTGTCCATTTTAATTGGATTATTTGCTTTTTGGTGTTAGGTTGCATAAGTTCTTTATATATATTTTGGACATTAACCCCTTATTGGATATATCATTTGTGAATATCTTCTCCCTTTCAGTAGGTTTCCTTTAATTTTGTTGATGGTTTCTTTCACTGTGCAAAAGCTTTTCATTTTCCTATAGTCCTGATAGTTTACTTTTGCTTTTGTTTCCCTTTCCTGAGAAGACATATCTAGAAAAATGTTGCAAAGGCCAATGTCAAAGAAATTACTGCCTATATTTTCTTCTAGGACTTTTATGGTTTCAGGTCTCACATTCGGGTCTTTTATCCATTTTTAGCTTTTATGTGTGGTATAAGAAAGTGGTCCAGTCTCATTCTTCTGGATGTAACTTTCTCCCCAGGGTGTTCTTAAGTCTTGGAATTCAAACACTGAAGGAAAGAAGATATTTGAGGGAGCAACATTTTGCAAAAGCACAAACACATGAATTATCTGAAAGCATTAGAAGACGATTGGAGAGTTTTACATGGTTGGAACAAAGGGTATATGTGGTATAACTGGACAGATGGACTTGTGAAGGGTCTTTCCTGCCATAGAAAATATTCCAATTTGTGTAGAACATGGATTTTATGTAAAGGAAGTATAGAAAATACCATTGGAAAATTTATTGATATCAAATGTTGAAGGATTTTGAATACTAAAATATTTCATATATTATCTGGAAATCAAGGACAATTCATTGAAGGATTTTGAGCCAGAAAGTTTAGAGAGTGTTGCTTTAAGGAAATTCAGTTAATGACAGTTTCCAAAATTGTTTCAAGGAAAAACAGTTGTACCTATGAGGATAGAATCAGAGGAATCTCATAAGAGTGATAAAGAAACAAATTTAAGTGGTGCCTGGCTGGCTCAGTTGGTGGAGCATGCAATTCTTGATATCGGGATTGTAAATTCAAGCCCCACGTTGGGTGGGTGTAGAGATCACTTAAAAAAATCTTTTAAAAAAAAGAAACAAAATTAAAAGTCAGAGGAAGGTGTCAAAGATGACTCCAAGATTTGCATCTATGTGTAAACCGTAGAGAGAAAAGAAACACTGTTCTTATCAACTGAGAGTGTGAGAACCAATATTAGAGAAGCAAAACATAAATACTCAGGATAAAATCCTGTTTACACACTATTTGGTGTATTTACAAAATGTAAAATGGAATGATTTTCTTCCCATTACAAAGTAATTTTTATTTTATATTCCTTGTAAGATGTGGGGTTTTTTTTCTGCCTTTGATTTTTCTAAAGAAACCTTTGCAAGTTTAAGTCTCCATGAAGTTCTAACATACCCTGTTTCCTACATTTGATCATTAAAAATCATGGTAACAGGCTTCTAGCAGCTGGCACTGGTATCTTCCCAGCTGTTCTTTCTCTTCTCAGCACCTCAGGATGTGGTATTGGGCAACAGACCAGTCTAGGAAATAGCCTTTACTTCCTATGATATTAGTCTCCTGATTCTACGACAAGAACAGATGTTCATCCAGAAAAAAAGAAAGAAAAAAAAATGAAGGCGATTAAGGCGTGGGAGTCTATTTCCTCATCTGCTTCCATTCGCACTGACCTCTACCGCAGACGGATTTGCCTGCTCTAGACAGAATCACTGGCTCCAAGCTTTTAAGGGAAGAAGCTGATGAGTCAAGAATTGAGACCTTGAGCAAAGACTACGTCACTGAAGGATATATTCCAGCAAATATTGTAGTTTTTCCTCCCACTGCCTTCCTCTTTGCCTTGCCCTTTAGTTTGGTACAAGCTGTTCGTTATTGCTTAGTAGAAAATTCACTCTTGCTCCAATTCAGCACAAAACAGACTAATATGATGCTAGTGGTGGAGCATATGTTTCTGTTTCTATTAGTTCTATTTATCTTCCTTTTCTGCCCAAGGGTAGGTTATTCTTCAATTTATCATCCATTTTAATGACATTTTGATAGTAAAAGAGGTGCTATTAATAATTATCTTGAGGGGCGCCTGGGTAGCGCAGTCGTTAAGCGTCTGCCTTTGGCTCAGGGCGTGATCCCGGCGTTCCGGGATCAAGTCCCACATCGGGCTCCTCCGCTGGGAGCCTGCTTCTTCCTCTCCCACTCCCCCTGCTTGTGTTCCCTCTCTCACTGGCTGTCTCTCTCTCTGTCACATACATAATCTTTAAAAAAAAATAATCTTGGGTCATCAAGTGTGAAAAAGTGCTTAGGACACAGGATTATCCAACTGAATCTAACAACTTCTCTGTGCTCTCTAGTTGGTCATAGGACGTGAGATCTAGGAAAATTCCATGTAGATTTTGAAAAACTGTATTTGAGATGATTCAGGGACTTTCCTGGACTTAGTAGAGTCTTTCGTTCCCCAATGAAAATGTGTGTTCTCTTTCTTCTATTTTTTATTATTACTTGAAAATTTTTCATGTGTGCTATCGATTTTACTATTCTCTCCTTTGGTAGTCCACGAACTTGGAGACCTCATTTTAGCTTTTATTACCACACTCTAAGTGTTCACAGCCCTGACCACATTTTAAATTTTATTTTATCACTTTAAGTAGTATGTATCATTTAGGAAGTTATTTCAAAAGTTGTCCTTACTTAAAGCACACTAGACTCTATCTGCTTTTAGACTCTCTCATACACACACACACACACACACACACTCACTCATGTACATCTGGCAAAAGCAATTAATCACCATACAATATATTCTGTTTTTTTGTGTGTATGTGTAATATTTAAAGTAAGAGAAAACTCAACAATACCATCTAACATTGTTATGCCCACCTTACCAAGTAATTGTTAATCATTCCTTGTGTACTTTGGAGGCAATAAAGTGTCATTGGAAAATATTTACTAAACTTGAAGTTAAAACCCATTTGATTAAAAATACAAAATGAGTGCCACTGTATACAAATCATTATACAGAGCTATAAGTGTTCTCAAAGACACAAGGGTATAATCCTTGCCAAAAAGAATTTACAACTTATGTCTGAATAAAGAAAATATAAGCCTAAAAATTGCTTAAGAATATACATCAATATTTTTATGGTTTTTAGTTCTGTGGGTTTAAAGGGACTGCCTTAAATTTTCTGTTTGATGTTCCCAGTATTAAGAGATAAGAAAAGGCGCACAGGGGCAGCTGGGTCACTCAGTCGGTTAAGCGTCTGCCTTTAGCTCAGGTCATGATCTCGGGTTCCTGGGATAGAGCCCTGCAACAGGCTCCCTGCTCAGCAGAGAATCTGCCTTTCTCTCTCTCTCTCTCTCTCTCTCTCTCTCAAGTAAATAAATAAAAATCCTTTAAAAATTTAAAAAATTAAAAGTAAATAAATAAAAAGAACGGGAATCCTGTCAGTTTACAAACAAGTACTTTGATCAGAAAACAGGTAACACTTTTGAGCTGGTCGATGAATGTGACCGCAAGTATTTTCCAAATAATGGAAATCTGTATCACTTAGCAAGGTAAGCTGCTGAGCTACCAAGAAGTAAGACACCATCCTTATGAACGGGCCTTAAAGGTGAGAAGTCAATAGACATAAAGTTTCTGCTTTAATGTAACCAATCAAGGGAGAAGAAGCAAGAAGATCCAGGTCTCTCCTTCCAAAAACAATGTGATGGTGTGAGACAGCAATAGTGCACATTCCGCTTTCTCCCATGATAATCAGAGGCTCATTTGTAAATTCTAGTCTGATCCCCTTTGGGGTAAAGGGAAAACTATAACAGGAGCCTAGCTGAAATCAAACTATGGTTCAAGGTACATTATTAACATTACTCTGTCACCAGCCACATCTACCCTGTGAGATATCTCACCTGGAAAACAGAAGAGAGACATTGGGGAGATGAGAAATTGGTGTCACTACTTCTGACTGCCTCTGTATATATTATTAAGTGCTTCATTTAATTGATGTGTGTGGATGGCTCAAGGGAAATTAGAAAACATTTGTGTATGCTATTCAAACTGTGCCCCACAACACCCAGCATGACTTGGTTGCTTGCTAGAAGTCCAGATTATCAGGCTATATCCCAGACCTACAGATTAAAATATGCTTCTTAAAAGGATACCCAGATAATTCATATTCATACTAAATTTTGGGCCAAGTTAAAGTTGGGAGAGTTTAGCAACTTGCCCGACACAAACAGTTGATGATCTAGGGCTCATTTGTAAGTAGACAACATCTCATCATTTCATGTATAGCCTAATGCCTAAATAACTTGTAAAAAGAAGTCTAAGGAAATTAAGATCAGCCTTAGGATTCCTACAGAATCAGCCAGTGGTATATAGGGTAAGTATGTTTATAGCAATTTAAGCTACTTAAGAAATGTTTGGAAAAAAGTTTGTTTTATCAGAATGCCTTAGTCCTCTAGGACTGCTGTGACAAAATGCCATACGCAGGGTGGTTGAAACAACAGATATGTATCACTCACAGTTCTGGAAGCTGGGAAGTCAAGATCACAGTGCTGGCAGATTTAGTTCCTGGCGAGGGCCCTCCTCAGGGTTTATACATGGCTGTCTTCACGTGGTGCAAGCAGCTCTAGTGTCTCTTCCTCATTTTATAAGGATACTAATCTCCTCATGGAGGCCCCATTTTCATGACCTCATCTAAACTTAATTACCTCCCAAAGACCACACTTCCTAATACCAACACCTCGGGGGCTAGAGCTTCAACCTATGAATTTTGAAGGAACACAAACATTCAGTCCATAACATAAAACATGCTGAAATTATCATTATCACTAAAGGAAATACTTCTTTTCATAGGGAAAAATATCATACATCAAGCTCAATTCAATTCAGCAATATAGATAAACGAGTGTATGAATTTGCTCTATCAAAACTTTTTTTGAAATTACCAAAGAAATATAAAAATAGACATAAGCAATAGCAGAATCAGAAATCTCAGCCCCTCAACTGACCAGAGGAGCTGTCCTCCAAGTAGAACTATTTACTTATGAACTAGACAATCCTAAATTGAGTGAATGAGCTGGGGAATCAATCAAGGCAGTGTGCTGTTTAGAAACAAAATAAGGACTAGGAATCTTCCTTCCAGAGTACATACTACCAATACGCATGTGCGTGCATGCTCAGGTCATCATCGCAGGGTTGTAAGTTGGAGCCCTGCATCAGGCTCCAGGCTGAGCTTGAAGTCTCCTTAAGATTCTCTCTCTCCCTCTACCCCTCCCACATCCCTCTCTCTCTCTCTTTAAAAAAAAAAAAAAAAAGACAAGCCGTCAAATAACATGAGAGAAATGGAGGATAGGCTCAATTCAGACATCCATGCTCGTAATAATAGTTCCAGGAGGGGAAATGGAAAGTGGAGGAAAGGCAATAGAGCGCTAATTCAAATAGAGTGTTAGAAAGCTGAAGAAAGACAGATTATTTAAACTACATTCAGACTTGTTTTGAACATCTTGCCAAAATATGAGTTGTTGGAAAATAAAAGCAAAGAGTATTCAGAATAAACTTATCTTCTGAAACATAAAACACACTTCAGTATTACAATAGGGCTACAGAGAATATCAATTTTTAAATTAGAGATTATTTAGAAAAGCACTACGTATCAAAATCTGCTATTCTGAATAGGGCTAACGTGGTACTCAACACAAAAAAGATTGACAAAAATTAGGCATTCACTTCAAGGATCAAGGACTCAACTCCTAAAGGGAAAGAAATAATTAAGATAAAAAAACAAATAAATCAAATAAAAATATAATAAGAGGACCAATAATAGATAAATAAAAACAACGGCTTGTTCTTTGAGGAATTTAGTGCAACAGACAAAGTTTTTGCCTCATCAAAGTCAGAAAACATAAAAAAACAGCTTTCAGACTGGAAAAGCAACATAACTGCAGATATGGACAAAACTTCATAAATTATAGGAGATTACTACCTGTAACTTTCCATCGATAGATTCAAAAAAACAAGTTGAGTTGTGAGGAAAATATGAAATAAATTGATTGACCCAATAAAAATGGAAAATCATTGACATCTGAAAGATTCTACTTTAAAATGCATCAAACCCCAACAGCTTTATTTGCAAGTCTTTCAAAACCATCAAAGTAGAGTTTTTAGAAAATAGAAAAATACAGAAGGCTTCTCAAAGTTGGCAACATCTTCATGGCAAATGGAAATGGTTAAGATTATAAAAAAAATTCCAGTGCAATCCCATTGATAAAAATAGACATAAAATATAAATAAAATTTAAAATATAGTCCAGCTGTTGATTGGAATAATACTTGTAGCCAAGGATAATTTGTTCCCAGGAATGCAAGGATCACTCATCTCCAGGGCATCTCTGACCATTACAAGTAAATGAAGTAGTATATAAGACTCATATCGAAGCTAAAGGCTTTATTCAGATGATGCATCTCTCAGTACCTGAAGAAAATGTAACTCTCTGAGCCAAAACAGGACTGCAGTTTTATAGGGCAGGGAGAAGAGTGACACCCCCACCCACCCCACGTCCCTGTGGGCTGGTCCAGGATGCACTCTGCCTCATTTTCCTCATCTCTGCCTGCCACTGAGCTTGTGGTTGGTACAGTTGGAGATTGTTTGTGCCTCTTGCTTGGGATCACTGGCAAAATCCCACCCCAAGAACTGTCAGAACAATTATCTTAAGATCTGATTTCCCAAAATCTCATAACTTGTCAAGATTCGAGGGAAATAGGGAGTAGAAAACAAACAAAAAACAAAAACAAATGGCAGGTGCAGAGTGGGGAAGAGAGAAAAGAAATGAGAAAAAAAAAGCAATGAGGCAAAAATTGAAGCAAGGGACATTTGGGGTATTTTTTAATCCTTTAAATACTAAAATGATATGAATAGATTTTAAAATATAATCTAGGAGATCATATAAATACTGAAAACATATCACATACATAAAATTTTACAATTCATTATCTTTTGAAATGTATCTACCAAGAAACTATAGCGTTTACCACATATCACACTTCATAGGTAAACATTTTTTAAATACAATCCCATTAAAGGCACTAACAAGATTAGGAAGTCTATTGTGGACATCTTCTGTTTGTCTGCTTAGCACTGTTCCTTTGGTCTGGGAAAAATAATCCCCTTCTATGGGGAGCCGCTCCCCACAGCAAGACAACTCCATGGTAGGGATAAAGGGGCCACCACTCTCAGTTCATTGTTTAGGGTTAAAATCTGAGCTGAGCCAAGCCAATCATCATTCTTTCCTAGATTTTGTTTTTGTTTTTGTTTCCCAGACTTCAGTGGAACAAAGGAATTGAATTCCAACTAGTGACAGACTTTCTAAGACATGGAACATGAAAGTCTCTGTATCTGGGGTCCCTCTCAAGAAGGGGACAACCAATAGGTATAGAAAATGAAGCCCAAATGGAGAGAAAATTAAAAACAAACTAGCGAGGGGCACCTGGTGGCTCAGTCGTTAACCGTCTGCCTTCGGCTCAGAGTGTGATCCCGGCCTTCTGGGATCAAGCCCCACGTCAGGCTCTTCTGCTGTGAGCCTGCTTCTTCCTCTCCCACTCCCCCTGCTTGTGTTCCCTCTCTCGCTGGCTGTCTCTCTCTGTCAAATAAATAAATAAAATCTTTAAAAAAACAAACAAAAAAACCGAACTAGCAAGAGCATGCGTCCTGGCTGCTTTCACTTTCTGGCTTAGAATGTCCTTCAGGCCAATTTCCTCTTTTATACCTAAATTAATTCAAGTTAGATGTATGTTATTTGCAACCAAAAAGATCTTGACTGAAATATCATCACTGCTACTCAACATTGTTCTCAGGACCCAAAAAGTACAGTGAAAGACAGAAAATGAATAGAAGAAATAAATAGTGAAAATAAAGATGTGATTATGTGAGAATGGTGTTTATACCCATCTATAATAAAGAGAGATTCAATTTAGAAATATTTTTAAAATACGAGCAAATGGTAATGTTGCTTAAAGTAAAAAGATAAAAAATAAATTTTCCATGGATTAGCAACAAGAAATTAGAAAACATAATAAAAAAGATCCAAATGCAGCAAAAACCCCATGTTCCTAGATGGGAAGACAAATATTAAGATGTTTATTCTTTAAAAATAAATCTTCCCAATGTTAGTTCCCAATGTTAGTACTAACATCCTAAAATGTTAGTACTTTTCACCTCTGGGCAAGGACAGTTGGAGAGAGATGGAAGGAAAGGGAAGGTGAAATCTTTCATTCTTTAGCTTGTTTGTTTTGTATTACTTGAATTATTACAACCATATATTCATACAGAACTTTTGTAATTCAAGAAAGCAATGACACAAAAAATATTTTTCAGTCCTAATATTACAAATCATGTAATTATTTTACAAAATGAGGGGTCAGAAGTGGGAGGACGATCTGTCATGATTCCTCAAAGAATATTAATCAGTTTATGTAATAAAACTTGCTGTGTGCTTCCCTGCTTCCCCAAACTGGAGGTCAACCAGAGAGTAAGTTCCTTGAGAGCAAAAACATGTTTCATCTTTCTACCGCAGCGCTTACCCCAGTGGTGCTACTTGGTGGTGGTTAGTAAGTGCTACTGCTTTTGTTAAGAGAATACATGGTCAAGGAGAATGTAGCTATTCTGGGGATAATGCACTCACATCATAAGGCCATCTGCCTTTATAAGATAAAGAATCCCCTAGAGGTACATGGAAAACTCTTTTCTAAGTGAAAATGTAAAGTCTTTAAAGATTTTTCTTATAGCTTCTCAGCTGACCTCTTCCAACATGTAAAGAAATATAGTTATGGGGAGAAAGAGAATGATTTTGGCACATGGTACAATTGACTTGAGAGGTAGGGATATAGGCTAAATGTGGGAGGATACATTCAGTGTTCCAAGAGTGAGGACATCCAAAAATATATATGTATTTTTAAAGTCTGGTGAATAAATTGATTATTAAAAGAAAACGTTCTTCCCACATTAAGCAGATTCTCGCAATGTTCCTAGGCAAAGAATGTATCCCTGGGTGATAAGACATGCCAAGCTGGGTTAATTCTAGATGCACCGCATGTCATGGCAGCAAACGCAGCACATGACTCAGATGGAGGATAAAAATATTTCATCAGTTTCTTACCATTGAATTAAAATAACAACGTTAACTTTTCAGCAATGTGCATACTTGTAACTGTTGAAAGAGTCAAGAATAGTCCATTCTTTTTTCTTTATCTAAATCTGAGGCTCAACTTTCATGAACCTTTGCAACAATTTTTTTCTAGCAAATATATTTTTAAATCACAGTAAATGCTTTACACTTAAACAGAAAATGATTTATAAATATTATTTCCTCTCCTAGATACATTCATTCTTTTGTAATAAGGGACAATAGTGAAAGAAAAAAATATTCCAAGATTTGCTGGAAGCAGAGAGCCTGATTTCTTTGAGATGAATGAACCATCTCCAGAATCGATACTGTACATGACATCTTCCCCTTCCTTCCCCTTTCCAAAAGGAAGATTCTACTCTGAAATGCTAGGTTGGGTCTTGGTAATTCTGATGCTGGTCATTCACGTACAGCCAGCTACTGGTCCTATAGCCAGAGTTGAGCCTATCCAAAAACAGTGCTTAGAGTTTCAGAAAATAGAAAGAGACTCTGTATCAAGACTCTATTACTTAGATGATTAAAGGAAACATTTCTATGAGTACTAATATAAATTTAGTTTTATAATGAACTGTTTTCTTTTCTTCCAGTAGGTTTGGCTTCTTAATTTTGATGAGTTAAAAGATATCAATAATAATAATAATAACTAATAATAAACGCTAGCATTTTTAAAAATACTTGGCACCATGCCCTATTTTAAGTACTCTACATGCGATATTTAGTTCTCACTACTGCCAAATACAGTAGTTGCTGCACTATCTCCATTTCGTAGATGAGAAATCTGATTAGTTTAGCCAAGTTGTACCTGTCATGAGCTGGCAGAACTGAGTTTGAAACAGACGCCTGACAAACCCGGGAGTTCCTCTTCATGTCTTTCTTTTCCTATTTTTTCCGTTATCCTCATAGATCCAACATTTTCACCTATGCATCATTTTTGTTTCTTATCCTTTCTTGGACTACATTTTTTTCCCTGAGGTTACATTAGAGAACTTCAGCACGGAGACCATAATAATCCTGGATTTACTATTTCATGGATCTTATACTTACTTTTACTTTTTAACAACTAAAACCTTTCAAAATCAAATTTTCCTTTGAGGTTCACACCACCTCGAAGATTTGGCGTCTTCCTCGTCATTTTCTTCCCTGCCATAATTTGGAGAGACTCCTAAGTCATGTAGGTGACTCTTCTGAGACAGCTCACAATAAAAACCAGACACACACACACAACTACATAGATCATCAGATGATTCCAACAGAACTTTATATTATGCATTTTCATCTGTGCTTCCCAAACCATGTAGCCCTCTGATTGTATATTCTGAATAAGCTCCCTCTTCCCGTCCTTTCAGTGGCCATTCCAAGCCTTCACACACCCTCATGCTCTCTGTCCCCACATGCTCTCACCTCACTGCAGGTGACTTCACTTCCATCATCCCACAAAAGGTCAGAGGTGATTATAAGCCCCTTCCTGCATTCTTGCTTCCTTACCCTGTTGACCCTGTCACCGAGGAAGCAGTGTCCAGGCTATTCAAGTGTCTGCACCTGGAATCTTTCCCCTCCAGAATCTTTATCAATGGACTGACCCAACATTCCTGTCCACTTAATTTCACTTTCCAGTGGCTCTTCTATGATAGCTTATAAATATCCTCGAGTCAGTCCCATTAAATTAAAACACCTTCATGGCTTCACATACCTCCCTAGATTTTTGCTTCAAAACTTCCTTTCCTTTCATTACCAGCTATTTTACAAAGCAGATTCCCCCATAGTCCCTACCTCAACCCCCTAAAATCCAGCATCTGACCCCACTTCTTAACAATGACCTTCAAGTGACTAAATCTGATTTCTCCTCATCCCTGACCTTCCCTGCTGCCCCTGAACTTGGTTAGGTTCCCTACCCTCAACTCTCATTGTGTGTCATTGCATTTAATACCTCCCCTCAGAGTTATCTTTTCATATGCTTATCTTACTCTCCTCCTTAAATATAAAACACCGTCAGTATCTGCTGATACTTTCTTCCAAATACTATCTCTGTCCATTGTCTCATTTTTAGTCCAGTACAATTCTGGCCTTCAGAACTCCTGATCAAAAGAAATTGATATGTTACAGGAGATTGCTTATCCTTCTACCTTTAGCATGTCCAGAATAAACTACACACCAAGGAAACTGTTCACATTGAGTGATTGAACATACCCATTTTGATTTACTTCATGTTCCCCAATTTTCTCAGGAAAGCAATGAAAATAGTGGAAAGGTGAACTAAGACAAGACCTAGTGGATTGGCAGAAGGGATGCAGAGACATCCCAGGGCAGGCAATATGAAACTTACAGTCCAGGCATTCAGGGTACCGTCAGGCTCTCAGCCTCCTTCTTACGGGAACCAAGATGTTCTGTCAGCACAAGGTACAGCACGAAGAAGACGGTACCATAATCCAAAGTTTTCCAGATCTATCAGGGACTTAAAAGAGTGACTTTTAAAAATCCCTGAAATAAAAACAAGAAAGTCCTAAAAAATATTTTTTTTGTTCTTTTTCTTCAAAAAAAATTTAAAAAGTAACTACACTATACTGTTGCTTTGATGCATTGTGAGTATAGCAAGCATATGGCGACTGAATTTGTTTGTGGTGAACAGTATGCTCATCTCCCATCAACAAAAAGCTGCAGCCAGTCTTACGAGGCAACTTCCTTTAGGACTTCGTTTTATTTGTGCTTGAAATTAGGACATAAAGACAGTGTTATAGCAGTTATAATATCCTTGTACAGTACATTTTTTTCTTAAAGTTACTTTGTTTATTATAGTTCTATCCCTAAGCAGATACAAGATCTTGGGCAAGGCACCTGGAGAAGAGGGATGCATGGAGAGTATTGAACCAGGTGATTTCTAAGGACTCTTCCACCACGAAAGCACAGTAATCCTTTGCATGCATCTCTTTTTGCAGCATTCAGGGTTAATGAGCTCTATCAGGAGACTGTGGCCTTAGAAGGAAACTGGCTCATAGCAAGATAGCAGTTGCCAACCCCCTTCCCCCCCCCCAGTACTCTCCCTGGGCAGATGACCACTCCCTATTTAAAACCCTGAATATTTACATCACTGATGAGTGCCTGTATAAGTGACACTTTTGCTAGTGACCAAATGCTAAAATTACCAAATAGATAGAGCTGGTAGAGACCCTAAGACATTATCTAGTCCAGTTATGGCCCTCAGACCCCAGTGATGGGGGTGCATCCCTGAGCCAATTTCAGTATTCCAGATGTCCCATGATAATTCTTCTACATTTGAGGACAATCTTGTAAAGTTAATCAAGCTAAATTCACAAGTTTAGATACAGAAGAGATGGTCTCATAAGACTGCTTTTTAAATAAGCTATTATGGTATAAGAGACTAGATGTAATAAATGCCCTGAATTATAAAGAGCTATTATTCTAATGATTTTTATTCTGGATTTCACATTTTTTAACGTTCTGTATTTAGAGCCAGAGATTATTTTTAAATGATTGACAAGCAATATGGTAAGATTTTTTTCTTAGGAAGAAAAAAATAACTTTAATCGTGACAAAGGAAATTGTGTTGTTGTTGGAACAACCATTTGGATATGAGAAGGAAACTCTTTATTGTATAACTAGAATGTTCAGCTACAGGTGCAGGGAATAGGAAGTTGTTCTCACAAGCAGAACTTTCACAGCACAGAGTACTAGATAGAAGGATAAACTCAGTGTTGGCCCTGTACTGACTGCTGAGATGGCTGGAATGATGTTCCACTCACTGTAGGGACCACCTTCACTGCCTGACGCTCACATGACAAAATCACAGCTGGCCGGGACTCTAGGGACCTGGAGACCAGGCTCTGACCCCATGTAAGAATGTCTTACCCCATGTCCCTGACAGATGGCCTGCCTAGCTCCTACAGAAATTCAGAACCTCAGAAAATAGCCCTGCTCACTTCTGAACATTTCAAGAGGTCAAAAGCTTTCACTGAACTTTGTATCAAAATTTCTATCGTTGGACCTTTACCTGTTGGCCCTAGTGTTGTCATACACACCAGAGACCTGAAAAATCTATTCCTTTGATAGGATAACTTTTTGTGCCATCTATTAACAAGTCTTCCCTTCTTGGGACTAAACATTCCCAACTTTTGCAATGATTTCATATTTGGCATAATTTCCAGAATCTTCACAATCTGTATTTTCCCTTGCTAACAAGTTTGCCTTTCCAAAAATTGCCATAAAGAGTAGCATCATATAGGTATAGCACTCAATCGTTTGACTAGTAAAAATGTGATGAAACTGTTCGTTCCTATTAATAGTGAACTACTACTTTTAAACTAGGTAGCTGTATTAATCAGCCTAAAAATAGAACAGATGGGCCTTTTCTATTTTTAGTCATTGTTAGTTCCCATCAACTTACGGGGGGAAAAAAAAGCAAAATCATTTATAGAGAAAATGATTCCAAGTAAAACTGATTTTTAAAACTCATGGTTTCCCCGTAAGATTTCATACATTCCACTCATACTTGCAATATAAATAATAAAATAGTTTGGCTTAAATTTAAATAGCAAGTGTACATGTGTACATGAAAAAAAGTACAAATTTTTGCTAAGGTATATTAACAAAACAAACATAAAAATGTCTTTCTGGTTAGAAATGCAAAGTATTGTAAATAGTATTGAATTTCCTAAAAATATTTATTAGATGACTGCATCTCACATAATATTACGGATGGAACTTTTTAAGGATCCTAACAGAGGGTTTCTAAAGGTCATCAATAAACATGTGGGTAGAAACAGACAGGCACTGAAAAAAAGTGAGAGTTCATATCACTAATTACTAAGACACAATGAGACTTCAGAGTAAATACTGGGATCTGTGTCTAGAGTATGCAGAAATCAGAATTCATTGCCCTGAAGCAGACCATGTATTGTATTAGAAGAAAAAAATATACATATATATATTTTTTTTTTCATCACAAATCAGTAGAAACATAGAATATTAATCCGGAAAATTTTGAACTCTTTTTCATTTCTGGTGTAATTATAAAATAGGCACAATCTTTCTAGAGAGAATTTTGGCAATATTTACCAAATCTTTTAAAAGATTCTACATTTTTATGCAGCAAATTCCTGTCTAGAATCCCTAAGAAAATAATCAGATATTTGGACCAAGGACAGTACAGTGTAAGTTACTTATATAGGGAAAAAAATGTATAAATTCTAATAATAGTGGAAAGAATAAACGTTATGTACCATATATTGAAAAGCGAACACTGGTTTCTGCAAGAAGCAACCTCCAGACACAATGCTTCAAATATAAATGAGTTTATTTTGTTTCGGTACAAACCAAATGTTTCTGACCAGTGATGGCTCTTCTCTCATTTGTGATCCAAGTACCCATGCTCCTTCCAGCTTGCGACTCTGACATTTTTAACCCAGGGCTTCCAATGAAGCTAGTCTCTTGTCTAGCAAAAGGCAAAAAAAAAGCCTTTGGAGTAACATCCATATGAGATGTTCCATGTCAGTCTTTCTGTCCACATTCTGTGTGCAGGAACCCATTCACACAGCCACCTGTGACTGCCAGGAGTCTGGGAAGGACAGCTGAGCTCCATGCGCCAGATCAAAGGAAACTTGGTGAACAACTAAGCTGCAGCACCCCAGCCTCCCTTGGGAGCTCCCAGTGGTACCTTCCTTTCCAGGCAGAGCACACCTCTACCTCTCCGCCAGGGAAACAACCAAAATGCCCATCTCAAAGTCTAGGGTCTCTAAATGAGTGGCAGTTCTCTCCGTCAGACCTGGCATGAGGTTCCTTGTGGGTCTAGTGACCTATGTACCGAAAGGACCGTTTCTTGCTTCGCAGATAGATAACTTTATGAGGGGAAGAAAAGAAAAGAAATGAAACACCATTTGGAAATACTTGAGAGAAACAGAGCAATTGCTAGTCTTTGGCAATTATGAAGTCTTCCTGAACAGACAACTGGTAGGCCCCAAGATTATTTTAAGACTTAAACAGTGAAAGATTGTTTTTATTTTGCCCAAGTTCGTACCTTTCCCTTAAGTGCCTGTGAGGCTTCTGTTCTTTTGCTTTCTAGTCAGTTCCATATATTAATTACTGCATACAAAGTTCTTTTCTAGATGCTGTACTTCTCTCTTTATTTAATTGTGGCTACCTTTGAAAAAAATCATGTGGGTCAGAAGATATCATCCTTAATCTACTCTTTGCCATGGAATGAATTTGATTTCATTCCCAGGACAGATTTGTTCAGCCTATCCTTCCCAGCCGTTCCCAGCCTTCCTTTACTATTCAGGATGCGGAAGCAGTCACTTTCCAAGCGTGTAAACCTCTCATATCTGGGTTCTCTCTGTCTCACCATCTCTGATTGTACCCCAGCCAAAACTCATTTCTATTACAATAATTTTTAGCGCTTTAAAAAAAATCAGCTTTATTGAGGTATAATTGGCATATAAAATTAAGATATTTAAAGCAGGCATCGTAGTGATTTGAGATATATATATATATACACAATTGTGAAAGGATCCCCCCAATCTTTTTAATTAACACATCCATCACCACATATGTCTTCATGTTTTATTTTGTTTTGTTTGGTGAGAAGATTTAAGTTCTACTCTCTTACCAAATTTCAGTTCTACAATACAGTGTTAACTGTAGTCACAGTATGTTACATTAACTCCTCAGAACTTATTCATTCACAGAGCATTTTAAATTTTATTTTTCTTGTGCAATTTTTCATCTCCAGGCTCTCTTCCTTAATTAATTCAGTTCCATTCTTTGTAGTTCAATGTTATGATGGTTACTGCTCTAAATTTTTATCTCTGTAGAGCTGAATCTATGGGACACATTTTTATATGTAGTATATTATCATGTTACTTGTTCTGCATTTTTTTTTGTCTTTTGGAGCCGAGAGGAAATTGAAGATAGAAAATATTTCAATATGTCCAAGTGGTTAGAGATTTTTGTTTGTTTCTAATTTCACTTCTATTTTATTATATTATACTCAACCTATTTGATTTTTATTATTTCAAATTTTAAAATATACTTATGCTTTTATTTTAGCCTATTATAAGTTCATTACTTTTACAAATGTTGTAAGAGCACTTTGCAAAGAAGGTGCATTCCCTGTTGGATATAATGCTTACTACCGGTCTTTATACAAAGATGTTTCATTCACAAGTTCTTTTTCCTTTGAATTAATATTTCAGTTACTGAGCTTCGTCTCCAAGTAATTTTTTTCAGAAATATCTAAGAATATACTATAATTGCAAGTGTTACATAATTATGTTTCCATTTCCTTCATATGTGTGTGATTTGTTCTTGGTTAAAGAATTCTTGATTAGGACCCTGTAATGGTCTTCTTACTAATGTTTAAAGAAATTTGCCATCTGAGTTGTTTGTGGAGAGATACCATTAGTTCTTGACATCCAATTTCATTTGGGCTCAGGTTGTCACTGTTTCTGTAAGATGTTATGTGGTTTGATAATGAGGCTATTCCTTAATTTATTATAGTTAAGATTAATTTTCATTGCTTTTTATCATTTCGGTGATTTCAGGCAGAAATTTACACAAAAACAACTTCATTCTCTCACCAGAGCGACATGGTGTGCTGAGTCTTTGCCTATCTAAAAATGTCTTCTTTGTTGCTTTCGGACATGAACTATTATTTAGATTAACACATATTTTGAATCACAGGATTTTTATTATTTTGTCCTTTGAGTTTCTCATTGCCCTCTGGTACCTGATTTTGCAAAATCTGAAGAGAGCCTTATTTTTTCTTTCTTTATAAGTAACTATTACTTACTGTGCTTGAGTACTTGAAGTTCAAGACTTACTCCAGGATGGTAGAGGGAAGTATATCAGCTCCAATCATCATATGGTTCCATCAAATGAGAACATTAGCCAACACTGTTGTCATCTCAGTGAAGCACTTTGATACAGTCTCTGCCCCTCCCCGCTTCTCCTCATGAAAGGAAGGCTACAAAAACTGATGGAAGCTTAGCTAGTATCCTTTGTTTCCCCTACTGGGTGGTAATATACAGATCGTCACTCACATTTGGCCATGTACCCAGCTGCTTTTCCTCTCTTTCCATAAAAGTAAAATTTGTTCTTTCTATTTCCATGCTTGGTAACCTGCCCCTTTGCAGAAAGATCTGCTGTCTCCAGCTATCTATCTATAACACACTGGTAAATTCATTTTAAGAAGAAGTTATAAAACCCCCAATGCCCTCCAAACAAGACATAACCTGATGCTATATTTGAATGTCCAACAGGCTCCTGCATCAATTTAAATTAACAAGAAATCAAGGGTAGGCAGAAAGATAACTAATAAGCTTCTACAAAACCCCCACAAAGATAAATCTTTATCTATTTTTATTAATTTTGTTTTTCTGGTTCCTAGTTTGTTCTGCAGATATGAAATTTAAATGATTTTTTTGCGATTTTTTTGAGAGGAGAAGGTGCTGGAAATATGGGTAGTTCCAAATGCAGAATTACAGGTCTTCACAGCCTCATTTCTCTTTGGTTTTCATGTGTGAGCTTGTTTGTTCCACCTGTGAAGTACTATGCCAGGTTCTGGGCTCTGTGTCACTCCTCATCACCATCTTCCCTGGTGCAGGAACAGCATTGTCCCCTCTCAGATGGAACTTACCTTTCAAAAGGAGTTCACTGGAGCCACTCTCTTGACTGCCTCTCTCTGATATTGAGGCCATCTCTTATGACAGCTTCTGCCACCAACACTCAGCCTGAGTTACGGGGCTGCCACTTGCCACGTTGATAAGCCATCCCACCTGAGGTATGAACACCACTGCTGAGATGGCTCCACCTGTTGCTGTCACCTGACTGATGGCATCTAATTAGCATGTGGGCCTCAAGTGCTTTTCCCTAGCCTCATCTCATATACTCAGTGTCTGGCTGAAATTCTTGGTGACTGTCCATTTGGCGACTTTAATGATTTTAATCGTAAATGTAAGTTTTCCCTTGTTCTATATTTCAGAGGAGAGGAGATGATAAACCACACATATCCTCATGCTCCCACCCTTCATCACAATTCTTGAATTACAAACTTTAGAAGTAGTAAATATATAGATCTCCAAGACTTTAGAAAAAGAAAAAAATAGAGTATCATGTCATCTGCGAAGAGAGACAGTTTGACTTCTTCTTTGCCGATTTGGATACTTTCTATCCCTTTTTGTCGTCTGATTGCTGTTGCGAGGACTTCTAGTACTATGTTGAATAATAATGGCGAGAGTGGGCATCCTTGTCGTGTTCCTGATCTTAAGGGAAAGGCTTCCAGCTTTTCCCCATTGAGAATGATACTTGCTGTAGGCTTTTCATAGATGGTTTTTATGAGATTGAGGAATGTACCCTCTATCCCTACACTCTGAAGGGTTTTAATCAGGAAAGGATGCTGTATTTTGTCAAATGCTTTTTCTGCATCAATTGAGAGGATCATATGGTTCCTGAGTCTTTTCTTGTTGATATGATCTATCACGCTGATCGATTTGCGAATGTGGAACCACCCTTGCATCCCAGGGATGAATCCCACTTGGTCATGATGGATAATCCTTTTAATGTACTGTTGGATCATATTAGCTAGGACCTTGTTGAGAATTTTGGCAAAGTCCATATTCATCAGGGATATCGGTCTGTAATTCTCCTTTTTGATGGGGTCTTTGCCTGGTTTGGGGATCAAGGTAATACTGGCCTCATAGAATGAGTTTGGTAGTTTTCCTTCTATTTCTATTTTTTGAAACAGCTTCAGGAGAATAGGTATTATTTCTTCTTTAATGTTTGGTAAAATTCCCCGGAGAATCCATCAGGCCCTGCACTCTTGTTTTTGGGAAGTTTTTGATCACAGCTTCAATCTCTTCATAATTAATCGGTCTGTTTAAATAATCAATTTCTTCCTGTTTCAGTCTTGGTAGTTTATAGGTTTCCAGGAAGGCATCCATTTCTTCCAGGTTGTTTAATTTATTGGCATAAAGCTGTTGATAAAAGTTTCTAATGATCCTTCCTATTTCATTGGTGTTGGTTGTGATCTCTCCCTTTTCATTCATAATTTTATTAATTTGGGTCCTTTCTCTATTCTTTTGAATAAGTCTGGCCAGTGGCTTATCAATCTTATTTATTCTTTCAAAGAACCAGCTTCTAGTTCTATTGATCTGCTCTACTGTGCTCATGGTTTCTAATTTATTGATCTCTGCTCTAATCTTGATCACCTGCCTTCTCATGCATGGGTTAGGCCTGTTCTGTTCCAGCTCCAGCTTCTTGAGGTGAGAATATAAAAACTGCATTTTAGATTTTTCTATTCTTTTGAGTGAGGCTTGGATGGCTATGTATTTTCCTCTTAGGACCATCTTTGCAGTGTCCCATAGGTTTTGGACCGATGTGTTTTCATTCTCATTCATTGGTCTCCAAAAATTGTTTAATCTGATTTTTAATTTCCTGGTTTACCCAATCATTCTTGAACAGGATGATTCTTAGTTTCCAAGTGTTGGAGTTTCTTCCAAATTTTTCCTTGTGATTGAGTTCCAGTTTCAAAGCATTGTGGTCTGATAATATGCAGGGAATAATCTCAGTCTTTTGGTATTGGTTGAGACCTGTTTTGTGACCCAATATATGGTCTATTCTGGAGAAAGTTGCATGTGCATTCAAAAAGAATGAGTATTCTGTTGTTCTGGGGTATAGTGTTTTGTATATATCTATGAGGTCCATCTGGTCCAGTATGTTATTCAAAGCTCTTGTTTCTTTGTTGATTTTCTGCTTAGGCTATCTGTATATTGCTGAGAGCGGAGTGTTGAGGTCCCTTACTATTAACGTGTTATTAAATATATGTTTCTTTATTCTGGTTAAGAGTTGGCTTGTGTATCTAGCTGCTCCCCTGTTGGGGGCATAGATATTTGTAATTGTTATATCCACTTGTTGGATCCCTTTAAGAATAATAGAGTGTCCTTCTGTATCTCTAACTACAGTCTTTAGTTTAAAATCTAATCTGTCTGATATGAGAATTGCCACCCCAGCTTTCTTTTGAGGTCCATTGGCATGAAAAAATGGTTTTTCATCCCTTCACTTTCAGTCTGGATGTATCTTTAGGTTCAGAATGAGTCTCTTGTAGACAGCAAATGGATGGGTCATGTCTTTTTATCCAATCTGCAACCCTGTGGCGTTTTATGGGAGCATTTAGGAATCAGTTGCATTTCTATACACGAACAATGAGACTGAAGAAAGAGAAATTAGGGAATTCATTCCATTTACAATAGCACCAAAAATCATAAGATATCTCGGAATTAACTTAACCAGAGAGGTAAAGGATCTATATTCTAGAAACTACAGATCACTCTTGAAAGACATTGAAGAAGACATAAAAAGATGGAAAAATATTCCATGCTCATGGATCGGAAGAATTAACATAGTTAATATGTCCATGCTACCCAGAGCAATCTACACTTTCAATGCCATCCCAATCAAAATACCAATGACATTTTTCAAAGAACTGGAACAAACAACCCTTAAATTTGTGTGGAACCAGAAAAGGCCCCGAATTGCCAAGTAATTCTTGAAAAGGAAAAACAAAGCTGGGGGCATCATGTTGCCAGATTTCAAGCTATACTACAAAGCTGTGATCACCAAGACAACATGGTACTGGCACAAAAACAGACACATAGACCAATGGAACAGAATAGAGAACCCAGAAATGGACCCTCGGCTCTTTGGGCAACTAATCTTTGACAAAGCAGGAAAAAACATCCAGTGGAAAAAAGACAGTCTCTTCAATAAATGGTGCTGGGAAAATTGGACAGCTACATGCAAAAGAATGAAACTTGACCACTCTCTCACACCATACACAAAGATAAACTCCAAATGGATGAAAGACCTCGATGTGAGACAGGAATCCATCAAAATCCTAGAGAAGAACATAGGCTGCAACCTCTTTGACATCGGCCACAGCAACTTTTTTTCATGCCACATCTCCAAAGGCAAGAGAAACAATAGAAAAAATGAATTTGTGGGACTTCATCAAGATGAAAAGCTTCTTACCCTATGATCCAGCCATTGCACTACTGGGTATTTACCCCAAAGATACAGACGTAGTGAAGAGAAGGGCCATATGCACCCCAATGTTCATAGCAGCAATGTCCACAATAGCTAAATCGTGGAAGGAGCCGAGATGCCCTTCAACAGATGACTGGATTAAGAAGTTGTGGTCCATATATACAATGGAATATTACTCAGCTATCAGAAAGAACGAGTTCTCAACATTTGCTACAACATGGACGGCACTGGAGGAGATAATGCTAAGTGAAATAAGTCAAGCAGAGAAAGACAACTATCATATGATTTCTCTCATCTATGGAACATAAGAACTAGGATGATCAGTAGGGGAAGAAAGGGATAAAGAAAGGGGGGGTAATCAGAAGGGGGAATGAAACATGAGAGACTATGGACTATGAGAAACAAACTGAGGACTTCAGAGGGGAGGGGGGTGGGGGAATGGGATAGACCGGTGATGGGTAGTAAGGAGGGCACGTATTGCATGGTGCACTGGGTGTTATACACAACTAATGAATCATTGAGCCTTACATCGGAAACCGGGGATGTACTGTATGGTGACTAACATAATATAATAAAAAATCATTAAAAAAAAAAAAAAAAAAGATGAAAAGCTTCTGCACAGCCAAGGAAACAGTCCAAAAAACTAAGAGGCAGCCCACGGAATGGGAGAAGATATTTGCAAATGACACTATAGATAAAAGACTGGTATCCAAGATCTACAAAGAACTTCTCAAACTCAATACACGAGAAACAAATAATCAAAAAATGGGCAGAAGAAATGAACAGACACTTTTCCAATGAAGACATACAAACGGCTAACAGACACATGAAAAAATGTTCAAAATCATTAGCCATCAGGGAAATTCAAATGAAAACCACATTGAGATACTACCTTATGCCAGTTAGAATGGCAAAAATTGACAAGACAAGAAACAACAAATGTTGGAGAGGATGTGGAGAAAGGGGATCCCTCTAACACTGTTGGTGGGAATGCAAGTTGGTACAACCACTTTGGAAAACAGTGTGGAGGTCCCTTAAAAAGTTAAAAATTGAGCTACCCTATGATCCAGCCATTGCACTACTGGGTATTTACCCCAAAGATACAGATGTAGTAAAGAGAAGGGCCATATGCACCCCAATGTTCATAGCAGCATTGTCCGCAATAGCTAAATCGTGGAAGGAGCCGAGATGCCCTTCAACAGATGACTGGATTAAGAAGTTGTGGTCCATATATACAATGGAATATTACTCAGCCATCAGAAAGAATGATTTCACAACATTTGCTGCAACATGGACGGGACTGGAGGAGATTGTGCTAAGTGAAATAAGTCAAGCAGAGAAAGACAATTATCATATGGTTTCACTCATTTATGGAACATAAGAAATAGGAAGATCGGTAGGAGAAGGAAGGGAAGAATGAAGGGGGGGTAAACAGAAGAGGGAATGAACCATGAGAGACTGTGGACTCTGGGAAACAAACTGAGGGCTTCAGAGAGGAGGGGGGTGTGGGATTGGGATAGGCCAGTGATGGGTATTAAGGAGGGCACATACTGCATGGTGCACTGGGTGTTATATGGAAATAATGAATCATGGAACATTACATCAAAAACTAAGGATATACTGTATGGTGACTAACATAACATAATAAAAAATTATTATTAAAAAAATAGAAAAAAGCAAGGTTTTTTTTTTTTTCCATAGCAAACACACACTCAGGGTTTCTCTGCACATATTCCAATATGGAGGAATGATTAGAAAGCTACAGGAAAGTAAACTGTGCTTTCCCACCCATTGCACAACTGAACTATTTGTGTTTCTGTAACATACGGTTCAGTTAATGAAATTACTCTATATATCAAATCCTTGGGAGGGAGGGAAGAAAGAGCAAATAGATTGCTTTATTATGAGTATTACATTTGTCTTATTTCCTTTGACAAAGAGAAGGGACATAAGATCACTTAGGCCTGGACCTTATCCTGACTTTCAAAAAGATATGGCAAACTCCTATGAATGTCTAATACTATTTATATATTGTCCTTGTGTCAAGTTTAATGTAAACTAACATTTATTTTACTAATTTTGCTAAGAGTTCTCTGCACTTGAACAGCACCCACATTGCCAATCACTATTCTGAGTACATAGTATCATACTAAGAGAGCCCACTGGTTCTCAAGACCAGAGATGCAATGAGTCATTTAATTCGAAGATATTGGATATGATCTAGATGGAATAGGTGATGCCAAAACCACTGACAGTATCTGAAATAGGCTTTTGATTAATGATTCGTGTTAACCAGTCCTAGGTATTCACAAATGGCATGTAAAAGCACAGCAAAATAGGAATAAAAGCTAACCAGATGTCACTGTTTCCAGCAACCCACTAATACATGCCTAGCATGCATTTTCCATATCTACACATGAAAGTAAATTAGCTATAATAAGCTGCTAACTGGGCATTATTTGAGGGTTGGAAGTAGTCCTACCATTTGGAAATGCAAAGATATTTAAATGAATAATACTAAATCTACTATAGCAACTCGGAGTCCAAAAGCAATTTGTATTTTGTTGTACATGTTGATGTAAAAGAAAGAACATAATGAGCTGAAATTTTTCCCCCAAAGGAACTTGACCTCCTTAGTGGGGAAAAAAAAAAGAAGAAGAAGAAGAAAGATAAAATAAAAAACAGCTGTTTGGCCTAGAGGAAGAAAAGGATTCCCCAATGACAAATTTACAATCAAGAGACAATCGGGTCCAAAGAAATGAAATAAAGACAGCCAATGGGATTGTCCCTAAATTTATATAAAATAGTTTGATTATCAAAGGACAGGAAAGAGAAATGTCTCCAAAGAACCAAACATTACAGTAACTCTCCAAAAGGAACAAAGAGGAAAGAAGAAACAAAATGTAATACTTGTATATATTGTGCATTTCTGGAACTTGATTTAAAACGGCCACAAGGTTCCCATATATCTTTAGCATATATTTAACACAGCTACAGGAAGGATGGACGGATGTGCCCCTACTCTAACCACACCACAACCTACATCTCAGGCACAGAGACATCAGATATGTCCTGTAACAAAAAATAACAACATTTCTGAGACAATAAGTAAATGGAATAAAAAACATGGATGAAAATTATAGAGCCTATTTCTTCAGCAATTAAATTAAAACCAAAGCATGCAGAGGAATTAGAATCAGAAGTGGTAGTGAAATCTGGGTTTGTATTGATCAACTCAACCCATCCAGAACCTACAAACTGATTTTCTTTTCTTCATATGAAAAAAAATTATTATTGCATACGAACGGCACCGATATTTTCAGTTCGCACTCTTTGCTCTCATATGAACAGCCTAGAATCCTAACATTGGCCATGTGCCTGTGCTGTGTTACCACACAGGTTAGTGTTAACACCAGGTGCCTCACCACCTTGTGGATATAATTTAAAATAGAATTCAGTTTTTGAAGATGACTGAAAAGCCTCACAATATAATCCCAAAACCTTTGTTTGATAAATGCATTTTATTTTAGTTTGCTTTGGTGTGAAATCTCAAAAGATAGGTTTCATTTTTTAGTCAATTGATTCAGTTCAGTTCTTCCAGTGGGGGTGGAGAGATGAAATCATCCTAGTGTGAAGATCTGATGGTACCCTAAGGATTCCACCTGCAGTCATCACTTTGTGTGGCTGCCCTCGGTTCTGGTCATTCACTTTTCCCTTCACCTGCCACAACGTGAAATGGGTATGAGCATTGTGTGTGCTTCCTTCTGGACCAAAATGACATTTTGCCAGACTGTGCTGTCAGAGGAGTAGCTTGAAGGTATATGTAAGTCAAAGGATGAAAACTTTTGAGATGATTTTCTCTTATAAAACATGAATTTTTTTTCCTTTTTTAGTTAGAAAAGAACTCCAACTTGTCGGGGCGCCTGGGTGGCACAGCGGTTAAGCATCTGCCTTCGGCTCAGGGCGTGATCCCGGCGTTATGGGATCGAGCCCCACATCAGGCTCTTCTGCTATGAGCCTGCTTCTTCCTCTCCCACTCCCCCTGCTTGTGTTCCCTCTCTCGCTGGCTGTCTCTATCTCTGTCGAATGAATAAATAAAATCTTTAAAAAAAAAAAAAAAAGAACTCCAACTTGTTAAGATTTCCTTTCGTTGTCTCTTAATGCTTTTAATAGTATACCAATTGTTTGGCGTTCCAGAAAGATATACACACATATAAAATAAAATGCCGATGTATAGGATTTTTTTGAATTGACATAATAGCAAAAATGGGGGTGTAGGTCATTAATGATAACATTTAAAAAAAAATTACTTTCAAATAGCCATGCTGTTCCCAATGGCAATAAATGATTTCTGTATGAATAATAACACGCACACAAGATGAATAATAACTGGACCATGTTTTTAAGGATATGCTTATACCAGAAAGAAAGAATAATGATGATTGCATCTCAAATCAATAGAAGAAAAGAATTGCAGATGTTATGGCTCCTAACCACAGGAGGCAGGAGCCCTGAGCAAGGAAACTCTCTGGTGGCTGGCATTGCTGAACACACTGAAACAAAGAAACACTAAAGCTGGACGAGAATTCTGGAGTGCCAGGAGAGGCAAGCACACCTCCAAATTGAAACCTCACAGAATTGTCTCCATTTGCTTTACCTGAAATTTAAATTCTGTTTGACGGAATTAGGCGGTCTTTCTGACTAAACTGGGGGTGGGGGGGTGAGAATAGCAAATGATTTTTTGAGGCAACAGAAAGGAAATTGCTTTTCTGTCACAGGACTAATCATAATATTTGTGCATAAATGTGAAAAACAGAAGAGAGCTTTCAGGGGGCTGTTACCGATGGTTCATGTAGAAGAGGTTTTATCTGTATGAGACTCTCAAAGGCAACTTTGAGCATACTCGTAAGGAAATAGCCACAAATGCAGGAGAGCCATAGAGATGCTCTTCCAGACCATGTTCTGCCAGTCACAGTGGAGGAGGAACACCTTTTGAAATATTAAAACCAGGGTGCAGCAAGGAGATTTACTAAATGCTTTTAAATACACTCAGATTTCTGTGTTTTGAAGATGGCGGTTCTAAAAGTTTCCCATGGAATTTAGGCAGCAGATATATTTGCTTAATAAACATAGGAAAATAAATGAAATCTTGAATAAATGCAGGAAAGTAAATTCGCTATAATTTGAATAAATGCAAGAATAATTCATTTTATTTCCCATGTTTATTAAGCACATATATATTGCAGATATATATGTGTATGTATACACATATGACCTCAGAACAGCATAAAATGAGCAGTGGAACATTGAGTTGATATGATTCCAGCTAAAAGTGAAAATACTTGATTTGACATTTTAGTTTTTCCCACCCTCACTCTCAATTAACACCAAATGTTCCTTATGTATTTCTTAATCCTGAAAATAGCTTACAAGGCTACCTTCTCCCCTGATTGTTTCCTTGCATATCATATAATTGCATATAATTATTACAAATCTTTAACAGATTCAAAAGGATTTCACTGTATTCTGAATTGAACTGACTTTAAGAGGAATCCAATTTGTTTTCCCTCCCTGAAGTAATGTAAGTGGATTTGATAAAGACTTAAGTATTTTGTTCTAACTGAATAAAATAGTTGTTTCTGAAAAGGCTAATATAACCTTGAGCTTTATCAATTGAATATGACATCTAAAATGAGGAAGCTAAGAATCTCTCTCTACTCCACTTAGATCATTGTTGAAATATTTGTCCACTCTGGGGACCATGCTTTCAGAAAGACATCAGTGAATTTGAGTTTTTCCAGAAAAGGGTGTTGTATTGGATAAGGAAATTCAAAATTACTCTCAAGGGGAACCATTGGTTGAGCCACCCGGATGGACCTGGTAGGCCCAACTCCATATTTCTATGAATAAATTCAAGTTAGATTATGAATAATATTCTTATGTAATGTCTGTCAAGTACATCGAAGTGAGAAGTTTCATGACTTCTCATTCAAGTTATAAGTCAAAATCCAATGACTTAATAAACTAAACTTGAATTCATAATTGAATTATATCACAGAGCTAAAATGCCCATTTTAGCCTCACTTATTTTTGGCAAGAATTATGACTTTTTTCTTCCATCTATAAAAAGCAGAATTTTGACACTCTTATTATAGAAAATTGAACTTTTTACAGGAGCTCACTTTTCTGTATTCTGTGGATGCCTAGGTTTTACAAAGCAAAATCTATTTTTAGAATATAATTAGAACTGGGTGGCTCAGTTGTTAAGCGTCTGCCTTCGGCTCAGGGCATGATCCCGGTGTTCTGGGATCGAGCCCCACATCAGGCTCCTCTGCTGGGAGCCTGCTTCTTCCTCTCCCACTTCCCCTATTTGTGTTCCCTCTCTGGCTGGCTGTCTCTCTCTCTCTCAAATGAATAAATAAAATCTTTTTTAAAAAAAGAATGTAATTAGAAGAAAGGAATTTTTTCATAAAGGTTAAAAATATTTAAATATTTCCAGCAAGGAGTAGGACATTGGAGTTGGGGTGATGATAGACTTGAGGGGTCTTATCGAGGAAAAAACAGGACTCAGATACGGTGTGTCTTGAGGAGGAAGAATGTCAACAAAGATACCTGTCCTGCGTTCTTTAAAAACTAAGGTGAAGGAACGGATGTTTTCAGAATTACAGCATTCCACCAGAACCACTTTATATATATTATATAATATATATAATATATATTATATAATATATATATTTCCTAAAGTTACACTGAGAGGACTTGCCCTTCTAGGAAAACACATTTTTTTTCTCTACACCACAGCACTTGCCATGCTTTTTCCCTGGTCAACAGAACAACAAGCCCCTTCCCATAAAAATCCACCTTTCTTCTACCTTCTTGAAGACACACTCAGCCATCTAAACAAAGCACATACTGTAATTTATTAATCCACCTTCAAATTCTTTCTGTATAAACCCACTGCTTTCTCTTCATCCTTACAATGGTTCCTTTCACTTTGGAGGGCTTCATCAGCATCTCTTTTCTTTACCCATAGTACTAGCACAATTCACAATTACTTCATTTCACTTAGTTGCCTGATTATTAGATATTTTTTCTACCTGTGTGGGTGAACTAAGTATAAAACCATTTCTGCCATATCCCTTTGATTAGGTATTTTTCTTTGGTTTCACTTTATTTTCCTCTTTTTCTTCAAAAGCTTTTATCACCACCACTAAGTAAGTAAGAGAGTGAATATTGCCTAAAAATGTTGAATGCCTGCTGGAAATAAAGATCCATATTCTATAAGGAAATATCCTGAGTTTTTACCTAAAATATTCACAGCCCTGTGCAAATATAAAATCAGCAGTAGGTAAATTTTTGTATTTGTTACACTTCTCACAGGCTGTATTTAATTTCTTCTGGGATGCCTAAATTTATTACACAGCAATTCCAAACAAAACCAAGTATTGTAAAACAACTGAATAGAACATACATCAAGGAAAAAAATTCCTTAAGTTTAAGTTAAAAAGAACAAATCAAATTGGGGATGTTTATGTGACAGATATGAATTTATTTCTTTACAAATTTCCCTCACTTACCCATGAATGCTTACCCATGATTAATAGGGTACTTTTCATTTTTTATTTCAACTCATTAGAATCTCTGAGATGGGAATTTAGGAATTACCAGTTGTCCCACATGACAACCCAATGAGGAGCTAGCATGTGTATGCTTTTGGTGGAGGTCCTAGCCAATGTCCAGTGACCTCTGCTGAGTCATGGGCCAATGAATGGCTAATCAAGTGACTTGTCAAGGCAGTATTTCTTGTCCTGAAAAACAGAAGAATGACACAATATTTTATGCTTTACCATTTCCCTGCAAGTTTTATCTTTTCCTGTCCCAGAACTGATGAGAAGTTTATTTTTTCTTCTAAAAGTAGAAAAAGAGGAAGGACTACTCCATTGAGAGATAAGAAATGTTACATTACAAAAACAGAATGAACAAAGAGATTACACAAGAGGATTGTAATGGAGGCTTTCAAAAGAACTTGACTCCAATATAGGCCAAACCCTGTTCACTGTTTCATCCCAGCTTGATTAGCAGGAGAAATCTTTCCTGTTGGTAAAACGAATTCACTCAGAACTGATTGCCTAAGGTCTCAGTGTAGCAAAAGTCTTTCTCTGGGAGCATTTGCTACTGTCTACATAAAAGCGATTTCTATCATAACTTCTTTAAAGTAAAACATATAAATTACATTTTCTTACTGAATGCATTCACCGTAAAGGCAGGACTCTGATTATTTGTATGACCTATCTTCTAATGTCACTGCAAAGGTTAGTTTCCTAAGTGTTTATAGATTTATTTCCTAAAAGCGAAAGATAGGCTTTTCAAAAATCACAGAGTAGTAAGTTTTCTATGAACTGGCAAGCTACTGCAAATGGGGAAATAACGTTCTGAAATTGTAAAACAATGCAGATATTTGGAAATATTTAAATCTATAATGAAACATGCAATATTGTCTTTTAAATGTTAGGGGAAAATGAATGAATGAATGAATGAATGAATGAATGAGTGAATCCTTTAAGAAATGGATCTTTTGGGAAATCATACAGGTGACTTTTTAGACTGCTTTTATAAAAATTGTAAATCAAACTGAGGCAAACCCTAAAAATATTGTCTTTAGTTTATTAGGGGTCATGAGTCCAATTAGAGACCAATTACCAGTTCTGGAACATTTCTGGTTGTGTCTTTAGCAGAGACATAGAATTAATTGTCCCTTCATGCATATACCACTATTTTGAAGGAACAGAACTCTCAGTTTGATCAAAGCCCAGGTCCTTGTCTTTAATATCTTTTTGTATTAGTTTTCTCTCAATTTTTCTTCTAAATAACTTAAAACATTGTATGTTTATCCCTTTTGTGAATCTTCCCATCATCCACATGGGAGAGGAATATGATAAAAGATCAGGGTGACTCATTTCACTTAACTTAATACCTTCTAGGTCCATCTGCGTTGTTCCAAATGGCAAGATCTCATCCTTTTTATGGATGCATGAGACTGTGTGTGTGCTCATCTTCTTTATCCATTCATCTATTTATAGACACTTAGATTGCTTTCATATCTTGGCTATTGTAAATAATGCTGCAGTAAACATAGGGGTGCATATATCTTTCTAATTATTGATTTTGTTTTCTTTGGGTAAATACCCATTAGGCTACTTCTATGGTTTTGATAACCATCTCTATGCTGATAATTCATAAATCTATATCTACAGCCTCAAATTTTCTCCTGAACTCCAGACTTCTACCTTAAACTGAATACAACCTAAGTATTCCACAGGCATCTCAAAATCAATTTGTCTAAATATGTACCTATTATTTTCTCCCATTAGTCTATTCTCCTATTTTAATCCTGAAACCAGAAAATATCACCAGCTTCTGCCCCATTGCTCAGTCTGATGACCCGTATCATTAACCACGCCCTACACACCCACACATTCACTTATCTTTGCTTCTACTATTACTTCTCCAATCCAGACTACAGTCCTCTTTTGCCTAAACACTTATTCTTGCCCAGTTTCCTAAATATACAGTTTCTTTCCAATCTATCATCTGCATTACAGTATAATCTTTCTAGAACTATTTTCTCAAGAGTTTAGTGTTTCAAAATCATCACATCACCCTTTGAAACATTTCAGATTCCTTGACCTGATTTTATAATGGGTTTATAATCAGAGCCCAGCTTTCCTTTGTCACTTTCTCCCTACTAAATTCCACCCCAACCTTATAGACCTTCGTCCAGTTCCTTGGAATTATCACACACCTTCCAAGTCTGCCTATCTACATTGCCCCCTGATGAAATATTTATCCTCCATTGTTCTCGCAGCTAATTCCAACTCATCCTTCAGGTTTCAACCAAGAGGTTTTCCTGCCAGAAGTCTTGCATGATCCCTAACTTGGACTTTCATATCACCATACAAACAACACCCACCCTACTAGAATTGGTTTTGTTTATCCAAATGTGGCCTAAAAGCTCAGAAAGAACAGGGAATGTGTCTGTCCTGGGCATCCCGGCAGCGCCAGCACCTGGCAGCCAGAGTCATTGGCACCAACATATTGGGGTCAAATAGATGAATTTTTTAGGGCAAAGTCCAGAATATGAGTTTTAGTCCTGACTATTACATTACTAGGTTAGTTCATTAGGTTAAGGATAAAGTACAGCAGGTGCCAACATCTGAGGCTGTTTTTAAAGATCTAGGGAACAGCTTTTCAAAATGGATTTGTATGGTTTTCAATCTCCTCTCTTAGCAACTTAGAACAGTCAGATATCAATTGGTAGAAGGCTTTTTCACACCAGAATTTAGTAAAAGCCAAACTGCTTATTAAAAATGTCTTTCATCTCATTTGTCATCATTCCCAATCTTAATAGAGATGTTACATTAAATTTTAATTAAATTTCCATTGCTTTCTGTTAATTAATGGATTGGTTTGCTATTGTTATTTCTGCCCAAACTCTTTGCTTAATAAAGATTGATTGACTCAGTCTTCCACCTTGAAATCTGGAATCAGTTTACTGGTAGTTTACTGGAACAGAGCCACAGCTGTCCTTATTCACTTGACATAAATAGCTGTGTGTGACAGTAGCTGTGTGATTTACGATGGTCTCATACTAATTTGCTAATGGAATTGGATGCGTGGATTTAACTTTCCCAAAGAAAATATGGAGTCTGATCTAAGTCAAGCCCACTATAATCTCGTATCACCAATACATATTTCAAACCATGCCTTTCACTAACATCACAATTTGGGTAAATGCTATTCAAAGCAACACACTAAAGTGAATAATTAGAAAGGCGGCTTTGTGGTGATAAGGTAATTTTAATTTCATTTTTTTCTATCTGATTATTTCATATTCATCTATAGGATGTGTGTAACTAATAATGAGCTGGTTTTCATTACTTCTTTCTTTTCATATAGACATTGATATATAGATACTGATGTGGAGGTATAGATATGGGTGTAGATATAAATAGATATAAATATGGATAGGATATCGATATAGATGATACAGATAGGTATAGATATAAATTTGAGATATATAGAGAGAGATATAGGTATAGATATACATATAATGCTGTTTTTTCTTTTTATCAATTTCTGTAAGCTGTCATAGTGTTTAGTGGTATGGTTTACTTAGGATTACTGGTATGCTTATGTGTCCCTTAGTATTAATATTGAAAAACATTGGTCCTTTAAGAATTCACTTTTTAAAATTCACTTTTAAGAATTTCACTTTTTAAAATTCACTTTTAAAATTTTTAAAATTTAAAAAGCCATAAGGAAATGGCTTAGAAGATTTCAATCCAAAACCTTATGTGAAATTTTCACTTTTAAGGCCACAGTTTCTAAAACTAATACCTTTTTTTAATTTTTTTTTTAATGTGGCCTGGGTCTTAAATTTGTAGTACTAAGGTTGTTTGGTTTTTCCTACAGAAATAGTAAGGAAAACCTGAAGTTCCTTTTTGTAATGTTCACTTACACAGAAAGAGATGCATGTATAAGTTTTAGTGACCCAGACTTTAGAACAGCTCATTAGTGCCATTTAGCATGTAATAGATATTTTGGCTAAAGAAGTTTATGGGTTTTACAAATAATTTCTTCCTCCCACACACCAAATTTAACAGTTTTATAGTCTTTTACAACTTCCACCCCCATTCATGCACCTCATCATTATACCAAGAGCCAAATTTTAATGATTTTTGTTGCCTCTAGCACCAAATACATGTTCAGAAGTGATGCACCCCAAACTCTGATTAAATGCCAAACTTTACTGATGAAAAACAGGTCCACTGAGTGAGTAATAATGATGAGTGAGATTTCATGCTGTTTTACTGCCAACAGACCATCAGAAACGGAGTTCAGTTCAAATAAAAACAGGCTTCTACCAAACAAGTCAGGATGGCTGGCAGCCTTGGTAAACATGTAAATGAACTTGATAACCCTCCCTATTTGGAGAATTCATGTAAAATACTCTCCTGCTTGCTTTATTTGGCATGCTTTAAAATGTCAAGGGATTTGCAATGGGGCCATTAGCTTCTAAACTCCTAAATTAACTAAACGTGTATTATGATAGCTGACCAGGACCTGAAGTACAATATGCAGGGAATCTTGAAGAAACCTGAGAAACACAACAGAATCTAATGTTTTACCAAAAATAATGTATAAGGTAGTTAAAATGTAGCATTATTACAGGGCACTACATAAAGAATTAGCTTCATGAAGAATTTATCTTGTTATCATTAACAAGATAAAATGATATGATCTTAATAACCATACATATTTCCTGATCGCCTAGTTTTTGCTAGACCCAGCACTATGATCTCCGCATATATGAATTCATATAACCCTTACAATATTTTCACGTAAAGAACATTATTCACATTATTTTTATTTTATTTTATTTTATTTTATTTTATTTTATATTTGATAGAGTGAGAGAGCACAAGCAGGGGGAACAGTAGAGGGAGAGGGAGAAGTAAGCACCTCACTGAGCAGGGAGCCCCATGTGGGGCTCATCCCAGGACTCTGGGATCATGACCTGAGCTGAAGGCAGACGCTTAACCATCTGAGCCACCCAGGCACCCCCATTATTCTCATTTTACAGATAGGAACCCTGAAGATCAGGGAAATTAAGTACCTCGCTCAAGCTCACACATAAGCTTTGTATTTAGATCCAGAGTTCAAATCCAGCTGTATTGGACCCAGACTTTTCTCACTACACAATAAATACCACACAGCATGCACATATACATACATACTTTATATTTCATTCATCCTTTTAAACTTAAACTGTCATATTAATTATGAGTCTTTTTAGAACCAAATCCTTACAATCTATTGTAACTGAAATAAGAAGGGGTAAAACTCGAGTGATTTATAAGCCAATTACTGAAAGATGGCCATGCTATGATGTGCACACATGTAGTTGTCCCCTTCCAGGCTGAGTTGGTTCTAGACAAAATGAGAACAAAGCTTTGAGTCTGAGCCCCTCCAAAGTTTATTTTACACACCATTCGCACCACTTACCTCCAGAAAGTGCTTGCCCTTTTTCAGTCTTACGCCTGTCAAGGTGTCCTTCTTTAGAACCCAGCTCCACTGGGTTGGACAATGGCCCAGATTTGCTGATGATTTTGTGTAGCTTTCCAACTACACATTTTATAAATCCTGTTCTCTCTACGCCATTCTCTCATGTTTTCATAGGAAGTTTCTTCTATCTATTAAAACTCAAAAGATTTCTGTTATCCCCAGTGAGAGGAAGGTCTGTTACCCTAATAAGACCTTTTCTGAGTGTTCAACCAAACTAATAATAACTGCAAACCTTTGGGTCAGGGCTTTCCTTTGCCTAAAAACTGTTCTTTTTCTCTGCTATCTAATGTATTCTGTAATTTCCAAATTTTGTCTATCCCTCTTGCTTCTAACTAGCTCTGAATAACTCTGATTCAACTTTACCTCTAACATTCACAATTTTGACCCATGAAGTGCACGTGAGCACTTACACACACACACACACACACACACACACACACACACACACACACACCCTTCTGGATGCCTTCTTGTATGAACAACCTCTTTTGCCTCCTGGATACAAAACTTAGTATGATGGCCAACCTCACACTGCCATGACTACTCAGCTCGTTCTACAATCCATTTCTGTTCAATTTCATTGCACCTCAATAGAGCAGTAAAAATCAAAGTGATATTTTTATAAAATATCAAATAATGCAAAATACTGTCATTTTATTAAAATAGCCATTCTGATTTTTTATCATTTCACAAAGATGAACAATGGTATCAAATACTGTGTCCTAGAGAAATAAATTAGTAAGGCAATTTGATTACTGGATCTTTAGTTCCAGAATAAAGGACATCTTTTAATCACTCAGTTTTAATTGTTTTATACTGTACTTTAATTATACACCTAGAAGAAATTATTTGAACGTAATCCATTCCTAAATACAAGCACTATGAACAGAATTGATCAGTATCGTTAATAAAGTAAGTGAAAGGTAATAGTGCCTACAACAAGGAGCAATTTCTAGTGGAAGAAAGTACATATTGGACATACTTGAAATACTTAAGTGAACATGCTCAAAATTGGAATTAAAAATGTATGTAAATTTTAGCTTTTAGGAGAAACTAGAAAGAACAGGAAATAAGATGAGAATAAGAACAGTAAAGAATTAATTATAAAAATGTATCAAAGTGCTATTTTGATGAAAAATAAAAAACATGGAATTGAGGTAAAAATAATTGCCAGTAGTAGAGCAAAATAAAAAGTGATAATATTAAAAAAACAAAATATTTAAAACAAATCTTTGAAACAGTTTAGAAGGTATGAAATTTTTTGCTTTCAAAAGTGCTAGGCAGCAAATAAAAATATTCTACTTCAGAAGATTCTCAGTTCAAAGAAAGAGCATGAACATAGATCCAAAACATAGAAAAATGCAAATATAATAAAGATTTTATTAGTTTTATTTCCATTGACAACAAAAAACTTACAACAAATGTGAGAATAAAAGAACCTTGGGTATAAAAGTTACTTGAGTTGAGAGTAACTTGAGTTACTTGGATGAACACGGATTAGTAAAATAAATAATTAATTATCCTTTGCTTTAAAAGAGTATTAATTTTCAATAAAATTAATTTTCAGGAATTAAAAATCTAAGACTAGAATAACATAGCTCTTCTATTTCTTCATATCTAGGTTGTCCCTGAATAGAGTAGCCAAGGACTTCAAAGGGAACCTAAGTAGAGAAATTTTAGAGGTTCTGAATTCTAAGAAACCTATCTCATTAGGAAGAAGCAATGCTGTCTTTCATCAGTCAGCATCAAGTTTTAAAAACCTGTACTGGGGTTTGTACTATAGCCTCTAGAGCAAAACCAAAGAAGTCTAAAATAGTGCCCTGACTTCGGGGGGGGGGGCTTTGTTATTGGTTAGTAACCAGACAGCACATAGGGAGGAAAATCACGCATAGTATAATAATAAGCAAGAGTAGAGATAAAAATTACATGAAACCCAAGGATAGGCTTCAAAAGTAAAATGATCAGAAAATGATTTTTTACAATTTGGGATTTGAACTTGACTTTGAAAATAGGCATACATTAAGGTAGAAAAAGATAAAAGAAAACCAAGAAAGAATAAATAAAATGTATAATGATCCAGATATAGTAACACCCATTCTCATAGGATAGTGAGGACGAGTGCCAAGTCTTCATTTCAGAAACAGTAGAAAATAAGGTGATCATAGGATAAAGATGGGTCATGAAGTTTTGAGAGGAAATAGAGCATTTTTACTATTATCACTTACAGCAGTAACCACATGTGTCCCCCATGCCCATTTTCCCTCTTCAGGGTGATGGAAGAGAACCAGATAGACCCTGTATGTGCACACAAAGGATTTCTTACACCACAGAAGAGAAAGCCCAAACTCTAAACCAGGAAGATTGTATAGGCTACCTAGTGCCCTCTACCCTCCTCTGAGAGGGAAAGAAACCTTTGCTCCCTAATGTTTTACAATTCTTTGGAACATGAACAGATAGCCCCAGGTTTTATCTGGGTTTTACGCCCTTGGAAAAGCAAGCACATTTAGAAATAAATCTCCAGCTCTCTCCAAAGTCTTCTCATTATCTACTCAGTCATCTTTTTTTTTTTTAAGACTTTATTTGAGAGAGAGACAGAGAGAGTGAGAGAGCACGAGTGGGATGAGGAGCAGAGGGAGAAGCAGACTCCCCGCTGAGCAGGGAGCCTGATACGGGGCTTGATCCCATGACTCCAGGATCATGACCTACTCAGTCATCTTTTTCTTCCTTTAATCCAGCTTCCAGTTTTCTTTGCTCAGAAATCCCTAACTGTGCAGAAACATGAGAATATGCCCTTCCTGACATCAGGCAGGTCTGAGTTTAAATCACAGATCCATAATCTACCAGCTGAATGCATTTGCACGGTGATTTAATATCTTTGAGGCTCTGTTTCCTCAACTGTAAAATAAAAATAAAACTTTAAAGGACATAACTTAAGAGTTGTGCAATGTAAAAGGGACAATGCGTGTAAAGAACTAAAAACATTGGCCGTGTGGTAAGAGTTTAAGTCATGTAAGCTACAATTATCTGTGTTTCGAATTCTAGAAAGAAGCTTCTAAATTTTCTGTAACTAAAATATAAGAGTATTTACAAGTAGAGAAGCTCGGGGTGAAAAATGGTGTTTAAGCACCGTCATTAAGAGCAAAGTCCTCGGGATAAGCCAGTCCTGGATTTGGGTTTGAATCCTGACTCTGCCATTTACTGACCTTTTAACCTTGGAGGGAAGACTTGGAGGTATCTCTCAGTCTTCGAAGATTTCTTTTTTTCATATTTAAAAGGTTGGTAGTGATATTTCACTGGCATTGCTACAAAAATTAAATAAGATAGTATACAAAAAGCATAAAACCTGGTGTATGTATTAAGCTCTCAGTATATGTTAATCCTTTTATTATTATTTTAATTGTTATTGTTATTACCATGGGATTCCTAAGGAGGTGGGTTTAGAAGTAAAATTTAGTTGAAAGGATAGCCAGTGCACTCTTGGAGTGATACAGGGGTGAGAGCCCAGAATTCGTATGGAAACAGAGGGCGCTATGGCTGTCTAGAACTGTGAGGGACATTCTGAATTTCTCTACTTGCATTTACTTCAGGAAAGAGCCTCAGTGTTTATAAAGAATGAGCTCAGTTGTGTTTTCCCAAATGCAAGTGGTCTAGGCTTAGTCATGGTAGAGGTCTGACTAGTATTCTAGTATTCTAGAGTTGAATGCTTTATAGTAATGTAGAAAATAAACCAAATAGCACACATATGACTTTTTTAAAATCACAACAGATGTCATACATTTAATGTCTTTTTTATGAATGAGTCTCAAAACCCTCACAAGTAAAGGAATTATATAAAGTGATGAAAGTGGGAGGATCATAAAAAACTCATCAAAGCTTGGGGAGAGAGGCAAGAGACAGCTTTAAGGTAGCGATGGAGAAGACAATATGGCTTATGATGATTATTGCCATTTGTTATCAAAGATAGTTTTAAAAACCATTTTTCCCAGTAGAGCATACTTTTTTTTTTTTTAATCTGTGTTAAGTACAAGCTTTGGTAAACACAGGAACCCACAAATGGGTGGTTTAAAATGGTACTTTCCCGCAAGTCTCCTGGAGAATCATTTTCTAACAGCTAGAATGCTTCTTTTGTCTTAGAGCCTTTTATTTTAAATTAAATTGAGAACAAATTGCATATTACCCCTTCATAGTATTTCTGCACTTAAGGCACCAGGAAATTCTATAATACGATTCCTTTTCAAGGAAGTTAAATAGAACCCTTATTTCAACAATCATACCAGTTTCTATACCATTTTTGAAATTGATTCTGACTTTACCAGTCTCAATCATGTTCTTCAGATTTGGATCAGTAATTCAATCCTTAATGCTATTGAAGAGTTTAAACTGGACTTTCATAAGCCCTGCCATTTGTTTGCCTTTGTTTTTATAACTGGGAGGAGAGCAATACACACACATTATACACATGTGTATTATACTATATGTTAATACCTAGTAGGGCCTTATATGTGATTTGTATATAACTTATCCTCTGGCCTCATCTTATTATTCTACTCTGTTTTCTCTGTTACTGGTTTTTTATCTTATTGTTTTACATATATATATATGTATATATTTTTTTAAGATTTTATTTATTTATTTTAGAGACAGAGAAAGAGAGAATGCACCACATGCATGCATGAGCACGGGCGGTGGGGAGGGGCAGGAAGAGGAACAAGAAGACGCTGGGCTGATCGTGGAGCCCACCAGGCTCGATCCCACAACCCTGAGCCAAAATCAAGAGTCGGCCACTTACCGACTGCACCACCCAGTTGCCCCTACATATATTTTTGGAAAGCATTTTATCTGGGACTCTAAACAAATAAGTAACAAGGACTTAACATCATTAAAAAAAAAAAAATGGTTACCTTGTTTCTCAAACACACACACACACACACATATACACACACATCTTTGCTGCGTTGTGAAATCAATAATTAGTTGCTTTGCAGATCTAAAATAGGTATAGTTCGTAATTATATAGACTGGTCATGATGTTCAAAAGAATTTACAGGTGGGGTGCCTGGATGACTCAGTTGGTTGGGCACTGGACTTTTGGTTTCAGCTTAGGTCATGATCTCAGGGTTGCAGGATTGACCCCACATTGGGCTCCATGCTCAGCAGGGAGTCTGCTTGTCCCTCTCCCTCTGCTTCTCCATCCTCCCCGCCCCACTCATGCTCTCTCTCTCTCTTCCTCTCTCAAATAAATAATTAAAATCTTTTACAAAAAAGAAGAATTTATAGATGAAGATATATCATATGCATATTATTTCATGTTCCTTTTTTTAAAAAAAGTTGTTCAGGTCACACTTTGCTCCAAAACAGGGTACAACTCTACTAGATACTAATATATAATACATACCTAAAATATATCCACTTAAAGGTAAATGGACCTTTCTAAAGATTCTATGTTTAGAAAATATTTCAGGGGTGTTTTAAACCAATAGTATTGAAAAACCAGTTTAAAAAGGATGTCCTTAAAACTATACTTAACCACTTCCTACTCATTAAAGAAAATCCTAATTTTTAATAAATAATCATTCTCTAAATGTTGACAGGGTCCGTTTAGCAATATATAGGCAAGTGCAACTGTCTGCAAACTGGGACATTTCCAGATAGATAAGGCATGTACACCCCCTCTGGAAGGGGCAAAACAACGGCACACTAAAGCTGCTGGGAAAGTTATCCCAGATGACCCGGGTGAGCCCAATATAATCACAAAGGTCTTTATAAGACCAGATTCAGAAAAGGAGATATGACATTGGATGAAGAGTTCAGAGTAAAGCATTTGCGGCTTTGAAGAGGGAAGAGGGCCATGAGCCAAGGAATGTAGGCAGCCTCTAGATGCTGGAAAAAAGCAATGAACAGATTCTCCCCTAGATCCTCTTGGAGGAATACAGCCCTGCTGAAACTTTGATATTAATCTAGTGGGATTTCTGGGTTCTAAATGGCAAGAAAATAAATCTGCATATTCTCTGAGTCACTCGGTTCGTGGTAATCTGTTAGAGCAGCAGTAGGAAAGTAATACAGCGTCCAAAATAATTGATTGATACTTGGCATTTCCACTTTCTTTCCTCCTATTCTCTCTCAGTCCCTCCTCCAACTAGTCATTCCTCCTCACCACTCCACTGAAAATGTTCTTGTAAAGGTCAGCAATGGCCTCTGCATTGCCAAAACCATTAGTCAGTATTCCTGTCTTGCCTTCTCAGCCCCTCAAGAGCATCTTACACATTTGATCACACCGTTTTGAAGCATCTTCTTTCTGTGGCTTCCAGGACACAACTGTCTCCTGGTTTCCCTCCTCCTGCCTCTCAGTCTCCTATGAAAAATCCTCCTCCTTCTATTCCAACTTCTAAACATCAGTGGGCCTCAGGGAGCAGTCTTCCAAATTCTTCTCTATCTATAACATTCTTCTTAAACATTCTCATTAATTGCCATAAATTTGAATATTATATGTAGCCTGATAAATCCTAAACAGAGAACTTCGGGTATATAACTGCCTACTTTTGATATCTCTTACATTTCTTTTAGGCTTTTCAAACCTAACATGTTTATAAGCAAATTGTCAGTTATTTTCCCCGTTCTTCAACATGTTTCTCCCATCTTCTCCATCTCAATAAAGGGCACCACATTCCCTGAGTTGCTCAAGCAAAAACTCAGGGGCATCTTTACTTCTTTCTTTCTTGTACGCTTCATATTAGAAGATCCCCTTAGCTCTTACCTTTGTGGAGGGACGATTAACTGCCACCAAAGTTTATGCTCCCTGAATGACAGGAGAAAAATAATAGGACAGAAGAAATATTTGAAAAGAAAATACCTAAGAACTTTCCAAAACTGATAAAAAAGACATAAAGACATCAATCCACAGATCCAAGAATCTCAATGAAATTCACGCAGAATAAATACAATTAAATGAACCCTGCTCAATCTGCTGAAAATCAAAGATTAAAGAAAAAAATCTTAAAAGCAGACATAGCCACAGATATACAATAAAGGAGAAAAATACATATGATGTCTAATTTCTCATTAGCATAAACTGAGGCCAGAAAACAATGAAATAACATCTTTAGAATACTAAAATTAAAAATTAACCATCAACTTCTACTCCTGTATGCAGATGAACTAGTAGAAACAAACAAAAGTACACAAAAAAGTTTTAGGGAGACATAACTCAGAAAATCATCTCTAGCAGATTTCCACTGTAAGAAATGCCAAGTTATTCAAGTTATAAATTGTCCCCTAAACCCTGGTGTAGATGCATCGAATAGATTTTGATATATAGTGCTACTGTTTTCATTTAACTCACAATATTTTCTGAATTTTCTCAAAATTTCTTCCTTGATCCATGGGTTACCTAGAAATTTGTTATTTAATATCCAAATAATTTGAGGGTCTTTAGATATGTTACTGTTATTGATTTCTAGTTTAATGATACTGTGCTCAGAGAACATACCCTGTGTGATTTCAATACTTTGATGATTCTTATTGAGAATAATTTTAGGGTCCATCATATGGTCTGATTAGGTAAATGTCCCATGGGTGTCTGAAACCAATGTGCATCTTACAGTCGTTTGGAAGAGGGTTTAATCAGTGTCAACTAGGTGGAGGTGGTTGATAGTATTATTCAAATCTTTTATATCCTAAGATTTTTTTTTTCTGGCATTCTATCAATTGCTGACAAGGGTCCAGAAATCTCCATGATCATGGATTGCTTTCTTTCTCATTTAGTTCTGCTGATGTATGTTTCATGTATCTTGAAGCTGTGTTATTACATATTTAGAGTTATTGTGACTTTTTGAGCAACCATTTTATCAATATTAAATGTTTCTTATAATACTTTTATGTTTAAAATCACCTTTTCTTGATAATTCTACAGTCACACTAGCTGTCTTCCTTACAGTATGCATTTTTCAAACTTTTGCTTTCAGTCTGTCTGAGTCTTTGTACTTCTAAACAGCACGTAGTTAGATCTTGCTTTTCTTAAGCCATTTTGACAATCTCTGCTTTTATTTGAAATTTATTTCTTTTCTATTTAATGCAATCATTGTTCTATATCAGTCTAATACACTATATTTTTTTTTCAATTTAGCCCATTTATTCTTTGTTCTTCTGTTTTTACTTTCCTTACTTCTTTTCTATGAATCAAGTATTTCTTTTTACCTTAGTATTCCATTTTATCTTTTATTTTGATATATTGTCAAAATATATTTTGATGTTTAACTCCTAGAAATTACAATATACATCTCTTGGCTATCAATCCACAACAAATAATCTCGGTACTTCACAAGCAATATAAGAACCTTACGATCACTCTATAATTTCATTTGTTCCACTCTTAACTTCTGTGTTCTTGTTAACCTATGTGAATTTTATGCCCCCAGACTCTTCTATAAATCAGAAATAAATTTCTACTTTCTTTGAAGTCATTATACATTTGGGATCTATTTGTAACCCAACCCAGTCTAGCACATTTATCAAATACAACTATCAAAATATATCCCAATTCTGACCAAACCTCACTTTCTCTGCCTCTACCACTTTGGTCTAATTCACTGTGTGGACTTCTACACTAGCTTTCTAGATGATGTCCTGCTTCCACTCCATCCATTGCCTTAGTCTATTGTTCTGATATTTTGAATCAGATCACGTCACACATATTCTCTGCCCATTACTTAAAACCCTCCAGTAGCTTTCCGTAACACTTAGAGTAGGGCCTAAATCCTCACTGTCAGGGATTAAATTAAAAACACTGAATAAGTAATACAGTAGCACCAACCAGCCCACCCCTTACTGACGGATCAATCCTGAAGGAAGAATCAGTGCATCTGCCAAGGCAAGGAGATAATAAGGGGCTCTGAGTAGCAGCTATGTACTCAATAGTGCACAAGGGTTTCATTGATTAAATGACGAGTTTGATTGTACCAGTGCAAACAGGCTGAATTTAGCATGGCTTACTAGGTCTTATATGTTCTCACCCCAGATTTCCTCTTCAGCTTCATATTCTACCCCTTTTCTTTCTCTCCCTATGCGTTGGCTATATTGGTCTTAGTAGACATTCAAAACACACATCACCTTAGAGCCTTTGTGCTCACTCTTTCCTTTACTGGGAGGTTCTCATTTTGTAAGTTCTGTGCTCAAAGTTCACCTCCTCAGAAAGAACTGTCTATAGGAACATCTCCTCACTCCCTACCCTTACCTGGCTTTATTTTTCTTCATAGCCCTTGCCAACTCCTGATATTACCTAACATCGTATTTGTTTTTGCTGCCTCTCCTGCTAAATTGTAAAGGCAGGAACATGGTATGTCTTGCGTACCAAGAAATCACTAGCACCTGTGATAGTTCCGTCTGATCACCTGAGATCACACTTCAAGAATGATCTGACGACTAACAGGTTATGCTGGTAATAGACATAATGCTCTATCAATGTAGGAGAGGGTGATTCTTTTGAGACAAAATTTTGTGCAAGTCATAGTGAGAAAGTTCAGAGTCACAAAGACTGGTTGTAAAATCAGGAACTGAGATCCAAAGCCAAGGCAGTTATGAAGAAGCTAGCTTCACAAACAAGCTGATTTTTTTTTTCAAAACTTCAACAGAAAACATTTGGAAACTCCTAGGCACTCTTCTGAAATGACCTTTTAAAAATTGTGTTGAGGATGAAGGGATAAAAGGTATTTATAATTGTTGGAGAACATAAAGTGTATTGGGTTGTGAAATAATAGATTTAGGATGAAATTTCCTATCATATGCCCAACACAGACATTTTTGTATGTGTCCTTTTAAAATTTGTTACTCTGGTATTAATTTTAGAGGAGAGTAAAACTGGGACTCAATATATTAAGTAGGAGACATTAAAACATAATATGGTGTAGCCCTGTAGATTTGCTAAACAGTTTCCCCAGCCTGCTAATATATATTCCTACTTCCCCGAGAAAGTATTATACAATTTTAAAAAGAAATGACCCCTTTACAACTCGTTAAGCATGAACTAGTAATGAAAATTAAAAAATGTATTCTCACTTGGGATACATCTTGTAGAAGGCTGCTACTATAATGATGTAAAATATTAAGTAGGCAGTATCAGTTATCAAAATAAAATTTTCCAGGGGTTTCAGGTCTTAGCCATTGTGTATCTATATGCTTAAAGCTAAACAGTTTAAGAAGATTGATCACTAGGATTAAGGGCAAAGTCGATTCACTTAAAGGTGTTGGTTTTTTCTGGTATCTCTACAAAATTTATAATCAATTTATTTGAAGGTATATACAATTTTTTAAAAGGTTACCAGAGTATTAAGCAGTATAGTTTCAAAAATAATATCAAATTTTATGCTTTTATTACCATGATTATTTGAGGAACTATGAAAGAAAAAAATGTAATATAGATAGAGCAAATTGCTTAAGTTTTTGGAAAAGTAAGCATTTCCCCCTTTGAGCAACATCTAATATTCTAAACTCGAATGGAAACATAACAAAGAGCGTCTGCAGTTTAGCTCAGGGCACAAGTAGGATGGCATGAGTTTGGGTTTGGAAACGCAGTGGCCAAGGAACATTATCCACGGAGTCCACATGGTGAACAAAAGATGGAGTGGAAGGACCTTCCAAGGAGTAGATCCCTTCCAAGGAACGCAGTCAATTTCTCACATCCCATAAGAGACACTCCACAACCACCCAGTATTTGGAAAACTATCTCCCAAAAAAATGGGAGGACGCCACCCCGAAATATCTCATCTTATTTTCTCCCAAATATTTCGATTTATTTTATTATGCAATTTTATTGCACAAACATTTATGAAAAGGAAAAGTGAAATGATGAAAAAGATATAGATACACCAAAAGCATCAAAACCTAGGTTATTCTTGATTTATCTGTTCATACATACTTCTTTGTACTTTTCTAACATTTTCCAAATGTTTTATATTAAAATGAATGTTATTTCAAACAAATGTTGTAGTTGAAGAGCCACAATACTAGGACCGTCTAATGCTTTTGGAAAAAACCTGCCATACACTTAGATTATTCTTTCACTCTCATCCGACTTGCAATTTTGAGGAAAATATCATGGAAATTTGGGGAAAAAACTCATTTTAATTATTTAAGTAAACTTTTCAAATATAAACTTATCTTCTAAGAACCTTCCTTTACTTTGACCTTTATGGCCCCTCTGGTTCATTTTCTTCAAATCTTTGAATCATATTGTTTTACTTAGTGCAGCATGTTGTGCACATTCCTGGAAATAACCGATGTACTTGTCTCATAAAACACTGTGTTTTTCTTCATGCAGGTGGCATGTACCTGTGCCAGGCATCCCTGGGGGGCCACCTTGCCTAGTTAAATGTAAATTATGTAGGTATGAGAATAGAACTGCAGGCGCCGTTGTAACAATTGATGTTAAATAATATACCGTGTCTAGAAACCAAGTGCAGGAATTTTTCATTGTTTTGGGAATAAAGTTGGCATTAGCATGGGCAGAATGTCATTAATGGAGGCCGTTAACTGGCCATGCCATCCAGGCAAAGTATATCAACAGATTGAGGATAAATTCAGAAGACTGCTATGTTTAAAGCCAGAGCTCCAGAGCACAGCTGAGAAATTAACAGATCCACAGTGGATAGTAGTTTCCTTTTGCACCTGTCCTCCTCCAGTTCATATCCTATTATGTGTAAGTAAAATAAGTTCCCTTTTGCTGCAGTTGAGTCAAAGCTCTATTGCATTTTGTTTTTATTTTTTATTTTGTTTTATTTTTTTTACAGAGGGAGAGAGAGGAAGGGGGAGGTGGTGAGGGGTAGAGGGAGAAGGAGAGAGAGAATGTCAAGCAGGCTCCATGCTCCTGGCACGGGGCCGATCCCACAACCCCGAGACCATGACCTGAGCCAACATCAAGAGTTGAACATCTAACTGACTGAGCCACCGAGGTGCCCCTATAGTGTTTTGTTCTTAAAGTTCGCCTAACTGCTCTTGCCATTCACATGCTCAGTTTTATCCTCTCCTGTCCTTGTCCTTAGAGCTTCCTGGAAGAGTCTGACAGCATCTGAGCTGCGTGTGAGATCTCCTCTTGATTGAATCAAAAAGTCATGTTACTTCTCAAACTTGTATTCGTTCTTTTTCTTAACATTTCTGCTCACTAGACTCCGCTGTTTGTTCAGTTTGGTGGTCAGCGTATTTCCCACTAGGTAATAGTAAAACCAAAGGTTATAAGGCAAGCTGAGATTTCATTTAGTTTTATAATAGCATCCTTTTGAAAGAGTAAAAAGAAAGCATGGAGAGACGTTGAAAGAGTGATAAATATATGTATCTTTTTCATTATGTGTTGGGAATTAGATCCCAGATGCAATTTGTTTTTTGTTAATGGTAAGGTAACTGAAAATGGATATTAAAATAAAGCTAGTTATACTAAATACATTACTGAGTGGTAAGAAATGTCCTTTTGTTAGAAAATCAGTTTTTCTACACAGACGTAGATTTGTTTGATGCAGTTTTTCAGTTTTCATGAACACCTGTGAGCTACAGCCATTAATGATTAGACAGCTGATGCTGGTTTCTCTACTGAGAAAGTGAGGTGACTAATTGATTAGCTTTTATACTACATTTGTGTTTTCTTTTCTTACAAATTTTTCTGCATTATCTCTAAAAGATTTCTGGTTTCTAAAATGTGAAGCTTAAAATGGATAAGCTACTGTGATTTCTTGATGTGACAAAATTTCTACTTTCTTCTCACATTTCAATGATCTGGACAAGGAGTATGTGGCTCCTTGAACAAGATATTAGGATGCTTGTTGGCCATGAAAGCAAACTGGAAAAACAGATACTAGCACAAAATTATGAGAAATTTGAATTTCAAATCACTTAAACTTCAGTGGTAATGGTACCACTAAAAAAGAAAATTATTAAGGCAAGGAGTTAAAACTGGTGTCTTATGTGTAAAACACTTTTTCTCAGTTGGAAGACTCTGAAACAAGATTTATCCTATATACTATATTATGACACATAGGATTTGGGAAAAATAATTTAATCAATTTTCTCTCAGTTCCATAGAAATTCTCTTACCTTGACCTTAATTATGAATTAACTGTGTGTATTCCATGTTTTAGTTACACACTAGACTAATAATGATCTTAAAGATCTGTCTAACTCTTTTTAAGCTTCATAAGAAGCTTTTTTCTAGAAACCTATTGCCAATGTTTAGCTTAATTTGTACTTTGGAAAATAGAGAGTGGTTTTATCCAAAGAGTCTCCCTAGATTGAAAAGGTTAAACTTCACTATTTTCTAAATCTACTTTTTCCATCCTATAAACTAAAGATAAATGTGTAAGTGCTAAGAACAGAATGTCTAGTTGTTGCTTTTTTAACATACACTGTATAGAGAGAGAAAATTTCAAAGTGCCCACATCAGTTATACAAATGACTAATCCCCCCCATTGAGAGAATGGATTAAACCAGTTTTGTATGTACACTTCAGGCAATCAGGGTAGTTACACAGAATTAAAAGAGAACCTCTCTGGGATTCATGTAAATGAAATAAACTGAACATCTGCACTGAGGTGTTTTGTGGGATAGTCACTATGAATACACCATCGTGCCCAAATGCTCGGCATCTCTAACCATGTTACTTACAAGCAGTTCCTGATGACCTGACCTGCTTTGTACCAACACAATGATTTATATGTCCCTTGAGCACTCTCCAAAGTGTCCCCCTGTACATCAAATCCTCCCTCTCACCTATTTCCATTTCAACATCTAACATATTTCCCTGAAGGCAGTATGAAACTTGGCCATGACTAATTGCTAAAACTGATATGTAGTGTTAGCAAAAAGTCATTAGCTGGTGCAAATTTGGCTGGGGATCTGCAGTGTTGGTTATAATCGACACCATGGTTCAGACATGGATTCTGTTAAGAATGAGAGGAGCCAGAAATCATCAACTGGAGTGGCTAGTCCCATAGGCAAAAAGCAGGTTGATGTGATTGATACAAAATGCCCTTCCCATTCTAGCTGTACCTATTTAGAAAGCCCTTTGTTTAATCCTGTATTGCCCAAGGCTACAGGCAGTAGGTCATGTTTAATAAGGAGCCCACTTCCAATTTGTAATGCCCTGTTTTAGAGGAAAATAGCGTCATAAAAAGAACTCTAGGCAGTAGGTCAGGAAACCTGGGACCAATCTGGGACATTTCAATCCCACAAGCTTTCATCAAGGGCTGACCATCTGAAGATGCATGTGTTCAGGAAAGCAGGCTGTGATAAGGCATGTCTTTAACTACGAGGAGCTTCCACTAGTCATTAGGAACCAATACATATTCCTTAACTTTTCAGTGCCTCTGTTTTGACAGTGGAAACAATTAGCTCTCCTGCAGCATATTTCACATATATACTGTAATGCCCATCAGACTTACAAATGAGCATAAAAGCATCTAGTCTTAAAGAGATCCCATCCCACAAGAAGAAAACCCAAGTTGGTGTCACTATGTACTTTAATCCACATTTTTTTGGCCTTAAATGTTGCTGAAGTGATGACAACTAAAATAAATGGGCCATTGGCTAATGCTTCCTGCATTTTATTTTTCTACAAATGATTTCTTGATCACTTATATTTGTTTACAGTAATTTTGTTCCTATGAAAATGTATTTTTTAAAAAAGAAAGTGTATTAGAGACCTATTATGTAAAAGAAAAGTAAGGAGAAGTGGAAGGATTCTTCGAAGGCCACAACGAAGAATCCTTACTGAGAAGTCAAGCACAGGGTAGAACACATCTAAGCAGTAATTGAAGTAGATTATTTAGGAAATAAATGTTACAAAATGAAAATAAAATTTGAGGAAACTTAGGGAAAGTGAGGGGGAAATGAGACAACAAAGAAAGGAAATCATTAATATGATGTTTTTTTCTGCTACGTCTGTTCTTCAATCCTTTTCCCCCAAGCTTCTCAGGAAGGCGCTAAACTGTGGGCAAAATGAGAGGCTGCCGCTATGGCGTGATTTAAGAAACATAAAGGAAAAAAAAAAAAACCCTACAAACCAAAAGTCTCTCTCTTCCATTGGTCTGCCACATAATCATTCCGTTGGTATCAAGTAATAATAATAATAATGAGATTAAGGAACTTTAGGGACTTTCTTAAAATACTGTTCTCCATGAGGCAGTGTACACGAAGCCATTATCAAACAGTGACGCAAGCCTGTATGAGATTGGGCAAGCAGCCTTGTGAAGAAGCTGGAGGGAAGTGGACAGCAGATTGTGACAGCAGAGAGGGACTTGGGGAGGCAGCACCTGAATGGGAAAATCTGGATGGAGTTACTCAGTAAGGGAACTAGACCATCGATAGCACCATGAGGAACCTGAGACTCTGGGCTGTAAAATGCCAGAATTGAAGAGGAATTATGAGCAGATGGATGAGGAAGCTTGTCAATATATTACTATTTCACAAAATTCCTTAAAGCCAGTCCTCCCATAAATGTTCGCTTCGGGGAAATAGCTCTGTTCTTTAAAATCTCCCATGTATGATTGTTAAACTTCCCATAAGATTCTTTTTTTAAGACCCCATTTATTTATTCATTTAGAGAGAAGGGCCGGGGAAGAGAGAATCTCAAACAGACTCCACACGGACCCCAGGCTCAATCCCACAGCCCTGAGATCATGACCTGAGCCGAAATCAAGAGTCAGACACTCAACTGACTGAGCCATCCAGGCGCCCCAACTTTCCATAAGATTTTATGCAAAAGTGTTATTCTCACTTAGCAGTTTGATTTTTCAAAGACTCCTTCATTCATTTATTCATTCATCACTCGGCAACATATTTTTACTGAGTGCCTAAGAGTAAAGGCTTTGCCGTGTTCTGAAGAAAAACGGTAAATAATAAAAAGAAGCTGCTTCCCACATGGAGTTTATGGTCTAGTGGAGACGAACCAGTAAACAGGCTAATGAAAGAGTAAACGATACGACACGGAGCTGAAACGCCCTGTGCTGGGAGACTGCGGAGGCGGAGCCGATCAGCGGGGGAAGGGACTGAGAGGCTTCCTGAGGCGGAGACATGTCAGTTTGAAGTTCTGAAAATGTATAAAAGGCAAAAAGAGAGAGAGAAAGATAGTCGAGTGTTCTGGGCAGAGAAAACAATATGTGTGGAGACCAACAACAAGAGAAAGCGCAGCACAACTGGTGAAAATAGTCATTTCGTCTGGTGTGCAGAGTTCAAGGTGTAGAGTGTTCAGAGATGACACGAGGCTGGAGGTCGGGTTCCAGAACGTGAAGAGCCTCACAAGCCATGCTAAGCAGTGGGTTTGGACTTTAGAGAGAACTGGGGAGCCAGTGAGGGAGAATTGGGTGCAGCAGGATATGGAGACAGGCTGATATATAACAAGAACTCAATAAATAACCACTAGAATTAATGCAATTATGAGCAAAAGAAAAATGATACAAGCGAAAGAAGTCCATCTTGGAGAAGGTAAGTAGACAGGTGAAGCTACCTTAAGAGAAGCTACTTCTATTTAAATTGAGGGAGTAAAAGAAAATAAGAAAATAGAATGAGAGTGATAGGCTTAAAGGTGGTAGGTGTGTGTATGTGTGTGTGTGCGCGCGCATGTGCGCGCTACCATCAATAGGAAAGAGTTCAACATGCTTATGGGCTGAAAATAAGGCTTCAGAATGACAATCAGGAGAGGAGAAAGGGGACACACTTGAACGGGACAAAGAAAATTTCTTTCTCTGAGATTTGAAGAAAATAGTAGGATTGGTGAGGTTACAAGTATTACGGGAGGAGGGGCTAGGCGACGGGAGTGTGCACTTTGATGACTTCTATTTTCTTTAGGAAGTAAAAGACAAAAGTCACTGATTAAAAGTAAAAGGCCTGGAGCAACACAGATTGAGGAAAGGGGTAGGATTTGCAGTATCTGCTTCAGAGAAACAAAGTTGATTAGAACGGGGAGGAAAAGTATTGCCAAGGAGAATATGGGTTCAATTAGGGTTGGAAACCAATTTCTAACTGTTGATCCTCTCAGGAAAGGACAGATCTTGAAGACACCAACTTTTTTGAGACTATCCATAGGGGGAGTTCATAAAACATAGAACGGGGGCCAAGCTAGGGTATTCAAAATATTGGATAATCAGTTTAAACATAACAACTCTTGGAGATTAGCTTGAAGCTAGCAGATGAAGCTGGTAAACATAAGCCGAGATGCCAAAACTGGAAACAGGGCAAACACAGATGGAATGAGGAGGCAAAGGGTCATAGCCTGAGCCATACAGGAGAGAACAAAGCCTGTGGGCAGCAGAGGCTTGATTCAGGAGAATGCATTTTGTAAACACGGTTATTTGGCTGCTACATTCATTTTGCCTGTGGTTAGGTGAGTTCCAGCTGAGTCCAGACAGGACATTTACAAGGGTATGCATGGATTCAGGGTACACGATTTTTCTCTAGCAATCTCCATGGCCCTGGAGTAGGAACAAAGAAATCAAAGAGATGCAATAACTCGAGATTTCATATTAGCTGAACAGGAATGTTGGAAAATCAACTAACACAATGATCCAGACAAGACTTTTTTTTTAAAAAAAGTAGTGTTGGCAAAAGTTTGCTGATAGACCAAAGAATAGGGGACTGAATGGCTGTGGACAAGTGAAAGAAAGGGACTGAAAAGGGTGGTTATATCTCCTGAAAAGGCAACGCTGTGTCCCAAAACAGTTTTTCAAATCAATTCTGGAAATGAGTAACATGTAACCTGCAACTAAAGTTTCTGCTGTACATGAACACTTCGGAAAATGAAGAAGATGGAAAAAGAGAATATGATGCTTCTTCCCATATTTTCCAGTTCATCAAAAAAGAAAAGAATGTCAATGCTAAGTGAAATAAGTCAATCAGAGGAAAGAAAGTTACCATATGATCTCACTCATTATGTGGAATTTAAGAAACAAAACAGAGGATCCTAGGGAAAAGGAAATCAGAGAGGGAGACAAACCATAAGAGGCTCTTAATCATAGGAAACAAACTGAGGGTTGCTGGAGGGGAGGAAGGTGGGGGGGGGGTTGGGGTACCTGGGTGTTGGACGTTAAGGAGGGCAAGAGATGTAATGAGCACTGAGTATTACATAAGACTGATGAATCACTGAACTCTCCCTCTGTAACTAATAATATACTATATGTTAATTAATTGATTTTAAATTTTTTAAAAAAGAAAGAAAAGAATGTCAGGCTATGAAAAAGATCAAATTATGTGTATTTTCAGTGAGCATCCAGAAGAGTATGTTTAGGGCAGAAAGTGAGAACTTTTCACAAATAAAACAGAGACATCTCAATTTAGGTCCTTCAACATGAATGGTTGTCCTTTGTCACTAACCCTTGAGGTACTATAGACCTGAGATGCAAATCAGAAACTAACATTTTCACGGTACTTTGCTGTCCACAACTCAATTTGCCTTCTACTATGTTCGGTGACCCTCAGGGAGAAACAATGTTGCCTCCTTCCCCATTATATAGAAGTAGAAACTAACACTAAGCAGATCCCTTAAGCAGAAGTTCTTCTGGCTTTAAAGCCCAAATTTCTTCCCTAATGCCACACATTATGAGCAAGACAAGCTTTACATCTCTGTATCAAAATGGAGAAAAACAGAGATTTCCTGTCAGGCAGAAACATCAGCTGCTAACTTCAGACCCCGTATGAATAAGTGGTAAGAATAATACTTTTGGTTTCCTGGTGTCATGCATGAATAAATCTATAGTATTTAATAAGTTATGAAACTACATTGCTATTATGAGGAAATGTTATCTCTTTTATCACTCAATACTTTGTGTAAGCATAAATCTATAGGCTTGGCAGAATTCATAATGACCCTATGTGCCCACGACTAAGGCTCAATTGCTGTTTATTACTTATAAGAGATTCCTTGCTGGTTTTCTATTACATCATTTAAAATATTGATCTTATGTTATTACCCGTATGATCATGAATCAAGTTCTGTGTGTTTACCTGCTGCCGCTGAAGACACTGACCTAACAGTATCATAATATGGAATTTAAAGTAGTACAACTCCCTAAGGAAATTTGCTGAAACCAGTTGGACCTACTTTGAATTATTTGTTTGGTTAATTATCAATGGCTCCAAAAGGGGCCACTGTAAAAGCTTTCTGAGTAAATTGCTTTCAAAGCCTTGGGCAGTTTGGAGACATTATGCTGCTCTTACACTCCACACAAGGTTCTCTTTGTTTATTGCCCTGTACGTTACACGTATCCTTGTACTTTTCACTAATGGTTTGTCTGCAGCGCTGCTTCATGATCAGACTGCCCTGATAACTTGGTCTAGTCCTCTCAGAAGGGGTTTGAATTGGAATGCAAGATCGTTACCATCATAATAAACATACCCATCAGGTCACTATGGATGAAGAAGTTAAACGTGCGAGTCTCCAAGTCCTTATTACTCAATATCTTTCTTCAGGCTTCCAGGGCCAAACTGACATTACCACATCATATGGCTGTTGCGTCCCTTATTATCTTATTATCTTCTCTTAATATCCGCAGCAATTAAGATCTTATCCAGTGTGTCTGGAGGAAAGGTGACCTGGATGAGACTTCCCGAAGATGTTATCTGATGCAGGCAGTGAAGCTCTGATGAAAACATAACATTGACGGAAAGATACTGTCTTTGTTCCAAGAGGAAAATGGACTGTTTGGATTTTTATTTCTTGTTTTTAACGTATGTGAGGTGATTTGCACTGTGTCAGCTCATCTAGTTAGAACTATAATTTTCAGAGCTCCTTTCCAAATTCTGAGTTCCTGCGAACCACGAGAGCTCTTTGGGGTGATAGCTGAAAAGTGGAAAGAAGCAGCGGCCGTAGCCTTTTACAGTGCAGAGGCCGGTGCGAGCCGTGGGGTGTTATTGCACCGGGGGTGTGCTGTTTTGGCTCTGCTGGCTCACCCTAAGTGGACCTCAGCCAGCCTGCAGCAATTCCAGTAAACCACCAGCTCTCCTCCTTCGGCTTCCCCCAGTCCCAGCGGTGTCTACAGCTCCTGTGGCAACAGGAGCACTCGCTCTTCTGGCTCACGTTGGGTTTCCTCCAGTTTCTCTGACTTTGGGGCCAGCTGCCAGAGTTGGGCTCCATGATGAAGGACACCAGTCTCACGCTCAAGTCACCAGCGGCGTTGATGTTGACCCTTGGTGGTGGCAAGAGACCTATACACGTTCCAGCTTCCCTCGTGGGCACAAATTTGTCCTGTCCCTCACCAACGTCACTATCTTTCCTCCCCAGTGGCCTCCCCTGCTGACCTCAGGCTCAGCACCCAGTGTAGAAAAACAGCTTATATAAACTGTTCAACTAGTTCCTACAAATGCGTAAGGTCAAATCCCTGTGATAGACCCCCGAGTTTTTATTACTCCTAATGGCTTCTCTTTCTCCAATCCAAACTTAACTAATAACATTTGCACATCTGTTATACTCAGGGGGATAATATCTACCAAAATATGCTTCAACAACATATCTCATGTAACCCACTAAAATTTGGAGTGCTAAAGGAGAAAATCCCACATTTATTGTTTTAGATTGCTATTTCAAAGCTTCTTTCCTTTTATGTAATTTTATTTTTGAAACAGTTTTCCATGGGTAAGCTACAAATAATATGAAACTATTGGAAACTTAAGAGTACCTCCAATAGACCATTCTAAAAGCCACATTCATGCAAAAATTAATTCAGTAGTAAGAGAACAATGTTCTTAATTAAGACATGGGTGAGTTTTGTAATCCAAACCATTGAAAAAAAATGTCTAATTCTGACCTCATAAAAAATCAATTCTTCTTATATTGGGGAAAATAAGAGAACTCATTAAAGTCATTCCAAGGACTGGGAGACTATTTAAGTTGTCAGAGAAATATCTTATAGTGAAGACACTTCCTGTAGGTAAAGTGAAACCAGCAACAGAGCTAAAAAATTATTTATGAATATGAATGTTCTCTCCAATACATTTCCCCATACAAGCTATTAATTTAATTTATATCACATAATTTTTTAACACAAAGAAAGTTAGTTCTATTTAATGTCTGGGTTAAAATTTTAGATTAATGGACAGGCTCGCACAGGTACCCCAGTGACCACAATATAAGCAGAGTTCAAAGGACAATGGCCTTTGTAAAAGGATAGGATTATTTCAGTAGAGGGATGAAGAAACATGTTTTAGAAGAGGCGGCTACTCTTGAAAGGTAAATGAAGTTTCAAAATGTAAAAATAGAACTACAGATACTGGCAACAAAAGGAGAAAGGCACTGAAGTGCAAAAACTCCGAGTCTGTTTAAAAAAAAGCATGAAGGCATCTCAAGTATAGTATATACATATAGGGGAGCAGTAAGAGGTAAATCTGGGAAGTAGGTTGCAGCATATTATGGACTAGAGAGCCCTGAATGCCAAACTAAATAGGGTTGTTTTTTGTTGTGTGTTGTTGGGTTTTTTTTTGTTTGTTTTGTTTTGTTTTTTACCTTATTTTATTGGAATAAGTATCCCAAGAAAGCACCTCCTAAGAGAGCATTCTGGAGACAACTACTGACTTGGAAGTTTTATCTAGCAATAGTGTGTGGGTTGAAGCAGATGGTGTGAAGCTAAGAGTTGTGGGGACCACTTCAAAGAAAACATGATGGAGCAAAAATACTGAGGACCTGGAAATTCACCCTAAGTATGAAGTGCAACTGTTTTATTATAAAAGTGGGGGAGGTTAGAAGGAAGAACAAATGAAGTTTTAGGGACATGTTCATATTAATTTCCTAAAATAGAAAGTAAGGTCATTTTTGAGAAGAAGGATTTTGAGGTTACAAGAATTTGATTACTTGTTTTTATGCAAGGATAGCTGACAGGTGATGTTACATTAGTTTCAGGTGTACAACACAATGATTTGACAAGTCCGTACATTCTGTGCTCACCATGAGGGCAGCTACCATCTGTCATCATACGAAACTATTACAATACCATTCACTATGCTGTGCCCTTTATCCCCAGGACTTATTCATTCCACAACTGGAAACCTGTATCTCCCACTTCCCTTCACCCGTTTTGACCAAGCCCTACCCTGTGCCCTCTGGCAACCATCTGTTTATTCTCTGTATTTATGCATCTGTTTCTACTTAATTGTTTATTTCATTTGTTTTGTTTCTGGATTCCACGTATAAGTGAAATCATATGGTTTTTGTCTTTGTCTGACTTATTTCACTCAGCATCCTTCTCTCTAGGTTCATCCATGTTGTCACAAATGGCAAGATTTTGAGGTTACAACTTAAGGAAAGTAGAAAAGGTTGATGAATCAGTGTCTATGGTGGCATTTGTCCATCACCCTTGTAGTTCCAGTAACTGTCCTGTCTGCTCTGCCTGGTCCATATTGTTCCCACTGGAACTGCCCAGTGATGCTATCACAAAATGCCTCCTTGGCTACAGCTGATTGACCCAGATCTGGGCACCAGACTCAAGTATAACCAATCACAGCATCCATCTAGAATGTCTGGAACTGAGCCACAAAAGTCAATGACTTTCTAGAAATCTGGGTTTTATGACAGAAACCAGAATGCCATGTCCTACCGGGCCCTTCATTGTGTTTCCCATATGTTTCCTACCATACAGAGCAGATGTGATCTGTGCAAAAAAAAAAAAAAAAAAAAAAAAAAAAAATTTAAATGGTATAATAAAGAAGATAATAAACACAGGATGGAGAGAGATGGAATGTAATCCTCTGATTCCAGGTGTTACTGAGGACCTGTCCTATTCCCATCCTTTTATTCTCTGAGACAACCCAGAAAGATTTTAACAAATTCCTCTGATTGTTTCAGCTAGTTCAAGCTGTTTTTCTGACACTTGCAATAAGAAGGTTGTAAGTAATAAAAATTGTTCAGTGGAGGAGTAGCAATAGAGCTGACTAGGGAGACATTTAAACATTACCAGACACTGTCAAGTCACAGGACCCAAAAGAAGTTGGGGAAGACAGATGGTAACAGTGTTCATTTCCTTGGTGAGCACGTTTCTGCTGAAGCATTCTGTAGCCCGGGGATAGGTGAGGAGAAGGTACGCCATTGAATTGATCAAAGTTTGTGATTTTAATTGTAAAGGAACTCATTGGAAGAGCAACACGACACAAGGTTAGTGATATTGACAAATGTGATTAAAGCTCAGGGTAAAGTGTCTCTCAAAGAGAATAATGAAATCCATTAGCGATATCTGTCCTGACCAGAGGAAGAGGAGGCACCAGCATGATTTTTAATGCATTCCTTATCTCCTCTTCAGGATCTAAATTTATACTCCATGACTCTTTTAGCAAAATCAAATGAATGTAACTGCCCAACTCAAGATTACAGTAAAGAAACTGATCCAAAATCACTGAGCAAAACTAAGAGTTTTCTCGTTTATTTTTGTTTGTTTGTTTGTTTGTTTGTTTGTTTAAAACAAAACAAAACAGATGTCCAGGAAACAAAACCAGGTGGCATATCTTAGAGATAAGATACTGTAAGAAATAGTCACACAAAGAAATGAAAAGTCTGCCCTTATGACATGTGAATTAAAAAACAGGCTGAAAAGAGAATTATGTACATACTGTGTACAATTTACATATTATAAAATAAAATAGTAACTGAAAATACCAAAATTCTGTAGTTTCCATTTCCTGTGTTTTCTGTTCTGGAAGATTTTGATGTGGGAACAGTTACTGTTGGTGTCCCACTCAGATCCTCTCACACTTATCATTTCAATACCTGCGGTCTGTACTTCCAGCAGCCTACACCTGCGTCTTGTTGCCTATATATTTTATCTGGCTACCAAAGCCACTGTGGCCTAAGATTTAACACCCCCTACGAGCATCCCTCAACCAATGACAGGAGGGAGTTTGGTGTGTAACTATTCCAGCTTGCTCTCCCCACCTGGTGGTAACTCTAAAATACGCCCAGATTTTCTCATTAAAGCAAAATGTGGTCATGGCCAGTAATAACCTGCTTGCTAATGAACTTGTTATTGGCTGCCTTTCCTTCCGTCTTTCACTTTCCTTCTCTCTACTGACATTTCCAGAAATGTTCTCTCAAATAAGTAATTTGAACTTGAATACTTGTTTCAGGATTTGCTTCTGGGGTTATGCAAACTACCAAAAAATTCAGGGTAGAGTCAGGAAAATAGTGTTGAATCATCATTCTGGGACCTCTTTTCTGAAAGTTCAAGATTTGAAGAGTTTTATTCTCTGGGCTAAGAGAAGTGTCAGTTCTTTAATTTTAGGTAGTTAAAAGGTATGTAAGATCTTTGCAATATCAAGGCTTATACAAAATTGAACAGGATATGAGAAGAGGGTTAATATTTTATTAAGAAAGGCTTTTCTTAAATCTGTAAATGCAGGTTCCTAATCATTGCAATGAAACTACCTATAAAGTGAAAAGCTGTTTTGGTATGTTGAGCCTAAAATATTGTATAAACAATATACAATATCATAACTTTGGATTATACAGTTGACTCTTGAACATGGGCTTGAACTTCATGGGTCCACTTATGCACCCATTTTTTTTTTTTTTCTCGATTAAAACAGTACAGTATAGGTAATGTACTTTCTCTTATGGTTTATCTTAGTAACATTTTTTCTTTAATTTACTTTAATAATATAGTATATAATTCATATAACATTAAAAATATGTGTTAGGGATGCCTGAGTGGCTCAGTCAGTTAAGCATCTGCCTTCAGCTCAGGTCATGATCCTGGAGTCCTGGGATCAAGCCCCGTACTGGGCTCCCTGCTCAGCGGGGAGTCTGTTTCTCCCTCTCCCTCTCCCCCTTCCTGCCGCTCATTCTCTCTCTCTGTCTCAAATAAATAAATAAAATCTTTTTAAAAAATACATGTTAATTGACTGTTGATGTTATCGTTAAGGTTCCAGTCAACGGCAGGCTATTAGTAGTTAAGTATTTGAGGAGTCCAAAGTTACACCCAATTTTCAACTGGGTGGGGGTTGGCATCCCTAACCCCCCACATTGTTCAAGGGTTGACTGTATTAACTTGTAACAATTCAGGAAGTAGCTAAGAAAACGTACAAATGTAAGTTGCTACAATAACTCCCACAATTGGTTTCACACAATTGAAATGTAATTTCACACTCATAGTATCCAATGCAAGTGTTCCAGGTCTAGGCTAGCAGGAGAGCCTTTTCCACATAGCCAGGAACTCAGCATTTACTTACTTCTACCTAAGTTACTCCAGGGGTCTTCCCCAATCCAGCTAGCCAGAAATGGAACAGGACAGAAGAAAATGAATCCTGGGAGAGATTTATGGGGCTGGCCTAGAGAAATACTTTATTTCTCTCCTTCCATTGACTATGTCTCAGTCACATGACTGCAAGAAGGGGTGGAGCAAAGAAGCGTTCCCACTGGGAAAATGGGCAGATATTTCCCAATGACAACTCTGCACCTGGAAGAGTGAGTACTTATTGTTGGCGAATAGCCATCTCTTCCACAACAAATATTTATTTTCCTTATGCTAAATAAATATGCTAAATAAAGTAATAATATAAACAAATTACAACTGAATGTTAAGTCAAACCATTTTCAAGAATTAGGGGGAAATGTATGAATATATCAAAAATTCACGTTCTTATTAAAATAATCCTTACCTAGTTATTAAAATTTCTCTCCTTAAAATTTATGCCAAAAGCTTACCTGAGTATTCAAAACAATAAAAATATTTCTTAAATTTTCAAAAAAAAAAATCTTGTTTGAGAGTTCAGTCTCTGTAATGGAAAGTGCTAATATTTTAGTCACTTTAAAAAAATAACCCGTAATTGAAATATTTCATTTCTTTATATTGGTCTTCTCCTATACCACTTACTTAAAACTCAGGTAACTATGTATAATGAAATCTAAGAAACTCTTACATCATTTCTGTCACATATTTGTATTTTCTTCCTGGGAAGATATTAAGAGCATTTTAGAGCTGTCCCCCTTTTTTTTTTCTGAATAAAACTGTATTTATTTTCTCTGACCCAACAACATAAATGCAAGGAGGCAGAGATTATAGAAAATTTGAGGATCAAAATTTGGAGTCAGATAAGTATATAGTCACTCTAGCAGAATTTGGAATAAATGGTTTACAGAACCAATATTTCTGTTATGAAGTTCACTGCTATTTCCTGAGTAACAAGCTGGCCTCTTAATTATTTATTTAGCAACAAGCATTTGCATTAACACATTCATTACAATCATCCACATGTGGTCTGTTAAAAGAGAAAACTATGTACAAAATATATCTTCTCATTTCTTTAAACAAAATCCAACATTTGCACTGTGAACTAATTCAGAAAATATACTAACTTTATTTGATATAGTGGGGTCAAGCTGCATACCTAGGTGATGCTAAGACATCATGTTGTATAGATTTGAAGAAAAGAAAACAGCTATAACACTATATTCCTGACCGATATTACAACACTTGATAATGGAACTGTTGACTTCTGATCACTAACACTGAATACTTATGAAATATGCACCAGTTGTTTTAAGTGCTTTTTATTCTGTCTCATACTATTATTATCCCAAATTTATAGGTGAGGAAGCTGAGATTTAAAAAGTGAAGCATCTTGCCCAAGGTCACAACAAGAGGAAGCAGGAGAGCTGAGATGTGAACACCGTTCTACTTGGCTAACTTCTGTGCTCTTACCTGTGATGCTCTGTGACCTTCACCAAAGGTACAGCACTGTTTCTTACTCAATGATAAGACAGGCTTAAAAACAGAACCAGTCTAGGGCCATACAACCCTGAACGCGCCCGATCTCGTCTAAAAACAGAACCAATTTAATGAAAATGAGCCCAGACTAACAAAAAAAAGGGGGGGGGAGAAGATAACAAAAGAAAATTAGGCACTCCCATATCAGTAATCCTACTTGATTGTTAACATGACAACTCTTGGAGGTGAAGAACATTTTCCCTTTTAAGTGAGACAGCTAAGACCTAAACAAGTTGAATGGTGTGTCCGGCAATATCACACAGCAAGGAAGATGCAGAGCCAAGACTCAGACCGAGGCCTTTTGACTTTGTGTCACTACACGTTCTGCTGCACTACAGAGCCTTGTCGAACACATGGTCTTCCCATCGAATATTTTCTTTCATTTCTTAGCACATAAATTTACCTACACTTCAAATCTTGCGATATATTAAATATGGTTTTTTCATTTCCTTCTGAAACAAATCAACCAATCAAATTCGGCATTATTTTGCCAACAATGAATGGAGAGGTTAGTCAAAATCCAAGTCTACATCTCTGGAGTGATGTTTTCTATCAATATGATCAACAAAAAGGGAGATGGGGAGGGGAGCACGCACGACTCTGGAGGTTCATTTCTCCTGGTCTGATATATAACAGAAACTGGCAGCCTGTTTCAAAAGGACAAGAATAAGAATAAGAAAAGTGAAACCTTGAACAGGAAGTAAATGCAGTGATTGCAAAAACAGTAATAAGGCTGGAGTTATGTAACTGGCCCTGAAAGTACTATATGTATGCATGCTTCAAGAAAAAACATCACTCAGAATGTAATTTGGGGCAGATTATGAGGAGACCAAGCATTCTAATAGTGTGAAAGTCTGAGGAAAGAGTAGGGATGTGGTATGAATTGTCCAATAGCAACAAGAAAAATATCAAGAATTATATTATTTGGGATGGGAGAATGGGTGGCGAAGAATCTGCCACTAGGAGAAGAATTTTCAGAAGATGCAGCTCCCCAAATGGCAGGAAACCGGGGCAAAATGAAAACACTTCTTTAACTGATTGGGAAAGCGTCCTTAAAAGCTGAGAGTAAACGTGATCATTGCAAGGAAACTTGCAAGAGAACTAACAAGTAAAAACTTAGATGCACTCAATTTTGACAAGAGTTATGAAAAATCACAATACAGGAAATAATAACACCAAAAAAAGTGAATGAAATAGAAGGGTAATTTTTAGAGACTTTTACTTTTAGTCTGACATTCCAATTTGAAATTAGACGTTTAAAAGAAAAGAATTTTATAGAGAAGTATTGTTAAAAAGGTATAACTGTATAATACAAACACATTTTTATCTTCATAGCTACATCATTATTTAGTGTTATACCCAAACGTAGAGTAATGGACTCCAATGATGACAAAAGAGAGAAAAGTCAGATAACAAGAATGAAGACTCCCTTTTTAAGGCTGCATACTGCATTTCCTATCAATGTGCAAACATAAAACTTGTAAAAATGTATCTCAGGTAATACTTGCTTTGTCATTTTTCCAGACAATTGGGCAACAGAAATGTCATTTGATCCATGCTTAAGTTCTTGAGAGAACCAGAAACATAATGGGCTCCAAAACACCTTGAACTGCTGGCATCGTGAACACTTCCTGCCTAATTCTGTTGGACAACAGAGACAAAGTAAGCCCTGTAATTACATCCCAGCCTGATCTATGCTTGCAGTCATGTAATTAATACTTCCTCTGTAAAGCAATGGAATAATTTAAAGAGCAGATATTTTTCAACCATGGTCTGAAAAAAAAAAAACTCTAAGAGGAGAATACATGTGCATTTTAGCTATGTACAGACACTTCTGGGATTCCATTTGCGAAGAGAAATTGTAACTAGATTCTCAGAGCTTTCGTTGTACCAAGAGATGGAAATGATACTTCCTTCCTGCTAACAGCAATAGTGGGGGGTAGAAGAAAGGGGGACTGGAGCCTACATTTATTCCATGAGGGTTTATGAAAATGGTAAACATAATCTCAGTTCCTGGCTACCTGAGCCAGCTCGTGTGGTGCCAACCACAGTCACAGAGCCTCGGCCAGAAAATCGCTGCAGAAATCTGGCTCCGGAGGTTAGACTTTAACTTACATGGTGGAAATAAGACACTACACTCCAGCAAATCTATACTGACTTCCCAAAGCCAGGCATGGTTTCCAGTGTCCATTTGTAGGGAGGCATTTACAATCATGAATGTAGATCCCACAAATTCGGAGACACGTACACAAAAGTAGAGGACAGAAAGAATGAGAATGTAAACTAACAACATTCTCAACAATTGTTCCAATTTTAAATACATTGACATTGTTTTCTTTTAAATGATTTGCATATATGCCCAGTAAAAAATTTATATTTTCAAAGTTCCTCTCCATCCCTAAATAAATCCAAAACAAACTTCATCTTTATCTACTTCTTTTCAACTATTTCTGTTTAATATTAAAATACACAGAGTGGCTTCCTAAAACACTCTCCTGCCCTTACTCCTCACATCACTAATTAACCTTATTCTCCACAAAAATGCCATCTCCAAAAAGAGATCTCTCCTATAATTCTTCTGCTTCTCCGTTACATTACCCTGTCTACGTCCTATACAGTACCCCCCCCCCAGTCTCTGAACATTTTGTTTATTGATTTGTCTGCATTTGAAATATGAAGGATGAAATAGAATTCTGAATATGAAACAAGGAAACAGCTACCATGTTTCTCTTAGTCTGCTTGGGCTTCCATAATAAAAATACCACAGACTGGGTGACTTACACTGCAGACATTTATTTCTTCACAGTTTTTAAGGCTGAATCCAAGATTCTGTTTCTGGTGTGAATTCTCTTCCTGGCTTGCCACGTTCTGGGCTATGTTCTCACAGGTGCAAAAAGAGATCTCTCTCTCTTCTCTCTCTCTCTCTCTCTATTCCTCTTTTTATAAAATCACTAATCCCATCAGGGGGACCCTACCCTCATGACCTAATCCAGTCTTAATTTCCTTCTAACTACCTTCACACTGGCGGTTAGGGCTTCAAGTGTGCACTTTGAGGCAGCCTCAAACGTCAGCTTGTAATGGTAGAATTCCAGATTTGGGGTCACCTCAACACAGCAGAAACAATAGCAAAAACAAATTGCTTGATTATTTGACTAGATTACCCTATAACTCACATAAAGATAATCTGTTCTGTTCCAGCAGAAAAATATAGTTCCCAACTATATTTTCATTTCCAGAGCAACTTGACTTAATGCATCTTTACTCTGGTGGCTTGATTGGTTCCATTTTATATTCAGAAACTCAACTGATTGGCTCATAAATTATAGAGGCTCTTAATTCTAATTTAAGAATTATGCCAAGAAAAACATGAAATTTTAAAGATAATATATGACTCTACATGAATATTTAAAGGCAATAAGCCAGATTTACATTCTGTGAAACACAAAATAAAAATCTTAACAAAAGAACAAAATGATTGATAGAATACATCAAAACACACCACCTTTTTGGCACAGTGATTCTGAGCTCACATATAAATACTCCCCTGTTCTGCAGGCAAGCTCACAGGAGAGGGAGTCCCTCTCCATTGGAGATCACTTGATTTTTCCATTAGAAAAGAGCAAATGGGGATTTTTAATATGCTTTTGGCTTAGGAACTCTGAAATTTAATACATGTTCCAATTTGCAAAAACTGGAAACACAAAATAGGCCAATGGCCCAAGTCCAAGTAGACTCAGTTTTCCGGAATCAAAAACTAAAGCACAGAAATGGTAAGAAAACTCTCACTAAAATTACCAAGAGTAAGGAATACTTTAATTGAACATTTTATTCATTGAGCTTATCATTTCCCACTTTGATTATCAGTCTCATATCACAGATAGAACTCATTTTAAAATGATCAAAAATGTTTTTTTGAAAATGTGTTAGATTAATAAACATAGAAGTCAGCAGCAACATCGTTCACTCATTTGACATTTTCTGGGTGAACACAAGCTATATACTAAGCCCTGTACTACAAACCACGTTCCGATATCACTTAGGAAACAAATAACTAGAGGTGAAATTGGGGATGTTTGCCCAGAGATTATTTTGAGGACTCAGAGGTTAAGTTCTTCATCTTAAAGCAAAGACATTCTTCTCAAGTGTACAAGCAAATGCTCTCCAGTTAGAGAAAGACAAATGTGAATCTTTCAATCAGATCACAGCAAAAGACAGCACCATGCACTCCAGTTGCACAGAGAGAAGAAAGCTGTGAACACAGGCTGTCTTGAATACCTCCCGTAGTCTCTGCAGACAACCTCACCCAGAGGGGGATTCAGACTGCAGGGTGGTGGTGGGGTGATCAGATTCCCTGCCGGTGCACCTTGCTCCGCACCTCCCGTTTGGATAGGTCAAACCACAGAACTACCCCATGCCATAAACTTACGTAATCGCATCACAATTATTATTTTTCTCTTCTCCAATTTCTACACTGCTGTTCTTTTATTTACCATTCTAGTTCTTGAATCTTTTTCCATCTCTTCTCTAGCATATTGTTACAGTTCATTCTTTAAATACTGAGATTCCCCTGCTTAAGAATCCCATCATCTAACCCTCAGTCTCTCCTCTGAGTTCCAGATCCGCGTATCTAACTCTTTACTGGAGAGTGCCTTTGGGATGTCCCTTGAGTACCAGAAGTTAAACACAACAAAAACTGAAGTCATCATCTGCAGCTTTAAAACCTGCTAGCCTCACTATTCTATTGACTGCTTTGTCAATAGTACCACCAACTCAGAAACACAAACCTAAAATCTGAGAGAGAGACTGACTTCTTCCTTTCCTTCATATTCCAAAGAGAGGTCAGGTACTGTTGATTAAAACTCCTCTTTCATCCCTGGAAGCCTTGGTTTAAACTTCCAATTTTATTTTTCATGTACTTATTGAAACAATAAGATATTATGCTAACTAAACAATGAAGGAGGCTTGAAAAAGTGTCTATACTAGAGAAACAGACAAGCAAATGCAGAATCATATATTAACCTTACTTTTAAGTGGTAGCTCTCAAACTCTCGTAGCTTTCAACTGTACCCTTGATGTGGTCACAGTCTTCTCATCAAGATGCTCTTCAACTAATTGAAAACCCTCCAATCATTCCTTATCATCTATAAACCAGGAATAGATTCCTGAGAAGGATTTAAATGAATTTAAATTCCCAAAAATGAATTTAATTTTCTAAGAAAATTAAGGGACAAATGAATTGCAGTCCCTTTGAGAGTTCAGCTCTAAAGACAGAAAAGCAAGGATGTCAAAGCTGGGTATGAACTAAAGTCAGAAAATGAAGAGAATGGAGTGTATCATTACCTGGAAGCCATGAACATAGATCAAAAGAAGGAAAGAAGAAATCACAGCAAAAATGAGCAAGCAAATCAGTAAAACAGATCTCTGTCAGCCAAAGCTTTATAGCTATAGCAGTTGACAAAGAATGAAGTCAAGGAAACTCAGAAATGATGATTAGGGGCTGGAGTGACTTCATCAGTGTTCAGCAACTGCTAAAGGAGATTCCTCCAAGAGACCGGAAATAGCCTCGATATGTGTGTTCCTTAGTCTGTCCATAAGAGGCAGAGCTCTTCCCTGATTTGTACTGTCCACAAAATATTCTGCAGAGCCATTATCCTCAAAACTGTCTTGAACTGTAGAATTGTAAACATGGGTTGCTGAGCTACCCAAAAGGTTGTATTTCCCAGTGTTACGGATGAGGCTAAAGCCAAAAAAATAGTGACGGTCTCCAAAAAGGCAAACACAGGTCTTGCATTTTAAGTACCCTTAAGTCCTCATAGTAAATATCCATACTTTCTGTATGTCATTCAGTATTATAGGGACATATTTTATTTACTCCTCCATTAAATATAAATCACATTATGTCAGGGACTATGCCTCTGTATCCACACAGAAGTGAAAACAAGCTTTTTTTTTTTTTTACAAGGAAGGCCCTTAAAAAGGATAGTAAAGTGACCGGAAGTTTGGAGTTGAACTATAAGAGCTCATTTTACAGACACTAGTGAACTGAATTTATGTATGGGAATGGGCAAAATTAATTTGTGACAATGTGGTGATTGTATTAGACAATCAACATCACTGGGATTATTTAAGTCTGCATGAGATAAGCCGAGTAAGCAGACTTCATAGGCAAACTTATTTCATCAACTGTCTAACTCATTAAAGAAAGCCTAAGTCTTGAATCCTAAAAGAGTTCTAAATACCTCTTAATAGATTCAACAGTTTTACTTTTGCTATTTGCCTTCTTTAAAAGTTAACCATAATTGATGTTAAGTAGTTTTATGAGGATCTCTGCATTTGGACATAGACCATATTTGCAAGTTTGCCCTTCTTCGAATGGATGTTTCTCTAAATGGGACTTGTAAGGAAGATATGATTTGCATTTATTAGAAATATTTTGGTGGTAATGACAGATACTCAGTAAGAACAAACTTTAAAGGAGACTTTTTCTTGGAAAGATATAGGAGTATCTTGCAGAACAACTAAGCTACAGGCAAAGCAGAGGACCAAGAATTCAAATAATTCAAGTGCCATCAGGACTGTCCATCTCTCCTCTTTCACCCCATGGGTCACCTTAATCTCTTTCTCTCCCTTCGCAACGTCCCTTTCCTTCCTCTCCTCTCATTCTCTCTCTTATTCTTTTTACCGTCCCTCTCCCAGTCCCTGTCCCCACAGAGAACCCACCTTTGTCCTTCTAGCCAGTGAAACATGACATATGTCAATTTGCAACTACTGCTTTCTTTCCATATTAAAACTGTAGCCACAATCAATGCACATGGCAACAAGATAATACTAGAGAAGAGATGCAGTGGCCAACTGTGGCCTTGGACCCATAACTAGACCAGTCAACTCCCCCGGAGGCCAAGCGAATGGGGTACTATAATTTCCCCAGTTTTAAACTAATCAACTATTGCCTAGTAAATTGGCATCTTTAGGACAATGAAGTGGAGTAAGGCACAGTTTCCAGCTGAAAAGCAGATTTTTTAAATGTGACACCCACAGATTCAGCTGTTATATAAATTGGTATTCAGTAACTTAAGCATAAATTTCAACAGTCTCTTGTGTAAATAAAGTCCAGGCTGCTTACCAGACCTTATGCCCTGCTTTATTTCCATTGTTATTTATTTAATGTTCCCAATGCTATAATAAAGCATTAAAAAGTGGTATTTAACTTCTTTGTGTGAAGTAATTTTTTGTCTAAATGTTTTTAATAAGACATGGTTTTCTTTAAAGTAAATGGAATGTTCACATGACTAAATTTAAATTGACTTTTATGAGTGAGAATGATTTTCTCAACTTATTGAGAGCAGTGCTTCAAAGAAGCGATAATATAGCAGCTATGTATTTAATATGATAATGGCCTTATTTAAGAATAATTTTTAAAGTACAGTCATGTTAAAATCCCATCCAAATTCTATAGAATTTGTACTAACCATTTCACAAGACCATTTCACAAGAATTTTAAATGACATATACTGGAATAAGATTTCTTAAGTCCATAAAAAGAATATTACATTTCTCTGTCATACAAACATGGATCTTAGTATGATCATTATGATCCAAAATATTTAAAAATTAAGTAAATGAAAATATCAAGTGAATGATTACCATAAAAACAGGTTTTTTTAATCAAAAATTAAATACCAAGTTAAAGTAACATTTTCTATTTTGCCCATAAAACTCACACTCGAAAATTATAGGACTTTCAATCTTTTTCCTTAATTGTCCTCAATTAGGAAGAGGGAGCTATTTGGTCAGACTCGATGGGCCCCTACATGTACTTGTGAAAAAAAGCTGTGAAATCCTTTGAATCTATATCAGAAGAAAACACCCTTTTACCACAGATTCCATTCCAAATTGGTCTTCCTAAAAAGGAAACAGGAGACAAAGAATGGGGCAGGAATTTCCTAGCTAGTCTGTCTTTCACTGTTATTTAGACAGAATCCAATTCAAGGGCTGAATGACACCTGACATAATATACTGAGTAAAGACCTCTGGGCAAACTGTCCACCACACCCACCACAGGCTGTTGAACCCCTTTGCTTAATAGACTTGGAAACACTGGCAAAGAAAAGGCTCTTTCCAGAAGCTATAGACTCAAAGAGTTTTAACCTCTCAATCTTCTTTATCAAACCCTATAGGGAATAGAAAGTAAGGAGAGATGGAAAAGAATGTGCAAAGGAAGGTCTCCTCGCCATCATCAAAGCTATATCAGGGGTTATTATTAAAATACCTGAGGGGATGGGGCGCCTGGGTGGCTCAGTCGTTAAGCATCTGCCTTTGGCTCAGGGCATGATCCCGGCCTTCTGGGATCAAGCCCCACATCAGGCTCCTCCACTGGGAGCCTGCTTCTTCCTCTCCCACTCCCCCTGCTTGTTCCCTCTCTCGCTGGCTGTCTCTCTGTCAAGTAAATAAATAAAATCTTTACAAAAAAAAAAAAAAAAGATACCCGAGGGGTGCCTGGGTGGCTCAGTCAGTTAAGCATAGGATTCTTGGTTTGGTGATTCAGGTCATGATCTCATGGGTTGTGGGACGAAGCCCCGCCCTGGGCTCCAGGCTCAGCACTCAGTGGGGAGTCTGTTTGAGATTCTCTTTCTCTCCCTCTCCCTCTGCTCTTCCCCCTGCCCGTGCTCTCAATCTCTCTCAAATAAATAAATAAATCTTTTAAAAATAAAATAAAATACCCAAGATAGAGACAGAAAAGAAGATAGATAGATGATAGATAGATGATAGATAGATAGATAGATAGATGAATGAACCCTTTGTCCCTGCCCCCCCACAAAAAAAATCAGAAGAGCAGACAGTATAGGGAAAAAAAGGACTGAAAACAGAAAAGTTCATTAATCGAGGAGAATATGCAAAGAAAAGAGGAGACAGAGTGCAGATTAAGGAAAACTAATATTATTCATAAACCAGTGCATGGCATACCTATCCAGGTCACAAGTGCATGAGGAAAAACAGGACTAAACAGTATATAAGTTAGCTTGTTATTAGTTAAGCATAAAGAGTACTGGCTTTTTCAAATAAATTATTTTCTATCTTTTGGGGGGGTTTTTTTGACATTATTTTAAAAAATTGCTATCAGTTTAGTTTCTAATATCCAATGAACCCTCTTTAGCTAGATCAACTTATAAAGTTTAATCCATTATCTTGTCAGTTATAGTGTCTGTCATTGTAATGCACATAGGACTGTGGAATAAAAAGAGACTAAAATGAGTTAAGTTTAACATATGAACATGAATTATCATTTTCTTTTTTCAAGTAAAATCTTGATGAGTAACTCACTGTCAAAACAATGCATTGAGACATGAGGAAAACTGTCAAATTAAAAGCAAATTAGTATAATAAATGGAGAAAAATAGACTATGACGTGAATAATTCTGGGGAGAATAAAAAGCAATGAGGATAAGTTTCAATATAGCATCCACTTAATTTTAACAGCAGAAAGAAAAACAGATCAGGAAATGTATATGGGAATAAGGAGATTCATTTTAAGGCTTTCATAATAGCTCTCCTGAGAAATAGTTTTAAATTTATATATATGACAAAAGCGGGTATTGACCATCCTCTAAGGAACAAAATCCTCATCCACAAAAATAAATTATTTTTACCAGGTGATTAAATCATGCTATTAGCACAAAAGACTATTTTCTAAATTGATTTGTGCTAATCTATTTGCCATATATGATTGCAGATTTGAACCTAAGAAAGTATTTTTCATTGGCAAATTACTTCAAGAGTGAGGTTAAGTGTTCATTACTTTTGAATTTTAAAATATTTCTCCCTGTTAATACCTTTTTGGCCCCCTTTAATAGAAAAATGGGTTATATTTAAGGCCTGGAATAGAGGGAATAGAAAGAAATAGGATAGCCAAATTTTTTTTTATTTTAAAAAAAAATTTGATACATACCGTCTTGAGATTTATACATTGTTATTGTTTAAAAGAAATAGAAATAATTTAATTAAATGATGATTCTCCAGGTACTGTCAAGCTCTGAATGTGCCTGACAGTAACTATCTCCAGTAAAAAAAAGATAATTGGTGGTGAGTCTTATAGGTGAGTCTGGACTGAGGTAGCAATGAAAATTCCCAAGTAAGCACAAAGATCTCAGTTAAGCCTAAAAAAAGCATTGATTCGATTCAATATGTCAGCCTGAACAATGTCAAACCTGTAAGTTGATAGAAGACACACTTGAAATCCATAAACACATAGCTATGCACAAAAATAAGGTGAGAAACCCTCCATCAATCAGAGACCATGCAGAATTGCTAAGTAATGGAAATAGGGACAAGAATACAATGAAGAGGGAAAACGTAACCCAGGAAATGCAAGTAGAAGCCCTCACTAATGACTGGGTGCTGCATCATGGTCCTCCAGGCCTGGGAGCAGTGGAGGCTGAGCAGATAAGGACATTCCAGGGACCACACCGGCCTGGCCTGGCGGCCTGGCGGAGCTGCTCCCTCTCCGGGGATCAAGGGGTCAACTTCAAAGATAGGAGTGTGGGAGCTCGCGTTAAAGAAACAGCGCAGCCCTGGGTGGCTATCGATGCCTCGGAGACAAGAAACTTTCAGAACAAAAAAACCAGACTTTAAGAAAATGGATCTGTGTATTGGAAGACATAATAGAGTATAAGTCGTAGCAGAAGTTCTCAGCACTTTTATCAAGCAGCGTGTGCAAATGGATACACAGACATTCTAACAAGTCATCTTAGATGCAAACATCTACAATCAAGAATCCTATCATCAAAGTTTTCAAGAGCTTAAAGTCTTCCCCGTTATTTTGTTTGCTTTGGTTTGATTTTTATTCAGCAGACTCGTTTCCCTCCCCCAAACAGAGTAGAATCAAAAAAGCAGTTTGCCACCCTCACCCCCAGTAATGTCATAGTCTTGCCACCCTCACCCCCAGTAATGTCATAGTCTTATATCCCTTGGTAGTACCCACTTCTTAGTACCAGCAGACAAATGTTCAACAATTCATCTCTATATATGATGCTTGATCAAAGGAGTCACTCTCTTTGTAAAAGTCAAAAGCATATACGTGCAATACTACAGCTCGATTACCCATCCTAGGCCGAATTTTATTTCATTTTTATAGATGAGAGACTCACAAAATCCCTTTCAGTAACTATTTCCTGAGAAAACCAGCCTTGCATATCCATGATTTAAGTGCTTAGTCAAATCATTTCCTCTAACTAATATGAAGAACGCTGAAGGCAATGCAATCCAGCTCAGCAATTCTACCTTTCATAGGACTCAACATTCTGAATGTATTTGTGACATTAAGAAAGGAAATAGAGACTATCAATCAGACTTTCAGATCCTGTTTTAATCAGAACACATTCAGGAAACAGTCTCAAAAGCCAGAACTTTCAGTGCCCCTGTTTAAGAAGGTTTTTTTTTTGTTTTTTTGTTTTTTGCTTTTTTTTTAACTTGCAGCCCACAGAGGAAGAACAAATACTGGCCATGCTTTCTATTTAATTTGGTATAAGTTCATAAAACAAATTGCCCAGATAATTGGACATGTCTTCAATTCTACACTACATTTTCCATAGATGTAAACCAGATTTATAACTTAGAAGTGCAGCAATAAATGAGCATAACTTGTAATAGACTTGTGCCAAGTCTTATGTCAAAGTGAAATAAAAAATGAGACTGACCACTTTGAGTCATCAAATCTGTCAGCTCAGTGAACTCCTTCTAAAGTATTGATGGGAAAGTCTAAAGCCTGAAAAAAAAGTTTAATTATTTCTACTAGTGCAAATATACACATGCAAGAAACAGCTATTTTAAATAGATTTCCTAAAAATAAACTTATCATTCCTAAATCCTATAAATGATTTCTTTTTGTGTTACTCCTATTTTTCTTCCTTTGGAGAAATTAAAGCCCTCTCACACATGGAAACTACTATCTTGAACTAAATTCCCACTTTCCTCTGAGGGATTTTTCCACTCCCACTTAAATCAGAGTTGGCAATTATGCTTTTCCAGACTGGACCGTCTGGTCACCATTTGTCTGGTCCCTGTTCCAAAAAGAAAAAAAAACAGAGATCGACAATATTATGTTGGGAAATAAAAGGTGGTTTTAGACACATCTGTTCGTCCTGTGATATCTAAATAAATCCAGTTATTATAAGGCAAAACTCAAACCTAAAAGTGTCCTTTAATTGAATTCTTCCTCTTCATGGTCAAGAAAAGGGAAGGACATTAATGGTAATAAAATGCGGAAAGCAGAATTTCCATCTGCAAAGACTTTCCTAAATTTATGTACTTCTTCAGGCTATTTGCCAAAGGCAATGTTCCAAAGAAAGTAGGTTTAAATAATACCCAATTCCAGGAATGGGAAAGATAGATGTATGGATATGTGGAAATCAATTGATATTAGTAACACATTTCCAGGGTTAAAAAAAAAAAGTTTATTTATTTTCAAAGAATAAACAATTTTTTTCTAAAATCTCTGCTTGTATTAGTGTTTAAGTAAATTATTTTACTCTCTGTTGTTAGTATCCAATTTACTCAAAACAAATTCTTTATCTTCCCTCTGCTCTTCTCATTTCTATTTATGTGAGTAATAAAAACATCAGTCACCATCTGGCCAAACTAAAAACCAGGTAATCATTCTTGGTTTCTTTGTTCCTCTGAATCTAATTAATGATAAAAACCTGATAGTTCTAACTATTAAATATTTCTTAAGACTATTCTTTCCTCTCTTACTGCTATCACTACTTACTTTTCTTTCTGCCTAAGTGCTCAGTTCTTTCCAGTTCACCTTTCAAGGTCCTACTGGAGATCTTTTCGAAGGCAAATTAAATCATTTCTATCTCCCTCTTAAAATCTTTAAGTGACTCCCCAGTACCTATAGTAAAGTACAGATTCCTTGGCTTAGCATTCATAAGTCCCTTCAAACACCTTTCTGTCACCTCACCTCCTACCACTTCCTGAAAATCTGCAGTGTTTCTGCTGTGATTTCCAAAAGACAATCCAAGCCCTCTCATGATCTGTGCTGTTACGCATTTTCTTCTACCCGAAATAATCCCTCCACTGGTTTATTGTTGAGAACTTAGTTATGCTGAAATTGAAATCAAGCATAACTTCTGAAACCTTTCTTTGTTCTCCCCACCCCAACACTTAAACATCCCGTCTCCATAAACACTCATCACATAGCAGTTCTATGATGATAAGTTCTGGCTTTCACCTTCCCTAAAGGTCTGAGCTCCTAAAGAATGAGGACTACGTGTTTTTTTCCTCTCCAATATCCTGACACCCCGCTGACAATAAACACTAAGTAATTGTTTATAAGCTGAAAGAATAAAGCAATAAATGAATGATAGATATATAACTGACCTCGGTAATGAAATTTCTGCTTTAATTGTGGTCAACATTATGCAATTTACATCTTCCTAGGATAAATAGAATTGGACCAGTTGTCAGGTTTTTTGACAAATTACTAAAATACATTGGATATCTTTTAATATCTCTTGAGTTCACAAGTCAGCAAAATAAAATAGTCCCACTGATTTTTTAATTGGCATGGATTTTTTTTTCCTTAGAATTGGTTCTGCATTGCACTGTTTCCTTAGATTTTTGTGTAATGCTTTTATTTTCTACTTTTAATTTGTTTACTCTCCTTCTCTCTTGGCTTTAAAATTCAGAGTTGGATGTCACTTTAAATATATTTTTCCTTTTCTTTATAATTTATCTAATGTAATTATCATTATACCATTAAGCACTTAATAAATATTTTTCTACACTAATCTGAGAATGTATATTTGGAAATAGAACCAAGAGAAAAGGAACATGAATATTCTTCATGTTGTTCTGACTTCATTACAGAACATCTCACCACCCTCCCCCTCTCTTCTCACCAATCTTTGTGTTATACTTCATTTTCTGTGCTCTGCAATATTAATAAGATTTTTTTTTCCTTACAGAGGGATATGGGGCATAAAAATATATAAACTTTTGGGGGAAAATTTTTTCATGTAAATTTTTTAAAGAAATTCGTGTAACCTGAAGTGCTCACTAGGAAGGCTATTTGGGAAAATGGTACTTTTTTCCTAACTTCATATATTTTGCTTCATTTTTCTTTTTAAATGTCTGAGGCCTTATCCAGGCACTTATGCCATTAACTTGAATTAGGGTGGTTGGCCGTCAGGAGAACTCTTCTACCTTCTTCAAGTTCTTCTGCCATACAGAGGTCTCTTATAAACCACTCACTGCATCGGACTAGAAATTATTCAGCCCTCAGAACTGCGCCTTACAAGAATGGAGGCAGTTCTTGGATCCTAATTTACATGCTGCTTATTCTTTTCTACTGGCATATCGGTTTGAAGCTGTACCGACATGACTTGGTACAGATACTCGCGTGTTTGCCTGGGTTTCAACATTTTCTGTTATGTCTGCTTCTTTGACCCAATATTTACTTATCCTTTGAAATTATTAAGTATTTCATCAAGTTCTTGAAAATGAGAAACAGTCATGTTTCCAACGATTGTTATTCTACTTTACTTTTATTTTATTTTTCATTGCTGTGTTTCTGCTCTAGAATGAGCAACACACTCCAGTTAGTGCTCCTCCCAACTAGGGCACTGTTTCTGAGTCACACTGGAACTCCTAATCCACTCTTCTTGATGGCAAGATTGATTTCTTCACTCTCTCACCTCACATATGAAGGTTGTTACAAGTTGATGAGGATAATCAAGTCATACTGGAAAGAATGTTTTGGACCGTGAATATGCAGCTGCAATGAGGAGATATTTTGGCACTTCCAGCATTATAAAAGTTAGAATGATTAATAAGAAGAAGTACGGAATTGATCTACTGAGAATACTATAATCCCTTCACGGTTATTAAGAGATGTGTGAAGTGCATAGAAAGAGATGTAGATTATTTGTTACTGAAGGGATCCATGATTCAATTTGATCACCTTTAGAAACTTATGCTGGTTTTTTGCATTTTTATAAAACATTGAAAAGTTGTGACTTCCATGCTCAGAGCAGTGTCCTTGTATAATGCCATATCTTATGAAGGTATATCAAAAACTTGTATGTTCTAAATACAGAGGAACACACTGGTGATTGCCAAAGGGGAAGGGAGTGGAAGATGGGCAAAATGGGTGAAGAAGAGTGGGAGGTACAGGTTTCCAGTTATGGAATGGAAAAAAAAGTGTGTGTGTGTGTCTGTGTGTGTTCTAAATAGTCTAAATTGTACAGCAGAACCAACGTATGCTTACCTCTGCTTCTTCATGACACTCTACTAAAATAACTCGGGATTTTAAGGCATTAAATGACAAATACAAATGTCACGCAAGAAGCGAGACTGCAACGCAATTTTGGAAGTTAGAAGGCAAATAGACAAACTGTAACCACCTTAGCCTGGAGAAAGGTGAATTCCAAGACATTCATAAAGAATGTCCAGAAGTAGAAGCAATATTATTTGTACTGCAAAATTCAGAAACTCTCTAGAATTGCCACCGTTGGGTATCCATGAACCTAAAGATAAGGGTGGGGTTAATACAAGAGGATTGTTAAATGTCTGCAAGTGGAGAACGAGATCCCCAACCGCCTCACAGGGAGCTAGGTGACTTCCCCTTCTGTGGAAGGCTGGGCTTTACTTTCTGTGGAAGAGGAGTCACAGGAGAAGCTGCAGGAGAGAGCACAGGGCCAGCTAGGGCACTTCTAACTCCACGAACTGCACACAGAACCCTTGAGATCTCGCTCATCTCTCCCCTAACCTAACACTATGAATCCGAGCAGCCAGTATTCAACTCTCCTGCTATGAGGTCAGATAATTCTTCTCTGGGGAATCGAACCAGGCTAAGAGAAAAGACCTGAAAAACATTAACAGTCAGGAGTTCACTGACCAAACAGCAGGGCCGGATCACCCACCAAGGAGGTGCACCAGTTGACAAGCCCATAAGTGTCTAATTAGATGTTTAGTGACTCATTCTTACATATTTATGACCAGCCAAGTATCCCCAGACATCTGAGGAAAGCCTCTAAGGTGAAAGACAGAGACCAAACAAACAGAAATAACAAATGTGGAGAAAATTAAATGATGGAAGCAGTAGAAAACTTTAAGTGTGTGTGTGTGTGTGTGTGTGTGTGTGTGTGTGTGCGTGTTTAACATCTGCCTCCCAGAGCTAGGAAATTTTATTTCCTCAGGAAAAAAAGACCGTGATATTAAAAAAATAAATATCTGGACAAGTAAAGGAAAATTTGGGGGGATTAAAAATAGGACAGCAGAAATGATTTTTAAAAATCAACTAGAAAATGTTGAATTTTAACTTCAGGAAAACTCTAACAAATTAGAATACAAAGCCTAAATGTAGAAAATTAAATAGGAAGAAAAAAATACAGCACCAATCTAAGAAGTTCATTATCTCAATAGTCAGAAAACCAGAGAAAACAGAAGAAATTATGATAAGAAGATTATCAGGAGATAATTTAACAAATGTCCTGAAACTGAAGTTCAGAGTGAAAAGTCCATAGATGCTTAACACAGTGGTGGTGGGGGTGGGGGGGACACCAATGCATATCACTTTAAAATTTAGAACATGGGTGCCTGGGTGGCTCAGTCAGTTAAGCCTCTGCCTCTTGGTTTCAGTTCGGTCACGATCTCAGGGTCATGAGATCCAGCCCCACACTGGGCTCCACACTCAGCAGAGTCTGCTTAACATTCTTTTCCCCTCCCTTTCCCTTCCCCTCTGCTGCTCCCCCCAATTGTGCTTGCTCTCTCTCTCTCTCTCTCTCGCTCACTCTCAAATTACAAAACAAATACAATCTTTAAAAAATAAAATAAAATACAATTTAGAATATGGACGAAACTTCCAGAGAGAAAAAAACAGAATGGCATCAAACTAGCCAGCAGCAACACTCGATAAACAAACAAAACCAGTGGAAAAATTAGGAATATAATTGTTATCCTATATTTTTACAGCAGCCAAACTGGAAATAAAGTGCAAGAGTGGAATAAAGACATACCGTATTTCTAAAGATACCACAAACTTGATCTCCCTGAGTGCTTTCTCAGGAAATTAATACAAGACATGTCCAAAAAAAGGGTATACCCAAAAAAGGGGTATAAATCAAAAAAAAGAGAGAGAGAGAGAGACATGGACTAACACACAAGGAAACCAATGCATGTGAAAAACAACGGGAATTTCTGGGATGATGGTGAAGGAAGATCCCAAAACTACAATAGCTATGCAAAGGGCCAACAGAGAGCTGGTCCGGAGGAGAACAGGAGGAGAAAACTGTCCCAGCATATCTCAGAGAAGATAGAATTAATAGAAATGCCAATATGTTTAAAATACTGAGAAGACATTTACACTTTGGCAGAGTTGAGAGATAAATAAGTAATAGGTATTTAGAAAATCAAGCAACCCAAACAACATACCTACACACGCACACAATTTTTAACTCAATTAAAGGCAAAACCAAAATAAAAAGTATCCGATAAAGGAAATGTGCACATTATAATTCATATGCATTAGCTGTGAAAAATGTTTATCTACTCACAATAGTGCAAAAACTGATTATTGACCAAACAAACAGAAATAAACATATTGGAAAAGTGGGAGAAGAAAGTGAAGGAGTTTGGGGGTGATGAAGGAATTAAATTTCATTTTTCACTGTAGTAAGTAAGTGCATAATTTCTAAAAAGAGAAAAGCACAGCCAAATTATTAAAGTAATTTAAGACTTTTTTTCTGAAATATACAGGGTAATATCAAAAACATGAGTAAAGGATTTGAAATTGATTGGGAGAGGTAGAAAAAAGGAGAGAGAAATAGACACTATTTCCATTAAAAGCCTTGTAGAAATATTGGCATGTAAATTTTTATCAAAATTATACATTTATTTATTTTACTTCCTACTTATTTGTTTTAAAAGTAATTTTAAGAAATAATTTTGTTGGAATTGCATTGAATTTTTTTTTTTTTTTTTTTTTTTTTTTTTTTTTAAGAAACAGTATGTCATATTGGAAAGCTTGGAACAAGTTCTGGGCCTGGAGAAAGAAGCTCTCACTTAAAACTAACCAGGTCTGTGACTGCTGAGTGTTGAGGTTGATGAAGTAATGGGCAATCGTAGTAATTGAAACCAGAATCTACACTAATGGTTTTTTCAGAGGGAATTTTTCTGGTGCCAAGAAAAATGTTGGGAAAAAAATTACAAGATACAAGTATTGAAAAGAGAAAATTATAAGGTTTGGAGCAGATAGATAAATCAGCATTAATCAATCATGTGTGTTGAGCACTTCAGCACATATCATCTCATATAATGTTCTCAGAAACTGCTACCTTCAAGAGGTTCAGATTTTAAATAAGAGTTTGCATTGACCATATCACCTGTCTTTAATATTAAAGGAAGCTGTCTTTTTTCCTCCTCAACGCTAGGTTTTATGCTTGATATGAACTTGGTCCAACAGTTATATTCTCTTTCTGAATAATTTTCTCTCCCAGTTTTGGCTCCTAATTTATGGGCTATACACATGCTCAGAATGGCTCTCCCACTTTTTTTTTTTTTTTTTTTTAAGAGAGAGACAGAGCAAACCAGGGAAGGGCAGAGGAAGAGGGAGAGAGAGAATCTTAAACAGGCTCCAAACGCAGTGCAGAGCCCCATAAGAGGCTCTATCTCACGACCCTGAGATCAGGTCCTGAGCTGAAATCAAGAGTTGCACGCTAACCGACTGAGTCACCCAGGCGCCCCAAAGGCCCTCCCATTTTATAGATTAATTAAGTAATCAAGAAATCAGATCCAACCTCATCATGTCCATCGATTGCTACTGCACACATTATACCAGCTCTACCCTTGGTAACTGAGTCTTCAAAAGAATGGTCTGAAATTGCTGTCTCCACTGTCTGCCATTAACTTCTTCAAATGACTTAAAAGAAGTTTTTATCCTCCCCATGACTCTGTAAATGTTCCAGTAAATGTCACTATTTTCTAATGGGTCACTTTCAGTCCTTATTTCGTTAGACCTATGGGCCCTCCATGTCCCTTAACCTGCTTGCTGTTCCCCTTGGTTCTCCACTGACCTCTAAATATCCCTCAGTCTCTTCTGCTTGCTCACTTCTTGAAGCTTTGTGTCCCTACGTCTGAGTCTTTGATCCTCTCCTTATCTCACCGAACAATCTCATCTCCGACTTTAGCTAAAATAGGTGTCCAAACATCTACCATACCTCCTTGATTAGAGCTCTTAAAATGACAAGAATTGTATACAGAATTGCTCCCAGATCTCCTTATCTTTCTGAGTTTCCTTTTTTCTTGAAAACTCTTCTAATTCGCATGGGAATAGAGGACCAACCCTGGGAATAATCCTACTCTCCTTCTTCACCCTTAGCCCCTCAGCTGTCACCCACACCTACATATTGCTAATCTGTCTCCTTTTCCTTGTTCGATCCCTTCTTCCCACCCATTGCTGTCTCTTCTCAAAGCCTCATCTCACCAGCACTTTCACAGACAGTAATACCCGCATTCCTAGTATCAGCCCTCACACCTCCGGCATCTATAATTCATCCTCCACAGTACTATGGGGGCTATCTAACCTAAAATACAAATTTTGTCATTTTACTCAATGGCTTGAAATCTTTCAATAGCTTCCTGTTACCTGTAGGATAAAGTCCAAGCCCACTGGCTCATGGCTTTCCATTATCAGGCAAGCAGCTACTTATCCCACCTTACCTGTTGCTGTCACACCTTGCATTCTACACTTTAGCCATGATGTATTTCTTTCAGCTTCTGGATCACTCATCTGTGCTTCCATTCAGATTGCATCATCATTCCAGAATTACATTCGCCTTTTCTTCCCCATCTCCACACCCAACTGGGAACATCTACAATTAAGATGCTTTTTCAAAGTCAATTTTGTATGAAGTTTTCTAGGACTCCTCCCAACTCAATGTAACCATTTCTTCATTGCACCTCCACTTATCTCTCTGCATAACTACATTTTTAGCAAAGAAAAATTTTTTGCATTTCTATATTGGACTGAGCTCCTTTAGGACATAATATGTGTTCTTTTTGTTTTGTAACATCTGGATTCAAAAAGTTCCTACAGAATCGTAGGTGCTTGCCCTAGGAAACTCATAAAGCTCTAAGTGTGATCTACATAACCAAAAATGTCTTAGGAATACAGCTCTAGACAATTCTTTGCATGGAAGTTGATATATTTTGAGTTATGTTGTTGCAAATGACAAAATTTCATTCTTTTTATGGCTGAGTAATATTTCATTGTATATATATTATCACAACTTCTTTATCCATTTATCCATTGATGGACATTTACATTGCTTCCATATCTTGGCTATTGTAGTTAAAGGAGATATTTATATGTAGGATCTATATACAATAGATTTTGAAGACAGTATAAAAATGAATATGAAATAACTCATGCTAAGTGAAATAAGTCAGACTGAGAAAAACAGATACCATATGATTTTATTCATATAAGGAATCTAAAAAACAAAACAAATTAATAAACAAGAAGCAAAATCAGACCAATAAATAGAGAAAAAACTGATGGTAGCAGAGGGGACAGGGGTGGAGGGATGGACAAAATGGTTGAGGGGAGTGGGAGATACAGGCTTCCAGTTATGGAATAAATAAATCACAGGAGTAAAAGGCCCAGCATAAGGACGCTAGTCAATGATACTGTAATATTGTTGTACGGTGACAGATGTCAGCTAACCTTGTGGTGAGCACAGCATAACATGGAGAGAAGTTGAATGATTATGTTATACACCTGAAACTAACGCAACATTGTGTGTCAACTATACTCAAATAAATCTTTTTAAATTTCATGAATGTGTATATTGATTACTTATTGAAGTGATATTATTTTGGAAGATCAAGTTAAATCAAATACATTGCAGCCTTCTTTTTGCTTTTTTAAAGAAATATGCCTACTATAAAATTTAAAATTACACAGGTGGCTCATATTTGTGTCTCACATATTTCTATCAGACAGTATTGGTATAGAGGTTATGTGGGAAAGGATAGACAACAAATAGTAATTGAATACCCTCTGCGGGTTTTTATTTATGTTGTTTTATCTTGGATTCACAACAATTAAAGATAATCTCAATAGCTATTATTCTTACATCTGCTAGTTCCAGGAAACTCCATGTTTTCTCTCTTAAACAAAATTCTAAAGGCCAGGGTAAAATAAGTTAAATGGTAAGGGTTTTGTTTTGTTTTGTTTTGTTTTTCCAACATTGTAAGTAATTCTGTACATTTAATATTAGTCTAAGAAAGGGAAACAAAATTTAAGAACTTCTAAGTAATAAATACTGTATTATCAGTTGTTCTGGTATAGAAATATGTTTTTAAAGAAGCCTGTCTTAAAAGCTGAATTATTTAAGTTGTAAAGGAGAAAACTGGTATCATTACCTGCTCTGCTAATTTACATTGAGATAACATGTGGACAGACTATGGCCTGCCCTTCCTGGATATTTTTAATTGGTATGCCCTCTGCCTTTCACTAATGTATCATATTTCTTCCATTATCTATAAAAGAAGCAAGTGTCCTTTCACCTTGAAAACTGAAATACCTCTTCCTGATACAATCAGATGCTTTCCAACCTCTTTTAAAAGAAAGGAAATTGCTTCTCTGGCTGCGAGCCATCATGAAGCTGAGAACATGTCTCTTGGTAAAGGTAAGGCACCCTAATGAATGGCTCTCTTTTGGAAGGAGAGACAACCCCTGCAGTAATTCAGTATAAGCTGCTGTTATTTAGACACTAATGGAAGAAATAAAAATAGATAAATAAAGACACAGCTTCCCATGGGTAGCTGTCAGAGGTGACACTGAGATAGGAAGTCATTTCCAACCAATCAAAATGTGGACTTGAGTTACTTAAAGGAACAGGACCAGAAACCCATTTTAGTACTTTGGGTTCTTTTCTTTTATATATGGCCATCCCATACACTGAAAGGAAGGGTGGGAATGGAAGGAAGAAAAGAAGGAAGGGAAGAATCAAAACAGTAAAACCTTTATTGGTGCACGCATCTGCTTTGAAATATTATACTTTACTCAGAGGCCAGCTTTTATGTCGCCTTCATGAGAAAAGACCACAGGTTTTGTACCGTATGTTGACGTCCCATTTTGTATAGCTGTCATTTAATACTTGTTTCCTCAATTTGTGGTATTTTTCTTAGATACAGAAAATACGGAATTGTCATTCCTTTACTCTTTGGTTTTTCTTTATTTGATATTATTTATTTTACTCTAACGTAGAAGGCCAAGATACACAATTCAGAACAAATACATTAAACTGCCTTAAAATTTGGCATGATCAAAATTTACAATGTTTTTTTCCCTTCAGTGCTTTCTACTTATCTGTTTTTTTGTCTCTATTTTATTAATGGTTCTACTCCAAACTGTAGTGGCTGAAAACAACTGCCATTTTATTGCTCATCATTCGGCAGGTCAGGAACTGGAATGAGATTTTATAAGAGAAAACTTGGCTCTTGCTCCAAACAGCATTAGCTACATGGCTTAACTGGGCCTGGAGTTTTCAAGATGGCACACTCACATATCTGGGGCTCTGATGTTGGCAACCGTTTCCCACATTATCTGTCTCTGATTTTAGTAGCCTTTTTTTTTTTAAGATTTTATTTATTTATTTGACACAGAGAGAGACAGCCAGCAGCGAGAGAGGGAACACAAGCAGGGGGAGTGGGAGAGGAAGAAGCAGGCTCCCAGCTGAGGAGCCTGATGCGGGGCTCGATCCCCAAACTCCCGGATCATGCCCTGAGCAGAAGGCAGACGCCTAATGACTGAGCCACCCAGGTGCCCCTGAATTTAGTAGTCTTAATCTACTTTTATCATGTGGTTATCTAGACTGAGCATCTTTCCAAGGGTAGAAATAGAAACTCCAAAGCCTCTTCACACTTAAGGCCCAAAGTCACACAGTGTTACATATGTTGCATTCCACTGGTCATAGCAGATCACAGGACCAACACAGATCAAGAGGAGGGGAAAGAGACTTCATCTCTTGTAAAATGAATGTTGAAGTCACATTACTAAGGGGCTGGTTGGACAGGAGGAACTATAGCTATCTTTGAAGACAATATGCCAAGGACTTGTAAAATAAATGAGAATAAAAAAGTAAAGGGACAGATGTAAATGGTTCACATTTATATAGATACTTATGCTTATAGAAGAAAATGATCTAAGATGGGCTATTCAGTCTTTTTTGGAAAAGGCCTATTACCCACTTCCTTATAGACTTGAAATCACCAGGACATGGGACTACTGATAACAAAGTCCCAAAAGAGTAAGTTGAAGGTGAAGTAAATAGGTGTATGCATGCTATGACCAAAAATATTGTCACATCAAGCCAAAATGAGGAGGCATATTGACAACTTCCTTGACTGTTACCTGAAAAGAAAATTTAAGGCCACTAAAATCATTAAAATCAGAACTTTAGACTAAAGTTTAGTTTTTAAAAAGTGTTGCTTGGGGGCGCCTGGGTGGCACAGCGGTTAAGCGTCTGCCTTCGGCTCAGGGTGTGATCCCGGCGTTATGGGATCAAGCCCCACATCAGGCTCCTCTGCTATGAGCCTCCTTCTTCCTCTCCCACTCCCCCTGCTTGTGTTCCCTCTCTCGCTGGCTGTCTCTATCTCTGTCGAATAAATAAATAAAATCTTTAAAAATAAATAAATAAATAAAAAATAAAAAGTGTTGCTTCACATGCCAATAATTTTTTCTAAAATCCCAATAATTTTTAATCAAAGAAAAAATAAATTCTGTAATATTGTCGTTAAGACTACTTTTAATGTAAGAAAGTGTGAAAGCTACCCGCCTATGGGTTTTGTTTTTTTTTAATGGTACTCATAATGCATAACCTTAAAATCCTTCATTTGTACGTAAGAAACAATACTTCATAACCTTAAATTCCTTCACTTATAAGTAAGAAATAATCAAAATATATCAAAATTCTACTAAAAATAGGAAAGTAAAGAACAAAATATCCTGAAATAATGAAAAGATGGAAGTTAATAAATTATTGAGCAGAATAACAATAAAATTGAAAAGTAAATTCAAGAGCCAGAAAAAGATTTAATCAAAAAATCTAATAAAATACAAAACAACTTCTTCTTCTCCTTCTCCTTCTCCTTCTCTTCCTTCTTTTTTGGAGAGGGAGAGGGGTGGAGAAAGGAGGGTATAGGGAGAGGGAGAGAGGAATCTTAAGCAAGCTCCACACCCAGCGTGGAGCCTGACACAGGCTCAATCTCACAACCCTGAGATCATGACCTGAGCTAAAATCAAGAGCCAGATGCTTAACCGAATGAGCCACTCAGGCACCCCCAATACACAAACTTCTAATAAGATTATTTAAGAAAAAATAAATGACAAATGCTGCAGTAGACTTTTGAAAAAAGATATAACTACAAGAGTTCTTCTTAGTTATGAAGGAATATTAATAGAATTCTGTGTTAATATATTTGAAAATTTTTAGTATCAATTATTTTCAGAGAAAGATACAGAAGATCAGAATTTATTCTAGAAGTATTAGAAAACTAAAATAGAACTATAACCAGTACAGTACTTAAAATGTTTTCAAGAAGGTGCCTTCAACAGAAAATTTTATTCTTCCTATGTATGCTTATCAGCAAATTAAATGAGTCAAGAATTACAATGTTATTTAAATTGGTCAGGCACACAAAAATAGATGAAACCACCTTATTTTCTTTTCTTAAAGAACCTTGTATCATTAAAGTTATCCACCACAGGAAAACAAGAAACCAATGTTTCCTGAAGAACATTCTACAGAATTCTAGCTATCTAGGATTATGCTAAATATTCTTTGGGAAAATTGGTAATCTAGTTAAACATCATCAGGAAATGTTGAGTTTAAATAAGTAAAGTAAGTTTCTAGCTACAGGATTTTATCAAAGCATTTAAGTGATAATGGATAATGTTAATATGTGATCACTGGTTAAACTACTTTAACTATGGAAAATTTTCTCACCAGACAAAGGTTCTGAAATATACAATTTGAAAAATGACTACAAGCCTATCTAAATTACACATAGAGTAAAATCTTCAAAAATCCATGAAATGTGTTACCATCTTAGAATAACAACACACGATAGCAAAGAATAGTTAATCCCAATAATAGAATAATTGTTTAATATTAGAAAATCTACTGATATAATCTATTACATCAAAAATGAGATAAAACATAGGTAAGATTAATAGAAATTGAAATACATGTGATTAAATTCAATGTTCATTTATAAAATCTCAATCAACTATGAGTAAAGAGATAATTATTTAATATAGTAAGGAATATCTAGACAGAATAGATAGAAAATGATATCTATCTCAAACAATAGCTAATGTCACATTTGATTATGACAGAAGTATTTCCAATAAAGTCAGAAACAATTATCACTATTACCCATTATTACTAACATTATTCTCTACATTAGCAGTTTTTAGAAATTCCAGATGATGTAAAAAGATAAGAAAAAGAATTAGTCTTACATGGGGAAAGATGATTAAATTGCCATTATTTGATGATGACATATACTGGAAGCACCTAAATGTGATGAGGAAAATGACAGAAGGACTAAAAGAACGTTCATCCAAATACTAACCATAGTTTTTTGAAGGGAATAGAATTCAGTTATTTTCATCTCTGATCTTTTCTGAGTTTCTCAACATTTAGACAATGAAATTACAAGAGTTCTATTCAAAATAGTATATTATTTTCATAAGTGCACCTGAACTTTGTAGACAAAAGCTTGGGATTTCTTAATCTTAACCTAGTTCCTACAGGGCATAATTGAGAATACTATCATGGTGAAGGTGCATTAATTCTCCTAAAGAACCAATTATAGATCAATCAAGGTGCTCAAAATTTCCTATCCACTAAGGAGCCGCAGTCCCTTTAGTCATAACTGGCAATTTGAAAATTTGAAAAAATGTGTTGCTATTTTGAAGGATTTTCTATGGCATTTTCAGGCAATATTTTCCCAAATGTTCCTATAGGGAACTTCAGCATTTACCCACTGTTCCATCTGGATCTCTAAAGAACACAAATTCACCTGCTGGTGGCCATTTTGTGGTAAATACTGTAGAGAAAGCTCCTTCCAAATTTCAGGATGCATTTAGAGATTTAGGAAGGGCCGAAAAAGTTCACACCAGCTGAAAACAGAGAATTGTGATTTTTTTTAATTCAAACCCAAGAGAAGATGTCTTGACATGGCAAATTTTTAAACTGTTCTCATTTTTTAATAGTCACGAATATTATCTCTAATTCATTGACCTGAATGGTAAAGATACTCTTAACTTTTTTTCAAAAGGCTAGTTGAAATGAACAAATGCATTGATAATAATGACAGAGTTAATGAGATTAGGGCAATGATTCTCAAATGGAGACAGTTTTGCTCATTCTCCCTCCCCTTTCCCACTGGAGGAAACATTGTTAAATGTCTTGAGATGTTTTAGGTCATGGAAACTAGGGGTAAGGGTGCTATTGACATCTGGATTTAGTCTATTAAACATTCTAGAGTGCACAGGATAACACACCACAATAAATTACCTGTCCCAAAATGTCAATACTGTCAAGATTGAGAAGCTTTAAATAAGATAATGTACTATGTTGTGTATGTTGTGTATATTGTGGTTTCTTTCAAGAAAACTTCTATATTCCTCCCAAAGAAGCAATGCAAATGCTTTTGGAAATGAATTGACATGTAACTGGGAATCTATATATGATTTGTTACTCTATTTTCTGAGTGTTAACTCATTTGCAAATAGGTTGGTTATATTAACTAATTTAAACCTCACAGCAACTTTGTGAGGCACTATGGCAGGACCTAAACTACCTTATTAGCCATTCTTCTCATCTTCCCCAGTCTTGAAGTCAGGCACATGGTTGCTCACCCATAGAACATGTTTCTCCACATCCCTTAAAGCTAGGGGTGACCTCTCAGCAAAGGATAAGGATGTAATGTTTGTGCAATTACCTATGTATTTCCTATAATACAACTATCATAAGATCCCCTCATTCTTTTCTTCTTTTTGCTAGACAGAGATGGTGAAAATTTTAGTAGCCACATTGGACCCACATGTTGCAGCTATGTGTGAGGATTATAATGCCACTTTCCTACTATAAATGCTCCCCTACCTTTGGACTATTATGTAAGTCAGAAATAAATTCCGTATTTTTTTCATCCACTGTACTTACAGGTTTTGTTGTTTTAGCAGATTATTCCATACCCTAACTGTTACACAGAAGTACTATCATTATCACTATTTTAAATATACAGATCAGAGAAAGTAAGGCACTTAACCAAAGCAACAACTAGCAAATTTTAAAGGCTGAGATCAAAGCAAATACAGCTCCAGACTTTGCGATGTTGACCGCCATTCAATGCTACCTCACTAGCTAAAGTTTGTAAAAGTCACTATAGTATAGAACAGATCAACAAAACTAAGGGCTGATTTTTGAAAGAATTAATAAAATTGAAAAGCCCCTAGCCAGACATTTTACAAAGAAAAGAGAAAGGACCCAAATGAATAAAATCACAACCGAAAGAGGGAAGATCACAACAAATACCACAGAAATACAAACAATTATGAGAGCATATTATGAAAAATTATAAGCCAACAAACTGGGCAATCTGGAATAAATGGACCAATTTCTAGAAACATACAAACAACGGAAGCTGAAACAGGAAGAAATAGAAAATTTGAGCAGACCCACAACCATCAAAGAAATTGACTCATTACTCAAAATCTTCCAAAACAAACAAAAGGACAAGGCCAGATGGCTTCCCAGGGGAATTCTACTAGACATTTAAAGAAGACTTAATACCTATTCTTCTCAAATTGTTCCAAAAGCTAGAAATGGAAGGAAAACTTCCAAACTCCTTCTACAAGGCCAGCATTACCCTGATTCCAAAACCAGACAAAGACCCCACTTAAAAGGAGAATTACAGGCCAAAATCCCTGATGAACATGGATGCAAAAATTCTCAACATACTAGCAAATTGACTCCAACAGTACATTAAAAGAATTATTTACTGTGATGAAGTGGGATTTATTCCTGGGCTGCAGGGGTAGTTCAGTATTCACAGATCAATCAAAGTGATACACCACATTAATAAAAGAAAGGATAAGAACCATATGATCCTCAATAGATGCCAAAAAAAGCATTTGACAAAATACATCATCCATTCTTGCAAAAACCCTCAACAAAGTAGGGATAGATGGAAAATACCTCAACATCATAAGGGCCATATGCAAAAGACCCACAGGTAATATGGGGAAAAAACTGAGAGTTTTTCCTCTTTGGTCAGGAACAAGACTGGGATGTCCACTCTCACCATTACTATTTAACATAGTACTGGAAGTCTTAGACTTCAGCAACCAGAGAACAAAAAGAAATAAAAGGCATCCAAATCAGGAAGAAATCAAACTATTTGCAGATGACATGATATCCTATATAGAAAACCCAAAGACTCCACCAAAAGATTGCTAGAACTAATACATGAATTCAGCAAAGTCACAGGATATAAAATCAACAGACCAAATCTGTTGCATTTCTATACACCAATATTGAAGCATCAGAAATAAATTAAGGAATCAAGGCCATTTACAATTGTACCAAAAACCATAAGATACCTAGCCAAAGAGATAAAGTATCTATACTCTGAAAACTATAGAACTTATGAAAAAAATTGAAGATGACACAAAGAAATGGAAAAACATTTCATGCTCGTGAACTGGAAAAACAAACATTGTTAAAACGTCTATACTACCCAAAGTAATCTACATATTTAATTCAGTCCCTATCAAAATACCACCAACATTTTTCACAGAGCTAGAACAAACTCTTTGATTTCGGCTCAGGTCATAATCTCAGGGTCCTGGGATCAAGCCTGGCATTGGGCTCCATGCTAAGTGGGGAATCTGCTTGAGGATTCTCTCCCTTGGCCTTCCCCCTACCCCACTGCCCCCTCCACTCATTCATGCACTCTCCCGCTCTAAAACAAAAATAAATAAATATTTTTAAAAAGACAGTCTCTTCAACAAATGGTGTTGGGAAAACTGGACAGCAAATGCAGAAGAAAGAAACTGGACCACTTTCTTATACCATACACAAAAGCGAATTCAAAATGGATGAAAGACTTAAATGTGAGGCAGGAAACGATCGGAATCCTACAGGAGAACACAGCAACTTCTTTGACCTTGACCAGAGCAACATCTTACTGGACACATTGCCAGAGGCAAGGGAAACAAAAGCAAAAATGAACTATTGGTACTTCATCAAGATAAAAATCTCACGGTGAAGGAATCAATCAACAAAACTAAAAGGCAGCCTATGAAATGGGAGAAGATATTTGCAAATGACATATCTGATAAAGACCAGTATTGCACTGTATGTTAATTAGAATGTAAATAAAAATTGGGGGGAGAAAAGGAAAAAGTCATTATAGTATTGTAACAGCATGATTCCAAAAAACTCTTAAAAGATTTTCTGCAATGTTTTTCAAAGGGAATTGGCATTTACAAAAGAAGAGGGGGTGGAGATAGTTACATTGCATCTCAATGAAGCAACTATCACAATTCCATAGAAAACTCAAATTTACCTTTGTCTCTAAAGGGAAAAATTGAAGAGCTTTAAACATCTGATTGAACCTTGAAGGGTCACACATTAGAACCAGTGAGCAACACTGACTAATGGTGTGGTGGGTCTTGGTACAGATTACTACTAGCTAGACCACTTTCTAGAACCTAGAAAGAAAGGGTAGTGTATGCAAACCAATAATTTAATTTTAAAAAAAGCAACAAAAATAACAAGAAAACTCCCATGCTATTTAATGAAATAATCTTGACTTCCTACTGCCAAAGAGTACAATTATTGGTGTTAAATAGGAAGTGTCATAGTATCAGCTTTAAGCAGGAAATAGTTGGCTTCACAAATCATAGGAAGAGTAGTAGGATATAATATTTTAAGGAGGTATAAAGAACCCAGAAATTTGAGAGCAGTAGAGCCCTATAGCCAGGTCTCACAGGAACCAGACAAGGGAAGCCATCAGAAACCAAAGGCTATGCTCCCTATCTCCCCCTTGGGATCACATTTTCATGCATTTCTGCTTTTTCTGCTAGACTACTTCATTCATCTAGCCCCTCTTGCAAGGGTCCCTTCATGCATACTTCAGCCCCTCTACACAAGAGCAGCTCTTCCTACATCATTGTGATGATGTCCTTAAGGTTAACTGCCTTGGGCAGGTCTGTTTCCCAATTCTAAATTCCTAAGAGATGGATCTGATTGGCTCTCTTCACATTTTTTGAGCCAGGCTAGGCAAGTCATAAGCTTCTGCCTTGCTGAAACATAGGCCTTTGCCTTGGGGTAGATGCACATCCCTGGGCCAATAAGTAACAGCCAGACGGTGTGATCACGTGGTACATGACCATAACACACCCACTCATTATCGAGCAAGAACCTCAGCAGCTTCCCGTAGAAGGGGCTGAGGAAAAAGCAGGCCATCATAAACAAGTCTAGTACAGCTCTGATAATTTTGCTCAACTGAGAAACCATTTTCAACTCAGATACTAATCAAGAAACAATTCTTTCTGCCAAATATAGGAGAATGAAATATGCCTGCAACTGCTGCAGTGGGAAAGAACACAGAGGCAGCTGGGCAGAGCACACAGAATACAACAAAGCAAAACACCAGGGTACATACAGAATGTGTGGGTAGAGAGCAGAGTTGCAGCACTAACAAATAGAGAAAGAACCTGTATCAGATAGGATTCATAAAGTTTTGAGTAAAAGAAATTTACTCTGGCCAGCTTGGGTAAATGAATATAGGATGAATACAGGAGGAGCACTCAGGACTAAGAGGAAAACTCGGGGAACAATCAGGTAGTGTTTAGAGTCTAAGTTTGAAGGAGCTACTTGAGAAGTCCATCCAGGTGCTGCAGGTGGATTGGATAGATCCAGCCATTTTCTGTCTGTCACTCTGCCCACTACTCAGATGCTCAGAATTCCAAGAATTCCCAAGTAGACTTGAAGGGAAGAAAGCACCGTCTGCCAAATCGTAACTAAAGGTGGAACAGAGAGAATTCCCCAGGAAACTGGATTCTATTTACAAGTTAAGGGGGGAGTGGTGGTTGGGATGAAGATGATGATGTCCAATACAAAAACTGTTTCTTGAGTAGTGAACAGTTAGTAGAGGCAGTTGGCAGAATATAGTACTGAGCACAGCCTCTTCAAGAATCCCGCGGAAAAGACTGGCTAATAAAAGTGAAATTTGAACAAATGCAGATGAAACTGAACTAAATCTTCCACTGGAAATAAAGATAGTAGCTAAAATGTACAGAGAGGTTCCTATGTGCTAGAAACCTTTCTAAACATATTTCATTTATTAACTCTTTTAATCTATACTTCAAACCCATGAAGTTGTCAGCCAAGTCCCACTCAGGGAGAGAAAAGCGAAACCCTGAGAGGTTAAGTGAGTTACCTAGGAAGCAGCTGACCTGGGATCAGATCCCCTGCACCCATCTCCATTCCATGCTCTACCCAAGAATACATTGCAAAATTCTTATGAAAGGAAAGGAAATGTTCCACAGAAAGACCAAGAAACGTAGAGAAGAGAATCAGCAGAACTTAGACAAAGTGAAAGGAGAAATCTAAAATTAGATAAAACCAGATCTCCTGATGATATGTCAAACTAAAGATTTCACCGACTTTTTAGTTAAGAGAAACACAGGCACTAAGGGGAGAAGCTACTGCATATTGCTTATGTTTTCTTGAATCTGGAGGTGCCGAAGTTCATAATAGAGTTGATTTCTTATTGCAAATTGTAAGATTATACATTCCCAACTAATCTGGTCCTTCAGTCTTTCCAGATTAAAGCGTTCTCCATGGCGAACCCCTCCAACAAGAGTTGTTAGGCATAGTTGAAGTGCTGACTGAGACGGGTATTTTCAGTTTATGCTGTTACACAAGGAACTATTTTGTATAGTTTTCAATCCTTCTTTTAAATAATCTTTAAACAAGAGAAATTCCTGCTAACCAGATTAATTTCCTTCTGGTTTAATTCCAGGAAAAGAAGAGCATGAAAGAGTGTGAGGGCCAGAGAGAACCTGGCTGTAATGGTCTACATCCTTTTATTGGGCAATTGTTTATATCGCAGTCTTCAGAATTTCACTTCTTCCCCTTCCTGTTTGTCTTCATGAACAAATTAAATGGGACTCCAAATTGAAATTGTTTGTAAACAACAGAGGATTATTTGGTTGGTAGAAAAGGCTTGTCTACAATTTCAGATAAACTGAAATCCTGTGTACTAGAAATGGCCAAACACTGGTCCTGAACTAACAAACTGACCATCTTTTTGTCTCCGTCTCAGGTTTTCTGCTTATAATATGGCTAATTGTTCATGGAGGGTAGACTAAATTGTATAGATTTCATGAATTCCACCAACAGTACACATTTAACCATATGGTAAATAAAACAGGGAATTTTAGTGTATTCTGTTTCCTGAATCTCCTTCTATGTTCATACCTGAATTGCTTCAAAAAAGTGAAAGAGCAGAAGTAGATCCATCCAAGGGCAAAGAGCGATGGATTTCCAAGGTAGTTTATCTTTACCTTCCTACTTTCTCTCACTTCATGAACAAACAAATCTATTTTTCCTCTCTCGTTAGAAACACTGCGCTAGAAAGAAAAAAAAATGAGAGGCTTTGGAAATGTCACTTATGAGCTGACACTAAATTCTTAGCCAAATTCTATTTCTTAACTTTTTTCCCTTTTAATTGTCATTTAATTTTTAGCTTTATAGGGCTATAATTGACATACAACATTTTCAACAAGTTTACAAGTATAATAAGTTTATGGTGTACAACGTGTCGATTTGATACACTTACACGTTATGAAATGATTACCACAGTAGGGTTAGTTAACGCCTCCATCACATAATTATCATTTCTTTCTTGTAGTGAGAACATTTAAAATCTACCCTTTTAGCAGCTTTCAAGTATATATAATACAGTATGGTTAACTATAATCATTACACTGTATATTAGATCCCCAGAACTTATTCATCATATAACTGAAAGTTTCTATGACCACTGTCTTCCTTTTCCTCCACCCTCCAGGCCCTAGGAATCATTTTATTCTATGTTTCTATAAGTTTAGCTTTTTTAGGTTTCACAAATAAATTATACTATACAGTATTTGTCCTCCTCTGTCTGACATATTTCCCTCAGGATGATACCCTCAAGGTCCATCCATGTTGTCACAAATGGCAGGATTTCCTTCTTTTCATGATTGAATAAAATTCCATCATATATATACATTTTTTCTTTATCCATTTATCTGTAGATGAATACTTATGTTGTTTTCATATCTTGGCTATTGTGAATAATACTGTAGTGAATATGAGAGGGCAGATATCTCTTCAAGATTTTGATTTCTGGGCACCCGGGTAGCTCAGTCAGTTAAGCGTCTGCCTTTGGCTCGGGCCATGATCCCAGGGTCCTGGGATTGAGTCCCACATCAGGGGCTCAACTGGGATGAGCTCCCTGCTGAGAAGGGAGTCTGCTTCTCCCTCTCCCTTCTGCTCTAGCTCTCTCTCTCAAATAAATAAATAAAATCTTTAAAAAAAAAAGATTCTGATTCCATTTTCTTTGAGTATATACCCAGAAGTGGAATTGTTGGATCATATGACAATTGCATTTTTAATTTTTGAAAAACCTCCATACTATTTCCTATAGTGGCTGTATCAATTTACATTCCCACCAACAGTGCACAAGGGTGGGTTCCTTTTCTCCACATCCTTACTAACACTTGCTATCTCTTTTTTGATGATATAACAGCTGTGAGGTAATACATCATTTCAGATCTTTGGTTAAATTTATTCCTAAGTATTTTACTGTTTTTGATACTATTATGAATGGGATTGTTTTCTTTATTTCTTTTTGAGAGATTCTGTTGTTAGTGTATAGAAATGCAACTGATTCTACATGTTTATCCTAAAACTTTACTGAATTTGTCTAATATTTTTTTGGTGGGGTCTGTAGGATTTTCTACATATAAGGTCATATCATCTGCAAACAAATACAATTTTACTTCTTCCTTTCAAATTTGAATGCCTTTCATTTCTTATTCTTGTCTGATTTCTCTAGCTAGGACTTCCATGTTGAATAGTAATGGTAAGAGAGAGCACCTTTGTCTTTTCCTGATCTTAGAGGAAAAGACTTGCAAGTTTCACTATGAAATATGATGTTAGCTGTGGGTTTGTTATATATGGCTTTTATTATACTGAGGTACGTTCCTTCTGTACCCAATTTGTTAAGAGTTTTTGCCATGAAAGGATGCTGTATTTTGTCAAATGCTTTTTCTGCATGTATTAAGATGATCATATACTTTTTACATTTTATTATATTAATGTGATGTATCACAATTATTGACTTGTATATGTTGAAACATTCCTGCATCCCAGGGATAAATCCCACTTGATAATGGTTTATGATCCTTTTAATGTACTGTTAAATACCGTCTGTTAATGTTTTGTTGAGAATTTTTGTTTGTATGTTCATCAGAGACATTGGTCTGTAGTTTTCTTGTAGTGTCCTTATCTGGCTTTGGTATTGGAATAATTCTGGTCTCATAAAATGTGTTTGGACGTTTTCCCTCCTTTTCAATTTTTTGGAAGATTTTGAAAAGGATTGGTACTAATTCTTCTTTAAATGTTTGGTAAAATTCACCAGGGAAGCCATCTGGTCTTGGGTTTTTCTTTACTTGGAGATTTTTTATTACTAATTCAGACTCCTTACTAATAATTGTAAACTGTTCAGATCTTCTATTTCTTCATTATTCAGTCTTGGTAAGTTGTATGTTCCTAGTATTTATCCACTCTTTCTCAGTTATCCCATTTGTTGGTGAATAATTGTTCATAGTATTTTCTTATGATGCTTTGTATTTCTGTGGTATCAATTGTAATATCTTCTCTTTCATTTCTTATTTTATTTTGTTTATTAGAGCTGAGATTTCCCTTGGCCATAAGCTGTGCTGCCTTGGGGGCAGGTGATGCAAGTAAAGTAAAACTGTTAGTTTTACCCTCTCCAATGACTCCAAACTCATATTTTTTTTTTGTTCTAATGGTGTGTTGGAACTTCACAACTGAGAACCTGGACTTGCACAAAGGCTCTCTTTGTGGGCGATTGTCTAAGACATGGTTTTCCAGGAGTTTACAGACCATAACCAAGAGGGGCTAAAGACAGTCCATGGACCACTGCAAGGTCCAGAGCTAGGGCTGAGTTCTGTATGCCTATCGCTTGACACATGGGTGGGCAAGACTCTTCCCAGGTCATGAGGCATACAGTGCTAGATCCCATAGCTCTTACAAAGGCACTTTTTTCCACAGATGGATGGCAAATTATTGTTTGGTGGGGCTGGGGGGGGGCGGCCACAAATGAGTAACATCTTATTCAAATCAGTCAATGCTAATGTTACTCCCTTTTCAGCTGTTATTGAACACATACTATACGCCAGGCACAGGGCCAGTCACCTTGTTTGCATTATTCCAGTTAATATGCTGACAATAATTTGATGAAACACATTGCATTATTATCATTACTACTATTGTCAAATGAGAAAACTTAAAGAAGTTAAGTAACTTACTCATTATGTACAACTATTCATAGAACGCACATCCAATTCTACTGGACTTTAAAAACATTGAGACAAAACATGCTGTGAACAGGACTTTCTTAGCTTTCCAGTCTTCACTGCTCAAGAATTAGTTATTATGTGGTAGGTGCTATTCTAGGCACTGGAAATATAAGTCAATAAATAAGCCAGACAAAGACCCTGCTCTCCTGAAGCTTATATTCTGGTAGAGAAAGCAGATAATCAGAGTGAGTTATTTTTTTTTTTAATACGTAATTCTGAATAGTAGTAAGTGCTGAGAATATTCAAGTGAGATAATTAGCTAAAGAGTACATGGCAGAAACTAAATGATCAGAATAATCTCTGAAGAGAAGCCTCTCTGAAGAAATTATATTTGAGCTGAAATCTGAATGATGAAAAGACACCAGCCATATAAAGATCTGGTGTAGACTATTCCAGGTAGAGAAAGGGACTGTGAATATACTCTGAGGGAGGAACATGCAGGGCATATTTTAAAAAGTGGAATAATCCAGTGTGTCTGGACTATAGTAAACAAGTGGAAGAGTGTAAAGAGATGAATTAGAGAAGTGAGCAAAGATCAGATCATGAAGGTCCTTACAGGTGCATGGGGGGGGGAGGTACATGGATTGTACACTAAAGGAAATGGGAAGCCATTGGAGAGTTTGAAGCAAGAAAGTGATCCATTGTAAGTCATGTTAAACATAATTTATTATAAAGATATAGAAATCGATAGAGACAGAAAATAAAATTTATTATAAAGATATAGAAAAATAGAGACAGAAAATAAAATTTATTATAAAGATATAGAAATCGATAGAGATAGATAAGATATATCTCCCCCTAGTTCCTAGGTGGCAAATGGAATAGAAGGAGCAAGAAGAGAAGCAAAAAGACTGACAAGGCTCTTGCAGTAGTCCAAATGGGAGATGAGGGTGGCTTTGTCAGGGTAAATGGTATGAGGGAAGGGGACTTCAATACACATTTTGAATATATATTGTATGTACAATTGCCTGGATTTGCTGAAGGATTAGATGAGGATAATTTAAAAAAAAGAGAAATCAGGGTGCCTGGGTGGCACGGTCAGTTGAGTGACTGACTCTTGGTTTCGGCTCAGGTATGATCTCAGGGTTGTGAGATTGAGCCCCAGGGCGGGCTCCACGCTCAGTGTAGAGTCGCTTGGGTTTCTCTTTCCCTCTCCTTTTAGCCCTCCCTCGCCACTCTCTCTCTCTAAAATAAATAAATACAACTTTTTAAAAAGAAAAAAGAAAAATCAAGGATGACTCTTACATTGTGGGCCCAAGCAATTTATTTATTGGTAGTATCACTAACCAAAATGTGGAGAAAAAGCTCCTGACATCTATTATGAGCAACATGGATTAGATTCTTACTTTATTGGGCACATGACCTAGTCAGAGTGTGGAAAGGGAAATGAAAAGGAAGTCCACAGATCCAGCTTTCCCACTAATAGCATGACCTGAAAGCAAATCACTTCACCTTTCAGAGTCTTAAGTATAAAACAAGATCAACAGACTAATCACCCTTTCCCAGTATCCTTTCGCACAGTAAAAGGACTGTATCTGACCTCCTTCCTATCTTCCATGATTTTTGTGCATATGACTTCTATCTCAAATCACTATCTTCTGTTTCAGCTTATTTCTCACCCCTTCTCCTATAATACCTCTTGAAATGCATATTAACAGCAATTGCTTTTTTTTACTTGAGGGAGGGGGCAGAGGGAGAGAGAGAGGGAAAAGCAGACCCTCTGTTGAGCAGGGAGCCTGACATGGGGCTCAATCCCAGGACCCTGAGATCATGACCGGAGCAGAAGGCAGGCATTTAACTGACTGAGCCACCCAGGTGCCCCAACAGCAATTGCTTTTTTAACTGAAGGGAGAAAGATTCAGTAAGGTGGAGAAGTAACATAGAAACTTTCCCATTAGCAATTGTGGTTAATCGTGACAAATCCATCTGTACTACACTAGCATACAAAGTTTCCACTGTAACATATATCCAGCCCTTATCCCTTTTACAAACTATCATCACCAATTCTCTCCTTAAATCATTAGTGACGTTCTTCCATATCACTTTCTCCCAGGAGATCACCTCTAGCATGCCTATTCTTCAACTGCCAGGGCTTTTAAAGCCTCAAGAACTGGGAAATTGTTCCATGACCTACAGTGCCAACCCGATTTTTGTTCATAGGATAGATCTTAGACTAGTAAAAATCATTAAGATAAAAATTTTCTTTCTTTTTATTACATTTCAAAGCAAACCTCTATGGGTTATAAATAAGCATTTTGAGTCATTCAAATACATATTATTGATATCTAAATCAATTTGACAAAGTCTGGAAAGCTTTAAGTTTACATACAATATAAGTTGATAATATTTTTAAAGATTTATTTATTTATTTGAGATGTTAGAGACAGCAGGAGGAGGGAGCAAGGGAGAGGGAGGGAATCCCAAGCAGACTCCCTGCTGAGTGCAGAGGCCCACACAGGGCTCCATCTCATGACCTGAACTGAAATCAAGAACTGCTTGCTTAACCGAATCAGCCACCCAGGTACCCCTGTAGGTTGATAATTTTTAAAATCATCCTTCAACTATAATAAAATAACTGATGATGTCATACTAATCCTTCACATTTACTATTCTACAGTCTGTTGAAAGAATTGGAGGGGTGCCTGGGTGGCTCAGTCATTAAGCGTCTGCCTTTGGCTCAGGGCATGATCCCAGCATTCTGGGATCGAGCCCCACATCAGCCTCCTCCCCTGGGAGCCTGCTTCTTCCTCTCCACTCCCCCTGCTTGTGTTCCCTCTCTCGCTGTCTGTCTCTCTCTATCAAATAAATAAATAAATAATCTTAAAAAGAAAAAAAGAAAAAGAAAATAACTGGAGATGTATCTAGTTTAAAAAAAATTAGACTAGGATACTATCTCATATTATACAAGAAGATGTATCCCAGATAAGTTATAGAAAACGAAGATAAAAAAACAAAATTAAAGCAAAAAAAGATGATATAGGTTGACATTATTATAACTTTGGAAAGAGAAGATCTAATTACAACACAAAAAACAGAGACACAAGGTAGAAATTGGTACATATTACCACATTATAAAAACTTCTGCATAAAAAAAATAGGAAATTTTTAAATTTTCTTTTAATAATTTTTATATTGTTATATTAGTCAAAGAACTTCTCAAACTCAATACACGGGAAACAAATAATCAAATCAAAAAATGGGCAGAATATAAGAACAGACACTTTCCCAATGAAGACATACAAATGGCTAACAGACACATGAAAAAATGTTCAAAATCATTAGCCATCAGGGAAATTCAAATCAAAACCACCTTGAGATACCACCTTACACCAGTTAGAATGGCAGGAATTGACAAGGCAGGAAACAACAAATGTTGGAGAGGATGTGGAGAAAGGGGATCCCTCTTACACTGTTGGTGGGAATGCAAGTTGGTACAGCCACTTTGGAAACAGTGTGGAGGTCCCTTAAAAAGGTAAAAATTGAGCTACCCTATGATCCAGCAATTGCACTACCGGTATTTACCCCAAAGATACAGACGTAGTGAAGTAGGAAACTTTTTTAAAAGGAAAAATTGAAGGAAAAATATTTGAAATATATATAATATCCAAAATGCCTCAATAATTCCTATAATTCAATATTTAAAAAAGGAATTAACCAAACCCAAAAGAAAAAAAAAAAAACTGTGCACGGAAATACACAGAAGAGGAAATAAAAATGCCAATAAACTCATAAACAAATGTTAACTAAGAATAAAGAACATGAAAATAAAATACATATCATTTTTCACTCATTACATTGGAAAAAATATTTTTTAAATGATAATGTCAATGAATATTTGTAAAGACAGATATTCTTATAAACTCTGGATGAAATTGTAAATTGTCAGAGACAATATGGATGGCATTTGTCTGTATTAATAAAATTTAAAAAACCCACAGGTTTCTTTCTATCTAGTACTAGTCTGATATCTTCATGAAAGGCAAAAGGCATGAACAAGGTTTTCTGCGTAACAAGTTTGTACTAACGTAAAATGCGAAGCAATCTAAATATCCATCAACAATTGAATGGTCAAACTGTAGAAAACTAAGCAGTATTTTATAGTATGGGAAGACATTTAATGACCTCCAAGAGATACTATAAAGAGAAGTTACATGTCAATACATATAATACTGTTCATGTTTTAAAATTGTCAATTTCTTTTGTTTTGAACGTACATATATGTATGAAATGAGTTTTAAAGTTTAGCAAAAGCATATATCAAACATCCAATCATGGTCAGTGTTGGGAAAGCGAATTGTAGGAGGTAGATGGGGCTACCAAAGGACTTTTGCTTTATCTGTCTTGTTTATATCTTTTGCAGTGAGAACATATTTATGTATGAGTTGAGTAATTGAATTAAAACATAAAATAAATAACTGGAGGAAACTTCTTAGGTTTAAGCCAGAAAAATAAAACTTTGTCAGACTTAGCCCAAAGATCACATTTTTTCAAAAAGAAGCATTAAATCCATATCCAAGCACAGATTTCAACATCCATATGTTGAGAGGCTAAAAATAAAATGAAATCCAGAATAAAAAATTGCAAGATGTTTTCATCTTTCATTCTGAATTAGTACAAATATGCTAATATATAAATTATTCTCATTATTAACCTTTGTTCATTTGAAACCTTTGAAAGGTGATATGAAGAAAAGAGAAGCAAGACATATTCCTGAATTTCTCTTCTATAGTTCAAAGTGGAACATGGGAGTAATCTAATTAGTAGTAACTGTTTATAAAAATCCAGTCTTGTGTGCAGGTCCAAATATATCTTGCTATCAGTATAATCAATATACAGGTAGTGAGTACGAGTTAAATCAAGTGCAAGAGCAGATTCTATTCCTGTGGTTTTCTTTCAACATTTATAGAAACCGTTTCAGACTATATGACATGGTTTTAAAAATCATATGTATATATGAATATACATATATAACATATATGTATGTGTATATATTCCAAACCCAAAAAGAGATTATAAAAACATCACTATTAGTAAATAGGTAAAACTTTAGCCATATATAAGACAAAAAACATAGTTTGGGACCTAACTAATTTTTAACTTTAGAGGTTAAAGTTAAACTAAGAAAACAATGAAATGGAATAGCTCTAAATCTCCAGAGATATTGAAGAAGACAAAGCATTAGGGCAGTGGAAAGCCCTCTTAAGTATTTATTAAGAATTAACCAATTACGCATCTATAAATTGTTCAGATATCATATGATTAAAAGAAAAAGACATAATTTTCCAGAAATGAGCTATTAATGTGAACAATTTTACGCATACCAAAAAATAAGAAAAATTAGAATTGTTCAAGTGCCCTGAAGTCTTAATAGTATAATCAGAAGTTTATTAGAGTTATTGTTCAAGTTTATCTTACTGAACAAAGGCTATGTAGGCACTTCCAGAGACACCTAGCAAGTGATAGATATTTATTGAGCACCTACTGGATGCAATACTCCAAGCTAAACATAGAGAAAATGGTGGTATAAGCATTGTAAACAAGATCAAGATATATAGTCCATGCTCATTTGGAGTTTAAACTCTAAAGGAAAATTGAGGTAGGCAGGTCTCAGATCAGATAGGGTTTTGTAGACCACATTAAGGATTTTTGATCTAAGGAACAATAAGGAGTCATTGAAAGGGTTTTAATTAGAAAAAGAATATAATAAATGTACACTATTATAAGGATATCTTGACTACGTATGAAGACTGATCAGAGGGGATCAGTGATACACCTGGGAAAATCAAAGAGAAGGTTTTTACAATATCCGCAGGAGAGGTGGCTCAGCTATGCTTGGGATGCAGAGATTCAAGAGACTGCTATGTAGGTGGGATGAATAGGATTGAGTAGCTGGAAATAGGAGAGAAAGAAGATGATGTTCATGTCTCACAGATTTTGGTCAGGGACATATGAAAAATCTATCAGGATTCTTACTAAGTATGGGCGCAGAGCTTGGACACTTCTGGTTTGCATAGCTCTGCAGTGAAGTACCTGTGAAGATCATTTGAGAGATCTTTTGGGTAATATTCTGCAGTCATTAGGAAAATTTATACTCTGTAGACAATCTCCAAGGAGTCCTAGAAACTCCTCTGTGGAATTAGTCCTTGAAAGAAGCTTGGGCTTCTGCACCTGAGAATACTGATATTAGCTGTGCGCTCTAGAAATGCTGAGAAAAGCAGTTCTAAGTCAAAGGAGGAAGGAAGAATCATTGTCTCTGGGAACCCCGCAAGAATGACGGGGGGCTCAGAGAATGCCAGTAAGCCCACGGGAAGAGTATTTGTATCACAATCCTTTGCTAAGTATTTCTGGGGAGGAAGTTGTTTTCCATAAAAGCTCTCTAAAAGATGCTACTGATTACCTACTAATAGAGTTGGAATTCCAGAAATTCTGGATCAAGACTTGAACCTGTGACAATTTGATAACATTCACTAATTACTAGTAACAGAAAATCTCAAGAAAGTGAAATATGATGTGGGGTACCTGGGCACTCACTAGGTTGAGCATTTGACTCTTGGTTTTGGCTCCGGTCATGATCTCATGGGTCACAGGATCAAGCCCCTCGATGGGCTCTGCGCTCAGCTGGGAGTCTGCCTGAGAGATTCTCTCCCTCTACCCCTCCCCCCACTTGTGCACTCACTCTCTCTCTCTCTCTCTCAAATAAATAGATAAATTTTTTTTAAAGTGAAATATGATGTAGGCATCTAGTTGATTTTGCCCATGTAAAATATTAGAATAAAACACAGGCATGATAATAATGGCATAATAATAATATACACTGCATAAGAAATGCATACACACACAGAGTTAGAAATGTTTACTAAGATACACGTCCATATAGTATGTCTTGGTTCTTTTTTATATAACCCCCCACTTAAATATTTTATTAGTGGATGATAATTTTTTTCCCTAGGCTCCTCCTTTGACATACATTTTAAAAGAGAATTCTTAAGCTTCTAGGAGTTATCTTTTGTCCTACAGTTAATCTCTTAATAAGACCAATTTAGCTGTAATATAAATGGTAATGCATAGCGTTCTAGTCACTGCACAATTCTGAACTTGCTCAAAGATTGCATTTGAGCAGACTGGCTTTACCCGTGGGCAGAGTTGATTAAAAGACACGTGGTATGGTTTCAGAACCATAGACAGGACTCAGTTTTTGACCCTTGCTAAGTGTTCTGGGAAGAGTTTTTTAAGACCTTGTCAACCCTTTAGTGAGCCTATTGTATGTAAGAAGTGCAGTAGACATCCTATCTAACCTTACAATCTATCTGAGGGATACAGAAGTCAGAGGGGGGTAAAATGCATAACAATAGCAGGGTTACATCTGCAAAAGAGGAAATCATCATAAAATGAAAAGCATGACTGACAATTAGCAGAATGAGCTGGAGCATCACCCGTGAATGAGGTGTATTACTAGATGTGAAACAATAATATTCCACTTTAATTTCTTGGATTGTCTATTTCTTTTTCTTTACAGATTCATACTACCATTACTGGTTTAATTTCATTTGCAACTGTTGAGTGGCCTGCCATTTGGAATGAGTTTGCATTCCATCTGTTGCAAATGAAGGATTTGCAAATGACATTATTCCATATTATCTTAAGGCTTTAAGGTGTCACTAGCCTTCAATTTACTCTACTAAAGGATTTTTTACCAGGATCCTTCGTGCTGATGCCAATATTCATTCAATCTTCATAAATGTTTATTAATACAATAGTGCACAAATTCTTCTTTAAGTATTGAACGTGCCAAAAGAGGTATTTGTTTTTCTGCTTCTCTTCTCCCATATTTAAATATGTTACGTAAATATGTCCACACCTAAATCTGTCCCATCTTGTTGATCCATTTTTAAAATTCACACCTTGTCTTGTATAAACGCAACCCAACCATGAAAGTAATTTGTTCGTGAGTCATAACCTTGCAAACATTGAAGTAATTGTAAAAGCTGCTCTTGTTAGTTTACAATTAGGGTATTAAGTTTGATATCATGCTGCATTATATTTTAGAAGAAGGGTCATAAAGGGTTTTATTTCTTAATGCTCAATAACATTTAATCATAAACACATACAAAAATAAAGCTAAATATATATTCATTTCAACACCTACAAAAATAATTCGTTTTCCTGGGTGTATCATGGTAGATGGAACTGTTTTCTTAAAGAATTTGTATAGAACATGTAAACTGAACAGGTATCTATAGGCATGCCACAATATGGTGGAATGGTCTGTGTATTTGATTAGCATAATATTTTTAAATGAAGCTCTCATCTTCAATGTAAAAAAAAAACATTTTTTTTAATTGTAAAACAATGAATTTGAACCAAATATAGCTTTAGAGTTCAACTCTCTCTGTATCTGGCATTGACTCAGAGACTGTATAATTCAAGTGCAAGAGGATTACAACGGCAAATACACCCCTGTTCAATATGATCTGATGGTATCCCTCTACTTCACAGATTAGGAAGGCCAAGAACTGAATTTCTTCTAGAAATCTATGAAGCAGACTAAGTTCTAAGATGCACATTATCTGCCAAAACTCTCCTGATACAGCAGTGTCTCAAGACAACTGGAGAACCTTTGGTAGCAGAAGCTACTTCTCCTGTATTATCTCATTTAATGACTCTTCCCTCTCACTCACTTGCCCTACACTGTCCTTAATATCTGTTAAAGCTATCCCATTCCCATTCTCCATCACAAACATTTCCTAAATCAGATTTGTTACCATTTCTTACCATTTATTGAAATATTTCCTTATTAATCTACTAGTTTCCAGCTTAATTCCCTTCCATTTCATTTGCTACTCCTTCAAACACAAATTTCATCATGTTGTTCTGCTTAACATAGCTAATTATCTCCTCAATAACTCCAGGACTCCAGGTAACACTTCTATTTATTAGCTTTAAGTTGCACTCTTTTCAAAGCTCCGTTTCCATGATCATGCCCACTTTGTGCCTACACTCAGACACCTTCTGCTGTAACTTCTCTAAACATGCTGCTCTCCTATTTGGAGCCCTTTGCTGAGAATGCCATTCAAAAGTTAGCTCAAGTATCTCTTTCCTGAAGATTCCTCAGAAAGTGTGTGCTATAGGAATGTGGGATGTGGTGACGAGCTTGCTCTGCAGAGCAGCTGGTGTTTGAAAGTGCTGGGATCAAATTCTAATTCTCTGGCTGGCTGTGTGATCCAGAAAAACTGGTTGGTCCCCACACATAACAGTCAACCATCTCCACCCTCACTAAGTAGGTGCTGCCACCAAGGAAGGGGACAAGTAGTCGATGCCTGAGTACCCATGGTCCTTTGTACTCTGGCTGTGACAATTGTTCTTTTATTGAGATATACTTGGCATAGACCATTGAGTAGTTTAAGGTGTATAACATGTTGATTTCAAATACATATATTGCAATATATATAATTACTACTGTAACATTGCTAACACCATCATCTCATATAATTTTCATTTCTTTTCTGTGGTGAGAACATTTAGAATCTAGTCTCTTAGCAACTCTGAAGTATGCAATATAGTGTTGTTAGCTATAATCACAATCCAGAATTTATTCATCTTCTAACTGCAAGTTTGTACCCTTTGACTAACATCTCCCCACAATTCTGAAAAAGAAGAACAAAGCTGGAAACTTCACACTTCCTAATTTCAACGCCACAGTAATCAAAACAGTATAGTACTGGCATAAACTCGGAAACACAGAGACCAAAAGAAAAGAACGGAGAGTCCAGAAATAAACACTGCATGTCAAAAGCTGATATTTGACAAGGCAGCCAAGAATACTCAGTGAGGAAAGGATGGTCTCATCAAGAAATGATGTTGGAAAAAAATGGATAAACACATGCATAAAAATGAAATTAGACCTCTACCTCACACCACTCACAAAATTAACTCAAAATGGATTCAAGACTTAAGCATAAGACCTGAAACCAAAAACTCCTTGAAGAAACCATAGGGAAAATGCTCCTTGACATTGGTCTTGGCAATTTTTTTTATATGAGACCAAAAGCACAAGCAAGAAAAGCAAAAATCAACAAATGGGACTACACCAAACTAAAAGTCTCTTCACAGCAGAACAATCACCAAATGAAAAAGGAACCTATGGAACGGGAGAAAATAATTACAAGTACATATATGATGGGGGCTAATATCCAAAATATATAAGGAACTCATATGACCCAAAAGCAAAATAAATAATAATTATTATAATAAGAATAATTATTATTATTAATCTTATTAAAATGAGCAAAGGAAATGACGTTTTTCCAAAGACACACAAATGGCTAACAGGTACATAAAAAGGTGCTCAACATCACTAATCACAGGGAAATGCAAATCAAAACCACAATGAGATCTCTCCTCACACCTGGTTGTGACATTTGCAAGCTTGCCAGCCTGTCATCCTTTGGGGCTTTGCCCACAGTTTAACCCAATCTTGCCATAGCTGGACTATGGTCCTCACAGCTTCCTCTTAGCCATTCTGGATTCCTACAAACCATCTCTAGTACTTCTTCTTGCCTACTGCCTCTATTTGGCCATATAGCCCAATCTCTAACCTTGGTTTGCTCTTTAAATTGATATATAGATAAAGAGATAGAGATATAGAGATAGCAATACACACTTTTTTGATGTATGAAAGTATCCTCAACTATCATTTTTGCCCACATTAATTTGATAAGTTTGCTTTGCCCTGCATCTCTCTGGCTTAATCTGCCCTCTGTCTCCTCACTGTGGTACTCATAGCCTATTATATCTGAATCACATAATAGCAATAACTATAATTCATGGAACACCTGCTATGTACTAGTCAGAGTGCAAGACATTTTGTATACATTGTGTTATTTAATTTCCCCACAATTCCAGGAGTACATATGACTTGCACCATGTTACAGCTGAGGAAATGCAAGCAGAGTGGTTGAGTACTTGCCCAGTAACACCCTGTAAGCAGAGTATTGCTGCACAAACACATACCAAGTCAAGCCAGAGAAAGGTGGAAGAACAGAAAATAGTGTGTGTGTGTGTGTGTGTGTGTGTGTGTGTGTGTGTGTGTGTGTTTATCTAGAGGGATGAGGAAGGGGTGATCAGGGAGGGGAGAGAAGTAAAACTTCAGAAGAAAAGGAGCATACCTCAGAGGGACTTAGAGAACATAGCCTCCTACTTTGAGTATTGGACATGACACATCTGACCCAAAATCTCTTACCCAAACTACATCGTCCAACCACATTCCTAGATTGTGACCTCAAACCAGAAAGGCCCAAATTTCCATGGCAACTTCTTCTGCTGTCCAGACCCAAGGAATGTCTGTTACATACAGGTAAGGCCAGATGCCTTAATCCTGAGTGGTAGGGTCAAAACAAGTTGGAGCCTGGGGAGACAGAAAATGGGAATCCAGAGTATTACCAATGGATCATTAGCTGCTTTGCTGAATTAGAGAATTTTGTAAGAAAAAATTTCAGCCAGGAATTTTTTTTTGGGGGGGGGGGGCAGGAATTTTGAAGGAGATGACAGCAGTACGTAAACAGTACTCTGCCAGAATTCAAAAGGAAGTTGACTGAGGAAGCTTTATCTCCATGCAGTGGGAAGGAAAAGCTGAAGGAAGAAAAGAAACGGACTAGCTAGAACTGTTTCCTTCAAGATTAGGGCCTTAAGAAAGGTTCTGTGCTGTGAAAAATAATCATTAGAATAACACAGTTACTGTTTAATAAACACCTACTTTGTGCAAGATACTTTGCCATCCTGATCTCATTAACCTTACAACAACCTCATAAAATGGGTAATATCATCCCTCTTTCATATGTAACAAAATCAAGGTTGCAAAAGATTGGGTAACCTGCCACATGAGTCAGAGTTCTCCAGAGAAACAGAACCAATGGATAGATAGATAGATAGATAGATAGATAGATAGATAGATAGATATAGATAGGCAGACATTTATCTCCATCTCCTACATAAAAAAAAAAAATATGCATGGAAAGAGGTTTATCATAAAGAATTACATGATTATGGAAGTTGACAAGTCCCAAGATCTGCAGTCAGCCACTTGGAGACCCAAGACAGCCAATAGCATAGGTCTGGTCTGAAGGTCTGCAGGTCGAGACTCAAGAAGAGCCAATGTTTCAGGTCAAGACCGAAGTCAGAAAAAAACCAACGTCCCAGCCCTAAGGAAATCAAGCAGGAGGAATTCCTTATTCAGGGGAAAGCCAGCTTTTTTATTATTCAGGCCTCCAGTTGATTTGATAAGACCCACCCAGATTAGAGATGGCAATCTGCTTTACTCAGTCTATTGACTTAAATGTCAAATTCGTGGCACCTGGGTGGCTCAGTGGGTTAAGCATCTGCCTTCGGCTCAGGTCATGATTCCAGGGTCCTTCTCCCCCTCCTTCCCGCTTGTGCTCTCTCTTGCTATCTCTGTCTCTCTCAAATAAATAAATAAAATATTTTAAAAAATAATAAATGTCGAACTCGTCTAAAAATACTCTCACAGAAACATCCAGAATAGTATTTGATCAAATATATGGGTGCCTTATGAACCAGTGAAGTTGACACAGAAAATTAACGACCATTTACCTAAAGATATCTAATTTGTTAAGTGCTGGAGACAGGATTTAAACCCAGGTCTGTCCTCTTCAAAAGCCAACAGCTATCCATCTATGCCAGAAACATGGAAGCACAGAATTACCTAGAATGTATGACTTTTTTACTTAGAAGATCTATGCCAAGACCACAGAAAAATTAGTCAATGAGTGATTTACACACACACACACACACACACACACACATAACAATACACACACATGCACACACAATTTCAGAACATTAGCTAGATTTGTAAATACATTTTATTTTTGTACCTGAAACAAATTAGGTATGTTGGACCCGGAATGCCTTAGAAAAGGAGAAAAGGACCAGTAGTGCCGAAGGTGCTGTGGGTCAGGGAAAAGCCAGCCACCTGGATTTCTTGCAGTAATACAGGACAGTTTTTTTCAATGGCCACAAACTCCACCACTTCAAACAAATCATTTGTCAGTTTGATTATAGTCAAATAAAGAGCAAAAATTAGTTTGAAAATCATCCTCCCTTATACTTGCAATGGTATCTTTCTTACAACGTCTCAAGAGAAAAGGGAGAATCACATTTTTTTGGTTAAAATAAGGAAGTCAACCCCCAAAATACAGGTGATTAGTAATCATATTCTGTCCAGACAGCTTAATGACTTACTGGAAATTGAACATCAGGAATATATTAAGGAATTAGCTGCCTAAAATAAGTCAATTCTATTTTGTTCCCATGGTTTCATGTGACATTATATTCTCCAAGAGGGGAAACATTATGCTCAAAATGTGCCTGGTTCAGGATGTATCTGCATGTATAGAGATTATAACCCCTTGTTAAGTGAAAACTATTTATATGTGAATGCTGTTCATAAAACCCACTAACTGATATAACCATATGCCTTTCCCTTGGTACAGTTTCACTAACCAAGTGCATACTATTTTTAAACTTGTCTGAGGCTATATGAACAAATCAGTGAGCTTCTAATTCCATCAAAATCCAATGATAACCCTTTAAGATTTCTTCAGCATCAGATGATTCTGGGGATAAAAAAAGAGAACATTCTTGATTACTGAAAGAGTAAAATCCAAAAAATTGGGAGCAATTTGATTCCTAGGAAGACTGTATGTCTGAAGACTAATAGTCAGTTGTGATAAGTTACTTCTTAAAAAAGATACTCTGAGGTTACACACATCATCTGTCTAATTTGCAGAAATTTGCTGAGTCAAGCAAGCCTGACCCAGTATACTTTGGCTTCTTTTGCTCTCTTTGGAGAAGGGTCATGTGGTAAAATACTATTTAAAAGGGGAAGCCCTAAATTTTTTTTTTAACATTTTACTAAACATGTGGTTGGAGGTTACTAATATGAATATACATAAAGGTAAAATAAAGTTGGGGGTCAAAATGCCATGGTTCACTCTTTCATAGAAAGGGAAACTACAAGCTAGATGAGACAGCCATAGACTAATATTGGACTTCAACTCTAAACCCCAACCCAGGCCTGTCATGGACTGTGACACCACCCAAGTCATTGTCCTTAAGTCCTTTTTATATGTAATGCCTAATATGAGAATAATAGTTACTTTGTATTTCAATTGCATGCTATGATGATTCTATAGAGAAATACCAAGGAAGAGAATGGATGAGAAAACACTTGCAGTGACAACGGAAAAAGACTGGACAGGAGAAGGCAAATCAGAATAAAATGCTGGCACTAAAGATCTTGACGAAGAACAGTAAGAGGAACAAAATACGGAGTAGAGTCAAAAGAGCAAAAACCAGGATTCCCAAATTATACTAGTTATAGACGTGGTGAGAAGGAGAATTAGAAGCTTCTGGGGAACCCTCTTACACTATTGGTGGGAATGCAAACTGGTGCAGCCACTCTGGAAAACAGGAGGCTTTCCTGTTTCCTATGGAGTTACCTTAAAAAGTTAAAAATAGAACTACGTGAGACCCAGCAATTGCACTGCTAGTTATTTACCCAAAGGATACAAAAATACTGATTTGAGGGGCGCCTGGGTGGTGCAGTAGTTAAGTGTCTGCCTTCAGCTCAGGGCATGGTCCCGGCATTCTGGGATCGAGCCCCGCATCAGGCTCCTCAGCTGGGAGCCTGCTTCTTCATCTCCCACTCCCCCTGCTTGTGTTCCCTCTCTCACTGGTGATCTCTCTCTCTGTCAAATAAATAAATAAAATCTTTAAAAAAAAAACTGATTTGAAGGGGTACATGCTGATGTTTATACCAGCATTATCAACAATAGCCAAATTATGGAAAGAGACCAAATGTCCATCAACTGATGAATGGATAAAGAAGAGGTGAGATAGATAGATAGATAGATAGATAGATAGATAGATGATGGAATATTACTCAGTCATCAAAAAAGAGAATGAAATCTTGCTATTTGCAATGACATGGATGGAGCTAGAGTGTATTATGCTAAGCAAAATAAGGCAGTCAGAGAAAGACAAATACCATATGATCTCACTCATATGTGGAATTTAAGTAACAAAACAGATGAACATAGGGGAAAGGGAAAAAAAAGAGAGGGAGGCAAACCATAAGAGACTCTTAACAATAGAGAACAAACTGAGGGTTGCTGGAGGGTAGGTGGGTGGGGGATGCACTAAATGGGTGATGGGTATTAAGCAGGGGACTTGCCGGATGAGCACTGGGTGTTATATGTAAATGATGAATCACTAAATTCTACTCCTGAAACTAATACTGCACTGCATGTTAACTAACTAAAATTTAAATAAAAACTTGAAGAGTTAAGAAAAAATAGGAGCTCCTAGGTAGAAAATTTAATGCTTAAAAGGGAAAAGAAGGAAAATGTAGTATGAAAAGAGGGAGGAAAAAGCTGTTTGGTGCTATCTGGTGTCCACCAATTTCCCAAAAGACCCCAAAGAGAAAAAGGAAGGTCCTCAGGCTCACAATAAAGTATTCTGTAGCATATTTACATCCCTGCATGTGTTCAAGCATGTTTACTTCTTTCTCTCATTTGATACAAGACAGCAGACCAGAGAATCTTAAAATATGTTTTTTGTAGAATTATAAACAGGAAAAGATGTAAAGAAGTTAGCAATTGCCCGTGTAGGGATTAGGTTAGGAAACTTTGACTAAAAAGACACTGGAAATAATTCCAAGACACATTTTTGCAATGATTCAAATGTCAGGATTGTATGATGTAAGTTTGGGAAATAGCACACTGATTTATTTTCAAAGATTTATTTGGGGAAAAGCATCAGAATACAAGCTGCAATTTGTAATAGCACTGTTTAAAAAGCCAAAAATAAAAACTGTTTACATATTATATTAGAAATGAAATATCTACTAAAGACAACAGCTTTTTGTGTTCAAAGAGGACTGCAGTGTTAGAATTCACCAAATAACTTCATAAACTGATACAAAATCAGCATGAAACAAGAGGAGCTAAAGAAGAACTGAAAAAATTGCACGGCTAAAATAAGCCATCCACATAGATTCTTGATCCTTTAACCACATAAATCTAGTAGGAACATAGATGAGTCAGTAAGAGGAATAGCAACCAGCAAGATCAGATAAATAAATAACTGGTTGAAATAACTTCTTTACCTGAAACAGAAAGAAATATACCTGGACTTTTAGGGAAAAAGATCTTCTCGGATGTATAATTATATTTGTTTCAGGTAGTGCTTTATGATCGCCTCACTGGTCAGAAATACCTTCTGCCCTCCAAAACACCATGGCGAAGGAGGCTCGTGTGCTAGTAGGGAGAAATCACATGTTCAGAGAAGTGAAGAGGAGGGGGAAACAGCATATACCCTGGAAATATCCAACACTTCATTAATATGTGTCACTGACAGGTCCCTTCTCTGTCACCTCATTCAACTTCATAAACTCCATGCCTAGCACTGCTTAGTACATAAAAACTATAATATTGTACAAAGTACAATAAACATTTTTTGAAAAATCCATCTCTCAAATATACTGCTATTACAATCCTAATAAAAACTTATTGAAAATGAGTTATTGGTCAACTTTACCAATACAATGAAGGATAGAAGGCATTTCTGACCACTGTGGTTGGTGACTTTCCCTGAAAGTTCAAATTTTTATTCTTTTTCCCTTTTAACAAGACCATTTGTAATAATCGACATATTTTTATTATGCTTGATTTTTAACATCCTTAATAAATATCTTATTGCTATTTCTTAGTTTGGGCTGCTTTAACAAGATACCATAGACTGGGTGGCTCATAAACACCAAACATTCATGTTTCATTGTTCTGGAGGCTGGGAATCCAAGATCAAGACACTAGCAGATTCAGTGTCCAGTGACAGCCAGCTTGATTCATAGAGGGCCGTCTTTTTGTTTGCCCTCACATGGTGTAAGAGGGAAGAGAGCTCTCTGAGGGGTGTCTTTTATAAGGGCACTAATCCCACTCATGACAATTCCACCTTCATGACTTAATCCCCTCCCAAAAGCCCCTGTCCTTACACCATGACACTGGGGGTTAGGTTTCAACATATAAATTGGGGAGGAGATAAATATTCATGCATGGCATTCTGCCCCTGGCCCCCCAAACCTCATGTCCCTCTTGAATGCATACTACATTCATTCCATTGGAATAGTCCCCAAAGCCATAACTCATTCCAGCATCAACTCTAAAGTCAAAGTCCCAAGTCCCATCTAAACATCATCTAAATCAGACACAGCTTAAGACTTAAGATATAATTCATCCTGGGGCAAATTGCTCTTTAGCAGTAAACCTTGAAATCAAACAAGTTCTATGCTTCCAAAATACAATAGTAGAGCAGGTGTAGGACAGACATTTCCATTCCAAAAGGGAGAATTAGAAAATAAGAAAGGAGTGATGTTATTGAGCAAGTCCTAAATTTGACAGGGGAAGTTCCAGGAGACATTAGGCTCAAGAACTATGCTCTTTGACTCCATGCTCTGTCCTGCAGGCCCGCCAGACCAGGGGTCCTGCCCTTGCAGCTTTGCAGGGCAGGGAATGACCCCCGAGCCTTGGGCAGCCTTGTCCCCAAAGCTAGGCCGGGAGTTCCCACCTCGGCTCTCTGCTTAGACCCTCCCCAAAAGCTGGGGTCCCGTGCCTACAGTTCTGGTGGGGTGATGTCCAGTGCCCAGTGGCTGTGATCTGACTTGCATCCCTTGAAATCTAGGTGGAGGCAATGAAGTAAACACAGCTTTTACACTCTGCAAACCTGCAGAGACGGCAGCAGGGACACCACCAAGGTTTGCCACTTGCACTTTTGGGAGAGGCCACCTGACCTGCCAGAGCCATACATGGGGCACTGGAGTGGACCAGCAATGTTCAGTGGGCTGTGTGTGCTGATATCCCACATGTACCAGTGGCCCCTTCTTTGTATTCTTCCATGGTCGTGAATATTAGTTTCTGTTTTCTTTTGGTTTTTTCAAGATTTATTTATTTATTTATTTATTTATTTATTTATTTATTTATTTTAGAGAGAGAGAGCACATGCAGGGGGAGGAGCAGAGGGAGAAGAAGAGGGAGAGCATCTCCAGCAGAATCCGTGGTGAGTGTGGAGCACAACAAAAGACTCAATCCCACAACCATGTGAAGATGACCAGAGCTGAAACCAAGAGTCAGACATGAGTCACACAGGCACCCCGTTAGCTTCTGTTCTCTCTGGACGGGCCTGACTAATCTCTCTATCACACAGTTGTTTGACCACACCCTTTAGTACAGCAGGCCTTCTCATTCTTTACAGTATGGATAAGCTGAGAATTCTCCAGATCTTTAAGTTCTACTCTCCTTTTGATAAACAATTCCATCTTCAAATCATTTCTCTCTTCTCTTGTTTTACTGTCAAGAGGATCCAGGTCTCTGGTGTAACACTTTGCCTAGAAATAGCTCCAGTGCTAAATATCCAATTTCATCATTCACAAGTTCCACCTTCCACAAGACACTAGGACATGAACACAATTCAGCCAAATTCTTTACCACTTTATAATGAGGATGGCTCTTCCTCTACTTTCCAATAACATGCTTCTCAGTTCTTTCTGAGATCTCATCAGAATGTGGCAGCCCAGTGTGTCCATCAATCCAGCTGATAGCTGGACATATGAATAAGGCCAGTCAAAATAGGGAGAACTGCCTGGCAGAGCCAAGACTAAATCATTGACCCACAGGCCCATAAGCTAAAAAAAAGTACTTATTATTTTTATGGTGCATTATTGTGGCCGTAGAAATCTGATACAGGGTTTCACTCAGGTCTTACTTGTATCACACCTGTATCAGTTAATGACCTCACTGCGGATCATCCTATACCCTATACAAGCTTTTATACTTGTTTTAACATATAACTTACGATTCTAGTTGAAATATCTGCCAAGTATCCTGTGTTCTCCAGCTGGTCCTTCTGGTCCATTTGAGAATCTGATGCTAAATATTGAAGCAGACACTTTGCCATGAGCAGCCTTATGTGCTCAGTGACTTGGCAGACCCCTAACAAACAATAAGCCTGGAACGTCGAAGAATTCTTAGAAACTTATCAACTTGACCAAACATGGGCAAAATCAAATTCATAACAACCAGGAACTAACAAAATAAAACCATGTGTAATTTTTTAAAATAGTTACATAAATCATTCCAGACCTTGACTAAGAGCTGTAGTTTTGAATTAATACTTGAAAACCTTGTACTTTAACATCTTAGTGACCATTTTATGTTTTCAGATAACAATGATATATCAAAAATGAATATTTCAAATATCTTCAGTCAAAAAGTTTCAGAACTCACACATGATTTTCTGTCTATTTATTCTATCCAAGGAAAGCACATTTAAAACAAGATGTCTAGCTTTCCCCATGAAAAGTGAGTTAAATCTTAAAATAGAATTCAAGATTATATTCAGAATATACACTAGACCCTCAAGATACTATACCCTGAAAGTGACATTTAGACCAGGAAACTGGAAAGAACTGGCAGCCCTCCCATATAAAGATGACTCAGTGAAAGAGAAAATATGGCAATAAAATGAAAATTGTTCTTCTTCTTTCTGGCAATTCTCCAAGACCTCCATTACAGAGAGCAGGTAGCTGATTAGTTTAATGCCGAAATCACTCAACTGATTATCCCATTACATATTTGTTAAAATAAGAAAAGCAGGGGCGCCTGGGTGGCACAGCGGTTAAGCGTCTGCCTTCGGCTCAGGGCGTGATCCCGGCGTTATGGGATCGAGCCCCACATCAGGCTCCTCTGCTGTGAGCCTGCTTCTTTCTCTCCCACTCCCCCTGCTTGTGTTCCCTCTCTCACTGGCTGTCTCTCTCTCTGTCAAATAAATAAATAAAAGCTTTAAAAAAAATAAAAATAAAAATAAGAAAAGCAATTCCAACGAGGCAATTTTGGGCAAACAGACTGGTAATCGGCTGGCTCTGGATGATATTGAGGTAGTATGGCTGGAACCAGAAGACAGTCTTTTATATTTCATTTTCCCACACTAGCATCCCTTCTCGGGTCTTAACGCACATGGAATTGGTGGAAGATCGAGCTGAGCTTCATGTGCTACAACCAGCTGTGTTCGACCCATAACTTCTCTTCCATACCATCTACTCTTACTCTTGGGGGAAAGTTTTGGAGAGAGCATTCACGCTGAGGTGTAAGTGACAGATATGTCTGAATTGATAACCCTTCTTGAATACCTTTGCATTTTCATTTTTTAAATGGAACCTCTGATTTTGGCATTTCAGATATCCATGAAGCATTAGAGTAAACAAAATTCACACACATAGCAATTTGCCATTTCATTATATTTACCCCCCCCCCCAAAAAAAAAAAACTGGCTTTGAATGATCCTATGACAATGACAGACCTTGTGATTTATTTAGGACAGACCTGCCACACAAAGATGCATCTCGAGGAGTGACACTCATTTGTCAGGAAGCCATGAGAAATTACCATTCTTTATTATCTTGCTTTTAGTTTTTCTTCCACGTCATTGAATTCTTCCAAATCTGATCCATGGTCCTTCATTCTGATACCTTAAATTATTCTGGTTGTTCAAGGTCTTTTGTTGTTGACTGCAACAAACATTCCAAGTTCCCGGGAGCTCATTGTCAACTATTTCCTTATATGATGTCACTGCTTCAACCAACATATTTGCTCCTGTGATATAAGAGGGGTTTTTGTTGTTGTTGTTGTTACACATGCCCCAAATGTATGATAGGGAAAGATCTTCCTCTCTATTGATCTAAATCTTCTTTTGCTTTCTACACAGTTCAGATCTCACTTCTTTCTTTGAATTGATGGCAACTGAAATCTTAGTTCTTTTAATGTCTGAGTGCCCATTTTACATTTCTAGTTAACGTTGATATTTTAAAAATGAAGTTTCCAAGCTAACTATATTTTTATTCAAGAAGTTTTAAAACAGCCTGTAGCTATCTGCATGTTTACCCATTCTAGCCCAGGAAAATACATTGAGAATAAGATAGTTAGGTTTCCTATTGAAAAGTGACACCATTCTGAACAAGCTGATCTGAAGTGATCTGTCCCTTCTCTGAATTCCTATAGCAATTGTTATATAAAAACTTAGTTTGACATATATTGACCACCTTTGATATCTTCTGTATACTCTCTTAAATAATTACTTAAATTTTATTTAGCTACATGTATTTAAATCCCATTTACTTAATTACCTCAAGAATTTTTTGAACAGCAGAATCTATGATTATTTTAATGTTAGCCCCGTAGGGAGACATTCACCTAGTAAACAAATTATAAATATTGGATGGCTTCACTGTTTTTAAAAACACACCTAAGAATTTTTTCTATATGTAACTAAAATAGCACTTATGTATTATATCATTAAAAAGAAACTTAATTCTTCCCTTTTTATTTATGGAGTAAGTGCAAGAAAAGGGACAATAGGAAAACTGTTCAGGGATATAAGAATTAGAAACCATCACAGCTCTTCTCATATTAAAGTTAAAATTTTCCTAAATTTATTGTTCATGCCTTTTTCATTAAATTGTTTTTAACAAATTCCTAGTGTAAATCTCCTTCAATTTAAATAAATTTTACTTCAACATTGCTAACAAACGTTAATAACAAAAAATTTTTAAACTACTATGCAATAATTCTGAAATTTAATCTTCATGAGCTCTTGCTATTTATTAACTGAAAGTTTAGTTACAGAAAAGTGATTCAACATCTGTTTCTAATGGCCAAAAAGCTAGCACTTTTTCTCCACCTTAAAATGAGAGAAGTGCTCTTTTTGCAAGGAAATCTCCTAGACCAAATCTCATTATCAGTGAAAAGAGACATGCAATTTGAAGTTATCACTCTTTAAAAACCACAATTATTGCCATAGAAAGGTAAATAAAAATAAGAGCATCAATAAATGGACTTTTGTTCAATGATAATGTCAAATTAATCAACATTAAAAGCAATCTTGGTGTAATGAAAGAAAAAAAAAAAGCCAAATGATTTCAAATAAATATTCTTTTTTTTCTGGATAATACAGGTTATAATCTATTGTCTCTAAATTTAGATCATTTTTTCTAATTGGTCTCATACCAGTATTAACAGTATTTTCTACATCTTGATGTTTTTGAATCACTTAGAGAAAAAAAAACTATACCTAGTAGGGAAGAAATTAATGTAATTATGGAATCTCTATTAAGTCAAAGCTAAGCTTTGAATTCTGACTTAGCTTAATGTTTTGCCAAATCCTTTTTTCACGATGATGTTTTAGAATACGCTTAAAGCAGTTAATCAATTTGTCAAAGGTAGATTAGTTTCTCCAGAAGACGATAACATAGTACGGGCTCAAGCTCTGTTGTTTTTCTGACAGGCTGGACTCCCAGTTGCAGTTGTAGTCAGATCAGCTGCAGGTAGGGAAATTCCATATCGCTGAGTCCGTGCTTGACCTCAGTCTCTGTTATTATAACCACTTCATAATGAGCCCATAAAGCAAGCACTGGATTGGGTGAGAAAAGACGTGATTGACATCAACTGGGTAATCTTATCTAACTGATCATTGAGAGGCTCCTCCACAGAGGGTCCTTCTGGTGAGTTTTCACCCAGGGCACAAGTGTTCTCATACTTTGGACCCACAGCAAGAGGCCCATCTATATTTCTGTTCGACAAGCCAATCTGTCACCAGTCCTCTGGCTTTTTCTTTCTAAATCCCTGACTGGTCAATATAGTCATCAGCTACTCTGTATGACCTGGTGGTGACTGATTGTTCTTTCACCAAGAGACTTTTCTTTTCCCTTCAATGCTGCCCCTCAGATGGGCTGTACAGTAAACTAGTCCTCTGCCATCTGGGGCCAGCAATTTATTTACCACCTTTAGAGACTCAAATCTCCCTTCCCCCTAAGTCAACTGTTCATTGGAATACCCCTTCAAGGCCATTCTAGAGGGTCATAAGCAGAGCCTCAAGAGCAGCTACAGCGGGGATCAGCCACTCACTCATGCAACTTTCTTGTGCTTTCGGAACCTGATAAATCTGGATTTCATATTTACCATTCCCGTTTATTGGTGGAGAACTCTTCAGCACACCCAGCTTAACGCTTGGAGAACAATATAGGAATAGTTCGTTTTTGGAGCTCAGGTTGCAGTTACCTGCCTGCAGTGTCTACCTTAGACCAGTAACAAGCTAAGAACAGTTAGCTGAAGAAGACATAGCAATAAAACCTTAGTGGCTTTTGCTGTAGTTCTCTTATTTGGACTTGTATGTGCCTTATATAACACATCAGTCTACCAAAGATATCACAAGCCCCATTGGATCTGTTGCTTCATAAGGGTCGGGGGGAAGAACTTCTTGTACTACAGCCTAGATCTGCTGGAATGCCTTCTCTTGCTCTGGCCCCACTATTTGTAAACAGTTTTGTAAGCAGTTCGCTTGATAAACATGTCAGAGCCACATATCCACATGTGTTATATATAAATCCAAAATCCAAATAAGTCCACAAACTATTGCATCTCTTCCTTATTAGTATAGGATAAAGAGGGCCCCTAGTAAGCCTTCACTTTGGAGGGGATATCTCAACAAACTCCAGACCACTGGACCCATGGAAATTTTAAGTAGCGGAATCTTGAAGTTCGTGCGATCTATCCTTCATTCTCTTTCAAGTGCAGGTATTACTAAAACATTTATTTTACTACTACATGGCCCTAGAAGCATGATTGATATAATCTCCAAGCATTATATCCTAAAAGATAATAGGATAATAATAATAAAAAAAAAAGGCCTGGTGATACCTTAAGGGATGATAAAGTAATAAAAATCCCCGAGGACTAAATTATGACGTGGAGCTAGAGAATTACCAAAGATAAAGGTGAAGGTTTACATTTACCTCTACCAAATGAAAGCAAATGTCTTTGGGTGAGCTCTGCTTATTGGAATAGAGGAGACCTCCACCAGCTCCACCGCCACCCAAAAAAAATGTTATATTGATAGCTACAGAGAAAGCCAGCTGCTAGGTATGTATTGGTTTGCCCCACTAAAGAGAACCATATGAAATAGCCACTGAATGGAGTCATGAGATACTTATAAATACTATAATTCATTTTCCTTCCTAAGATCTACCTACCTGTCTTCTACACAGACCAAACAGGTAAGTTTAATGGAGGTGCCTTAGAAATCATGACTGCATGGCTAAGTTCATGATGGTGGCTCTTATTACTGCAAATCCCCCAGTGACGTGGCATTGCTTTGCACTTAGCATTTTGTTAGGGGGCAGCCTCTGCAGACTCTGCTATGCCAGTGCCACTATCATAGTCTTAAGAGTGTGTGTCAGGGAAAGATTAGGGCATCTGCCACTTTCTGAATAGATCTCATCCAATTATCCGCACAGGAACTAAGGAATTAATCATAGTATAGGTTTGGGGACTCATTGAATCCAACATGAAAGGACCTTTGAACAATATTTTACTTATCATCTGACATTCACCTGACCATGATGGGACTCAAGGCTGAAAGCCATACTTCTACTCAGCAAACCTAGGGTTTCATATTGTTTTAATAGAGTTTAAGTAGAATTTCGGTGCCCTGACACGTATTTTGATCTCAGGACTACATGATCACTTAGCCAACACCAAAGATCACTGTAGGCCTGACCAGCTAAGAGTAACTATATTCACCTTGCCTCTATCGTGTAAGTAATTCTGTTTGGCCTCGATTCTGATGCAATTTCAACATGTGCACTAAAATCAGGGAAGCCCATTCCATTGATCATGTCAAATGTGCACACCCCCAGCTATACAGCACCAGAGAATATCATCCATGGCGCTTTTCAAAGATTCTTGTTCTCTTCTCACTAATTTATATCTAAAGTTGAATGAAGATAATGTCTCCTGGCTCTCTTGGGACAAATGAACATAAATTACTCCCATATTCTTATCTCTGTACGATTTTGGATTCCTCCTCCTACGTTATGCAGACAAATTTCTGTCATCTCAACTTTATTTAGCATAGACTAGCACTAAGTCCATTTCCTAACGGGAATTTTCTTTTCTTTTCTTTTCTTTTTTTTTTTTTTTAAGATTTTATTTATTTATGTGACAGAGAGACAGCCAGCGAGAGAGGGAACACAGCAGGGGGAGTGGGAGAGGAAGAAGCAGGCTCATAGCGGAGGAGCCCAATGTGGGGCTCGATCCCCAAACGCCAGGATCACGCCCTGAGCCGAAGGCAGACGCTTAACGACTGCGCTACCCAGGCGCCCCAAGGGAATTTTTTTTTTCTGATATAAAATTCTTCTCCTGCAAAACTGTCAACTAGTATAAGGGTGGAATACGAAATTCATTAGCTGTGTAAGGATCAACAGTTTGCCTCCATGAACCCGTGCTTAGAAAACTACTGGAAAATATGCTCTACCGAAAGAAACTACAAAGACATGTGGTACAGAAAACAGAAGATCAATATAAAAAAGAGGCAGAGAAAATATGTAGGATAACGGTGGCGGCGGAGGTCAGAGGAGAAGAGTTGTGCACAAGCACAGAGAGCAGCTTGCCTGGATTTAAGCAGGTCAGCAAGCACCAGGAGAGATTTCTTCAAAAATATGAATATGTCACTTAGATGTTTGATGGCTATTTGGGGCTTGAATTAGGAATAAGTATACATAAAATCAAATCAAAAAACAATTGGTAAGACATTTCATAACTCCTTCTGGGAAATAAAAATAGCTACGGGGTATCTTAAGTCTCATCACCAGTGATTACTGTTTCCATAGTCGTTATAATCTAAATCCTGAATACGGATCTAACTAAATTGTGTTCTAACTATAATAACAGAAATGCAACACAGGGAAAGAGAGAGAGAGAGAGACTGAGAGACTAGAAAGGCAAGCTTCATTCTTTTCCATATCAATAGTTAATACTGAAAATCACAAGGTCAATAGTTGCAAAATAAGAATGTTCAAGGGACTGGGAAGGAACAGGAGGACAAGAAAGAGCCGTAGAGGACCTGTGTTTGCCATGAGCAAACTTTGCAGAAAAATTTGGGTATCTCAATCATGGGTCTGAATAAACTTGATACAAGTAAATTCTCCTTTGCTAAAGGGGAAAATTATCATAAATAGGTATAGTACAGGTATCTAAAAGAATTTATAGAGTCCCTGGCAAATTTCATCGCATCTAATCTTGATAAAAACTACGTGAGATAGAAATTACTTCAGGGCTACAGATGAGAAAATTGGGACTCAAAAAGCTTCAGTAACCTCCCCAGTGGCTCTCGGTTAGTCAGTAGTGGACCCAGGAATCACACAGCGAACCATCGGGTGCCAAAGTCCGTGTTCTTTCTATTATAAGTGCACTACCCTCAGTAAAATATCCTGATAGAATGGCTAAAGGAGCCATGGGCGGGGCCTGTAATGAACGGATTCCAAATGTATTGTGAGGGAAAGAAGTACATCCCTAGCGGGAGGAACGCCGCAGTGTGCGCTGAGAAAGGCTAAGAACAATCAGCCCGATTGTAAGAAGGTCACATTATAAAAAGGGGGGACTGATGTTTGTTAGCTTTAATGTGGAGATGGTATTCATTCCACAGGATGTTTTCTCATTAATATCAGGGGGAATAAAGAACACTTTAGCCATTATGCTACTTCCTTTATTTATAAAATTAGATTTTTCTGACAGAGGGACAAACACTCATCCATCTGGAAAACTCCCATGTCACAAGAACAGATGTTTAAATGACCCACAACAAGAAGAAAAGTAAATACAGAAGAAGATCTCTTGCCAAAGCGAATTATTGTAGGAGCGTCAATCTCTCTTGCAGTCAGGAGACTGTCCGCTGAACTAGGTTACGGGCATGGACACAGGCCTCTTGGGCCAGAGTGAGCCCATTTCCATGTAGTAGATCCGTCTTCAAAACAAAACCACAAATAGAAACAAATACTTCTGTCTCCTTCTGTGGAAGTTCTCATCTAACAGTAACCGAAATTGTTCAGAAAAGCAATTGGTGGAACCTTGATCGAAACATTCTTGTCAGGTTTATCTTGAGGTTTATGAAATAAAACAACTATTTGAGTTCCTTCCAATAAACGCTTATCGTCTAAGAACTTTTTAAAAGGCTATTTCTCAAGTCTCTTTGACCTTCTCTGGACTCTGTGACATCATCTTCATGAATAGGAATGTTATATAATTGTAGGCTTAGGCGGAATTGTTTTGGATAATGTTCTCTATGGACATACATTATGAAAACAGTACTTAGATTTGTTCGTATAATTATCACATAAAGCATTCAGCTGTTAACATAGTGGGTGTCAGAGCAAATTGCAGGGATGGGAAAGAGCTGCAGATGTCCCGCCAATTATTTTAAGTACTATTATAATAAAAATCGAATGACTTGGATGGTTAGGTTAATAACATACTAAGAAAAACCATTTGACTTTTTAAAAGTAGTTTGAAGTTACATTGCACTTTCGTGCAATATTGTGCTAATCTAACAAAGAGTCTGTCTTACAGTCTCAGATCCTGACTTGGCATGCTGAATGAGAACATATTATTCAAAGTTTTTGCCTATGGCCAAGCTTTAAAGAAGGTAATTATGATTCCAGGTATTTGAGCAGAAAAGAGGTTCAGCTGTTTACACATTAGGCACAATAGGTGAGCTGTTACCTAGGTTTGAAATAGAAATCTCGAATGGGAAAGAAAATTATGTAGGCTAGCTTGAAAAAAATCATAATTCTATCAAGGTATATGTCGAATTGTAACTTATCCTAAAATATCTACACAAAAGAAGTATATTTGTAAATTGTCTCTTTCTAATAAAGGCTCGTCAGGTATGAACTCCTGCTCTCCTGCAATCCTATTCATCCCACAGTTTCTCGTAGACGCTGTGGAGACGAGATTCTGAACGCCAGGGTCACTTAAAGCTTCAGCAGAAATGAAAACTAAATGTGCCCTAAGAGACCTTTTGCAGCCCTGGAGTAGAACGGGGTCAAGAACTCACACCCTCCCTTTCACTACTTCAGGGATCAAAACAAATAACTCGAGGATGGTGGGCGGACTCTTGTACTCGTGTCTCCGGGCTGATAAAGTCGCCTCTGACTCACGTAGAGGTTCAGAGCTAAAATTGTTATTTTCCACACCCATACATGCATAAGTCTCATTGGATTCCCCTGAGATTTTATTAGTCAGGCTCTTCAAGATAACAAGGAACAGAGATACGGCAAGTTTACTCTGACTGATGTGAGTTTTTGTAAGAAAACACCCAGAAGTAGGTAAGCGAAGAAAGCCATCTCCGCAGCAGCCAGATGGACTCCTGCCTCTCTGGGTCTCTTCAAGTTTCTAAGCAATCTACTGTCCCATCAATGTGTTTCAGAGTTCTTTGAAAGAAATGATCCAACTGGGGTCAGCCAGGCAGAGTTCATTGAAGAATAGCCCTCAAAGACAGAGCTCTCAATCCAGGCCACCTTCTGGATCACCAAGTTCCCAGGTGCCCAGCCTGTGGCTAGCTGCCATTCGGCAATCCATAAGAAAGGAACAAGCTTGTAGAAGCCACGTTCTAGAAAGGAGCTGTGGATACTCAAATACTCAGAGTGACGTGGAATCCAAAGCAGTTTAAAGCCGGGCTCTGTTTTCAGATTGTCTGCATTAAATCCTGAATTTACTATATCCAAGCCCACACAGCCCATGGAAGGGTTTTGATCGTCCTACGCCTTGGTTTCCCTATCTGTACAATAAGTGGATTAGTATTACGTATCTCATAGCGATCTTACGATTAAATGACATAATCCATGTAAAGAACCACGCAGAGAGATAAGATAGTATAATTGTTTAGGAAAAGCCATTAAATCATGCTTAACTATTAATCATTTGAATATCCATTTGCATACCACTAAAAATCTCAAGGGCCACAGTATGCACATGTATATTTGGGAAAACACAGCACGTGAGAACCTCGAAACCCTGCCTTGAATCCTTTCGTAATGTGAAAATACTGTCCTGTTGGAGGGTGGTTCTATTTTTCAATTCTATATGGAATTTCTGTATAGTGAACTTGTGGAAAATAGGGGCATATCACGGTAAGTCTGGATGGTTCGTGGATTTATGAACAAAAGTATTTTTTAAAGTAATATAAAACAAACATCGTCAAGGTATATTCACGCCTTGCTCTTGACATGCAAAATCATATCTACATGTACCATTATTGTTCAAGGACTCTTTCTTATAAGGAAACAGAGATAAACAATAAGAGGCCTTCTATCGTGAGCCGCGGTGCCCATGAGAAAGGCTGTTAGACTTCCGCCTTCACACAGCTTGACGGATGGATGCAACAAAGGGACACGCACGGTCTCGGTTTCAGCCTGATCTAGGCATTAATTCCTACCTATTAGCTCTGTGACTTGAGGGAGATTAGTCAATCTCTCAGGGTCTCAATTTCCTCACACCAATGAAACCATATTCTCGGGGCTGGGGCCCAGGTACCATAGTTGTAAACTCCCAGGTACTTCTGCTGTGAAGTCAAGTTTAAAAGCCCACACTCTAAAACTGGTGGTTTTCAGACGATGGCATGCACCACAGTCAGGCTGGCAAACCCCACCTCTAGAGTTTCGGACTCTGTAGATCTGAGGTGCGGCATGGGATTTGTATTTCCAACAAACCTCAGATAACAGTGATGCCGCTAGTCCAGGGACTACGCTTTGCAAACCACTCTTCTGAACGTATCTGCTTGTTGCCCTTGCATGGCACCTCTGAATGCCCAGCAGCAAGTCAAACTCCCCCCGTCTCCTAATTTTTCTTTTCCATTCCCAATTCCCCCAACAATATTAACGACAATATTAATGTTCTTTGTCTATGTCCATTACTCTTTACTCTTTGTAATTATTTTAGTCAAAGCTCCAAAACCAGAATGTTATACAGTATTTGTTTAGAACTCTGTTGTTTTTCCCAGTCTCCCAATTACCCCAAGGGCAAAAACATGCTCTATTCATTTGGGTATCGCTGGCTTTGAGCAAAATGCCTGGCACATAATAGGAGCATAATAAATGCTTTGTGGAACGCAAATAGCCCATAGGCCAAAAATACTTATCTAGCACCTAGTATCAGACCTGTTTCTCTGAAAAAGATTAACTCGAATCAATGAGGATGTAAACTTTACCACCATTTACCAGGACCTTTCAGTTATTTTAAGAAATGTGAACAGTGTTTTGCTTGGTAAGAAGAGGCGCATGTTTTTATAGCCTTATTCTTGCTAACATTTTTTCACACCTCTGTTCCTCAGTCTGACTGTGCTCCTCTCCAGCAGCCTACACAGGCTAAGCTTGCTACCTACACCCCCCTAGCACTTACCACACTGTGACAAAAACATACCAAATTTTCCAGACAGGGGTTTCTTACTTTTTAAACAATATTAAAATAGAAAACATCAACAGGAAAGTTGACCCTGTTCAGATCTACGGTCTAGGTAAGTAAACAGGATGGAAACTACAACAGAAACGTTTGAATTAGCCCCAGTGGTTCCCGCTGAGGTAATTGGCCCAACGTCTGTGGAGTATGTCTACTTAATAAGGTGGAGACCAAGACTGTGCCTGTTATCCTTTAACCTCAGGGTCTGTTTATAATTTGTTATTCATTAAACAGCTAATTCTTTACCAGGAGGCCAAAAGCTAGCTATCTTTGCCATGATATAGTATCCTAAGTCCTGTTGCTGCTTGTTCTGCCCTTTCTTTAGCAGACATAATTACGAGTAAGCTCGAGGAACAAAAGCACTCAAAAAGAAGAAGCAGAAGCAGAAGAGGAGGAGGAGGGGGAGGAGGAAGAAGGAAGAGGAGGAGAAGAAGAAGGAGAAGGAACACTGTGACACTAGATGTGCCAAGGCCTAGTGAAAGCTCTGGAAACAACCTTCAGTAAAACAGGGTCTTGGTCATTGGATCCCAATGGGCTATGGGGGAAGACGGCTTTGTTTGTTTGCTTGTAGGTTGTTGTTGTTGTTGCTTGGGTTGGGGAGGTATTGATACTGATATTAATGTCAATATTATTCTGGTGGGCAGGAAGATGAAACGCCAGAATTGGCCAGAGGAAAATGCTGGGATCTTTTACTCCAGAATGCAAGAGACTCAGAGAAATCTCAGAAATGAGATGGTGCCTGAAATGAAACGCTTGGAAAACAAACCAACAAACAAACCTGTTAGCATAGCAGCCTAGTCTTAAGAACAAAAATGACAGAAGACTCCTCCTCTTTAAATGTAAGGAAAGAATATGAATTTGCCTACTTAATGAAACTGCTTGAAACACTCCCTATTAAGATTTCCCGAAAGAGTTATGCACTCACGATTCTCTTACTATTTTACCATCTTCTTAACAAATCATATCTCCAAATCCACAGGCATGTTCCCCTAATCTCAACAATCCCCCCACCTGTAGCTTCAGTCACTTGAGAAATATTTTCTACATGCACACTGTCCTTAAAACTCTATACTGATTGAAGAAACACACACTTGCACACACTTGCACACACACACACACACACACACACACACGATGAATTCAGTCTCTGTCCTCACACAACTTTTAAGTTCCAGAAAACCTGATTTTAAAGAACATTTAAAAAATAAATTTTAAAAAAATGTTAAAGATTAGACCATCTTTATCATGAAGAGTTTCAGAATTAGTTATAAGCAGACAACAGAGGCTAAGCAAGTCTTAAATGATGGCCTCTGGATACTGAGAGAATAGCCGAGATGCAGAAAGACAGTTCCTGTGTGTGAGTAAATACTGCTTCATGAGGAACCATCCTCCTCCTCACCACCACAGAATCTCCTCTGGAAGGAAGTTACTAACATCAGTGACGTCAGTAGGAGCAAAAGCTTAAATTATCACTTTAGAGTCATAAAGAAACTTATCAGGAGGGGAGCCACCTGTATTTCTTTGTTTTCATAATGTGGATCAGAATACAAAATTGGAGAATTATTGCTAAGAAATTTTTAAGAATATGGTATTCATACTTCATTGTATTGCAGAAAACAGGAATAATTTCCCCCTCACATAAAACAATCACTATCCCCTTTTTACGTATAAGTTTGAACAACACGAAGTACAGTATCGTCACTATTTGTGAATCCATATCACCAAAAAAAATGTTGTTATAAATGCAATTTTCTTTTTTCTTCTTTCTTTTTTTTAAGATTTTATTTATTTATTTTCTTTAAATAATTTTTTTATTATGTTATGTTAGTCACCATACAGTATATCCTTAGTTTTTGATGTAGTGTTCCATGATTCATTATTTGTGTATAACACCCAGGGCACTTTATTTATTTATTTGACAGAGAGGGAGACAGCGAGAGAGGGAACACAAGCAGGGGGAGTGGGAGAGGGAGAAGCGGGCTTCCTGCTGAACAGGGAGCCCGAGGCAGGGCTCGATCCCAGGACCCTGGAATCATGACCTGAGCCGAAGGCAGATGCTTAACGACTGAGCCACCCAGGCGCCCCATAAATGCAATTTTCTGCTCACCAGAAATTCTCTGCCATGTGGCTCTTTGTAGAGTTGTGTTCTTCTCTTAAACCATTTGATTCACCTCCATTCACATCTGAAAATGGATTCTGGAAATTTTTGTTGTTTTTTTTGTTTTGTTTCATTTTATTTTTAGATTTTATTTATTCATTTGAGAGAGAGAGAAACAGAGAGAGTACAAGCAGGGGGACAGGTAGAAGGAGAGGGGGATGCAGGCTCCCCACTGAGCAGGGAGCTAGATGTGGGGCTTGATCTCAGGACCTGGAGATCATGACCAGAGCCAAAGGCAGACGCTTAACCAACTGAGGGACCCAGGTGCCCCGAAAATTTTTGTTTTATTTTCAGGGAATACATGCTTAACCTTGATTATCATGCTATATACCTTGAGTCCAGAAAAAATTTTAATGTAGCCAAAGCTTAGTATGTTGCAACCTAGCACACCACATATTGGAATAGATTATACTATACATAGCAAGTAGTCAAGGGCGGTGTTATTGAAACAGAGCAAAAATTTTCCCCTTGTTATTTTGGGACATTTCAAAAACGTGCCTCTGAGCTCTAGCATGGGGCTTGATTAATGCATGATTTCCTCTTTAAAATTAGAAACAGGAATCGAGAATGAAGCTTAATAATTTTCATTTGCTCTTCTTTTCCAAGCATTCTAATTAAGGCCTGGTTCCCAGACCTGATTAAGCAGCTCCTACGTCTGACTGCAGTTTTTAGTTATCCCTGCAAGGCAGGAACTCGAGCTTATTTGGAGTGAATGGGAACAATCTGGGAAGGAACAATGAGGTGGGATATGCTTGGGGGGGGCGGGGGGGGGTTGTTTGGTTTTGGTTTTGCTCTTGTAATTAGAGTTTGCCATGTCCGTTGCAGAGTGTAACAGCACGATTCAACAATGAACGTCAAAAACGTCATTCTAAGGAAAACACCATTACTTTAGGACTCTCAGAGCATTCTGTCAAGAATATTCTAGTTTCGTTTGAATTCCTTGAGTGCAATGGTACAAGAGCAATATGTACTTTGTTTTATACTGTCTTAAAATGTAAAAGATGTAAGTGCTATCAGTATCCAATGCTCTCAGCCTCTTGGGTTCACTGTAATCATAAAATGAATTGGACGTATATTTTTTACGGCTTTCAGGGAGCAAAAAGATGAATAAAGGAACAGTAATTGTCAGGGCTCCTGGCTGGCTCAGTCGGTGAGCGTGCGACTCTTCACCTCGGGGTGGTAAACTCGAGCCCCATGTTGTAGAGATTACTTAAAAAATAAAGTCTTAAAAAAAAAAAAAGAAAACAGTAATCATCAAACATGAATTCCCTCAAAACTATTTTTCTATTTGAAGATTATGGCCCTGAATTCAGAACATTAATTTTTGAAACATTGAAAAGTTGCACTGTAATACAGTCAGTGGCCATTAAATGTTTCTGGCTAATATTTAGAAAATAGATAACTAAGTTGTCCCTTGTATCAAAGGAGTAAAAGATGACACTTGTCTTATGCAAATTATATAATCATGTTTGAGTAAAGCCAATTTCTCAGAAGATACATAGATGTCCTCCCAACCCTCATTTTTTAAATGAATTTTTAGTTACCACGGCAGAGCCCGGCCGTGAGTGGGGTCTAAACCTGAGACGCAGGGAGCTAGACTTCGCTCATACGTTCTTTCTCTATAGCTCATCTCTGCACTTCCATCCTCTGCATTCTATCTCTCTACCTCCTAACTCAAAGAATACCTACTTGTTTCATCTTCCCAGGGTCATGTGAACTCCTCCCCACCAGTCACTGAAATTACTAAGTCAGAGTGTTTTACCAAGTCCCTTCCTTGCCATTCCCATTGCCAAGAGTCCATACCAGACCAATATTCCTTTGCTTCAGGGTTGGGTTGTATTGCCCTCATTGTTCTCAATGCTCTCTCTCCGTCTCTCTCGCTGCCCGCCCCCACGTCCACCTGCAAATCGGAGTCACATTGCTCTTCCTTAAACATCACTTCATTCACCTATTCTCCAGTTAAACAATCTCAGCCACATCCAGACTGATCATCAGGGACCTTTAAATCCTACATGCCTGACTGTCTCGGCGCCTCCCTTCCAAACCAGCCTTTACCATTAATACTTGCGTATCCAACGCCTTGAAAGAGTTCAAATAACTGGTGGCTCTTATCAGTTCCAATACAACAGGTCTGATGTGGAGCCTGGGATTCTGCTGTGACATTGTTGCTAGTGGTACAGACTACATTTTGAAAAACAAAGATTTAGACACTGTTCTCTTTGGTCATGGAAACACTGGCCTCTGGCAAGGGCTTATTTGAAGGATCAGAAAAGAGAATTAGATACAATAAAACATCTCATATCTGATCAAATCAAGTTAAAGATGGGGCAAACCTTAAGTTCTCTTCAAAAGTTATATAGTAGTGCATGATTAATTGATAACTGTGTACATATAAGCCATAAAATTATCTATATCCTATGGAAGTAAGGAAGGAAAAGAAGGAAAGAAAGCCCAATATTAACAATTGAAACTTCTAAAACAATTGTCCAACATATTTATAAGCTACATAAAACCCAAATACTACCACAAATAACATGACCAAACTTTGTCTGAATACTGTACTTCTGTCCTGGGCATCAAGCATTTATTTGCTTTTGCTCAGTCACTGCCCTCCCACCTGCAGTGATCCATGACCCGGATTCTCTCCATTTGTTCCACTACCCAGAGTCCAACACCCTTTAGCAAATGGCACCTCTTGCCTCTTTAAATCCCTGCATCACTGGGAAAACTAAAATTATGCTTTTCAAAAATCCTAGAGGGCCAATGTTATAGAGTTATATACTTTTATTTAAAGCACCCTTTTGTTTTAAGAGGTCCATGACTTCTACATTGTTTCCTGAGTAGAGTATTGGCAGAGATCAATAATCCAATAGAACAATCTTTGACATTGCACAGGCACCGCTCTTAATAACACTGCCTAGAACCGTGGTGGAAAGTAAAACTCAACATATTCATGATAAAAGTTTGAATCCTCTGCTCTTTCATCTGGGCTGCCAACATGCCATCCAGACTGAAAAAGACCCAGAAATCTGGGGGCCGCGGGAGCCATGGCCATGGCCCCGTCGACAAACACCAGAAGCACCCAGGAGGCCTGGGTGATGCTGGTGGCACACATCACCACAGGATCAACCAAGACAGATATCACCCAGCTTACTTTGGAGAAGCTGAGATGAGACATTCCCACTTGCAGAGGAACAAGAGCTTCCACCCAACTGTCAACCTTGATAAACTGTGGACCTTGGTCAGTGAGCAGACACATGGGTAAATGCTGGCAAAAACCAGACGAGAGCTGTTTCTATCATTGCTGTGGTACAATCGGGCTACTACACAGTTTGGGGAAAGGGCAAGCTCCCCAAATAGCCTGTCATCATGAAGACCAAATTCTTCAGTAAAAGAACTAAGGAGCAGATTAAGGGTGCCGGGGGAGGCTGAATCCTAGTAGCTTACAGCCAGGGGGAGAGAGGTTCATTAAATGCTAACAAGTGCTTTTCCAAAAAAAAAAAAAAAGAATCATCTGAACTCTGGGGCATCGAAGAAAGCTTTTCTCTTATGGAAGATGGATTTAGCATTTCAGTAGGTCTTCCGTAACTATAGCTCAGTTTTTATACAATGGAAAATTATATAAATTTGATAGAGTAAGCATTTTCAGATAATGGGAACTAATTTTTTCCATGTGTACTATTGCATCTTTTTTTTTTTTTTTAAAGATTTTATTTATTTATTCAACAGGATAGAGACAGCCAGCGAGAGAGGGAACACAAGCAGGGGGAGTGGGAGAGGAAGAAGCAGGCTCATAGCAGAGGAGCCTGATGTGAGGCTCGATCCCACAACGCCGGGATCACGCCCTGAGCCGAAGGCAGACGCTTAACCGCTGTGCCACCCAGGCGCCCCGCATCTTTTAATAGACCATAAAGTTGTAAGCACCATCTGTTAGTCTTGTAACAGACCCTCCTCAACCCCCAGCTAACTTGAATTCCATGTGACTTAATCCATGAATGGACATGTCATTTAAGCAAGCTAATCAAAGACCTTACCTGAAATTGACATATGAACTTGAGAAGTTCTGTTTCTACCAGGTTTGCTAATCTGAGAGAATATGAATCTGGGCTTTACAGTAGCCCAATATCCTGCCACTTAGAAAGAGTGTATGAACTCAAATGCATGTGTTCATATGAGGCAGAGGAGAGGAAGAGAGGACAGGAAGGAGAATAACAGAATAGGCTGGGAGGTGAGGGGAGAGGAGAAGAGCCCGTCCTGAGCTTTCAGCAGCTGTGTGTCCTTAATATCTCCATGCCTCTGTTTTCTCATATGTAAATCGGAGAAAGCAGTAATACCTCCAGCGTGTACTTATGGTGACAATTTAATGAATCCATATATGTCAAGTTTCAGTACTACTTGTCACATAGAAGTGGTCTCTCCGGGCACCCTCTCACCACGGCTTCCTGCACTCTCCTGGTCACTGCTCTCCTACTCCGCACTCAGCATTGACTCCTTCTACATACACCAACGGAAGTTAAAATCCTTAGCTCCTCACTTCAAAGGGAATTCACTGCTTAACAGCTTAATGCCATTTTGAGAATTTGTGTTTGTTACAGAAACAAAATAAAATAAAAACTGACAGAGTTAAGAACTTCATCTCGTCACAGATTTCAGTCCAGAATTTAGATGCAAACTTAGAGCAGTTATTTTCAAGTTGATATGATTAATATAATGGCAAAGCTAGCTTAATATTTCTGAGTAAAACGAAGAAGGAGAGAAATAAGGAAGGAGGGAGGGAGAGTTAAAGAGGGGGAAAAGAAAGAAGAAAGGAAGAGGGAGGGGAGGGAGGGGGAGGGGGAGAAGGGGGAGGGGATGGCAGGGAGGGAGTGAGTAAAACCACTCTCAGGAAAATCATGAAACTACATCAAAATTCACTGTAAAACAATCCCATTTCATATCCTATTAAGCTCCATAGGAAATGACATTTGCTACAGTAAGAAAAACAGATGGTGGAAGGAGAGAGGAAAATAAAATTCTTTGAAAACCGAGAATGAAAATGCCACTGCTAACACTTTGGGTCCCTCTGACGTGTTCATATATCAAGTTATAGCCTCCAAGACAGTCACTTTCTTCATCATATGCATGCCTTCCAGCCTAAAATAGTCCCACAGGGCTTCTAAAGTAAGACGTGTGTGGTGTTGGGGATGTGTGTTTGTGTGAGGTTGCGTGTGAGCTTGTGAGTGGGGCCAGGACAGGGAAGAGTGGGGGTCATTCAAGCCCACGAGACAGGCAACCCTGACCGGGACACTTTGCCAGCAGCACAGTGATTCATCTTCCTCTCAGGCACAAGTACATCAAGGCCTCTGTTTTGCTCTTAGTTCACATTTGTCCTCTTTAAACCAATGAGTCATAAGTTGGAAATATGTATGAAATAAGCAAGAAGAATATGTCACTGAGTTATTTCTGGTCGTTCAATATACACATCCTAGGACATCGTGCATTTGAAAGGCAAATTTTTTAATATGAGAGGTTTATACAAAGGAAACAGAATTGGTTCTGTAAGAAAAAAGAAAGTCAGGTGCAAGAAGAAATGGAGCCTGGTCAAACGATTAAGTTTAGGTGAAGAGAATCAAAATAGTTCTTTACGTTCTTAAAAGGATAATTTTCTTCCAAGGAAATTGCATAAATTCTTGGTCACTCGAATTAGCAGAGAAATATTCTTGCCAAAGTTGAGGGCTGGGAAACAAACGAGATGTGGTTTGCTGTAAAGCTGTTGCACTCCCCACAGCAAAAAATCAGCTTGATATGCGAACAGAATTCTTCCGTAATGCCTTCCCAGCCAAATCTAATTACCTGGGAAATCAGAGACTAAATGATTGAGTTTTATCATGAGAAAATAGAAACCGGAAGGCAGCCATATAAAATGCCTTGCCCAGTAATTACCAGTACAGGACCTTTTTCACTTACCCACTTGGTCAGTAGTTACCTGTCGGGCACCTGCCACGTGCCAGGTTGTAAGCATCCCCGGCGTTGAGGACAGAGCAGTGCACAGGCTGATGCTGCCCGTTTCCTCATGGACCTTAGGTTTCCCAGGGCAAATCATAATAGGAATAATATTTGTGACAGTCAGTGGTATGACTGTCTGGGCTTCCGGCAGGGAGTATGTGATAGAGACATGAAGATTTGAAATCGAGCTGAAATCCAAGTTGCTGAAGGATGAGAAGGTGTTGGCAAGAACATTCTAAGCAAAGAGAATATCATTGTCAATCCCTGTGGCTGGAAGGAATGGGGTTTCTGAGAAACTGAGAGAGGAGTGTTAATAAGAACATGGAAAGGGAGAAATAGAGACACAGGGCATGAGGCTGGAGAAGAACCGAGGTCGCATGCGGAAAACCTGCCAGGCCATGCTGAGGGCTATGGACTCGTTCCAAAGAATAATTACAAGGTACTGGAAGCAGGGGAGTGACACAATCAGATGTGCAGTTTTAAAGATAACCAGCTTTCATGGAAACAATGTGATAGGGAGATAAGGAGGGAAAAGAGAAAAATGTTTAGGGGCTATTATATGCCAACATCTTAATCCAAGATGATGGCTGTGGAGATAGGAAATGGAGGAAAGGTTGTGATAAATTGGGAAGGTTTTATCAATAAGACAGTGACTGTTTTCATGCCATGTAGAGCCAGATGAGAGAGAAAAAAGAAAGGAGAGGTGGGGTCTGTGGACCCTCCTCTGTGAATTATAAAGAAAGAGTTCCAGGGTGACTGGCTGGCTCAGTCAGAAGAGCACATGACTCTTGATCTTGGGGTCATGAGTTCAAGCCCCATGTTGGGTGTAGAGATTACTTAAAATCAAATGAATAAATAAACTTTAAAAAAACATTTAAAAAAGACTCACTCTCTGTGTCACATATATACCTATATACTTCTCCTAATTTTCCCACTCTTTTTGTTCCTTTCCCCACTACTTTATGTGAAGTGGTGGAATCTCTGGTTGGGGTCGTGGCAAAGCGAGGGGAAGAATGGAATCACCCAGGGAGTGTGGCCTGAGCTCGATGTAGTAACTGATAAGATTTGGGTTGTTTCCATTTTGGAAGGCAGTAGATACATCCTCGGTTTTATATGGAATAATTTATTATGTTACACGCAAGCAATTTTCTCTTTTGGACGTGTAAGTTTAGAAGGAAGCATGTGTTGATTTTAAGCAGCCAAAGGGTATATACTAATATAGACATATGTCACTTTTTTGGCTGCCCAGCATCTGACCTTCTTCTGTATATTTAGGAAATTTTATATCTTATAAATCTTGATGGGAGGCATATCCTACTGTAGAAGCAGAAGATGCCAGATACACAACTAACCCAGATGTTTTTGCAGCTAGCGATGGGCACATTTCCTACTCTGAGCCAATCAGATGTACCCACGATGTATTATAAATCAGAAATTAACAATGAAAAGAAGGAAGAGCTGAAAACATGCTCTGATGCTGGTAGCAGTGGCAGCGTCAGTACCTGCTTCTCGGGGACGGCAGAACCAGGGGACCCCCAGGAGCAGTGTAGGTGGGACGCACATCAAGGCACAGTTCTTAGCAGTAGAAACAATTGTATTTTCTCCCAATGTGCCTTAGGTTGTGGCTCTTGCCCCATCGAATGCAAACCTCTTTGTTCTGCCTTCCCAGTGATTCCGAGACTCTTATTATCCTTTCAATTTAATTCCTTTGCTCCATTTGTATCTGGCCTTTAACTAAAACCCTTAAGGCCTTAAGGAACACAGTAATAGTTCGCAACCCACTCATTGGACAGTTTAACGAACTGAAGAACATTTTCCAAATGTGGATGGTTGATTTAGTGGTCCATTATATGTTTCAGATGATCCGTTTCTTTATGTGACCTCTGTCCTCATTCAAGAGTCTCAGTTTTTATTGTTTGCCATGTTTGTCACTTCTTTAAATTTATAAAAACAGATCCCTTCCCCCCAATACACATGGGCCATTTCAGACATTTAAGAAAATGATGGGTAGAGGGGCGCCTGGGTGGCACAGCGGTTAAGTGTCTGCCTTCGGCTCAGGGCGTGATCCCGGCGTTATGGGATCGAGCCCCATATCAGGCTCCTCCGCTATGAGCCTACTTCTTCCTTTCCCACTCCCCCTGCTTGTGTTCCCTCTCTCGCTGGCTGTCTCTATCTCTGTCGAATAAATAAATAAAATCTTAAAAAAAAAAAAAAAAAGAAAATGATGGTTAGAGATTTGACTTTGAACTCCAAGGCAATAAATGTGACTCTTTTAGCTGGCATCTCCTTGATATTCCTGCCAACAGACATGCTTGCACTCACACTGCTGACATAGAAACTGGCCCCTTGCACCACCTGCCAGAACCCAGAAGGCACATGACTTCAGAAGGAGTATTAGCCAAAGGCAACACAGGCGCAGCGATGAAGGGAAAGATTTAATGTTACCACAAGCCAAAACGGAGAAGACCAAAAGTCCATGATTCCAGGCTCCAATTCCCACACATTCCTCAAGTGATTCTCTTTTGGTTTAAAGAAAAATCCACCAGGCAACTGGACATGCTCCTCCACCAGGAGTCTAGCCGAGACTGATACTCCTGCAAGCATTATCACAAAAGGGGTCGATGTCCCAGCGACTCCTCCAACATGACCTTGTGTTGTTGAGAATACTCATCCTCCTCTCCATTCTTAGCAGGGCAGCCTCTGAATGGATTTGGCAAAGATCCATGACAAAGTTCAGCTCTCTATTTTAAAAGGCAACCTCTTACTCTTCGCAGCCAAATTTATTTCATTTTCTTCTGAACTATAGAAAGCTCCTGATACTCCACTAGTTTTAGCTCCAATGTCTACTCAGTGTCAGAGCCATTAGAAGACTCCACTCTGATGTCACAGTTAATGGCATTGGCATTGCTGGGGCTCACGACAGCAACAGGAATGAATTGACAGTAAAGACTGCTGGCTAAGTGGGGCCACCCCGCTGGAAGAAATATTTACAAGAATAGGGGCTCTGACTTTTTAATTCTATATCTAACCCTCCCAGCCTAGGTGATTTCTGATTCTCTGGTCCCATGACTTCAGCTGTGATCTGACAACACCAAATGTATATTTCAAGCATGGATTTCACCCTTACACTCCAGAATCATATACCCACCTGCTTACTTGACATACGCACTTCAATTCTGACAGGTAGGTCAAGCTTAAAACGAACAAAACCAAGGCTTGATTACCCCAACACCTTCCCTCAATCTGTTTCTCCCCTAGTAATCCCCACCTCAATTAATGGTAGCTCCACTCTACCAGTTGTTCAGCCCAAAAATTTAGAGTTATCCTGGACTTCTTTCTTATTCTCAAGCTTCACATCCAAACCTTCAAGAAATCCTGTCAATTCTGTCATTGAACTAGATCCAAAATTTTACCAGTGCCTATCATCTGTCCCACCGTCACCCTAGTACAAACTGTCATCACTGCTCAGAGGACTCATTTCAGTAACTCCTTAATTGGTCTTTATGATTTAATTTGTACCCCCCCCCACCTTCACTAAAGTCATTCAATTTTCCCTTAGCAAGGTTAAACCTCAAGATGTAAGTTCTTACAGATCGAAAGTCTCTTGTGGTTTTTCATCTCACTCAGAATACAATCTGAAGTTTTTCTCATGATTGGCAAAGCTTTCTTTGCTATGGTCCTTACTTTCCTCACTCACTCCATACCCTCTCATTCCCCTCTCTCCTTCTTCTCACTCCAGACACATCGGCCTTCTTGTTTTTTCTTGTACATACCAGGCATCCTCCTACTTGACATTCTTTGTGTATTGCTGTTTCACCTTCCTGAAATGCCCACCTCCAAATTATAACCTGTAACTTCCGTTACTTCTTTCAGGACCTTTCCTGACCCCTACATTTTTAGTATATGTGCTGCCAAAGCAAGCACTCCTGGCCCCTACGTAAAATTGCCTCTCCATTGAGTAACTTTGTACAGCCTCATTACGCTCTATTTTCCTTCATCCCACGTATCCCCATGTTTTTGCTTATGTGTTTATTTTCTGCTGTCTCCCACAGGTCTTATTTCATGTAAACAAATTCTGCTTATTTGGTTCACTGCTGCATCCTAACATCTATGAAAATGTCTATCCATAATAAGCCCTTACTCGATATTTATTGAATAAATAAAGAATGGAGATCTAAGAAGGGATCCCTGAAGGAACATTCATATTTGAGGATTTGGGGAATAATAATAAGAGAAGCTTGTAAAGAAAACTGAGTAGTTTCCAAAGAGGGGAAATATAAACCGGAAGAGTTCAGTGGCCTAGCTGAAGCCACAGGAAGCAACTGTGTCCAGCTAGAGGAAGTGGTTAACACTTGAAAATGCTATCGGTGAGATACTAGTGCAGTACGAGAAGAATGGAGAGAGACTATTAAAGAGTCAGGGTGAAGCAAAACGAGAGTTTCAAAAAGGAGACAATGATCAACCCTATCAAACCTTGTTTATAAATTAAGTACATCAAATGCTCATTGGGTTTAAAAAACAAAGATTTTTGTAACTTTAAAAGAGCGGTAAGTGAAGCGGTAAAAATAAGAATCTAACTGCAGTGGTCATAATAAGCTTCAAGGAAAGAGAGAAAAGAAATAATGAGTACAGAAAATTTTCTGTAAAACGAAACAGAATTGAAGGAGTTGGAACAGGATGTATGGTCCCATGGGACATTTTTCTTTTTTTTCATGCAAATTTTATTACATCTTTGTCTGCAGGTGACAATAATCTTGTAAACAAAGAAAATTAATTAATGCAGTAAAAAAGAGGGAATAGTAGAAATAATATTTTGAGTATTGGATTCCATTTTCCCTTGCCTACTCAAAGACATCATTCTTATCCTTGTCCTTGTCTGAAGACATACATTTTTAATTCACTAAAAAATTCAAACTATCTTGCTCTTAGTATGCCTTTTCTCTTTTTACAGTATGTAAACAATTGTAAATCTTGTACACAACTAGATTAGACCAATGTATAACCGGGTTCAGACACTAAGCATATACTAAGCGTGCTGATATTTTCAGTTTCGAAGAAATTTTAAAAGAAATTTTAATTTTAAAGAAATGCTCCCTATGGGCGCCTGGGTGGCTCAGTCTATTAAGCATCTGCCCTCGGCTCAGGTCATGATTCTGGAGTCCTGGGATTGAGCCCCGAGTTGGGCTGCCTGCTCAGTGGGGAGTCTGCTTCTCCCTCTCCCTCTGCCCCTCTACCTGCTTGTGTTCTCTCTTTCACTTTCAAATTAATAAATAAAATATTTTTTTAAAAGAGAAAGAAATGCTCCCTATGACATTGCATTGATTTTATAATCTGCTAAAAGGTCGTGACTGAAAAACACCAACCCAGTGTCTGACAATAAAAAGTGAATGGCTGATGCAGGGGGAAAGACAAAAATCTTTGAAAATGAGGAGGTCAAGGATTTGAGAGACCAGGGTGATGGAAATACACTCAGTAGAGGCGTATTGAAATCACCAAGAGTTTGGCAGGATTAATGTTAACAAAGGAGAAGGAATGAGCCAAGTGCTAAATCTGGAAGAATTGAGGTGATGTAGCCCAAATGTCTCTGGATGGCTGCCACAAAGAGGCAGGCTGGGCGGCAGGACCTATTTGTGTCAGCTTCCATGGAGCTGGGTATTCTCACTCTGTCTACCACACCTGGGCGATCACATAGCTCCTACCACCCTAATTATCAATTTTATATTAATGGCTCAAAATACACATCTCCAGTGTTGCTCTGTCCTCTGAACCCCAGACTCAGAACCATCCACTTAAATGACATCTTCACTGACTCTCCCACAAGCTCCCAAATTAAATACATCGAAAGTTAAAGCAATCACTTATTCCTAACTGCTTGAGAAAGAAATATCAACGCCAACCTTAATTTCTTGATCTCTCTCATCCCACATGTCCATAAATCATAAATCCTTTATATCCCTCAGATCTGCCCATTTCTCCACACTTTTTTGTCACAACTTTACTTCAGGAGCCCATCATTTCTTGCCTGGGTCTCTGCAGCAACTTCCTTATGAGTACCTGTCTCCTCTCTTCCCCTGGTTTCCATGAGGAAGATTGATTAGAGAGGTCCACTTATTGGATGTTTCTTTTTGTTATTATTATTCTTGCCACCCAGTTTTTCAGTATTTCCAGTTTAAAAAAAGAATTGCCCTATTGTGTGAAGCTTGGGGACAGCAGCACCCACTTCCTATCATAGCAACTAAATGAGGACAGATTTTTTTTTTCTCCCCATCTTCCAGTACCTAAAGCATGGGCGTGTTTAGTGTTGGCCAATTTGACACTTGCACTCAGGACTTTGAATATGGAATGAATAATGGGAAGGGACAGTTAGCTATGGCATTCAAACATAGAACTGTTCAGGGGCCAGAATGTCAGTGGGGCCAGAGGTGAGAATGGTACTTTCTTCAGCAAGGCCAGTGTTAGCAGTAACATGCCAACCTGACTGTTATAACACATCACATTGGCTATGGCCCCAACTAACTAGACGCCATTGGTTTCCACACATTTTCTGGATCTGGTTCTCCAACTATCCTGTTGATTCTATAAATATTCCCAAACCTGTATGAAACATTCTCTTCTGCTTGAGCTAGCCAAAGTCATTTTCTATTGCTTACAATGAAAATTCTGACCATCACAGACCAGCTAAGAAGTTGCTGCAATAATTTAGGAAAAAAGAGGACAGTGGCCTGAATTAAAGCAAAGGTAAAGGATGATGGAAAGTAGGGGAGAGGGTAGAAAAATAGGAGCTAAAATTCATAGGAATTTATTGGATTTGGGGATAAGGAGAAGAAAGTGTCACCAAAGATGGTTTTTAGCCTGGGTAAATGAGGTGTAGTCAGTACTTCCAAACACAACAAAGAATAGAGAAATAATAATAATAAAGGAGTTAGGCAGATGGGAGAAGAGCAGATTTGTGGTGGTGGGAGTAATTACTGTTTTATAAAAGTTGAGTTTGAGACTATAAGACGACATTATGGGAGACATAGAGCAGACAGATGGATAGAAGTATGAATCTGTGGGAAAATGTCAAGGATAAAGATAGAGGACTGAAGTCACCAGGAACTGAAATCAGGAGAGGAAATGAGATCACTCTGGAAGAGTTTACAGCATAAGAACAGTGGGTCGAGGATGGACATCTGGAGAATGCCATAATTTAAGAGATGAGCTTAGGAAGAAAAGACTAGAAAATAAATCACGTCATAATGGACCACAGTTCCTTTCCTGATGAGATGGTATGACTTTAATTATGCTTTCTAGTTTCCTTGGACATGTAGAGCCCCTTGAAGACAATTTTCTTGTCTTCGTCAGCTCCTTCTCAATGAGCAATGGATTTCAAATAATTAGTACCTGCCTCGAGTTTCTACCCCAAGATCCAAGCCCTACATTCTTTGCTGGTAACTTCTACCTGCAAAGTCTGAAGAATAACAAACCCCTCTACATTTTAGACAATCCTTTCAGAGGGCAAATCTTGAAAACTAACACAGTGAAGGGACCAGCTGTCACTCCCACTCCCACATAGATCTCTTATATATGCAGGGGTTCTCCATTCTCCCCCAGGCCCACCCAAAGTGTATAGGTTCTAAAGAAGCAGAGCCCTATTCCATCCATCTAGTTAGGTTCTACTTGACCAACAAGGGATTCTATCACCTCCTCCTTCAATTTTTAACTTTATTTTTTATCTTTGTTACCTCATACCAAACCAATATCATTGGTTAAAGATGCAGACTATGATGACATAAAAAAATTGCCTACAGTTATGTAGTCTCCTTTCTATCTTTCTCTTGGTTTCCAGTGGCCTTCTAGTATTTAACTGATGTCGCAACACAGCCAGCTTTCACTGATGTACAGGAAGTGGTAAGAAGGAAAATTAACCTATGTTCAATTCCTCCCTCTCCCCCTTGCCTTGGGGTGGAGGGAGGATGAAGTAGGAGTTGTGTTCTATAGACCTCTGATGGTTAGTTTTACATGTCCAACTGACTGGAATAAGAGATATTCAGATAACAAATAAAACATGACTTCTGGGTGTATCCGTGAGGGTGTTTCCAGAAGAGATTAGCAATTGAATCAGTGGACTGCATAAAGAAGATCACCCTCATAGTACAGATGGACACCATCCAATCTGTAAGGGCCTGAATAGAACGAAAAAGTGGAGGTAGGACAAATTTGCTTTCTGTTTGAGCTGAGATACACATTTTCACTCCTGGTTGTCAGGCCTTTGGACTCAGACTGTGACTCTCACCATTGCCCACCCTTGGTTCTCAAGTCTTCAAGTTTGGACTGGGACTATACCACTGGCTTTCCTGGGCCTCCAGCTTGCAGATGGCAGATTGCAGGACTTCTTAGCCTCCATAATTGGCTCACTGGCTCATGTGAGCCAATCCCTCATAACAAATCTCTTTCTACGTATCTGTATATCTCCTCTTGGTTCTGTTTCTCTGGAGAACCTTGACTAATACAAGGACCATGATAGGACAGAGATTTCCTAACAAGTGACAACCCAAGCATAAATTCATATGACTGTGCTGAGATTCAGATAAAGCAAACCCATATGAGAATATCGAGTTCAGAGTAGTCAGAGATTAATATCAAGTTGAAGTCACAAAGGCAAGAGTTTAGGTTAGAAACAAGAAGACTGGAGGAGAGAGGAGTCCTGAGGATTGTCGCAAAACTAGGAAAATGTTTATAATTTATATAAGAATATATAGTAAGGTTTGCTTAAAAGTCAAGGAATGGGAAATAGCTCTGGAAATAACTCTGGAGAGTATAGGCAGAAGAAGAGGAAGCAAAAGGATTGAGCAGAAGCTCTTTGAAAGTTACATAAAAAAACTTAAGTAATGAGAGAGGAACTTTAAGAAGGCCAAGAAAGAAAATAAAGAGAAGAAAGGAAGTTCGTATCAACTGACACCAATGGAGAGAGACTGAATAAGTTAAGAACTAAAGTAAGTCCATTGATTTGGCTATGGCAAGCCACTTATGTCCTTGTGAATAGCTGTTTCTGTACAATGATGAGGATGGAAAGCAGAAACCAGGGGGTTGTCAAGTAAATGAGAGAAGAGGAATTGCAGAGACCAAGCAAACATTACATTTTCAACTACTGTAGTGATAAAAAGAAAAATAGTGAAATGATAGCTAGAAGAAGACAGACACCATGAAGGGAGGTTTGTTTCTTTTCTTTTCTTCCCAGAAAGGGATTTGAGCTTTGAATGTTTTTCTGTTACATGACAAACATAATATTCAACCTGAATTGCTTAAACAACAAAGGGAATTTACTGACTCTTTAAGCAAAATGATCCAGAAGGAGAGTTAGCTTCAGAAGTGGATTGATAAAAGTTTCTGCTTCTCTGGTAAGAACAAGTCACTAGAGTCAGTAGTGGGGTAAACTTCCCTGGAGCCTCATGATTTGCCCAATCAGAGATTGTTAGTGAGATGAAGGGAAAGTTGGCATTAGACACAAGGAAAAAACCAAAGGTCATTCCTCTCTAGTGTACACCTTTGCTTACAACAAGTCAAGCAGAGAAAGACAATTATCATATGGTTTCTCTCATCTATGGAACACAAGAACTAGGAAGATCGGTAGGAGAAGAAAGGGATAAAGAAAGGAGGGGGTAATCAGAAGCATGAGAGACTATGGACTCTGAAAAACAAACTGAGGGCTTCAGAGGGGAGGGGGTGGGGGAATGGGATAGGCTGATGATGGGTAGTAAGGAGGGCACATATTGCATGGTGCACTGGGTGTTACACGCAACTAATGAATCATCGAACTTTACATCAAAAACCAGGGATGTACTGTATGGTGAATAACATAATATAATAAAACTATTATTATGAAAAAAAAACCAATATCCAACATCCAAACACACCTTTCATCCCAGATACACGCTTCCAAAAATGCCTGTGCCTACGTGAAATATACTCCTCCCTCCCCAAATGGAGTGAACTCAAAATCCTTTCCAGTTATTGTGTCTAGGACAAGCCCAGGAACAGTGTTCTCCAAGAACACAACTAGTAGTAAAATTGAGACGTTATCCATCACACACTATCTAACATTTATTAATGAAAGGAGAACATGATAGTTATAATAAAACCTCCCACTTGAGAAAAAGAAGAATTGAAATCAGCAGTGCTCTCTAGCCATTGCTAAATGGAACGGTTTCTAGGACAGCTCTCTGGGGGAATTTCCTTGTCCATCCCCCACCCCACTGCAACATCAGAGACAGACAATGGTATGGCTGCTGTGTCTGACCTGACTACTTTATGATAGTGTGAATTTGGGGTCTAGGGTTGAGCAGATAATGGGCTATTTTTAGCCAGATTTGGTTAGGTTTTATGAGAAATACTGTTGTCATAGGAGCTTAAGATATATTCTTATCTGTTTGTTTCTAGCACATATCAGGGGCTACTAGTTAAAGCCATAGATGTTATCTAGTAAGAACTGCTAAACCCAGACCTGGGCCTAGAAATTTCTGTTTCCTACTAGGCCAGCACTGGTTTCTACCATACTCCTAGTCCTCAGAATAACAGTTTCCACCCCAAATCATATAACTGACAAGGAAAATATAATGTATTCCTTGGCCCCCATGGCTACATCTCAGGTATTTCACCAAAACAGGAGTGACTTTTACTTTTGACAGACAGTGAAGCCTCAACAGAGGAACCGGGAAGAAGATCGAAAAATCAGTCCCTTTCTGACCCTAAATTTATCTCTTGTTAAGTTCTCTCCCTGCTTTTGCTTATATTAACCTCAGCTTGGGGCCAGAAATTAAGTATGCCAACCCTACGAGAAACCAGAAAACCAGAGCCTAAGTCATTTTTTATAACAGTCTATAGGCAGAAGACCCTCCTTAACAAAACCTATTTTCTCTCCTCTCAACCTTCAGAGGCCTAATTTCAGAAGCAGATCTTGTTGTCATAGGACATTACTGAACATTAAAAAAAAAGACTTCAACACACTTCAGCATTCTGACCTTTCTTATATGATCTGTATCCCAAAGACCAGCAGGCCATGGTTTGGAAAACTCCTTTGTAACTACAGAGAGAAAGCCAACTCTCCAGTACAAGACAGAGCAGTTCTCTTTTCACTCCTTCCTTGGTTCAGCCAGTTCCACATTTTTACTCACAACACCTGATTTTCTATTGCTGAGGTCAAGATTAGTCAAGTTCAGTAAGACTCATTACGTTGCAAGCATAAAGAGTTTGGGTTTTTGCTTGTGTGGTTGGTTGGTTTTTGTATGGTTATCTCATGCATTAGAAAAAGTCCAAGACAGTAGAGTCTTTAGGTACTTTTTGATCAGGTCTCCGTTCCTCTGCCTCTCTCTTGAGTCCGCTCATCTCTGCAGGAACTCCATCCCTGGCTGGCTGGTTTAGTGATGAGAGATATGTAGGTTTCACATCTGCATATCACAGACACCTTGAATTCCCACAACATTCTCTGGAATTCAATTAGATCTGCAATTGTCATGAATCTACTACTGAACAATTCTCTAGGTCCAGGAGGACAACATGAGCTGAATAATCAAACCTTGGCAACATTCTCCATAACTGAGTTCTTCCACTCAAAGTTGCCTAGACTCTCAAAATCAGAAATTAGAAGATGGAAGTTGTAATAAAACTACAAATTTGGGGAGCAATTAAGTAATGCCACTATAATATTAAAAAAGGAAAAACTGAACACATAGTAAAACAGGATTTATTCAAAGGAGGAAGATCTTGTCATTGAAAGAAGAGATAAATCAAAAGTTAAGTGGGAAGGATTACCTTCAGGTAGGAGAAAGGCACCTTATACTGCAGCACATTAGCTAATTAATAATCCTGATTGTATTTTACATGAAGCATCCCCGCTGCCTACATTTCCAAAGCCAAACTGTCTTGCCTGGAAACAGACTTATCTTGGATTTTATTTCAACTGAAATTTTTAAGATAATTGTAGATTCACATGCAATTGTAAGATAAATAAAGAAAATAAATAAATAAATAAATAAATAAATAAATAAATAAATAAATAAAAAATCACAAAAAGCTGTGGTGTATACTTTACCTTGTTCCCCTAACAGTAACATTTTTATAAAAACTATAGTAGAATACAGTAGACAAGATATTTACATTGATACAACCCACCACCTCTCTTGGATTTTTAAACCAATTTGAAGACAATGTAACTGATTCCTACTTCAGAACTGGAGAGCATAAAGTTCACTTGAAGATGTTTTTGTCTGACAGCCTTTATCGCTTTTGAGGAAAGATGGCCTTTAGACAATCAAGTATACTGGGAAAAATGGGGAAGAAGATTATGGTGAATCATACTGAAAAAAATCAGTATTTTTCAAGAAATTATTTTGCATACATAGTAGTCCATATTAAGACACTAATGATCTCTCTCTCTCTCTTTATATATATATATATATATATATATATATATATATATAGTGCTTTTCTAGTAATAAGCCTGAGAAAATGTGATAAAAGCAATTATAATAGCATTTCAGCATGGGCTGGCTCTAAATCAAGGCGATTAAAACAGATTATTTCCAAGTTTTCGTTATTTGTAATTACTTATAATTACTTTGCCTTGCTTAAAATTTCTTTAATCATGTAGTCCAAATTCATTAAAAATACCATTGTATTTTAGCGCCAAAATAAATGCAAAGGGTGAAACAAAAAGTCTACCAGAAATGAAGTTTGGCAAAACAATCTTTAAAAAAAAAAAGAAGAAACAAATGACAAATGACATTTTTCATCCAATGTAGCAAAGGATTCTGCAGAAAGTTTTATGTTGCTTCATCAAAGGATCTGAATGCATTTATAGAAATATATAGTCTAGGGCTAGAATTTTTGAATAAAATATTATCTTTTAACAGTACTTGGAACAAAAGAAGTCCTAACTTCTTATTAATTTTATACTATCCCAATTTTGTATCTTTAAAATCCATTTCTAAGTTAATTGTATTCAATCAAAAGTATTTATTGAGACCTATTATATGACTAGATATGACCTATTGAGACCTGTTCTATAGCTCTGCCTGGATTCTGGGAATCTACTGGAAAACAAAACAGACATAGTTCTCCTGATCATTAGCTTACCTGTAGGAAAAAAAAGCAAAAAGTTTTAGGGAAAAACAAAAGTTTTCTCTCCAAAATTTCTCAAATATGAAAGAGTATTTGAGCAAAACTTTATATCTATTAGGAGAGACCCTTCTGTTATGATCATTTAACCATTCTTCTGAATGGTTAACTCCCAGGGTTCATGAGGCTCATTAAAGCACATATAGGGGTGCCTGGGTGGCTCAGTCAGTTAAGTGTCTGCCTTCAGCTCAGGTCATGATCTCAGGGTCCTGGGTTCAAGTCCTGCATCAGACGTCTTGCTCCATGGGGAGCCTTGCTTCTCCCTCTTCCTCTGCAGCTCCCCCTGCTTGTGCTCTCTCTCTCTCTGACAACTAAATAAATAAAATCTTTTTAAAAAATTTTTAAAAATAAAGCACATATCATTGCCTCAAAGCCCACTCCGTGAGATTCTGGGTGATTTTTTCCAGAAACCTTAGAACAGCGACCTTTCTAAGAAGAAGTTGCAGTTGAATCCTGGAGTCCCTCTGCTTTTCCAACATCTATTTGGCATGTTGCTGAACCAAAGGTGACAGTCAAGCTTTTCCTGTAGTTTCTCTCCCAAAATCATTTAGGAAAATAACAGATTTAACTGACATATAAAGAGAGGAAGACCTATAAAAAGTTTTACATTCAAGCAAAGCATCCATTCAGACTAAATACTGCATTCAGATTTTATAGGCCTTTAGCTAACGTAATGGCTGTGATTTTTTTTTTTCCTTACAGACCATTTTATTCAATGTAAGACTCCAGCCTAAACCATCTCTCTGGCCTATCTTCCTCAGCTGGCCCTTTCTTTTCTTTATCCAACCCTCTGTGCAACCCCTGATGTTTCTCACCCTCTTTAGCCTCCTGTCCAAACTCAGTTATAGGCCTGCCTTTGCATCATGCAGATTTATCAACTCCTGCATCATCCCGCTCCTTTAAAATACGATCATGGCTCTCAACAGCAAATCTGCCCCTCCACTATTGTATCATGGGTATTTTGAGAGAGAGAGATCTGTAGTTGACATGAAACAGTTGCTCGATTATACTTCTAGGTGAAACAAGTGAAAATAAGCCTCATATTTCTAGAGAGAGGCATCGGCTGACTGAGGCAGAGGCCGTGGAGAGCAGGCATTTCTCTCCGGTGAAGAGACTTCAGAAGAAACACATGAAAGACATCAGAGGACAGTAAAATAAGTTTAAATTTGCCTTTACCATGATCCCTGCCACTCCACTGTTTTTTGAACACTGTGTGTCTCAAGTGGGAAGTAGGACTAGAAAAGCATCAGTCATTCTGGCTGGCAGCCCCTCAGAGTGTGGGAGGTGAAGACATGACAGCCCCACACCGCATAGAAGAGAACGAATGCAGAACAGAGGAGGGGTGCTAGCAAGACTCGTGCTTAAGTCAGCGCCGGGCATGGCTACAAATAACAGACAACCCAACAAACAACGCCTAAAGGGAGGGGTGAGTGTCTCTCAGATAATAAGAATCCCACTGCCCTAGGCATCAGGATGTCACTCTTTTTGTCTTCTGTCATTTTGTAGCATACAACTTTCATCCTCATGGTCACAAGACAGCTGCTAAGTCTCTCAGCATTGCAGACAAAGAAAAAGAAGGGCGCAAGCAGAAGGGTAAAATCTCCTTCCTGACATGGCTTTGCCTTTTTCTTTGACAAGAAAAGGAGGGACAGTCTCCCTCAGAGTTTCCCTCACCATTTCCTTGCCCACCATCACGTTACATCATCACTCTGGCTTATAAGAGGTGGGATTGCGAGCACTGTTTTTTTCCTTAGATTTTGTAGTAGAGGTAGTCAGTAGAAAAGGAGTTTGGAAAGGGTATTGAGAGGGTCAACTTATCTGCACAACCAGAGTAGAGGGGAATAAGAACCCTTCCCCATTTTGAAGATCCAAGGAAAGAAGAGCACAGTGTAATATGCTCATCAGAAAGGCAAATTCACCTCAAGGATTCACATGCTTACTCAGGAACAATAATTTAATGTTTCAGTGATATCAAATAAGATGAAGAGTTTTTACTATCAAAGTTACTTGAGAAGTTTCCAGTGTCGATATGGTATCTACCCAAATATAATATAGTTATTATATACCCAAATATATGCCCAACAGAATAAATACCCAAATTAATATATATTTATTATATATTTAGATATAGATAATATATATATATATCAAGTTTGTGTGAGCATGTGCATGTGTGTACAGAAGAAAGAGGGGGAAGGGGAGAAGGAGGAGAAAGAAAAGAAGGAGTCAACTCTTTGAACTTGCTCACTGACAAGAGAACCTGGAACTGTATTTTGAATACTTCCAGAAGTATTAGGAAATAAGAATATGAAACTGGGCTATAGTCCATACAAGTTAATCTGAGAACTTAAAAGAATTAATGGATTATGGTTTTACATAAATAACCACATTATCTCCAACCTACAGCAGGGTTGGTCACATATTTGTTGATTAAGTAAATTCCTTTAAAAAGATTTTTTTAAAAAAGGTCAGGCTCAAAGAATTTTTCCAGAAATTTTCAGATAGATGCAACAGACTACTGATGCGTATGGGTTGCTAGATATGTGTTAATATGCATTCCAATAATGTAGTCCAAATAGTTTGAAACTCGTCCTTGTTTCAATATTTATTTTTTTCTATTTAGGTTATATGAATCAAAGCACCAAGACAAAATTAACCAAAGTAGGGATAAAATGTGTTATATTAAAATATATGATTTCTGATGTTACTTTCTGCTTTTGAAAGAACACCAATAATATTCCCATCACTCTAAACATATATTTTTACAGGAGAAATTGTTCCAGTTTCTCTTAGGTTCTGGTTATTTCAAAAGCTCTAAATTTGATTTTGAATACTGGTACTGCCATAATGCTAACATCTTTTTTTTTTTTAAGACTTTATTTATTTATTTATTTGAGAGAGAGAGAGAAAGAGTGAGAGGGAGAGAGAGAAGGAGCAGGGGGAAGGGCAGAGGGAGCTGGAGAAGCAGACTCCCCACTGAGCAAGGAGCCCGACGTGGGGCTCAATCCCGGGACTCCAAAATTATGACCCAAGCCAAAGGCAAACGCTTAACCGACTGAGCCACCCAGGTGTCCCCACCCTTTTAATAAAGACATACATATAATAGTGGATTGGGACATGCTAACAATGAAGTTTCACATGAATATTCTGGAGAATTATCACTCACAGAGAACTGGAGAAGAAATATATAGATAGTTTTGTAACCCTGCTCTATTAGGTGAAGGGAGGGATTGATTTTGTTACCTGAATTACCTAGGCCCTTCAAAAGCAAAATAAATAAATACATAAATAAATAAAAGGCTCAATTAATTTTCCTTGAGCCAGTTGAAAAGTAAAAGCATTGGGGCATCTGGCTGGCTCAGTCAGTGGAGCATACAATTCTCAGTCTCTAGGTTGTGGGTGAGAGCCCCATGCTGGGTATAGAAATTAATTAAATAAATCTTTTTTAAAAAGAAAGAAAAAGAAAATCATTAAATGGGAATATCTCAATTTTGAGTATTTTTCAAAAGTATTCTCAATAGTTTAATAATTATGAACAATAATTCATAAATCTAATAATTCCACTCCTAAGAGTCTATCTTAAGGAAGTATCCTAAAATGCTGGTACATCAATTTATAAACACATTTACTTCAGCATTTATTTTTTTTATTTATTCATTTAAACGCATATTAATCAAAGACTAAAAACCTGGGACTGTTGTTCTACCCATCAGAGATATAGCGGTAAACAAAAAATTTGTCCTTGTGGAATTCCATTCTAGTTGAGGGTGGGAGACATAGTTATAAAGAAACAAAGAAATTTTCAAAGTGTGTTAGATGGTGAAAAATACTATGGAGAAGAATAGAAGGAAATAATAAAACTGGGAGGGTGTAGGGAGATTCTCTGTGTTGATTGAAGTTTTAGTGTTGATTGAAAAAAGAAGTAGGGGGCTCCTGGGTGGCTCAGTCAGTTAAGCATCTGCCCTCAGCTAGGTTATGATCCCAGGACTGCATGGGGCTCCTTGCTCATCAGGGGGCCTTCTTCTCCCTCTCTCTCTACCCCTATCCCTGACTCGTGTGCTCTCCCTCTCTCTCTCTCTCAAATAAATAAATAAAATCATAAATAAATAAATAAATAAATAAATAAATAAATAAATAAATAAGAAATAAAGGAGTGAGAAGGCAAAGTTCAAGTAAAGGCTGAGGAGGTGAGAGGACCAGCCATTAAGCTTTCTAGGAAGACCATTCCTGGCAGAGGACGTGCTGGGAAGGCTGGAGGTACAATAAGATTGTCAAGTTCAGCGAACAGGGAAGAGTCCAGTAGAGCTGGGGTAAAATGAAGAGAGGCAGAATCGGAGAAGATGAACTCAGGGAGGTATCTGGACACCATATCATGAAGGGCCTCTTGAACCATCATTAGGACTTGGAATCATAATTACAAGTTTGGTTATAAGTGACTCTCTAAATGAAATGAATAGTACATTAAGGAAGAGTTAATATTTCTTCAGGATGCTGGGCTATAACATAGATATTAAAAATACATGTATAAATATTTCTTAAGGACATTCCAAAACCTTGTGATAGGATGTTAAGGTGAACAGAGCACCATATAACATTGTACAAGTACTCTGGTTTCAAGTATCTTTTAAAAGGCTGGAGAAAATCATGGAAGGAAATGTATTTACATGTGAAATAGCAAGTAGCAAAACTATGGATGTTTTGTTTACATTAGTTTATTTTTCCCCCAACCATCTTTCAACAGGCACCTAGAACTTTCATAACCAGAAAGTAATTACAGTGAACTTCTTTTAATTAAATGAATATTTTACAAAGGGTGAGACCCAAGGTAACCAGCTCTACACAGCCACATCTCAAGGAGAGTTGTGACAGTGTGTCGCTGATTTTAGCAGCTCTGGCCTCATAGGGCTTGTATAATAGGAGTCGTCACACTATTCCTAGTGATTGTCTGTGCTACTGTTTTGAGGATGTAGAGAAATAGCTGAGAAAAAAATCTGGAATCAGTTCCTTGGCAGAGACTAGCTACTCAGTGCTGGAGGCAAGCACAGGCTCAATTCTGAGGCTTGGTCTGAGGTAACTTTACTCACACTTTTGGAGAATGCAAGATTTCTGGCATAGAGCTACTTATTTTTCTAAATCTAATGGATTTGCTATGAGAGACGGTATAAAATTTGTCAGAGACCAAGGAGGCAGCTTCAAATGAGATCTTTACTTACTGATTTATTAGATGGACTTGTGCAATATATCTGACCTCTCTCTGTTTCAGGGCTTCTTGAACTCTGAAATGAGAGGGGTGAAGAAAGGGACAGTAGAAGGGAAAGCATTAAGCAATCCACATGCAGACATTGCTCAAATCCAGGCTATGTTCATATCACCTCGGGTTCTGTTTGGTAATAGATCTTGTCAGTAACCCTTCTCAAAGGGTAAGAAGGAGTGGAATTAAAGAAAAGTGTAAGCATCTTTTCAAAGAAATAAAGCTTAATGAAGGCTAATGAGGGGGAAAAATCATAAGTCTAGTCTGTGGAGATGCAGGTTTATATGATATCATGTCAGCAACATGTACATTAGGATGGACACAGAGGACTTGGACTAAGGAAGAGCAGAAACAAGCCAGGGACACAACATGATGACAGTTCCCCAATTCTTAGTGTCTTTCCAGGGGAACATCCACATAAAAAAATCTATGATAAATTCAACTATCTGTTTCTTCTGTACAAATTGATGTAACTTTAAAGTGTGTTGATCTCCCTCCATTTTCCTGGTAGCTACACATTCAGAGCTATAGTATATGCAGAATCCCAGGACATGAAGAATCCAAGCAGACAGAGGGCATACCTCTTCTCAAATAGACAATACTTGTGGTCATTTATTGGACTGAAGAAAATAAATGAGTTCCTAACATACTCCCAGTAAGTCTAACCTTCCAACTGGAGAGGTAATAAGTAAGCTTCCACACACCCAAGAAGCGATGTCTTCATAGGTCTCTGTAGAGAAGTGCTTCCTTCTTTGTACAACAGTGAGTTAACTCAAACAGCTGAAAGTCACACACACACTCACACAAACACACATACATACTGTTTTCCCAGACATCAGCATAGCCAAAATATCAGTAATTCCTATGAAAATTGAATGATGGCCAATTATAAACTGACTTGTCATACAAATTCAGCAAGAACAAATAAATCACTTTCTTTTTCATCTCTGCAAATAGCTAGAAAGATGGATGGACGGATAAATGGTTGGATGGATGAATGGATGGATGGTTGGTTGGTTGGATAGACAGGCAGACAAATTCATTCATACATACATACATACATACATTAACTGACTATTTCAACTGTAGCAAACTAATGACCTTGAAACTTTTGTGGCCAAGGCTAAGTTCTGATAAAGGCTCAAATGAGAAAGGATTTACTTCCAAGCTCCCTCGGGTTGTTGTCAGGTTGTGGCTATAAGACTCATGGAAGCTTACTTCCTCAGAGCCAATAACAGGGAGAGAGAGAAACTCCAGTAAAACAGATGATACACTCTACATCATTATGTTCAAATACCCCTATCCACCCCATCACTTTTGCTGCTTTCCCCTGGTTAGAAGCAAATTTCAAGTCTTGTCCATATTCAAGCAGAGGAGGCTTAGTCAAAGATATAAATACCAGGTGGTGGAAATCGTGGGGGGTGGGGGGGTGAAGAGGAGGTACCTTATATCCTGTCACCACAGTCTGCCCTGTGACCCCTAATGTTTCAAATCTGTCCCATATGAAAACACATATCCACTTCTTTCCGAGGTTTACGGGAATCTCATCACATTATAAACTCAGTTAAGTGCCCCAAATCTTATCATCTAAATTAGATCAAGGTACGGAGAAGGCTCCTGCATATAATCCTTTAAGTACAGCTTTTGGAGCAAAATTTCTCTCCATTTTTGGACCTGTGAAACTAAAGAGACAAGTCGACTGCCCCCAACATACCCAAAATGCAATGGTGTGATAGACATAGGATAACAGCTATAGACATTCATATTCAAAAGGGGGAAAAAGGAAGAAAAAAGGGGTCACTGATCCATAGCAGTTCTGAAATCCAGCTGGGCAAATGTTGGGAGTTCATTTATTATGTTTCAAAGCCTAGACATAACTTTAGTATGCAGTACCTCTCTCTCTCTTTCCCATGGTTTCTATTTAGTGTATAGTATAATATGACTCCACCCTCTGGGCTTTTGGTTCCTCTCCCTTTTCAAGAAAAGTAACATGTATCTACATCTGAGAAATCATATCAGCCTGCCTCCTGCTGTGGCATTTTGAGGATCTGACAGTCTGCTTTCATTTTGCATTCTCTCTGTCCAGTTTAATCCAAGTTGGCGGTGTTCTGTTCAATCATCTTCTCAAGACCTTTGTAGGTCTTCTGTGGATTTTAATGGGGTTCACTCCATTAGAAAAAAGCTACACCCACAGATCTTTAGGAGATAAACCCTTCCCTCCCTTCATCTCCTGCTGAGATGGTTGAGGGACAACACCCTGAAACCTCCTACAAGCTCCTTGGTTTGAATGAGAGAATCTGTGAAGCACAGCCTTAATCTCTTGAAAGGGCCCTTTGTGTGACTGAATACTCTGGGCTTTTGATCTTTTGGAGTTTTAGCAAAAGGTTGTAATATCACACCCTCAGCCTTTTCTCTGAAGCGTGCTTTCTTGACACTGCTCGGGCACCATATCTTAATTTAGTAATTTGCCATGGGGGAAACTAAGAATTTTCAAGATTATCAAGTCCTGTTCCCTTTGTTTCACAGCCCTTCCCTCAATTTCTCTCTCTCATCTCTTACTGTAAACAGGAAGAGGAGAACAGGTGGCTCCTTCAATACTTTACTTAGAAATGTCCTCACTTACAAGTTCTACTCTACACGTAATCGCAAGAAACAACTTTGCAAAGCTCTCTAGCACTAAATATCAAGGATCCCCTTCATCCAGTTTCCAGTAACATGTTCCTCACTTCCTTCTGAGCCTTACTGAGCAGTGTCATCAAATCCAGATTGTTAACTAACAGTCGATTGAAAGAAATTTAGTCTTTCTCTATCATGCTCTTCAAAATTCTGCCAGCCTCCACCCACTTTCTGGTCCATTTCAGTTACTTGTACAGCAAAACTCCATTTCTAGGTGCCAATTACATCAAATCTACTGATCTACATACAAAAATTGGAAATGTATAATTCATTTACAATGTAGAAAGTTAAAGCCAGTTTTCAGAGGTGCCAAAGCAGAAGGAAATTCCTTAATTTATTAAAGTAGTGTAACTCCAAGAAAGGTTAGATATTATATCCCAAAAGTAAAATGAGAATTTAATCACCAGAAGAGAATAACTGTTTATATTTTGGACAAAAAAATATATTACTAATCACTGCAAGAACCATGTTGCTGGCCAACATCTTGCTCATCAATACACTATAGGTAGGAAAAGTCCACTGAAATAGTAACAAAACACATTAATGTGAGTGACTTAGTGAAAGAAGTACGATCACTTGCTATCATGGATTCTGGTAAAATGGCATCTCCCAAAAGCATGCCAAAACTGGCAGATGACAGCATAAATCCTGAAGCATATGGTAATCAGAGAATAGAAGCCAACAATTATAAATTAGATGTTGGAATGTTTCTTTCAATATATGACCACATTTCATATCATGCAAAGAGGTAGCCAAGCATCACTAAGGAAACTACTGCTAATGTTGATAATGTGTGATTGGCAATCAAATCAAACTGGCAAATCAAAGTTGTTCCTTTGACCAGACTTTAACCTCTCCTCTCAAAGGATTATTTATTATACATTTCAGGGCAAAAATATCAAACCCATTTGGCATTAGTTAAGTCATACTCATGACCTAGATTGCCATGTGACAGATGGCGTTCAACCGCACTGAACTGTATATTTAAGTCCTTATCAAAACTCAGCTACTTCTGAAGAATGTTCCTTTACTAACTATAGATTTGGTTTCTAGCAGACCTAATATTTCCAGCCTAAGTATACCAATCCCATAATGCACGTCTGTTTCAATAAAGTAGTAAATACTGACAATAAGTAATTTCTAAAATACATCCTTCCGAGCACAAGTAAGATAGGAGCTTTCAACTATAAAATCATCAATGCTGTCACACCTGCCATGCAAAATCTTTCCTATAATCCATCATTAATTGGGCCTCAAATTATCCTTACTTCCACTGAAGTGGTATTTATTACAAAATACTTCTAAAAAAACATCAAAAACATTAGCAAGAAAACATGAAGATGACATTGAGACTGACGATGCTGATGATGATCCTGACCTTGTAAAATGTGTATTTGGTTTTGAATTCAATGTGCTAAAATTAAGCATTCATGCTGGATCTTTTCAAGTTGTGTTTTGGAAGACATCGTGAGAGTTCCATGAGTAAATGGATGATGAGGTCACCATGCTTTTTCAGTGAACATTTGGATTTTCTTTAATAGGAACAGTAAAGGGTTTTTTAGTATCACTTCAAATGTAAGAAATAAAGTTGTCATTTGTTAATTTAAATACACATATTACTTTATATTATTGCATCTAACACATAATTGATTTTAAGAATCACCATTATGTTATATACCACTCAGGAAAAAAGGTACTTCCAATTAATCTATGACACAATGCTTTTTTATCCTATAGTATTTATACACTTATTGGAAGAGCTCTTTTAGACTCGGATACGGATTTTTATTGTATATTACACTTCTGCATATATAAAAAGGAATGTATCACCAAAATACATCAGTAAAGGTTTTTCAAACTACTTTAGATGCTCTTCTAAATCACATTTTGATTGAGCTTCATTGATAATCTATTACTTTCCACAAAAGACTCCTTCGTGATGGGAAGATGGGCGTCATGCACATTCCTTAAAAGAGCACTCCACCATTGATTCAAGAATTTTCTTTCATGACACTGACTTTCATACTGTAAATTTTCATGCCTTCTGTATCTTATCATAAGGTTCCAAGAAAAGAGTTTGGGATCAATTTCATGCAGGTAGTTACAACTGTTTCATGAGTATAGCAATTTCTAAGATGTTCTCCATCATTAAAATACTGACTTCAGAGATGTTGAAATGTTTTTTAAAAAATCGTTGTCTTGGAATTGATGAAATATGGAAAATACATTCTCTTTTTTGGTACAATCATCACATTTAGGAAACACACCAAGATTGGTCCCAAAGTGATTTTTTATAGCTACCTAATAAATGCTTAAAAATAAAGGGATATAATGTAAATATTGAAAGTTATATCATAAATATAATCCTCTACCTGAAGGATTTCCAAGTTTTTCAGTCCATAAAAGGCTTCATGTTTCAACTGAAACATATTTCAAATGTCAAGTAATAATGGCATGCTCATATGACTGCAAGCATTACAAATAAAGGAACAAATTTGCTCACAACATATTCTGCCAGTAACCATTTTGTTCCAGAAGTAAAACAGATAAAAAGTTAGGTATGCCCGGGGCACCTGGGTGGCTCAGTTAGTTAAGCATCTGACTGTTGATTTCAGCTCAGGTCATGATCTCAGAGTAGTGGGATCCAGCCCAGTGTCAGGCTCCTCACTCAGTGGGGAGTCTGCTGGTGATTCTCTCTTTCTCTCTTTCTGCCCTTCCACTCCCCAGCATTCTCTCTCTAAAATAAAAAAACAAATCTTAAAAAAAAAAAATGTATTGGAACATGTCCACGCTCATTCATTTACATATCGCCTTTAGCTGCTTTTCCACCTCAGTGTTAACAGAGTTGCCCAGTTAAAGTAGAGACTTTGCCCTGCAAAGCCAAAAATATTTATTACATAGCCATTTACAGAAAAAGTTTGCTGATCCCCTCTCTAGAGCAAGGTGACAGTTTCACCCTCTTCTTTGCACCCTATGCCTTATAGCCCACCTTTAGGCCAATTTGTTTTCCACTTTCATAATGAGAAAACTTAGATTTTTGTTTAACAGTAATGTACTATTTTCCAATACTTAGAAAAAATCCTCAAATGTTTCTTAGAGTAGAAGAAGAGTTTAAACTCAATGCGATCATAAAATTCCCTTGTGCTCCTATGTCAGGCCAAGGACTACAAACACCATTTCCTTCGCAATCCAGTTGATTGCCCTCTCCACATTCCCTAATGTTTACAACTAAGATATATTTGGTGTATTTCGCTTAGCATAATACTTTCTAGTTCCATCCATGTCATTGCAAATGGCAAGATTTCATTCTTTTTGATGGCTGAGTAACTATAGAGAACCAACTGAGGGTTGATGGGGGAGATGTGGAGGGGATGCGCTAAATGGGTGATGAACACAGGGTGTTTTATGTAAATGATGAATCACTAAATTCTGTTCCTGAAACCAGTACTACGCTACATGTTAACTAACTTGAATTAAGGAAAAAAAAAAAAAATTAGTATATTCCTACTTGGTAAATTCACTTTGATATTTTCAGCGGAGAATCTCAACCCATGGCATTCCCAAGGAATCAGATCGAGATAATCCTTATGCCAAAGAGGCATATTTCACGTGTCATATTCTGTTCCCCTTCAAGGCCATGAGACTGAGGTGATACCAATGCTACAGCAGCCTATACAAGCAAACAATAATCTATATCTGTAAATGCCTCAAGGTACCAACCAAAGCCTAAGGAAAACCAATCACAAATAGCCAATTCGGATTTAAGCTATAACCGATCAATGATTTCCCTACTTTGCTTCCACCTTTTCCCTATAAAAGTCTCTGTATCAAGTCCTGTTGGAAGAACATTTCTAACCACTTCTAGTTTGGCACTGTCCAATGTGCATCAACTTTTGCTCAAATAAACTCAAAATTTTTAAGATGCCTTAGCTTATTTGTAACACCTCGCTGTGATTCCAGGTGGCCCAGAAAAAAAAAAAAAGATCAAGTCAAAGGAGCAGCAGAGAAGAGATGGGGCAGGAAAAAGACAGGCCCTAGGTCCCTGATTCCAGTGACGATAAAGACACCCACTCCTGTCGTGCCTATAGTTTATATACAGCAGCCAAAAAATACCCCTCTTTCTCTTGAAGTAGCTCAAGCAGTATGTCTTGCAACCAAGTCTCCCGACTGCCAAGGCCAGATGACCGGCAGCGAAGGCAGCTGACATCATCTACTGTGTGGATGTTGACAGCGCTACACCTTCAAGGCAGCAATGGCAACAGAACCTGAAGTGCCTTTCCTATTTTCTTATAGAAGCTTTCCCTCCCTTCCCTTTTAGTGGTTTAGGAAATTTAATTTAAAAAAAAATTTTTTAAAGAAGGAAAGGTATTAGCATAGCAATTAGCCCACGGTTCCTCGCAGAAATTGAATTTGCTATGCGCGCCCCAAAGTACATAAACTAATCACACAGTCCTGTGGTCCTTTTATTTTTCCTATCTCTCTATCTCTGCTTCGCTTCTCCTACAGTTTAATGTCTGAAAGTTTAAAAAGGAATCTATGTAAGATCTGCTATAAGCATTTAGCTTGAGTATGAAATTCCTTTACGTGCCGTTAGATATAAGAAAGAACCACGTCTTCTTCAGGCTCGAGGAAGGCAAAACTGTAAAGTGAGGCAAAAGGTAACACACCGAAGAACAAACTTTTTTTAACTTGGCTGAACCTCCCTGCTTGTGCATCTCATGTTTTGCCTCTGAGAATAGAACTTATTAGCAACCCCGAAGTAAAAAAGACAGGATATTTTCAACAAGGGCCTCGCTCTGCCAAACATCCCGGAGTTTGTCTCCAAGGACTTGAAAAGAAAGGAAAGAATGAAGAGCGGAAACCATAAAGCATGCAGTCCAGCTCTCATCTAATTACTGAATGAATGGCACAGTTGTTTTGTCTGATTGCACTAAGCTAGTTATCCACTGCTAGCTTCATTGACAAAAAGGGAATCTACACAAATTATAGGGAAATTCAAGCACTAAAGGAATGTTTTGGTTCAGAGGTTTGCAATGACTATTGGCTTTGGTTTTTGGCAAAGTCTGTCTTTGCCGTATGAACTCGGCTGTGCTGGGTCAGCTTGAAGCGTTCCCAAAAGCCTACAAGAGGACAGACTTCCTTGTCATCTGTATCCCATCAATAAATTAAAGTGATGTTCTCCAGCTCGTGTTTGTTTCTTGGCAGGCTAATCTACAATCAGAAAAAGAAAAGCCTTTCATTTGTGGACTCCAGCTAAAGGAAGGAAGCTTTTGTATGCGGATTCACCGGAGACCAAAATATTAAAAAGTGGAAGAGGAAAACCATATGTTGCAGTTCTCCTAAGTGAGCAGTTCAAAGTTCTGGTGAAAGCAATGCTTGAGTTCATTATACAGAAAAGCAAGTCTTACTGTGAGAAATGGGTGTACGAGGAACAACGCTGATACCTCCGACTGTTATAAACATTGACATTTTAAGTCATACTCTGTTCTCTTCTATTTTTTATACAAGAAAAAAACTAAGAATTAGATATTTCAAAAAAACCTGAACTGATGATACATTTTAGCAAGATGCTTTAAGATTTGCACTCCATTTAAGAAGGAAGTGAGCAATCCAAAGGAATAGAAATCGAAGATAATATTCATAAGCTCATGAGAGATAGTCATAGCAAAGCTAATCCCTTAGAGATTGTCGTAGCGAAGCTACTCCCTCCCTTAGAGATAGTTGTAGCAAAGCTTGCTGACAATTTGTAGTTTCAGCAATTGAATCCAGATTAAAGTGGCAAAAATCACTGTGCTGATTATCTGAACCCTCTCACATAGTCTATTAGATAGTGTGCTGTTAAGAACCCTTCTTAAACTGTCTCGCTTCTCCAGGGGTTAACCTTGCCCTCATATCATCTGTGAACAAGGGCACCGAGTTGGTGTGGTCCCTCAGCTGCCTGTAGGAGAAAGCATGGGGATCCTCTGGTCCCTTCTAGCTTGACCACATTTGTGTTTGGTTTCCCTTTTTATCTCTTTGAAGCAGCCAAGCAAGAAATCCTACTTTAACAACTGTATCCTTCAAAGAGTATGACTTCCAGCAAAAATTTTCAGTACTTCCAGTGATGCAGCTCCTTACAGAAAGGAAGTGATTTTGTTGCCTTTTTGTGGTAGAGTCATTTATAAAGACCAGCAGCAGATCAAGTGCATGGAACATGATTAGCAAGAATGCTTGATGGAAATTTGATGGAAGAGCTTCATCGGACAGAAATGTGGATCTGGTTTGAACATGCACTTACCTAGTTTACTGTAAAGAGGACTAAATTACACGTCAGGAGATTTTGTTCCTAATTCTGGCTTTACTGAGTGGTGAACAATATAGTGTCTGGAACCAGACTGTCTTTGAATCCCGGCTCTGCCTCTTACCAGCTGTGTGGGGCTAGTTACTTAACCTCTCTGAGCCTCAGCTTCCCCATCTTAAAATCAGAACTACAAAGACTACTCACCTCCTAGGGGTGTAATATATCTAGCACATAATAAGCACTGTACAAGTGTTTGTTCAGTAAACGATTCTGCTATTGACAACAAAGATCAGATCTTAGCCTTACAAGGCAGGGATTTTTGTTTGTAAATAGAGATAACTGATACTTCTCATATCATAGAGGTCTCCGATGAGTAACTTCCCTCATCTTTGCCCCATCCTGCTTCCAGACACAGGAAACCCAGGCACAGAGGAACGGGACCAAACATGGAATTTAAAAGGGTTGCAACAAAATTCTATCAGGAACTTCTTCCGATTGTGAACAATTGAGTACCATTTGTCACTGAAGAGAGGTTTGTATCTGACTAAGAGAAAATTCATTAGAGGACCAAAGAAACTTTCTCTCTAAATGCCCAGAAGATACATCATTAACCTCTTCTCTGTGGCAAATCAAGTAGTAGGAGATAATGATGAGCATTTCAAAGAGAGTCTATTATAAAGACTAACATCAAAATAAGTGTAAGAAGTTTGATTTGTGACTGTAGGTAGATTATTTCTTTTTGAAAGAAAATTGCTTTCTAATAAAAGAAATCATTAGGTTAGTGTTGGTTTGTTGTTTTGTTTTGTTTTGTTTTTCAAATTACCTACCATCACTATTCTCTGCTATTACTCGTTTGAACAGTAATGAAGAGTTTATTCTTCTTAGGAAATCTCCCATAAATAAGAAGTAGACACATTTCATTTCCCTTCTAATCTCATTTTTTTCCTGAACTTGAAGTTTGAAGTTCTTTTAAGATCTTTTTTTTCAATTGTTTTATTATTTATTTATTTATTTATTTATTTATTTATTTATTTTTAAAGTAATCTCTCTGCCTAACGTGGGACTCAAACTCACGACCCTGAGATCAAGACTCGCATGCTCTACCAACCTGAGCCGGCCAGGTACCCCAAAAGAGTTCTTAAAATGTCTTCCAAATTCAACCCATTTGAAACTTGACCTCTACAATAGGGCCAGTATTCAGTATATGGTCCCTGCTCTAGAAATAACAAAGCAGCCCATTTCTAGATCGTTCTGATTATTATAAAAAACCTTTCATAGCATTAATGGTTAAAAATTTGGCAAAAAATAAAATGTGGAGATATCCTTTACATTATGCACGAAAATATTTTTTGTTGGCTCAATGAGTACATTGCCTTTTATAAATCCATTGAAGTCATGGAAAACTAAAAGAGAAACTCATATTTATCAGTTCTTCAGAAAGGTGTTGACATTTTATGGTTAAAATATAATAGAAACAACAAAAGAAAATAATTAATAGATTTAACTACACAAAAACTTAGTGATAAGGCAGACAGTTACCAAAAATATGGATGAGCGATTAACATAAAAGTAAATACAATGAGTACACAAATAAAATATTCAAGTCCTCACCAGTAACAAAAAATATGCAATATTTTAAAACAATAAGGTATAATTTTATGCCTAAAAAAATTATTGCTTTTAAAATTATATAATAGTTTTTGACTAGTAATAATTAGGCAACACAATGTTGACAAAATACACACAGTGTTGCTGGCAACATACATTATATGATCCTTTGGAGAGCAATTTGCCAACATATAGCAAAAAAAAATTAGATTCATTATTCTACCATGGAGCTTCTCCTTGTGGGAATTTTATTCTATGTAAAAATCCAAGAGAAAAAGGACCTATCTATATTTATACACCCATAACAGTATTTTTTAAATGGCTAAATATTAAAACCCACTTAGTGTCCAACCACTTATTCTTTCAAAAGAATATCTAAAAGCCATTTTAAAAAGATCAGTATGGGAACTATGTAGCAATATAAAGAAAAATTGCTTGTGTGGCTGATGATGTGGAAAATAACCAATTTAAAATTGTAGCCACAGAAAAATATAAATCTACAAACAATGAGAAGGAAAGGAGCAAAAAATTCCAATAATGCACTAAGGTTATTGGATTATTGCTGATTGTTTTCTTTTCCCTTTAATTTTTCAATAATACCATTACATGAGTTTTTATAATACGGAGTAAAAAGCCATCCCCCTCACTGGAGGCGGCCAGGTTCTCTAACTCATGGAGATGGACTCAGTCCAGGACATGGACATGAGAGACAGAGAATTGGCCCTGGTTCTAACGATTCCCAAGGACAGTCTCAGGACCACTCTCCCCACGGTTTGGGAGGTAGGGGGTGGGGCATGCCAATAAAGTATAGATATTTTTCTTTAAACGCCTTCCTGTGCTTTGCCCCCAAGCCATTGATTTCCATGAGTGTTACTACCCTAAATGCCAGGTTCATGATTCTTTATTTATAATGCCTCTTGTCTTTGTCCTTTCTCCCATGGCTACACTTTTTCTAACCCCTTATCTCCTTCCCTCTGAACAATTCCAGGGACCTCTACACTCATCTCCACAACTTCCGTCATCCCCGTCAGTCTGCTCTGCACAAGGCTCCACAGCCAGTCCCATTGCTCAAAAACAATTCTGCATTATGACTCTCCTGCTAGAACACCCCAAAACGTCTCCCATTTACCCTCTATATTAATCTGAACCTCTGCCAAGTCCTTCCATAGAAGACCAACGTTCCATAAGGCCTATCATTGTTTTCCAAGGCTGCCCATGAAAACTTCTGTCTAGTTAGGCTTGTCTTCTTCCTGCATTCTACTTCCGTTCCTGGAGTTCTCTCTCATTCTCTCTCTCGCATCCTCCTCATACATACACATGCACACCGACAGATAAACACACACACACACTCACACACATTCACAATTTTTATTCTGTCCTTTTTACCCTTGGAATACCCTCTTCGCTCCTCTCTGTTTGCCTTCATCTTATTTTTCCTTCTTACTTTGGTCTGACCTTTTTCTGAATCCCTCTATCATCTTTCCATTCAGTTTAACTAGCGCTTTCTTATACATTGTCTTCTTTTTAGAAATTGCAACTTATTTTCCTTATTTTATAAATAGCTCCTAGAATCTAATGTTAGCCCACAAGTCTAACAGGTGAGTAAATTAGAGTATTATAGAGAGTACTGGATTCTGGGAGCTTGGACCCATCCTAGATACAAATTAGGAGCCATAAGAAGGAGAGAGAAAAATTCCTTTTTATTGAAATTCAGTATTCTAAAAACTGAGTAAATTTCTGAAACTTTTTGTCTTTGTCAGTTTTCCAATCATTTTTTAACACTCCCTCCTCTCATTCTGGAGACCATCTCTTTAGAAACTCTGTGCCTACATGTCTCTTAATTCCCCCTCCCACTGAGGTTACACAGTCAGATCTGCCCTGTGAAAATTCCTAATTCTTCAGGCCTGAGGTGTTACCAGGGAAAACAATCAGGTCTCATGCTCAAAAGAAGTGTATTTCCGGAGTCAGTATTTTCCTCCTGCTGAAATCTCTATATCAGTGAACAGCACCGCCCATTACTCAAGCCAGACATCTAGGAATCATCTTTTCTCTTCTATTTCCCTCATCTCCTCTTGATCATTGATCAAGATCTACAGAAATTAACTAATCTCTCTTCTATATCTGAGAAGTATATATAAAGAGAGAGATACTGAGAGTATATATATCTATACTCAAATATCAGCAAAACAACATAGGAGTCTGCAGAAAAATTAATTTAGTGCTAAAATAACATGATTATAGAACTAAAAAAAATTAGAAACAGAAAGAGAAGCATGCTAAAAATATCATTTCCAACATTAAGGAAAATCCTAAAAAAATAATCATGAATGAAAAGAATAAAACAAACAGATCAAAGCAATTAGAGAAAAGAACATAAATACTGATGATGGAGGCATTCCAGCATAAGGCTAACTGGAATTTCTGAAATAGAAAACTCAACTGTTGAATTCTCTGAGAAAAACCTGCTTAATCATTCCCATCTGAAAAACTTGAGAAATAAAGTAAGTCAGTGATAGAGAATCAAAATATCACCACCATCAGTTATAAAAGCTTAGTATGTATCTTAGCTGGGCAGCCACATAGACCCGCTCTCTGAATCACAGCATTTGACATGCTTACCTTATCCACCAGGCAACGCTGAATCAGAACAGACCAGCTCTCCTGAGAGCTGGGAGGAGAGGGGAGTTCATCAGGAGGAACATGGCCAAGCACAGGTGAGTGGTTGCTCCCCAAAGGGTGCCCACTCTTAGGAGGAAGAGAGGCAGAACTGACATAAGCAACCCCAATTTATCTTCCAAAATTATCAATGATAAGTTGTCAAGAGGTGGACAGAGGCTGACGTCAATGGAACACACATTATGAGAGGGCCAGTGTTCGCTCTCAGCGAAAGGGCTCTCAAAATGTCTGCCTGGGGGCACCTGGGTGGCACAGCGGTTAAGCATCTGCCTTCGGCTTAGGGCGTGATCCCGGCGTTATGGGATCGAGCCCCACATCAGGCTTCTCCGCTAGGAGCCTGCTTCTTCCTCTCCCACTCCCCCTGCTTGTGTTCCCTCTCTCGCTGGCTGTCTCTATCTCTGTCGAATAAATAAATAAAATCTTAAAAAAAAAAAAAAAAGTCTGCCTGATGGGATTTTAGAATTGCTCCGCTGTGTGTCTCCCAGTGGTCATCTTTCTCAGACGGAATGTTTGATGCAGTTACTCTTCCCAATACCATCATTGTATGTTGGATATGTATAGAAGAGAAAACTTAACCACATTAGCCCCAAAGTCTTGACCAAAAAGCACCATTTGTAGACCTGCGATAGAGACTACAGCACATCACCTGATACCCTCAACACTGTATTTGGTGTCATTACTCTATGGGACTTTTTTGGGTTGTTTTTTTCCCCTTGGGGTGGGAGCAAGTATATTTTGCACATAAAAAGGAGTCTGAAATCAAATATTTTGTTGCACAGAAAGACTGTAGAAGATATTAGGGTATGTTCTGCTTCTCTCTCCTTCCAGGCAAACAGATGGATTGTATTTCTCTCTCCTCTGTGACTTGCTTAGACCAGTAAAATGCAAATGGAAATGCCATATGTTTCTTCCATGCAGTAGCATTAAGAGCCAGGACAAAGTCACCACATTCCTCCTTTCATTTTTTTGCCTTGGTGATTATGGAAGCATGTGTTGAGCTGGAGCACCTATCAGCCTGTGTGCCTAAAAGACTGCAGTGAGCAGAGGCCCTCCAACCAATGTAGGACATGTGGCAAGTAAACACTATCAAGTTATGTTGTGACTTTCTGCTGTAGGTTCGAGTGGCTGGTGTCGAGATGGCCAAGTTCACGAAACCCAGGAGGATGGTGCTGGTCCTGGCTGGACGCTACTCCAGACTCAAAGCGATCATCATGAAGAACATTGATGGTGGCCCCTAAGACCCTCCCTACAGCCACGTTCTGGTGGCTGGAATTGACTGCAATCCCTGAAAAGTGATAGCTGCCATGGGCAAGAAGAACATCGCCAAGAGGTCAAAGATCAAGTCTTTTGTGAAAGTTTATAACTACAATCACCTCATACCCATGAGGTACTCTGCAGATAGCCCCTTGGACAAAACTGTTGTCAAGAAGGATATCTTCAGAGACCTTAAAGGCAAGGCCTGACAAGAGACCAAGGTCCAGCTCGAGGAGAGGTAAACAGGATCCAACAAAAACAAACTGTTCTTCCAGAAACTGTGGTCTTAGATCGGTTTTGTTTCAGTCATTAAAAATAGCCCCAAAATAATAAATAAGTACAAAATAAGGCTCTGTTGTGTCGCGCTCAAAGCCAGTGAGATCTGAGAGTTGTTTGCAGCCACAGCATCATCTAGTACATCCGGACGTGTATGCTGCTTTCTTGCATAGAAATGTGCAGTGGAGGCAGCTCTAGTCACCTGGTCTTATTCAAGGGACCGCCTCTTTTTCCCTTCAAGTACACTAAAAATCTCTTTTTTATTCTCTCCGCTGTTGAACTTAATGTGGATTCTACCTGGTAAGACAGCATCCACAAATTCTTACGCCTGGGCATTTTCAGCACTATACCTCAGTGGGTATCGTCTCTTGGTGTAGAATGGCTGAGGCATTTTTTTAAAAGCCTCCTAATTAAGTTTTCATCTTGTCTCCACATTTAACTGGAAAAATCTCCTTAACACATTCCTAATCTAAAACAGCTGTTGATAATTTCTTAAGACTGAACCCAGCAAAGGGCAGTATCCATGCAATGTTCCAGATTCTGCAAGGTATTTCTTTCTTCAGTGTCTTTTTCTCAATTATGTTTTTTTTCCCCTCTACTCTTGTCAGGAAGTTTCAGCTGAATTTGTGTTGGTATATCTGGTATTGACTACTAGAGCCCAAGAGTAAGAGCATAAAACCAAAATCTCAGCTGCCTTGCAGTTCAAGTGAAGCAAATGCAGGGTAGATAGATGGCCACAAATGCTTAAAAGTCCTCTAAAGAAACTCTTTTCTCTAGGTTTTGGAAGTTTGATTCTGGAATCAGTTATTGCTGTATAACCAATCATCTTAAAACTTCAAGGCTTGAACTTTCTTACACCATACACAAAAATAAACTCTAAATGTGAGACCTGAAACCATAAAAGTTCTAAAAGAAAACACAGGCAATAATTTCTTTGACAACACTGTAGCAACATTTTTCTAGATACATCTCCTGTGGCAAGGGAAACAAAAACAACAACAACCAACTACTGGGACTACATCAAAATAAAAAGCCTCTGCACAATAAAGGAAACAATCAACAAAACAAAAAGATGACCTACTGAATGGGAGAAGATGTTTGCAAAGGATATACCTGATAAGGGGTTCATATCCAAAATATGTAAAGAACTTAGACAACTCAACACCAAAAAAACCAAGTAATCCAACTAAAAAATGGGCAAAAGACAGGAACAGACATTTCTCCAAAGAAAACATCCAGATGTCCAACAGACACATGAAAAGATGCTCAATATCACTCATCATCAGAGAAATAAATGTAAATCAAAACCACAATGAGATGTCACCTCACACCTGTCAAAAGGGCTAAAATCAGGGGCGCCTGGATAGCTCAGTCATTAAGCGTCTGCCTTCGGCTCAGGGCGTGATCCTGGTGTTCTGGGATTGAGCCCACGTCAGGCTCTTCTGCTGGGAGCCTGCTTCTTCCTCTCCCACTGTGTTGTGTTCCCTCTCTCGCTGGCTGTCTCTCTCTCTGTCAAATAAATAAAATCTTAAAAAAAAAAAAGAAAGAAAAAGAAAAAAGAAGGGCTAAAATCAAAAACACAAGAAACAAGTGTTGGCAAGTGTGGAGAAAAAGGAACCCTCACGCACTGTTGGTGGGAATGCAAACTGGTGCAGTCACTGTGGAAAACAGTATAGAGTTTCCTCAAATAATTGAAAATACAATTGCTATATGATCCAGTAATTTCACTACCATGTATTTACCCAACGAAAACAAAAACAATCATTCCAAAAGATATATGCCTCCCTCTCTCTCTCTCTCTCTATATATATATACTGCAGCATTATTTACAATAGCCAAAAGATGGAAGCAACCCAATTGTCCATCAACAGATGAATGGATAAAGATGTGATATATATATATATATATATATATAGAGAGAGAGAGAGAGAGAGAGAGAGAGAGAATATTAGCATATATATATTGCATATATATATATATATATATATAGAATATTAGCCATAAAAATGAACAAAATCTTGTCATTTACAATGACATGGACCTAGGATGGACCTAGACAGTATGATGCTAAGTGAAATAAGTCCATCAGAAAAAGACAAATACCATATGATTTCACTCATATGCGAAATTAAAAAACAAAAGAGATGAACAAAGAGAAAAGGAGATAAACCAAAAAAACAGACTCTTAACTATAGAGAGCAAACTGGTAGTTACCAGAGTAGACAGGGGTGTAAGGAATGAATGAAACAGGTGAAGGGGATTAGGAGTACACCTATCATGATGAGCACTGGGTAATGTATAGAATTTTTGAATCACTATATTATACACCTGAAACTAATGTAACACTGTACATTAATTATACTGGAATTAAAAAAACAAATTAATTTTTTTAAAAATGTTGAGGTTTACAACATCAACTATTTATTACTTCTCGGTTTTGTTGACCTAGGCTAGTTTAGCTGCTCTCATTTGGGTTCTTCCATATGTTTGTGGTCATCTAAAGGAGGTCAGGGACTCATGACCCATTTTTGTTTCATGTGGTCTCTTATCCTCCAGCAAACTCTACAGGCTTGTTTTCATAGCAATGGCAGGTTTCCAGGAAAGGAGTAGTATACCCAAGTACTTTTGCAAACCACTGCTTGTACCATGTCTGCTACTATTCCATTGGCCAAAGCAAATCATATGAGCAAGCCCAGAATCAGTACAGGAGAGCACTATCAAAGGCATGGATACAGAGGACATGAAAGATAGGGACCATCAGTGCACTTCATGCACTAATTGATTATTATTAATTATTACTAATTATCTATCCTAATGTATTAATCAGTGCAATTAATGTATCAGATAATGTACTTAGGAAAAGTTAAGTTTGCATAACAAGCTGTGTCAGTTTATACTTTAAAACCTTTCTTCTGGTGGTTGCTAGAAGGGCAGGGGACAAAATAGGTGAAGGGGATTAAGAAGTACAAGCTTCCAGTTGTAAAATAAACAAGTCATGGAGATGGGAAGTACAGCTTAGGGAATCTAGTCAATAATATTACGATAACATTGTATGGTGACAGACGGTGACTACACCTAGAGTGATAAGCATTAAGCAATGTACAGAATTGTCAAATCACTATGTTATACACCCGAAACTAAGATAACATTGTATGTCAACTATACTTCAATAATAAAATTTCAAAGATTTTTATTTATTTATTTGAGAGATAGAGCACTTGCACATGCAGGTGGGAGGAGGGGCAGAAGGAGAGAGAGAGAGAGAGAGAATCCCAAGCAGATGCCCTGCTGAGCACAGAGCCCAAAATGGGGCTTGATCCCATGACTCATGAGATGATGACCTGAGCAGAAATCACAAATCAGACACTTAACCAACTGAACCACCCAGGTGTCCCAACAATAAAAATTAAAATAAAAAAGAAACCTTTCCTAAAACCTGCTCACAGATGTGGTTCTGGCCACCTACATGGTTGTAATTTGATGATAGCCTACCTACTAGGATCTGTGTGCCCTTGTCAAGGCCCTATTTGACTCTCTGCATTCCTGCCAAGAAACTCTGACTCCCACAAACTCTTTTTAACGGTCTCATAGTCCTGTATACACTTGGCACCTAAAATGTCTATACACCCTTTAGATAAAGAAGAGAACAGAACATGGGCAGGTTGTTTTGTTTTTTTTTAATCCTGAAATGTTCCCTGAATTCATAGAAACTGTCACTTACCTGTGCAGCAAGCCCCCATAAACTGCAGTTATAGGCTGCCAGGCACTGAATGTTTGTGTGCCCCCTCAAATTCTTTATGTTGAAGCCTTAATCCCCAATGTGATGGTAATAGGTAGTGGGGTCTTGGGGAAGTAATTAGATTTAGATGAGTTCATGAGGGTGGAGTGTTCATGATGGGATTAGTACCCTTAGAAGAAAAGGAAGACAGCAGAGCTTCCTCTCTCTGCAGTGGGAAGGCAGCCACCTGCAAGCCAGAACAGGGCCCTCACCAAGAACTAAATCTTCCAACACCTTGTTCTTGGACTTCCCAGCCTCCAGAACTGTAAAAAATAAATGTCTGTTGTTTAAGCCCCCTAGTCTATGGTATTTTGTTACAATGGCTCAAGCTTATTAAGACATAGACCAACATCAAATATCATGTGCCTAAAAAGAGTAGCATTAGAAAACTAGTATAAGAGAAACAATAAAGTGTCAAGGTCAAAACAATCTACACGCACATTAAAATCAAATGTCCAGGGGTGTGCGGCTTACTCAGTTGGTGAAGCATGAACTCTTGCTCTCAGGGTTGTGAGTTTGAGCCCCATGTTGGGTATAGAGATTACTTAAAAATAAAATCTTAAAAAAAAAAATCGGAGCAACTTGGGTGGCTCAGCCAGGTGAGCATCTGACTAGTGATTTCAGCTCAGGTCGTGACCTCATGGGTCATGGGATCAAGCCTGCATCAGGCTCCCCACTCAGTGGGGAGTCTGCTTGAGATTCTCTCCCTCTGCCCCTGCCCCTGCTTGTGTGCACTCTCTCTCTCAAAAATGAATAAATAAATCTTAAAAAAAAAAGACAAATATTCGAAGCCACACCTAAACCTTCTTCTTGTGTAATTTAAATCTCCAAATTCTATTGTTTGTTGCATCATGCAATATTTCTGACCTATACACCAAATGCCAAGACTTTCAAAGAGCTAATAAATAGCACCCCTCTTTCCTGCTGAGATTATTTAGAAATTGAAAAAGAAGGCATTTCAACAGCTGGACAACCAAAATATCACCTTTATGGTTGATAAAGGCCAAGCTAGAAGACACAATTAAGAGTGGCAGCCAAATGTACCTGCTCACTGAAACCGGAAATGAGGCCGACTTTGTATTCGGGCATAGGCAGTACTGATGAGAACGGTAGTCTTCCTAACAGGAGGTGGGTGGTCTGATCCAGTAAGAATTACTGCACAGAAAGTGGAAGTTATCCTGCTTCCTGGTTCTTGTTTCCCTTGGGCTTTTATTCTCCACAAGAACAAGAGTAGAAACCAAGCCAAGCAGGTTTAAGTTATTCATCAAAAATGCAGAGCTCAGACGTAACATTGATTGTTCTCTGGGATAAATTAAGCAAAGGAGTGAAAGTACACTAATTAAGCGACCCCCTTATTGAAGGATATATTTCCCTAAAATCAACAAATAGAATAAGAAAAACATTCAAAGGCATAACAGGAACAAATTTCCTGTATTGAAGGAAGAAGAAAATATGAACATTAAAGTAGAACACTGAATTCCACTTCTACCCATGAAGAAACTCAATGAAAAATATGTAGTCTTTTCAACAAATGGTACTGGAACAATTGGACACCAATTATTAAAAAATGAAACTTGACCTAAATTTCACACCTTACATAAAAATGTACTCAACATAAATCATGCACTTAAATTACAAAAGTTAAAGTGCTATTATCAAAAGATGGGGCAATGGTTACTGAAGAACTTTAATGACTAACAAAAAGAGTCCTTAACTAGTAACTGATTTGAAAGTATCTTTTCCTGCCAGAAGTATCAATGTTGTCTGGCATTTATCATTATTCTTTCATTCATTCACTCATTCATTCATTCGTTCATTCATTCATGTCACTCTTCTTGAAGGAGCTCAATACACAGGAAAATGAAGTATTTCTTCTTCAGTCATTATAACTGCTGACCTGGTACCCTGTTAATCTGTCAGAAGAGGTAACACAGAACCTCACTTGGGGTCCCCCTCTGCTGGGCACCTTGCATGTGTACCAACCACACTGCATTGGCTAGAGTATGGCAAGCAAGTAGGGAAACATGACTAGCTCCCCAGATACCTCATGTCCTCTTCTACGTTGAGCTTCAGAGACAGGACTTCCTTGGATCTTTTGGGTTCTTGGTATTCTGCTCTCACTCTTGTAATTTTTCTCAGAAGCAGCACAGAGAAAAAGGGGGAAAAAGGCAATAGCAGTAGTATTTTCATAACCATAAAAGGCTATCTGGTTGAAGGTCTTCTGACTCTTTGCCTGCTTTCTATTGCCAAACAGCACATTTATTAAAACATACCAAAAGCCAAATAGGCTGGTTGCTGGCAGCGAAGTTCATTTAAAGAACTGAAGTAGGAAGATTACAGAACTGGAGAGCTATGAGAACTGTTTTCTGAAGAAAACTAAACAGCCAGGAAAGCACTAGAGCTTTTGTAACTGTTTGAAATTGATGCAAACGTGGGGAGCTGTTTCAATGTATCCGACGCACACTCCCTTTGAATGTGGCCCTGTCAAAAGCAGTATTATCAATGATGTGCTAATATCAAAAATCAATATGAGATATTAGCAATGACATCCTAATAATTAGATTTAGAAACGATGTTGATTTTTGTTATCAAAAACTGCATATTCTATTTTCTGTAAATTACTGCTTTTCGAGCTCTTAAAGTTTGTGTTAGTAAAAAAATAAAAATAAAAGAAGAAGGAAGAAAGGAAGGAAGGAAGAAAAGGAAGGGAAGGGAAGGGAAGGGAAGGGAAGGGAAGGAAGGAAGGAAGGAAGGAAGGAAGGAAGGAAGGAAGGAAGGAGAAGAAGAAGGAGAAGGAGAAGGAGAAGGAGAAGGAGAAGGAGAAGGAGAAGGAGAAGGAGAAGGAAAAGAAGAAGGAGAAGGAGAAGGAGAAGAAGAAGAAAGGAAAGTAAGAAATGTCCATTTGTATGTTCTTTGTTTTCTAAATCATTTCTTAATGCGCTGGATTTGACTCCTTCATAAAATCTTAGATCTTTCTGCCCAGCTTGCAACAGAGGATCCCAGTAGCAGCACCAAAGGGAGTTGGTGAGCTCCCAGTTAGGAGGGTTTTGTGTCCTGCCCCTTGTTAAGGACTATGGCCATCTGCTCACTCTCAGGTCCAGTCCCATGCCAGTGCTGTTTCAAGCCCAATCTCACTGCTAGTTCATCCTATAGAAAAATGTAGGCACTGTCAGCAAGTAGATTTAAGATTTGCTAGGAGCTTTACAGTTTAAAAACTCTTTTTACTGTTTTTACCATTTAAAAAATTCTAACAACTTGTACATCACCTCTTACACAAATTCTTTCTTGGCTTTATCTAATTGCATTTGTCATCATGTTGGTGACAATCTTCTATACAGGAAGAAAACTGGATTACTTTGGATTTTACAGAGACTTTATACATTATAAATGTGAAGTAGGTATTTTCACCCCTTTTTTAGAGGCATAGGAAAGGACCCACTAACACACTCGAGCCCTCCTCGCTAGTAAGTGGAAGAATGGGAACTTGGACTTGGGTTTCCTGAACAAGTCCACCAAGCTTTAACCTCTGTTCAAAACATAATAACAACCATTCATATATTTATAGTATTTGGAAATAAAAGCATTTCATATGCACCATCTCTATCTGATCCTAGAAGTAAGCAGAACAAAGCATTGCATCCCATTTTATAGATGCAAAAACCAAGGCTGGGGGTAGTCAGGGAGGCGGAGTGGGGGGGGGTTAAATGATTTCTCTAAGATCAAACAACTTTCAAGTGGCCAAGTCAGACAAGACAGAGAAGCCAGGCTTTGGGACTCCTCACTCACACTATCCCAGCTCCACTCTATCTGCTGTACTTTGCCTCTCATTCCACTGCTTTCTCAGTTTATCTAATTAAATTGGTTATACGCAGTTTTGCCTCCATAGATGAAGAAAACTGGACTACTTGGCTTTTAAGAGAATTGGGGGATGTTTTTATAGGGTGAAAGCTTCTGTTGAAGACTTCTGCTCAACAGAACCTAGAATGACAAATGAAGAGGAGGAGGAGGAGGAGGAGGAGGAGGAGGAGGAGGAGGAGGGGGAGGAAAATAAAACAACCTGGCAATTATTTACCAGGGTGTGTGTAGAATTGTCGTTAGCCTTCCAATCATGAAGATTTGTGCCCAGTCTGTTTAAAATACCATTAGTGTGGAGTGCTTGGCCGGCTCAGTCTGTAGGGCGTGGGACTCTTGATCGTGGGGGTTTTAGCTCAAGCCTCATGTTGGGCCAGAGTTTACTCTAAAAAAAATTTTTTTAATTAAAAAGTAAATAAATAAAATGTATTAAAATACTGTTAGTGTGGGTTTAAAATTTTTTGATTGCATTGTGAGCAGTATGGATCAACACTTGAGAAGTATCTTTAAATAATCTGCTAAGTTTTTATTTAAAAACTTAATTCTTAAAAAAATTATAACAAAAAATGTTGTAGGCACAGAAAAATTCCAACAACTGGTTGGTGTGAGCTAGGATCATTCGATGTATATACTTAGGTCTTTTTGACGTGGAGAAGGTGAAATTATGGTTATTTGAAAACAGAACCGTTAAAGATTGTGTCAAAACAGTTTCTTTCCTCCACTTGATTTTTTACTGTAACAAAAAGATTGTGTACTTCAGCCCCGTGTGGTATCACATGGAAGTCTAAATGTCCTTACAATGTTCTTGACTCAGTCCCAAGAGTGCAGGTAGCTGGCCTTCATTGAATAAGAATACAACTGTGACTCAGAAGATTTAAAAACGTGTCTCCAAAACACTGATACCAGTGAATATGAGGACATTTGTAGAAAGATGAAAGAATCACATTTCCCTCTTTTGCAAAAAGGTAAGCTTTACTCTTGCTAAAATCAATTCCTATTACTACCAAAAAGGTAAGGGGTGTGTGTGTGAAAAAAAGTAATTTGTCAACTACAAGTCACTATTCACATATAAGATTTTTTTATCATCACCCTATTAGGGAATTAATAAAGTCTCATTTGTTTGGTGCCCTTTAGCCTTTCCTATCTGATTACTAGGCAATAGAGCTTCAGGGATAATAAAGGTGAAATCGCCAATAAATTTTTTTTAAGAAAAAAAAAAATCTAGCTATGCCAAAGTTCTCAGAGTTCCACGTTGTGCAACAAAGCCACTGGGCTTTGAATCAGGGCCATGACTCCAGCACCTTGTGCCAGATACTACATTTACTCAGGGTCACTTGGGCAAAAGTAATGAAAAATATTAAAGCAATGTTTATGTAACAGATATGCAATATCAATCATGTTATGTACATTGGTGGTAAGAGTAAGGATTGGGTTGTTTGGGAGAAAAGTGACATTTTCTCTTAAGTAGTGGAAAATTACCAGTTGATAGTGTGTTGGAGTCTCTACTTAACTTTATTCCTTTATTCTTTCTTCATGCAGCTCCACTGTACATCATTATGATAGTAAAAAAAATAAAATAAAAAACTAAAAGGATCATCAGAAATGTTTTCTAAAAGTGATCTGAGAGTCGAAGTAACATGGTGATAAACTATAAATTATACATTATGCAGCCTGTCATTTCTGTGATGAGATACATGGGCAAAGTGTTGGAGCAATAATTATGCTCAGAAGATGCTTCCTAATTGCCCTTTCATGGCAGACAGCTGTCCAGATCCTACCTTTCCCAGCCTTACTCTGATAACAAATTCTAAAGACCTGGGGTTACAGCAAACACCCTGCTTGGCAATGTATCATAAGCTCCAAATTCACCAATGGGTTCATGTTGAGGGTTGTTTTGTGGCCTCAAAGGTGGTTTTGTTTGAAATCCACTAAGCTGTCGTTGTTCCCCAAGCCCCCGATCTGCTTGGTCCATCGTAGCAACGGCTTTCCTGTATTGGTTTACGCAGTAAACATTGAAATAGGTCCTGAAGTCCCTACCCAACTTTTATATCTCCTGCCCAAAACACTAGCTCTTGATACTGTATCTTTTATTTCCAAACTGAATGCCATTTCCCTAAAATACCGGGTTCTCAAAATAATTATTAACCCCAAGTTCAACCCGCAAAAGCCAAAGTGATCCATGGTATACCTAAACATTCCATTTCAATACTTCCAACTATTTCCTTTGCCATGTTCTTTCCTTTGGAGAAATGTACTGAATTCTCACTAGTAAAGCCAAGGGAGAATATCTTCTCTTCAAAGTCACAGAAACCTTTACCTACCCCTTAAGAGACAGAAAGGAAACTTAACTTACTGCCTACATTGTTGCCCCAGGCACTTTACATGAGTTTTCTCATCTACTTCCCGAGTAAAGAGTACACAGGTTTTCCAAATGGAGAAATTGAGGTCCAGAGAGCCCAAAGTGAAAAAAAGAGTTAGTGATCAAGATTCATACCGTTGGCTGTAGAATTTCATAATTCACGCACCTTCCAAGAACACCACCCTGCCTTTCAAAAGAAGAGGCTGGAGCCAAAGTCAGCTACTGCTTGGGTGTTCTAAAGGAGGAGCAAAGGGAAAGTATTCCTGTTATGGGCTGAATTGTGTCCCCCTCAAATTCATATATTGAAGCTCTAAACCCCAGTGCTTCAGAATGTGACCATCTTTAGAGAAAGAGCTTTTAAAGAGGTAATTAAATTCAAGTGAAACCGGCAGGGTGGGCCCTAATCCAATCTGACCGGTGTCCTTATAAGAAGAGGAGATTAGGACCCACGGAGGGCCACCAGAAATGCACATGCACACACACAGAAGAAAAATCGCATGAGGACACAGTGAGAAGGCAATCATCTGCAAGCCAAGGAGAGAGGCCTCAGAGGAAACCAACCTTGCCAACACCTTGCTCTTGGACTTTCAGCCTCCAGAACTGGGACAAATAAATGTCTGTTGTTTAAGCCTCCCAGTCTGTGGTGTTTTGCTATGGCAGCCCCAGCAAACTAAGCCAATCTGTAAGAAGCAGTGGGTCTCCTATCCACGCAGAGGGATGAGTTCTTTTGAGGCCACTGTTGAAAGATGCAACATTTTTCTAGGCTTGAGGTTCAATTTCTATGGACCTTTCCAGAGGAACTAAATCAGTCCTAGTCCTATTAGGTCTTCAAATATTTTCTTTTCTTTTCTTTTCAAGATTTTATTCATTTGAGAGAGAGAGGGAGAGAGAGAGCACAAGTAGGGGAAGCAGCAGGGGGAGAAGAAGCCCCTCCACTAAGCAGGAAGCCCAATGTGGGGGTCACTCCCAGGACCCTGAGATTATGACCTGAGCCAAAGTCAGATGCTTAACTGACTGAGCCACCCAGGCACCCCCAAATATTTTCTTTAGGCACAGAAGACCACATCAATGTATGGTACTGGAGATAGAGGTCTAGAATAAACATGACAAAGATGTCTACAATGTAGCTGATGTGATTTGCACCCTCTGGTTCTGTGGGAGAACTCAACTTTACACCCCAAGGTGGGGATAAGGTAGGGAGGAGATTTAGCTCTATCAAAACTCTTGAATGACAGGATTTGATAAGCTTTAGGTTTGGTGAATATGTGGAGGAACTGGAAGGGTAGCCACCCTAAGAGGGCTTGGAAACCCCATGGCCTTTCCCCCATCCACACCTTGCCCTATGCATCTCTTCCATATGGTTGTTTCTGAGTTGTATCATTTGATACTAAATCAGTAAATGTAAGTCAGTATATCCCCAGGTTCTGTGAGCCATTCTAACAAATTATCAAAGGCAGTCACAAATCCCATTTGGTCAGAAGTACAGGTGGCCATCTGGACTTGCAGTCGGCATCTGAAAGGAGGGCAGTCTTGTGGGACTGAGCCCATGACCTGACCTGTGGGATCTGAGGTTATCTCCAGGTAGTCTGAGAATTGAGTTAAATTTATAGGACACACAGCCAGTGTCTAGAGAATTGGAGAATTGCTTGGTGTGGGAAAAATTCACACAGCTGGTTTGGAAGTATTGAGAATAAAAGAGAAAAATAAAGTTTCCTTTTACAGTACTCTAAAAAGTTTCTAAACTTTGGGTTGGCCTCAGAACATCATTGGCCTCCCACTGCCCGCTAGAAAGAGAATGACCTACAGCTGGGCAAGCCTCCCGGCGTCCTTCCAGGGTACACTCGCACTATCCAGGAACAGGGGAAAGTACCAGGAGTCCTGCTACAGGCTGCACTCGCCACACAGTATAGAGCCTCACCCCGTTGAGCCTCAGAAGCTCACAGTCCTCTGCTCAAGCTGCAAACTTTGTTGAACAGTTCAGATGCAGGACAAAATATTTCATCAGTACTACAAGACACATTGCCTTCTTCTATATCCTATGCCTTGATATGCTGCTGACTTTGAATTAGCACCTCAGCTTTTTATTTCCCTTAAAACACACAGTAGTTGACCTGGAAAACTATTTTTTCCCCTCATCTACCCATTCCGATCCTCTGGGGTGGTGAGAGAATGGTGCCAGAATTGTTATTGTGTTTTGAAAATTTGTTTCCAAAAGATGGCATGGGCAACTCAGTTTTTAGATATTGAAGAAATTATAAGCTCCCCGGGAGCTTCCTGGGTGAAATCTGAAACCGGTTCCTGAATGCAGAGGGTTGGTAGGTGGTGGCTGTAATAAGCAAAGGGAATTTACATCCGAAGCTTGTCTTGGGCAGCAGCAAGATAAGGTGATCCCTGCAACTGCTCAACAAATCCTAAAAGTTTGTACGGAGACCTTAACTAGGTTCAATCACATATACTGTGCAGGTGTTCTCAACACCCAATCATTATCTCAAGGTCATGTCCTTGGAGCAGCCTCTGGGTGCAGGAAAGGCAAGCAGAACCCATATTCCAAGGACAGGGGAGAGGGTAGGGAGGCTCTGAGAGCCCGGTCCCACTCAGGGATCAACCAGTGCTCATGTCTTTTTGGTGACCGTCCCCAACAGAAGCCCCAGTCCCTCCCTAGGTGGTTGTTGGGGGGGGGGAGGGGAGTTGCCTTGCAAGGACGCATGCTAGGATTCATGCGGCTTCACCTGCCACACTCAGTGTGTTGCTCCCTGTCTGCCCATGGCCTGCGGCAGTCACCTTAAGAGTGACCAAGGACTGGAGACTGTGGGAAAGCAGAAAGGACGGAAGGGGGAGGAGCAGGGAGATCAGAGATGAAAATCAGTCCTCCAATACAATTATCAGCTTGTTTTCTCTTGTCAAAGAAAGAGTTTAATAATGCACTATTTTCCTGGTCCCCTGGACAAGCTAAATGTTAATGCCAGGGCAGCTAAGAAATGCCTCAATTCTCAATCAAGACTGGAAAAATGACAGCCTCTGAAGGTAATGCTAGCCCTTTCCCAGACTCGAAGGGAAACTGCAAGCCGAACATCCACTTGTCTGACATCACCGATACATGGGCATCAACTCTATTTCACTAGAACTGAACCCTTTATTGCAAATTATTAGGATCATATTTTTCAGAAAAGCGTATTCCTTTATTAAAGATGAGCTCCCACCTGCTACTCTTTATTTTTCATCCATGATGCTCTGAGATGAACTAAGTTCTCTTTAGGCCCTTGGGGCAGGAAGGTATCTCTGGGGTGGTGCGGAGACGCTCCCCTCCTTTCTCTCCATTGGCCCCCGGCCCAGGCAGCTGGCAGAAGCACACACGTTACACCACTTGAGAAGCCATGTATGAATATGCCCTTCAGGGGAGCTGAATGGGGCCAGGACTGGAGGGGAGAGCAGCTGCACCAAACAGCTTCCCCTGAGCAGTCTCAGACATACCATCTTTCTGGGAAGTGCAGCCAAGAACGTTTGGGAAGCCAGGTATGGCAATGAGGCAATGCAGAGAGAAACCAGGTCCCCGGCTCTTCTCTGAGGCAACCTGAGGAGGGATCCCAGGGAGAGAGAGTGCACTTCGCTGGTTACTTATCCTCCAATAGTAGGAGGAAATGGGCTTCTACTGGAATTCTTCAACAACAACAGCAGCAGTAAGAGAGTTCCTTAAGAAATCTCATTGGCCAACAGACATTCCTATTTCCTCTCACACAGCGGAGCACAGAGAAGAAGGTTGTGAAATGAAATGCCCTAGTCAGGCAACAACATCTCAAACTAGGGATTAACAAAGGAAGAGAAGACGGATGGTTTTCTACTCTCATTTCTAAAAGCTCCCATTGTTAATCCACTAACAAGAACCAATTATCTGGAAAAATTATAGGTTCCTAAAAGTACTATTGATTAATAATATTATTTATTGATTGATATTAGTATTATTAATAAAACGGAATAAAATGAGGCATTACCCATTGGTACTTGCATGAAAAAGTTTTCATTTAAAAATAGATTTAGCTTAGGGGCGCCTGGTTGATTCAGTTGATAGAACATGCAACTTTTGATCTTGGGGTTGTGAGTTTGAGCCCCATGTTGGGTGTAGAGATTCTTTAAAAATAAATCTTAAAAAAAATAAATTTAGCTTAAATATGATATATCTCACCATACACTTCTTATAAGTTAGAATCTAGAGCAAAGATAATAAACAGAAAATAATTTAACAAACATGTAATTTAAAATTTAGAACAACGTATTACCTTTGGTGCAGCATAACACTCTTTTGTCAGAAATACAAGAAAATAATTAGACATATGAAAAATGATTAATTTTCCCATTTTTGAAAAATACTGAAAGGCATTTATTAACGTTTTAATACCCTAATATTAAATATTTCTTCTGTAAAGCTGGACAGCAATTTAAAATTGATTATATTCCTACTGTTGCCCTATTTATGACTGGTAATCCCTTATGCATTTGATGGCAAAAGGAACTCCTTGATGAGCCTACACGTGGATTGACAGCCTCCTTCACACATGTATAAAATCAAAATATTTTCAAGTCATGCTACCCAAATATATGTACCATAAAACATTGAATATAGGATTTAGAAGTTGATTTTCACATCTTAAAATCATTTTTATTATATTTATTTTTTTGTAGGTTTCCTCTTTTAAATCTTTTGTGTGTGTATTTTTCTCCTGCTTTAAAAATAATATAAGTAGGGGTGCCTGGGTGGCTCTGTTGAGCTTCCCAGTCTTGATCTCAGCTCAGGTCTTGATCTCAGGGTTGTTAGTTCAAGCCCGGTGTTGGGCTCCATGTTTTGTACTTAAGTAAATAAATAAATGATAGAATTCAACTACACAAATTTAAATAGTACCAGAATATACAACAATAGACAATGAAAGGTCCCAGCAATATCACTCATAAGGCCAGAGTCTGGTATTTTCCATGCAAACATTGGTTTTGGACTGCCTGCGTTCAAGTCCCAATTTAGCTACTTGTTACCAGTGGGATGTTGGCTGAGTTATTTCCATCCATAAGAAGAGATAACAACAAATCTACCTCAAAATGTTGTGAACAACCAATAGAACAATCCACATAAAACACATAGTACAGTTCCCAGCGCATACCAAGAGCCCCATAAATAATAGCTCATCATCATCATTATGTCTAACAGGCAACCACCTCAATGGCCTGATTTGATTTTAAGTCACTTCACTATTCTCAGTGGCTTAAAGATCCTTTCAGTTCACTTCCCTTTGACAGGCACTGAGGCCTGTTTCTGTGAATTCACAGGAACCAAATTCTGTGAATTACAACTAAATCCTTGATTAAGTAGAAGCAGAAAATTGAGACAGCATCTGCTCTGTTTCTCCGCTACCTGTTGGAATTTCCTTACTCACCAATTATTCATTTATTATCACTGGGAACAAAGGTGATAGTCCCGTTCACAAACGGGTCTTCCTGGACAATTGTGGCATAGATTAGAAAAGGCTTGTGCAGATAAGTCATTCTTGGCTGATATCGAAAGGGAATCGACCTTCTCTGCCCCTTACATCCAGCATACCTCCTCTACCGTCGTGGATCCAGCCCAAAGACTCATTCATTCCCTGCGGTCCACTCGGGGCTCCACCAACCGCCCATCAGGATCTCCAACTCACAATCCCTTGCGACTGTAACACCTTGAAAGAACCTAATGCTGGCATTTCAGCTTTGATTCCTCACACCTGGCGTGCTCTGACAGTCCTCCAGGCTGGAGGTTGCCAACACGGGCTGTGTGTGACAATCCACCGTGGTGTGTGTATCTACAGTCAGGTCTGCTGTAATGCTTGTCTTGAAAATGAGAATTTATTCCAGTGAGACTAATAAATTAGGAGAAATTTTAGCATAATGCTAATTTTGCATTGGCTTCTGCCAGTTTCATCACCAAGCCCACAAGGAAAGTACAGCCGGCCAAACTGAGCCGGGCACGAACCAACAAAATGCAAGCACACACACCCCTCTCTCGGACACTGAGCGCTACATCTGCTGTTGCGTTGACTGCAGCCACTTTCCACACCTGCTGTTCCAGCTTTCCGTCTGACTGCAGGTCAGTCCCTTGCAATAGCTCACAAGCTGCAACCCCAGCCTACTGGCCACTTGGCCCTACTCCCTCCTGTCATTTTTCCCCTCTTCCCTCTCAGCCTATTTTGTACTTTTCCATTGTTCTCTGCTCTTTTTCTCTCTTTATTTCCCTTTCTCTTACTCTTTTTCTCCTCCCTACTGTTCTGTTCTCTAGCACAGAGGGTGGCCGCCACGGGAACCAGGTAGGCATGCATCGCGAGCAACTATAGGAATGGTCACTCTCAAAGTAATGAGACATTGTTCAAGGTAAAGTGACAGATTTACTGCAGTTGATGTAGTTCTTCGCCATTTACCATGGATAAAACTGTGCTAACTTTTTATTATGTTCCTATCTTTTTTATGTGTCACTGATGACATTCTGGGCTGTGTACCCCAATCCCAGCCCTGTAGCTTCAAATTTCATGGTTTTGTATAGCATGGTGAGTCTTAGGAACCCATGTGTTAGGTACGGCAGAACTGACAGTATCTATCATCTCTACAATTGATTGAGCTTTTATCAGATTTTCAAAGGAATCCACTTTTTTAAAAAATTATTTTCAATAACCAGCATATAGTACATCATTAGTTTTTGATGTAGTGTTCAACGATTCATTAGTTGGGTATAACACCCAGTGCTCACCACTCTACTTTTATTTAAAAAAAAAAGTTGAAGAACTTTTGGTCTAGGGGAGTGCTCCTCAATAGAAATATGAGCCATTTTATGTAAAACATTTTTGAGTAACGAAAAAGTAAAAAGAAACAGGTTAAATTAACTTTAACAATGTTTTATTTAACCCAACTATTGTCATTTAAACACAAAATCAATATAAAATATAAATGAGATATTTTGCCTGTTTTGTACTGCAGTCTTGAAATCTGGTTGTACATGACACCACATTCCCAGTGCTCGGTAGCCACATATGGCTAATGGCTACCGTTGACAGTGTATCCCTAAAGGATTCTTGTCCTTTTGACCAGAAGAAGATGGAAACAGGAAAGAAGATTCCTGATCCACCTTTTTTTCTCAGATAATGTAAATAAAGCTAAAAGGTAGCTTTGGCTAAAGAGGACCTGAAACAAATCCTCCAGCCCTTATGTGCTTTCTAACCTGATTTAGATTAATGCCTCGCTTAGTGTCAGATTTGTTATGGTCCAAAGGTGGGGAAAACATGCACCCATCAAAATATATAATCTATTCCATGTGGAACTCCAGGGGAATACAGAGGAAGTCTTCTCTTTGCAAACTGCATCTCTTAAACTGTGAGGCTTACGAGCAAACTTTTGACTAATAGTTTTTCTAACTATCAGGAACATAATTTGAAAAATAGCTTTTATGGGGGGTGCCTGGCTGGCTCAGTCAGAAGAGCATGCAACTCTTGATCTCAGGGTCATGAGTTTGAGCCCTGCTCTGGGGGGTGGAGATTACCTAAATAAATAAATAAACTTTTAAAAATAGTTTTTGTGAACAAAACAAGAAAAAGAAACATATTAAAGTTGATTTATATCAGACTAAAAATTCATAAAGAATTTATTCATAAAGAAATCAATTCATAGGGGTGCCTGGGTGGCTCAGTTGTTAAGTGTCTGCCTTCGGCTCAGGGCATGATCCCGGCGTTCTGGGATCGAGCCCCACATCAGGCTCCTCTGCTGGGAGCCTGCTTCTTCCTCTCCTACTCCCCCTGCTTGTGTTCCCTCTCTCTCTGGCTGTCTCTCTCTGTCAAATAAATAAATAAAATCTTAAAAAAAAAAAAAAGAAAAGAAATCACTTCATAAAGAACCCCCAGAAGGCAGGCTGAAAAATCAAGAAGCCCACATCCCTAAGATCCCTATAAAACAAGGGCTCACGGCCTTGGTCCCGGTCAATAATTTGGGCTCTGGACAACCCCGCAACCTCTCCTCATCAGAATGACGAGAAGGAGAAATCCACCCCAGCAAAGAAAAGACAATGAGTCTGTGGCCTCTGCCACAGAACTAATGGATATGGATATAACCAAATTATCAGAAATGGAATTCAGAGTAACAATGGTCAAGATGATGTGTAGACTTGAAAAAAGTATTAACGAAAATGTTAATGAGAATATAGAATCTCTAAGGGTGGAAATGAGAGCGAATCTGGCAGAAATTAAAAATTCAATGAGCCAAATGCAGTCAAAACTAGAGGCTCTGACGGCCAGGGTGAATGAGGCAGAAGAACGTATCAGCTAATTGGAGAAGGGGTTAGTAGAAGAGAAAGCTAAAATAGAATCTGGACCCAAAATATCCACGTGCAGGAATGTAGGTTACGGGAGATTACTGACTCAATGAAACGTTCCAATGTCAGAATCATCGGCATCCCCAAGGGGGTGGAGAAAAACAGAGGTCTAGAAGAGATATTTGAACAAATTGTAGCTGAAAACTTCCCTAATCTAGCAAGGGAAACAAACATTCATGTCCAAGAGGCAGAGAGGACCCCTCCCAAGCTCAACCACGACAAACCTACACCACGTCACGTCATAGTGCAATTCGCAAATGTTAGATCCAAGGATACAGTATTGAAAGTGGCCAGGGCAAAGAAATTTCTCACGTACCATGACAAAGGTATCAGAATTACATCAGACCTGTCTACACAGACCTGGAATGAGAGAAAGGGTTGGGGGGGCATTTTTAAAGTTCTTTCAGACAAAAACATGCAGCCAAGGATCCTTTATCCAGCAAGGCCGTCATTCAGAATTGATGGAGAAATAAAGACCTTCCAGAATCACCAGTCATTGACCAATTTCGTAACCATGAAACCAGCCCTACAGGCGATATTAAGGGGGGTTCTATAAAAGTAAAAAGGCCCCAAGAGTGATACAGAACAGAAAGTCACAGCCAATACAAACAAAGACTTTACTGGCAACATGGCATCATTAAAATCATATCTCTCAATAATCAGTCTCAATGTAAATGGCCTAAATGCTCCCATAAACACCACAGGGTTGCAGATTGGATAAAAAGACATGACCCATCCATTTGCTGTCTACAAGAGACTCATTTTGAACCTAAAGATACATTCCGACTGAAAGGAAAGGGATGGAATACCATCTTTCACGCCATTGGACCTCAAAAGAAAGCTGGGGTAGCAATTCTCATATCAGACAGATTGGATTTTAAACTAAAGACTATACTTAGAGACACAGAAGGGCACTATATTATTCTTAAAGGATGTATCCAACAAGTGAATATGACAATTATAAATATATATGCCCCCAACAGGGGAGCAGCAAGATACACAAGCCAACTCTTAACCAGCATAAAGAGACATATAGATAAAAATATGTTAGTAGTAGGGGACCTCAACACTCCACTATCAGAAATAGACAGAGCACCCATGCAGAAAATCAACAAAGAAACAAGGGCGTTGAATGCCATACTCGACGAGTTGGACCTCATAGATATATATAGAACACTACACCCCAGAACCAAAGAATACTCATTCTATTCTAATGCCCATGGAACATTCTCAAGAGTAGACCATGTTCTGGGTCACAAAACAGGTCTCAACCGATACCAAAAGACTGAAATTATTCCCTGCATATTCTCAGACCACAACGCTCTGAAATTGGAACTCAACCACAAGGAAAAATTTGGAAGAAACTCAAACACTTGGAGACTAAGAACCATCCTGCTCAGGAATGACTCGATAAACCAGGAAATCAAAAATCAATTTAAACGATTTATGGAGACCAACAAGAATGAAAACACAATGGTCCAAACCTATGGGATACTGCAAAGGCAGTCCTAAGGGGGAAATACATAGCCATCCAAGCCTCACTCAAAAGAATAGAAAAATCTAAAATGCAGTTTTTATATTCTCACCTCAAGAAGCTGGAACAGCAACAGAGGGACAGGCCTAATCCACGCACGAGGAAGCAGTTGACCAAGATTAGAACAGAAATCAATGAATTAGAAACCAGGAGTACAGTAGAGCAGATCAACAGAACTAGAAGCTGGTTCTTTGAGAGAATCAATAAAATTGACAGACCGCTGGCAAGACTTATCTAAAAGAATAGAGAAAGGACCCAAATTAATAAAATTATGAATGAAAAAGGAGAGGTCACAACCAACACCAATGAAATTGGAAGGATTATTAGAAACTTTTATCAACATCTATATGCCAATAAATTAAGCAATCTGGAAGAGATGGAGGCCTTCCTGGAAACCTATAAACTACCAAGACTGAAACAGGAAGAAATTGATTTTTTAAACAGGCCAATTAATTATGAAGAGATTGAGTCAGTGATAAACAACCTTCCAAATAACAGAACTCCAGGCCTGGATGGTTTTCTTGGCGAATTCTACCAAACATTCAAAGAAGAAATAATACCTATTCTCCTAAAGCTATTTCAAAAAACAGAAACAGAAGGAAAGCTACCAAACTCATTCTATGAGGCCAATATTACCTTGATCCCCGAACCAGGCAAAGACCTCATCAAAAAGGAGAATTACAGACTGATTTCCCTAATGAATATGGACGCCAAAATCCTCAACAAGATCCTGGCTAATAGAATCCAACAGTACACTAAAAGGATTATCCATTAAGACTAAGTGGGATTCATCCCTGGGATGCAAGGGTGGTGCCACATTCGCAAATTGATCAGTGTGAGACATCATATCAACAAGAAAAGACTCAGGAACCATATGATCCTCTCAACTGATGCAGAAAAAGCATTTGACAAAATACAGCATCATTTCCTGATTAAAACCCTTCAGAGTGTAGGGATAGAGGGTACATTCCTTAATCTCATAAAAACCATCTATGAAAAGACTACAGCAAATATCATTCTCAATGGGGAAAAGCTGGAAGCCTTTCCCTTAAGATCAGGAACACGACAAGGATGCCCACTCTTGCCACTATTATTCAACATAGTACTAGAAGTCCTTGCAACAGCAATCAGACAACAAAAAGGGATAAAAGGTATCCAAATCGGCAAAGAAGAAGTCAAAATGTCTCTCTTTGCAGATGACATGATACTCTATATGGAAAACCCAAAAGAATCCACTCCCAAACTCTTTGAAGTTATAGAGCAATTCAGTAATGTGGCAGAATACAAAATCAATGCTCAGAAATCAGTTGCATTTCTACACACGAATAATGACACTGAAGAAAGAGAAATTAGGGAATCCATCCCATTTACAATAGCACCAAAAACCATACGTTACCTTGGAATTAACTTAACCAGAGACATAAAGGACCTATATTCTAGAAACTATAAATCACTCTTGAAAGACATTGAGGAAGACATAAAAAGATGGAAAAATATTCCATGCTCATGGATCGGAAGAATTAACATAGATAAAATGTCCATGCTACCCAGAGCAATCTACACTTTCAGTGCTATCCCGATCAAAATACCAAGGACATTTTTCAAAGAACTGGAACAAATAGTCCCTAAATTTGTACGGAAACAGAAAAGGCCCCGAATCACCAAGGAACTGTTGAAAAGGAAAAACAAAGCTGGGGGCATCACAATGCTGGGTTTTGAGCTGTACTACAAAGCTGTGATCACAAAGACAGCATGGTACTGGCACAAAAACAGACACATAGACCAATGGAACAGAATAAAGAACCCAGAAATGGACCCTCGGCTCTTTGGGCAACTAATCTTTGACAAAGCAGGAAAAAACATCCGGTGGAAAAAAGACAGTCTCTTCAATAAATGGTGCTGGGAAAACTGGACAGCTACATGCAAAAGAATGAAACTTGACCACTCTCTCACACCATACACAAAGATAAACTCCAAATGGATGAAAGACCTCGATGTGAGACAGGAATCCATCAAAATCCTAGAGGAGAACATAGGCAGCAGCCTCTACGACATCGGCCAAAGCAACCTTTTTCATGACACATCTCCAAAGGCAAGAGAAACAAAAGATAAAATGAACTTGTAGGACTTCAACAAGATAAAAAGCTTCTGCACAGCCAAGGAAACAGTCAAAAAAACTAAGAGGCAGCCCACGGAATGGGAGAATATATTTGCATAAGATGCTACAGATAAAAGACTGGTATCCAAGATCTACAAAGAACTTCTCAAACTCAATACACGAGAAACAAATAAATCATAAAACGGGCAGAAGATATGAACAGACACTTTTCCAATGATGACATACAAATGGCTAACAGACACATGAAAAAATGTTCAAAATCATTAGCCATCAGGGAAATTCAAATCAAAACCACACTAAGATACCACCTTACGCCAGTTAGAATGGCAAAAATAGACAAGGCAAGAAACAACAATTGTTGGAGAGGATGTGGAGAAAGGGGATCCCTCCTACATTGTTGGTGGGAATGCAAGTTGGTACAGCCACTCTGGAAAACAGTGTGGAGGTCCCTTAAAAAGTTAAAAATTGAGCTACCCTATGACCCAGCCATTGCACTACTGGGTATTTACCCCCAAAGATACAGACGTAGTGAAGAGAAGGGCCATATGCACCCCAATGTTCATAGCAGCATTGTCCACAATAGCTAAATCGTGGAAGGAGCCGAGATGCCCTTCAACAGATGACTGGATTAAGAAGTTGTGGTCCATATATACAATGGAATATTACTCAGCTATCAGAAAGAACGAATTCTCAACATTTGCTGCAACGTGGACGGCACTGGAGGAGATAATGCTAAGTGAAATAAGTCAAGCAGAGAAGGACTAATATCATATGATTTCTCTCATCTATGGAGCATAAGAAATACGATGATCGGTAGGGGAAGAAAGGGATAAAGAAAGGGGGGTAATCAGAAGGGGGAATGAAGGATGAGAGACTATGGACTATGAGAAACAAACTGAGGGCCTCAGAGGGGAGGGGGGTGGGGGAATGGGATAGACTGGTGATGGGTAGCAAGGAGGGCACGTATTGCATGGTGCACTGGGTGTTATACGCAACTAATGAATCATCGAACTTTACATCAGAAACCAGGGATGTACTGTATGGTGACTAACATAATATAATAAAAAAACATTTTAAAAAAAAGATATCATCTGAAAAGATAGAACTAAAATTGAATACATAAAAAAATGAGAGAACAATGATGTGGGACCGATGGTAAATGTAAAAGTTGAAGAAGGGGTGGTCTGGTCTCTTTAATCCCTAAGCTCAAATGCAGAGTGACTTTATAAGTAGGCTAAGTAAGCATAAGCCCACATATCATGGTCTGAGAGGCAAAGGGCATGACCCCCCTTCCAATAGTATGTCCTAAAATTCCCACTTTGGGGCAGTTTTCTATGTGGCTTGTAGGCCCTAACTGAACACGCACTCCTGTGTACAAACCCTCTCCAAACTCAAGACAAAGGACCACAGCAGCACATTGGGGTCAGTATCAAATCAGTCTTGACCCTGACTGCTCATATCCCATGATCCAGAATAGGGATCCTGCCATGAATCTTCGTGGCCCAGAGCCCAGCTGCAGGAACTGTGTGTTGTCCTGACTTCGATTCATTGCCTTGTACTCCAGATCTTCTGGCACTAGAGTCACAGAATTTGTGCACCCTGGATATACCCAAACCTCCAACGCAAATCATTCTTCCCATTCTTTCTGGAGTCTAGAAATCCCATACCTAACCTCCCGTGGCTGTGGCTGGATCTCTGCCTCTCCCTAACTCTGCCGCTTGCCTAAACCTCTACTGGTGTGGTCCAGGGCGTTAGGGGGATCTGACTATCTGGCTTATCAAGGACAGGTAAAGTTGATTTATGAGCTCTGGCTTTCTACCCTGTTATTTCTCCTTCCCCATTCCCGGAGCACCCCTCACAACGATGACTTTTTGAGAAGAAAGCATTGTATTTCTATCAAGGAAATGCAGCTCCTGACCTTCCATGGCGAACACCACTTCCCCCATTCTTTACTGTCTATTGCTTGGAGTTTGCTTAATTCTCTTCTCCATTCCCTTGGGTCCGTCCATTTTCTAGAGGCAACCTTCCCTGGTCTTACTAGCAGCACTCTCCCTGAAACCTACCATTACAAATACTTCCTTTGAAAGCTTATAGATTTCTCCAGAGCTCCCTATTAAATGCATATGTCCCTAGAGGAATCAGTTCCATACATTCTATCAGCTAATAGAAAATCTGAATATGTACAGACAGAATCTTCACATTCAACACCTTTAAGACACAGAATATAGTATTAAAATAAAGAATATAGTAAAGATTTAGAAATGATTTAATACAGGTATTTGATAAATGAATAATACATATGCCTTACCATATTCTAATCTATGAAAGTCAGGATTCCCAGAAAACCAACTGATGAATTCTATGAATTTTAAGAATCTTTAGTTATAGTTCAGATAGCAATATTAATTAAATTAATGGATTTCCAAATGTCTTTTATATAGGAAGATATAGATTACAGTACTGATATAATAAGATATTTAATTTAAAAAAAAGTAATTGTCCACTGATAACGTCACTCCCCAATCCACATTACTTACTAGTGTAAAGATATTCAAATAGCCTACTGACTACTCGATCCAGTTACTGAGTTAGTTAGATAAGACTAATACCCACCCCAGTAAACTGAGAATAGTTTGTTTTATGTCCTACTGTTTGATATGAGAAAGGAAAAGTTCATTTAAAAATAGGGGTACCTGGGTGGCTTAGTCAGAAGAGCAGGAGACTTTTGATCTCAGCGTCCTAAGTTTGAGTCCCACGTTGGGTGTAGAGATTACTAAATAAATAAATAAATAAATAAATAAATATTTAAAAAGGATTACAACTATCTAGCCCAGCTACAGTATTACTATTAAATGTTAGGAAAGAATCTATTTTCACAAACGATATTGACACTTGCTTCCAATGAAGGATAAAACTTGTAGGTAGAAAGGGTGTTTAAAGATCAAAGAATCTTAATTTCCTTTGTGGTCTTTTCACGCTCTCAAGCTGGCTGGCAAGCTAATTGTTGCAGGAAACCAGCAGAGGGAGCACCAACCATTGTTTTTTTGTATGTGTGCTCTAAAAACAAAGGGACTGTCTTTTCCTCATACATTTTTAGGCAGGTTATCAAGATTGGCAAAACCCTTGTAAAATATAAATATGAATTGTGACTGCTAAATTTTCTCTCTGTTTTTATTAAATCAGTATTGAAACATTTTCTTTATTAATGTTTTATTTCAGAAAGTAATATTTTATTCAAAGTGAAACACATAAAAAAATAAAGTTTAAAAAGTGAATAAGCTCCTACCCCCCACCTTCAGATCCTGTTTATAAACAGACTGGTATGTGCCTTTTCATACTCTTCTAATTAAAACAAGTAAAAAGAAAAAAAAATATATATATATATATATATATATATACAAGTAAAAAAAAAAAATATATATATATATATGTTCTTCACTTGCTTGTTTTTGTTTTTCTTTTAAATGGGGTCCTACTAAAAAAAAAAAAAAAAAAAAAAAAAACTTTATGTAGGTAGCAAAATAGCATGAAACATCCATGAATATGCAGTGGATTCAAGAGGAAATATCAAATAAATACAATGTCAAGCCATATAGAAACCACGTGTGTCCAGAGGGTCAAAGCATACAATACCGAAATGATATCACTGCTTTCCAAATGAAAAAAGTCTAAATATGTCTGAATGAACATGTGGATCTGGAAAAACAAATAAACACAAGCTAGAATGTGCAACGTTCTGCTTAAAATGCCATGAAAATACTACGTGAATTAATTTCTGGTATACAATGTATATTACCAACCTCTTCACAAAACAAAAGGAGAATAAAACAACAGCAATACTTAAAAAAAAAAAGTAGAATGTATTAAAATGCATTTTTTTTCAAATTCACAATATTTCACATATTCCAATTGAATTAGGGAACGAAATCCCTTTCCATTCAAAGCGATATTCCATTCAATTGCATAATTTAACTGAAAAAGAAAAAGGATGTAGCCATAGATGTGGCCAGAAGAGGCCCTCCATCCCATCCCATTGAGAGAATCCTGGCTTTCACTATAGGTTCCTATCCTTATCCAACCTCACCTCTTTGCAAAGAGAACCTTCTGAATAAATGGTCCCAGGTCCCAGAGACCCATCTAGCTGCCTGGTAGCTGTCTCTGAAGGTTTATCTTTGTAAGCCCAGGAAATTTGCAGAAACTTTCATAGTCCTGGCTGTGACTCCCCATCCAGTTAACTCAAAATGCCTTCCTTGTTTTCCTCTATGTCTCTGAATACCCACGTTGGACACAACCTGCTAGAGGTATCACCTCGGCCAATCCCTAGGCACCCGGATCTCATAGCAGGTTGCTATGAAGGAAGCATTGCAGCGGTGGAGGAAAAGTGACAGAGAAGGATAAAAAGAGAGAGGGGAAGAGAAAGATAAAAAGAGCAAAAGAGGGGTACCCAGGTGGCTCAGTCTGTTTAGTGTCTGCCTTTGGCTCAGGTCGTGGTCTCGGGGTCCTGGGATCGAGCCCCGCGTGGGGCTCCCTGCTCAATGAGGAGTTTGCTTCTCCCTCTCCCTCTGTCCTCACCCCACCTGTATGCTCTCTCCCTTTCTCTCTCTCAAGTAAATACATAAAAATCTTTAAAAAAAAAAAAAGAAAGAAAGAAAGAAAGAAAGAAAGAAAGAAAGAAAGAAAGAGCAAAAGAAAAGGCTGAGGGCAAGCTGACAAGGGTAGGAGGGGAAATTCCCTACATGGAGGATTATAGAGAGAATTCCTTCTGGGAGTGGGGAGTCTTTAATCAGCTGTGGTTTCCTTTCCATCTCCCCAAAGCAGAAAAAGGTCATTTTATCTGATTTATTTTTTTTCCCCTTTTGCTAAGGGATTTTGGGATATCAAAAAATTTTCAGTAGCCACGCCTTTGTGAGAAAATAAGAGAACACGGCATACTGCTCCTCATTTGATAGATGAGGAGAACTGAGGAATGGAGAGGTCAAAAGCCTGGCTCAAGGTCACAGGAAAGGCAGTTACCAAGTTAGGATAAGACCCTGGGTTCTTGACTCCGGCCCTTTACTTTATCCACAAAGTCAACACAAGCAGTCTAGATTTGTTATCTCGCCCCCTTCTTTCTCAAAGGCTGAGTGACAAAGAGTGCTTAGTGTGATACTGAGTGTAAATGACAGCACAGGAAGTCCATTCTCAGGGCAAGCTGTGAGACTGGCAGCTGAACGGGAGGCTGGAAAGCAAGTCTGTGCAGAGCACTTTCAGTCTACACTCGCTATCTCGCCCCTACTGTGGCCAGAGTCCGCTGGGGCCCAGGGAGGAATTGTGAGGCTGCAGGGGACACCAGCAGGTTCAAAGTCCACTTAACTCATCAACGCCTGAGCATCTCTTAGCAAAATGAAAGGCTGTGACTTAACAAGGAGGAAATCTACAGAGCCAGATATTTCGTATCATTTTAAATGTTATTTGTATCATAATTCACGTATGAATTATGGATCATGCTATATAATCATTTCTACGATTGTGTATCTAATTATCGTGCAGATATTCGAGGAACATTGTTCTCTGACATGGTACTAGCCTGAGAATCCAACTCTTGGAAACATGTTAATACAGTTCTCAAGGAAGTCTATCCAGTCACGTATCACATGTGTGAAGCTTAAAATGCTGAAAGGAAAGAAATGTTACATCAAAACAGGTTCAGTATGAATATCAGCCATATATGGAAGAAACATTTATATGGAGGCCACACCCACTGCTGCACTCACAGTTGTTGCAAAACCCTGAGACATGGTGTGAAGTGTGTTGGTCTAGCTTGTAGCACAAAGACGGACTTATTTGCACTGTTACAGCACTGTCACTTACTCGTAATACAAAGGAAAAGAAGTAGATGAAGAAAAGAATAGAAACAGAAAAGAAGCCTATAGTGACTTAATTACACTGTAAATTGAATTTCATCATTATTTTCCTGTAAACATACCTTTTATTTCAAGTGGTTTTATGACAAATGAATAATCTCTTTAACAAAATGCAGGAGAAAATAAACTTATCATACTTAAAGGACAGCATCTCAAAATATAATTTATAATTTCTTATCTAACGCTACATTGTGGCCAAGAATTATTTTTTACATTTTTAAGTAGCAGTCAAAATATTGTATGAAAGGGATGTTTTACATAATTTTTCTATCTAATCTTGACTGTTTAATTATATTTAAGTTAATTGACAGAGATGTAGTGCATTACGATCTGACAGATCCTCAAATACATTTCTTTCTTAATTCTAAATGTCTGCAAGTTGTGAAAAGCTAATCTCTGACATGCACACTCTGACTGATCATAAAATGTTCCCATATAGAATGGATCTGTTCTATAAAATAAAGACACATAGTCATCTATAAAATTTAGATATGTAGTAATCATCACAGATGGGAATTACATTACCTATTTATACTCAAATTTCTAATTATTCTTAAGGTCAATCAGAAGTTGGCAGATTTTTCCAGAATCTAGAGGGCAAACATGGTCAACGAGGGAGACACACACAGAGACACAAAGAGTCAGGAAAAGTCCAAAATGTACTTTCTTAAAATACCAGACTACTTCAGTTACGACATATGTACTAGCTTGGGGTTGCTAAATCAACAGACTGAAGAAAAACTGCCTTGTCATCAGAACTCCAAAATATATGGATCTCACGAGAAACAAATACGAGAAGCTATTGCTCGAAACCCAAACTCTCTCTGTGAAAGAAAACAAATTTTAGCTGTCCACGTTGAGCGACTTGACCAATGCATCAGAAATTACACCGAAACTCTCGTGACAGGACAGTAAACGTGTACGCCTTTCAAAAGTGAGGCGAGAACAGATAAGGGACAATCAGGGAAGCAAATAGAATGCAAAATTGAAAAGCCTAAATAAAAAAGACCGATGAAAGCATAACATTAAAAAGAGAAGTGTTTAGCTGTTAAATCATCCAAATTGCTTTGCCAGATTTTGACATGCTTGATTTCCTGCAGGAGAAAAAAAAAAAAAAAAAGCTCTTTTTTTGTGTGTCTTTGAAAAAAAAAAAAAGTGAGGAAAAATAACCAGCTGTTCCTTGTATAGTTCAGGAAACAAGTTTGATTTATTACTTTAAGGTTATTTTTGAATGAGCTGCTTGTGGCGGCCAGAGTGCAAGAAAAGTCACTGAGGCCTGTCCACTTGAAGGGCTCAAACTGTTTCCTGAACAGTCCTTCTTCACTCTGCACCTCCGACAGCTATTATTGACAACGTGTGACTGGGGCCTTCCAGGATTTTAAAACAGCAGGGGTCCCGGCCAAACAATCAGCCTGTCAATTACCTTTTCCCCTGTTGTGAAAAAGGGACCCAAGACAATGCAACTTCTCAGCAGGGAGGTGTGCAGCTCCGAGTCTGTAACCCACTTTGGCACCGAGCGGCATTCAAAACCCAGTAAATGGTTGGTGCCTTCACTTTTGTCTGTGTGTGTCAGCTCAAAACCAGAACGACTGCAAGGTAGATGTCTCCATGGAAGGATTTTTACGTTCTTGTGAGGGCAAAACTGACTCTGTATGTTGTTGTCTCTGCGTCTTGCGGACATTTTTTCTTAAGATCCAAACAGACACAAAGAGGACCCCGCTCCCAGCCCCCTTCTGCAGGCTGGTCCTCCGGGAACGCCCAACTCTCTCTACCTATATTGTGGCTTAAAAAACTTCCTGTGGGCATTGATGACTTGCTGTGAGGACTGTCCATCATCCCGCCCCTTTGTCTGGCAGTCACTTCCATTCGAATTTGACTGACTGAGGAAGCCTGAGTTATTTGTAAAGAACAACAAGGCTTTTCATTCATAATTTTAGTAGGGGGACAGGGTGCTAATGACTGAGCTTGAATAACTAGGGAATGCGGTATTCAAGGCAGGAAGAAGCCCAACTGGCTGCCAAATGAGGGAAGGAGAGGATGTAGGTGAAAAGTGCCTGGGTAAAAGCCAAACAATGGCATGAGGATCGCACGTATATACAAATAGAAATCAAGTTTTTAAAAGGTGAGACCATCGAAAAGGTGGAAGCAGGAAGGAGGACAGGGAAAATCTAACAGGATTTCATTAGCTTTGGGGTCAAGTTACATGGCAGAGTTTACAGAATCCGAAACCCATAAAGTGTCTACGGAGGAAGTGATCTTTTCTTCCACTGCTGGTCCTCCTACAAAAACAAAAAGTTAAAAAAAAAAAAAAAAAGTAAAACTGGTTTTCACTCTCTTTTGGTACCTTTCATATGTTCAGACAAAGAGAGTTTGTTTTCCAAGGGTATTCAGCCTGGCAATCAAGTCTGGGCTCCAAAGAGCTTACTTTCGGGGGGTTCTACTCATTTTTATGTACAAGCAGCATAAACACAATATGTAATAATTTTACATACCTGCTGCTTCCCACGAGGAGAAATTGTAAAAATGTAAATTTCTAGTTGAATTTAACTGTATAACTATTATGAGATTTATTTTTCTTACTACAATAATAAAATTGTGGTTTGGTTTTTTTATTAAGAAATTAAAAGAATCACACTGACATTTTTATATGCATGATTTTATACATAGATTCATAGGAAATAATCCAAAATAACAATGTTGCACATTTTAAATCTATTACGAAGTAGCAGAATGATGCAAGCTGCTTTTTACAAAACCAGTTTAATTTCCTAAGTGAAGAATGTTTCAGTCATTATTAGAAAATGTTTACTATGTCTCTTTTGTTAAAGCAAGTCAAATAAAGGTAAAATTGAACAATAACAAATGCTGATTTATGTGAAAATCAACACAAATAGATTTTCAGGCAGGGAGACTCTTTAGGTCTATCTAGCTCTACTGGTCTCTTAAGAGTAGTGGTCTTGAGGAATACTAAGGACGGAAGACAAAGTTCAGACTCTGGGCTGGGTGCTGAACTTATCCTAAGTTCGTAGGTCACAAACTGACCCAACAAATATTCTTTAAAACTGAGGAACTAACTACAACCACCATGAGGTTATAGTCCATTATCTCATTTCATTCTGACACCCATCCTATTCTGATCAATAAGGAAACTGAGGCGCACAGACATTCCAGTACTTTGCAATACTTTCCAACTATTTCCACTTGAGTGCCCAACAAAGGCAAAGGACTTTAAACATGCCCCTGGAGTGTTCCAAAACTAACCTCAAGTAGGGCTCAAGTGGGATTTCATCATCATCGTCACCCTCACCATCATCACCATCGTCATCGTCATTATTAGCTGCTTGTGTCTTAAGAATCTAAGTGAACTGAAATAGATGCACCGTGTTTATCTTGTGGCTTCCTCTGCCCCCTGGCATACCCTGCAAATCCTTAGTGGTTTTTCCCCCAACTTTATTGAGGTATAATTGAAAAAGTTGTAATATATTTAAAGTATACAACGTGATGATTTGATGTATGTATACATTGTGAAATGATTCCCACAACAAAGTTAATTAACATGTCCATCACCTCACGTGGCTTCTGTTTTTTTTTTTTTTTCTTTTTCTTTTCTTTTCTTTCTTTCTTTCTTTCTTTCTTTCTTTCTTTCTTTTTGGTGAAAACACTGAAGATTTACTCTCTAAGCAAATTTCAAGTACACCATACACTTTTATTAACTATAGTCATCATGCTGTATATTAGATCCTGAGAACTTATTCACCCTATAACTAAAAGTTTGTACCCTTTGACCAATCTCTTCCCATTTTCTCCATCCCCTAGCCTCTGGCAACCACCATTCTACTCTCTGTTTCTATGAGTTCAAATCCTTAGGTTTTTGAGAACAGGTTTAAATAATTTCCTTCAAAACCCAGAATTAATGATTAATTAAGAGTTCAATTGCATTCTAATGATTCTAGATTCAAAACCAGGCAAAGACCACCGTGGTCTTTGATTTAGCACCCCTGGGACCCAAAAGTCAGACCGTAGGACCATGAATGACAGATGCCATGATTACCCAGGACCACGCCCAGGCCAAACCATGAAGTTTGTATATTTTGTTTTTCACTCCAGACTTCCTTGTCAACTGTGTTGGCCCCCTCATGTGGATATAAATGTTAATAACTAGATCTCTGGGGTACAAAAAAGAAAAGAAAAGAAAACCTTGATTTTAGCATTTGGTGATTTCTGTGTTGTAAATATACCCACCTTGGCTGATTTTCAAACCTAATGTCACTAAGTGTAGAGATGAGAAGAGATATCCATGATCAGCTCTTGCAAGCAGGTATGAACCTGTTCTAGCATCTTCATCTATCTATACTTTGATGTCCATTCCATTTTCTGTTCTTGTTCTCAGTGAGCTATGGATCTCCATTATGGTTTCATTATAATAATACAATGACTTTCATTTATTGAAGCATTATTATAAGTCAGACTTCTTCTAACACTCTACATGCATTATTCATTTAATCCTCAAAATGATGATTGGACATAGGAATATTTTTATCCCCACTTTTTATTACCACTATGGGGAAGGAAACTAAGGCAGTAGAAGATTGGAAAATTTATAAAAGTCCCCTCTCCGAAATCAACCTGAATCAGGTTCTATGTAAAAGATCTTATCATCTGATTTTTTTTTTTTTTTAATCTCCCAGTAAAATTTTAATATGCAGCCAGGGCTGAGAACCACTGATTTTGAAAACAAAACAAGGACCCTTACTACTTGAAAATATATATATAACAACTTTCCAATTGAGTGTGGCTAACTATATGTTAGGTCTTGGATAAAGCTTACTTCACACTTCTATAAAGGATTTTTTAAAGTAAATATTCATCAGCTATTAACCATAAGTGGGATTTGATGGAGAGTGGTCATCAAAATATACTAGAGATTTTGGGTAAAATCTCCACTCTATTACTGAAGTACACTCAATCCTTCCCAATCCCAGCTGATCTGATTTATGACACTTGCTGAGCTGTAATGCTGTGACCACCACACGGAAGATGCCTTTTGCCCCCTAAGTACCATGGGTTCAGGATATTTGGTATTATCTTAAATTTCAGAAGTATCATGATCCACTAATAACCGGAACAGTGGTCAAGAAGGTAAAGCATATAAACAACTTATTTTAAAATTCTATCAAGTTCTTGAGAAAAGCATGCTAAATACATGAAGACGATCATTTTTTGCCAAAAACCTGGTCCTGCCTGAGTTTGAAATGCCCCTATGATGTCTTGAATATACTTATAGGATTCTTTAGTGCATTAAAATATTTCACCTTCTACCTAGAACTGTCTTAGCTGAACTCCAGTATAAAGTTACAGTACTACAAACACAAGGGCCTTTCCCACCCACACTCTCAGTATATATTCAGAGAAATGCTGTTTCTTTTTTTTTTTTTTTAAGATTTTATTTATTCATTTGAAAGAGAGAGAAAGAGAGAGAGCATGAGCTGGGGGAGGGGCAGAGAGAGAAGCAGACTCCCTGCTGAGCAGGGAGCCCAATATGGGGCAAATATCCCAGGACCCTGAGATCGTGACCTGAGCTGCAGTCAGACACTTAACCCACTGAGCCACCCAGGTACCCTGAGAAATGTTACTTCTTAATAAAACACATAAAATGTGTACTGCCCAAAACAAGAAAACAGCATACCTGGAACCTGGGGCCCAAAGAGACGGACTAGCCCATGGCCTTGCTCAGAGATTGCCTCCTTCATGAGCCTTGCTAGGATTACCTCCACTGGGTCAATACACCTGCAAGCATCAAGAGTACCCAGCTGAAAACTGGCTTAGCAGATTCCCTCGAATGGCTTTCTGGTATCTTCATGGCTACCTGCCTCATCTCCTCATTTAAATCATCAGCTTCTTGCTGTCGAAACCAGCTGGTTCATATCTCAGACCCATTGAGCAAAGTGATGGAGCCAGCAGGTCCCAGGCCTGGGCCATGAAGACAGAAATTCGGCTCCCAGAAGGCCACACTATGTTAATATTAAATAAGAGTACCTGATATGTACTTGCTGATATTCAGTAAGAGAGAGTACTTGATATCTACTTGAGTTCCCAGAATGCTGTAGACTAGGACTTGTTATATAGTGCAAGACTCTAAACCTAAGAACTATGTTGGATTGTTATCATTTTGAGTCCTGTGCAAATTCACCTTTACACAATCACAATAATCTAAAGAATTTAGGACAGTGAAATATCATAGCATCCTAGAGTACGACACATACCACTGCCCACAGCAGTTAATGTAAGTGAACATACATCTTCCTCCAAGTAAGAGATGGAGCTTCAGTACCATTTCAGACACAAGGCTGCATCCCCCAAATTTACAGTTACAAGAGCCCAAACGTTGAAGCCAATCTCAAATAAGAAGGAACTCACATTTCTCAAGCCTGCAGATTTCTTGAACAGGGAATTCAATGAGTACACATTCCAGTCAGAAACAACCACACCAGCTAAATAGGTCCCTTCTTCCCTAAAGTGCTTTACCTACTTTCAGGAGGTCATACTTGAAAACAAGAAATCAATGTAAGGTTAAGGCTTCTATAGAGGTACGATTAATAGCTGAATATAGCTAAATACAGTCATTAAAACTTGTCCTAAACCCAGATTCTTATTTCCACATAAGTACAAACAATAAGATACATAAAATAAAGCAAATTGTGCTTATTGATTTTAAAACTTTTTGAAAATATGGAGGCAAAACAGCTAATTTTATCAAATAAACTACCAAACTCAAGTTAACTGAAATGATCATGGTGACTTATTAAGAGGGCCCCAAATGTTAAGCTTTCTAGATACTTCATATCATCCAGTCCTCCCAGCAACCCCTTTACAGATGGGAATGAAAGTTAATTATCCCCTTCATTCTTCATTCATTCACTCATTACATTTAAAAATAATGTTTAAGTTCCTTAATTGCAACAGGCCCTTTAGTGCTGTGGGTAAAACAGTAAGCAAAATCTACTTGGATTCCAGATCTCATGGAGCTTAGAATACAGTGAAGGGGAAAGTTATTAATCAATCATCTAATCACATGTATGTTTGTAACAGAGAAGGTCAGGAAAAGAAAAGGGAGATTTGACTTACTCAGAGAGGTCAGAAAAGCTTCCCTGGAAACAAGACAACTGGTATATATGGAAGAGTAGTAGGAATTAATATGGGAAAGGCCAGAAAAGTGAATGGGGGGGGGATAGCATATACAAAGGCCCTGTGGCAGGAGAGATGTACTTTGGAGCAATTAAAAGGTAGTACTTACAGCTATGAGGCAGACAGCAGATGAATGTGGTATACTAGGAGGCTGAGATGGGAATGGGGCTGGACAGTAGGACCTTGAAGTTGGGTTAAGGACTTGGATCTTTATCCTAGGAGTAATGAGAAGCCAGGGTGGAATTTAAGCATTAGGGGATAGTGATCAGTGTTGCCCAAAATGGCCTAGACCAAATCCAATGAACTCCCAAAGCCTCCAGAATCTACAAGGATATTTGAGATTTCAACCTGCAGTATCATTTTCTTTTAGGAATTACAGTTAAAAAAAAAAGATTCATAATTTTGAAGATTTAATTTCTAATGTTCAAATACGTGATTTTAGTATCTCTTAGGGTATAATGCAAGTATGTCTTTACCTGATGGCAAACCAGGTGAGAAGAATATTTCTCAAAATGGCAAGGAGATTTTCACATAGAACATGAAAGTCAAATTGTTCAATAATTGGTGGCTCTCTTGCAACTGTGTTTAAAATGTGTTCTCGAAACAAATAAACAAATCAAAAAATGGGCAGAAGAAATGAACAGACACTTTTCCAATGAAGACATACAAATGGCTAACAGACACATGAAAAAATGTTCAAAATCATTAGCCATCAGGGAAATTCAAATCAAAACCACACTGAGATACCACCTTACGCCAGTTAGAATGGCAAAAATAGACAAGGCAAGAAACAACAATTGTTGGAGAGGATGTGGAGAAAGGGGATCCCTCCTACATTGTTGGTGGGAATGCAAGTTGGTACAGCCACTCTGGAAAACAGTGTGGAGGTCCCTTAAAAAGTTAAAAATTGAGCTACCCTATGACCCAGCCATTGCACTACTGGGTATTTACCCCCAAAGATACAGACGTAGTGAAGAGAAGGGCCATATGCACCCCAATGTTCATAGCAGCATTGTCCACAATAGCTAAATCGTGGAAGGAGCCGAGATGCCCTTCAACAGATGACTGGATTAAGAAGTTGTGGTCCATATATACAATGCAATATTACTCAGCTATCAGAAAGAACGAATTCTCAACATTTGCTGCAACGTGGACGGCACTGGAGGAGATAATGCTAAGTGAAATAAGTCAAGCAGAGAAAGACAAATATCATATGATTTCTCTCATCTATGGAACATAAGAAATACGATGATTGGTAGGGGAAGAAAGGGATAAAGAAGGGGGGGTAGTCAGAAGGGGGAATGAAACATGAGAGACTATGGACTATGAGAAACAAACTGAGGGCCTCAGAGGGGAGGGGGGTGGGGGAATGGGATAGGCTGGTGATGGGTGGTAAGGAGGGCACGTATTGCATGGTGCATGTTATATGCAACTAATGAATCATCAAACTTTATATCGGAAACCGGGGATGTACTGTATGGTGACAAAGATAATATAATAAAAAATCATTTAAAAAAAAATGTGCTCTCGAAAGTTAGCAAAGTGCTAACTTCTTTTTTTTGAAGTTTACGAATTTATTTATTTTTAAATAATCTCCACACCCAACATGAGGCTCAAACTCACAACCCCGAGATCAAGAGTCATATGCCTTGATGACTGAGCCAGCCCAGCGCCTCAGTGCTAACTTCTTTTTTTTCTTTTTTCTTTTTTTTAAGATTTTATTTATTTGTCTCAGAGAGAGAGAGCACAAGCAGGTGAGGGCTGGCAGAGGGAGAAGCAGGCTTCCCGCTGAGCAAGAAGCCAAGGGAACTGGATCCCAGGACTCTGGGATCATGACCTGAGCCAAAGGCATACGCTTAACTGACTGAGCCACCCAGGCATCCCCTAGTGCTAACTTCTTAACTTGAAATTACAGATTAATACTTAATTTTAATTATTAATATAATCATACTTTTGCCAAATGCACTTTTCAAAGTAAAAAATTCATGAGGTTACTTTCACCTATACTTTCTAGCTACCCATCATCAGCCTGTTTATTAATCGCTTTATTAAATAGTTTAAGAATAGGTGTTTCCTACAACCTTCCTTCCTATTATGTAATACTTTCATAAAGACTTATTCTTTAACTATAATATTTACTATCTCGGTGATTAAAAGTCATGGCCTTAACAAACTTGTTTCAGTCACTTCCTGATAATTAGTCAAAACACAATAATAATTTTCAGGCTAATGCAATGACTCTTAAATTTTGTCATTAAAAAAAATTCAAAAACTCTTAATTTGCTGTTACAAAATTAAGACAAAAAAGTATTTACTTATTTTAGTTACATTCATTAATTTCATTCATTCATTGAAAAGCGCTATAGAACGTCTAAGGTTTACAAAAATCAGAGTGTGTGTTTTCTTTTTTTAAGATTGAGAAGGTCAAGAATCTTTCTATTTCGGGGGTGCCTGGGTGGCACAGCGGTTAAGCGTCTGCCTTCAGCTCAGGGCGTGATCCCGGCGTTATGGGATCGAGTCCCACATCAGGCTCCTCCGCTATGAGCCTGCTTCTTCCTCTCCCACTCCCCCTGCTTGTGTTCCCTCTCTCGCTGGCTGTCTCTATCTCTGTCGAATAAATAAATAAAATCTTTAAAAAAAAAAAAAGAATCTTTCTATTTCGGTTTCAGGCCCATAACAAAGAAAGAAGTACATGGAAGTTCCAATATATACTCCCCGGATCCTTGGCACAGTCTATCCTTTTGAAGAATCACACTCAACACAGAGTGTGTATAGAAAAGCAGTTTTATATAACGCCACAATATTTTCAAATGATTCACAATTCCCTGTAACTTTAAAACATTTCCTGTCCAAAGAAACAAATTAAATTTGCATGCACTCTTATTCCATTTACCGAATTAAACATTTTTAGATTTGACTTGTTAACTGAAATTAAGTCAGGGCTTGCTAGCATCCTCCATATTGTGGCATCTGGACCATCAGAATGACTTTAGTGGAATCTGTTTGACTACATCTTCCTTAAAAAACAAGTTGAACTTCCTGTGCTCTTTGGATCAAGTGCCCACATAACGAAAAGTATAAAACCCAAACCTCCTATTTATTCAGAGTTTAAAATCTTCCTACTGGTATTAGGCTTGGACAGTAATATCCAAACACTCATTTTAATTTATGATTTTCACTTATAAGCTTATAACCCAAGCTTTAGCATTGGGTTAAAAACATTCCTGAACAATGTGGATCAAATGTTAAAAACAAACAGAAAAACAAATAGACCTCAGGCTATTCAAGTAAAGGCAAAGCAACAATGCAGTGTTTTCACTGATTAGAATTTCTTTGCACACACCAGTCCTACAAAGGAAAAACCTTAATCTTGAGTTCAAGGGACAAATATATTAGCAATATTGATGAAGGATAATTGGAAGGCAGGCAGGCAGGGACAAGACCCCCCCCCCAACAGGAAACCACCCTGAAAAGGATTTTACACAGTCCTGGAAGGAGCCCTCCACCCTTTCCCACAAGATAGATAGGTGACAAAAATCTGATTGGATGACAGGTGCAGGGAGGGTTAATCAGATTGAAACAGCCTGCCCACAAGCCCATAAAAACCCCTAGATTTAGGGACGCCTGGGTAGCTCAGTTGGTTAAGCCTCTGCCTTTGGCTCAGGTCATGATGCCGGGGTCCTAGGATCGAGCTCCACATTGGGCTCCCTACTCAGCGGGGAGCCTGCTTCTCCCTCTCCCAATTGCCCCCTGTTTGTGCTCCTGTCAAATAAATAAATCTTTAAAAAAAGAAAAAAGAAAAAACCCTAGACTTAGAAACTCCCGTGGCAACCCCTCCATCCTTGGGAGCTTTGTACTATCACTTTGCTATCACTTAATAAACCTAGCTTGGCTGCCCACCTTTCCTGACCACCACTGTCTGGTCTACCTCTTCATTCTTCAAAGCAGTGTGACCAAGAACCACGGACACCGACAGAAAAAATCTGCCACAATATAATGAGAAAAAATCATGTTGGCAGCAAAGAAGTTCTGTTTTGCCTTGTTAGAGAACTTCGGTCCACATCTGACTTTACATAAATTATATTAGTAACGTGCATGGATCTAACAGGAAGATCAATTATCCAGTACAAGCCACCAGGTGGATTCAGGTTGAAAATAAGATCTCTGAAAAAGACAAGACTCACAGGAGCCTCCAGTTCAAAGTCAAATCATCAAGACCACTCCTCTTACCCTGGGATAACTCTGGATCTTTCTCCATCATCAAAGAAGGTTAGATGCAGAGATAAGCTGTTTCCAGTTCTTCAGGCATTTTAGTTAAGAACTCTAGCAGTCTATTTTGAATTCCTTTGCAACTTTTAGTGTAGCTACTCCCAACCCCTCCTAGAGGCAGTATCAATAGAATTTGGAAAATCAAAGCAATTCAAAAATTCAATGACCACAACCATGGCCACCAAATCAAAAGGTCCATTATTGCAAAGCCCTTTAATTTAGGAAGGTCCCCCCTAGAAGAGACCATGCATAAATTAAGTTTTCTATTGCATTTGGGATGTGAGGAGAAATGATGGTTGAAAGACCTCAATTGTTAGTTACTCTTGGAAGCAGTATACACTATTGTGTTCTGGGCCAGTTTTAAGTGTGAATACATAAATAAATTGCCTTGGTTGTAAAATTAACAAAACAACCAAACAATCAATAACTATTAAGTCTTCTTTGTCTCAAAAACACATCATATCACTGCAAGATTTCTCTTTGGTTATCAAAACTGGGTCTGAACCAGTAAGGCCAAGTGGTTTGGTCAATCTCACAAAGAAAGTGGAACTAGAATTGTTTAAAGCTATGCTCTCCCATGACGACGGCATGACTCAGAAGCTTAGATGAGGAAAAGCAAACTTGGAATTCTGACTTAACTCAGCCAACATACCTACTGGTAAAGAAGCATGTCTACACTGTCTCTATTGATGCCTTCTACCAAAAATTAGAGGAGGCAAACTTCACAAAGGCTTATACACGGCCCCATTAAAAAAAAGAAATTGAGGATAATTATGTTTATAAAATGAAGTAAATCCAAATAAATGAGTGCAGAAGATAAAATGAGTGCAGGGATGAGATCCTAAATGTATGACACACAGTCCTGTTCAACAGCTGGGACTCCGAAAGCATGTTACTTGGCGCAACCTGAGAACCTAGGAGTGAGTATGGGTACAGCACGAGTTTCCATGGAGGTGGTATTTTTCAACATTGGGCAAATGGCAATGCCTGCTCACACATCAGGGCTGCCTCCCTAGAACTTAGCACAACACCTTTGAAAATGGGGCTTCACTGTGAAGTTTTACATAACATTTTTTTCATAATTCTGAAGTAGCTTCCAGAATGAATCCCAGTTACAATTTTGGAATGCAATATGACAATTAATTTGGGTACACATTGCAAGAGCTGCACCAAACACTTCATTACGTGTGTATACGCACATGCAGACACACAAACATCATTCCTCTCTGGGATTATAATTCACTAAGTAAATTTTGGAGCATAATATATTGTACACATTACATCTGAAAAAAATAATAATTTCACTAAATAAAATAAATAATAAAGAGGAAGAGTGCAACAGGTTCTTGTTCTTACCTTGTGCTTAAGTTATAGGTTAAGTGTTTTTCCAGGCTGTGGGGGAAGGAAGGGAGAGCTAGGTTACATGGGATTCTTTCTAGCTCATGAAAGATAAATAGAAATTCCTAGGTTCCACCCTACTGACTCGATAAAATATAAGGTGCTCTGACTAGCCAGAAGCTCCTAATTTAAATTCCAGTTTATGCTTTGATCCAAAACAGCATGTCTTTGCAACATTCCTGCAGCGCTGGGAGAGTAGCATGGGCACAAGTGTCTCCTAAGGAACAGTCATTGGGCGCAGGGGTTTGAGAACACGAAGAGAAGGCGTGTTTTCCACCTGCTCCGCTAGAGACCTGTTGCCCCCAAAGGGGCAGCGAGCTCCCCACCAGCCTTGCGCAACTTGCTTTTGGCCCCCAACTCCTTCCTATTGGTAAAAGCTAGAGTTCTTTCAAACCTGGGTACCTCATCTCGTATTCCACACGGAAGGTATCCCAGGAGATGGTACGAAAAGCTATCTGTTTCTTATTCATTTTGAAGCAGCCGACCTAATACACGATTTAGACCGCAACCTCCCTCCCCTGCCCCCGTCCAGTACTAGGTAAGAAGATTGCACTGGCCCCAGCCCCAGCCGCAGCACCGGCCCCAGCCCCAGCCGCAGCACCGGCCCCAGCCCCAGCCCGGCGCCGAACGGGCGCCCCCTGGTGGCCAGATGACCCATAAGCGCAGCAGCGCCTACGTTCACCCCGAGGCTCAAAAGACTTGGGCTTTGGGCGAGCTGCCCGGGCCGTGGAGGCCCGGTCGTCCCATGCCCTCAGCCCTGGGGACACGGCGGAGCGGGCCGACGCAGCCTCGTCCACCCGCACCGAGGGGTGGGGGGTGGGGGACGTAGGCCAGCACCCGGAAATAACGCATGCCACTTCCCCTGCCATCTCTTGTTCCAAACCCAGGGCGAGTGGGGAGAGCCCTAGAGAAACATGGAGAAGGCAGGACGAGAGCGCAGCGCGGCGGGGAGCGCGCCCGGGACATTCTAGAGCTAGAGCTCGAGGGAAGGCAGCGACTGCCAGGGCAGCTGCAAACGGATGTGAGCTGGAGCTGGACCCGGGGAATCAAGCACTATTTCGAGAACTCTAACCCCGCACGAGGGCAGGTGCTATTCGGGAGATTTGACCGTACTTCCCTGTAAAGTAAAAACATTCTGTAAATTATTAGAATCCAATATCAGGAGGGGGGGGGGTAATTTCCCACCGTTGCTCCCACGTGCAAGCACGTTTCTTAGTAAATGAACGGCAGTCAGAGCAGTGCATATCTATGCATTTTCTATCTTTATATTTCTACTTTTTTAAGTGGGAAAATGCAGACCGCTTTCAAAGCGTACAATAGGAGCTTTTCGGAAATGTTCTAGGTGACAAGGGGGAGTCAGAAATGAAGGATGACTTCTGGTTAAGTGAAGGAAATCTGCAGTGAAACAGTGAGCCCCCTACCATTTCAGAAGCCGTCATGTCGACCTTGAGTTATCGTGTATGTGTTATTAACTAATTTTAAAAAGGCATAGACTGTAGAATTTCCTTCAGCTATTGAGTCAAACAAAATAGATTCTCAAAAAACCTCCATCTATAGCTAACTCTCCTTTAAAAAAAAATCTAATATTAAACTAAAAACTACAGAGCGACACAATCAAACGCAAATCTCGGTCAGAGCATAAAGTACTTGAAACCCGAATCTGCATTCCGTTCCTCTCGTACACGGCTCTGAGGTGGGGGAGGCGGTTTGTGCTGGTGCCTGGTGTATAATCGGGTTAATCCAGTAGACAAAGAATAAACCAATAGCCCTCCCACCTCACTTCCCGCTCCCCTTCCCCTCCCCCCTCTCCTCTCCCCGTCGCCCCCTCGAGGGGGAACAGAAAAGGGGAGAGGTGGGCTTGAAATGGATTCCGAATAAACTCTTAAAACCTACAACTTGTTTTAATGCTAACACTGCGTGGCCCGGATTAGTTTTCAATGTTCATTCCCTTTTCCCAATGGCAAGGAGAAAGTTCCATAAGTCAGTCCGAGCCTAAGGCTCGTCCTCATGGCCTCTGGGGAAACCTTAAGGTCAGTGTTTCCTTGAAACTAGATAAACTGACCCCGCCGTGCCCAGCCCGGCCCCGCGGGCGCCCCGCGTGACGGCGCCCGGGCGGCAGGACCGGCCCCGGGACGCGCGGGGCGGCGCGGTTGCCCTTTTGAATGCCTCCTGCGGCTCGGAGCGCTGGCGGGCGCTGAAGTGTGAGTGAATGTAGCCCCGCGGAGCCAATGAGCTGGGACCGGATGCGATATATCCTCTGGGACAACAACTGCTCTGTTCCGCCTCGGATCCACATGACGCCATTTACTGCTGCCGCGGCCGCCGCAGAGCTCCCTGCCTCCGGAAAGGCGAGGGCGCAGGCCAACGGCGAGCCCCCCCGGCCGGGCCCCAGACCCTCCTCCTCCTCCTCCTCCACCTCCTCCTCCGCACCCACCACCCCCGCCTCGGCCTCGCCGCCGCGCCTCCACAACGCCCAGTCTGCACCGCTGAGAGCCGCGCGGCGCAGCGCGAGCGGAGGAGAGGGGCCGGCGGAGCGCGCAGCGCCCAGGCCCCCGCGCCCGCCCGGCCCGGCCCGTGCCCCCGCGCCGCCTCCGCTGCGACGCGGCCGGGGCCGCACGACTTGGCCATCTGGCTTTAGATTTTCTCTAAGGCGGTTTTCTTTTTCTCCTTCGCTCGTCTACCAGGAAAAGAGACTAACCGTTGGCGCTTCGGCCTCCAGTTCATTGAGAAAAAGGAAATACTCCGCGTGCGTTTCTAGAAGGGGGGTCGCCCCCAGCCCCGAACCCCGGAGTGTTCATCGGCTGGGGACTTGGCTCCGGATTTTCCTCTCCTTTTTTCCTCCCGCCGATTGCTCGGAACTTGGACTGAAGCAGAGTTTGGAAAGAAGGGGCGAAAAGTTTGCATCGGGACTGGATTTTATTTGCACATCGCAGGAAGACGAGAATCCAACGGAGAGGGGTTGGTGCAAAGCCGCGATCACGGTGAGGCACGTTTGGCTCTTCCCCTCCTGGCGTCTTGGCCGGCGCGTTGTGGGCAACATGGAGTAGGTGCAGCAGGACCAGGAGTGGGGTCTGTCTCTCCTCAGGCCTCCCTTTCTCTAACCCCGCAGGTTCCCCGTGGGGATCCAGGGAGCTGCCTGTGGAGCTGCTTGCCCCGGGCTCGGCCTGCCTCGGCGGGGGCTGCAGTGCGCGCCTGGTACGGTGTCCCCAGCCCCGGGACCCCACGCGCCCCCGCTCTGGGGGGTTGGGGTGGCGGACTGCTCGTCGCGGGTCGGCTGCTGGCCCTGCATTGGCGGCGAATTCGGCGCTGAGAGCGGGAGAGGGAGGGGGAACACTTTGTATTTTCCAGGTCCCCGTTGTAGGCGCCCGCATTTCTAACCTGTTCTTCTCCGGGAAGGCAAGTCCTGGGTGAGACTGTCCCGAGGCAGGGGCGCCAGCGGGACCGAGGGCGCGCGGGTCGCTCGCCTCATGGGGGCAGCGAGACCCCGCGGGTGAAAAATGGGCAGGGTGCCGGGTACAGAGGCGAGCCGGTGCGGGTGAAAGCGTCGCCCTACCGGGCGCCGCGTCTGCGGTTCGGAAGTGCAGCTCTCTCTTTTTTCCGTTCTCTGTGGTCGGCCTGGGTCACGCTTTTTTTATTTTTGGAAGCTTGGGCTGACCTAGCACAGGAAGAAAGTCATCAAGCGGTCGCGATCGTTTTCCATTACCTGAAAATAGGTGGCAAGAGGGTGGTTTTTTTTTTAATTTCCTTTGATTCGCTGATCTACTTTTTTGTTGCTGCTCCTGCCTTGAATTCGGAAATTGTGTGTTTTTACAAAGCGGTTTCTGTGTTTGCCCCACCCTTGTGCTGAAGTCCTTTCCCCTTAATCCTTAGTCTGATCACACACTGTTCTTAATGGGGGTTTCTAAGCACTTTCGGGGTGGGGAATGGGGAAGCATGGGGGGTGGGCGGCGGGAACTGCGAAGGAGGCTAGGAATGGACAGCAATTATTTTTGTTTGAAAAAAAAAATTCCCCCCCAACCCCCAAAGATGCTACTTTCCACTGCAAGCAAATCTTCGCGGAAAGTTTCCAGCCCAGGGATCTGCGTCCTGCACGCCTGGCTTGTGCAGTGGGGCCCTGGGAATTGCCCTTCCTTTAAAAAGCAATTTTCCTTTCGCTTTTTCTCTCCACCCAAAAGGAGATGGGGTGTGCAGGTTGCAGGCAATGACCCTTCGGTCAGTGCATGGTGGAGTCGCCCAGTGTGCGTGGGTTAGACCTCTGTCCGGGCGGTGTGTCTAAGGCATGGCTTTCGGCGTCAGAGCTTGAATCCTGTGCCCGACATCCGAGGGCCTTTGCCAGAACGCCCTGCGGTGGGCTGCGTGACCTCTGCCTGGGGGTGGAGTGGGCTCCCTCTTGTAGCTGGAAGGCAGTTCTCTGGGGTGGAGTATATTTTAGCCGGGAGGTAGGGAGGGGGAAGTGTGCTCTAGCGTTTCAGGCACGTCCCCTTCGGAGGCGCCCGCACCACCCCCCCTTCTAGTCAGTCTTGGGATTGTGTGCAGCGGGAGGGCAGCTTGGCCCCTGGGCTGTGTCAGTCTCCCCGGAGAAAAGTCCCCTGGGGCTCCGACTGTGTCCCACCTGCTGGGGACGGTGTTGGGACGCAGATAGAGCCGATAAACGGAGTGAAAGCAAAGACAACGTTGTCTTGTCTGCCTTTCTGTTGGAAGTTGGAAGTGAGATCCGGTTTCCAGTTCTGCCTTGTTCCGAATTGGGAGGTGTGTGTCACCTGCCTGTGTTTTTCTTATAAAAATCGAAGACTGGATAAAAGCCCACTCTTGCCCGTTTTTGTTCACTGTAGACTTGGCAAAGGGGATGATAGTTTTGAAATTTATAGAGGGATTGCAATTTAAGCGATTACATGTCAGAATGATAGATTTGAGACGTGACACGAATTTTTGAAACACTTCCTGTTATCCCCAGTCAGTTTAGGTTCTGAACTATTTAGTTTTTGGAAACGGGCAAAGCAATTAAGATTTTTGACATAATTTATTTTTAAAACAGGGAAAACAGTCTTTTAGCTACAGAATTAAAGATGCCTTCTCAGGCTATCAAGCTGTAAAATATTTGATCCACAAGTTGTTGAGAAGTTGAAAATAAGTTCCTGTCTTCTTGTTGCTGGTTGTTCTTGTGTTCCTGGCACCTAACAGGATTTGAATGGCTTTGTTTTTAATTTATAACTTTTGCTACTTTATAGTTAATAATGCATGACTGTTGTAAAATTTATAACTTCCTGGGGGGGGCGAATATTTGCTTTTTGGCAAGTCGCATTCATTCTATGGTCTTCTAAAAAGTTGCATGGTTGTGGCTAAATTAGAGTTACAGGTATTTGATGTAAAAGCAGACAAAGTAAGAACCAAGAATTTCTAGGCTGCATTTATTGATGTTTAAGGCAAAAATGACCACGACAAAGTTAAACCTATCTCAGATTTTGAAAATGTATTCAACTTTCGCATCTGTTGGCAGCAAAGATGTGTTCTAACGTTATTTTCTTGAAATCTTTACCTTGAACCTGAACCTTGCAGTTTTAGGTTTATTTGAATAGGATGTCATTACTTATGTGATTGAGACAAAGATTAGCTTTGTGTCACTACACATCGCAAGATTAAAGAATTGTCAGTACCCGGTCATAATTTTTACTTTTTGGTATGGCATCGGATCATATGGTTATTCTAATACCCTTCCATCGCCACTCCATTTCAAATCCTGTTTCTCTGGGGGAGTGGAAAGTGAAGAGTTAATTCAGGTGGGCGGAGAGTGGGAAGTATCCTGGAGTGTAAACCCAGCTCTTTCCTCTTGGTTTCTGCAGGAATTCAGATGTGTTCTAAGCCCGCTGGAGTGACCACACTTCCCAGACCTGATGGAGGCCAGAGCTCAGAGTGGCAGCGGGTCGCAGTCCTTGCTGCAGGCACCCCGTGACGTTGGCAGGCAGCGTGGGGAGCCCGACCCCAGAGATGCCCTCACCCAGCAGGTACACGTGTTGTCTCTGGATCAGATCAGAGCCATCCGAAACACCAATGAGTACACAGAGGGGCCTACTGTGGTCCCGAGACCTGGGCTCAAGCCTGCTCCTCGCCCCTCCACTCAGCACAAACATGAGAGGCTCCACGGTCTGCCCGAGCACCGCCAGCCTCCCCGGCTCCAGCACCCACAGGTCCATTCTTCTGCACGAGCCCCTCTGTCCAGGTCCATCAGCACAGTCAGCTCGGGGTCTCGGAGCAGTACAAGGACAAGTACCAGCAGCAGTTCCTCTGAACAGAGACTGTTAGGACCATCTTTCTCCTCGGGGCCTGTTGCTGATGGGATAATCCGTGTGCAGCCCAAATCGGAGCTCAAGCCAGGTGAGCTTAAGCCCCTGAGCAAGGAAGATTTGGGCCTGCATGCCTACAGGTGTGAGGACTGTGGCAAGTGCAAGTGTAAGGAGTGCACCTACCCCAGGCCTCTGCCATCAGACTGGATCTGCGACAAGCAGTGCCTTTGCTCAGCCCAAAACGTGATTGACTATGGGACTTGTGTGTGCTGTGTGAAAGGTCTCTTCTATCACTGTTCTAATGATGACGAGGACAACTGTGCTGACAACCCATGTTCTTGCAGCCAGTCTCACTGTTGTACACGTTGGTCTGCCATGGGCGTCATGTCCCTTTTTTTGCCTTGTTTATGGTGTTACCTTCCAGCCAAGGGTTGCCTTAAATTGTGCCAGGGGTGTTATGACCGGGTTAACAGGCCTGGATGCCGCTGTAAAAACTCAAACACAGTTTGCTGCAAAGTTCCCACTGTCCCACCCAGGAACTTTGAAAAACCAACATAGCACCATTTATCAGGAATATGACAGTAATAAGGATTGTTCCCTTTTTTTTTTTTTTAACACATATGCAACCAACTAAACAGTTATAATCTTGGCACTGTTCATAGAGGGTTGGGATATCCTTTGCTGTTTGTAGTGAAATGCTTTTTGTCCATGTGCCATTTTAACTGATATGCTTGTTAGAACTCAGCTAATGGAGCTCAGAGTATGGGGTACAGAATCTGGGGACCCACGTGTTGCATAAGCTAAAGCAACAGACACTCCTAGGCAAAGTTTTTGTTTGTGAATAGTACTTGCAAAATTTGTAAATTAGCAAATGACTTTTTTTCCATTGTTTTCTCCAGAGATAATGTGCTATATTTTTGTATATACAATAATATTTGCAACTGTGAAAAACAAGTGGTGCCGTACTATATGGCACAGTCACAAAATATTATACTAATATGTTGTACATTCGGAAGAATGTGAATCAATCAGTATGTTTTTAGATTGTATTTTGCCTTACAGAAAGCCTTTATTGTAAGACTCTGATTTCCCTTTGGACTTCATGTATATTGTACAGTTACAGTAAAATTCAACCTTTATTTTCTAATTTTTTCAACATATTGTTTAGTGTAAAGAATATTTATTTGAAGTTTTATTATTTTATAAAGAAGAATATTTATTTTAAGAGGCATCTTACAAATTTTGCCCCTTTTATGAGGATGTGCTAGTTGCTGCAAATGAGGGGTTACAGATGCATATGTTCAATATAAAATAGAAAATATATTAACGTTTGAAATTAAACTGAACTGTTTTGTCTTATTTTACCTTTTCTTTTTGTTTGTTTTGTGTTTTTTTGAAGTGAAAAAAACCCACATTTTATGTTAAGACTAGCATTTCAATGAAATAGTTTGACTTATCTACAATGATCACTTATCTACAGTGATTTTTTTTTTTTCCCTAGATCATTCTAGCAATCGGGAGGGAAATAACTGAGCATTTGACTCGGCTGTATTAATCCTGAGATCATTGTTCCTCTTCTTCCCTTTTACAGATCTGTTGGCTTTCTTCTGTATGTTTAAAAAAAAAAAAATCTTCAACTAATTCTTTCTGGAGATTTCCCTAAAAGATTAACAATTGGATTTTTTTCTTTACATATGGAATTAAGTATGAAGAATAGCCATGAGGCTAATTCAAGACCAGAAAAACGAGTTTAGTTCAACATTTATTGAATGTCCTCTGTGTCAGGTATATCAATGCTTGTAGCTGAGGCAAAAATGTTTTGACTTCAGCTGATTATGGCTGTTTTTTCCAGCCTATATGGTTTAGACTTATCACCATGATGCCAAAAGTTTCTTGTGTTAGAAAAGACATGAAAATTATAACTTGTTTTAATTCAGGTGTTGGATATCATAAAATCTCATCCTATATTGGCCTAATAATTGAAGCCCAAGGAAGCCAATTGAGAGGCCCTGTCTTATTTAATCAGATTATCCAGAAAATTGTTCAATTCCACTTTGGGAAAAAGACGCAATACAGCAAAAAGCCAGTGTGTTTGCATTTGTCTTTTGGGAGCAAATACACAGTAAGCTGCTGCAGCCCATCTTGACAAATACTAGGTCTTCTTACTTGTAATAAGTCACTGCATTAATTAGTCACTTTGTGGATGATGATTTTTTTCTTTGGAAGCACAACCTCTTGCTGCCAAGAATCACCGGAAGTCTAGAAAATGATTTACCTATCATTGTTTAAATCTTGTTCCCTGTTCTGAGGCTCCTTCTCTTAAGAGGTCTTATCCTAGTACAGGTTGTCTTCTGTTTTGTTTTTTTAAAATTAGCTTTCAAGGTAATATACTGCCTCTTAAACCAAGACATTGCTCTAAGGAACTTCAAAGTCCTCTAAACTTTCTCCAAAAAACAAGGTTAAATTAATTTAGAAATTATTTATTCTACTTTCAACTTCGGGATACTGAGCATTGCAATTCTAATACTCTTAGATTTATTCCTGATGCTCTATGAGAAGTTAATGTCGGAAAGCAACATTCATTGTACAGTTGTCAGGATTTGTAAAGCACAAAAATTTTGACTAATTAGCTTTATTCCTCAACAACTGCCCTAGGCACGGATTGGATGTATTCAGTATAGAAATTGCAAGTCATTTTTTTCAGCATACGAGCAGCTTTCCAAGTGTTTCTGTAGACGCTGCATCAAATGCAGTGGGGTGTTTATTGAAGAAGTACGTTAAGAACCCTCCCCCGTGGTTATTCCGATTTGTATGGTGTGGCCTAGGAATTTGTATTTTTAAAAAAATCACTCCACTAGGCATGTATAGTTTGAGAACTACTGACCTACGAATTGATTCCTAATTTAGCGCTTTTTTTAAATAGAATGGATGTAAAGCATAATTGACTAGTTTGTGGAACATATTAATAACCAACTAAAGTTAGGTTTGTGTAAGTGTATAAGTCCTGATGAAAATTATTTAAAGATAAATAGGAAAATTGGATTCCTCAAAAAGCTTCCAATGACACTTAAATGTTTAGTGTATATACCAGTATAAAATTCATTTTCAGAATATGGAAAATTAAGTGTTCATATCTAAACAGACTGAAAACAGCTGGTACTCTTGAGTATGTGAAAGAGTTTTTTAAATGTTCCAGGTCATCTCACTGAGATGGAGGAATCACCAGTTCAGGTTTTTAATCTCTATAAAGTTCATGAAGATTCATATATAAATACAATGAGTTTATAATCCAGTGGCCATTATTTTGATATCATGATAGGTTAAAAGTAGAATGATACAGCAAACGTGTCAATTGATTGCTAAGCATCTAGGGAGATCTGAGCTATATTTTCTGGTTTCTTGCCCCCCCGCTTTTTTTAAGAAACCTGTACATTCTCTATATTGAGATTCATTTAAGAATGATAACATGATTGTTGTTAGTTAAAACATTCATTTATGTGTATGGAAGAGGAGATTTTTTTTTAAGGCCCTGTCAAATTTCTATCCTGTTGGAACATGCTGTGGGAATTGTCCGTGAAAGAAAGCCAAAACCAAGTGCAGGAACTCCCAGCCAAACTTTTGGCATAACTTCTTTCTCCAATACACTTTGTCTCAAAGATCACTTGTCTCCAGGATGTGTAAGTTAAGATATTGATGATGCCAGATAAATGAATTTGATCTTTGCACAGTGTTGTGAGGTGACTGATGGGCAGTTGATGGGTTTGATGTAATTTATTAACTCGAGCAGATAGGTCAAACTTTTCAAAGGTTAAATGGGTTTAGAGTTTCACTTGCACTTATATCCACAATGGGCCATTTGCCTCCCTCTCTTAAGTGTGCACAAGGACCAGATACAGGTGCAAAAGTCTCAACTTTGAAAACTGGTTAAACTGTAGATCAAAACCAGTTTGTCATCTTGTGCAGTAGTCTTCACGCTATTTTAGTAAAGAAAAATAAAAATAGGGCATTAACTTGTTATATCAATATTGTTTCAATATTGGTTTGCAATACTCATTAAGGCGAAAGTTACGTTAATTTCTATTTTAAACAAGACAAGTTGCCTTATTTCTCTGTGACATACCAAGGCTGGGCTCCATCAGTTGAAGACCAGAGCAGAATTTTAAAACAAGGCCTAACTGATGAGAGCGATGTTATACATCTGGAATATTTAATCACTGGTTTGGTCATTCATGGGAGGATAAAGCTGTCAGACTATATTCATCCTATACTTGGATTTTATTTGGGTGTCACAGCACCACCCTGCTTACGTCATGAGACAACCATGTGAATAATGAGAGAGAGAATGTGAATACCACTAATGATAGTGCACCTCTGGTCAAAATTAAACTTGAAATATTCACTTGAGAGTCAAAAAAAGAAAAAAGGGAAGACAAATACAGCAAATAAAAGATTAGCACTGAAATTTATCCATGGCTAGCAAATGTTTCACATTTTTACCTAAAACTGCATTTTGATTGACCTGAAGAATTTTTAAGAGCCAGGCTTATTTGGCAACTAACTTTTTTTTTTTTCTTTTTTTTAAATAAACCGTTAAGGGAAATTAGAATGAAGCCTGTCACCTAGGCCTCTGGTTTGGCTAGAGGAGGCATGTAAGACTTCAGCATACCTTAAAGGAGTTTATTTCTCAAAACAATTCTAATGCACAAAGAAGAATAAATAATTTGGCTCAATCCAAGGACCCACTTGGAATGGAATTTGAGCACCAAAATAATTTGGCATTTCTGTTCATTTGAATGTGTACTCTTCACAAATCACAGGGCTAGTCGATGCAATACAAAAGGGAAGCATTAGTGGCTTTAATGTGAGACAGGACTTTCTCGTAGCAAAGGCGCAAGGAGCTATTAAGAGTACAGAAATTGGAAAAACACTGATGGTTCTCAACAGGGGGCTTGGTTGCCACATCTTTGCAATGGTTAGAGCTACTGAAATGCCAGAGTTTGCTAAGACAGATGCAACAGAATCAGTGTTACTTAACAAACAAAACTATGTTCACCATGTTCATACCCTAATTCCTAAATGAAACGTGGCAATATTTGATTAATATTTAAACAGCTATATCTTGCTATGTTTATTCTTAATTTTAAGAGTCATGATTCACTAAAACCCTTCCCTAAAAAAAAACAGGGATAAAAAAATACATTTTTAAGATACACAACTAAGAACTAGGTTGATACGATTCATCAATTCTTGTTCTTCCAGTGTTTTCCCGAAATTTACCTCTTGTCATTAACCCATATTTTTAGCTTGCTTTGGTACCCAGAGAAGGATACACTCGTGAAAAACAAATTTTGGGTAATCAAGCAGAGGAAAAGAAAAAAAAAAGTGTCTAGCATAGTGTGAAGGGAAGTGGGTGAGCTTTGGAACAATTCTGCCTTTGCCAAAAAACAATCCCTGAGACCTGGCTGCTTAGGTTCCCATGACTCTCAAAGCCTAGATGACTGTCTCTAGCACTCAAGTTAATCCACCATATATATTTTGAAATGGGTTTGTGCTCCAAATCGCATCTGGTTTATTGACTTGCATTAATAGGGTTTACAGTCAAGCAGGGCTCTGGTAAATACCACATTTGCATCAACTCTCATTACTCCCAAGTTCTTCATAGGCTCCGTGCACTCTTTGTAGCCCAAACCTGTTTTCTTGCTTAAAAGTAGGCACAAAGTAGCCCTAATATCTAGCTGCTCATACCAGAAAACTGTTCCTGAGACTCATGTTGGAAAGTCATCTTTATAAGTTCAGAACAGCATTTTAGGATGCAGATCTGTTGGTCACTGTGAACATTATAAAGCCTGGTGACCAAGAGGCCTGGCACGGGTCAAGCAGTAACACATACAGAGCCTTGGGATACACACAGTATGTTGGCAAGCTAATGACTAGGATGTCCCAAGGAATGTCTGTCTCTGACCTGTCCCTCTGCTGGTGAGGAACCGTCCAGGGGCAGGAGTGACCACATGGCCAACATCTGCATTCAGGTCTAGATGTCACCTGGATTCTGACCTACACAGTTAGGATATGGCCTCGCTGACTTAGATCCAAACATTCATCAACACTATACCTTTACACTTTAACTTCGGGAATGGATTCTTTTACAGGCGATTGGTCTGATTGTGGTCATCTGTGAAAAGGCACAAGAAAAGAACCCAGTAGTGTGTCTTCTGGGCCTCTGCCCTGCCACATGAGCAATTAAAACTATGGGCCCAGCACGCAATGACTTGGTCCTGAGTTAATGTTTATTGTGCATCTTCAATATAAAGGACATTACAGTTAAGTGGGGGAGAAAAGCATTCACTGGTTCTGTGTCAGTGAACTAGTGAATTAAGAATGATGCTCATAGGCCCTTCAGAAGCTAATAATGGAGGACTTAGATTCTAAGTCATAGCAAATCACTGGTAGCATTGCCGATGTGCTGTCCTGGGCAATTCGATCCCTCAAGGGATATTTGGCCAGGTCTAGAGATATTTTTGGTTTTCAATACTGGCGGGTGGGAGGGAGGCACTACCGGCATGCTGCAGGTAGAGTCCAGGGATGCTGCTAAACAATTAACAATGTCCAAAAAAGAATTATTTAGCCCCAAATGCCAATAATGCTGATTTTCAGAAATCCTGCAATAGCGGAAGCTGGGGGAGTGGTGGAAGAATGTAATATATCCTCTGACACATGGCAAGGAAAGCTGTCAGCTGTGTGAGGGAGGGTGAGGTCAAAGGACATGGGGAAATTGCTGGCACCAAAACTTTGGAATTTCCATTCTAAGTGCTAAGCCTCTGAAATTCTTCTAATGGAAAAATGTCCTACATTTGTAAATATCTATGTATGTGCAATATACCTACTTTTCTGTAATACTTGAAGTTCCTGGACTTTGGAGATAAGCCCCTCTGCAAATGCCCTCCTCTGTTACTTATTAGCTGTGCAGCCACAGGCAAGTTACTTAACTTCCCCAAGCCTAATGTCTTCTCTGAGAGATAGTAACTCTTGACACAAAGGTTGTTGTGAAGGTTGAAGAGATACGTGTAAAATATTAACCCTTGGAGATTGGTACAAAGTAAGTACTAAAGAAGTATTTACTATTATTTTGTATTTCCGTTGATTTTTTTTTTTTTAACCTCAGGCACAATGTTAAATCCTGGAGATATAAGACAATATCTCCTGCCCTGGCAGAACTTGTCTGTAGGACAACGAAACAAATATTTACTCTAGAGTATAATACATGTGATAACAGACTGAAAATACATATGTAGGGGAAGTGATTAACTCTCTCTTGGGTGTGGTATGTGCGATCAGGAAAGTTTCTCAGAGGCAGTAATGTCTGCAAAGGAACTTGAATGGTTCTCTAAAACTGAGGCAGTAGGTAAGGAGTCCACAGACAGCCAGGTGTGAAAAAGGAAGGGACTCTTTCTTAAATGTAAAAGAAGAAAAAAGAATGGACATGAAGCCAAATGGATTGATAAATTTCAGATAAATGGTTCTTTATAAGAGATTTTATTCCTGAAAATTAGCTTCTAATAAATATGTATGTATATACGTGTATGTGTATATATACATGTACTCAGGATGCACATCTTTAGAATTTATTGATGTTGTAATTGTTTCTGACATTTCTTAATGGACATAAATTTGTTTCAAGTAGCAAACTTAGTTAACTCTCCCATAAAATTCACAAGATCACTTTGTCACCAAAAAAAAAAACCACACTAAATGAAAACCCTACTTTAGGATGATTCTGTAAATGAAATCATTAGTTAAACTACTCTGGTTTTAATTAATATGTGGTATGAATACTATCTTTTATCTGAAGCTATTTGAAAGCTCTTGGAGAAAAGGTAGATTATCAATCATTTTAAATAATACACTAGTTTAAAAAAGATGTTGGGTGGTTAAGATTAAAGATCTTTTCAGAAGCCCCTTCTTTCTAGACGTATCTTTGATTGTTCCTAGGTACTACCATGTTATTTTCTTCCCACCTACCTAGGTAGTTGACAAATTGAAGCATACATTTAAAATAAACTTGTACTGAAAAAAGACACGAGTAAGTCCCTTTGTAAAGGAATGAAAGTTTTCATATAACAAATTAATAATTAAGCTAGAAGTCTGAAATGAAAGTTTATGAAACTATTATTGTTAGATATTAGCCACCTCTAAGATATTAAAAATGTAAATTTCATATGGCTTAATAGGAAGGACATTGGCCATGTATCTTAGTGAGTTGCTTAACCTCTCTGTGGCTCAGTTTCTTCCCTGCAAATAGTAGGTAATATATACTTCATAAGTGGCCTGACAGTGAAATGAGGTACTACCCTTTAAATAAAGTACCTTGTTAATGGGAACTGTTAAATAGTTATTGTTAATAATGTAGTTATATGTTCAATATACTGTAACTTCTCCATAGAGAATGTATGCATGCATATATGTGTGTGTATCTGCATCCATGTGTTTCTGTGCACATATAGACTTTTGCAGGATTACTATTGAAACAAATACCTATGTCAACAGATTTATATACTTTTGTTTTATCCAATGTTAATTTACTTTGAGAACGCTATCAGAAAGAGGAACTTCTAGGAATTTATTCATAGTCCCAAGTACTATATCTTTACATCGACAACATCATGATTGGATTTATGGCAATGCTACCAATTTAGGTGTTGTTTTGGGGGGAGGGGGGTAAAGGAGGTGAGGCTAGTGGTAGTTGTCCATTTGGGGAGAGCCCAGAACTGGCATATAGGAGATACTCAATGAAGATTGTTGATGAGTGAATGACTGAATGAACTCAAAGGAAAATAAAGGTATACTGAAGCTGTCTAAGAAAGAGAAGGTATGAATAATAATACGTGGTAAAATGTAAATATCAATTGAATGGTCTAGATATAGTATAGCTTTTCAATTCTACAATGAACATTTGTATGCTTATTCATGCATCTCTGAAACCAGGGTGCATCTTACAATGAATGATGTTTTACTGTTGTCGTTAGCTAGATAGCAGTCATGACATACTTATCATTCAGTTTGCAGGGCTTAACTTTGATCATTGCTACTCCTATTAGTCTACTCCAACTGAGTTAATATGCAATGTTGATTCCACACATGTTGAATTGTTGTTTAAAATATCTTCATGAAACAGCATAGCAACAAAAAGTTATGTACCCAGAAAGCAAGGATATTAAGTATCGTGTTATTGGGCTTAAATTTAATAGTAAGGAAAAATATTTGTTACTGGAGAAATTATTGTGGATCAAACTTTTCTTGCAAAAAACAAGTGCTTTATAGGACCTTAGAAATGGAGAAGCCCAAAGTACATGAATAGATGAGAGAAATTTCAAAGCGATGCTAATATGATCAATTTATGTATCTCAACAGTCTAACAGTAAGATTTTGTCATGAATTTTTCAGCAGTACATTCACTTTTTTCTTGGTTCAAAAATATTGGTGTTTGTTACAATTCATGGTGTCTTAAATTTTCAATCTGGTAGCAATTTGAGATATTTACAGAAATGAGCAGTGTTCAACCACGGTACTGAGGACAGATGAAATTTTGCCTGGCTCTTGAAACAAATATGTACTGAAGAGGTGTTCTGGAAAACCAAAAATCAGGATTGAGCAAATCCTGTTCAGGGGAGAGAGAATGGATGGGTCTGGCTGAAATGCACATTCATGTACGGGAGAAGTGATAATGAAGACTGGAAACAGATTTGGCCTCAACTCTGAGGAATCTGAGTGTCAAACTAAAGAACCTGGATTTTATCCTAACATGTCTTCCAAAATCTATTTTTGGCCATTCCATAACATTTTCCAATTGACAGTAAAAATGATCCTTCAAAAGTGTGTTGTAAACATTTTGATCCCTCTTTAAACAGATGTGATGACTTCCTTTTGCTCTTTGAACAAAGTTCCAGTTCTTTCAAGACCCTGAAAGATCTGGTTCTTCCCACTCTGATACCTATCCCTCTGCCGCTTTATACCCTAGCCACAGGGTTCACCTTCTCTCTTTTTTCTGACATCAGTTTCTTTCCTTCCCTCCACACACCTTTCACAAATAGTATTTCCTTTACATGGAATCTTTTCTGTCCTTAACCCTCATCCTACATCCATTCACCTGGGAAACGCTTCCTCTTCCTCTAAGATATACTGAAAATGATACCTCCCAGGGAAGCTCCTTCTAACTCCTAATCTAGATAACATTCCCTCATAATTAGCTGTCATATTATTCAGTCTTTTTCTTTCATAGAACATAATGCAAATGTAGCTATATAATTATCTGTGCGATTATTTGTTGACTATTTCTCTCCATTAGACCTTTTTTATTTGGTTTACAGCTAGGTTTCCTGGGCTGAGCCCAGCACCTGGCATGCAGGAAGTGCTCAATAAGTATTTGTTGAGAAATGAATGAATGAATTCAATAGAGAGTAAAGATATACTGATGGTTTCTAAGAAAGGAAAGATATAAAGAAGTAGTCATTTTGGAAAATTCTACTGATTATTTTAGGTGGAATAAATTACATGAGTAAGAATTTAGTTGAAGGAAAACTTGGGACTTCCTCCTTTCATGGCTATTTGTGGGGGCAGCTGTGCTAAGTTACTGCTCTTCCTTACTTACACAACCATCCTTCTACTGAACTCATTGTCAAGTTTTTAAAGACAGAAATGAAGGGAGCAGTGGGTAGAGCATGTGACTTTTGACCTCAGGGTCGTGAGTTCAAGTCCCATGTTGGGCATGGAGCCTACTTAAAAAAAAAAGAGAGAGAGAGAGAGATGAAGATTTCTTTCTGTCTGTCTTATCACATACCTGGCACAAAATAGGTGTCTCTAAATATCATTCAAATGAATTTTTTTAGGTTTATTTTTTTTAGTAATCTCTACATCCAGGTGGGGCTCAAACCCTAGATCTGAGATCAAGAGTCATCTGCTCTTATGACTGAGTGGGCCAGGCGCCCCCTGAAGGGGATTTTATTAACACAGCCCAACCATTACAGAGATGAGTCATTGCGATTTTAGATGTATACATTTCTTACTCTAGATGCTCAGGACTCTTCAAAACAATTTTTTTTCCCTTAGCTGCGCAGCTTCTGCATCTATTTCATGAGCCCAAACAGAAATATGGACTAGGCTTTCCTAGTGCCAATGAGTTAGATTACAGAATTGGAGAGTTTTATCCTTTTTTTGAACCTTCAGTAGTAGTCAAATAGAACCAGCAACAATTTCCCTCGTTAGCCCTTCCCGGCCCCAGAGCAGTCAACTAGCCTGAAGTGAAAGTATCCTCAAATGCCATGAAGACACACACCACGTCTAACAGAGATACACTTATAAACATAAAACGAAAAGGAAAAAAGAAAGAAAAAAAGCAGCGTTTTGAATTTCGGATCATCCTGGGTAGAACTTTTCTAACTTAACTGTGTCCACTGTTAAAATGCAGGTTCCAAACAGGAGATCAAGGCCAGGATCGGAGATTCTGCCTTCTCACGAGCTCCTAGTGATGCTAGTTGTACACATCCTGCAGGTCTGCTCTTCACCCTTGGACACGGTATTAGTCAGGGTTGTCCGGAGAGACAGACTCAATAGGATACACACACACCCCGCACACACCGGCATGGATTGAGATTTATTTTAAGGAACTCACTAGTGACTATGGAGGCTGGCAAGTCCAAAATCTGCAAGATGGGCCAGCAGGCTGGAGACCCAGGGAAGAGCCAGTATTACAGTCCAAAGTCAAAGGCATCTGCTCTTAGAATTCCTTCTTTCTTTTTTGGAGGAGGTCAGCCCTTGGAGGCCATTCATGATTAGATGAGGCTCACCCACATTATGGAGGGCATACTACTTCACTCAATATCTGATGATTTAAGTGTTAATCCCATCCAGATTACACCCTCCAGACACACCCAAAATAATGTTTGGCCAAACATCTGGACACTGTGGCCCTGACAAGATGATGCATAAAATTAACCATCACAAGCAGCAAGGATCTTAATTAACACTCTGTTCTTAATTAAAATAGCTATGGCTGATTGTCTTTGCCTTTAGAGAGAGAGAGAGCATGCAGGCGGAGGGACCGAGGGAGAAGGAGGAGAATCCTCAAGCAGACTCTCCGCTGAGCACTGAGAGTGAAGCCTGAGGCAGGGACTCAATCCCAGGCCCCCGAGATCACCACCTGAGTCAAAATCAAGAGCCGGCCACTTACCCAACTGAGCCACTCAGGTGCCCCACAAAAGAACAAGTTAACGTCTAAACAACCTATGAGAACTTTGGTGGGTCTCTAGGGAAGCACCAAAACATTATTTTGTTGCAATATAAACATGACAGTCAAAATCACTGACTTTGGAACTTGCGAGATGGCATCTCACGTGGGGGCCTCCCCTTGCTGGCTGGCTGGCCGTGGGTGGTTACTTTTTACTCCGAGCATCAACTTACTCACATATAAAGAAGGATTAAGACAATCCTTTTTGTGAATTGTTTTATTATTAAAACTATGCTAGATCACCATTGTCTTCTTTAAGTTTCTGGAAGTTGGAGAGGCCAAGGGATATTGTATCCCCGTATCTGGCATGGGCCCTAGATTTACAGCATTTGCAGCACGAACACGTGCCAATAAACAAAGCACTTAATACGTGACAGCTCTGGATGTTAGGGAGCCACCTCACTTCCTTTGCAGGGTTAAGTAGGATACAAATAAAACCATTTTAAATTAAATATCATTATGTGCCAACACACCCTACCTTCGTTGTTTTTTTTTTTTTTTCCCCTTGAGTTCTAGACCCAAACCTTAATATGGAGATTAGGGCCACATCTGTGCAAAACACAGCGATCATTACATTTTATTGAACAGAACCCTACTGTTGACCTGTTGCTTTCACATACAGTATCTCATTTTGATTTTTGATCCTCACAGCTAACCCCGGGTGGCTTGTAGGACAGATATTCATAGTACTATTCTACGTAAGAAGAAATTGGAGTTTCTGCAGATCAGAGAATTGTTCCAAATCATACAGGAAGCAAGTGAAAACATCTTTACGCCCAAATTTTGATTCCAAGTATCATGTTCTGATCATATCTGAGTTATTTCTTCCTATCAGTGCTTGCAGAGAAACATCTCCTGGATGCATTCTGGGGGTACCTGGGTGGCTCAGTCATCTGACTTGATTTCAGCTCAGGTCATCATCTCAGAGTCATGGGGTCAAGCCCTGTGCTGGGCTCAGCGCTCACCAGGGAGCAAAATTGGGATTCTCTCTTCCTCTCCCTTGTCCCTTCCCCTCTCTCTTTCTCTCTTAAAAAAAAAGAGACAGCCAGCGAGAGAGGGAACACAAGCAGGGGGAGTGGGAGAGGAAGAAGCAGGCTCATAGCAGAGGAGCCTGATGTGGGGCTCGATCCCATAACACTGGGATCACACCCTGAGCCAAAGGCAGATGCTTAACCGCTGTGCCACCCAGGCACCCCACAATTGTGACTGTTCTAATCAGACTCATCTAAAAATGGAGAAAGTGCTATGGATTTAAAAACGAAAACACTAAATTCCATACTCTATTTGAAGTTGATAGATATGCTAACTAAAGTTTGCCGAAGGAATGTACTGGAGTTATAACTGGAGGCTTCCAAAATTCTAGGATATTTACTACTGAGTTATTTTTTTTCTCCCCTGTAGAAGATGAAAAGACGTTGACCTACTGAGTGTGGCAGATCCATTTTTATTGTTTTAATTTGTTGCCAGAACAATCTCATACATTTTTAAACTCTAAGATTCAGATCTGCAAATGTGCTTATTCAAAAGAACAGAAGAAACTAAACTTTTTCCAAGTTCAACAGATTTGCAGGTACATTTAAATACATATAATTATCTGCTAGTCTTTTCACCCCTCCCCCATCTGCCCAAAAAACAAGTCTTTCTTAGGACTTCAAGTTTATTTTTTTACAAGAAAAGTCCTTGTGCATACATTGAAGAGAGAGATGAGGCAAGGATTTGGCTTAAAAGGGCCAAACCTTCCCTTAGTTACCTGATGAAATCCTTGCCACCAAGCCTAAACTTTAAGTAGCAATTTAAACAGTAAATAAATTCTGCTAATGGTTATTAGATTGGTAGTTGGAGAGGTTCATAGAGGGAGTAATTCTAATTAAACAGAGAACACTGAAGAAAGTTGAAACGTTTCAAGAGCAGATTTTGTCTCCCATGCCTCATTAGGATTATAAAATCAGCTTCTAAAGTGAGGACAACCTTTCAAAACACTGCTTTTTTGCTATAAAGAGGTTGTATAACCTTCATTTCCAAATTTTGCATTCCTTTTCAGCAGCAAAGGGTATTTTTATTGCACAAATCCAATTAAAACCATGCTAAATCACCATGTCCTATTTTAAGTTAACAATAACTTATCTCCTGCTTAGATACATAAAAAGGCTGACTTCAGCCATTGTAGCAAAAAGTAAGCATTCCCAGTGGTTCTTATATAGGGCCTGGAGGAGTGGGGGGTCGGGCTGATTCACCTTCCTCTTCACCTCGTCCTCTGTACCCAGAGCTCACCCATCTTGTAGCCCACTAAGTATAACTGGTAAATAAAAACAGATGAAAATGGTGGTAGAGTCACTAAGTAATTGATTTGGTCTGCCTGATGGTCAGTCTTATCAATTCCAAGTTTAATTGCATGATTCATGAAGTTAAAACAAAATGGGTGAGGTGCCTGGCTGGCTCAGTCGATTGAGCCTCAGACTCTTGGTTTTGGCTCAGGTCAAGATCTCAGGGTCATGAGATCGAGCCCTGCATTGGGCTCTACGCTCAGCTTAAAGTCTGCCTGTCCCTCTTCCTCTGCTCTTCCCCTTGCTCACATGGTTTCTCTCTCTTGAAAATTAATAAATAAAATCTTTTTAAAAATGGTGACTGAGTTTTGTGGTCATAATAAACTATGGAAGTTTACAGATAAAAACTGTGTACTTGCATTTGTTGTGTCCCTTCTCCGCTACTATAAGTGAGTTAATATAGCTCGATAGCCCTGCCTGGAATCTTTGACCCATGTTTGTTCAGCAAACATGAGAGCATATAGGAGAGACTGTAGTGTATTCCTTTTCTAATGTAGTGTAATCATAATCATTGAAAAGAAAGGCTTAGACGCTGAGGAAGAAATCACTTCCCAAATTTTCGAAGTAGCTTGCTAGGGGATCTCTCTGAGTGTGGAAGATACAGGAAAAACCCCTGTGTTACTCTCCGCTCTGAGTGTCAGGTAATGAACCTACCAGGTATCACAGCCAGAAGGAGGACCAAGTGCCTAGCTTGATCTTCCTCCTGCCTTCACTCAGTTACTCCCCACTCTGGTTGCTCCGTGAAGAACCAGAACAAATCATACTATAGTTTTGTCATAGATTTTGGGAACATCATCAAGGTAGGTTGATCCATTGCAGGGATATACACGCCGGTAGGGAGCACACCTATAGCTAAGATTCCTGTGAGTCATCTTATTTATTAGTTTATTTGCTTATTTTACTAAGGGAGTAATTCCCTACAAAAATACACAGTCCATTTGTTTATTTTACTTATTCATTGGTACAGTGTCCCAGAAAGAGCATGAGCTTTTGAGTCTGCAATACCCTAATTTGACCCCTACTCTGCCAGAAGAAAACCATGTAACCTTGGGTATTGTAACCTCTCTGCATTTCTTCATTCTTGTTGAGGAAAAAAGTAATACTTACTTCTCACATTTTATAAGAATTCATGATAAGGTTGGTGCATTTCCAAGCATAGCACCTAGCTCATGTGGGTGGTAGATGAGCGTTCTTTAACCATGGTTTTGGTGTTTCAGCTTTAGATTTGTAGTTAAGCAAGACCGAGAGGCTGAATAGTGTGAATAATTCTCTTCCTACAATAGTGCCCTTCTTATCCTGCTCACAAGGAAGGAATGCAGTGAAAGTCAATTCCCTTTTGAGGAGTCACGTTGTTTCTCTTTCCTGGGGTGACCAGCATTCCCAGGAGTTGCTCATGTGTCGGGAAGGCAGGTGCACTAAACTCTGGATGCATCCCTGGATGCTGCTTTTGAGACACTAGGATGTAGGCATTATCTGAGGCATAATCACGTGGTAAAGATTCTCCCAGTTCAACCAACCCTAAGGTCCTGCAGAGTCTGCCAAATATAATTGATGGGAACCCTTCCCTTTTGTAACCACTCTATTTTATGCCCTTAGGGACAATACACCTACACCAAGGGTCAGGACCTTATCTTGGACCTTGAAAAGGAGTTCTGGGGATCTAGCACAATCAGATCCACTTGCGATACATGCAAAGCAAGGGCAGTATGGAGTCCTGAACCACCAGGTGGACGTAATTCATCCTACAGCCAACCGAAAACGAAGCTGCAGTAACCACACTAGCTTTCTGTTGCCTTGCACCCTCCCATATACTTTGATCCGCCGCCATGAATGCAGTCTACCAAAATAACAGGAGCCAAGGAGTAACTACATAACACGTCCTAGAGTGTGTCCTTTCCCAAGATCATTATATTGCTTGTATGATTCCAGATTTACTTCCCCCACCCTCACTCTTTTTATCACCTGTAAGAGTTGAAGCTTGTGAGTATAAGCTGCTCTTTGAAAGAGAATGATAAGGATGCTGTAGGTCATGGAAACTTGGAGTTTCATGAAGTAGTTCAGCAGAGACATCCTACAGACAAAATTCAAGGGCAACAAGAGTGCCTTATAAAACAGAACTATTTTTTAATTGCTTGATTGCCCAAAGAAAGGCTTTGTTCATCTGTATAATACAATAAGTTACTGGCAGTAAATATTCTGTGCAAAGCACAGAATATTGGTTGTGAAGCTATCACTCTACAAAAGGCATTTGTAGTATATTCCTCATAAATCAGAATATGCGGAGTAAATGGAGCAACAGTGAGGAGAACCGGATTCTCATCCTGATTCTGTCACTATGTAACAGCAGACAAGTCATATAATTCATTTTGCCTCCTGTGAAGCAGGAGAACTGGATTAATATTACATGGTCACCAAAATCCTTTACCGAAATAATCGGTTCTGATTTGAGCAAATATAGAAATTGGGAATAGCTAAACTCTTGCACTGTTTTCCTGTCTAGTCACCAAGAAGCAATTCGCCTTCAATTTTTTTAACCACTCACAGCATCCCCAAAGTGTACTCTCAACCTGTGTTATCCAGAAACACAGTAAACTAAATTTTCAACACAGAATGCATGGATATCCTATAGATGCATTGCACTGGATTTATATATGCCATAAATAATAAAAATAAAGGCAGGCTGATTGTCATTATAAGGGACATTTGCTCAAATGAATAACTCTTGCTTAGAGAATATATTTCTTTTAAATAAAATGCTACTCTACTGCTTGAAAGTGGCAATTTTCAAGAGGTATCAAAATTGTTTCTCTCATCAGTAAGTGGTTTCTTGTTTTTCTTTTGTTTTTGCTTTTACTGAAACTAATATTTCTGCCCAGATTTCTTCTTTTAGCCTGAAAGGTCTAGAGTAGTCTCTAGAGTGGGGCAGGAGCTCCTCAGGTGTGTCCAATGAACTACTGGTGTGTAAAAAAAACCACACCTTTAACTTTAAAAATACTAACAATTAATATTTCTTAATACTTCATATAGGGATACACACTAGTGACTTGAAAAGTCTCATCCAAGTGTCAGACATTCCCTTCACGCTTGGTGAGCAGGGTCCTGAGGGAGGGTGGAACTGCTGGGACTTTGCTTTTAGCATGCACTGACATATGGCAGTCGTGTGCTCTAGGTTAAATGCACTTGCCCACCATATTATCCAGTTTAAACTCCAAACTGAGTTAGAGAAAAACTTACAGCATGACTTGGAGGAGGCCTTTTATTATCTACAGGATTTTGGGAAAGTGTCTCAGGTTTCTTATCTGTACATTGGGGATAATAATAGTATCTGATACATATACTTTTTGTGAGTATTAAATGTGTATGTATCTGTGTTTGTGTGAGTGCCCTTTAAAAAGTGTTTGGCAAATAGTATGCACAATGATAATGTGTTAGACATTTATTCATTCATTCATTCATTCGTGTTGTTACTACAACATTTCCCAAACTTTGTTCCAATATATTTTTCTGGAAAAGTGTCTGTATAAATTTGAGCAGTGCTGCGTACTCCTCTTTTCTTGGAGATTTGCAAAACAAATTACTATGTTAATAGTTTTGAGACTTCCTGAAGTAGAGGAACCTGTTTGATTTTATTTAATTCTTCATTTTTCAGATGCATTTTGCCCCAGAAGCCATTTTTTTTTAAAGGGACACATGAATATATCTCAAAATAGAGTTTGGAAAAAAATGCCTTTCTTATCATTTATGTCTTGTTTTAATACTGTTCTGCTACCTATACGTCATGAAGATTAAAGTTCTAATGGGTTGATACCAACCCTCAGTGTCTAAGATCCATGCTCAGAGGACACTCATGTACATGAGTTCTGACTCTGATCATAGCACCTCTCTTTAGGGTAATGGTTCACAGAAATCAAAAAGATATCAGGACAAGTCACTCAAATAGTAGTACAGTGGATACCCTAATAAGAAAGAAAGGAAAAAAGAAAAAGGAAGGAAGGAAGGAAGGAAGGAAGGAAGGAAGGAAGGAAGGAAGGAAGGAAAAGAAAGAAAGAAAGAAAGAAAGAAAGAAAGAAAGAAAGAAAGAGAAGGAGAGAGGAAGAGAGGAAGAAAGAGAGGAGAGAAGAAAGAAAGAAAGAAAGAAAGAAAGAAAGAAAGAAAGAAAGAAAGAAAAGGAGAGAGGAAGAGAGGAAGAAAGAGAGGAGAGAGGAAAGAAAGAAAGAAAGAAAGAAAGAAAGAAAGAAAGAAAGAGAAAGAAAGAAAGAAAGAAAGAAAGAAAGAAAGAAAGAAAGAAAGAAAAGAAAAGAAAAGAAAAGAAAAGAAAAGAAAAGAAGACACTAAAATAATAATGGTGATGATGATGATAGTAGCGGTGGCAGGAGCAGCACAGTGGCTCATTTGGGAGGTGAGGGGGGGATTCTAATCTCATTGGACTCAATTCTTAGGCTGTTAAAATAAACGAACTTACACATCCCCTGACCTCTCTTTTATAGAGCATGAATCAGGTATGAACATTGCTGAACACAAATTTAGCAACAGTCTCTCCAGGGACAGTTTGCAAAATACAGTACACCGCTGTTAACTCTCTCAGAAGAATGAATTTCCATTTCCGTCTCTGGTGCTTAAAGTTAAAGTAAGCCCAGTAGAATCCTCATTCCCCTTCCCTCATGGGAAAGTCACATTTCCTTCCAATCTCCTGTAAAAACTTTTCTAAACAACTGTCAACATTAGCTCGTGAAACTTCTAAACCTTCCGGCAAATAGCAGAGGACATGGGGAAGCTTTCGAACATCCTTATTTAAAATGTCACTGGAATCTTTCCCAGTTCTTTCTGTTCTTTTTTTTGTGTGTGTGGTTTTTTTTTTTTTTTTTTTTGATAACATTCCCTTGGAAATTCACAATGAAAATCATTTTAATATTAGTGTTTCTGAAAAAAATATGTGTAATAGTTGATGTGAAAAACAAAATAAATGAAGAACCTCTTTAAATTGCTTTAAGAAAACTTAATAGCCTTAAATAAACAGAACTATTTCCAGGAATAACAACAATTCTTAGAGGTATTTTTTTTTCTCCTTTTTAAAAAATAAAATAAAGCATAAAACTGTGTTTCATAAATCACCAAGATGTGTAAATAAAAGAAGCTATGTAACTTCCTGGATTAGAAAAAAAAGTCTTTTTAAAACTTAATTTATCTATTTGTAAGAATAGATACAGCATATCTGAAGTATAAATAATTATGAAGTCACAAATAATTTATTCCTCAGAGTGGTGATTTCCAAATTTTGAACAATTTCCAAATTTTCAACACTGTAAATAATATATAATTGAAGACTCTTTTCTTTAAGTTACAGGGATGATGAAAAGTATTTTTCTTCTTAAATGCTGCCATAACTAGTTTATAAATTTGCTCAAGTTAAAAGCCAGAGATTTCATAATTAGATGATTAATGAGTTTGTTTCTTTAGTTCATGGGTCAGATAGGGGTCTGAGTTAAAGATTTCCTAGGGTTTATGAAAAAGAAAATGCATCCTTCCATCTCCTTTTCTGCCTAAGAAAACTTAAGACACCCCTCCCTGTTTCCCAAACACAGTGGTCATTTGGAGATCTGGCTTGGAAAAGGTCAGAGCCTCTTATTTTCCCATAGAGAGCCTTCTGTAAGCTTCCTTCCTGAAACTCAGACCTGATCACATAACTCTCCAGCTGAAATTCAGCCACACCAATACAACCTCTATAACCTTTACAAGTTGACCCTTTCTATATCCAGCTACTGCACAACGTCTCTCCTTCCTCCTGCCACCAACCCCACCACTCCCACCACGCCCGGCCTCCCCGCCCCGCCCCACTGTCCCGACTTTACCCTTTCCAAGTACATTCCAAGTTCCTAAACTGACCTTCATCAACTACTATTAAAAACTGTTTTCTAAGCCTGGAATTCCCATCTTCCCTTATGCTCCTCAGCTGTACCTTAAATCCCACTGTGAATCCCACCCACTCTAAGATGCCTTTTGTGATGCCCTTAGTCAGAAATAAACTCTGCTTTCCTTAAACCCCACAGCACCTGTTAGACCACTGGTATACCTTTGATTTTTCCAGGATTCTAGGCTGTTTCATTACCTCCTCTTACCACAGATTCTCTCCCTGGGTCAAGTCATCTATCCTCATAGTATTAGCTACTATTGAAATAAAACGGATTCCAAAATTTACATTTTTAGCTCCAAACACCGAGCTCCTTTCCTCTGAGCATCCCAGTTAGAAGCTGTTCCTTAGGGACACCTGGCTGGCTCAGTCACAGAATGTGCTACTCTTGATCTCGGAGTTGTGGGTTCAACCCCCATGATGGGTGTACAGATTACTTTAAAAAAATAAAACCTTTTACGACACAATAGTGACAAACCCTGCTCCTTGGCCTGCATGCCCTGTATTGAATGTTATTATCTGCCTAGTCACTGGAGCTATATTCCAAAATCACCTTGACTTATGTCTCTTCCTTATCCTTCACATTCAATAGGTGTCCAAGTCTGGTCAAGGTGGCTCCAGTGGCAACAAATGGCTCCAGTATCTGCTACCTTTATTCCACTCCCATGGTCAAACACCAGACTTTGTTCATTTCTTGCCTGGAATATTACACTGAGCTCCTGGCTTGTTTTCTCTTTCCAGTTATCCCTTGTCTGTTTTGCCTTTCACTTATTGTTAGTTATCTTTCTGAAACAACAATGTCACTGAGAAGGTCTATCAAAGACAGGTAGAATTCAAGACCTGGATATGCAAGTAAGGTTTTGCAACTAATTGTATATCCTTGGGAGAGATACATATCTCTTTAAGCTTCAGGTTTTTCAAGGGCCAATGGAATAAAAATGGTACCCATCTCATAGGATTTTTGTAATAACTGAGCAGTATAATGCACATAAAGCTTTCAAAACAAAATTCATTCTCAAAAATATGCTGCCAAAATGCTTCAAATATGAGCTCCTATTATACTATTATCATCATTATCCTCACTATCATAATGGCTAAACTCCTCCATGTTGAAAGGGTGAATTATTAACCATCATTAAATAAAAAAAGATCTTTATTAAATAAATAAACTAATAAGAAGCAGGTTGCTTGCAAGTCAATGCCTGCAATTTGGAACATCTGCTCTTAGAACTCATAGTTGAAACTACTATTTATTCTTTGTCCATAGTATTTTAATTTGTTGTTAGTCCCCTCCCAATGGGCTGCACACAAGCCTCTTTTAGCTATACTGATAGCTGCTCCTATGACCTCCAAAGTAAATTCAACACATGTCAAGAACTCTATGTTTTAGGGCCCATCAATTCAAATATAAATTCCAAATTTGATGAAGTGAATTCAACTCTTTTGCTGTGGTGGGGTAAGGGCCCTCAGAGCATTTAATGTTTATTACTCTGCTGCCTTAAAAATCTAAGTTCTTCATTATTGTATTCAAAAAGTCAAGACACTTCATGATCTGGCTTCATTGTACGTGTCTAGAGTTATCTCTCTCCAATACCCCAATTACACTCCCCAGTGCAAACACACTTTAACATGTCAGCTATACTTGTAAGATCATGTTTTCTTAACTTAATGTCTTGCCTTATGAGCCTTATGAGCCCAGAATCCTCTTCTTCCCTTGCTTTGCCTAGTAACACATTGTCTTTTTCACCTAGATCAATCTTAAATGTTATTTGTACAATAAAACCATTCCCATGACTGATTTCCCTATCCATCCACAACTTTCTTTTGGACTCTCATGCACCATTTTATTAATCACATACATAAATACATCACATCACAGTGTAGTTAACTTTATGTATCTGAGTGTCCCCTGGGTAGACCATTAGCCTCTTGAGGATCACTAATCTTTGAGCAAATAACATCTAGGATAGCACCTCGTATATATAGATACTAACTGGATGTTTGTTGAATGAAATAAATACTGTAGTGATGCTTAGTACCTCTTTTATAAATTGACTTGAAGCTACTTCCAACCAAGTTTTCCCAACTAGATTGTCAGTTTCTAGATGGCAAAGACCATATCTTACTCTTTGTATTTCTCAGAGGGCCTATAGCATTTTCACCACAGTGGGTGTTCAACTTATTTAGATTAGTGGCTTAATAGCAATTGTTTTGACAATTTGGGGATGGTTAATTGTCAAAGATTTGAACAGATAAATGGGTATACCCAAGGTGGGTGGTATAAGAAAGGTAAAGAAGATAAACGAAATACCTAGTTTCACAATCCACTAACCCGTACAGAGAATGAGGAAACTCTTGGCCCCATCTGGCAGAGTCAGTATACTCCCTTTTTGAGCGTTCAAAACATCTAACTCATGTGCTAGGCCCAGTGAAGGAAATAGGCATAATCTTCCCTTCCTACCTCACCCTCACCCCAGTAATATACCTTTAAAGACCTCAGCACTTCTATTTCTTCATTGGATATACAAGTTAGCAATTCAATTTTACGATACACAGGGTATTTCAAAGTAGTTTAATTCAATTTAATATAGATGGGGGAAAACCAATGACGCTGCAAGCAAAGAAGGCAGTTTTTACTGAGTTGGGGTTATTTATTAAACAATCTGAAGATCTGGATAAAATTAATGCTCTTCTAAGAAAATGTGAATTAGCAAGATTTATTCAAGGAGAGTGAAATATGAATAGATGGGCAACCACAGAGGCAACTGGAAAAGGTTGCTAAAAATTTATACCTGAAAGAATGTCAGGTACCAGTAGATTTATAGGCTATTCTATCTATACCATAATTATAAGAAATCGTCATTCCTATATTATTGAAACTATTCCAGGGCACACAAAGTGTTCTGGGGAGTAAAGGAAAAAAGTTTTTCAATAAATTTTATGAAGATAGCAAAATAGTAATATTCAACTAGACAAAGATGTCTCACAAAAGAAAAACATAGATCAAACTCATTTATAGATATGAATGCAAAAATCTTCAAAATAATATTAGAGAATTAAATGAGGTGATTGATTAAACCAAATGAATCATTATCACACAAGTTTTCTGCCCAGAATTCAAGATTAGGTCAACGTGTTTTAAAGGACTAGAGCATGTGATTATTTTGATATTTATGAAAAAGGGATTTAGTAAAATTTAATACTCATTTATAATAACAAATTTAATTGAGAGTCAAAAGAAATTTCCTTAATAAAGAGTATATACCTAAACAAATTATAAGTATCAGAATGAAAAAATGAAATCTTAGAAAATTTCCACAGAATTAGAAACATATCAAGGATACCATCTACATCCATTTGTTCTTTCAGTGATTATTTGTTGAGTGCCTACTATGTGGCTAGCTCTGGAGATTCAGGGGTGAATTGAAAACCTCTGCCTTCATGGAGCTTACACTCAAGAGAAGAAGACAATAAATAAGAAAAATAAAATGTATATTAGAAAAAAAATGTATATGAGATAGTGATAAGTACTCCGAAGAAAAATAAAGCCATGAAGGGTTGCAGGAAGTGCTGGAGGGTATAATGGTTACAGTTTTAGAGAAGTGAGACAAAGAAGGCCTTACAGAGAAGGTAGCATTGAAGTAAAGACCTATAGGAAGTGAGGGAAAAGATCACAGATATTTGGAGGAAGAAGCCCTAAGTAGAGTGAAGAAATGAAAGGCCATGAAGAGGAGAAGAGAGGTTGAAGCAGGATGAACTACAGGAGGAGCTGAAAAAGACTGAGCTAGGGAGACAGTGAGGACAGATCATACAGTGAGTGCCTTGTAATTCCTAGAGCGGACTTTGAGGGGAGCCTTTGCAGGGTTTTGAGTGGAGAAGTGACAAGAAATTGGAAGAGAAGCATTCATGTGTTGTACACAGACCACACAGGGTCAAGGGCAGAAGAAATTAGACCATTTGGAAGCCTATTGCAATAGTGCAAGGGAGAGATGGAAATGGTTTGAACTTAGGGTGGTCACAGTGGAAGTATATGTGATCCAATTCTATTTTGGAGGTTGAGCTACAGGATTTCCTAATAGACCAGACGTGTGGTATGAGAGAAAGGAAGGAGTGAAGAACCTCTGCCAGATTCCTGGCCATAGCAACCAAAAGAATAGAGGTACCCTAATTAAAAAAATACAGGTACTTCGAGATAGAAAAGAATGAAAGAGAACCAGGATTGAGAGGAAATACTCAAAGTTTAGTTTTGTACATACTAAGAATGAGATATCTATTAGATTCCATGGGGGAGATATTGAGAAGGTGGTGGAGTATAGGATCATGTGGCTTAGAGGAAAGGTCTCTGTTAGACATATACTTGGGGTCATTGACATGGAGATTGTAGTTAGTCATGAGACTGGGTGAATGACTGAAGGTAAACAGTCCTGGGAGGCATTCTGTTGTTTATTGGTAGAGATGAGGGGAAAGAACAAGCGAAAGAGACTGAGAAGGAGGAGCCAGAGACAGAGGAGGAAAACTAGGACAGTGTGGTGTTTTGTAAACCTAGGAAAGAAATTATTTCAAGAAGCTAAGGAATAATCTGTAGGGTCAAATGTTGCAGATGGGACAAAGAAGAGAAAGTTTGGGAACTGACCACTGGATTCAACAATGTGTTGGTTACTAATGATGTTGACTAGAGCAGTTTGTGGTAGAATGTTGGGTTTAAAGAGAAAATGGGAATAAAAACAATGGAAGTTGTGGGCATAGATAAAAGCAGCTTGCTGAAAAGGGAAGGAAAGAAATGCGTTGGTAACTAGAGGGAGAATTTGGGTCCAGAAAGGTTTGCTACTGACAATGACTCAGTTGAGAGGAAAAGTTGTTGAGGCATGGCAAAGGACTTCTAGATCATTTTTCATAAGCAATGAAAGGGATTTAGAAAATAAGAAAAGATGCTGACCCTAGTTGGGAACAGGGACAGATTATTCAAAGAATTGGGAGAAAAGGTAAAGAATGATGGTGCCAGACACAGGTGTGTAGTTTGTAGAAATTTATGGACGTTATACCCTGATTACTTCTCTTGTTTCAAAGAAATATGAAACAAATTACCAGCTGAGAGTGAGGATGGAGAAGTAGTTTTTGTTAAAGTTTGAAGAGAAGGAAAAGTTACGAAAGAATCATCTGGTCTCCTAGGTAATAAAAAGTGAACATTGCTGGGCAGCACTGAGTCTACTGCATGTTAGTAATCATGCATTTTGTGAGACTAGCCAGCAAAGCAAGGATTTATGTTTTTCTCCAGCTCTGTCAGGATGTGCTGGTGCAAAAAAGAGAGTAGGTGAAGGGCTGTATTCAACCATGTTTATGGTTTAGTTCGGTGAGCACAAAAATTGAAAAAGGGGCAAAGGAATTAAAGTTGTATGCAATTGTAACAATTGACCCAGAATTTAAGCTGAGTAAGAAGGAAAATGAATACTAGAGGGACATAGATGTCCTGAATTAAAGTTGACTACAAATTCTTTGCTACTCTGTCTTTTGAGCAGTGGAATTAAACCCCTTCCTCTACCATATTGAATCTGAGCTGGCACAGGTGGTAGAAGTGGAATTCTAGGACTCATGACAGTCCCAGGGCAACTTCCAACCTGTAGTCAGCAACAACTGACTTGGGCGTCCAACCTAGTCGAGTGTAAGATGATCGTGGCCCTAGTCTACCTGCAACTGCATCCAAGATCACAAGTTAGAACTGCCCAGCTGAGCCAAATCTAACCAAAGAATGATGAGAGTGAAATTTTGTTTTAGACCAAAAAATTAGGTATAGTGAGAAGGTGGTGGGATCAATGGATTGTTTATCCCTGTGAGGGTGGAAGGATTGCTGAGGTTGGAGTACTAGAGGAAAAAAAATTGGAAAGGTTATGGCTTCGTAGTTGAATATATGAAATTGACATTACAGAGCATTTCAGTTATTGGAAATGACAAGGTATAGAAAGCACCAACCATAGAAATGTAATACTAGTCACAAATGAAATTTAAAATGTTCTAGGAGCCACATTTCAAAAAGTTAAAAAAAAAAAAAAGTATTTATCTGTATAACACATTTTAATTTGGACTAGCCACATTTCAAGTGTTTAATAGCCACATGTGGCTAGTGGCTATTATGTTGCACGGTATAGGCCTAGAATAAGACCTCGGGGACTAGGTGGCTGAGTAGGGTAGAAGCAATAGATTAGACAAATCGAAAATTATGAAAAAAGTAACTTTGGAGAGAGAATGGGATGTAAATATCCTATTAACAACAGCAGGAAAAATTGGTCATTAACCTAATAAAAATATATAAAATCTATATGAAGAAAACTATAAAAGTATATTAAAATATTCTAAAAGTAGATTTTTTTAAGAAATGAAGAAAGCTACTGTACTTATGAATGAGAAAACTAAATATTTTTAAACATGTTTTCTTCATGAAATATTTGTCAATTTCTTTCCATTCTGATAAAAATGTCATTTTGTTAGAGTTTTGTGCATTAATCCTAATATGTACACAAAATCAACAAAAAAAAGTTTTGACACAGCATGTAATGAGAGGAATTTGCTTTGCCAGATATAAATTATGCCATATAAATAAGATAATTAACTCTGCTGATATTAGTGCAGTAATAAAGACAAGGTCAACAAAGCAGAACAGAATACAAAAATAGGCCATGCATGTATGAGTATTTATACTATATACATGGGAAGAAAAACAACAACAACAAGCCCCTCTTCCTCTATCCTCTTAGGTTCAATAACTACGGCCTGTAAATTAAACTGACAAAAGACAGATGAAGAGGGGAAAAAGTATACAGATTTTATTTGATGGTAGTATTTTAATTATTACATTGATGGAGGCCTTCACAGGAAAGAAGTGAAGACCCAAAGAGGCTTATATACCATTTTAATAAAGGGTGATAAATTTGTGCAGAAGATAAAGCAAAGGGGGTTTGGGCTTGAAGGGGTGGTAAATTACGGGAAGGTAAACTCATAGGGCGAACTAAAAGAACATAAGAGTTATTTTAGTAAGGTTTATTTGTGCAGACCCATCTCAGTGATTCTTCTGTATCTCCAGTGATAATGGTTGTGTTTCCTCCTCCTGGTAGGGAAAGAGGAGGGGGTAAACCTTTACAAAGGGAAGTCTGTGCCCTAGTTTAGGCAGATACAGTCAGAGCTCATTTTTATTGCACTTCACAGATATGGTGTTTGGTTGTTTTTTGTTTGTTTGTTTTGTTTTGTTTTACCAAATGAAGGTTTGTGGCAATTGTGCATTGAGCAAGTCTACTGGCGCCATTTTCCAACAGTGTTTGTACACTTTGTATCTCTGTATCACATTTCGGTAATTCTCACAATATTTCAACATTCTCATTACTGTTATATTTGTTATGGTGACTTGTGATCAGTGATCTTTAATGCTATTATTGTAATTGTTTTAGGATGTCATGAACCACACCACGTAAGACAGCAAACCCAATCAATAAACGTTGTGTATATCCTGACTGGTTCACCGATTGGCCATTCCCTCATCTCTCTCCCGCCCCATTCCCCGAGAGACAACAATATTGAACTTAGGCCAGTTAATAACAATACAATGGCTTTTAAGAGTTCAAGTGAAAGGAAGAATCCCACATCTCTCACTTTAAATAAGAATCCCACATCTCTCACTTTAAATCCAAAGCTAGAAATGATTAAACTTAGTGAAAAAGGCATGTTGAAAGCTGAGATAGGCCAAAAGGTAGGCCCCTTTTGCCAAATAGTTAGCCGAGTTGTAAACATAGAGGAAAAGTTCTTAAAGGAAATTAAAAGTGCTACTCCAGTGAACACACAGATGATAAGAGAGCAAAACCGCCTTATTGCTGATATGGAGAAAACTAGTGGTCTGGACAGATCAAACCAGCCACAACATTTCCTTAAACCAAAGCAATAGACTTTATCTACACAAAACAAGACAAACAAACATGTACACCTTAACATACCAACAGCAACCAAGAAATGTTACTGTGGCATGGTGAGAGAAGGCCCTGTGCAATGCCAGCAAGACCCAGGGGGAATTAAACCAGCAGAATCCAGTAAATGGGGACAGCACACTGGAACTGGGGAAAGGGATTCCAAACATCTCGGGAATTTCACACTAAACCAAGAGTGAGGGGCTCGAGCTCCAGATGGAATCATCTACCAGCTCAAGCTGACCTACTAAGCCCTGGGCTGGAAAGCCAATTAGATCAGGAGCTCAACCCAAAAGGAACAGAGCTCAGAACTGAAAGAGAATTTACCCACAGCCCTTAAAACAAAGACAGTGAACTTAAAGGGTTTGCAGGGTACCACACCTGTGTTTCTCATGTCCCAGAAGCCACCAGAAGTCTCTATCGGTCCCGCTGTTGCCACCAAATCTATTAAACATACATTGAACTGAGTAAATTTAGAGATCAAATTGGCTTTATTCAACAATTCATAAATTGGGGAGCATCTCATCTAGTAAAAGAAAAGAGCTCTGCCAAGCTGTAGAAAAGGAAAGGTTTTTAAAGGTGGAAAGGGATGGAAAAAGAATGCATTGTTTCAGGCAAAGTCACCTTGCTAAGGGGCATGGAAGGGCTCTATCAGGCAGGTTAGCTCACTAGCGCTGATCAGGTAATTCATGTGCACTGGTTAAAGGTTATATTCCCGTGGGTTTGAAACTACAGTTAGGCTAGGTATTATGTCTTGGTTTGCTGACGTGGGGTTTAGCACAAGTGACTCCACTTTGGATCTGCTGTCTCCTTTTTAACATGTGGTATTCTTAAACTTCTAAATATTCGTTTAAGCACTAATACTGTAAACAGTACGAGAAAGGGAAGACCAAAAATTGCATCTATCTTGAGAAATAAGAGGAAAAGAGGAACAAGGTCATGCATTGGCTTTACTTAGAAGTGTCATAAAACAAAACTGTCAAAATGTTCTGTGGTCCCACTTCCCCTTCTATGAAATGGAAACATTGTGGATATAATTCCACAACACATGTAATGACTCAGTCCATGCATGCCCACCACCCTACACATGTGCCCATCTCCTAGCCACCCCTGCTCAATACCATCATATAAATGCCCACTTTAAATATAAATGACCATTCTGGATTTACAAACCCTCTCTCTGCTTTAAGGACACGTATCTTCTTCTGCAATTATAACTTGTTTGTCTAAACTAGTCTTACCCAAAACTGAAGAGATGAGCACGTGTCTGGTTGCAGGGCACAGAACACAAATTAAAGGTATTTAATAAATAATTATAGTACACGATTTATGATCTTTATCAGCATTAAAGCAAAGATGGGTCTCTCCAAATTAGGAAATGCACTCTTAACTAAAACAAACAAATAAAAATTAGCTCTAAGTGATAATGTGCTGTTGTAGAGCCTGAGTTTATTTGTTAAGCTATGCACTTACTTCGGTGTCCCTTGATTGTTTTCTAATAAGACTCCAAGACAGCTTCCAACTCTCTAGCTCTGCTTCTAACCGCTGAGGTAACATCATGCTTAAACACTTACACTTCAGTTTGAGAATGTGTATGCACATTGCTGGTTGCCTCTCTTACAGTATTGATTTCGGGACAAACACATTTTGGGGTATCCAAAGCTTTGCAATCTAGGAAAGACTTGCTCGGCCATCGATCTCATAATTATTACAGAAAGCTGTGGCGAGTCTCCTCCGTTGATTGCCAGATAAGGTAGAGCTAATTAGAAAATAAGATTCAAGCTTCCAGCCAAACTCACCTCCCAAGTCAAAACCCAGCCAAGTGTAAATGCAGTAAAACATGATTTGCATTGAGCTGAAAGTAGTGACCAAAGGGGGGGGGGGGCGAGGGAAGGAAATGCACTAGTCAGCTAATGTGGACCTCTTTTTTTTTTAATAAAAAGTCAGCTACTAAATTATTCAATGTCACAGGCTCTCTACCGTTTTTGTTTTTGCTTTTTGTCAGACATAAGGCCCTAGTGAAACCAATGTCTAATTTTATCATTATACCTTATAAAAGGAAACTCGATACCTTTTTTTTTTTTTTAACCCGGGAACTCTTGATTGCAAAGCTCTATTATTTGGTGAGGGGTAGTTTCTAGAAGGCAAAGAGTTAAAGACATCACTTTAAATGACAAAAGCTAAACACTTTACCCCACTTTCAGTCTCTCATCTATTCATCCTTTTCATTGTGTACGATTTCAGCTTTCTAAGCTCTTCAACTACCTGCCCCTAATTTGTATTCCCAGGGAGAGGCCTGGCTGGTTATTTTGCATTTGTGTGCTAATGTTGCAGAGCTTCCTTCCCTGGGGGAGGGGAGAGGAGGAAACCGCAGAGCTGGATGGGGGTGGGAGGGAAGGTGCAGGCTTGGCCCAGGGAGGCATGCTGAATTTTAACCTTGAATGCCTCGTACAGAGCTCCTAACAAAGTCTTCCCGATTTTGAGAAATAGCACACCGTATTCAAGTCCTGTGTATACACACACTGGAACGAAATGTGAGCCAAAAGTGAAATATGGATTTGGAAAATTATTTAGTTATTATAATAATAACTCAAGGATAATAATGGGCAAGACCTTTCAAGCATATCGACGCTTCAGGAGAACTTTTATAAGTCACGAAAGAGATAGACTTCACTGTTCTTGGTGGGAAAAAAAGGAAAGAAGGAGAATGGCAAATATTTCATCAAAATAAAGGCAGAGCATTTTTTTCTGAATTATTAATAGACTATGGAAAACAAAATGTTGACAGAAAATCATTTTAATTAAAATCATATCAGACATTTTTGGAGTTTACAAATATTAATGCCCTAATTTATTTCAACCCACGGTTTCATTGTTTCTGAGGGCACATCGGTTAGACTAAATGAATTAAATACTTCTGATCTGCTATTTGTAAAGCAAAATAACAGTGTACTCTCATATTTGTAATGGAGTAAATAGCAGTGCAAAAAGACAGCTCCATAATGAATAATTAGTACATGTATTCTAGCTTTTAATTAACTAAAGGGGGTGCCGGAACACCCACTGGAGAAGTGGCTGTGACCCACGATGGAAGTGTACTTACTAACCAGCAAGTTAGGGGAAATTTTCATTTTTCTACCAGCTTTATCCAAATTCAGAATTCTAATAAAGGCATAGAGTACCACTGCCTTTGCCCGATCAGTATTGTTAGAGGTCGTTTTGTGTACCTTTTTTGTAAGAGAGTAAATCATATCATTCAACATAAAAACAAATTTAAGATGCAATCCTGACAATGTTATCTGAGGGAAACTGCAAAAGAATCTTGGGGGAAAAAAGCCATTAGTTACAGGATATCACAAATCAGCGAACAGAATTCTGGGGTACAGATCAGAAACCAGAGATCAGTGTTCAAACTTGGCGTCTAACAGAGGATCCTCAAATAATCGTCTGACTCTGTGACTTGGCCTTGAACTCTCTGTCTCAGTGCTTTTATTTCTCACATTAGGCTAACTGTAAAAGGTAGAATAACAAAAATGTTTTTAAAAAATTTAAATAGCTTAAAAAATATCAAAAAGGGGGAATATTGTCTTTCTTCTACTAGTACAAATAGTTACTGGTTGATTTACTTCCATGTTCTCTGTAGTTTTACTGATTTAACATAGTAATATTTACCCTCCATGCTGTGTTCATTTTCATCCTGGGAACACACTTAATGGACTAATCTTGCAATCCCAGCGAGTTATACGTGACAAATACAGGAATTCACAAAAAATTAAAACAAATAATGCTTAGGTCTCAAGTTTCTGGTAACCTGACAAACATAGTTGTCAAAAACACAAGAAAGAAATGTGTTACTTCTCTGATCATCCTAGCGTGCCCTGGGATGAGAGGCTATGCAAAACTCTAAAATGGATTTTCCCCGTCAGATCAAGCCAAGTATCTGCCATTTGGTCCTTTCCTCCACTGAATCAACTAAAAACTGACCATTCTCTTCATTCGTTATGTATTCCATTATTTATTCAGTAAATACTTGTTAACGCATTTTTGCCAGACACTATGTCAGGAAGATCTATAATTTTATGGCATTGCAAACAAGTAGAAAAGGCACATGTGTCATACTATTACAGACTAAGTAATAAGCAACCCAGCAGGTGTGTGCCCAAGAAACTATGGAAGTTTACAGGATAGATAAGGAAAGAGCAAAAACAAAACAAAGCAAGACTCTGGAGGTAACAGAAAAAGTTTGACAAAGAACATTCTGCAGCTAGCAGCCCAGACATTCCAATATGCAAATTCTGATTCCTGGGAACGTACAATCTCCCAAGAATAAAGATATAAGACAAATGAGCAAGGATATAGATAACTGTTTTCATCAGAGTAATTGTTAGATTTGTAGGTGACCGTCTTAGAAACAATTTGAATCACTTGAAGTGCTTTCATGAAAATGAGCTATTTTCTAACGCCTCTTTTGGTTGGCATTGAACTAACACAACAAAGTTTGTTCCCATGTACCTCTAAAGCCTCATCCTCAAGAGAATATGGCTATCAGAGAGTGTTTATGGTAATAATCATGGATCCTCAAACCACATGTTGAAGTTACTGTCCTTTAACGAGGAGAAAAACACTTATGTGAATATTTTAAATTACAATTTGAGGTATATTAATAAATAGAACAACCATGTGCAATGCTTTTTTGTCCACTTTTCTATCCCCGTAGCAAGGTTCCATCTTACATTAACTTTGTTACACAAATATAGTGACCTTTCAAATACATTCCCACTTCTTTTCTCTTTCCCACTATCATCTATCCTTCTCACTGCTACCTGCGTTATCTTTAAAAATAACAAAAACAACAGTCTCCTCTTCCCAGGACCTCAGTGGGATCCCTGCTTTCTATAAAATCAATCCCCTTGCACTGATGAGCCTTCCCAGACTTAATCCACCTGTCTCCCAGCCACCTCCTGGAAGATCAAGTCCTGTCCTCACTGATAATCCCTTTTCTTTCACGACTTTGAACAAGTGCTTTTCCTCACTGAAAATGCAGCTCCCTACATTTTCCCCTCTATCATGTCACTTCTATGAGGCTTTCCCTAACTCCCTCGCCTAGTTAGTTGTGGTTTCCTCATACTTCAAACACAACGCTATCAGAAAATTAATTTACAGGATTGCCAATACTTGCTTACACGTGTGAGATTAAAAACAACAAAAACCAGAACCTATTATCCCATCTTTTTTTCCAGGTTCCAAGCACAGAGATTTAAAAGCTCTTGGAATTTTTTGAGTATAGGAATGACATTTGTTATTCATAAGGAGCCCCTTTCACCATATCTGAATATATGTTAATGAAGTGATTCAAGGTGGGCCTTTAGTTTTAAGGGAGGGGCTGACCACACCAGAAAGACCAAGTAAGTGATTCAAATACTGGAACCCGCAGCCTTACCTTGAAACTCCAGGGAGAGGAGAGGGAATGGAGATTGAATTCAATCATGTGGCTGGTGACTTGATCAATCATACCTAATGAAACCTCGATAAAAACCCTGGGCGTCCAAACAGTACAGCTTCCTGCTTGGTGAACACATGGATGCACTATGAGTGTGCCATGATCCTGCCGCACTGTTTACCATAGCAGCTGCACTAGTTCACGTTCCCACTAGCAACACGCATGGCTCCAATTGCTCCACATCCTTGCCAAGACTTGTTGCTGTTGTTGTTGTTGTTGTTATTATTGTTATTATTATTATTTTAATCATAGCCATTCTAGCAGGTGTGAAAAGGTATCTCATTGTAGTTTTGATTTGCATTTCCTTAATGATTACTGGTGTTGATCATCCTTGCATGTGCTCATTGGCCTTTTGTATATCTTCTTTAGAAATTGCCTATTCGAATTATTTGCCCATTTTCAAATTGGGTTGTCTTTTTGTTATTGAATTGTGGGAATTCTTTATATAGTCTAGATATGAAACCCTTATATTTTCTACCTTTCCATGGGTGACCTTTTTTTTTTTTAAAGATTTTATTTATTTATTTGAGAGCGAGAGAGAGAGCATGAGCTGGATGAAGGGGCAGAGGGAGAAGCAGACTCTGCTAAGCAGGGAGCCCAATGTGGGGCTCAATCCCAGGACCCTGGGATCATAATCTGAGCTGAAGGCAGATGCCTAACCAACTGAGCCACCCGGGTGCCCCCATGGGTGATCTTTGAACTCTCTTGTCATGTGAACATTTGGTGTTATGTTTAAGAAACTATTACCAAATCCAAGTCCAAAAAGATTTGTACCAATGTTTTCTTTTAAGAGTTTTGCAATTTTAGTTCTTAAATTTGTTTCTAATTCATTTTGAGTTCATTTTTTTTTAATATGGTATAAGGATCCAACTTCTTTTTAAATTTTTTTTCAGGTGGATATCCAGTTTTCCCAGCACCATTTGTTGAAAGTATTGTTCTTTCCCCATTAAGTTGTCATCATTGTTGAAAATCAATTGATAATTGAAATGAGGGGCTAATTTCTGGGCTCTCAATTCTATTCTATTGGTCTGTTTATCCTTAAGCCATTACCATACCATTTTGATTACTATAGTTTGTAGTAAGTTTAAAAATTGGGAAATGTGAGCTCTTCAACTTTATTCTTTTGTTTTCAAGATTGTTTTGACTATTCTGAGTCTGTTGAAATTCCACATGAATTTTAGGATGTATTTTTCCATTTCTGCAAAAACAGCACTGGGATTTTGATAGGTATTGTACCGAGTTTGTATATTTCTTTGGATAATATTCTCATCTTAACAATACTAAGCCTTCTAATCCATTAAACACTAGATGTCTTTCCATTTATGTATATTCACTTTAATTTCTTTCACTAATGTTTTATAGTTTTCAGTGTACTAATCTTTTTTTTTTTTTTTTTAAGATTTTCTTTATTTATTTGACAGAGAGAGACAGCCAGCAAGAGAGGGAACACAGGCAGGGAGAGTGGGAGAGGAAGAAGCAGGCTCCCAGCAGAGGAGCCTGATGTGGGGCTCGTTCCCAGAACGCTGGGATCACGCCCTGAGCTGAAGGCAGACGCTTAACAACTGAGCCACCCAGGCGCCCCTCAGTGTACTAATCTTGATCCCTGTTGGTTAAATTTATTCCTGAGTATTTTATTCTTTTTTGATGTTATTGTATATGGAATGTTTTCAAAATTTTTCTTTTTGGATTGTTCACTGCTGGTTTATAGAAATGCAAAGGATTTTGCATTTGATTTTGTATCCTTTAACTTTGCTGAATTTATTAGCTTCACTTTTTTTTGGTGTGTGGATTCTTTGGGTTTTCCAAAAGTAAGATTAAGTCATCTACACACAAAAATACTTTTGCTTCCTTTTCAATTTGCAGGTCTTTCACTTATTTTTCTTGCCTTATTGCTCTGGTAGGTGTATAATTTTAAGAATAATTGTTATATCTTCTTGATGGCTTGTATCTTTTATCAGTATATAATGTCATTCTTTATCGCTTAAGTTTTTTTTTTTTTTTAAGTAATCTCTACACACAATGAGGGGCTTGAACTTACAACCCTGAGATCAAGAGTTGCATGCTCTATCAACCGAGGCAGCCAGGTGTCCCATTTGTCTCTTAATCTTTTTGATTTATTTTTTTTTAAGATTTTATTTATTTATTCGACAGAGATAGAGACAGCCAGTGAGAGAGGGAACACAAGCAGGGGGAGTGGGAGAGGAAGAAGCAGGCTCATAGCGGAGGAGCCTGATGCGGGGCTCGATCCCATAACGCCGGGATCACGCCCTGAGCCGAAGGCAGATGCTTAACCACTGTGCCACCCAGGCGCCCCAATCTTTTTGATTTAAAGTCTGTTTTGCCTGATAATAATATAGCAACCCCTACTCTGCTTTGGTTACTATATGCATGAAATACTTTTTTACATTTTTTTTTCCTTTTGAAAATTTATTTTTTATAATTTAAAAATTTTGGGGGCACCTGGTGGCTCAGTCATTAAGCGTCTGCCTTCAGCTCAGGTCATGATCGCAACGTTCTGAGACTGAGCCTGCATTGGGCTCCCTGCTCAGCAGGAAGACTGCTTCTCCCTCTCCCACTCCCCCTGCTTGTGTTCCCTCTCTTGCTGCCTCTCTCTCTGTCAAATATAGAAATAAAATCTTAAAAAAAATTAAATAAAAATAAAAAAATTTAAGTAAGCTCTGTGCCTAAAGTGGGGCTTGAACTCATGACCCTGAGATCAAGAGTCCCACGCTCCACTGACTGAGTCAGCCAGGTGCCCCTCTTTTACTTTCAGCCTCTTTGTGTCTTTGTATCTAAAGTGAGTCTCTTAGAAATAGAAAATCTTTTTTTAAATAAAATATTCTGCCAATTCCTGTCTTTTAATTGGAGAGCTTAACCTATGTACATCTAAAGTAATTTCCTGATAAGGAAGGGCTTACTTCTACCATTTAGTTCTTCATCTTCTGTATATGTGTTTTTTAATTCAATTCCTCTATTAATGACTTTATTATGGTTAATTTTTTGTAATGTGTCATTTTATTCTTTTCCTTTGTTTTCTGTTTTTTGTTGTTATTTTCTTAGTGATTACCTTGGGAATTACAATTAACATCTTAAATTTATAACAATCTATTTTGACTAATACCAACTTAGTTTCAATAGTATGAAACACTCTAACCTTACATGTCTCTGCCCACTCCCTTTATATTATTATTGTAACAGATTACATGTTACTATGTTGTGTGGCTGTTTATAATCATTTATAATCATTGTTTTACACATTTGGCTTTTAAGTCATAAAAGAAAAAAGAGAAGTCACAAACCAAAAATAAAGTGATATAGGCTTTTATATTTATCCATCTAGCTATCTTTATCACTGTTCTTTATTTTGTCACATAGCTTCTAGTTATTGTCCTCTATCCTTTCATTTCAGCCTGAAAGACTCCCTTTAGCATTTCTTTTAGGGCAGTCCACTGGTAACAAACTCCCTTAATTTGTTTGTCTGAGAATGTCTTAATTTCTCCTTTATTCTTGAAGGATAGTATTGCCAGATACGGAATTCTCAGTTAGTGGTGTATTTTCTTTCAGTAGTTTAAGTAATGTTATTACACTGTTTTATGGCCTCCATGATTTCTGGTGGAAAATCAGCTGCTAATTTTATTTATGATCCCTTGTACATGACGAGTCCCTTTTCTCTTGCCACTTTCAAGATTCTCTTTTTGGTTCTGTCTTTTAACAATTTGGCTATAGTTGATGTCTTGATGTGGATCTCTTTGAATTTAATCCTGTTCAGAATTTGTTCAGTTTTTTGAAAGCATAGATGGATGTCTTGTATCACATTTGAGGAGTTTCAGTTTTTATTTCTTCAAATATTTTTTCTTCCTGCCTTTCTCTCTTTTCTCCTTCTAAGACTTTCATGATGCATATGTTGGCATATTTGATTGTGTCCTACAGGTTTTGTTCATTTTTCTTTATTCTTTTTCCTTTCTGACTCCTCAGACTGGATAATTTCAATTTCCTTATCTTCAAGTTTTCTTCTGCTTGCTCATATCTCCTGTCAAACTTCTCTAGTGGATTTTTTATTTCAGCTATTGTACTTTTCTGCTCCAGAATATCTCTTTGGTTTCATCTTATAATTTCTATCTCTTTATTGACATTCTCCATTTGTTTATACATTGTTTTCCTGATTTTCTGCAGTTCTTTGTCCATGCCTTCCTTTAAATTAAGCATATTTAAGACAGTTGACTAGACTAGTCTTTGACTAGTAATTCCAATATCTGAGCTTTCTCAGGGATAGTTTCTGTCAAATTGTATTATATTATAATTATAATTATTATTACTATTATTGTGAATGAGCCATGTTTTCTTGTTTATTTGTACACACTGTAATTTTTTGTTGAGGACTGGACAGATTGAGTATTATAATGTGGTAAGTCTGGAAATCAAATTCTCTTCCTCCTCAGCGATTACTTTTGCTCCTTGTTAAGGGCTGTGGTTGTCCATTTGTACAGTGACTCTTCTTATTTTTGCAAGGTTTGTATTCCTTGTTATGTGACCACAGAATGAATGAATATATATATAAATTATATATATAAAATCTTCCAGTAGAATCAGTTGCCAGATACTTCACTGCAGTCCGAGGGGACAAAACAAATATAAGTATCTGGACTTGTCCCTCAGGGAACTGCCAGATCTTCCAAAACATATAATCCTAAATATGTGAAAGATAATGTCCTTACTGCCCACTTTAGAATTGGTCAGTTGCTCTGGGTTACCATCCCCTTGTCCGAGCGGGGCTGAGGAATGAGGGAGATAGCTGGTTCATAAAGTCATTCTCTACCAAAGTTCAACAGCTTCTCCCTTTATCAAGTACTCCTCTGGTTGTAGTGTCTGATCATGTTCCCAAGTCTCAAAATAAGTGATCCCAATAGGTTTTTGTTTCCAGTCTAATTTATTATTCTTTTGGTGACGGGATTAACCTTTGGGGCTTCCTGGTTTGCTATTTTTCATGACATTGCTCAATGTATAGCATCTTAAATGTGCGTTTTACCATAATCTTAGGGTGAGTAGATCAATTTAATTGGTATATATGGTGTGTGTTTTTGTGTATGTGTTTCCGTGTGTGAATTTCCCCAAATACCTTACCTTTTAAATTTCTAACACTTTAAAAAAAGATTATTTTTAAGTAAACTCTACACCCATCATGGGGCTTGAACTCACAATCCCAAGATCAAGAGTCATATGCTCTACTGACTGAGCCAGCCAGGTACCCCCTCACACTTTTTATAGACCAATTCATCTGAGAATCTTCAAATCTGTAAGTTTTAGTAAAATTTACAATAAATTCTTCTTGTAAACATTGAGTGTTATTAATTTGCTTAACCATTATTGAAAGAAGTCATTTAACTGGATAGTATAGATATATTTCCTTTTATAAATCTTTCTTCATAAGTAGAAACAATAAGCTTTGTCATCATTTTAGTTTGGTTATACTGTGGTTTGAAGCAGTCAAACTGTTAATGCAGTTAAAATATGCGTCAATCTTTATACTGATGCAGGCTAAAAGATTTCCTGTTTAGCACTCATTACCTATGCGATCTTATCAGCTACCTGTGGGAATTTTGTAGTGAGTACCAGATTTATTCATTTCTAGATAGCTATAAACAGATGTATCTGGTTTAGAACTGTATATGTGTATTGAAAGCATATAACAGATTTTGATAGATTGGGGGCTAGAGTTAACAAATTTTTATTCAGTACTGTTTGTGTGTTAAAGCAAAAATATGCCAATGTTTGGCTTATTGTGCCCTTAGACCTTGGGGAGATGATCTTATGTGCTTTAATGTGTGATGTGGAAGGAACAGAGGCAGATATGAAGAAAAAATCTGTCTTATAATCATAAACAGGATTGGGCTCAGGTGTTTTAGCAAATGAGAAAGAAGTGGCTTTGAAATTATAATGACTCACATGTCACCCTGGTGAAAATTCTTATACCTCATTGCAGCATGTGTTGGAGGACAAAATAGGATATATATATATTTACATGTAAACCAATAGTTTGGTTATAAAGCCCTTATTATTTGTTTGCACTATGATAAGGATTGAAAGAAGTTTCATTTTATAGCTCCTGCTGTTAACTCATTTACTCAATTATTCAATCATTCATTAAAAATTTATTAAGAGCCTATTGTGTTTCAGGCATTAGGGATACAAAGATGAATACAATATGGTCCTTGAAACTTCTAAATTAGTTGGGAGCACAAAGTGGCACAAATGAAACAATTAGCTAATATGAGAGTATTGAAGCCTGACTTAGAAGTTGTGCCTTTTTATGTGTGAGCTAGAGCTTAACACCAAAGGAATCTATCCTTTATATAGGCAAAGCCTGAGCCATTTATAAACGACTAAAAGAGGTGAATGCTTCAGCATTTTCTAGAAAAAATAAAATGAAATCTGTCTTGCTCATTAAGCCTAAATTTGCCTGATGCTTTATAGAAGCTACGCAAAGAGAAAGGTCTCATACCCTGGAAAAGACAGGTGACTGAACAGGATGGAATCACTGGGAACAGAATTCTCTGACTTGGTTATTTTCATTAGGGTATCTCTGAAATCAGGGGAAAATAAGTTACTTAATCCTCTCTGTCTTTTCCTGGGCAAGTAGATTCAGTAGCAGCTGTTACTCATCATGCCAGGTGCAAATATCTATAAATGAAATTATTATACAAGTGTCATGACTTTGTTCTTCTCCTTGTTCATGTGAGTGCATAAGAACCAGGCTCTAGTGTGAAGAAGGCTTCCCAAAGGAGAAAGGCTTGATGAGAATGTGGGAAACCAAGCAGGGTGAGCAAGGTGTTCACCTGTGTGGTAGCCTGGTATCAGTGTTACTGCCCAGGAAGAGTTTCAAATTGGGCTAGCCAGCTTGTTTACCTCCAGTAGGGTGATGATAGCATCTACATGGTGATGGTAGTTGGGTGAGGGTGGGGGTGGGAGTGGGGAGGATGGTCAGCTTGGTGTAAGGTGTAGAGTCCAAGCAAAGTAACGAAATTTTCCATATGGAGAAAAGTCCTGATGTGGTTTTGGAGCTGAAGCAGGTGAGGAGAGCTTCTACATTGGGGGTGTTCCAGAGGGGGTATTATACCATAACAGGGGTTATAGTGATGATAGGATTTTTGTTTCATACATATGGATAAAGTGAGATAGGTTCTTACTTTCTGACAAGGAAGTTACAAATAATGAAAGGGGAAAATTACAATTAACCCTGTGATGTTGGATTGGAATAGGAGGTATTGGTATGGACTCATGGATTTCAATGTAGAGAGATATATAGAGAAATAAAAATTGATGTTAATGTGTATATATATACATACATATATTCCCTAGTTCTGTGAAAGGACTTGAGGATAATATCCCACTAGCAATACATACCTCTAGCACCAAACTCTGGGCTTCTAAATATCATTCTCTACACAAAGAAACCAGAGAGCTGTGAAGAAATAGCTGATTCTAAGACCTTTTTTTCAGAAAGCAATTATACCAGAAAGTAAGGAAGTGATAAAAAAATAATAATAATACATCAAATGAAAGGATACGGAAGCTGGCCTTCACGGCCTCCCATTGGCCAAAATAAAGATAAAAATACACATTGATAGTAATGGATTATAAGTCATTGAATAAAGTAGAAATGTATGAGATGATACTGATATAATAAATGAATAAACTGAGAAGTGAATGAGGAATAGGATATTTCCTACCTTGTAATAATCTTCCCCACAAAATACTTTTAATTGTAAAGGAACAAAAATAAACTTATAGCAGGAAAATCCGTCAGATACCATCTTTTTTTTTTTTTTTTTTTTTTTAAGATTTTATTTATTTGACAGAGAGAGAGACAGCCAGCGAGAGAGGGAACACAAGCAGGGGGAGTGGGAGAGGAAGAAGCAGGCTTCTCCTAGCAGAGAAGCCTGATGTGGGACTCGATCCCAGAACGCTGGGATCACGCCCTGAGCCGAAGGCAGACGCTTAACGACTGCGCCACCCAGGCGCCCCCGTCAGATACCATCTTGATCAAGAGATTAAAGTGAACATCCTTGCATGTCACTAGATAAGGTGCAATTACTTTGTGATATGCCCATCAAAAATGCACAACTTGAATATAATGAAGAAGAAACAACAGCAAAACAGAAGTTGAGGGCTATTCTACAAAATAAGTGGCCTAGAATTTTCAAAAGTCTTGATAATTAAGCAAAGACTGAAGAACTTTTCCAGAATGAAGATTAAAGAGACATGACCTGTAAGTGAAATGTGTAATTCTGAACTGGATCCATTTTCATAAGGAGATTGTTGGGTCAACTGGCTAGTATTAAATGGGGTCTGAGGATTAGACGGTGCTAATGTGCCAAGGTTAACTTCTTAATTTTGATGACTGTATTGTGCTTATGTGAGAAAATGTCCCATTTGTAGGAAATATACACCTAGTATTGGGTGGTGATGAGATTACTAATTCTCAAGCAGTTCAGGAAAAAAAATTCTTTGTTTTGTACCTGCAACTCCTAAATATGCTTGAAATTCAAAATAAAAACATATTTTACTTTATTAAAAATAAGATCTGGGACTCTGTTGTCAGGTTTCTTTGTTTCATACCCCAGCTTCTGCTGTATGAGCTTGGTTAAATCCTGTAAACTCTCAGCTGCTGTTGCTTCCTCTGGGAAAGGCGTATCATAATAGTAACTTCTTAAAAGGGTCATTTTAAAATTTCAATGAAAAAATGGGGCGCCTGGGTGGCTCAGTCCTTAAGCCTTTGGCTCAGGGCCTGATCCCAGGGTCTTGGGATCAAGCCCCGCATCGGACTCCCTGCTCAGCAGGACGCCTGCTCCTCCCTCTCACACTCCCCCTGTTTGTGTTCCCTCTCTCGCTGTCTCTCTTTCTCTCTCTGTCAAATAAATAAATAAAATCTTAAAAAAATAAATAAATAAAATTTCAATGAAAAAGGACTTCACATAGTCTCTGGTTCTTATGAATTATTTTTCTTAATTAGAGGTTATTTTCCTTACTCAGTTTTATGGAATAAAATAAAGGGCTTAATTAGTTCATGTATAAATCACTACAAATTAGAATGCATGTAGAGTTCAATTTTTCATATTAAAGAGTGAAGCATTATACATTCTTTAGTCACTTAATAAAGAATCTCATCTTTCATCTTCAATTTTGGATCCAAGAACATGTTTTGGTTCAAATCCACCAGATGAATAATATAATTTAGTTTAACCATATTATAGTTTCATGTACTCTAAATGCCTCTATAATAACAATGTTGGATGCCACCAAGTTCCAGTTATGGAAATGCCCATGTATAAATACACATACACTTTTACTGCCAGAAATATTCAAGCCTTATGGATGTCACAGTGGCAGAAACTGTGTTCAAATCAACAACAATAGATGACAAAATAAATGTTCAAATTTGTAAGTTTGCACTTGCAACTGAGAAAATCCAAGGTACTGAGGAGGAGGAAAGATGTCTTTGGATTTTATGTTTGTTTTTGTTTTGCTGCCCTGACAAATTACCAGAAGCCTGGCCTAAGACAAAATCCATTTATTATTTCACAGTGCCACAGATACGGATTTGGGCTTGTATCAATGGGCTTGGCTTGATTCTTTGCTCAGGGTATCACAAGGCTGAAATCAGTTTTCTCCTGGGCTGGATCCTTATTGGAGGCTCTGGGGGAAAATTCCCTCCTAAGCTTGTTTAGATTGTTGGTGAAATCTAGTTCCTAGCACATAGAGATAGGACTGAGGTTCCTGTTTCCTTGATGGGTATTGTCTGGAAGTCATCCTGAACTCTTTTGAACCACCCACATCCCTTCTTATGTAGCTCCTTCCATCTTCAAAACAACTTGGTGCGTCCTTTACACTTTGAATCTCTCTAATTTTCTCTTCTGTCACATCTAGAGAAAGTCCTTTCCTTTTAAAGGGCTTGTATGGTTAGATCAGGCCCACCTGGATAATCTTTTTTTTTAGGCCAATGTTGCCATATAACATAACACAATCATGGGGGTGACATAGCATCCCAGTCACAGGCTCCAGTGACTAGGGTGTGGAATCTTGAGGGCCAACCCTAGAAATTCAGCCTACTGACTAAGATTTACATATGGGGGTGGGAGGGAGGGGGACAAATAATTCATTATTCTGTAAGATGATATTTAATTTTTTATGGCAATTTAGAGGCATATTTTCTTGAAGTGTTGCTGCATAGGTATATAAACATAAATGATAAGAGGAAAAAATTGAATCACTAGGAAGAGAATCTTCCTCAATGTTACTTCTCTTGTGTATAAGTACAACATAAGTAATTTTGAGGACATTTGAAATTATATACTCTGCATATATATATATATATATATATATATACATACACACACACACACACACACACACATACACACATGCTTCTACAGACAATACAAAATTATTTCAATTTTAACTTAGAAATTTAGGTTTAGTTAAAATAGAACTACACAGTATTAAATACTTAATGTCTTTCTTTCACACCTTTTCTGGTTCCCATTCTTAACTACCAAGTTGGCTAATTATTATCTACATAGATATAAAAGTCAGTGGAGGAAAAGAAAGATGGTTTACTGGAGGCGGTTTTAAGATGACTCTAGAGTTACTGTCATCACAGTTGTCCATACCAATTTTGTCTTTATTGTCACAATGACTAATGTTTCAGCGAATTGTATATTAGAAAGTGGAAAATGATAACAACTCAACCGGGCAATTACAGATGCATGGAGCAGCATAAACAGCGGCCCTTAATATGAACAATAACCTGCATGTCTAGGGGCCTTCGTGCGCGCACCCCCAAGAGTGCCTGAACCTGGCCAGCCCCTCCCCCATGTTACTATAGCTCAGAGGCTTGGCTTAGGTGGGGTTGGAAATGCCCTAGAATGGCTCTTTGTTGATTTTCCCTCGTGCTAGAGCCTAGTGTTGCTGTGAAGCAAAGTGCTATTGAATTTGCTCACTCAGGCAGAACACTCAACAGGAAGGAAGGAAGCAGCCATTCTTTCTGGTCCTATTGTCTGACCACCCGGCTTAAGCAATCAAACAGCTCTGTGGCCATAGCTGGATGCTTACAAGCCTGTCATGGTTTTTTTTTTTTTTTCTTTTACTCCTGGTGGGCACTGGGGAAGGGGGGCAGGGATGGATAGAAACTGGCTCTTTATGGTTTTCACTTATTTTTGATGATTTGATGACATCTTTTCATGACTCACTCTCAGGTACCCATTTTCTAACAGCAAAGTTTGTAAAGAGAGTGGATGAGTGTATGTTTTGGAAGTGGAGTAAAGATAGCAATACAATGGGCTTTCTCTACGGATGTATTCTGAAAGTGGGAAGAAGTAAACATTTTACATCACTAATATATTTTGAGATTAGTCATCTTTTTTTTTGAGATTAGTCATCATGTTTGAATAAGTTTTCAATGTGCTGCCAACTTCATGTCTTTAGACAAGTCGTTTGTCCTCTGTGCTTCAGTTTTCTTTTTTAATTACTAGAATAAGGATAACAACCCAAACTTGCTCATTTCACATGGATCATATAATAGCCAAATGTGTGAAAAAGTGCTTAGAAAATATTCCATTATCCTAAAATATAACATTAGGATTCTCCTGAGGAAAAGAATGCCACATTTAAAATAAATAACTGAGATGAGGAAGAAAACTTAATAAATTTTGTCATTGACATATGTTTCTAAATTATTGACAGCTACCTTTAAAATTTGAAAAGTTTCTCCCAAAACCGATAGCCTTGGGATTGCCATAAAGAAGTGGTTAGTAGAAATCTACACTTGGCACCGTACTTCTATGCATAATTCTCAATTTCTAAGTGCAGTTTTAAAATTCATTAAAGGGCCAAAACTTCATATGATTATTCATCTTTTACATATGAATTTCAGGGGAAATGAAAATTTAAAAATCAAATATAATTTGAAAAGTAATTATAGTTAAATTTCGTGAGGGAAATGGTACCTTCATTAACATGAGCTTTAAATTTAATTTCTTTTTTCTTTTTTCTTTTTTTTTTTTTTTCTTGATAAGAATCCTAAGTAACTATAATGATTACAGTTATTCAGAAGTCATGAGGAGTTTAAATTACCCTGGGTTATTTGGGGACTTTCTGATACTTTCTGAGGAAACCATGCCATAATCTTTCAGAAGTAATCCCTTTTAACATTAAGTGGGAGAATGGCAGTGGCTTTTGAGGTGTGAGGCAGTCATCAAGACTAGATGATATCCTCTAAGGAACACAGTCAAGGAAATAGTCTCATTTGATTTGAATGGATTTTTCCCTTTTAGGGGCCAAATGTCAGGGGAAATCTGTGGCTCGCTTGTTAGTCTAGAATTGGAGGGTCTAGAGCAGAGTTCAGAAGGGCACAGTGAGATAGCGCCTGCTGGTTTTGGCGCCTCCCCTCTTTGATTTGCCACTTTCATAAGATAAGCAATGACGCCAGGCTCTCTTGGCTATGCCCACTATTCTTCACATTATCAGTTCAGTATTTGGCACCATCCATGTAATTTCCCCAAGTAGAAGTCAAAGGCAGGTGTTCCGGAAAAAATGAAGGACTCTTGAGTGGAGAATCTGTTTTACCTTCTCCTTAAGGACATCCGGGCTATCAGAACAGTGAAGGGAGCTCATTGAAACCAGGACAGCCTTATAGAGATTAAAAGAGACAATAATTCCTCAAATGTAGGTTAGGCTTAGATATTCCCTGGAGCTATGATTTATAAGGGGGCTTAGAGAGCATACAACTCTCGAAAACTGATTTACCCCATTAATCTGGTGTCAAAACGTGATCATTTTGAGGTTATTCCCTTGGTTTATCATTCCTCTGGGTTAGGGTCACTTCTTTTTCAGAATGAATATGCTTTCCAGGCTCTCTTTCTTAGGGGTGAGTTGATGTGAAAACACCAGAGCCTGCAGGGTAATGAAAGAAAGTTGAGCTGAAAAAGGAGAAAGGTTACCACAGAGAAGGGAGAGGCATTGAAAAAGAGATTTTTTTTTTTTTTAAGCAAGTTCCATGCCCGACATGGGGCTCAAACTCAACACCCCTAAATCAAGAGTTGCATGCTCTACTGACTGAACCCACCATGCACTGCAAGAGGTTTAAGATGCATTACAATGTGCCTGGAGAGGAGCAAACTGATTCTAAGTAACTTGTCCACCAGAACAAAGTGTAATATTTTTTAAAGGAAATAAAAAAGCTACCATGTAAAATTCACAATGTCCAGAATTCAACACCAACCACAAAAATTACTATGCACACAAAGAAGTAGACAAATGTGATCTACGGCCCGGAAAAAAAACGGGCAATAGAAAGAGACCCCGAATGGCAGACATAGTAGAATTAACAGATGATATTAAAGCGGCTCAGGGATTAGAAAGGAAAGCACGAGCATAATGAAGACAATGATGGAAGATACAATGAGAAGCAAATGGAAATTTAGCTAAAAGTATAATATCTTACATAAAAATTTCACTGCATATCATATGATAAAGAAGAAATTATCATTGAACTTGAAATATACCATTAGAACTACAGAAAATAAAACACAAGGGACTCCTGGTTTGCAGTTTCTTATGTAAGGAGCTTGGATGTCACCACTCCATCTTAACAAGTGAAAAACTGAAGACACTGAAACATCAACAACTCTTCTTAGATCCTTCAGAGAAGTGAGTTTCCAGGACAGACCACCACCCCAAAATTAGAGACACAGGTATTTTCAGAGAATTACAAAGTATCAGATCAGAAATGCACAAGCAGAAATCTAATCAGGAAGGAGATTGATTTTATTAGATACTACTCTACATGGTTTGCATTTTTAGTACATATTATTTTAATTATTAATTAATCAATATTTTAATTCCAATATAGTTAACATATAGTATTATACTAGTTTCAGGTGTAAAGTATACTGATTGAACGACTTTATACATTTCTCAGGGCTCATCATGGTAAGTGTATTCTTAAGCCCCTTCACCTGTTTCACCCAACCCCCCCACCCACCTCCCTTCTGGTAACCATCAGTGTGTTCTCTATAGTTAAGAAGCTGGGGTTTTTGTTTTGTTTTGTTTTGTTTTTTGGTTCGTTTTGGTTTGCCTCATTTTTCCTTTGTTCGTTTGTTTCTTAAACTCCACATACGAGTGAAATTATATATGAGGGTATTTGTCCTTCTCTGACTTACTTCACTTACCACTCTACCCTGTTCATCTATGTTGGTGCATAAGGCAATATTTCATTCTTTTTTATGGCTGAATAATATTGCATTATCTCTCTCTCTCTCTCTCTCTTTATCCATTCATCTATCCATAGACACCTGGGTGGCTTCCACGGTTTGGCTATTGTAAATAATGTTGCAAAATACACAGGTGTGCATATAGCCCTTCGAGGTTAGTGTGTTTGTGGTTTTCTTGGGTAAATACCCAGTAGTGTGATTACTGAACAGAGGCACAGTCCTATTTTTAGTTTTTACGGATCCTCTATACTGTTTTCCACAGTAGCTGCACCAGTTTGCATTCCTACCAATAGTACATAAGTATTCCTTTTTCTCCATAGCCTTACCAACACTTGTTGTTTCTTGTGTATTTGAGTTTAGCCATTCTGAGAGATGTGAGGTGGTATCTCTTTGTGGTTTTTGATTTGCATTTCCCTGACAACTGTGCCACTGAGCATCTTTTCATGTGTCTGTTGCCCATCTGCATGTCTTCTTTGGAGAAATGTCTGCTCATGTCTTCTGCCCATTTTTAATTGGATTATCGTTCATTTTCCAGTATTGACTTGTATAAGTTCTTTATGTATTTTGTATACTAACCGTTTATTGAATATGTCATTTGAAAATATATTCTCCCATTCAATAGGTTGTGTTTTAGTTTTGTTAACTATTTCCTTAGCTATGTAGAAGCTTTTTTTTTTTTTTTTTTTAATGTAGCCTCAATAGTTTATTTTTGCTTTTGTTTCCCTTGCCTCAGGAGACCTACCTAGAAAAACGTTACTATGGCCAATGTCTGTGCTGTCTTCTAGGATTTTTATTGTTTCAGGTTTCACATTTAGGTCCTTAATCCCTTTTGAGTTTATTTCTGTGTATGATGTAGAAAGTGGTCCAGCTTCATTCTTTTGCATGTAGCTGTCCAGTTTCCCTAACACCATTTGTTAAAGAGATTTTCCCCCATATTCTTGCCTTCTTTGTTGAAGATTAGTTAACCATATAATCATGGGTTTATTTCTGGGCTCTCTATTCTGTTCTATTGATCTAAGTGTCTATTTTTGTGCCAGTCCCATACTGTTTTGATTACTACAGTTTTGTAGTATAATATGAAATTTGGGGTGGGATATCCTCTAGTTTTGTTCTTCCTTTTCAAGATTGCTTTAGCTATTTAGGGTCTTTTGTGGTTCCATATAAATTTTAGGATTGTTCTAGTTCTTTCAAAAATGCTATTGGTAGCTCGATGGGCATTGCATTTAAATCTGTAGATTGCTTTGGGTAATATGGACATTTTAAAAATTTGTTCTTCCAATCCATGAGAATGAAATATCTTTCCATTTGTTTGTGTCATCTTCAGTTTCTTTCACCAATATTTTATACTTTTCAGAGTATAGGTCTTTCACCTCTTTGGTTAAATCTATTCCTAGGTATTTTTTTTCATTCCTAGGTATTGTATTATTTTTGGTACAATTGTAAATGGGATTTTTTCTTAACTTCTTTTTCTGCTACTTTATTATTAATGTATAGAAATGCAACAGATTTCTGTATATTGATTTTGTATCCTGCAACCTTACTGAACTTACTGAATTCATTTATCAGGTCTTGTAATTTTCTTGGTGGGGTATTTAGAGTTTTCTATATATAGTATCATGTCATCTGTAAATAGTAAAAGCTTTACTTCTTCTTTACCAATCTAGATGCCTTTTATTTTTTTCTCTTGTCTGATTGCTGTGGCCAGGACTTCCAGTACTATGTTGAATAAAAGTGGTGAGAATGGATATCCTTGTCTTGTTTCTGATCTTGGGGGGAAAATCTCTCAGTTCTTCACCAATGAGTATGATGTTAGCTGTGGGTTTTTCATATATGGCCTTTATTATGCAGAGGTTTGTTCCTCCTAACCTACTTTGTTGAGGGTTTTTTTTTTTTTTTAACATGAATAGATGTTATACTTTGTCAAATGATTTTTCTGCATCTGTGGAAATGATCATATGTTTTTTTCTCTTTTCTCTTGTTGATGTGATGTATCATGTTGATTAATTTGTGAATACTGAGCCACACTTGCATCTCAGGAATAAATCCCACTAGACCGTGGTGAATGATTATTTTAATGTATTGTTGGATTCCATTTGCTAATATTTTTCTGAGGCTTTTTGCATCTATGTTCATCAGAGATATTGGGCTGGAGTGTCTTTATTTTGTTTTGGTATCAGGGTCATGCTGGCCTCATAGAATGAATTTGGAAGCTTTCCTTCCTTTTCTATTTTTTTTAAAAAAAAATGGTTTGAGAAGAACAGGTATTAGCTCCTCTTTAAATGTTTTGCGGGATTCATCTGTGAAGCCATCTGCTCCTGGACTTTTGATTGTTGGGAACTTTTTGATTACTGATTCAATTTTATTGCTGGTAATCAGTCTATTCCAATTTTCTGTGTCTTCCTGATTCAGTCTTGGGAGTTTATATATTTCTAGGAATTTATCCATTTCTTCCAGGTTGTCCAATTTGTTGGCATATGATTTTTTATAATATTCTCTTATAATCCTTTGTATTTCTGTGATGTCAGTTGTTGTTTCTCCTCTTTCATCTCTGATTTTGTTTGAGTCCTCTCTCTCTCTCTCTTTTTCTTTGGGTAAGTCTGGCTGAAAGTTTATCAATTTTGTTGATCTTTTCAAAGAACCAGCTCCTAGTTTCACTGATCTGTTCTATTGTGTTTTTTCTTTTTTAGCTTTATTGCATTTATTTCTGCTCTAATCTTTATTATATCCTTCTTTCTACTGGTTTGGGTTTTGTTTGTTGTTCTTTTTCTAACTCCTTCTGGTTTAAGATTATGTTGTTTATTTGAGATTTTTCTTGCTTCTTGAGATAGGCACCCTTCTGTTGTGACGGAGCTGCTTTTACCTTCACTTCAGTTGTCTGCAATGGTCTTTCTTTGCCTGTTGTGGGCATGGTTTTGTCCTTATGTTGTTAGTGGGCCAATCTGGTGCCACACTGGGCTTGAGTTGAGTCAGGCCAGGCATTTGCCAGAGATGCAGTAGCACCAAACTGCAGGTGCTTTCCCTGTGTTGTGCCCTGAGAAGCTTCCATTGGTCAGTGCAGCCTGCGGTCAGACCAGCTGTCTGTTCTGTACCCACTACTGGGGCTACAATCAGAGTGGTGCTCCCTGTCAGGGCTGCTTACACACTGCCTGGCTTGTGGCATCAATTTGGATGGGCTCTGGTCAAGAGCATATTGGAGGGGGTAGGACTACAAGAGAACATGTGGGTGGGGCGCACAGTTAGCAAATTAGGCACGGCACTAGTTCCTACAGGTGTCTGTGTGTCTAGGCTGGGGGAGAGGGGAGAGAAATGGTGCCTGTCAACGCCTTTGTTCTTGGAGAAGTCTCCCAATGATCCCTGGTCACCTACCATAGGCTCTGAGATTAGTTAACAAATCATCCTCAGGTGTTTTTCAAACTGTTGCTTCTGTACTGTATCTCTGTGGGGCTATTTGTTATCTCTTTAAGCATAGGGACTTCACCCTCTTGGCTGTCCCAGAACCAAGCTCACTGATTTTTAAAGTTCCAGGTGTGAAGCCCAGCTGATTGTAATAATTCCAGAAATTAGGGGTGCCTGGGTGGCTCAGTCAGTTAAGCAACTGACTCTTCATTTCAGCTCTGGTCGTGATCTCAGAGTCTTGGGATCAAGCCCTGTATTGGGTGGGCTCCATACTCAGCAGGGAGTCTGTTTGAGGATTCTCTCTGTCCTTGTCCCTCTGCCCCTGCCTGTGCTTGCTTGCTCTCTCTAAAATAAATAAATAAATCTTAAAAAATAAAAAAGAATTCAAGAAATTAGGACCCTCTTCTTTTCAAAGCCAATGTCATGGGGATTTGTCCTCTCTGTGGTGGTTCCCTATGCCTGGGGTCCTGATGCAAGGGTCCTTTTCTCTCCGCATGCTGTGCCCACAGTGTCACTCCCTTCCACAGACAGTACTGCTGGTTTTTTTAGCTCACAACTTTCTCTGCTCTTCCTACTCTCTTCAAGGTGGCCTCCTCTCTACATTTAGCTGTGGAGAGTCTGTTCTGCCAGTCTTCATTTCACCATCTGGGTTATTTACACAATATGGATGTTGTCTAGTTGCATCCCTGGGTTGAGTTGAGTTTAGGGTCCTCCTACTCCACCATCTTCCCCTGAAGTTCTGAATGCTCTTTTAATATATATATATATATATATATATTTTTTTTTTTTTAAATTAGCTACCTAACATGATATAGTTTTTTGGGGGGGTGCTGAGTACAGCATACTTTATTGATGATACATGACAAGGTGGGGCTCCTCAAACTCCTCCCCTTCTTCAGGGTGTCTGGGATGAAATCTGTGGAGGTCAGGAGATTCTCAGTGTGTTGGGGAATTAGTTGGGGCAAGGACTCCCCAGCAACTGAGGGTCTCTCTCTTCTTGATTTTGCTGTGGCTGGTGGTCCAGGGGGCTCGTACTCCTTGGAGGCCACATGGACTGTAAGGTCCACCATCTGGTTGCTGTAGCCAAATTCATTGTGATACCAGGAAATTCATTTGACAATGTGGTCATTGAGAGCAATGCCAGCCCCAGCATCGAAGGTGGAAGTGTGGGTGTCACTGTTAAAGTCACAGGAGACAACCTGGTCCTCAGTGTAGCTCAGGATTCCCTTGAGGGGACCCTCTGATGCTTGCTTCACCACCTTCTTGATGTCATCATATTTGACAGCTTTCTCCAGGCAGCAGGTCAGATCTATAACTGACATATTAGGGGTAAGGACATGGAAGGCCATGCCAGTGAGCTTCCCATTCAGCTCAGGGATAACCTTGCCTACAGCCTTGGCAGTGCCAGTACAGAAGCAAGGATGATGCTCTGGGCAGCCCCTTAGCCATCATGTCAAGGCCCCTCACATAGGAGCCGTCCATGGTGTTCTGGGTGTTGCTGATGGCATGGACTGTGGTCATGAGTCCCTCCACAATGCTGAAGTTGTCGTGGATGACCTTGGTCAGAGGTGCCAAGCAGTTCATGGTGCAGGATAGATTGCTGACAATCTTGAGGGAGTTGTCATACTTGTCATGGTTCGTGACCATTACAAACATGGGGGCATCAGCAGAAGGGGCAGAGATGATGACCCTCTTGGCCCCACACTTCAAGTGAGCCCCAGCCTTCTCCACAGTAATGAAGACCCCAGTGGACTCCACAACATACTCAGCAGCAGCATCACCCCATTTGATGTTGAGGGGATCTCGCTTCTAGAAGATGGAAATGGGCTTTCCATTGATGACAAGTTTCCTGTTCTCAGCCTTGACTGTGCCATGGAATTTGCCATGGGTGGAATCATACTGGAACATGTAAACCATGTAGTTGAGGTTAATGAAGGGGTCAATGATGGCGACGATATTGACTTTGCCAGAGTTCGAACAGCCCTGGTGACTAGGCACACAATACGGCCAAATCTATTTACTCCGACCTTCACCATCGTGTCTCAGGGATGCAGCTGGCACTGCACCAGAAGTTGCAGCTGTCTGTCAAATGGGGAGGAGTGAAGAGCCCTAACATGATTTTTAAAGTTAAATAAAATATGCAGAGCCCTCTGCTACAGCACCAAGTCAAATCTCTTTCTCTCTAGCAACAGTTGAAGTAGTTCAAGAATTGTTTTGTTTAAGCTGCAAAACTCTAGTTTTCTCATCTGTACCCTCCCGTTATTTCCCTCTAGATGCACAAAATGTCAATGTTCCTTCAAAGAGTGCATTGAGGATTGGATGTAGTGATCTGGATAGGATTGTTCTACTGTGCCAAGGACACCAAACATCCTCCTCTGTGGATGTGGAGACCACAGATCAATTCAGCAGCCCAATTGAGGGCAATTTGTGAATCTCTTATGATTTGGCAATTCCATTTCTATTGAATTGTTCTTTACAGCCACTTTGCACATGATTCACAGGAAGCCTGTTTTCAACTTATAAAACTCTTAATATGAATTGCTTTCATCTTCCATTTAAGTTTCAAAATAGAAAAAATTTAAAGAATAGAAAAAATTAAATACTTTTAGCTATTTCTCCTTATTAGTTAGCTTTACACCATCTCCCCTAAGCAAAACTTTTGCCTGGGGGCAGAAATAAATTAAAATAAAGTAAATTAGATTAAAACATTGGATTGGCTGCTTTAACAGAGTTAAAAAAGAAAGAGTCCGACTGCTCCGACATCCAGTTGCCTCCCCCATGTAAAACCCCAAGGTGGTGTGTAGCTCAGGGGAATAGAGTGCTCTGATCCATGAAGTCATATAAACATCCTCTGACCTCCAGCAGTAACTTCAACAATCTCTTCACTGGCGTTCTAACATCTCTCATCTCCTTGACTTTTTCCTCTGCTCCTTTCCTCTATCCCCATTACTAGTGACTTTCTGCAACCAGTTTCTGTGCTCTGGCCCCCATGTTGCAGATCAATGCTGGAAAGTTATGAGAAAGTGTTGACTGATCTGTCAAAATTTCTTTTCTCCTCTTAAAAAACCTTTTATTAACAGTTTCTCTTCTATGACTATAATTTTCCTGTTTTATACCTCTCCCATAAGCCCTTTTTTTATTTGTACATTTTATTTATTTTTAATTTAAATTCAATTCATTAACATGTAATGTTTTATTAGTTTCAGAGGTAGAGGTCAGTTATTCTTCAGTCTTACACAATACCCAGTGCTCATTATATCACGTGCCTTCCTTAATATCTCACCCAGTTACCCCATCCCCCACACCCTCCCCTCCAGCAACCCTTATTTTGTTTCCTATGATTGAGTCTCTTATGGTTTGTCTCCCTCTCTGATTTCCTCTTGTTTTATTTTTTCCTCTCTTTCCCTGTGATCCTTTGTTTTGTTTCTTGAATTCCACATACTTGTCCTATAACCTTTTAGTCTATAATCCTGTTCTCCACCCTGTTGGCTGTCACTGAACATGTGTAATTTGTACCTGTTTCTGAAATTCCAATAATTTTCAAATTTTGTTCCTCCTTAGTTTTTCCCTTTCTGACTTCCAGTCTGTCAATCCATTGAATGTTATTACTAATTAAGGAAACACCATAATTTTTCTACTCTTCCTCCCACACACTTGCACATATATACGGAGACTACAACACTCAACAGGATTTCCCACTAATGGAGGATAGTTGGAAGAAAGGCAGACAGGGGCAAGGGGCCCCTGTCCTAAGAGGAAACTACCCCTAAAAGGAAAAAGACCTCATCTTATTATTCTACACTACCCCAAAATAAGCCCTCTACCCTTTCCCATGTAAACAACTATCTGGTAGATAGATGAGCATGTTGACCAAAACCTGATTGGGTGACAGGTGCATGGAGGGTTAATCAGATTAAAACAGCCCACCAACAATCTCATGAAAACCCCTAGATTTAAATGCCTGACTCCTTTGCCTTGCTTTGGGACACTGAAGGGCCACCCAGCTCCAAAACACCAGGTAGGATTGGCTGAGGTCTCTGTCACCACTCTTCCCTGGTTCCATTTCTCCTTTTGCTGGGTCCTGATTTCCTCACTCTTACAAGTGTTTTTCTCTCATGTACTTTCCAACAAACCTCCTACATGGAGATATATACCTTAGAATCTGTTATCTTGAGAATGCAGCCTAAAACAAATACTGGGTTACAATCCTAACCAGGTGAGAAATACACATTCCTTTGCTGGTATAATCGTTTGAGAAAGGACAATTTGCCATAATTCAACTTTGACAGCTGGAAAAACCAGATTAGATTTTATTTTTAAGAATCACCACCATTAATTTACTCACTGATTCATTTATTGTCTTATTCATTTACTCCTCTAAGTCTTGTTGACTACCTGCTATGAGCCAGACTCCATGCCAGTAAAATAGCCAAATAAATGAGAAAGTCCAATGCTGCTTATTAAATAATAGGATATCAGTACTCTTCCAGAAGAAACTACTAATAGCTTCCCTCCAAATTTAATGCTGCCAAAGTAGTTATAATTATTTGTTTCTCCTAATTCCACAGGGAATAGAGTCTTCCATTAAAATGAGCTGCTGTTAAGAAAACTTTATCAAGGATATATAATCTAGACAAACCTAGGGAGAGACAAAATCATAAGCACAAAGGACAATAATTATTAGAGTATTACTCTGGCATATTTGTTCACTGTTATCACCAGAACTAAACTTGGACATCACAGAATTTTATTCTGGTATCGGGAAAAAGAAGAAAATTATTTTAACAAATGATTTTGTATTTTTGTATAATGTATCCACATTAAAAATACTTGATTATGACAAATTTCAAACATACACAAAAATTGATAGGGAAACATAAGCAATCTTCCTGTCACCTTCAACCATCTTCCTTTGTGGTCAATCTTGTTTCATCTATACCCATAACTGCTTCCCCTCCTCTCATATTATTTTGATGCAAATCTCAGCCATTGTATCTTTACATCTGTGTTTCTGTGTATCTCTGTAAAAAGTAAGGACTCCTAAACCCAACATTCAGAATAAAGTGACCTGTCTGCAGAAGTAAGATATAGTGAGAGGATTGCTAAGGAATTGCCCAGAAGAGTTAGAAATTTTCCATATCCAACCAACATGTTAATGAATGGGGGCTGTAGGTACTGAGCGCCAAGAGGTTGCAGGTTCCAGGTGGTAGGTGCTTATGTCAGCCCCCGTGAGAACTTTGGCTACTACCTGTAGTAAGATAGGAAGATATGAAGGGTTTTAAGCAGAGCAGGGATAGAACATCACTCTCATAATTTTAAAAGGATTACTCTGGATGCTGCTGTGTTGAAAATGGACTGTAGAGGTTCTGGAGCAGGAACAGAGAGACCAGTTAGGATGAAGTTTCTCACAATCTATTGTGCATATAAATCACAGGGAATCTTGTTAAAAGGCAGATTATGTTTCACTAGATCAAGAATGAGGACTGAGATTCTGCATTTCTAACAGGCTTCCTGGTGATGGCCATGCTCATGGTATACACACCAAACGTTGTTTGCCAAGAAGTTAAGAGATTATTACACACATCCAAGTGTTAGATAACGTAGCTCAAAGTGGTAGGGGTGGAAAGTAGTGGGGTTGTAAGAAATGATGGGATGGTAGGTTTAATTTTAAAATGTAACTAAGAGGATTTCCTGGTGGTTTGGATATGAGGCATGAGAAAAGACAAGTCAAAGCTCTTTCCAAAGTTTTTAGCTTGAGACAACTGGAGGGGTGGGGAAACATGGAGGAGGAGCGTTTTGGCAGGAAATAAGAAATAGGAATTTTGACATTTTACTCTTAAGATACCTGTTAAACCCACAAAGGATGAAGATGGGTAGATGACTGGATATATGAGGCTGAAGTTCAGGGAAGTGGTTAAGATTGCAGCTGAAATTTTTGGGTCTCTGTATAGTATTTAATGTCACAAGAATGAAGATCAGTTAGAGAATGAGTGCAGACAGAAATAAAGAGAGTCTTGGGGCACTTGGGTGGTGCAGTCGTTAAGTGTCTGCCTTCAGCTCAGGGCATGATCCCAGTGTTCTGGAATCGAGCCCCACATCAGGCTTTTCTGCTGGGAGCCTGCTTCTTCCTCTCCCACTCCCTCTGCTTGTGTTCCCTCTCTCGCTGGCTGTCTCTCTCTGTCAAATAAATAAATAAAATCTTAAAAAAAAAAAAAAAAGAAAGAGAGTCTAGGAATGAGCCTTGGGACCATCTGACATTTCAGGGTTAGAAAGATGAAGATAAACTAGCAAAAGAAACTAAGAAAATGCAGCCCTGAATTAGGAGAACCAAGACAATGTGTGTCCTGGAAAATAGTGACAAAAGTGAAATCAGTAATACTACAGTGAGACTAACAAATATAACATCATTAGGCACAGATATAGGATGCCCCATAAATTTACATTTAATTTTGAGCATTTTAAATTGAGTTTGAAATTTCAAGTCATGAAGCTGTCTCAGGAAGAGTTTAGGAAGGAGGGACTCTGTACTTTGTAAAGCTGACATAATATCTATACAGCATATCATTGGTATTGAATTGTTCACTGAAACAACTAGACTTCAGGAAATAATTGGCTTGCATTTTCTTCTTATCTTGAAGAGACTGTTTACATTAAATAGTTATTTTGGCATTATACATAACTTAGAAAACATATTTGTCCCATCAGGAAACGTAACTTTTTATTGTTGGGTATTACATGATGTTTTAGTACTGATCACCTGGGATCTCTCTTGAATTCTACTGTGTGACCTTTGTCCCATCATCTGCCTCAGTTTCCTCACTAATAGGAGAAATTAATCCCTATCTTACCTAGGTCACAGAAATAACAATGACATAAGATAACAGGCTTCTATGGAGATATCAGTATTATAGGATGTGTTTATGGAAATAATAGTAATAAAAGAATCTCCTTTACCCAGCTTCTCAGTTGAGGTGATTCATAAGCATATCTTATGAAATTTGTATTTTTTCCAAAGTTATATGAAGGGCTCACAGGTGACTATCTTGAAGTTATTTTACCATTACTTAATCAATTTGACCCATGTGAATGCTAATTTCACATGGTGCAAGCTAATTCTTCAGAGTTTTTGATAGTAGGAAAGAGAAGATATTTGATATTCTAGAGTCAGCTGTTTTTTCCATCATATTTCTAACATAACAAATAATAATATTTCTATTGTGTTCAATATGGGAAGCCTCCATGTTTTGTTTCCATATCCAGAAACAAACTCTCTCCACTTCTGCCCCTAAGTCTATAAAATTCCATTTTAGGGCTCAAGATTTATCATAGAAAGATGGAAAACGAAAGAAGGAAGAGGTGAGAAGAAGCACTAGCATCATAAAGGCATTTTTCCCTCCCTTTTTCTTCCTTCCTTGCTCATCACCTCTCTTCCAACCTTTTTTTAAAACAAACAAAATTAGCTTTATGTGTTCCAGACTAACAATGGTAAGTTGCAAGAAATAATTGGTGTATCAGTCAGGAAGAGCTAGGTTATGGTGCAGAAACAAACAATTCTCCAAATCCCTGTAACTCAGCAGAAAATAACATTTCCCTCCATCATTATTCTACATGTTTGAGCTATTTTTCAGGGGCCTTTACTCATGGTAATCACTCTGGGATTCAGATTAGTGAAAATGCCATCCTGCTAAGAGCTTCCATGATTATTAAGGCAATGAAAGGGATGCTGAGAATCATACTTGAACACTTAAAATTTTTTTATGGAAATAACAGAGACTACCTTTGCACACATTTCTGTGACTAAAGAAGTCATTTACTTGTTCCTAAGTTACCATGTGCCAAGAAGGATGAGCATTAGATGGCCCATGTGTGACCACCACTCCTATTTGATGAAGGGGTGGGGTAACAATAATAGTTCTTACCTCACAGATCATTGTGAGGATTTATATTAACATGGAAGCATAGAGTAAGTTCTAATATGTGAATTAAAATTAAAAAAATAATTCATACAATAAATTTCTTTTACAGAACTCACAACATACATGGAGACCATGATTGGTTAATATCTTCTCTGGGAGACTTAGGTGTAAAAAAGTAAAAAAGAAAAAAAAAAGACAGGTTTTTCTCAGTGCGTTTCTTTTGCGCTGAATTATCTCAATAATTGTCTTAACTCCTCACTTTACTTAAGGAGTTCTTCCTAAAGCAAAGTTGTGGTTTGGCAAGTAGCCAATCATTTGGACATTAAAGGAGACAATTCAAGCCATTGCATTAAGTAGGATACCTGGAAATCTGTAGACCTGGCTGGAACTGCGAAGAACTACAAACCCTTTACGCATCTACACTTGATGGGTTAGACTGCTCTGTCTGGACCCTCTTGTCTTGCAACTTCCTTCTAATTAGATCCTTTTTTCCAGGTTATGCTAACCTGATGCACATGAGAAATAATGTGATCACAAAATACTCAAATCCTAGAAACGCTTGTTTTTTTTCTAAACTATATGAAATACAGAAGGGGATTCAGGCATATTATAAACATGGTGATTTGTAAAAACAAGCTAGAAATAATAATTTTAATACATATAAAATCAAAGATGAATATAACCACATGTAGAAAACCAGTAAGAGTCTGATGGTAATAGAATTTTGCTATATCAAGAGGGGGAAAAACCATATTCTCAGGAACATTATTATTATTAGGTATTTTTTCCCAGAACCTAAAGAAGTTTATAGTAATGTATTTTATTCTCAGAAATTAATAAAAATAAATCACACAATTCCCAGAAAATACAGTTTAAAAGCTGCCTTTACAGAAAGGAAATACTCTAATAGCAATTATAGCCAAAAGAAGAATTTGTTTCTTTGAGTGAAAAATAACACTGGAAAGTCAAAAAACTTTGATTTTTCTTTTTTAGGTAAGGAGTATTTCTAACAATTTTTTGATAAGCTTGAAGAGCCTATGCAATTAAAAATTAAACTTTTTTTAAACAGAAGAAAGAGATCATTCTTTTTATTGTGCAAAGTTCTTCAATGATGGTAAGATTGGGAAAGAAGGTCAAATAGTGAACAAATATCATTTCACAGATACAATTTTTTATTACCAAAAATGAATGGACTGATCTAAATTCTTTCAGAAGACTGCCCTTTGAAAGACGTACATACAGCTGCTTCTCGTCTGTAAGAAGCTCCCCTTTTGAAGCAGAGAAAACTTTATTGTCCTCAAGATGGTGTGGTTTTTTTCTCCCCTAATAGTTCTTTTATTTCTTCCTTGCAATTGAAAATGCTAATTATTATAAGCTAACACACTCAGATTTTTATAAAAGCAGATTTAAATTCAAATCATATTGTTACGAAGCATTCTTTTACTCATTTTTCTCCTCCTTGTCCTCCATCTGCCCTTTATTCTATTTTCAATTCCTTATTTATTCACAGATCTTTTCATAGATTTCCGTCCTTCAGAAGATTATGGTCTTCCAATGTTAAACCACTTAAATCTGTCCTTCTAATGGAAATGTTTTTTTTTTCAGTGGTTAAGAAGCACATTGCTCCTGACACAACTGAGTTTAAAGTTTCTCCCTTGTTCTTTATGTAGCTTTTATTTTTCTCACTGTCCATGTTTTCCCTCAAATGCCATTTTACAGTTTGCTTTCAGAATAACATTGCCAATATTATAATACCTGTTATTTATATGATATTTTACAGCTTTATAAAGCACTTTCATTTCTTTTGTTTATTTATTACAATTTGCTTCTTCTAAATGTATTTGTTAAAACTTTTTTTCATGTGGAAAATGAGTCATAAATGAAGCATAATATTGTTGTAGACCATCTATTGCCAGAAATAGTTTTCTTTAAACTACTTTCAGAATTATATTAATCCTGGAGTTTAAATCATTTCTGAAATATATTAATCCTGGAATTTAAAGGCATAAAGCATTAACTGTTATCATAATTTTTCATCCTAAAGTTACTTTAGATAATGGTATGTTTGCTTCTTTTTTCTTTTTTTCCTACAGACTGACTATTAGGGATATCACCAGTTTCAGTTTGGAAGAACAATGTCAAGACGTTAGCTTCTTTTTTTTTTTTTTTTTAAAGATTTTATTTATTTATTTGAGAGAGAGCAAAAGTGACCACAGAGGCAGAGGCAGAGGGAGAAGCGGACTCATTGCTGAGCGGACAGCCCAATGCAGGGCTCAATCCCAGGACCCTGAGATCATGACCCTAGCCAAAGGCAGACGCTTAACCACAGAGCCACCCAGGCTCCCCCAGGATGTTAGCTTCTTTAAAAGATAAGCATTTCTTGGGGGATGTCTCTGGCTATACGTAGGTGATGGTCACACTGGATCGACTTTAAAGTGAATGCTAAAATTATGAATGGAATGGTAGTATTTTTTTTTTTTATTCCAGCAGGATAATCTTCTTAACACTAAAAAATACTATTTCTTTATTGAGGAAGTAAACTTAAAAATTCTTATGAAAACAAGTTACTATAGTTTAATTTTCATTGAGAAAGCTGAACAAAGTAAATTTTAGTTTGTCCATAATAGTGAACAGAGCTTGTGATACTTCTTTTATTTTAGAGATTTGAGGAGAACATAGCTGAATTTGTTACACTGAAATCTCTCTTCAGATACTTCAGACACTGTGTCTACTATTAGAGACAGTGGGAGGTGGAATTAGCCATGATGGTGTGTTGGCCGTTGGATAGCACTTTTATGATCATTTTTCTAAGCACTTTCTCTTATTTTACCTTCCTAAGGATTTTCTGAAGTGGGTGCTGTGTAAGAAATTATGCTTAGCCTTAGCGGCTTAAACCATTTCTGAGGGTCTGGAATCTGGAAGCAGCTTATCTGGTTTGTTCTAGTTTGCTCAGGGTGTCTCTCTCAGAGGTTATGTCAAGACACTAGCTGGTGCTGTAGTCATCTCGAGTGCTGATCAGGTCGAAGGATCTAGCTGCAAGTTCACTCACATGGCTGTTAGCCTGCTTCACTTCCTCACTGTCTGTTGGCCAGAGACTTTAGTTTCTTGCCATGAGCCTCCTCATAGGCTGATTTAATGTTAATGGCACGTGCAAGATGCCAGGTGAGAGAGACACAGAGAGACAAAGAAGAAGGAGGAGGAGGAGAAGAAGAAGGAACATCATCTAAGAAGCTATAGTCTTTTTAATAACCCAGTCTCAGAAGGAACATACCATTACTTCTGTTGGATGCTACTGGTCACAGACCTGCCCTGGTACGATGTGACAGGGGCTATATATGAGTGCAAACTCCAACAGGTGAAGATCACTTGGAGGTCATCTGGGAGGGAGGCTGGCTACCACAACAGCCAATCAGACATTAGAAAGATAAACCACTGAGGCCCTGGGAAACAACTGCCTTGTTGTAGACCATACACATAATTTTGTGGCTTTGACTGTGGCGATAAATTTTCTACATGAGAAGCTCATGCTCTTCACAAGTTTTTTTTCCCCCTATAATCATTGGTTTCTATGAAGATAAAGAGATACCAGTTAAAACATTAAGTTACTGGGGGTGCCTGGGTGGCGCAGTCATTAAGCGTCTGCCTTTGGCTCAGGGCGTGATCCCAGCGTTCTGGGATCAAGCCCCACGTCAGGCTCCTCTGCTAAGAGCCTGCTTCTTCCTCTCCCACTCCCTCTCTCGCTGGCTGTCTCTCTCTGTCAAATAAATAAATAAATAAATAAAATCTTTTAAAAAAAACAAAACAAAACATTAAGTTACTGGATTCCATGAGACATTTTTCAATTTTTGACTGGCTGGTTTTTGAAACAAAGTGAGGCCTGCTGCACATGTGCCGTTGCTCAGCCAGACACTGAACTAGGACACCATTTAGATCGAAAATGTAATGCCTCCTGTTTAACTGTGGATCACACTCTCCTCCCTAGTTTCATTTTATACGTGAGCCAAACCAGAATTGCATGATGGAAGATTGTGACTGCAAAGGCCCTTTATGTCATGAGCGCAGAGATATTTATGTTATAAGAGAGAGCAATGTGAATGGTGTCTTCGAGGAAGCTTAAATGTGGTTAATGTTTTTATCTACAAAGCACTAAGTGAAAAAAATATGTGGTAATTATCAGGAGAATTTTCTGATTCATTCAGTCAAGCCGTTAAAGAACAAGCTCCTATAACTCGGAACTTACTGTAACCAAATTGATCACTTAGTATTTCCATCGTAAGACTGCTATCGTCAACACATTGGGTTAGTCTCTGTACTTCCTGCTAATTATCGTTTATACCTAGCATGGCACTCGTGGTCCTCTGAAATTGAATATCTACCTCTCTCAACAGCTCCCATTCCTTAGTTCCTGTGATCCATGTTTGGTGATTCCTAACATTAAAAGAGTTTTCACGTATCTGTACTCCTTGCCATTTTCGTGCATGCGTTCACTCATCTGATAGATGCAAAGCAAATGTACTGTGCCAGGCACAGGGCTAGGTGATAGGAGACAAAGAGAAGAAGGCAGACCAGTTCCCTCCTATCGTGGGTTTCTTAATCTCTCTGTGGGAGATATTCCTGAAGAAATAATTATAGAAAAACTTACTAGATTATAATTTTTAAAAATTGTAGGTTGGAAGAAGATCAACGATTGCAACATTGTACAAGGAGGGGTGGTCTGACCTAATGCGCATGCGGGGAGTGCAGTTGACCCAGTCTTCCCTGAGGAGGTTTATAATGGCAAGAAGTTTACTTGAGGATCGACACAGGCAGACACTCAGGTCTGTTTAAGGTTTTTTTTTTTTTGACATGTAATTAATTTACGTGGGAATTCCACAGCCAAGTGCAAAGTTACAGATATTATGTTGCTATCCTTCGAACATTACTGTAAGGGTTTAAGCACTGGCCTACTGTTTCACACAAATAGGTCAAAATAAAGCATGAAGTTAAGCACAGAGTTAAACATAACTTTATATACTTTGTTATTATAGTTAATGTACTTATTCATACATTTCATAAACTTTTGTTAAGTATCGTCTCATGGTAGCAAGAGAATGAACCTTGGAATCGGAGAGATTTGGGGTTGAAGCTTCACTTTGGCTTTACTGTTTTGGGGAAGAACCTGAGGCTCTTTGAGACTTAGTCTATTCATCTGTAAAATGGAGACAGGGATACATACTTTGAGAGCTGCTGAAATAACGTAGACGAAGTGTAGTTGATCCTTAGACAACATGGATTTGAACTGCATAGATTCATTTACATGTGGATTTTTTTTTGATAAATACAGTACAGCACTGTAAATGCATTTTCTCTTCTGATTTTCTTTTTTAAAGATTTTATTTATTTATTTATTTATTTAAGAGAGTGAGAAAGAGAGAGAGCAAGCACGAGATGGGGGAGGATCAGAGGAGAAGCAGACTCCCCACTGAGCAGGGAACCTGATGTGGGCTCGATCCTGGGACTCTGGGATCATGACCCAAGCCGAAGGCAGACATTTAACTGACTGAGCCACCCAGGCACCCCCTTTCTGATTTTCTTAATAACATTTTCTTTCCTCCAGCTTACTTTAGTGAAAGATATGTAACACATATAATATACAAAATATGTGCCAGTCAACACTTTATGTTATTGGTAAGTCTTTCAGTCAACAATAAGCTACTAGCAGTTAAGTTTTTAAGGAGGTGAAAGTGACACATGGATTTTCAACTGCACAGAGCTTGGCCCCCCAACCCCCACACTGTTGGAGTCAACTGTATATACCAGCAGCTGGGGCATTGCTGGTCCTCAATACACGGTGGCTACCATCATCATCATTATTATCGCTATTATTATTTGCCAGGGTGAAAAATAAACCAGATAAACTCAAACCATAGTACTTGTTCCATAATTCAATTGTGGAAATGCCATTAAAGTTTCAGCATCTTAATACAGAATTCTAGAACTACATTTGTAATTATCATTATCCCAGAATACTGGACTACTGTGTGCTCTGTAGAGAATGTGGTAATATATTCTCATTCAATAATTAGAGGTAGTGAAGAACCACAGGTTGTGCATAAAAGAAAAGGAAATGACTAAATAGCCTTGATTTTGGAAACTCGTATTTATGGTTATGCTAATGTATGTAATTAGAAACTACTTAGTGAAACCAGGAGCAGTGGGACTTGGTGGGGAGAAGGAGGTGGAGGCTTTAAGAACACTGTCAGCCCTGCTACAAATCTTGGCCTAGTGTGGGTGATAGACAGTGAGAGGTGGTAAGCGGAGGAGTGGTGTGGGCAGATTGTGTTTTAGATGGCCTGCTGGGCGGGGGGGGGGGGGGGGGGGGGGGGGAGGGGTGGGGGTAGGGGTGGTGGAAGATGGAAGATGGCCTGAAGGAGAAGCAGAGGAGCTGGTGATAGATGCCTTAATAGGCTGGGTGAAATTTGCTGAGGAAATGGACTGGTGAGGAGATTACAAAGCATTATTCTAATTATTATTTTATTATTTTAATAAAAGTGAGCATTGCTGATGGCCTGAACCAAGGCAGAATTAAAATGAATTTTAGGAGACAAAACTGGAAGGAGGTTTGGACGGATTGGATGGAATAAAGGAAGGAGGGTGTTTAAGGAAATGGATGACTCGGAGATAGCAATGGTATTGACAGAAGAACAAGGGTGGATTTGGAAAAATATATTTCAAAGGTAAATGTCAGCCAGACCTGGTGATTAAGTGGAAGGGTGGAGGCCGATGAAGACTCATGGAGACTCCTTTGGAGCAACAGAGTGTATTTAGAAGGAAAGTTTATAACCTCTGCTTTAATCCAATCTGTTGACTTTGGAATGCTTATGGGACATCCAGCTGATGTAACGGGTAGATGCTGGTAATATGCATCAATCCTGGAGACAGAAGCCCGAAGGATATAAGCGGATATGTGACAGCTGACCACGGGAAAAGAACGTCTCTTAGGAAGCATTGATTGAGTGGGAAAGCAGCGCACCCTTAACTTCTCTGGTGCCCTTTTTCATCCAATCTGTGATCATCTAATTTGGTGAGTAAAGCCTGGTAACACCTCTTCACTGGGTGCAGAGCTTACGCCCAACTTTGTAACATGACAATAAGGCTCACCGCATTCTACACCTTCCCGTGTGCTCCAGCCCTCGCCAAGCTAACCAGCACCTCCTGCACACATCATGGACGCAGAGTATGCAGTAGTATCATGAGCTGCCACTCAGCCTTCAAGTTCTACTCAGATGCCCTTCTGTGCTCCGACCTTCTCCCTGACCCCGGAACGTGCGTCCCATTCCCAACTCCGCCTTGTATGTGTACGCGCACATCTACATCTGGGTTCACATTTGTTCACATTTCTGTGAGCCCTTTAAAGATAATTGCATTATCTTTTTCATCTTGCTGGCCCATTGCTGGCCCATAAAAATCATCCGGTGCTTCTGTGACCTTTAAACATAATTGAAGCTTAAGTTGTAACTGGTGATGTTGAATAGGATTAACCATTTCCTGAAAAAAAAAAAGTCTCTTAAAAAGTGTTATAGGCACTTTTGATTCCTTAGTAACTAAATAGAAAAACAGTTTTTCCTAATTATCTCAGGGCCATCTATCTTTGAAAGGATCAAATAAATATAGGGCCGCCTGGGTGGCTCAGTCAGTTAAGCGTCTGACTCCTGGTTTTGGCTCAGGTCATGATCTCGGGGTCCTGGGATCAGGCCAGTGTCAGGCTCTGAGCTCAGTGGGGAGTCTGATTCAGGATTCTCTCTCTCTCTCTCCCTCTGCCTGCACCCTTCTCCCCATTCACACAGGCTCTCTCTCTAAAATGAATAAATTAATCTTAAAAAAAATAAAAGGATCAAATACTGCACAGAATAAGTTAGTGTATATGTACACACACACACATAAATGTCATAGAGTCAACAAATGGAAATAGACTTCACAAAATAACTGTTATCACCTTCTCTGGTTATAAAAATTGTACATATTCACTGTAGAAAAAATAGAAATGATGTAGTCCTAGCACTGCTTCTCTCCCTCCTCCTTCAGGCTTAGGGATGAGAAAAGCTCCTGTCTGTTGCTAATTAAAAGAAACACCCTGCTCTCACTTTTATAATTAGAACTTGATTACATTACACGGTTCCGTGTACCATTTCTGTCCTCCTGGAACGTGGACTGATAGACCCCATCATTCCTTGGTACCTGGTGACTGCCATCATGCCACACGGGATGGGCATAGAGCTTAAGGTATCCCCAGTTATATGGCAGGGAGAAGTTTTATTTCATGGCTGAGGAAGTACTTTTATCTCTTATCTCTTCTGCTGGACCTGAACAAAGGAGATGGCTAGCGTAGTTGTTGCTGGCAGCTGTTTTGTAACCATGAGGGGAGCCAGCCTGAGGACGAAATTAACCCAAAAAACAAGGCCAAGAGCATTGCCAAGACAAAACTGAAGACCCAAACCTGGATCCTGGCTTGCTTCTAGATTCCTGTCCCATTAGATAAACTGTTTCTTATTTTTAAAGCCTACTTGAGGAAATTCCTGATTCTTGCAGCATAGAATTTCCAAACTGCTATGATTTTGCAATAGCTAATATTTATTGAGTGCTTACTATTTGACATGCACAGTACTGAGCACAATAAACCACAAGGTAGGGGCTATTATTAGCCTTATTGTATACATAGGGAAGCTAAGGCTTCGAAAGTTTCATTGATTAGTCTTGGTTGCATAACTATTAAGTACTTCAGTTGTAATCCAAACCTGGGGTTTGTCGGACTACAGTCCTCATCCTTTCTCACTCTGTTTGACATGCGCTCACTTTTAGACGACAGCATGACCATACCTCAGTCACTCACTTCCAAGCAACTGAGGCATTGCCAGAAGATTCACCTCCAGATTACCTCATATTCTGATAACAGAGGTAAGGCATGTTGAGATGCAGAGCTCAGCGTCAGGCACAGGGTAACAGTAAAGAAATGCATGGTTAAAACTCAAGCAAGGGGGACAATCTAAGGGTGAGATTACTGTTCACTGAGGTGATGACAATAGTAATTTATAGAAATCATGCAAATGCATTGGGAAAACAATCAGGTCCAGGCTTAAATGAAGATCTAGGGTATGTGCCAAGGGAAATGATTTGTAGATGATCTGAGTTGGTGAGAATATGCCAATATCATGCTTTCGGTACAAGTTTTAAATAAAGTTTGAGATTATAAAATGCAATCAGGACACAGATTAAAATCTGACTAAATCAAATCAAAGTCTTGTATTTACCTGACCTTTGTTTTAGCATCAATACATACGTGAGCCGAATTGAATTTCCAATCATGTCTGAATTATACCTTCAGAAGTTCAGTCTGGGACTCTGTTTCATCGGTCCTGCCTCCTCCAGCAATAATTTGTATTTGCTCATAGATCTCTTAGTTCTGATTGAAATGATTTTTTTTTAAGTGTTGAAAGGAGAAAAATACTGGCCTGAATCAAGCATTTGTCTTCATGGGGCTGCTGTTTAAGTGGTGTGACTGAATCAGATGGGGCAGCCTCATGTAGGCACTCTGACACAAAGAACTTCAGAGCCAAGTCTAATGACAGCATTTACTCTTAATATGGATGATGTGAGAACAGAAACATAATGTTTATTAGCAGCCTTTACGAAAACAGTAGCTAAAAGAAAGAGCAAAGAAGATGAAAACGGGAAGTACTCAGCAGAGAGCTCCCATTTTTCTTGTGAAATTAATTCACATTATAGGGTGTGCTGCCTTGAATGAATTTCCTTCCTTTTACACTCCCACTTAGCTTTCCTTTAAGTGTCAAATGAAGCGGGTGGTGGAAAATGCGGTGCACCCGTCATTTTGACATTCCTTTGCAAATTAGTCAGGCTTTGATAGTACAGGTCGGCTCTACCAAGCAGGGGGGCTTTCAGCTTTGGGAATCTGGCAGGAGTTCAAGAGCAACGTGTTGCTTTGAACTCACTTGTTAGCCGTGCAAAATAAACACCATCCACCTTGCAATAAAAAAGCATCAGCAGGAGAAAAAAGAGAACATTCTAAACCCCTCCCTCGAGACTTCAAAACCCTCGCGGGGGCTGCTAAATTAGGACGGGGAAAAATAGGGCCTGCTTGTGAAAAGAAAGGAGGGGAAAAGAACTATCCTTCAACAAACACACACAAAAATTACAATCGCCGAGAACTAATTATGTTTTCATGATCACAAATGCATTGAGAGTCTGAAAGCTCACGGACGCATCCTGATGCTGCTATAAAATGTTTCCTGGCTAATTATTTGCCAGTACAACTGTTCACTTCCTGTGGTGGATTTATGCTAAATCCTGTTATTAGTCTTGCTCTGCAATTGCCATTGTCTATGACTAGAAGCAAGGCTGAAAGGCTACAGTCAGCCTTTTATTACACAACATTGAATGGAGATTTGACCCAATGTCCGACCACTTCCCCCCTTTGGTTTTTATGTGAGCTCGCTGAGCCTTTTCCTATAAATCACAGGGTTCCAATGAACTTTTACTCTTTTTTCTCTCCTTTCAACTCTACTACTTTGTGTGTGTGTGTGTGTGAGTGCACACTTTAAAAATAAACCATGCCGTTTCTTTTTCTCTTGAACAGTAGTTAAAACCTTTCATCGTACACAATTTCTACAGTTCTTGCTCCAAAAAGATATATGAAACCCATTTTTGATGACTTGAGTTAGGTCGGTGCTTGAAATGGGGAGCAGTAAAAATAAATAAGACAGAGCAATCATCAAAATCATTTACATTTTAGCAAGGATATACTCCTAAATAAATGTAATGTGCCGTAAAATGAAACACTGTAGTAGCTAGAACAAAAACGAAATACTTTCAGTAGAAATCCAACTAAACGTTTTCTAGGAAGTTTGATATGATGGGCATTATAAGCAAATTTGATTCCACCTTAAATACAAATTCTCCTTCAGATAAAATTAATACAAGCATTGTGAATGATCTAAGACAAGTTTTCGCAAATACACAAATGCAGTATTCTTGATTTGTGGTGCTACTATATTCAATAGTTTAACCACTATGTTTAAAAGCTATTCTCAGATTTAGAAATCAAATATTAAGGATTTATGGAAACTGTAGATTTTTAAGAGCAAAGTAGATTATGAGAAGGAGGAAAGTTAGAATGATTATAAAGGCTTGATTTTCAGGTTATTTACCCCATTTCCCCCTCAGTTTTTAATGGTTGCACGCACATCTTCATATTCACTCTTTCTTTAAAAATTATTATCAAAATCACATCTGCAAGAATCAACAGGAGTAATCCTTGTCAGGCTTCAAAGTTTCCTCACAGATCTTTTCTAACATTCATTTAGATGATCTTAAACACTGAGAATCTATCTTCATTGCAAATACCCTTTGTCCCTGAAATTACGTTAGAAAAGTTCATCTAGAGGCACATATGTTGTGTCCAGATTTTTTCTTATTAATTATAAAGTACTGCAGGCAACCAGAAACAGGCACTGGTTAAATAAATTATACCATAACCAAACTAGGGGATACTACATAGCCATTAAGAAGATGAAGATGAAGAAGAGGAGGAGAAGGAGAAAGAGGAGGAGGAGGAAGGGGGTGGGGAAGGGGGGAGGGGCAAGGGGAGGAGGGGGAGATGGAAGGGGGAAGGGGAAAAGGAAGGAAGGAAGGAAGGAAGGAAGGAAGGAAGGAAGGAAGGAAGGAAGAAAGAAAAAACAGAGAAAGACAAGGGTGGGTCTATAATGTGTGAAAAGATGTCCATGATCACTTTTAAATGAAAAGAGTTAAGTAGCAAATAATATGTATAGAAAATTGTCATTAAAAAGAAAAACCCTATATAAGTGTTTGTATACACAGAAGAAATCTGGAGAGTTATGTACCAGCTCATGAACAGAACATTCCTGAAGACACAGAAAAGAAGCACATAAGGAGGCCATTGTCACTATTTGGCTAATATAACCTGGTAGTATTTGCTTTTTTTTTCAAATGGCACTGTTCATTTAGTAATTTTTAAAAATAATAATAATAATTAAGGGCAGAGCAGCACAACAAAAAGAAAATGTGATCTAGACCCATACATCTTTGATTTGTGTTGGTTGTGGGTGTCAGCAAATCTTTTATTTCTTCAACAAATATATTGATTCTATTGTGTTAGAAACCATAAGGGGATGTTTTCTGAGGACACATCTCCTCTCCGAAATGGTCTGTGGAAAATGGCTGACTATGGCCCAAGTCTCCTTCACTCCTTATTTCCCTCTAATAGAAAGTGGAGATGGGTACTGAGAATGCTGGCTACATTCCACAGCAGCAGATAGTCCTGACCTTCGGAGGGCGTGCGAGTGTCTCCTTCACACTCAGAACAGGGGTCAGAAGGAAGCTTGGATACCAGAGGTAAAACTGTCCCTCAGTGCCCCATCACACCCGTTGCTTCCAGAGCTCTTTTACTGTGCATGCATCCCTCTGCCTCTCCACACACCCTCCCACACTCACACTCACTGCCCCACCCCCACGGCCTTCCTATCCTCTTCCAGTCCCGCAAAGGCCTGATCTGATTCTTGTGTTGTGTGTATCTTGAGATGGATGGTGCATCATTTTCTAAGAAGTCTAGGACCCTAGACTTCTGGAATGGTGGAAAGAACTTGGGCATTGACTTTGAACCTTGATATTTTCCTGTTTACATAACCCTATATGAGAGGTATTCTTAGATAAATTTTAAACATTTTAACATGCAAACCTGCCTATGATAGTGTTAAGGTAATCTGTGTAATAGTACCTCTCTTATGGGCTTGTGTAAAAAATAAATGCCTACCACCTTACCTAGCACATAGTCCTCAGTAAATGAAGAATGAAGTAGGATTTAATATTATAAATGGTAGCTATCGATAGTTTTGTTTTGTTTGAAATATATTTATGTAAGTTTCCCTGGAATTTTAGCAAACAAGTCTGAGGATCCGGTACTTTCTTTATTCTGTTTCTGGGGCCAGCTGTGTGGATTATATACTATACCTGAGGGTTGTATATTACATTTATTACTCTTTATAAGTAACAGTGTCAGTATATGCTCTTAGTGTTAATTTTTATGTAAAGTCACATATCTGAATTCCACTAACTAAACCAGGCAGCTTCTTCCCTGATTCCCTGAACCTTGAAAAGATCATGACCCCCCAAATCTCTCCCCAGTTAGGCTGAAAATAGCATCTGTAGAATATTTCCTTGATGTTAAAATATTTTCTCTGGGAAGTGATAATGAGTGCCAGCATATGAACCCGTTAACATCATGGTAGGAGTTAGTTCATGAGATTAGCTAGATTTAGCAAATTAGAAGCCAAGGGGGAAAGTAACGTATTTGTCAAAGTCCACTGCCCAGTAGGTGGATTTGTAGAGCATGGAAGTATAATTGACAGACCTGGCTTGGAACCTGGCTAAAACCCTCCCTTGCTGTATGACCTTGAGTCCATAATTTAATCTCAGTTCCTTCATTTGGGAAAAGGGAGCAAAGATACCCACTTAAGAGTTTCTGTGAGGATAAAAATATGAAAGATTTTTTAAATCACAGTGGGTACTTGGTAAATATTAGTTACTTTTTTTGTTCCACTAAGCCCAGAGCCTTACTCCCTACGATGGCTTGGCTTTGATTCAGAAGATACATACTTGAGAGCTGATTATATTCCAGACATTATAATAAGTATGAGAACACAACACACAAATGGATGGATGAAGGAATGACTGGAGCATTCAAGGAGCTCAGGTTGAGCCAGATGAATAAACACATGTTTATGCATTAGCATGATAGAAGCTATGGGCAAGCACATAACTTGGGTGCAGAGAGCACGGACTGAGGGAAATATATTCAGAGAACAAGACCTTTGAAAATAAAGAACTATGCAGAAAGTGAACAAGAAAAGAGCGGGCCAGAATGTAAATTGAATGAACCACATGAGCAAAAGCACCAAATTTAAAGGAAAAATGAAATCCTGATGCTTTGGGAACACTGAGAACAGGTACAAGGGAAATCTGTACAGGATGTGGCTGGAATTAGGCTGAAGTAGATGTGAGTCATGTTATGAAAGGTCATATATATCATGTTAAGGATTCGGGGTTGTAAACTGAAGGCACCAAGGAGAGATCATTATGCCAGGGAGTGACAAGATCTGTTTTGAATTTTAGAGAGATCATTTTGAGTATGGTGGATGGATAAGAAAGAGTTGAGTGAGTGGGACCAACCTGATAACCGTACTTCCAACAGAGACCCAGTTCAGGTTTAGTCATTGAAAGTTTAATAAATACCTATTGAGTACAATCAGTGATTCAGAGACCAGCCCAGGAGAAAAATGAGAAAAATAAAAAGGCAGTGGAAAAGGAGATGAATGAAGAATCAGTTATAAAATAGATTGATATGTATAAGACAGAGGGAGAAAGGGAATAATTTGCAAGTACTTCAAATATCCTCAATGTGCATGCTCAATTATGTAAATTTAATGTAAGGAAATTGCATTATTCCTAGCACTGTGATTTGATTACTTGAGTTTTAGAATACAGTTTTCCACTCAAAATATAAACATATACCATAAAATAAGCATCTTTAAAATGCAACATTTAAGTTATGTTTGATGGAAATCATTTTCCTTTGTATAAAACAAACAAACTAAATCAGATTCTGCCTACCACTCATATATCCCCTGTATCCACACATTCTCTGTGGAGAAGTTGACAGAATTCATTTGTTAGAAATTGCTTGCAATTGCTTTGATTAATGATTTATCTGCCTTGAATTTTTTTCCAAAAACATATGAAAGAGAGCAATTCCCACCCAATATTATATCAAAATCATAATAATTATCATCATCCTAACAGTCGAAAGAGTCCTTTTTCAACTCATTGCAAAGCCCTGTTTAGTTACAGATACCATTATCATCCATTGAGTGGCAACAATTGTTTTGGTCACGGAGGAAGAAGCAAAATGTGTAGGACCCAGTCCTTTCCCCCAAAGAGATTACAGTCAGTGGGGATTCAGAGAAGAAGTCAGAAAACTTTTTCGGTCAAGGGCCAGATAATAAATATTTTAGGCTTTGTAGGCAAAAAGGCAAAATCAAGAATATTATGTTAAGAGAGTAAAATTTTCTACAAATTTTGCATTGATAAAATTTTAAATAATAACAACAAAGTATAATTTTGGTGATACAGATCAACTAATAAGACGAATACAATTCTTTTTTGGGAGGTGGTAACATTTCACTTAAGGTTCAAAATTAGTTCAAAATTAGTTCTCTATCATCAAAATTGATTGTAAATGTTTATTTGCTAATGCCGACTTATAAAATGTGTATGAGATTTTACATATTTCTCCTTTAAAAATGTCCTTTCAGACAGAAGGTATCCATTAGCGTCTGACTTCAGTTAGCACATTCATCATTTGGAGGGCATTCATAGCATTCTATGACATTCTTCTCTGATATTCTCACTTTAGCATGTGATCACATTGCAGATTATTAACTTCCACTTGAATGTTGGAAGCTCCTCAATTACACACTTCCATGGATTTTTGAAATATGGATATTTCCTCACATTTAAATCATGTTTTGGAAATGTTACTGGAGTTCAGAAGATATATCTACTACACATTTGTGTAGGACTGGAGATCTTGCTCCTTACTTTAACCTTTGATAGACTGGGAAGTAAATAGAGTAGCTTGACGTTACTTGTGATTCAGACAGTGTTAGTTTTTGTCAAAATGACTTTACTGCAGGACAAGTTTCTCATGCAGTATTACTTGACCTGGTAATTTTAGGTTGAATTCATAAAGAAACAACATCACGTCCACAGCAAAAGCTAACTTCCAAGGCCATTCAGTGTTTGAAAATAGTGGTTGAAGGTAATTCTCATTCATAAAAGTTTAAAAATCTTGACCCTGAGCTTAAAAAGAAAAAAAAAGAAAAGAAATCATAATAAAACTTTCTCACTGCTATACCATCAGATTTCTGTGTGATAGGCCACATCAGAATATTCATCTCCTATTTATGACAAAAATTCAGGGAACCGATGATGACGGTTAGCCCACAGGAGAGAATGAAGTTTGCTGTTGACACTACTGGCTTCAGAAGCATATGGTAGATTAATTTTCTGCAAAGCTGTGCTCATGATAGAATACAATGAATAAACACAGGCTTTAAACTTCTTACATTTTCACAAACTTCCCACATTTTTTCAACTAAATAATTTTCTGCTCCATGCACATTTTTACCACTGTTAGTTTTAACACATCTTAGCAGATTCCAATTCAGGTTGTACTGAATTCATGTTTTCTCAACATCTTGGAAAATATTCTTGTCTGTAGTTGTTATATGCTAACCCTTCAGAGAGGCTAATTCTTCAGCCACCTCAAACTCAGCATTGCCTCCTCAAATAAAAAACAGCTGGGCAACCTTTTTAACATCTGTCAATTCAGCAAAAGCCAAGTAAAATTATTCAAAATCATTTGCTTTCTGTATTATTTGGCTATTGATGCTGCCCTCGATATTCTCAATTTTTTGACTAAGCATACTTACCAATAGGTTACGATTCTTAAATAAGCTTGTTTTCTCCAGACATGTAACTTCGGCTATAATATCAAAGTCAATTGAATTACATCACCCTCAATAAATATGTTTTCTTGCATGGGTAACAAATAAAACGTTTTTGGTTGCAGTTCATTGTAATACTTTATTTTGTGAAAAACATCTGCTAAGATGAGGTACTTTGTTTTAACTTTTCTAATTTTCCTACCTTCCGCTCTCCTGCAAGTTGAAAATATTGTAATTAATACTTGGTCTAGTAATGTTGAAGCATACTGTATTCTTTTAGTATAACTATATTGTCTTTGAATAACAAAACAGCACTTTGCCATTTAATTTCATAACAAAATAATCCACACTCAACCGTGCCTTAAATGTGTGACATTCAAAGTCCACTTTTATTTTATTTTCTTGTTTTGACATGATGGATTTATGTTGGTAATAAAAATCAGAATAAAATGCCTCGGTACAGGGATATGTATGACACTTGCAAAGCTGCTGAGTTATAATTATGTCACTGTTATTTGTACTGTGCTTAGCAGCAGTGTCAAGTGAAAGAGTGTGTCATAGATGGTCACAACTACTCACCTGTGCCTTTGTGGCATGAACACATCCAGACATTGTTGACTTTTTTATACCTTTTTTTAAAGATTTTTTTTCCCTAAGTTATCTCTATGCCCAATGTGGGGCTTGAACTTACAACCTTGAGATCAAGTCACATGGTCTACTGACTGAGCCAGCCAGGTGCCCCTGTCCAGACGGTATTGAAATTAATGAGTGTAGCTGTGTGCCAACAAATCTTCATTTATAGACACTAAAATTTCACTTTCATGTAATTTTTATGTATCAGAAAATATTCTTTTATTTTTTAAACCCTTTAAAAACATAAAACCTATTATTGGTTCATAAACTATATAAAAATAGGTGGCAGGATGGATTTGGTCTTCAGGCAGTAGTTTGTTAATCCCCAGTCTAGAACAGTGCCTGGTGCGTAGTAGGTACTCAACAAATATTTGTGGTTGAATAGTTTGCAAACTATAGTGCACTTGTGAATCATACTCACTTATTAAAGCAGGAATTCCTGATATCCACCCCCTAATCTCACTTAGCAGGTTTGGAAGGTACATTTTTAACAAGTATCCTTGGTCTCCTGATACTGGCAGTCCTCAGACCATTCATTGGAAAAACTGCTGTGTTTCTTTTCTTTTTTTTTTTTTTTTTTAAGATTTTATTTATTTATTTGACAGAGAGAGACAGCCAGCGAGAGAGGGAACACAAGCAGGGGGAGTGGGAGAGGAAGAAGCAGGCCCCTAGCGGAGGAGCCTGATGTGGGGCTCCATCCCAGAACGCCGGGATCACACCCTGAGCCGAAGGCAGACGCTTAACGACTGCGCCACCCAGGCGCCCCACTGCTGTGTTTCTTAAATTCTTTAAAACTTCTCTGATAATTTTCCTCCTTAAATACATCTTAATTAATCCTTGATAAAAAAAATTGCAGTGCCTTAATTATTTTTTCAATATTGAAAAATCTGGGGTGTCTGACTAGCTCAGTCAGTAAACCATGTGACTCTTGATCTCAGGGTTGTGAGTTCAAGCCCCACATTGGGTGGAGACATTTAAATCTTTAAAAGAAATACTAAAAATCCACCTTAATATTTGAATTAATTGTCTTCTGAGCAGAGGGTGTATAAATGTCATTGGACTAAATGAATGTAATTATCAGTAGGTAACAAAAAATTAAATATATATTGTATTTGTAAATTATATATTAATATCTAATATTTAAATAAAAACTTTATATGTGTATATATATATGTGTATATATATATATATATATACACATATATATATAAAGCACACATATACATATATCTCAAGATGTATTTCAAGATGTAATGGTAAAAATCCTTCAAACCCGATAATTTGTCAGTCTCCCTTGGATCTGGGCAAGCAATTGTCTAATTAAGGATGATTTACTAACCTTCATGGGCTGCTTTCCAGGGCTCAGGTTTATGAAATGGGGAACCATTTCAGATTTCGTGAAAGATTTGCAACCCTATTTGCAAATCTGTTTTTTCATTATTTCAAATTACAATCAGCTTTGAAATATGCATGTAGGTAGTACGCTATATGCTGGGTATGACTTGAGAAGTTCTAAAATGCCACACAGTTTTCTATGTGTTAGATGACAATGTCAGAAGCTTTTGTCTCCAAAAAGCCTTAATTATTACACATTTCATTAAACAATGGATATTTGTACCATCAGCCAATGGAAAATTTAAACATTGTTAAGAGGTTGGACTATATGACTGCAAGGGGACTTCTAATGCCGAGATTCTATAATTTCATGTGGCTTTATTTTTCCTGAATATCTGGTTCAGATCCTGGGGTAAAAACCAATGATAGAGGGAAAGCAATTTTCAATTACAGAATGTAGAAAAAATAATGCTCATACATCTGCAAAATTTTAAGGGGGAAAAACATAAAGACTGTGTACTTCATACTACATTAGATAGAGTATATATTGTATTATGTTGAAGTATTAATGTAAGTTAGAGAATTGGAGGGAGCCCTAGAAATGATGGTGAACAGTATTTCACCAGAGAAAACATCATGTCATTCAGCTACTTAAAATCACTTAGCCCTAAATTTTGATGCAACCAGTACAAAACAGAAATATAATAAAGTTACATATGTGTCTGAATCAGACAGGAGGCTTTTACATTAATTTTGGATGATTGGTTAGAATTAACCTCACAAATGTCTGTTGAGATTCAATGAAACCATAAAAAATAATAGATGACTCTCTAGCTTAGTGACTCCTAAATGAGAGTAGTCTGATGTACTTTATCTGAAGACACACAATTTATGTGATATAAACTTGGATGGTTATTTAATATATTGAAGATTAATGTATTGGTAGAGACTGAGGAGACTATAACTCACTGTTCACCATGAGACTGAGAGGATTATATTAGACCCTTAAACCTCTCTACCTGGCAGATATTACTGCCCCATTTTATAGAAATGGATACAAAGCTTAGAGAGGTTAGGATACTTGTTCAAGGTCATGTATAAGAGACAGGACTTGGATCCAAAGCTCTTCTTCCCACCATATGCCATTAAAAAATCTGATTTCTTGACCTTTACTTTGGATTGTATTGAGCAATTATTTTAGTGGATAACAAAGTTTCCATTTTATAACTTTCATGAGTCATTTAGATATAAAATGATAAGTGAGTAATGCTTTACTCCCTCCCTCCCTAACTTCCCCATCCTCCTCTTACCTCCCACATATTCATTAATACACTGCACCCATGAAGGTAAAGTATTTTTTAAAATTATGAACTCCTGAGTCACCATGCCAATCATATATGGCAAGTAGTGTTTTCTCTTCTCAATGTTAGTCATAGAATAAAGTTGGTTCTAATGTGTATCATTTGTTTATTCATTTTGACTACATTTGTTGATTTCTTTCAAGATGATTGCTGCCCTTAGATTACTATTATTGAGATTAATTTCATACTTCAGTGTGGTAGAAAGAATAACAGTCTCCCAAAGATACTCACATCCTAATCCCTGGAACCTGCCAATATGTTGAACCTTACACAGTGAAAGGGATATTTCAAATGTGGTTAAATTTGGAATCTTGAGATGGGGGTGGATTCCTGGATTATCTGCTTGGGCCCAATGTAGTCAAAAAAATCCTCAAAAGAGGGAGGTGGGAGGATTAGAGTCAGAGAAGAGATGTGATGGACTTTGCAGATAGAGAGAGGGGCCACATGTCAAGGAATGTATATGGCCCCTTGAAGCTGGAAAAACAAGGAAATGGACCCCTTTCTCCTATACACTCTAGAGGAATGCAGCCCTGCAAACACTTTGGTTTTGGTCCAGTGAAATGCACTGCAGATTTCTGACCTCCAGAATTATGAAATAATAAATTAGTGTTGTTTTAAACCTCTAAGTTTGTGATAATTTGTTATAGCAGTGATAGGAAACTAATACATTCAGCAAATCCTCATACAAACAAATTGGTAGAGCAATATTTCACTAAGATATTGTAGCTAGTATGTGCTCATCTCTGAAAAAATGATGTATTTTTGGTAAAGACCTTGATAGTTTTTTAGAATTGTATTTCAAATGGAAAGTTCGGGTTGCCAGTATTTTAACGCAGACTAATGGTTTGTAACTATTTCAGGTCATGGATATCTTCTGCCTTATTATTTAAACCATCATCCTTGGAGCAGTGATATTGTAGACACAAATTAAATATGTTTCCCATGATGATACTTTCTTTCAGGGTTGACAAGTATCTATGAACACAATTTATAAACCACAGTGTGCCAAATCTTATATATGAAAGAGTCATATCCTATAAGACAATCTTTAGGAAAATTATAAAGCAAATGTGGCAAGATTCAAAATTATTGAGACTCAAAAAAAGGTTAATAACTACATTCTATTAATATGAAAGATACGAAATCTCTACATTAGTATGAATACAAATTTTTAAATAGGGTAAAGTCAAATTTTAAATTAAATGGCATTAATTTGTTTAAATTAGAAGCAGGTAATGTTTAACATTTAAAAATCTTGTTTCTCTGTATTGGTTTAGAACCCCACTGCAAAACTAAAAAGCATTTTTCTAAACCCAGTTTTGAAGCAATGGACAAATGTAAAATTGCTGTAAAATCATAAAGAACAGAGTCAGTTTGGTACATAAGAAATTCAGATGTTATTAGTAATTGTTAAAATTTACTGACTGGTGAAAGCATTCTAAGCACATGTAAATACAATGACCACTCCTTTTTTCTAATTTTACAGAATGTACAACTGAGGTGAAGAAAAGTTAAGTCATTCACTCAAGTTCATACAGCAAATATGTGATAGACCTAGGGTTTGTAAATGGTACCTTAGGATAGCATGGGTCACCAACATGTAATGGCCGTCTATAGCTGTATAAAAATTGACTAGGTGCTTTCCATACAATTTTCAATTTTAATAAAGCATATAAAATTAATAGTTGAAAATGGTTAAAAAAACCCAGGGTACAAAATGGCATGCAATAAAATTGTCTCCTGACTCATACATTCTTATCCCCATACTCATTCATCTCTCAGAATTCTACACTTCCAACTACTGATATTTTTAGTTTTTCTGGTGGCTACAAACATAGATATAAATAATATGCGTATACTACTATATCTTGTTCCATCAATTTTAGTGTGAAAATATCTTCCTTTTGCCCCCATCTCTGATTTGTAATTAAGTTGATACTGCATTCTGATCTCAAGAAAATGTCCTCTCAGCACCTGAAAGGGTTTGCTTCAAAGAATTATTAGCACCTAGTATGGGTGATGAAAAATCTCTTAATCTGTAGTGTGATGGCCCTTCTTCTGTTATAAACAAATGTTTTCCTTCTGTCCAAAACTTTTCAACACTCCTCTTTAACTTGATGTGCTGAAAATTTCACAAAGATATATTTTAGATAAGTCTTTATATCCCCCCATTCATCTTCCTGGAAACATAATGGGCTTTTTCAACCTAAAGCTGAAATATTCACTACTTGGAAATTTTGTTCTAATAAACCTTATGTAATTTCCTGCCATCAATTTTCTATTTCTTATCTTTTAGGAATGACTGTTAACTAAGTTTTAAATTTCCTGGAATGGTTCTCTATGTTGCTAATGTTTTCTTTTAATGTTTTATTTCATTTATTTCAGTGTTGCTTTACATTATACAAGATTTTCTTGACTTTAGCTTCCACTCATTTAATTTTTTTTTTTTTTATGTTTGGCAATCATATTTTTAGTTTCTAAGAACTCTCTTTTTCCCTCTGGCTATTTCTTTTTTTTTTTTTTTTTTTTTTTAAGATTTTATTTATTTATGTGATGGAGAGACAGCCCGCGAGAGAGGGAACACAGCAGGGGAGAGGGAGAGGAAGAAGCAGGCTCCCAGCCAAGGAGCCCGATGTGGGACTTGATCCCGGGACTCGATCCTGGAGCGCAGGGATCGCGCCCTGAGCCGAAGGCAGACGCTTAACGACTGCGCTACCCAGGTGCCCCCCCTGGCTATTTCTGTGTTCTGAAATAAAACACTCAAATCTCTGAACATAATAATTAAAGATAAACCTTTTTTCTATTCTCTGAATTATATTTCCTTATCTTGCTCTTCTAAAAAACTTTGAAAACAAACTTAAAAAGAGAGCTAGATAGTGCATTGTAACTTTTAAGAATGTAGTGTCTGGGAGTCAGAATTCTGGCTTTCAATCTCAGCTCTAATATTTTTTAACTATGTGGTTTTGGACAAGTGATTATGCTTCTAATGTGACTTAGTTTCCTCACCTGTAAAATAGTAATTACAATAGTACCTATCTAACAGAGATTTTAATTCTAAAAGGATTAAATGAGTAAAAAATATAAAGACATGGGCTCATATCTAACATATAATAAGTACTAATACATCATAGTTGTAATTATTGGTTCTTCACATTGGCCTGGTGATCTATGTTTTTCTGTTCTTACCAAAAAATGAAGGCCTGATTTATTATAGGTGGTCAGTGGAGAGATGGGTAGCTGTGCTATAGATAGGTCAGTTTCCACAATTTTCCCCCAAACAGGAAAGCTACTCAGGATGCAGATGAGGTTCTCCAGCTCAGGTGACAGACTTCATCTCTCTGCAGTGTGGTGCGGTGTGCAGGAAGAAAGCCAGAGGTCAGCTGGGCCCTCAAAGGCTAGTGCAAGGGGTGTTTGATCTTCCTTATCCATACTGGAAGTCTTAGCTTTAAATGGGAAGTTTGTGAATTCCACCCCAATTCCCCTGCTTTCATAAAGGTTTACACTGTTTACCCTGGAGGTAAATGCTGGGCTCCAATTCCAGTCTTTCTGCCTGCAGGAGGGCTGAGGACTGGGGTTGGTAAGGTGGAGCAAACTGTAGGCAGAAGTTCTTTTAAATCCCCCATTTTAGCTCCATTCCTCACTCCTGCTCTCCATGCTATCAACTCTGAGCCTGCACTTCTGCTACCCAGAAGACTGGCTCCCACCAAGCTTCCTCACAGGCCTCTCTGGAATGTGGATTCCTCCCCTTTGGTCAGCAGATGTCCATTGCTCCTATCTTTCCGGAATTTGTTGAAATCTCTTATTTGCTCTTGACTACACCCACTTTCGATCTTCCCTTTATTGTTATCAGTTTATTCCCTTTTCCACTTACTTGGAGTCATTTCATTGTGAAGTGGGAACAAAGGTTGTGACTCCTGACAGAATAGTTGTGCTTAGAATAAAACATTGGCCCCACCCCTGTCTCATCTGATAAATCAATTCCCCAACCCGTCTCATTTAACTTTCATGAACTTTTACAATTATACAATAAAGTACATGTTATTATTCCAATTTTAAATATGAAAAATTTAAAAGTTTCAGAGGTATCTCAAGAACACATGACTAGTGAGTGATAAATACCATTCAACCCTTTCCTTGAAAAACAAGAATGAGGACCCAATATGAGGATGAACATTATAATGACTTAAGAATTTTGAAGAAAATAAAAATATTAATCATATAGATTTTGACACTTTGTAGACAAATTACTAGGATTATTACTTTTTTTTTTTTTTTTTAAATTTAAGCTGTGGTCTTCTATGTAGTGCTGGTTGGTGATGGCATTTGGATTCTCTAATGGTGGAATCCAAAACTCTGGGAGGAATTTGAGTCCTATGATTTGGAAGGTCTTTGCCATGTATTCTTCATTGCCCAATTCCAGCCAGGTTTATTATTAGCTCAGGCAGTAGAATCTAAGCCACAAGGAGACCTAGACTTCCCATTCCTCTCCAATGCCCTTTAGGTAGCAAAGCCCTCAGTAATATTTCTCCAGAAGCATGATGTCGAACCTAAATTAATTAATCCAGAACTACTACTCTGGTAGAGGTCTGAATTATTATCCCAGATCCACATTTTCTCTTTTAAAGACACAATGATAAAAATGCTAAAAAATCTATCATGATTTTTATGGATTTGTAGTGAAAACAGTACTACTAAACATAACAAGTCAAGAACTCCTTGGATATCAATTTGAGAATATGAATATGCTGTTATTATTACTTTAAAAATTACCTGTTGTATTATCTGACAACAATCTCTCAGTAAATGCAGTGTGAGAGGAAAAGGAGATTATTTCTGCATTTCAACAAAATGCAACATTCAATTGTTGAGTCTAGCTCTATGGGTGAAAGAAATCATCAAAACATAGACCACTGATTCCTTTGTTATTTTTTGGATGAAATTTGTGATTTTAGCATTTATAAAGAAAAGATTGTGGAAGATAAAGCATGCATGCTTCTACTGATGATTAGTGGCCACAACTAGATTCCTTCTTTATGACCACATGAGCAGTAAGATCAAATCTTGTCTGTGATTACTTCTTTCTGTTGCTATAGTTTTGACAATCTGAAAATCTTCAGCAGTTTGCGCATGAATCAGACTTGAAAAACAGAAGTATAAGTATTCAGAGAAATAAATGGTAGAAGAAAAAGAGAATTTCCTAACCAAGTCTGAAAATATTATCAATCTAGATTTCTAAGACGATGTATCGATACAATTTTAAGTTGCTACAGGTGCAAATTATTACTAGTGTCTTGCACAATGTCATTAAGTTTTTTTGTTTTTTTTTTTAAATACATATATACAGGTCTGATTTTATTGCTCAGCTGGTTGGTATGCTCAGCTAAATAAAGTTTTAGTGAATGAATATGTGACTTTTTCTTAGCTGAACTATTAGCCGTTCTATTTATTAACATTGCTATTAATTTTCTTATTTATTTATTTATTTTTTAAAATATTTTATTTATTTATTCGACAGAGATAGAGACAGCCAGCGAGAGAGGGAACACAAGCAGGGGGAGTGGGAGAGGAAGAAGCAGGCTCATAGCAGAGGAGCCTGATGTGGGGCTCGATCCCATAATGCTGGGATCACGCCCTGAGCCAAAGGCAGACACTTAACTGCTGTGCCACCCAGGCGCCCCTAATTTTCTTATTTAACTGTAGAAATCTGTCTATGCATGAGAAATAAGAAATGGGGCCCAATTTTACAGTCAAGGCCTACAGCTGAATTGAGAAATAATACCTATGCATTTAAACAACTAATGCTGAGCCACAATATGTCTGCCCGCATTCTTTATTTCTTTTAAGTGGTGCTTCTTGTGAAAGATTTTATTGGTATTGCTACAGTCAGAGAAAAGCGCACTCAATGATAAGTTGGGCATGGAAAGTTTTCTGGAAGAATAAAAAGCACATGTTCTGACCACCACCACCTGTCTCAGTTCAGATTTGAACCCTAAATTTAAAACACTTAAGACGCATCTAAAATTTAATATTGCTATTTATGATACAGCAGCTTCTGAGTCTAAGAAGATACCCAAGTTGCCAGGACTTGCTAGAAAACAGTTCAGTTGTAGAATACAGAGGAAGCCAGATATCTTCACTTCCAACTCACATTGCAGTGGAATCAATCTCTCTTATGTTCTGTAATGACTATAATTTTGTACCTATTTCAGGAAGGCTATTTATTATAGGATAAATGGGTGCCAATCAAAATGTGTTCAAATAGTTCATACCTGTTCCTATGGTAATATAATCAGGTCCCAAATAAATTCCCACATTCAAGGTAGGGGAAAAAATCTTTATATTTGATTGATTTACTTCTAAGGCCATTCTTGAGAATAGGCTCAACCCCTTCCCCAAATTTAAAGTTCAAATGTGTTTCAGATTACCCTCTCAAACACATAGAACCCAGTTAACTTGTTTAAAACATATTGATTCCCCACTAGGCAGTTCCACCTGGGAGGAGCTGATTTCTACCTAACTATGTACATTTTTGCCTTTCTTCTGGTCAAACACACACAAATACACACACACACACACACACACACACACACAGATGGTGAATGTTTTCACATTGAAACTGAAGATGTAAATGAAGGCCTGCAGTGTCTGTCTGGTTCTAGTTACAAGGTCTGTTTGTTGACATCACAGATGAAGGCCTGCTGGGTCTCTGGCACTGTCTACTTCATTTCCCCTCTAATTAGGCTTTGCCCTCAATTAAGTTAATGATGCAACTTTTCCTATAGATCATTTGCCCTTTCAATCAATTAACAGAATATGAGGGTGCATCCCTCCTTGGCTTGGGATGCATTTGCCTGAGGGCAGACTGCTCAGCTCCCAGAAGTACCACATAAGCAAAAGCAAGATCTTTACTACCATATCACATATTATCCCTAAGAAAATCAGGCCTAATGGAAGCCTTAACAAAACCTCATTTCAATATTGATGTCTGTCTGGGTAAAGAATTTATCTTAAATACTGGAGCAGGTAAAAAATATCGATGGATGTATTGTGAATATAAGGCAGTTCAAAATAAATTAAGAGTCAATATTTTAAAAGAGCAAATAAAGACTCCTTAAGGTCAAGTAGAATTAGGAAACACACACACACACACACACACACTTAAGTGACCTAGACAAATCACTGAAGTTTCCAATATTAGTGGAAGAAATAAAAATGATCCCTCTCAGACAAGATCACTTTTCTTAGCCTGTACTTAAAGATTAAAGAATGGATTTTAAAATAACTTGGTTTTAAATAATAAAAATAAGCATAATGAGATTACTGTAGAGCTCAAATGTCATCTGTATCATTTGAATGATGTAAAGATCAAGATTTGAAGATAAAGTTGACTAATGCTTTCTTGAAATGTGTGAAAATTAGGTTAAGAAAAGACAAATATGGACGTTTAGCATTTTACTGAAAGGCAGGACTGCAACCGAGAACCCTCACAGTGTTCTAAGTAGAGGAGAAATACTGACTCCACAGGGATGATGAATCTTTCCCAGAATATTGTTTGTTTGACAGAATGTGGTCATTCTGTTACTTATACAGAGGCGTGTTTACCTGTAATATGTGGTGTCTTCTTTTAATGAAATAGTATTTGACTTTTGATAGAGACTTCTGATAAAGAGAAACACTTCCACTAAAAAGTTTTAGAAATATTACATTACTACGAGCAGCTAAAGGAATGGGGTTGGCAGATTGAAGAGAAGGTTGAAGAGAAGGTTGAAAAAGACTATTTCAAATAATGTAAACATATACAGAGGAATGTTGTTTAAGTGGACTTCTTATTTCACTGAGTAGAGCAGGGAGGAGGCCACCATTCCAGCCAGAGATTTAAATTAGACACTAGAAGAACGTTATACCTGAAGCCGCATCAACAATGAGCTGCAGACTCAGCATACTGAGGATTCTTCTCCAAAGATACTGAATACAAAGGACCCAGATTGCATTGTTTGAAGGGAATAATATGAGAGACTTTTCTCCCCTTCAAAATTAAGTATTGGGTCACCCCTCAGGTTGCTTTCCTTGATACCTATGGACCTTTAACCTCTGGTCTACATGTGCGTACCCAGATGAGTATTATTTGCTTTACACTGTAATCCCCAGCAAGGCAGAGTCATCTCAAACCCTGTGTACACACAGCACCATACCTGGAGAGAGGAGCTGGGATCCACAGACAGCTTTATACCTCCTGCCATATTTGGACTTGGGCCTGAAGAAAGCTAGGAGCCATGGAAGGTTTTACAGCTCTCTGCACTGAACAAGTTCAGATAATGTACATACCACTCCAGGGCTCTTTGGCTTTAGATCTTCAACTAAGCCTCAGGTAAGTCTGAAAAAATTAATGGGTTCACCTGGTTGTTACATTCTTATCTATTCAAGCCCAGCATGTCCAAACATTAACTCATTATTTCCCCTCAGAGACAATGTCCATCTTCTTTCAAATTTGCTCCATTGGTAGTCTCGCAGAAAAGCAACAATCACCAACAGAGCACTTTCGGGAGAAGAGCAATCGAGCCTGCCTACCAAAGGTCCACCAAGACCTAGAGAGGGGAAAACAGCTCAAGCCACATAGCCAGTAGAGGAGAGCAACGGTATCCCAGCACAGTTAGAAACTACTCGATAGCCCAGGTTCTTTCCACACAATTAAAGGTAAATGATTATTAATGAAAATGAGAAGAACAGAGATTTTCTAGTGACTTTGGGATACAGGGTCCAGGTACAAGTATGATTCAGGGCACTGAACACCACCACAGAAAGAGATGGATGCTGCCTGTGTCCTTTGTTTCACTCAAGAGGGAAGGGACTCAGGGAATGAAGAAGAAAATGAGGCTTCAGAAACCATTCTCGGGGAAGGCATGCAAGTTTACACCGAACAGGATGAACACATTTTAAGCAGCCATGGCCTTGGGTGTATCGAAGTTGCAGCTCTTGGTACCAAAGGCATAACCCATGTTCATACAATTCGACTACTATCCTGTGGTCATTTAATACAACTTATTTGATCTTGGGCCAATGAATGAAGAATCAATTTTGTTACTTCCATTCCTTTTTTAAGAGTTTGGAAGTAGCTGGAAAGGAGGCAGCTGATTCCCAATTTGGATATATATGCATCGTGAATTCACTGATAATATGAAAAACCAACCAACCAAGCTGTGGGCTATAGTCTGCTTCATCCACCTTTCTCTGTGATCATTATTTCACTCGGAACTTCATCTGACCTTTCTCGAATTACTGAACTGTCTCTGAGACAAGACTGGTTCTGCTTCTTTACTGGACTTGGAGTCCTGGTGCACTAAAACTTTAAGTAGACACAATACTCTTTCCTCCTTCAGCTCTGAAGTTAGCTAATGGCACTATGCTAGACAACAGAGTGATGGACCATTATAAAAAATTCTGGGTGCCAAAATATTTGATGCCCTCTGCAAATACTTTATTTTTCTTCTTGTAAATAAATACCTTTCTCACTCCTCTTCGGGTAGTCTTCCAGAATGAAGACTCCTAAGGTAGGTCCTTGGTTGTTTCGTTTATTACTTGATTCAGGGCAATGACTCCTCCACAAGTCTTTAATTTGTACCACTTCTCTATTTATTTTTCTTGAAGTACCTTTGGCCTATGGTGTTCTGATATTATTATAGGCTACACAATTAGCTGGTGAAAAATTCACAACTAGCCTATATTTATAGTGGAAAAAATCTCCAGGTACTTATCAGAGATACTTGAGGTAAGTGTAAAGCGTACATCTCAACTTACTCAGAGTGACCATCTCCAAAATATTAATTAATCTAAGAAAGACCACATTTTGCCATTTTTCAAGTTAATCATTGATGTTACCTTTTTCTTTCCTTCTTTCTTTTTTGACTAGCTTACTTTTCATATCCATACATAGATCAGACCAAGGCTAAGCTGATTTTATGCACAGATGTTCTTTGTATCCTCAGCAGACAACATTTTCTGGTCTTCTATGGTTGTATTTGATCACTTTGCAACACACTGTATCTTTAATGGCCTAATTCACTCCAGAGCAGCTACCCTCAGTAGGAAATTTTAAAGTTTTTCTCTCTCTTTTCAAAGTCTGTACTTTCCCTCTTCTGAAGATTTCATATCTTTCTTCCCATCACTTCTTCTCTGTGGGGGGTGGGAAGGCTTTTAATCTCCTTTTGTGATCCAACAACTTTCCCTGGGTCATTCCCCACAGTTTTTATATTAACCAATGCTCCTCAAACTGATGTCGGTGGACTCAGATTCTCTGGGAACTTTTAAAAGTGGAGAAAATCCACTTTTGGGTTTTATGTTGATAACTGACAAAAATCAATACAGATGTATTTCAAATCATTTTGCCATCTCTCTATGAGGTAACTGACATTATGAACATTTTACAGATAAAAACAAAATTAAGATTCGGAGAAAAGGGGGGCACCTGGGTGGCTCAGGCAGTTGGGCATCTGCCTTCTGCTCAGGTCATGATCTCAGGGTCCTGGAATTGAGCCCTGCATCAGGCTCCCTGTTCAGCGGGAGGCCTGCATCTTCCTCTCCCTCTGCCGTTCCCCCTCCTTGTGCTCTCTCACTCTCTCTGTCAAATGGATAGATAAAATCTTTAAAAAAAAAAAAAAGATTCAGAGAAATAAAATGAATTTTTTAAAGTCACACATTCCTAAGTGGTAGAGCCAGATTCAAACCCAGGTATTTTGGTTCGAAGCCCAAGTGTCGCATGGTCTCCCAGAGAGATGAAGCCCCTGTGGAGATTACAATTGCCACTCTCCAGTGATGGCCCTGGGGACAGATAAATTACACAGGTTTATTGGTTTCTATACCAAAGTATTCTCCACACTGGTGCCTCATAGCTTATTGTGCATTTTTATGTTGTCAGTTTGCCTATCCTGGAAACAACTGTGCTTCATGGTTGCTGAGACAGAAGTAAAACTGAGGGGTCCCAAACCAAATATGATAACTTAGTTTAATCACTAAACTTAATTTTATTTTCACCTTTAAGTCAATTGGTGTAAGCTCTTCACATAATTACTACAGCATTCTTAGTTACAGCAGTGATGTGTTTTTTCTTTTCTTCCACCTATATCTGTCATCTGTCTCACACACACACTTAGATCATGTCTTACATACGTATGTATATATATGTTTGCATACATACACACACACATAAATACATATAGATAGGTATAAATCTATGTAAAATTTGACTGTAAAGTATCTTTTAAAAGATACTCCAGAACTTACATATCCATATGAGTACAGCTTCCCACAGGGTAGTTTGGTACTGCGGAAAGCCATATAAATCAGGATGATTATCAAATTTTTCAATTTCTTTTTTGGAGTCTCTTTCAGAACCCTTGTGATTTCAGTGAAAACTTGAGTTTGGGGGACCAAGCGAATGAATTAAGTAAACTTCTTTTTGTTGTGCTTATTGATCAGGGGGCCCATAGTAGAGAGGTCATACAGTCTTTAAAGAGAGCAGTGAGCTTGCATGGCTTATAAAGTGGCTCTAATTACAAGTCAACAATACAATTGACTCCCTAAAAATTAAGTAATCATCAGTACTGTCCAAGCAGAGGTAAGGTAACCATCAGAGTCATATTTTCGGCTCTGACATTTTATCCTAATGCTTGATTCCTATATCCAACTATTTGACATTTCCACATGGATAATGGCCAAAAATCAAATCCACCGCTGCAAACATGCCCCTCTCAGTCTTTCTCATTTCAGGAAATAGTAACCCTGTCTACCAAAAACCTAGAGGACATCCTTCATCTGTCTCTTACTCTCATTTTCCTGAGTATGCAATCAGCCAGCAAATCCTATGAAGTATAACTGCAAAATATATCTTGCATCTATATATATTTTTTCTCCCTTCTAAAGTTACCTGTCCTCCCATCTGTCTCTTACCCGAATTATTTACTTGAACATCTTTCTAACTTGTCCCCTTGCTTTTACTCCTGGCTCCTCAGAATCTGTTCTCCACACAGGAACTAGTGCAATTCTTGAAACTGAAATTCCATCATACCATTGTCCTGCATACAATTCTCCAGGGGCTTCCTTTTCACTAAAACATAAAATTTGTACTCCCAATGTGGGCAGTAAGTTAGGGGAGCTTTCTTTTTCTTTCTTTTCTTTTCTTTTCTTTTCTTTTCTTCTCTTTTCCTTTCTTTTCTTTTCTTTTCTTTTCTTTCTCTTTCAATGTTGTTAGTTAACACATAGAGCAATATTGGTTTCTGGAGTAGAATTCAGTGATTCATCACTTACATACAACACCCAGTGCTCATCACAACAATACCCATCATCCACCTAGCCCATTCCCCACCCACCTGCCTCCATCACCCCTCAGTTTGGTCTCTGTCATCAAGAATCACTTCCCTCTCTCCTTTTTTCCTTTTCCACCTTCCCATATGTTCATCTGTTTTCTTGCTTAAATTCCACATATGAGTGAGATAATATGGTGTTTGTCTTGCTCTGACTGACTTATTTCACTTAGCATAATACACTCTAGCTCCATCTTTGTTGCAAAGGGCAAGATTTCATTCTTTTTGATGTATGGACATTTGGGCTCACTACACAGTTTGGCTGGTTTGGCTTTTGTTGATAATGGTGTTATAAATATCAGGGTGCATGTACCCCTTTGAATCTGTATTTTTGTATCCTTTGAGTAAATACCTCATAGTATAATTGCTGGGTCATAGGGTAGTTCTATTTTTAACTTTTTGAGGAACCTCCAAACTGTTCTCCAGAGTGGCTGCACCAGTTTGCATTCACCAACAGTGCAAGAGGGGCACTCTCTAAATATCTATCATGATATCCAGGATCAGCTTAGCACTCTGAAGTCATTTTGTATGACTTTTTCTCTCCACCATGAAGCTTCAGCCATGGTGATTTTCTTTTGCTTCTTCAAGTATGTCAAGCTTGGTTCTGCTTTGAGTTCCCTGTATTGGCTATTCTCTCTTCTTGGGATCCCTAATCTTCATATAGCTGGGTTTGTTTTTTGTTTTGTTTTGTTTTTTTAATATAGGTTTCAACTTAAATATTCATTCTTTAGAGAAATCTTCTGTAGTGACTGAATGGTGGTCCATGAAACTGTGTATTTGAATCATTTTGAAGAAGGGTCTTGGCAGATGTATATAAGAATTTTGAGATAAGATGAACTATATTACCCAGGTGGACCTAAAACCAATGACAAGTGTCTTCAAAGAGACACTTGCAGAGTGAGAGACATGGAGAGATGAGGAGAAGGCTATGTGAAAACTGAAGCAGTGATTGGAGTTATGCAATCACAAGTCAAGTAATGTCTTATCTTTGGAAGCTCAAGATGCAAGGAAGAATTTCTTGCTAGAACCCTTGGAGGGGGCACAAACCTGATGACATCTGGATTTTGGATTCCCCAACTATAAGAGAATAAATTTATGTTGTCTTAAGACACCATGTATATGCCATTCATGATGGCAGCCCTAGGAAACTAACACATCTTCACTGAACATCTAAGTAGCCATGCAGGGACACCCGGGTGGCTCAGTCAGTTGAGGACCCGACTCTTGATTTCCACTCAGGTCATGATCTCACAGTTGTGAGATGGATCCCTGCATCAGGCTCTGTGCTCAGCCGAGAGTCTCCCTGAGGATTCTCTCTCTCCCTCTCCCTCTGCCTCTCCCCACCACTGTCTCTCTAAAATAAATAAGTAAAGCTTTGAAAAAAAAAAAAAGTAGCTATGCACTCACCATCATTGTTTCATTTTCTTCAATGCACTCATCACTGGTTATTTTTCCTGTTTCCTTGATTTTTTTTCTCTCTCACCCAAATGTAAATTCCAGAAAAGCAACTATAGTCTGTTCTGTTCACTACCATATCTTTAGGCCTATACTCATGTCTAAAAGAGTAGATACACAATAAATATTTGTGCAATAGATAAAGAAAGCATATGCTAGGATAACTAAACCATATACTTTATAAATAAATCATATATGCTTTGAGAGGATTACTTCCACCTAAGGTGTTCATGATTTCATAATTTTAGTATTTCAAGATGATTTTTTGGATATAAAATTAGAGGCCATAGGTAAAGGAGTTCCATTTTAAGATCAGGGTTTTAAGAAAATCAGTGTGGCAGAATATACTATGTGGATTATGGGGGTAAGAAACTGTAGTGAATTTTATTATTTAGGAGAGAAATAATCTAGTTGAGAGTGATGAAGGCCCATCTAGGGTAGTTATGCAAAAGACAAATGAGAAACATATACTGATTACAAAGCAAACCAATTTTTACCTGAGTAAAATGGATACATGGAAAAGTCAATGTAACCAGTAGGAGATTTTCATTTACTAGTTCAGGAAAATTTCTAAGCTGCCCATGAATTGTGGTCTTGAGCTTACAAAACTGCATCACAGACTTACAGAGGAATGTTTATATTCACCCAATAAATGAATAGTTCTTATTTATTTATATCTTTTGAGTGATTGATGATGTGTATGTCTGAAGGTTGAATGTACCTGGCTGATTATAAAATAAGTATTTCAGAGGGCATTTTCTGTGAATCAATGAGTCATCTCAGCTCTTTTAGTTTAATAAATTCTACCTGGATGCCAGAGTGTAAGTCATACAATTTATTAAGGCTATTATTGATGGCTATTTTAGAATAGCAGTAGAAATCCAGTAAATTATCACTTTTGCCTAATGCATGCCTTATTCTTTAAAGGAGATTTTCTTGACAAATGGAAACTGAAAATGTATCTGAAGCACTTCTTGAGAAGACAGATGTTATTGGTTTTGATAATTATAATGGATAAAATACATCAGTTATAATCACAGCTTTCCTTTTTCTGGATATCTTCTTATATGTAATAGAAATAAATCTCTATTGAAATAATATTTCTTAAAATTTGATTCTACTATATTACTCTAAATAATAGTCAAAGCAAATTAAAGCCCTGAGATGAGAAGCAGAAATATATCAGTAATCACATTACGCAAAGAAATAACAAAACAGAGGGTTTTCTGGCAGGAATAGAACTTGTTTGGTTTTAATGTAGAGCTCAAATACAGAAAAAGCTACCAAAACAGAAGTTTCAATTATGATGATTTTTTCTTACACTGACCCATAGAAATTTATGTTATGAATCATATATTTTTTCTAAATGATTACAGATAATTTGAGGAATGTAAGATTTTAAGCTTAACTGTTGAAAGCCATGTTGCCCTTTTTTTTTTCAAAGTATTTGAGAAAAAGGCTTTGCAATTTAGAAAATCAGAATGTTAAAATATACAAACAAGTCACCTTATTGGTGAAGGAATAAGCCTTGTGAATGAAGTAGGAAAACCTGGGGACAGACTGTGATATGCCTCTCCTTGAAAATGGCAGTGGGGAAGCCTCTAAGATCAGATCATGAAGTTTGGAACCAGATGGCTGGATACTCAAGGAAGGCTTCAAAGTGAACTACTAAAAGAATAGGCTGTGCTATGAAATGTTGAGATCATTTAAAGGCATTTGGCTACAGAGTGAGAAGTGCTATGCTTGTATTTCACACTTGTACATGAACTTGCATCAGAGAATTAACTTGAACTAATAGATGTAAAAGTGAGTAGTAATGAAAATGATATACTAGATATGAATTGAAAAGCACTCCCTACACACATTTCCATCTAAGGGCTAGACAAACACGCAGGCTCTGCTCTCCAAAATCTCCGTATTCAGTCACACGTGACCTAACTTCTTCGTCTACCTCTAGCCATGGCCCATTTGAATCTAAGACCAGCCTGTTTATAGTTCGCTTAGAATTAAAAATCTATGTCCTGGCTCTAAAGACAGGATGTAATCACGAAGACTACATCTTCATAAAGATTGAAGTTGTGCAGGAACAGGAACAAATATTAAGCAAAGGAAGCTAGTCAGTGGACAGAGGGTGATAGGGTTGATATACGGAAAAAGGAAAGACACCATGACAGAGACACAGAGAAGACTGCGGGGCTGGGCTATAACACTGAGTGATGATGGTTCCTTGGAGGTTTTTTTAAGCTTTCCTCCATTCTATGCCAGTATTTTTTCTCAATAAACTCCTTTTCTGGCATATTCTGGACAGAGTACGGTGACTACTCCCAATTTGCATGTGACCATCCTGGTTTTATTAGGAAACCTCTCCACCGTCAGCAAACTGGGACAGTTGGTCACTGTTAGTCTCTATCTCTTGTGGTCAAAAGAGCCATGACTAGAGTAAATCCCACTTACAGAAGAAAGATAAGAACCAACAAACAAGTTGATAAAAGTCTACATTGCTAAGATGAGCTTCAGTAATTACCTAACTACAACATCGTGAGTTATAGTAATCATAAAGGATTACTTATAAGAAACACAACTGTTAGACAACACTTTGAGTTCACCTAATTTTATATTATATCTTTTCCAAACACAGAAATGAGACCCAGAAGAGTTGACTGCTTAACCTACAGCAAGGCTATACTAGAAACCAGGTCTTACAAAACTGAATTCTTCAATATTTTACTGCTTCATGCTGCCTTTAATGCTTGTTGTTGCTACTTTTCAGACATTTTTTTTAGATTTATTTGTTTATTTGAGATAGAGGGGGGAAAATGGGGGAGGAAGAAAAAAGGGAGAGAGAGAGTTCATGAGCAGGTGGAGGGACAGAGGGTGAGGGAGAGAAATCTTCAAGCAGACTCCCCGCTGAATGAGAAGCCTGACACGGGGCTTGATCCCAGGACCCTGAAGTAATGACCTGAGCCAAAATCAAAAGTTGGACGCTCAACCAACTGAGCCACCCAAGCACCCCTACTTTTCAGACATTTTTTTAAAAATTTGTGTAATTTATAATTTTTGTAAAGAAAATTAAATCAATTGGCACCCTCATATGTTTACACTCTATTTTCATTTTATGAAATATATTATTTATATAGTTTATAAATCTTAAAGTATATTAGTTGGGCTTTATTATACATTATATACTATATGTGTGTGTGCTTTAAGTCAGTGCCTCTCACAATTTAATTTGCATATGAATTATTTTACCTGGAATCCTAATAAGATACCAGGTGCTGATTCATTGGGTCTGGAGTGAGGCCTGAGATTCTGCATTTCTAACCATTTCCCAGGGGATGCCAATGTTGTGAGGCTTTATGTGAGGTCAAACCTGGCTTCCTCAATTACTCTCATCTGCAACAAGTTTAATCTCCACATCTGAGCTTCCCCCAGATTGGAAGAGTGGAGAAACAGGGACAACCAAATTGGGTTGGGATATGGAGCAAGTCAAAAGGAAGCAGACTGAGCAAGTTAGTCAGTGGTCCAGTTGCATCAAAGTCAGGTATAAGCCAAAGGTTCTAGGACCCCACAGTTCAGGACAGTCCAAAGTCTAGATATCCTGAGGTGTGGAACATAACTTGGCATCAGGGAAGTTAGCAGCAAGGTGCTAGCTGCACAAAGTTTTGATCAAACTACTGTGTGCCAGTGACCCTAGGGAAGGCTTTGGGGATGAGATGATGAGAAGTAAGGTAATTGGTCCTCAAGGAACTCACAGTCTAGAAGTTTGAGAAGCATGTGACTAACATGACTGTGAAGAAAAAGTATAAAGGGTCATTAATTTAGGCAGTTCGTACGTGATGCAGTTGAGGTCCAAGCAGGCAGATTGAGTCAGAGTCCCAGAGGGACTGGAATATAAGAGCTGAGATGTAGGCACAGACATTCATATACCCAGCGTGTGTGGGTGAGACTTGATATGCAAGGAATTGCACGTAAGGTATGGGAGTTTCATACCATGGGCAGTGAGGCAATATCTTATGAGGCCAGGGTTCCTTGATTAGGGCAGAGATATGATCAGAGAAAGGGCTGGGCTGGACCCCAAGCCCAGGCAAATCAGTGTATCTGATGGGACACTGACCAAATACCAGAACAGCTGACTTAGAGTAAGAGAAGCTATTAATGTAGGAGAGCAGCAAATACGAGAAAAGAGCAGACCTAAAGCAAACAGCTAAGAAAGGTAAATCTCCTTGTACCTTTATTTCTCTCTCAACCTACCCTCCAGACCACAATACACTTTCTTGATTATAGCCAAAAGCAACATATATATCTTGGTTTCCCTGAGGAGATGGTATAACTGGGAAGATATGGTGTTAAATATGTACTATCTGTGCATCAAGACACAGCCGTCCATGACCTCATTCTTCAAGGCAATGAGAAATGTACAACATAAAGCTGCATCATTTAACAATATTGCATATTTGGGTGGTACTTTTTAGGTTTTCAAGTACTTTCACAAATATTATCTCATTTAATCCTCAGAGCAACACCACAAAAGCATATCCAAGTCATGAATAAGAAAGCTAAATCGTAGACAGATTAATTAATTTGTCAAAGACCAATCAGTTTCTAAGTTGCTGTGCTGGAGTCTTTGACTTCAGATCATTGCTCCTTTTAGTTTGCTAAAATGTAAAATATTTTGTTCAATTTCAGATTTCTTTGCACAGAAGTGCTGGTGTCTAAATCCACAGGTGGGTTGGGCAGTCCCTCATAGTTTTTAGCTAAAATTTTTGAACATTAGAATAGATGATGAAGAAAACCAAAGCAGATATAAGAGGAAAACAAGTGGTTTAGAATGAGGTTGGCCAACATTACCAACATATATCTTTGGGTATTAGAGAATAAAGAATCAAAACATGATTCTCAGGCAATCAAAAGCAAAGCTAACTAATTTACAGTGGAATGAATGAAGCCTAGGATATGAGTATCAAAAAAATGTAGTGCATAACTTGTTCCAGAAGAGAGGAAAAAAGAAATCATTTTGAGGGGTCTGGAGAAATGAGAATAGAAGCTCCGCTGAAGTTTAAAGGGACTGGTGACTGAAGAAAGCAGACAGTAACTGGTTTAGCTGTGGTCAACAGGAGCACATGATTCACTGCAAGAGGCCATTTTACTCTTCAGGGCCAGGAATGAAGAACAGAGATGTCCCCTGTGTGGGATTATCGGGGTGTACCTCTTAGGTAGAGATGCAGCTGTTAGTCTAGAGTGAGGCCCAACAGAAGGTGCTCACTGACGTGGAGCTTGAGACCTTGGGTTCATAACTGGTGCCAGTCATGAAGGATCTATGGAAGGGCAGGGGGGGGATCTTGTTTCTGAATGCTGATGTCAGAGTTAGAACAAAATTGATCAGGGAAACTGAAGATTTTTTCTCCCATAGGAAAAGAATAGGGTTCAAAATGCAGGCTAGAACTCATGTAAAGTCCACATGAACAGCCTTTAAATTGAGTAATGGGGGCAAAATGGAAGTCTGATGTAGCTTCGATTATAGTTAACCATAATCTTATTGATATGACTTGTAGGATGGCAGGGAATGTACTAACCTGGAGAGGAAGGCCCCAAGGTTGAATCAGGTTTGTGACTGTCTCTGGCCACCTTCAGTATGGAAGTAACTACCTCAGGCTGATCTCAAGACAGCTGAAGACATTCAAACTATGACTCCCCTGGGGCTGAATGGTAGCAACATTTATTATCAGAAGAACCCCACCCCACTGGTGGAGGAGGGACAGAAGTTAAAATTGAACTAAAGAACCAGACAACATGGAAAGAAACATAGCAAAATTTGGTAATAATCTTGATTTTTAATATGCATACTAGATACCTTAGTAAATGGAGTTAGTTAACCACCAAGAGATACTTCTTTACAAGTTTATGCCCTAGAGAAAAACAGAAGACATAGATCAGAGATTATAAATCTGCTATGTATGCTGAAGATGGAGAGCCAACATATTCTTCTGGCCTATTTTAAAAAATCAGAAAATGTGTTTTCATGTAAAAAAAAAATAATATCTGCTTCTTTTTTAAAAAATTAGGGCGTTGCCACAGGGCTACAATGGGCTGGACGGAGTAGAATTCTTTTGTCAGGACTCACCATGGACCTCTCTGTCCAGCCCTGTCTGGACCCTGTAGAAATTTCAGTTTATTCCATGCCCTCCGCACCTTGACAGCTGTTTATAATCAAGTAGGCTTGTTCTAGAGTAGAATAAGAAAAATGAAAACAGTGACCTAAACTGGGAAGGCATAGACTGTTTCAATTCACGGATCTACTCAACACATAATAATTAAATAACTAGTATAGCCACCAGCTACTCTGCTAAGTCCTAGGGAGACAGACCTGAATAAGTTGCAGTCATTGTTCTCCTGGGGCTTACAATCTAAAGGGAAAGACAGACATCATGTAAATAATAAGTGTGTATGATATGATATGATATGATATGATAATGATATGATATGATATGATATGATATGATATGATATGATGGGTAGTAGTATGCTGGAGAAATGCTGAATGTTAGGGACTCTGAATCTGCTCACCCAACCTGATGGGGCATCATGGAAGGTTCCTGAATAAATGTAAGTTGAGTCTCTAGGTCTCCCCAGGATTGCCTAGGGTCAGCCCTGGGATGTGACTTAGGGCTTATAGTTAATCACAGATGGTTTTTAAAATGATTCATGCTATTAAAGTGCTGTATACAAGGGAAAATGTATTGAAGAAGTAGAAGAACTACTTCTCTTTCAAAGTTTTGGTGTTTTGGTCCTATTTCAGTAATGCTGCAAACAACTCACCATCTTTACACCCAAGGACAATGACTGTGTTGGGCAAAGCATAGTGGTTATAAAATTAATATCTTTCCATTAAAAAGTATAAATTGAAAAAGATTCTAATGGCTAACACAGTTATCTAACAAGTTAGAAAAAGACAAAGAAGAACTTTATTTTTGTTAGAATGACAAAAACACACGGGTAGCAATAATGGTATTGATTGAAACCAATCTTGGAAAGAAATGCAGTCTGGAAAAGGAAAGGCAATGTTATTTGATCTTTATTATATCCATCAAAGGCTTCTGTAATTCACAGTTTGACAGCATTTTGTGAGTAGCACTGACCATTTCACAAAGGTGTAATTTACCTTAAGAAGAAAACAACAATTAACAAGGTGCCTCATATAAAGATAACTGTGAACTGAAAGAAACGAAACAGAACAATGAAATCCTAAAAGATTGATTTTTAAAAATCAAAATGTCAGTTTACAAATGGAAACTTGCTTAATACTGGCTTTTTTGCTCCTTTGAGGAAAAGCATAGTATTTAAGTATATGGACATGTGTGCACACAGCAGATCAAGTATGAACAATGTACATTCTGCAATGAAACCCCTCTAGATCATTTTGCATGGTTTTGCATAGTCATGGTTAGATCAGGAGTTTAATTCCTGGTATAGCTGTTTACTATGCTTCTTATAGACAAAGCTATTCATACCAACAAGAGTCTTGCTATGGTTGAGAGAATCAACTCTACAAAATGTGGATTAGAACACTTTAAAATTTCAGATTTTATTAAAAAAAGTTTGAAAACCTAGAGATTTCTTGACCTGGAATGAGATATGGCTTTATAGTATCAAAGCAATTATTGTTCACAGATCATTCATTCAACTTGTGGTTACTCCGATCATCTGTTTTCCTTCTTCCTCTACTAAGCAGCCTCATTACAAGTACAACATTCCTTTGAAATGTTGTTTTATTCAAAAACTAATTTAAAATTTGAAGCTATGCCATTATACAATGTGTTTGTTTGGAAATTAAAAAGTAATGTTGGAATTACTTGATTCTTCTTCCTTAACAGTAAAATGAGTGGATGCTCTTGACCCATTTTACCCCTTTGGCAGTTCAGCAAAGCCCAGAGTCTTCTTCTCAGAACAATGTGTGTAAAGCACTTAGCATAGGGTTGAAGACATTATTCAATAAATTCTAGCAGTTCACTAATTTAATAAAGTATGTAATTTTAATAAATCTGATTAGTAGTTCATTTCAAATGACAGTATAATCATACTAATTTCTTTTTTTCCCTGTTTCTACGCTTCATCTCAATAAATATTTAGCAAGGATTCTACTCACATTTACAGAGTGTAAAAAAGATGCAATCAATTTTAATAAAGAGACATCTACATTATGTACCATTTGTTACAACACTTCTAGTAGAATTATTTGAGACAAATTTCAATTACACTTGAAAGCTAAGCATAATCCAGTTCAGAAAGATGCTTCCAAATGACCCTTGCTCTTTATTTCAATCAGTTACAGTTAAAATAATTCTATTTCCTCATGCTGACAACCATCCTGAAGGGAGTTTAGAACCACCAGTTGTGCAAGAGGTGAGTTGTAGTTTAAATGAACCATTCATACAATAATTCAAAGAAATCCAATATTTATAGTTTTCTATTACTTTGACTTTCATATGTTTTTAGTGCCTGCATACCTATCTATCAATCTATTTCATCTATCACCTATCTACCTCCTTCCTGGGATTGAGTTGGCCATGCTCAACATATTTATCCAACAGGGAATACACAGATTTGTGAAATGGTGCTTTTTATTCTGGGCCACCTTGCAGGGGAAGCTTCAATGAAATAGAGGAAGGGTCTGCTTAAAGAAGCATAATGATGCCTCACCAGCCGCAGTGGCAATATTACGAGGGGAAGAGAAGAATTTATTTTTCAGCTGAAACTCTGAGGAAAAATTTTAGGTAGAAAGTACAAGGTATAATTTTGTGGTTTGGAATTCCGCCAGGGCCCTGGAATTCATACCTCTTCACTTTCAAGATGTGTCACAGACCCTTTAATTACTTGAAGTGGATCAGGACCTCTGTTTGCTGTCTATCCCATCAAAAAGACAACACATTTTGTTACACATTTACCTGATGCCCCTCTGAACTGTAAATTTTGCTAAGCAACATGCAGAAATCATCTTAATCTCTCCTACTGAAATATATATATATATTTTCAAATCCTGATTTACATGATGGCAAGGTGGGAGCCATTCTTTTGTGGGAGAATGAGCACAGATGCCCACGGGGTTCACAGGCAAAGGCTTCAGACCACTATCTACCAGGAATTAGACTGCCTGGGCTTATTGTTGACTTACTTGTCTACTTACTAGCTACCGACTTTTGCATATATTAGTTAACCTTAATTTGAGCTTCAGTTTCCTCATCTATAAAATAATCAACATCCATATTTTTTATATTATATAAGTGACATAGTGTTCAAAAAGCTGTCAACCTCATAGATGGAATACAGCAAACAGTCCAATAATGTATGTATCATGATTCTTATTTCTAGGGCCTTCTCTAGGTCTGAAATCTGATACGTAGGCTCTATCCTGTGGAGAAGTGGTAGAAGCCCAGTTAAGAAATAAAAATTACAATCTGACTGAAGAGCTCTGTACATCAGACTAAAAAGTTTAGATTATTGTCCTATAGGCAAAGGGGAGGTAACCACTGGAAAGTTCTAATCAGGGGAATGATGGGATGACATTTGTGCCTTAGAAACAGAGCTCTGGTTGCAGGGTGGAGGAGGCTTTGGGAGCAGAGAGGCTGGAGACAGTCCCAAATATATTGTAAACTCATCTGTCTCCTCAAAGAGAGCATGAACCTAACTTAATATCAGTTATTGAATTGTCCTACAATGCTGTAATGCCCTCATCGTCCTTTGAGAGACATAATCGATTTTTTTTGTCTTTACATAAAATGACCCCAAAGTTCTATTCATTTTTTTTCTGCATCCCTTCCCCCAGACCAGGGTGTTTTAGCGGTCTGGTGCCACATTTCAACATGGTTATTTGTTATACTATTTCTACTTCTTATTTTTTTACTTCTAAGTTGTGAGCATTCAGATAGCCAAACGTCTTAGGATGATGTCTAAAAGAATAGTTGCTTGGCTAATAGAAATAGGGTTTCAGTACAGAAGTATTTTTACTTACCAACATTCAATGTGCAAATATTTATAGATATAAAACAAAAGAAGCTACAGATGAAAGCAAAAGTTTTGCACCTCCGACCATTACCAAGAGTGTGTATATAGTCACTTGAATGCTCTCACTGGGATGTGGGAAAAATGGAACTATGTCACTCACATTTCCCTAAGTTGATGCCCTGCTCTGAAGCCGAGGAACTAGGGATCAGGTCTTTACCTTGCTTCTGAGCCACATATTTTTCCATTTTAAACCACTCTCTTTCTATCAATGGCTTAAGCAGAGCAGAAACAGATAAAAGAAGTTTTTCACACCCATCACTACTTTACGGCACACCACCATTGATTTCCTGGAAAGATGCATGATATGGTGTTAGCATTGACACATGATCACATAAAACTTTGGAAAAATCAGATCATTGATTTAGCTGGCCTAATGTGAACTGCATGAATTATAGGGAAAGAAATCAGGGCTAATAAGTCGAGTACAGGGAATATAGACTAGAAATGGAAGTTGTCTGGCCCAACATGAAGTTCAGACACTGAGAGTCAAGGTGTAACTCCAGGGTTGAGATGTAAAGTTCGGATGTTTGATTAAGGTCATGGGACAGGAAAAGAAAGACAAGCACAATAGGGACAAAGGGAAATCTCTGGTTTGGTCAGACACAAGGGAGGCAGACAGTCAAGAAACAGAGGACACAAATGCTGGTGGCCTGAAATCCAACAGAACAGTAGGAACCTAGAGAAAATAGAGGACTGAAACAGAAAGAAAACACACTTTGGAGAACAAATGTGGGGTGCCAGAACCTAGATCATCCTAAGTCAGGCCAGTTTCTGTCTCATCCCCATAGTCTCACTATGCTTTTTTGCTGTGGCAGGAATCAGTAAGAGTAGGACCCTCCTGGACTCTTTTTGTGTTGCTGCTACATCTTCTGTGGAAATTGACAGTGGGAGGTAGGAGTGGCAGCTCTGTCTGGCACCAGCCTTGATGCTGAGGAGATGGGCTGTGGAGAGTGAATGTATGGGGGGACGTCCATTAGAATGACCAGGGGGAGATGGCCCCGGAGGGCAACGAGAGGTCCCCAGCACTCGGGAGAGATGCTAGAAGTTTTCCAAAGAAGGATGCAAGAGCACCAAAGGCAAATTACACTTCTTTACAATTTTGCCAAAGATCTATCCTTAGTTCTAGAACTATGAACTGGCTTATTAAGCCTTTCATTTTTAAAATCTCTAATAAAGGAGTACACTTCCAGGCCCCACAGATATTCTCGAAAGATACTTTTTAAAAGTCTCAGTGATGAATGTGTGTCATCAGTAATAAAGGCAGTGCTATGTTCTGGGAAAGCCTAGGCTTGGAAATGGCTATTTGACATTTTCAACAGTCTTGTATAGTTTCTTACAAGTCAAGCATCAATAATGCAATAATGGTGCTTTAGAATAACTCTAAAATCTGTTACCATTAAAAGTAGTTCTCTGTCTTGAATAGATGTCTAATTTTGAAAGGAAATGGCTTTACTTTCAAATATGAGACAGCTGTAAAAAATTATATGTATGTACACATTTATGTACAGTACAGATTTTTCAAAAAGAATTCTTAATGGAGAAAAAATATCAATCTATTCTCCAAAGACATTAATACATATATATATAAAATAATTCATCCATATAATTTATCTGATTATTTGTAGGTTGGGAGACTATTATATTCAATGTAACCAGCATATCTAGTTATAGAAATATGCTTCTAAATATGAGAAACAAAGATGAATAACAGTGCTTAATTCTTCCATTGAAACAATTTCAGTACAATTTAATGGAACCCATGCCTAATATTTCAAAGAAGAGTCATCCTGCTGGCAAAACAATCTCATACGTAACCAACCTTCCTTCTTTTCTTTTCCTTTTCTTTTCTTTCTTTTCTTTTCTTCCCTTTCTCTTTCCCTTTCTTTCTTTCTCCATCAGAAATGCTATTATGCAGCACAGAACAAATGAAGAACAAATAACTAAAAACCACACATTCAATTTCTTAGATGGTCAATATGGTGTAAGGTGCTGTGACTGATGTAGATACAAGTTTGGTCTAGACACAAACCTCACTGTCATTATTTATTGGCTAGTGTGGAATCAGACAGGAGAGAGGACATTTCAATAAGACACGAGGAGGACTGAGAGACATGTTTGCCATGGGAAAACATAGGAGAGTCACAGGATCCATGCTTGGTGGTGAGGAAGACTTCCATTGGAAGTGGTATCTAAGTGGAGACCTTTGAATGAATATAAGTCACTACCATTTGTTGGTACAGGGGACAGAAAAAAAGGAGAAAAAGTGTTCTAGGCAGAGGAAATATGTATAAAAACTCAGAAGCAAGAAAGACTATGAAAGAATTGCAGAGTTGAGGCTTTGCATGTAGGTGTGGAGGGCTGCCTGTGGTGCAATGGTGAGGGATAAGGTGGAGGGGTTTTATAATATATGCTATGGACTTTATAGAGGAGTTTTGACTTTAAGAAAGGTGAAAAATAGAAATGCTCATGAATATGTATATTTAATTATGTCCAGATTATCTAAATATCTGGGATGCCTCATAACATCTGTTTTTAAGCCCATTTGTGAACATCAAGACTAGTTTAGCAGCATAAGGAAGCATCCAGTTCATAGACAAAGAGCTGTATAAACCACAGATTTGTTTTTGTTTTTTCCTACCAATGACTAAAATAATGTTATAATACTCAAATGCAGACTCAACAGACTTGAGAAATATTTTGGAGTCATAATGTAATATACTACATGCCAAGCACTGAGCGGAGTACTTTGTATGCCTTATCTCATTCAGTCCTCACAGCAGTTGCATGATAAAGTTACTATTAGCCCTTTTTTAAAGACGAGCAATCTGAGGCTGAGAGGGGTTAAGCAACATGCACAAGGTCGCACAGAGAGAGTGGTGGAGCCCAGGTAGACTGCCTCCAGGGCCCAAGCTCTCAGCCACATCCCAGATCCCCAGTCACATTTTCAGCTGAATGACACAAATGATATGGAAATAAGACTACGTTCAGAGCCAAGAGACAGTGTCTCATTCTGGTTGTGTTCTTCAAAGTCAAAACAAGATAAAATAAAAGTTGTAAATCCTTTTAAGGAACCAGAAAATGTGTAGACAAGAAACAATATCAAAACCATTCACAGCCACTGATCCAGGGATGTTATGTTAACATTGCAAAGTTTTTTGAATGACTGCTCTGCATGGACAGCTAGACTTGGTTTTACATAAACCACCTCATTGGATCCTAACAGGAGGAGGTTACTTTTATCCTTACTTTATATAGAGTAGGACATAGGCTTAGGGTGAACAAATAATTGATTCAAAATTATACAATCAGTGATTACGTGATTAAACCCAGAAGTTATAATTTGTTCTATTTCCCTGCAAACTCATTCTTGTGATCAATTTGCTGTATTGACTCATTTCCCAAGATATCTTTTCAAATATTTATTTCTAGGCCTAATGTCTATACATAAATGCACATTTTAAAAATAGAGAATACTGGGGGCGCCTGGGTGGCACAGCGGTTAAGCGTCTGCCTTCGGCTCAGGGCATGATCCCGGCGTTATGGTATCTAGCCCCACATCAGGCTCCTCCGCTCTGAGCCTGCTTCTTCCTCTCCCACTCCCCCTGCTTGTGTTCCCTCTCTTGCTGGCTGTCTCTATCTCTGTCGAATCAATAAATAAAATCTTTTTAAAAAAAGAGAGAATACTGGAGAAATAATTTTATGATAACATACTGAAACTTTCCACATCAATGTATATGCATTTGTCACAAATATTTTTCTATGAACCATTTTTCATGGCTATATAGTACTCCAATAAATGGATTGTCATGATTTGTAGACTACCTTAAGTTTAAATATTCATGTTGAACCAAAAAACAAACAACCTGATTAAAAAATGGACAGAGGACCTGAATAAAGATTTTTCAACAGAAGACATACAGATGGCCAAGAGGCACATGAAAAGATACTCAATATCACTCATCATCAAGGAAATGCAAATCAAAACCACAATGAGGTATTACTTTACACTCTGATGGAATGGCTAAAATGGAAAAGATAAATAACAAGTGTTGGCAAGGATGTGGAGAAAAAGAAACACTGTGCCCTACTTTCTTCTTAAGATTTTATTTATTTATTTGTCAGAGAGAGAAAGGGAGAGAGCACAAGCAGAGGGAGTGGCAGGCAGAGGGAGAAGCAGGCTCCCCACTGAGCAAAGTGCCCAGTGAGGGACTCGATCCCAGGACCCTGGGATCATGACCTGATCTGGATGCTTAACTGACTGAGCCATCTAGGCGTCCCCCCTTGTGCACTACTGGTGGGAATGTAAATTGCTGCAGCCATTGTGGAAAAGAGCGTGGAGTTTCCTCAAAAAATTAAAAATAGAACTACCCTATGATTCACTAATTCCACCACTGGATATCTACCCAAAGAAAATAAAAACACTAACTGGAAAAGATATATGCACCTCTATGTTTATTGCAGCATTATTTAAAACATCCAAGAAATGGAAGCAACCTAAGTGTCTATCAATAGACAAATAGATAAGAAAGTTGTGGCTTGTGCACGCGCGCGCACACAGACACACACACACACACACACACACACACACACACACATTACACAGCTATAAAAAAGGATAAGATCTAGCTATTTGGAACAATATGGATGGACCCAGAGGATTTTATGCTTAGTAAAATAAGTCAGACTGAGAAAGACAAACACCATATGATTTTACTCATGTGTGGAATCGAAAACACAAAACAAATGAATAGGCAAACAAAAAGCAGAATCAGACCTATAAAAACAGAGAACTGATGGTTGCCACAGTGAAGGGGGTGGGGAAGGGGAACTGGAGAAACAGGCTTCCAGTTATGGGACGAATAAGACACAGAAATAAAATGTTCAGCATAGAGAACATAGTCGATGATGTTATAATAGCATTGTATGGTGAAAGATCTAACTATACTTGTGGTGAGCATAGCAGACTATATAGAGAAGTTTAATCACTATGTTGTACATCTGAAACTAATGTAACATTGGGTGTTGACTATACTCAAAAATTTTAAAAAATTACAAAAAAGGAAACAAAAATATTTATGTTGATTCCAAATTTTTACCATTTACTTTTATACAAAATTCTTATTCTATTCCCTCTTAAATAAGGATAATAGTATTTTTCTATCCATCATAGGGTTAGTATGAGGACAGAATCAAATAATAGGGGCGCCTGGGTGGCTCAGTCAGTTATGTGTCTGCCTATGGCTCAGGTCATGATCCCGGAGTCCCAGGAACGAGTCCTATATTGGGCTCCCTGCTCAGTGGGGAATCTGCTTCTCTCTCTGCTTCTCACCCCATTGATGCTCTCTCTCTCTCTTTCTCTCTCTCTCTCAAATGGATAAATAGAATCTTTAAAAAACGAGAATCAAATAATACTTAAGAGTAATTCCAATCAGGGAAAGCAAAGGACTATTGTGATTTCTCCTTTCAGGAAGGAGATATACCTAGGCAGTAGGAAAATGAAATGGTCATTTTGTGCACACAGATGAAATAATGACACTGTGAAAATTCTCTGCTGTTCTACTCCATTAACTGTGAGTTCTATGCTTTACTATCCAAAAACAAAAATATGTAAGAAATTGTCATTTTGTTTAAAAATGAAACAGTCAGATTGCCAAAAATGCTGGCTAATTACATAGTTGGTTTACAAAAAAGAATAATAATAAAATAAAGGGATAACCACAGATTGTGAAATTGTAGCTATGCTGTCCCAGGGCTGCTTGGCAGGGAGAATGGGAATAAAAGAGAAGAGTTAAACCTTTTTTGTACAAATAACAATGCATCAGTAAATGGTTCTATAAATACTTTGCTTAGACTTACACCTTAGCAGCAACATAAATTATATAAGCAAAGCTAAAAACCTACTTCTGTCTTCTTTAAAAATCTGACTCAAGTATACAAATTATTGATCAACATAGACGGGTGATTAGGGATTTCTCATTAGTAGATTCAGAGGGACATGATCACGTTTGTCTATATAGTAACTGGCAGGACAGCCCCAACCCCTTTTGAACTGGTACATTACTGCCGTGTTTGCTCTTGCAACACACTGAAACCTCCAGCATCCCCCTCCCCTCATCTTTCCACACCTTGTCTGTCAAACAGACAAGCCCTCTTGGACTCTCTAACTCTCAATGGCATCTCCATCTTCATTGCCTTGCAACGTAAAGTGTGCATAGAAGTGCCCCTCAAATAGTGATTCAGGTTTAGAATCATAGATTTTACATCTGGAAAGGGCATCAGGATTGACTGTTTCTCTGAGCATGTCAAGTGTTATACAGATCATTTCCATTTTACCACTAGGCACAGGGAGAATTGAAGAATTAAATGACTTGTCCAGAGTCTCCCAGGTAGGAGACCGGAAACTGAGTTTTCTGATCCCTTGGGTAATAAAATATCAAAACTGATGAAGGTTTAAAAAATATATTTTGAAGAAAAGGATAAAAATGTATCTGTCTTTTCACATAACTCTGCTTTGAGGATATTTTAAGTGAGCACAGCACTGTTATTACTACTTTACACGTAGGAAAATATGTTCTGCCACCAAGTCTACACTGTTTTCCAGATTTATAAATTAACAAACCTGATGAGATGCATCTGTTTTCAGATAGAGACAACCTAAGAAAAATGAATCACAAAGTACTTTCTAGATGCATGCAAGTGTCCCTAAAGAAAATGCTAATAAGCAATGGGAAGACCAAACCCAGGTGCCTGAGGATGGAACACAGGGAGCTAAGTCATTCACATGAAAGGGAATCAGCCTTCAGTCTGGGGCTGCTGGGTCATGAGAAATTAAAAACAAAGACAGAAGATAATCGGAGGAGTAAGAAAGAAGAAAAATGAAATGTGAGAAAGGCCACAAGAAAAAAAAATGTGCGTCTATATAAAAACAAGAGAAAGCAAGAAGACTAGAGCTCACCACAACAAACAAAAGGCAGAAGAGGAAATGGTATCAATTTTTAAAGTTCACATAAGAAAGCATACCTACTTTTAATCAGATCCTCTCCATTTTCCCTCACAGCAATGTTCCATTTGGCTGGGCAGCTCGCTAACCGGTTGCACATGCCACCTCCTCTGTAACTTTCCTTAAATTATCCCTGGTTTGAATATCTTTTGGAAACTTTCAGTAAATGAAAACATTGTTTTTCCTCCTTTTGAGTAACTTCTCCCATAACTTTACAATGTAAGGATTTTTTAAACTCTTTTTAATTGCAAATAAATAGCTTCTATGATGCATAAATATTTTATAGCCATTAAATTTTTTCAGTAGGGATTGTCGGCTGCTCACTGTGTGCCAGACCGTGTTTTAGGCACTGCATTCTTGCTGGCTTTCAGTCAAGTGGCTCTAAACACCTTTACATAAACTCAAGCAGCATTCACTTTTGAAAAAGCATATAATAGTTTTAGATCTGCAGAAAAGTTGAAAGGATAGAACAGAGTTCCCATATATCTTTCACTCAGTTTCCCCATTGTTAATATCTGACATTGCTATGTATATTTGCTACAACTAAGGATCCGATATTCAGACATTACTATTAACTAGACTCTACACTTTGTTTATTCAGTTGTTTTCCCTAAGGTCCTTCTCACTGTCTCAGGATCTCACTCAGGACACATTACATGTAGTCATCATGTTTCCTTGGGCTTCTTTTGTCTGTGACAGTTGCTCAGACTTTCCTTGTTTTTAATGACCTTGACATTTTTGAGGAGTCCTGGTAAGGTGTTTTGTAGAATGTTCTTCAATGTTGGTTTATCTGAAGTTTCCGTCATAGAGTGAGGTTATGGGTTTTCAAAAGAATGTCACAGAGGTATATCAGAGGGCATATGACATCGAAGTGCTCTGCCACACCGATGTTTCCCTTGATCACTTGGTTAAGATAATGGGTGCCAGGTTTCTCCCCTGCAAGGCTACTATTTTTTCCTTTCCACATTCTGTTCACTAAGCAAGCCACTAAGTCCAGCTAGCACTCAGGCCCTTCACCCTGCTGTCATTTCTTAAATTCTCACCAAATCAATGACTATGTTTTCCAAAGGAACTCCATAAAGGTAGCAAGTAGATATTAGGGCATTGTGTAACAGCTGTCGTAGAGAGGTATGGTATAAAAAAGATGACCCTTTTACATAGTATCAGCCCTTATTATGGTGATAGAATGATTTCAAGAAACAATAAACAAATAATAAACACATCTGAATCCCTCTTCATGTCAAAGTCCACCAAGAATGAAGTCCAAATCCCATTAACTGAAGGTTCATTCCTTCATTGACTCAACAAAAGCAGTAGTGCGGGCAGCAGGGTCGCATTAAGGTGTTAGACGGAGCCCCTGCCCTCATGTGCTCAATGAACAGTTTTATTTTAGAGAGAGGAGTGTTAGTGACTTTGTCTATAAGAAGTAAGTCGATCTGGTTGAATTTAATTCATCAATTTTACTTAGGCCGAGCAGATGCTAAGGACTGAACCATATAAGGACTGAATTCATTGAAAGATCAGGTTTTAACTTGTCCTGTACTAATCACTTACAGGCTTTCTTCCTGCAAAGCTCCGTGAAAGCAGCTATAGCTGAGTGATTCAGGCCGTGGATCCTGATAGACTGCTGAGGCAGTGAAAACGTCACCCGTCTCCCACATCACGTAAGCTGTGACCTCAACCCCCCGATTATGCCAGGGAAGGGCTGGTGTTACCCCAACCATGAATGCTGAAGTATAAGCCATGGTCCCACCTAGCCATATCATATAGCTGCAACCACACAGCTTGGACCCCCAAATGTTTGCTTCTCTAACCATGAGTACTTGGCTGACGAACCAGGGCTGGAACGAAGGTTTCATCTAGTGAATTTCTATTGGATCTCAGTCCCTGATTGTGCCAGGGAGGAGCTGTTATTTCCCTGTCACTCAGTTCAAAGGTCTGAGGTTTCTCTTCTGGAGACTGACACTCAGGCCTTCTGGAGTCCCCGTGTACTGCTCCAAGATGCTATAGGCAGTGGGAAAATCACACACCTGCTAGTACTTCTATCTGAAAATTTCGCTTTTGTGAGGCCTGCTCTCGCAGTCCTAGTAGTGTGCTGGTTGGCTGTTGGTTTGGTTTCTATGGCATCTACCAACAATAGGAGGCATGGAGAGGTCACAACCCAAGGGCAAACTTTGCCATAGGAGCCAAGACCTTGGGAGATGCCAATCTAAGGTACACTAGGGTAGTCTAGATGGAATCCTCTTATGTGGTAGCAGAAGAGCCCAGGAAAACATTACACAGTTAAAGTAAAGACAGACCAATCTATTGAGTCTGGCAGTTATAGTAAACACAGACCAATCTACCTTGAGTCTACTCACCACAGGATGAGTATGGCCTTCCATGGCTCATTCTTATAGGAAAACAATTATTGAGAGATAACTACATGTCAGAAACTGTAATAGGTAAGCACCAAGGATACAAAAATAGAGTCTCTGCTCCCAAGTAACTATGGCTGGTTAAGGAGATCAACTGTCAGTAATAAATGTTATGATGGGTTATGCATACAATGCTATGGTAGCAAAGAAGAAGAAATAACAAACATATTTGAGAAAAGTCGGGAAGGACTTCACAGAGGAGGTGGTGGCATTTGATGTGTATCTCAAAGGGTGGGTCTATAACCCACTTGAGGAAATCTCATACAGGACCCTCCAAGCTGCATTCAGTTAAGGCACATCTATTTTTAGGGGCACCTAGGTGGCTCGGTCAGTTAAACTTCACTCTTGATTTCAGCTCAGGTCATGATCTTAGGGTTGTGAGATCAAACCCCACATCTGGCTCTGCAGAGCATGGAGCCTGCTTAAGATTCTCTCTCTCCCTCTGCCTCCCAATTCACCCACTCTCTATCTCTCTCTCTTAAAAGAGATACATCTATTTCTAGTTGGTGCATGATGCTTTTCTTGGAAATGGGGCTCTACATATACGGTATGCCCTTGACATTTGCAAAGGAAACACCCTGAGATGTTTCAGAACACCTAAATTCACACATACTAATTAAGATATGGAGACTGAATAATCAGTCAGTCTTACTGGCTAAGTACTTGTTTCTACACATGAATCATGTGTCAGCACACCTACAAACTTTCAAAGGTTGGACATGCAAATGCCATGAGTCTAGCATGCCTTACAGAAGGGTCTTCCAGGATGGTAGCAGGATCACCCAGTCCTCCAAAGAGGTGGTGATGCTGCAGGCCAGAGAATGACAGCCTCGTTGTCTCCTAAGAAGATAACTAGGGCCTTTGTGGCAGAGTTTGCTGCAAGCTTGGTTACCTGGAAGACAGAGCAGAAGCCACCTGGAAGGAGGAGACTGGTGTCTGGCCTCATGTGACATGACCCAGTGAGTCATCATGGGCCAAAATGGATTCCTGTCAGCTGGAAAGAATTAATGCATATATCATTTATTGAATACACTCACTGTGTTCTTGGCATAGTGCTAAGAGCATCACTTAACAACATTTACTTGTCACCAAAACCCTGTGTTAAGCACTATTATGTCTCCATTTCTGAGATGAGGAAACTGAGCTTGGAGAAGTTAATCAATAAACTCCAGGCCATACAAACTGGGAAGTGATAGAATGGGGGGTGAATCCAGGTTGTCTATCATCTAAACTCTGCTCTCAGCTTTTTGATCCTTCTTCATCCTCTAAGATAGGGGAGTATTAGTGGAGTTTGTGCAAAGAGGGAAAAGGCCAATACTCTTGAGGACTTGTGAGTCCTGGGGAGATGGTCTTCCACCAACGCCTTTGCCATAATTACTTCCTGAGCAGCTCAGAAATTAAGGAAGGGCTCCCACACCAAGCATTGTCAGGAATCTAGTTTTTGTCTTTCACAGGTTGATGTGCCCCATGACAGGAATTATACACGTCAGGGCTGAATATATGTTACTAGAAATAGGTTACTTCAGGAAGTCAGATCTGTACAGTTAAAATAGAAGTGAAGGAAGCAGGAAGTAAGATACAGCATTCTAATCTGTGGCTGAACCACGCACCACAACTGAGACTTCTCATTTCCCACTCTTTCCTTCTTCATTCTGCAAATGTCTCCAACTGCGACTCATCATTTTTGCAGCAACACTACTCCTTCGTATTTCTTTTTCTTGTCTTGCTATTTTCTCCATCTACTCCGTCTTTGAACTTTTCTGGGAGTATTCTATTGGTTACTGAAATTATCAAAGAGTAAGGTAGAGGAGACAGTTCTTGGGGAAACAAAAGAAATCACATTAAATAAGTCAAGGTCTTCAGTAAAACCAGAAGTTATAATTTTGTTACTGATATTAATGAGGACATAATATACATGAATTTGTTCAACATATTTTCTAAGAACCTAATTTTTGGCTGAAACTATTCTAGGGGTTGGGGATATCAAAAGAAATAGGACACAAACCTTTTCAGGTATTAAGAACTGAATGTTTTTATCATCCTCAAATTCATATGTTAGAGGTGGTCCTTTGGGTAGTAATAAGGACATGAAGTGGAGCCTTTGTGAATGGGATTGGTGTCCTTGTAAGACGGGCCATGGGAGAGATGCCCTGTCTTCTCCTGCCATAAGAGGATACAATGAGAAGATAGACTTCTATGAGCCGGGCAGAGCGTCTGAACTGAAATGGCTGGTGCCTTGATTTTGGACTTCCCAGTCTGCACAATTGTGAGAAATCTGTTGTTTAAGCCACCCAGCCTATGGTAATCTGTCAAAGCAGCCTGAGTTGACAGGACAATGGGTAGGTTGAGACATAAAAAGACAACGTCAATAAAATGTGATATCATGACAGATGTCTTTATCTCTATCCGTATCTCTAAACAGTTGCTACAGGAGCTCTTTATGCAACCCAGGAGTTCCGGGAAAGTTTCTGAAGGAAAAGATATCTGAGCCCATTCATTAAAGATGAATTAAAATTAAGAGAAGGCAGAGAAGTAAGGGACAGGGGAAAGGGTGTTTCAGGCTTAGAGAATGCAGTAGATGAGCAAAACTACAGAAACATGGAACCAACAGTATGTTTGGAGAATTTAAGTAGTGCAATGTTGCTAGAAGACAAAGTTGAGGGGAGGGAGAGATGAGAGTAAGGCTTGGGAGATTGTCAGGACCACATTAGAGAAAGCTTTTATGTCAGTTAAGGAGTGTGTATTTCATCCTTTTGGTGATGGGATGATGGAATGGCCTAGAAGGATTTTAAGAAGGAGAATTCCCATAATCACATAGCATTTTAGAGAAATCACCTGGATGCCCAAGAGAAGGAGAGATCTGATGGGTGGAACGCAAGAACCTGGGAGAGGTCTAGGGGACTTGCACTGGACCATCCTAGTGTGAACAGAATAGACGTAAAGCTGTCAGCATTTAAGGTATAGGAATTGTGTGAAGTGCCAAGAGGAATACAAATCTTTTCTGAGGCTTTTCTTGAGTTGCTCTTTATGAATAGCAAAGGTGACCTAATGGGAATGTCAAAACCCTACAGAGGTCTTACTCCTCTATTTTCACAGACTCCTGCTGGCCTCCAATTCAGCCTTTTCTTCCTTTGCCGTAGGTCCTGGGATTCGACAGGCTTTCTTTTCCAATAACTCTTGCATTCTCTTGGTTCTTTGGGAAACTTTTTCTCCAGTCTAGATGTGACATGGGTCTCAGCCTTCCTAAATATCTTCTTTGCTTTCTACCCAAAAGGACAAATAATACCTTTTCTTCACAACACTTAACCATGACTGTAATTAATTGATAATGCCAGCCCTCCTTGATTAATGTCTCCCCTTCAGCCAGTCACTATTCTTCGTGGAAAGCATCAGACATGAACAGACAAGCACTAAAAGGTATATAGGAGACAGATTGATGTGATCACAGAAAAACCAGGGAAAGGAAATTACTAGGAATCCCAAGGCTGGGCAGCTAAATGCTGAGCCAAATCACGCCAGGGTTACTGTGAGCTCAGAACTTCACCACTAAGAGTGTTGCTACACTGCTGGGTTCAGAACACTGCTGGACAGCATTCTTGATGATTTTCTAATTGTTTCTGAGCCATTTTCATGTGCCTACAAAGTTCACATTCCAAGGAGGGAGCGTGTCTGGTCCTGGCTGCTAGGAGTTGGGAAAGGAAGGACTATCTTTCATTAACTTCCACAGTGGAAAGGTGGGAAGCAAGGTTCTCTCTTCCCCCTCCAACTCTTTGGGGTTTCTTGTCAAAAAAATTAAAAGGGTATTTGAAATCTGAATTTTATATTTCCTTATCTCTATATTTTATCTACACACACATGCACACACACGCACACACACACACGCACATATATTACACAGCTGGCTGACAGGAAGTTCCATGAGGGTAGAGAATGTTTCATTTTCATTCACTGTCACATTCTCAGCACCAGGCAGAGTTCAAGGGTAGAGCAAGTACTCAGCAAATACTTCTTGGATGAATGCGAAAATAAATGAATGGATGTGCCTTCTTTAAAAAGTATTTTATTCCTAATCGCTATAGGATTTTAATAAATCTGAACTACTTGGTCCTAATCCACAGTTCCTAAGACATGAATAGACATGTTTTGAAAGAAGACATCCAGATGGCTAACAGACACATGAAAAGATGCTCAACATCACTCGGCCTCAGGGAAATACAAATCAAAACCACAGTGAGATACCACTTCACATCTGTTAGAATGGCTCAAATTAACAACGCAGGAAACAATAGATGTGGGTGAGGATGCAGAGAAAGGGGAACCCCCATACTCTGTTGGGGGCAATGCAAACTGGTGCAGCCACTCCGGAGAACAGTATGGAGGTTCCTCAAAAAGTTAAAAATAGAACTACCCTATGACAGAATAATTACAATTACTAGGTATTTACCCAAAGGATATAAAAACACTGATTCAAAGAAACACATATAACCGATGTCTATAGCAGCACTATCAACAATAACCAAATTATGGAAAGAGCCCAAATGTCCATCAGCTGATGAATGGATAAAGAGGGGGTGCAATGGAATATTACTCAGCCATCAAAAAGAAGGAAATCTTGCCATTTACAACAAAGTGGATAGAGCTAGAGTGTACTATGCTAAGCGAAATAAATCAGTCAGAGAAGGAAAAGTACCATGTGATTTCACTCATACATGGAATTTAATTTAACAGATGCACATAGGGGAAAGAAAAAAAAGAGACAGAGGCAAACCATAAAACAGGCCCTTAATTATAGAGAACAAACTGAGGGTTGCTGGAGGGGAGGTCGGTGGGGTAGGGGTAAATGGCTGATGGGCATTAAGGAGGGAACTTGTTGTGATGAGCACTGGGTGCTGTATGTAAGTGACGAATCACTAAATTCTACTCCTGAAACGAATATTACACTATACATCAACTAGAATTTAAGTAAGAACTTGAAACATTAGAGAAAAAATGTGAATCTTGAGAAACAAAACAAAAACAAAAAAACAATCCAGTTAATAAAAATCACAACTTTTGTCCAAATCCTTGGACAAAAAATCCAAGGAATATTTATTTTAAAGAAAAATAAATGTTTTTAAAATTAAAAAATTAATAAATAAACTACTTGGTCCTAATCTACAGTTCCTAACTCCCTTTGGAGACAGTACTTGGAACTGCTCCTGTCCTCTGCTTATTTCATGGGGTTCCCCAAGCAACCCCCCCGCCACCCCTACTTCGGAACCTCAGACTTTAGCAAAGGTACCATAGACCACTTAGTCTGTGCTTACGTTTTCCCCTGGAAACTGATCAAAGCAATGTCATCAGCATTCTTAAAGGCAACTGAGCTGTTTACCTTTCCTTGCTCTCCAGACTTGATAAGACCTGGCTCTGGAGAGGGAGAGAGCCTCTGGCGAGGGTGAGAGCCTGCAGCCCATTTCCCTCCAGAAGGCAGGGAGCACCCTGGGGCCTGTTTAAATGTGAGCTGGCAATGGATCTGGTACAAGTTTTGAGCTGCTTGGGGTTTGAAGCAGTTGTTTTCTCTGAGCAACAGCAATATTGAAATTCAGGGAAAACACAACAATGCTTGGGGATGGATTATCTATTCTTTGACATTCCGATTGTTTTAAAGTGTATGCTAGTTAGGCAAAGCCAAATATCAACAATATATAATACACCACTTTTAGGACACTGAAAACTGAAAAGTCGTAATAAAACCTTATCTAAGACTCAAACACTATTGTTCAGCTGATGATATTGCAAGTCAGAAGATTTAATTAGCATAAAGTGAGCAGTTTAAGACTATTAATCTGTCTTCAGAAATAACTCTCCTTCTGGAGGATTTCTTAATCTAAAGGATTTTGAAAACATGCACACACTTCAAAGACTCCACCAATGCCCATGGTTTCTTGATGCATATTATCTCTGAACGTGTGCTTGCTAAGTTTTATTACATAGGCTATATTTTAAAATTCCTCTAACTTCAGTTATTGGTAGTTGCTTGCTTTAACTGGGATTCATAACTCTCCCTGCTGAGAATAAAACTTGTTGTCAGAATAAAGCACATTTGACTCTTTCTGAGCTGCCAAAATGTGAAGTCTTGTGGTTAGGTATTTTGGAAAACTGGCAGGTTTTGTTTACATATTGTGGTCTTTCTCCAAATTTATCCCACATCCCACACCCCGCAAGTCTTGGACCCCTTCCAATGTAATTGCTGTGGCACAAGTGCAAGGCGAAAAGGCTGCCACAGTTACCAGGTCCTTCCACCTCTGAGTCAGACGTGGCCAGCGCCAGAAGAGCTTCCCTTGCCTTAAAGAAAAAAAAAAAAAAAATGCTGACCTACAGAAATACCTGAATCTAATTTGCTGTACAAATGGAAACCTTTTCTTCTCTAGATTGGATGCAGAGAACTTTTTTTCGATGTTTATAATTTAACAATTGCTTAGAGCCTTTCATCTGAAAGCAATTTACGCATGTTGGGCCCAATTATCCTAACATGCTTAAAACTTACCAGTATTTTTCCTCTTTAACCTTGGTGCATTAGTCTCATTGGACAGGGCCCTTATACCCACGGCAAACCTTAAACCTAATCATGGAAGTGCTTTATGGATTAAGATGCTAAAAGATCCTTCTTGCCAAGGAAAGGATGAAATCTTGGAAAAATGACCGTGTTTCTACATGTTCTTCCTACAGAGGTGAAAAGCTTTGGTTTTCAACTAAATTCAACCATTTCATATAATATTCATCCAGAAGAGACGTTGAGTCATGAACTCACCACACTCATTTTCTGTTACCGTGATTTTGGAAGAAAGCAATGTGTCTCATCGGCAGCCAATGTGTTATCTTTTTTTTTTTTTAAAGATTTTATTTATTTATTTGACAGAGATAGAGACAGCCAGCGAGAAAGGGAACACAAGCAGGGGGAGTGGGAGAGGAAGAAGCAGGCTTCTAGCGGAGGAGCCCGATGTGGGACTCGATCCCATAACGCTGGGATCACGCCCTGAGCTGAAGGCAGACGCTTAACCGCTGTGCCACCCAGGCGCCCCCCAATGTGTTATCTTAATCTGGTGCAATCCAGCAGTCCAGAGCCACGCACTCTAGCTTTTTGTGAAGATGTCTTATTCAGTCCATTCATTCATTCAAGAAATATTTCTTGAGTCCTTACTCTGTGTCAGGCATGATGCTAGATATGGAAAAGCAAGCTACCTGTGTGTCCAAGAGTTAATGATTCTGAGGTAATACACACACCACCAGTTCATCATAATACTATGATAACCACTCTGATGGGAAAACTCAGCTCGCGAAAGGGCATCTGACCAAGATCCATGACATGAAGGAGGGCTTCCAAAAGAAGTGGGAGATAACGTGAGGCATGAACTTGTGATAGATGAAAACGCGGGAGGAAGGGTGTTCTGGGAGAGTAAGTGGTGGCATGTTTGTAAGCCCAGCACTCCTGTGTTTGAGAAACTGGAAAACTTTCATTTAGCTGAAGGGTAGAGTTTAGGGTTTCTTGTGGTAGAAGATTTTGCTGAGAGATAAGTAGAATCCAGTTCATTAGGACCTTGTAAACCCGAAGAAGGAGTTTGGACATTTTCCTAAAGGAAATGGGGGAGCCGAGAAAGGACTGGACACAGGGAATGGCGGGGATTGATTGCACTTTTGTAATGAATGTTTCCGCTGCAGTGTGTGGGGTAGATTGGATGGGGATTGAAGCTGGACCTCTGCTATCATGAAGGAGAAGGATGTTGGTTGTTCTGAATCAGAGTGGTGACCTGGGAGGTAAAGAGATGTTATTCAAATGAGAATCAGTTGGGCGAATCTGTGGCAGTGACAGATCTGTGTGGTGTGAGAGACATCAGAGTCAAGGATAAGGCTTAGGTTTTGCTTAGTCATTTCCTGCTGTCACAAATATAACACATTGGCCCAAAGTTCATGAATTCTCCTAGGTAATTAATTTTGGGGAACATCATTGCATGGGGTCTTCTTCATCCTCTGCACTCTTCAGAGTATTCAAAATATCAGACACCTAGATATTCTTGCATGGTTAATAAGCAAATTAACAGAAACCTAAAATACAACAGACCAACTATTTGAAACGCTAAGGGGTATAAGCCCTGAAAAATTTTACGTAGCTAATTCTGTGAATAGAGTCAAGGTCATATGCAAACATGAACTTTCAGCTAGTAAATGACAGAGCAGACAGAGCTCTGGAGCACAACGTTCGGTGTTAAGCATCTTTGTGTCGTCACCTTTGGGTCGTCAAGCTGTGTCAGAGCCCTAGGGTCCCGTAGAGGTGTCTTTGCCCTGCGTCACCCCCACCCCTCCTGGCCCACACTCACACCCAATCCCAGCATCCCAGCATTTATTGTTTCCTACAATGGAGATCTGCGGGATATTGCATTTGATAAAAAAAAATCACAGAAAAATGTTCGAAAGTCACTGTTCTTTACAACTGTCTTTCTCAAGCTCTGAGCGTTCCTGGCTCTGGGAAGGTCATTGTATCTCTTGAGCTCCAGTTTTCTCAGCTGCAAAATGAGAGCACAATTTTCTCTACTATGTCAGAGACTCCTTGAGATGATCTAATGAGGTTATTTGTGTTACAGTGCATCTTAAGATGCTTTCCTGAGGTATAATTTTATGTGCAATAAACAATCCATTTAAAGTGTACAATTTTACAAGTTTTGCCAAGGTATGCACTGGTGAAACCATTGCCACAATCAAATTACAGAATATTTTCATCACTCTAGAAGAATCTTTTACTCCTTTGCAGTCCATCCCTCCTGCTCCTCCTCCTGAACCCCCGCCCCCACTCTGAAACCTTTCATCTGCTTTCTGTCACTATAGATTAGCTTGTGTTTTCTAGTATTTCATGTAAATGAAATCGTACGGGGTGTACTATTTGCCCCTGGCTTTTTTCACGTAGTGTGACAATTCTGAGATTCCTTCATTTGCCAGAACAGTGAATCATTTCTTTTTATTGCTGAGTAGTATTCCATTGTATGGACGTGAATTTTATCTATTTGCTTGTTGATGGACATTTAGATTATTTCCTGCTTTTGGCTGTTGTGAATATACCTGCGGTGAACATTCGTGTACAAGTTTGCGTATAAACTTGAAGTACTATTTGAACTGTAAAATGGCATTTAATATAAACTTTCATGATCCAGATGTTAAAATAGTTCTGGCTTTTACAGGAAATTTGTCTCAGGTAAGAGCGATTTTTGTTTATTGATTTCTTGGGACCAAACACGGAGTTAACGCATAGAGCATTTCTCTGAATGCTGTCAATAGCTTCGTTTCAAAAGAATTTGCAACATTTCTTATTATAGACATGTGAGAATAAAATTATTTGAAATATAAAATTGCAAAGTGATATAAATTTTTAAAACATTATAAAGCCCATTGTAAAAAGGTTTTAATCAATATATGTTTGTACGCCAGGCTGATATTCCCTTGACACATGTACCGAAGTCCCTTTGGCTCCCAGAGATCTGTGCCCATAAACTGAGAAAGGAAGATATGCAGCGTTTGTGTTAATGACAATAGAGTTATTGTTCAGATCAAAGGCATCTCACTGGGGCCACTTGCTTGGGGAGTCAGTATTGACATCCTACCTGCTCTTTGACTACTGAACTTAAAGGAATATCTATTTGATTCTGGCCTCATCTTTTGAAATCTTCTCAAGTTCTGTTGTTTCTAAGGAAGTAGATATAAACTGAAATATATAGTTATTGATTTTCTAAGGGTCAAATGAATCCAATCCTCACCTCCTCCTTGAAGCTCTTCCAGATTGCCAAGAAATGTAATTTTATCCTTACTCCTTCCCTTATGTGAAAACAATGCTTTCCTTGTTCAGTAATGTTATGTGAAATTCTCTAATATAAATTTTTATTTTCTATTCCAAACTTTCTGACTCTCATCTTTTCTTTGTTAAAAAAGCAGAAGTCATTCCATATATTTCAGATAACGATTAACTGATCTAGGGCAGCAGTCCTGAAACTGTTTTCAAGCCCCTGTACCTGCTTAAAAATGACTGGGCACCCCAAAGCACTTTTGATTATATGACATATCTTTCAATATTTAACCTATAAGGTCTTAAAGCTGAGAAAGGCCTTAAAGTATTTGTTTATTAATTCATTAAAAAATAAATCCATTACCTGTTCAAATCAATAATGTATTTCCAAGAGCTGAGAAAGGCCTTAAAGTATTTGTTTATTAATTCATTAAAAAAATAAATCCATTACCTGTTCAAATCAATAATGTATTTCAGGAAAATATTTTCTAAAGCAAAAATGCAATGAGAAAATGTAGTGGTATTGTTTAACATTTTCAAAAAAATCTCTTTAATGTATAGCTAATACACAACGTTTTATACCCGCTTCTGCATTCAATCTGTAATATCATGTCTCATGTGACCTCTGAGACAATTCTCAACGCTAATGAAAGAAGGAGAGTGAAAACATCAGAAAATGTCTTGGTAGAATTATGAAAATAGTTTTAACCCTGCAGATCCCCTGAAATATTTGGGAGATACCCTTCCCTCCCCAGAGTTTCTTGGATGAACTCTGAAAATTGCTGTTCTTGTTATACTGTTACGGTATAATGAATGCTTTACCAGCAAACATATCTGTTCAGTGTAAATAAAGTTAATGGAAAGCAGCATGCTTGGATTTTTTTATTTGTCAGGTCTTCATAATCAGTTATCACTAAATAGCTCATTTGTTGATGATTTTGTAATGGGTTCTGCTGTTAGCTATCTGGGTGAGTGAGGCTCTCTAGGTATATAGATATACAAATATATGCAGCAGGGTGAGAAAACCTCTCTGTGCAAACTCTCACAGAACTTAACACAGTACATTGTAATAAATTTTTTTTATTGTCTTAACTGGCAATACTGACTTGAGTTTGTGGACAGCTGTTGGTGTCTTTTTATCAATGTAATCTCATCATCCAACACCCATTCCTGGATCCTCAGTGTAAAATTTGTTGAATGAGATGGACTGAGATCAGCCCACAGACTCACTGGTGATGAATCTAACTATATGGTGTGACATTAACACTTTACTGAAAAAATTAGTTCCAAACTTAAGGTGACAAACATTAAAAATTGGAGTGCACGGGTATCCAAGCACACACTGCTACCTGTCTTCCCACTTGGCTGGTGGTGAGTGGGCATTGCTGCGATGGGGTGCCCTTGGGAGCAGTTTTGTGGGTTTTTTTTTTTAAAGATTTATTTATGTATTTGAGAGCGAATGAGAGCATGGAGGGGAGGGGCAGAGGGAGAGGGAGAGAGTGTTCAGCAGGCTCCCAGCTGAGCTTGATCCCATGACCCCAAGACCATGACCTGAGCCAAAACCAAGAGTCGATGCCCAACCAACTGTGCCACCCAGGTGCCCCGGGAGCAGTTTTTAAGAGAGGAGTTTCAGAGCATAACCAGAGGTCAATTTGAGCAATATCTTCCAAATGCAGCAAACCAGACAAAAAGAGAACAGAATGAGGTGAAACAGGATTCCAGCACTAAGAGTGATTTGGAAATACCAAGTAGGCAAGAAATAGGAAAAAAGGGGGCCCAGAAAAATAGATGAGGGAGTGTAAGGAGGGGTGTGGCCTCGGCCAAGATACGGTATATGAAGACACAGGAGTAGAGAGAGAGTTTGATTTAGGACAGATCTTCCCTGACAGCACTCATCCATTAAAGCATACTTTTATGTATAAGTCATGTGTCCCTGCCTTGATTAAGTCTCAAATGGCCAGCATCTCATGACAAATTATTGATGATCTGTGAATCTTTAACTTAATGACATTTGATGCCATATTAATATAAAACTATCCACTGGGTTCCTAGACACTCAGCTGGCTCTCTAGATTAAGCATTCTTGAGTTCTTCTTTCCTTCCTTCCTTCTTTTTTTCCTTCCTTCCTTCCTTCCTTCCTTCCTTCCTTCCTTCCTTCCTTCCTCCCTCCCTCCCTCCCCCCTCCCTCCCCTCCCCTTCCCTTCTTCCCTCCCTCCCTCCTTTTCACTTTCTTTCTCTCTTTCTCCCTTTCTCTCTCTCTACCTCCCTCTTCCTCCCCCATCCCTTTTTCTTTCTCTCTTTCTTTTCTTAAAACTGTCTTCCACTTTGTCCTGTCCTGCTGGGTGCAAGTTTCAAGTCTGCCTTTAGATCTGCTCCACCCATGGAATCTAGCCTCACATACGGTGTTTCCTAGAGCAAGTCCCTAGAGGGCTCCAGGCTTCTGTAGGTCTATTGTTAGCATAGTATAGTCCTGACTCTACAAAGTGTATCATAACTCGTTGGGTCTTTTCCTGGGTGTGCACTTTCAAAGTAGAGACATACGTGCATGGAATTTCCTGAATGACTCTCAAGGGCTTATAATGACTGCAGCCAAATGCTGAGTTGGGAGAGTTTCCCAGAAAAATATGAGAATATCCATAGTACAAACTGTTGCAAAGCACAAAACGCTTATTTTTATTAGTCACATATCATAGTTACTGCATCTCCCCCTGTCTCCTGGAATGAGATCTCAAACTGAAGTCTGAAACTAAGCTCACTATGTTTTCCCCACATGTGTTCTTCTTTCTGCACTTCTACCTTCCAGCTAATTTTAGCAGCAGACCCCTAGTCCTACAGATGAGCCGGTCTGATGCACTCCATCCTTTCTCTTGTTTCCTCTAATACACTGAGTTGCCACATCTGCTTCTCCTGCATTTGCTCTCTTCCTCCCAAGTGACATCCCTCATCATCTCCCATGTGGACTGTTGCAGTGCTATGAATCCCTGCTCAATTTCATTTCCACAGAGCAGCAAATACTTGTGCTACAGCCATGGTAATCTTCCAAAAACACATTTCAGATCATGCTGTGCTCTTATTTACAACATTGTCATAGCTTTGCGCTGTTTAAAGAAATACGTTCCAACCCTACAGGCTGGCCTCTGGTTTCCATGTACATCCGACCGTTTCTCTGGTGGCTGTCCTGTGTGAGAAGAGCCCATCAAACCAGTCCTATCCTTCTCTGAGCATACTTGACCTTTCATGCCCTCCTGTACTGTTCCTGTTCATCTTTTTGCACTGTTCCTCCCTTTGGATCTTAGCTCCAGCTAGGGATTTGATGCTCAGTAAGCATTTGTTTAATGGCTGGATAAAGGAGTGAATGAACCTATCCTTTCTTCATTAATTATATATTTGTATAAGATGGAGAACCACAAGCTAGGTGTTGATATAAATAGTATGCATTGGATGGCTGAACAATTTTGTCCAAAGGTAGTTGACTGAAGGATCCCTGTGAATCTGAAGGGAAAAGGGACATTTTTGATAAACTGCTTGTTGCACTTCTCCCCATGCTCTTAGATCTCCATTTTCTCCTTCTTCCAAATTAAGAGTTCCAGCTAGACATACGGACGTTCAGCTAACCACTACATTTTCCAGCCTCCCTTGCAGCTAGATATGGCCATATGACTAAGTTCTGGGCAATAATTTGGGGATAGGATTAATGGGTCTATTTTGGGGTATATCCTTAAAATAACCAGAGGTGTGCTCCTTTAGGCTCTTCTCCCTTTGCAGATGCCTGAGAAATGGTGCAACTGGAGTGCAATCGTAGGTCTACAAGTGGGATCTCACAGAAGATGACAGAGATAACTGCCAGCCTTAAATATCCACTGAACCCTGGACTGTGAAGCCTCTAGAGTTTGGGAGCTTAATTATAGCATACTAGCCTGTACCCTAATTAATACGCTCTCTTTTTTCCCTAAATATAACCAATTTTTTTCAGGATGATTATGTGCTCAATTAAAATTCATTACCTCCTCAGACCCCCTTGCAACAATAGGTGACTATAAGATCCATTTTGGGCCATGAGATATGACTGGAATATTTCTGGGAGGGGCGTCTAGCAAATATTAGTTTCCTGATTAAAAAAGGATAGATTAGACTAGCATATGTCATTTTTTCCCCTTTGCTTTTCATCATTATTTTCCTGCCTGGGAACCATTAATGATGCTATTGCTGCAGCCGATTCCCTACTGAAAATTCATAGTCTTCATCTCACAATGGCTAAAAGGTTTTGTGTTTCCTACCTATGACATTCTAGGTTACCAATGTAATGAATGGGCACACATTTAACTAAAACACTGATTCATGAATTTGAATTAGGCAAGGCTTTGCTCCTGAGAACAACCCTGGACCCACTCCCTTGGGGTTTCTAATTATTCAAGGAAAGTAAAAACAAACAAACAAACAAACAAACTTGTAATTGGATTTTTCTCACTTATGGATAAACTTATTCCCAAGTAGTTTAATGGGGGGAAAAAAGATTTGGGAAATTGTATTAACCATTGGCTCAAGATGAGGCCTCAATATAATGTAGTTGCTGAAGAAAAAAATTGTAAATTTAGGGTATCGAAATAGAAATGCATTCTCCAAACCAAAGAAAACTACTTTTATTGTACTTTCTTCAGGTCAAGACATAAACCATTATTGAAAAGATTAGGTTATGTGAACAGTTTTCACATTAATTTCAATTTCAATAATTCTTCCAAGATTATTAAATATGAGTAAAACCATTAGGAACTTTATAAGAAGTTTCCAGGGCAAAGCTGTTTCCTGTCACACCAGTGAAGAGAGGAAAATGAAAACTGTTCAGCTATAAATCCTCTTTTGAGAAATCATCAAACATTACACCGATGATAAGCATTCCTTACTTTGCTTCTCTCCCATCAGTAACTTCTGATGGGTCTAATTTCAAAATATGTCCTGAAATGGTCCACAGCTCTCCACATCTTCATGTCTACTTCCTAAACCAAATGAGCATCATTGCTGAGCAAGACATCCACAACCTCAATGGCCTCCCTGCTTCCATGCTTGAGCCCTACGTTCTTTATGACCACAGTGCCAGAGTCATCATTTGTAAATGCAAGTCACATCATATTTGTATTGGTTGCATTATATTATTTGTTATAACAAACTAAACCATTTCAATGGTTTAAGACAACAGAAGTTTATTTCTTGCCTGTGTTCCTAGTTGATGAGAAGCTTTCCTCCAGGCTAATTTCATCCAGTAGCACTGACACTCTTGGGGCATCAGAGTCCTCTACCAGCAGGAGAAGGAATAGGGAGGGGGGAGGAGGCACAGTCTTCTATTACATTGGCCTGGAAGTGACACAGAGCATTTCTGCTCACATTCCACTGGTGAGAACTGGTCACTGGGCCCACCCAGATGCTCCCGAACGTGGCACTCAAATCTTCTATAGACAAGCATATGGTTGATGTTACAACGAGAAAACCTAATCTAATTATGGCTTACAAAACCTCACATGAATTCAATTCTACTTCTGTCTCCAACATCATTTTGTATTATACTTCCCCAGGCACAATAACCTCCATCCTCATTGATTTCTTTCTGTATCTTGAGCACAGGCTGTTTTCACCTCAGATCCTTTGTCCTTGCTAATCCCTATGCACAGAGGACTCCTCACAATGTTTGCAAGGCTCTCTCTACATTCAGAGCTCAGCTTAAAATAGCACCTCCTTACGGAGGCCCTTCCTAATCATTTTATCTAAGTAGCCACTCACCTGATCACTTCCAATGATACTATCTTTACAGCATTTATCATAACATGTATTTTATTTATATACTTGTTTATTCTTCCTACCCTTTAAGCACTATGAATGCTAAAACCTTTTATTTATTGTACTCCGCTGTATTCCCACTTCCTGGCACATAATAAATAGGTAATAAAATCTGCTGATTGAATAATATAGTTATAGAATATTGTATGTATGTATGTTACAGGATATTTTAATTTTTCAATTCCTTAAAAGGAAATAATTATTTTTTAAAAGATTTTATTTATTAAATTGAGAGGGAGAGAGAGAGCATGAACAGGGGGAATATCAGAGGGAGAGGGACCCTGACATGGGGCTTGATTTCGGGACCCTGGGATCATAAGCTGAGCCGAAGGCAGATGCTTAACCATCTGAGTAACCCAGGCGCCCCAAAAAGGAAATAATTATTATGAGTTAACATAATTGGGAATTGTGTTCTGACTGATGGATCTAAACCTTTAAGATTTATTCTATGATATAATTAAAATATAGTTAGAGTTCTCATATAAAAAAACATTCTACTAAGTACCATATGGGGTACACAGATAAGTAAATACATCAGCAAACATATACTCATTTAGGTAAGAATTACGATGAGAATAAGTGACACAAATGTTTGAGTAAGTCACAATAAGCCCACTGAAACTAAATGCCGTTCACAATAAAAGGAAGAAGGACCATAAATGATTGAAGGAACATGGCAAAGTTCTGTGGAGGAGGTACTTTGGGATACTTTTCAAGGAGAGCTAGAATTTTTTTTTTCCATTAATAGGATTGTATTCTCATCACCTTTCTTTTCTGTCACAGGTGACAGAAAGTTCAAAGAATTGTTCTAGTCATCTGCAGTGCTGTGTCTGATTAGACTCAGCCTGAGTTTTGGGTTTTTTGTTTGTTTTTCTTTTTTTCGGGAGAGCTCCAGTGCAAGCAGGGAAGGGGAGGAGCAGGAAGGAGCAGAGGGAGAGGGAGAGAAGAGAGAATTTTTTTTTTAAAGAAAAAAAAATGCTTTATTGATATATAATTTGCCTACCACATAATTCACCCATTTAAAGTCTATAAGTCAAAGGTTGAGAAGAGAGAATCTTAAGCAGACTCCATGCCCAGCATGGAGCCCATCGCAGGACTCTATCTCATGACCCTGAGATCCCGACCTGAGCTGAAATCAAGAGTCTAACACCTAACTGAATAGTCACCCAGGTGCCCCCAAACTCATCCTATTTCTATGAAAATGTCAGCACAGGGCTTGGAGAGAAAGCGTCCATATATTTGATAAAACCTCTCTGACTGGCCAGTCACAGTTAAAGTAAATACAACCCCACCTGGTATGTCCTGGAGACCCGGGGCACCTCGGGTCTTTTCACTTGGTATTTCCACAGCTGTAAAATGGGCATGACTATAAATCGTGCTCCTTCCCACAGAGGGCTTTTGTGAAATATCATGAGAAAATATTTACAAAACATTTTGAATTTGTGGTTAAAATATTCCCGGAATATCTCAGTGAATACAGACTTTGGGGTTTAAAGATCAAAGAATAAAGTCTGATAAATGATGTATTTCAGTTTTGGCATCTCTCATTCAGCTTTCACATTTCCTGGAATTATTCTCACATTCGGTTTTTCTTTTAAAAACTATTTTTATGATATTTTTTTCTTGAGAAACTATATTACTGGTCTCTTAAATGTTCTGCACACTGTAATTTGTCTTCTGGTAAAATTCTTCAGTGGTGATTGGGTTAGGTCCATCTGAGTATTTGACGTCAGCCATACTCTTTATCAGTGGTAGTGGAATGCAAGACGGGGAGAAGATTCCTTACTATCAACTGAGCAGCCAGGCCTCCTGTCTGGGACCAAGTGCATCCCTTTCCTGGGTCTTGATGCTGGTCAGAGCAGCCTTCCTCTTCTCAGCCTACCTCCAACCCAGAGCCCTGAAATCCTTCCTGAAATCTCTTTCCATTGCTAACCTCCTCCTCTTCTTGTCATCCCATATTCTAGCCCTGGATATGCCATCGATTTACTCAGCTCTTTTGCCCAATAAAAGCAAAAATATGTCAGTTTTGGTTTTTAATAGTTGACATGGATAAAGATGAAATTAGAAAATGAATAGAAATGGTTAACAAATGCTTGGCAATCTTGGTCTCAGTATAATATTAGCTAATAGATCTTAAAATTCAGAGATCAGTGTATGGTTTCTTCCACCTAAACAACCATGAGGAAACTATGTGCACCCTAATCAAGCAAAGCCATGGGTCTGTTCTTCTGTTACCAAATGCTGAATAGGTTTTTAACCACTGTGCTAGCCTGGCTGTTCCAGGAAGAATCAGACTTGGTTTCTGTGCTCAAAGGAGAACACAGACTAGTGAGGGGTAAAAAGCACATTACAAATGCAGCTGAGTGGTAGCCCGACCATTATGTTTCTGGACGGGTTAAGAAAAGATTCCCTAGGGAGGTGACAGTTGAAGTAGTTTCATTAGGTGAATATGACTGACAGAGACGAGGAGGTTTGGGGCATAGAACAGCCGAAGCAGAAGATCACCAGAGGCATGGACTTCTAATGCATTTGCGGACTTCTGGGGAGTAGTTTTGAGCTGAAGTGCGTTTTGTCTTCAAGAAGACAGAAAGAGGAAAAATTTAATTGCTTTCTGATCAGCTGTACCTACTCTGACTTCTATAGCTTCTCTTTGTCCACAGAGAAGCCTAGTATGCAGTAGCTGTATTATATAACAACACATATTTATATCACATTTTATAGTTATTTAAGTGCTATGGAAAAATAGTTCTCGTCTGATTCTTACAGCAAGTCTGTGAGACAGAGATGAGATTATGTATCACAATCATTCAAAGGATGGCCATTGGAGTCCAGGAGAACTGGCCTCAGGTTCTCCCGAGTTGTGGGCATTACTTCATTTCTCTGAGACTCAGATTTTTCTTTTCTTTTTCTATTTGCTTCTCACATGCCTGTGATGTCACACTTCACTTGACTGATCAGATCTCCTCAGTACACTGACATCCCACTTGACTGTAGGAAATCCAAAATAAAAAGAAAATCTCCATTTTAATTTTTGTCATTTTAATAATTTCTATACCTTGTAAAACTACTCTATTTCTGACAGTGTCTATTCTCCCTTGCAATCTGTCCAATGTTGCCTTTATTTTTCAATACTCTTTCCCATGGTTTCCTGAGCAATCCTAACTCATTTTTCCTTTCCTTGTAATATCTCACCATTATTTCCTTTAATTCTTATATTTCTATTTGGTGGTCTTGCTTCACAGTGGTAATTATACCATTAAATTATTTTATTTATTATTATTTTTAAAGATTTTATTTATTTATGTGAGACATAGAGACCAGGGGGAGGGGACGAGGGAGAGTGACAAGCAGACTCCCTGCTGAGCCGGGGACCCCCCACCAACATGCAATGCAGGGCTGGATCCAGGACCGCGAGATCATGACTTGAGCTGAAGTTAAACACTTAACCGACTGAGCCACCCAGGTGCCCCCAAATTATAATTTTTTAAAAATCAAAGTAAGTTTACATGTGTTTCATGGTATTCTTTAAAAAAATAACATTTATCTACAATTTAGTCTGTTGTAGGCACTATTCTAAGCATTTTATAAATAGTATTCATTCGATCATCATAATAACCCCACGTAGTAGGTATTACCTTGAACTCTGTTTTACAAACCGAGGAAGATGACGCACTGAGATGTGAATTAACTTACTCCCGAGATTTGGAAATAGGCAGTCTGCTTCCAGACTCCATCGTATTAATGACTAAGCTACGCTGCCTTCCTGGTGGGTACTCTTTGTTATTTATTGTCTACTGTTTCTGTTTTCTTTCTTTTTTTTTTTTTTCTTATAGTATCTCATTTTTGTTTTTCTTGTTGCACTCATCATTGAAAAGGTGCATTTTTCTGGACCACGGACTGTAGGAGTTTCAGACGTGGAGGAGTGGCCCGAGCGGAAGCACCGGCTGTGGCATTTTTGCACATTGGTTCACGTAGCTGCGGCTTCTCCCCAGTCAATGGTATAGGCAGGTGCAAGATAGCGCGAAGACCGTCTTGAACCCCGTGGTCACAAGACAAACTGCTTCCCTGGACATGTGGCTGTTCTAGGAGTGATTCTTTATTTAGCTCCCGCCCTTCAGTGTCTCAAAATCAATTCGAGTCCAGCCAGCGCACCCGAATCCCGCGTCGTAAGCGAGGATCTAGATTTAACAACCGGAGCGCACTGCTCAGTCTAAGTTGTCATTTTGCTCTCTCTGCGCTCTGCAGAAGCTGGCCCCTGCCTGCTGCTAGCAAAATCACTCCGAGGCATTTTCTCTCGGCTTCCTCCCACACAGCCCCGGCTCTGCCCTGCTCGGTCTCCACGGCTTTTGGCAGCCCTTCCACCTATTTTGGGCTCTGGAGATTTGAGCTGTCTCTTACTTTTGCTGAAAATGGAGTTTGCATTTTTGTTTCCCATTCTCCTTGTTGCTTTTGGATGTTCTCCAGCAGGAAAAGGGGGATATGCTAACTGCATGGACCGCATTCAGACCACAAGTGCCCTCTTTACATTTTTATACTTCCATTTCTGCCTCAAAGACCCTTAAATTAAAGTTACTAGACCTCTGACAAGGATGGCTAATAAAATGATTATAAAGTTTTTCATGAATGAACTGCTATTACCGAGAGAATGGAAGAGAGTATTAACACTGCTGGCCTCATTTGATGAGGCTCACGCAGCCAGACTCCATTGAAATCACTTTTTACCCTATTTGCATTGATGAATGTTACTAGTATGCTGTTTACTTCCACTACTGGATTACAAATGAATGCAATTAAAATTCTAAAGCAAAAAACCAAACCCTCTTGCCCTCATTTAATGCACACCTAAAGCATCTAGATTTTGTACACAGTATCTATTCAGGATACACAGTGATCTAAGATAAAAACGCCGTTCCGTTGAAAGGTTCTTTTGTGGTTATTATTGAATTATTGAAAGCAAAGTATGGTTCTCCTATGTCATTATAATATAGTATGCAACAAAATGGAAAGTAGAAAAACAAAATATGCTCCTAATTAATAATCCACTAAACAGACATTTATTTTAGAGTCATTCTATCCATTCTCAAGATATTCCAATGAATTCAGTTTTTAATTGTATATTTTTTGCCACATGAATGCTTGGATTGAAAATCAGAAATCAGTGTCATTTTCTCCTCCAAATTTTAAAACTATCCAGAGAGAAACACTGCTCAGGGCCATGATAAAATTTCAGAAACTCTCTTGAAGCATTCACATTGCAAAGGGGGGGAAAGAAAAATATGTGCACTTCATTGTTCTCTTGACTTTTGGACTTGAAGACTCTTTTCTAATTTCCAGGTAAAAATACTATCCATGTCTGTGTATGAACATTATTTAAAACTTTATATAAATTCCTCTCCATGCTTCATCCCATTTGATTTATATAGGTAGGCTCTAATATTCCATTTCCCTTTTCATTAAGTAGTGACTTCAGAAACTGAAAGAATTTGTAGCAGGAAAGAGCTAATTTTAACGATTCTAAATGAAATTGATATTTAAGTTGAAACATGGCCTTCTTCACCTCTCAATCCCCCATAATTCCTCTTCTGCCTTAATTATGGTTTGTCAGGCCTATAATTTGGCTATAACTTGCTTCTCTGAGAAAAGTTTAAGAAATGAATCATTTGTTTTTAATCCTTATTAGTGAGTTTTTTTTTTTTTCTCTCAATTTTCTCACCTTCTAATTTTCAATACAAATGATGAATCATGAAGTCACTGGGATTTTCCTAAGCACATTTGGCAACCTCTTTAAATTTCTTGCCTATAAAAAAGTCTAATTTGGGATTTTTATTACAGGAAGACATCATTTATGGCTTGAATAAAATATGTGTTAGTGAAACAGATTAAGTGAAGAACTTCTATATGATGTAAATTGAGAAAAGTTTATATTGTTTCATTATGATGTTTTTTTTGCTTTAATATCCCTTTATCTTATTTTAGGTTGATAATTACTGCCATATGTTCATTCTAAAGCTGTCTAAATTTAAATATGAATAAAGTAAAAGTAACGCCTTTTACAATTAGCTTCAGAATGACATGTTATATGATCACCAGATAATGCAGAATATTGTAAGTGCTCTGGTTTAATTTGAAAGTTTGAGTGTTGATTTAATGTTAGTAGGTACTCATTGTTCAACGAATGAATGAGTGAATGATGTTAGGATCTAGGAAAAGTAGGGTGACAACTCATTCTAGTTTTGCCAGGCTTGTCCTGTTTTTCAAACTGAAAGTTCCTTATCCTGGGAAATTCTCAGTACCTGGCAACTTGAATGATTGGTCACTCTGAAAATATAAGTTTACTTTGCATACCTTATGCTTTGTTTTAGAACAAGGGTCAGCAAACTATGGCCCTTGAGCCAATCGGCCTATAGCCTGTTCTTGTAAACAAAGTTCTACTGGAATACAGCAATACTCATTCACTTAGGTATTGTTTATCGCTGCTTTCCCACCATAAGGATGAGTTACAACGGATCATACGACCTGCAAAGCCAAAAACCTTACTACTGTTTTCTTTACAGAAAAAAATTTCTGTATTTTTACATTCCATATTTTCATTTATACATTTTATGTAATTAAGAGAGCTTCATTTTAGGAAATTACCTTTGAAAATGTGTAATTAAACTTGGTCAAGTATATTACTTTTGATTTGGGGGTAAAATAAAATATATTCTCCTTTTGTGACCTCCCACCGTATGCCAGCCACTGTGTTAAGTTTTAGAAATAATGTAAAAATAAAGAAAACACTGTTACCTTGGGGAACTCATTCTATAACCAGGGAAACAAGCAGGTAATGCTAGCAAAACATAGTCAAATGTAAATATCTGCAAATGTATTCAGGTGAAATATTTTAGATCACGTAGGGTAATGTTTTAAGATCATGATCTACCTTCTGTTCATTACCTCAATGCAGAAAGGAGGGAATAGCAGGAATCTTGGCTTTTTCCTGTTTTCTTGATTGAAGATTGAGATTTGCACCTGCCTCATAACACTGCAGCAACCACACCATCAGGTAAAGCTTTTCTCCTATGTTCTCATGGGCTTTGACGTTAGTGCTCGCTTGACGAAAATGCAACCAGCAGTACCATTCAGGATAAAGTTTAGATTTAAATCAAACTTGAAAAAGATGACACTTAGCAATCAGAGTTACTCAGATCTTATAAGATCTCTTAGGGAAAGCATCGACTCAGAAGAAAAAAGAGGAGAAAGACAAACGGAAAATAAGTTGATCCAGATCAGAGAAATAATGAATGAAAAAAATCTTGAAAAACAAAGACTTATTAAAATCTTACTTCATAGTATTCTTTAATCTGGGGTTCAGCTACATCTGAGTCCTATGTCTGTATATTTTAGCGATGTGAACAACTAAGTCCCATTTTCTACTTATGTCCATTTCAGTTGATGTTTCTGTCAATTGCAATCCATAAATCTCAACCCATATATAATGCTTCTCAAAAATTTCCCATGAAATTGCAGAGGAAAATAAAAATGAATATGTGGCAGCTTGAAAATATATCCCAGAGAAGCACAAAGTATGTATACAAATTCTTTCAACTCTCCCATTTTTTTCTTAAGCTTAGTGGGAATTTTGCATCATTCCCCATAAGATCTGTGTTTTTCTTTTTTTTAGTAAAAAAAAAAAATGCACGCTGCAGAAAGAAAGCAAATAATAAGCATGTTCTACATGTCTCTTTACATAAAATTTAATAAAAACATTTTGCAGTTAGTAATATTATTGCCATTTTACATATGAGGAACCTGAGGCTTTGTGAGATTAAGAAGTTTATTCAAGGTCACAGAGCTATAGATTAAAACAACAGTATTTAAATCCAGATCCAAGTTTTAACGCCAAATCTTAACTATTGTTCTGAGTCTCTATAATATCATGGACCAGAAAGGACAGAACTGAGGTGGCAGCAGAATCAAGATGTGCTAATCGACGCGTCGAGTTCATCTCCAGGGAACACAGGGTTAAGTGCATGAAGAACAACAAAAACAACCTCTTCGATGTGAGCATCTACTATGTGTCAGGAACCTGAACTAAAAGGGGTGAAGGGAAAACTGGAAATGCTTGGAAGGAACCACCAAGGTAACAAAGCAATATGACCTTGTGCAAAAGATCAGCTTCTGCGGTATGGCGCTCATCCCGACATTCCAGTAAGCACTGTTGGACCGCTCAACTGACGTGGTGTGTTGGATTACAGAAAACAATGTGAAGGGGGCTCCTGGGTGGCTCAGGACGTTAAGTGTCTGCTTTCAGCTCACGATCCTGAGTTCCTAGAATCCAGCCCCATATCAGGCTCCCTGCTCAGAGGGGAGTCTGCTTCTCCCTAGCCCCCCACGTCCCCCCCCCCCCCCGGCTTGTGCTCTCTCTCTTGCTCACTCTTTCTTTCAAATAAATAAATAAAATCTTTTTTTTTTTTTAATTAAAGGAAACGATGTGATGGAATGGGTAATGCAAGAGAACTACAGAAAGTAGAGGGTGAAATAAAGGGCACCACCTTGGGAGACCAAATAGCCCTTCCCCTCTTCCTCAGCACAGGTGCTGGCAGTGGAAAATTAGTGCTGGAGAACCTGACTAGGAGAACTTCCGGCTCCATTTCATAGCTATTTCAACTTTGATTATTAGTTGTTTATCCTGGAACCTGTGACTCACTGAGCATCAGTAATAACAATTATCAGGTATGTTTTTAACATAGAAATACATTTTTTTTAATTACCTTGCCTGAAAATAAATTTATTACATAAGGATAGCACACAGTTTTGGAAAGGTACATCCAAAAAAACCTTAATATATTAATGTATTTTGTACATACCCACATATACTTTGTGGCCCATTTTTTTAAGAATAAAATATTTGTGGGGCGCCTGGGTAGCTCAGTCGTTAAGTGTCCGACTCTTGATTTTAGCTGGGGTCTCGGGGCTGCGGGATTGAGCCTGCCTGGGGCTCCACACTCAGTGGGGGTCTGCTTGCCCCTCTCTCTCTGCCCCTCCCCCTGCTCTCACACACTCTCTCTCTAATAAATAAATAAATAAATCTTTTTAAAAATTATATAAAAAAAGAATAAAATATTTGTGTATCTACATGGCAAAAGAGACATGAAAAGTTAGTTATTATCCAGTTAATAATCCGGAATTGATGAAGACGAGAAAACTCAAATTCCACAATGGATTTTTTTTTCTATTTTGCGAAGGGGGAAGGGATAAGCAGAATTTTGTTTTGTTCATTCACACTACAACAACAAACATTTGGGTGGTACTCTACAGTTGATACAGCTCTGACCCAAGTTACCCCATTTAATTCTCAGAATAGCCCCTAAGGTAGAAGGTATCATAATCCTTTGAGAGAAAAGGATATTAAGACCCAGGCAATTTAAGTGACCTACAGGAGGTCATACTGATGGTAAAGTTGAAGTGACAACTGAAGCCTAGTTTCCTGGACTGAATTCCTTCTTTTTGCATCCCATCATCACTTCCCTTCAATTGATACAATGTGAAATCGGCATGGGTAGAATTTCTAAATAAACAGGCTAACCAACAAAAGCCCAAGATGCTGCAATGAACTGGGGAGGGCAGATATTTGTTTGAGGTCCTGACTTCAATTTTTTTTGGATAAATACCCAGGAGTGGGATTGCCAGATTATATGGTAGTTCTATTTTTAACTTTTTAAACTATTCTCTAGAGTGACTGCCCCATTTTACATTCCCACTGCTAGTGTTTAAACATTCCCACATTCCAATTTCTCTGCATCTTCGCCAACACTTGCTATTATCTTTTATTTATAAATTTTTAAATTTTTATTTATGTATTTATTTTAAAGATTTTTCAAATTTATTTGAGAGAGAGAGAACACAGAGGGAGAGGGAGGGGGAGAAGCAGACTCCCCGCTGAGCAGAGAGCCTGATGTGGGGCTCGATCCCAGGACTCTGAGATCAAGACAGAAGCTGAAGGCAGACATTTAACTGACTGAGCCACCCAGGCACCCCTGTTTGTTATATTTTAGTTAGGGCTCCACACCCAGCATGGAGCCCAGTGTGGGGCTTGAACTCATGACCCTGAGATTAAAAGCTGAGCTGAGATCAAGAGTCAGATGCTCAACTGACTGAGCCACCCAGATGCCCCATATTACCTTTTATTTTTTAATAAAGACCATCCCACCAGGTATGAGGTGATATCTCATTGTGGTTTTGACTTGCATTTCTCTAATAATTAGTAATGTTGGATATCTTTATGTATACCTGTTGGCAATTTGTATGCTTTCCTTGGAGAAATGTCTACTCAAGTCTTTTGCCTATTTTTTAATCAAGTTATTTGCTTTTTTGCTTTTGAGTTGTAGGAGTTCCTTGTATAGTTAGGATATTAACTCCTTATCAGATATATGGCATTTTTCACTGTCATGTCCAATGCAGCATTATTTATAATAGCTAAGAGGAGGAAACAAACTAAATATCCATAGTAGATGAATGGATAAAGAAAATGTATGTCTATATCTCACACACAAGTATTATTCAACCATAAAAAAGGAAATCCTGTCATATGCTACAACATGGATGAAACTAGCCCACACTGTGCTAAGTGAAATAAACCAGTCACAGAAGGACAAATGCTGCATGATTCCATTTATAAGAGGTATCTAAATTGTCAACCTCACTAAAGCGGAAAGGAGAATGGTGGTTGCCAGAGACAGGGAGGGGAGAATTGTTGTTCGACGAGTATAAAGTTTCAGCCATGTAAGATGAAAAAGTTCTAGAGAACTGCTTATAGTTACCATTGGGTTTATAGTTAACAATACTGTACTGTGTATTTAAAAATTTGTTAAGAGGGTAGACCTCATGTTATGTGTTTTTTTTAACCACGATAAACAAACAAACAAACAAGATAAAGGAAGGGATGGGAGTTCTGAATATAATATCTAGGGGCACCTGGGTGGCTCAGTTGGTGAAGCGTCTGCCTTCAGCTCAGGTCTCCTGGGATCGAGCCCTGCACTGGGCTCCCTGCTCAGCCGGGAGTCTGCATCTGCCTCTCCCCCAGCTCATGTGCGCACTCTCCCTCTCTCTCTCTTTCTCAAATAAATAAATAAAATCTTTTAAAAAAATAAAATAAAATCTAGTCAACACGTTAGTAGACTATTTCTGAATACAAATCCACTGCAGAGGACGATTCCGATTATCACTCAGGTCCAGTCTTTGTTCCACTGACAGGCAGTTGGGGTGATGATGCAGGAGACCACGTGGTGAGAGCTGGGCCTAGAAGTGACCAGCAGTGGGATCCAGGCCATTAATGCTCCCGCCCCCTCCCATTGGCCATCCCAGCGGGGCAGATTTGGCGGCTCCTTTCCTGTTCATCTCTATACGCCCTCAGAGTTAGCTGCCCTAAATTCACCTCTTTTTCTTGGGGGGGGGTGGGTGGGCGGTCACATTATGACTTTCTTAAAATGAGTTAGGAGGTAAGCTTTTTCTGTCTTTTCTTTCTTCCTTCCTTTTCTTTTTTCTCCTTTTTTTTTTTTTTGATTGACAGTCAAGGAGATCTCTGGTTTATGAGCATAAACTCCGTTACATTTTCAGCTACAAATGACTGGCTCTCTTAGGAAATACAGATGGACAGAACTCAGAGTCTGGAGAATCTGATGGAAAATCTGATGAAGAAGGTGTGGACCTAGCCAATGGAAAGCGTTTTGGTGGGTCTAATGATTTTGGGAAAATCTCTGCAAGGCTGGAACATTTTGCCACACATAAGTGGTTATTTCCTTAGCCTCTTCTGCATTCACTGAGAGTTCTGTGTAGCTGGTCAGAGAGTGAGAGAACTGAAAAATAGTCCCAATATGGGTTTGTCAGGAAAGATATTTCAATTTAGGTTTTTCAAATGAATTGCGTGTAACAAAGCCTGTATTTCTTTTTCATTTCAAATGAAATCTGCCTCCCTCATTCTGGTTCACTTAACTCTTGGAAACATAGCTTAATATGTTCAGAAAGCCCTTTGAGGGAGCACTGTAAAGGCTTTCACCACCGCCCCCCCCTCCATAGAAGCAGGAAATCTTGTTCTGCCAAATGCAAACGAGCTCAGACTCCAAAAGGCAAAGTTTCAAAATGCAGAATGCTACAGTATTTAAGGCAGCATGCCCAGCACAAATGATATTTGGGGGTCTAAGAAACTAGTCATTGCAACATATTTAAAATTTGCCATTTCAGAAATACTAATGTGTGCAGAACATCTTAGGTTTATGTTAATGAGTGAGAATACCTTGCTTTCATCTTTATGGTGGCTTCAGAACCTCTCAGCGGTCTACAGAGCCCCCCCCCCCCCACCCCGTCTAGAGTTGTCTATGTTCTGTTTTGGAATAGAAAGGCCTCTCTTGGATTCACACGTCATAGCTGATCTAAAGTGATGCAGAATTGGCTCTGCTGGAAGAAAATAGAAGCTGGTTTCCTAAGAGCTACTGCTGTCCCTGCAAGGGTTAATGAAGCCAGGTCCAAAGACGTTGGGCAACCCCTGAAATAGGAGAATAAATGCGACACTCTCAGACTATCAGTAGCAAATATTTGAGCTTATCAAATAACGGAGGAAGTAGTTTAGTTACAAATAAACCAATCTCTCATAAAACAAGTTTTCACACAGGGTCATTTCATTGAGCTGGAGACAGCTAGAGGCCACTTGTAGGCAGAACTCCCACTCTGTGTACACTGGGTAACAGCCCCTCATGATTAATGGACAGCCAGGGGGAGGCTGTGTCCCGCAGCTCCGCTGAGAAATGGAGCTGGGCTGCATATCAGCAGCCCAGCCATAAACAGCATCTCAGGATTATTGCGAGGAAGTGACTCATCCTCTGGGAACATAGCTGGATTTGTGCTCTCTGTCCCTCACCACCCGCCTTCTTTCTCGCGCTCGCGCTCCCTTTTTTTCCCTGTATAGCAGAGACCATCGTGTCCTAGAAACTATAGTAGATGTCACTGCTTGGCACTTGCTGTGCAAAGAGAGGACAAGTATGTGGGTGTGAGGGGGAGGTGGAATGCTACTCTTAAAGTAACAGGGACTGTGCTGGCTGGGGCTCTATTGAGGCTGTTTTTCTACAGCCTTTGAGATTAGTTTGTTGAAGGCATCTAATTTGGATTCCAGAAAAAGCACAAACACTGTGTGAGGGTAGACCAAAAAAAAAAAAAATTAGAGGTCCTTCTCTCAAAGTAAAATTCTCATTGAGATTCAGAAGAAATAAAAAATATCCTGGCACAATTTGATTAATTTAGCATGTAAAAAGAAAAAGATAGAAAGCTGCCAACTCCTGGTATGTGAATGCCATCTCTACCAAAACAGAAATATGCATATTTCTATATATGATATCATGGAAAGTTTGTTTTATTCCCCCAAAGATTGTAAAAGTAAAACATATAGATTCTATGAAATACAGAAATAGAAATATAAAACTGAACAAATTCGACCATGATACCACCATTCGAAGGCAACCATTATGAACACTTTGGTTTATTTTCTTCCAGTCTTCTTCCAACATATTTAAAAATAGACTTCTGAGACCTTAACCATATGTAGAATTTTCGTTTACTATTTTCAGCCAACATATATTATTCAATCTTTCCTTATACATAAGTTTAAAGCTGCAAAATATTAATTTTGCAATTTTAATTAACAGGGCAAATTTTGGAATAGGGACAGGTTCACGCTAAAAGCAATAGTTGGCTGCTCTATTTTTGAGATGTATTTATTTGTTAAAAATTATACTTAATCTGTTCCTAATAAAAACTGAAAGGAAAATTCTATGCTATTATTCTTATGGTTAACTCATTAACTTTTATATTGAAAATAAATATTCTGGCAATTGAATTTTCCACAGAACTAGAAAAGAATTAGTCCCGACCCCTTAGCCTTATAATGTACTTAACCCTACTGATGCTCTTTCCAGGAAGTACACGAGCCCTTACTGATTAACGACCTTTAGATGTCAAGATGAATTTAAAAGTGAAGGCATGACATTTACATTTGCCCACTTCCCCTCCCACTCCCTACAGTACCTGCGTTTAGATGCATTTTGTTTATGTGGGACATCTGGAACTACTTTTGATGACCATTATCTTTTCTGGGTTCCTGGACAAATGTCCTCCTAATCGGCCCCGGAGCCATTATACATTCTGAACAGTAACTCCACTGTGTCTCACCAACAATGCCTCTGCCTTTCTCTTATTTAACCCAGAATAAAAGTTATGTTGTGAGTGTTTGCATAGAAATATGGCACTGAATTCACTTAAAATATTAAACATGCCTTCAATACAAGGTAGGTCCTTTCCCTGGTCCCAAAACAATGCCCACTCAGGGTTGAAACACTGTGGTAGCACCGTCCATGGGGGTGGGAGCCCACGGAGGCTACTGCCTGCTTCCAAAGCATGGCACGCGGCTTGTTTCCAAGGACAGTTCTCTAAATTGACCTTATGTTTGACACCTATGAGGCTTATATTAAAGGATGGAAAATAGCTGCCTATAGAATAAAATCCAGGCTTACCTAGATTTTTTTCTTGCTCCAGAATAGATAAAATTTAGAAGCTTTTTGTAGTTTTGAAAGCTGTTTCTCTTTGCAGAAACCACACCAAATGTTAACAGGTTTCCATACATTTAGTCAGAACTTATTGAGAAAGCAAATCCCAAATGTTGAGGCATATTGTACGTGCAAAGCACTAAGGTTTAGCTTCGTGTCTCAAAGATTTTCTTTTAAGTTAATGACAGCTCTAAGTTATAGGGAGGTCTGTAAGATAAAGAAACCAATAACTCAGACTGTGAATTTGAAGAGGTATTAATACCTCTCTGCCTTTTTTCCCCCCAAATCATTTGCTGCTAGTAAAAACACTTACATTGAATAACCACTGTATGAAGATGGTAGTAAATGACCATTTATTGAGCACATACTATGTGCCAAGCTTTACTTACACTTAAATATTTAAATCTTACAATAATCCTTTGGGTAGGTATTGTTATCCTAATTTTATCAACTAACAAACCAGAGGTGTAATTAGTAAAGTCTGGAAGGTCAGTCATCTCAAATTTGATCAATCACAAAGGAGATTTATTCACTTTTTAACAGATAAAGGTGCTTTTTGTCACTTACCACACAATATTGAAAGATAAAATTAGAAAATGAAATCCAGTCAGAGGGAGAATTCTCAAAGAAATTCTAGAGGTATATTTATCTAAAGATACAATATTGATTTCTTCTGAAACTTCAAAATTGGAATTTTTCATAGCTCCTAGGGACTGTGAAACTGTCCTATCATAGAATGAGCAAAGAAAGCCAAGGAGTAAGTGAGAATATAATGTTAGCACCGTAATCATGTTCCCATCAACCCACAATTTGAGGCTCCCATCCGTCTTATTTTCTTTATCCTAATGAATGAAGACTCACTTCCCCATGTCCCCTGTGATTGTTCTCACTATTTCTGGGTCATCTGACCCAATTCTATTTCTGCATGTTTAATCCCTATTTCCATCAGTAAAGCAGAAGATTTGAAGAATCTTGGAAAGGAGGTAAAAGAAGTAAAACTTGGGGCAAGAACGCATTGTGAGTTACAACAGCAGCTTCTCTTTCTTGAAGGCTTACTCTGTGGTCAAGTTCGTGCCAGGTGCCTTGCCTATAATTCTCACAGCAATGCTGGTGGCAAGTATCCAACTCTTCTTATTTCGAGCTTGATGTTCAGAGAGGTTAAAAAACATGCCAAAGATAATAGCTAGGGTGCCAGAATTGTTATTTAAACTCAGATCTGACTCCAAAATTTTTGTTGTTTTTTTTTTATAATTGATCATATTATTCTCTAATAGTTTTAGTGATTTTCTAGTACTCTCATTTATCATAATTTAGAGGCAAGTATTGGCAAATAAAAAACCGAAAGGACTCAAATATATCATATCTAAAAGTTTATCAAAGGACTGGATTACTGGAGGAGTGCACATGTGCCTTCTTCTCTAGATCTTGAGAACGAGCTAAGACAATCATTATTCTCTTTTGGATGTGTAAGAGCTAAGTCAGAGGTACAGACGAGCACTTTCTCAAATCCCTTTGGTTACTGCAAATGTGTGTTCTGCACTGACTATCTCTTCCATAAAGCACGACTAGTGCAGTTATTTGAAGGAATAAAAGTGCTTGATGACAGTTAATATAGAATTCTTCACATAATCCCATTTCTCCTAAGATTCCTGATGAAAGCTGCCTTAAAACTAGTAGAGGATATAGCAGGAAGAGTGTCAGCTGGCCATTAGAGAACTACTTACTCTCATTGGTTGGGTTCTATTGGCTTCCCCTACTCTCAGTATTTCCCAAGATGATATATGAAAGCCTTGAGAGGGCATCCTAAATGAAACACACTCTCTGGGGTTGTCAAGAGTCAGGAATATTTCTGTATTTTTGTCATATCAGATTTGCATATGTTATACCTTGCACTTGGTATAAGTCATCCTTCAAATAAAAGAGCTATTATTGAATACTTTGGTGCTTTCCAGATTGATATGGAACAATAATGCTTGTCTACATCTTTTGAATTGGACGGACTCAACTTCAGTATATATATATACACTTTTATTATAGGAATAATTTTTTGCAAATATTAATTCATTTAAATCGTTTCCCTTAAGTAAAATTTCTTTGGCACAGTTTCAAGGCTGAACTGTAGCCTTTCACTTCATGATGGGGTGGGACAGACACCTGATCCTGTAACAAAGCAATGCACTCGAGAGGCTGGTCTGATGGCAAGCAAGGCTAGGAATTGCTAAATCTCTTGGAGCAGACCCTGCTTCACCTAATTCCTTCTATGGCACTCCTCTGCACATGCGCACACGCTAGTCTTAACATTTCAACAATAACAGGAAGACCTCCATCCCTGGGTCCTCCAGATTTATAGAGAAAATTTCTACTGTTAAGGCTTAGCCTAGAGGAGGGAGACATGTGGAAGGAGGGAAGTAGTGCAAAAGGGAAGAGCCATCCTTTTCATTCCAGGGGATTATGGGAAGAGAAGAAGAAACATTAGCCTTTGGAAATATATTTGTATTCCCTAATATTTTCATTTTTTTATTAGCATCCGGTCCTTAGTCCATTTTTTATTAGCATCCTGTTGAAAATGCATCATCTGCAGGGCACCAGGGTGGCTCAGTCAGTGAAGCATCCATCTCTTGGTTTTGGCTCAGGTCATGATTTCAAGGTTATGAGATGGAGGCCCAAGTGTGGCTCACACAGGGTGTGGAGCCTGCTTGAGAGTCTCCCTCTCCCTTTCCCTCTGTCCCTCCTGGCAGTCATTAAGCAAGAGCTGTGACGGTTCCCTCCCCTTCATGTGGTGTAGAGAGAACAATGCAAGGAGAGGGCAAACACGCACGGCAAGTAGCATGGTGTGCTCACCCAGCACTCACAGATGGAGTTGCTTTTACATTCTCCCTGGGAGACCTTCAGATGGTTATTAACAGGTACTGATGGACTTGAACATCTTGGGGTTCACTCTAACCCCTGGCCATCCAGAGAAAACTGATGAGATTATCAGAACAAATGAATTTCTGAAACTGTTTTATGTACCCAGCTCATTGCCAAAATGAGTCCCAGCCTGAACCCTTCAACGGATTTTCTGAATCCACTGGCATAGCAGTGGTGCCCCACGGGCTGGAACCAATCGTTCTCAACCCTGGCTGTAAGCTTTGCCAGCCACCAGAGTCCAGACCCAAACTGAGACCAATTAAACCAGCATCTCCAGAGGGTGGGGCCCTGGCACCAATATGTCTAAAAGTCTCCCCAGTGATTATAATTGTCCAGCCAGGACTGAGAATGACTTGGTTTGGTCCAAATTACTATTATTCAACAGCAGCAAGTAATTTTCATTCATTGACCTCATACCTGAGTCGGCTACACTAAATTGTCTTTCTTATGGCTCAAGAAGATAATATTTTAAGTACAAAAGGCTATTTCTTTTATAGAAGATATAGTGTCCATTGATTTCATGTTAAAGGAGATCAAGGATGAAAAAAAGCACAAACTGAAGTAAAATGAGTATTGCTCTGATTGACACACATGCTCTGATATTTGTAAGGTAGGACTAAAACTGGGCTTCTCAACCTTGGCACTATTGACATGTTGGGCCAGATAATTCTTTTTTAGGGGAAAGGCTGTTCCTGTACATTGTAAGAAGCTTAGTATCATTCCTGACTCTCACTCACTAGATGCCAACAGCACCTCCCCCTGCCCCCGCCCCCCCGCCGTTGTGACAAACAAAAATGTCTCCAGACAATAGAACAACATCACAGGGATCCAGACATTTGCTTATATGGAGGGGGAGGTAGGAAAAGGCGAAAGTAGGCAAACGCTAATCCTGGGGGTTAATCCATTACAGTCCAAACCGCTGTCAAGATAAGTACAATTTCCAGTCTAGCCATCCTTGACAGCTACTTCCTGTTCTCTGTCATTGTGACAGTCACTGGTTTTAAGGAACGCAACTGTCTGTAACTCAAGAAAGTGAGGTGTCAAACTGGGGGCTGTTTAGAACTCCAGGTATGGTCTGGAAGGAAGACTTTAAGATGTAGTGGAATTAACAACAGCTTTGGGTTTTCATTATTTCCCTCTAACTTGCTCTTTTTAGATGACAAGTGTGTGACAATTAAAACCAATCCGGCTCTAGTCATTTCTGTGACACTACAAAACATATTTCATCATTAGAGATTTAGCCCATTTAGGAAAGTAAGCTGTTTAAGCTCAATTTATGGGAAATGCATCAGCAAGAAGATCGGAATCTTGTGGTAAAAATTTCAATGAGTATATTGTATATGAAGCCAAACAATCCCTTTTCAGTATAGGTCAGTCCTATCCTGGGATATTAAAATTCCAAGGTGAAAATATACTAGGGTAGTCTCTTATAAAATATTCTGTGGAGTAGCGGCAATGTAATATCACCTGCAAACATAGACGGTCGGGAGAGACTTAAGAGGTCAACTGGTACAAAAGACAATTCAAGCAAGATCAAAATATACCCACAGTTGTGTGATCCATGATTCTCATTGTTAATGTCAAAACTGCTCTCTACTTTTGGGGGCATAAAGAATGCCCCCCTCTAATCTGACTAAAAATACTCAAGTAAGCTTTGTAGCTATGTGGAAAAAGAAGCCATTAGATTTTAGTATATTCCACAGCTTTAGAGATAAACAAAGAAACAAATAAGAAATTGCTCTTTTCCAGTAGCCTGAAGAAATCTGCAGGCCTTTTCTTTTTCTTTTTTTTTTCTTTTAAGATTTTATTGGTTTGTTTATTTATTTATTTGACAGACAGCGAGAGAGATAGAGCACGAGAGCGGGGAGGGTCAGAGGGAGAAGCAGACTCCCCGTTGAGCAGGGAGCCCTATGTGGGGCTCTGTTCTGGGACTCTGGGATCATGACCTGAGCAGACACTTAACCGACTGAGCCACACAGGCACCCCTGCAGGCTTTTGCTAATGGAAAAGCCCAAGAGAGGACTATCCTACTCTGACAAAGAATTTAGATGTACTCCCTGGGTTCTGAGCCCACCTTTCATCTTTTCTTCTCTCTTCAAATAGTATCAGGACACTTTCGTTTTCTCTGTATGCTGGCCTCCTTCCAGCTCTAGAAAGAAGATGGAATCTATCCAGACTCTCGATGAACTATGAGACCCATGAGCTGGTCTGCTTGGCATTTTCACAGTGTTAGGCAAAGAATGGTCTAAGATTTTTTTAGAGAAGAGGGTGAGAGATCCCCCCCTTTTTTTTTTGTCCTGACACATAAGGACCCTTAGTTTAGGCGTATGTATCCTGCAAACATGTTTTTTTTACTTCAAATTCAGTATGCTGATATTTGTACATGTTTGAAGGTTACCATTTTTCATGGTCAGACATTTCTTAGTTTATAGATTTGTTACTCGTTGCTATTAAAAGCAGCGTGTAAGTGTCCTTTGCCATATTACTCTAGCGCCTCAATATAAAGCCATAAAATTAGAGTACAATAAAATGTCTAAACAAAGAAAGCTCTCCTAATGTGATTTTATCGTGTCTCTGAAATTAAATTCGACATACTTAATCTTAGAAGGATACTTGGATCTGGTTTTTCTGTCATTTATGTTTTTCTTTTTTAGTAAAGCACTTCAAAGGTAAAATGAGTTTAAAAAATGAGTGAAAAATTAGTACATCTTAAGGCACGTTGGGTTTCTAAAGTTTGCCAAACTCTCAGTTAAAAGCAGTGAGTCTCATAGGGGAGTAAGGAACTCCAAATACCAAGCACTGAAAGCTAATTTGGTTAATCAGATAAACCTTAGGAAGACTCTGGACATTTCAGAAATATTGTCTGGAAACGATCTCAATTTACTAAATTCCCAAGAACTAAAATGTTTGGGCATCCTCCTTCCGGGATTTCTGCTGACTGCGTTTTCATTCACAGTGACATGTTTCTTACATCTATCTTCACATCGCAAACTCAGCCTCCTTTCCAGCATTCACACAATTGTGAGTCTCTGAGTTGACGTTCCTTGGGCCAAGGAAAAGGTCTTCCAGTAATGAGATCTAGGGGACCAAGAAGCTGCTCTGAGGTAGACACATGGTGGGGCTTGGGTGCTGCCATGTCACTCAGAGGCTGTACTGTGCCACCAAGGCTACAATTCATGATTCACTTGGGCCCTGCTCAGGATTTATGACTGAAAAAGCTGGGGAAGTTTCTTCTTTCCCTCCTCACATTCCTCCCTTTCCCCCTTCCTTCCCTTCTTAAAGGGAGAGGCAGTAGAGACGGTGGGTAGGAACTTGGACTTTGGAGTTAGGCTGCCTGACTTGAAACTCACTCTACCACTTGCCAGCTGTTTAGTCTTCCGCAAATTATTTAACTTCTCCCTGACAGCGTTTGTTCATCTGTAAAACCTATCTCCCAGAAGGTTGTTGTAAGGATTAAATGAGTTAATATATATATAAAACTCTATGGCACTATCTAGCATCGAGAAAGTACTCACTGGAAAAAATAAATAAATGAAAGAAAGAGGTGGGAGTGGTGGTTCCTGTTGTATGGATCTCTGACACTCGGGACAGTCTGGGTACACGGCCAATACAACCTCCACTTTATATCACCCAGGTTCAAGCCCTAGAGAGGCTGATGAACACTTCTGATGGCCGTTTTCAATTTCCCAGGAGAGAAAATACAATTGGCCCCAACTTGTGCTGGGGATCCTCCACAAAACTGAGCCTCTGAGCCTCTGTAACCTGGAGGCTGAGGTCTTTCACTACATAGGAAATTTTAGGGATCCACTCTGCTTGGGGATAGGTCTTAGCAAAGGGGGGGCATGACTGAACAGGTTCCTCAAAAAGTGCTTGCTGTATACCATCTTAGTCTGCTAGGGCCGCCATGACAAAACCCCACAGACTAGGTGGGTTAAACAACAGAAACCTATTTTCTCACAGTTCTGGAGGCTGAAGTCTAAGATCAAGGCGCTGGCAAGCCTTTCCTGAGGCTTCTCTCTGGCTGGCAGATGACCGCCTTCTTGTAGTATCCTCACATGGCCTTTTTTTTTTTTTCCTGTGCCTGAGCATTCCTGGTTTCCCTTCCTCTTGTTGTAAGGACGCGGGTCCTATTCGATTAGGGCTCCACCCTTATGACCTCTTTTAACCTAAATTACTTCCTAAAGGGCCTATCTCTAAATACTGTTACATATGGGGGTGCCTGGGGTGGCTCAGTTGGTTAAGCATCTGCCTTTGGCTCAGGTCATGATCCTAAGGTCCTGGGATCGAGTCCCGCCATCGGGCTCCTTGCTCAGCGGGGAGCCTGCTTCTCCCTCTGCCTGCTGTTCCCCCGATGTGCATGTGCACTCTCTGTCAAATAAATAAATAAAATCTTTAAAAAATTAAATATAGTTACATATGGATTAGGGTTTCACCTTATAAGTTTTGGGGGGTGGGAGAGGACACAATTCAGTCCCTAACATTTATCTTAGAAAGATAACTTTTGTGAGGTTCCTGTCTTGGACACTGGTAAAAAACAGATTTTTCTGGCCCTTTACTTAAATTTTAATCTTAAATCCTTAGATGATCATCAAACGAGGAAGTGATGGGGCAGTGAGTAAAAATTCTCTTCAAGCTACTTATTAATGGTGACTTAGAAAAAAAATAAAAATAAAATAAAGACGTGCTGTTAGGGACATCTGGCTGGCTCCATCAGAAAAGCGTGAGACCCTTGATTTCAGGGTCCTGAGTTCAAGTCCCACCTTGGGTGGAGAGTACATAAATACATACATACATACATACGTACTTAAAAAAAAAAGGTGGGTTAATTGCATGGAAGATTTCTAATAACTATATTAGAAAGTTGTTGCTGAAACTGGTCAGTATAGGGCACAGAATGGATATTGTTTAAACATGCACTTGATTAACTTAGTGATTAAAATTATGTGTCTATATAACCCATACTTTTATAAATAATTAATTTGCAGAGATTTAAAAATGTTTCTGTGCTTTAGATGTTGATACCATAAGGGCTTTGATCCAAGCTACAGACTCAATGGGAATGAAAGTACAAAGGTACATCCCCTTCCCAAGCTTTTCTTATCTAGCTGCTCAAAACTCTCCTAATAATTTTTTGTTTATCTGAAGATGAAAGCCTGCATGCCATTATTATGTTGGGAAAGTTGTCTACTCTCCAGGTCATTATATTAAAATTAGGAGGCCTTTTTTTTTCCCCCCAAATGGAATAAAATCTCGGCTAAGCAACAAATAAGACAAATGTTATTAATTTAGGTAGAAAGTTACACAGAAAGAGACCAAATGAGTAAATGCTAAATTCCTATAAAAGTTATTTCTTTTTTGGAAATACTTTTTTCTTCAAACCATAATTGATACTGTCTCCTTGGAAACAATCCTGAGACTAGTATGGTTACTGGAAACCATGTAGTTTAAACTTAAATTACAGTAATGTGTGCCTCTTCCTATTAATGCCACTTGTGCTAGTAAACAACTTGAGTATCTTTCTATCATGCTCTAGGCTAAATCCAATTAAAAGATGCTCCAAGTCAGAAACGTGAGCTGAGAAAGATGTGTGCACATTTCTCAGTGCAAAGTAACACATGGACATTTTGATTTCACTCACTGGTTTCTAGGGCTAGGTTAATGTAGCTCTGTGGCCATGAGACAAAGTCAGCTTCCCGAGCTTGCAAAAGTGTGTGGGAGATTCAATAAGTTCATACCATTAGGCTTGATTGGAAAGAGACAATTTTTCTCTCACACGACATTCCAACACTTCCTTTGGCCACTACTAGAAACAGCGCTTACAGAATTTATTTGAATTTAACAACTCCCTCTCTTTCATTATAGCATGGAAGGCACTGTCCTAGGAATCTTGGGGACAAGAAGGTAAAATAAAGTTGGCCCTCAAGAGAGTCACCGTTTTCAGTAAGAGAAATCCAAACTGACTTCACTACTTAATTCAATGTAATATATTATACTGGAAATGCAACAATCACCTGGAAGTGCAAAATGAGACAAATTCGTAGATGAGAGAGATGTGTAGACACAACAAACCTACTGCTTGGTGTCCACTGCTGGGTGTCCATGCCTCTGTCCCAGCACAGAAACCTCAGCAGCAGGGAGTAATGCCAGTGGCTTTCCACCAAAGCTCGTGAGTAACTTTGGGATGATCAAGTGGGAGGAAGGGAGAAAGGCATTTGACACAGGAAGTCGGTATTAACTTTGCTATGAACAAAAAGCTTCCCTTTGTCTTAATTTTTTTGCTACCTAGAGGCTGATATTCTTGGAAGCAAAGAGATTTGGCTTTCTGGTTGTGTTTTTGGGTGGGAGCTTAAACCTATGGAATGTGACAACACTCTGGTTGACAATAGAATGGTTAACAAAGAAATCCCTGATGTTAAAGTAAATTTATTAAATGTGAGTTCCTCTATTTCTCAGATAATTAAAGCATTACTTATGGCAAACAAGTTTATTTATTAGCCTTTGTTTACTTTATGATATTGTATTTTGCATATATTATAATTGAATACACACAGCAAACTGTTTTTTGGCATAGCCACTAGAAACTTGGAGTTTAAATGCTCCTTTTTCTTCTAACAAAGTGTATGCTGGAAGTTACTGTTTTCTGAGGGCCATGTTTTATTTAATGTTGGAAGTTAGATATCAGTTTAGATCATTAATCTAATACTAATTTAATTTTTTCACAAGTGCCTCTGACTTAGCAAATTCACTGGTCACCATGATTTGATTTGGAAGCTCTGGAAACGGGGATGATATCTTTGCAAAGTCATGGTGACGGAATAAGAGCTGGCTAAGCCTGGCCATTCATTCATAATTTCTTGAAATATGCTGAAGAGTTTGAAATTGAAATGGCATGGATGATGACAAATATGTATGACATAAATATTTGGTGGCAGGACTATCTGAAATATATTTATGCAGAAACTAACGAAGATAGATCCCAAGTTGCAATTTCTTCAAGTTACTATATCTGCCCAATCAACAGGAACCAGACATCGTGTGAAGAAACTCTAAGACACCCCCCCCCCCCACTTTCTGAACTGTCTTCTTAATCTGTTTACCAAAGGACATGTTGCTCCTCTTATCATTCTGACCCTTCACCTGGAGGCTTGATTCTTCCTCTCCTTACTTGGTCATCCAGTCTCAAGGCCCAGTTCTCTAACTATTGTCTTGGTTCCTTTGGCAATAATTCTGTTTCTTCATTCCTACTCAGTACTGCTTCAGGAAACATCTCAATTTGCCACAATATACAGAAATTAACAAACATGCCTTCAGTACTTTTCATTCAGATTAACATAAGGGCTAGGCATCTTTTTAGTATATCAGGTTTTGAGCTTTTGTTTTTGTGGCAGTTTAGAAGAGTAAATTTGAGAACATAAATGGAGCTCATCCATTAAAAGCCAAATACCATTAATAATCAGATAGGTTGAGCACACGGTGTCTCTCAAGCTGAGACCAATATCAAACACTGACTTTTTAAAAAGAGTTTTTATTAGAGTTTTCGATATATAAAAGGATTTAAAATGCAGGCAACCCCATTTTAAAAAATAAAAAAAAATTTAACCCATGTCATCTTGTGATCACTTTCTAGTTTTAGCCTATGGTTATGATAAAGTATAGGAAGGAGTTGGCTATTTAGTGTCATGTAGAAATATAAAATCTCACGCTCCTTGGGCGCATCTGATATGCTAACTTTGACTTAAACATTTTGACTGTGTCAAAGGATTTTTCTGAATTCCCTGAAAAGAAAAATCAGCCAGATATCTATGACTATTAAACATCTATGACCACCTATTACTTTTCTGAACTCCCAAAATACTTCCTTTGTACCTTTATTACAATACTTACCAATTTATTCCTTGTGTTATGGCTCTTTGTATTTTAGTTCCCCCAACAGCCTGTAAACACTTTGAAGTCATGATATATACCTCATCTATCTTTGAACGCCCTGTAACACCTATTCCAGAAGTCAGTAAGTGTTTATGGAATGGATGAACAAATAAGAATAACAGACAATGTCATTTTTATATCAGCATTCCGGAACGAAAACTGACGAATTCATATTGGCACGTAACAGATTTTAGATGCGAAGTTCTATGCACATGGGGGTCAAGAAGAGTAATGCACATTCCTGAATGAATGAAGGATAGCTGATGACTTCAAAGCCACCAGCAGACCATTTACTTTATCTGGGATCAAGGACTCTGCATGGATAAAAGGCAAAGGAAGTCCTACTCCTTGAAAACAAATGTTTTCTTAAAATAGAGGTTTGCTATCTAAAGCTCCCTTAATTCCTTGGGTTCAGCCCTATGAAATCACTCTCCTTGAAGTTTAATCATCCCCAAACCCATAATAATAATTTGGGGAAAGATAAATCGCCATAGAAAACATAGAATATGGTAGAATGTAAGTCTAGCATTAGGGAGATTTGACCGGGTTATAAAACTCATCCATGGAAACACTGTGCTTAGAATTGGTGTGAATTCGCTCACCTCTGCACCTGCTTAATGGTACCAACAGGACAGAGAGAGGCCTTTGCACAAAACAATGGGCAGCCATAATTCCTAAATTAGTTAAATTAAAGTAGGTGTTTTCATACATATAATGTTTGAGGTTGTAATTGTTTTTTTGTTTGTTTTTATGTTTGTGTTAAGAAAAGAGACATTGGAGGAAAATAGACAAATATGTGCTTTGCTCAGGAAAAGAAATTTGGAGACCGGTGAAGAGTAGAAATACTTAATCTCTGATCAGTGAAATTCTTTCCGACTCTCATTACACTGACCTTGTCTCTCTTTTTTGCCTCAGGTCTGGCAGCTGTAGCAAGGATTGCGGTTTTTACAAAAAGTAGATTTTTTTTTCTTTTTAAGTGTCTGTATCTACAAATGTGAAACTTTAGAATTTCAAACTATGATAAAAATTTTTATCACTTTATAGGTTTTGATTTAATTTATTTTAGAAGCTTCACCATTCTTTTGATAGTAGCTGACAGATCCAATCCTGTTCCCATATGCTTTCTGCTATTTAAAAAGAAACAGTACACAATTGCCTCCGAGAAGCCCCATGTGTTTCCAAAGTGTGAATCTGAAAACTATCCATCTGGTCATGCTGGCATCTTTCTAAATTGTATGTGATTGAAAGAAATGTATTCAACATTTTGCAACTCTTTGGCCAAATGAGGAAGATAATAAGGTAAAGGAGATCTTTTTTTTTTTTTTTTTTTCATTTCCATTTCTTGAAAATCAAGTCTGTTCCTTCAGCCCGGAATACCTCGCCCACCCTTCCACCTGGATGGACCCAGTCATCCATCAAGACCCAAGTACCGTGCTGTTTCCTTGGTGAATTCTCTGTAATCCCAGCTCTGCACTGTTTGTACAACTCTATTCAGACTGGTATAAAAATGCTTATTTACTTTGATTAAGATGATTTCTTTAAATATTGCCTCTCCTATAATCTGTGAGCTCCTACAATGGAAGGCAGATGGTCTCCAATGCAATTCAATACAACAAAATATTATTACCATAGTCCAGACGCTATTCTAGAGCCGGCAGAGACAGTCCTGAATAAGCAGAGATCATTTTTGCTCCCTAAAAAATTACAATCTAACTGGGAAGAAAAAAATTGGGCAACTAATTACAGTTAAAGTTGATGCTTAGTGGGGCGATAACTACATCTGGAAACCTCATGTAGACTAAAATTTGGAAGTCTTTTAATGTTGCTATTATTAATACTTTTGTATGACATAAATATTCAGATTAATTTTCTAGATTTGTGGAAGCATTGGAGGGATCAATACTACTTCACATTTCTTGTGAAAATGATGAACAGTCACTGAATTATAGGCTAAGCCTAGTGCTAGGTTTTACAGCTATATTACTTTTTTTAAAAAAAGATTTTATTTATTTATTTGAGAGAGAGAGAGCATAAGCTGGGGGAGAGGGAGAGGGAGAAGCAGCTTCCCCACTAAGCAGGAAGCATGATGCAGGGCTCGATCTCAGGACCTTGGGATCAGAACCTGAGCCAAAGGCAGATGCTTAACCGACTGAGCCAACCAGGTGCCCCTTATACTGATATTACTTTGTGATGCTTTTGTAAACCCTCTATGCTGAAGTTACTTTGTCTTTTTCAAACTTAAATTAACCCTAAAAGTAAGACTTTGTTTCAGATTTTTTAAGATGGAGATAAATTATATTGAATCATTATAGTTTCAAGTATATAATATTAAAATATGTCTACATGTTAATTAAGTAGAAATAATAACTTTATGGTAAACTAAGAAACCAGGACATCTTGCCACAAAACATCAAGGGTAAGATGACTTCCTATTTATCGATCACGTTGAAATGTGTAAGTGGATCAATTGTTAGGAAGAACATCATTAAAAAAAAAAGGCCTTCAGATTTTGGTTAGATTTACTGTCACAGAATTCAGTTCATTAAAAATTATAATCTGTCTCTGCCTTAAATGGGGACACCTTGATTGTGGTTCCTACTAGAGACTAAATTTCTCAAGGACAGCCATCATCTCTACTTCTTTTGAACTTCATCACAGCCTCTAGACCAGAACATTACACCAACTGAAACTTGGTCAAGGTGAAATAAATCAACTCTGACGTTCTCTTCGTAGTATTCAAATGCAATAAATTCAATTAACATACATTCTTTTATCCATACAGGCATCCACCGCCCTATCTAAACTCTACAACAGGGCTCTTTTGTTCTATAAACTCCGGATCTATCTCCAAGTACTAACACTTCAAACTAGAAAAGTACTGAAGAATATAGATTTCAGGCCCTTTTTGGAAAGCTAGTTTCTGTGCACTGTTGCTAGGAAGAAACTGCCTACTCTTCAGGAGAGATGGGGAAAGGGGGGTGTTTTACAAGATTAATATGGGAGAAGCTTGCAAGATGTGCTGGAAGGGAGAGAAACGAGATTGCAATGGCAGAAAGCGCTGGTACTGAAAAAGTCAAATTTTAATTTCTTGCGAAAGGAAACATTTACTTTTTCAATTTTTGAGAAGCTGTATGTTACAAATAAATTGGAAATCCAAATTATTGTCCAACAATATTGAGTATATTTGCTACTCTGTTTCGAGAAAGCTTTGCTGAAAGTTGTGTGATCTTCAAGTTAGTGTAATGAAGAAGAAAACCCCTTGAAAATCTCTCATTTTGTCAGGACTGGGCTGAGGGCAGATGACTCACAGTATGAATTCAAGTTAAACCATTTAACCTTTTTTTCTTATTCAACCCATCTGGGAAGCTGAATACAAGCACTTCACTAGGAAACAGATGGTGCTCCAAAGCTAAATTTTCCCAGATTAAAAAAGGAGAAGAAAAATGTGTTATAAGCACTAAAGGAACCAAACGTGGAAAAAGACCAGGGATTAAAAGGAAAAGAGCTATAAACTGGATCAAGACTTTTCCTCTGTAAAAAAATAATGTAATACTTAAAAAATCAGTCCTGTGAGATGACCTGGGGACAAAGTTAGCAAAATGTTTCCCAAGCACCATATGTGTAAAGGTGGTCATGGTTAATAGTATGTCTGAAAAGTACAATGCTCTTTGCTGGCATAGAAAGAATTATATGTTCATTTATCTATCTGTCTCAGAAAAGGAACATGATTACCTTACAGAACTTTTGGGTTATCCATTTGACATCTATAAAGTTAAACACTAATAAAAACATTTCTTGAGAAAATTGATGGGATTCATCTGATTATAGCTCTGATGAAATTTAACACCAGTTGACAAATGAAAAAAAATTTCCAGCATGTTGTAGAATAACTGTTTTCTAATCTATTTCATATATTTATTTATTTATTGCTTATATATGTATATATATTGCTTGAAAGAAAGGCAAGCCATTGCCCTTTGCTAACTTTGGATGATTATAATGTTATTGTGCAAAAAAGTGTATTAAGTTCAAATGTGCTTACATGCCAATATTTAAATCTGTCGTATTTTATGGAAGAAGAAATGTCCTATTGTAGCTAAACTAAGGCTATACTGATGAATAAAGTAGAACATAACAGAAAGTATCTATACCTTCTTATTTCCTGACTGGTTGTGAAAAACTTGGAGGTCATTAGCTTACTATTTAAAAGATGTAGTTCATAGATGAGGCTGTGTATGAAACCTGAGAATTTCACATTGTGGACTTCCAGATGCCACCGTATAAAAACGCAGACTGGACTTTGAGTCTGGGACTGCCTCCAAAGGAGGTTCCGTTGCGGGGGAGGCAAACGGTGCTTTCCTAGCCCAGTACAACCTTTCTTTGATTAATTCTCAAAATCCTGTTTATAAAGCCACAGACACACATGTACATATTTTTTCCTCAAAGAATCACTTTTTTATTGGATTTAGGTCGTACTCCTATTACTGAGAAATATAGATGAAGCATGGCTAAATGGCTAAGAAGCAGTGAAAATTGAAAGGCAAACACTTCTGGTTTTAAGAAAAGAGAGTTCCATATGTCTCTTACTCTAATTTCCTATTGGGAAAAGATAAAAAGCATTGACTATCATTATAGCTTTTATCTTTTTTAAAGATTTTATTTATTTATTTATTTCAGACAGACAGAGAGAGAGAGAGAGAGAGAGAGAGCATAAGCAGGGGGAGCAGCAGGCAGAGGGAGAAGCAGGCTCCTCGATGAGCAGGGAGCAGATGTGGAGCTTGATCCCAGGACTCAGAGATCATGACCTGAGCTGAAGGCAGACGCTTAACTACTGAGCCACTGAGGTGCCCCTCATTATGGCTTTTAATGTCCACAATAATGAATGTCCAGATAAAGATTAAGTTCTCCAGTTTAACACAGCCCTTGTTCAAGGCAGCAAATGCATCCTTGGGAATGCTTGCATAAGTAAATCTAATATAAACCCATTCAATCTCTTGAGACTTCCAAACCAATCTGTGGGTCCCTCCATTATTCTTTTTTGATGACACATATTCAATTATATTTATAATATATGTATTCTAAAAATATATATTCAATACGTTTGCATATTAGTCAAATATATTCATGCACACATATATACATTCTGACTACATTTGCATAATTATTTTCCCTTAATAGTAAAAACATTTTTCCAAAGAAGATGTACAAATGGCCAACAGGCACACGAAAAGATGCTCAACATCACTAGTCATCAAAAAAATGCAAATCAAAACCACAATTAGATATTATCTCACACCTGTCAGATTGGCTAGAACCAAAAAGACAAAAAAATAACAAGTGTTGGTGAGGATGTGGAAAAAACCCCTCATACATGGCTGGTGGGAATGCAAACTGGTGTAGCCACTATGGAAAACAGCATGGAGGTTCCTCAAAAATTAAAAATAGAAGTACCACATGATCCAGCAATTCCACTTCTGGGTGTTTTTTGGAAGAAAATAAAAACATCAATTTGAAATGACATTATGTATCTCAGCGTTCACTGAGGCACTACCTACAATAGCCAAGGCATGGAAGCAACCAAAGTGTCTGTCAATGGATGAATGAGGAAGGAAGACGTGGTATCAATACACACACACACACACACACACACACACACACACACACACACGAATATGACTCAGCCATAAAAAGGAATGAAATCCTGCCATTTGCGACAACACGGACGGACTAGAGGGTATTATACTAAGTGAAATAAGTCAGACAGAGAAAACAAATACTGTGTAATTTCACTTACATGTGGAATCTAAAAAAACCAAGCAAATGAATAAACAAAACAAAACAGAAACAGACTCACAGATACAAAAAACAAACCGTACCAGAGTAGGGAGAGGTTGAAGAATGGGTGAAAGAGAAGGAGCTAAGCGATACAAACTTCCAGTTGTAACATAAATAAGGCATGGGTTTGTAATGTACAGCATAGGGAATACAGTCAATAATACTGTGATAATTTTGCGTAGCATTAGATGGTAACAAGACCTATCGTAGACATCATTTCGTAATGTATAAATACTGAATTAACTAAGATGTACCCCTGAAACTAATAGGAAATATTGCATGTTAATTATACTTCATAAAATTAGTAAAATTAGAAGAAAATTAAAAATTAAAAACAAAGGTAAACCATTTATATGAAGAATTCAAATTCCCAAGTAATATTGAACTTATGATTCAGTTACATTTGGAGAAAAAAGAGCTTACATGCCAATTTTGAAAGGATTCTTTGCAAAGATATGCCTGTCTCTGTACACAGACCTCCAAAGATTTGTATTGGCTCCTTGGCCTGTAAGAGTTTCTCATAGAAGAGATTCAGTGGTACTTTAAGGTGGTTTATAAAGGAAAATGTCTGGAATGTGTAGGACCAGCATGCTGGCTCCTGGCATATCATATCCAGCCAGTTCTCAAGGCTCTGGGTAGTACTAGCCAATGCTAGTACTCTCCTTCCATGGAGAGCCTTGGCCCTTTTAGGTGACACATAGTGACTTTTCCATCATTTTCTTTAGAGTACCTATTTTCATATAATGTCCTTTCTAATCTGAATATCACTACCTCAGTAACTAGTAGTGAAGTTTTCTCCCTTTCTTTCCCCACACTGATCCTGAGACATGGCATGCCATTTGGGCTCCATGTAGGTCGAGAACAATTTATAATCCATCACTATAACCAGAAGCAAGTCAAAGCTCCAAACTGCCATTGGGTAAGTAGTCAGGCTCACTTAAGAATAGTGTGTTTACATTTATATATTGATGGTCCATAACGGAATATATGCCGAGTATAAGCTCATATAAACACTTTCAAATCATTTCTACTCTCTTCATAAATCTACTGTAAAATCTAGCATAAAAGCATCTTTGTTGCTGTGTCTATGATTAATGTTAAAAATGACTAATGTCTGTTGTTATCATTTCTCTCTGAGGATCAATTCTCTCTATATACAAATCACACATTCTATTTCCCTTCTTCATTGTACAGCAAGAAGTGCAGCCAAAGCAGATGTAATCCGAACACATCACCAACTCTAAATGGTGGCTTCAAGTCTGATGTGTTCCATAGTTGCACTAAGCTTACAAGTCCCAGTGGTTGGAAAGGATCTCCAAATATGTAACAGATTTAGAAGGAAGGTGGCAACATCTGTTTAAATGAGAATCCTCTAGATTATTGTCAAATCTCAAATTTTATTTCAACTCCACCGTAGTATAATGTCATTTAAGTTACATCATTTTATTTTTTTTTTTTTTTTAAGATTTTATTTATTTATTTGAGAGGGAGAGAAAGGAAACAAGCGAGTGAGAAAGAGAGACAGCACGAGCACAGAGGGGGAGCAGCAGAGGGAGAAACAGACCCCCTGCTGAGCAGGGAGCCCAGATATGGCTCTCAATCCCAGGACCCTGGGATCATGACCTGAGATGAAGGCAGCCACTTAACCGACTGAGCCACCCAGGCGCCCCTAAGTTACATCATTTTAAAACAGATAACCAAATTTATAGCCACTCATATGGCTGACGGCTGTATCAAATGAGAAAGCATGCATCGTCAGAGTTATTCAGAAAATTGCTGATAGCATACTCTCAGCACACCATGAAGAAAAGGAAAAGAAACAAAATTTTTGTATGCCTTCTATTTTCTAGGCACTATGTTAATAGCTTTTGTTTTATCATCTCATTTAATTTTCTAAACACTCTTTCACATAGATATCATTATACCTATTATACAGATGAGTAAACTAAGGCACAGTAAGTTTAAATGACTCAGTCTCTGGTCTGTATAGATCCAAAGCCCATTCTCTTTCCACTATATTGTATCATCTTCCCCAAGAAAGAGAAAGCTTACCTTTATATACTCCTTAACACTTTTAGACCTCTTAAAGACAAATATTTTTTTTTAAAGATTTTATTTATTTATTTGACAGAGATAGAGACAGCCAGCGAGAGAGGGAACACAAGCAGCGGGAGTGGGAGAGGAAGAAGCAGGCTCATAGCAGAGGAGCCTGATGTGGGGCTCGATCCCATAACGCCAGGATCACGCCCTGAGCCGAAGGCAGACGCTTAACGACCGCACCACCCAGGCACCCCTAAAGACAAATATTTTTATCTTGATTTACAAAAGCTCCTACTGCTACAAGGACTTCAACAGTCCTCTTCAGTTCCATGTGGTTTGTTAAGGAACATTGGGATTCCCAGGATTAGTGCTTGCAAGCTCGGAATTTCCACTCTGAGCTTAGAGGAAGAAACAGTACAGATGTCCTTGTCTTTTTTTTTTTTTTTTATGTTTCTTAAATAAAATGAAATTTCTATTTTTTGATATGTTGCTTATTTTTATATGTGTGCTGATAGTAATTTTAAATTTCTAATATTATTCTTAAATCACTATCTTGTTTGAGTTTTTAAGTGCAACTTTTGATTAAATTTATTCTCTTAATTATTATGTGTCAAAAGAAAAGGCATCCAGGTTTCCAACAATCTGGCTCGTTTGCCTTCGGCTTTTTTGCCTTTTCAATTCTTAAAGTTTTCTTTTCCCAAAGGCACAACATTAAGAAAACCTTGACTTGCTTTGAAATTTTCAACAAAATGGCTGAAAGTCATATACTGTTATTTATTTTCTTATTAAAGCTTTCATAAAGAATATTTCTCAACATCTAATGCAATCCTATGAATAATTATTGAATCATAAAAGATGGGAACAGTCTAATCTGAACTAGACTTGTTTAGAAGTTGACCACATCAAAAAAACACATCTAAGAATTAAAGCAGGGGCGCCTGAGTGGCACAGTCGATTAAGTGACCAACTCTTGGTTTTGGTTCAGGTCATGATCTCAGGGTCGCAAGATTGAGCCCCTCGTCAGGCTCTGTGCTTAGCATGGAGTCTGCTTAAACTCTCTCTCCCTCTGCACCCTCCTCTGCTCACACACACACACACACACTCTCTCTCTCTCTCTTTCAAATAAATAAATAAATCTTTTAAAAAAAGGATTAAAGCATCTCTGATGGTTTCTCTTATAACAATTTAAGTGATTTGTAAATAATTTGTGTATTAATCACATTTGCAATCAATATCATCCAGGGTTTTCTAATCTAGCCCTGGAACTACTCAGTGTCATTAAGGGTTCTGTGGAAATAAGTTTTGGGGAAGTTCTCAATACTCCATTGATCTCTCAGAGTTTCATATTGTACATCTATTCATCTGTTTAATAGCAACTCTGAGAAAATCTGCTGTAAAGTAACTATTTAATTTGTTTTGGTCATGAAATTCTTCTTTGGCTTGTTAACTTTGCCTGTAACTACTGCTTCTTAGAACAGGCATTGGGAAATTTTGGTGTAATCATTTGCAAGTGGAAAGATTTTTTATAGGCTGTAAAGTTTTAAATGCTCATTGATTAATTTTGTAGATGAACAAAAGAAGAAATAGGACATATGTGATTAAAAGAGAAAGAATACCTAAAATTCATTACCTTTGACTTTGAGTTCATTACTCTAATTAATTATCCCTTAGTAAAAAAACTGGTAGCATTCAACTGCATTTTCCAATAGTTATTTTTGTTTTTTGGCAAATAAGTAACACTGAGTTTTCAGACCAAGAAGAGCCCCTAGATCTTGATTATTCTCTAGTGCAAGCAGGTTAAACTCTTTGGAAGGGTCTCTAAGGGCTCCTTATCATTTGAACATCAAGATTTAAATCATTAAGGGACACCTGGGTGGCTCAGTCAGTTAAGCATCAGACTCTTGATTTCAGCTCCGGTCATGATCTCAGGGTTGTGAAATGGAGCCCTGAGGTGGGAGAAACAGGTGAGGAGAGTCAAATGGTACAAAATTATAAAATAATTAAGTCAGGGGGATGTAACACACAGCAGGGTGCCTATAGTTAACAATATGGTAGCATGTACAGGAAAGTTGCTAGAGAGAGTGTATCTTAAAAGTCATCACCACAAGAAAAAAATTGTAACTATGTATGGGGAGAAATATTAACTTATTGTGGAGGTCATTCGGCAATATATACAAATATTGAATTGTTATGTTACACATCCGAAATTAATATAATGTTATATGTCAATTATATGCCACATAATGTTATATGTCAATAAGAAAAAAATTTCATCTGTTTTTAAGAAGGCTTATGTCTTGGGTCATTTTTGCAAATTCAGCTATGTAAGAGAAATAATCCAGCCAATCGGAAATGTAGTCTCTGCCTCAGAACTCCTGATCATTTTGCCCTCAATACAATCCCGTACAGTGAAACTCAGAGGTAAGACTTATGTTGATATTTTTGGCTATACGAAGCTAAGTCAGGCCTCACAGAGAGCAAATAAAGTTAATTTTCAACTTTTAAGTTTAGAAAAGAGATGTTATCTAAACATACTCTCAAACAACAATGGGATTTAACATGGAAGCTGAGGATTACACTGCAGTTTTGGGGACAATACCCTTTAAGCTAAGAGGGAATTACTTACTACCATTTTCCTTGGTATGAATGCATTAGGGAAAAACCAAAATAAGATAATCACGTAATGTGGACAATGGTCCGATTAAATGCTTATGTGATTCACAGTGTCAGATGTGTGATTCTGGGCGTGGCGCATGGTGGGATTATCAGTGGAATTTTGTGAAAAGTTTTAAACTTCTTGTAGATAATTCGGAGGTCTAGAAATACAATGTTGGTAAAAATAAAAATGTCAGGGGCGCCTGGGTGGCACAGCGGTTGGGCGTCTGCCTTCGGCTCAGGGCGTGATCCCGGCGATCTGGGATCGAGCCCCACATCAGGCTCTTCTGCTGTGAGCCTGCTTCTTCCTCTTCCACTCCCCCTGCTTGTGTTCCCTCTCTCGCTGGCTGTCTCTATCTCTGTCAAATAAATAAAATCTTTTAAAAAATAAAAAATAAAAAAAATAAAAATGTCAGGCCACGTTTGGCATGTGGCATGAAACGGAAGAGGCTTCTTGAGTGACCCCTAGAAAGTCATTTATATATTTATCCAAACTTGCTTTGGATAAATTTGCCATATTTCCTTTATGTAGTGTTCTGGATGATTGGTTTAGTAGTGAAAAAAATACATGAATTGTTTAAAATAATTTTTTCATGATCCAAATCATGACCAGATCTACAGCTATTAATGTTTCTCACTTTGCATCGTCCTATTCACCCCCAAGGCATTCACTGTCTCTACTTTCTTTTAGGCACTCGTTCCCAACAACTTGTCAATTTGTTGTCCTGAATGTCCTACAAGGCTTACATATCTCCATCTTAGTATATCCATACTGAGGTCATGGTTTGTTCTTACAAACTCCTTTCTGTTTCTGGAGTCTCTATCTTGGTGAATGGTGTGAACGTCCATCCAGTTCCCAAGCTGGAATACCCTTTTTCTTTCACCCAGCCCCGCATCCCAGTGCAACACGCTGCCCACCCTCTCTCACAAATGTTTCCAAACTCAGACTCTACTGACTATTGGAATTGCCATGCTCACTTTAGCATGCCATCACGCTTGTGTTAAAACCTCCACTGGCTCCTTGAGACTAGATCTTAGCTGTTCTCAACACGAACAAGTAATGACAATTATGTCATGTGATAAAAGTGTTATCTATTACTATCTATTACGAATACTACTGTAGTAATAACATCGCAAAATATAAAAGTATTAAACCAACATATTGCATACCTCAAACCTAAACAATGCCATATGCAAATTATATCTCAATTTGAAAACAACAACACACCACCACCACCACCACCACCACCAGAAAACTCTCACTGGCTCCATGTAATGTTGTATTAGTTATCTATGGCTGCCATGACAAATTACCACAAACTAAGTAGATTAGAACAACCACACAAATGGTTACCTTTCGGTTTTGTAGGCCAGAAGTCTGACACAGGTCACGCTGGGCGAAAATCAAGGTGTTAGCCAGGCTATGTTCCTTCCTTTAGACTCTAGGGAAGAATCAGTTTCCCGCTCATCTGACTTGTTGGCAGAATTCTGTTTCTTGTGGTTGTAGGACCAATGTCCTCATTTCTTTGCTAACTGTGGCCCTGAGGTTTGTTCTCAGCAACGAGAGGCTGCCCACATTCTTCGGTTTGTGGCTCCCTTCCTCCATCTTCCAAGCCAGCAACGTGTGGCTGGACCCTTCCCAAGTTGCCTCTCTCTGACCATTCTTCCGTCTCTCTTTGACCTGACAGGAGTTCAGCTTTTAATGACTCATGTGATTAGATTGGAGGAATCTAGGATAATCTGGGATAATCTCCCCATCTCAAGATCCTTAATTTTAATCACATGCGCAAAGTCCCCTTTGCCATATAAGGTCACGTACTCACAGGTTTGGGATTAGGACAAAAACATCTTTGGAACCCATTAGTCTGACTTCACAGGTGTGTTGAAGTTTTAGGAAAGCTAATAAGTAAATTCTTCTTTCAGAACAGAAAGCAACTGAGAGAGAAAGAACAGGAGTCAGAAAGTTTGCAGGACATAGAAATGTCAGCTTTACTGGTGATACATGTGACTTTAGGTCCATAGCAAATGGCTTTTCTATTACTTCATCCCTGAATTAGACAGGTTTTCCCACCCAGCCACTGGCCAGAGCTTCAGACGGAGCGTGTACCTCTGAGCAGACCAGTGGAAGAGCGGTGCGCTGGAACAGGGCATGTTCAGTTCCATCTCCAAATTCACCTTCCCCTGATGAACACGCTTCTGGAGAGGAGGGTGAAAGGGGTAGGGAGACAGGACAAGGCAAGTTCTTCTCATGAAAACATGACAGAAGGAGAACTAAAAGCGTCCCTCATCACAGTCTACTGACTGAATCCACACTTTAAATACCGTATCTTTCAGAGTCAACTCCCATCCACTATTTTATCTCCCGTCACTGCCCCTCTTGAACCCTGCATTCCAGCACCTGGGTCTCCTCACTCTTCCCAAATATACCAATTCCCTGCTTTCCTATTTGCCATCTTCTCTACCCAGACGATCTCTCCAGCCTTTGTCATAAACTCTTACTCATTCTTTAAAGGCAACATCGCACATCTCCTCTGAACACAGCGCTGTAGCTCGCTCCAGACTCCCTTTTCTTGAGGTCATACCTCCTCATGGGTTTTCAGGGTCTCACACAGTGGTTGGATTTGGGGCATAATGGAATCTCATTAAATGTTTTTGAATGAACGTCATGTTTTGAATAAAATTTATTCAAGAATTTCTCTGTTTGCCTTTCTGCCTTCCTCTGGAGGGAAGGGATTATGTCTTATTCATCTTTTAGCCCCAGCACTGTCTCTATGCCTGATATATAAAATAATCTGCACAAACTTTTCCTGAAAGAATATGTAAATTAACGATTTATTTAGTTCTGTCCAAAGCAGAATATATTATTGGAGATGTCTGTATAACCATTTATGGATTCTCTGGTGTACTAGTTGCTATTTTTAAAGAGAAGTTTTGATATATAAATCAAGAGCCCTTCTTGTGGCCAACAAAGTCAAAGGGGCCTGTCAGAGAACATTCTCTGACCTGATTACCAAACATACTTTCCTGGCTTGTTCCCTTGTTTTGTTTTGATTTTATAGCTGGTATAACTACATACGTAATACTATACTAATGTTATGCTATATTATGTTATGTATATTATATTATGTGATATATTGGTTTATTTTCTTTCTGCCCATCTAAACTATAAGCCCCATAAGAACAGTGATTTTATTTTATTCAATACCTCAAACAGTGCCTGCTATATAATAGGCATTAATTAATCTTGTTCAATGAATGAGATACAGTGGAATGAGAGAAAAAATAAGACTTTGAAATCAGAGAAGACTAGGTTAAAATCATAGTTCCTTGATTTTCCTAGCTGTTTGGCCTCAAGCAAATCATTTAACATTTAATAATGTTAAATTCTTGCATGGTTGGTGGGATATTGGCAGTAATATATGTAAAATACCTGGCACACACGAAGTGTTCAAGAAATGGAGGCTATAATTATGTCACTTGCTTTTACAGTTAAGGACATTATGCTAAAATTATTAATGAAGATGAGTTTCTTTCCTGCTGACCAAGTATACCTTTGTGCAGCTCTTAACAGGGAATGAAATGAAATTCTAGGGTGCATACCTGATTGCTATCAGCAAAATCAAATATCTTTAATGGAGTATCATAATGCCCACCAAACTTATTAAGAATACTATGAAAGGATATTAAATACTCCCAAGCAAGAAATATGTCAACGTCATCCAAAAAGCTCTCCAAGTTTTCTGTTCAACCCCTGGAACACTGGGCCAAGATGGCAGTTATAAGGCACCCTGCCCTCTGTAAAACCAAAATGACTTTTTGGGCATATACAGGCTGATTCACTTAAACCAAAAAAAAGAAAGAAAAGAAAGCCCAGCCTTTCAATTTCCAGAATGCTTTGTTGCATCTGCATTTACTCCAGATTTTACAGTAAATTCAATTATAGCTTGAAGTTAGATAATAATATAGAATTTTTTAATGTTAATTTATCTTGATTATTTTTAAAGTAATCATTATTTTATATCTGGTAGCTTATGGATTTCAATGAAATTTTGTGCCCATTGTGTCTGTAGGATTGGAAAACACGTACTGTGCACAACGGTTACCTCGTCTTGATTAAACATGTATCATCCTATTAAAAAAAAAAAAAAGGCTAGTTTTCACTCTTTGTGGTTAAAGAAGTTGTGGCCCAATCTTGACTCTCCCATAGCTATAAGAATCAAAATCTGGTTGGTAAATGATGCAATGGAAAGTATTTAGCTTTTAGAAAAGTTTGATTCAGCTCAGATCTGCAGCTGGCTGTGTGTCCTTGGCAATTCTCCAAGCCCTAGCTTCCTCACCTGTAAAATGGGATTATTAGTCTCACACAAGGCTATTGCCAACATTCAAATGAAAAACCTGTACGTGTGGTAATCTTTAAATGGAGGTACTCTATACATTTTTAATATCATGGGATTAGAGCATAAGTCTCTGACAGAGTTTAGTGGTCTTTCAATACACTTCCATGTTTTCCATGTGAAGCAAATAACAAACAAACAAAACCCCCAAAACATGTGATATGCCATTTGTCTGCTTTGTTTTCTCCTCCTGTGACTGCGTGTTGTTGTGTTCCTGAACCACTTTTAAACAGCATGCTCTCCCTGCTTTACTGAGTCATAACTCATTTATTCATTCAACAGATATTTATTAAGTACCTATTAAGGGCCAGACACTGTATTAGGCATTAGACCTGCATTATTGAATGAAACAAGCAAGGCTTTTACTCTCTTGAGAGCCAAAAACCCACAAAATTGAATAATAAAGCAAAACAAAATAGTAGGTATTTGGATGAGGATTTGAGCTATAACGAAAATAAAACAGGGTGATGTGTTACCGAGTTACTCAGGACATAGATCGAGTGGTATCTTAAGGACACTCCTCTTAGGGAGGACTTAGAAAAGAGCTGAGAAACCAGAAAACTAAAACCAGGATTAGGAGTCAGCGCAGTAAAAACCACAGCAAGGGCTGTGGATTTTGTTCTCTATTTAGTGGAGGACCACTGTGGAAGCTAAGAAGACAATGCACAAAAAAGGGGGCAAAACTGGAAACAACGAGATGAACTGGGAAGCTGTTTATCATCAAGGAAAAGCAATAAAGGTAAGAGCATAGAAGATAAAGCGCGGGCCCTTCTTCAGAGAGACAATCAGGGCAGGCGTATCCGGGGCTGACCGTCTGAGATGGACCGGAGCGAAGTGGGGAAGGAAAAGTATTTCAGGTTGCTGGATTAGGGGTGGCAGCGAGGCTGGTGAGAAGGGGGTGGGTGTAGGATGCAGAGATGACAGTCTCTGCAGATGGCGTGGATGTGGGGTGTCAGGGGGAAAAAAGACTCTAAGGCTTAAGTAGCTCCGCTGACTCAGAGAAATCTAGGTGAGGAGGAGATTTTTGAAAGGATGGGTAAACCAAGAATTTGTTTTGGTATGAATGATCATTTTACTTATCTGCTGAATATACAAAAGGAAACCCTCAAACCTTTAAACAGAAAAGCAACTACAGCTTCCTTCTCTGTCATGGGTCCATTTTCCAAAGGCAGTCAAGCTTTGGCTGCTACTCCCAGACCCCTGCCCCACTAGCAGGAGAGAGAAGGCTCCCGTGCTGAGGGCTCTGCTGAGAAAGAGCCCATCCGGGAGACACCTGCCCCAGATTGTGTCGGTGGAAGGCAAGATCACAGCGTAAGGGCACTCTCCTGGAGAATCAAATTTTCTCAAAGTTTGACAGAAAGCCAGTATTTTCACGGAAACACAAATAAAGATTAAGTTATGGAATAGAGTGAAATATTTGCATGGATTTTAAAGACAAAATAAACAGAGAAAAAGTTACAATACAAATACACACGCTTACGTGTGTAACACTTCAGGGAGACAACTTCTACATAAATCAAAGGAAAGATGTTATCATTTCAAAATGTAGAAAATGAGAATTATTGATTCTCACTTTTAGTTTTACTGTTTAAAAGGAGAAAAACTGGAGGAGGCATGGAATATTTTGTAAACTAGAAACCAAGGGCTTGCATGGCAAACTTGATCGATATTGACACATCCTCAGGATTCAGGTAAGAAATTGACTGCTTTTCTATCACAGTTTTTAAACACATAATTACCCTGTCTAATTAGTTTATTTTCTATTTACTTTTCTTATCTCAATAATCATAACTCCGAGATCAACTGTATTCTGTTTCTACAGTTTGGCAAGCAACCTACTAATTAATTAACCCACCCGTTAGTTTTATAGGGGTAAAAGCAATCCAAGCATTTATTTGGCATCATATACAAATGAAGTTGATCACTTTTCATTGTTCAATTTCACTGAATCTGATGATCTGCAACTGAAATGCTAAAATACTCGGGGGCCTGGGTTTTAATCTGGTAAAATCTCAGCAAATGTCACTGTCTGTCCCTGGGTCTGATTCTGTTGTGCCAGGCTTCCCAGGGGCAGTTTAGGTAATCTGTTATTCAGATATATCTGCAGTGCCAAGTTTCTATTTACACGGAAAAGGAAGTGATTTTGTATTTGTCCCCCTTAAAAGAAAAGCCTGAGGGACAGATTATGGTCAGAGTAGCAATGTTTAAGTCATTGAGGCAGAAATAACTTGGGCAAAAAATATATAAAGTGGTCTCAAGAGGATTAACACATTACAAAAATACCTCCACATCAACCTCATTAGACAGTTCAATGATAATTTTTCTATTGTAAGTACACTGCATTTTTATTCACAGTGGTATTAAGAAAAAAAAGAATAATTATCTTTTCTTGCATTTTCACAAAAGATTTTACAATGACAAAATAGTTTACTGAAAATAGCAGTTGAGAGGTCTGTTATAATTCTATTGTTACTTTTAGAGCAGACGCCATGTCACATGCAAAATGCCAAGAGCACAGGAAAATATTTTTAGCTGGGTAAAAATATGTGACATTTAAGGAAGAAACGGTGGTGCTTTGATTCATTTGTTAATTGAGCACTTCAACATTTTCTATACACAATTGTTTGAAGGTTACAGAATGTAAAAAAGATCCAATCCTTGCCCTCATGCAATTTATATTTTTAGACAATTAAGATAAACTGTTCTTTATAGCTTCTGTGGGAGGAAAAAAAGAGAGAAAAGCAGCTAGATCATGTATTCTGGGTGAGTATTCCTAGTATTGGTTTTATACGACAAAAGATGATAGCTCAGGCTGGGCATTAAAGGAAAAAAAAATACCTTAAATGAGCCAAATGACTTCGCTTGAGGAAAAGCTGGAAGGGGGACAGGAAACTTGTAGGGTGTGGAAGAAGCTTATGCAACCTTGAGGTGAGACTCCATGGGGTTTTAGAGGAGAAGGACAGAAATTGCATCAACTCATTGGCAAGTTCTGTTTAGCCATATTTAAGGTAAAGAAATGTAAGACAGGATAGCAATAGATGACATTCAGAGCATAAGGTCTGGACGTAGACAACAAAAGCAAATACTTTAAAATTTCAGAAGTCTTGGAAGTCTATCACTTAGGGACATTGAAGCTACAGGTAGCAAGACAGCTATTATGTACGTATTGGGTACACTGTAAATAGTACCTCAAAAATTTTTAAATACACACACACACACACACACACACACACACACAACCCTGTCATTTAAATGTAAATTGTCTTTTGTCTTCTAAAAGGAAGACTTAAATTTCATTTTGGAACAGATTTTTCATTGTTCTGTAAAAAAACATAACATTGAAAGTGAAAGCTTTAGAGACAGAGGGAGAAAGAGCAAGGAACCACTCATAGCCTTGGCGAAGAGCTAGGTGCAAAGAATTAAATCAAATGTATATCCTACAAACGTAATGGCTGGTGGTTCAATGTAGAGTTCTAAATTGGGTGTGTTGTTAGGCACTGTAGGTCCCTGCAAATCTTATTTCTGATGGACGTATTTCCTTCCCTAAAAGGGGATCTAGACTGCTCCATCATGTACACTGTGTCCTGCCGCTAGGAGGAATGCGTATGTTCCCTTGCTACCAACTGATGACGGGCGAGGAGACCCTGAAATCTGAAAGACAGAACCACCTGATGTTCCTGTCATCCTGTGTTATAGAGGGTTGACTGGCATTTACTCAGCCCACCCCGGACAGAGCGAGGGATGTCTAAAGATATTTAAGACAAATAACATAGACATATTTAAGACAAATAACATAGACTTTGGTAAATGTACTGATACCGAACCATTATATTCTCAGGCCTTTTTACAGTCATTATAATCCTGGGCATAGAGCAGGGTTTGTCTCTGCAGTGGGTGAAATAATGGCTCCCAAAGATGTCCAGGCCTGAATTCCCAGAGCCTATGTTTTGTTACAAGATGAGGGGGAAATTAAGGATGCTAATCAGCTGCCCTGAAAATAAGGAAACTACCCTGGATTGTCAGGGTGGATCTGATGAAATTACAGGGCTCCTTTAAATGTACAAGAGGGAGGCAGGAGAACCAGAGAAGGAGATGTGACAATGGAAGCCGTGTCAGATCAGTGGAATGGCTGCAGGCTTTGGATGTGGAAGAAGGGGCTGCAAGACAAGGAATGTAAGTTGCTTCTAGACGCTGGAAAGGACACGGAAACCAATTTTCTGCTAGAGACTCTAGAAACAATGCAACCTGCCAATGACTTGGTCTTACCCGACTGAGAGTCATTTTGGACTTCTGCCCCCCAGCACTGTGATGGAATACATTTGTGTTGTTTTTAAGCCATTAACTTTGTGGTAGTTCGTTACAACAGCAAAGGGAGACTTATACAATATCACGTGTAGTGGCTTACTGAAGACCATCATCCCAGAGGATAGTCAGCTAAGGAGCAGGAGAACAAAACTAAGGGGGCAAGCCTGGATTTCTCCAGGCAAATTTCTCCTCTTCCTAGGCATCAGAGCTCCTATCTTAAACTCCATGAGACGGGATAAGCAGAACACCTGCATGGTGGAGAGTAAGGCAGCCCTTGCCTCACGGAGTTAGACCCAGAGTGAGGCACAGAAGTGCCCGAAGGTGATCCCAATGGGACATCTGGGTGGCTCAGGCTTTTAAGTGTCTAACTCTTGATTTCCGCTCAGGTCATGATTTCAGGGTTGTGAGATCGAGCCCCAAGTTGAGTTCTGCACTGGGTGTGGAACCTGCTTAAGCTTCTCTGTCCCCCTCTGCCCTTGCCACCCCTTCTCTAAAAGAAAAAAAAAAAAAAAAAGAGGGAGATCCCAAGCCGTGATCACAGACTGGCGAAGGTCTCTTTCTTTCTCTTGAAAACTTCCTCGTAGTATCATTAACCATGACTGATTGATTACTCTTGGCTATGCAGTGAGAAACTGAGCATGCTCAGTAGAGAAAGCATTTTGTCCCTTCCCCCAAAGAGTGGTGAGGACCATAGCAGTCATCAACAGAGAACAGCGTGTCTAGCAAAATGCTGATGCTACAAGAGGAATGTGTAGGAGTAAGACAAGGGTGAGGCGGAGGGGAAGGTCGGTGGCATTCCTGTGCATTTTTAAGATGTTCTTACAGAAAAAGCTGGGTGTAATATATGATAATACTCAGCCGGGATCAGCCTCAAGTGATCATAGTTTGGGTTCAAGCAATAAATATAAGATTTCTGACTCACAGTAATGAACAAAAATATGAAAGAAAAAAATTAAGTAAATTTAACTAAGCTCAAAAATGACATGGACAAAATGAACCTGCAACAGAACAAGCCGGAATTGAGGAACACACAAGGAAGTCAATGCCAAGCAATACGGCCACAAACCAATAATCCGAAAATTAATGACTGACTCTCAGGCATGTCAAGGACCTACGCAGACAGTCTGATAGCAGCTACCCTTTGAATACTCAGACACAGACCCACACAAGTAGGCAGATATGGCAGACACGGCATTAATACTCACTGGAAACTTTTAAATAAACGGTTCTGGGACAGTATTTTTCTATGTGGAAAAATACAAATTAAAACACTACTTCACATCATACAAAAAGTAAGTTCCAAGTGAATGTAACCTATGAATGTGAAAAGCTAAACTTCAAATCTTTTAGAAGAAAATATAGGATAATATTGAATATGATGTTGGGCGAGGAAAAGATTTCTTAGACACAAAACCCGCAATAGCACAAAGATCAGAAGAAAGTATTGATGACTTTGATAGCACGGAAATAAAAATATTTTGAACAGCAAAATAAACTACCAGTAAAGTGTAAAAATACTAATTGTGAAAAAATAATTCTAAGCATAAAAATGACGAAGAATTCATATGTTGAATATATAAGGAATACGTAAAACAACCAAAAAAGATAAAATGAACAAAGTTTTGAATAGATATAATTCTTATAAACAAAAAATTGGATTATATATGGAGAGAGAGAAAAAAGGAGAGAGAATACGTATACTCAAAAATAAGTAATCAGGCCAATACATAGGAAAATAATAAAAATGCAAATTTTCAAATCAGCAACATGTTAAACCTGCCAGTATCAAATGTTGTCAAGAATATTTGGAAATTATAATTCTTGAAAGTTTACTGCTTAGAATGGAAACTGTTACAATTACTTTGGAAGGAATTTGACAATGGTATATATATATATATATATATATATATATATATATATATATATATATATATATCTCCACACACACGTATCTCCTAAATTCCACTTCTAGGAATAGGACTTTCCACTACACCGCCCACCGCCAAAACCCCCAAAACTTTGACATGTACAAAACAGACCTGTACAAATAAGTTTTAAAATGATATTGATTTAATCACAAAATTATACATTACTTAAGTGTTCATCAACAGTAGAATAAATCAAATAATCAGCACTATATAAGTAAGTGTAGTGTTACAAAATGGGGATAAATGAACTAGAGCTCTATCTATCAAATGTACATTAAAAAATAAGCCACAGTAAGATATACAAATGTATTTAAATAAAATTTTAAAACTTGCCAAACCTTGCTTTTAAATATATATCTACATAATAAAGCCCCAAAACAAGCATGAGGAATCAGAACATGGTCTGAAGCAAATATTTTTATTTTATTTTATTTTTTAAAGATTTTATTTATTTATCTGATAAAGAGAGAGAGCAAGCACAAGTAGGGGGAGCCAGAGAGGGAGAAGCAGGCTTCCACTGAGCAGGGAGCCTCATGTGGGGCTCAATCCCAGGACCCTGGGATCATGACCTGAGCCCAAGGCAGACGCTTAACTTACTGAGCCACCCTGGTGCCCCAGAAATAAATATTTTTCAATGTTAAGCTTTGTTAAAGCCAAGTAGTGAGTATAGAAGTATTTGTTAAGTGTATTTCTAGAATTAGTTTTTTTCCTAGTATGTCATAACTTTGAAATTCAATAGAAAAAGCAAAATAAAGGAGACTTTACTTTGACTCATTGATTAGTATATTTTAGATGCACGAGACAGGAAGCGTACTGGAAAGGACTATATCTCATAGATAGGACAGCCTTGTGTCAATTACTCACACAATTAAGAACATTGAGAAGTCATTTAAGTAAAATATCAATCATGTGACTAGTTTTTCATTCAAAAGGACATGGATTTTGAAAAGTCTTTGAGACAACTCAAGCTCACTAAAAACATAATTTTATAAACTGAACAAATGTTAAGCTCCTATAAATCAGCATTGAGAGAGTGCTCAGTCAGTAAGATTGAATTCTATTATGGTTTCATGGTTCAAGGGCTTTGAAGAAAAGCTTTTATTTCAGTTTCCATGTTCCTATCCATTAAAGGCAAAACAATTTAAAGTCTTTGTTGCAAATCCTAATGCCAGACTATCAAGGGGACTGATTCAGAGAAAATAAGATTTAACTACGGATGAGTCAATATTTTAAAATGCAATAATGAAATCTGTATTCGTTTTTTTTTTACTTTATGCTTTTTGAAAAGAACTGTTTAAAAGTGCACATTTTCTTCATATTTGATCTTCTGATTCGCCAACAAAAAGAAAAATTTATTCTAGAATTACCATCTGAATTGAAAACTTCCTGATAAATAAACTACCTGATCACTCACTGACTTGACACTTAACATGGCATTTATACAACTTGAACTTATTCACGAACAAAATTCCAAATTCTATGTTTAGACTATGCCTGCTAATAGTACTTCTGCCTTAATCTTATTTGAAATATTTGAAATTTTAAAGTAAATATTGTGTGTTAAACATTCTTAGATGACATGTATGTTCACTACAAAGTGAACAAAGCAAAGAAATACTGGTGATTATTTAAAAAGGAACACATATATTTACAACATTGAATCTCTCAATGAAGAAATATTTCCAGGGACCTACTCTCTACCCAGGATTGAAAAAAAATAATAAAAGATTTAGAGGGGCGCCTGGGTGGCTCAGTCGTTAAGCGTCTGCCTTCGGCTCAGGGCATGATCCCGGGGTCCTGGGATCGAGCCCCACATCAGGCTCCTCTGCTGGGAGCCTGCTTCTTCCTCTTCCACTCCCCCCGCCTGGTTCCCTCTCTTGCTGGCTGTCTCTCTCTCCATCAAATAAATAAATAATTTAAAAAATAATAAAGGATTTAGAATATAACCCTAAGTAAATCAGTCAGTTAGAGTTCAGGGTGTTAAGCCCAAGTGGTAAAGCCTGGAGCCTTTCTCCATTGTTAATCAAGAAAATGTCCGATTTATTTAAAAAAAAAAAAAAGTCTACACTTCTTGTCTAATCATTGGCATCCCGCCTACAGACTTGTAGTTGTGTTGGGCATAAGTTAACAACATACTGCAGCCTTATGTCAAGGCAAGAATAGTCATTGCCGTTAGGGGAGAAGAAAGGGCATAGATGGTTGCTCAGAGTAGTACGTCTAGAATCAAAGACCACAAGGAAGGTTCCATTTAAGGCCACAAAGGAAGGGCTTCTGTAGGTACTGGAGGGAGAAATGTTTGTTGTGGAAGGAACTTCATGCTAACAGTTTCCATCTCAAATATTGTGTAACAAAGCGGGATTATTCTTGAGTCAATATTAGAAAACCTTCATGATTCACCCTGAGAACTGAAGATAACTATTGGTGGCCAGTCCTGACTCGAGCAGACATAATCACCTCATCCGCCTTCACCAGAGCCATCGTGTCCCTCCTGGCAAACTCACGTCTCTCTCTTTAAAAGACACAATGTTAACATTGGCAGAATTATTGATGACCAAAAGAAAAAAAAATACAACTCACAGAAAAGCCCAAATAGACTGGCCACTCATTCAGTCCAACAGCAATGCTGAATGATGCTCCAGTGACCAGCACGGAGGGAGAGATTGTAGAGATGGCCCAAAGGCAAGGAAAGGGAATGAAGAACGCGATTCAACTCTCAAGTATAGAGAAAAGTACATAATATAATAGGCACACAGATTGAACGGATATCACGTTTTGCCATATTTGAGTCAGAGCTGTCTGGTTCAAAACCAAACCAAACCAAACAAAACCAAAAAAACCACACAGTTCAAGCCCCATCCCAAATCCTTCACTGCCATTAATTTTCAATATTCCGATATGGTCTGTACACCAGCCATGCATGTACTCGTGCGTATCCTACTTATAATTTTTCTTTTCATGTATTTCAATTACATATTAGAATAAGTAAATGAAATAACAATCATCTGAAATAAGAAACACGGGTTCTTAAAAAAACACAGATTGGTTTAAAAGAAGGATGAGGAGGAAAAGGACAGGAAAGAGGAAGGAAGAAACATTTGACAATTGACACATTGGTGGGTGCTGTCTGGGTATAACTGAAAATGTGTCCATCTTAGAGGCCTGCTAAAACATCTACACTTCAGAATTCTCTCTGTGAACTATTTTAGGTCTCTAAACTGAGAAGAGAGATCGAAAGACAGAGAAGAAATACAGATTTTTTTTTTTTTTTAGAAAGGAGATTGAGGCACTGAAGTTGCTTAGATATTTGGAAATGATATGACTATGATGCTGATAGGCTACCATGACATTTACTAGGACACCACTTATCAGAGAATCAATGACTTGAGCAAGGAGGGAAAATATGAACAAAAACTATAAGCTTGAATTAGTGAAGAGATTTTTGTATTGCACATTAAAGTCCAAGATATATTTCTTCTTTAGTTATCCCAAGTGGTAGAATTTAGGTGTAGTTTACTGTGTGTTATTTCCTGGGCTTGACAAAAATCTGTAGATGAAGATTTTCTTGAACATTTTGGTTGGCGTTATGGGCTCAGTTGTGTGCCCTTCAAATTCATATGCTGAAGTCTTAACCCCCACAATGCCAGAACGTGACTGTATTTAGAGAGAGGGTCAGTAAAGGGGTAGTTAAGATTAAGTGTCATTGGTCTGGGTCCAATTCCAGTATGACCACGGTTGTAAGAGGAGAATAGGACACGCATGCAGTTAAAAGACTCTGTGAGGACACGGGGAGATGGTCATCTACAAGGTGAGCAGAGAGGCCTGAGAAGAAATTGACCCTGCCACACCTTGATCTCAGATTTCTAGCCTCCAGAACTGTGAGAAAATAAGATTTCTGTTATTGAAACCACTTGGTCTGGGTTACTTCATTATGGGAGCCTTTGCAAACTGACAGAGTTAGTACCTACTACCTTTAGGTTTTCATGGTTTGTGGCCACTTCACCGTCTCTACAAGTCAGCTACAGATCACACGCATCTCCTTTCTGTGTCTTAATACCAATGTCATGAATCCAGAAAAGTTGCGATCTCCGTGGTTATTAAGGACTAAAACAATATTTTTATTAGAAGAATTTCCCAGATACCCAGAAATACACACTCACACTAAATTCTAGTTTCTCCTTCAATCCTCAAAAAGGGATGATTGGAATAAATGAAAAGAAGTTCCTGTACCTAATATTAACCCGGTTCATTTGGTCATTGGTAAGAAATAATATAGATTCACTCTAGGTAATGTCTCTTTCTGAATTACTGCCTGCCTTCTTCTCTATGGTTGGTTGGTTGATTTGCTGTTTGTTTTAACCAGGAACAGAATTACCTGCAAAATAATTTTTAACTGACTGATAAAGGAGTAACTCATTATGAATCATATTATTTACAAAGTCATTCTTAAAACATTTCTCTGGAAGGGTTCATTTGACATTTCATTATTGAGCACTTACTGTATGCTCTGGCATACTCTTATAGGTGCTGGGGATGTTACACTGAGCAAAACAAGCTTCCCCCATGCAGCCTAAACTCTAGCAGAGAAGATCTACAGTTAACCATCGTGGTGATATGGGCACTTAAGGGCATCAGTTTACTTGATTGTGGAGTCTCAGGCAGGGGTCCACAGACTTCTTTTTTGTAAAGGGCCAGATGGTAAATATTTTAGGCTTTGGTGCCACACAGAATGTCACCACTACTTGACTCTGTCATTATATAGCAAACGTGGCCATAGACAATGCGGAAACAAAAGACTTTATTTATGGGCACTGAACTTGGAATTTCTTTTACTTTTCATATTTCATGAAATGTTTATCTTTTGGTCCTTTTCCCAACTATTTAAAAAGGTAAAACTCATTCTTGGCTGAAGGTCACAGCGAGGGCATTGCAGAAGACCTTGTGAGGAAGGGAACCTGACCTGTGAGCTGGGGGACGAAGAAAACCAGACAAAGGCGGAGTGGGTGGGGCAGGGTGGGTGATGTGCACTGACGAATAATAGAAAACAGCGGGAAGAGCATTCACCCTTCATTGAAGCTGTCTACTCTTGACACAAGCAGCCCAGGGGATACATAACGAGGAGAAACTTTTTCTCTCTCTCGAATCAAACAACATATGTGCGTACCTACTCTGCCTACCAGGAAGACTGGACTGACTCCTTACGTAAGCTGGGTGTAATTATCACTTCACTCCCTTCGCCTGCAGGCCTGTGAAAGCAGCAAATGATTCTCTTATTCTCTTGCTACTTTGGTGAAGCAATCATATGAGTGCAGAAAAAAAAAAAAAAGAGAGAGATCACAAGTGTGCGTTTATTTAGCAATACTCTGACAATAAGTTCTAGATGTTCTTTAGCTCCAGTGGTATAACTTTGTGTGTGTGTGTGTGTGACATTGAACAACGCCCTTCACTTCTTATACATGTCCATTTGTACCCACAAAGTAAAAATAATACCTACCATCAAACCTAACCACAGTGACCCTTAGAGAACACAAAATAGTGTCATGCACATCACAATGAAATCTCCAATTTCAGAGCAATTGGATGAATATGTATCTAAGATCAAACATTAATGCTGTCCAAAGACTACATAATTAATCCAAATTCCTCCTTCTAAACAATTTACTGGGTGTGTTATAGTCAAAAATAAGATACAGTGTTCACTATTTGGCTGCTGTCCAACCAAAAGTGTTTAGATATTTTAGAAAGGAAGCTACAGTTTTTGTTTTGTTTTTTAACTGCTGTGGAAAAGAAAGTACATTTATTTACTTTATAGTAGCATTCAGTTTTACTTAGTACCAGATTTATCCTATGTGTTAAAATGTAATGATAACCTGGCAAAAATAGAGAGCATATGTTTGGCCCTGGGTTCAACACTTGAGTGGAGACGAGATGAAAAGTATTTCCTGGTAACCGAACCAACACTGTGGGCCTGCCATACTAATATACTGCAGTCACGAAGGTGTTAAAGTGCTATCAAGGGTTTGAATCCACATCGGTTAGTAAATAAATAAATAAAACAGCCCTTCTGCTCATTAGGAAACCATCCAAAGCCAGGGAGAGAGAATCAAGTTCCTAATTTATGAGTCAGCCACTTACAAAAAAAAAAAAAAAGGCAAAGCTAACACAGTTGTTCATGCAGCCTTTCTCCACACCGATCTCTTTGGAAAAATTAATTCCTGCAGGAGTACTCAGAATCACTACGAGTTCTATTATACTGTCAGACATAGGAAAAATAAGTTTCCCCGAGACTACAAACATGAGACCGAAGGAATGATTATGGCAAATTGTTGTTCCTAATTAATTAAGATGATTTACATGACATGCTGTGTAATTGAAAAATGCAAAGTGGAAAAAAAAAAAGAGTCCCAATAGTAAAGGAGATTCGTATTCAAGATAAATGGCATAAAACTGGAAGAATAGGCTCCATTAATGGGTTCTCCAAGTCAGCCTTCAATTTAGTCTTCGTTGCTGGCAACATATTGACCAGTGGATAGCGACTTACCAGAAAATTATGGACCACAATTATGAAATTCTACAACAAATATTCTCAGATTGGACGTCACGCTTTGACCACAAGATAGTTGAGAAGACGCAATCTCTTTTGCTTTTAATTCTCAAAAGAGTTTGTTTTATGGGCTTAAAGTTCCCCATTAAAATAACTTTTTATTCTAATCTCATTGTCTCTTTTGCTCCTGGTTCCCTCCCTGCACCTCCCCTCCTGCCCCCTCCAATTTTGATCCACTCCGGTCTCCTGGCATTGTTCTGACATTTGCTTGGCAGAACATAAAACAACAAATATGTTCAATTTGAGTGGTTTCCTGCAATGTTATTCTATCAAACTGGCAATTTCCGAAAGGATTTAGAAAGGAGCGTACAATTCCTCAGACACTGGGGAGGTCCGACAGTGATTGCCAAAGCAGTCCATGATTCTAGCGGGTCCTAATATCTGAGCATATAAAAACATCCCTTTTTCTTAGGTTTATTTTTTAGCTTAACATCAAGCAGACTTCAGACACCATCTAAGTGGCGTGAGAGCACTATATTTAGCTCCTCAAAACTCAAAGGAGTTTAGGATATTTTGGTATGCGTGGTGCATGGAGACACATTTTTTTTTCTCCAGCAGTCATGTAAGGTAATGAAATGTTAATCAAGATGTTTAAATTACATCTAATGGATTGATGGCCCCACATAGGGACCAGATGCAAAGTTCATTAAAACGGGCTCCATTTATTCCCTGTATAGTCATTTCCTGTTCTGTTACCCAGCATTTGACATTTCCAAGATGGTGGCAGATTTGGAAATTTTATGATTTGATTGTGGTTTGGCTTGGATTCAAATTATAGGATCTGAATTTGATCAAATTAGACATCTAATGCCTCAGGCAGAACAGTGCATGCCTGTGTCAATGGTGGCAAGATGTACTGTAGCACTAACTTGACACAGAATCTGGCAGATTCTTAGGGTTCGTGATACTATACCTCATGCCGGCGAAGTACTCAGGGCCTAGAACCATAGTAAGTTACTACGGCTCATTATGTATTACTATTTCAGGTCTTGGAAGGCTGAAATCTTCAGATCTGGCAGCATGGACTTCCTGTGAGCCAATTCATTTGTGCTCACCAACGTGTATAGCAATCAAGTCACTTACCTGCAGTTCTCCGCAGAAGTAGCTTAACTGCTGAGTAGCTGCGGCCCGTGTGACTCCTCTTACACTCTGCTGTAGTTGCCTGCCTTTACTCTGCCGTTCTATGTCAGATTCTGGCACCGGGATAAAAGATGCTCCAGCGTACTTCTAGCTTTAAAACCAGAGAAATGAGTTTATGGATGCCTGCTCAGGGGATATTTGAATACACAAGCCCTTCCATTTTTATCTTTGCTGAAAAACCCACCTCATTTTATTCTCTTTACATAAACCAGCTAGTATTCTGAAATTCAGCAAGTGCAGGGACTTCCAAAACAACCTTTAGGCTTCGTGCAGTGTGACAACATGGCCTTTTGGCAAAACATCCTGGCACCAGGCATTGTCCTAAAAATGCATTATCAACAGTAGTAAAATCCTTGGATAAAGGGCCCCTCTAAATTTGTCCTCTCCTAAACTTCTGAAGCCTTGGTGCTCCTGGAGCAGAGAGAATGATCTGTGCCTTCCGGCATTAACCCTCCAGTTGTCCTCTCCTGCATGACTCCCAAGTCCAGTATTTCTTGGATCTAAGAAGAAGTCGCTGAACAAAATGTATTTCAGGAGAAAGTTGCAGAGAGGACTCAGTTCTCTGGGGTCTACCTGGAACTACGTGCCTTTGAACAAGTCATGCAATCTCTCAAGGCTTCCATTTATTCGATTATTCTAGTAAGAGGTTACAGTCCATGAATTAAAAACAGGAAAAGTGACTAGCTTCACTTGACAAAAACTGAAAAAAGATTGAGTTAATAGCATAAGTATTATTGAAATGCGAGGGTGGGCAACACAAGTTGTTTAATCATTCCCTCAAATATGAATAATATTCTCCTTGCCTCTGTGATAACTTGACAGTAATCGCTTTACTATATGCATGATGCATGTTAATCCAAAGACTATCCTGGGCATTTGGGACTTCACCTCTGCTTTTGGTATGAACTAGGCCTTAAAGACCCACGTGCTCTGGACAACTCACTTAACCGTCGTTCTCTACTGTGAAAGACAGGAAGGGAAGATTGATTTCATGATCTCTAAGACCTCTTCAAGTCTCTTATTCCATAAATGAGTCCAAACCCTGGGGTGCCTGGGTGGCTCAGTTGGTTAAGCGTCTGACTTCGACTCAGGTCATAATCCCAGGGTCCTGGGATTGAGCCCCCATCGGTCTCCCTGCTCTGCGGGAGCCTGCTTCTCCCTCTTCTCCCCACTCATGCTCTCTGTCACTATCTCTGACTCTCTCTCTCAAATAAATAAATAAAATCTTTAAAAAAAAAATGAGTCCTATCCCCATCCTGGTGTCTTTGGGAAAGTCAAGGAAAGTAAACGTGAGATAAGTAGGAACTGGGCTTTCTCGTTGGTGTGGCAAAGGTTTGCCTCAAACCTGGAAACAGGAAATTTAGGATTAGAGAACATGAAAACAAGTGATTGTATATCTGATCTTCCCTTAAGGTGTGCATTTCCAGTTATTAACTACCATGTATGTCATCTATTAGAGGACTTTTTTTTTTTTTTTTAAGATTTTGTTTATTTGTCAGAGAAAGGGAGAGAGTGCGTGACCACAAGCAGCGCTCCCCTGCTTGGCAGGCAGAGGGAGAAGCAGGTTCCCTGCTGAGCAAGGAGCCCAATGAAGGATTCATTGGGCTGAGCTGAAAGCAGACGCTTAACTCACTGAGCCACCCAGGCGCCCCTCTATTACAGGACTTTAGTTGTCAAATAAATGGCTGCTGACCTCTCAGTCCATTCTGAAGTCTCTGACCTTTTAAGTGTACCTCTCTCTGCTGCTTTTAGTATCTAACTGTCCAACTTCACCCAGCACTAGCTGACCTGCCTTGGTTGCTGTCAGAACCTCTGTAACAGATAGGGTTTTCCCCAAGTCTAAGAAAAAGATGAAATAACAAAACAGTTTTGCTACATTAGACCATTTCATCTGGCATATTCTGTGCTGCCCCGAACCCAACTGTCCCCACCCTCTCCTCGAGCCCTTATATATATTTAAAGATGAGAAGCGAGGTAAAGGTTGGTCTTGTCTTGGTCCAATGCATAGAGCTGACAAGCCAGACTAACAGCTACACTTAGGAAATCAGATAACATCATTGTAACAGGGGATGGAGGCTTGAAGTCTGCAGTTTTATTAGATCCCCAAATTGTGTCCCAGTTACAATATCTCTGGTTTGTGTTTTATGCATCTTAAATCCATCCCAAAACTTTAATAAGAAAAGCATGCTTTTATTAAAACAATATTGAAATTGTCTATCCTTTCACGTGTTTATTTTTTAGAATCTCTGAGTTTGATTTTTGTAAAGAAAGGGTCTTATTTCATTTTTTATAAGAAACACAAGAAATATATATGAATCCTGCAGTATAAAATGATTCACATTTTAAATAAATTCATTTTCAGAAAAGATTTAAAACAGCATTTGTAACTATGAATTTTCAGAGGAAATAGTTTTCAAATATTGGAAGTATCATATATATTTGAATAGACATATATAAATAAATATATTTGTATATGTTTCTGTCTGTGTGTCTTGTTTTCAGCAGAAAAAAATGGCTGGATTGTTTTAATCAAGAACTTGAATCAATAAACTTGAGAAATCAAGATCATAATTATAACATTCTTACAAAATTGCCCTCTCATTTAGGGAAAAATGACTTTTCTTAAACTTTTCTGTTTGTCAAGAGGCTTATCTTAAAATTGAATGTGCATAGCTCCGTGATTAACGTATAACTTTTTCAATCTTAAAATTTGTCTTTACTACTAAAAGTTAGCAAAGAAATTAATAAAATAAACAATATTTGCTGAATCCTACACATTTTCAAATGTCTATGGCACATTGGCAAGTGATGTATATTCAGTGATAGCACCTATCATACAGGCATTTTGTCAACAATGTCCTCAATTAGATTGTATACTTAGGAGTTTATAGTTCACAGAAATCAATTTTGATTAACCTACTCGAAAGGGCTAAAAACCATCAATGTGCAAGATGTCATTTCTTTTAAAATTTCATTATAAGAGCTATCTGACTCAGAAATAACAACCAACCTCTGATTCATGTATATTTAATGCTTGCACAAATTTTACCAATTAACCTTTGTCTTGGAATCAAATTCTAGTTGTAAGATTTACTATGAATCTTTCCAGAGGGCAATAAAATGTGAGTGCTCAAACATGCAGGAGAAAGTAGAAATGGCATAAATATGTAAATTCTTCCCAATGTGATCAAAGACCTAAAGCGTGTATAAGACATCGTAATTGTTAAATAACACAGTTCTTTAAATGACAGATCTGAAGGTCCGAGAATGATTTATCTTCCTATCTTTAATCCAGTTGCATTCATTCAGGCAAATCCATTTCTCAAGTCCCTTCTATTTGTTAAACACAATGCCAAATACTGTGGATACATAGAAAAAAATGTAGGGACTTCTACTTCTCTCTGGGAAGTTACAATAACTGGAACAGTAGGAGTCAAAACCAGAATTACGTAGAGGCTAAAATAGTGGCCGTAGGGGAAAATAGCAGCAACCAACCATAGTGTTTGAGAACGTGAATCCGGAGCCCAACCGTGTGGGCTCATCTCCCAGCTCTGTCATTTATTACCTGTGTTACTAATTTACTCTATGCCTCATCTGCAAAAATGAGAATGATGGGAACAGCATTGGTCTCCTAGGGTAATAATGATGGGAAAATGAGTTATTATTTATAAAGTACTTTGAATCATACCTGGCACACATTAAGCAGGATGCAAGTGTTTGTTAAATAAAGCCCTGTGGTTTGGGGGAAATGGTTAGAAGAAACTATTTTGAGCTGTGCTTCATTTTTTATGGTGAAGAAAGAACCATGTTACCCAGACCAGGTACTTACTCCTAGTACCTAAGAATCTATCCATAAAAGAGGAATTCTTCCAGTTAGCCCAGAAATCCTGCATGTGGCAATCCTGGGTGGAATCATGTTGAGGAACATCAGATTGGTTTAAGTTTCTTTTTTTTTTTTTAAAGATTTTATTTATTTATTTGACAGAGAGAGAGACAGCCAGTGAGAGAGGGAACACAAGCAGGGGGAGTGGGAGAGGAAGAAGCAGGCTTCCAACAGAGCAGGGAGCCTGATGCGGGGCTTGATCCCAGAACACCGGGATCACACCCTGGGCCAAAGGCAGATGCTTAACGACTGAGCCACCCAGGTGCCCCAGATTGCTTTAAGTTTCTAACTATATGAATGCTCCTTGCATAGGCAACTTTCTAAATTCTTGGGCCCTAATTTTAAAAATAGACACTGAAAGGAAGAAAAAGTTAATCAATGCTTACGGAAATGTGTTCAGAACACGGACTGTGTCTACACTGTTCGCAGAACTAGCTGTTAAGGAATTCCTACAGAGTCAGATCAGCTTCTCTGAGTTATATTGCAGCTATATCAAAAAATGTGACACCCACCTTCCTGAGACTGGATTACTCTCCAGTACCAAAACTGTCTCTGTGTACGTCAAAGCAATAAAACTAAGTGAGAAATCCCGAGTGCTAGTAAAATCCAAACTCACCTCTTATCCAGAATGCGTCCTGGTCCCAGTTGCACCTGTCTGTCCCCCAGGGCCTTTCTGTGGCCATTAGAGAATTTCTCTGCAGGGAAGCAGAAGTGGAAGGAAAGAACAAACTTTCAGCCTATTGAAGAGCAGTACATTATTCTCTACTTTCCCTTATGGTTCTCGTGTTTTCATTACCACTTTACAATAAAAGAATCTGCTTTATGTTATCTTCAGTTGTAACAGCTAGAGATTTCGTATTTCCATAGTTAAAACCCAAAATCATTCTAATATGACCTACTGCATAAATTTCGAACATGAATGAATGTTATACAAGGCTCTCCGAATACAGGCATCTTTTCCACCCCCAGCTTTAGAGCCCTGCCACTCCTCTCCACTGAAACAGATTGAAAATGACCACACGTGCTTTGGCCCTTCTCCAATCAAAGCTAGAGTTTATGTCCCCTCCCCTGAATCCAGACTGGTCTGTGGCTCCTTCAACCAGAGTGTGGTGGAAATCTCACTGGGGCAGTTTCCAAGGACAGGCCCTATGACATTCACAGCTTTCACTTCCTGTCTCTCAGAACTCTGGCTAAGTGGGAAACTGCCAGAAAAGGTATGATTGCCCCGAGACCGTCACTCTGAGAGAAAGCCCCAGCTAGCCACGGGGAGTGACCATGTGGACAAGGAGATGCCTAACCAGGGTCTGTCTGTTCCAGCCATTCCAGCCCAGGAACCAGACTGCAAGGTAAGAAGTCCTCAGATGAATCCAGCCCCAGCCATCATCTTACTGCAACTGCGTGAGAGCCTCTAGCAGAGCCTGTCAATCTCCATAATCGTGAGAGATAATACTAAGTCATGGTTTTAAGCACTTAGTCTTGGGGTAGTTTGTCACAGAGTGATAGATAACGCAGACTATCCCCTGGAACATCTCTGTGCCCCTATCTATTCCAAATTACTTGAAGTTACCCCAGCACTCCGAGTTGCTTTTAAACAGCTTTTCCATCTACTCTTTCCTCTTCTTAGAGAGTTCCTGCTCCAAACCTCAAGATTCAGTGTGACCATTATACCCTTTAGACTTTCTTCTCGCTCATCGCCTGTAAATGTAACCCTAGGCCAACTTTATGGATGGATGCATGCACGCACGTATGTATTTCACAAACACAAACAGCACTTCGATCAAGTATTTAACACATTTAGTCCCCTTATTACCCTCATTTTACAGACGAGAAAATGGAAGCATCAAAAGTTAAGGAACTTGGCCAAGATCAGACAGACGGTAATTGGAAGAACCACGATTCAAGCCCAGAGAGTCTGGCTCTGGATTTTGTGCCTGTAACTACCACAGTACGCCTCTACTTGGAGCATTCCGCACCCTCCCTTCCTCCCGCCCCCCAGAGCTACTCAGAGCTCTTTGGTCTTCTGTCAGGTCTCAGCTCAAATGACAGTTCCTTAGAGAATGTCTAGGTCAGGTAGCAGTCTTCCCTGAGTACCACTTCCCAGGCAGGTCAAGTTGTATCTACCCTGTTTTCTTTTCTGTATCATATCTACTCTAGTGAAAAAAAATTTTTTTTTTGAGCAGAGATATTGTCTTTCTTATTTCCCACTAGTTCCTCAGAACCTAGAGTATCACCTGATGCATAGTAGGGTTCTGTAAATATTTCTTGAAAGACATGGATAAATGTGGTTTCTGTTTTCCACATCTTTACTGTGGACACAGATGGAATCCACCCATTTTGATGATGACCAGTCCTTTGCTGCATGACCACTCCCTGGTGTTACAGCAACAGTGTAACCTGAGTCTATCAGTATAACCCCACCCTTTTGTTTATTTATTGGTGCCTGTGTATATCTGAGAGTTCCTAAAAACATCCTGTAACTAATGAAGGCCACTGTTTCCTGATAACTTACTGTTTCCTAATAACTTTCAAAAAAAAAAGTGGCCAAATTCTAAATTGTATAAGAATTGATATTATGATGCCTGAGGCCAATATTAGTTATGGTGCTAGGCATGTGGGGATTGCAGAGGTCTTTCAGAGTTGGCTAAAAGCTACAGAAAACTTTAAGGAAATTGAGGATTCTTATAAGTCTTTTTTTTTTTTAAATAAAATCAATGACTTTCTTTCTCTTTCTTATCCATCGGCTTGCTTTTCTTCCCACCTCATTTCTTCCTCGATACGTCCCTATCACATTCACTTCTTTCCCCTCCAACTCTCTCTCTCTCTCCTTTCTTTGCCACCACATTGCACACAATATTTGACACAGGCCATCATATACCTTTGTTCTCTTGCTGGTGATCTTATCTATTAATTTCATCACATTTTCTTTATCCTTCCTAGCGCTGCTACAGGTGGGGCACCTATCCTTTCTTACCTAGCCCCCACAGTACCCTCATACCCCTGTATCCCACTCTCCCTATTCTAACCTCACACCTACCCTGTCACCAAAGCAATGTTTCCATGGCAAAGAGCTGGATCTCAATATACTCTGGTACTAGAGAGTTAGTTTCCTGCATGGTGCTTGCTCAGTCCATATTTGACTCAGAAATAGATATTTTCTAGATAGAAATCATATCTTTGAATTGTTTAGCAATGGAAATAACTGTCTGGTAGTCACCACCAGTGGAATCTATAAAGTATGAAGCATTCCATTTATAAAATATCACATAGAGGTAGGAAGTAGCTGACATATTTGTGCGAAAAGCTTAACTACGTTCAATTAAATATTTGCTGCAGACTAATGTCTTCTACAATTTATAAAGGAGGTCCTGGATTGGAAGGGTTTGAGTGCTATTTTGTTTTGCCTGGTCAACTGTATTGCTTCATCTCCTAGATTTTAGCATCATAATCATCTTTCCCTCGGGGGAAAAAGTGCCCACAATTTTTTATGCACAAAATATACTATCCCCCTGAGTTCTTAGAGCCGGTTCTGGTGTCCCCAAATGTCTGCAGCAAGTGTTTTGGGAACTGATTAAAAATCTGCTGAAACCTCCTCTATGATTGATGCAGATTGTTTCTTCATTAAAAAAAAAAAAAAAAGCAAACTGAAAAACAATTTTAGATTAGAGAAAAGTAGCAAGTACAAGAGTTCCCTTAGATCCCTCACTTCACTCCCCTCAAGCAAAGATCTTATACGAGCATAGTAAAATTGTGAAGAATGGGTATTAACATCAGTATGACATTATTAAATAAGCAAGAGTCCCTATTTGAATTTCACCAGTTTCACTAATGTTCTTTTCTCTGTCCCAGGACCCAGTCCAGAAATTTCCATTGTGTGTAGTTGCTATGTCACCTTATCCCATGTCTGTAATAATCTCCCAGTCTTTCCTTTTCTTTCATGACCTTCACACTTGAAAAACAGTGACCATTTATTTTATAGACTGTCCCTCCATTTGGGTTTGTCTGCTGTGTTCTCATGTTTGGACAGAGGTTATGTATTTTGGGCAAGAATGTTAATGAAAATATTATGCTGCATCCTTCTTATTGCGTCATATCAAGGAGTTCATGATGCTGATATACTGTGGTGTTAGTTTGATCATTTGGTAAAGTTGGTGTCTTCTAGGTGTCTCCAAAGGATAGTTACTATCTTCCCCAATTTTCGATCAACCTGGAAGCCGGACAGTTTTGGTTAAAAGGGCACGTTTGGATATCTGAAACTAATATAACACTATATGTTAACTATACTGGAACTGAAATAAAATGAAATTTTGAATAGGGCACATGTTTGAGGTTAAGCAGATCTGGATGCAAATCCCAACTCTGTCATCTTCTGTTTGTGAGATATTAGAATACAGGTTCTTGAATCTCATTCTGGTTCTCAGCTTCTTTGACTGTGAAATGGGGGTTCTACCAATACCCTCTGTTGACAAAAAATGTGAACCCTAATACACAGTCTGAGACATAGAAAAAAAAAATCCCAATTTCCTATTTTCCTTTAAATATACATAAATCTGCAACAGTCCCAGGGTGCCACAGAGTCCCCAAGCAATATGACAGCCACATGGGTAATCTGTCCACATTGGTCACCTTGGAGTTACATGCTCCCCCAGCTCAAGGGTACCTTTCAGATTTGGTGGCCCGGCTGCATTAGGCTTTACTTTAATTGTGGGCATTTCTGGTGAGGCAGAGATCTCTTATGCTTGGGAGAAGTTATTCACTCTGAGGACGTTAATATTTCTGGGGCTTTGTGTAAAGGTGGTATGAGGATTTGCAATGCTCTGCGGATCTACCAATATGTCTAGGGAAAAGTCCCTCCTTCTTTTATACTTTTCCCCATCAAAGGTATATGTTCGTCTCTCTCCCAGACACCAGAAACAACTGAGGAAGTTAGATTTTGACCAAAGTTTCTAGCTTCTATTCTGCATGTATCCCAGAGGTAAAGATTGCAAAGAGCCTTGCTACCTTGGAGAATATGGACAAAACCCCCCAGTTAATAGCTCAAAATGTGACTATGACACAATATCTTGTTACGTAGTTGTGCAAGTAATGTAGCTGAGAGTAGACCCCCCCCCCCCCCCCGGGATGTTGGAAGATACGCACGTATCTAGAAAAGCAAAAAACTAATTTTAAAGGTAACACAGTGTTTCTCTTTTGTTTTGTTTCTATTGAGGTGGTTTCTTACATTAACTTCTGGGAGTAAATTGCTCCTTTATTTTTTTTTTTTTTTAAATATTGGGAATAAATTGCTCCTTTATTTTAGAAAAAAAAATATTTGCATCGGCCTTTTGGTTTTGCAAAGATAACATACAACTTTATTCTGGAATGAACAGACTTATGACAATGTGTTTCCAAAAGCCAAATAGCACTACTTCATATAAAAAAGTCATCTTCCAGGTAGACAAAGCTAAATCTTGGGAGATAGGTTATTTTAGGAAAATGTAACTTTTCTGAATATGGATTTACAATGAACTGACTCTAGAATGTATTACTTATTCCTTGAGAGTTCTGTGCCTTTGATCTTATTTAAGCCCTAGAGTAGAGTAGATGATTAGGCTCCTAAGAACAGTCTTAGACAACTGCAGAATGACACAGAGGCATGACCTTCCCCCACATCCTAGTGGGGGTGGGAAGCTACACTCAACAGAACTGCTGAAGTTGAATAACACACAATATGCTCAAAATGTACACATGACAGACAATTGTTTTGTAAGCAGTTCAAAGGTAAGATGATACCCCTACGGATGCCTTTCCCTTGAAAGGATTGGATAGTTTCACTGTAAAACATTCCAGAGGATATCTATCCTGAGAGAATATGGTGATTTGAAAGGCAGGCTCTGGACAGGGAAAAAGCAGAAATGCTCCTTCCTTCCTCAAGGTTTGAGGAATAGACAGTCCCTGGCAGAGGAATGGAGTAAGGGAGATGCATTTGAAATCTCTATCATGGCGGAGGTGGTGGTGATAAATCCATCCCTACAACATGGCGGCAAGACCACATCCAGACAGAAGTGTCCAGAGGGGGCCTCTGATGGACAAATATGGTCTGTAGACTCTGGGAAAAGCGATATCTGACAATCAGTTTGAAGATCCTTTTGTTCTCCCTAAGACTTTAATAAATAAGGGTCAGATCCCAGCTACCATTCAGAGGAGTTGAGCCAAAGGTCTGTGTACCAAACCCAGATGAGCTGGTATGGGGGGAAAGCAGCAGCAGACTGAGGGAAGCCAGGTTCAAGATGGTGGGAGGAAGGTCCTGACCCTACAGTGGAAAAGACAGCTGACTGAGGTGTGATTAACAATCAGGGCAAATATGGGGAACTTATAGGCCTTCCCAAGCCAGAAACACTTGGGCATTAGGAAAGAGGAAACCAGGGGCGCCTGGTTGCGCAGTCGTTAAGTGTCTGCCTTCAGCTCAGGGCGTGATCCCGGCATTCTGGGATCGAGCCCCACATCAGGATCCTCCGCTGGGAGCCTGCTTCTTCCTCTCCCACTCCCCCTGCTTGTGTTCCCTCTCTCACTGGCTGTCGCTCTGTCAAATAAATAAATAAAATCTTTAAAAAGATGTAGTGTTCAATGATTCATTAGTTGGTATAACACCCAGTGCTCATCACACCACGTGCCCTCCTTAATGCCCATCACCCACTTACCCCATCCCTTACTGACTTCCTAATAAGTAATAGAATCTGGGAGAAATAGGGAAAAGACTTGAAATAGTCACAATGAAATGGCTCATTTATAAGCTAACATTGAATTTCCAGCTCATAGATCAGGTGTAACTGGAAATGGTGGTGGAATGTGGAGGTCCATTATCTTTTCAGGCCACTGTAGACTGGAGGATTATAGCCAAGTATATGGATGATGCTTAAAATGATCTCGGAGCACTCTCATGTTAAATGTTAAAATAAAAAGTGAGCAATGTAATCTCAATGTGAGAAAGGACATCTAAAAGGCTTCCATTTTAATTCTGCCCTTCTGCCAAAAAATAAGTCAATCTTTGGCACACTTGCAGCTTACAGAGAGAGGTTTGTAGGTATTCACACAGCAAATAGTAATATGGAAGCTAGGTCCTATCTGGTGATTTCTGAGTAGATAGGAAGAGAAGGTGGCCTACAGGCACATCTTCTAATATATGGCTTCCTAAATGTGGAACTTTCTTCTAATTTATGATATGCAGATACAATCTTCCATAAACTAAAGCCAAAGTTTTTCTACTCACTCTCCTCATACTAACTGCTAATTTTTATTGAATTCTTTCTCCAGAGCAAGTGATTCTAAGCATTTTACATTCATTTTTCTCATTTAATCCCCTAGATTCTATTATTATCCTCATTTTAGGAAAAGAAGAATGATGCTTAGAAATTAAATCAGTTCTCAAAGTCACACAACTTGCAGGTGTTAGAGTCATGTTTGGGACCCATGACCTCTGACCGTAAGATAACACACTTCATCTTCTAAATGTTCTTCTCCTTCTCTTTCCTCTCTGCTTTCCCAATTAAAGATAAATTTCTGAGCTCTAAGTCAAGGCTAAACTGACATAGTTTCAGTGAAAAGTGTTATTGTACCTCCAGGATCCCCCAGGGGGTGGTTAATCTAATTGACAATCCATTAATTCACTAAAAACCGAACATTTTAGTAGGGATTTGCCAAGACGGAATGCAGGCTGAGGCACTGCGACCTGGGGGATAGGGCCCAGCTCCGTCTTAGGAAACTCATGGATAGTACAGGAGATGACAGCTAACTAAATAACCACTGTGTACAAATGCAGGGGTGAACATAGAGGTACCCAGGATACAGACGCAGGGTAGACTCTACGCTTGCAATGCCTCCAAGGAAGCTACAAGGGCCTACATATTAGTAACAAAGCTCAATTAATCTATCACATATAATGATTTCACAGGTAAAATAATTCCTGAACAAAATTTGCATGATGGACTATCCATCACTCACGTTGTCTCCTTTGGCAACTATGTGGACTGTTCAGACGGTATATAAAATGTCAAAGTTAACTCACTATATGGACAAACCCAACTCCCCCCCCCCCCCCCACACACACACAATCCCCACAACCACTGTGCCCATGGCCCCGGTGCCTTTCTTGATGATATTGATGTCACAGCTCCTTGAAAGGTTCTGCATCTGTATTTGAATTGACGTTAGTAGTCAGGATTATTTGAAAGAGACTTTCCTTGTCAGAACAGTGCCCAGGCTCCGAGGCCCAATCAGCAGGAAATTGATCTCTTGCGTCTGTCACAGAAGTATGAAGCTCTGAGAGGTAGAGTGTCGTGTTACGGGTCGCAGGTGCATTTCTGAGATGACGTGCTGATGGCCAGGGGGTGAGGAAGCCCTGTTCTCTTTCACAGCTGAAGACAGAAATGTCGCAAGGACAAGGAGGATGACTGGCATGCCTCACATTCCTCGGTGTTGAAAACAATCAAAGGTGGGGAAATGAGAGAAAAATCAAATTTCTACGAAGAGATGTCAGCAGTAAATTTAATGCAGGTGCAATATTCTCCAGACAAAGGACATTTTGTTTCTACCGCCTGTGGTTCCATGAAAATCTGCCCCTGCCTCCTCCCTGCTGTGTGTTTTTCTTTTTATCAGTGTAAGGTAGATTAAAATGTTGATATCCTTCCTTGGCAAAAGTATTTTTAATGTTCTTAGTACAACTGTTGAAGAAGTATTAACTTCCCCCCAAAGCTTAGCTTTGCTGGGTGTAACGGTGCTTTCTCTACCCTAAGGTTCAATTCATTTGTTAAGCTTTGTATTTTCCTGATTACCTCCATGTATTACCGTAACATGGTTTTTACCATTTGTTCTTCCTTGTATCTATACAAAGAAAAATTAAAAAAAAAAAATGAAAACCAAACATTTACTTTAGCTGGAACAGCAAATTTATAAATCAAAAAAATAACGAAATTGGTTAGTATATTTTATAAGAGACAGAAAAGTGCAAGGTATTCACCTTCCTTTATTTAGGCTATCACAAGCAGAGCAATTGTAGAGCAATCAAGAAATCAAGAGGTATGACTTTCTGATTGGTTTTACTTAGTAATTGCTTAGAGATTTGGAGACTCTACTCTGGTAACAGTTTACTAGAGAAGGGTTTCCTATACCACTAATGCAGCTTAGGTTCAGGCCTTACACAACCTCATTTATGTGACAGAGAGACAGCCAGCGAGAGAGGGAACATAGCAGGGGAGTGGGAGAGGAAGAAGCAGGCTCCCAGCGGAGAAGCCCGATGTGGGACTCGATACCGGAACGCCGGGATCACGCCCTGAGCCGAAGGCAGACGCTTAACGACTGCGCTACCCAGGCGCCCCCAGGCCTTACACAACCTCATGAGGCCTTAACAAGGCATTAGAAGGCATTTTAAGTTTTCTTGTGTAGTGATTCATTTAACTGGGGACACATAAATGATACACCATGAATGTCATGATTTTATTATTCCAGGTGAACTGGGAAACTAGGCAGTGGGAAAGTCCCTGCACCAGGACAGTTATCAATAACTGAACTATACATGGAAGTGATTGAAAACTAATACGCTATATCTGTAAAGTTTCTAAAACTTGCAGAAGTAAGACATTTCAATCCCAACTGGCTGCTCCTTCTCATCCAACATCTCCTGTGAAGCTCACAGCACCTACCCTTCTCAGCTGAGTGGCAATGGCATTTTGGGGACTGGACAAGTTGGAAATATAATATTATGGTTTGCAGTCACTTCTGTGTACAGTTAAGTCTTGCTAGCTGTTCTGGTGTAGGAACACTCCTGATCGCTGTGCCAGTTCACCTAAAGTAATAGCATGACAACATCCATAGCCTATCAATTAATGAGTGTCCCTGACTAAATGAGTCACTGCACAAAAACATTTGAAATGCCCTCTAATCCTATAGTTCATATATAACAAAAATTTGATAATTTTAGAAATTGACCCAAACCCAGACATTTAAATGACATTACCAATACCAGGTTGTACAACTGAAACCATCTTTTCTAAACTGTAAATGATGAAAAAAAGTATTTTTGATCAACCCTGAGAGAAGACTGAATTATCTTCCCAATATTTCTATAGAAAATATTACAAAATTATTATCCTATGAAAAAGCTATTATAAAGAGCATGCAGCCCAAGAGTATAGGACAAAATATGTTATGGAAATGGATCAGGTAGTTAATTAATAAAGATACCATGTTGCTCTCCGGAATTTTGTGATAAATGATGTCCGTTTTTAAACATTTGTGATTGATGTATTTTTTCTCATTCTACATAAATATCCACTTTTATAATTGATTTTGACTTTATTGTTTTCTATTATTTTTCTTTAAAAGGGTTCTCCAGATTGTATAAGCTTCAGGTCCCATAAAATGGATCTGCCATGAGATTGCCAAGAGATACTTGGAAGAGGACTTTTTATTGACCAAAGGTCATAACATGGGCAATTAGCATTTAGTGGTTAGCACAATATTGGCTACATCTTATTTAACTAGTCAATAAATGTATTGATTATTTGATAATTAGAAGAGTTCAGATTTTTAAAATGTGAAGACAAATAAATTACTTTAAAACATTAAGTGTTTTCCTTAAACGTTAAGGATAAGTTAAAACATATTAAAATATTGAGCTAAGGGAGGGAAATCTATACTTGGGAGCTCAAAATTAGGTTTTGATTCTTGACTCCCAACTCTAAGTTACATGAACTTAGAAAACATAAGTATCTTCTTTGAATCCCAGCTCTACATTTGCAATGCACAAATACATTAGAACTGCTTTGAAAAATGAATGAAATTATATTTCAAAAGCATGTGAGGTTCACCCATATTTTATCCAGTCACGAGTGTGGCCAGTGTGAGGAAACCTTGAGAAAACTGGATAAGAAGAAATGGAAAAGTAGGAGCAAGAAGTAAAGGTCTTTCTTTTCCCTACCTTCTCTTCCCCTCCTCCTTCTTTCTCCCCCGCCCTTTCCTTTCTTTCTTATTCACCTGTGGGCACTGTCCTAAGAATATTAAGAAGGAGTTGGCCCCATAAATCTCACCACTTCCACATTTGAGATTACCAATTCAAATTGGAGTTAGGGGAGTGAATGAGAAGAAGTCATTTAACCTGAATAGGCTGTATTTTCTAAATCTGTCCAATGAGGGGAGATGTGATGATATCCCAAATCCCTTCTGGATCTGATATCCTACAAATTAAATTTTATGTAAGCTAAAAATGTGATATATCACATTACATTCCATCTATTAAAGACATAAGCCCATCTATCTCCATTCCCCAACTCATTTCTTTCTACTGGATTTTCTTCTCACCCTGTAAAAATTTTCAAACCTTGATCATCTTAAGGGGGAAAAAAAACAAGCCAATAATACATTTTCAAAAGTCTTAACCTGCACTCCACTATTTTCTCCCTTCTAGCTCACATATTTCTTCTTCCCTTTTAGCCAAACCTCTGAGCTGAATTACCATTCAGGCAGCTAACTTTGTCAGCCTCCAGATATCAAGCTAGCATGCTAGATTCTTTTTGGGAGGAGTGGGGGAAGGAATTAATTAATTTTCCCAGTTTTATCAAGAAATAATTGGCTTATGGGGTACCTGGGTGGCACAGCGGTTAAGCGTCTGCCTTCGGCTCAGGGCGTGATCCCGGCGTTCTGGGATCGAGCCCCACCTCAGGCTCCTCCGCTATGAGCCTGCTTCTTCCTCTCCCACTCCCCCTGCTTGTGTTCCCTCTCTCGCTGGCTGTCTCTATCTCTGTCTAATAAATAAATAAAATCTTAAAAAAAAAAAAAGAAAGAATTGGCTTATGTTACTATATAAATTTAAGGTGTACAGCATGATGGTTTGATTTATATATATTGTGAAATTATTACCTTAACAGGTTTAGTTTACACCCATCATCTCATTTAGATACAACTAAAAAAAAAAAGAATTTCTCATTGTGATGCGAATGCTTAGGATCGACGCTCAAAAACTTTCCCATATATCATATAGCAGTGTTAACTGTAGCCATCATATTGTATATTACATTCCAGCACTTATTTATCCTATAATGGAAAGTTTGTACCTTTTGACCACCTTCCTCCTACTCCCCTTTTCCTCATCCTTCACCTCTGGTAGCCACAAATCTGATCTCTTTTTCTATGAATTTCAAGGTTTTTTGTTTTTTATTAGATTCCATGTATTGCTGAGATCATACAGCATTCGTCTTTGTCTGACTTACTTCACTTAGCATAATGCCTTCAAGATCCATCCATGTTGTCAAACGGTAGGATTTCCTCACTTTTTATGGTTCAATAATATTCCATTGTGTGTGTATGTGTGTGTGTGTGTGTGTGTGTGTGTGTGTGTGTCTATATACATGTATATACACATATACCCCACCACTTCTTTTCCATTCATCCATTGATGGATATATAGGTCATTTCCATGTCTTGGCTATTATAAATAATGCTTCTGTAAACAGAGGTATGCAGATATCTTTTTGAGCTAGTGTTTCATTCCTTTGGATATATTTCCAGAAGTGAAATTGCTAGATTATATGGATTGTTCTATTTTTAATTTTTTTGTCGATCTTCCATACTATTTTCCATAGTGACAATACCAGTTTACAGTCACACCAACAGTGCATAAGGGTTTCCTTTTCTTCACACCCTTGCTAGCATTTAGTTTCTGTCTTTTTGATGGTGGTCATTCTAACAGGTATGAGGTGAGATCTCATTGTGGTTTTATTTTACATTTCGTTAATGACTAGTGATGCTTAGCATCTTTTCATGTACCTACTGGCTATCCATATATCTTCTTTAGAAAAATGTCTATAAGGTCATTTGCTTATTTTTAAAATTGGATTATTTGGGCTTTTTTTTTTTTTTTTTTGCTATTGAGTTGTAGGAGTGCATGCTTTATTCTTAAGGGTGATTTTGTTCTTTAGACTGTATTTGGAAAATATATGTACTAAACTTGTCTTTAGGGAGCAGCAAATAGGGAAATTTTTGTAGCATCTATTTCTGTGATATTGTATAGATATCTATATATCTATTCCTATATAGGAATAGATTTAATTTTGTAAAATGAGCATGTTTTATCTGAATACTCAAGTAAATAATCAGGACAGATGAAGAAAATTAATTCAATAGAGATAGATGAGTTGATCTAAAGAATTCACTTTACGAATGATGTTATAGTAGTATGTTTATTGTGGAATGCTGAAGAATACTTATGTTGAGAAATACATATATCCTGGGAATATCTGTGCTGAACCCAAATGCTCATTTAACGTTTGTTGCATGTTGCTGGACTCTTCATCTAAACTGCATCAGACAATCTCATGCAATCTTTAGAAGTCACATTAACCCCATAAATTTGAGAATATTATGTAAACAAACAAATTTAATCAGAAACTAAATAATTTGAACCATGAAGTAATAGATTCTTCCTCCACCCAACCCCCATCAATCATTTTACATTTAGGAAAAGAGCGAAATTCACTGGATGTGTATGTATGTGTGTTACACATATTTAAATTGGAATCAAATAACTGAGGCATTTCAATTTTTCATCATTCACATATTTACTCATGTATTAATTCATTCAATAAATATTTATTGAAAACCTATGTATGTAATACATGTAATAGTCATTGGTCCATGAACTGGTGCTATAAGTTTAGGAGAACAGGGCTTCTTCCCTTGAAACATGTAATAAGAACGTTAAAGGAGGTGCATGCAGAGAATTATGAGAGAGTGGAAGGATATACCTCCAACTTTGCCTAAAGATAGTTCAAAGAAGATTTGGTAAAAGAAAAAGGAGATGTTTACCAGAGTCTAGAAGGAAGAGTAAATATTTGTCAGGAAGATCATCAGGGGGCAGGCACGTGTTTAGCAATAAATATTTGGTTCAACTGTAACCACATCAGGTATTGACCAGATACAATTCAAGGGAAAATGGCACGAACAATTCAAATGGCAGGATCTGCTCTTTCTTTCCTCCTTAAGCCAAGTTCTACAAGAGATAAATGAGCTCAGACTACAATTAGACCACCTGCAAGCAGAGATGGGTTAGCAAAGTAACTTGGCCGAGAGACAAAGCTGAGCGAAACTCTCATGGTTTGAGCCTTAAAGGGTTGAACAAGCTAAGTTCATTGTCTGAAACAGAGGACAGCTTAGAATAAGCAGTTTTAGATGGGTAGCTAGGGCCTTTCCTACATCCCTTCTACAAAGGCTCTCTGCCAAATACAGGGAGTGATCATTGGAAAAAAAATGTTACTCTAAATGTTTGTATCCCTATCCAAGGTTGTTTTGAATTACCTGACGGCACTGAGCAGGAGGAGTTTAGGAAAATGGTCAGGTCACGGAAGCCTGATAAAAGATTTTGATGCACAAAACCATCCGCACAGGATCTGTAGAGAATTGGCTGAAGCAAGCAGACTGAATGAAAGCCTACTAAGTTTTAAGGAACCTATATTGTCTAAACAAACATCCCAGGACAGGGCAACATCCACCTGTAACCATTCAACCCCAAAAGCAATCCTTGCACTTTGAACTGCCCTAAGAGCAAATGCATCCCTAAAGGTATGCTCCTCCCCCAACGCTCAAGGGTCAAAGGTGCTCAGAGGTGGGAGTGAAGGATAATAGACCCGAGAAATATTCCGAGGTACCCAAACTGAGGCTACCAGCTTAGTCAATGAAGAGTTGTAGTTATTCTTATCAGGAAAATCTGCTATATGCCCTGAATCATTGACTTTACTTTTTTTTCCAAATGTGAATTTTAATTGTAGCTAATGCTGTTCCTACATCGCCTTTGTATCTTGGACGTCCTACAGGTGGATAACCAGATTACTAAGAGACATTACATCTGGTTTAAATTACATGGTCCCAGAAATTCTTTATCTGACCTAGAAGAGGAACAGTTATAAATTTAGGATATAATTTCCTGTCAGGAAAGTGGTATTCCTGTGTTTGAATGGGAGCCAACACTGGGATTCTAGCTGAGGTAATTCTTTGTTACTTGAAGAGTATTCTACATGTTACAGGACAATTAACATCACCAGCTCCTAGACACCAAATGCGACTAACACACTCTCCTCCCCAGTCATCTTGACAGGTAAAAATATCTCCACACATTTTACAATATTCGGTAAGGGGTAAAATACTAGAATAGATGTGTATATAGACGTTGTAGCCATGCTGTAGACTTCGGAAGATATAAAGAGTTGTCCACCAGATGCATATTTTTATCTTTTTTTGCACTAGAAGGACCCCACTTTTATTTGGGTGAATCATTGTATCAAGATAAAATACCCTCCCAGATTCTCCTGTACTTAATTGAAGCCCCCAAAAAGTATACAGAAATCACTAGATGGGGTTTCTAAGAAAATATTTCAAAGTAAGCCAGACTCTGCTGGCATAGGGCTTTTTGTCTTCTCCCTTTCCCTTCACCTTTCTTGCAACGTAGATGGGATATGTGGAGTTTCTAGAACTGTCCTGTATCCATGAGGTTAAACGTCGTTCGTTAAGTCTAGCAGAAAAGAAAAAAGGAAAACCTGGGTCCTATATGGGGTGCTTGACTACTGTATCAACCTAGTTTATTTCTCTCCAGACTTCAATGGGAACAAAATAAGCCACTTAATTGTTTAAGCCTCTATAGGAGTTTCTGTTACTTGCAGTCAAACTCAGTTCTGATTGGATACAAAGTAAGAAGATGTGTTTTTGCCCTAATCTCAATAAAGATTTCATGGTTAAGGGAAGGGAAAAGAGGAGTAGCAGAGAAGAGCAATAAAGTAAGCTATAACTGTGTACTTTTGAGGAAGGAATTTGAACTCTGTGCCCGTAACAGGCTGACTACCAGCAGGGACCTCTAAAAACTCAAGAAAAATGTGGGGGGATCCAAGTGAAGAGGGAAACTCTTGCTAGATTTGCCTTATAACCCAATGAATCTGAGAATATTTTGCCAATACCACATTTCCATAATTTATAGGAATGCTCAAGGTAAATATTACGGAGGAAAAAGTAGGGTTCATCACTGTTATGAAATTTTTACTCCTATTCAGGTTAAAACATCCCATGCTGCTATCAGAGGACATTTCTTGTGGTAGCCGGTAGACTTGACTTTTATTCAAATGAATTGGTTGAGATCTGCCAAATGTGAACAGTTCATTGTAGGCATAGATACTCCTGAAGTACTAAATCCCAAGAAAAAGAGTAAGAATGGAATTAACTTTTTTTTTCAGATTAAGAAAATATGCAATTTAAAGAGGTAATTTGCTGTGGTGCTACATGAGAAATTTAAAGCGAGGTCAGTTAGTAGTGTCACGTTCCCGTAGCGTCTCCCTCTGAATATGTCCCTGCAAGAGTTAAATGAAGCTGGAACTACACACTAAAAACCCTATTGCAACAGCTGCGCTCAGAGCCCCTTCTGCAGAAAGGGGAAAAAAATAAGTTTTAATTAAATTGTATTAATTGGTTTAGCTGATCTGGAAATAGAGTAAGGGCTCTGCTCTAATTTTGTTTGTTGGCTCAAATCCACTTATCCTTGACATGAGAATAAAGGAATGAAGCAATAAAATGCCTAGAAATGCCCTGGTAGAGACTTTTAAACTGTCCGAGGTTAAAGAGTGATGCTATCTCAGAGATGAACTTAAAATTCTGTTGCCAACTTAGAGAAGTCAGAAGTGCAAGCAAGAAAAGAAGAGTGTGATTAAAAACCCTGCTTCCTTAAAGCTCTGCAAAGCTGCAAAGAAAAGGCAGGCATTCTTCCCATAATAGTGAGCACTTGTTATAAAGAAAAGGAGAAGGTTGTGAAAGCGTCAGGGTATAATGACCTTATTTCAGGCCACTCAGCGTAAGTTTTCGTATATAAGGTAATGAGGATTTATAAGTGAGGGTAGCTTCACAGTTTGATGTTGCCATGTGCAAAATACACTTTAAACCATGCCTGAATCCGTGACCCATGCCTGTGCTGCAGCATTGATCACCATTATTTTTAAAAGATATTATTTTATTTTTAATTTTTAAAATTTAAATTCAATTAATTAATATATAGAGTATTATTAGTTTCAGAGGTAGAGCTCAGTGATTCATCAGTCTTACATAATACCCAGTGCTTAATTTTAAAGGCATAATGCTAATACAACCTAGACATTTTTTCTTTTTTGCTTCCAAGTTGCAATAGCTAAAAGCTTGAGTATGATCACAATTACCAGAAATCATTCTTCCACTAGCAATATTCTGTGATACACAGAAGATACTCTACAAAGAATAGCTTGAACTTTGCTCTCTAGAAAACATGCAGTTAAAACGTGGTGTGGAAAAAATACATGCAGGACAACAAGCCTACTATACAATGAATATTTGTGTCTCCCCAAATCTGTGTGTTGAAGCCCTAGTCCCCAATGGGATGGTATCTGGAGATGGGGCCTTTAGGAGGTAATTAGGGTTAGATGAGGTCATGAGGGTGGGGCACTCATAATGGGATTAGTGCCTTTATAAAAGGAGATACCAGAGAGCTTACCCCCCTCCACCTTCTCTCCCTCCCTCCCCACTCCCCATTAGAGGACACAGTGAGAAGGTGGCCAGAAAAGAGCTCTCAACAGAAACCAACCATACTCGGGTCTCTAACTTCCAGACTATGGAACTGTAAGAAAATAATGATCTGTCGTTAGACTACCTAGTCTATGGTATTTCTTTGTGGTAGCCTAAACTAATACAAAGTCAGCAGAGAAAAAATAAATCAATAGATGTCATTTATAAGCAAATGTTCATAGTAATGAGATTGTATCTCTGGCTTTTGGTTTCAATCCATTACTGGGCTCTGAGTGTCTGATTTTTAATCTGTGACTGCTCATCCTTCCCACATTCCTGCATGGTGACACAGTTTTCCCATAGCACGACAACTGCTGAAAGGAAACATCTAAGTGTTGGTGACTCAGTCAGGTGCTAAAAGTGTGTGTTTCCCATCTGTCTTATATATTAGAACAAACTGTGCCTCCAGAACTCAAATCATATCTCTAGAAAGAGCTATATTAGCTGTTTCCCTTCTGGAAGGTCCATGTGGTTATGATTCATGAATTGTGGTCAAATGATGGTATAAATGAGACTGGGCTCTCTACTAGGAAGAGGAGTGGTAGGAGAAGATATTGGGGTGGACACAGCTTCAGGAAGGGGCCAATACTCAGCTGAATGAAGGAACTTAATGGGATGGGGACAGGGGTAGAAGGCAGAAAGAGGAGAATTAATATCCAAAAGAGCAAGAGCCCCTTCACTCTTTCCTTGCCGAAATCTACTCAGCCATTTGCCTTTCTCCCTTGTCCTTGAGCCTCTGCCTGACCCAAACATACACACACACACACACACACACACACACACACACACACACAGAGTTACACATATTTTTTAAAAATCCAAAATGCCTGGCTTCAGAAAATTCTGACATACAAAGCCATATAGACAAGCTCACCTAGATGAAATTTCTTACCCCTTCCCCAAATTATAATTGCTTCTCTCCTTCTGGTAAGGCTGGTTAAAAGATTCAGTGGTCAAGGGCGAATAATTCCTTGCCCCCCCCCCCCCCATTACTGTGGATGGTTCCTGAAGGCTGTCCTCAGGTAAGCACCTAGGGGTGAGCCCCCAGAGGTGGAGGGTAGAAAGACACCACTCCTCCCTGACAAGCCTCCTCAGATAATATTTCATGGTCAGCAGTAGAGCCTTTTAATCCCAGCAGCTCTCTTAAGGGGTGGAGTAAAGAGATCTTCAGTGTCACAGTATCTTCTTTTCCCACCTTCTGGGTAAGAGTGGGGAACTTTACAGGAAAGTGAAGATTTCTCCCAAATAGATTTAAGGCAACTTCCTGTATAGGTTAGGTTTCTAATTCTAGGATAAGTGCTCTACATTCCAGTTCACTCAGTTTTCTGAGAGAGCAGAAAATAAAACCCCAAATGCTAAAGGAGCCACAGTGACCCCTTACCACAGAGAGCTTGTGCAAATATTCTGTGCTGTGCAGTGATGCTACCCTCACTCTTGCCCTCTTGTCCAGGGCAGGGGATCAGCTTCTCAGGGAAATTGTACAAGAGACATTCACAAAGTCCTTTAGCATCTCAAATTCACTTTTTCTTTGAATATCCTTTTAAAAAGAAATTTACCGCTATATTATTAAAATAATACCTTCAGGTACTAGTTGTTTATTGCTATGTAACAAATTACTCCACAACTTAGCAGCTTAAGATAAAACACATTTATAGGGGCGCCTGGGTGGCACAGCGGTTGAGCGTCTGCCTTCGGCTCAGGGCATGATCCCGGTGTTGTGGGATCGAGCCCCACATCAGGCTCCTCCACTGTGAGCCTGCTTCTACCTCTCCCACTCCCCCTGCTCGTGTTCCCTCTCTCGCTGGCTGTCTCTGTCGAATAAATAAATAAAATCTTTAAAAAAAAAACCACATTTATAATATCGCAGTTTCGTGGAATCAGGACCCTAGCTGGGTCCTCTGACTTGTGTTCTCTAATGAGGCTCCAATCACAGTCTCAACACAGGGTCTGCACTCTCATCTGAAGGCTTAACTGAGGAAGGATCGACTGAAGCTCAGTCAGTAGCGGTGGCAGCATTAGTTTCCTCACAGGTTGTTGGACCAAGTCCCCCTCTTCTTCACTAGCTGTTGACTGGAATTTGCCCTCAGTTTCTGGCCAGGTGGGCTTTTTCCACATGGCAGCTTGTTCATCAAAGCATGAAAGTCAAGAAGGTGAAGGAGAAAGTTTGCTAGCAAGATGGAAATTATGATCTTTTGTAACCTGATTAGGAAAGTGACATCCTCTCATCTTGGCTATATTCTAGTGGCTAGAAGCAAGTCCAGCCCACACTCAAGAAGAGGGAATTATAGAAAGGTACACATTGCAAGAAGTGGGGGTCATCAGGACCACCTTAGAGGCTGCCTATCACACTAGTCATTAGAGAAAACTTAGAAGATACAGAAAAATTAAAAGAAGGCTATCAGTGTGGCAGATAGCCAACCGCCCACTTTTATATTGCTTCTTTTCTTTCTAGTTGTGGCTTCTGTGCATAAGTTAAAATTTGTTTTTAATCTTAGTTATTATTACACTCTATACAGTAAATCTTGCTTTTTAAAAATTTTACCACTAAAGTAAATTAAACTAACTTTATTCAATTGAGATCATTTAATTTAATGTAAAGATGTTTTCCTATTATTATAATACTCTCTAGAAACAGTTTTAATGTTTGCATTACAGTACATCATGGTTTATTATTCTTTATTTAAACATTCCTTTGTTGCTGGTATTTTCTAATTATTTTCCCACTAGAAATAGGAACGTTGAACATCTTTGTGTACTCACTTTTCCCCTATAGCTTGACATTCCCTTCTAATGGATTCTCAGAGGTAACACTTAAAATTCAGGATTATGTTAAAAATATTTGATAAATATTCTGAGCAGTTTCCAATATCCCTAGTACTCAAAGAGTATGGGGAAAGGTACTAGATGACACCTCAGATGGATTAGACATGTAAAGGAGGTGCTGAAAGAGCTAAGAAACAGTATCTCAGGAGAAAGTCAGTGGAGACATGATAATGCAGAAAATGGGGTGGGGGAGAGGAGGAGATGTGGTTTGGATGACAGTTGGTGTAGGGAAGTGAGGTAGTTGAGGGCAAACAACCACGGAACTAATAAAGAGGTAGTGGGTGGGACGGCAATTCATAAGAGAATGGACAATAGAAATGAAGATAAAGGAAGCTAATGGGAAGGATGAGTAGATTATCCAGGTAAATACTCCAAGATGAGTTACTGCATCACATAGTCAGCTATTGGTGACAAAGGTGGGCACTTGGTCGTGGGCACAGGTCAGAACCCTAGCTACTAGGTCAGAACAAGATTAAGCAAGGTTAATTGGATGCTGGTTAATCTGAGCCACCAAAACAGCACTCCCTCAGTTTTCCTCAATAACAAAAGCCTAGTTCCGGACATCTATAGTTCAGCTGAGTCTACTGGTAGGATTTAATTGGACAATAGAGAAATGAGGGGTTGGAGAATAATGCTGATACTTTTAGCAAGGATGACTTTGTATGATGGGAACAGAGAAGCTGTGAAGTGAAAAAAAAAAAAAGTGCTCAAAGGAATATGTAAAATCTAATGAATTAGAAATAGAGGATTATCTAATTTGAAAGAAACTGAATTTCAATCATATTCCTGTACCGATTTCTAAAAATTTGAGGAACGAGGAAGAAGAAGATGTCCACCTGTATATGTGGATTTTGCACAAAATATTCTCATGAAACTGGTCCCTGAGCAAAAGAAAGAGTAACATCCTATGAAATATGCTTAGGATTAAGATGACAAGTGTATTGACTTAAAATACAACAAGAACAAAAAATAACTTTCTCTATTGGTCAGCAAAATCTAGCTAGAAGAATAATTCAGTTTATTTTCTCTCTCCTAAGCTGAGATAAAACCACTGTGGCAACTATAATTAGAATTCTACTTCTCTCTGAATAGATCTTTGGTGGAGAAAATAGAGCACGAAGAGAAAAGCCCCCATGTCTCAGGAAACATGGTGAAGAGAGAAGGATCAGTAATGAGCTAGCCCTGCTTGGGAGGAACAGGGCAACGTGATAGAAGGCCTGAGCCCAGCCCGTTCACCAAGGCTGAGAGCTTGGGATTCTAGCCAGTGTTTGGATGCTGCTACATGGAGACTCAAAGCTACTCTTTCATCTCTCCCTGGGACATGAAATTGGGGGAACCACATAATAAGCTCTGGTCCGGGAAAGGCCAATAATATCACATTCAGAAGTCTTCCAACCATCCCATGGAGAAGGGTGCCAATTAGTGAGCATATGTTCCCTTCGGCTTTGGTGGGAAGAAGGAAGGGTAGGTATTTGGTTCTCCCCAAACCCAAATAAACGTATTTTCATTGTTTGTAGGGGCCTGCCCTAAAGGCTGTTCAGTTTGGCAGAAATCTGTTTGTAGGAGCCTGTTGTAAAGATGGCTTAATATGGTAGAAGCTGTGTGTGGGCAGACCGGAAAGAATTCAATAGAACATCTGTAAAATACTCTTCCTAGTTCAGGGTTCAAATATACAGCAATCCATATGAAAAACTTGCACTTTATGACAAAAACCAAAGAAGCAGCTGCACAAATCAATCTGCTTCGGTGAGCGAGCTGGATATTGAGAACAGGGATATTGAGCCAAAAACATAGGCTAATTATCATTTTGAAATTTTAATAGGATCACCTAATGGAAGTCATGATTATGGAGCCCTGGGTACATAGTACGTAGCACGAAATAATAAAAACAACACATGGAATGTGGTCCAAATGCTATCAAGAGATAAACTCACGTCCTTTAATATTACTTCTACACAGAAATGGGTGAAAAATAAACAATAAACTCCCAAATGTAGAAAAAGAATAACTAAGGTAAGTCATACTGCAGAAAAATATATTTAAGATAAATGTAAACACCTCAGATAAGTACAAACTATTAAGGTGAAGTCTCTTTCTGAAGTTTCTAACCACTGCTTTAAGAACCACTTAATGTGGGGGCTCCTGGATGGCACAGCGGTTAAGCGTCTGCCTTCGGCTCAGGGCGTGATCCCGGCGTTCTGGGATCGAGTCCCACATCAGGCTCCTCTGCTGGGAGCCTGCTTCTTCCTCTCCCACTCCCCCTGCTTGTGTTCCCTCTCTCACTGGCTGTCTCTATCTCTGTCGAATAAATAAATAAAATCTTAAAAAAAAAAAAAGAACCACTTAATGTAAAAAATCTTCCAAATGCCACAAGACATACGTATGCCATTACCTAGAGTCATTTGCTGTTTTGTTTCTACTCTGTGGTTGCCTCTGGGACAGGTTCTGTGTCATAGGGTCTCCCTAATGTCTAATTCAATGCCAGGATGCCCAATAAACTTTTATTGACTGACTATTTGAATAAGTAAGTTCTAATGCCATATATCATTTATGGCATATATATATTCTTGATCCAGTGTGTCAAATAAATATTTTGTCAAATTTAATCTTTATTAGGATCTCTTCTCATTCTTAATTTTTCAGTACAGAGCATTCTCAATCTAAATGATAAAAGCGTATTTATCACGGCTCAAGAACAATGACATTGTACTTTTCCTTCTACCTACCCTTGACTAATTCTCACATGTATTTCAGAAATATGAATAGCGTCTTCATGCAATTCATGTAAGGCACAGAAAATAGGTATCATTATTTCTGTCTTAATGACAGATTTTGAGGTTAAGGTGACTCATGAACAGCTGAGCAGCCAGTCAGTAGGAGAAACCAGAATAGAACGGAAACGCCTCCACTCCCACCCCCACGCTCAAACCTGAGCAAACCCTCCTTGGAGTGAAGCATGATGGGCCCCCGGAGTGAACCGTGAAGGCTTCCTGAAAGTTAATGAGCTGCGGAAGGAAGGGTCGCCCTCCCTGCCCATGATCAGGGAGCACAACTCACTCTCCATCTAGCAGATAATAAAAATGGAAGGCTGGGAGAATTTAGAAAAGCAAGCCCCTTAGATACTGAGCCAGGTTTATTTGGAGGAGGATGATTCATTTACCTTTAGCTGAGTATTTTCAGAAATCACCATCCAAGTCACCTTAACTGAGTAATTTTTACATCCCAGAGAATGTAACCTTAAAAGGCAAAGTACCTTGTGTGTCAGATGGGCATATTCCAGCCTGTTTTATTCTCTTTGAGGGGAAAAATATTTTATTATGGGTTTCTCAACTTTGTTTACGTACAAAAGAGTAGCCAGGCATGCTTCCGTAGCAGGCTAGATACTGAAGTTACTTTAAAAAGTAATCAACAATAGAATATAGCAGGTGTCAATCTTTGAATTGCAAACAAATTATTCTGGGATTCTTAAGGAGCTTAAGGATATTCTTAGAATACTCCAGGAGCTTAAAGATAATTTAAAAAACATGTTTAAAAAATATTCACAATCATCTTATATCCACAAACAGAATAGCCCTGAGTGGATGGATTACAAATTACATCTGTAACGTGTTTGATAAAGCTAAGATGCACCTCTCCCTCCACCATCCAATTCAAATAATAACGTAGTCCAACGCAAATACTAGTTTCCAGTAACTGAAGTCTCTCCTTTTCCTACCCCTCTGTAACTGGAGGCATGCAAGTCTATCTGACTTACTGAGGCTGCTTTCATAATTCCAGTGGGCTGGGTTCTAAGAGAAATTTTAACACTGTTTTCCTCTCCACCAAGCCCTTTGCGCAGAACTATAGCTTACAGCAGCCCACGCCTCCCAAATACGACAGAAGGATAATTGCTGAAACCTTTGCTTAATTCACCAAAAACTTTCTATTGCTATTAGTGTCCACCCCACACTCACATTGTTCTCAAATCGCCTCCCACGTCCTTATATCGTGGATCCTACTCCTTTGATTTTCTCCGCTGTTCTCAAGTACCTGTGGTTCTTTGTCATCATTAATTCCACTACTCCCCGAATTTAAACTTCCAGAGTTTGTGTTCTCCAGTGTTCAAGCATCATAGCTCCTCTTGAAAAACAAATATGAACACAAAGCAGTCAAGCCATTGGGTATAAGAACAGGAGCCTGTGAAGGAAACACTTATAAAATGTAAACCAGACACGTTAAACTCACATTTGGCCATGCACAGCCTGAGTCCGATAGAAGGACTTCAGCCAAAACAGAAGGTTCTTGCGGTGAGACGGCTGATATGGTCAGGCTGGAAAAACCTCTCCACTCCTTCCTGTGGGGCACCTGAATTCCACAGGCTTGCAGAAGGCAAGAGTCACTGAATAACGATTCCTCAGAGTTTTCTGTGTGCTTGTCGGAGGCCTTGCACATGGCATGTGGCTCAGGACATGGTGATTTCAGTTCCTTGAGCAAACTCAGATAAAATAGGAGGGAAAATGTTTCCCTGCTTATCCTGGACACCGTCCCATGAAAGTGAGGCAGTACAGTCAAATAAAGTTTTCTAGGGAGTGTTAAGAAAATGTCACATTATTCCAGTGTAATGTAGCAGGTAGGAGCTTCGGTGGTCTCCGGTGGTTTCAACATGCTGTATATTTGAGGTGCACAAGAGAGGTTGCTCTGGAGACACACATTTCCTTATCCTTTGGGCTCATTCAATGGAAAAATCATATTTGGCCAATGATCCATTTTAAAGTCCCTGAATCCACACAAGTTTTGACAGTAACTTACTTCTTTCTAGAAGCTGTGAGCACAGTGTAGATCTTGAGAAATTTTAATAATACTTCAGTTAAGATTAAGGAGAGACCTAGAGAAGCTGGCTACGTCTGGAGTAACTCCACCGCAGGAAAGAGATTCTTGGTCAACTCTTTCACTTTGCATTTTGTCCCGCATAGCTCTGCCGAACCGAAAAATCTGTGAGCCCAACGTAGCACCAACCGATCCTCTCACTTCTGCCCATCTCAGGGGGGAATTGGATGTAATGGTTGAAGTGTCAAAAAAAGTGGCAATGTTAGTTGGAAGCTGACCGTCAGAATGAAACCAAGCTCTAGAAATTCTTACTCTGACATCCATGTCCCCTTCAGGAAGATCTTAGATGAGATTCAGAGTATCCAGGGAATACCCTGAATTCATGTGTCAATTCATACCGTGAAAATATCCCAAACCTGTTAAAACTTATCCTCTAGAATCTTATTTCATTTTTACCTTTTCTTGTTTGTTTTTTTTCTCACCAAGATCTTTTCCAAAGACGAGCTATTACTTTGCCCAGTGCTGTTCTATTGCTTCTCCTCTTCAGCTCAGCCTATCCCACAAGTGCTCACTGTTTCACTCCTTCTTTTAACAAATATTTGCTAAGGTACAGCCCTCTTCTGAGCACTAAGGTAAAAATAGTGAAAAGAAAACAAGATCTATTACTTGATGGTCTAGTGAGGAAGCATGATCAAAAGCTAGAAAACTAATAAATAAGATGATGTCAGATAGTGATAAATGGATACAATAAGCACTCTAATGGATCTCAGGTATGGCTTTCAAGGACACAATATGAATTAAATCAGTCCTAGGTATGTTTTTAAAAAGCTTACTTAGAGTTTAGACATGGGGTATGGTGGAAAGGTAAGTATCAACGATTTTAGCTTGTGCATTAGAAAAATGGTAAAACTATTTTCTGAAATGGAACAAACAGCTTTATAGGGATAGAGGAACAATAGAACCAGTAATTGTCTTAAACTTGAGATGTCACCATAGGTACTCAGGGGTGAAATGAGGGATAGAGTTCCAGTCTGGTGAGTCATCAACCTACAGGTAGCCTTTAGGTCATGGGCCTGGCTTCTACCATTGGTGGAGACCAAGGACAGAGAGTTAGAGGTCAAATAGATTAAGACAAAGGGCCAACATTCTTGAGACACAAACTGCTATGCATATTGCAAAAAATAAATAACCACTATGCGTCAGACACTTAAATACACACGTTTCTAGCCTTGAGAAACTTGCTATCCAATGGTGGGAATAAAAAGAAAGATCATTTTAATATAGCATGTTAAGTACTTCTTTTTTGGTTCACAGAATGGGCTGCCTCTAGTCCTCATGTATTATGATATATATATATGATATATATGTAATACATATATAACAGTATATATAATATATATATGATCATATTCCTACCCTTCATTTATTTACAATCATACATTAGAGTTTCATCTGTTCCAGGCACTATTCTAGGTTCTAGAAATACAGTTGTGAAATTGTGTGAATACTTGCATCATGATTTAGTAGGGGAAATAGATATTTAACAAATCATAGGAATAACTGAAATTACAATTGTGGTAAAAGAGATAAAGGGTGAGTATAAGCTTTTCTTAAAGGTTGAACCTGGACTAGTCTGGCCCAGTCTGACTAGGAAGTGCCATTTTAAGCCTACACTTGAAAAATGGTTTGTTAAAATTTAGGAAATCATAGGAATCAAAAGAGTAAATAAGCAGACTAGCTATGCAAAGGCACCTAGCTGAGAAGAAATTTGACATGATAAAGGAACAAAAAGAAGACAGCATGACCAGAGAGCAATGAAGGAAGCAGGAAGCCACTCTCCATCTCTGTCACAACATCCTAAAGAATACTGTGAAGGACAAACAGAAAAGAATTGGGAGTCCCAAAGATCCCAAGAAGGGATCAAAATCTGAGGGAATCAGACACTGTTTGGGATTCCAGCAAATGGTTCAGGATGTAGACCATAAACGGGAACCCACATCTAGGGTAATTCCTGGTAAACACTGGCTTTTAGAGGTGAGGATGGGCCCACCAGCTTTGGAGAGCAAGGTTGGGTGGACACTTTGGAATGCCATAGCACTGTGCACTGCTCTCACGGTATTTATCACTTCTATTTAGAATAACTCCCACAACTAGGTTGAAAACTCACCCACCAGGACACCTGGGTGGCTCAGTCAGTTAAGCAGCTGACTCTTGATTTTGGCTCAGGTCAGGATCTCAGGGTCTTGGGATGGAATCCTATGTCAGGCTCTGCACTCATAAGGGAGTCTGCTTGAGATTCTCTCTCTCCCTCTGCCCCTCCCCCCACTCACATGTTCTTGCTGTCTAAAAATAAATACATCTTTTTAAAAAAAGCTCACCTATCACCTTCTGCAGGACTAACATAATGCTTTATTCCTACTAGACACTCAGATGGTGAATTGTTTAATTCAAGTAAGTAGTATTAGGGACACTTCATCTGGAACGACAATCCTATGTAAGAGTAGCACAGTGAACAAACCCCATTTGTGGTTTCATCTGAGGAGTGGGCAAGTCCACAAATACAAAAAGTAGATTGGTGATTGCCTAGGGCTGGGGGATGGGTGGAGGGGGAAACAGGAAGTGACTGCTAAAGGGTACAGGTTTCTTCTTGGGGTGATGAAAGTTTGTGAAAATTGTGGTGATGGTAGCCCAACTCCGTGAATAGCATTGAACACTTTACATGCATAAATGGTATGGCATCTTGGTAAAGCTATTACACAAAACAATGGGAAAAGCCGAGGGACTTGCCAGGGTAGTCCCTATGATGCATTGTTATTTTACAGGTGAAGCTCTTAAGAAGCTTTTATTTTATTTTATTTTTTTTAAGAAGCTTTTAGAGTCACATAAGAACCAGGATGGTCCAGAATCCTGAACCTCACTAGGTTCTCCTTTGAGTTGTTCTCTTGTGAAAGTTGTACCTGTCTGGGCAGGATATGTTATCAAAAAATTAGGAGAAAAAAAATGGTCTCAGTTTCCATTCCCTTTAAATCTTGGTACGAGATGTTACAGGGACTTCTAGAGCAGGGATATAACCTGAAATCTTTGGGCATGGAAGGGAGGGGAAAAGGCATGAGGGCATCCATAGGTGACGTCAGACTGCGCCCATCCTAAAGTTGTACGTTAGTTGTGAATATGTGCTTAGTTGAATTACTGTGGGAGAAGGCACATTTATAATGGTCTTAGAGGAATCTATTGCATGCCCCCACCCTAATTCCCCCAAAAGAAGAATGCTTTAAAAATCTGAAACATAAAATGCAGAATTAAAAACAAAAACAAAAAACACCTCCCAGTTTGTTTCCCTGTTTGGGGAAGGAGGAGTGGAGGGAGGAAAGGAAGAGAAAATAAGGCAAGAACACTAATTCCCAGGTTCTGTAAGGAGGAAGCACTATCTCCTAAGGCATAATCTGAATTGGACTCTATAGAGCAGAAAAGGCTGATGACGTATGCTTGTTGTCTCGTCTTTTCCTGTAATCATTTTAGGAGAGGGTATGGTTTACAGGGGTAAGCACCAACTCTGATGAAGCAAATGAAATGAATGAGAAAGCCATACTTCATCTAAACATTGCAAATCAACGTTATCCCTCCTTACCCTCTCATTGAAGCTCCCTGGCGCATTAATGATTCATGGTGAACCATCAACTCAGTACAGTCACTCTGCGAGAACACCAAGGGTTTGCTTACACATAATTACTCAGAACTGAGTAGGAGGAAATCCCTGTCTCGGATCATGGGAGATAATGGAATTCCAACTAAGGATGCCTTGGCAAAGTAGAAGTACTTTCCCTTGGACCTTTGAAATCCTTAATGAGTTGAATCATGTCAAGTAACAAAATAAACAAGGATGAGAAACATCAGTTGGGTTTGATCCAAAGTCTAGCCTGCTTAAGATTGGGCTTCCCCCATCATTGCTTAAACATTATACAGTTTTCTATCAGCCAAGCCTGTGGTTTCATTTCATTTTTTTTCTTAAATCAGATTTCAAAAGCCAGGCACTAGCTGATGGTAATTAGTAGGCATCGGTTGAAGTTTATTCTTGCCGTTCTTTCCAGGCATGCATAATTTTTGTGAAGAGAAAAGAAAATCCAATTATCCCCAAATCCAGCCAGTGTGGCTCATCTGCTCTTGTGTTAGATCTTTAGAAATGGTTCTTAACAATTGAAAGGAAGACATATGGTACTTGAGCACAGCATCTTGTAACCTTGTTTATAATATTAAGGGGGAAAAAACCCCAGTCTTGTGACCATTTATGTCCCTCTTTACAAAAATCTGACATAAGTAATATTGATCCTATAAAATGTGGGACTAGAGCTTGCTCCTATCATAAGGAATTTACTGGTGATTACATTCCTAAGTTCTCTCTTACATCCTAAAGGATTCCCTTAAAAATGCTCAACTTGAAAATTTCCAGGAACACTCATGCAACTCAAACTACAAACATCTGATACATTGTTGGGAGAACTCAGACTCTTCACATCAAGGAAGGTAAGAATTTCTACCGAACTTGGCAGAATTCGGGTCTATGCCAAAAGATTTCAGAAAATTATCTCACTATTGAAACGTTGGTTGATTTTGGAAACTTCATTGGTCTTGGAGTCCCTGCGAATACTTTTTTATTACAAAAGTAAATGAATTTTTTTTGGTAATAAAATATACCCTTTGTCATTTGGATTAAAATTGTTTAGGTCATATTTTCCTTCTATAAATATTTATCTCTAAGGAGTCTGGCATTAAAGATAAACCATACCCAAACTGTGTTTTATTAGGTTTTTTGCTCAAGAAAATTTTCTTACTACAAGTGAAAACTAAAAAGAGAAACTAACAGGAAAAAAAATAAAGTTTACGTTTTTAAATGAGCCTATATTGAACCCTTTTGAGAAGAACATTGTTCAGCAACACTTTGGGTAAATGATCATTTTCATTACCCACCTTTTTCTGAATAGACATGCTGCTAGGCTCTGGTTACTTTATGTCAGAGAAACACAGAAGGACAACCAGGGAATTGGTTGACAAGAGTCTCTTTACCTCCAGGGAATTTCTTACTAAATGTGTCTCAAGACATCAATTATGGACAGAATATTCCAGTCATATACACTTTTTTTCTTATCTGGATGATAGTTTGATCATACCATGTTTCTGCTAAAGGACCTCTAACAGACTCTGTGGGAGCAGAAAAGGTGAATAAGGCATAATGTCTGCTTTGAGGAACTCACAGTTTTGGGAGGAATGTTAACAAATTCATAAAATAACAACGTAGTGGGCACCTGGGTGGCTCAGATGGTTAAGCATCTGCCTTTGGCTCAGGTCATGATCTCCAGGTCTTGAGATCGAGCCCCATGTCAGCCTGCCAGCTCAGCAGGGAGTCTGCTTCTCCCTCTCCCTCTCCCCTTGCTTGTGCTCTCTCTGTCTCTGTGTCTCTCTCTCAAATGAATAAATAAAATCTTAAAAAAAAAAATTACAATGTAGTAAGGGCATTTGAGATTTAATTAAGGAAAATATTTATTTAAGGGAATAACATAGCCAGAAGATGTAAGAGTTGATCGGAACTTTGAAGAATAAATAGGAGTCTACCATAAAGATTTGAATTTTGTCTGGTAAGTTTATTAATGTATATTATAGACCCTGAAATATATTTGTTAAATGAAGGAGGTAACTAAAAGCTAAGCTACCTTTTTTTTTTTTGACACATTTGTCTTTCACAGTTTTTACAACTGCTTTATGAAGTGCATAAGGCTATTAGTGCTTTATGAATAAAATATAGGCCCAAAGGAAGTTGATCCAGTGAGCTGAAGACCTGAAACCATATCCATTTTTCTGACTCTCAGGCCTTTGTTCTTTCCACTCTGTCTTCCTATTCCCTCACCATTCTTCTGAAATTCCTCACTGCTCCTCTCATAAAGTGGACTCGGAGCAGATATTCAGCAACAATTGTTTACTGATAAAGAGAGGTGTATGGCTTTGATGACAACATTTTAATACACACTTACCAAACACACCAACAGCCTCTAAACTCGGTCTTTATCCATCTTCAATTGGCCCCTTGCCTTTCTCCTGCCTTTATATTTCCTCGATCAGGGCTAAACCACTTGCTCGTGTGAAAACAGGAGCATGTAACCTTTAAGCAGCCCATAGCGCCCCGTGTTGATGATCTCACCCCTGAGCTACTGTCAGTGGAGTGTCAAGAGGGGAGGAAGGGGGAGAAGACAAATCCAGAGCCCTCTAGGAACTTCACCGAAGCCACTTATTTCTTAGACAAATACCACTGATGACTCTGCAAGTTCTCTCTACAGTTGTTTTGGTTGCCCCAGTCTACTTTCAGAGGTTCAAGGCCAAGGCTGGGATACTAATTTCCATGAGTGCATTAATGTATCTCTTGAATTACTCTCTTCCTGAAAGAACTGAAAATCTTGTATTCACTGTCAAAGTTTCCCGGGTCCTTACACTTAAACGCATGCCAGGTAGTCTAGAGGCAAGTGGGGCAGGGGTCGGGGGGAGAGTAGTGACTGGGAAAAATGCTCTGCCTTGAATTCTCACTTCCCTTTCAAAGATATTCCTAGAACATTCCACAGACCCTTTGTGCCTGGAGTGATGAAAGGACATTCCTGGGTGGGCTGCTATATTTCACACAGTGTGTTCTCCATGAATGCTTTCTGTGAATGACTCAGGCAAGGGTAAGCTGCACAGAATTTTGGTGCAGAGGAAGAAAAAGCTGTAGTCTACTTAAGCATGAGTGTACTCTTTCTGTGCAAGCTGAGTAATGTCCTGGAGGTGACTAGTCCAAGGAAAAGCCGAGGGGTACGAGTCAGCCTCTCTCACTTTAAATGCCAGCATAGATGAAATAAGCATGGGTAGGTGACTTAACTTCTTTGGGGCTTATTTCCGAATCTGTGAAGCAGAAAAAATAATGCCCATTTTGTCCGTTTGACTGTAGTGGTGTGAAAGATCATGTGCAAAATCAGGCTGACCGTTATTTATTGACTGTTTGGTGAAGGAAGAATGAGTAAAAATACAGTCATTAGACAAGTTGCCCAAAGGAAAAAGAGATTGTTCGAGCCATGTTTAGTGTCTGGTGCTAGGGATATGGTAGTAAACAGATAATGTTCTTGCCCTCAAGGGTTCACATGGTAATTTAGGAGACAGACACTAAATAATTAATTGCACATTTAATTATACAATTAAAATTGTGATAAGTACCACAAAAGAGAATTATGGTATTAAAAGAATATGCAAGAATAGAAGAGGATCTAATCTCAAAAAAAGTGTTCTGTCTGGGAATGGCACTTCAGTTGAATTAGGAAAGATGAAAGGTAAAAGGTGAAGTGGCAAAGATGTGGGAGATGCTTTTTAGGGCCAGAGATGCTGTATTCAAAGCTTTATGAGGCGGGAAGCACATGGCAGGAATTTAGAACTGAAAGCAGGCCTTTGGGACTAGAATAACAATAACAAGAAAAACAAGAGGATGGGGGGGGTGGGTAATGGTTGCTAGAGAAGGCTGAGAGGTAGGTGGGAATCAGCTCCTCCAGGGCCTCGCGGGCCAAGGTAAGGATCTGGGAAGCCTTTACAAAGGAACAGATCAGAGAAAATACTGCAAGCCATATTTCTGATAAGGGGTTAATTTCCAAAATATATAAGGAACTCCTATAACTCAATAGTAAGAAAATAATTCAATTTTAAAAAGACTTAAAATAGATGTTTCTTCAAAGAAAACACACAAATAGCCAATAGTCATATAAAAAGATGCTCAGTGCTGCTAATTATCAGGGAAATGCAAATCAAAACCACTTCAAGAGATATCACTTCACACCCGTTATGATGGCTATTATGGAAAAAACAACAGATAATCAGTGTTGGCAACAATGTGGAGAAATGGGAACGCTTGCGCACTGTTGATGGGAGTGTAAAGTCGTGCAGCCGCTGTGGAAAACAGTATGCGGGTGCCTCAAAAAAAAATTAAATTCAAACTACCCTATGATCCAGCAATCCCACTTCTGGGTGTTTATCCAAAAGAATTGAAATCAGAATCTTGAAGAGATAGATATCAGCTCCCTCACACTCACTGCAGCTCTATTCATAATAAGGTGTGGAAACAACCTAACTGTTCATCAACGGATGGGTGGATGAAGAGAATGTGCTCCACACGTACGATGGAATATTATTCAGCCTTATAAAAGAAGGGGGTCCTGCAATATGTGGCAATGTGGACAAGCCCTGATGACATCAGGCTAAACGAAATAAACCAGTCACAGAAGGACAAATACCTCCAGATTCTACTTATATGGGGAATCTAAAATAGTCAAACAACCAAGAGTAGAGAACAGAATGGTGGCTGCCAGGGGGTAGAGGCCCGAGGAAATGAAAGCTGTCGTTCAATGGGTATCACGTTTTAGTTATGCGAGGTGAATAAATTCTAGACATCTGCTGTACAACAGAGTGTCTCTACGGATGGTCCCCAACTTAGGATGGTTCCACTTATGGTTTTTTGACTTTATGATGGTGTGAAAGCGATACACATTCTTTGAATCTGGATCTTCTCCCAGGCTGGTGATATGCGGAACGGTCCTCTTATGATGCTGGGCGGTGGCAGCAAGCCAAGGCTCCCAGTCAGCTGGGCAATCATGAGGCGAAACAGCCGATGCACTCACAAGCTTTCTGCACCCACACAGCTACGCTGCTTTTCGCTTTCAGTATTCAATAAAGCACTTGAGATATCCAATACTTCATTATAAAATAGTCTTTGAGTTAGACAATTCTGCCCAACTGTAAATGAAAGTCAATGTTTGGAGCGTGTTTAAGGTAGGCGAGGCTAAGCTGTGATGTTTGGGAGATTAGGTGTATTAAATGCATTTTCCATTTACAATATTTTTAACTTACAATGGGTTTCTTGGCTGTAACCCCATTGTAAGTCAAGGCAGATCTGTAGATAAGAGTACTGTATTGTACACTTACAAATCTCCTAAGAGTGTAGATCTCACGTTAAGTGCTCTTGCCACAGTACAATTTAAAAAAGGAAAAAGAGGGGCGCCTGGGTGGCACAGCGGTTAAGCGTCTGCCTTCGGCTCAGGGCGTGATCCCGGCGTTATGGGATCGAGCCCCACATCGGGCTCCTCCGCTATGAGCCTGCTTCTTCCTCTCCCACTCCCCCTGCTTGTGTTCCCTCTCTCGCTGGCTGTCTCTATCTCTGTCGAATAAATAAATAAAATCTTTAAAAAAAAAAGAAAAGAAAAGAAAAACGGAGGGTCTTGAAAGGTTTCAGTGAGAATGTCAAGACCAGACTTTGTTTTGTCTTAATTACAGTGAATGCACAGGGAAGACATTACTGAGGTATAAGCGTGCGCGAAGGGACACCAGGAATGATATCTGAAAGTGGAAGCTCTCTGTTCCTTCTTGCTGTGGCACGGGGGCCGAGGGGTCCCATTCTGGTGCCTTTTTTGGGCCTGCCCTCTCGAGTAGAGTCAAATTTTTGTCCTGTCATACACAATCCCATCAGACTTAACTTTCCTATATTCTATTCCTTCCAAATCTCTGTAGAACAAAGGAAATGTGATGACTTCTTGATATGATGTTGATGGATGGTAAGCTAAGTAACATAGCTCTGTTCTAACAGTGCTGTCACTATCTTTTCTGATCATCACATATTTTTTAAGCAAATATAATCTAATTACAGTGAAAGGTGAAAGATTTATACCATGTGAACAGAAATCAGAGTATTGAATATAATCTAATTATAGAAACAAGTTAAAGATAAATAAATGGATGGCAGATAGATACATCATATCAATTAATTTACTTTCAGCCGTAAGAAACAGAAATCCCACGTAAGAAGTCTTAAGGCAGCGTGGCTCCAGGCTGGTTAACTGTCCATTCATCATTTGAGGAGCCTGTGATTTCCTTTTTTTCCACCCTGCTGTCCTCAACATTTGGCAAGCTCTCTTGATGGCCATGAGCAGAATGCAGCACTCTTAGGATAAACCCTATCAGTCCAGAGCCAGAAAAAGGATTTATCTCTTCCAGATGTATCTCTTTGAGAGATAAGAAACCTTTCTCAGAAGCTCCCTCACCCCACCCAGAGCTGACTTTATCTGTGTCTCAGACTAAGTCACTCACGGGGTGGGGTTGGAGGGGGGAGATGATATTATTCTGAATTTCAATGTATTAACTTAATTATCTTCAACTTCTTTAAAATTCTCATCCTAGCATTGCAAATTGAAGGCAGGCCTTCCTGAAGCAAGGGTCTCTGGTGAGTCCCTAGATATAATTAGGATCTGTTAAGGAGAAAGAAGAACTGGCTGCTGGAGGGCTGAGACATCTGTAGTGTCTGCCTCACGTAAAAATTCAAGGTAAATCACAGAACAGTTGAGCGAATGAAGGATCTCAAAAGTGTAGTCCTCAGATCTGCAGCGTTAGTACCACTAGCGAGCTTGTTAGAAATGATAGTTCTGCACTCCCCTGAGTCAGAATGCCAGGCAGTGGGCCTAGAAATCTGGCTTTTTTGTTTGTTTTTTAAAGATTTTATTTATTTGAGAGAGCAAGACAGAGATAGCAAGAGAGAGCACAAGCAGGCATGAGAGGGAGAAGGAGGAGAGGGAGAAGCAGGCTCCCGCTGAGCAGGACCCCTGGATTCATGACCTTAGCTGAAGGCAGACTCATAACCAACTGAGCCACCCAGTTGCCCCAGAAATCTGTGTTTTAAAAAGTTTGCCAGGTGATTGTGATGCCCAGCAATGTTTGAGAAGCACGGTTCTAGAGTTAGAGAACATACTAGAAGGTTGAATGACACCAAGCAAGGAGTTAAAAATATGGGGCAGGGGTGTGGGAGAGAGGTCGGGTCTGGGAAATTGGACAGATCGATTAAAACACGGGCCTTAATCAGAAGGGGGAATGAAACATGAGAGACTATGGACTATGAGAAACAAACTGAGGGCTTCAGAGGGGATGGGGGTGGGGGAATGGGATAGGCCAGTGATGGGTAGTAAGGAGGGCATGTATTGCATGGTGCACTGGGTGTTATATACAACTAATGAATCATCGAGCCTTGCATCGGAAACTGGGGATGTACTGTATGGTGACTAACATAATATAATAAAAAATCATTATAAAAAAAAAAAAACAAAAAGCACGGGCCTTGTCTCCTGGCAGCCAGAGTAAGAAAATAGGTAAAGAGAAGAAAATGCCCTGCAAACGCTACTAGGAGGAGAGCATAATAAATGGGAGCCGTGGGAACGGTGTCCACGCATGAAAGAGTTTAAGTTAAGAATTGGAACAGATAGTGAATTCTGGTACATAAATCTGGAAATAAAGACCCCGAGTGGCCACTTCATGCTATTTTATAGATCCAAAATAGCAATGATAGCTGCTTTCTCTGGATATCCTCAGAATGCTGATCAAAGAAGAGCACAGATACAGTTGCAAACGGCCAGCAGATAAATCCAGAGAGATTTATATTCTAAATGGCAAATCCTTTTGCAAAGTAGAATTGTGGGGAAGGGGACAGTTTTCTTGTATGGTCTTTATTTGTGGGAGTAAATGTGGAAGCCACAGCCCTGCTGCCGATGTTCAAAGGAACACTTCAATCTGGTTTTTAACAGGTTGGCGTGTTTGAAACAGGATGCGTAGGAAACAGGTCACAGGGAAAAGGATCCAAGGACCTCTGCTGCCTGGGCACATCGCACCGTCATGGCCCCTGAGCCTGACAACAGACGACCAGCTTCAGAACAGAGGGAAAGGGAAGGACAGTTCACAAGAGGATTGTTAATACTTTCGAGGCCAAAGATAAAAACCAGCTAGGCTTTGCGCAGTAAGAATAATTATTTCCAAAAGTGCCTTGGCTAGCCTCACCCTTGTTGGAAAGGTACTGTACAAAGTTGGAAATGACTTTGCTGTTTTCTTTAGGTCTTAACCAGTGTTCCCAAAATGTCGTGTGCATCAGAATCCCCTGGAGGGCTTGAACAAAAGCAGAGCCTCTGATTCAACAGGTCTGTTAAGAGGCCTGAGAATGTGCATTCATAACAAGTTAGAAATGTTGTTAGTTCAGGACCACACGTTGAAAACCACTTTAGTACTACGTAAGATTTTTGTAGTTAAACTATTTTTTGGCATTTTCTACTTTTCCCCTGACAACCCCCCTGCCTCGCACAAACACCATAAGATCTAGAAATTGCTTCATGGCCCAGGAATCCTGAGATGATCGACGGTTGAAGGCAGCAGGTGCCTCCTCTTGCCCAACACCCAGTTACACTTCTAACCCTAGAAGAACAGAGAAGGAAAACCACAGGTGTAACAATTCTTTTCGTTTACCAGAGGAATGAGAGCTTCCTAAAATTCAAGCTAGAATGTAGATTATATTCTAGGAAACATATAACGAAAGAAAGACAAGCTATAACTGAACATCACTTCATTGATACAAGTTTTAGAAAATACCACCGTGAATGAACAGAGAAGACTGGATATATGAAGTCCTGGAAATTAAGTTGACCAATAATATATAAGAATTGGCACAAGCCATGGGGCATAAATTTATCATGATTTTAAAAAAGATGCTCAATTTTACCAGAGATGGCTGAGGCTGGACTAAGTGGAAAAAATGGTGACTAGGATATAAGTTATAGTCATTTTTTTATGTTATAACTCTGAAGATTTTATTTAAAAAAAGGGAGTAGTTCAAGAACTCTACGTGTGAAGATTAGAATTGCAGAGTAGCCGTTTTAAAGCGTATATATACTTTTTAAGGTAAAATTTTTTATTCCAAATATAAAAGACTAATATAGAATTTTTGGAAAATTTAGAAAATTTGACTAAAACTTAAAAATATTTATCCACAGTCTCACTGTATAAATACAAGTATTAATATTCTGTATTTTAATCTTTTTTCCAAGCATCAATTTATATAATTTTGATACATAGTTGACATTTTTGACATGCATCATTTCCTACATATTATAACACGAGCGTTATAATATTATTACAAATAATTTATTAGCATATTTAATGTCTACATACATATTCATAGGGGAGATGTATCACACTTTACTTAAATTTCCTTTATTGTCAAACACCGTTTTCCCTTTCTCCCTCTATTCTAAGTAGTACTAACATGTGTACGTTGTACATAAAACTTTCTCTGTATTTGATATAATTTCCTTTGGATAACTTCCCAGATTTAGAACTACTTGTCTCAGGATTAGAAATTTAAAAGACCCTTTCTACATATCGTCAAATTATTTTCCAAAGAGCCTGTTACTTTTCTCTCTCCCATTTTCCAGTATTGAGTACCCTAAAATTTTTTTTATCACTGCCAATTTGATAAGTAAAAAAATTATATCTTGTTTTAGTTTTAATTTGCATTTCATTGTTTACAAATGAATTAAATATTTTTTCATGTTTGTTAGTGAGATATATTTTCTCTTGTATGCATTTCCTGCTGACATTTAATTCAGTTAACTTTCAGTTCAGATATTCATATTTATTCATGAGAAAATATGAGTATAGGTTTCTGAGAATAAAATAAAACCTGAAAACATAAACACTTTAGTTGGTGTTAGAGAACCAAGTGTTATATACAGAACAGCTCAGAGTTTTAAATTTTTATCTTTGAAGCTCAGATATCAGTACTGTGTTTGAGAAAAATAATTTCAAAGTAAAACAATTGTCACATTAGGATAAGTAAAGGTCACTGCACTAAAATCTGTCTTAGCGTAAGCACAGCATCAAAGAGGTGGCAGGTTTAAAGACTGTCACCCTCAAAAGGAAGAAATATGCTCAACATTAAACGGTTTAGGTTTTTTCCTCACGCAAGTGGAAAAGGGTGTAAGTGTTCAGAGGCAAAAATCCTAAATGACTGCTCCATTGTTCCCCAAACTCTTTACTGGCCGCTAGAATGAATACACTGATCAGTCCATAGTAGACCAAACATTGCCTGTAAAAAAGCAAGCTTGTTGATCATTAAGTTTTCAAACTTCCCTGCCTGGGGAGAGGTGACCAGAGGGTGTCAAAAAGGCCAACACAACACCTGGATATAAACTGCATCTGGAAACCTCTTTTTTCAAGATTCATCCTTTGGAGGAAACACTTGGTTTTGGCCAACGGGGCCACTGATCTCTGGGGCTGTTGAGAAAGGCCATAAATGTATGCCCATTATTCTTGTTCTGTCCACAGCCTTGACATTTCTATTTGGCCCATCATAGATCAGTCAGGGGGAATACATGACTTCTTTTCCCTTAAGTTCAGAAACTCCAAATGTCTCAGATTTTTTTTTTTTTTTTACAATTTTGTACTTTTGCTATTCTTCCTCAAGAAGTGTGGCATAGTTAATGCTACACACACATGCCTATGTTCTGCGGGGATTTTTCCCTGTTTAAGATGCTATCATGATGTTCTATAAAATATCCTGTTTGACTAATTTATATTAGAAAAAATTCATATATTTTTTAAAAACTGCAATTTTAAACTAATCATGCACAATGGTAATGTTTATGCTTCTGAAACCTATTTTATTTGCATCAATTTACTTGTATTGATGTAAATATTCTCTTAGAAAAGTTACAGCAGGGTTAAGGAGGAAACAACTGCTTCATAAAAAATACAAAGCCCAAACCTTTCTAACATTTAAGTGTCTCTGTTCAGTGTGGAAGTGTGCATGTAGCTATCCTAACATTTCGGTCTCCCTTTCCTGAATGTCAAGTAGAGGGTATATAAATAAATTCTAAACTCCCACTTTCTCACATCTCCTTTGGCCACCTCTTCTATGAGCTCTCCCATACCCTGTTTATTGTCTCCAGGGAAATCTTAACGGCTTTGGTTTCCAAAAGCACATACCCTTAAAGAAGTAGTTCTCCACCGAGGGCAAAGGCACCATGGCCATTGGGCAAAGTCTGGAGACAATTCTCAATTTTCACAACTGGAAATGCTACTGACATCTGGTGAGTAGAGGCCAGGGATGCTGCGGACCATCCTACAGTGAGCAGGACAGCTCCCACGACAATAGAATATCCAGTCCCAAATGTCAATGGTGCCAACATTAAGAAACCTCGCGCTTGAGCGATAGTGACAACTCCGTGTGAGGACAAAATAAATGGGAGGAAAACTTGGAAGGAAAAAGTTGAACTCTCCCCTGCTATGGTCTAGAAAATAATTCATTTAGGCAGGAAGGGAGACAGGATGGGAGGAAGCAAGTTGAACAGAGGTAGCCTTGGAATCCCAGAGAGAAATGCAGGCCCTCCACCTTCGTTCTGTACCTCCTGGGTTGGGACCTCAGGGAGAGAGGGGATGGCTGTGTGTTTACAGCAGAAGGGACTATAAAGAAATGACGGCTCCTATCCTGTGTGGGCCGACGACTGCATGCCAGCTGAGATGATGGCTAGCTTTGCAAAGGCACCTGCCCTGCGGTACTTCTCTGATGCCCCCGGAACATTGATACAACCTTGGAAAAGACGAGTAGCCCAAACTGACCAACCGGGTAAGGGAGATTGAACAATGGAATAAATTTGAGGGGTGTTTTGTTTTGTTTTGTTTTTTAAGTGTAAAATTTGCCCATCACACACTGTGGGCCAGGGTTACTTTATGCTGTAAACAGAAGTTCTGTTCTGAATTACCCGAATAAATTGTAAATATATTTATATAAGTCTATCTCAAATAATTCAATTAAGAGCAATCCTTTCTGTTTTGTTGCATTGAATTAGAACAGGTTATTGCTAAACTTTCAGCGTGATGTTAGCGTTTGATTCTGTAATCCTCACTCCTTCCATCACCAAAAGTGTTTTAGAATTTTACACTGTGTTTGTGTATCAGGCCCAGTGACATAACTGAAGACAGTCTGATGGCTTTAAACCCAGGGCTAACTTAGTATAAATTATCTAGTGGTTCAAGCCCATTTCAAATGTTGAACTGCTATAATCTTAAGGAGACTTCAGTTTCCAAAAAAAAAAAAAAAAATATCTGGTGTAAGAAGTGTAGGTTTGGGGTATTTGATCTGGCTAGTCTTAAAAAAAGGAAAAGAAAAGAAATGTACGATTATGTAACACCATGTCACAGACACCTCTGTTAACTAAAGCCAGTGTTATCTTTCAAGGGTGTCACAGTTCTATTGATTTGAGTCCCCACCTAGAAACCTAGAAAATTTACCCAACTATTCATCAAGAATTGTGAACACCATTATCAAAGGAAAAGACGCGTGTTGGCAGAGGACTCACCACCATCTGCTGCCAGCCCCGGCAACAATCCAATGTTTGTAGAGCAACCCTGAGCCAGAGGAAGGCTTTGTTCCCATAGCACATCCACTACACTGTCCCCTCTGGGGGCAAGGTGCCCTTCTTCCCCTTCCAGTGGCCACTCCGTTTGTTTGCTTTCTCCAGATCATTTGGTGTTCTTATCTCTCACTGGAGACTAGATGTTAAGAAGAGAGCCTGAAATTCTCTTCCTCAGGGGAAACAGCTGTTTATTAGGCAATCCTTAATATTATATTCATCTGCCATCAGAGATAACTGACACTGACACCCACTCTACTTTCCTTCCCACAAACCTACATCTGGACGGGATGCCCCTCCCGAGAGCATCACGGCTTAGGGCTACCTCTTCATTTCCATTGATAATGCCTCCATTTACTTCTTGAGTCTCTGGACACATTATACAAATTGAATAAACAAACACATTACCCTGATATAAAGTCATGCCATGGAGTCCAGGGCTAACAAGTTCAACCAGAGCTCAGAGCTCCATAAAAGCATTTCTAATGCACAAATCAATCTCCTCTCCACTGATTCTATTTTGTCCTCCTACACAATCTGGAATGACTGGAAATATGCCATATTTTCTTCTTTGATTGGGTTATCTAGAAGTTGCTTTACTGTTTATTCTGGAACCTCATTCCCATTTTTGATATGTGAAAGTGAAAGAGATTAAAGTGATTCCAGATCTGCATAGAAAGTTATCTACCATTACCCCCACCCTTACTGAAATCTTCTACCCAGCTGGGAGTCACCATTATTTTACAAAAGTGGTATCATTGTAAAATGTTATTCGTAGAGGAAGAGAAAGTTAGGAAGGTCTTAAACAGAGGATCAGGAGAAACACCACGGCATGGAGGAGGAGATGTGTGAAGCAGAGGCTTCATAATTGTCTCCATATTTTTTTAATGAAAGTTTATTACCATGAAGATACTTATATTATCCTTCTTCTATGAAGGAAACACCTGGGGGGTGGGAGAAAGCCAAATTTATCAGTAAGGAAAAACAGTACCAGTAGGAAAGACTGTAGGCAGCTTGATGCCACGGAAGAATGGGAGACAGGACCAACTTGGGAGCTATGTCTTCTTGGGCGGGTTTCATGACGACTCCCTTCTTGGCAGTTGACGATTTCCTAGGTTATCTCATAGTCAAAGCTCCCCTGAACGACACTTGCTTGTTCACTATCCCCTGGGCCCCATCTGAGGTGGACCTTGGAGAGGGCGTCCTTTTGGAGCTGCACAGTTTTTGTAGCCCATCTCTTGCCGGTACTGGTTTAAGGCCAAGCAAATGCTTTTGGGATCGAACAGAATTTTGAGTTTTTAGTAATATCATTTCTTCAAAAAAATCTAAGGGACTTCCAGTTTATTTGCTTCTGGTCAGTTGTATGTATTAATAGCCACAGATAGAAATCTTGTGGAGTCAGAGTTTTTAAGACCGAACACACGGGTCTTTCACTTATTGCCTCTGGGCTCTGCCCATCCCCCTTCTCTCATGTTTCAGGCTGGCTCTCTTAAAACCATTTGAAACAAAGAACTGGGGTGGGAGACAACACTCCTCATCTGATCTTTGCCACCGAGCTGGCTCCCATTGTCTGGCACAGAACGCTGAACTGCAGGTGCTTGGGAAAGACTCAGAGGCACCATCTTATCTTCTGCTAAGTCTGCCCTATTTGCAGCCTTTAGTTAGAACTGCCTCAGTCTAGGGTACAAAAGCAATTTGCTTTTTCCATTCCAAAAAGTCCAAACTAATCACTGTTCAGTGCAGCAGTTAGGAATATAAACTTCGAACTCAGATTGCCTAGTTCAAATTAGGTTCCTCACCTTGTAAGATGTGTGACAGGCAAGTTACTTAACTTCTTTGACTCTCATCTGTAAAATGGGTCTAGAAACACTGTGGACTTCATTGTGTTGTTGGAGGCTTGAATTACGTGAAATATGTAAAGCACTAGAATGGCGCCTCGCATGTGTAGTTAGTATCATTTACTAATAATTGAGGGGTGCTGGACTCCTGGTCAACTTGTATTGCAGGATGCAGTTGGCTACCAGACTGATTAGCTCACACCTCAGTGTATTTCTTTTGTAGACTCTGCTAAAGCAGCAAGAAGTAACAAACGTAAGATAATATATTGAATCTTTCCTACAACGTCCCCTAATGCTATGGCCACAGCGGGCACTCTGCTTTCTAAGATGTCACAGTAATTGTTTCATCGAATGTGTTGCCTCAGCATAACAAAAGGTTTTGTTTTGGTTTTTTTTTTTTGTTTTTTGTTTTTTTGGCTTCCACTGTCCCAGCCATCAGCATCTACATTTTCAGTTTTGTCATGGCCAACATTCTACTTTGAGGCATCATCTGATGCCATATTCATTAAGACTTATATTTGTCTGCTTACCATAGAGATCTTAAATACCTAAAGCATAAGCTTGCTGAATCTTCTTTTCTGTTTGCATGAAAGCCTGGATTGCAGTAGTTTAAGGACGGCATGGGGATTCCATAGTCAGATCTGTATCCCCTGTTGCTGCCAGTTTTCCATGCCACCGTTGCTAGAATGCCTCCTTCTCATCACAGTTCAAGATGAATAACCAGCCATCACAACCACCTCCAAGCAGCAACAAGGAGGAAGACAGAAGATGTGTTCTGGAAGTTGAATGCACATTTCCAGAACTTGTCACAGGGCCACACCTAGCAAGGGAGGTTGGAATGTGTGGTGCTGCCTCTAGTATCAGTATGTCAAACCCCCAAATCAGCCTTTGTACTGCTTTGTATTATCACAGGAGAGAGTGAGAACAAACCCTGTGGAGACAAACAGAAGCCTCTACAACATTTACTGAAAATGGCTGCTTCTCCAGCTTAACACAGTGTCTATTAAAAAAAAAAAAAAATGCTGGGGCACCTGGGTGGCTCAGTGGTTAAGCGTCTGCCTTCAGCTCAGGGCGTGATCCCAGAGTCCTGGGATCGAGCCCCACATCAGGCTCCTCCACTGGGAGCCTGCTTCTTCCTCTCCCACTCCCCCTGCTGTGTTCCCTCTCTCACTGCCTCTCTCTCTGTGTCAAATAAATAAATAAAATCTTTTTTAAAAAATGCCTAACATGTTACCTATTCATTTAATTTCTATCTCTTTACTCCCTACTACAAGAAAATGTAAAACCAATGGGTACTTACATATTCAATACAAAATAAAGTAAAACTCAATAGCTTGTATCAAATGACAATTCCTGGAATACCTTATGGTTTTCCCTTAAGATACGATTGTATTTCCTAAAATTGGAATTAACTTGCATTTGTATTTTTTTAAAATAAGGACCAAACTTATTGCATATTTGTATAACATATGGTTGGTAGAGGTTTTATTTACAGAAACAAAACACCTATTTTAGCCCAGATACGCTTCCTAAACTTGCAAACAGCAAAATTATATTTTTAGAAGGTTTAATGACCAAAATATCTGGGTTGAAATGAAAGACAGGAGAGCTTACTATATTTGAACATTCAGAGGGAGTGCGAAAGACCAAACATCTTCCATTAATTTTTGTTTTCTTTTTCTCTTTCAGCCTACCTTCATAAGGCAAAGATATAACTGAATAAGCAAAAAACCAATGTCTGGGCTTTTATAACTGCCACAAAACTTCAAATTAAAAAAAAATGACAACAAGCTAAAGAAAAATAAGCAATATAAAATGGCTTGTTTTCTTTCTTCATTAACCAACATTGCTGTATCTGAGCCTAAGCTCGCCCTTTCTCTTTCTTTCTTTCTTTCTTTCTTTCTTTCTTTCTTTCTTTCTTTCTTTCTTTTTCTTTTACTTTTTTTCTTTTTTTCTTTTTTTTTTTTTTTTTTCTTTTTTGGTTGGTTGGTTTTGTTTGGTTTTGTTTTGGGTGATGTTCAGCATTTTGTGTCCTGCTAGGAATTTTAATGAATGTAAAACAAAAACACTGGTACCAAGCTGAGTCCAGTGGATGAATCAGGTAGGCGTGTGTATTCACAGCACTGATTACTGACAATTTTCTTGTGCCGTTGTGGTCCAAATGTTGGTCAATCAGACATGTCACCAGGGAGGGAGGGATATTTTTTAAAAGATCCTGGACATTTAAAAGAATATGTATATTTCAGGGATGGAATTGAAGCAAAATTTGCAAGGTCACTAAGCAATTCTGGAAACACTCTGCAGAGTTCCTGGTTCAGAAGTAATAGAAGTGGTGGCAGGACCCAGCCTGCGAGAGTGCCTGCTTTGGACAGTAAGCCTTCGGCATGACACAAGAAAAAATGCTTCCTGCAGCCATGAGGCATTACCTATTTCCTTTTGCAGTCAGTCCAGTTCATAAATAGAGTAACAGCTAATTTATTTTTCCCCTTCATCTTTAGAATACTCATGTGGGCAACAGGTATCCAGGGTTTCTTAGTGTAACACACTTTACAACAACAAAAGGAATGCCTCTAAATTCCCATGGGACAGAAAAGAGACATGATCCATTTGGACTGCCTGATACTTATTTATGTCCTACTTAACCTTGTCCAGAAAGGACTCAAGGCAACTTAAACTTTCAGTTTAACTCACGGCATCCACCCCAACTTAAGGTGACTTCAACACCTCGGTAACTTTTTCCAGGTCTCAGTTTTGCAAAGCCTAAAACTGGGATACACCCTCCTCAGCCTCTGCTTTGAAGTTCTTCAAAGGTTCTCGGGGGTCCACCGTCAAGTTCTCTAACAGGGTATAGAAGCCTTTCGTGCCTTCACCTCTTCCTGCCACCCAAGTTAACGTTTGCCCTGATGGCATATGACTTAGCCAGAAGCAATTTAATTAAACTACTTTTAAAAACATTTTAGTGGAAAGAAAGCTGATCCACGTGAAAATGAAGTTTAAATAATGACTAAATGGGGTTTTTAAGGCACTGGCTAATTGTGCATTGTTTTGTTACATTTTGGGTGTATTAAAGTATTTATGTCAATTTTTAGAACCATTAGTGCTTTTGAATTTATAATTTTGTCTTACACTGCCACACAGCAAAAATTTGGAATAGCATAAATGTCCATTGTATTCTTTGTGTTTGCCCTATTGTTTTGTTTTCTGCAGTAATAATTCATTGCTTTTTTTAATAAGAAAAAAGTTAAGAAAAAAATGATGAAAGAAACTACCTTTCAATGAGTGTGAGCTTATTGTATTCTAGGTACCGTGGCAAATTTTGGTTTTAATTGTTTGAATTCTTAATAATTTTGTGAAGCAGATGTTATGAATGCCATTTTATAAATACAAAAATAGGAACACAGAGATGCTAAGTTCAAGGCCATATTGTGGCTATTTCCAGATGGGATTTGCACATAGACCAACCATGTTCTTAAGTAGTCATTATACTTCTTGCTACTGATGGATATCTAGGTTGTGCTTTCAACTATTACAAATTTAGGTTGTGCTTTAAAACTATTAGTTCAAAATTTTAAAAAGCAAAATTTTAAAAAAGAAAAGCCATTTTACAAATCAGTAATCCTTCAAGCTAGGTAAGGGACTATTTCATAGTGTGCCAAAATCAACAACTGTTGAGGGAAAAAAAAAAGTAACCAGAAACACTCATTTCAACAACAAAATAATTGGAAACAAATTGTTAAGTTGATCAGCTTTTTAAGAAATTCATAACCAAATTACTTCAGAAAAGACAAATTATTGAGAGTCCTGTGGCTCCCACAGGCATGTACTTAGCACCCTCGCCAACAGTTATTTGGATCTTGACCTTGCCCATGCTCTGGAATTCTCTTTCCACTGCTTAGTAGTTCTTGTTAATTCTTCAAGGTTCTGATGCTTCTCTCCCAATAGGCTCCCATTTCCACCCTGAAGATGAGTTAAGGTCAATTTCACGGTTCTCCCACATCCAAAACACATAATCGCCAATACAGCAGATCAAATGGCCTAGCCAATATGGCCTTGGCCAATCAAAACAGATTCAGCTATTCAGGAGTACCAGTGCACACCAGCTAAATATCTATTGCCAGAAAGATCGTGTTATGTGTATCTCTTTAATAGGTATCCAACCTCCTTGATGACAGAGGCCATCTGATTTTTAATTTTATGTCACAGTGTATACTGGTTATGCTGGAGCTGAATTAGGACAGCAAACCACCTCTTTTCTTTGATCTAAAAAACTCCTTACCTGTCACAGAATATGTGGTGATTCACAGAAACATTGGTCTGGTTACATGCCTGATTTCCCTGGAGTGCAGAAAATGTCATGCACAAAGAGCATGGAACTTTTTCACCATTAATGTTTGATATATGCAGACATATATAGTAAAGGGGTGGAGATGGAGAGCAGGAGCCAGACTTTACTAAAAGACTGTGAGGCCCTTAAAGGAAAAAGCACCATGTTAACTCTGGCAGGCAGGGCCTGGCCCCTCAGCTTGGCCTACATTTGAAAGGGAACAGTTCCAGGTACAAGTGAGATAGCACATGGCCAATTCCCCACTCAACACGCTCCAAACCAGTCCAAAATACCTATACCCCAGATAGGAGAAAGGTGTTTAAAAATAAAATTAGGATATCACAAGGGGCCCAAGCATTTCTCTGTGGGATTCACCCCTCCCTTGTAAAAGACACTGATGTGAGAAAGGTAGACATGTCCTCCAATGTGGGGAGAGAGAGTGTCACCAAAGTTCAAAGTCAGATATGTAAGTGTTCCAGGAGAGTGTGGGATTCCCATTTCCCAAGGCTGTGGACAGACAGGACATCTTCATCATAGGGATGTTACACTGTATTTCTACAGCAACCATAACAAATTACCACAAACCTGGTGGCTTAAAACAACACATATTCATGATCTCACAGTTCTGTAGGTCAGAAGTCTGACATGAGTCTTACCATGCTAAAATTAAGGTGTCAGCGGGGCTGTGTTCCTGCTGAAGACTCTAGTTGATTATCTGTTACTTTGCCTTTTCTAGCTTCTAGAAGCCACCCACATACCTTGGATGGTCGCCCCTTCTGAAGCCAGCAATGATGGGTCAAGTCCTTCTTAAATTGCATCAATCTGACCTTCTCTTTTGTCTCCCTCTTCCAGTTAAGGACCCTTTGGTTATATTAGGTCCACCTGGATAATCCAGAATAATCTATTTTAAGATCACTTGATTAGCAAGCTTAACTCCACCTGCAACCTACATTTTTTTTCACCATACAACATAACATATTCATAGATTCTGGGAGATTAGATCATGGACATCTGGGGATAGGGAGATATTATCCTGTCTACCACACGTGACTAAACATCAAATGGTACTGACCAAAAATGCAAGAGCAATAACACTTTGAAGTAGGGATACATAGACGGGCCTTTTCCCATGCTGTGCTCAGAGTTCAAAGAGGAAAACTCCCAGTTTAGGTGACTTTACACAAAACAAAATGCACTTAGTCTACAGCATACAGTCTACAGTAATTCATGATTATACAAGTTAAATAACTGACTTCAAATTAGCTTTGCTTTACTGTCTAATTTTATAAGTAGCTCCTTGAGAGCCAAAAACTGGATTAGGATTTGCCAGTGATCAAAATCATGAAAAGGGAGGCAGTTCCTTGGGTTCATTGTAAGATCCTGACCAAGCTACCTATCTACACTTAAATTTACAATTACCCAATCTTTTTCTATCTCCCAGGAATGTTGCAAAGAGAAATTATAACCAATATAACCAATTGCTTCTAATTATAATAAAATATTAAAATTGAGAAGAAGGCACAATTAAGTGTTTATGGGGCTAAATTTCCCTTTCCGGTTTTAAAAGAACCCCGTTTTCTACATTTAGGTTTAAATATGTTGCCTTAATTCAACCCAAACCAACCAGATCACCTAGTAGTCAACTTTGGGCAATCTCCTCTGAGAACGTTTAAGTTAACATGTCAAATGTTTCCATATAAAATCAATGGTGCTTAAAATAATTTGTGGTCAAAAGACTTTTGGATATTGCTTCTATTCATTTTTTCTCTACTACTGTTAATAAAATCTGTGTATTTGTTTAATGTATTTGCTTGGTATCCGCTTGTGTAGAAGCTAGGAACATGAAGATAAAGAAATAACATGGCTCCTTCCCTCTGCTGTATGTCAGGAGATGAAGGAAACCAGGGGTGGCACACAAAGAAAGGCAGAGTAAGGAGGCCGACAGGTTGTGTACTGAAGGTTGATCACAGACATGCGTGATCATCTAGGTCACAATACAGGCGACCTCTGTGCCACTGGTGGTGAGACAGAGACTCAGAGGAAGGGTTGAGAGGCAGACAGGAGAAGAGGGGGTCAGAAATGCCTCGGGGGCACAATATCATTAGGGTCAAGAGCATGACCTTTTACTCAAATAGACCCAGGTTGTTTGAAATCCTATGCCTGCCGAGTCATGCTATCTCTGTACATCTCAGTGTCCTTTTCCTTTTAAATAGGAACATTAATAGTAATTTCTCATGGATTTATTGTAAGGAGCAATATAATGCATGTACAGTGTTTAACACGGTGCCTAGCACTGAGCAAATCTTCGATGACAACTGGTTGCCTTTAAAAAAGATTGTCAATATAGAGGAAAGAGGAAGAGAAGAGGGAGAGGAGGAAGAGAAGGAAGGAAAACAGAGGACAGGGAAGGAGGAAGGGAGGGGTGGGATATTCAGGGGCATGTGTCCTGGATAAGATAGCTCAGGGTAAGCTACAGGATTGTGGTCCCTGAGCAAAGCTTCAGGCATCAGGAAAGAGTAAAACAGAGAGGAAAAAGTGCCAGCCTCGTATGGAGACCTGAGTTGATATTAAGAGGGAAACCAAGGACATTGTATCCATTTAAAGCTCTAAAATAAATGAAGCCACAAAATGCCAGGGAGAACAGAGAGACCGGGAGAAACCTCCAACATGCCCGGGAGCCCGAGGCGGACATCAGCCAGTTATCAAGCGGAATTTGAGAGTAACTCAGGAACTCAGGGTGTCTCCTGGAAAACAAACCCTTCAAGCAAGAGAGGGACAATCTGAGGGACTATGGATGCTTAGATATTTTGTTTGTACTGTGCCTTTTGGTTTGGGAATCTGAGCAAGACTCACCTGGCAGGGAGCAATCATAGGGAAACAGTAATAACAGTCCTAGAAGAATGAGCTGACCCCTCAAGGAGCTCACAACAGAACGTGGAAAAGATGAACACACGAACACAAACTCTTTACAGTGGGGCAAATCATAAGAGAAGCATATGCCAAGTGTTTGAGAGAAGACAATGACCAGTTCTGCCTGGTAGAGGCAGGGAAGGCTTGCAAGAGTATCAAGCTCTGGAGTCAGACTTTAGAAGATAAATTCACCAGGAGAAGAGAGGGAAGGGACATTCTGAACAGGGCGACAGCATGCAGTCATGCAGATATGAAAGCATACAGCAACTTTGGGACACCAGATGCGGTGGTTATAACATCGAGGGTATAAGCATCAATAGGAGATGGGAATGAAAGGAAAGCCTTGGCTGTTTTGTGATGTGTTTTCATTCGTCATGTGCATGGATAAATCAGTTTTTAGAAATATATTGTTCAGTGTGTAATAGGTCATAAAATGATAAGATCTTGTATGTATTTATAGGCATATATTAATTTACTGTTTACAGAGAACGTCCATCTTATTTAATTCTCATAGCAGAACAGGAAGATAGGTTTTGTTGTCCCGGTTCTGCAAATGAGGACAGAGTCTCAAAGGACCTTAGTTGTATGCCCGGGGTTGCTGCGCTTTGACTGAAACCAGCTGCCTCGGTATTCATTCATATTCAGCAAACATGTACTGAGTTCCTACTCTACTGCCAAGTGCTCTGATAGATGCTGGGAATACAAAGAATGCTCAAATGAATACACAGAAAGAAGGGGGAAACTAATACATAAACAATGAATTAAAATATAATGAAGTAAAAATTACTATAAGAATGTGCATGAGATCGTTATTCAGAATATGCACACAGGAGCCTAGGAAGAGCTGCCCAGGTCAGATGCCACCTGAACTGTGAGTAGGTGTGGAGGGGGTGGAAGAGGGGAAGGCTGTTCCAGGCATGGGAACTGCATGTGCCAAGCCACAGAAACACTAGACAGGATCACATGAAACCAAACCATGAGATGCTCAGGGAGGATGCTCTTGGGTTGCAGATGAAAGACATGGGAGCCAGGTTAAAAACAGTCTTTGCAGTCTATGCTCAGGGGTTTGAATTTTCATGCTGTAAGTGGCTGGGATCCACTGGAGGATTTTAATTTTGTGAGCGACAAGATCAGATTTGTTATTCAGAAAGCACACTCTGGCAGCAGTTCAGTGGGTGGAATGGAAAGTGGTTACCCTGGAGACGGGCAGACCCATTAGGAAGCTATGACAATAATCCAGGAGAGAGAAAATGAGGATAATGGTTGGAGGAGGAATGAGCAGATTCAAAGACATTTTGACAGTAGAACTGATGGTCAGGAGAGATGCACTGGACATAAATGCTGAAACAAAAAGAAGAATCAAGAATGATGGTCAAATTTCTGGCTTGGACATCTAGGTGGATAGTAAATCATTAATCAAGATGTAGAAAACCAAAGGAGTAGCAGATTTGAAGGAAAATAGTATCAGTACGTATGGGATGAGTTGAATCTGAGGTGCATCCGGGACTTCGAGGGGAACATATCATGCACGGTTAATATATTTAGAATTCAGAAGGGAGATTATATCTAAAGATAAAGACTTCAGAGTAATTGTGAAATGTTTTGTTGTTGGGGTTCTGACGATCCCTGAAACTACAAGATCTGGGTACCATTGCTTCTACCCAATTCATTTGCACCATCTCTGAAGGAGGTACTAGCTCAAGCTTTGTTCCAAAGTACAAATTAGCATAGCAGCTCAGTAAACAATGTCTCTGAGCTTCTGGAAAGAAAGATGTTCAGTCACCATAAGGCTCAGAATTAATGAAAAGTCACAGAAATAATAGCTCTATTCTCCAGTTGCTTTTGAACCTCCAATCACTCTTTGGCAACAAGGTAAGATTTTACAGAAACTGCTGAAAAGATCCTCTCGTAAATAGGGCAGCAAAAAGAGTTTGTTTTTTAATATTTGTTCTAAACAATATATGTGGTTATATTTTGAAATTGCTAGTTCACATTCCTGACCTGAATTCTTTTCTAATTGGAAAGACAATTTTGATTTTGATTATAGGGTATAATTTCCTTAGAAAAATCTCCTGTGAAATTAGTTCCTTCTCATTACATTTTTTTTTACCAGATAAAATTACAAGAATCAAATGATATGTGCTATGTAATGAATGCAGTTTTCCCATACTTTAATCAGAAAACAGTTCTTGGAGGGAAAATATTTTGCTCAGTTGTAGACAAACACCAACAACATCAATTGAAAAACCAAGGAAATTGTTATTTCTTTCAGGTTGGTTAGAAATGATTATAATATTAGGTCACAGTATTATTGTCATTAATGCTTAGAAAAACACTAAAAATCAATAATTCACCTCCAAATTGTGATAGATATGAAACAATCAATCCCATTACTTTTCCTTTCCCATCCCATACTTCCTAATTTGGGTCACAATTAGGGAAGAGAAAGGGATTCATTTGTTATAGCATATGGTTTGTCACCAGCATGAATATCAAACCTCTCTGTAGTGTTTGAGAGGAAAGAAGGAAACAGGTGCTTGGCATATTTAATCTCAGTTTTCACAGTAATCCTGTTTTGGGGATACCCAGAGCTAATAAATTTAAAACAACTGAAACAATAATAGTAAAACAATTACCGAGTAATTCTGACATGATAAATGTTCCACAAGTATTTGATAGTATTATTACTGATTAGATAGATCCCCATTTTTCACCAGAGGAATCTCACACTCAGGGAGGTTACATATTTATCCCAAGTGATGCAGCTAGTAAGGGATGGGTTCTGGTTTGGAACCGTTTCGCCAGCCTCCAGACCTTATGCCTATTCCATTATTCTATACTGCCACTTAGTGACAAGTACATTTAGCCCCTATTGAAACTAATATTCCCATAGTATATTCTCATGGTATCTCATGGAGATACTACTGAAATTGGTATATAAAAAAACCTGGCTTCTAGCCCTTGAGAGCTGATTTCAAATAATCTTTCAACCCTCCCGTGCCTTTGTTTTCTCATTTGGAAAGAGAGATGTCATGACTGCCCTTCTTTGCCAATATACTATACAACATAGAAAAATATATTACAGTTTTTATATTATAGCTTTCATACACATTGTCTCATTTGGTTTCAAAATAGAGCTAGTAAGACCTAATAAAAAGCACACTGAATTTCCCGTTTCACAAACTTGGAGACATTAAGTGAATAAAATTCTCTGAGTCTCCATTCTTTCACTTATAAAACTAGAGGGAAATTAATATTCTCTCTGGGTCTTTTAGCAATCTTATAAAATGGTGTTGTGTAGGGATTATTCCTAAATTTAGATGTGGAAAAAAGCTCAGAGAAGATCAATGATTTCCATAAGAATGTCCAACAAATACATTATGAAATCCTAGGACCTGGGTTTTTTGACTCCTAATGTAAGTCCCTTTCTACTCTATTGAGCTACATATTTATTCTGATGGGAAAAGAAACATTCATGATGCTTGATATGAGTGCTAATCTGACTCATCAGAAGATTGATAAACCTCAAAGTAATTAGCATCCATAATTGCTAGGCTGAGATCTGAGTGACATTGGTGACCTGCCCAAAGAAAGAGTTGTCACTAGGCTTTGTGGGTTGCCCTTCATCAGCAAGCTTTGCTTTAAAAAACCCAAGTCTGCCCTGCATGTACCTCAACTGCCGTCTTGAAACAAGTAACAAGTGTCATCTTTCTCTCGAATTGGCTGTGCTGCTGTGATATCAGTTATCACCTGATATTCCAAAAGGCAATTGTGATCTCTGGTATCAAGATGTTGGCAATCCATTAGAAGAAAATGAAGTCTGATGCTAAGCACCTGGCAGTTTCTGTCGTAGCTGGAATGAACAGAAGGGTCCTTAAATCACCTGGAAGACCAGTGAGTACTCTATAATGTTACTCAATGTGTAAACTGGGTGAGAAGTCACCAATCCTCAGGTTTCACAAAAGCAGAGGTTCAATTATCAAAGCTGGCGGGACCTTGGGAATCACTAAATTCAACCACTCTATTTTATAAATGAAGACGTTTGCCACCATTTGTCTGGGCAAGGAGAAAAGGGATTGGAGCTAGAATCTTCATTAGCTAGTTTATTTTAAGGAACTATAGAAGCTAAACGGATGCTGGACAGACACCAACCATACAAGAGACATCCTGCATTTTCTAAATATGTTGATGTTCCTCCGTATATAGCTAAACTATTTTGGTGTTGCTTCATAAGCAAGTCTTCCAACTTAGAAATACTGGAAACCAATAGAGAGGTAGGAAAATGCAGCAACCCCTCCTTTCCTTTCTCGTTCTAACTATATTCTCATCAGGTGCTTCTCTGATACAATCTTCACACTGCCATAATTGACTATGACCTTCCTGCAACATCATTTCCCTCCAAAAACAGCACAACAAGGCAACTCACAGCCTACCTGTTGCAGACTGTTTGTATAAAATTCACATGCTGAAATCCTACCCCCCGATGTGATGATATTTGGAGGTGAGCCTTTTGGGAGGTGAGAATGAAGCCCTCATGAATGGAATTAGTGCCCTGACAAAAGAGAACCCAGAGAGCTCTCTCACCCGTTCTGCCATGTGAGCACATGGAGAGACGAAGGCCATCTATAGCCAGGAAGCGGGCTCTCACCAGACACCAAATCTGCTCGTGTCTTGATTTTGCATTTGCCGGCCTCCAGAACGGTGAGAAGTAAATTTCTGCTATGTAAGCCATCCACTCTATGGAGTTTGTGATAGCAAGCTGAGCAGACTAAGGCACTACCTAGGTTTTTCTAATAATGTGTCCTCCCCTCTCTCCACCCTGACAATATATCAGTTGTCCTGTGTCACTCTCACCAGGCTGCTCTTGACTTAAATAATGGCAAGAATGCAAGGGCTTTTGGAGCAATTAATATACACTCTATGGGATCTGTTTCAAGTTGAGGATAGCAATTATCCTAGAGAACAAAATGGTACAATCATCAAAGCTATGTAGTGGAGGCTTTTCTCCAGGCCATGCCTATCTCCAGCTCAGAAGCCTCCTCCGTTCAGCTATGCTTAATCACCCTGGGTGTGCACTGCTCCCACGGTTGTCTTCCACTCACCGTTCCAACTGGATGAAAGATGATGGGAAGGGACATTGCTAGTCCAGGGAGTCTGTCTTCCAGAATGAAAAACAGGAAAATGGCTCTGATATCACTACTTAAGGAAGACCTAAAGTTGTTTGGTGTGGCTAGGAGTATATGATTTTCCTGAGTGACCTGTTGAACGAGTCTTATTACTCTGTATGCTCAATATATATAGCCAGGACATAATTCCTCTCCCAGCCCCAGGACAAACTGGTGGGATAGCCTAATTCTCTCTCCCTCCTTCCACCCTTCAGACTGCAAAATATTCTTTTTGTCTGTCTTTTCTTTTTCAAGGCTGCCCTTAATGCTCCACATAACCTGAGCTCACCTGGATAAAATCATGGGTTAGGAGAAGGCACTCAGAGAATCAGTGCCCTGAGTCTCCAGGGCAGGGCCAGGCTGCAAAGCTTAATAAGAAAAGAATCATCTGATATAAATAATTCAAGAGACAGAATTCACAGTAGTCTGAATAGAAAATGAAAATGCAAGCATGCTGCTTCTCAGGGCAAGCATAAAACATTGGAATGAAAAGTCTTGTTTCCTGGTTAATGAATTAAAGAAATAATCACAAATGGGACATAGATCTGACTGACCACATCAGCATTCACTCATTTGTGCATGATGAATAAATCACCTGTTTTGTGATTCCCAAAAGTGCCATTAAAGTACTGAAAAATTGTAGGCATTGATCTTTCTAAAGAAAGGTGATGCTGCTGAGCCACCAATAATACGCAATGTTTTCAGCAGCAAGAAAAGATTTGCAGCATAACAAATGAGAACTATTTGAAAGTGCTGACCTATATCTATGAATCAGAGAACATCCCATGGAAGTTTCAGCTTCACTAGTAGGAGTTTTCAACCATCATCCCTGACACAGCAATCCCCATACATACAAGAAGGAATACACAGGTTTGATGAAACTCAAAAATAACTAGTATTTGATGCTTCTTCCAATTTACCCCACCAAAAAAGCCAGTTTTGCTATGGCAACCCTTCAAAAAAGAAAGAAAGAAAGAAAGAAAGAAAGAAAGAAAGAAAGAAAGAAAGAAAGAAAGAAAGAAAGCAAGCTACAATTGTGTAAGAGATAAAATCAGAAATTGAAATAGCACACAGGGGCGCCTGGGTGGCTCAGTCGTTAAGCGTCTGCCTTTGGCTCAGGGTGTGATCCCGGCATTATGGGATCGAGCCCCACATCAGGCTCCTACACTGGGAGCCTGCTTCTTCCTCTCCCACTCCCCCTCCTTGTGTTCCCTCTCTCACTGGCTGTCTCTCTCTCAAATAAATAAAATCTTAAAAAAAAAATGAAATAGCACACAGTACAACCTACTGTATTAAGACACAAAGAAAAAGGGAAATATGATTAATTTTTAAACTAAATGTTTTCAAAAATATTCTATCTCTAGATTGCCATCCTCTAGATAATAATAAGCTGAACAAATATGTGATATAACATAAGCAGAAGTGCAATGCATTTTATTAGTAAAATTTTAACTGTGGGGGAGGTAAACTGCTTTTGGCTCTGAGAAAGTAGCTTCTTTCAGACTCATCCTTCACAAAAGGCAACTACAAAATCTGTATATTTTTTAAAAAAGAAGAAAAACACTAAACATGGAAGTTTAGCTTCCTTCCTTATGGAAGGAAACTAATGCAGCCAGGACTTGAAGATTCTAGATCCTGAATCCTTGAAGATTGAGCCTTGATTGCAGAGAGAAGGGAAATATTTTGAGGTGAGCCCCACAAGCCCTCAGGGAATAAGCTGGTTTTGGCACAGAGCATGGAAACAAAACAAAAAACAGTGGCATAGGGTTTATAGTGCTCTCACTGCACTGTAAAGATAAAAATCAAAGTTTTAACTAAGGAAATTGGAAAATATTTGGAAATGAATGACATGTGTACAATGTAGGAAGAGTAGTGCTTAAAAGGGAAATTTTAAAGCTTTAAATACATTCACTAGAAGAGGGAGAAAAAAAGCTAAAAATCACATATGTTAAAATATAGTAAAAGGAGATCGTGAACAACATTATATTAATTTCATAAGTTAAATTTGTTGGAAAAACAGAACTTACCAAAATTGATACAAATAAAAAAATTTAAAAATCTGAATGATGCTATTATCTATGAAAAAGACTGATTTCAGAATTAAAAATCTTCCCCAGGGTGCCTGGGTGGCACAGTTGGTTAAGTGTCTGACACTTGGTTTTAGTTCAGGTCATAATCTTGGGATCCTGGAATTGAGCCCCGCATCAGGCTCAGTGGAGTCGGCTTTAGACTCTTTCTCCCTCTCCTTCTGCTCCTCCCTCCCCTCTCTCTTTCTCTCTCTCCCTCAAATAAATAAATAAATCTTTTTTAAAAAATTAAAAACCTCGGGGCGCCTGGGTGGCACAGTGGTTAGGTGTCTGCCTTCGGCTCAGGGCGTGATCCTGGCGTTACGGGATTGAGCCCCACATCAGGCTCCTCCGCTATGAGCCTGCTTCTTCCTCTCCCACTCCCCCTGCTTGTGTTCCCTCTCTCGCTGGCTGTCTCTATTTCTGTCGAATAAATAAATAAAATATTAAAAAAAAAATTAAAAACCTCCCCACAAAGAAAACTCTGGGCACAGATGCTTCAAAAGAGAATCATTCTAAATACTCGAGGAAGAAATAATTTCAATCCTGCACAAGTTTTTTTATAATCTGGATAGAGGGGATTTATTTCCCAACTCATGTTATGAGGCCACTGTAATCTTGACAGGAACACCTGACAAAGATTAAAAAAAAAAAAAAGAGGAAAATTATAGATCTTTGTGAAATGAGACACAAACATACTAAATATTATCAAACTAAACCCAACAATATGGGAAAACATAATATATCCCCCCCCCAAATTGGGATTAAACCAAGAGAGCAAAGTTGATTTATCACTCAAAAATCAATCACTGTCATCCACTATACTAACAGAAATAAGAAAATAAGCATGTAACCCTTTCAATAAATGTAAAAAAAAAATTTACAACCATTCATGATTGAGACAAAACAAAATAACATGCCTCTTAGCAAAATAGAAGTAGGAGGAAAATTCTTTATATGATAGAGTATCTTCAAAGAAACTTATGGCAAATATCATACTTAATGAAATGCTGAAAAACTTCTTTCTGAAGTAAGGATATTTCAAGAGATAAGGATAACCCTATTGCCATTTCCATTTAAGAGTTTCTTGGAAGTCCTGCCAATGCAATAAGGCAAGAAAAAGAAATAAAATATATGTGCATTGAAGAGGAGACATGAGAATATACACAGAAAATCCAAAAGATAAACCATTAGAATCAATAATTGAATTTATCAATGTCAGTACATACAAAATCAAGATACAGAAATAAATTATACACTTAAAATACCAATAATTTAGAAAATAAAACTTAAAACAATACAATGTTATTTACAATAATATCAAAAAATTAAGTATATAGGACTATATCTAACAGTGCATAGGCGGGAAAACTATAAAACATTATTGAAAGAAATTTTAAAAGATCTAAATCAACGTTGCATATACTATGTCCATGAATTAGAAAATAATGTAAGACAAGTCATTTCTCAGTTTGATCTGTAAATTCCATGCACATCTAGTCAAAATCTCAACAGGTATTTTTGTGGGGTTTGAGAAGTTAATTTAAATCAATGTGGAAATGTTGAAGACCAAGAATAGGCATGATGACCTTGAAGAAGAAAAGCAAAGTTAGAAGACCTACAACACCTGATATTAAAATTTATTTACAGCTATTGTAATTAAACTTATTATTGATTATAGGATAGACAATAAATTTATTGCAAACATTCCAGAAATATCTGAGAAACAAACCCATATATATACAAATACTTCATCGATGAGAAAGGTGTTCTCACGAGCAGTGGAAATGATAGTTTCCTTTGCCTTTCTTTTCCCCAATAAGTGATACTGTGTGAATTTTAAAAAAGAATAAAAGGAAAACTTAAATCCCACCTCACTATCTTTTATACAAAAATGAATTCCAGATGGAACAGATTTCAATATGAAAAGTAAAACAATACATTCTCTGGATAATAATATAAGAGGATATATATATTCATGAGCTTAGAGCAGGCAAAGATCTTTTAAACAGAACACAAAAATTTTACCCCTAAGAAAATGATAAGCTGGATCTCATTAATTTAAAAACAGTTGAACCACTGATGCTAGTCCCTCCTATGTTTTGGAAGAAGCTAGAATATCCAACTTAAAAAAATCATAACATTTAAAAATTTAAAAAGCCAACATAAGGGTAAATTAACCATACCTAATTAACAAAAAATCTTGTGGTCTAAAACAAAACAAAACAAAACAAAAAAACATTAACCATATCAACAACATGGATTCCCTCAATAGAGATGCAAGAGAAAATTACTTGGTTATAATTCAGTTAATACTGATTCACATGATGCAGTAGTAGGCAAAGAATTAAGTATGTTCCACAGAAAGCATTTTAAAATTCAAAAGTGGTTTAAAGTAAAGTTAATCAAAATGTCTGTGAACATCTGGCTTCATTCTTTTTGGTTAAGCTTTTCTGAAGTGCAGTTTTGACAGCCGCATAAAAGGGGAACCAAGTAAACACTGAAAGACCATCAGGGAAAAACAAGGGAGTGTATGAAACCAGCACAGAGATTCCACCTCAGAGAACAAAGGCCGGAGGAATGTATTCTGCATTTATGATAGAAGTCTGACTTAGAGCTCTATCTCATATCATGACCTGTAACTAATAGATCATGTTATTAAACTGTGTGTGCAGATGGGGGAGGGAAGGGAGATCGAATTCCATGAATAAGAATAGAATAAGAATAATACCCCACCCATCCAAAGGCAGGAGTTATTCAAGTCCATCAGTATAAGTAAATTAGCTCCAAAAGTGAGACTGCCTAATTTAAAAAAAGAAAAACAAAAAGAACACACACACACCAAAAAAAAAAATCTTCCAAAGGCTTCATGTCTTGCTATTATAAAGCAAAAAGACTGAGCTCCAAAATGTCGGGTCCAGCAAGCAGGACTGGCTCCGTAACTTGTGGTACCCCATGCAAAATGAAAATGCAGGGTTCCTTGCTCAAAAATTATGAAAAATTTCAGTGCTCAGCAACAGCAGAGCTTTAAACCAATGCAGGGCTCTTCTGGGTGCTGGGCCCTGAGTGACTGCCCCATGGAGCTGACCCAGTTAGCCAGCAAAGCCTGCACACAAAATCTAGGTTTTCTTCCACATTTGCCTACAAGGAAAACCACACCATCAGCAGTGTTGCCAGTGACTAAAGAGAACTACGGTGTGAAGGTTTGGATTGGATGTACTTTTCATGGGTTAAACAGGGGATAATATCCTCACACTGAGTCTTACGTGCTTTTATTCTGAAACCGATAGCTTGCTGATTCAAGGCTATGATTTTCCAACTACATTCCCATTTCTGTTTCCAGTCTTGTGTTCCTTAGACTGCCCAGAAAGAAAGCATTGTGTGTGTGATGATTTTTTTTTTCACGCCCCAGTAAGCTTTCAAATTGGGCCAATCAGAAATGATGCATGTGGACATAATATCTAGCTTGCTTTAATTCCACCAATTAATATAGAGAGACTATTTAGAATATTTAATACAAAGAACAAAAGAATGCCATTACATGAAAAATGTAAGACTCGTTTCAATTGTGTGCTATTCCATCCTGCTTGATCCAGCCACTTTATCTGCATGGATTTCTTCCAGGAGATAAATCTTTCAATCAGAATTTTTTTGTGAGTTGTAGTCTGTGTCCTGACAGGGTGTGTATCAAAATTGCAGGTGGATTTTCCCCTCTTGTTTCTGCTAAACTGTAAAAGGGCTGGCAAAGTAAGAAATCTTAGATGTTTTATTCATTCTACACACTGAAAAAATGGTAAAAATATTTTTTTCTGCTAAATACAAAAGATCTGTCTCCTGACATAGGGCAGGAGCACTAAAGACAGGACAAAGCACAGATCTTTGTTTTATCCAAAGGATGTGAAATATACATTTAAAGTTACATTTCAGGGTAGAGTTTGCTATTTCTTAACCATTAAGAAACACATTTCCAAAATCAATATCTACTCCTATTTAGGTTTCTTGGAAGGGAAGAATGAAATTGAATATGAGAAAATGTGACTGGTAATGAACAGTAAGAAAGGGATATTTATACTTCATCTTCTGCCATCCATCCTGTGAAATAATAATGAAGCCCTGGGACTGATGATAATGATCACATGCTTTTATGTGCTAGGGACCCAACATCTCAGACGGTAGAAACCACTAAGGAAGAGTGACTGCTGCTGGCGGAAGAGAGCACCCTGATGCATAATTTAGGGACAGTTTGTTACAAGAGGAACTTTATCACATGCGTACAAAGTGAAGCATTAGTGCTACGTAATGTAAAATTAATATCTGCCTTAGTTGGGGTTTCAAGGAGAGTACAGAGAGGCATTAGCACACTCGTTACAGTTTGGGTTATTCTACCTCTTATGCCATCTTTGAAATTGTTTCCATATTAGATATTTGGCTTCCTGAATTCCTGTCTTACATACTTTTCTTCCATGACATTTGATAAGCGCAGAAAACAAAAGCTCATGTCTACCTGTTTGGGGACCTTCCACTGCATCTTGAGTCATTTTCCGTTACTGTTCCTTTAACCAACTCTCTTCCCGTATTCCCATCTTCTTGGTCTCTCACCTGGAACATTTTAATGACCTTGACTGCCCTGGTTCCAGCCTTCTTTCCATCTGATCTGCCACTTGAATAACTTCTAGCTTCCCGTTTCAAAATGCATATTTCATCATGCCACTCTCTTGGCTCACAGGGTAAAATCTTGGCTCCCCTATAGATTCAAAAGGAAGCCAGCAGAGTCCACGGGGCCGCAAGAGAGGAAAGAAATCTTAGCCAAGTCCACGTACATTTATTTAAGTCCCTACCCAACCCTGGTGCACCAAAGGCTAACCCCAGTGTTCATTAATACTCAAAACTAAATTGAATTGTCTTGCCTTAGATTTAGAGGCTCTTGGCTATAGACTCTAGCCTCTAGAGATTGCTCAGTGCTTCTGGGTCACACCTGGCTCACCACCACCTCTGTTTTACTTCAAGGGAACATACTTCCCGGGAAAAAAAGATTCTAAGCTAAGCCAAGAACACAGGTGGAGTTAACTGATGAATACCTGGGTTGTCCTCAGGAAAGGAGATAAAACAGACTACATGGACTAGTTCAAATTCTAGGCATAAACGAAGGAACAACAGAAGTGCAAAGGTTCGGGGTGCCTGGGTGGGACAGCGGTTAAGCGTCTGCCTTCGGCTCAGGGCGTGATCCCGGCGTTATGGGATCGAGCCCCACATCAGGCTCCTCTGCTGTGAGCCTGTTTCTTCCTCTCCCACTCCCCCTGCTTGTGTTCCCTCTCTCACCGGCTGTCTCTATCTCTGTCAAATAAATAAATAAAATCTTAAAAAAAAAAAAAAAAGTGCAAAGGTTCACATGTGATCTGGGCCAGAGCAGCAGGTCAAGATTTCACCGGACTTGTAGCCAAAGCCCATACTAGTCAATTGTGCGTTTGACTGGAATGTTCCCTCTGCATCTACCACTGGGAATCTAACACAGATTCCCCTTGATAAATTTGGGGAATCAGAATCTGAACATATCTCTTTCTAACAAGGTCCACTAGCAAAGACTATCTATATCACATCAGCCAACAGTAGGGATTTGAACCATTTCCCCTAATTACATCCAATGAATTCAGGGAAGAACAAAAGGGTACAACTCAAAATGAGAAATCACATTACCCACAACTGAATTTTAGAAGTTTTTTGTTTTTTTTTTCAAAATCATATATTTAATATAGTACTCATGTTAAGGCTGAGCAGAGGATATTGAATCTCTGAAAGATCTTAACAAATTATGTAAACATCACTTTATTTGCAGTGGAGAGCCAAATATTTCCTATTAATGAAAGATTTCTTTACGAAATTCCCATAATAAAGCTGTTTATGGTATTTTCTAAATGAACTGAATTACATCAGTCCTCAATGCAACACTGTCGCCTTGTAGCTTTAGGAGATTTTTCATATTCCACAAGGGATTTTATTTAAGAACTAGTCTTTTAACAATTATGTCTTTCTTAATATTTTAACAACTTTACAGACCTCTTGGGTTGCAGTGTTACACTGAAGCCTCTTCAAGCTTCACAAAAATGGATGTAAAAACTCTCAGAACTATTCCCAGAACCAGATTAATCCTTCATGGGAGAAACTTCGATCATGTGACCACACAATACATCATTTTCTCAGAAGCACATTAGGATTTCTGTATAAATCAATGTCTTCTTTTGTTTTCTTTAACTTTCTTTCAATGGAAGAAATTAAAAAAAAAAAAAAAGCCCTACCTATAGCCCTTCATAGCAATTTAATAGCTGACAAGAATAGGACTTCATAACCATGGAGATACTCGTTTTGACATGAAAATACTCTGCCAGAATGTGAACTCTGATCCAATACAAGAACAGATACCGTTTCCCCTGATGCTTTTTGGCGAGACTTCACAAGGAACTTGTTTTCATCATTTCAGTCACTTAAAAATGAACAAAAAGCTAATGCAATTGAGGCAGCAGAGCTCACAGGTCTGACAAATGGATAAAATGTTCCTTTGCTAGATTGAAAAAAAAAACAAACCAACTTTAAAACTGTTTCTGACATCCTTCTATGTGTGCATGCATGCACCACCACCAGGAAACCCAGCTCTGACTTGTTGCTTCTAGAACTCCTTTAATCTCTCCCCCCTCTTTCTGGCATTAGCATGTTTTCCATGACGGCAGTGTGAGTTCTTATAAAGGAAGGTGCTGACATCTGCACTAGTTTCAGGGCCTTCTTCCTGATGTCTCAATATTTTTGGAAAGCACGATTGCCAAACCCCCTGACCACAGAAATCACAGGATGGACTTAGGATGTAAAAGTCTGACCAAAAATAATTTTAGGCCATGATGAAAGGACTCGATCCAATCACAACTCCCTTTCAAAGGCACTGGCTAAGATCCTGGTTAGGCGGCATGTACTATCCTAAAGGAGCGTAACAAGAGCTGCAGAGAGCAGAACGCACAATGTCTTTCTGGCTAGGTTTTGAATACCTAATTCTGTTGAGTTTAAGAGTCAGTAAAAGCAGACAGACCTAGAATAAAATTCTCTTCAGTACCACTATGAAAATAAAATATAATTCATTAAAAATTTATGTAGGAAAGGACAGGCATGGGACATATTCTGGGTGTCCACCTTGATTACACTGAGATATCAGGTCAGGCCTTCACATGTGCTATTTGCATTAAGACTCAAGGAGTTTCTGAAAAATATAATGAGAATTCATGGAACTGAGAGTTGCATGAAGGTCACTAAGACGAATATCCTTGAACCGAAGGTTGAAGGAGGGTCTGTTCACTTGGTAGGCAAGGAAGGATCTCATCCCCAAGATAAGAAGACTTAAGTTTCCTGAGTTCTCTCCTGGGCATGGTGGTGTAGCACTTTGCAAATACACGCTGCCCCAGGCCCTAGGGAATCTGCCCTAAATGGTTCTAGGTAATGGTTTGTAAACGGTAGAGACAGAGTGGCTTTGGGGGTAAGAAAAGGCTTAGAAAGAGTGGTATTCTCTTCATGGTAAAGACGTGTGTAGAGAAATTATATGCCCAGAGGAGTGACAAGGGTACAAACAGCAGTAGCAGTAACCTCAGTGTCCTTGTATCTATGCCACTCCTGTGCTTTGCCAGTGGTGTAGAAACCACTCAACAAGGCCATTGAGTGGCACTGAGTGTAGGCAAAAGAACTCTAGAGACAAATGTCTCCCCTGTAGTTCTAGCGGCCATTGGATAATAGATCAATGGTACAGGGGCCTTTGGGGACAGAATGGCTTTGGAGAAGGGATGAGTGTGGAGAAGGACAAGTAACCACATCTGAGGGTAGAAGTAATCCCACTGCCTCTGGTGCTTAAATGGCTTGAGTAGATTTTTTTTTTTTTTTTACTTCACTTCAGAGCCAAAGTAGTGAGGTTGGGCAAGAAAGACATGGGAGGAAATAGTTAGCATCCTAAAACCACATCATTAGAAGTTTTAAAATATGGTTTCCTCAGAAAATTAATACAAAAATGTAGATTTCTCTAGCTATCATAAAAACTTGAATTCATCCTTGGTTATAATTTATAAATCTCCAATATAATTTTCAGAACTCAAGGAGGGTTTCCATTTTTTTAAGGTATCCCATTTGATAGAATCAACAATCGAGGCATCGAACAACTAAACAGCTGGGTCTATCTACATTATAAATATTCACCTTAGGCATCTCAATTCCGTTACTGACCTCTCCATCTATCTCCCAAGACCATCTCCTCTTCCTCTGCCCTGCCCTGCAGAGATTGTCACTGCTATTACCTAAATGGCCCAAGCCAACAAATTAGAGCGTCTCAAATCCTATCTCTTTCTTCATTCATTCATTCATTCATTCATGTATTCCTTTTTTCACCCAACAAATATTTTGGAAGACCATGTGTGTGCAGGGTACTCTAATTAGTGTCAGGATAAACAACTCAGACCACAGCCCTGTAACTATGGCACCTTCCTCTTCAAGTCAATCACCAAGACCTTTTGATTTAACTTCATTAACATTGCTTCAATCTGTCCCCTTCATTCCATCTTCACTTCCATACCTTAGCTTAGAACAGGCTTTATCAACATTGGCACTGTTGATATATTGGGCTAGATAATTCTTTTTTGTGGAGGGTGGAGGTGGGAGAGGGTCTGTCCTTGTGTTGTAGAATGTTTAAGTCATGTCCCTGGGCTCTACCCACTGGATGCCAGTTTTACCCACCCCCAGTTATGACAAATGGAAGTGCCTCCAGACATTGCCAAATATCCCTGGGGAAGGATAAAATCAGTCCTCACCTCCTCCCCATTAAGAACCATCATCATCTCCCTACTACATTACTAAAATGAACTCTTAACTACTATCCTTTCTTCCTATCTTCTCCTCCAATTTGGCATGCACATTATGGGTACCGCCATTTACTTGGCCATTTCTTTTCTTTTTTTTTTTTTTAAGATTTTACTTATTTATTTGACAGAGAGAGACAGCCAGTGAGAGAGGGAACACAAGCAAGGGGGAGTGGGAGAGGAAGAAGCAGGCTCCCAGCGGAGGAGCCTGATGTGGGGCTCGATCCCATAACACCGGGATCTCGCCCTGAGCCAAAGGCAGACGCTTAACCGCTGTGCCACCCAGGCGCCCCTACTTGGCCATTTCTAAGCATGATCCCCTCATCCTACTTTACAAACAAGGCAGTGGAGATCTAGTGGAGTGATTTACCCATAGGTGGAATAAGTAGGAGTCAGTATTCAAAATGAATATCTGACTAAAAAAAACAAAAAACATGTGCATTTATCTAACAAGTAATATTCTCTAGACTGTTTATTCTAGTATTAAGAACCAAATATGTTTTTCTCATATTAAACTCATTTAATGGCTCCCCATGGCCTGCATGGTGAACCAGGCTTTTCAGGGCTTGAAACTTAGCCAGCTCTCCACCTCCATCTTTCATCTCTACTTCCATGTCCTGCCCTAGACTCCTATTCTATTGATCTTTGTGCTTTTACTCAAACACCTGTGTTCCTCCTGGTTTCTGCAATCTTCCTCATGTTCTTCTACTACCTTGAAAGCACTCTCTTTGTCCTTGTCTAAATCCTACCCATTCTTTAGGACTTAGTTCAAGCACCATCTTCCTGAGAAGTCTTCTCTGACACCCTCAGTCTGTGTTGGGGTCACCACTGTTGTCTCTATGTCACACCCTGTATGTATTGTTATTATATGCCTCATCACAATGCGATTGTTGGGTTCATGTCTCCCATATTGGTCTCACTTGTCAAGGGCTATGCATTTAACTATTTATATGACTTTGGGCAAAGCATGAAACCATTCTAGCCTCGGTTTCTTTATTGTACAATGGGGATAATAGCTGCTTTGTTGTGTTGTTGCCAGGATTAAATTAGTATTTTTTTTTAAGATTTTATTTATTTGAGAGAGAGAGAGTGAGCGAGCGAGCGAGAGAGCACAAATGTGGTGGGAGGGGCAGAGAGAGAGGAAGAAGCAGACTCCCCACTGAGCAGGGAGCCCGATGCAGGGCTCAATCCCAGGACCCTGAGATATTGACCTGAGCTGAAGGCAGATGCTCAACCGACTGAGCCATCCAGGCACCCCAGGATTAAATGAGTTAATATTAAGTGTTTGGGAGAATTCCTATATGTGTGGATGCTATCTATATTTGCAGCAATTACTACTATTTGAATTCCAAAGATCTAGTACACTCCTGACACATGTTGGAAACTCAAAATTCACTGATAAATATTTTTACCACAACTTCCAGGGTAATTCTTCCACTGAAGTTCAACTACAATGAGGCATAATCAATGTTGTGCCTCTTCATGATGGGACAGAGCTAATCAGTGCAGACAAGGGTCACAGCTGGATTAGACCTGCAGTGGTGGAGCAGACAGTCATTCCTCATGCTCCACAGTGAGTCCAACAGACGTGAGAATCTTGCAAAGCTGCGTTTAAGATCCAGACCCGTAGTTGATGCTCTCTGGAACTATCATTATGGAGAAAAATGAAAAGCAGCAAGGTGGTCCTTTACCTCCTATTTACCTATTTCTTTTTGTGTGTTTGTGTGGTTTTTCTATATCTTTCATTCTTCCTTTTTTTATTTCCTGGGAGCCATGTTTTTACTCTTTTTAAGTTTCCTTTCTTACACTTTCTCTTTTTTGAGAGTAGATCTTTCTATGGCTGACCTGAACAGTTCAGAGTCACAAAGTATCAGAAAATTTTTTTAAACCTGATTATTATTACCAAACAATTTGCTTCCCCAAACTCAAAGAAAATCGTGAGAATGTTACTACAGACAAGAACATCAAACTACTCATTCAATTACTTGGAGCAAGAATTCGCTTGGGGCAACTGACTGACTCAGTCTCATCAGGAAAAAGTTTGCCATTTATCTTCTAATAAAAAATTCTCTACGTTTTTCACTGACAACCAATTGTATGCATACTTTTACCGTCAGTAATATTGTCCATCTTTTATTAAACTCTCCATTGAAAAAGGCGTAGACGTTCTAAGAAATGATGCCATTTAAATGCAAATCAAAGCCCTTAAATCTTACATAGATCCATCCTTTCCCATAATATTTTATTGAATTGCTTGATGTGCCAAATAAAAGATTACATTGTCTTGTGTTAAAAGAATTTCTTTCAAAAACAGGAATTGTATACTCGGGGGATGGATTATAATTTCTTTGGGAATAGTCATTCTGAATTTTCAGACTTTGTTGTAATTGAAGTCTTATTCTTGACATAATAGTAACATAGTTTAGGGCATTAAAATATATTTTATTATTGGTTAAACATTCTTTTAAAAAAATTTCCACACCAAAATGATTTATTTTTTAACCAAATGTTTCAAGCTTGAAGTTAAATACACCTTATCTCTCATAATTAGAGATTGTCCTCATTTAATTTAGAGAAACGTAGAGCATGCTAACCATAATGATTTCACACCTAATTCCTTTGTCATATGAGAAAGTGCTAGACCGCATCACTATGAGAACTATGCTAGGCTTTTTCTGAATTAAAAAAGTGGCTTAAGTTTATCTAGTTTAATAACCATTAAATTTACATATTTTTTCTCTTGCTAGAAATGCACAAAGTTGGATTAAAAGGAAATTGTATATAAAATGTGTGTGTATACATATATATATATAGATGTATATGTAATATATGTCTGTGTGTGTATATAGTGTATATATATGTTGTCTATATATAAAATACACATTTTCTTGAATTAGAAAACAACTTTTGCTCTGTTTTTGTTTTTATTTGTAAAGCATTCTTGGCATACACTTAGTAGCAGCTTTTGTTATGTTTGTGTCCTTTGAAGCACTATGAGTTAATGCGATAATCACAAATCGCATAAAACATAGCTGCTGTTTGCGACTGAGGATCATGCCATGACAGTAGCTATCATTGTTATTAATGTTCATTTTGACCAGTACAGAAATTAGGAGTCAAAGTGGGAACTGGATGTCAGTAATGAGAATATAAACGCCTTAGTCTTTACCTAGCTTCATAAGCCTTACATGCATACAAATAGAACCTATTCATCATTTAAACACATATTTACTCGGCATCACTACACACTGGGCACTATACTAGGTGCTGAGGATAAAGAGAAAAAGACAGACTCTTTTCCTGCCCTCACATACCCAACATTTTCTCAAGAAAGGCATATTAATACAATAGAGTATAATATGGGTTCTATGTTCTTATGGGATGTCAGGGAAAGTTTCCCACGGAAACGATTTTTGAGCTGACATCTGAAAGACAAGACGACTTGACTGGTCAAGTTTGAAGGTGAAGGAGAGGAGCCAGGCAAGAGGCACACATGTGTGAAGATCCAGAAGCAACAGATAGCAGGGAGCCTGAGAGAAACCAAGAAGCGTCTGGTGTGACAGTAGCGCCGAGCTGTGTGGGCGGCGCTGGAGGAGAGGCTGGAGGTACAAGCAGGAGATGGGTCAAGGAGAACCTTGGAAGCCATGTTATGTTTTAACTTTGCCTTAAGAATATCGGGGACGGGTGCCTGGGTAGCGCAGTCGTTAAGCGTCTGCCTTTGGCTCAGGGCGTGATCCCAGCGTTCCTGGATCGAGTCCCACATCGGGCTCCTCCACTGGGAGCCTGCTTCTTCCTCTCCTGCTTCCCTGCTGTGTTCCCTCTCTCATTGGCTGTCTCTCTGTCACATAAATAAATGAAGTCTTAAAAAAAAAAAAGAATATCGCGGAAATTTACAATGGGTTTGAATTGGGGAATGGCACAAATTGGGGAACGGACATTCACAGAAGATCATCTGGGCTACAGTATGAAAAGTGGATTTGTGAGGATTAAGAATAGATGCAAATTATGAGGCATTTTTAGTGGTCTAGGTGAGTGATGGTGATGGCATAGATTAGGGTGATGGCAGTAATGCTGGAACGACGATCAAAATTGAAACAGAATTCTTTTATTCACTCTTTATTGACTTGGGGATTGATTAAGCAATAAAAGAGAAGTCACACATGGCCCCTGGGTTTCTGGCTTGGGTAGCAGTGTTACCATTCACTGATTTAGAAACACCGGAAGACACAACATTGAGAAAATGAGAGGTTATATTTTTGAAATGTTGAGTTCAAGGTTCTTAGATACCTCTGAGCAAAGCTATCCAGTAAGAAGTTGGTTATGTAGCTCCAATTGTCTGAAAATAGACCAGACTTAGAAATACAGATTTAGGAGATATTTCAAAAAGCTGCTAATAGAAATCCCCATGTTTTCTCTTTCATCATGGGCACATAAGTAGGCTACATTTCCCTCTACCCTTCATGATTAGATGCTGCAATGTGACTGAAATCTGAATTGAGAAGAAAACTACCCCACTTACAGACCAGACCTTTAAAAACCTCCCAGGTGTGCCGGTCCATGCTCTTTTTCTTTTCAGCAAATGTTGAAGTTGGCAGAACCTCTGTCAGCCTGAGTTACTGAATAGCTGAGTACTTTTTCCCCTACCCAATCCTACTACGGGGCAACATCTAAACTGAATTATGACCCAGGAATTATATGTTTAAGTGGTGAATTTTTTACAGCAACGAAGTTACCATAAGTACCTCAGGAGCCTTGTGATGTGTAAAAGGAGAAAGACCTGAAGTGTCAGATGAGACTGTCCAGGGAGAGGGTTGTCTTAGTTTCTAGTTGCTGCTATAACAAATTATGAGAATCTTCAGGGCTTGTAACAACACATATGTCTTAGAGTTTTGGAGGTTAAAAGTTTGAAGCAGGTCTTAACAGTGTCAAGGTGTCATTCCTCCTGGAGGCTCTAGGGGAGTATCAATGTCCGTACCTTTTCCAGCTTCTAGAGGCTGCCTACATGCCTCCAACCTCTGTTTCCATTGCCACATCTCCTTCAGGAACTCTCCTGCCTTCTTCTTTCCTTTATAAGGACTCTTGTGACTACATTGAGTTCACCTGGATAGCCCAGGACACTCTTTCATGTCAAGATCCTTAATTTCATCATTCCCACACAGTCCCTTTTGCCATGTAAGGTAACATATTTATAGTTCTGGCAATTAGGATGTGGACATCTCTGGAAAGGGGTTATTATTTCTTCTCCACTACAAGGCATAGAGACAAAGCATCAAAGACAACACTTAGAGTGGTGCCAATTTAAAAGTTATGGGCCAAGGAATAGGAGACAAAGTAACCATGAATAAGCATGTAAAGATGGTGTGTGCGGAGGAACCAGGGAGTTCTATGACATAGAAAATATGAATGAAAATATTTTTAAAAGGAGGGAGCAATCAGTGGTGTTTTTATCAGTGAGCCATCCAGTAAGATAAAGACTTAGAAATGTTCTTTCAACTTAGCTATAAGGAAACCATTATTGGTCTTTTAGAGATCTGTTTGAGTACAGCAATAAGAATGAAGGGCTAAGTTGTGTCATGATTGGAAGGTGGCATTGTGGAGATATCAGGAAAGACAAATGTTTCAAAAACATGGGTTTTAAATGGAAAAAGAAACCCAGGAAGTGAACAGTGGACAGGGACAGGAATTAGAAGTAAGGGTTCACCCCACCCCATTAGAAATATATATGTATATTTAAGTGGGCCAGAGGAGAGGTAGATATTAAATACAAAGAATGAGATGGAATAACCAGATTTAGACTCCTAAGGAAAAAGAAAATCTCTTTCTAACAGGGGAGGGAAGAAAAAGGCAGAGGTGTATGTAAGTAAATTGAAAGAATTACTGTCTAATTGCTCATTATCTCTGTGAACCAAAAGACAAGATCAGAGGCTGATAGTGAAAGGGAGATAGAGAGGGTGGGGTTGTAGTTTGAGAGGCGTAGGTATTATCTGAAATACCCTGTGGAATGAGAGCATGTTGACTAGGAAAAGCATGACTGTGCTGTCAGGGAGTTACAAGTGCTTCACTGAGATCAAGGGCAGAAATCTATCAAAGACAAATTCTTCGCTACTGTGTGATTTTTCTCTTAAAATATCAATGAATATCAAAGCAGAGAAGGTCATAATTACATTAAGATTTGTGGGTCTCTTTCTGTCCCAGTGTGGTGGGAAGACAAGAGAATAAGAGGTTTTAGAATACTGGTAAACAAAGAGATGAAGGGATGGCATGGGTGGGGAGCTGAGTAAGACAGGAAAGACCTGGTGGGGAGAGGGACAAAAGACTCTAAAATACAGATACTAAAGAAGTTAGAGAACTGGTGTGCTGGGAACAGTAACATGAGGGAGGGAAGAGGGGAGGAAGGCAAGGAGGGAGGGAGAGAGAGAGAGAGAGAGAGAGAGAGGGAGAGGTGGTTGGGAACACATGGTTAAGAATGAGTGTGAATGCTTTATTTGAGAGATGGACCAATCCGGATCTGACAAGGTTTAGGGTGTGACCATGGGGTGGTGCCTGAGTCAGGGAAGGTCTTCGAAGGTGAGGTGGGCATGGAACCATGCAGCAAAGTTGTCATATTGAGTCACCCAGAATGATGTCAGGCCAGAGGGTGGAGGTCTTCTGATGGATTTATTGACCATATCATCAATAAACAGACAAGAAGAGAAAACTCCAAAGCTGCCCACAAGGCAAAACACGTTTAGCAATTACCTAAATAGTTCAATTAAAAATTATTTTTGTGGTTTCTTAGGAAAAGGAGACTTTGCCTGGCATTAGCCTAAATGAACCTTCCTGACAACCTGCAATATCCTAATCATTTCTTCTGCCTGAAGAGTCAGCAACTCATAGGCCACTTCTGGTCCTATATGGCTTTCAGGCCTGAGGATGGATTAACACTGGACCTATTACCAATGAAAAGATACAAGAGAATGCTGGCAACTGTCTTCTGTTAGTTCAGTCATGGTATAAAGAAATGGTCATGGTGGAGAAAGTTGCATTAGGGAATGTGCAATGACACTAAGAGCATTCCTGCCCCAACTCTGCAGCTTGCCCTCTGAGCTGCAAAGGAATTGCTTGCTCACGTGAGCTCCGAGGCCCGTGATTCAGCCTGGTTGTAAAAGAGTATTTTACAAAACAGCTGTAATACCTTATACTGTTCAATGTACTCTAATGCAAGATAAGCTGGCACCTTTCTTGCCCTCCAAGAGTGAACACTTGCGTGCATAATTTTAGCCTAAAAGAACAGATTCAACCATTTAGTTGAAACTTCTACTTGATATGAGCAATGTGCAAGTAAATTAATAACTGCTTTTAAATGATGATAAACATGGAGATTCTTTTTTTTTTTTTTTAAGTAGGCTCCATACCCAGCATAGAGCCCAATATGGGGCTTGAACTCATGATCCCAAGATCAAGACCTGAGCTGAAATCAAGAGTCAGACACTTAACCAACTGAGCCAGCCAGATGCTGCCAAACAAGGGGATTCTTAAGAAAGGGTCCCTCAAAAAATCACCATCTGTCTCCTTCCAGTCCAAAGAATTATAGCACCTACTGACCACCTGCCATGTACCCAGAACTGAAGAAAACACAAAAAGAAGGTACGCATACATTTTTGCTGAGCACGATTGTAGGCTAGTTTGGAACATACAGAACATATATTGAACATTCATAAAATGTAAGATTTGATCAACTACCCAAATCATCTGAAATTAATAAATAACATGTATTATAGGAAGGATGAGCTCTGTTCACTCAAAGGGTGAAATGTGGATCCTGTTCTTATATTGCTTACAGTGTAAGGGAGGGGGAGAAGCAGCACATACACAGATGAAGCACAGAATCCTTCCATAAGACATAACAGATGCTTGTAGGAAAGAGAGGAGTCACCCACAGAAGTCAGGGACATCCTCTCAGGGGACAGGGAATTGGAACCAGGTCTGGAAGACATTACAGAAAGTTGTTAAGGAGACTGGAGGGAAGGAGAGAGATCAACCCTCCAGTTTTTAGCCTTCTCCAAAGTTGTTTTCTCTGATTAACATCACTCTGAGTTCTTTACTCAGTAATCTATAATTTATTAACTACTTTAGGAAGTAGAAACTTCAGATATTCTATGATTCAGAAATTAAGTGGTGAACATTGAAATCCAAAATTTTTTTAAAAAGTGCTTATAGAGCTTGTACAGTTCATAAGGGGGTAAAATGGGACTAGAGAGATCGATAAATGTCTGTGGAATAAATAATCATCCAGGCTAACCAATGCTGGGACAAAATCTATAGGAGAATAAAAATAGGTGATAAAAGCAAAAGTTCAACACTGAATACTATTTCTAATAGTTATGACAACACTTCTTTTTATTGCTCTTAGGTTTCTACTCAATGCCATTCAACACCATAGTTATTAAACTAGATATAACTTGGTCGAAGTAAGGTTTATTTGTCCTGTTTCCTTGCACAAATATTCTGTGCTTGCTTATGATACTTTTGAAATTGCAAATGAGTCATTTACCTTGGGTGGGGACCCTAGGCCCACAGTGAGCAATTGTTTATTGGGAGGAATAGGAGAGTCAGAGTCATGCTCTATGGTGATACCTCCCTGCCTCAGAAGCTGACAATCAAGATTTTGCTTTTTTAGTTTATTGAATGAAGTGAGAACCAGATATACCAGAACTTAACGAAATGTCCCTAACGACCCAAATTTTGCAAAATGGGGAAATCCAAGCCTAGCGTACTGTAAGCCACCAATAATGACACCGATGGGACTCCACAGATGTCACAGAGAAATTTGAGTATGTAGGGAGCTAGGAAGCCATCCCTCCATTGTAACAAGTAAAGATCTAAACAACCAAAAAATGAACTCTTCTTAGATTTGTCAGAGAAGCGAGGTCACAGAGCAAATCACTGCCCCTCAAATTGGAGTGACAGACAGACAAATGCAAAAAATCACAACTTATTAGGGAAGAAATCCACAAGCAGCGACCTCCATGGGAACCAGTGCAGGACTAAAAATCTGAACTGTAATAGATGAAATGCTGGTGGCTCAGAAGCTCAGTGGCTTCACAATTTGAAGACACTGAACAAGTATCAGAACCAGAGTCAGGTATGGTAGGAATGTTAGAATTATCAAACCAGGAATTTTGTTTTTGTTTTTGTTTTTTAAACTATAATGAATATGCTAAGGGCTTTAATGGACAAAATAGATGACATGGAAGAACAGCTGCATTTTAGCTTCTGAGCTAAAAACTCCACAGGATCCACTCATAGGGGACCCCCCCCACATTTTTGTGCAAACACCAAGCAGGACAAGTCCCCCCCCCCCCCCCGCCAAAGTTTCACCTAGGCATCTATCATTTTTAAACTCTAAAAAATTCAAAGACAATTTTACCTCCAGAAGCTCTATGAAGTCCTCAGAACGAATACTGGAGAAAAATCCCCTCATAGTTCCACCAGGGGAAAGATAAAGGGAACTATTTTCAAATATACTAAAGCATTCTGCTCTTCTTAACGAGGCCTACCCTGAGAAGAAAGCATTTTTACCAGAGCCTAACCTGATGGGGTTTTATCAGAGCTGACTTACCTGGGGAAGGGGAACATTCCAATCCAGTTCCCCCTACCCATTCTGCCCCACCTCAGGGGAGGGTGGTGGGATGGAGAAGCATGGCAAAGTTCATGGTCCATGGGTACAAGCTCCCTAAAAGACTGAGACCTATCCTAAGACTACAGAACGCTTCTCTCCCTCCACACAATACCATTACTAAGCCCAATTTACTGGTTTCTTTATTCAGTATATTGTGTCCACCTTTCATCCACCACCACAAGAAAATTTCAAGTCATACTAAAAGGAAAAGAACACAATTTGAAGACACTGAACAAGTATCAGAACCAGAGTCAGGTATGGTAGGAATGTTAGAATTATCAAACCAGGAATTTTGTTTTTGTTTTTGTTTTTTAAACTATAATGAATATGCTAAGGGCTTTAATGGACAAAATAGATGACATGGAAGAACAGATAGCTAATGTAAACATGGAGATGGAAATTCTAAGAATAAAAAAAAAAAGGATAGAGCTCAAAAACATGGTGGCAGAAATGAAGAATGCTTTTGATGGTCTCATTGGTAGACCAGACATAGCTGAGGAAAGAATCTCTAGAATCTCTGAGTTTGAGGATGTGACAGTAGAAACTGCCAAAAAATGAACAAAGAGGACAAGAATGAAAAATAGAACAGAGTATCTAAGAACTGTGGGTCAACTGCAAAATGTATAACATGCATATAATGGGAATACCAGAAGAAGGAGAAATGGAGAAAGGAACAGAAGCAATGTTTGAAGCCATAATGATTGCGAATTATCCCAAATTAATGTCAGATACCAAACCACAGATGTAGGAGGCTCAGAGAGCACCATGCCGGATAAATGGATATGCACACAAAAACAACCCCTATGCAACCCTAGGACTGCAACCACTAAAACAGTAAGAAAAAGGAAAAGTATAATTGATAGGCTAAGAAAGGAAAGAAAATCAAACTATATAAGATGATCAATTACAACCAAAAAAGGCAGGAAAAGAGTGAAAGACAAAAAATAGGAACAAAGAACGAGGGCAACAAAAAGAAATCAGTAATAAATATTATGGTAAATATTAATTGAACTATATCGGTAATTACTTTAAACACAAATGATTGAAATATGCCAATTGAAAAAAAGAGATTGCTAGATTGGATCAAAAAACAAGACCTAACTGTATGTTGTCTGTAAGAAACCACTTTAAATATAAAGGATAGGTATACATTAAAAATAAAGAGCTGGAGAGAGTTATACCATGCTAATCCTAATCAGAAGGGAGAGGGAGTAACTATATTAATTCAGGCAGAGCAGACATCAGAGTAAGGAAAGTTATCAGAGACAGGGAGGGGCATAATATAATGATAAGGGGGTCACTACTCCCAGAAGACATAACGATCCTTAACTTGTATGTGTCTAACAATACAGCGTCCAAGTACATGAGGAGTACATGAGGCAAAAACTGAGAGAAAAGCAAGGAGAGCAAACGAATTCAGCATTATAGTTGTTGTCTCCTTAGTGTCCTGTTGGCTACGATAGTTCCCCAGACTTCCTTGTTTTTTATTATCTTGACACTTTTAAGAAGTATTGGCCAGGTATTTTGTAGAATTCCCTTCAGTTGGGATTTGTCTAATGTTTTTCTCTGTGTTTTTGGGAGAAGAAACAAAGGGGTAAAGTGTCACTTTCATATCAACAATACATACTATCGACATTGCTTAGCATGTTGACGCTGACTCTGACCACTTGGCTGACCTAGGTTGCTCCACCATGAAGTTCCTTTTCCCTCCCCCAATTTCTGTAGGTGACCTTTTCGCACTAGATTTTCTTGAGTGCAAACACAGATCACATTGCAAGTTTCAGAGTATAGGATTAGTTGATAATACTGAAAACAAATCCCCAAATAAAATATTAAATAACAGGGAACTGGCATAATTTTTCCCAATTAAATGTGAGTTTGCTTTGGTTCCATTTTCTCAGGAAAATGGCAGACAGGGTCATTTTCAAGTAAGGTCAAGTCATTTTAGTAAAGCTTCTTAGTTAATTCATATATAAACTCTTTGGTAACTGGAAGAAATCAGATTTCATTTGTAACAAAGCAAAAGGACTATATTTAACAGATATACACATATACACAAATAGAGTGAGCACAAAGAAAAGGAGAAAAGAATCTGTCCAAAACTTAATGGAAGATCTCTGGTCGTAGCAGCTAGATAAAAGTGTTTTTTCTAGAGCAAGATGATCTTTCATCATCATTTTCAGAAATAATACTTACAACAGGCATCATTTAACTAAAATGAAATTAAACCCAAACCATGAAGGTATGAAGAAATAACTCTAAATCATTCTTTTCACAAATTCTCTTAACATCTTTTATATTCCTTGAGTTTTTCTTTCTTTTTTTAATAATATTTTTTATTATGTTATGTTTGTCACCATACAGTATATCCTTAGTTTTTGATGTAGTGTTCCATGATTCATTATTTGCGTATAACACCCAGTGAACCATGCAATATGTGCCCTCCTTAATACCCATCACCGGCCTATCCCAGTCCCCACCCCCTTCTCCTCTGAAGCCCTCAGTTGAGTTTTTCTTTCTTTAAATGTCATCTGCAATAAGACATTTTAAATGGCCACATCTTACAGTGGATTTAAAAAGAGTTGGTGCCTTTCTTAAGGGGTCTCAAAAGTTCAAATTTCTGTCTGGGTTAAAATTGAAAAAAGCGTTTGGACTCTCTGTTATTTTATTTTCTACTAAAGTTTTAACTAATGTAACATTAGCAAAACTCTTACATTGGTGTGAAACCACAGTAGGATTAAGAAGCAACTTAGACGGGCAGGTCCCCAGAGTTCCAGTCTGAAAGGTCAATAAAACTTACTGGAATAAATCAGAAATTTGGTGCCAGTTGATTCAAGTTTCCTCATTCAGATTCTTAAATAACCAGAGAAAAAGAAGTACCTTGAATGAAAAGAGGCTTTTTAAAAAAAGTTCTCACCTATATGCCCTCTATAAAGAGCACCATAATATCTGAAGTTGGCTGGCACCATTCATATGAAGTTAGCCCTCTAAGCAGAATTCCTCAAACCTAATAATGGAAGCCAAGTCCATTTTACTAAGAAGGAATATTTGATTACCTACACTTTGGGAGTTACAATGCATCCTAAGAAGTTTGTATGATATGAGAAATAGCATGTAATAAGAATATGTGATAAATTCTTTATTTTTGTTTATTTATTTAAGATTTGTGAATTATTAAATAAGATTAATATACATGATATAAAATGGAAAGATACTCTATGAGGTATAGTGAGAAACCTCCCTTTTCCCAGATCCCCAGCTACCACCTCATTCCTCAAAAGCAACCAGTTTCTAGTTCCTTGCATTAACCTCAGGAGATATTTCATGCATTTGTAAACTCATCCACAGAAATATTTTATATATGACTTCATAATATACATATTGTTGTACACTTTGTATTTTTTTTCAATGAAAACATTTGGAAACCTTTCCATGTCATAACTACTTCACATTTTTAAAATGGCTTACCTATTATTCTATTATGTGGTTGACCCGTAATTATTATAAAACCCTTACTGAGGGACATTTCATTCCTTATAAACTGTGGCTATTATAACTGATGCTCCAAGTAAACTCTATCATATATAATTTCACATATGCTCCATAATATCAATGGAAAGTTCCCTATTACATGGAATTTTTGTTAATTAGAAACCAATTTCTCTTTAGAATCCAAGTAAGTGTTAAGCTAATACTTATAAAATGTCAATTGAAGGGAGATATTAGCAGTTAACCAAGAAGGGCCCTCACCTGCTCCAACCTTGTCTTAGAACTGTAGTGTTCTAGGATGGTTCCCATATACCTGATACACAAGTCAAGATATCAGGTTGGGAAAAAGGGGGATTTAAAAAAAAAAAAGATTTCTGAATTTATTTATATGAAGATTTTTGAAACACTAGGGAAATTAAGTCCTATTTATTTACATATTTCAAAAATGATCCATTTCTTGACAATGGAGCTCCACTGGAAATTCCAGGACTTAGGGTTACCATCCAAAAAGATATAAAATAGGTAAGACCAATAACAGCATTTGGTGTGCTGAGATATGAGCAAGCTTGGCCCATTCCATCCACAGGTGGGGTTAAAATGACAGAGACCCAGTATCTGACATCAATGATCTAGTTACTATAGGTCCTGTAGGTACTAGAGGTACTACAGGTCCTATAGGCTCTGGTCAGTCGTAAGGTAAGAAAATTTCCTGCCAGAGGGGATGAGATACTGTTTGAAAAAAAAATCAAAACATCTTTCTCATTAACTCTGGCTTCTTAAATGGCTCCCAAGGGAATAGACAGGTGACCATCTGAGATGTCTCTTGACTGGAGCAATGAATTGCAAGGGAAGTACATGGCAGTCAAGCAGAATATTTTGGGAAATGATATTCATTGGGTCAATGGATTGAAGTCCTACTTAAGAGACCCTGAGGAACACTATAATGAAGGACAGGGATGACCTGCAAAATGTAATCATTATTATTTTAAGTTCTTTTTGTTCAATGATCTATATATAACAAACCGTTTTTTTTTTTTCTTTAAGAGTTCCAATTTCAGGTACTTTTATTCTTCTTAATCAAGTACATTTCTTATGGATATTATTAGATAGGATATACATGTTAAGTCACTAGGTTTTATTTTAAAAATCATATATTAGAAACCATTTTTTTAAAAACCTGCCCTTACCCAAGTAAAACAAAGCCAAATGATCGGAATCGATATTTCCTCAAGTGAGATATACAAGCTGTCAATAAGCACATGAAAACATACTCGACATCATTAATCATCAGAGAAATGCAAATCAAATCTCCAATGAGAAACCATTGCCGTAGAATGGCTGGAATCAAATAGTCTGATAGTCGTAAGAGCTGGCAAGGCTGTGGAGAAATCGGAATCCTCGTGTGCTGCTGATGAGAATGAGAAAAGGTGCAGCCACTTTGGAAAATAGTCTGGCAGTTCCTCAGATAATGAGACACGTAGTTACAGTAAGACCCTGCAATTCCACTCCTAGTTATATACCCAAGAAAAATGAAAAAGTAGGTTCATACAGAAACCTATGCATGGATGTGTATAGCAGCACCGTTCATAATAATCAAAATAAGGAAATAACCCAAATGTCCATCAGATAATGAATGGATAAACAAATATGGTATATCCATACAAGGGGATATCATCTGGCCACAAACAGACATGAAACACTAAAACACACTACAACATAGATGAACCTTAAAAACATCATGCTAAGTGAAAGAAGCCAGTAACACAACACCACATATGATTTATGTGTAAGTCTAGAAGAGTGAAAGCTATCGAGGTAAAAGTAGATTAGTGCTTGTTTAGGGCTGGGAGGAGCAGGGTTGGAGGTAGAAAGTGATTGCTAAAGGGTACAGGGTTTCTTCCTTTTTTTTTTTTTTAAGATCTATTTATTTATTTGAGAGAGAGAGAGAGAGTACGGGGAGGGGCAGAGGGAGAGAGAATCTTAAGCAGACGCCTCACTGAGCGCAGAGCCCTACACGGGGCTTGATCTCAAGACCCTGAGAGCATGACCTGAGCTGAAACCAAGAGTCAGATGCTTCATCAACTGTGCCACCCAGGCATCCCCAGGGGTCCTTTTTGAGGTGGTGAAACCATTTTTTAAAATTGACTGTGGTGATGGTGGTATCTAAAACTAAAATTATACTGAATTGAATATACTAAAAACTATGGTATTGTACATTTTAATGTGTGCCTTGGATGGTACAGGAATTCTCTTTCAATAAAGCTGTTTAAAAAAAAAATCACCCACTCCCCCAGGGAAAAAAAGGAAAAGGAAAGAACCCATCCTTGTTACACAGTACGGCTTCCGCTCTTGCTTATTTAGATAATCTCTGGTTTCTGGAAGAATTAGCAGTTTTGTAATAAGACAAGGACAGTTTTACGAAGAAGGAAATAATCACAGCAGTCTTTGAACCTTCCACATAATCAAGCACCATTGAACATTCAGCAGCCTACTGTCAGAAGCAGCGTCTGCCAGCATATTCTAAAGCATTTATAAAGAATGGGTTACACTGATTTCTGAGTTGTCAGAATGAGAAAAAGCACAGCTGCTTTCAATGGAAAGAAAATTAGATTGAAAGGAAAAGTGGCAAAAAAAACCATTCCTATTGTTTGTGAAAGTCTCTTCTTCTCCAGGTTGCCTTAGTCCATGGGCTTTCAGAAATGAAACCCTTGACCTGATATTTCTATATGCCCATTGACAGCTACTTCTGCCCTGCACCTACAGAGAAATCAGGGACACATTCTTCTCATCTCAATCATTAGCAAAATTGAATGTTTATTGTGCACTCAATGGGTAGTATTGTGCGAGATGGTTATTCAGGACAGAGAAAACTGAGATGATTTCCTGAAACTAATAGGAATGTCAAAAGCTTTTTCTTCTTTCAGGGCAGCATTTTTCAAACCCAAGCCTCTAGATCTGCATATATTTCAGGCAGTGAGCTAAATGCTCTATATAGACGCTCACTGAATTTCACCCAATGCTATGAACAAACATGTTAGTACAGATGCTTAAAATGCATGACAAAGCTGGCAGAATAGTAGACAAAATACCCATAGACCCAAAGCCAGGAGCGGCTAGGAAGCAGGAAGCGAGCTGAGAGCAGTGGTGCAGTGGACATTAAAGTTCTTGTAAATCTCTGAACTGCACAGGTTTAAGTTGTTCTTTTTAAATCTTATTTTATTTGAATTCCTGTGTAGTGAACATGCAGGGTTATATGAGTTCAGGTGTATGGAGGTTTAGGTTTTCAAGGTAAAGTGAAGTACTGAAGACATGATGTTAGCTGAAGAAATATCAAGGTTGAAACTAAGACTCCCCTCTGTATAAATTAAGCATCTGAAGAGTTCCATTGTCAGTAAAAACGTGGATTAGAAAAATACACCTAAAGGCAAAGAGAACTGTAAGGTAACATCTTGGTTCCAGCTAAAAGCTGGGTCAGAAAAAGTCTCCCTTGAGAATTTGTAACCAAAGTCGGCTCTCACACGGGCTTGGGATTCAAATTTATACAACTTACATGGTCTAAGAAACCCCAAGCTGAGAAATAAACTCAAAATTGTACCCAATTTGAGGTTGCCTAAAAAAGAATAAAAGAAACTCTTTAGAGGAAGGCATATGATTTCCACCTAGGCTTCACATAATTGCCAGGTCTAGAGTCCAGAGAAAGATGAGCTTACAATCCACAATTACAAAAACACACGCCCAATCAAGCCAATTTGAGAGAGAGAGTTGGCAAAAGCCATCGAAACAGAATTAGGCCCTCTCTAATTAGGACATTAGATACTGAAATTATCAGTTACAGGATGAGAGAGAATGAAAAGAGAGAGAACCTTTCCGTCAGGGAGAATGAAAGGATTGACTCACAGCTAAATGAATTTCTGAGCAACACATATTTTAAATATTTGAGCAACAGAAAAAGTTTAATATAAATGTATATAGAACTCTGTATGCAACAAATAAAGAATGAACATTCTTATCAAGAATATATAGAATGTTTATAAAAATTTACCATGGGCCAGGGCATAAAGAAATATCAAAAATCATCTAAGAATAGATATAATAATAATAATATATGGATTTACCTGAAAAGGCCCTATATTTGGCTCCAGCCACTCCCAACTGTAGTCCATGAACACTCCTGCTGGCACAGGGACCCAGCAGGACACACTCCCAGCTGCATCCCTAGAAATCCTAAAGGGACACAAACCCAACAGCTCAAGTCCATCAGCAGACCCACCAGCCCAGGGACTGAGTAGGAGACACTCCCACCTGTGATCCTGGCGATCCCGAAAAGGCCTTATACAGGGCTCCACGCAGGCCCCTCCACCCCCAGCCCCAAGCCACAGTTGATGAGCTGTGCTTGTAGCCCAGTAAACCAGCAGCAGTCACGTCCATCTGCACCCCTGAAGAGCCTAAAAAGGCTACACTTATCTTCCGACAGCAGTTGGCAAGTAGTTCTGCTGGCTGGAGGACCAGGTGAGAAACACATCTGTGCCTCAGATCCTAATGGGGCCTGTACTTGGCTCCAGTGCCTCCAGCCATGTCGGGGAGCAGTCCAGACAACCCAGTGACCCGGTGGGAAATGCACCCCTCCTCGCCTCCAGAACCAGGTATACAGACTTCAGTCCTGGCTGTAGAAACTGCCCAGGGGGATCAGTTTCAGCCCCCAGAATAGGTTCCAAGGGTTAAATATTAGCATGGTGACTACAGGTAACTATACTGTATTATATGCTTGAAAGTTGCTATGAGAGGAGATCATAAGTGTTCTCACCACACACACACACACACACACACACACACACACACAATTGTATTATATGAAGTGATGGATGTTTTAACTAACCTTAGGATCACAATCATTTTGCCATATATATGTGTATCAAATCATCACATAGTACACCTTAAACTTACACAATGTTATATGCCAATTATATCTCCGTAAAGCTGAAAAAAATAAAAATAAAATTAAAAAACCCTATTGTTAACCCTAGTAAAATAATATAAATTAGAAATACTTCAAGCGATACCACAAATACTGTATATCAAACTGTTTAGCTATTAAAAGCAATGTTTAGGAAAATTCTTGTGTATTCCTCTCTGGGCTTGTGTGCAAGTTTTCCTAAGGTTCATACCTAAAGACTGGAATTCCTGGGATATAGGACATGTTCATATTTAACTTTAAAGATAATGTCAAATTGTTTTCCAAGTTTGTTGTACCAATTTACATGCCTATCAGCAGTTATAAATATACCATTATTTAAAATAAACTTATTTCCAAATTTCTGCATCATAATGAAATATTTACAATAGAGTAAGTTCCAAATTTTTATATTGCAAAAAGTCTTGGAGTAAACATTCTTATCAATATTTTTTATCTTTTTGAATTTTTTTTCGTGGTTTAATTTCCTGGGATTGGAATGCTGGAGTAACAGCGATACACATTTTAAGCTTTGTTACGTATTTGCCTCATTTTCCGTCAGAAAAGTCCATATGAAGGTACACTTTTGCCATATGCTTGCCAACACAGAAGAGTATTAATTTCTTCTTTCTTTGCCAATCTTATAGTAGAAAACAGTAGAAAAATGATATCTCATTGTTGTTTCAATTTCTATTTATCTAATATTCAGCTGGTTTGAATACCTTTTCGGAGCTTTATTGTTCATTTGCATTTCTATTTTGGGATTCGCAATTTAAATTATGAATAATTTGAATCCATCTGAGAATACATACAAAACAATCATGTAGAAAATGTCAAAACCTATTACATTCTTTATAATATATTCTTTATATTTTACCCCGATATTTATATACAACTCAAGCAACAATGATTTTGAGGTCATCAATAGTATGATAATAAAAACAGTCAGTTTTTATTAAACTTTTGTTATGGGCTACACACTTGGCTAAGGGCTTTATATACCTGGTTTATTCATTTATTTACCTGTTAATTCAACAGTCCTTAATTATGTTGCAGGTAGTGCCTCGCTGTGCGGTGATGAATAAAACAGGGTCCACCTTCCCCTAACTTGGGGAGATTATGGATATTAAGTAACCAATTGAATAGCTAGTTACAACATATTAAGTGCAATAAAAGTGCAGTGCACTAAAACAGAAGTTAGCATGGGGCTATATTTAAACAGGATAATTCACAAAGACTTCACTGGGGAGGAGGCATTGATGAAGAGCGCTAATGCGTGAGAAAGAGCCAAAAACCCAGAGAAGGGAAGAGCTTCGTTGCTGAGGGAAGATCATATCCACAAGCCTCACTCAGGATAATGAGAAGCTATGTGAAGGGCCGTGTGACAAACATGCAGTAAGTGAGAAAGGGGAAGATGTGAGATCAGGTTGGAGACATCAGCAGGGACCAGACCGCACAAGACCACAAAGGCCAAGAAGAGGAGGCCACTTCATTCCTAGAGAGAAGTGCCTGGAGTGGCCTTGACCTGCCCATGATCAAAATCTTAGGTTACTTGAGCCCCACACTTGTATTATTCTACAGAAATTGAGTGTAAATTATATCACATTGTTTAAAAAGCATACAATTATCACATCTTTCACAGTTTTAAGATAGCTGAAAAATATGAAATTGCACAAAACATGTATTTACTATCCCTATCACACTCACAATATAAGTGCTGAAGTGAAAACTTGAGTTGGGTGTGCTGAAGTGAAAACTTGAGTTGGGTGTGCTGAATCATGCTCTTTTCACGAAATCACAAAAAAGATATCTATTCCTGGAACCCAACTGCAGTTCTCCAGTGTTCATTTAACATGAGGTTCACCGGAGCATTTCATGCATAAACGGATTTGCTGAAACCTTTCTAGGAATCCTCTCGAGAGAAAAACATCTCTGCAGTCCGACAGCATCACCCATATCTTAGTCACTCTGATTACACTCTCATCCTGCCTCATCTGCTTTCACATGTTCTTAGGGTTACAGCAAATTGTATCTGCTTATGAGTTCCCCATTCCTATTTGATCCCACAAAATTCCCAAGACTTTGGCCAAGTATTACCGTCTCCACTTTATGGATAAAGAGGCGAGAAAGCCAACCTCACTGACCTTCAGATTTCTCACCTATAAAACGGAGGTAATAACTCATGTTGCCAACCTCTCATCCTTACCTAAAAGAGCAAATAAAATGATGGATGGGAGAGTGCCCGAAAAACTGGAAAACATCTAAAAGCTATTGCTATACTATCATAAAAGAGGACACATCATTTTTATAGACAATACAGATGTTCAAAAAAATGTCCGTAGTATCCATGTTGGATCTGCATCTTGTTCCGAGGCCCCATGGTAATGGACTTGAGGTGGGGAAGAAAGACTTACACCTGCCAGTTCAGACTGTCTCAATCTCTTCCAGTTTAAAACACTCCCCTTTTAAGTTAATGCAATCCATTTTTGGCGAAGAGTTAGTCAAAGTAAAGTTGAAACTGCTCTCCAGGGTTATCTCACCTGAGACAGATTCCCCTGCTCTGTTCCCCTTTAACGTGTGAGTATAGGGGGAAGCTTATAATCCTTACGGTGTCATGGCAGAGCCCCTGCTACTAACCTGGCCCCAAGCTTCTCTTCTGACTTCTGTTGGCCTCTGGCTGAGGTAAACTCATTTTCCCTTTCTCCGTATAGGTTTCTGTCCTCTCTGGTCATGAAGTTCAGTAGCTAGTGGAATGTCACTTTCCTCCGTCAGTCCAGCTGTGGCCCAGCAGTTCCCATCCTGCCCCTCAGCCTGCCCTCCCTTCTCTCTGCCCCTCGGATCTTCTGAGGCTCAGCCTTGGACTCCATCTGACCCTGGGGGAGAGAGATGATCCTCTCTTTAGCCTCTGGTAGGTGTTCCCCTCTTCCCTCACTGCTGCAGCCCCATCGCAGTCTTGCTGGCTCTCAGCCTTCAGTGTCCATGGGAACACATGGGAAATTTTAGATGTCCCCAGTGCTACCAACAGGTGCTAGGGAACAAAAGGCACACCTGAGCACTCTTTCTCCCTCTCATGCCATGCCATTGTTTCTACACTTGCTGTAGCTGTTTCCTGGTGGGAATTTAGACAATCTGCCAGGCTTTCTCCATCCAGAATCCCAAACCAGAAAGAAGTGGGACACAAGCCCATTCTGCTTTTGGTTTCACAACCAACTTGTTCTTTTTTTTCTACCTCCAATCCTCACCTTGAGTCTCAATGAACAAATGGGAGAACAAAGAACCCTTACTGCCTCAAGAGCTTCTTGACAAGATATTTTCCTTTTTTCCTACTTCTTTCCATGTAGTAAATAAAAAAGTAGTAAGCCTGCTGATCAAAATGGAAATATATGTGTGGATATCATCCCCATTCCAACCTTTTATATGTCTGCCTACACAAAAGACCCTCAAGAGCCAGACTCTCTTACATATCTTTGCATCAACTGCACATGGTACTGCCATTCCTAGAATGGACACTCACCAAAAGCTGCTGGGTGAATCAGTGATTCAATTTCTTTAACTTCTTTTTTTTTTAAGATTTTAATTTATTTATTTGTCAGAGAGAGAGAGAGCACAAGCAAGGGGAGCGGAAGGCAGAGGGAGAAGCAGGCTTCCCACTGAGCAGGGAGCCCAATGCAGGACTCGATCCCAACACCCTGGGATCATGACCTGAGCCGAAGGCTGACGCTTAACTGACTGAGTCACCCAGACATCCCTCAATTTCCTTAACTTACTGGTAAAGGAACTGAGGTGAAATATTTTGCCCAAGTTAAACAATGAGTTAAAAGCTTAGCTGGAGCCAGGTCAACTACTCTTCGACATAGCATACAGCTTTTTACCTAGTCTTCCTTAATGGCTGGCAACACAGCCCAGAATAGAAGACCTTCATGTAACTAACGGAGGCAGGAAGGAATAATAGGTCAAAAGTTCCCCCATGAAAGAAGAACCGAAATGTGCAAGTATTTGAAATTAAAATACAGCAGAGTCTCCTCATCCATAGTTTCACTTTTGTGTTGTAAGTTAACAGGGTGAGGGGTATTAAGGAAGGCACCTGTCGTGATGTGCACTGGGTGTTATATGTAACTAATGAATCATTGAACACTACATCAAAAACTAATGATGGGGGGCTAACTGAACATAATAAATTAAAAAATAAGTTACACATTGTCAACCACGGTCCAGAAGCAGATGGTCCTCTTCTTGACATGTTCCCACATGTTACCTCTCTTCATCTCAGCACCTCGGCATTTTATCATCTCACATCATTACAAGAAGAAGGGTGAGTACAGTACAATAGGATAGTTTGAGAGAGAGACCACATTCATGTAACTTTTATTATGGTACATGTTGTAATTGCTCTATTTTATTATTAGTTATTGCTGTTAATCTCCTACTATGCCTAATTTATAAATTAAGCTTTGTCTTAGGTATGTATGTATAGAAAAAACATAGCATGTATCTGCAGTTTCAGACATCCACTGGGGGTCTTGGAACGTACCCCTCCTTAGATCCTTAGATAATTGTTTTTATTTTATATTTTTAGTTTTCTCTTTGTCTATACAGCATAAAATCAGCTCAAATCTGTAATTCTAAAATCTCCAAATAGGGATCTTATAAAATGCTGTGTTGCTCCCATGATCAACCATTTGTGGTTGTGGGAGGGGTGGGGACAGAAATTCTTATTAGCCATTTTCCCATTTTATATATGTATAAAATTAGGGCCATCTCCATACTATATGAAAGGTTTAAAAGATATGAAAATCTATTCCCCTGAATGTGAAATTCTCCCATTTTGCTGATTTAAAATTCATTACTTTTTTGAAAAGAGCAACTGACCTCCTCTCCTTCTAAAAGATCAACCACATTCAGAAATCCTGTTGGAAAAATGGCTAAGTATGACATGCGGAGAAGTAACAAGATTTTAAATTGAAGTGCACTGGTTTTCAAATACAGCATTTTGATAAACACACACCAAAGAAATTTGGGGAGCTTAAAGTTTGTGAGTTTGAAAGGTTATTTTCTTAATGAACAACAGTAGCACTATTTTCAGGAAGCATGCCACAGAGAGAGGTGGGATTTTAGATCTATTTGTTTACGCTTCCGAAGGGGATTTAAGCAATCCGCTTTTGTACGCTATGCACCATAGCAGACCAAAGCATCAACTAGGATATCAGTAGGGCACATTTCTACCAAGGATTAGGGTCCTCCTGAAGAATGCAATGGTGGACAAAACGACAGAAGTCCATTTGCCCCCTTAGCTCCTGCTTTCCCAGTCCACCCTCTTCTCTTCACCTCTTATTGTTCATTTCTCTCTTTGTGGGGGCTCAAAGATGAGGTAACATGTTGCTGTTGATGGTTTGGGGGCTCCAATTTTTAAAAAGATTTTATGTATTTATTTGAAAGAGAGTGAGAGAGAGTGTGTATAAGCAGGGGGGAGGGGCAGAGGGAGAGGAAGCAACAGACTCCCAGCTGAGAAGGGGGCCCAACGTGGGGCTCCATCCCAGGACACTGGGATCATGACCTGAGCCGAAGGCAGACACTTAACCAACTGAGCCACCCAGGCGCCCCTGGAGGCTCTAATTTTTTAAAACAATCACACACGGGTATTAAGCAGCAAAGTACTCACACATAGTGACGTCATTCTGAAGTATTAAAATTTGTCACCAGAATTGTTTTCCTGTCCAGATAATGTAATCCGACTGCAGATAGTGACTGTGTGTGTGTGTGTGTGTGTGTGTGTGTGTGTCCTGTCAGGGAGAAAAAAGCACTTGTAAAATTCTTAGAAACTGAAAATGCATCAGTGAATAGGCCTTTATGTTGGATATTTATGGGGAATTTGGTTTGTTTTCTGATTCTCTTTCAACTTTTAAGGAGCACCGTTAATATGATTAATTAGCAAGAATTTATTGACTTGAAAAATCTCGACAGCCAAACATATATGATTTTTTTAAATGTATTTTTTCAGGTGAAACTATAAACTGGAGGCCTAATTAAGACCTGCTGTTTCCTGAAATTTTGTGTGCATAGCTCTGGGAAGGAAAGTTGCATGGAACTTTACTTGAAGGAGTACATGTAATCTTAAGAGAAAAGTCCCAGCGTTCTATTCACTTCTTTCAGACGAAGTCCTTACTTAAGAGCCATGGGGAATTTATGTCCATGGTGAACATGAAAGCCCTCAATGAAGCGGGCTTAAGGAAAACTCAAATCAGCTCAAACATCATGAGTTGAAGACTTCAGTTGTTCCTAACCAGCATTTCCAAATTTTCTCTTTAACACCATGATGGATCATGCAAATTTAAGGGTTTTTTTTGTTTTTGTTTTATATTTTCTTACATGTTTTCTTCCCATCCGTTTGCTGAGGATGAAAGTCTCTCTAACGAGACAGCAAATCAACTTGCAAGAAATATAACACAAGAATATTCGGTGTAAAAAAATTGACTTTTGATGAAATTACAAAAGGTCTAAATGGAACTGATTTCTGACTGGTACCCATGTCACCTGCTTTCATTAGAAAAATCCGCTCGCCTTTCCTAATGCTGCCTTTCCATTAAGTAGTTCCAATGTAGATTTTAAATTCCAAGAATAAAAGTATGTATACATATTTCTAAAATCTGTGAAAGTTTCATCAGTTTAGCAACACATTTATATGGTTTTTCCCCAAATGTCCCTCTCCAGTGGTGATAAACTTCTGAAGTTAGAATTGTTTCAAAATAACAAGTGAATGTTTTTTTTTACTCACTCGACGGAAACTTTTCATCTAATGCCTCAGGTAGAAGATGAGAACTACGTACAACTAGAGAACAGAAACCAATCTCACAGCTGTCCTTCAGCTAGGCATTCTGAACTGATAGTTTTGCAAACTTATTAAATTGTAAGGAATGGGGAAGGGGGAGGGAGTCATAGAATTTTTTTTTTAATTTTATATTTTTTAAAAAGCGTGTTGTGAAAAGAAACTTGTCCAGCTTGCAAATCTCCACCAAGAGACAAGTTATTTCCTTTAGATAACATGCTAAGTATCAGGTCATAAAGGATCGACTAACAATTCACGGTCCCCGTGCGGGATTCTGTAGCCTGAAAGCTTGGCAAAGCCAAAACGCTTACAGAAAATACCCAACACACAAAAGCCCCTTTTTCCACTTCATGGGAAGAGTTGCAGTATGTGCCTTCCTAAATGTGGAGGGGGCTAGACGGTCTTCCTCGCCTTAATAATACGGTACAGTCATTTGTCCAATAGCTCTTGCCCCAGAGAGGTCTTGGTCATTTCCTATAGAGATTCTCTGACCCCCTCAGTGGCCTAGAAATAGGAACATCCATGGTCACCTCTTTTCCTGACACACAAATTGGCTCTTCTGGCCTCACCTTGCTGCACTCCTACTTGATGGCAGATGCGATCAGGCCCTTGCTGGGGAGCTCAGAGCCCCAGGCCACACAAGGGCAGAGCGGCCACGTCAGAGCTGCTCCTGGCACCAAGGAAAATTATTTGCCCCGAGAGGCAAACACAGCCCAGGCAGTGTCCAGAGTCTCAATCCCGCTCTTCTGTGTTATAAAAGGCCCTATTGTAGAAACACAAATCACTCAGAGATGGCATGTACAATGTCTAATCACTTAATAGCTACTGGTCACCCATTGGGGAAGGGCCCCAAACTAGACACTGTCTGTAACCGATTTGCTGGAGGAAGGCAAAGGAGTATGTGACATAAATTTACATTCACCTCCCGTTCTAGCCCCTCACACCATGGCAAACACACATCCTCGGAACGAGTAGAAAATTACAACAGTAATGATGATTCAACTATTTGGATTTGGATCTGTGAGTAGCAAGCAAGGTAAGGGACAGAACACAAGCTTGGTAGTCATGCAAATCTAGTTCTGAATCTTGCCTCTATAATTAATCATCTGTGTGATCTTAGAAAGTTCCCTGAATCTCTTTGGGATTCTCTTTCCTCGCTTGCAAAATGAAAAGAATATGTATGCCTTAAGTGCTGTGAAGACCACTTTTGCTAGTATGCAGAAGTACCAAAAACTGGGCATGCCACAGAGGAGGCATGGCTCAGTATTCGTTTCCTCCCCCAGCTCTAGAATTCTAAATGTTGGTCAAGATATCTTATATACCTTACTTTATTTGATCCCTACACAAATCCTACTCATAAATATTTTAATCTCAGAGGCAGAACTTTTGGTCTTTGGATTTCTTGTCTTTCCCTTTTAGGAAATTCTGTCAACAAGATACACTTGTTTCCTCCAATCACATTACCTCTGTTCTTCAGTGAGTTTAACAGAGCACCAGAAGCATCAGAAAGGGTTAATTTTACCCCCATGTTCCAGATGTCTCCAGCACCTTAGTAATACACTAAGAACAGTGAGTCTTTTTAATGAAAGTGAAAGGTACGCATTGTACTTAAATCTGGAACTTTCTCCCCCTGAAGAAACGCTGTCACTGGGACTGCCGTCCGCCCGTTTACGCAGGGTGAGATATGTTTTTGCTCAGGTTTACCTTTTTTCAGCACATTTTCAACCAACTGCAGTGGGTATCCAAGCAGTTAAAACTACATCAGCACTAATAGCTATGAGCTCATCTTGTATAAAGACATTTTTAGTTAAACACCACAATCTTGGGGGGGAAAAAGTTAGCGTGCTTCACCAGGCTGGCTTGGAATAGCTCACAATATGACGCATACCACAGGAAATAGAGTGGTATGAGGCACCTACAAAATATTTTTCAAACAAGTCATTGACGCTGTAAGCCCCATGCCTCAGCTTTAGGAAGTCACTTATTAAGAATCAACACCAGCCGTGCCAAGCTAAGCTTTTGCTCTTGGTGATTTTCCAATTGAATATTCAGGGCCCTGTCTCAGTCTTGTTTTCAGGGGAGTACATGCCTGGAATGTTAGCAAGCTATTTGCTGGAAAAAATGCCCACAACAGGCCCAATGTTGATCACATTAATGCGTTTGAGTGGGTATAGAGTGCAAATGATTGAAAATGCTTCCAGATCCCCGTTGCAGGGGACAAAGCAGGCTCTGTTCTCTGATCTGATGGTCATTTTTTTTCCAGCGGAGGATGTGGTGCAGGCAGAGGGAAGAGTGCCAATCTCTGTCTAATGGTTCCAAACAGGGTCTGGGCCTAGCTCTCTGGATGCTGATGAGTGGGAAATGAAACACAGATGGGTCAGATGGGTAAGGAGAGGGGGATTACAGGTCAGGCCCAAGAGTTGGGATAAATCAAGTGCTTATGAGGTGCAGAATGGCACATTGTTTGAGTGAATGGGCAGGGAACAAGCATTCCAGCATTGTTCAGAGCAGTGAGTGAGCCCTACGTTCCTCTTCCCAGAGCCGCACAGGCCACGGAGAGACTCATCGTCAGGACACACGTGAGCAACAGACCTCAATGTGGCCAACCGGGGCCCAAAACATTCTCCTATGCTCCCTGAAAAGCCAATTTTGTTTTATTACACGTGAGATGTAATTTACTGGGAGAAATGTTTGGGTTCATGTGCCAGATCATAGAGAGTCAGACTTGGGGTTCCCGGGGGATCTCTGAGGAGAAGGTGAGTAACCACAAATTAATAGAGTAGGGAAATAAAGTGACAAAAGAAATGTTTCATTGTGCCTGAAATATTGAACCAATTTCCCCCTTTTTAGCCTTTTAAACTTTTGCTCACAAATCAAAGAGCTCAGCTTGGAAAACTCCGCAAAAGCCTGCAGTGCCTGATAACAACAAAGAAAAACTCAATATTCTTCCTCAGTTTTAAGTGTCTTCATAACGTAGGAAAACACAGTGATCAGGGCTTTTTGAGACTATTAGAAAACAATCCAAACAATTAGATAACTGAAAAAACAAAGCGCCAATAACCATAAGGCGTCTGTCCGTTTTGCGTTCGAGGTGTGAGAACTCCCCGTGAGAGAAATCATGAAACCCCAAAGCGGCTATGAGCCTGATTATTTAATGTGAGGTAATCATAAGATGGGTCAGAGGAAGTGTTTTCGTGAGGGAACAAAACAGTGGGATGGGAGGACAGGAAGTGTCACTTCAAGGGAGGGACCTCAAGTCCCAGGGGCCAACAGAATTAGAAAAGGGCAAAAGCTGGGAATTAATGGTTTCTTTTTTAGAGTGACAGAAATTACCTTCAGAAATTTATTTTCATTCCAGCCGTGTTTCCCCTTTATGGACTTGACCTTTAACAGAATATGCCACAGGCAAAGCTGCACACAGTCGGTGGCTGTCCGTGGTGCTCTCAGTGCGAGCCTGAAGAGCTCCTCCGTTCCCCGATGCCTGCGCTGCCGCCCCGGAGACCACAAACTGCCAGTCTCGGAAGGCTTGGTGCAGCATATCTTATAAAGTCCAGGCGTTTTCATGGTTATTATTTTCATGAGTTGGGTCAACGAGTGAGAGTGACATACATATGTGCATGTTGTCTTATTTTCCACTGTTTAAGGCCATTTCAAAGCTAATAGCTGTACTACTCATAAGTATTTCACCTTTTCCCCTGATCTTCTCCCCTCCAAAACTTCCATTATTTCTATCCTCTGAGTCTTAGAAAGGAACCTCAAGCCGAAGTAACCAATTTGTAAGCAAATTTGAAAAATGACATGACACAAGCATCAGTATTAAGAGTTGGAGGGGGAAAAAAAAGGACTGCAGAGAAATTTGTAAGCTTGTGCCCTGCAAAAACATAAAACTGTTATTCATCGAAAGAAGGACAGACCCATGAGAAAGTAATATCCGGTTTGGGATATATTTGCTATTTTCTTTCCAATAATCTGGATTTTTTTCCCCAGTTCCTTTTCTCTCTAGAATAATAATTAAAAAAAAAAAAAACAGCTGTGGGAAATATCTGTAGGCAAATCTGCAGGCAGAGGTTATTCTGATAACACTTAAATGACTACTTGTTATAACATAAAATTGGAGATAATTCTTTTCAGAAAAAAATGCATGTCACGGGATAGGGTTCCCAGAGCCTGCCACTTCACCGGGAACATACCTCCAGTCTGAGTGTGGCGTGGAGGTCACCACAGAGCTCTCAACTTGACTTTCTGGATTAGACCCTGAAGTATTAATAGAGGAGGGAGAGTAGCAGAGAAGCCTCTCGTGTGCCTGTGAGGGTACCTAGACCGCCTGGCTTCTTGCCAGGACTTACCAGAGGATGGAAAATGGGCTTGCAGGCTAGAAACAGCCAGCCACGTCTCAGTGACTAAGCCATAAGCCTAATGCAGGACAGAGAAGCTTTTATGATAAATACCCTCAAGGTGCAAAATCAGAGTAGTAACCGCCTCCAGACAATGCTACCCATCTACAGCCATGACTGACTGTCCACTCACACATGGGTGTATCTGCTGAGGGATACGGCCCTCAGGGTTACCAGGCCAGAGAAAACACTAGAAAAGCACAGTTCTCTAGAGCAGTAGAATGAATCTAACATCTCTACCATCCCTAGGTTATGTTGTAGTTAGCATGGTATTGCAGACAACAATTAGAAATCAATCTCTTGGGGGGGGGTGTCCCCCAATTTTATAAGCTCTAGACCCCACAAAACCTGAATCTACCCTTGGGATTGCCATTTATGAGGTGGAACCATAGAAAGAGTTTTTGAAGAGGGAAGGGAAGTAGACACTTGCTTTCTTGATGTAGCCGGCTTGAGGCCCCCTGATTCAGGCACAGCTGTCCATGCGGCAGCTAAATACACAGTCTGGAGACTGGGACTGAACTCCAGTTCTTCAGATCCCCAGTACGTGACTGTTCTGTCACATCATACAACTTTAACGAAAAACCAGTGGAGAAGCCTTTTACCTAATGGGGGCATTCTCCGAGGAGAAAATCAGCAATCTCCAAGTTCCCATTACTTCTTTTATCTTGAAAAACACACAGCGCAAACAGAAATGCAAGGACTTGGGGACACACTACAGCAATTTTCTTTTCTACCCAAACTTTTGAAATAAGGAAGGAACGACCGACAGATTATCTGCAAAGCACATACCTCATGATGTTTTCAAGTTTAGGGGACATATATACGCCCCTCCAGCTCCTTTTTGTCTGTGGACTCTCTCTTAAATAAAGGCAGGTGTTCACAGAGCCACTGACCAGGGCAGGATGTATCCCGTGACCATGAAACGCAGCAAGGCTATCTGTACTGTAAAGGGTGGTCACAGCCTAGACTCAGTCCTTTTTAGTAGAAGTTCAAGATACTCCATATAATTAACGCCTTGCCTGCTCAGAGGCTAGAAGAGAGGATAAGTTCTCCTCCTTCAAGGAGAAGCCCTGACATTACTATTTTTACAACAGTTCTCTGGTAACGAATACAAGGAAAATACCATCATCCTGAAGATAAAAATTAATGCACAAGAGGTACGTGGTAGAGATTACATGCAAATGAAGGACTTCTGCAACCCTGTCCACCGGGCCGGTAATACAACCCGTAGACCAATACACCTCCGTGGAGTTGCTTTACAGCGCTTGGGTGTTTGCCGTATGCTTAATTAAAATCCTACTCTGGTGGGAAAAACCAGATTTCCAAACGGTGACTTTATTGATTCAATAAAATTTAAGAAATTCTGCTTATGGAAAAACTCATTAACCAAAACTAATAAATAAGAGTTTACCCTGCAGTCTGGTTCCTCTTTATTTGACAGAATTAAAAATCACTCTGGAACAACTTAGTTCATTTTTCACTTGTTAATTGAACTTAATGGTTCAGTAATTCCCTTTCTGTTCTAAGCTTTCGAACTCTTCATTCCTTCTGGCAGCACTTGCATTCGGCCGCTCTTAACTTTACAGACCATATATTTATGTGGAAGTTTCACAGAAGTGATGAACGCGAAGTGGGGGGGACACTGAGAACCTCTACCTTGGGCTGATGCAAGGACTCTAGGCAGCACAGACTTTGGGGGCCACGTCACACTGCACTGCCCCGTTAGAAGGGTTCTCCCGCAGAGCCTCAAGGGCCACGTCCATGGGAGGGACAATTTTATTATTGAATGCTCCCCACAGCAGATTTCCACTTCTGCTCAACCTCTCCTACAAGAAATTGCCAAAAAGCCAAAATTGTGCACGTCCTGGACAAAAGCTTTCACTTTTACCCTCTGATACAAACATTTTCCTTTGGAGGGCCACCATTGGTCACATTTCTTGATTCTTTGAGCAACAACATATTTGAGATCTCCTTTTGTGTTTTAATGTGATTCTCAAACTTAACCTTCCCACCTGCCTCTGGTCATACCACCTGAAATCCACAGAAAAGCGGCTGACAATCATGAATGGCCAGATCGGTGGCTCACATCAGCTCGTGTCAAAAACCCTCACTGAATATACGAAGAACCAAATTCCTCATCTTTTATGGTAGGGATTTGTTCCTTTACCTACCACAACCTGAGAGATCTTATTCTTCAGCTATTTTGACCTAAGAATCAAGTGGATTAATTTTATGGCTTTTTATTTGCATAGTTTCCTCCCAGTATTGAATTGACTTACTACGTAATTTGGCATCTTAAATTTTTACTGAACTTTATTGTAATTATCTGACTTATTGTCACAAATTCTCCTGAAAACACAAGTATAAATACCCACCTAATATTCTGTCATGTACATAAATCATAAATTACTTTTTTCATTTCTCTATTATTGGGCACTTATGTTATTCCTAGGTATATTATGCTGTTTGAATCTATTCATGATTTCTTTTCCTGGTGTATTTATACAGATAGTTAATGTGTTTATCTTGTGCCAAGTCACTTCGCTAAATTTTTCCAATAATTATAGTCAGTTTCTACCAATAATATTCAGTTGATTCTTTACTGTTTTTGTAATGAGCCAAAAATGTACAAATAATGTATAAAAAATATAAACATATTTCTCTTTCTTTCCCAAAAATATAATTTTTATTTGTTTCAACTTTAAGTTCTTCTAACACGATATTAAGTGATAACACTTATCACTTATTGAATATGTACTATGTCATGGGCCCCGCCATAATTGCTTAATAAACATTATGTATTATTTATTAGTCCATTACTTGATAGATTTTTTACTGATTTTTTAAAAAAATGTCTTCAGTCTCCTTAAATACCTATAGGTTGTTCAAAATATAGTTTATCATGCTAAGGCAAATAACAGATTCCTTTTTAAAAATAAAATTTAAAACAGTTTTTAGGCTTATAGAATAGTTTTGAGGATGTTACAGATAACTCCTGCACATGGTTCACCAAGTTTCCCCTAATTTGACAACCTACCTCATTCTCGTACATTTGTCAAAACTAAGAAGTTCACATTGTTACATACTATGAAATAAACTCGATTTACTTCAGATGACTCCAGCTTTCCCAGGAATTTTCTCTTTGGGCTCCAGGATCCCATCCAGGGATATGATACCGAGTCCTCATGTCACCTTAATTTCCTATAGTTGTGACAGTTTCTCAGTCTTTCCTTATTTTTGACGACCTGGACAACTCTGAAGAGTCCTGGTCAGGTACCCTGTGAAATACCCCCAGTTTGAGGTTGTCTGATGCTTTTCTCATGGTTAGATTGGTATCAAAAGTTTGGGGGAAGAATGCCCCCCAAAGAAGGGTCCTTCTTATCCCACTCTATAAGCGGGTCTATGATATCAAACTCACTTAATCTCTGGTGATGTTAACCTTGATGAAGCCAGTGTTTGCTAGTTTTCCCCACTGTAAAATTACTATTATTTTTTCCTTCCCATACTCTATTCACTCAGCCAGCCATGAAGCCTGGCCTCCACTGAGGTGAGGAGAGGCTAAGCTTCACTTCCTGGAAGAGCAAGCGCCCACACATATTATCTAGAATTTTTCTGTAAGGCAGACTAGACCCATCTCCTCCGTTTACTGATTTATTGAAACACTGATTTATATTAGGATGGATCCACAGATGTTTACTTCTACTTTGGGCTCCAATCCAATACCACAGTATTTATTTTGTTGCTCAAATTGTGCCAGTTCCGGCCAGTTGGCTCTTCCCATTGGCTCCCACGTTCCTTTGACGTGGCCCATTGTTTGTTGTTGTTCTGTTGTGTTTTGCTCCCTTTGTTTCTTTGAGAACTTGATTACTTTCTGGCAAGATTCTCCAGGCTTACCTTGTCCTTTCTCTGCCCCAGCCCTAGAAACAGCCATTTCTCAGAAGGGTGTTGCTACCTCTCATCAGAAAATGGTATTTAGAAATGAAGATCTGGGCACTGCGCGTTGTATTCCTCTTTGCTTCTAAAGTGCTTGATTTCACCTTTTTAAACAACTGTGGCAATATCTACATAACATGAACTTTACTGTCTTAGCCACCGTTATAGATACAGCTCAGAGGCATTAAGTACACTCACACTGTTGTGCAACCATCACCACCATCCATCCACAGAACTCTTTTCATCCTCTAAAAATGAAATTTGTACCCTTAGACCATAACTTGCCATTATTCCCTAACCCAGCTCTTGGCAACCACCCCTCTAATTTCTGTCTCTATCAGTTTGACTGTTCTACGTACTTCACATAAGTGGAATCATACAGTGTTTGTCTTTTCGTGACTGGCTTATTTCACTTGACGTAATGTCCTCATCCATGCTGTAGTATGTGCCATTAATTATCTTCCTTTAAAGGCTGAATGATATTCCATCATATGTATATACCACATTTTGTGTATCCAGTCATCTGTTGATGGATCCTTGGGTTGCGTCCAGCCCTTGGCTATTGTGAATAATGCTGTTGTGAACATGGGTGTACAAACATTTCTTTGAGTCCCTGCTTTCAGTTCTTTGCACCATAGACCTAGAAGTGGAATTGCTAGATCATATGGTGATTCTATGCTTCATTTTTTTTTTTTGAGGGAACACCATACTATTTTTCACAGCAGTTGCACCATTTTACAGTCCTATCAGTAGTGCCCAAGGTTTCCCATTTCTGCACATCTTTACCAAAAGCTCCAAACCCACAGAATGTACGAGAGCAAGAGTGAACTCTCATGTAAACTACAGTCTTTGGGTGATGATGATGTGTCAACATAGGTTCATCAATTGTAACAAAGGCACCATTTTAAGGAGGAGGTTGATAAAGGGGAAAGCTATCATGTGTGGGTGGCCGGGGGTATACGGAATATCCCTGTACCTTCCTCTCAATATTGTTGTTAACTTGAAACTGCACTAAAGATAATAAAGTCTTCTAAGGCAAAATTTAGAAATAAACAGAATATTTCCTAACATTTTCCCAGGTCCCGCACAAGTCCATTGAATGACAGGTTGCACTTAGCCTTAGGGATTTTCAAACAATTGCATCAAGACAGTACCATCTGAAAGAATTAAGATACTTATTTTGAATAGCTTCAAATGAAACAATATTTATTTGATTCCTTTCTAGAAACGGATACTATTAATTCCCTCATTTTAGTTATTCTTTAGCTTCACCTGCAAATGAAATAGAAGTTTGAGGTTCCTTTATTCAATCTATGGCCAGCTATTTGCAGTGAAAATGCCATTTAAACAATCACTGGTGGTATTTAGCACAACTTTTAAAATACTTGGTAAGAGAATAAGCTGACAACTCAGCAAAGCATGTTGGGAGGTGAACAAACTTTTTGACACCATATTCCCTTTCTTTGACAAACTAAGTAAGGATAAATTTGTGAGGATGAAAAAGCTTTTTAAATTGGCTGCTTTAACAACCTCTTCCCACTAGAGAAAAATCTTTTCAGTCTGATGAGGCTAAAGCAATCTAAATGGAAATATTGGCTCCCTCAGATTTCTATTGGCTTTGATGATAAAACCTTCTGCCTCGTCTATTTCCTTTTGATCTAGTTGAAAAAGGATGCTGGGAGAGGCCAGCACCATGCTCCTTCAATGACCAGCTGCTGATACAGCTGTGGCTTGTTAAGGCCACAGGACAAGGAAATGTTCCAGCATGCTTCCTGTTTTATCACATTTTTAAGTTAACATTATATTACTGGGAAAAGTGATATCCACACAGATGCAGAAATATGGTATGTACTAAAGTCCAAGTGGATTGTAAAAATGAGAATCCAGCTACATATTTCAAGAAATTAGTATGATGTAAAAGCTTATCAATAGAACCTTTATTCCCACTTAGCAATGTGAAACAAAGATCTGCTTTTAGATAGTTTACTTGTCTAAGATTGATGGGGAGATAGTTTGAATTCTCTGGAGAAACACACTCTCTGGGCTCAAGTATCCAGATGGATGTGCATCCTAGATCCAACCTCAGAGGCTTAAGGAATGCCGCAGAAGGCCTCCAGCTGATCTAGGGATCTGAACTATGACTCTCACTGCTTCCTATTAAGAAAATGAGAAGCAACACACTTTTTACAAGGTGTTAACTAAGCTTGGCTGAGCAGCCCAACTGAAAAATCAAACATGCCCAAACACTTCATGTTTATAAAAACAAACTCCATTAACATGCCTGGCTTCCCTTTCATAAAATTGCAGATGATTTACTGTGTATCTTAGTGCAGTCCAATTTTCCTGTAAAATGCATGTTCTGTATTATGTTTGGCACATTTTAGGAGATCAATGTGTAATTGTTGAATTGAATTAGAATTGATTTGTTTTTTATAAAAATTGTAATGAAGGATTTCACAGAACCTGTGACTACGCAACCGGCATAAAATAGAGTACTTATACAGCCTATAAGAACTGGTATGCAGCCCCAAAAGGAAGCTAAACTTTTTTAATACCACAATGTTCATCCTTCCAAAGTCGGACTTAAAAGGAAGACGACCAAGATTCTCTAACACCAACTTGCTCCTTTAAGCTGGGCCTTATTACAAGTCTTTTCACAGTAATTTAAGAGTCTTCAATCCCTATATACCTGATTGAATTATTCTGGTAAACCCAATTCTACAACTTTTATTAATTTCTTAAAACATTTCTAGGATAATGTTTGCTATTTCTCTTTACCCACTTAAAAAAAGATACTCGATAATAGACAGCAATCATCTCTGTACCCATTAACAGAAACCCAATATACAGAGTTGATGCCCTCTGTTTACCCAGCCCTGATCACATTACCTACCCTTCCCCGTCAGAAGGAACCATTTATCCAAATCTTAATTCAAATTTGCTCACTGACCTGTGGCCGGAAAACAGGGAAGCATTATAATAGGTTCATAGTGGAAATTACTTTCACTTCTAATTTTTTGCAAAACACGTTGATGATTTCATGTACTCTTTAGAAGACCCTGGTTCTCTTAACCCTATTGTAGATGTATACTTACTAAATCTACTAAAATGTTGGCTAAGAAGAAACAGACATGGTAGAGGCTTCAAGCCCCATGCTTTTCTCATTTCATAAGCAATTTTGTCCCCTCCCCCTCCCACCCCGCCTTGCACAGGAAGGTCCTTGGCTTTCTCCATCCATGACCAAGTGCATTTTTCTGCCCTTTTCCAATTCTGTACTGGTGTCCTAAAGAGAAGAGCAAATTTGGTAATGATGAAATCCACAACTGTTCAGCTACTTCTCTAGAGCTATGGTCTGTTTCCAAGCGGGATGCTCACACCCAGGACAGAGGCAAGACGTGTCATTAGATTGTGGACAAATGCCATGTTAATTGATATTTAAATATATTTTCCCTAAATCAAGGAAGAAATATATTAAAAATTGCTATCAGTATTAAAAAAAGTACATGTACAACTTATAAATAAACATACATATATTGGTGATGCACGTTCACAATTTTTTTTAACTCATAAGGATCTTCAATCAAAAAAGGTTTGAATACCACAGCGCCAAACAATTCACATTTGTTATCTATGCGACCTAAGAAAAGATAGCTTCAAGACATACTGCATAATTTTAATCACATTCAGCTCATATTTATGTTACATATTTGACAGATTAATATAAATTATTTTACTCTGTACCCATGTATGGTGGTATAGTTCCTCAAACTCTTAGCTCAGGTAAGCAAATGAAATTAAACATTCATGATTCACCACCTACATGCTCTAGGTCTTAACACTCAGTGCTAAAAACTACACAGAAGACTAATTGTACAATGTACTTTCAGTGCTGAAGGCTTTTTGGTTGTTTTGTTTTGTTCTGTTTTGTTTGAGAATCAGAGGTTAAGATGTCTAGAAGAATTTTTCAGGTAAGCATATAGTCAAACAAAAACTGTAAATACTTCTTAAATATTTATTGAGCAACTGCTATAATATACTGAAGATACAAAGTTTACGAAACATTTGCTTAGTGTTTGCTTTCTTCGAGTTCTAGGTAATGAAAATTAAGTGATGAGCAAATAGCATTGGTGATTCTTGTCTTCAAGGAGTTTATAAGCTAGTGGGGGGAAAAAGACAAAAGGATATAAAACGGAGAAAGTATTTTAAGCAAGAGATGAACAAAGTCCTAGATTGTGTTTCTCCACGTCAACGCCCTCTGCTCCTTCTCTCAGATTTCCTCCTCTATGGCCACTACTCCAAAAAAGGGATCCCTATTCTTGTTTCTCATTCGCTCATATCTTGGGGGTCCCTAAGTATTGTTCTCCTGATCTTGAATTCCCACCTCCACCTCTTTTGTATTTTACCTGACCAACCTCACTTAGTAACAACAGATTATAAAGAGTTTAATTTGATCCTGGTTCTTCTGAAATCCTTCCCTGAAGACAGAATGCTGTGACCCAATGGAAAAGAGACAGCCACAGAAAGTCCTGAAAAAGGGAGGCCGGGAGCAGGAATCTGGAGCACCAGAGCAGAGAATGCCAGAAGGGAAGGATTTTTATGAGGTAGGTGTTTGAGGTGTTTGAGACCAGCCAACTCGGAAAGGTGCATGTGGGAAACCCCCGGGGGCTTTCTCCTATCAGATATTGCCTTTCACTAGACCGATTCCTAAATTGTTCAAAATAATCATCATTTTAAATGTATGCACTGGGCTCTTAGATTGGGAGTCTCTTTGAGGGCCACGGCAACTTCCTTCCAACTTATTAAGCTTGCCCTCTTCCCTTACAGCGTAAGACGCAACGCAAAGCAAGCACTATTCCAGAAATGTTTTGTGGATACTACCCCAGACAAGGCCTGGTGATAGTGACATGGACGGCACAGAGACATATGCACAAAGCAATAACATACCATTCTGACCCAGAGAATGAGGATTATGTTAGCTCCCCCTTACAAAACGTGGAAATGTTGTACTTTAAAAAGGATTTTAGGTAGGCTTTCAGCCACATATCATGCAGCACTGACAAATATGCAGGGTCAATATAATATTATTATGTCTCCATCCCACATCCTCAGTCACAGACTTATCCGTGTTACACAGTCTCCATTTCAAAGCGTTTGGGAAACTCCATGATGGGTAGTGATTTAGGAAGAGATGAGAATAGTTGCACATTTCGTATAGCGTTGTGGGTGTATTTTGTGGGAATGATGATGAAGACCGTGATCATGATGATAATGATAAGGTCCCCAGCTGTCTGTGGAAATTCCTTTCTGGGAAACAGCTGGAGATTCATTCTCTAAAGATCGCATCTGGCTTGATTTGCCAGCACTCAAATCCCATTGATCTGGTTCTGTTCTAGCCCTCTGTACTCACAGTTCAAAGAGCAGGGAGGCCTGTAAAGAAATTACTGCCATATTGTTCAATCGGCCACAGTGAGCAATATAGACGATTATAATTAGGAACACATTAAGGGGAGCAGCTCAGTGGAGATAAGCTGCTTCACTGCATACGCTTTTTGATGAGGGCTTAGCGCCAATCCGAGAAGAAAAAGATTAAATGTTTGTTACCAATCCTTTTGAACTTGTGGCAGAACATGTGGTAAAGCATTTTTGATTCAAATTAAAAGCATCCTAGGATAAAAATAACCCTGTTCTCCCAGGCCTTTCCAAGTGAAAACCATTTGGAGACTGATTTATTGTGTAGCCCTTAACCTCTTTCCACCAGCATGATTAACGTAAGCATTTCTGAATCCCATGTAAGCCCGGACAGGTATTTGTCTTGTTACACATCTGTGAAACAAATGGCAATACAAATTAGACACTCAACAGATGGAAGTTTTCAAAGGCCGGGCAAATTTAATTTGACTGTGCATGTAAATGAAACGTTCATTGAGCTCTGAGGTCAGTGACGTGGGTTACAGGTAAAGAGGGTTGTTGTGTCAGACGTCACCAAAAGGCCAGCAATTCAGAAACCCTGAAGACCAAACTTCCTAAACCAAGTGGAGAGAAGATAGGCTGCTGCTATCTATTGCCAGAGAGGCAAGCATGGGCAAGGCTGAAAAAGAAAAGGTCTGATCTGACCATGTAATCAAGAAGGACTTTCCACGGTCATTGGGAAGAAAAAAGGCAAGATGACCATGTTAAATATTCTAAGCTTCCATAGCGAGAGGAAGCATGGTTTAGTGATTTCTTCTGGGAGTGGGGAATAGAATGTTTGTGCCAGATTCAGCCTCTACTTTCCTCTGTGGCCTTGGGCAAGTTTCTTAACCTTTCTGTGCCTGTTTACCTGTAAAACTGGGATATTGCTGTTTACCCACTGCATAGGAATCTGAGGTCGAACATCCTTTTTTTTTTTTTTTTTTTTTTTTAGTTTCAGGGGTAGAATTTAGTGATTCATCAGTTGCATATAACACCCAGTGCTTATTCTATCAAGTGCCCTCCCTACTGCCCATCACCCAGTTACCCCATCCCCCCACCCCTCCCTCCCAGCAACCCTCAGTTTGTTACGTCCTTCTAAAGTGATTGCTGATCTCTTGAAAACGACACTACATATTGTGCATTTCATGAATCTGGAAAATTTGTAACCACGTGACACTATCTGCCAAAGGAATACTTGAGTTTAAGTTGGTTTTAATTATATCATGTGTTATTTTAATTTCTATAAACAGTGAAGTCCTTAGAGACTTACTTTAAAAAACTCAATTACAATGTTTTCTCACATTCTCTCACTCAACCCCACCTCCCAGCCCTCCAAGACAGACAGACACATATATAAGCATACACGTTCTTCCTCCCAACTAAATTCTGGGGACTTTTTCTCACTATATGATTTCTTCCCTGGTAAGGTAGGTAGGTATAGGCAATAGCAGCAAAGCTAAACTTCTAAAAGCAGTAAAAATCAATAGTTAATTCCACAAGCAAACTTCTTAGCACTTTCATTATCAAACTGTCAAGATGTCCACCTTCTATTATCTGAAGTCACATTTTCTAAGTTCCCAGGGATGTTGATAGTTTATTTTTATTTCCTTTAATTTTTTAAAAGAGCTCTCAGTCATATTATTTTAGTCCTATCCTATTTGGTTAACCAATGTGATTCTGATAATGTACACTGTAAAATTCTAAATGGGGGCAAAGTATGAAATATTCTTCTAATTTATTTTTACCACTTTACCATTGAATTCTGTCACCCCTGTTGTTCTGAAGAAAACAATTGGGGAACTACTAATCTAAAGGGTTTTGTTGTACTTTTGCTGTTTGAGATAGGTGAAATGTCAGCAGGGCCTCTTGAACAACAGGGAAGTTATTTCCAAATCCAAGTGAGATTGATGGAGAATGAGCACTGGCCTTTAGAAAGAAGATTAAGGCCAATGGGCAAGTAGAGTATTCCTTTCTTTTGCAGGAAGAATATGTTGCTATTACTTTTTTTTGCTTTGTTTGGTTTGTTTGCTTTGATTCTTTCCTGTAGGAATCATAATAATAAAAATATCTGGAGCAGCCTAGCTCTATTATAAATCTGTGCCAATTACTAGGGGTCAAATAAACCAAACCTGTAGTTTAGGATAGTTTTATGAATAAATGCATTATGTTTAAATGACCCTCATTGTTCTTTGAAATGCCAATTAGTCAGGAAACTCTTGCTGCTTTGAAGCCATTGGTCAGGGAAAGAAGGACTCAGGACACCCCAGCAGTGTGAGAACAACTCACTGACTCACTCCTACATGGCAGTCAAAAGGGAGCCAGGACATCTTTCAGGTAAAAGTGGTATCCTTGAAAATCCATTAACAACTTTTACAGCTGATAGCTAGGTAACCACAGTGCCCTTCCTATGAGTACCGTGACATCATGTATTTCTTGGGTCTGCCCTCCCCATTAATCCCTGAGTTCCCTAAGGTCAGAGGCAAAGTCCTATATGTATACTTGTTTCCGGAATATTCCCTAATGCCTGTGTCATAATAGTTATCTGTCATACATTTATGGAATTGAACTGACATCAAGTGACTTGGAACAAGAATATTTATAAAAAACATATTTTACAGTACTTATTATATGGAGTTTGAATCTTATTTTCAAAGTGAAGTAGAGAAATTCCATATTTACCTAGGTATTTCTGGCCATACAGCTCATTTGTGGCCTAAAGGTAGGACATAAAAGCATAAATGCCTCATAATATTTATGCTGGGTCATAGCAAACCTGCTCAAATATAATGTTTTTCTATATGAGTTATTTTTCTTAATCAGTATGAGGAGATTTACTTATATCCTGGGTAAATGTCACTATTTTGTCATTAATTGTCAGACTGATTTTGAATCTGGATTCTTCTGTCTTAGAATTATTCCTCAGTGCTCTGTGTCATCTGGGAATGTGATATCACCTAAAAGTGTGATAAAAAAAATTTTAAGTCCATGGCCAAAGGGAAAAATGCAGTGGGATAAAAACAGTTTTGTTTAATTAATCAACGCTATTGGAATGTGGGCTTTAAATCTGCAGTTATGTTCTCATCCAGCCCTCATTTCTTTGCCATACACAAAGATATCCCAGGATTTTTGTCAAACACTTTGCTAACGAGGTCAAGTTTTGATTCTATTATAATTGTAAATCTACTACGACTGTGACATCAGTCTCAGGGGTGACTCTATGTATTACATAATAGTGCTAAAATGATCAAGTTTGGCATGGTCAAGACCAATGGACAAACAGAACAATGCCAGCCAAATTGTGTCACAAATGCATACCTTCATGCTCTGTCTTCACTGACACCATGGTCATATTCATGAAAAATGGTCAAAAACAGCTCCCTCAAACTTCCTTGCCCTTAAGCTGTTTGTGATGTGAATCCTATACTTTATAATTTCGTATTGTAATGTCTTCCCTTTCCTCTGAAATGCTAGGTAATTGCCACAAAATGCCTTATGTCCATCAGTTTTAAGAAATTAAAAAAAAAAAAAAATAGACGTGGGAGAATTAAATGAGAGAATCCCAATATGTATGAGAATTTAATAAAGACAAAAGTAGTAGTTCAATTCATTGGAAAAGGGATAGATTATTTAATCACAAGCAATGACACAAAGAAAAAACTTTAACATGGGCCCCAACCTTATGGCATTTCATTCAGATACATTAGACAAGAGTAAATAATACATTGATTTGAAAAAATTTGAAGATCTAGAAGACCTCATGTGCAATTTTAACTGACACAGGACACCAAGAAGTTGTAGAAGAAAAAATACTGTACTTTAGAAAAGCTAAATTGGCAGAAGATGTCATACACAGAGTCAAAGGACCAACTTAGAATAGGAAAAAAAAATACTTGTAAATCAAATAATAAAGGTTAGTATATAACGCTCATTACCAAAGATAGGTATTACATATAAACAAAACAAAACAAAAAAAGAAACAATTGAGTTATAGGCCTGGGATAGTTGTAGGTAGTTCATGGAAAAGCAAAGGCGAATAACAATTGCATAAAAAGATGCTCAGTTTCTCTGGTAGTGGGGGATGGGAAATGTTAAGGCACAATAATATGTCCGTTTATCGGGGTACCTGCGTGGCTCAGTTGGTTAAGCATCTGCCTTCGGCTCAGGTCCTGATCCCAGGGTCCTGGGATGGAACCTAGCATGTCGCTCCCTGCTCAGCGGGGAGCCTGCTTCTCCCTCCCCCCTTTGCCTCTCCCCCAGCTGGTTCTCTCTCTCTCAAATAAATAAATAAAATCTTTAAAAAAAAAAAAAAGGTTTCCATCATTATGCAGAGCAACTTTAAAAAAAATATGTCTCTTTATCAATTTGCCCTCAAACTAGTAGAGATTAGAAATAAGAACACTTGTTACAAGATTTGGATAAAAGGAAACAGTATGATTGGAATAAAAGAAAATGAGAACACCCATATAGTGCTAGAAACACGAAATAGTCCAGTGTCTTTTAGAAAGCAAGGTGGCAAATATCTACTAAGTTAAAAATACTCTTCAATCTATAATTCCCACTCCAGTCATCGTATAGAAATGAAATATATATATATATTTCACAAAGCATTGCTTGATTATATTTCATGTTTGATTGTTTCAAATTGCAAAAAGAAAACTGAGTAGAAACAAACGAAAGCCTACTGATAAGTGAATGGCTGAATTCATATGGTGGATTCATACCACGGTCTATAATGCAGCCACTAGAGATAAGAGAGCTGGACCATTTGATATGGTAGAAGTATTTTCATGTGCTAATAGTTAAGTGAGCAAGTAAATTACATAAAAGTCTCATAAGTCTATATTTATAAAGATAAATCATCCCTATTACACATGTGCATAGCTGTGTGTATATATATACGTATATATAGAGATATTTACACATATGTGTATGTATATCTGTGTATATTTTTACTTGCAATTACACAAACATGGTAAAAATACCTAAAAGATGAATATTTTAGTCATTGTGGGTCACTGGGGAGCAAGAGGAGTATGAGGAGGAGAGCAAGAAGGGATCCAAATAAAAAGGTGTAAGAGAACAGTACTACACTAAACCCTCTAGCATATATATATAGCTAAACACATATATTTCATCACGCTTGGTATTATGTAAGATAATATAGATGTATTTAAAGGAATGTCTGAAAGAAAATAATGAAAAGGGACTAAGCACAGAAACCTTGTGAACAAATCAAAATACCATTTCGAACAAGTTGAAACTATTATATTACAAATCAAATAAATAATTTCTGACACTAAGAGTACCTAGGTCAACTCTCCCTATTACAGTACTTCAGAGATCACCAGGTGCTTTCTCAAAAATTGTCTCATGTTAAACTCACCACCCTGCCTATGATTAAATGTAAGGACGAAAAAGAAGTATCAAGAATCACTATCATTAGACCTAGCTTGTACCCAATTTTGTATATTTAGTTTAAGAAACTGATACGCTTTCGGGTCAGATTTTAAAATCATCTACTAAGAGAGAAGGTTAAATTATAAACTTTTATTCAAAATTTCCTGCCATCTTCTAAGGCCACAAAATCTAACTCATGCTAAAAGCAAACTATAGAAACAAACGCTCAGAAACGAGAGGCCGTGCCTGAGAATTTCAGTATTCTACCCATGAAGCTGTGGGCACTTACATTCTTTTAAAAAGACCCAGCTGAACTGAGAATGAAGAATCACAGCTTCTAATCTCGGCTTTGCTGAGAGCTTGCAATGTGACTTTGAGTCAATCACTTGACCCTTCTGAGCTTCTGGTTCCCTGTAGGTAATAATCCTGGCCTTATCTCCCTCATTGTTTCAAAAATAAAATGAGAAGGATGATTTATGTGAAAGCACTTTGAATAGTAAAAAGTGCTATATTATTATTCAAACAAGGCATTATCCTCTCAAACCTACTTCGCCAGGGGTTGTAAATGAAATACTGCATATTAATGTGATCCGGGGCTTCAGAACACTTGGATTCTCTGGGCACCATTACAGCCTCGACTGTTTTCAGCACAGCATAAATTATGTGCTCCAAACAAGTCTTCAATACCCTTCGGAAGCCTGAGAGGCCAGTGTGAGGCTGCTTAGTGCCCCCCAAATAGGTACCACTGAAGAGAAAGGAAGAGTGTTTCAGAAAAACAGTGAACGGGGTCTGCCTGCCAAGTCTGCGCTCGAGCTGCAGTTTCTCATGTGCACGGGTGTTGAGAATAAAGGAAGCATGTCTAAAAACCCAAGTCTAGGCAGGAATTTCCACACCCTCTGGGTATTTCACCGAGTTACTATTACACAAGCATGTCCGTGCATAAGTGTGAATATACACAAACATGACATTATAAAACCAGATAGCTTTTCCACGTTACACACCCAATTCACGAAATGGCATCAGTTCCACAAACCTTCTTTGCTACTGTAATTGGGTCCTTTTGCAAGCACGTTTTGTGCATTACGAATGCTAGAGTCATTTACCCCGTTCGGGAACATTCTAAGGTATCCACAAAGTACGCTTTTTCACACTGTATTGTGAGGTTGCATCTCAGAAGTTATTTTCTACTTAGAAATCTCAGGCGTCTGCGTAGTTTGTTATTGTTACTATTGTTTTTAAATATTAGAGCATTGGAATGAGGCAAGACTTGGAAAAATCGGGTCATAGATTTTCTCAATCTGGGACCCTGACTCAATCTGGGAATTCTCACGGGCGTTTTATTAGAACCACTGAATCTGCTCATTACCTGTGAGGTTTCAAAGGAAGTCAGATCTCTCGAACAAGGTTCCCCTTGTGTGTCCCAGTGCACCTTGGGCTTTATTCTCCCCACAAGCCCATAAAGGTAATAGCAACACACTCTGGGCACAGAGTAAAAAAAAAAAAAAAAGCCTCATTCCTGGTTGCCAAAGCCCTCAGGGCTGTCATTCTTTACTCATCATGGCTCCTGGTAGGTCTATCACCGCCAGGAAAGAGTTTTTCTCCACACGATGTCACTTAGTGGTGAAGGGTCAGCAGTACAATTTCCGAGAGATTGGAACTGACATCCCAGCTCAATCACTTAGACTTCAGGCAAGTTTGTTAACCTCTCAGATCCGATTTCTTCATCCGGCAGAGGGGCGTAATAGTTTCTAACTAAAAGGAGGATGGTGGGGGATTAAGTGAGATCGTGCCTGGAAAGTGTTGAGGAGAGTACCAGGCACACCATGAGCACTCAGCCGATGGCAACTGAGAGTACAGTAAAACGGCAGCCACCGCGGGCACGGCTGCTCACCGCTGCTGCTGGAGGCAAGGCTGTCGTTGGGGAGGCCTCTAAGCCCATTGAAAGAGAAAAGAACTTATTCCCAAACTTGAAGGGAGGCAAGCTATACACATCGAGTAGCAAGAGTAGAACTACGCAGACCGCTTTCCGGTCCATGAATCACAGGTAAAGCTACATAAAACTTGTTCAAGGAAGCCAGGAAGACAGGGTCTCCACTCTTCCGGGCAACTCCTGAACTGCTCCGTGGCAGAGCAAGAAGGGCAAAATAGAAGTAAAAACCGCACCTCTGAAGCATTTGTCCATGTCGCTTAAGGTGTACGTGATGTTACAAAACACTGTAGAGCCATACGTATATCCAGAATTATAAACTCGAGGTTGGAAGAACTCGTCTCCCTGCTCAGCGTCATAGGATCTTCAGTTTTTAGTCTTGTCTTTTAAAGACAAGATCAAACGAGTCTGCATGGCTCCTGTGGGCGTAGTGGGGACATAGCTCTGTGGCACTGCTGGGATTGAGAGAATCCTGATTGATAGCATTTGCCAATTTCCATGGTGTAACTACTCTACCGTGAGACTCGCCGAGAGTATAATTGAGAAGAGACGCACATGGCCAGTACTAGTCGGTGCAAACCTCGCCACTGTGTAAGTGGGGCAAGCATGGGGGGGGGGGGGGGTCAGATGTTACCCAGAAAAGATTTCGGTTCTCTAAACCAATCAGGTCAGTTCCATTCTAAATTGTCTAATTCTGTCTCGCTCTTCAGCCTGAATTATTTCCATTTGCTTAATTTTTCCCACTGATCTTACCTTCTTGTCTCTGAGTCCCTCCAGGTGCTCTGCTCTTATGAACAATCAGTATCCTTCTGACTGTAAAAATAATGAAAGAGAAGTGTACAAAAATCAGTCATTTAGGGAGATGTGGATACCTGGATTTCCAATAATCCCATTACGAAACAAGCATATTTAATCAAGGTTCACTATAGTATGTGTCCAGAGTAAGTTGCCGACATTCAAGGTCAAGTCCTTACAATGCACATATGGCCCATTTCCAGCACGTGTTAATATGGTCTATCAACTTCTCTCTCTACCCAATCCCGTCTGCACACTGCTGCCAGAAATATCTTCCTGAAATAACACTTGGATTACATTCCCTGCTCAAAAATTCTAGTGGTTTCTCAGTCCTTCAGAAAAAGCCCAACCCTTCACCTCAAGGTCTCTTGCAGCCAGAACGCCAATGGCTTCTGGTGCCCACATCTCTCATGATCTCTTCACCACAGCCTCCTCGCCATTCTCTCTGCCCTTGTACGCCTGTCTTCCTTTACGTAGCGAATGTTTCAATTTACCTTTGCTAAACTCACACTCTTTCTTCCCTTCTGACCTCAAATTCTACCTTTTCTGGGACTCTTCTATCCACTCTGATTTGATTTTCCCTCCTTGGAACTCATTCCGCTATCTTGTCTTTATCTCCCAAATTACTCATACTGTACACTGTTGGCACTGAAGCTGTTTATGTAACCTCCTCAGGTGGAATATCAGCATGAAGAGCACCAGGACCATGTCTTTGACCATCCTGCCAGCACTCTCTAGAACTTTCTGCGATGATGTAAAGGTTTTTTATCTACACCTTCCAATGTGATAGCCACTAGCCACACATGGCTATTGAGCACATGAATGTGGACAGTGCAACTGAGGAACTGAACTTTATTTACTTCAATTCATGAACATTTAAGTTGAAATAATCATAGATGACTAGTCGCTACATATTGGCCAGCACAGCTAGAACTTCTATAGAACGTAGTGCCGTATCTTCTACTTTGCCTCTATGCAATATTTGCCGAAGGAATCAATGAGATTCCCTTATGTCATAGCTTGACCCCAAAACTGCTTTCTAGCTCATCTGTAGCTTCTAATTATCTCTTCCTACAGTTATAGCCACTTCATAATCCCCCAAAACCCTTCTGGTGACACCTTAGTGACAACAGCCACTGGATGGAATTTAAGTGATCACAAGTACACAGTCTGCTTCTAGCCCTTGAAGACTCAAAGGTGAGTACCAAGCATGCCAGGAATGGAGCATTTGAGAGCCAACTACTTCTTTTCACAGGCTCCTCTCGCATCTCGAGGGCCAGTGTGCCAAAGCCTGCATGTCGAAGTCTATACTGAGACCTAGAAACTGTCCTACCATTTTGGGGTCATTTTTGCCATGCTATTTAAGTTCAATGAAAGTCTAAATTTCAGTTTCTCATAGCTGAAACATGGTTAACTCCTGGTAAAAAATATAAAATAATTTGAAGCAAATAACCTCGTTTATTTTTGCTCATTCACTTGCACAGATGGGACAACAGTTCGTTTGCAATTTCAGGAATTTAAAATAATGTAAACACTCTGTTTCAGCAATGTTGAAGAAAAACTAGAAAATTCTTTCTCTCAAACAACTTGGAAAATGCTACACTTCATTGAGAAATAACTCTGAATAGAATTTTAAAGAAAAATGGACCTTAGACATCAATGAGCTCAGGGCACACACTCTACATTTAACAAATATAATCACTGCAATTTAGAATTGTTATCACAAAGCTATTAGTAAATCTTTGCCTACAGCAGAGATATCCAGAAATGTATTCTATTTCTGCAGCACTCTCCATTAATTAACAGAACCCTGACTTACTGGACTATTAAAATGTCTTTTATTTAAAATGAGCAAATTAAATTAGATCACTTCACTTTATAAACATAAAAAGTAAAATGCTTTTTTCATTCTTCACTCTGTAGTAGTCATTTAGAATAAGGTAATGTAATAACATCTGTCTCATACAAAAAAAAATCGATTTCTGTAAGAAAAGGAAACATTTACTTATTTGCCTTGTGTTTTTATTAGACACTGAGCTTTGCAGATGTCACTTTCCATGAATAATTCACCCCAGAAGCTGGTCCAACTCCTTATTAGCTTCCATCTTTCAGAAGACATTTAGCATTGCATCACATGTCATAGCGTGCACGTGTCGTGCGCGTGCACACACACACACACACAAACTTAGTGTCAAATGTAATTAAATATTTTATAGTACAACCTAAGTCACAGCAGATACTTTTATGAAGTTCATATTATCCTATAAATACTCTTTGTAGAAAAACTAGAAACACTCATAGGCAGCTAGTCATTTTGTACTTTGCTTTCCATTCCCAAATAATCTTTGACTTCCAATTACATTGCATTATGGGACTTGTAATGCTGCACAATGATTACACTGTTCTACTGCAAATTCCCAATTTTGATAGCAAAGGGAATACAAACCTTCCTCCAAGATAGTGATACTAAAACATACTCACTGTCAAGTGGCAATTTCTCTAGCTCTAAGCATAAATCCTAGACTATAAAAAGCAAGACATTTCTGATAGCCAAGTTAACTATATGGTATGCTTAAATAAATGCAATGCTGTTCTTTCTGAACTCATATACCAAACTAAGCCAAAAGATGTTACCAGAATACATGATCGGCTAGAGGTTATGCAGCCCCTTATGGTGCAGAGAATAGCATGTATAAAATTATTTGAGTATGAGGTATATAAATTTATATGTAGTGTCCTGATGAAGAGCTTATAAAGTTGTCCTTCTAAAATTTTCCTACACTCATCCACCTACTTTGGTTTTCCTGACTCAGGTGCTCAGAAGCCCCCTTATACACAAAGTACAAAGGTCCTCTTTGCTCAGCTTGTTGTATTTATCTCAGATTACGAATAAGTGGCAACTCTCTCCTTAGAATGTTACAGTGTACTAGAAATATTTTTTGTTTTTGTTTTAATTCTGAGTGTAGCTTCCAAGAAAATCAATTTGGTCTGACGTATTTGGATATTCCATACTTGAGAAATGCCTACATCAATGTAACCTGTTGGACAGATGGGCTAAAGGCCATTTCAGGTTCATGTATCAGGCAGAACCTGTTCTAACCTCCTGGGACACTTCAGACAGCATGCTCACAGTCTAAAAACTTTCTTCACTTGCAAACACCCAGCGTGAGATCTGCCTGTATTTTAAACCAATTAGCATACGTTATACTGAAGGCAACACACATTCGAGTTGGTTCGTATGTTCCAACAGTATCCAGACAATCTGAAGGCAAACTGTGGGTCTCGCTAACAATCACAGCTGAGCCCAAGATTCAAAGCCAGGCCCAGGATATAACTCATTAACCAACTGCAGAGACCAATAAAAACTACTTCTCGTGTTTAAAAATTAGGCAAAAAAGATTGTTCGGGTATAACAGATAGAAAATCCTACTAATGAAGCCAAGTGGCTTTTTTTACTATGAGAAAAAATATTCAAATACCTCATAAAATTGAAAAATGTATTAATAAGTCAGTACAACTTAGCATTTAGACTAGAACAAGGAAAATATTAAAAAGAGTCAACAATATTATTGTTATTAAATCAAACCAAAAAGCACTTTGTAAAATAGTAAATACAACATGATGCAATTTTTTCTGGGAGGCATAAATATAGAGAACAAGCTATTAATGGTGATTATCTTCAATCTGTATATTTTCTTTTTTAAACCTACCTGTGCTTTATCACTTTTTTTATAAGTAGGCATCCATTATTTAAATTCTTTAAATAAAAAAACAGCTACTGACAGGAGGTAGTAGCAATATACTCTTGTAGTATCAACAACAGCAACAACAATTGTAATGGTAGCAAACGTCGGTGTTTATGGTGTCTAAATATTAGAAAGAATACCGTTTGCTCTGATTATGCTTATTTTGTCATAAAAAATATTGCTCTAAAACCCCATTCAATATTTACCGTTGGTAGGATAGTCCATATTCACAGTCAATCCACATTATCAAACCGATGAAAATGTCCCATTTTTTAAAATGAGGTTTTCAGTCGGCTGTGATTCACTTCCTCATGAGTTGGTCTCAGGGCTGAGTTATCACGCCTCTACCAGAGACCTGATACTGATAATGGCATGAGATCTTTTTTCTCGATTGCCTATTTGCTGAAAGGTTACCTAATAAGTCACTTCATCCATTCATGGATTGAGCAGCTACCGTGTGCCAGGTACACTACCTGGCATGCATACACGAAAGATATAGACATAAACACCATAAGATTCTGTCTCTTACGGTCATACATGCTTACTATTTATGTGGGGAGATGTTGGGAGAGAGCAAGGAAGATGTGAAAACAACTAATTATAATATGGTGTAAAATATGCTAATAGAACAAAATACAAATTACTAGAGGGATAAAGAGGTGGGGGAGGTCTTTCTGGAAAATAAAGATATTCCTCTGAGTCTATTAAAAGCAAATTATGAATACTAATGTCCACTAGGATCATACCACTTGAGCTCCCATGAATGAATCAAATTTATACACACACACACACACACACACACACACACACACAAACACAATAGGCATAAAACTCAATGGAGCTTAAATTCTCCAGTGATCTCATAAGGGGAATGGGCCTGGGGGTGGGGGAGGGGAGCTTTATGTCCTCATTTGCACAATTCTATTGGCAAGTATAATGGGAATAGCCAGGATTACAAGTTAGTGTATTTCCATGCTAGGTAATTCTTACCTCCTAGTTTTTCCACGATTTCTTACATGAGAAAACACAACTGGCTACCTCATATTTTAAAAATTTTTCCCTGATACAAAAAGGTTATTTCTGCCACCAATGAAAGGTAAGCCATGAAGCTTATTGAAATAGATGTGGCCTAGGAAATGTTTCAAACAGAAAGGCAGTTAATGGAAAACTACTTCTCCGAGCATGGCAGAATGCAAAAAGAAGCACAGAAATGGTAGTCAGTAATGGCAGAACCAGCTTCTGAAGTGTCTAGTCCCCACCACCCCCTGACATCTTGGGAGACCCATGAACCTTGGAGTTAGCAACCTTTCTCTGGTACAATCTGAGGGAGGAGTAAGACCCACATCTGTCTCTGTGTCTCAGCCCACATGCCACCAGCAGGACAATGAAGCGACAAGAGATGTCCTTTATTAAAAGAGTCTGCAGTAGCAGTTCTCAGTGAGGGACACGCCTGAATCCTGTGAGCTCCAGAGAGAGCCCACAGAGTATCGGGAGGGCTGGCGGTAGTCTGGGTTGGAAGCATGGGCAGCAAAGCATGGAGACATGAGACTGCAAGCAAAGGTCCATGCCCACAAATGTCAGGTGTGGATATCAGCACGATCTCTCTGGAGGACACACAGAGCCAGCCACATGTCAGCAGACCCCAGTGGGCCAGAACTGACAAACTTCCTCACCACAGAGCCCGAGAACAGCACACAGAACAAGGACCTGCGTTCATGGAAGCCCGACTTGCCCACTGCCACAGGATTATATGATTTCCCTCAGCCCCCAACCCTGAGACATATGACACCATCCCGGGGAAGAGCAGGGAAACGGTTGAGAAATCTGAAAGACTGAACATTTACCCTAAAGAGACTGAGTCATCCAAAAGAAATAATCTAAACAGGAAGAGACAGAAATGCAGTTAATTAGCAAGATTAAAGCACCTCACCCCCACCCCTATGCCCCAATCAGCAGAAATAACAAGCTCAGGGAAAAATTAAATCATTATCAAAAGATTCCTCCAAGCTTCTGAAAAGCCTATGAGGGAATTATATGAAGTAGGAGTCACTGGGCAAATGTCATTTATCCTATTACACTAACACCCAGCACTCAAAAGATGGGCTCTTTGAAGCAAGGGGACCCTCCCTCAGTTGACAACTTGGACTGATCATGATAGAAAAGACGAGAGCCTCAGTTACTAGATCTCTGATGTCAACATAGATCATGGATCCCTCAGCTGTTTGCTCTACGTGCCTTGCCTGGCAAACTGGGCGGTCAGTGATGATGGCAAGCCATGAGTATCTATCCCTAGTTCAGTTTGTCTTAGGTTATTACCCCTGGACTCACATTCCCTGATTCTCATGAGATGGATAAGAAGAAAAAAGTAAATGGCATTCATGAATTGGGTAGATGTTTTAGTAGAGTGTAAGAAATCTGGGTTGGGAGGGGACAGATGACACAGCTGATAACTATTTTGTCACCAACTTTCCACTTACCGTCCGCTATTCAGGGAAAAGAACATTGTCAAGTAAGTCTGGAGTGCTGGGTTGCGTAACATGAAGCGGACTTCTCTGAGGCGTTACCGCTAGTAAACCTAAGGTGCTCGTTGCAATGCTGAAAGGGCCAGCTCTAGGTTTCCCCAACATATCCCCGTAGCCAACTGCCACGGGCTGCCACCAGCTCACGAGACATTGTGGGCATCTCTTCCCGACTCTGAGATAGACGATGTCACTGGTCATTTGAAATCAGCAACAGTGAGAGTATTTACACCATGAAAAGTGATGAGCACTAATAGGGCTTTTTTTTTTCGTTCCCTGGAGAGCTGGTTCTTACACATTTACCAGCATACCGTTGTCTCAGAAACCTCGTGTTAATACAACATTCCACAGCACCGATGCATTAGTGTTCTATTGCTGCTGTAAGAAATCACCACAAAGTTAGCAGCTTAAAACAACACAAATACATCATCTCACAGTAAGGTAGAAGTCTGTCGCAGTTTCACTGGGTTAAAATCCAGTGTCAGCACTCCTTCCCAGAGGCTATGGGAGAGAGTACATTTCCTTGCCTTTTCCAGCCTCCAGAGCCACCTACATTCCTTGGCTCGTGGCCTGTCCCCCATGTCAAAGCCACCAACAACAGATCCAGTGCTTCTCACCCTGCATCACTCTGACAGCCTCTTCTGCCTCTCTCTCCCACTCTCAAGGACACTGTGATTATATCGGACCCACTTGGATAATCCAGGATTATGTCCCTATTTTCAAGTCAGCTGATTAGCAACCTTAATTCCGTATGTAACCATAAACACCCTTTGCAATGTAAAGTAACATTTTCACAAGATCTGGGTTAGGATGCGGTTATCTCTGAAAGGCCATTATGCTGCCTAACACAACTTGCCTGTTCAAGGAACACATGCTGGGGAGAGTCACAAAAGCCCTTTAATGGAAAGTGGCTAAATCATCTCGTGGAAAGTATTTATCCCTGTAGAGGCTCTGTAAATTGCTCTATGAAATGAGGATACTTTTTTCTTTATCTAAGTTGTTTGATCAAATATGATACTAGAAGTGACAGTATCTTGGAAAATGATGAAGCTCTATACCTATGTATCATTATTATTAATAAGAATACAAGGTTTTACGTGAGGTCAAAATAATTCCCACAACTTCAAACTCAATTATTCTCTACCCGCATGTCCTCAAAAAGTTAGGGTTGGCTCTGGTCCACTGTGAGGAGGGGAGTGCAGAGCAATAAAGCTAAGGACACAGACTTAGACTTCAGGCCCCAGATCACTTTACATTTTCACTTATGCCTAGATCCAGGTTAGACCTCCGAGAGTCCTTCGAATTAATGCAAAACCTGGGCAAACGCAGGAGCTTCCCGGCCCTTTGGGAGTAGATCTGGACAAATTCCCCTTCACAGGCCACTCTTCCCTCTCTCTCCCACTTCCACTTTGTAACATTTGTAAGCCATAAAACACAGACAAGTGGGCTGAGGTGGGGTAAAGAATAGGAATCATTTTTAATGTCCACTCCCTTCCAGATGTAACATGAAACCACGATCCTTTCCAGAGAGAGTCAGAGAACTAAACACACTGAATCCTAAGTGTTGATTGCTGAGTTTATGTCTCTCGACATCTCAAATTAATGAGATGACTTACTAAACTGTAATTTTCACCTTTTGCTATTTATTTGGCGCTTTGTCTTCTTTCGCCTGTAACATTACCACCACCCTTGACGAAGAATAGATGCACAGCTGGAAAAGAGATTAAAGAATGTATTTTTTAATGAACTATTGATTTTACATGGAAAATAAATCTTAATAAACGATGTGTTCATTTGGCTGTGTAAAATTTTGAACCATTTTACTGTCCTATGAAGAAAAACAAGATCTCTCTGGATGTCTCTGGCGAAGGCCAATAATGGTAAATGGCTAGTTACCAGCCTCTGGTAAACCCGATCCTATCCCAGGTTAGTTATATAATCTACCACAGCTTGGTGCCTGGAAGGGGTTCCACATTTGGAATCTGTGTCAGGTTATGCTGCCATCAACAAAACCAGCCAGGCAAGATGGCGACCTGGGCACAGCTAAGACTATGGGACAGAATCACTTTGTTTTCTTGTGAGTCAATTGTGAGCGTTGTGAGTGTCAGAGTTAGTCTTTCGTCTGGGGGCTTTTCTGATAACCCTGTCAGGGCCCAGACTAACCCGTCCTATGCTTTGCTACAAGGTGCCAGCTGGGGATTGTAGCAGCCGCAATGTTTCAGCAAAAAGAATCTTGAACCAGCCTTGGCCCCCAGTGGGGCTTCTGTGGGCTAGTCCTGCACTTGAAACACTGTGACATGTGAGGTTTCATTAGCTTTGCCTTCTTGAAAATGATAAAAGCCCTTAGATAAGTACGAAATGCATATGCGCCAGGAGAAGCAGCAAGCCTTGAAACCTAGAATTGTTTCCACAGAAAATCAGTAATGAAAATGCTAAAAACAAAAATATATCAAGTGGAAAGAGGGAGAAATAATTATAAAATTTGGATGGGACCTTTCTTACAATCTCTTGTAAGTATTTTGAAAGCGGTATATATACATCTGACTTTCGGGGTGGTGGGTTTTTTTTTTTTTTTTTTTTTTTCCCCTAGGAGGAAAAAAATCACAACATCTGAGATTTCTTATTTTTCTACTTTTTCCAAAAAGCTTGGCTCAGGCCCTGGGCTCATTCAACAAGGACCAGTATGCTCAAAAAAAATCATTGAGCACAACCAGCATGATAGGACGGCTCAATTAAAAACAGCTATGCAGGGGCGCCTGAGTGGTGCAGTCGTTAAGCGTCTGCTTCGGCTCAGGGCGTGATCCTGCATTCCGGGATCGAGCCCCACATCAGGCTCCACTGCTGGAAGCCTGCTTCTTCCTCTCCCACTCCCCCTGCTTGTGTTCCCTCTCTTGCTGGCTGTCTCTATCTCTGTCAAATAAATAAATAAATAAATAAATCTTTTTAAAAAATATAAAAACAGCTATGTAGACTTTCAAAGGAACAGGATTGTTTTATGCAACGACTTCAGATTATAAAGCAGATCCAAGAATATCCCTAGGGCAATTCCGGAAATTCCGGAAACAGAGGCCTCAGCGGGTGTAAGCTGGTCCTGGGAGGCTAAGGGCTAAGTCTGCGCAAGGTCATCTAATTCCATTGAAATGTAACCAGCACATCTTGGATTCATGTATCGTTCTAGATTCTGCATAAGACACCAGGGCTCCAGTGAAGCACCAACCTCACTTTGATGAAATCCATGGCTTGGTAGCTAGAAGAAGGTGAGAGTTGGTGTCAAGGAACCTAATTAGGTAGAAAATATTTACAAGAGTTAGAATTGGGCCCAAAGTTTCAATTTGGTCAAAAAGCACACATCTCTGAAAATGGACCTGAAAATATCTCATCCTTTTTGAACCCCAGAGAGACCTCTGGATCTTCTTCCCACTGTGCTTTGTCTACCTCATCACTAATGGAACTTGATTCCCCTCCCCGCCCAAGATTCACCTTCACCAGTGAGTGTTCCTTGTTAATATTGCCCAGCTCCAGTCGTTGGTGCATTCTGGCTCAGCCGCCCAGTAAGAATGGCTAAACTAGTTACGTGTTTGCGTGCCACGTGTACAGCAGCTGGACATTTTTGAGAGGGTGAATCTGCCTGTCTACCTTTTCACATAAGATGGTAAATTCCTTTAAGGACGGAGACTCTAACCTCTTCCTGCAAAGATTCCACACTTTCTTGTAAAACATTTAACACTTTGGGGTATTCATACATCTCTTGTTATAATGTTAATATTTATCACAGAAGCAGAAGTTTGAGTTCTTTTCCATCAACTGGATCCCAATTTCCTGTTTTAAAGAAAGGGCAACAAGTGTGCGAGAGAATCTGGGAGTTTCTTCAGGGATGGTGGTCAAACATATTTAGCAGATTGGAGATACGTAATCTTTGGGAAACTGAGCCAACCAAGTCAAACTTTCTCCAAAATCTCAATGACTCGGGAAAGAAACTCTCCCAAAGGGTTCTAAGAAAGTTTGGAAGAGATGAGGCAGAGCTAATACTGACATGAGTTTAGTAGGGGTAAATAGGACACATATAATCAGTTAGCATTCAGCAACATTTATTTCACCCTCTTCCCTCATGTAGGTGACGTATTTATCACATGTTGAGTGGGAAGAACTGCACGTTCATAGAAAGAGTCCATGAGGAAACAAGGAAGGACTAACTGAGCCTCATTCACAATACTGTAGAAGGCTATTTCAGAAGAAAACCATTCCTCCTGGGTTTGTTTTAAAGCATGGCCAGAATCTCCAAAACTTGCCCCCATCAAGAGATGAGGTCTGTTCTTCCCTTGAATTTGACTGGGCTCACGAAAGGCTTGACCAAAAGGGTATAGTAGAGGTGACAATATGTGATTTCCCACGTTAGGTCCTAAAAGGTCACATGGCTGTCACCTTTTTTACAGGAGTAAACACTCACAAGCCCAGAGCCACCATGTCATAAGTCCAATGACCCAGCAGCCACCATGCTGTGGGTAAGCTCAGACCACATGGAAAATCCCTGTGTGAGAGTTCTGGTCGATAGAACCACCTAAGTGAAGCCTTCGAGTTATCTCTGCCATATGCCAGACATACATGTGAAGATGATCGTAGCCTCTAGTATTTTGAATCGTGCCCAATTATTCAAATCTTCCCTTGCTGAGGCCTCAGATATGGTGAAGCAGAAACAGACGATCTCTGCTGTGCCCTGTCCAAATTCCCAACTCACCAAATACATGAGAATAAGACACTGTTTGATGCTTTCTTTTTCTGCTGTTGGGAAAGACTGAAAAGACAGGGCCATAAAGACTATGTCATTTCATTGACTATCAAATCACCTCATTATCATGATTCAGTGGCAAATATTTAATTATATCCATCATCAGAAGAATGAGCATCTAGTTCATAGTTTCTTATCCCAGAAACCATAGTTCTTGTATTTTGCTAAACCATCAAAAAAGATTTTGTCACTGGTTGACAAGTTTATACTACTTGTTTTTTCTTTATCGGAACAATGGAACACAGAGAGTTTCTATCTTGGGGAAACTGAGGACAAATCTGCATCCTCACTCACAGCTGGTGGCCTGATGCAGAAATAAAGTGTCAACCCCAGCCTGAAGGACCATGCTCAAGAGATCAAGTGTCCCACTCCCATCCCTTGAACAAATGATTAGTAGAAATAAACAGCAAAGTGTCTATTATTGAAATGACAAAAAGTTCAGTGATATTACTATATTAACATACCAGTTGGGGAAAACATTTTTTACCTAAAAGATACTTTGGCTAGAGAGCCTCAGAATATTCACATTTTTTTTCAAATATTAGAAGGAACGGTATATTTAGAGTGAGAAGAGAGGAGAAGTTAAAACAGGAAAAAGGCAGAGCAAGGCTAAAAAAAAAAAATCCAGAAGAATGCTGATTTGACCATTCTGAAAATGAGTCCAAAGTTTATTATATTTAATACCAGGTGTGCACTATTTATTCCACCGAATAAATATTAATTGAGCTTCTATTTATGTAACATAAATGTATCACACTTAAAGCCCTTTTTAGGCTGCAAGCCAAAATGCAACCATATTTCAATATGATTCAAGGTAATTTTTATTACTGAGATTTAATAATATTTTCACTAAATAGAACTGACTTCATTGTTTTTATAATTGTATTAACCATATTTCAGATACCTGAATTTCAGACACTTGGGATTCTCAATCTTTTGATTTGGCATGATTAAACCAATTCGTCAGAATATTTTAAGAATCCACCTAAGATAACCTTCACATTAATATATTTATTCATTATTGAGGAAAATTATTAAGGGGGTGGTAACAATTTGTTAAACTTTAGTTCTGCTAGAGCCCAAACTGGTTGCTCACATGGACCTCACTTCTTAGACCCAATTCTGGGATTCCAATTCAACTTCATGCTTGGATAAGATAATTTTAAATCTGACGTATTGGACACATCACTAATTTTGTCCATCAAGGAAGAGAGTACACAGGAGGGATAGATTACAACCAGGTATTAATGAGGCTAAGGATCGCTAAAAAGTCTGGATTACTCCGGGGTTCCACTCTAAGAGGTGGCCACAGATGCCTTCCCAAGACTTAGAAAAACTAACTCATAGGGCACCTGGGTGGCTCAGTCAGTTAAGCATCTGCCTTTGGCTCAGGCCATGATCCCAGGGTCCTGGGATCAAGTTCCTCATAGGGCTTTCTGCTCAGGGGGGAGTCTGCCTCTCCCTCTGCCCCTTCCCCCAGGTCATGTGCTTACATGCTCTCTATCTCTCTCTCTCTCAAAAATAAATAAATAAAATTCTTTAAAAAAGAAAAGAAAAGAAAAACTCTTAAATGCCAATTGGCAATAGGAAGGCAGTTGAAGGAGTATGGACACAAATGTGTAAGTCCATCAGTATTCCCAGGAAAAGTATTCAAAACACATTGAGCAATGTCATGAAAAACAAAATGCTTCTCACCAAGAACCCATTTTTCATCTTTCCTTCCCATTTTGCTCTGTAGTTAACGAGATCAAAGAGCTATAAAGTGAAGCATCTTCAGGAATTACCTGGAAGCCCATAGGTTAGTCATCATGTTTCCTAGACGTGCTAAGAGAGCAGCTGTAGATGGCCATAGATTTCTTCTAATTCTAAATATTTCCACTGTGCCTGAATATCATCTCCTCCGGAAAATGTAACTCTTAGACATTTAGCTAAAGTTCCTGACATCGTAAATCCAGCCTAGTGGGCAAAATCTTTGCTCTTGACAGTCTAATCCAATAAATATTTATTATTTTCTATGCATTTTGAGTATCTTTTGTGCTGGCCATATTCAGGGTACCCTATACCATTAATGAAACATGCTTGCCCTGATGAGTCATAGAAAATACCCAATTAATCATATTTCTCCTAATGAACTTATCTCTTACAAGTTGGTAGGTAAAAATTTAAACAGTACTGAAGGGAGTGGGAGACTACAATATGAAATACCTCAAATTAATGCGAAATGGCGCATTGAGGTACAAAATATGTTTTCTTCTGGTTAAATGCCATATTATTAAACAAATACTTTCCTATCTATTTTTTTCTCTGCCTTCCTTTTCAGTTCAAAGTTTGTTTGATATTGACCCCTGGGTTAACTAGAAACTGTAAATTTGACTTTTCCTTAAATTCATGCAATCTTAAAAATGCCTACTATTATGAAGGCATATATTTGTAATTATGCTCTTGAAATTTTACTTTGCTAAAACAGTAACCTTTAGAATCACTTTCCTATGATCACTTGAACGCACATTGATCGAGCTATTTCAGCTCCAGTTGGCTACACCTGGCAATGAAAATGAAATGGAGATTCATTCATATGGTCAGAATTATTTCATTAGGCTACTTGCCCTGGTTTTAGAAACGGCATGCTGCACATATTTAAATTATTCCCTTTTCTCTTAAAAGGATAAAACCTTGATTGAAATAATTTCCTCCTTTTTTCAGTCAGCTATAAGAGAACGAAATGAATTAAGCACCAGGATTACATTAATGCTGAATGCAGCCGTTCATAACCACATCTCAAATTTAGCAGTGTTAGGAAAAGAGAAGAGAACGTATTATCAGCTGAAGATACATAATAGGACAACTGGACCATGAGTTAATTGCCTAAGGGTCACCTAGGACCCTTGATTAAGAACAGTAACATCTTGATGAAACAAGTCTACAGGAGTTCTTCATCCCTCTCCCCACAAGCTCCCACAGGCTTTGTGGGGCCTGCTGGTTGCCTTGGTCACAGGAAGTTTTCTTCCTTTAATCGAATCCCTCTGCCCCCGACTCCTAGCCTCCTGTTTAAAAAAAGGAGCCTTTGCTCAGCAGACCAGTTCTAGCTTTTATCACTCTTTTCTTTTGCCCCCAGCAGTGCAGAGCCCAAGGTTTGATGGCAGCCAATTCCGGTATCACACAAGCATTTCCAGAAGAGCTACCTGAAATGCGGACAGCAATACAAAGGCTCCTGGCTGAGAAGTTTCTGAGGAATCTGCTTAGGAAACTGTGACTACATATCACAAATATCTGATGAGTATTCATCTTCCTTTCTCAGATGTCCTGAAGGTGGAGTTCTGAGTTGCACGTCAGAAATAGGAGGAAGGGAAGCTAGTGGGAGGGACACAGCAGGAACTTAGCCTCCCTGCAGCTTCCAGCTCCTCTTGGCAATTCCAGTGCCTTCTACTTCTGAGGATTATTTTTAATCCTTCTTTGGTCCTCCTCCACTAAATTGAACATTTCTAAAGAGTTAGAACCGGGTCTTCTTTTTATAACCACACGTACCTGGCTTTTCTGTGATTTTAGTTTTTTAAAGATTTATTTGAGAGGGGGGGTGGTCAGTGGGAGAGGGAGAAAGAATCTCAAGCAGACCCCATGCTAAGTGTGAAGCCCTACATGGGGCTCAATGTCATGACCCATGAGAATACGACCTGAGCAGAGACCAAGAGTCCAAGGCTTAACCAGCTGAGCCACCCAGGCGCTGCCCCTGTGATTTCAATGCTCCAGGAAAGCATCACACTATTCATTCCCTCCCCTCCCGCCCAACCCAGCCCCGTGCCTCCACTGGAGCCAAGCCTGAAATTCACTCTTAGAACTTCACTTTGTTAGTCTGGTAATTCTCTACTCAGCAGAAGGTGGAATATATCCAAATCCCCTGTTCTCATTTTTAAACCACACAGACTTCCTTCCCCTGGGAGAGGTATCAAAACAGTTTGGGAAAGCACAGTGGTCTCTGCAGTACGAGAAGACCGACCAAGAAGTTCTCATCCCCGTGCCTTTCCAACCTCTCTTCATGGCACAACTTCTACTAGAAACACCCCAAGACTATGATGACTATCATACTAAGACTATCATACTATTTTAAACTATGATTAACAAAAGAAGGTCACCTAATCAAGCCATATACCTCTCACTGATAGGGCTTTTACTTCTTTCCTTCTTATTAAACCTCAGGCAGCTTTCGGATTCCAATAGTCACCTTCTAAAACGCACCCTTGACGCTCCAAGCGTGGTAGGTACTCTGCTGCCTTGAGTTGATCTTCATGGTTAACGTGCCCTCACTCTTCCTCTCACCCTTCATGATTCACTCAAGAGCACTATTTTCCAGGAACTCTTTTAAACCCTCCAAGGCTGAATTAAATGCTCAGGGGACATAGGCACCCCTTGGAAACCTCCCGTATAGCACTTCTTATCACACTGTATCTGGAATGAGGGATCTGGCTTTTTTTTTTTTTTTTTTTTTTTTTTTTGGTGTTTGACTGTGGATAGCATTTAAGCCTCACTCTTTCCACTTTCCTTTGTGTCGCACATTTGGACAAGGTGATAAGAAAGCCTGGGTGCTCCTCCTTTGGCGCCAGCAGATCCGAACCATGGAAACCCCCGTGTATGTGCAGGAACTCTCACGCTGGCCTAACTGAGCCTCCCCACCTAACTGAGCGCTTTGTGAGCCCAGTGAGTCTCCTTTCCTTGTTCTCTCAAGGCATTCCAGATCTGCCGGCCAGAACTGCTCTGGGCACCTCCGAGACCACAATTTTGTAAGCAGTAAAACTTCTCATAGCCCAGTGTGTGTGTGTGTGTGTGTGTGTGTGTGTGTGTGTGTGTGTGTGTGATCAGAAGTCTCAGAATCCAAACCAAACTTTGGGTAAGGAGAGCCCATCTGCCATTGAAGGCGACCATAACGGTATTACAATCACTGATTCTCTTGCCATGTTCTCCCCTAAATTCTGTGTTCTTTAAAGATAAGAACTGTCCGTTGTATATTTATGGGCCCTCAGTGCCTGGTACGGCGTCTGGCACAAGAGTAGATGGTCACTAAACGTTGGCTTGTTGAAATAAAGTGCATGTCTTTCGTCAAATCCCTGTTTCCATTAAACAAAATGTAAATAAATTATACTTTTATGGTTTGATGGGAACTCTGTTATCATTAAATACAACCTAAACTAATGAGGTGTATATATTACATCATCACCTGTGATGGCAAAACAGACACACAGAGGGTTTTCGTTGTTGTTGCTGTTTATAGTAAGAAGTTTCAAAGAGAACTGACTAAGGTACAAAGCTATCTTTTGTGGACTAGGCTGAGAGGTAATGAGATCATGACCCTGGGAGGTATTTAAATAGGCATCGCTTGGAGATGTCTAGTCCATTCTCCAAAGCTTCAGTATGGTATGTTAGGATTACCACTGATTTGGATAGTTTGAAGAACCTGGAAGTAATCATGGACACAGAGCCAGGTAGCAAATTATATGTACATTTATTACACATTTCACAATTATTTCAAAAATGCTTTCAGATGGGATGCTTAAATTTCAAAGCAACCAGTATCAAAGTTAAATCTCTACCAGTAGCTGACTTTAATAGCTGCCTATAATACATTTGGATCATCATCTGCATCAATTACAAGAATAATAGGTAAAAACTCCGGCGAACTGGCTACATACCAGAGTGAAATGAGACAATCCTCCCCCACCCATCACTGAGTTGCACAGACATACCCCCAACCCTGCTTCCTAGCCTTCCGTAGTTCCTTGGGCAGACCTCTGTTGGAAGAATATATTATACTGTCATGTAACTTCCCATGTTCTTTGCCACCTTCCTCCACGCTCATATACCACAAAAGTCCTTGCTCACTGCAGCATCCCTAGCTCCTAGGATAGTGCTGGCCAGCAGGGCTGCATTTTGACTTCCTTGGGCTCTGAGCATGATAGCATTTATGAGCACCTTCCCCCATAAAAAGAAATTAAAGATGATATTTTATGAATGTGTTGGTATAAAAATGAATACATGTCATATATTAAAACATTTTCTTGAACCTAAAAGTTCATTTCTTTCTTGTGATTTATAAAAGCAATTAGAACATTTTCTTGAGCTCCTAAAAATGTTGTTTACCTTAATGTCTAACAGGTTAGTTGATTTGACCCTGCTGGTCATATAAAAGGCACTCAGTTGGATGAATGGATGACAGGTGGGAGAGAAAAAGAGAATGCAACCAGCCAGCTAATAGTAAAATACACAGAGTTCAAACACACTTAGTCTAATCATGTGTCCATCCCCACACACACCCATTATCACTGAGGCCGTTAGACCCAAAGAAGTGGGACCCCTATTGCATATCAGGGGGCTTTCCTTTTTGGAGTGTCATCCTCAATATTTTCTTCCAAGACCCCTCTTGCACCTGAGACCAACAGGGGCCACAGCACCATCTGGGCTGGGTGCCCCCAGTCTTGGTCAAAACCCACAGGGATCCGTTTCTGTACCCTGTTCTCTTTGAGGTGCCCTCCAACCCTCTAATCCTCCTACTCCACCTCCCTCCAGCATTAGGTTGACCAGTGCTCCAGGAGCTCCAGGGCACATGCCTATGCAGTGGTGGTGGGGTTCTGTGGCTGGGACAGAGTTCCCAGTGGTGAGCTGGAATCAATCATTCCCATTGTCCGGTATGGTAACTGGGCTGCCTGGACAGTGCTGCTGGCTACTGATTTATATAGATTCTTATTCACGATAGGTAAAGGACAAGTTCAGGCTTTGGGCTAACCTTTCCGGCTTCAGCGGTATGTGTGGGCTCTCCACACATGCCGACCGTGTATAGTCTTGGGTCTACGGCACCTGAGGATGATAGGGTGGTACTGGCATCCTTTACCCAGTGCACCCTCCCTGCCCACGGTGACACTCGGGAGAGTTACCCCACCCCCTTCACAGCTCTGCACCATGGGGCAGGCAGTCCTTCAGGGTGGCCACGCCTACCTCTTCCTGGAACATCCATTGCTCTCCAGTACCTATGACCCCTTCCCATCCATGTGCTGACAAGGCACCCTCTGCATTATCTTTACCCATGCTGGGTGAGGAGCACACTTCCCTTGCAGGAATCACTTTTCCTACTCTGTCCACTTCCCCCTGTATATTTCTCTCCATGGTGGGCCATGTGCAGAAGGCAGGATGACTGTCAACATTAAAAGAGGTCACGATCTAGGAAGGCAGTGATTATGGCCTAAAGAATTCAAGAGGTGACATGTCTGGAAGATGTATCTGTTCTACGTGTATGCTACAAAGTTCCACGCAATAAATTCTGTATGACCAGAAAATGAATTCTTGTTCACATTTTCTGCGTGCTCTGAATAAGACTTGCATTTCTGGGCAAATCATCATGAAAGCCCAAATACAACGTTTGAGAGCATCCTTGAAAGCCAATATTTGTGGGATGGGCAGCAGGATGTAGGATACACGTCAGGAGTCATGCGGCAGTCAGCACCAAATAAATGAAATCAGCGGTACTGGTGAAGTTTAGAAGTACAAAGATCAACATCGCTTTAATATAAACAGGATCCAAACCGCTGTGGCATTGTGAATTAAGTCATCGCTACCTTATTCTCATGGTGAACATTATTACGTTTAACAGTTAAGAACCTGGAAAGAGGATGCCTGAGTCTGAACAGAACGAGAGGGTCTCTGGATGCTAGGAAGACTCTTCCTGTGTTCTGATTGGCCAATAACCAAATACAGGAGAACCTCTTCTCTACTAATTATTCTAAATCATCATTGAGAAGTGCTATACGTTACCTCAATGTTGCAATGCATTTTTTTAAGTAGTCATTATAGAACTAGAATTTAAATAAAAACTTGAAACAAACAAAGTCGTCTGTATATAGACACAGGCTCTGCAAAAAACAAACATTTGCCTGGGGCTCTGCATACCCTAGGGGTGGTCTTGATTGAGGAAAAACAGTTGGAAGGATCCTCTCTCCTTTCCATAGGCTACATTCCTGCAAGGATACCTATCATGGGATTTTTACCTTGATTTCACACAGGTTTTAAGGAAGAGGACTAAGGAGACAGAGGGACCGTGTAATTAACACATCAAAGCCGATGCCCCTCTCCCCAACACGCCCTGCTAGTGACGGAGCCTTCAGGCCTTTGCAGTTTACCATTTTCATGGGAATTACCAGAAGTACCCCCAAATAATAGCAGCTTTTTGAAGAATTATAGTGAAACTCAAGCCCTACTGAAAAGATCTGAAAATTGTGCTTTCGCAGTAGAGAGAAAAGACTTTCTTTTCCAGGTGCCACTAGAAGAAATGTAGTCATCACGGCAACTGCTAGATTTTCAAAGAATCTTCCCAAGGATGGGTCTCTTCATTACCTTAATATCAGCTGAAGCAAGTAGACGCTTCCGTGGGAGAGACAGAACGTTGGGACAAGGAAGCAATCATCATCTTCTCAGTGCCCATGTAAGGGCCTGATAAAATATTACCGTTTCTGACACTTCCCATACATTATTTCTCTTCCAGTGAAAAGCTCATTCTGTCAGCCAAGACAGAATCAGGAATACAGCTGTTTAAAAATGAGGTTCTCTCCTGATGAGAAAAGTCAGAACAAATCAAGGAAGCATATGTTGATATTTACAATATTCCATTTGATGAATTTAGGGTAAGAAACACAAGGAGGTAAGGCACAGCAAGAGGGAACCAAGCTTTTGTTAATTAGCAAATTCCAGAAGCACTCTGCAAATGTCTTCAGAACAGTGAAGATCTGCTATACTGTCTTACAAGTACTTGGTTACATGGCCGGGTGCATGCTACAGCATATTTCTGACCCTAAATGCCAGTCCATTATTTCAAATAAAATTTCTATTTTTGTAAACCTTGAGATTTCACTGCATTAAACTACCCTTAAAGTATTGGGGAAGGGGAGCTAAGTCATGTTTCCCATCATTTGTGAATACATGGAACTGATAAGATAAAACATCAGCAAAGAATAATATTTGAACTGCAAATAGTGTTATCAGGCTAAATACTTAATAATTTAAACAATGAGACACTTGAAGAAATTGGAAGCTGGGCTTGTTTCTAACAATGGATTTGAACAGATCCCAAGAGAGCAGGTTATAGATCACACCTGGACAGTGACCTTGACCCCCATTAAACCCACCCAAATGTGAAACATCTGAACCAGGAAGAAGACATGAGCTAGAAGTAGCTTCTTCTCCAACCTGTCACTGAGAGGGCAGATGTGTTAGCAAAGTCCCTCTTTTTACAGGCACAGAGCTTGCAGAGGACAGTAATGGCGGCCTACGTATCTGACTTCACTCCAGTCTGGACTTTCAGTCTCTCAGTGGGACATAAGAAAATCTGTAAGGAGGAAAGGAATCTCTTGATGAAGGAGGAATTTTTTTCTTTTTACTTTTTTACAGAATGGGTGTTTGTATATCTGTAACAAAAATATAAACTGATGTTTTTCAGGGCGCCTGGTTGGCTCAGTCGGTTAAGTATCAGACTCCTGGTTTTGGCTCAGGTTGTGATCTCGGGAAGGGGGGTCCTGGGATAGGGCTGTGCCTTGGGCTCCCCGCTTAGCAGGGAGTCTGCTTGAAGTTTCTCTCCCTCTGCACCCCACCCCCCACACGGGGACCTTCTCTCTCTCTCTCAAATGGATAAATAAATCTTTAAAAAATATATATAAACTGATGTTTTAAAATTATTTGTGGAGGATTGAAGATTACATGAAGAAAATAAATATAAATACAAGAATGGCCCCTACTAAAATACGAATGTATTTTTTACTCTACAGAAAGTTCTGGTCTCCCCCTACACTGCTCCTTTTCCAAGGCAGTTAACTTTATATCACCAGTACTTAGCACAGTACCTGACAAAAAGGCTCGCTAATATTTGTTGCAGGAGATAATAAAAAGAAGGCTATCTGTTTTTTAAACTATATTAAATTATTTAATTCCTACTCAAACACCACAAGGTAAAGATTAGTAATGATCACTATTTTAAAATTTTAAAAAACTGAGGAATAGATTTGAGAAGATGCTGAAAGCAACACAGCTGGGATTTAAACCCCAGCATCTGGGTGCTAAAGCCTTAGCTATTGACCGGTATAAGCTCGTACTTTGCATTTTAGGCTGTTAGGATGTTAAGGTTTTGAACTAACGGCTAAGTAAGTATAAACAGCTAGGAAGCCACTCACAAAGGTGAGAAATTCTCTCTTCTGCCTCATTTTCTTTCAAGAAAAAACTGTCACAGCAACACAGTTGTATATGTGAAAAATAAATTCCTTCACTCTCATGTGGCTTAAAATTGTAGAATTCTTTTTTAAATGTAGTTTAAAACACATGCCAGTCTAAAATGTCGTTGGTTTGTTGTTGTTTTTCCAATAATTTCTGCCTGTAAGTTTGGAAAAGACTTCCCCACGCAGGCGAACTCTAGGTAAATAAAACCTCTGAGTCCTGTGACAGAGCAACTAGAAATCCGTGTGGAATTACAAGATCAGCTGTCTAATGCACGAACCGTGTACCAAAGCTTAATGAAGGCTGTACTGTAAGATCAGCTGCCTTTCTTCTGTGGCTTTTACTTAGGAGATTGGGTTTCTAATTTTTTTCTCACTTTTTTGGTCTTAGAGAAAACACTGCCCTTCTTCCGGGCTACAGGAAGGTTATTTTAATATGAAACTTAGATTTATCCCCCTGAGGGATCATGTCAGAGTGATGCCACCTACTTGTATGAACAGGTACGATCAAGCAGGCCTGTGACAGTCACCATGTCATTTGCTATGATGATGCCACTGACAACATTTATTTATTTATTTATGCTTCAAATTATCCCCATTTTGAGAACCCTGGGTACAATTCTTTCCAGTTCCGGAATTAAGAATATTTCTGCTTTTCTTTATTAGTTTGCTTATCTCTTATGTACCGTCAGGAGGCTTGTGTTTGCTCTTCAAGGAAAGTAAAACCTTAGGATGGAAAAATGAGAATGGGAAGTTGGAATTTCACGCAGTGAGCAGGAAAAGAAATTTGGAGAGTCTTCCTTTTTATCTCTGAAATAGACCCAGCTTGTCACACGGAATGCTATTCCTCAAAAAGTGATATGCCATTACATAATATGAAACCCCCCAAAATAACCTAGCCACAGGACACAAAGAAAGGCAGCTAATGGAAGTACAATAATTCCTTTAGAGATTCATTTTGTCAATATTCTTCGAAAACCAAAAGAGGATGCTGATCTTTGGAGCTGGAATGTGCTGGTCTGTTTTAGTCCACGTTCTGTGGAGCAGCTCTCAATGGCGACAAACTCACACCAACCTGGCTGGAGTGAATGGAAATCTAAATTACTTCCGTTTTCCTTGAGGGATCCACACACCGTATACAATTTTAACAGAGTGGTATTCTGGTATAGCAGGAAGAGACATACCTTGCGGTAATTTGCACATGCATGGATAGGTATGTACAGGAATATTCATAGCGCCATTGATACAAAAGGAAAACGAAAACAAAACAAAAAACGGAAAACAACCCAAATGCCTGCGAGCATGAAACTGGATGAATCTATTACGGTTTTTTCAACAAAAGGAATACTATACAGCAGTGAAAATGAACCAAATGAACCACATCAACATGGTTGAATCTTAAAATCAAAAAGATGGGTGAAAACAACCCAAGTTGCCAAAGAACACACACTATACATTGTAGGATACTATTTGCACGAAGGCCAAAAATAACAAGAAAATTAGAGTTTGGGTACAGATATATCTGTTATAAAATGATAACCAAAAAGGACACAGATAAAACAGTGCTTGTTTCAGAGCAATACAGAAAGAGATGCAGGGATGGAGAGGCATATAGGAGATTTCAACTGCACTGGTGAAATGTGTATGTATAAAATGCATAACGTCTTAAACTGGGTACTTGTGTTATTATGCTTTGTATCATACACATACATATGTTATATGAAAAATACGTCATCATTTCAGGAATTGGTAGAACCAATTAGCTTGCCTCAGCAGAAACGAACTAGTTGTTCACCACCATTTCTTTTGTCTTTCTGGGCACAGAGCTGGCCTCCATCTTCCAGCCTCCCTCGCATAGGTGCCACCCAGTTATGAGTTCTGGACCACGGAGGGTGGGCAGCGGGGTATACACTCCCTCCAGGCCTGATCCAGACAGCCTGCCAGGGACCCCCCACTCTCATCAGAGGCAGAGTCCAGGGCAGGGCTCTGTGGCCCAAGTGGCTAAGCGGAGTTACCCCATGGCAACAAAACCCTGGCCCCCACCCAGCACCTAACCATGTTGTGAGCCACTGAGATCTGAGGGTTGCAACAGCAGCTACCCTAAAACTGCCCAATACACTTGCTATAAAATGATGATCATTCAGACTGAATTAAGAAGTTCCAGAAATTCAGAACACAACCTGAAGTCTATTCCAAAGAAACGAATCTCTGTATGGTGACGAAGAGCAGAATTCCAACCCATCTAAGAAACTGGGGCCAGAAGTTTCCCTTCTTGGAAAATAAATAAGCTGAAATAAAGTTAATCCTACTTTACAAAACAAGAGAATTCACGGGTCTTAATGCAAGCTAGTCTTTTGCTGCTGGTTCCAGTTCCCTTGTGAGGCATGGAGAGAGCCATCTGTCTAAGGTTTGCAATCAAGACACCAGGCATTCAAACAGCAACGAATATGGGGTCATGCCGAACATTCCACAGAAAGATTACAAGGAATCTTTCCTCTCGCACCCATATACCCATAGCTGCGGAAAATAATATTTGGAAGAGAATGCCAGCAATAGCTGTATTTTCTGAGTACTTGTTTTAACCTAGGCATTTTTACTATCGGTGTCTTACGAACACATAGAATCTTCATCACTGTGATAGTGCCCTTATCACTGCTTAACAGACAAGGAAACTGAGGCACAGAGAGTGAAGTACAAAGCTCAAGGCTCTTTCAACATCAAGGAGCAGGAATGGGACTTTTCCAAAACATGGGACAGTTATTTCCCTTTAAATATATTTGTTACACAGAAGCCCCAGTCCTCCTTGAGTTTTCCCTTTAAAATTCAGTAGGCCCAGCGATAAATTACAAACACCACCAACTGAAAGTAGCAGCAAAAACTGAAGCCCATTTCTGCCCTTTACAAGCCCAATAATGGGAGGCAGAGAGAAGATGCGGCAGGGGAGGTGCTGAGAGCACTTTCTCATCCTCCACCACCCCTCCTGCTATGGCTTTTGAAAATCATCAAACTTATTTGGAGCATGATTTCAGATCCCTCATTTTAGAACAAGACAAATTAGTAATGAACATGCCCTGAGCTCCTCTTGGCTGTGTAATGTTCCATTAGACATTAAACAAGGCTGGCATCACTTGTGAAACAGGGTCCTCAGCTCCAAGTTCCCGTGATGCAGAATTCAACACAAACATGTCAACTACTGCATCGGATCAAAGAAAAACAAAGATCAATATCCTGTTTTCCTGAACCACAGAACTACTAATTGCCTTTAAGTGCAATATATTTCAGTGAAGCTAGACAAGCTAACTGCCCTCCTTCCCTTTTCAGAGGTCTATCATAATGCAAGAATGGGAAGTTGCCTCTCCTTTTTATTGAGATCGCTTTCGGAAGAGCATATAGTGTATGTGCTGCAGGTAAACCAAAGAAAGAAGTAAAGACAGGAAACAATGAGCAAAAGGACATAAAATTTAAAAAGCGGGAAAAGATCTAGCAACTCTGAAAACAGCAGGAGTTAAAAATCACCAGAAAATGTGTCCATGGATCCCCGGCACCTTTACCTTTCCTGGTAATGAAGCCCACACTAAACAAGTGCTTGTTCTTTTTTCCAGGCGCCACTGGAAACATTTTCACGTGTATTATCTCATTGAAACAGCCAAGTTTTAGATGAGGAAACAGAAGTGCAGAGGGTTTAATTAGCTCATGCAAGGACACTGGGCTTTGAAGAGACATAATGTTTAAAAATGCATGTGCAGGTGGAATCCCTAGTTGTACACCGGAACTGATGTAACGCTGTGTGTCAGCTACACTTCAGTAAAAAAATAGAAAGAGGTTCTGGAAAAACACAATGCACAGGAGTTCCAGCATGAAAGCACCTTTAAGCAACCACTCTCTGGCTTGCTTTGTTTGCTTAGGGCTTCACGTCCTCTGATGACCTTAGTGAATGCTGACCGGGAGGAGTCCAGGTACACTTTGCAGATAATTCTGCAATCGTAGTCCCCGAGCGTGCTATCTGGGAAGCATCCCCGTGCGTAGGTATGAAGAGAATTATAGCAGCAGTCGAGTGAGCCGCAGAGGCTGCTGGAAACCCAAGCAGACAGCATAATAGGGTTCAAACAGCGTTGACTGATCTCTTGTGCATCATGTGGAGAGACAACACGGAGGGAGAGAGAAATCGAGGATGCCAGTGGGTGTGTGAGAGGGGAGAGGGGGAACAGGGGCAAGAAAGGCAAAAGAGTAGTGATGATGATTTTACAGTAGCTTTTAGACTGTCACGAGCCATATTGCAAAGAGGTATACTATCAAATAAATTGTATGTGATTCTTAGAGAATAACATTACAAGAGACCACAGACATCAGTCCCTCCAATTGCCGGAGTTAAGAAAAGCAAAGTTACATTAGGTTAGGTAAATTTTAAGTGATCCAGCTGGTGAATGTCAGGGCCAAGAAGAGAAATCGGGCTTCCTAACTTGGAGTTCATTGCTCTTCCCATAACCCTGCGCTACAATGTCTAATAAACAATGTCAAGTTTTGATTGTCAGCATCTAAATTTAATATGAGCAGTAGACAGCAAAGTCTTCTGGAGCTTCTAGATGGCTTCTCCTCCATCTGTGTGAAGTTGCTAATAACCTGCTGTCAATGAAAACAACCCTTGCCGGCAGCTGAAGAAATGGATTGGAAATACGAGTTTGAAGTAAAAAACACAGGTGTTGCTTTGTTCAATTAAAGCCTAACAAGAAGCTTAGTGGGATGAAAGGGTGGGAGGTGGGAGGAAAAGGAAAAAGCGACGTCATCCTCAGCTGGAATTGTCAGAGAAAGGATAACAGGGAGAAAAGAGCTTCCCAAGCACTTCCTAAAAGGGAATTTGGAAAGCTGGGAATTCACAGGACTACATTTCCTCCACAAAACAATTCACACGTCAGAAAGATAATTTGTGAAGATTTCCCATGTTTTTCAAAAAATGCAAATAGGAAGTCTTGGTGGTTAAAATTAAAGATTAGTTGTTGATGGAAGCCAGCAACAAGGTACAAAGTTGAGGGATTTTTTTCATTTTGCTTTTTTTTTTTGGAAGGGAGCCGAGGGATCGATTCTATTTAATTTTTAAAGGCTAATATTCGTATGCTGTAGAACGGCGGACGGTAGTAGGCACTTCACCTGCGCTACTGTCGTCAGGACTAAAAATGCTAAAAATGTCTTTTTGGTTTTTAATAATGATAATTTAACTTTTCAGAAGTTTTACCAACAATAGGCAACGTTCCAAAATTAGAATATATTGTGGACTATTGATGCTTCACTTGAACACTGTCCAATTCTAGTTAGGAATGCCATTTAATACAGGAAAAAGCAACCTTTATTTAGATTCCTTATTTTGCATACCCCAAGGCAAGGAATTCTCAGGGCCTGAAGAATGTATTGAAAAGCCACGGAGAGAAGCATTACTGTAAACTCTTTGTCCCCTTTCCCATCTCCATCATCTTTAAATCCAGGTACATTTGTAGTAGGAATTTGTTCTGTGAAACCCTGCAGCAATATTTCTCTTCATCTCCTTGACAACGACTCCCTATCAACTTCTGAAGGAACTTGCCTGTATTGTAAACAAACCTTTCTTGGCAATTGGCCTGTTTTCTTTCTCTATCTCATCTTCCATCTGCTCAAAGGCTTTGCTTCAAAAAGAAATAGGTTGCAGGTGTGTACTTTTTCTTTCTTTACCTCCTCCCCCTTTGTTTCTGAAAGAGGTCGATCTTGGAGATTAAAATTCTCTCAACCGGTGACTCTAACAATGTCACCGAGCGAGGCTGAATACCTGTGTGTACCTGTGAACCAATATTTGGAGCATTATCAACATGTGGCACGCTTGTTTCCATTTTAACCCAAGTCCCCGTGGAAAGAGGAAGCTCATACATTTCCTGGAGTAAATTCTAACTGCAGAATAAACCCGCAAAACTATCTGGTGCCAGTGAAGAATGAATCAGAAAAAAAGATTTCTTTCAGGAGCTTTTCTTAAAGACTAACGTGCCTATCAAAAATAGTTTCACGGCAGAAAGAGAACCTTACGGCAATCAAGGTGAGAAAAAATGTATTTCCTTCTGAAAAAAAAAAAAGTCTCTTCTATGTTTAACTTGAAGTTTCATGACCTCAAAATGGCATAGAATTTTAATCCTCGGGGCTTGGAATGTAGGTTACTTGTCCAATATAATCAATTTGACATTTTTATAAGTTCATTTACGGATACTCTTAAGTCTTTTTTAATTCAACGTCCCAGCTATTGGATTATGTGACCTACTAGAGAAAACAATTGCCTGACATTATGCCAGGTATGAAAAAAGTATAAAAAAGTCGGCAAAAGAAAAAAAAAAGATACATTTCCTTTACCAAAACACCAAATCTGAACAGAGATAACCGGAAAGCATAGTTGGTTCGAGTTTTCGGGAGGTTTAGGGCCTAAAAATCAGTCTCAGATCTCCATTGAAAACTGTGTCTTATTTGCTCATTTTGTTCTGTTTTTAGTTTTCCTCCCGGGGTTCATGAGGAATGAACGACTGCCTCACTAGTGCTATCAGAAGAAAGACTTTGATAGCTCCGGAAACCCCAGATGTGGCAAGTCCAAGCGTCCTTCTTGTAGTTTACGGTATTTTCATGTCTTTATCATTTTGTCATATGGTCCAACTCGTGCATATACTCACTTTTCATTCAAATATTATCAAGTACTTTCTCTGTGCCAGGCACAGCACCAGCTGCCACGAATGCAGTGAGGGCAAGGACCTCATCTCTTGTCCTGGGGCAATTTTGATCAAATAACCACAAAAACATAGGTAAAATTAAGAAAACTTTTAATAGAGGAATTTGACATGTGGCATTTAGAAACAATTTCTAAGGAAGACCACGCAGTGAGTGAGGCTTGAGTTAAAATTTGAGGACGACGTAGTCATCAAGCAACAGCCATATATACTGTATTTTCTGTCTGTTTCTGCTTAGTGGGATTTTAGTCCCACAAGAGCAGACTACACTGTCTTGTTCGTCACATCATCCTCGGGGCCTAAAACTGTGCCTGGCACGAAACTGGACCGCAAGTATTCATTAAATGAATGAACTAAAAGGAGTTGAACTAGAAGAGGAAAGGGAAGAGCAATTCAGACAAGCATTTGCAAAGACTCTCTAGTTGGATAAACCTATCACATCAAAAGCCCGTAAAACTCAGAAAAGGGACTACAGGTTTGGAAGCCTGGGATGTCCGCAGTGCTTCAAACTCCTCAGCAACAAGGCAGAGGGATCCATGGACTTCTTTCCCCCTTTGCCTCATTTATGCGTTTAATGGGCAGCCAAGATTCCAGGGCGTATCTGGACTGCAATGCTTTCAAAGAAACAACCTATGTGTAAAACCCACCCTCCCATGTCACTGTCGACATTACCTATGAAAACTAGCCAGTTACTCTTCCATCAGTATGAAAGCTGGACCAGAACACCCGCGGGGCAGTGCAGGGGCCAATGAACAGAGACAAAACCTCCTCTTCCTTTTCTTTTTCTTCTTGTCCTTCTGTCTCCCTCCTTCCTGTTCTCCCTCTTTTCTTCTCCCTCTCTCCCTCCTTCCTTCTCTTTCTCCCTTCCCTCCACCCCCACCCCATGACTATGCAGAATTTACTTTCCTCTAAAACTCTTTGGTGCACATGTATAAATGGTAAGAAGAGGGTTGAGAACAGAAAATATCTTGACCTTGAGTTGACCTGGTCAACATTGAATATCCCTGAATGACCAGGACATCTCCTGGATCCCAGCTTTGGGAAAGGACTCCCTCCATCCTGAGCAAGCATCCACAGAAACTAACACAATATCCTCAAAAGAAGTGACCGGCGACAGCATTTCAACCCCTGCAAGTGAATCCTGTGTGCGCCGCGTCTGAGTGCGCAGTACGTTCGTGAAATAATGGAGGCTTTCCGAAGAACACTTAAGTTTTTTAGCTTGATTTGAAGGAGGAGAAGGATCTGGAGCAGAGGCAGAATAGAGGAGTATTTTTTCTTTGCAAGATGTAAATGTTTTCAAGACCATGGACCATTCAGGAAAAACAAATCCCCTCCGAAGCAGAATCCTGATATGATCATCAGAGCTCAGTGGAAAATACAGCAAACAAGCACAGCTAAAAGAATGATTATTCCTTGTCAGGGTCAAACAGGAGTCCTTTCCCTGGTGCACCAAAGAAATGTAAACTCCTCCAAAGGACAGGCAATGGATTCAATAATAAAAGCCCACGTTGCAAACCACACAGCAGCAAATTTCTTCAAAACTGGAAAATGTCTTGACCTACACTACAAATGATTAATTTTGATATTCACCTTTATGTCTTCTCTCCTCCGCTAAGTGCAAGAACTCAGGACTGTGATGAATCATTAACTGCTTCTTTTAGCACACATACCATAAAATTTAAAAACCTATTCCAAAAGACCAAATGAGGCTAATGTTTTGTTTGTGAGCCACTTCCTACCCGAAGGCACACAAATAAATTCACACTGGCTGTACGTTTGTGCTGTGAGCGTTTTCACCTCAGTTTGGATCAGCACCTGCTAGTCTGGTCTTGTGTCTCTTTCACTCTCTCAGATAGTATTTCAACTGCTGAGAGGCCTTTGAAAGGCAACAGATAACAAACCCTCTTTAGTCCCTTGCATTTCAATAGAATAACCTGAAACTTCTTATCATGAAGGCCCAAGCAGACCGTGATCCTGGGGAGGGGCTGGGGGTTCCCAGGTCCTAGTTCCATGTATAATGTGATTTCTTTTAAACAAAGAATGGGCTAAACTAAACCCAAATTCATGCCCCAAATAACTTTATACAGCAGCACCGATGACCTGCAGAGGTCCCCCCGTTTCCTCATTTCAAAACTTCAGTGTTCTGCAGGACACCTTCCTCTACACATGTGGGACACGTACAGAAGAGAACCAGCTAGACGTCACGGCCTCAAGGGCCCTGTTTCAGGGGGGGGCTGCAGTGAAGTTACATTAGCACACATTTGCAGAGCTCCCAAAGAAGAGGCCTTTTAAACAGCCCCTGAACGAGTAGAATAGTCCAATAGTCAACTCAGGTATCGAGGAACACCTACCTGTGGCCAGAAGGAATAGGACGTGAACTCACCATGCACACACAGATTTTGTTAAAATTTACAAAGCCATTTTAGGAGAAAACCACTAGTTCAGCTAAAAGAGCTTTGATTTCCAAACATGAACAAACCAATGTGTGCGCACACACCTGTGTGTGTGCACGTGCGCACGCACGAGTGTGTATTTAAAGGATTCCTCCCTAAGAATAGACCGTTTACTTGTCATGTCGTGATTTGCAAGACATTAGTGCTTAGCAAACTGTCTGCATTAGGAACCGTGACTTGCAATGCACACAGCCATCATTCATAAATACGTACCCCAGCAACTTGTATGTGCTAGGCACACATTCTTTTTGAATGAATGAACAAATGAATGAATGAACAAACAAACATTGTTGCCCATCCGGGTCAAGCTGAGGAATTCAACAGCACAACTCTGAGATTGGCTAGTATGAGTAACTAACAAATGCTAACCTGTGGTTCTCTTCTTGCTGGGTACACATGTAATCTGTCAGGGTCAATTATATTTCTGGCACGGCCAGCTAGTGCCTCTCTGACTCACCAGTGGCACGTCCATTAACTTCTCTTTAATTCCATTCTTATTTTCATAGCTTGCAAATACAAACTGATCATCTTCTCCAAAACCAGTATGAAGCTAAAGGAGCTGCTGCTGGACAGAATAACCTAAACCAATCAAATTGGGTCACGTAGGTAAAGCCACAGAAACATAAAGGAGATTGGCGGTTGTCAGGGCCTGGGGCGGGCAGGGAGAGAGCTGGGGCGGGGGGGGGGGGCGGGGAGGACTAGGGAGTGTCCACTTAACGGGTACAGAGTTCCTTTTGGGGTGATGAAAATGCTTTGGAACTAGATAGAGCTGCTGCTTGCACAACATCGTGAACGTATTAAATGGCACTGAATTGTACACTTTACAATGGATACTTTTATGTTATATGAATTTCAACTCAATAAAAAATGTCTATCCTATTTACAGTTCTAAAGCATGTTTCTGCTAAGTCTGCGAGAAGAGTGGCATGGTGAATGTTGTCTATGTACACGTTTGAAAAGGACAACGATTGTCCCATCGTAGTTTTTCAATAAACACAAGGTAAGTTTCCAAAGAACTAGAGTGGATATCAGTGGTGAATGTGGGGATATCCTGATAAAGTTACACTGATCTGAGTCTGGACCTGAAATTAGGGCAAATTTCGTGACTCAGTAAGGCAGAATATTTCTGACAAATAAGAAATAACTTACCTCCTTGATCATTTTAAAAAGAAACTCACTAGTATCTGTGGTATGAAAAACAATAATGAGCAATATTAACTTTGGATCATGGTCTATTTACACACATTCTCTGAAAGCAAGATTTCTCTAAAGTAAGCTCTGTTGTCACAAGTACATTTGAACTTCACAAATACATTTGAACTTCACAAATCTTGCTCTTCAATAAATCAACACTTATTTATTGAGTTCTGTGTAGATAGGGTGTGCTTGGCACTACTGCCAGAATCTAAAGGGTAAAAGAAAATGAAAAACAGGTTTTCCTCTCCCTTATTTTATGGCTTACAAAGTTGGATTTATCAAACAGATAGTATCAAGTGGGAATACTTTGAATTAGGCAAACAAATGCAACATAACCCTGTACTGACATAACTCTTGGCAAAATATTTCTGCATCTATTACTCTTACAGCCAGCCTGGGAGGCAAGCAGAGCAGGAGCATTTCCCGCCATCCTGCAGGATTGGAAACTGCAAGGACACACACTAAGCAGTACAAGCAGGACTTGAATCCAGGTGTCAGACACCCAGGTTGGTACTCCTTTCATGACAAGTACGAGGGGTCAAAAGATCTGAGCTCTACCATTAACTTGGTAGGTGGCACTGAGCAAGTCCCTCCACCTCTTGGATTTCCATATTCTCCTCTTAAATGAAATGGTTGGGGCACATTTTCTCAAATGTGTTCTTTTTGCAGCCTGTGTTGTCTCTTAGTAAAGGCAAGAATTGCACGTTTTTTAGCTAATCATCCTTCCCTGTCATTTCTTAACCCAGGTGTGCCTTCTCCCTTAATATAACTCGGTTCTTGGCTACAGCAACACACCTTTTCTTTTTTCTTTTCTTTTCTTTTTTTTTTTTAATATAAAGTTTGTGTTTGCAAGGGCACTTCAGTTAAAGTTGGCGGACAAAGAATTTCCTCAAATTCCTCAGCCTACAGCATAGGAGCTGCTCAAGGTCATACTGGTCTTGTCCATAGGTAGATTCTTTCTCGTCTGCTATATCCCTCGCTGTACATAGCACTTTGATCCTTGCAAAATGCTTTTCCGTCTCATCTCTCTTGACATCACTAGCACCAGGCAAAGGCTCAGACGAAGCCACACTATCTCTCCCTGAACTAACACAGCCCTACACCCAGTCCTATTGTTCAGCTACAAGGATGAGACAGAGATAAGACAGGGTGGGAAACTGACCCAGTGACAGCCAATCAGAAAAGCTTTTGTCTGTAAATCTGACCGGGGGTGATTCATCAGCCACCAATCCCAGAGGCTTTCAATGGGAGAACAAAAACTGCACTATCGTCCCAAAGGCTGTGCTTGGGTTTATTCCCTTGTGCAAAGAAAAAAAAAAAAGTTAGGCTAACTGTCAAGAGCAACTTCAGAATTCCCACCAAACAAAGCTCAAGGGAGAAGCGTTTGAAAAGATAAGCTAAGTGTATGGCTTCTGTGGCTCTACGGTCACAAAAAGGGTAGAGACAAGTGGTTGCATAATCCAGGGTAACCTGTCCCCAAAAGAATACCCCAACAACCTCATTTCTCTTAAATGCCAACAAAATCATTGTAAATCATCAAGTGCTGCATTCCAGTTGCAGGCTGAGTCTAACTTGCGTGTCACTTCCTCAGGCCCTCCCTGGTTCTTACTCTGCATGAGTGTGGGGAGCCTTTTTTTTTTTTTTTTTAACTTGCCTACTCCAAAATATCTTTAAAAATATAATATCCAGCAAGTCTTTCCTTTCCCTTGCTTAAATTTTTGAAGTTCTATTCCCATGGAATATGGTGTTATCACACTCATAAATTTTATAATCCAGAAAAACGCCCGGGAACACAAAGTGTGCAGAAAACCAAGGCCAAGTGATATGGGTTAGGTAAGCATTCCAGGGGTGGTAGATGGTGGAGAGATGACCTTCTCCATCCAGAGAAAGCCTCTCAAGGCGCCTGTCTACTAGGGACTTCCAGAGTTAGAGGGGAACAGTATTAAAACAAGAGAAGCAAGAAAAACAAACAAGGGGCGCCTGGGTAGCGCAGTCATTAAGCGCCTGCCTTCGGCTCAGGGCGTGATCCCGGCAAGCCGGGATCGAGTCCCACATCGGGCTCCTCCGCTGGGAGCCTGCTTCTTCCTCTCCCACTCCCCTTCTGTGTTCCCTCTCTCGCTGGCTGTCTCTCTGTCACATAAATAAATAAAATCTTTAAAAACAAACAAACAAACAAAAAACCCAACAAACAAAATCGATGGTCCTTTTCAGCATGGTACCACTACACTCAGGGTCTGACTGCTTTCTCTAGGTGTCATTCTTGTAATTGTTACTTATTTCATGTTCTCATTAGATGTGAAATGGTAATAGCCAAAGGGACCCTGCAAAGTTGATCCGGAGACACGAGTTCTACCTACAGCACCAAGCTCTGACATTACAATTAGATGTCCTCGGCCCAGTCATTTTTCATTTCTTGCATCACTGACCACTCAATCATTACTTAGTATGTGGATAATATTTTCCAAATGCCGTACTTGATGCTGGCTCTGAAAGCCTATGTTCAAGATTCCTTCAAAGAAGGTATACAGGCAGTTCTTTACATATCGGTTTCAGCGATTTGTACTCTAGGACCCTGCTACTGCGACCATACCTGTTTGGATCGGAAATGGGCAGCCAACCTAAACACAACTATCTACTGGCCTCTGGCAGTTGACAACATAGCTGATAAGAAATGCCCAAAATGCTTCTCTATACTGTATAATAAGCCATTGAACAATTATAAGAATCTCTTGGAGGTTAAATGTCAAGTATAAAAGAGAGCAACAGGTAGGAGACCGCAAGAGAAGGCAGGAGGGAGATACAGCCTTATGTACACTCCGTGAGGTGACAGATGCTACGCCTACCTGTAAACTGAATGCACTGGAGACACCAGACAACTGATCGTAAAAGGAGGCGGCATCTTGGGGCACGTGGGCAGCTCAGTCAGTTGAACGTCTGCCTTCGGCTTGGGTCATGATCCCAGAGTCCTGGAATAGAGCCCGGCGTCACCTGTCTGGCTTCCTGCTCAGCGGGGTGTCTGCTTCTCCCTCTCCCTCTGCCGCTTTGCGGACCCCCTGACCCCTGCTCGTGTTCTCTCTCTCGAATAACTAAAAAATTTTTTTAAAAGTAGACATCTTTTCCAAGAGAAAAAGATTCATTAATTTAATAAATGTTTATTGCACATTTTTCCACGTGTAAAGATACAAATGAGACCAAAACAAATTCCATGTCCTAATGGAGTCTACTGAAAGAGCCAGACATTAATCAAATCATCACAATACTGGTCAAAGCTTGGACGATAAAACCATAGGGAGCTTCAAGAAGGTGTTCACTGCAGACTTCCTGGGGTGGTGACATTGGCAGGGAGAGCTGAACAAATAAATAGCAATGAAGTGGGCAATAGTAATTTGGGAAGAATCATAATATCATGGAGATTTTGCCAGAGTATGGGGCAAAGGAGACAGCAAGCTTAATTTAGAAAGTTAGATAGAGGCCAGATCATACCAAGCCCTGGAGGCCATTTTAATGATTGGAGTCTTAATCCCGAGAGCAGTGGGACGCCATCAAAGGATTCCAATAAGGAGAGACCAGCTGAGATGAGCATTTAAACTGACAACTGTGACTGTCATGTGGGAATTAACGGGAAGGGTTTAGAATGGAAAGACCAGTCCAGAAGCTACTGCAGGAACCCAGGGGAGAGATGGTGATAGCCTGGACGAAGGGCCTGCACAGTATCCTGAACATGTGAGGCTTCAGGTGGAGGAAAACACTTCATTCATCTCTGCATACAAGACTGTATGGGACAATCCTGGCACCAAGCAAACACTCAGGAAATGGTTGTTGAATAACTGGAGATAAATTCTACAAAGTCAGAGGTCAGTAATGGTTTAACAGGTTTCCTCTTCCACAACGAACATCCCTGTGAGAGAGGCCTAGTGGTAGAATTTCGGGTATTGCATTACTCTCTCAGAGGAGGTATTTGAGAGTTAGGGAAACATTTAGCCCCCCAAAGTGACCCCATTAAAGGTACCTTTGTCCAAGAGGCAGAGCAGAATAGGGGTTAAGATCAGAAAGTTCTGGAATCAAAGTGCCCAAATTCATCTCTCAATTAACCAGTTTTTTGTTGTGTTAAAACTGGCTACTGTTTCAACCATGTCTCCATTTCTTCACTTGGAAAATAGGAATATGTATCCTATGAATGCCTAGTTCAAGGATTATTGGGAGTACTAAATATGTTAATAAACATGACTGTTACCCTCACCTAGGCGGCGAGCTTCTCAGAGAAAAGCATTCTTTCTTAGAAGATAGGGCCTGGGACATATTATGAACTCAATAAACTCGTGCCGTTGACTTAGCATCCTAACCCATCACCCTGAATTTGAGGATCTCATCTCAGCGTGTTTCAGAGCCATCTTTTCTTCCCAGGTCTCCTAACATCTTTTGTATCCTGAAAGGGAACATTCTCCTCACCCTGTAATTATCAGCCTTTCCATCAGCTTCCTCTTTTCCTGTTCCAAACAAAATTATTCAGTCTGCTTACCTTTCCCCTGACAAATCCTGCCTGAATTTCAAAGTTAATTGCTTCTACTTCCATTACACACCTGCCTTGCTTTATTTTGTCTATTAACTTTGCTTTCTTGTAAGTAGATGGTATCTATTCCGCTTGTCCCCTTTCCCTTATTAATGAACTTCCTAGCCCTGGCATCAGTTGAAGAGCTATCCTTCAACCCAGGCTTCTTAAACCAGGCTCCAAATTCTTTGCTGCTTAGGTGACTGCTTTTGGCATCGTCCTTGCTAATTCACCTTTGTTAAGCAACTCTTGTCTCTGAAAACATCCCTTTCTTACAAAGTGCAGGAGGGAATTATTCCTCCAAACAATTTTTTTAACTGCGCTTTCTTTGGAGTGGGCTTTATTTTCTCCTCCCTTTGAATGTCTCATAATACTCGTCTTCCAGCTAGAATTGCACATTGTCTATACCTCTGGCAGGTAAATGAGAGAAGAGCTACGCCTCCAGGCACTCTTCCAAAAGGAATCAAATAAAAGCCCACCCAGCTCTATCCCTCTGGGTGCCTCTGAGCATGGGCTGGTTTCCTTCAGGAAGATTAATTCTGCCTTTTCCAATTTTTATGCCCCACTGGCATTCCTCACCTTCCACATCCTAATGCTGTATAGGTTGATTGTTCTTCTCCTTAATTGTACTCTTAACACTGATTCTATCTACTTATTCTGGACCTAGTTTCATGGCTCATTGCAAACTATTCATCTCCCTACCTACCCCCCACAACCTCTAGGATTTCTTTATATAATTCTTTTAAACAAGCTCCTTGGGCTTTTGTTTGTTTGAAATGCGTTCTTATGTGGGGACTGCTTTTTGTTTTGCTTTTAACGCTTACTTGTACTCTAGGGGTGGTTACCATGGAAGGTTGCGTTTCCGGGGCTCTGGGTTTTGTTTGGCTGCTTTGCTGCCTTCGCTTCTGAGTGCCCAGCTGAGTTGCTATCTTGACTCATAATCGATAATGTTCAATTTACAACCAATTCTGTACAGAGAGAGGGTACTGGCTTGAGAATTAAAGACTCTTAGGGTGGAGAGAACACTAGGTGCTATCTGGCCCAATCTCCTCTCCACCATCGATGTCTTCCTGCCTGCATTTAGGCACTTCGAGGACAACAAGCCCACTGCTTCGCGAGGCAATACTTTCCACTTTTAGACACATGTTCTAGCAAGCACTTCCACAGCACTAAATGAGAGCCGCCTCAACGTGATCTTCACACACACGTACCACTCCTACCTTCTGGGGTTCTATGCGACACATCAGCTTGCCACTCCCCATGACATATTTCAGGTGTTTCACAATGGGTGTCCTAAATCCTTGGCTAACCACCCTTTCCAGTTATCCCAATTTCCTTCAACAACCCATCAAGTGTCTTGGGCCTCTACCGCCATTACACTCACCTCTAGAGCTCTTACTGCTAACGTCCCTTCTGATCTCTTCCCACCTGGCCTGAAGGGCGATGTTTCCCAAGGATCTGACCAGCTCAGGGTATGGTGCAAAGGTAACAATTTGGCTACATTAATTAGACTAAAACTTCATTAGCTTTCAGACATCCTTATTTTCTAGTGACTCATACATTGTTTTATTCCTGATTTTTATATGAGTTATTCTCAAATCAAATGTCCTCTACCCCAGAATAGCACCGCTAATGTTTGGAATCCAAATGTAAGACTTTTCACGCAACCTTATTAAACTGCATTTTGTGAATCCTGAGCCATCTTTTCAACTTCTCAAGTCCTTTTTAAATTCCCACTCTATGGGGCGCCTGGGTGGCTCAGTCGTTAAGCGTCTGCCTTCGGCTCAGGGCGTGATCCCGGAGTTCTGGGATCGAGCCCCACGTCAGGCTCCTCTGCTGGGAGCCTGCTTCTTCCTCTCCCACTCCCCCTGCTTGTGTTCCCTCTCTCGCTGGCTGTCTCTCTCTCTCAAATAAATAAATAAAAATCTAAAAAAAATAAAAAAATAAAAAAAAAAAATAAATTCCCACTCTAGTATTTAACATTGTCATCCTGCTTGCGCTTTGCTTCACCTGGAAGTTTGGTAAGTACCTCTCCTATATCATAATGCAAATCATTAGCAAGAATCTTGACAAAGTGATGGCCAAGGACACAAACCAGAGAGCCCCACTCAAAGTTGATATCAGTGAAACAATCAGCACTCCTTAGGTTCACCATATCCAGGAGCTGTCACTCTCTGGAACACACAGCACTGCCCACAATTCTGTAAGTGGTATACAAAGCCAGCACCCACATCGTGATTATGATAATAGCTAACATATATCATGGGCCTATTATGCGTCAGGTGTTTTTCTAAGAGGTTCACAGGCATTAGCTCATTTAGTCTTTGTAATAAGTCTATGAAGTAGGCCATGTTATTATTCCCACTTCACACATAAAGAAAGTAGGACATAGAGCAATGAAGACGCTTGGTCAGACAGCGGTGGCATGGGGATTTCAGCTTAGTTCCTGAAGACTCCAGAGCTTGTGCTCCTAACCCCACATTGAGATTCTGTCCAATGACATGCAGAAATACACAATGTTTATGACTCTCCTGGTTACCCAACCTAGTGCTTCCCAAACTAAGAAAAGCAGCTAGTTCAATGGGGATTCTAAGTGAATCTAAGTGAAAATGAATGTGGCTTTTAGCGATCACAACCTCTTTCTAAGTCCTCACAAACTGCATCTTCAGTAATCCACAGCTCTCACTTTGCCGGCAGAAGCCAAGTTCTCACCTGTATCACCTCGGGATGCACATTTGTTCCTTCTCCATGTTCCACATGGCATGTGCTACCCTCTCAGCTTACTGGCAATGATTCAGAGACCATATTTCTGCAAGTTCCTTGGCTACCCTCAGAAATAATAAACCCATTTAAATCCCCCCAGAAACAGACCAATTCAAATATTTAACCTAGCACTCTTTTAATCTGCCCATCTCTGTTGAGCCTCAGTTCTCTCTTAACCCTGACAGTTGTAACCCTCAGTGGAAGAACATCCCCCAGGTTTAAGGAGAGAAAGAGAGAGAGAGAGAGAGAGAGAGAGAGAGGGAGAGAAACAGAAGTATTTCCAGTATCTTGCTTTCATCTGAAAAGCTTACAGCATCTTCTCCTCATGGTGAGCTTTTCTCTATTGTCCTGGGGATTATAAGGAAGAATGCCAGTGTAGCAGGGTGTCTGTTTTCCTTTTGAAATATGGCTCAAGGGAAGATTTTTATAAAGCCTATAGCATGCAAAGATGTTTCGTGGACAGAATATAGTTCTACCCAAATATGTCCTTGCACAACCCTTGTAGGAGAAAACGATGCTGTGTGTAGTCCAGCCACACTGACACAGTTTACACCAACAGGTGGACCAGGGTGGGAATGGCCAAGGCAGTCAAAATCAATGGACAGTGATACAGAGCCCAAGGGAATCAGGGAAGCCGAGCGTTCACAGTCACTGGCAGAGGAAACCACAGAAGCCAAAGAACAAATGAAATATGAGAAGATAAGGACCAAAGAAAAGAGAAGAAGAAATAGGGAGCAAAAGATCCCTATGGGCTGGGGTAATTAGCATGGGTCAAGAGGATCTTTTAACGGTCAGCTAGCTTACCTTTCCAGATGCGGCTCCCGACATTTTCCTCCCACGACCTCAGTATACACTCGTCCTGAAATGTCGCCCCCTAGCTGAGCATCCCAGGCAGCACGTCATGACGTCATGACTCTCTGCATTCGTTCACAATTAAAGATGGAGCCAGTAGGATGCTTGGTGCTGTGCCTACAACACAGTAGCTGTGTGGTCTTCATTATTATTTTCTCTGCGGTTCAGTGATGCTCAATAGAAGGAAAAACTCACTTTGGTTTTTAGATGCAGACCTGCTTGAAGGGCTTTGTGGAAATCCACAATCGACCTTGGAATGACCTTGAACAGTGGTATGAATACATACAGAAAGTTGATTCAGACAGTCTGGTTAAAGCTCCTCTACACTTAGTTCCTGTTTAGTATATACATCCCCAAAATCTACCTCTACGAGCCACTGTCTACAAAGTTTTTTTTAATAAAACCACACATTTGATCCAGAATGTGGTGCTCATTGTGGATACAAGGAGCCCTTCCGCTGCCACAGCCCCCTGTACATTTTCAGAGAAAATTCCCAATGAACATTCATGATAATTATAATTTTTTTTAAAGCAAACGCTTTTGAAAACCAGCTAGGTTGGCGGGAATCTAGCAATACAAGTTGTGCACTGGGCTTGACCTCTTGAACAGCAGGCAAGGAGAGAATGCGTCGCTCACGGTTTCAAGAAAAGTATTGAGAAGAGCCTTGTTCACATACTGCTACTAAAACAACAGAAGTCGTTTTTGTCTCTAGAGGTTTCAGGACAAGTTGAATCCAAAAGAAATAAAGAGAGGGAATGTTTTTCCTGGCCACTTCTCTTGTGGCTGGCTCTCAGCATCCTGGCCCGGTGGGGGCAGAGTCACGTGACAGTCTCGCTGCATGGAGAACATGCGAACAGCCCTCTCTCGGACTGTGCTTGCAATCTAGAAATTCCAGCCCAGCCAGATTCATTCTCTCTCCCCAAAACTGTTGCCAGGCATTAATACCAAAAGAATTGTACTGCATAGACTTTTTAAAGAAATCAATTACAAACCTCTTTTATTAGCCAAACAAGTTCAACTACCAGAAATATTTTGTGTGAAACACTCATAAAGACCGACAGTTGTTTTGCGTGACATTTACAGGCCAAGCTTCTTTATGCGCCGAGGTAGCATATGATGAATGAAACACAACTTTTCACAATACACCACATTTTTTCTCATGCTTCCTCTGTGAACGATTGTGAACGCTAAAGACCAGTGATGAAGGACCAGAAGCCAAAACAGAATTCAAGGCCATTCTCACTGACCACATTGTAGAGTTACTGAGGGAACGGCAAGATGAAGCTTGCAGTTTTTGTTTTTTGTTTTTTTTAGAGTCTGGGAGGAAATATTTAGGAGGAGATTGTGCTTGGGAAAAGTATTGTGAGCTTCAAAATCAATGCAAGTAGGCTGAAGGAAAGAAGTGCATTTGAGGTCCCTAAAGGGTGAAGCTGAACTTTCACATCCACTAATCAAAAAGGGAAAGTTAGAAACACAGGACCTGTGAAGAATTGGATTGTGTACAAGAATATCCCTCATTCCTCAGTTTGTTGAGTTCCTACCAGTTACAGGTGCACAGGACATTTGGTTAAGCTAATAAAAATGACTGGCTGTACCAGACAGGTTCCCCCACGGGGGGATTCCAGGTCATGTACAATATTGGACCAAAATTAGGAGAAAAGTCCCCATCTTCTGCAGGAAACCCCTCCGTGTCTAAATAGAGGGAAAAACAGGGTCAATGGGCTAGGTGACCCACCTTGATTGGGCACGGAGGACCCATGCCTTCTCAGCCTTCTCCAGACACTAAGTAGCTTGTACACAAAAATATAATGCCCAACTTTCCCGGAGTCTCCTTAAGAAAAGCTAGCGTCTCAAATAGAATGTGTCTAAACCTAACTTGGTCACCTTTCCTGACAATCCTGTTGCTGTTGCTACGTTCTCTGCCTCCATAGACACCTGCTTAGCTCATCCAAGCTGGAAACCTTTTTCCTCCTGAACAAATCATACCCACTTCTCACCAAGTCCCACTGATTCTAGTTTCCAAATGCCTCTTGAACTGTCCATACTTTTCCTTTCCATTGCCACTCCCTAGTTTAAGTAGAGACGCTTCCCAGTTCAGATCATCGACATGGTCTTCAGCAGGTATCCCTGCTTTTGTCTTGACCCTTTACCACCGCCACCCTCAGTTCCCATTTTCTGCCAGAAGCCAGCGTGATTCTGAGAAAATGTAACCATTCAAAAAGAATTCCTGACTGCTTTTAGACACTGGTCTGGGACCTCCAGAAGCCAAAATTAGATATTCACTTTCTAAGTTGGTAAGTTATAATTCCTATCAAAATAACAAGCCCACTAGGTCTCTTGTGCAAAAAGGTAAGCCACTGATTGGAAAAGTGAGGCATCTTTGCAGTTGGAATAGGACTAGCTAGCTGCGAAAGTTCGGAAGACTTACAGAACCCCCCCCCCCCCCATATTTAAATGCTTATTTGCTCATTTTCTGCAACACCATCTCGTCATTATTGCTGACTGTGTGGCCAGCACTGGACCTCAAAGGGATCCAAGGATAAAGTGTGACATCCGAGTAAGGAAGAAAGAGTTATTCCCAGACAGAGATTTATATTTTTTGAAAGTCATAATCTGAACTATGTCCTACATTCTCAAGGTTTTAAACCAAAGAGGAGAGAACATCATTTGGGATTGGGTGACAACCACAATCGAAGCAGGTGTAATCGCCATAGTGGCAGCACCCAGTAGCCCTGCCTAGGCATCTGGCTATAGAGTTCAAGCCAGTTGCTGGGCTAGCCAACTCAAACTAAGCCCAAACACAGAATCACACGAGGTGATACCAAAAAGCCAGAAGATCCTTCTTTTATGTGGAGGATACTTAAAAGACTGTGGGAAGAGTAAACTCGATTGGAATGTTAACCTCCTTCTTCACCGGTCCCTCAAGTAGGTCTACAAGGCCATCTTTTCCTTTACCATAAGGAAAATATTGGGGAAATAAGCAATCCAGTGTTTAAATTGTGCTTAAGGGGCGCCTGGGTGCCTCAGTTGGTTAAGCGTCTGCCTTCAGCTCAGGTCATAACCCCAGGGTCCTGGGATCAAGCCCTACCTCAGGCTCCCTGCTCAGCGGGGAACCTGCTTCTCCCTCTGCCTCTGCCCCTCCCCCCCACATCATGTGTGCATACCCTCTCTGTGTCTGAAATAAATAAATAAAATCTTTTAAAAAAATAAAATAAAATGTGCTTAACAACTGGGTTTGGTAGGCTGGGACTGTTGATTGTAGAAGATTCAACTGAAATAGAGAAGAGAGGAAGTAGGAAGAAAAGTGGATATAATCATAATAGGCAGAGTGCCTAATTTAGAAATCAGATCTCAGAAAATGATCTGACCTGCAGATTTGTCCTATTTAATCTTGGGGATGTAGATATGAAGGTGATGGCCTTATGTGTTGGACAGAACCTCCTGCTGTGACAAACAGAGGCCCGACCCCGCACCCCACTAGAGGGTCAGAGTATCTCTCAGACGCTTGCTTCCACTCCGTTCTCAGGCCCAGGGCAGCCAGAGACTGCAAGAAAGGCTGGGCAGCTCTGAGGAGCCGCGCTCCGCCACTGCCACACAGCCACACTGAATCTTGTTCCCCAGCATTACGCAGGTGAAAAGGAAATCCTGAACACTGGTGATTTCTCTTGGATCCCGCCTCTGAGGGAGCACTCAGACCTGGAGTCTCAGAATGAAAGTCTTCACGGGTTCATTTGCCAGACTTTCTTTTGGCCAGGCAGTCACGCTCGGACTTCCTTCGTTTTTGCAGTGGGTATAATGAAACTCAAACACATCCTGTAGACATGTACCCCGTTTCGCAGTGAATAATTGTAATGAATATTGCCAGGAACTACCAGAATCCTCACACTGGCTTTGAGCCCTTGATGTAACCGCTTGGTGGGATTCACTGGTTCAATTCCTTCCCACCCAAGGAGTAATGCAGCAATACCACTTCCTGGAGAACACTGAAGAGACTGGTATAATTAAAAATCCTCTAAATGGGCAGGCATTTGCGTTCCAGGTTATCGCTGCATTGTCCACGCTGGCCTGGCACAGAGGTGAGGTAGGCAGACACTAAGTGAAAGATCACTACAGAATCGAAGTCTTTCTCAGAGGCAAACTGGAAATATTACAGAGTATAGAATAATCTTAAGTGGACATGGTATTCTTTACTTTGTGTAAGAGAATCGGTCCCAAGACATGAATTTCTTTGATTCCTAGGAAGCGGCTACCGATCTCGTTCCACAGGCAAGAACCTGGAAAGAGGACGGCTGGGGGTTGGTGATAAGAAACTCTGAGAAAGAAGGATGTGACTGGACTTCTCAGAATGGATCTAGGCCTGAAAATATGGTATATTATGGCAAGTCTCTTAGCATGCTCCCTGCAGAACAGGTCTAAGAGAGGAGAGCCAGGTCATGGTTTTGGCCTTACAGTGGGTGTACTGAGACTTGGACACACCCTGAAGTCATGTCTCTAGTTTCTAGATGTGGACAAGATCCCTTTAATGGATGTCAATCATCTTCCTTCCCCAGGCAGCCAGGTGCTTTCTCAACAGAGCCACAAGGAAGGAGACCATAGTGGCCTCTAGCATATACAGTCCATCCCCAAAGCTGATGAGGCTACTTCTATGGCCAAGTACCAAATTTGACACCCGTAAGGTGATGGAGATCCCATGCCATAGTTCAAGGAAACCAGCTAGAAACCAGCTACGGGCAGGTCCCCCTGAACCCCTAAATTGCAATGATTTATTCTTATGGAAATAGAGAGTAGTTTTTTGTGTTATGTTATGAGAAGATTTTTTTCTCCTCTTTACTTTTTGTCTTCAGTCCCATTCTACGGGATATAGAGAATGTAACCAGTGACTAAATTTGTTACTCTATATGCTGAAAAATAATATCATCTCATGATACAACTAGAAGCCGAATAAAATGTGCTCTTTGCCTTAGCAAGCATCTGATGACATGGGGAGACAGAATCAAAAGAACAGAAAAAAACTGATGAGGACGCAGAAAGGACTCTCAGGAAATAATAGCTTCTAGAGGGAAAGCCTGCTGAGCATCCAAGAACTCCAGAAGGGGGTGGGACACGCAGGGAAATGACCTGAGCTCCATGGGGTGATATTTACATGCACAGAATGAAGCTGGAGGGCATGCCATGGCAGGGAAGTTGCAAGAAGAAGGCATACACAGTAAGAAGTGAGGAGGACACATCAGAGATGTGCGTAGAACCCAACTTGGGGTTGATGATTTTCCATCTGGAGACAGACTCAATTCTAAGACCTAGAATTCCCTTCTGTTTTGTAGGAAGTATGCTTGCAAAATCATCATGTTGTCTGAAACATTCCTTTAATATACTTTAAAAATTCATTCTCTTCTCTTCTGCCTTTTAATATCACATAATTGATTTTAAAGTCCTCTAGATTCCTAAAGAAAATGTCTTGTTTCACTCCCAGCTGCTAATACTCTCGTAAGGGGAGGTTTTATTCAAACCTGATAAAAATGCAAAAAGAACAAACAATATTCTGCTTTCCGTTGCATTTCCTTTCACCCAAAGTTTTCAAAGCACTTTGAAAATATTAATTATATCTCTGAATAGCTGTAAAATAATATGACTCTTCCATCATCTATTTTTGTAACCAATGAGAATAAAGCACAGGACAATATCGACACAAGTAAACTGAGGATCGTGGATCCAGGCTAAGAGCCACAACATCACCGCACAAACCAGGACATGCAAAGGAAAAGAAACTAAGGATATAGGCCTTGCAGATTAAAAGAGGTAGATTCTTTTTTCTTCCTTAAAGCATAGAAGATTCACTTAATATTCAATATTTTCCTCACCTGTGAAATAGGTGTAACACTGAATGACTCTGAGAGATGTATATATCCTCAACTAGAGAGATGGCAGAAAAGGAAACTTTCCTATTTTCCCAAATTATTTGTCTTTTGATGATAAGCACTTTTACCAACAAGACACATTTTGGCAAGATATACTTTCCCCAAATAAAATGAGCCGCATTCGCCTGAACTAGAAATACAAATTGTCTCTTTTCCCATGACTCCTATCTATAATGTTAAATCAACTCATGCCCGCTAATTCGCAGGAGTATTGGTAAGGGAGTTAAAGCCCCCCACTCCTCTATGGAAAAGGTTCCTTTGCATTCAGAGTTCCTTCACATTTTAATCCAGCTTTGTTTAAACAGCATTCCTGAATTTCCAGAATAGGGTTTCACAGTTGGTAGCAGGTGGCAGGATGCAAACTTCATGCTACAGCCACATTTCCTCCTGGCAATTACAGTGTTAAGTTATGAGCAAACAAGGTCTTCTTGAAATGAAGAGCTCTGCAAAAGTGACCACTTAATTACGGGCATTCAAATCCCTTGATGCCTTGGCTAATTCACTGACCCCCTTTTTTGGGCCTAAAATAAGCCATCTAATCTGAAACATGAGATTTTTTTCCCGGGCCAATGAAGCCACAATTTGTCACTCAGGTCATTTAGTGCCACATATTGCCATTAGTCTCCCTAATGTAGTGCAAAGTCATGGTTACGACATTTAGGGTTTCTGGGTAGCCAATTTTAATGAGGAATAAATAATTTCTCCTGTTCAGCTAATACCTGCTGGTGTAGAAAGGTAATCCAAATGTCACTGCTCCGTCTCCTTACGCCGCAAAAGAGTAATGGGCAACATCTGCTTTGAATATGGTCCTGGGGGGAAAGTCTTGAGGTCTCTCCTCTAATCACGGAATGATCTGTGACAGCTGGGAGAGAATTCGGAGGCCTGAGGACCTCCAATAGTCAGCGTGTCACTAGAACAGCAGCAGCACAAAAATCAGGAAGCTCTGGGGGAAAAAGACTGTCCCATCCTTTCTGCTTACAAGGGTACACGTTTCTGCTCAAAACGACGGCAGCGCCCTCAGAGTCGGAAACAGCACACAACAAATGTGTTCACTGCTGCTCTTTAATAAACAGTGGCAGTAAGAAGGGCTTTGAGGGATAGTTTTGGTTCCTTCCAGCTCTAGCTTTGTCCACAGAACTGGTGGGAACCTAGGCAGGATGCTCACAAATGGAGAGATTTACAACCCAGCCTCTGTAAAGTACCCCAAAGGCCACAGCTCATCCCACTGTCTTTCGTGCTGAGCTCATCACCTGTGCTGCCAGGGGGCACGGAGTCAGAGGCTGCGCACTCGCTCGCAGCCAGTGGGGATCAGTCTTTTCCCATTTATCAGAAGGCTAATGGCTTGTCTTTATTTCTTGGCTTTTTACTTTGCCAAGATGTCTGCATATTTTTTTTTCTTCTTTTTGGAGCACATGCCCAGACTTCTCTAGATTCAGAAACGGAGAAATAAACTCAGGAGATGGAAGGAACATAACATGACTCTCTCTGGGTCGTTGACATCTGTTTTTTCCTGTTGTGTTTTTAATCTGGCCTTTTCTCCGTAGGAATTTGCAAAGGACCAATGTTTAAAGTAAACAAAATAGGGCCTCTTTTAAATACTAAGTCGCCTACTGTAATGTCCAGCTGTCTTTAGGAAAATATATATTACATATGCAAGGAGTAGGAAGCCAAGACTTTTTTGCTTGTATGAAAAATGGAGAAGCTTAATCAGTTGTTTAAGCTGATAGGGAATTATCAAGAAAAAATAATGAAAAGAGCTTTGTTCTCTTCTCTTTACTTTAGGTTTCATTATTCACTGAGGACCTGTATTAGTCAGGGTTATCTAGGTTAGATTGCAATAAAAACATAAAGAAAAATAAACTTTAAATTTCATTGGCTTAGCACAATACATTTACTTATTTGTTTTGGGTTTTCAAAAACTTTTTAACATCACCCCGTGGTTCAGATGCTGCCCTGGGTGGTTCTCCAGGATACTAAACTAACTCTCTTACCCCTGCACTGTCAGATCTCAGTGTCACTGGCTCCATGCTGAATCTTGTGAAGTAATGGTTCATGGTCACCTTTCAAGTCCATCAAAGTCTCTAATTACAACTAATTTCAAAAATCATTTGGGAAGGAATGGCAGGGGAGATTACTAATGATCTCATACTACCTATTCTCTGATTATTTGTGAATTTATCACGTGATCTTTTACTTGTGTGATGTGATATATATATATATATATATTTTTTCCCCCCCTCCAGATTCTGCTGGGTTTTTTTGTTTTTTTGTTTGTTTGTTTTCTGACAGGCCCTTTCCTCTTATGGGTACGGATACATAAGGCTTCACCTTCATGGTCTTCCTTCACTGCATCCATAGCAACTGGCAAGAGCCATCTGAGTCCATAAATTTTATAATTATTCCTTTTCCCCAAGCCTCTCACAGGCCTGAGATATAACACTCATCAGTTAATAGTGTATTCCCTTCCTCTAGGATCACAACCAGTTCACAGCCAGGGAAATCTAAAAAATCATACTAGTAATGCATGTCAGTGTGCTTACAGTGATGTAGTCCTCATTGCCAGGCAGCAATGAATCTACCTTCCAAAATCCTGTTCCAGTTTGCTCCTAAGATCATTTCAAGTGCTGGTTTCTTAGGAAACAGGCAGTGATGGAGAGATTTCATGTAGAGGGTTTACTGGAAGAGCCCTTGGGAGCAATACCTCTAAGGGAATGAGGAAGTAGATTTGGGGCAGTAAACTGGGATGGTTTCAGCAGAGGCCTCAGCCAAGCCTATGAATATCTTGGGAGCTGGACTATTTCAAAAACAATCCTCTTTAGCTGAAGACTTCATTACCCCACTTTTAATAATGGATGGAACAACTGGCCAGAAGATCAACAACAGAAGATTTGAATGACATTATGAAACAATGAGACCTAAGAGACATCTTTTGAGCTATAAAACATCTATAGAAATCCTCAAAGGCATATGGAACATTCTCTAGGATGATAAACTATAAAACAAGCCTCAATAAATTTAAAAGGACAGAAATAATACAAAGTATGTTCCCTGACCACAGTGAAATGAGAAATCGGTAACAGAAAGAAATTATGAAAACACACAAACATAGGGAAATCAAACACTATACTCCTAAATAAACAATGTGCCAAAGAAGAAATCAAAAGGAAAATTAGAAAATACTTTGAAATGAATTAAAATGAAAAAGGAGGATGCTAAAATATGTATGGGATGCAGTTAGTGCAGTGTTTGGAGGGAAATTCACAACCTACAAATGCTTCTGTTAAGAAAGAAAGAAAGAAAGAAAGAAAGAAAGAAAGAAAGAAAGAAAGAAAGAAAGAAGGAAGGAAGGAAGGAAGGAAGGAAGGAAGGAAGGAAGGAAGGAAGGAAGGAAAAGAAAGAAAGACCTTACATCAATAACCTAAACTTTCATTTTTAGGACACTGGGAAAAGATGATCAACCTAAACTTAAAGCAAGCAAAAGAAAAGAAATTGAAGATTAAAGTGGAAATTAATGAAATAGAGAATAAAAATATGACAGGAAAAAAAAAAAGGGCAGATAGGTTCACTGGCAAATTCTACCAAACATTTAAACAGGAAGTAATACCAGTTCTTCACAGTTCTGAGAGAGAAAGAGAGAGAGAGCACGAGAAGGAGAGAGAGAATATACAACAGGAAAGAATAGTTCCCAAATTATTATATGAGGCCAGTATTAACTATCGTGTGTGAAAATTAATAATGGGAAACCTCACTAAAATGAAGTTGGGAGATTCAGCAGGGGGAGTTCTCATGTCCTACCACTTGTCAATTGCAAATCCAACAGGAAGAAACAGATCTTTCATGAGGATGCTACTTTACTACCTAAGCAAGAGGAAGAAAGGCTTTCCTCCAACCACTTCCATCCCCACCCCCATAACTTCCCAGCCAATGAGAGATAAGTCATAACTCAGCCAATAAGAAGCCATTATACTCCCAACTCCCAGTTAACCCCAATGGACTTTTTGTTTATAACAGCCTTCCCAACTTACCCCTTTTCTCTATAAAAGACTGAACCTCTTTGTGTTCCCAGACTTGCCTACAGTTTTGCCTGTCCCGGATTGTAATTCTCTGCTATTCCCAAATAAACCCATCTTTTTCTGGTAAAATAGCTGGCAGGGTTTTTTTTTTTTTAATTTTTAATTAATTATGTCTAAAAAACTGGAAGTTTATTTTTAAGGTTAACACCTGATACAAGTGAAAACACTAAAATAAAACTAGAGAACAATATCTTTTACAAAAATGGACACAGAAATCTGAAACAGAATACTACCAAGGCAAATCTGACAACATTCAGCAAAAAAAAAAAAAGTATACACTGTGACCAAGTTGGATTTATACCAGGAAGGCAAGATTGGTTTAATATCCCAAAATCAAGTAATATAATACACTGTATTAATAGAATGAAAAAAAAAAACCTACTTAATTATCTCAATAGATGAAGAAAAGGCATTTGACAAAATCTACACCCTTTTTTGATAGAAACACTCAACAAAATACGAATAGAATGGAAGTTTCTCAACCTGATAAAGGATATGTACAAAAAATCCAAAGCTGAATAGTGAAATATTGTATGCTTTTCCCTAAGATCATGAACAATGCACAAGGATGTCCACTCTTGCCATTTTTATTCAACTTTGTACTGGTGGTTCCTAGCCAGGGCAATTTAGGAAGGAAAAAAAAAAGTATCCATATTGGACAGGAAGAAGTATAACTATCTCTACTTGGCAAATGACAGGATCTTGTACATAGAAAATCCTAGAGAATACACTAAAAACTAGTACAATCAACCAAGGAGGTTGGTAAGTTTGCAGGATACAAGATCAATAAACAAAAGTCCATTCTGTTTCTATACACTAGAAATGAAAGAATCTAAAATTGAAATTAGAAAAAATTCCATTTACAATCTCAAATAGAACAAAATAATAAACAACAGAAGTTCAAAGCTTATACTCTGAATTACAAAATATTGTTGAAAAAAATGTTAAAAGATTGAAATAAATGGAAAACACCCTTTGTTCGTGGATCAGAAGCCTTAATATTTTTAAGATGGCAGTACTCCCCAAGTTGCATATTCAGTACAAACCTTGTCAGAATCCTGGCTGGAGTTTTTGTAGAAATTGACAAGCCGATTCTGAAATTTTTATATATTTGTAAGGGACGTAGAATAGCCAAAACAGTCATGAAACAGAAGAATATAGTTGGAGGGCTCACACTTCTCAATGTCAAAACTCACTACACAAAGCAACAGTAATCGAGAAAGTATGGTGCGGGCATAAGGCCAGATATAGATCAACGGAATAGAATTGAGAATCCAGAAATAAATCTATGTGCTTATGGTCAACTGAATGGTGCCAAGAACAGGTAAAGGAATGGAAAAGAAAAAATCTGGACTATATAATATAAAATAAGTCCTGGAAAACTCTAACAATAGGATTGTTTCATAGTTGTGACCAGCTCTGGGCTCAGCTTCATCTATTTGGAATTCCACCGAGACGTTCTAAGATGGCAAAGTCCCGTTGTGATTAGCTGGGACGCTATTTCTATGTGGCGCTCATGCCTTATCACCAGCAAGAAATACTAGTTATTTTGGTTTTGCAGAGGCAAAGAATAATACTTTCCATCTGGCCTTCTGGGTTGTGAAGAAACCAATTCTCCTCACTTTGGCATCAGTTTCAGAAACTCCCTGAAGAAAAGAGGGGTGGGAAGGGTATAGCTTAAGTCTTCCTGATGCTAAGAGAAAGAACCAAGCTCATTATTTCCCTGGTAAAGTAAACTAAGTCCTAATCAACAATACGAAAACCTTTCCCCTTTCAGAACTGTGGCTTTGGCTTCCTTGTAGCCTCAGGAAAGCTGTCTTTCCAGAAGCAGAGGGCAGAGCAGCCACTTCACCAACCAGTCTCAGTCCCTGAGCTGAGGCTCTGCATGAGAGAAGTCACTTGTTTTAATTAAAGAAAAATCTATCTTTCTTCTGCCCTTAACCATGGTTAGTTAGCACTGTAGTTAAATCCAGTATTTTTCCTAGCACACATTATTTAGAAGGAAAAAGAATTACATCATGCAGGGAGGCGGAAAGTGATTTCTACCTGAATCCTCAATATTCATACCACTTTCCCAGGGAGAGATTGATTCTAAATGTCACTTAGTTATTTTCCAAGATAGAAGATGATACCAGCCTGAGGACAAAGAGAAAAAGCTACATTAACATACCACCCCCACACCCCCCAAACTTCTGCCCACCTTCCTCTGGGCAAGTGTGTCCTTGCCCAGAAGCCAAGAGGAGAAGGAGATAGGTGCCTAAAAGCCACTCTTACAGTTCACAATAAGCATTCTTTACATTCTTTACATTTTAAATACATCAGGTTCACGGGTAAGACCAAAGAAAGTGCTGCCCTTTTATTAAATAGGGTGAATGATAATGGATGAGAAAAACGAAAAGGATTTCCATGTCATTTTTTACCTCACTTCTCCACGGAGAGGTCAATTCCAGTCTGACAACCAGTGCATGGACCCAGGGGCAGAAGCCATACCAGACAAAGGAGAAAAGTGAATCTGGAGCTTTCACATTTTTAAATGCTCTCAAATCAACAGGCAAGCTTTGCAGAAAAGGCTAGGGGTTTTGAAGGCTCTGCCAGTTAGTGTTTTAGAAAACTTGAGGGGACTATGTGAGACACCCTAAATCGACACTACCAGGTCACTAACAATCTCAGGCTTCCTGAAAAACATTAAATAATCCATATGTAAAGAAATCTAAAGAGATCACAAGGAGCAAAACGACAGAGAAAATGGTCTCGAATCCTACACTTGTAGTCCTTAGGAAGTAGAAAATGATAGAAATTTTTTGGCTCCAGAAAGTCCCTAACCTAAGTCTTGCCAATAAAATCCTAGTGCTAGGTTTTATGTTGATGGAGAACTGCTAGAGGTGAGTTGATAGAGCCCTGAATCCCACGGTGGGCACAAAAAATGGCCTAAAGGTAGACCAAGAAGATTCTGATCACCCTAAAGAATATACACCCAGCAAATTCCTACCGGCCTTTCATTCCAAGATCAACTGTGGGACATACTACTGTGGCAGGCTTGTTCATAAGCAATCAAATACCACAGCCTGGTGTTCCTAACTCCCCAGAAATTGGTTCATCTTCCATCACCTCCAAACCCCAGCCATACGTGGCCATCAACCAGGGAAAGTGGGTTACCGCCAATGCCCGAAAGCCAAATGCATACCGTGTGAGGCCCTTGCACATGGCTGACCCTGGCCTTAGAAGATGGAATAAGGAGTAGACCAAGAAGTAGACCCCTCTTGGATCTGAGTAGAAGAGTCATATGTTTCCCCACGGACAAGATTGGGGGTGTTCAAGCTTACTTAACCCAAGATCAGCAGAACAGCTGGTAAAATATGGTGGCCAACAGCATGATACATCCTTCTCCATTTGAATCTCCACTGAGTACTCCATAAAATCTGTGCCTAGAGCCCCCAAACCCAGCTTCTCTGCACCACAGTCCCTCATGTACAGATGGGAGTAATAGAACCTACCTCACAAAGGTCCTATTTTGAGGACTGAACAAGACATTGTACAGAAGAGCACAGCATAGGGCATGACTCTAATTGATCTCAATAATTGTTATTGCCATAATGTTCCCATTACATGGTGAGGGGGGCATTATCCAAACAATTCTTCCAATCTTTCCTGTTCTAAACTTTCCCTCCTGGAGGACATTCTGGTTTTGAACATATTTAACATAAAAAAGGTATAGAGGTCCCTTCTGGAAGACAGAGGCCAGTGGCCCTTCTGACCTGAAAGAGGTCCCCTTCTTGTGATTTGCTTCAACCATCCACTCAAGGCTTCTGGCCTGAAAATCCCAGTTTAGATTTGAAGAAAAGAGAAAAGGGGACTTTTCCCTTCCTTTTCAGACTCATGAAGATGAATTGCAAATCTCTTCTCAGAGGGAAAAAGGCAAAGACCAAGCTTGTCAAATTAGAAAAAGTAGATGTTCTTTTGGAGGAGTGGCAAAAGAAAATTTGGGAGGGAGAAGTGAGCTAAGGAATGGCGGGCCTATCACTCTGGAGAGAAGGCATGGCATCAATCTGGAGAGAAGACTCCCAGCAGTGGGAATCTGCACCAGCTCATCCCCCCAAGCGACACCTTCCAGAACATTGACATTCAAATGGTCTCCATTCCCCAGACTGCTTCTGAGCTTGACCCCTGGACTCTGGCAATACCTACCCTAGGAGCAAAATACTGCTGAGGACTCTGGGCAATTCTGGCCTCAGTGAATTAAACTGCCGTATACTGCACTTGGGTCCTAACTCCCGACGCCAGGCTCAACCAAGCTCCAAGGTTAGAGTCCCACAAAGTCCCGCTGATTTGGGATTGAACCTTTAGGAGAACACATCTGGGTACCGTTTCTCTCACATAGATAAATTGTATTACTCTGATGGGAGAAAAGATGAAAATAGGAATGGACAAAAATTTCAAGAAGTACCCACAACATCTCAGGTACTTGGAATGTTAAAATGCGTAAAACATTAAAGTTGGAGTTGTCTATATTTTCCAGACAAGGAACAGTCTCACCGAAAGTCAAAGCCAGGCTTCAAATGCTGGGCTCCAAATCCTTTCTGGTACTTTCCACTACACTGATTTGTCACCCCTCCCCTCCACGGTATTACTGCAAGCTGGGTATTCTTATTCTGTTTCTAGCACTTTTATGACCTTCTTCTCACTTATAAAGTTTGGAGATTGGAAAAAACAAATCACCTCAAAGTTACTTTCCAGCTCTGTCATTTATTAAAAGGAAGGGCCTTCCTGTAACATGGAGGCCTGAGGATAACAGGATTCTGTCAACGTTTGGAAACACCCTGCCCCCTCACTCAGGGCTGGAGACAAAGCTGGGATCCATGGGGGAGCTGGTCGTGGGCTGAGAAACCAGGCAAGTGTGAATTCTAATCCTGGTGCTGACACTGACTTCCTCTTAATCCTCAGGGTCACTTTGTTTCTGAGTTTCCATCTATGCAACAAGGTTAATAGGACTCATCAATCTCCCAGGAGGGTGTTCACATCTGCTCAGCATTTGCAAGGAGCTAAAGCCTCATTTCTGAGGGCCTGATTGTAACGTGGGCATATACCCTAAGAAACAAAAATCACGAATGCTCGGAGGCAAGTTGTTGAAAACAGCCTTTAAAAAAAAAAAAGCATGTTTGAACTTGCTCAATTATCCCAAATATAAAACTCATTTTGAAAAGCGGTATAGCTTATTATTTGTTCAGCTACTAGAAGCAAAGTTACATAGCTGAAGTCCAACCTAAGAGGAGGTACAAAGTAAAAGAGGTTTTAGAATACCAGACATTTTGGAGTTCAACAACTCCACAAAAGCAACGTAATGTTTCTTTTCTTCTTAAAAAAACAAAAAAATTATATATATATATATATATATATATAGAGAGAGAGAGAGAGAGAGAGAGGGAATGATAGGACGAATTTGAACACAGGATAGTCTTTTGCATCCTCAATTAAGTGATTAATTTTTTACCCTGAAGAAACATTCTGTAAGACATAGAATCATCCAGAATTTGCAAATGTGTCAGAGTTTGAATGGGTGGAAATAGCCAAGCACAACTGAAATTCTCTGGTTTCTACACTTGTCTATGCGGTGAAACAATTTGCCAGGTGAACTTCATGTTGCCATGCCTCCTGGTAGGTGAACATATATATATCTATCTTCATTCATGCGTTGTTATTGAATGTGCTCCCAGAGTGCACCGCTCTGCATCAGGCAGCTTCTAGCGGGCTGTGGCAGACATGCCCGCCGTGGAGAAAGGGAGGGAAGAGCGTGGGCCAGCCAGCTGGGCACCTGCATTCGTGCTGCTTCTACCCTGCACGTTTTGGAAAGCAAAATGTTCCGATGCTCTCTGTACCTTCTTACCATCACCAGAGGCAGGTCCAGTCTGCACTCCCACTTAAGAACGGTGAGATGCACTTTGCTTTCATTTTAGGTAGATCTTCCATATGATTTTTTTTTTTTTCAATCCTGAACTGAATACCCCGACTGCCTTTCTCAGACTGTGATAAATCGGAGACTTCTTTTTCCTGCTCTGGACTCCATTCTGACATCACGGTAGCTACACAAACCACAGTGTTGAGCAAACAAAAGAATTTTTCATTTTCTCTTTCATTCAGAAGGCTCCATTTTCTCTCACCCTACAACCTTTTGACCTGTGTCCTAATGGCACTGGTCACTCAAGGGCAGAAGTTCAGCAGTAGGTTAGGTCTGTGTGTGTTTACTTTGAGGAGAGGCCCTGTTTGCCCTCACTTCCTGTTGTCTGTGTCTGCACAATGTAATTGCTCTCCCAGAGCCCTGAGATCCCACCTGCTGAGGGAGCTCCTTCCCCTGAAAGATAGGGTAAAAAAAAAAAAAAAAAAAAAAAGTTGTTTTCCCTTCTTCCTTCCAGCCACCATATCCTCTTCTCTTTGCTGCAGCTAAGCTGACATTAGCCCAGTCTTACCTTCAGAAAGTGAAAGAAATAGGAGCTGTTACACAGATAATCCTGTTTGGTTTCCACAGTTCCCCAGTTTGCATTTCCTAACAACTATTGGTCCACGAACCCTGAAAGTTGCATTAAAAAATATTTTGGGTCGCTATTTTTCGATGTTTAAAACCAATGGGAAACCATGTATTAAATAACTTTGGCACCACAGAAACAGACTGACTAGGGAACATGCTAATTTAAACAAGAAAGTCACACAATTTCCCTCAGGATTCTCCCATCTGGCCACTCCTTCCACCACCTTCTCTTGCCCTACTCCGCCATCCTACAGCCTTGCTTCCAAGAGATCAACACTCTAACTGCCACCGGTATTTCTGTTAAGTAGCTCACCCGCTACAGAAAGTGTTGCTCTGTGTGAGCATTCATTTGCTCGTGCATTTGTCTAATCCACCCAATGTATCCATTCAACCCTCCATGTCTCCCTCCGTCAGGCAGGTCCAAGCTCCAGAAAGCGAACAAATGTGAACTACTATGAACAGTGCAGCACAACGCCATACAAGGTGGGACAAAGGGTAGGTGAACACTGGACTGGAAAAGGACACAGTGTTCATCGACCATTTGTACTAAAGAAATGTGGGTTACACACCGTGGCTCAGATCTATCTCCCCTCGACAGTCTCTGCATAACCCATGCCACATGGACAAGCACGGTGTCCACGGGATGGCAGTGCCTTCTAGGGACTCCATTCCCTCACATTCAAGTGGCCCCTGAAAGATACCACAGAAAGGGTATTTAATTTGGTACTTCTCCAAAAACACTGATTTGCAATCCCTGCTGGTTCTCTTTCTCCTCCATGTCTGTGTGACAGACTCTAAGACCAACAATGCGCATGTAATTAACTACTTGACCTCTGCTCAGCTATGTGGACAGATGATATGTAATGCTTCCTTCCTTCTTTTCCGTTTTTGCCAGGATTCCAAGTTATGTGTGTCCCTCTATTGCTCAACCTCTTGTTTTGTCTTCCCCCATATGGAGTGACAGATCACTACAACAGACCATTATGGATGGGCTCCCGTGTGGAAGACTGCCCTACTGCGGCAGATTAATGATCATCCTGGAGTAGTGCCACATTCTGTTTTCCAGAATGTGGAGGTCAAATCCGGATGCTACTGAGGAAGATATAAAAAACCCATAGACACTTAATCGTACAATGTTATACTTCCCGATGCCAGCTGGTGATCAAATTATGAGATGAAACAAGAGGATTTATAATCCTTGAAATTTCATCTGAGACTGTGTTGTCACAGAGGCAGTCCTTACCATATGGTCCATCCTTTTTGCAAGTTTCCAAGAAAACCACCAGAGCATTGAGTGCCAAGGGTTAATTTCATTTTGTCTGTTTACTTCCTATTATAGCAAGAGATAAGATACAATGAAATACTCCCATTGCATTTATTACTTTTTCTTTGAATCTATGTCCTCTTCAAATATTAAGTGGTTCTCTCCCTAAAGTATGTAACTCTTCCCAAAATGGTTTCACATTTCTTACTGTAAGTCTTTCTTCATACAGCTGTTCCTTGTTTTTTATCTGAACTGTCATATTTTCCTTACATAGGATTTCTGTCATTGTCCTCATTCTTGTTTACTATAAGCACTTCCAGAATTTTCATCGTGACTATTTTTCCCACCTCTCTCTGATTCAGGGATCTTTGCCAAAATATAGATATATGGGACACAGTTCTCTACTTATGGTTTTGTCCCATGTCAGCAAGCAAATAAACTTATGTACCTCTCCCCCCAAGGTTCTTCCATGTCTGTGTACCAAACTCAAGAGACAAAATGTCTCATTCAAGATGTAAATGGTAAACCTCAGGCATTTAGGAGATGCTATCTAAAAATTGGCAAGTTAAATTTTAGACAAAAAAGTAATCATGGATTTTCAAAAGGAGACATAGAAAAGGAAGATAATGGTCAGCCTGGAGAAGAGTAAGATATCTTCAGTTGGATTTCATGGGTTAAGTGTTGTCCAAAGGTAAAAGCTGCAGAAGCTTTTAGTAAGCAAAGAGTTTTAGACAAGCAGGAAAAAAAGAAGGGGGGACATTCAAGACCAAAGGAGTGGACAACACCTGAATAAGTCACAAAACTGAACATGCAAAAGGAAAGTGAGAAGACTATCGTCAGTGAAATGTCAATATTTGTTGATTTAATTACTTGAAAACTAAGTTTATCATAAAAGGAACTCTATTCATGCCCGAAAGGACATAAAGAGACAAAAATAGTTTATATCCTTAGAAATCCAATTAGCGACCCGTCAGGACAGACAAGTAGAAATGTAATTAAGTAGTTACCCCCCACTGACCATACCCCAGTAGTCCGGTGTCAGAGGAAAGGAGGAGGGAGGGAAGTCATCGTTAAAAGCAGACTGGAGCCACATTGATGAATTTAAATCCTGGCTCTGCCATTTACTAGCCGGACAATTTGGACGACATTTGCCTTCTCCGTGGCTGTTTCCTCATCTGTAAAATGGTGATAATAATAGTATTGACCCCAAAAATTGATTATGAGAACTAAACGTGTGTGTGTGCATGTGTGTGTGTATTCTGAAACCATTCCTGACACACAGGAAGCACCATGTAAGAATTCGCTGTTGTGGCTGTGTTACTATTGGACAGACGTAAGAAGCAAGAAGGCACTATTACTAGCTTTACCTTTGTAAAGCCCGCTGGCCTAGGGAGAGCACTAAATCGTTGGACAACTTTAACTGCGTTTGTGGGATGGAAAAGGAGAGGGAAGCATAGATGCATTAGAAATAATTTCTGCATGGTTGAAATGTTTTCCAGAGCTAGGTCCAACCAGACCCTTTATCCTCATTTTTAGCACCTCAACTCCCTGTAATGGGGACTAAATATTCAACTCACTGCACACATTCAAGGACGTACTTCAGCCACCCTTCTGGAAACCATCTAGAATATTTTTTGTTTGTAATCAAACTTTTTTTTAAAACCAGATTAGGTCCCAGTCCTGAAACCTTCTCTTAAATTTGCCCCTAATCTGAGAAGCAGCTAAGATTTTTGAAAAGTAGAGATAGATAGAAAACATTGTCGCTGTGAAAGGAACAGCTTGAGCAAAGGAAAAAGAAAAAGAAACAAGAGGGTAAATCCAGAGAACATAGGGACTAGCACACAAGTACATCTAAGTCATGTGAAGGAGAAAGGGAGATGGGACTGGACAGACATGATGAATGCCAATGGAAGAGCCTATCGGGAGGCAACATGGGGGGACGTGCGGGCCTGTGGAGAATACTCGATGATGTTCATAGTGCAGAAGCAAAAGGTTTAGGAGTCAGAAGACCTGTTCACTAACTGGATAGCCTTGCTCATGCCCCTTCGCTTCTCTAGCCCTCAGTCTCCTTATTGTTTCAATTTTTAAAATATGTATGGAACTCCTGCTATGTGCCAAACTCCATGTGAGGCCCCCCAAAGGATTCCAAATGGAATCACGGCATCTGTGCAATTAAACAGGCGGACCAAAAGACCTACTCTGCACAGCCCAACTCTAACATGTCATGATACTATAATCAGGTTCCAGCCAACTGGATTCCCTACCTAGTTCATGAAGGACAGCCAAAATATTCACCAAATGTGGCCGCATAGAGTCTGTAGACTACTGAACTCTGAAGAGTTTTGTTAAGAACTACTACAACTGGGCTGGCAATCATTTTACTTTTTCCAGGTGAACAGGTGAAGAAAACTTGATAAACAGTGATTGATTCTCTATACTGCCCGAGAAATTAATTACATACGAGAATGGAAAAAAAAATTGGAAGTGCAACATATAATGATCATCAGGAAGTATGTTATCTTGTCTAATTTTAATCAACGTTTGAATGATAGAAATAGAGATTTAACTGGTTGGTTGATTAATCCTTTTTCAGTTTGTGTGTTTCCAAGTGATCTGTGATTTTTTCAAATGTCTTTCTCCTTTCAAGAATCCCTGGCAAGTTGACATACATATGGTGAACATATGGCCTTCTCCTAATTGATTTAATTCAAAAGAGGACCCAGGGGAAAGCTCTGAGCACTATCTGTTTGAGAGCTTTGGGGAATGTTTATTTCAGAGTGAAGGGGGTAAGTGCGATACCATCAGAGCAGTGCACTTGAAACAGTACCCGCACATGGTCGGAAGTATCAATGGTATAAATCATTAGGATCATTGTAACTCGAAGTCTCTGAATTGGCAGAACAATATAAAAACATATTCTTAAATAAAACTGGGAGCAATTGCAATGTTTATTTCAAGAAATTAAAAACATGGCTCGTACTAAATTTCCCCACTTGTAAAACCGTCACTCCCCAGGTGAAACTGCGTTACCTAATTAGCCAGCACCATCCATTTCGAGACCAATTTGCCTCCATTCCAGCTTGCGCCTATGTTTGCCTAATGCATCCTCCACCTGATAGAGATAATTGTGAAGCTAAACTACAGCGGAAGGGATGGCGCAATTGGCTGCATTCCTTCCCTACAGACTGCTATAAATAAAGCCATGTGTCTCTCGTCTGTTTGCTCAACGGCTCCTAGATGATAGTCATCCAGCTGCAACAAAACCAAAACCAAATTGAGTTCACTCTCTTTATTGTCCTCCCTGGCTTGGTTCTAACAATAAAGTCAAAATACCTGTCATTAGCGGATGATGACCTGATTGATTTGGAGCTTGTTTGAATCCTTAACATGGGGTCATGGGACCAAATTTTTAAAATGTGACATCTGGCCATGGCCCTATCAATCTCTTTGTGTCAGCAATGCCCTGTGCCGAAGCTTATTTTGCTGTGTGACAAAAATAAGGGGCGTACTAGATAATCAGTCCTTCTGAGCCAGGCACAGGCCATTTATATTTCATATCTATGTATGTTTAACAAAGTATGTGTGTGTACGTATAGCACGTATTTTATATATATCATATGTGTGTACATATTATATGTGTGTCTTTCACTTTTTGTCTCTTTAGCCCTCAGCCTGACACGGTTCTAATAAATGTTGAATGAATGGGTAGGCACTTACATGGTTGACATAAATAACTATCCAGTGGATAATTTTATAGTGGCAGTAGCACTAGCAATACTATTACTACTAAAAATAATATAGCTACAGTTAATTGAACTTTTACAAAGTCCAGACACTAATGAAAATGGGCTTTGAACTAAATACTCCATCTCATTTAATCCTGACAACTGTGCTATGAGAGACAGCTTGTTTTTCCCCAGATTACAGATTAGGGAACTGGGGTGTGTCGAGGTTAAACACTGTGCCTAAGGACAAATAGGTAGTAATACAGAATCCAAGTAATCTGCTGGAACCACCAAGCTATTTCAACTCAGGGAGCACGCTGTCATTTCATGAGATTTCATTGGAAGGCTTACCACTATTTTTGTTGGAGCAGTATGATTTCACTTACAACTTCTCCTCTTCTGGGAGTTCATTCAGTCATATTAAATTGCTCTGGCAAATTGTTAATGATCCTGGATACACAGACTATAAAATAGAAGAGGTGGGGATGGGGGCCTTTGATTGTGGAGAATGGACTGCAGTCAAGAACAGAGTGGGACAGGAGAAATGGAAGTACCCTTGTCCACTTCCACAGGCCTGAGCAATCCTCAGAAAAAGTACTGTACCCAGTTAGCAACCTTAGGGTCATCTTCAAATCTTTTGCAATGGAGTATCATTGCTTCGGTTCCATAGAATATTTGGGAATTTTCCATTAGGAATTTATTCTGGGGAAGAAGCTTTGAAGATCTGCTTTGTAGAGCACGTCCCAAAGTATGCTAATGTATTTTGATGTTTTGTAAGAGGGTGTAGCATAGTACCACTGAAAACACCACTCCAGCCAATGATTGTGAATCAAAAATTTCTTTCCCAAAGCTCACATGGCCACAGCACCAAGAGAAAAGGAAAGAAGAACAGATTTATTTCTCTGTGCATCATGACAGTAAGCCTCGTTCTACCCAGTGAAACCCAAGAGGGAGAATTAGTCCAAATATTGTTTTAGAGCTAAATCTTAGCTCATGTAATTTATTTCACACAGTCGAGTTACCAACACCTCTGATGCCATTCCTTAATCAACTGGAACTTGGGCTTTCATAATTCCTACAATTAACGAAGTAATTTGAACACAAATTGCACTTATAATTTCTGCACCGTCACAGCTAAAATGACTCTCGGTAATAGGAATACTGTAGGCTCACGATAGAGGCCTCCTTGGAACACCTTGGGCAACATCTTCATTTGGGAATAGAAGCAGAATCGGGGCCCATCCCTTTCTAAAGTCTTTTCACAGAGTTCCCTCAAAGCCATTCTGGGTTTCTCTCATCAGTTTTTCTTCAGTACCTAGGGTAAGGTGATCGTCCATTGCGGAGTTTCCTGGACAGCATGGCTTTAAACATCCTCCTTCTTAGGCCACATCAGCATATTCAGGCAGGTCAGACTGCGTGTCCCAGTTCAAGGTTTGAAAGCATGGCCGCAGGACACATAGGGAACGAGTGAGCAGCATCAGTGGAATATTGTGTGATGGTATTGCAGTGTTTCTAAGGGACCAGGACGAGACTGATCAGACTACAAGGGAATTCACACGGTAGAAGCTAATACAAATACTTCCCTTGCTAAGGAAACACAATTCAAGTAAATATTTGCATGGCGAACAATTTACATTCTTCCGCTCCCATAAATGTCTACCTTTCATCAAAGATCCACTTGTCACCTGCACAAATTGCAGGTGTTGAAGCCAGGTCTGTGACCCTGAAGACCATCTTGGCCACTTCGGAATGACCTATGCATCCAAAAATGTGCCCTACGTCTACAAGCAGTTGAACTTCTGAAATTTTCTCCGAGGAACACAAAGCATATGCCATGCAGCTGGCTCACATATCACCCGTGGTGTCAGGCAACTGCTCTCTGAAGTGCTCTGCTTTTCTGATCAGGAGACACCTGTCATGCTGGTCACGCTGTGGGGAAAGCATGGAGCTGGGATGCCAGCCACCGGGTTCTGGGCCTGACTTGGCCACCGGGAATGTGTGGGCGTGGGTTAGTTCCATTGTCTCTAGGCCTCCACTTCCTCCCTTGACACGCGATTACATGAGCTTTAAAACACCCGTGACTGTATGATTTTACAACCCAACAAGATAATGCTAACTACTTCAATCTCTTCTAAGAGCTTCTTTGGAACTGTTGGTTATTCGATGCCTTAGAGGATATCACTTTGCAGAGAGTCATTTTGGATAAAGTTTTGCTTAAAAAAAAATGAGTCTATACGCACCCTCCGACGAATCTATGATATATTATGGACATCATAAACTACTATGGACCTTTTTACATGAATAAGCCCTCCATTGGCCAGAGCAGCAAGGCTTTACCTTCAAGCATACTCAATTTTGCAAACTTGGTTCAACAGATCCTCCACAGATATAAGCTAGGACAAAAAAATCAGAGGAACTTACTTTATGGTAACAAAGAACTGGAGAAGAGTAGAAAATGACTAGTTTGTCTGCTTGGAGCATTCTGTCGGAGTGAGTGGGATTTGTTCCCCAACCGGGACAACTGGCAAGAGGCAGAGCTACATAGCAGCTTCAAAGGAAATTCACTGCAGCCTTTCAGAACAGTCCTGGGTCAAGGTGATTTAGCACCTCAGCCAAAAATGAGCCCTCCAGGGTCAAGTTGCCCCTGCCCAAGCAGCAGCTCTGGTTTAAAGGCTACCACCCCAACAAAAGAGCTGCATTCGCCTCCTGAAGCGCTGAGCATATATGTACCATGCCAGCCCTAAATCAACTTAAGAATTAATATTTTCATGACAATTTACACTTACAGCAATTTCACCTTCCCAATGCAAATGTCACCAAATGGAAGTCAGAAGACATTTCATGCAGAGCAGGTGTTTTGTTTGGCTTTATCATTATAATTTTCTCAGCACAGGAAATATTAAAGGCCCACAACAGACTCAAAATCCAATTTTATCCGAAATCACAGAGCTTGACATGCTGGAAGCTTTTAAAATGTTTTCCAAGTTAAGTAACGATGAGAAGCTATGCAACCTGCACCTGTAAATCCAAAGCATAAAATGGAAACAGGCAGCCATTCATCTGCGTTCCGCTTGGAGCTATAAAACTGTCCTGGGACATGCTGAGGGGGCGGCTAGTGGTGATGCAGTACAACGTGGGTTCGTTCCTAACGTGAGGGACAGCCAGCTTTAACCCCTCAAAAGCAGATGCTATTTTGTGGATAGAAGATTTTAAATATTCCATAGCTGTAGTGACACTGGCTTTCTTCAGGGCCCAAAGTTCCTCGTACAGTTCAATAGACCCTCCCTGGTTACCAGGCCTCCCCATGCAGAATGGACTCTGTAGGCAACCCCTCCCTACTGCAGTATCTTTCCTCCAGCCAGTCTTGGGTTTCCTCCTTGCTGATCACCAACCCCTCAGTCTCTACAGTCTGCCCTCTCCTCAAAGGTGTCTACATAGCTAGGTTGGCTTGGGAACATCTTGGTATAGTCTGTTGTCTTATCAATAATTATTAATTCCACTGCCTTTCACTCTCAAAAGTGCCCCATTCTGGAGGATAAATTATATGGTTGCCCTCTTTGTATCTTGCCTTTTTCCCTCCCTGCTTCTAGAATACCGGTAATACCTATTACTGCATCATCAAAATACCATGTCAGTATGACTGTCTACCAAATTACTCTCCTAGTCCTGCTCTCCCTTCCAAGCTCTGGACGGTTCCCTTCCATTTCTGTGCTACATATGTCTATATGAGTGTGCTTCTAAAACTTAGACTCAACAAATAATAAAGTCATCCCTCTTTCGCAGACTGGTTTTTCTCTGGTATTATTATTTCTGTTAAAGAAAACTAATAAAACTCAATATTATAAAGTCAACTTGCCAATAGAATCCTATGTCACTTCCCATAAGTTCATCTGGATCAAGATGTTCCAAACCCATTTACTTTCCCCTCTGCTAGAAGTACCTTTGGCTCTGCTCTCCTCTCTCAATATTACAAAGTACTTACAGCTTCTCAAAAATTAGCAGTTATTCCAAAGGACCATTAAATTAATTTAAACCCCTTTAGCCTGGCTTTTAAGACCTTAAATATTACATTATAATTATAGCTTAAATATCATATTTTAAATATTAAATATTATAGCTTCCACTCAATTTGTTGATCTGCTTCAGCTCTAACATCCTGGGACTTTATGATTCCACATATCCTTCCTTATGTCTCAATAGTAAGCAACTTTGTATTCTAGGCTTCAGGTGAATTGAATTATCTCCAAGACAGGTTATATTCCATTTCTGAGAATAATCTGTGATTCTTTACTTCTATGACCTCATCTGTGCTATTTCTTGAGCCTGGAATAGCCTCACCTCCGTTTCTACTGTTCTAGTCTGTCTATTCTTTTTTCTTTTTTCTTAAGATTTTAATTATTTATTTTTGTGAGAGAGAGTGCGTGTGTGCGAGTAAGCACAAGCATAAGCAGGAGTGGGGAAAGGGGCAGAAGGAGACACCTACTCCCCCTCTGAGCAGGGAGCCTGATGGGGGACTCGATCCCAGGACCCTGGGATCAAGACCTGAGCTGAAGGCAGATGCGTAACTGACTGAGCCACCCGGTGCCCTCATCTGTCTATTCTTCAAGGATCTATTCAAATTCACTTCTTCAGAAAACCTTTCTCTCTTTCTCTCCCCGATGAGTAGTGTCATTCCCTCGTCTCCATCTTCCACTATCGCCATCCTTCTATATTTTCAGCAGAACTCTATATTAAATTGCCTCTGGAGTCTCCATCTCCTTTCAACCATAGCCACCTCCAAATGCACTTACCAGACTGCTGCCAGACTGATCTTTCCCAACATGAGTTTCATCTGAGCATCTCCTGCAAAATTTTAATGATACTCTTTTGCATAGGATTCAACTCAAACTCCACATATTACCTACAATAACCTGGACACACTGTCTACCTCTCCAAACTCAAGTCCGGCATTTCCCAATTTCACACTTTATCCTTCAGCGACGCTGAGCCTCATAACTGTTTCCAAACAAGCTATTGGGTTTTTTGTTATTGTCTCCTCCCCGAGTCCTTTTCTTCGCTGTCTACCTGGATAGCTCCACCTAAATTTACCTCTGATGATAATTCACCTGTGATACTGTATTTGGTCATCTATTTGCTTTGCTTTCGCCACGCTAGACAGAATTAAGTACTTTCTTCTCTCAATATAACCAAATAGTGCTTGTATTCAGTTATCACAATGCACTTGATTTGCTTAGATGTTGTTTTTTCTACTAGACTGTGAATGCTCCTAAGGGTGGAACTTACACAGTGGTTGAGAATACAGACACGGGAAACAGAATGTGGGTTCAAATCTTACCTCCTGCTACTCACTAGCTGAGCGATTTTATAGATCAGTTAGCTATTACTGCAACAATGCTCCATAACAAGCAACCACAAATTGTCAGTGGTGAGTATCAATATTTTTTTGTTGGACTCTGATTTTTCAGAGTTGAAAAATGTCCAAACCACCCAAAAAGCACTGCGATGAGCTCCAATCTAGTGCTTTTTGGGTGGTTTGGGCATTTTCCAACTCTGAAAAATCTGATATCCCCCCACCCCCACCCCATAACCCACAGTGTGTCCCTGTACTGGGCAGACTGCAGCCCATCATTCGCAGAGCCGAGTTGTCACCTTCGGGTCTCCATGTGGTGAAGGCTTTGACATTAGCCTGGATGTGGTTGCTAGAGCCCCTACTTTATCCCCATGGTCCTTCAAGTGTTAGGCTTTTCCTCCCTTTTGGTGCCATCATTTCCCCTATCTTCAAATCCCCTAATTCTCTACTAGAAAAAATAACGTTTTACCAAAAAATAAAAGTTCAACTCACACAAACTCCAAACAACACGTGAAATCATGTCAGTGTGTAATAAGAATGTTGTATATTATGTAGGATTTAACCACGGGCCCTGTATATAAACAACTTATTCTTTGGATAAGATTTGAAGGCAAGTTAAACAGGACAGGAACTTTGAAATCAGGCCAGTATAACTGAATATGGCAACATTATCGAGGTGTTTTCCAGGGCACTGGCATCGATTTTATAACATAGAGGAATATAGACATTCATTGAACTAGTATTCATCCTGTCCCTAGAACTGTATACATCAGGCATTATTCCATTATGGGATTAATTTATAAAACTCATCCTTGTTTTTTGTTTTTTACCTCTGAGCCTAGAGCTATGCAAATTCATTCATTCAGTATTTAAGATTCAACAAATCTATTGAGCCATTAGTATATGCCAATAGTATACTAGGCTCAAGGGAATCAATTGTAAGCAAGAGAGATAAGGTCCATTATTTCATAGAGCTTGTATTCATGAGTCTATGTCTGAGAGTGGGAGAAGACAGGGGAGGGGTTTTATTATAAAATAAGCAAGTCAACGCACATATGACAACATAAGCTACAATGATTTCTATGGAAATACACAATAGTGTAGAGAGGAAGAATGTGATATAGTGGGGAAAAGGTTGATGTTAATAAAAATAGTTAACATGTACTGAGGGCTTAGCCGGTGATAGGCACTGGAAGTGTGGATCCACACTTATTTGGCGCTTACAATACCCTATGAGTAAGTACTATTAATCTTATTCCTATTTAACAAACTAGGGGTCTGAGTGTGGCCCAGAAAAGCTACTTAAGGTTTGCCTTGCTGCTAGGTGGCAGACCGGGAAGTTGCTCCCAAGATGTCTCTTTCCAGAGTCTGGATATCTCCCTGCCTATTAAACATGAATGTAACCCAATAGGACTGCCATGGAAAAACTGAAGTCAAATGGAAATTTTTTAATAACCATCAGGAAGATATTTCTAAATTTACCATATTGTCAAGAATGCAAATTTCCAGGGGTGGTTGGCATATTTTTTTCTTCTCTGGAATATAAAAGGTGGAAGAAAAAGAACAGGTAGATGAAGGTAGAATTGGAAAATTCACTGTACTCAAACATTTTCTAACAACAAAAAAGTAAACCAGCAATGTTAACTAAGTTCATGTGCTTTTTTATCTGATTAATCATTTCAGAGTAACAATGTGAATAAGTTAGGGTAGTTTTTATGAGTGACATGTACATAACAGGATAAGTAAATCTAAATTCTTTTTTTAAAGATTTTATTTATTTATTTATTTATTTATTTATTTATTTGACCCAGAGAGAGAGAGAGACAGCCAGCATGGGAGGGAACATGAGCAGGGGGAGTGGGAGAAGAAGAAGCAGGCTCGCAGCAGAGCAGGGAGCCTGATGCGGGGCTCCATCCCAGGACTCTGGGATCATACCCTGAGCCGAAGGCAGACGCTTAACGACTGAGCCACCCAGGCGCCCCGAGTAAATCTAAATTCTTAAAAAAATTAAGTACTAGGACACACGCATGTAATAGTCACTAATAATCTATTGTACTGATGATGACAGGAAAATAACGCACCGCTCTCGGAACAACTAACCGCACTTACAACATGTTGCATTAGTGTCTTGTTTCACTGAGCTCTCTTTCTTCACCTACTACGGAGTGACCTCTTTTTCCTGTTTTGAAAAGGGTTACCTTCCTTATGGATAACAAGCTTTCTTTTGAGATTTGAACTATTGCTTACCTGTCCTCTCAAAATGCTTTTCTAGGCTTGAACATGGATACACAAGATTGGGAGAAACACTTGCTCCAAACAGTGCATGAGACAGTCTGATTTGTATCTGTACTTGGAGCTCTTCTGATGACTAGGGACACAACACTTAGGAACAGATTCAGGGGTATGGTACTTCATGGCCTACATTTCAATGACTAGTAAATAAATTGTGTTAAGTATTTAAAATTACTAGAATCAATTATACATGTGGATTATCCCACTTAACTTTATGAACTATCTCTACACAACTGTTTTGTTCTTAGATATTCTACACAAAATTATCACAGTTTGATTCCTGAGCCAAAGACTCTCAGAGAAATCTTACATCCTTATATGACAGTTTTACAAGTTTATGTGTTTTTGAAAAACAGTGTGGTAGCATGAAAAATGGCTAAGGCTTCAGGTATATTTACTTGCGATTATACATAGGACTTCCACCAGAGTGAACGTGGGTATCAAGTGTAAGCCTCTAGTGAACACTCCTGTGTACATCGGTGAGAACACGCATTAGAAGGAGACTGAGAGTTTTGAAACCTAAGGTTTGAAAACACGGTAAGCCAAAAAAAAAAAACCTTCTGGGTTGTCAGCAAGTCCAGATTCTGATACATGTGGACAGCGACCCGTCTGTCCCATAAATACAGTAAATGGACGCGTGACTTCAGACCCGCTGGCGCGCACCGATAGCCCAGCCTGACGTGGATATAGGCAACCCTTTATGTCTGTTCTGACTTTGGCTTTTGCAGCTGCTGTTTTCTCAGTGTTGTCTCCAGGGCAGTTTCCTGTTGCCATAGCCGATGGCCTGCCCACGCCTGCCTGGGCCTTTCAAGTGTCAACACACTCCCAGGCCGGCTGCAGTGGTCAAATGCTTGTCAATGAGATACAGCAGCCGGGGAGGGGTGAACCACTGAGACGGATAAAGGCATTGCGCTGGTGCAGGAAGCGATGCCTTTTGAATCTTTTCAGCAGGGTGAAAGCTTTCAAATCAAAGAGGGTATGTTGTATTCATTAATAAACCCAAGTTCCCATGCAGTCACGTGAAAGCCAGCAGTTTAACTTTGCAGCAGACAGGTGAATTCCCCCTACCCCCAATTTTACCCTGAAAGACAATGAACAAGAAGACAAGGCTTTCGCTTGGAACAAAGCAGCACTTCCTCATCTGTGGGGCTGCCCGGACTGCTAAACCAAGCAGGGGTTGCTGCATTCTTTTTCAATTTATCCTTTCGTCCGTGTTATTTGTGTGTGTGTGTGTGTGTGTGTGTGTGTGTGTGCGCGCGCGCGCGCGTGTATTTCAAAGCTCACAGCAACCACTCCTGCTCCCTTCTCTGGAGTCTTTTTAGCTAGAGCCTTTCTTTTTTTCCCTTTTCTTTCAAAACCTGTCTTTCAAAAACAGAATTAACAACTTAACAACTACTTGGGAGGAAAAGAAAGAGAGAGGTGTGGACGTGGGCCCATATTGTCTCTGTCTCAGATGGAACAGAGCTGCGCACCTGCAACGCCTGCCCCTTCCCGACCTGGAGAGGAGGCCACTTCCGCAGGGAGTGTGGGGAAGCTGGCAGCGTCATGCGACAGCTCCAACAGCTGGGAGAAGCCAGAAGGGAGGAGCGGGGGAGGCTGCAGAAAGTCTCTAACTGGCAGGAAGTCCTGAAGATAGTGTGGAGGGAAGTATTCTTATTTTTCAGTGCTAGAGAGTTGCACTCAGAGAATGAAAATAGCCACAGTAAATAGCATCAGAGACGGATTATCTATTTTAGGGTCATCTGAGAGAATTCAGAATGAATGCCAATTTTAGAAGCCGGATTGTGTAACGTGGACCAACTGAGAGTTAGAGATATTCCTGCCTCTCACTGTCTCCATTTTCTCAACAATCTTATTTAGCTAATAATTCACCAGGGCTAACGAAGCACTCCAAAGCAAAGGCAGTATCTATGTTTTGTCCTAATGACATTTTTAGCTGCAAAGAAGACTGACTATCCAGGAAAATAGAGTGGGGGAGATGCATTCTTCAAAGTACTTCAGTTTTTAGGATATTCACAAATGGATTTATTTTAGGCTTCAATTCTTATGAGAAGGCCTTTAAGCTATAGGAAAAGAGAAATAAAAATCCCATTTATCAGATCTTTATAACAACGTGTCAGGCACCAAGCTAGGTAGACGCTTAAAAAAAAAGTGTATAGAAAAATGTATACACAAAAGGGAAGCCTGGCAAAATTCAGCCCAAACTCAACAATTCCTATTTACTTAAAAGATACTGTCCAATGGCTGGTTTTTTAATACCTCATCTCCTCTGCCTGTACCCCAAGTTCTGAACACCTCTGAGAGGCTGCTGAGTCCTGTCCTTCTGGCAGCAGTAACAGTTGACTCATTTGGAGCCGCTCGCTCTGCCCTGGCACCCAGGAATTTGTCTCTCAAGAGCGTCCAGTCCAACCCCAGAAGATGGCAAACGGGGTGCCCACCAGTGACCCATAGCACTCCCTGACGTGAGGGACGGAACACAGAAGCACATATCCAAGCCCCGTGAACAGCTCAGACTTGCACTCTTGCCTATATTCCTTTGCTTTTGACTTCATGGATCTTAGCAGTTCCTTGAAAAAGCAAAACACTAAACAGCACAAAATCATTTACTATGTAAAACAAAACAGAAACCGCATCCCCCAGAGCACACGTGCACTTAATGTATGTTTGGCACTTGATCCACTACTGCATTTCATTCTGGGCTTTTCTGCCTACACCAACCAGCTCCAATTTACACCATATTCTCTCATTTCTTTTGCTTTCTTCTCTCCCCCCGCCCCTTGACTAAGAAGGTTTTGACTCAAAACTGAAAATATTCTAAGTGACAAGTAAGTAGCCCCTTCTCACATAAAACCTGCAATAACATGCCTGGATTACATTAAGGAATGCTGGAGGGGATCCCAAAAACCAGCATTTGAATAGTCAACCTGACAGAATCCTAGGACACCACTGAAAGAGCTCCTGTTACCTAACTGACTTAGAGCTAATCAGTGTAATCCTCATGACAATGCATTGTCTGACTTCAGGAACCTGCTGCCGTTCCCCCTGGGGGGGGGGAGCTGGAGGGAGCCACTGGGGGTGTCCCAAGCCCCTGCCTCGGTAATGTGACAGGAGCTGCCTCTCCCCCTGGCTCTGCCTTTCAACAATGAGGACCAAGATGTTTCGTAGAGGGAGATAACTTAGATTTATTAAGGGGAGTAACCTCAACATGGAGACACGAAGGGAGAGAAAACCCCAGAAAGCCATCAATAGCTCATGTCCAAATCCCAGGAAACAGAGTCACAGTGAGAGTAAGTTTCTTGACAGAAAAACCAGATTGGTCCAGAAAGAAGTTAGGGGAAAATGTTTGAACCAGTCTCGACAGAATGAAAATATTTCTAAATGAGCCCTTTTGACTAGTTTTCTCCTGGACCAGGTAGAGACCAAATGAGGGGAGTTTGTTAAGAGTAACAAACTTTCCTCTGGCTATTTAGCCCATTTCTGAGAATTTGTCTCAAGACTCTTCGCAGCATAAGAATGTAGGAATAGCTACACTATATGGCACTGGATCTGTCAGCTCCCCGATCTGGGTTGAATTGGTAGGTGGCATATTATCAGTCTTAGAAGGAACAGCAGTGCCTTTTGTCAAAGGTCCCTCCCACTCAAGAAAAAAGTTCCCAATATTTGCTACTGACACTTCTTAAAAAGAACGCGTCTGTTGTGAGATTCTTGCTTGAAGCTGTTTAATCGGAAAGAAAAGCACATACATTTACACTCTTACTTCATTTCTGCCTGTGAGAAGGCAGGTAGATAGAGAATACCACTCTCCTTTATATTTCTATCCTGCCAGCGCAACTTAACAAAAATAAAGGATACCAAAGGGAAGGGAGGAAGAGAAGCTGAGAATTAGAAAGCATATTCTATGATTTCAACATAATTTTGAGTGAGATTAACAATCTTCAATGGCTAGAATAGCAAGATGGCCCTGTTGACTATCAGCATAGGCTATGGTTAGATTACTATTTCTTATCTCTTGTTCAAAGCTCTACTTCAAAGGACTACTATCAATTGTTCAAGTAGACAGCAAAAACTTGTAATGCCTTAGAGCACTCAAGAGTGAGACAACTGTGAAAGAATTCTTTCTTGGGTTAGAGGTAGGTTTGTTGCAGGTTCAAGAGAAAATGGCTGCTCCTCTAGTCATGGTGCCAAAATACTGATGAGTGAACAGGCACAGAAGTCACCCCTGGAAAATTAAGGAACTTAATCAGAAGTCACAATAACAGAGTGTTTGGATGAAACTGAATAAATTCAATGCTGGAAAAAGCTAGATATTGTATACTAGCAAACCATTCAGTTTGCTCCAGTCATTTTCTTAACGATTCAGTCATTCATTCAAAATTTATTGAGCAACTATTAGCTGCCATGTTCTGTTAAGGCATTGGCAAAACTGCAAAGAATGAAATAGGAAAGAATCCTGCCATCATAGAGCTTGTGTCCTAGAAATTACTACCATTTTGCTACCCAATCACTACAGCCATGCAGAGACCGCAAAGATGGGCCTTAGTCAATCATTCTGGCCATTTTTCTCTAAAAATTGACATTTAGTATATAATGCTGAAGCTTTATGAGTAATCTAATCTATGGAGGAAAAAAATCCCTTTTATGTGACATAATACTATTAAGCACAGCTTAATTTGATGGGGTGTGTTTGTGGGGGGTGGGGGAGAAGGAATTTTAAAATGCTGACTCCAGAAAATATTACAGAGAACGGAGTTATTCTGAGCAAAGGGAACTGGCCTTCCTGGAGGCACTCTATTTTTTCCTCAAAATCACAGAGGTTCCGAAGGGAAATTATTTTCTAGAATCCCATAAGATACTTCCTTCAGGACCAAGTGGTTGCAGTTTACCCAATTCAAGGCAAAGGAGAACAGCAGCAAGAATATGCACTGAGGGGCGCCTGGGTGGCACAGCGGTTAAGCGTCTGCCTTCGGCTCAGGGCGTGATCCCAACGTTATGGGATCAAGCCCCACATCAGGCTCCTCCGCTATGAGCCTGCTTCTTCCTCTCCTACTCTCCCTGCTTGTGTTCCCTCTCTCGCTGGCTGTCTCTATCTCTGTTAAATAAATAAATAAAATCTTCAAAAAAACAAAAAAGAATATGCACCGAGTACTGGGAATTTACAATGAGGACCAAGTCTAAGGATACAAGAGAAGCCTATGTGGTACAAAGGAAAGAATGGATCTGGAATTTAACTGTTTATTAAGTACTGATTCTGCTAAATACTGTTTTGTGCATAGAAACAGACCAAGTTTATTAGGGAAATAGGCATTACCTAGTGATTTTAGAACTTAAAGTCAAAAAGGTAGAAAGGCAGTATCTTTTTTTTTTTTTTAAGTTGCTCAAATGCACTTTAAAAAAAAATTTTTTTTATTATATTATGTTAGTCACCATACAGTACATCCCCGGTTTCTGATGTAAGGCTCAAAGATTCATTAGTTGCGTATAACACCCAGTGCACCATGCAATACGTGCCCTCCTTACTACCCATCACCAGTCTATCCCATTCCCCCACCCCTCTCCCCTCTGAAGCCCTCAGTTTGTTTCTCATCTATGGAACATAAGAACTAGGAAGATAGGTAGGGGAAGAAAGGGATAAAGAAAGGGGGGGTAATCAGAAGGGGGAATGAAGCATGAGAGACTATGGACTATGAGAAACAAAAAGAAAGGCAGTATCTTTAAAAATATATATATCTACATATCTATATATATGTGTGTGTGTGTATATATATATGTATATGTATATATATATATATATGCACGCCTTGTTACATTTTACATAAGCTTTGGAACAATAATAAAGTAATCATTGGGACAAATCCTTATCTTTAAAGATAAGGATTAAAGGATTAAACACAGTATACTGTATTTTCAAGTGCAAGGACAACAAGGAAGTTCTCTGTAGAAAATGCCCATCTGTTTGAAGCACTTTCTTTCATTTCTCCACCTTTGCCTTGTATTAGACTCTTCCCTCAGCAGTGCCCTAAAAGGTATGTGATACTTTTGTTTTCCAACACATTTTCTTGAGGCACCTAGTAACTTTTGCTCAGGATTCTAGACAGATTATAGGTGATTTGATGATATAAAACATTGCTTTTGTAGGTCGATGTCTATGTATCTATTCTATATCCTCTTCCCCTCCACACAGCACACTCAAAAAACAACAACCCCTCAAAACACGGAAACAAACAAAAAACCCTAATAGATTCACGGCAGGCTAATCCCAAAGGAGGAAGTTAACCCTTTGGTTTTTATCCCAGGAAATCTCCAGTACAATATTCAGTTGTTCCCACTCAATTTCAGTTTCAGCCATCTAATTTTAAAATCAAAATTTATCAGTATTACCAGAGTTGTAACGTAACAAAGCTATACCTCCTTCTTCTAAAATTATTTGACATCTATACTATAGATATTCCAAAGTATGTTTGACCTTCTGCTCTGGTTCAGTGAGTCTCACTGTTGGCATGCATTAAAACTTGTGTTCCTGAAGTAAAGCCACTTCTTTTTTCCTTCAGATTGGTCAGGATAGCAAAGGAAAACTGGACATTTTCTTTACACAGTAGAAATAGCCCAACTAAATAATTCTCATTAAAAAAAATTCCCTTTGGAAATTATGACGTCCAAGAAACTTGGTTTTGCCAAGTAGTCAAAGGTCTGTGTTAGAAGCAGCCAGTCCTCTGCTCTGTGTGATATCTTAGGGGGTTGAGGGAGGCCTATGGATGGAACAGCATCGTTTTCAGTTCTCTTGAGAATGAGAAAGCACAAAGGTTGGGCCCAGCTGATTGAAATGTGGCTGACGCAACCCATTGTCTCCCTAATAGACTAAGCCACAAGTTATATAAACCATAAGGGTGATTAATGTGCTCAGATTATGCCAAAATATGGTGTAGCAGTCACCTACAGAAATCCAGCTAAAGTCCATATTGCCTCCACCCTCCCAGAACCTAATAGATTCTTGGAAGGTATGATTGAATACAGGTGTCCCTTATCTAGGAAAACAAATTAACTGAATTCCAAACCCTCAAAAAAAGTTCCTATAAAATAATTCAAACTGCAAAAGGATTTTCCCTGCAAGTTACCCTTAGGGTATAAGTTGCTTTATGCACGTAAGTGTTGTTTGATTTGCAAAAACTTGAATTGCATTCAATGTTTCTGTGGCACATTTATTGTGTAAAACAGTACATGAATTGAAATCTCAACTTTTATTGAATGGTAAGCACAGAGGAACTGATTGGAGAATAATCAAGGTTCAAAAATTCATTTTCCACAAAACCATGGAGAGCTAAGGATAAGCAATCTGCCCACAGCAGCTGCAAATGTAAAGACTGAACCCAACCATGATCCCATCTTAAACTTCTAAAATACAGAATGTTCTAGCCACTGCAACTTTTTAATCTATTTAATGTTGACTGTATTGTGTGAATCATTCAACAGTCACAACTCAAGTTTGACCTTTCACTTTCTTATCTAGAGAAAATTTCATTTTCAAGTATCCAAGAATATTTAAACTATTCAAAGGATTTCAAGAGAACTTTTGGCACATGTCACCCAAGCTCAACAGCTAACAGTCGCTGCCACCTACAGGCCCAATTTCAAGAGAAGGAGCTGGGACTTGAGCAGAGAGGACTGCCCAGCTCCACAAACAAGTTCCTTTTCCTGACTCACAGAAAGACACAGTTGGTACCCACGGATTGTTGATCCAGTTCCCGGAGAAAAATAGATTTTGATATGACAAATTTCATTGGCTCCATCAACCACAATCTCTTTAAACCACCTGTGATTGGGGGTGCAGAATTTTAAAGCAGCAGCCCTCTGCCCACAAAACAAATGAAACAAAATGAAATCTGGTTATCTAGGTCTTCAGTCACGTCTAACTGCAATTGCCATAGCTATACAATCATGTGAAAATAAGTAACAAGGAGAGATGTTCCTTTATGTCAGTTACCATGTTATCACATGTGAGAGTCTGAACTGTTTTGGATAGATTCTCCCCTCCGGAGGTTTTGTGAAGTCTCCCCTGTGAGACTGTACATCTATATATCTCTACCTATAGACGTGTCTATATAATTATATAGATTATATTATTATATTTTAAAAATGTCTTCTAATATTTAAAATGACACATGAAGGTAGTCATTATTGTCTCCATTTTACTGATTTAAAAAATCCTAAGGCTAGGGCATCAGGGTGGTCCTCCTTGGTTAAGCCTCCACGTCTTGATTTCAGCTCAGGTCATGATCTCAGGGTGGTGAGATTGAGCCCCACCTCAGGCTCCATGCTCAGCAAAGTCAGCTTGGTATTCTGTCTCTCCCTCAGTCCCTCTCACCCCTCATGCATGCTCTCTCTCAAATAAATAAATAAATAAATACGTCTTAAAAAAAAAATCCTAAGACTGAAAGAAAAGGGGAAAACGATCCATAGAACAAAGTTCAGGGCTTTTGGAGGCTCAGTTGATTAGCCACCCTACTCTTGATGTCGGCTCAGGTCATGATCTTAGGGTCATAAGATCAAGCCCCGCCTCAGAATCTGTGCTCAGTGGGGTGTCTGCTTGGGATTCCCTCTCCCTCTGCCCCTCCCCTTCTGCTCTCTCTAAAATAAATAAATCTTTAAAAACAAAAAAAGTTAAATCTCAGCTGCAGGACTTTTTTTCCCATCAGTAAATTGGAAGTAGTAAAGACTACCTTCAAATATCATTTTAAAGATTAGAATACATCTTATTTTTATATATTATATATTCATATATCCAATACACATAAATGTATATGTTTAAATTTATTCACTGAATATATTCTCAGTGAATAGCACACAACAGCTTATAAAAATGTTAGCTCTGTAATACCAATTTTATGACATCTGCAAGTCATTTCATAATTGGACTTTTGTTTCTTTGTAGAGTGAGGAGCTTAGACTAAGTATTTTCTAGATTCCTCGTGGACTAAATGTTCAAGCCTTATGGCTTTTGAGACTGGTATCCTCTCTCCCCATACCAGCTGGACCGATTTCTGTATTTGGGCTACTCTTATGCTGGATAAATGGTTGACAATCAATGCCCTCCAGCTTTGTGCTCCCTCTATATTCCAGGACACTCCAAGACCAGAAAAGGAGGAAAGTCTTCATGGCTGATGTCTATTTCACTATTCTAATACAATTGTCGCCTTGTTATGAGCCAAATTGCATCCCTCCAAAATTCATACATTGAAGTCCTGATCCCCAGTATCCCAAATATTTGGAGGTAAAACCTTTGAAGAGTTGATCAAGTTAAAGTGAGGCCATTAGGGTGGGCCCTAATCCAATCTGACTGGGGTGTCCATATAAGAGGAAATGTAGACACACACAAAGACACGGTGGTATGAAACCACAGAGGAAAGATCATGTGAGAATATGGTGAGAAGGCCCCAGAAAAAGACAGCATTTGCAAGCCAGGAAGAGAGGTCTCAGACAAACTAATCTTGGACTACCAGCCTCCAGAACACAAGAAAATAAATTTCTGTTGTTTAAGCCCCTCAGCCTGTGGTATTTTGTATGGCGGCTCTAGCAAATTCACATACCTCTTGACCTAACTCTCTGACTTTGAACAAATTACTTATGTTCTCAGATTTCTTATACTTAAAATACAAATAATACTTTGAAAGTTATAAGATTAAAAACGATGATGTATATAAATGGCCTCCTATGTTGCTAACACAAAGTAGTTACTCAAACATTAATTCTTCCCCTTCCTGAATTCCACCTCTGCTGTCAAGTGAACTTGAATAATCTTTGGAATGTAATTTCACATTTTTTTTTTTTTGTTCTCCCGGTAGTCACTTGGTCTATGTGTACATAACTTGACAAAATATTTTAAAATAAATATTGATATGTAACATCTTTTGTGAATATACATGAAATGTAATTAGTTATACTTAAAATATTTTGTTGGAAAGAACATATATGAAATCAAAACCCTCCTAATCAATCCAGACTACACAGGAACCATATCCGGGTGAATTCTTCATATGAATTTCACCACTTAGGTAAACACTTCAAAGTCCAAATGTTCGTTCAAATCTAACCTTAGGCATACATGTTTGCTGACCTAAAAGCCAAATATACGATCAAGATCATCTTAATATGTCTTTTTTCCTCTTCCCACCTTCTAGCAAAGGCTCAAAAGTGTTGGAGCTTGCTTCTCTTATACCTACCCTCGTCTCTCCTCCCACACTCCACCTTCAATTATATCCCAGTCCCTGTCTTGTTATGTTAGTGTAAAGTTAATTCAGTATCTTAATACATTTTTAAAAATTTACTTCTGCAGATTTTATGAACTAGTAAAGCTTAAGGATAATGAAAACAAAATCAATACCCATACTTGTAAAACTATACTAATTCAAGGAGGCAAAACTTTCAATAAGAACACCTTTACCTTTTTTTATTCTTTTGGCCCAATTCCATAATATTTTTATTTCTCTTTCCTCCCTTCCCCTCAAAACTCAAAACCCAAAGCAGATTCTTCCCAGAAGTCCATGAAAAAAAGAAAAATAATGAAAACAAATGTTAAGTTAAACTTTTTGCAAACTTTGGAAAATGAGCTGTTCTGGTTCATTTCAAATTTTTTGGCAAAGATCCAGAGTCAAATAGGAACCAAGATTACATATCCTCAGTGAAGAATGGAAAGGGTACATGGCAGAGAGCTGACCAATTTCCATTTAATTAAAGAGAGAGCTAGCTTTGCCAATCAGGTAGAATCAGAAGTTTTCCTCACATAGGACTTAGAGAATTTTAATTATTATAGCCACACCATCTAAGAGAGTAAAGTAATACAGTAAAGCTTTCAAACTGACAAATGTTAGAATAAACATCACAAAATTTGAAAAATTTTAACTTTAGCATAAATGGCAAATACATAAATGAGAAAAATAATTTGAAATAAAAAGAGGCAACACTTAATCTAGTTCTTTAGCTATGAGTAGCACCAAGTATGACTGGTTGTTTGAGAAATAGCAGTAGTATAAAAGAGAGACAATTCAAATAGAACATTTATTAAAATTCCAATTAGTATCTTTAGTGAACACTGTTGGTTAGTTGACTCCATCCCATTTGCAATTCCTTCTTTGAAAAACCAATGATTGGTCTATGGTAGCCACGTGGCCCAATTCTGGACAGTGATCTAAATAGAAATCATTGAGTAGGACTTTCCAGGGAGTTTTTGTCTGTTTTTCTCCCACCATTTAGCCTTAAAGGGCATTTTTAAAAATAGTTATCTTCAAATAAAGAAAAGTTATAGATTCAGTTCAGTCTTTTGTCTTTATCTCTTCTTGTCTGGAACCTCAAAAGACGCCTAAAAGGGAAGTAGTTCTCTTATGACCATTTAGAGATAAGCATGTTAAACATGGCAGAGCCCCAAAATGGAGAGATCCTCTTTACTAGATCAACTTCAGTCTGCCTATCCCCAGATTCTTGCCTCAAGGGACAAATAAACACCCTTGTTTATTAAGCTACTATAGTTGGATTTTTCTACTACTTATCACCAAACACACTTATAACTGATACAATGTCCTCAAAGTGATTCATAAGCAATTCATCCATAAAACAAGAACAGGTTGCTGTGAAAGGGGAAAAACCAGATAACTTGAAAGAATTCTTGTGATTGCAACATAAGACTAGCAAATTTTTAAAAATAGGAGGGCTAAAGGATGGAGATAAAATTAATTTCTCTGATTATAAAACAAAAAGAGATATAAATGTAACAGTTCAGAGAAATGGCAGACAAATCCAGTGGACATGAAATCTGGTCTAAGATCTCCAGAGAGAAAAGAGAAAACAAATGAGAAGATAAAATTTGAAAAAAATTGAGAGAAATTAATTTTCCCCCTGAGCTGAAATATAGCATCAATGCCAAAATGAAAGGAACCACTCCAAGTGTCCAACAACATGAATGGAAAAAATACCTATGCCTTAGCACTTTATAGTGAAGTTTCAAAATTCTAATACTGAATGGATCTACTAAGCTTCTAGGGAAAAAAAGCATTTCATCTATAAAGAAATTGTCATCAGACTGTCATCATCATCAGATGCTCTTAGAATATTTACCAACATATTTAAGGTTTTACAGGTAAATGATTTTCAGTGTAAAGTTGTACATTCAGATGAACTATTATTATTTGAGTACGAGGATATGATAAGAATCTGCCTTCACTCTTGGTATTTTACCCCTGACAGTTTCCAATCTCCACCCTTCTCTCTTCCCCGCTTGCCCCACATCCAGGCAAACCCATAAAAAGGACCATGCACTACCTCCCTCAGCACTGGCAAGAGGTTCATACCTTCACTCTGACCTTATTCTGTAACTTTCATTCCCGCCTCCCCTCTAAAACCCTCAGTTTGTTTCCCAGATTCACTCAAGTCATTTCTAACTGGCTTGGGTACCTGTCCTCCTATCTCCCCAGAAAGCTTCATTATGTGAGTAATAAATGTTTCACACCATGTTGATGAATGTATGACATCATCAATCTCAACATTTAAACCAATTTCGCATGGGAGATTGATTCTGCTCACTTTGAGGCAACGATAAACTAGAGGCTAGAATAAATATATTCCCTAATATTAAAAGGCCTGAGAAACCTAACTTTCTATGTGTCTTTCTGAAAAAACAAAACAAAAAAACACAAAAAACAAACAAACAAAAGAACTATTGATGATGTTCTCCAGAAAAGTGTAGAATGTTCCCAAGGCGACATCCACCTTAAAAAAAGAAATATGTTTCAAGCCATAGAAGACTTAATCCAACAGTACAGTGCAAATATATCCTGGGATTTATACAGCAAGGCCATAAATGAGTTAGACCAAATTAGGACCGGAAGTCAGAACTCCAAGTAGCAGAATTTCTACAAGAACTTCAGGACAAATGACATGATTTAAAAATTTAAATTTCTTAGTGACATAAGCATGTTTCTTATGTCAACAAACAGAGGCAACTGAAAACTTCAGCTGGGAGAAAAGCTCATTAAAAAACTTATCATTCAAATAGAAAGAAAATGAAATTGAGAAATTATTTTGAGCATTTGATATGAAATAAAAACAAAAGAAAAAGAATCCATCTGAGTTTGATATTTATTTAGTGATACAGAGTTATTTCTTTCCCTGTGTGTCAAATCATACTATTTGGTTCTTCAGATAAAAATATATACGTACCACATTATGAATACACTATTACTTTTCAATTTTAGAATCAACGTGTAAAGAAAGCATAGAGGATATAGGTTCAGATTACAGTGTCATGAAAAATCTTGCGATGAAAATATCTTAGTTAACAGATGCCTGAAATAAAGATGAAGAGGGTAAGAGGCAATAAGAGTCAGATAGTGTGTATACACACACACACACATAAAAGAGATATGTGTATATAAAAGACTGTATATACATTGTGTACATATATAATTTATGATATCTTTTAATGAATGGAAGTTTTTAATTTTAATGATACCTAAATATCAATCTTTCCCTGATGATGCCATTCTGGGCCTGTAGTTTTCTTTTGGGGAAGTTTTAAATTATAGATTTGATTACATTTACAGATATAGGACTATTCCGATTTGTCTGTTTCTTGGTCTATATCTTGTTATGTCAGTATTGGTAAGTTAATTTTTAAGGAACACGCCCATTTCACAGAAGATGTTAAATTATTATAATAAAGTTGCTTATATTACCTTTTCTTTCCATGTGTGTATATATATGCTTGTGTACATATCTTAATTTTTTATTTAATATTAAGATATATATACACAAAAATCTTAATTTTTAAATGTATATATATGTGTATAGATATAAAATACCTCAGGTATTCCCATGAAGAAAATATTGACAAACTAATACTTAAAATGGGTAAAAGACATAAACATTCTGTTTCCTTACCTACAGAATATGAAAATATCTACTCCAGAGTCAAATTTAAAAATCTCTGTAAAATGAAACATTAAATGAAGCAATTAATATTTTATTCTGATCTAATATTTAGAAGGTCCCTGTGAGGAGTAATCATATGTGGATGATATAAAGACATAAAAAACATGGACTAGTCCAAATTTCCATCTTTCCACTGGATGTGTTGTTCTATGAGCACAGCCAGGAAGAGAAAATGAGAAAAAAAAAAAAAAATGCCAATGTAGACAGATTTGCTCTTCCAAGTAAATTTAAGCCAGCGCAGGAAACACAGTCTGTATTTACTAATGTTCACTAATACCAACTCTTCACTTCATTGGCAACATGTCACTATTTTCTAAAAGAAGAATGTCTTCTGATCTCATAGGAAATATTTTATAGATCCAAAGCTAGAGACATAGGGAAAAAGGCCTCTGATTGTTCAGCTTCGGAAAAATCTCTTCATTATTAGTATGCATGTATCATTTTTACCTGCTAAATGACATTGATATTAAAACCTAATACCTCAGTTGAAAATGTATGTGTAAAATATAATAAAGTAATGCCAGAATATAAAAACCATATGCACTAAACATTTTGTAGCACTAAACAATACGCATTTGTTTTAGATGGTTGCCAAAGAAAATTATTTTAAGATTTGTCATTGGTTTTGACTCCAAAGCTGACAATAGTTTATAAAGTCAATTTTGTATTTATTTAAAATGTTGGACATGATTATACATTACCTTGGAAATACCTCACAGTTCATGAGTTTGGCGCCTATGCAGCTTAAATAGATTATCAGACGTCATTAAAAGTGTGATGGACGGCTGTCTGAATGAGGGGCCGCCAGCCACCGTGAAGCGGCCACTAACCTGAACTAGACCCCAGAGTGGCTTGCCTATCTTGAGTTCAAGAATTTTATATGGAAAATAATCCAACATGAAACTGGTCTTCAATCTAAATGAACAATAAAAGTTATTTTTTAAAAAAGCATCAGAGAAATGTATTATTGATACGTTAACTTTCAGTTTATACCCTAGGACTCATCTATGAACCCTATTGTTCTTTAATGACAAAAATTGATGTGCACAGAAATGCATTTCATTTGTTTTTTTTTTTTTTTAGTGAGCCCTATGTCCAATGTGGGGCTGAACTCATGAACCCAAGATCAAGAGTCGCATGCTCTACCAACTGAGCCATCCAGGCTCCCCCCAGAAATGCCTTTTGTAATGGGGAGTATTGGCTGAGACTGTGCTCCCAAGTTTTTGCTTCCTTATAAAACCTTATTCTCTGGAATTACTGAATAAGTTCTTATTTTATTTTAAAGATTTTATTTATTTGATAGAGAGAGCGAGCGAGAGATAGCAAGAAAGAGCACAAGCAGGGAGGAGAGAAGCAGATTCTCCGCTGAGCAGGGAGCCCGATGCGGGACTTGATTCCAGGACCCTGGGATCATGACCTGAGCCGAAGGCAGACTCTTAACCGACTGACCCACCCAGCGGCCCCAAGCTCTTATTTTAAAGGGAAAGCAGACTATTTCTATAGAGGTAGAGCCTTAAATTCTGTGTTGAAAAGTTTTTTTTTCTCCCTACTCTTTTTTTGAAACATGGACCTTTGGATTATTCAATGTGAAAATCAAGATCTCTTCTGGAATTGCAAGATCTTAAAAGATGGAAAAGCTCAGCCATGAAGGCAACTGTTTTCTTGTGGCTGGAAAGTGGCCTTAGAGGCCCCAAAGTTCAGGTGAATGGGTTTTAAGAGGTAAGTGGAAGTGAGCAAGGCCAAGGACAAGTGGGGTGGAAATGGAGGTGGAGAAGCACATTTAGGGGGAAAAAGGACAGATGGAGAGTTGGCTGGGGTAGGGAAGACTAACTTTGTTTCATGATTTTTTATTAAGAGCCACACATGTAGCCATTGATAGACGCTGCATTCTGGACACAGAGAGCCCCAAGGCAGAGTTAGAAAAAAATGGAGCAGGGCTGAAGGAGACAGCATGACCATTATCTTCCACAATTCCATCAAGTTAGTTGCTGTGTACCACTCAGTTTGAAGAAAATAAAGACTCAGATTAAAACTTGTCTCCAAAATAAATTTCTGTAGCAATGTTCAATAAACCAACGTGGTCAGCTATTTATTTCCTAAGATATTATATTACACAATTCAAATAAGATAATAAATAACTTTAAAATGAATAAACTTAGTGTTCTTCTGTGTAGGTCAAAGTTTGTTAGGGTATACAAAACAAAGCCCTGAATAATTAGAGAATATGCAAATTAATTGATACATTAGGGATCATTTTAAAAACAACCTTTTTGGGCACCTGGGTGACTCAGTTGGTTAAGCAGCCGACTCTTGGTTTTGGGTCAGGTCATGATCTGGGGGTTCTGGGATGGAGTCCCATCTCAGGCTCTGTGGTCAGTGGGGAGTCTGCTTGCGGATTCTGTCTCTCTCCCTCCCACTCTGCCCCTCACTTTACTGGGCACATGTGCACACGCTCTCTCTCAAATACATACATACAACCTTTTTTTCACCTTCACTTTTTGAGAAACAGTATTTTTAATAGTAGGCTTTGGTATTCCTTTAAGATAAGGAAAATTCTTGACAAGTAACTTTTGTACAGCTTTGGAATTCGAACTCTAACTTCCAGGGAGAGTCCATGGATGGTGTCTATGAACTTTCTGGAACTACATAAAAATTAGCCTTAAATGTATTTTAATGAATTTTTTTTCTGAGAGAATATTCACCAGTTTATCAGATTCTCAAAAGGAATCCAATATCACCAAAATGATTAACGTCCAGCAGCAGTCCCCAGAGGAGGTCACTCCTACTATATTGGAATAGACCACACTGGAGACCCTTCCTGCGGATCTTCTGCAGGAAAGAACCAGCCATTCCCATCAGGTGACCTTCCTTTCCCCAGTGGGGGGCACTTCTTTGTCTCAAAAGCAGGGAGAGATGCCACCCTGTCTCTCTCTCATGACTGCCATCCACGTGAAAAAAAATAATGGGTAAGCATGACCTCTTCTTTTCCTGCTTTCTGTAAAGAACATGTGAGTCAGGGCCCTGGGTCTGTCTTCTATGGGGTTGGAGAGAGAGGACAGGACGGCTCATGCCACAGGCCAGAGCCAGATTCACAGATGCAACTCTCTCTGCAGAAGTAGTGCGAGGTCGTGTTTTGAGGACCCACATTAGAAGGCTCCCTGGTTTGGCCTTAGGGTCTTGCCACATTCCTTGATTCAACTTTAATTTGGGAGCCACGACTTGAAGAATTGGACCTCCATTAATACTGTTGATCGCCCCCCCTCGATTTAGGTGTTTCTTCTTCACTCGTTAGAACCCAGAAGGGTAGATGAGCGTATACCTGAGAATCCAGAACTGCGGTAGGAACCTCTAGAAAAGCCTTTGCAATTTGCAGAATATTTTTCACATCTATTATTTCCTTTACTTTTTGCAGTAGCCCTGACATGTAGGTCAGGTATTATTGTTATTTACGTGTGGAAAATGTTCAGGTGCAGGTGGCTGCCAAAGTGCTGAGGTTTCCACGCAGATCGCCGGACTCCAAATGCATTGTTGTTTCCATTCCCTTATCCCAGCAAACACGAGGCCAAGGGTCAGTCCCCTGAGGGTGGTATGTGCCCCTACAGTCCATTCAGAGATCACGATCTGACGAAAACCTGACATCCTTCCAGGAAAGTGTTTTAAGTGGCTGCCCTTCAGGGAGTCCCTTTTCCCCTGATACTTAGATGAATACCATTGCCTTCCTTCTATCATGCCCATCACTCTGTGACCTTAACTGGCCATACAAAGTAGAGACTTAACTCACCAAAATATAGACGTCGATGTTAGAAGAGGTAGAGTACTGACGTTTTAATTCCCACAGATGAGCACCAGAGAAAGAAACTAAATTAACGATTCCTGACTAACCCAATAATATTGAACCATCATTAATGTCTCTTTGGTTACACGTCCCAAAGGTCTGTGAGGGTAACTGGGAGATCAGACCCCACTATAATGGAGCCGCCCTTCAACATGCTTTTTGTTACATGTATATTTGTCTAAATTCCCACTTGGTTCCTTTGTTATTAAGCATCCTCGTGACTTTTTCAGTCTCTCTCTCTTAGGCCGCTTCATCCAAAACTCCTCCTTCTTTTCTCCTCTCCTGTCTCAGCTGGAAGCCATCTCCTTTCCTCTCTTCCCCGGGGCTCTAAGTGATCTGGCTTTTTACTGGGTGCTCTTATAGGCTGCTTTTTGAGAGGATTCTGTAAGGAGAGGACCCTATAAGAGACAAGAGGAACCAGACCACTATCTAGACAGAAGGGATTGGTTAATAACTGGGAGGTGAAACGGGGTTAATTTGTGATTAAGAGCACAGCCTTTGTTAACAGATATATGGATACTTAAATATTCAAATCCCAGCCCTGCCACGCATACTTTGCATATATCTCTCAAATCGTCTAAGCGTCAGCTCGCTCCTTTATCAATATGGGGATAACAGTGCCTCTTCCGGCTGGTCTGAGGGCAGTGGTGTTTACAATTCATTGATCACAGCCAGTTACAGATTTCTTTGTTCCTTCTCTACTCCCACTGCTTTACTTGACTAGCCAAAACAAGAAAGAAAGAAAGAAAAGAAAAAGAAAAAAGCCTTCTCCCTCTCATTGCTATGAGAATGAAATAATATATGTAAAATGATTCCACACTGTCTGATAATAGGTGTTTAATAAAGGAAAAACAACATTTTTTAGCATCAGCAAAACTATTTTATAGCCATTTATCTCAGTTACTGGCGTCCATGTGCCATCTCATCTACTGTCCTCGAAACTTCTTGAGGGAAGACCTTTCATCTTCTATACCCTTGCATTTTTCTTAATACTCTGCAATTTGCAAAAGGCCCCGTAAAATTTGTTTAAAGATAAGAGGGACTTGCATTTCATACCATATGTCCTCGCTCTAAGACTGATCTCATTACCTAGCTAGGATCCCTGCCCTTCACATTCGAAGCTGACACCTCCGAGCTGTCTATCACAGACTCTACGTTGCGCAGACCTGCAGAAGGGCGGGGGTCCCCCAGCTTCACTGCGGTGCTTCAGGACTGAGGAGACGAAGCTGCAGACCCCGGTCAGGCTGAGCAAGGAAGACACAGCAAGACACGGGGCTCACTCCCCCTTCCCCTTGTCAGCACCCTTCTCAAGGCACCCAACTGAGAGGGGATGGCGACCTCGGGAGGAGAACCCCCCAGTCCGAGAGGGGGGAGACTTTATTCTACCAACATCCCACAATAGTCAGAATTCTTTTGCTCGGTACTTCATTTTTTAGAGGAGGGGGAAGAAAAGGACAATGAAAAAGAAGAGAGGGGAAAAAAAATTCTCGATCATAGATCTTCCAAGGAGCATATTTTGATTTAGGGACCCTTCCTTTGCAACCAAACAGTTTAAATCTCCAGGGGTGAAGGTACCAAACCAACTGTTTTTAATGATGGTCAGTGTGAATTGAGCTTTTCCAAAATATACATTGGATCAGACTGCCCATGGTTCAAAAAGGCACTAAATTTTTAAATGGAATTTTATTAGGATTTTCATAAACAAGAAAGTACTTTTATGAGAAGACTAATCCAAGATAGATACATTCTATCCAAGCAAAAAATGTACTTTTTTCCCCCACTTTAACTGCTAGTGAATCTGAGTTTTTTGTTTGTTTTTGTTTTGTTTTGTTTTTTAAGTGCCAAATGACCTCTGCAAAGAGTCTTCCTGCTGATTCTGAATGAATCAGTGGCTGGTAATGCCATTTAGCTTTCCCCATTGAAGACGAGCCTGCAAGCTGGTCTGACTGGATGAGAAACCAGTGACAGTATGTGTCTTCATACTGCAGGAAACCCTGCAGAATGTGCCTGGTGTGCAGAGAAAATCCCATGTTTTGTAAACAACCTCCCTCAAGTCTGATCTGAAAGTGCTCTCTTCCTGATTTCATCAATAAGGTTACTATGTGACTTTAAAAAATTCCACTGCTCTAGGAAAACTTCTGTTTCCTTTTATGCCCAGATTTAGCAGGTTTTTCAAAGCCCTTCTTATTAAGAAAAGTTGTGGCTGGAAAAATGGATAAGTAGTTACAACTATTCCAGGAAACTATAAATATTCTGGTTTGAGCCATTTAAGAAATTATCCTCTCCTTTATTGTCTCCCAGGGCCCACCTACAACCGGGTGCTACCCTCCCAAAGTGAAGTGGATGGTCCTAAATGATCATAGGTGGGTTTTAAAAAATAAACACAAAATTAGTTTCACACCTACTTAGACAGCTTAGAATTTTAATGTGTGAAGTATGCCAGGACTCTGCAGTGAAATAAAGCTTTGCATTCAAACTGATGTCAGCCAATCAGAAAACAGTACAGAGCACTGCCCATTTCATAATTAGGGAGCATTACTCCAAGTTCTAGATTTTACTTATTAATGAATAAAGCATTTCTTGACCCAGTTTTGCCATTTATTCATAAGGACCTTGTTTTCAAAAAGTGTTAAAATAGCATGAAGGCCCTGATTTATGCCCACCAAATCCAGGAAATTCAAAGTTAATCCTCGGAACTATTTGTGTCTAGTTTTGCAGCAAACATTCTATATAAAACTGTGCTCTGTTCGAGGATAACACAGAGGAAAGAGACTACAGCATGCTTCCCTGCAAGCTTGACTCTTTCAGCTTCAAAGCTTTAGACCGTATGCCGGCATGTTTTCTACTGCCTTTCTGTCTCTGCTGTAGCCTTATTTCAGTCCTGCTCGCCTGTCCTGGGCTATACCTTGGACATCCATGGGACTTCATCAGACAGACAGGAGCAATGTGCAACTTTGACTGGGAGTCCCATGGGGATACGAAACCTCAGACTGCAACAAGTGATAACATGTCCAAAAGGTTCCCTTCTTCCTCCGTTCCCAAATCCTCTCCCTGGACCCATTTTTAAACATACCAGATATTGATGAAAAGTTCTTCGTGAAAAGAAAACACCACCTAAAACAATTGGAATGTGATACGGGAGACCATCATTCCTGTTCCCTCCCCCACAGAATGCCATCTGGCTCCCTCCATCGATGTGGTCAAACCCCCTACTCATCCATCCTACAAATGCCATTCAGAGGGCACTGCTTTCAGCAGGCAGGTTATCCCTGTCTTTGTGCCCCAGTTTCCCCAAATGTGACATTAATGGAAAAGATTCAGCTTTCATAGGTCTCCTCGCATCCTGAAATGCTATCTCTTTGTAACCTCCCCAGTACACAGTGGCTTTCCAGATCTGAACCCCAAGAATATTCTTCTGTCCTGTTCAACTGTACACAACATTTACTGATTACTAGAGCTCAAGTCCCAGCTTCACCATGTGCTAGCCGGGAGACTCTGAGCAAGATATGTAATCCCTAAGCTTCAGTTTCCTCATCCATAAAATGCTGATCATGATGGATGAGGCATACATAGTAGAGTTGTTTCTGGGATTTCGGGACAGAACACACATAAAGAGCTCACCACGGTGGCTGACAATACGTGTCCAGTAAATTTTAGCGAGAGCTACTTCTAGCTATTTATTTTTCATGTGTAAGATCCCTGTTATCCTAAACATATTCATAAGCTACTTGAGACTGAGAATGCATGATGTTTGCATGTCCATCTTGCTTATTCTAATGGCCTAAAAATAGGAATTCAACAGTGCTTGGTTGATTTCTTGACTTCATGTCTGATTTTCAGTCATGAACTGCCCTGTCTTGAGTTTTTCTATATATGAAGATATGAATTCTGCCAATTCAATGCTTAAAACTGTATGAAGCCTACCAAAAAATTATTAGAAAAATTCAGTAAAGTTGCAGGAGATAAAATTAATGCCCAGAAATTGGTTGTGTTTCTATACAATAATAATGAAGTAGCAGAAAGAGAAATTAAGAGCAAATCCCATTTATAAGTGTAGCAAAAAGAATAAAATGCCTAGGAATAAATTTAACCAAGGAGATGAAAGACCCGTACTCTGAATACTATAAAACACTGATGAAAGAAATAGAAGACGACACAAATGGAAATATATTCCATGCTCGTGGGTAGGAAGAATTAAGAGATCCATACTACCCAAAGGAATCTAGAGATTCAATGCAATTCCTATCAAAATACCAACTGCATTCTTCACAAAACTAGAACAAAATGATACTAAAATTTGCATAAAATCACAAAAGAGCCCAAAGCTATCTGGAGAAAGAAGAAAGCAAGAAGTATCACAAGCTCAGTTTCCAAGATATACTATATAGCTATAGTCATCAAAACAGTATGGTATTGGCACAAAAAAAGACACATAGATCAACGAAAGTGATAAAGACCCAGAAACAAACCCATGTTTATATGGGTCAATTAATCTACATCAAAAGAGGCAATAATATGCAATGGAGAAAAAAATGGTCTCTTCAATAAATGGTGTTGGGAAAATGGGACAGCTACACACAAAAGAATGAAATGGGACCACTTCCTTACACCATACACAAAAATAAACTTAAAATGGATTAAAGACCTAAATGTAAGATTTGAAGCCATGAAACTCCTAGAAAAAAACATAGGCAACAATTTATTTGATATTGGTCTTTTTCTCGCTAGGTCTAGAAACATTTTTCTAGAGAGTTCTCCTCAGACAAGGAAAAGAAAAGTAAAAATAAGCTATTGGGACTGCACCAAAATAAAAAGATTTTGTTCAGTGAAGGAAACCATCAACAAAACAATAAAGTAACCCACTGAATGAAGACATTCACAAATGATATATCCGATAAGGCGTTACTATCCAAAATATATAAAGAACTTGGAGAACTCAATACCAAAAAACCAATCTGATTTAAAAATGAGAAAACCTCAATAGGCATTTTTTTTCAAAGAATACACAGACAGCCAATAGCCCCATGAAAAGATGTTCAACATCACTAGTCATGTGATGCAAATGCAAGGGAAATGCAAACCAAAACCACAATGAGCTATCACCTTACACTGTCAGGATGGCTAGAATCAAAAAGAAATTACAAGTATTGCTCAGGGTGTAGAGAAAAAGGAACCCTCACGCACTGTTGGTAGGAATGTAAATTGGGGCAGCCACTGTAGAAAGCAGTATGTAGGTTCCTCAAAAACTTACAAATAGAAATATCATATGTCCAGTAATTCTACTACTAGGTATTTATCAAAGAAAACAAAAACACTACTTTGAAAAGATATGCACGCTATGTTTATTGTAGCATTATTTACAATAGCCAAGATACGGAAGCAATCCAAGTGTCCACTGATAGATGAATGGAAAAAGTAGATATGGTATGTGTATATATATATACATACACACGTATATTTATATTGCACGCGCACACACACACAGACACACAATGGACTATTACTCAGCCATAAAAAAAAGAATGAGATTTTTGTCATTTGCAACAACATGGATGGACCTAGGGTTTTATGCTAAGTGAAAGAAGTCAGATTGAGAAAGACAAATACCATATGATTTCACTTATATGTGAAATCTAAAACAAAGTCAAAAGCAGAAATAGACCCATAAATACAGAGAACAAACAGATGGTTGCCAGAGAGGAAGAGGGTAGAGGCATAAACAAAATGGGTGAAGGAGAGTGGGAGATATAGGCTTTCAGGTACAGAGTGAAAAAATCACGAGGCTAAAAGGTACAACGCAGGGAATACAGTCAATAGTACTGTAAGAGCGTTGTGTGGTGACAGATGGGAGCTACACTAGTGAGCATAGCATCACGTATAGACTCGTCCAATCACTATGCTGTACACCTGAAACTAATGTAATATTGTGTGTCAACTATACTTCTGTTTAAAAAAAAAACCCCGTATGGAGATAATGATCCGTGATAGTAGTTTAAATTGTTTCTAATTCCATTGCTGTTTCAATAATTTTAGAAGAGCAGTCTAAAAGCAAGAACATACTGGAAATGGGCTGGGCCCTGCCCTGCTCAGAAGGCACATACCCAAAAAAGGCTGAACTGAATTTGACATCAGACTGGTTGGAAGCCATCATGATCTTCAATACAATGAATATTCAAGAATTTTGAGTGTATCTGCGTTTGTCATTTGTTTTTGAGAGAAAAGAGGAGGAAGAGATGGAGAGAGAAGGAGAAGTACAAAGAGATATAGGGGAAGAAAGAAAGAAGAAGTAAGAAAGCAGAACGTGAGAGCAGACACAAAGAGATGGACAGAACGATGGAGAGAAAGGTGTCCGCACAGGGCTGGGTGAAAGCGCGACAAAAAGAGCGAAGCCTGTCGTGGTTCCGAAGCTGCGGAAAAAGCTCCATCTAAGTGTGAGGCACAGGAATAACCTAAAGAGGGTTTCACTCTGAAGCTGAAATCTGGCCAAATATTCAATTATTTTACTGTTCTTGCTTGATGGAGATTCCCATTGTGGAACAGAAGAGGATGGGCCCGCAGACTAAAGGAGCGACATTAAATCATCATTTCTCGTCTGACTTTTTTGCAGCGGCCTCTTCGGAGGCTGATGTATGCAACAGACATATGTTTTTTAAAGACTTTTACCAAGTGCTTCTTCCCCCTGCTCCACACATCAGAGACTTCTAAAATTCCAGGTCTGGCAAAGGAAAAAGAAACGGCCACAGTGACTTCCCAGCTGAATGCACCTCCTGAGGAACCAGCACCGGTTCATGAAGAACTTTCAAGAATCTACACCGACATCTTCTGGGTTGCTAAATAGTCAGCCTTTCAGTTGACTTAAGAATGCAGTGCTCTTAACCAAACCATGGCCCCGCTGGGGAAACCAATCAGACACCAGGCTTAAAACCTCAAAAGGAACGTGAACAGTTTTCCATGAATCGGAGGTAAAGGGTGGCATTGTTAGGAATCACCCGAGCTTCCAGGCAGATTGGACTATGTAGAAATTGATTAACACACCAGGGTCCCATTCTACCCACATTTGGGGGAAAGGTCTCTGCTCTGCCTCTACACAGGCAGCTTATCTCTGTGGGCTACAGGGATTTTCAGTGAAGAGTAAATCTGTTTTGTAGAGGAGGCATTAGCAAAGATCCCTGTAAGATGTAATTTTCAAAGTCAGAGCTATCACGGGTGGGGGGTTTTGGGTTTTAACTGCAAATGTAATCAGCAAGCCTCGTGGTGGCTGCTTCTCTGACAGGCACTCAGATTTACCAGATGCCTCAGCTCCCGCAAGGGAAGAAATCATTTCCTGTGAATTCCAAGTCCTGCAGGTTACTGAAATGTAGCCATTTCCTCCTGTGGCTGAGCACCCTCCCTGACTATCTCTCCAAGGGCTACATTCCTCCGCTGCGTAGCTGTGGACATCCCTGGCCCGTTTCCATGGAGGCACATAGCAGGAGACTCTTGTGCCTGGGTACTGGGCCAAGAACTTTTCACTCTTAGAAAACATATTGGCCTCTAGCATTTCAGTGCTATTTGAAAACAGATACTTCGGTTTTCAAGGCGTTCTCTTGTGAAACATGCAGCTATATCGTGATTTAACTCATGCCATATCACAAGATGGGAAAACAGAAATTGACAAGAGTTAGAGAGTGGAATTTACGTAAACCTCCCCGGATGTGTTTTCATTGCATGGCTACAGAACGCTTTGACATTCTGAACCAGGACAGTCTGCGACACTGTGGTGTCCCAGAGTCAGTTGGCTTAAGCCTGAAACACAACCCTCCTGCTTCTAGTCAAGCACCTTGGGTAAATTTCTTGACTTCTCTGAGTCTCAGTTTCCTCATTTGTAGAATGTAGATCCAAAAAAACCCCAAAGGACTCCTAGGGTTGTTATGAGAACAAAATGATACAAGGTATAGTAGAGACCCAGCAGAGAGGAAGCAGTCGAAAAGTACACCTTCCCTGATGTAAGGTCAGAGTGGCTGAAGGACTTGATATCAAAAGCGAGTCATTACGGAGACGAAAATTCATGTTTCCTAACCTGTTTAATGACCTGTTAAACTAAATCACCTCCCTACCAAGTGGCTGCCTTTCTCCAAAGATTTTTAAAGAAGTTAATCCTCATGTCATGTTACAGTCAATTGGCTCAAGAATGTAAAGGTTTTTTTTTTTCCCCTTAGCTTGGGAAAGTTTGAATTAAAAAAAAAAAAAAAGGTTTGTATTTGCCCTCATCCCTGCCCTTGCTTGCTCCTTGAGCCCTTCAGTTCAGCCCCCAACGCCCCTGGTTGTTTAGTTACCCCACAGAATCAATCCCAACTCTTTCTCAAGCCCCATTCCTCCTTCCAAGCTCAGATCAAGATCTTTGTAGCACACTCCTAATCAATATCACCCTCCTCATTTCCTCTGAAATGCACAGAATTTATGGACTGTAAGAAACAATTTTACATTTAATTACACCTCATTCTTCTTATTGGTTTGTGGATTCATTGCACCTCTAGCTAAGTTCTCTGAGCACAAAGACCACTTTCTGTATACTTTCCCACACACTTGCCAACCTAGCTTTCAGCTCAGAGTAGGTGCTCAATAAATGCTTTCTAGTGAATTCATAATTATTAATCACTGATGGCAGTTTCATCACAATTCTACCTTTACATCCGCCACCTACACAGTGTCCACAAATGGGGCTTCAACTGTGGCAATATTCTGTCCAGTGCCAGGCTCTCTCAAGCTCGACCTTGGACCTATTGTTAATATCTACTACTATCCCAGCAAAAGCAACAATGCGACAAAAGCATGTTTCTAGTTCCTCAGCACAGAATTAGAATTTCACAGTCCTTGTCAAAAGGATATGTGGCAGCCAAACATTTGAGTATGTGATTTTTTACCGTAAGAAACAGAGCCAAAGCAGAACATGTTATTAGGGCCCCATATAGATGCCTCGGAGCTCAACTTCAAATACTCTAACACATCTATAGAATTCATAGGAGCAAAAAGCATGTAGAGGTCAACCTGGGATACAAACTGTTTGAGGAGGGCAGTGCATTCGCATTACTGGTCCTTTTCTGATCTTCTTTGTACTGAGTATCTTCCTTTTAACTCTCCAGACCCACTCCTGCCTCTCCTGTCTCAGGAAATGGATCCACATGGACTTTCTCGACAAATTCGCAGACCCTCTCGCTTTGGGTTAAGTTCAAGCACTGAGGCACGGAGCAAGAGAACGAGTGGAGGGATGAAGAGAGGAGAGTGAAGTTGCCGTACTTATTCCCTTGACTCCTCCTTTACCTGGAAGGTTGGCCTGGGACTAGTGGCATCCCTCAACGAGGCATCACAGCTCCAGTCAGGCAGCCCACCCCACAGAGCTCTTCTCCCTTCTCTCTCCAGGTTCTGGTAATGGCTCCCTCCTCTCACCTCATCGGATGTGATGGGGAAGTAATAGCCCCACAGTAATGCACTATCCTTTGTGGTTTCCCTACTCCCTGCCCAAACTGTTGGAAGCCGTCCACTTATTAAAAGCCCAAATTCCCCAAACTGAGCGTGGCATTAGTTCCCTGTCAGACTGTGGGGTCAACCCCTTTACAGCAAAATCCCTTACATGTGTTGTCATTACTTATTGTCACTGCTATCTCTTTCTATCTTGAAAAACTCTAATCATGCGTCTGTTCCACCACTATCCTGGACAGCAATGTGCCCCACAGTGCCAAAGCCAAAGCAGACGTCAGTCCTCATCTTTCTTGGCCCAGCAGCAGCACTTGGCCCAGTGAATCTCTTCTTATTTCTTGAAACACTCTGGGACTTCACGGTAGGGGCACTGTTTGTGGTTCTCCACCCTCCTTTGCTGGTTCTTCCTTACCTTCTTTAACATCTAACACCAAAAACGTTAAGTATCCCAGTCTTTGGACCTTTTCTCTTCTCTATTGACACTTGCTCTTGGTGATTTCCTTTAGTTCTGTGGCCTTAACTACCAGCTCTATACCAACTACTTCCACACTCAATCAGTTCACTCTTGGACACCGAGTTTGAATTGTGGTCCACTACATGCAGATTTCTTTCAATAAATACAGTACAGTACTGTAAAGCTATTTTCTCTTAGGATTTTCTTAACATTTTCTCTAGCTTACATTATTATAAAGGTATATTATACATATACCACACAAAGTATGTGTTAATCAACTGTCATCGGTAAGGCTTCCATTCAACAGGAGACTATTAAAGGTTTCGGGGGAGTCAAAAGCTATCTCTGCAGATTTTGACTTCCTAGCAGGAGTGGTGGGGTGGGGGGGGGGGTCAGCATCCCTAACCCTCACAATCTGCAGAGATCAACGATAAGTAGGATCTGCACCTCTCCTCTAAGATCCAGACTATATAACCAATGACTGAACATCCCAACCAAAAGTTACCTCTCCTTTCACATATATAAAACCCAACACTTGTTTTTGTTTTTTTACCTGCACATGTGTAGATAAAAACTCTATCCGTCTGGTTTCTCAGGCCAAAAAACTTTAGAGTCATTTTTCTCTCCCATGCTACATATCCAATCTATCAGGAAATCCTGTTGACTCCGCCGTCAAAATGGCCAGAAATCCAATGGCTTCTGAACACATCTCTTCAGCATAATTCTCACTTTGATGAAAGACTGCCTCTGGTCTATCTTCACTATTGCTCACCCCATTTCCAACAGACTCCTAGAACAGCTAGATTTTGTCAACCAACTGTTCAAAACTCTAATGGCTTCCCATCTCATTCAGAATAATGCCAATGTCTTTCCAATGATTTGCAAGGCCCTAAATCATCTTGTCTTTGGGTATCTCTCTAATCTCACAGCGCTCTCGCCATCACAGATTGTCTTTGGTAGTTCTTAAGCACACCAAGCATGCTCTCACCTCATGGCCTTTGCATTTATTGTTTCCTCTTCCTGGAACATTGCTGAAATATTCTTCTGCCAGATATTCACAGAGATTGCTTCCTGGGTTTCTTTATTTCTCTGCTTAAGTCTTCCCATAAAGACCTTGTCATGAAAAGCACACTTGTCTCACCTCAACACTCCCTTAACTTGCTCCTGTTTTTATAGCAGTGATCACCACTTGCTATATTTTATGTTCATTTTTTATGTCTTCATAGCCCTTTTCTTGCCCCTAGAATTAAGCTCATTGAGAGCAGAGATAAATTCGTTCCTTACTATATCCCCAGCACTTAGAACTCTGCCTGGCACAGAGAAATGCATTTAATGAATAAACGGGCGAATGAAAAGACATGTGGTTTTTCTTCTTTTTAAATGATTATGAAAATTTAAACATATACAATTAGAGGAAATAATGTAATGCATCCACATTTATTCATTAGTGAACTTCAACAATTATTAATATACAGTTGACCTTGTTTTATTCTTCCTACTCAACTTCCCTCCAACCAAATCCTACTAGACAGTTTTAAAGCAAACCCCAGATGTCCTGTCATTTCATCTGTAAATTGTGTATTTTAATTGTCTTCCAAAAATTTATACTACGAGCAATGTTTAAAATGCCAATTTCCTCGTCTCCTGCTCATACTAGCAGATATGATCATATAAAAATAAACTTTGCCAATTTTATTACTTGAAAAAATCTCAATTCTTTTATTTTTAAATTAAAAAGAATGAATGAGGTCTATGATAATATCCCCTCTGTCTCTGTGACCTCTCACAATTTCAAGATACTAATAGGCAAACATGTATTATATCTTTCCTTCTACTTTAAAGGTTTGTCTCACATAATGATGCATCATGACTCCTGTAATTATAAGATCAGCACCTTATCTTAATCATCTCAGTGCATATTCCTAAAAGGCATATTGGAAGAAACCTAACTTTTTCAAAGAAAACTCCTTTAACAGAATGAGGGTATGAAGTGAACAGAGAAATTGCTGACAAAAACACACATCCCTAGCCAGTGTCTTTTTCAATTGGTCACCTCTATAGATAACCTTATTTAAAAAAATCTCTCTGGGGAGTTCCCTCAATCTTTGAAGCCATCTTCCAATTCTGGAAGGAGCAAGCTAGTCCAAGGTGCCCCCGGGCCTCTCGTCTGCTGAAGGACTGGAGACAGATTGCATCCTGGCAGTACCGGGAGGGTTCAGGTCGGTGGTTCTGGCAGCCTCCCAGAACAGCTCTGTAACTCTCTCTGGAGAAAGCCTTCTGTTCTCCTAAGTGTTAGCATATTAAGCATCTACCGCATGGAATGGGATGGGGAGGGGTTTGGAAAAGAAAATGTGAAGACAAATGGGGATATTTAAAAGCAGAAAAGAAAATCCAGTGCTCAGAACAGCATTCTTTAACTTAGACTAGCTATAAATTTTCTCTCTTGTTGATTTCCTGTCTTGGAAAGAATCCATTAATGGGGAAAAAAAAAAAAAAAAACAGTACAGACTCGAAGCTTAACTGTGTTTTGGGTTTTTTTGTTTTGTGTTTTGTTTTGTTTTAAATGGTAAGTCGGTACCATTCATATCTGTGAAAGGTAAAGGAAGATTTGAAAAATCTCATTTTGTCATTTTGCCAAAAAACTTGAACACAACCTATTTCAAAGACACAAAAATAAATTTACAATCTGGGTGGAGGTTAAGGAAGTGCTTTTCTTGCCTTTCCCCCTACTTGCTTTACCAACGGAGCTTGAAGCTTCTCAGTCTGTCGTCACATTTAACTTGACTTTGTTCCTGCCAGGAATCTGATGGCTGAGTTTCCGGTTACACTGGGAGTAGGAAAAATCTTCGTTGTAATTTGGAGACCCCATGCAAGTAGATTTCTGGATGAGAAATTTATTGCTTCTCCTCATTGAGGGATAGAGCAACGGTCAACAATCTCTACACTCCACATGAAAAGAGTTTCTAACGGTGTTTCTAAGCACTTTCTCTAGGCATCTGTGGCTCCTGTCTCACAGTTCTGAGGGGCAGACAGACCCAAGCAGAGTGGTCTTCGCATGCATGCTCCAGAGTCCTTCAGAACCCTCTCAAAGTAGCTGCCATCCAGAGTTCACAGCCTGGCCTTCTAGGGTATCTTCCCAGAGCCTCTGAGGAACATAAATCTGAATAATAATTTAAGTGACAGACTGCTGGCCATTTTCTCAGCACCTGGACCTATGCAAGGTAGATACAACTCTACTAATTTCTACCTTGGCTGGGGGTGAGTACTCAACCCCCAGAAGAGTCCTCTCCCAGACAGAAATCAATCATTTTAGCTCCAACAGAGAGCACCGGACCTGTCTCTGCAACAACACAGCCTGGAAAGAAAAAAAGAGAGAGAGAGAGGAAGGAAGGGGAGGGAGAAAGCAAGAAGTCTACTGTTTTCATCATTATATCTGTTTCTTGGTGTCATTCCAGAAACTGAATATGCCAGCTAATGTGAAAAAGGGACTCTTCATCTAATTATCTTGATAGAGGTAGAAAGGTTTCAGTAGTACTTCATTACATAGCAGGTATGTTTCTAGAAAGCTCTTCTCCTCCTTCAATAAATTCATATTTTAAATATACTGGGAAAATTCCCTACTTAAGAGAATTCACATTAGGAATTTAAAAAGCGAAAAACCTTTTTCAAAATGAGATCACTTATTTTATGTTGTTTTATTAATGTGGCATTCTCCTTCACAAGTTAGATAAAAACCAGAATTAAAAGTGTTATGCTTAAATAGAACCTGACTCAGAAGTTAAAACAGATAGTTCTACTCATTCTTAAAAACAGCTGGATGAAGAAATAATATACTGATTCTGACTCTGGCCAACGACACAGTTTGCAAACGGGTTGATGTGACTAGAAGTTGGATCCCCCAGCACTGACGGTATTACCTCTGAGGAAAGGGAAAAAGTTGCAACAATGCCTCATTTAACGAATTATTTGGGAATAAACGTTCAATAATGAAGTCTCTATTTAAAAAGAAATGAGAATACTTTTGAAAATAACAAATATTTGAAGATAAGGAATTTTATGGACTGTCTTCTGTTCCTCACACTTCTCCTTCTTCTCTTCCTTGATGCCAATCCCTCCCCATGCCACTCTACTGCCCTCTAAAGCTATCGCTTTCTTCTCTAGTAAAATGAATTACTTAATATCAGCTAATCATAGAAAACCTTAGTGTCACAAGTTTCATGGTATCACCCTAAGCCACAATGGGGGGGGGGGGGTTGTGTTTTTTAATGTATTGAAGTTTTTGCTTCCTGCAAAGAAAACTTCAGACATATGTAAACAGATAGATATCTATTTTTTTCAAATCGTGAGGCTATTCCTCCATGACTTCGTGGTGGCAGAGTGAGGGGCAGAATTAGCCCAGGATAACTCTTGTGTACTTAGTGGAGTTCTATGTTCTGTCTAAATTTTTCTTTCTGGCACATTCTTCCCTGACTCAATGCCTGTCTCTCCCCTCTCTCCTTTCAACCTCACTATTTTCAGTGCAGTTCCTCCTCCTTCCACCGCAAGATTCACATTTGTTTTGCTTCTAATACTATTTTAGTCCCATGAAACTTTTTATCTCATGTGCATTGACAAAATTTTCGTAACTTAAGAACGGATTCAAATATGCCATGAACATGTGTGCAATTTATTCAACTCATTAATTAATGAGGACACCAGTAGGTGGTAAAGTTGTTTCCAACATTTTTAGGAACTATTTCCAGGTGGTATGAAATACAAAAATGAATATCAGAGTAAGCTAGTTTGACACAAACCTGATGAATGTCCTACAAGGCAAAAAAACATTATATATCTTTTTACCAGACCAAAATCAGTTGCGTCTCCATAGAATAAAAACTACGTGTAAATGCGTAGCTCCGCATGTCTGGACACCAAGCAATAATAATTTCAAAGTCAGATAGAACACTAGCCTATGAAATAAAAATAACTAGAGGATGGGTCTAAAATAGGCATGAAAAGATAATGCAGCCATCCTCTGGGCTTTATTTTGGATGATTTTTCTTAAAAACAGGAATGCAAGTCCTGTTGCTTTATGATTGTTCCAGTCCAGTGTATAATGTTTCTGGCAATATTTAAGAAAGGTCGTTAGAACATAGGTTTTCATTAGTTGAGGTACCAGTGCACCACATCCATGTACTTTTTAACAAAAAGGTAGGAAACACATTCAACTGAAAACATTTGCTAAAGAAGACATCTGTCATCCAGACAGTGGAACTCATCAGACTGGTGCCCTCAGGGCAGATCAAGAAGACAGAAAATCTGAGTAATCACGAACCATGCCTGATATGGATCATGGCAAGCTAGAGGTTGGGAAATGGATTTAAAAACCGGGATCAAGGAGCATGCAAGGTTGGGAAGCAATAAAGCAAAGCCTACGGCTAGAATAAGTCAGATGTCAATAACCAAGATCTTAATGAGCCAATAGGTCTCAAAGGTCAGGGCGGATAGGGCGGTTAGATAGACAGGGCCAAAGCACTTGGACTAAATCAAGGGCGCCATCTAAGAAACATGAGAGATTTGACCTTAGACTGTACTTGACACTCCTCATCTACCCATAGGAGAAAGGTTGCTTAACACCAGGGCAGAAGGCTCCATCCCAGGGTCAAGTGTTGCAAAGCTATGTGGCCTCTTCTATCTGTTCTACTGGTTAGAAACTAGAGATAAATTTTGACAGCAGAAAAAAATGAGACAGGAGAATGATATTCCTGTGTTCCTAGAGTGCTAGTCAAGTGATCTGTTACCCTCTCAAACTAAATTGCCTGTAAAAGAGAAAACTAAAATGAGGCCAGTGCCTCCAAAGATGGATTTCTGAGTTATTCCCAAGTTTTTATTTGATCCCACCGACCTATCTCCCTGACGTTACTGAAAGCATAAATCCTATCTTTGCATAAACAAGAATCTTAAGTCTATTTTGCATTGGCCAGTAAAGGTGATTTGAAAATCAATCAGTGAAATTAATCAGGGTAGAAAGTTAACATGAGGCATTGATATCTTTTGGAGTAACTACGCAGAACATGACCATCTTCCTCTAAGAATTACATTCCCCTCTCTAGACATCAGAGTTGGCCCTGGCTGCCATGGTGATCGTTTATATTCCTATCCCTCTGGCAAAGCTGTTTGAACTAGGAATGGTACCGAATCCAAGTGGGGCCAGTCAGTGTTTCTCTCTTGTGAAGCTGGAATCGGGATTCAAAGATTGCTAGTTAGTCTCTGCTAGCTGCTCATACTGAGCGTATGCAAATGCAGGCACTACTGGAGCGTTCTCTCTTACCGTCTTGCTGCCTAATATAGTAGAGACTAGCCCCATGCAAACCTTTAAAATTTAAGTTCATTAAGATTAAAATTTCAGATTCTTTTTCACCCAGCCATATTTCAAGTGCTCATCAGCCACCACTGGCTAGTGGCTACCATATTGAAAATATAGGATATTTTCATCACTCCAGTAATTTGTTGAATAACATTAGTTTACTACGTCTTGGAGGAGCAGCGTAAGCCTGTGTGCGGAGACAGAAGGGAGTTGATGTGTACACAGAAGTAGGACCAAGAAACAAAAGGCAGGAAAGTCACTGCCTCTTTCCTTGGTCCTTGTTCTAGTCTCCAGTAGGACTCAACCTTCCCCTGCCTGAAACTCCATTATATGTGTCTCTTTATCCCTGTAATTCTCCTTTCTCATTTAAGCTAGTTTGTTTAGAATGTTTTACTTGTAATTCAAAGATGCTTAAGACAACCTGAATCATTTTAGCTTTCACCATCTTCTTTTCCAATACTATGTCACATTGAACTACACGGACAGTTAGTACTATTTCTCCCTTAGTTTTCGTCAACAACAGAAGGGTTTTCTACATCCACCTGTGGTGAAACATCCAAGAATTTACTGAGCAGGAGGTATTAACTTTTAATTTTAAATCTTCAGATAGAGTCTGGGCTAATTCATGCAACCTGTGGGTAAAGGTTGGGTGGGTTAAAGCGAGGAGTCAGGTATAGAATTAATTAGAGGGTGACTTGTTCATTTCCTCTATCCAGAAAGGTACAAAGTGGCTCATAGGCGGAAAGGAAGGACTGGTCGAGATGTACTGTAAGCCTCAAGCTTATGACATACAAATGATCTCAGGAGAAGAGTATGGGAACTGAATTTGTATGACTTAGAAGCGGCCTTTAAGATTTTATTTCCACTTCGTGCCTTTGCTAAAACTTTTGGGGAGAGAAAGCAGTATCTGCAGACATAATTTTAGAACACACAGACTTGCAAAGCAAGAGCGATCTTGACCTCAGGCGGGCAGAATATCTTTGATCTTCACCAGCACTGGAGCTGCCTGAGATTATCTCAAACTCTAACCAGCGAGAAAGCATGCCCAGAGCTATACGAACCCCACTACCTGCCCTGTGCAATGATCCCTCACAGGCGAATGGGCTGCTGTGAAAAGTGATTAAAGTCTACAGGAGGTACAGGGAGAGGAACTTACGTCAGAGAAACAGTTTGCCGCCTGAACCAGCCTAAGGCTCAACAGAGATGGGTCATCTGCCTTGTGTACTGACTGTGGCTTTGTTTGTGAGTTTAGGAGTAAGATCCAGAAATACAAAGAGGAAAAGAGTTGAAATTAGAAAGTCAGGGAAACGAAGAGAATCTGAGTAGAAAAAAAGAGGAACTACGGAAGCTAGATTCTGTGAGAGGAAAAAATCCAGAGTGAAAAAAACGAACAAACAAATTCAAAGAAGTGGCCTAAAAAAGCTTTACGGAACAGAAAGTTCTCATTCAAGTTTAAAAGTTGTTCTGCATGAGATGTTCAATGTAAATATTAATTCCAACTTCTCTCCTATAAAACTGTAGTAACATTTGCCCTCCCGAATAACAAAGGCCTCTTTTGTTGAGGGAGATGACCTAACCTGCCACATTCATGAGAGGTGGGCCAATGACGAATCTCTTGGTAGGAGGGTATCCTACTTAATTCTTCACAATCATTGCTTAACTTTCATTAATGAAATGGTGGCTTGGAGTAAACCTGGTGAAGCTATTTAACCTGACAGAAAAAAATAAGTTTCTGTTATCTTAAATTCAACCTTCAGATTGTTGCCCAACCGAGGTTAGTTGTTACTCAGATTCAATATAAAGGAATGAGAAAGAAGCGATTAAAATAATAATAATAATAATAATAATAATAATAATAATAATTTTCAATCACTGACTATTACATTCTTTTCACAGTCCCCATCTCCCCATCATTCTATTCCAATCTCATTCTCACAGCAACTGTAAGTGGAGGAAATTGCTTACAGTTAAACAAGCAGAATTTGTATCCAGGTATACAAGACAATGGTTGCATTAAGAAATAGATGGCACATATGCAAATTGGCATCTGGAGTACTTAATAACTAAACAAGGAAGGTTCAGGAAACCAAGGTAGTACTCAGGGGTAGTTCTAGTGCGGCCATTACTATCTCCGGCTCTAAGTGCAGAGGAGGTGGTGCTTATCAGCACCTGTGTGGAGAGGACAGTCTTACAGGAACTAGGACTTCTTCCAATGACATAGCCAGCCATGGTGACTGCAGAGAGGGAGCTAACGGGTTTAGTACCCTGACTACACACCCATCACCCTTTCCGCTGGTGCCCCCACTGACTTAATATGAAGCCAATGCTTTTTGTGAGTAGATTGTTGGGGGCTTTTTGAGTCTTGCTCCCTCCCGAGTGAATGAGTACAGCACAGAAACTGAGAATTCAAAACCCCAGAAATGAAGAGGCCCACGAGACAAGGACATGGAAATCTCAAGGAGACTTAGACTTCCCCCAAGTTATACAATTAGGAATTTAAGACTATTACGTATAGAAGAGTTGAAGACGCTCCATTTGATATCTGGTTTGCACAGAGATAGAGTTCAGTTTGATTTAGTTATATCCAATGTTTGTTGAACTTGTCATTGTTCTGAAATATACATACACAGTTCTACACTATGTTGTGAAAACACAAATTTTTTGCCACATTATTGATGTATCAGGGAACAATTTGAGCATAACACAAATCTCATGTTTGCACATACACAATTTTGTCCAATAAAAATATTATAGCAAATGCAGAAATCTGAACAAACTGTATAGGAATACACAAATACACACTTTAAACATCTACCAAGTATCTGTTCATTGTGCATATTATGAGTCATACCCAGGCAAATCTGATATTATAAATTTCCATAAAAATGCATGAGTTTGCACAGCACAGAGACTCCTAAGAAAGCATATAGTATTTTGTAGCAAAACTGAGTACATTCAAGCTATACCATGGGCACTCTTAAAGCTTTTCCTACTTTTCCTTGCATGCATTTGAGTCCTTCCTCTTCCCAAATCTATCCTGAGGGCTTTTCTCCTCAAATGTTTAGTAGGCCATGAAAGAGACCATCAAGAGAAAACTGAGCCCACTCTCCCAACTAGAGAGGTGATGAGAGGAAATTTGGTTTTAAACCTCTTTCGGCTTAGTCTAGGCTAGAGATTCCTAATGCCAAACCATCAACTAGTGAAGGCCAACTGTGAAGTTTCTATAGGCTTTTGGAAAATAAGAAAAATAATCTGATTATTTTTTCAGAAGTGAGATGTATTGAATTTTAAGGATTATCCTTTATTTTGGTCATTATTATGTGAAATGGTCTTTTTTTTTTTTTTTAACATCCTTACTTACAGTTTTAAAGTTTGTACCCCAACTTCTAAAAAGTTTACTAGATTATACAAAGTTCCAACATCTAGGAACCACTTCTCCAGATATACAATTCTGGTTTGCCAACCCCTCAGTGAGCATGCTGGCCTGCTATTATCTTCCTGATTGTGGCATTTCGGCAGATATACTAACAAGATCCCAGACCCCATAACTGCCCCTAAAGAGACAACCCAGACTCTCTTAGGTACTCTACTGAATTGCTCAGAATAAAAATTTTACATATTGGGGTGCCTGGGTGGCTCAGTCAGTTAAGCAGCTGACTCTTGATTTCTGCTCAGGTCATGATCTCAGGGTCCTGGGATGGAGCCCCGACAGAGTCGTTGGGCTCGCAGCTCAGTAGGGAGTCTGCTTGGGGGATTCTCTCCCTTTCCCTCTGCTCTCACTCTCTTGCTCTCTAAAATAAATACATTTAAAAACAATTTTTATATCTAAAGTTAATCTGCCACTTTCCACATTCAAATAGTAGGAGGATAGCTGTCTGTTGTAGATACAAAGGAGATTCGATGTATATAACATTTAAAAACAGTGTCCAGTCCCATGTCCTTCCACACTGGCATAGACCATGAGGGAATGCACCAAACCCGGGAGGAAAAAAATCTGAGGACCAAAGTGGGTTGGCCAGAGCAAATGAGACTTGGTAGGAAGGGAAGTGGTCTCAGAAGCCACAAGGTGGCTATTTCATCCTTATATGAAGAGGACAATACCCTCTAAAATGCAAAGAGGAAGTAACATAAGCAAACTGGATTAAAAGTAATAAAACATGTGTTCTTCAGGTTTAAGCAATCGCCTGTTTCATCATGTCTAACTCTATGCCTGATGTGTCAGTGTGTGTGTGTGTGTGTGTGTGTGTGTGTGTGTGTATAAAAACTAATTCGTAACAGATTTGTCTTATAAGCACACAAAACACAAATTTGTTGAAAGACAACTGGCATATTAGGTAACAATTTGAGCATATATATTAAGCACACATATAAATAACTTATATATTCCCTGTCCTCAAGGAAGTTAAAATGTTTTAAAAACAAAAAAATACTATACGAGAATGAACTAATTAAATGATGTAATAAAGACCGAAAATGAATCTAACTCAAAAAAGAAAAGAAAAAGAAGTGTGTGTGTTGGAATGATTAATTTCAGGAACTCCACAAAGTAGAGGAGAGAACATGTGCAGAGACAGCAAATGTAATAGCAAATAAACCAGCCTTTCTGGATGGAAGCAGCAGGATGGGGGTAGCAGGCAGGAGGAAACAAAGTTCAATTAGGAGCCCCAAATCAGGCTACAGGAGGACTTAGATGTAAGACAAAAAAAAAAAAAAAAAAGAAGAAGAAGGGTTTCCTCCTCCTCTAGCTCCTTTTAACATGTTCTACTCCCACTCCCAATTTCTCCATACAGAATTCCACTGAACTTACCCCTTCCTCAAAGGAACCACAATGTACCAGACACGAAGTACTATGAGCAGTCATTCAAAACTTAGGGATTAAATTTTGTCTTTGCAAAGATGTGCTGCTTGAGCAGAGAGATATTCTGGAGGGGCCACAGGGCTGGCTGAGGCACAGGGACCCCAAGGGCTCTTCAGCCAAATGAACATTACAAGATTTCCATTGGTCATGGAAATTCTTGGATTCCTATTATCTTTAATCTGCTGAACCATCACTGGGATTCAATATGAAAACTGAAGTCATGTGAAGAAATTAACATGATGAAATTCATTTTAACTAGATATTTTGGGCGATTATATTCCTTGCAACATGTCTTCTATGAATTACAAGGCTGCTAATACTTACCTAATATTCACCTTTACTTTTACCTGTAAATTTTGATGAGAACTTCTGGGCATTTTAAAGACCCTTTAATCCAAAGGGATAATGAATTATGAACATCAAGTCTTATTTACTATTTTGCTCTGTCACTTTCCTAATATTTTTGGTTTCACGGTCTTCTGTGTCTGAGATAATTGTTGGATAATTTCCCCCTTCTTTCTGGTACACTTAGAGTTCAATTTGAGTGCACACCATCCCTCTCCCCCTTGAAGGAGTAACAGGAATGTTCATGTCTTGTTTTAACAAGTGCATGATCAGCCCTGACTTCAGTCAGAACTTCACACTGTAAAAAGGAGACCATTATGTTTAACTTTTTGCCCTGTGAGAAAAGCAGGATATGTCAAGCCTCTACTTAAGTTTTTTCTTTTATCCTTCAGAGTCCCTCTCATGAGCTAATTTCTTCCATAGACTATATAAGCCCCTTAAAGAGCAGTACTGTTCCCTGACAAACACACTGGCGTGCAGTTAATCATTAATTTTGCATGGTCCACATCTGCTGTCTGCTGGACTGTATATTGTTGGAGAGACTTCCTTCCATTATTATAAACACTGCTGTGCGAGGGTCAATGTGGGATCTTTATCTAACCTATTATCAGCAGTCCAGACAGAGTCTTATTGCCTCCCGTTAACAAGTCCAAGTTACAGAGTTCACAAGGCTGAAACCTACATGAATACAGTTGTATTTTTTAATGACAAAACAACAGCTGCACGGGCAGCCTCGGCAGCACGCCCTGACTGAGTATGTGCAGATACCAAAAACAGGTGCACCTCGCGACGGAAGCTGTTGTGTTGTGTGCCATGGGGGGGGGGGGGGCAGGGCGGGGAGACAGCATGACATTCATTTCTTCATCAAGGTCCGCATAAAGCAACGGAGCCGCATGAAGGAATTCACAAATAGGGTCCGCTGAAATACCAAGGCTCCCAAAAAAGCAGTAAAGGTAGAACTTAACATTGCACGAGAGAGATGACTTTCACTTTACTGTTGGTGGGCACGCTACCTTATGGAAATCTATGGAGCCAGCTGTGTGCATAATAAAAGTTACTTTTAAATGCAAACAAATTAAATTATATCCTCTTTCTTGCCTTCTTGAACTGGGTCTGGGGTTCCGTTTTATACCACTTAGGGAAAAGTTGAAATCGGGCTTGGTGTGGGAGGAGGAGAGGCAGAGTTGAACGCGATCCTGTTCAAATAACGTCTTGCAGCGTCACTCTCGGGTGGTACGCGACGACTGGCAAGAGTGAGCTCCGAGCCCCCGAGCCCCCGAGCCCCCGGCACAGGGGCAACACCTCTGAGGACCCGCTGCCAGGAAGGCTCCAAGGGAGTGCCCAATAAATGTCAATGTTGTGTGGCGATTTCACCTTGAAAGTAACTTGCGCAAGTTTGCTTGAAAATTAACACTGCAGTCACTGAGAAGGGGAAAGGAACGGGTGCTGTTCCCAGACATAATTGAGATTGAACTCTAACCAATTCAGAAACAAGCGTTACTTTCCGCAACCCTAGAGAAGCCAGCTTGCCGCTGCCAGAAGGGAAGTATTGCCATCGTCAGGAACACAAAGCACTCTGTATGCAGCCTGCAGAGAGAAGTGGCTCTGTCATTCCGGCTGGCCATTCATCTTTGTGTGTCCTTACAGCAGAGGTAGTCTGAGGAGCAGTATGCGCCCCCTAAAACACGAGTGGTGTGCCTCTGGGGTCTCCACGCTCTCCAGCACACCAGCTGTGCTGAAGGAACTGCTGACACGGGAAAGGGCTCAGAGATCGCTTTCAATGGGCTGTATGGACCGCAATCATGCCAGCCTGTCCCCAGCAGCTCTGAGCACTTACCTGCCTTTACACAGAGCCTGACTTCTCCCCGGGATTCACAGGGAGGTCAGCAGTGGCCCCACTGAGGAAACCAAAGTCAACCTCAAGGGACGTTTTTCAGCCCCACCAGAGCTACGGTCATGAGAAAGCTCTCCTTGGAGGCCTGCCATGCTCGGAAACAGCCCGGATCTGGAGACTGAGAATTCTCCAGTAATGTAAAGTTTGAATAAAAGTAACGAGTCTGCCGCTACTTTTCATTAGAGAAGTTTCACATTTAGGCTCGGGCAACTACACTCCTGGGGATGTGAGGGGGCTGTATTGCTGATTCACTGGCTGGGGCAGCTCCTGGGTTTCTGTCTTCAGTGCAGAGCCAGGGCTTTGATCTGGAGTGAAATAACTAATGAATGGAGCAGTTTGTAGAAATAATTTTCTTAGGCATAATGGCAACATTTCGAAACTACAGCATTCTTAATGGCACACTTTTTGTTCACTGTCTGATTGGTTTGAAGGGAAATGATAAACCTTTCAAGCAAGGGCTTGAAGGGTTTTGCTTATTTTAATATCCTGGTGTACACCCCCCTATTCCATTGGCAAGAGAAAGAACTGAAGTTTTACTCTTCAATTGACTGTCAAAATGATCATACAAATGCAAATGTTCTGAAATGTATTTAGCTAAAGTGTTTAAATATTGATGAAAGGTTTACAAAGGTAGACAGACACGGGGAGCAGCTCAAGCATGTCCATCTGCCAGAACAGGGGCAGCAAGAGGTCTGGCCTGGGACTGGCAGGTGAGGCATTAAATCTTCTTCAGTTTAGCTTCAGTTTAGTTTAACTCCTTTAGAAAGGAGTTGTCAACTTTCACAGGAGCCAAATCAACTTTCAGAGAGCTGAGAAATCAAGAGTCCAGGTAGTGTCCTAACAAAGAGTGGGGACTCTTCCTGCAGACCTATCTGCTTCAAACCAAGGCCTGCCACTGGGGACCCTGAGCATGCTGTCTCAACTCTCTAAATTTTATTTCCTGTATTTTAAACTGTCTGTGGGCATGCTCTGCTGACTAAAGAGTGGATCCCTGAAAGTCACATATTGTTGAGTGGAGGCAAGTGTCTCAAAACCGGGAGGTTGAAGCAAAGAGGAACATATCCAGGTTCCAAAACAGCTCAAAAACTAATAATCAAGGAGTTGAGGAACCCGAGGGACAATGAACAAGGTCGAAGTTGCTAGAAGCCTTAAAAGTACCCAGACAGCTGGAGATCAAGTGACAGACTTAGTGATCAAGACACATGCTTCAAAATCCTGAAGATCAAGTAAAGAAAAACATTCAGACCCAAGGCAAGAAGGTCACAGGGAGCAAACCTTGCACGTGCTCCATCCCGACAGGGCAGACAGGGATTTGAAGTGAGAATGGAATTGGGTCTATGTAGTTTCTGTAACCAGTGAGACCAAAAGGAACAAAGCAGTCTAGATAAAGGGTAAGAAGAGAAATATTCTAACGATATGTATCAGCTGTCACGCACTCTCTAGATGATGCCATCCAGTCTGTTTCCGTGGCCACTATAACAAAGTAAATCAACACATGTTATCTTAACCATTATGGGGATCGGAAGGCTCATTGGGCTAAAATCAAGGTGTCAGCAGAGCTCTGTTCCTTCTGGAGGCTCCAGGCAAAATCTCTTTCCTTGCCTTTCCTATCTTCCAGAGGCTGCCTGCATCCCTTGCCTCCTGGTCCCTTGCTCCATCCACAAAGCTGGCAGCACAGCATCTTCCAGTCTCTCTCTCTCCCTCTATTTTTGTCTCCCTCTCCCTCTCTCTCCCTCTCTCTCTCTCTCTCTGACTCTGGCCCTTTTATAAGGAGCCCTGTGTTAACAGTGGGCTCACAAGGACAATTCAGGGCAATCTGCCAATCTCCAGATCCCTAACTTAGTAACACCTGCAAAGTCCCTTCTTCCATGCAAGCTAACATATTCATAGGTTTCAGGGGTTAGGATGGGGACATCTCTGGAGGGTCATTATTCCACCTTCCACCACTTTAAGGAACATTCTGACAACTCCCCACTTCCTATTTCAAGCTTAGACCTCACCCCTGAACTTCAGACTCAGTCACCTGACTTCCATTTTCTGGTTCTGCATGTAAGGAGCTTGGAAGTCACCACTCCATCCCAACCACAAGTAAAAAGTTGTCGAACAGATGGAAAAATCAACACCTCTCTTAAATCTGTAAGAGAGGCAAGGCTACAAGGCAGAGCCACTCCCTCCAAGAGTCAAGAGACAAGTGAGTACACGGAGTTATTTCTTACTAGTGCAGGGTTCGTGTGCAGGACCTGGATCAGAGTATGGACACCTGAACTGTAAATGACCAACTGCTAGAGCCTCAGCGTGGACAACACTGAGTGTTAAAAACTCAAAGACAACCCAGTCATGAGGAGCCTGGAGCCTACAGTGCCAGTGAGCCTTTCCTGCAGGAGCTCAACCTGGGGGCTACCGGAAGTATCAAAAATCCCCTCAGGCTTCCAGCAGGGGGAGGGAGAGAAACCATTTTGACCTATGCTACAGTACTTTGTTCTTAACAAGGCCTGCCCTTAGGGGAAACTGTTATATCGGAGCCTAATCAGCCGGGGCATTATCAGAATCTAAGTGGCAGCTCACCGGGAAATACCAAACTTGAACCCACCGCAGCCATTCTTTCCTGCCCGAGAGAGGAGATAAAAAAGTGAGAAACACCGGGGAAGCTCACGGTGCAGAAACACAGGCTTACAAAACACTGAAAACTAATCACGGGATTCTAGAAATGCTTCCCGGCCCCCTACACCTCACCACCACATTTCTAAAGCCTATTTACGGCAGTTCCTTTTACCCACTACATCACGTCTAGCTATCTAGAAGAAATTACAAAGCATACCAAAAGACAAACAACAACAACAACAACAACAACAACAACAACAACAAAACCGCACTCTGAAGAGACAGAGCAAGCATGTGGCAGGGAGGTTGGAATTATCAGACCAGGAATTTAAAACAACTGTGATTAATATACTAAAAGCTCTAATGGATAAGTAAACAGCATGAAAGGACTGATGGGTGACATAAGCAGAGAGAAGGAAATCCTAAGAAAGAACCCAGAAGAAATGTTAGAGATAAACACTGTAAAAGGAACGAAGGGTACTTCTGGTGAGCTTATTAGTAGACTGAACACACGGAGAAAGTAATCTGAGCTTGAGGATATGTCAATAGAATTCTCAAGAATTGAACTGATAGTAGACTGAAAAAAAAAAAAAATGCAAACCCTCAGGGACGACTACAAACGCTGTTATGTAAAAGGAATACCAGAAGGGGAAGCAAGAAAGGAAGAGAAGCAATACTTAAAACAATAATGACTGAGAATTCCTTCAAATTAATGTCAGACAGCAAACCATAAATCCAGGAGGCTCCAAGAATACTAAACAGTATTTGCAAAAAGCCCAAAATAAAACAAAAAAAATTAACAACAATGACAACAACAACAAAAAAAACCCTACACCTGGCCATCTCATTTTCCAACTACGGAAAATCAAAGTTAAAAAAAAAAAAGAAATCCTGAAAGAAGCCAGAGTTTAAAAAACATGTGTAGAGGAACAAAGAATTATATCCAACTTCTCATAAACTATGAAAGCAAGAGAGTGGGATGAGGGGCGCCTGGGTGGCACAGCAGTTGGGTGTCTGCCTTCGGCTCAGGGCGTGATCCTGGCGTTATGGGATCGAGCCCCACATCGGGCTCCTCCGCTATGAGCCTGCTTCTTCCTCTCCCACTCCCCCTGCTTGTGTTCCCTCTCTCGCTGGCTGTCTCTATCTCTGTCAAATAAATAACAATAATAAAAAAAAAAAAAGAGAGTGGGATGAAAATGTTAAAGTATGGAGAGAGAAAAAAAAAAAACAAACCCACCAACCTAGAATTCTGTACCCTGTGAATTTTTTCTTCAAATGTGCAGGAGACTTTTTCAGACAAAAATTGAGGGAATTTGTTACCAGTAGACCTACCTTGCAAGAAATGTTAAAGTTCTTCAGAGAGAAAGAAAATCATCTAGGTCAGAAACTCAGATCTTCATAAAGTGATGAAAAGCATCAAAGAAGGAATAAGTGAGATAAAATAAAAATTTATTAATTGATCTAAGAGATAACAGTCTGCTGCAATACCAACAAGGTATTTGATTGTATATGCTTTTGTATATATCTCATGTGTGTACATACATGTATGTGCTTATATATAAGTGAAATAACAGCAATGGTGCAAGGAAAAGAGGGAGAAGGTAGGATTATTTTGTAATTATATTCACACTACTCAAAGTTACTTAAAAGTAAACTTAGATTAGCTTTACTATATATTGCAAACTCTAAGGGAGACCACTTTAAAAAAAAAGCATAATTGGTATGTGAAGGAAGGAGAGGAAATGGAATCATAAAATGCACAATTAAAACCACAAAAAGTGCGGCGCCTGGGTGACACAGCGGTTAAGCGTCTGCCTTCGGCTCAGGGCGTGGTCCCGGCGTTATGGGATCGAGCCCCACATCAGGCTCCTCCGCTAGTAGCCTGCTTCTTCCTCTCCCACTCCCACTGTTTGTGTTCCCTCTCTCGCTGGCTGTCTCTATCTCTGTCAAATAAAAATAAATAAAATCTTAAAAAAAAAAAAACCCACAAAACGTGGGGTGCCTACGTGGTTCAGTCCATTGTGCATCTGCCTTCAGCTCAAATCATGATCCCAGGATCCTGGGATCGAGCACCACATTGGGCTCCCTGCTTCTCCCTCTCCTGCTCCCCCTGCATATGCTGTCAAATAAATAAAATCTTTAAAAAAAATAATATAAAACACAAAAAGCAGGAAAAGAATGCAAGACAAAAACAGAAAAAAAGAACAGGGGCAACGAATAGAAAACAGTCGTGAATAGGGTAGATATTAACCCAACTACATTAATACTCACTTTGAACATCAATGTTCTAAATGCACCAATTACAAGACAGATTGTCAAACTGGATTATATAAAAAAAACAAACAAGATACAACTATATGTTGTCTACAAGAAATCCCCCTTAAATATAAAGACACATATAGAATAAAAGTAAAGAAAACTATACCATGCTAACACTAATCAGATTTAGTCATCCAAGAACTTATTCCTTATCTCTATCTGGATTTCTAAGAGACATCTTGAACGCAGTAGGTCAAAAACCAAGCTACTGGATTCTACAACAACAACAACAACAAACCCACCCACCCACAGTAAAACCCGTTCTTCCTGCAGCTTTCTGCTTCTCAATCCGTGGCAAGCACATTACTTGCTGTTGCTCAGACCAAAATCTTGAAGCCATTCTTGACTCCTTTTTCCCACATTTTACAACTGGACATGCTTGCTATTTATGTATGTTCTTACAAAGACTTATACATAAATGTTAATAGCAGCTTTAATTTTGGAGCCAACTGGAAACACCTTAAATGCTCATCAGCAGGTAAATGGATAACAAATTGTGATATATCAGTATAATATTATACTACTCATCAATCAAAAGAATAAACTACTGACAGAACAACACAGACAAATCTCAAAATAACTATGCTGAGGGAAAGAGAGAGACATAAAAGAGTATTTACTACGTCCATTTATTTAACTTTAGAAAATCCATACTAATCTATAGTACCAGTAAGCAGCTCAGTAGTTGTCTGGACACAGAGGTGGGTCATGGGTAGAGGCTGGAGGGAGAGAATACAAAGGGGGACAAGAAAACTTTGGACGCGAGGAATATGTACACTATCTTGATTATGATTATGGTTTCTCAGTGCATGTATATGTCAGAAACATTAAATTATATATACTTTAGGTATGTGCAGCTCAGGGTGTGTTGGTTATAGCTCAATAAAGCTGTTAAAAACATTATCGTAATTAAGAAAATATGCCTTGTTTTTAAAAAATGAGGTTGTCTTCTTCCATATGGGAAGATATTTATTAAAGTAATTCACAATTGAAATAACTACTAATATGTTGCCAAGGATGCATCACCATCAAAACTGCTGAAATTGTCATGATTTCAAATTTGATATTTTGCTGTTCATTTCTTCTTCAGAATACAATTTTCATTCAAAAAAGAGAGGATATGAAAATTACTCGGCAAGAAAGTAGATGAAAAATAGGAGACCTAGAGACAGAATGAGAAAATCCAAAATATGTACTATGTTATTTTCAAAACAAGGGAATAGAGATAATGTCAGAGAGGCAATAATGAGATAGAAATAGAATTTTTCAGGATTTATGAAAAGACATGAATCATAAGATTGCGAGATCATGTTTAATCCCCAGCAGAATACATATAAATAAATCCACCCCAGGCATACTACAGTGAAATCACTAAAGACCAGAGGGAAAGAGACTTAAAAATCATCCAAGACAGACAGATGGATGATTACACAGACACAATTAAAATCCAGAAAGACGAAAGACCTTCCAAGCTCTAAGACAAAATAAATCACAATAAAATTCAATGATGCTACATACAGCTGGAATCTTTGAAGAATGAGGTAGTTGAGCAAACATTCAAGTTATTGAAATTATCCCTTTAGGGTTACATTTTGGCTAAATAATAAATGAAACCCTTTATAAAATACATTATACCCATTCCTGGATCTGTATTCAAAGCATAATTACTATCACTTTTTCTTGAAATCTTAAGTAGTGTGCCCTAATTAAAAAACAAAAAAGACAGAAGTGGGGGAGCTTTTGGTTCAAGATAACAAACCTGTTAAAGACGTTAACCATTTTCTCAAAAACCCCAGGGAAATGCCAGTAAAAATGTATAAAAGAGAATATATTCATCACAGTGCTGAGAGAGGGCGGGAATCCCATCGGCATACCAGAGAAATCACAAATTACCAGGAGAGAGGTAACATATGGGAATCTTATTTCCAGTTAGCCAGAGCAGAAGAAGCTGAAGCCAGAAAAAGACCAAGCAGATGTGGGAAGATTTCCTCTTGACTTGTTAGTGCAGATGTGGCCGATGTAGAAAGCAGGAATGGGAGGCAGGAATCACCGCACCGATAACAGGGCGGTCTAGAAACAGCTGGGCCAGATCACCTCTGCGCCCACCTCTCCTCCGTGTCTGCAGAAACCTGGGAGCAGGACTGTTTGCACTGGCTCTAAACCAGAGATGAGTTTACTACAGAATTGTATCATCCCCAGGGGAGTGCTAGTGGAGAGGTCATCCCCAGGGGTAAAATTCCTCTCAGTTTGATATTAGGGTGGGGAGAAGCTCCATCTTGTTGCTTTCTCCCTCACAGCAAGTCAGTTAAAGCCAAGAGGCTGGTTTTTAGAAGGAAAGTCAAGTCACTGAAATGACTAATCTGTAGAAGTAGTAATGAGGTGAAGCTAGTTGTGTCTTAATACAGAAAAAAATAGAGGCTCCACAAGAGGGGGGAAAAGAAACCCAGGTCAAACAAGAGAATCGTGGTCTATATCCAAGGCAAACTTAACAGTGACATGATTTTGAGCATTTAGTGAAGTAGGACAGAATCCATTTAACACTGACTTTAGTTCTCCATTGAGAAGTACAAGTTCTATAACAATTCATTCCTTTCTTTATAGTCTATTAATAACAATAGCAAATATTTGTTTTTCAATTTTAAAAATAAATCTGTCAAAGCACAGAACACTAAATAATAATCCAGAGCAGGGTGCCTGGCTGGCTTAGTCAGAGGAGCCTTTGACTTTAGATCTTGGGTCATGAGTTCGAGCCCCGCCTTAGGAGTAGGGATTACTTAAATGAGAACTTTAAATAAATAATAAAATCGGCACAAAATGCAGGTTTGTAAACATTAGCAATATAAAAAGATACAGCTAAAGACAAAGATCTGGAAAGGTAGGATAAAATGTAAGAGAATGAGCAAGTTGAAGTTAAAAGATTGAAAAGTAGAAGTTTCAGAGATTATTAAGTTATAAAGGAAATTTAATAGAATATACAGTACAGCAAATTTTACAAAAACATGATGAGGAGGGAACAGTAGGAGAAACTAGCTAAACTCTTCCTATTTTATAAAGGGATTTAATGCCTAAAGCTGACATATCAAGAAATAGGGCCTTTATAAACATATTAAATAAACCAAATAATCCCCAGAAGTGAACCCAGAATTTTGTCATTATCTCTAGAGAGAGCAGGAATTTTTACTCTCTATATATTTGTATTTTTTTTATCCCATGCATTTATTCCTTTTGCAGCTAAATATATGTATCCAATAATATATTTTAGACAAGAGATAATCTTTATTCTAAAATATTTTTCAAATTTCGTGTACGACTGTTAAAATGTCTGGAAAAAAATTTAAAATTTGAGAATTATGACACTGATTCCTTTAAAAAGATGGAATAACAGCTCAAGATACAATTATAATTGATCAGATGGAAAAAATTGTAAAAGTATTATTTTAATTTTAAAAAGCACAGAATCTTTCACTTACTGTGTGTCCATAAGTGATTTATTTACCACTGAATCTCAGTTTTCTCAAAATCCTATACAATGAGCCTAATGATATCTGTAAAGGTTGTTGGCAAAATTAAATGATTTTGATGAAATGACTAGCCCTTTGTAGATGTTCGAAACTGCTAGATTATCGGTGGTCATATCTATATCATATCTATCTGTCTATAAAAGAGTACAATGGAGGGACCACAGATTTCTTTTTTAAGATTTTATTTATTTGAGAGAGAACATGTGCACACAAGCAAGGGGAGCAGCAGGCCAAGAGAGAGGGAGAAGAAAGCAGGCTCCCCACTGAGCAGAGAGCGGGATGTGGGGCTTGATCCTAGAACCCTGGGATCATGACCCGAGGCAAAGAGGCAAAGGCAGATGCTTAACTGACTGAGCCACCCAGGTAACCGGAGACCATAGACCTCTTTAAACAGAGACTGGAGTTCAGAGACTTGGATGTGCTCTCCTGGGAGCGTGTGACTTCAGACAGGTAACACACTTTGCACTTCTCCTGTCTACATCATTTGAATACGGCGGGCGGTGCTCTAGCTCAGTGATAACTGCAGAGGGTAAGACAAGGTTTATGGGCTGGCTGCTTTCACTTGCATAGATGATCCCAAACAAAGGAGATGTTGTGGCTGGGATTTCTTTTTTCTGTCTTTTTACTGTCTGTAGCGGACATCTGTCACGTAAAATAGATGAATCTTAACTCTTTTATATGTTTGGGGAATGAATGCCCCGCTTCTTCGGTCTTGGCTGAGATCCAGGAGCACAAGTTGCTGAATCTGTTGGATCCTTAAGTCCCCAGCCGCCTCCTCCCTTGCCCCCAGGGTGAAGTATGTAGCCTTGACTCTGCCAATCAAAGCAGCGGACTTAGATTCCGGAACTGGGACCCAGGAGAGCAAAGGTCTGGGGAGTTCACATTCTCTCTCTCTGGCGCTGCCTGTAGTAGCAGAGGCTTTGGTAAAGCTCAGATCTGTGGTGCAGAAGCAGCTGCCCCACAAACTGTAGCTTCCGGTGACCAGAGGGGGTGAGCAGCCACCTACTCGCCAGCGGTCTGGCAGCCCTGCCGGTGACTTTGCGAGCTCACCAGTATCCTTGGTAAGGGGCGGCTTGCTTACAACCAAGAACCTGACCGGTATGCTGTTCGTTTCCTAATATTATGGGGATCTCTCCCAGTATTCTGAATCCTGCCCAACCCCAATCTATGTTCGGAAGAAATACGGGTCTATGTGACGAGAATGTGCAATTGTGGTCATAGACTTGTGATTAGGATCCAGAGCAGTCACGGGGAACTGGGGACGTACAGAAAAACCAGAGTCTGGGGAACGATGCAGAAGCTAGAAAAGAGGGTCTTCAGAAATTACAGAAAATAGACCCTGCTAAAGTTCAGGAAAGGAGTAAACATCACACAGGGACGTTACTTCCTCTTCTGAGGAAGCAATTAGTGAGTTTTGGGTTGTGCACAGGATAGCTGTATTATGTTAGGTGGAGCTATGACCACCTATTGTCTTTTCTTAGGGGTTAAGTGTGGTTCAAGGAGGTGCGTACAGGTGCCAGTTTGACAACAGATGGACTTGTGATGGTGAATTTTATGTGCCAACTTGACTGGGGGAGGGGACATCGGGATAGGCAGTAAAACATTTCTGGGTGTGTCTGTGAGGGTGTTTCTGGAAGAGATTAGCATTTCCATCACTGGCCTGAGTGAAGAAGAGCACCTTCACCCATGCCTTGCACATGATCCAATTCCCTGAGAGCCCGAATAAAACAAAGAGGCAGAAGAAGGAATAATTTGCTCTGCCTAAATTCTGACATCCATCTTCTCAGGGCCTTGGAGGGCCTCTAGTTCCAGGGCCCTCAGATTTGGACTGAATTATACGATGGTCTTTCCCAGTTCTCCAGTTTGTAGACAGCAAGACTGAGGGCCTACTCAGCCACCACAACCACATAAGCCAACTCCTATAAAAAGTCTCCATGTATATGTATGTATGTATATGTGTGTGTGTGTGCATGTATACACACACAAGTGTATATATGTGTGTGTATAGATATATATTTCTCTAGAAAACCTTAATACAGAGCACTTCGAAAATATTTATCAGCTAAAAGGTTAATTCCACAAAGGCTTAATCGATACACTCATTGCAACTTAAGAGAAGTCTCTGGAGGTTTACTATCAGGCTTTACTCCATTGCTGGTCTTTCAAGAGTTTCATCTGATGTAGCTGAGACACTGAAGGCCTCTTGAGGAAACTTCTGGATGACACACAGAAGAGAGCTAAGATCACTATAGCCATAATGCTTATAAACCAGTCAGTCCCCATGGCATCCAGCTACACACTGGGTTAAGCAAGTAGATTGCCCCAATGGTCTACACTAGCAGAGTTCGGAGGTTACAATTTTATAATAGCTTTTTCAATGCTTCATCCCTGTATTGGGGTAATATATTTAGGTCATGAGCATTCACCAGGCTAATATATGTAAAGTGATTAGAATAGGGCTTGGTACATAGTGTTTGATAAATGCTAGCTACTAGATTTTTATTGTTATTAGACCTCGCTAACAAAGACCTGGCTTTACATTCCCAAGTGTAGGTGGCTGTAAAAGATCGTAATAAATTTCATAGGTACCACAGATGCAGTTCCCTGACCACAGAATCATTCAGCCTGAAGGGGAGGTGGCATTACTGAGGGAATCGCTATCAGACAGACAACTCTGTGAGAACAATTCCAGCAACAAAACCCGCCAAGAGACACACATGTCATGTAGAAGCTCATATTGCTCCGTGCACCTGGAGAGTGTTTAATAAGCATCTGTTGACTGAATAAACAAGTACACATTAGTCGAATAGCTTAGAGTGAATAGGCCATGAGAAAGAACATCGAGAAAGGCAAGAGCCATGGTGTATGTGTGTATGAGGCAGACTAGAGTGAGCTTGTCTTGACTAGAGTGGATGGAAAGTACTGGAAAGTAGAGAAAGTGGGATAGAGAAAATAGATGAATGAAAATAATGCACCAACTAGAATTTTAAAAAAAAGACTGAAGGAAAAAAATAATCCATGATCACAAACAAGTGAGTTTGGACTTGAATCTTGGTTTTTAAAGGAAGGGGAGAGAATAATGGGAGTGAGGTTTTAGGAAGATTTTAGCAAATCACAGGGCAACTTGGTAAAGGAATCATAGAGGTAAGGGAGGTCAGAAGCATGCTACTGAAGCAATACTACAGCATAAGGACACTGACATGTTGAGATAGAGTCTAGATATAAAAGACCTCATTACTTTAAACATTAAGTGATGACTCAATTTCCATTATTTAATTTGATTTCAAACCAGAGTGTTGTTCATATATATTATTTCCAATTGCTTATAAAGCTAAAAGTATAAACTTTTCATGGTTTGATACAAAAAACTGCATGTATTTGAAAAATTAAACAACTGAATAAGTAGTCAGGCTTGACCAAGAAAAACATGTATTGTGTTAGAGAGTCTAGAGGTAAAATTTTCAAGGACCAAAGGTTTGTTTTTAGCTTGGAATCTGAACTACTTAAATGGAAAAAGTTTTTTAGATATGTCTGTCCATGACACCCAGAGAGGTGATGTTAAATGACGTGTTCATTATAGATTCGTGTTAGTTATGAGGATTGTTTGAAATTTTTAATATTTTAAAACCATGTCAATAAAAGAATTTCGAAATTTTCATTCCATTTAGGTGCTTCTAAAACATGAACTGTGCATTTTTCCTAGAATTCAAACTCACACAATCTGTTGAATTTTTGACTTAGACCAAAACCCTTAAATTCATCATTAATTTCTCAATTTATTGCACATCCAATCCATCCAGAGGATTCTACTTTCAAAAACATATCCCAAATCCTGACACTTCTCACCACCTCCTCCGCCAACACCTCATCTGAGCCACCACTGTCTCAAGCCTTCTAACTGGCTGGCCTGCTCCCATGCTGTCCCTTTTTAACCAATTTTCAAAAGAAGAGCTAGAGCAATTGTGATAAAAACCTCCTTTCCCCCCCTAAACACCCCACATTCTGTTTAAGCAAGTCAAACACAAACATGATTCAGGGCCTTTACACTTGCCAATCCCAGTACCTGAAACTTTCTTGCCCCAGATGTCCAAATGGCTTACTACCCACCTCTTCCTCCGAGTATTTACTCCGTGACAGGCTTCTCGCTGACAAACGTGATAAAAATGGGCCCATCCCCTCAAATAGTCCTTCTCCCCCTTCTCCACTCTTCTTTCTCCATAGCAGTATATGTCCCACGTACATACCAGATACTGTACTCATTTTGTCTAGAATAAAGTTCCAAGTGGGCAGAGATTTTTGTCTTTTACTCACTGCCATATACTCAATGCTTACCACATTGTAAGCATCCAATAAATATAGGCTGAATCAATGAATTAGTGAGTATTAATTTCAATATAATTCAGTATTTTATCAATTGTCCTTGAGGACAGATAAGGAACAGCAAGGAAAGATCAGGTCCTTTAAATGCCACAGATGCTGTTGAAAGTCAGGAAGATAACATCCTAGCTTGAGAACATACACTTAGTAATCAGATGGGTGGCAACACCACCTCCACTACCTTCTGGCCATGTTATGGAGGAATGTTATTCATCTCCCTGTACTCTGTGTCACATACAGAAAAATATGTAATAGCCCTTGGATTATCCATAGGGTTGAATGCAGTATGTTTATCAAGTGTTTAACATAGTACATGACACAGAGAGATTTGTAACCATCGTTACATAACATCATTATAACCACATGAATAGTATAGTCAGAAAACGGATAGATTAATCCTTTGGGTTTCTTTGTCCTTGTTTATGTACCTAACCCAGTCAGCCCAAATACATCAGAACTGAACATATGAGGCACTAAACTTCTTTCAGTTTACACTTCTAAAATAAATGCTAGGGTAATAGAGTTGTTCTATATTTTTATTACGGTGGTGGTTACATTACTGGATGCATTTGTCAAAACTCAGAACTATACAATGAAAAGGGTAAATTTCACTGTAAGTTTTGCCATTTCAAAATAAAACAAAATTAGTGCAAATGTGTGAAACTAATCATAATAGAATTACTTGCCTCCCCAGAATGAGGAGCAAAAACCATGAGGAAAAAATCTAATGACATCAGAGGTAGGGAATTTCTCCTGCAATGCACAGAAGATACAAAATGGCTATGCTCGCCTCGTTCCAGGTAAAAACAGCTATTTCAAAACAAAACAAAGCAGTGCACTGCCTCTCTCGTCTCTTAGACTAAGGGAATAGGTGGCAGTTATAAGCCTGAATCCAAATATATCAAATACACGTATAATCTTCCAGTCCCTAATGCTTAGGAAGCAAATGTAAATTCATCTAAAAATAGTTCTCAAATGTAATATCACTCAAACATTCATGGTTGTATGCTAAAGAAACACATTCAAATTTTTACTATTCCTTTAATGAATTAACTAGCGACCCACAGTTCAGAAGAACTTTTAGACTTTAATACTATTGACAAGCCTAATGAAATTTACACAGATATGTATGAATGAGGACAGAAAAAAAGTGTTTATATATGTTTATAGTTCAAATGACCCAGTCTCCTCAAACATGGAAGCAGTTACAGTTCCCGATGTGGTTATACACAGTGCGGCCAACAGGGAGAAGAGAAATCCAAATCTTTATTTTTAAAAGAGATTATATTTCAAGGTAAACTTCCATTTAACTCTATTATTAATTTTCCCTAAATATTAGCATGCTGACTGGCTGCCATATAAACAACAAACAATTGAAAATTGTCCTAAAGCAAATAATCAAACTTTTGTAGAAAATTTCTCACTAGTATGTACCTTAAAAGAAAGGAAAATCAACAATTGGTAGTTTCTAATCCCTGTTTAAGGACTCAAGCCAAGATTAGTCAGAGATTTAGCTAGATGTGCTGAAAAAATATGGCAGAAACAGGGCCCATTTGAATTGAATTTGAACAGCTGTCTGTGGTGTCTAGACCATAAATGATACTGTCTTTCAAAAACAAAATGCTAAATGGTTAAGTATTTCCAGGGCCTAAGAAAGAAGCACAAAGTGAACTCATTTCTTTGTAAGCTATTAGAGTTCCCCAGATATTGCTAAACACCTGTTTTAAGGAAATATTTTCTCTGTTCAAATGGTGAAAAGATTCAAATCAAGAAATAAGGTCGCTATGACATGAGCTTGAATTCCTCCACTAATATGTGTAGGAGGGTAATTGGCAAGGGGTGAATTTTTTTTTTTCTACAGAAAATAGTCCAAATGCAATTTAATAAAAGGCAGATGGCATACTGGAGAAAGTTGATGGTTAGAATTATGGAAGATACGCAGTTTTTATTGTGAAATTTATTTGTAAACACCGGGTCAAGTATAATTTTTGTATTTCAAACCACTGAGATTAATACAAAGCAGAGTAGTTGATCGGCAATCCTCCTCCTTGTGATGAAAAACTCCATCTTAGACACAGATTAGCTCCACTGGCAGTCGCATAAAGAGCTTCCAGTCAAGCCAGAATCTGCTTGGTAATGGCGTGGTAATGATTTAAAATGGTTTCAAAGCAGAGATGACACATGAATATGAAAGTAGAAGCAGGGTCCTCACAGCTCCCATGGGATCTTATTCTATGGAGCAAGAAATGGTCACCTAAAAGTTGAGTATTGTGCTCATTTCTAGTTTCCACCAATTACAAGAGGCACAGTCAATCTGCACAATGTTCAAAGCAAACCAATACAGATAATTAAAGAGGTGGAAGACAAGGCCTATGGGCAAAGCTAAAATAAACTGGAACCACCTTATTTAGTTCCCCCCAGGGCAGAGATTTTGCACCCTGTTTCATTCACATCACTCAGAGAAATGAGTACAATACACCAGGTGAAGCGAGTCCTCGGTAAAAACCTGTTGGTTGGCCAAGGTGGGAAAGAGTGAGAAAAATGATACAGTAACAGTCTTCAGATAAGTGAAGGGTTAGTTAGTTATTTACAGAGAGAGCAGGGGAGAAGCAGAGAGGAAGAGGGAGGAAGAAAGTTAAGCAAACTCCACACCCAGCACAGGGCCCGAAGCAGGGCTCGATCTCATGACCCTGAGATCATGACCTGAGCCAAAATCAAGAATTGGACGCTTAACCGACTGAGCCACCCAGGCCACCCCAAGGTTGTTTTTTTTTTTTTTAAATGGTAACCAGCTGTCTGTCTCCACCTAGTAGATAGAGCAAAAAGTAGTCAGGATAGGTTAGGGTTCATCTAACAAGTTCGTGACCCAACTTGTTGAGTCACCAACTTGTTCCAATTTGCCTAGGACTTTCCCCAGGTTTAGCAGTGAAAATCCCATCTGGAGAAACTCGTAATTCCTGGGCAAACGGGGGCAGCAGGTTGTCTGACATTGTGGTTGCTTGAGACAGGAGACATTCTCACCGGACTGGGAGAAGTTAGATAAATCCCACCTGAATCAGAAGAGGAAAATTAAATGTCCTTTCACGGGGCCTTCCAGTCATAGGATTCTACCAGTGTCACAATCACTATGGTTATTAATTATCAGGGGCAATGATGGCAGTGATAAAATAGTAATGATTTTATTTTCTACCTGTCAAAGTGCTAACATTAGCTCACCGAAACCCCATTAAATGTGTTTCAACCCTGAGCAAAAGAGCTAAGCATATCCCCCAAAGTCATAAGGACATAAATGTGAACCACAAAAATGGACTATAACGATTACTTGTAGTTGCATAACAAGCCAGTCTATGCTCGCTCATGCTTGAGGTTGATCAAGCCAAATAAAACACGGCTGAGTGGTTAACAGGTCTGGGTATGCAGGTCTGGGTATGAGGGCTTATTACTGATAAAACAGCCCTGGACAAACTACAAACCTCTCTAAGCATCTGTTTCTTCATCTATAAAATGGAGATAATGTCACTACCTGCTCATAAGAAGAAGTTTATAAGACTTTCTTTAGTGAGACTTACTGCAAAGCGATAGCAGAATGGAAAGAAGGTCTATGAAACAAGACCATAATTGGGTTCAGGAATTGAGGTCTCTGATTATAATAGGTAACATTTTAAATAATTTCTAAGTGCCAGAAACTTTCCTAGCACTTATCACACACTACACATTGAATATAACAATTCTGAGGATTATTATTCTCATCCTTATTTTATAAATTAGGGAACCAAAGTACAGAAAGTTTAAGTATTTTGCTCCAGATTACCTAAGCAGAAAGCAATGGAGTTCATGTTCAAACGTGGGCAATGTAATCCCATAATTTGTATTCAAACACTATACTGTCCCTGGTTTACTTTCAGATGACCCATGGAGGTATGTGTGGACCGCATACCATTTAAAAAAATATATAAATACAACTTCTCAGTAAAGTTTTTCATAACTTTTAGTGGTAGTGAGGTCCAGTTTCAATGCTCTGACAAGTACTTAAAATATTTTGCTAATTATAAGAATGAAATATTCAGACCTTCAGACACAATTTGAAGTGATAAATACATAGTACATCCAGTCCAGTTTTCATCTAATCCGAAACTAATTTCTATTAGCACTATGTGCTGTATACACTATGTGCTAAATAACCATTTGATAGGTTCAGTTACTCTCTACTTCATGAAACAAGCTGCTCCTAATGATAGGTCAGCTTTAGGAGTTAGAAAGATTTTTATGATACACATTGATTTGACTTTTGAAAGGGGGGTAGTTTATAATGGACTAAATTTTTCCCAGATAATTGTAAACTCTCAAAATATAAAAAACACTATTTGGAGGCACAGGAGGATGACCAAAAACAGACAAAAGCGATGGGAGAGGACTGGAAACTCAAAGAGGAGAAGTACAGAAGGTAAGATTTACCTTTATAAGGGCTTTTCACTGAAGTTGTCCCCTGCCCATTTGTCATGGAGAGGCTAGAACTCAAGTAGAAAACCATAATTTTATTGGCTTGAGAAGCTCAAAGTCTGGGGTTGTCAGAGAGGGTGGAAAGGAAGGGAGAAAAATCTCTGAAATAATCGAGCAATAAAAAGGGAATAGAAAGATCTTCATGGATTTACTGGTGAATTCTATCGAACATCTGAGGACACAATTATAGTAATCCTATACAAACTCCCTCAGAAAAGAAAGAAGAAAACACTCTACAACATGTTTAGGCCAGCCTGAATGAAGCCTTAAATGAAAACTTCAAGACATTACAAGGAAACTGTAGACCAATATCCTTCATTCTTAATATATAGATGCAAATATCCTTCACAAAATACTAGTAAATGAAATCCATGAATATATAAAATGGATAATGCATCATAAGCAAATGGGATTCATTACAGTAATGCAAGGTTGGTTCAACATTCAATATGTAATCACTACATTTTATTATATCAACAGACTAGACGTGAAAAACCATATGATCTGAAATATACAGAGAAAATATTTGACAGAATTCAAAATTCATTCTTAACAAAACTCACAACAACCTTAGGTGGAAACTTTCTCAATATGATAAAGGACCTTTACAGAGAACCTACAGTTAACATTACAGATAGCACTGAAATATTAAATGCCTTCTCCCTAAAATATGGAAAAAAGAATGGAGGATATCTGCCCTCACCACTTATTTTCGACATTAAAGTTTGAAATGTAATAAGTCAAAACAAAAACAAGAACAAAAACCCTGTATTTATTAACAATAATTATGTATGTAGAAAATCCTAAGAAATCTACAAAGCATATACCATACCCCATAATTAAATTTAGCAAGGTCACAGGATACAAGGACATTTTAAAAAAATCAATTACATTTCTCTACTCTAAAAACAATTGGAAGATATAAACTTTATACACTAAAAACAAACATTTCTCAGAGAAATTAGAGAAGATGTGTATAAATGCAGAGATAAACCATATTCATGGATTGTAAAATTAAATATTGGCATGTGTCAATTCCCCTAAATTGATCTATACATTTATGCCTATTCAAATAAAAATTCTGACAGCCTTTTTAAATAGAAATTCACAAGGTAATTCAAAATTTGAATGGGAATGCAATGACCCTAAAATATCAAAAATAATTTTCAGGTAGAAGAACAAAGCTGAAGGACCTATGCTACCTAACCTCAAGAACAGCTACAATAATAAAAATGTTGGTTTGGGGATAGGATACGTAGATCTCACTGAAGCAGAATGGAGGATTTTGAAGTAGACTCAATTATATAGTCAAGTGATTTTCAATAAGAAGTCAAGGTAATTCAACGGAGGAAAAGAATCTTTTCAACTGACTACCCATATGGGAAGAAATAAATCTTGATCATCACTTCACAATGCAAAAATTAATTTAGATGGACAACTGGCATAAAGACAAAAAGAACTGTAAATCTTCTAAAAGAAAGTATTTTTCATAACTTTGTCATAGACCAATTTTCCTAGATAGAATAAAATAACCATAAAAGAAAATATGAGTACATTAAACCTTGAAGTTAAAAACTACTTATCAAAAGTCACCATCAAGAAAATGAATAGCCAACCACCAGCTGAGAGAAAATAGTCACAAAACATATCCAGACAAAAGATTTGTCAATAAAAATTGTGAAAGGACTTAGGCTCTTCACAAAGGAAGATACACAATTATCCAACAGGCACATGAAAAAGTATTCAACATAATTTCTCATCTGGGAAATGCATATTAAATGAGCTACTAAATATGAAATTGAATGAGGAGCTACCATCATATACCAACTAAAGTGGTTAAATTAGAAAATGTGACAGCATCAAATGTTAATGAGAATGTGAAGCATGAGACTTTTCATACTTTGTGTGTATGGTGGGGGTGTGTGTGTGTGGCAGGGGTATAAAATAGAACCAGTTTGGAAAAGTATCAGTTTCTCATACTGTTAAGCACACATTTACTTTTGATCCAGCCATTCCCATTCTAGATAATTACCTTAGAGTCAAAACATGAACATACAGTACTAGTTTTGTGTGAGTGAACGTTATAGTCTTATTTATAAAAGCTCAAACTGGAATTGACCCAAGTGACTATCAACAAAATAATACACCATACATGGTATTTTTTTATGAATATTACTCTGCAAGAAAAGGAGTTGTAATAAGCAACAGCATGGACAGATCTCACATCCAATATCCTAAGTGAAAGAAGCTAGTCACAAAGGAATACATCCTATATGATTCCATATACATGAAGTTTCCCACAGATAAAGCTATTCTACCAAAAAAAAAAAAATAGAAAAGTAGGTAAACTGACTGAAGTGGCACAAAGGAGAGCTCTGGGGTGATGGAAAAGTTGTAACCTGATGTGTTATGGGTGATGCATCCATTTATGTATTTGTCAAAAACAAACATATGTTATACTTTTATGCAATTTAATGGTTTACATTTTTTGACATAAAAATTTTTTTTCTTTCTTTCAGATTTTTCCTTCCTGTAACTTCTTTTTTTCTGGTCCTGAACTTACAATACCTAAAGCAAAACTACTCCTTCCTTCATATGAACATGATCCAGTACAATGATATACTAGACTCAGTGGTCTAGCAATGTGAAGGTAAGTGAGTTTCAACTTGAGAGCTAATTTGGGTCCATTGGGAATGGCTAAAGAAAAAACCTGAGTCTGTGTCCAATCCCTATGAGGGATTTGAGATTAATGGCTTTGAATGGTTAATATTATCTATCAGGCAAGCAGGGAGGAGTGATGAATGGTGATCCCAGCCCATTCACCATCTTCAACTCTTATATCACCAAATGCCATATTCATGGTCTGCAGAATCTGAGATGGTGCCTTTATATGATCTTGCAATATAAATACCATTAAGTCAACATAGGAAGCATTACTACACATTGAGTTTTCTTTGCGTTACATTATAATAGACGAGTTGTAGAGCAAATGAAAGATGAAGTGATATGGAAGCAAGTGACACTGTGTAACCTTTTACCTCACTACACATCTCAGATATGAAACTACCAATCACTTCTTTTATTCACTTTCTATGTATAATACATACTATATAAAATGTATACATGTATTATGAATAATAAAAAATGAACACCCCTTACCTACTGCTCAGCTTTAGAAATCAAACGATATTTTGCTGGGGAAGACCCTGGGTTCTCCTTCCCATGATATTTCCCTCATCATTCCAAAGTAAACACTGAATTGTGTATTTACCATCCCTTCGATGTACCTGATAGTTCTACAACATAGTATGCATCTGAAGCAATATATTGGCGAATATGTTTCTGCACTTAATATAATCGGTATTATCTTCTATAATTTGCTCTCTTTTACCCAACATTATGTTCTTGAATTGAATTCATGTTGACATGGGTAGCTATAGCTCCTTAATATTTACTGCTATAAGTTACTCTATGCTATTGTACTTCATCCATTCTCCTCAAAGGGATTCCTTGTGTGGCTTCCAGTTTGTGAATACTACAATTAATAGCGCTGTAACAGTGAAAATGTGCAAGAGTTTTGAGAATGTTTTATAGAAGTTCAATTCCCAGGCTATGAGTCAATAGATATGCAACTTTACTATGGACTCTGAGAAACAAACTGAGGGCTTCAGAGGGGAGGGGGGTGGGGGAATGGGATGGACTGGTGATGGGTAGTGAGGAGGGCACGTGTTGCATGGTGCACTGGGTGTTATACGCAACTAATGAAGCATCGAGCTTTACATCAGAAACCAGGGTTATACTGTATGGTGACTAACATAATAAAAAAACATTAAAAAAATAATTACCAAATAAATAATAAAAATACAAAAAAAAATAGATATGCAACTTTACAAGACAATACCAAATTGTTTTCCAAAGTGATTACACCAATTTACACATCCATCAGTTGCATATAAGAGATTAACAAACATATTGTCCAATGTCTTAATGTTTGCCAATCTAGACAAATGGAAAATGCTACCTCATTGTGGTTTTAATTTTTCATTTCATATTACCAATGAGGTATATATTCATATATTTGTTGGTCACTTATGTTTCTTCTTGTAAGAAAAGTTTATCTGTGTCTTGCCCACATTTTCTATTGATTTGTTTCTTCTGTTAACTTACAGGTGATTATCTTTTCTGGACCCAAATCCTTTGTTGGCTTTATGCTTGCAAATATGTTCCCCAGATTGTGGTATTTCTTGTCCTTTTTTAATGATATCCTTTGATGAACAGATGTTTTTAATTTAAGCAGAGGTGAATTATGGATCTTTTCCTTTATGGCTTTTCCCTTCTGTGTCTTGTTTAAGAAATATTTCCCTATCGTGAGGTCATAAAACTATTCATTCCTATATTTCCTTCTAAAATTTTTTAGTTTTGTTTTTTACATTAATATATTTTAAACATCTGGAATAAAGTTTTTAGTATAGTGTGAAAAAACAATTTAATTTCATTTTTTTCCATATGGGTAACCAAAACTCCCAGTACAGTTTATTGAAGAGTTCATCTTTCTCTACTGCTCTAGTGTTTCACTCATTATATAAGAAAATTCTAGATATAGATGAGTCACTTTCTAATATCTGTACTAATATTACATTTATAAATCATTATAACTTCATAAGAACTTCGATTTCTTTAAACTAAATCATCTCCCATTGTTTAGTCTTGGCTATTCTTGCCTTTTTCCTCTTTCGTGTTTATTTTAGTTTGTCAAGTTCTATGAAAAATCCTATTGGCTATTGAATTTTGATTCTACAAATCAATTTGTGTAGATGATTTTAAGTTACACTTCTATATGTTGCTATTGCATAGAAATGGAATTCATTTTTCTATGTTGATTTCCCATATACTAAACTTGACAACTTTTGTTATTTGTTATTTAGGGTATTGTTTAAGCTGCAGCAACACAACTAGAATGACTTCGAGAGATTTTCCAAATTAGCTTATAGAAATTATATGCCTTATATACATTTAGGTTTGTAATCCATTCAGTACTGATATTTGTATACCTCGTGAGTGCCAAGTATGTTTTTATATGGACATCAGTAAGCCCAGTACCATTAATTAAAAAGTCTATCCTTTCCTACAGGGAATATCCCTATGGGGATGCCATCCTTATAAATCAAGTTATCTATATGTTTGGGTCTGATTCTCAACTCTATTCCATTCATCTGTCTGTGTATACTTGGGCCAATGAAACACTGTCTTCATTATAGTCTTGACAAAGAAAATCATGTAACTTTGTTCTTCAAGATAATCTTCATTATTTCTAGCTTATTTGAGAATATTTGAAAGAATCTAATACTAATTTGAAATTTTTGTAACTTCCTGATAAACTTTATAAAATTCCCCTTTTTGGCTCAGAGAATGCTTTTCACCTAACATCTGTATTGGATAGTAGTATACGAATATTAGGGGGGTTTTTTTGAATGTGTTGTCTTCTAATGATATATTTTTTTACTTTCAATTTTTCATATTCTAAAGTGTATCTCCATTTAGTCTCAGATTTTTAAAATCTAGTATGACAATCTTTTTCTTCTTATTAAAGTATTTTATCTATTTGCATTTAATATAATCACTAACATCTTTGGGGTTAAATCTATATTGTTAAACTTTTTATTTGACCTGTATCTTCTATATTTCTTATTCTTCCCCTTTTTGATTTTTTTCAGATTCAGAAATTTATTGAGATCATACATTCACATGCAGTTTTGAGAAATGCAAAAATGTAGAAGGTCCTACACTTTGCCCAGTTTTCTCTAAAGACAATGTACTGCAAAACTACAGTATAAATATCATGACCAGCATATTGACATTGATACAATCCCATTTTATTAAAATTTCCACATTTGTGCTCATTTGTGTATGTATTAAGTTGTATATAATTTTATCACCCATGTCTGTTCATATATTCACAATTAAGATAATGAACAGTTCCAACACCACAAAGATCATCCATGTTGCTCCTACCTCCATTCTTAATTTCCAGCAACCATTAATCTGCTCTCCATTTCTAAACTTTGTCATTTTAAAAATAAAAGGGCTATCCTTCCTCTGTTGCTTCGTATTGCACCTTTGCATGGCTTTATTTCTGGGTTTTCTATTCTGTTCCAATGATCTGTGGATCAGATCCTTCCACCAACATCACAGTCTTTTTTGACCACGGTAACCATGTGATAAGCCTTAATACTGGGTAACCCCCTACACACACACACACACACACACACACACACTTTATTCTTATTTGTAAAACAAAGAGAACTCCTTTAAGCATTCTAGGGTCTGTTCCTTTCCATGTGAACCTTAGAATAAGTTTGTGTCTACACAAAATGCTTGGAGTTTCAAAAGGAACTACACTAAACCTATAGATCAATATGGAAAGAATTGGCATCTTTACTCTTCTACTCAATAAACAAGACAGGACTCCCCATTTATTTACATCTTTGAGTGCTCAGAATTTTGTGATTTTTCAATAAATACTATACTTGCTTTGTTAAATGTATACCTAAGTATTTCATCTGTAATGATTGTAAATACTATGTTTTTCTATTGCAGTCTCTGCATGTTCAATGATAGTATAGAGAAACAGGATTTTTTTAAAAAAGAAAAGAAACAGAATACAAAATTTGCACAGAAATCAATCCTAAGACCTTACTGAACTCCCTTGCTCCTGGGTATTTAAATTCCTTGGTATTTCCTGCAAAGACAATCATGCCATCTGTAAAGAAGGATAGGTTGATTTTTTTTTTTTTTTTTTTAACCTGTGTGCCTTTTATTTCTTCCTCTTGACTTGTTCTAGTTTTATGTTGAATAAGAATGGCAAGAGCAGACATTGTTGTTTTATTTCCACTCTGGGGAGGTGGGGAGAGCACTAAACCTTTCATCAGTAAAAATGAGGTCAGCTGTAGGTTTTTGGTAAAGGCTTTTTATCAACTTTGGATAATTCCCCTCAGTTCCTGTAGAAACTATTGCCATGATTAAATGATTTTGTCAAATTCATTTTCTGCATCAACTGAAAAGTGATTTTTATTTTTTAGCTTGTTGATACAGTTGGAAACCAATCAAGGTAAACCACCATAATTGTAGATTTATTTCTCATTTCAGGTCTGTTAGTCTCTGATTCATGTATTTTGAGGTTCTGTTGTTTGGTACATGTTTAGAACCATTATGTCTTCCTGATAGATTGGTTCTTTTATCATTATGTGTTTTTCTCTAGTAATTTTCTTTGCTCTGCCGTCTGCTTTATATTAGCATAGCCATTTCTGTTTAGTTGAGTCATGTTTTCTTTATTCACTCTGCCAATTTTTTTTTTTTTGGTAAATAATCTATTATATTTAAGCAGCTTGTCTTTTAATAAGTTTATAATTTATAAATAAATTTAAGTAAATTGGGAAAGATTTTATTTTAATTAGTATTTCTGTAAATACTAATGATTTTGAGCATCCCTCATATACATATCTTTTTTTAAATTATTTATTGATTTTCTATCTTTTCCTATTCATAAGCAGGCATTTCTATACATCTTCACAGTATCTTGTTATTTTTAGACACTGTATATATCTTTCTGCAATAAATCGGTTAACTTCATTCTTCATTGGGCAGAAACCCTGAATATCTATGTTCATATCCATTGGCTTTTCAGTTGTATGGCTTGTAGTTTTAAGATCTTATTTAAGTAGTTCTTCACTCCTAAGTAAAAAGCATGTTCTCCTACATGACCTTCTATTAACTTTACAATTTGATCTTCGCCAGTTAGGTATTTCATCTGGATACTGTTAAATCAAAGGACATCATTTATCATACTGTTAAATCAAAGGACAGATTTATCATCATTTATTTAGACTACTTAGCTTTAAGGGCAATTATTGATAGGTTAGGGTAATTATTGATTAAAAAAACAGGACATAGGTGCTAACCTACTATTTTCTGGTTTTTGTCCCTTCCACCCCCCTATGACTTCCTGTGGATCACTTGAACATATTTTAGGCTTTCCTGTTTATTTTTGGTGCTTTTAAGTGTATTTCACTTTTGAAGTTTTTGCTCTGGATACTGTAATATTCATATGTGACAGTCTGCCGATACCAACATTTTACTACTTTGTGTGAGTGTGGAAACTTGACTTCCATTTAGGACTCTGCTCTATTTGCTTTTAAATATCATTATCTTTGGTATCAGATGAAATTAGAATTTTTGGTTTAATCATCAAGTGGAATTTATAAATCCATGTGAGAAAGGACAGTCTATATGACACATTTTTGTTTTTGTTATTCTTTCTTCCTTCATGGTGTTCCAAGATTTCTTCTTTTATCATTTCCTTTCTGTTTGAAGAACTTCCTTTAGCTAATCTTTAAGGGTAGGTCTGTAGCAACAGATTCATTTAGCTTTCCTTCTGAAAATACATTTTTCATTCCTAAAAGATAGTTTTACTAGATACAGAATTTCTATTTGACAGTTCTTTCCTTTCAGCACTTGAAAAATGTTGGGGGCCTAGAAACCAAGACCAAAGTCATTTCTGAAGTCCAGCAGGTGGGTGAGAGAGCCGCCTCAGGTGGGTATGTGCCAGAAGTGGGGATCGGGACTGGAGCAACTCACCTGCAACACCCTCAAGACCTGGCCAGTCCCATCATCATTGTACAGATGGGGAAATGGGCTCTGGGAGAGGGGACCTCAACTGGGTCACTGTTGATGCGGAACTGCTGTGTGGAACTGGGAGGGAGACCGGACCCCTGACTCGATACCTCAATTCCTCCCAGGGCAGCCTCAGGTGCAGAACCACCTCTGGAATCCAGAGGACCCAGGGTCAGCCCTGACTGGGACAGTCCTTAACTCCCAGTTGGGTGACTTGGGGCAAGTCACTTCTGTTGGAGCCTCCTTTCTCTCCTGGCTTGTGTCTGAAGACACGGCACTTAGCAGGCATTCAAAAAACTGCTTTGGACCTTGGTCTGGAGGGACAGGGAATAACTGATTTCAAACCTTCAGTTAAACTTATTTGTGACAATTTATATCTAAAATATAAAAGAAGAAAAAGGTCGTGCCCCTTCATGGTCACAGATGAGAAACTGGCCATCATTCAAATTGGTATTATCTTACAGCTAATGCATTTTTCCTTGTGGCTGCTTTAAAAAAAATTTTTTAGTTTTCGAAAGTTGAAGTATGAAGTGTCATGGCATACATTTCTTTGGGATTATACTGTTTGGGATTTGCTCAGCTTCTTGGATCTACAGATTTGTGTCTTCCACCAAATTTTGAAAACTTAAGCTATTATTTCTTCAAATATTCTTTGAGCCGCACTGTCTCCTTTTCTGAGATTGCAAGGATACAAATACTGGGTCTTTGTCATTGTCTGGCAGGTGTCTAATTCATCTCAGTGTGGGCATCAACTGATTAACTTTTTCAGGTTGTGGTTGTTGGGTGTGTTGTTTTTGGTTCTTGCAATGCCAGGTAATTTTTTGGTTGTATAATGGACGTTCTGTCTAATGCATTAGGAGATTCTGAATACTGCTTACAGCATTTACTTTAGAAGGTAGTCACCACATTTAGATTTAACATATGGGTCTCAGCCTACTTTTGTGTGCTGTGATTCCAAAACCAGTTTAATTTTAAGGGCCTTTTCAGTGTTACTTTAGTTTTCTTGGTTTGTAAGGTGCTAATGGAGCGTGCACTAGGGCCTGGTGGTACAGCCTGATGGAGCAAAAAGGGATTCTATGTCAGGCTGTCAGGTGCCCCCTGGTGGACAAGAGGTATATTGAGATTCCCCTCCCCCCCACCCCCAGTGCCTGCCCCTACATGCTGGGTGATAGATTTTTTTTTTTACCCCATTTTTTTTTCTTCTATCAGCTTTATATTTTACACACTTCTGTGAATCTTTGTTTCCAGTTGCCCTAGAGCTACAAGATTCAAACTTCCCTTATTAATGTCTATAAATTAGTATTTTTATGACATAAGAACCTTAAGACTCTTTCACTGTATTCACCTTCTTGTGACTTCTGTGCTTTTTCATTTTATAATTCTAGATATGTTCTAATGCCCTAAGATAGTACTTGTTCTTTTACAGTAATATTTGTTTACATTTATCAAATGTTTAAGCTTTTTACTTTTATACACCCCTATTTTTTCCTTCCTGAAGAACACCCTTTATTACTTCCTTCAGTGTTCATGTTATTGTGAAGAATTCCCTCAGATTTTGTCTGAAAATTTCTTTAGTCCACCATTGTTTTTACAGAGTATTTCCACTAAATCTAGAATTCTAGATGGCATTATATTTTCCTTTAGCGCTCAGAATATATCATTCTATTGTTCTCTGGCTCCCATTACTTCCACTGAACACTGAAGTGTTACTGTTGCTCCTGTGCACTCAGTGAGTTGGTAAACATCTCGTCAGTCATTACCAGAAGTAGAAATTTATCATAATTTCAGTGATCTTATCTCTATATTAATAGTATCAGAGATTTTTTACTTATTTTTTCCAATTTCATCTTTAATGTTATACATCATTGTTTTGTATGGTCTTTCAGATCATTCCAAATATCTAAACTCCTTGAGGGCATAAATATATTATTTTTCCTAACTCTTTTCACTTGTTTCCTCCTGTTTTGGTGATTGAGTTTTTAAAATTTTAATTTGTAGAAATCTATAGAAGTCTGGGTCTACAAAGCTTTCCTGTAAAGAGGCTTGTATTTGCTTTTATTGGATACCAGATTACCCTTTCTATCCAGAATGATCTTTACTTAGTGTATTAGAGCTTGGGGTTTGTGAATTACACTGGAAATATAAATTTAGACTCCAGAACCATTTGAGAATAAATGTAGCAAGTTTTCACAACTCTCTTGACAGCCTAAGTAGAGACAAATAAGTTTAATTTTTGCTTTGAGCAAGCAGATTTTTTTTTTTAATGGCCACATTTTCACTGAGGACGTAGTCCCTTCAGGAGTCCCAGGATTATGTTAAGATCTTAAATTCAGCTGCTGTCCTTCCAGACCCACATGGTCTCTCCCACTATCCCTCACATCCACTAATATCCAAATTCTAAGTCCCTGATTTTGACATTTTCTTCCAGGGCAGTTCAAGCCTCTTCTACCTACCACTCTTGTTTCAGCTAATTTATGCTTACTATATTTGCTTTCCTTTTTTGTGTGCCTTGGGGGTTTCTCTTCTTTATGATGTAGGCAATAGATGTAAAAATATTTTGCTGTTAGTGGTGCTTATCCAGAACCTACATGTTTCTCAGTGTGGGGATATTTTAGAATATGTAATCCATCCATAATGCTAAAAGGAGTCACATATAAAGTACTGAGTAACTTTCTTAACATTCCATTAAGTGACACAAGTTTTAACTTGGTTCATCTCTTTTTAGTGATGCTTCAGAAAAGCAATGAAGGAAAATTCTTCTGTCCTTTAGGTTAGACTCAGAACACTAGGAAAGGATTCCAGCTTCAACTTTCAAGTGATACCATAAAGGCCCTAACAAAGTGAGAGGGAAGTACCCCCAAAAGATTTGCATGTGAAGATACTCATAATCCTCCTAGAGAGCCCCAAACCAGACTATTTCTAGGGCTTCCATCTCAGGTTCTTCAGATGGTGAAACAACACACAGATTACTCCTATCAACTTCATGAGTGAAATTTCTGGCCGACAGAATTTCTTTCCATTTGCTGGCCAAATTGTTCTTTCCTCACTGCTATTGTATTGATGGTTTAATCATCACATGATGATTAAATATCCATATCATAGCTCATTTAGATACAAATTCTTGACATTACCAGTGACCCCTTTAAATATCGTTTTTTTCCCCATTCCAATTATCCTTTTTGTTCCTTTCATAGACCCAATAGTGCACTACGTATAACTACATATAGCTTACTCATAAGTCACTTCTAAAAACCAAGTCAGTTTAGCTAGAGTAACTTCCGTAACAGCCTACTAAGTAGACAAAAATCAAATGCAAAGCTTTTTGTGTGTCTTCTGCAATGAGAGAGGAGGAAAATACACAAACGTGCTACAGTTAGAGCAAACTGGAAAACCTCTAGAGATTAACTGTATTGGACACCAACTCAGGAAAATATCAGTATAGTATGTTTAGAAAAATGAAATCTTGAGTTGCTACCCAGCGTCTCTGAGAAAATGTTTTGCCAATTCAAATATAATTACATGTGGCAATAATCAATGTCTATGGCTTTTCTATAGAAGATTACTATTTAAATACTCATTCTAAAATTAATGCATTTCTTTTTATTGGTGTAACTTAAAACTTTTGTTTAAAATTCTAACTTAAAAGACAGACCTTTAGACACTTCAAATAAAGAGTATTAGCAGAATATAAAGAGAGTAAAGGTAAAGGGGAAGGTGAGAAAAAAGAGGAAGAGTAAAAATGTGAAAGAAAAACAAAGAGAAAGCATAAAATGGAAAAAGAAAGTATTGGGGGCAGAGAAGTAGTCTCGGAATAAGAAAAAGTTGGAGGTTTATAAGCAACAGACATGGTAAAATTATGTTGGATGTATAAATTAGTAATCTATGTGTAAATCACTACCAAATCTATTTCTAAAAAGTATACCTTGAATGTACGCTCTGTATTGATGTTTATACTTCCTACACTGTCCCATTGGATGAATCAGAGATATCTCAAAGTCAACAGACTGAAAAATCAAACCACCATCTATTCTTAACTCACTCTCCTCCCCCAAATGTATATCTAAACCTGAAGCATCCAGTATTTCTTATCAGAGTATATAGTATCCCCTAGTCATCTCCTGGTCCGTTGTGACAAATCCTATTTTCCTTTTCTCCTTGCAGTTAGGTATGGACATGTGACCAACTACCAATAGAATGTGAACCAAAATGACGGGTGCAATTTCCAAATTTTAATCTTTCATATTCCCGCTCTCCCTTAGTCTGACAGCCAGATGCACAGAACCCAGTGGAAGACTCAAGCTGTAGGATGGCCGAGGCACTAAAAGGAAGAAGCATGGATCCACTTAAAACAGAGTCTTTCCCTACTGCAGACTCTTGCTAAACTGACACATGAGCAAGAACCAAACTTTTGTTTTGAGGCATTGAGATTTGGGAGGTTTTATTACTTGCCTGCCCAATTAAATTGTTATCTTGAAGTGAGGAATTCTGATAAACAGCAAAAAGGCCTGGCATTGGCTTACCAGTTGGAAACCAAGCAGTAGAGAAACAGCTGACATCGCTTCAAAAAAAAAAAAGCTAGTAACATATTGCATTACACAATGGCAAAATAAAAAAACCTGTTGCCTGTTTTCCACATGATGACAAAATCTCAAGATCTAAAAGTAGCTAGAAAGAGTCAAACTGTTGTGCGTTCCCTGCTGCTGGCTTCCTCAGGCGAGGTATTACAAGAAAGTGACGCACTTTAAAAAGAACAGATGTTTAGAAAAGTCTGCTGCTACTGAACCTTTAATAGAAGATTGACAAAAGCTTCAAGGAGAAAAAAAAGTCCAGTAAAACTTTCCAGTTAAACAAAATAGCTCAACCATGTAGCAAAGATTGATTAAGGGTCCTAACCTACCCATGCTTAATGTCTCAGATGGCCTCAGGTTGCCTGTTATGTTCAGGGAGAAATATGAGAGAAAATCATTTTTTTTTAAGATTTTATTTATTCATTTGAGAGAGAGAGCAAGAGCAGGCGAGGGGAGTGGGTCAGAGAGAGAAGCAGACTCCCCACTGTGCAGGGATCATGACCTGAGCCAAAGGCAGTTGCTTAACCAACTGAGCTACCCAGGCACCCAGAAAATCATTTTAAAAGGAAAAATAAAAGCAAATATGAGAACCAATATAGAAGATAACTAGGAGGGGCGCCTGGGTGCCTCAGTCATTAAGCATCTGCCTTCAGCTGGGGTCGTGATCCCAGGGTCCTGGGATCAAGCCCCACATCCGGCTTCCTGCTCGGTGGGCCTGCTTCTGCCTCTCCCTCTGCCTGCTGCTCCCCCTGCTTGTGCTCTCTTTCTCTCTCTGCCAAATAAATAAATAAATACAATCTTAAAAAAAAAAAAGAAAGAAAGAAAGAAAAAGAACTAGGAAAGAATATAGTTATTGGCACATGAAACCGATTGGAAACAATAAGATCATAGCCTATTACTTTTTTGAGGGAGTTGTACTGACAAAGAAATTGCAAACCTGATCTAAGACATCCATCAAGCAAGAATGATCTGTGAAAGGCATACGCCCCAACATCTATTTCAGACATGGTCAAGGAAGATAGGGACAGGCAACCACCTCCCAGAGGATAGAACCAGGGAGTTTCTCCAAGAGAGCAGAACTGGGACTAATTAAGGAAATTCACCTCCAGAATAGGGTACATTTCATAATATCTACGCAGTGACTGTGGATTAAGCATTCTATTCCTCATGGAAGTGTTTAGGGTGCTTATTCAGTCTCTGTTGCACCAGTGTATGGGAAGGGGGAGGGTTGAAAATGTGCCATTTTAGACCATAAGTCACCAAACTGTGAGGTGTTACATCTCTCACTGTAAATCATCTGAGAGATTCTGCACTTTGAGCAGCATGAATTATTAGATGGGACTTTGCTTGCAAAAAGGAGGTCTTCTGTGTGAGAAAGAAATAGTGAAAAATATACTTGGTGGTTAGAAAGGCAGCCTGTGCTGGCGTCTTCAGCAAAATTCATTTTCTTTTCCTGGATGCCCAGAGACTACATTTCCCAGGATCCTTTGCACTTAAGTGCGGACATATGAATCCATTTGGACCAACAAGAATAGGACAGAAATGATACATATAATTTCCATGACTAGACACTAAAAGTCTCTTCCTAATCCTCCACACTCTTCCCATATCAACAAGCTGGATGGAGGATCAGAGGAGGATTCTGAGGCCCTGTGGGAGTGTATAGCCATGAAATGGAAGTAGTTTGGTTCCCCGAATGACTGTATGGAACCGTGACACCCCCACCATTACCAAAATGCATTGCAAAAAATTAATGCTTATTAGGTTACCCACACTGAGATTCTGAAGTTGTTGAACAGTTAATTTACTTTGACTAAAATGGCTTTCAGGCTGAATACTGAAAATTAGTATCTATCTTTCATTTTCTCTCCCTTCTTACATATCATTTATATAATAGGTGTATTTTGGTACCTAAATACCTTTCAAATACTCCTCTTTCTCACTGTCCCTATTGCCACTGCCTTCGGGTCCTCATAATCTTGCATCAGAATTATTGATATTGTCTTCTACTTAATCCCCTTACATTCCAGTTCACTGCCTATACCCTAATTCATCCTGGACACCACTTCCAGAAAATTTTCTTAAATGCAAATCTCCCTACTCAAAATCTTTCAATGTCTTCTAAATACCTTCAGAGAAATTCCAAACTCCTTATCATGGACTAGAAGGACTTCACAATTTTATCACCATCTCCCTCTCTGGCTACATCACCCCACCCCACTCCACCAAATGCTCTCAAATTTCTATCATACAAAAGTATCCCCGAGGTCTTCCAAGTATGTAGCTCCCCTAGGTAATTACCAAGAGCCTGGTTGCCTGCTTAGGGTACGAACAGAAAACACATTCTTGCTCTCACTGTGTTGCTCTGAAACACTCAAGCTTTATCCACTGGTACCCTTATTCCTTACCTCTTACTCCTCACTCTTCATCCAGTACCCCAACTTCCCTCTGTTCATTGCTGAATCCTTGGCCCTCTTCCTTGGTCCATTTCCTGTCAATGTCTCACTTTACACTTATATTTACAATAGGGACTAATCTTATTTTGCCCTCACACTAGCCTGATTCCACTTGACCTCATCTTTCAATTTTACATTCCCACTGACATCTTTCAGGATAATTCCCTCCAGCGACTAGCATCTACGCTCTCTGCCACTTCCCAGGACAATCAAGCCTCCAACGTTTCTCCTATCTACCCCCCCCCCACACACACAGAAAACAAGACTGTAACACAGGCTTCTTTAAACTTCCATTCCAGTGTCCATACTTACTTCTTTTAAAGTATGCCCTCTTATTTAGCCTTGAGATTCCAAGTCATCTTTAAATACCAATTCAGATATTACCTTCGCTGTGAAATCCTTGATCCTCAAAGTGGAGTTTTACCTTTTCTTTGCCATAGTCCCATAGCACCTTCTTAATAGCCCTATTTTATTACTAATGCCATTGTATTTTAACATTTTGTTCACTGTTCATCTCTAGAGAGTAAGAACACTGAAGGCAGAACTTTTTATTCATGTAGCCCTGATTCCCAGCATAAGTGTTTCTTGATTAAACGCAAAACATCACTGACACCCAAAATGTAGTTGAGAAGGAAGAAAAACAATAGGATTCGGCTTGGCAACGTGGGTTAGTCAAAAACACACTAAGCTGGGTCAAAAGACATTAACTCAGTAACTATTTCCAAGAGCAGTGAGCAAGGCATCTTAAACTCCCTAGAACATGGACTCACTAGATCAATAAGGATTTTCCAACCCCAAATCTCCATATCACCCAGACATATTTCACCCCATATCAGAAGTGGTGGGAGATGGGAGCACATAAAACAGTTTAACGTGGACTCCACCAGACTCCACACAGAACTTCTTTAGAGGAAGGATCTGTGACCACCTTACTTTCTCAGACATTAGTAGCAACACTTTATTAATCAGAATTTTATCAACTATCATCTTCTCTCCCTAGAAAAATAAACTTCTTGTTTGCCCTCTCTAAATATATTTTATTTATTTATTTGAGAGAGAAAGCGAGAAAGAGTATGAGCAGGGAGGAGAGGGAGAAGCAGGCTCCCTGCTGAGCAGGAAGCCCAATGTGGGGCTCGATCCCAGGACCCTGGGATCATGACCTGAGCCGAAGGCAAACATTTAACCAACTGAGGCCACCCAGGCGCCCCTAAACTATATTTTTATGACCATATTTTTTATTTTGTCTGATTTTTGTCCAGCTTCCAAAATAGCAAGAGCATCTTCAAAGGTTCTGCCATTTCACTGATATTTACCACTGAATATGTAAACAGAAATACATTGGTTTTTAAAATCATTATTTCCAAGTCAGAAGCTAGCTGCTTCATGAGAAATATCTTACTCATAGGAGAAAATTGCCAGTGATGTTTGGCTTGATTTAGCTTAACTTGGATAAGGGGCCAAATCTGTCATAACTGATACTTGCCCGAGCTCGTATCCAGAGAGCGAGGAGCATATGCATGTTATCAAGTCATTGTCTCATTACTCCGTCAGTTCTGTGTGTGTGCTGGGCAGCACTGTGTCTGTCTGCTCTAAGCCTGAGAACCAAACCTTAATGCCAATAGTTATCAAGCTTCTGGGCAAATGGCAAAAGCTAGACTGTGGTAAGATTAAGATCCAACTGGCTATGCAACGATGTTAAGAAAGTTTGGGGGGAAAATTTGGCCTGGTGAACAAGTTGCTTTTATGCTCAACATGTTTAGAAGTTTAAATATGCATACACAAGTGTATCGTTTTTTTTTTTTTTCAGAAAGATCTGACATCTCACAAGCCTACTAGAAAAAAAATTTTATGTAGTTCTAATTATTGATGACAGTTAGAAATGTATCTCAAAGTTCCCATTATAATTAGAAATGTGTCTTGAAGTTCCCTTTAAGTATATAATTTAAATGTGTCTTGAAGTTCTGGGAAAGTAACTTTATCTTATTTCCTTTTTATTTTAGGAAAGTTTTTAAGATCAAAACAATGTCAGAAATATGTAGAATGGGGATTTTGAATAGGAGTTTTCTTGCTTTCCCAAAGGGTCTTCATTATCAGGGGGTCCTAGATCTTATTTCCTCCTTTATCAGCAGGGAGTTGCCAAAATGACAGTAGCCAGACTGTGGGAACAAAGACCAAAGTGGGAGATCTCCATGCATTTTTCTCTATTAAGCCAGAGCCATGGAAGACTATGGTAGTTTCTGTTCTTTTTGGCTTCACTTCCCCATATACGCAGTTATCTGTGGGTTAAGATATAAATCCTATATTACTCTGAAATTCAAGAAAAGCCAGATACTCTAGATTCACCAGTCAGCTAAGCAAATATCTAGTGTCTCAGTGCCTAGGAATATTCAACAAAAAATGTGGTAATTGATTTGGATATTTCAGTGGCCCAATTTCCCTTCCTTTAAATTTAGTATCAGAGCAAAACTAATGAATACATACATATATTTTGATAGCTTTAAGAACTCCACAGCAGTCTCTAGTGCCTCATGGACCCCTCGAATTCCTGAACAGTTTTTCAACATAGCATAATAATGTATTCAAGGGCAGGTGGTAAATAATGCCTGAGTACCTCTAGCATGAATAAAATTCTAAAATCGAATCAACCACCAAAACCTCTATTGAGGTCTTCAATAGTGGCAGCAAATTCTCTGTTATTCTTCCCATTGAAAGCTCCAGTCTAATTCCCCTCTCTTTGAATCTGCACTGGGCTTGGCACGTTGACTGATCAGTAGAACACAGCACATGGTTTTTTCCAGAACTTTGGAGACTATGTGATCAGAAGCCTTGCAACTTCTTCCTAGACCTCTTAGAACACTATGTGGGAGCCCTGAGTCACCATGTAAGAAGTCAGACTACCTTGAGACCATCATGATATAAGAAGATCAGGCCACATGAAGAGGTCCTGGAGACACCACATGGAAAGAACGAGAGACTAAGAAGCAAATATGTGAGTGAAGAATCCACCTTATTAAGTGGATTCCCTGGCTCTAAATGCCTCAGCTGATGTGCCAGATGGATCAGAAACAAACTGACCACTGAGCCTTGTTCGGATTCCTAGATCAGAAAATCCTGAGGAAAATGAAATGGTTGTTCGAAGTCGTTATGTGTCACTGTAGTTCTGTGGCAATAAATAAAAACAGACAGAATTTGGTACCTGAATTGGGATATCATTAGAAACAAAAACCTAAAGCATGTAACACTGGTTTGTGGACCCAGCAGTGGGCAAAAAATTGGAAAGGGTTCACTGGGCTTGAAGGACTATGAGGAAATCTTGACCAGATGCTGGAGAAACAGGTCCCCTCTATTGTGTAGTGGTAGAAGATTTGGTAACATGAGGCACCCCCATAATTTGCAACAAAAAAAAAAAAAACTAAAAAACCCAAAAAACCTAATGAACTGAATGATTTATCTAAAGAGATTCCCAGATAAGATGCTGAAAGTGACAATCAGCTCATTATAGCTATGTAGGATAATGTTCAACAGAATTTTTTTTTTTTAAAAAAGAACCGTTCAGCTTTCAAACAGAATTGAGAAGAAAGATAAAGGAACCAGAAGTCCCTGGATTTAAAAGCAAGAGTTTTTAAATCTTAGTTTTTCTAATTAGCAAAATGTTCTCAAAGTAAGAAATGGCCTCCAGGTAAATACTAAATCTCAAACACTACCAATAAAACATCACCTTAACGGTAACCTTATAAGAATATGGCTGAGAATTACTGGAGGATGTGTAAACTACGGCTTCTAAAAATCTTAAGGTCCTGCTTCTCAGATCCTCTCTCCTAGACAAAAGTGCCTCTAAAAATCTTAAGGATATTTTCTCCAAGCATCCGGACTCCTGGTCTGAGGTTTAAAAACAAACAAAACACCTATTTTGGAAAGAAGTGTGGTCTGGCTGTGAACCAATGGAGTGGATTATAATTTGATACACACAAACCCACAAAGTTTTTAAAGGAATCATATTAGTTTGAACTGAAATTACAAAATGAAAAGAGGCCTTTGAACCTTTGAATTTCTTTGGGGAGAGAGCAGGCTAAGTAAACTAGTCACCTGGAAACAAGGACCATTTCTCATGGAAAAGGAAGCATGATTCAGTGGCAGAACCAAGAGCCCAGAGGGCAGAGCAAATAGCCAGGAAGAATCATTCTCAAGGGTAAGGACTGGGCCCTAATCAAGAAATGGCAACACATGCCCAAATGGATTTCATCACTGCTACAAACCAATGAGTGTTTATATGATTTCTGCTTTTTCCCTTTTTAAGCCAGTGTCCATTGGGGTTCTCCCTCCCAGTTCTACCACTTTATGTTGTGTATTGGGGAGAAGGGAAAATTCATCTCTGGCTCACACATCTTCAGAATTGCACTCAAGAAACTTCATCTGAGAAACTTACATCTGGACCTGATTTAACTGATCAGATCCCAGACTTAAAGCCAATGCTGAAAAAGAAAGGAGATTGGGGGACTTTGGGATATGTGAATGTTTTGTGTGTTGCAGGGGAATAGAAGTAACTTGTGGCCAAAAGGCAGACTGTCAGGTTAAAGGTGTCAACAAATTCTTTGCTGCTTTCCCCACTTGACTGGTGTTAGTGACTTGCCTGACCTATAGAATACAGTGTGGGTGACATACTGGGACTTCTGAGGCTAGATTAAGAGAAACCTAGGAGCTTCTGTCAAGGTCCATTGCAACATGTTCTCTGAGAGCCCTAAACCACCAGGTAAAATATCTAAGCATCTTCAAACTACCAAGTTGTGAGAAGCAAAAGTTATCAGCAGAGGCCCTACTGGATGAGACACCATGTGGAGAGAAAAGGCCAAGAGCACTAAGGTGCCAAGAATGTACATAAAGACGCCATCTTGGAAGTGGATGATGCAGCCTGAGGTGGCCCTGATTACACCATCTGGAGCTGTTCCCAAATTCCTGATCTACATTGGGGGGGGGGGGTGTGAATGGTTCCTTTAAGCCACTAAGTTTTGTGAGTTTACTACACACCGATGGATAACCAGAACATTTTCCTTGCTTATTTTCCCCCACCACGTTTCCTCCCAAGTTGAAACCTTTCTATTTTAGAATCTTTCCCAAGGGTTTAAACTTTTAAGCTATAATATGATAACATAAACTTCCAGAACTCCCCTAATTGTAGAACTCCTTTTATATATAATGTTTCTCCTTTCATATTCGATACTCGTTTATAGAACATTTTACCACAAACATGAGTGCTCCTTATTAGTTTATTCTTTCAAAATATGCTGCCAAAACTGAACTTACAATTCCAGAGTGCTCTTTTTCTAACCGCAGCATATGCTGATGTTACTCATTAGCTGGTAAATGCCACTTTGTTCCCATCCTTTTCGATAAGGCATAAAGCAGATAAAATTTCAGTCGACTAGGAAGCTGCCCCAGCTGATACCAAGTGGGAGAGACACAAACTGTCTCCATTGAGCTCCGCCCAAATTGCAGATTCATGGACAAAATAAGTGTTGTCAGTGTTTCAAGTCACTAAGTTTTGAGAAATAACTGACTTTGAATCCTATCAAGAAGAAACTTTTTATTCCTCCCCTTCCAGAAACACAAATAACCCTGTTACAACCTATGTTTATAGGAGCTATTGCGTACTTGGAGAAAAATGAAAATTTTCCATGGGGATCACCTACTCCAGACAATCTCCCAATCCTTGCTGGCACTGAAAAGAATATTGCTGTTTTAGAAAACAGATACTCTATGGACTATGAGAAACAAACTGAGGGCTTCAGAGGGGAGGGGGGTGGGGGAATGGGATAGACTGGTGATGGGTAGTAAGGAGGGCACGTATTGCATGGTGCACTGGGTGTTATACGCAACTAATGAATCATGGAACTTTACATCAGAAACCAGGGATGTACTGTATGGTGACTAACATAATATAATAATAATAAAAAAGAGATGCTACCCATTTGTTAAATATAACAAGGTTTCTGGCTAGGTTGGAACAGAGACTCAGAATGCCACAGTGTGAGGTCAGTCCCAAACCATTCCCCACACACGCTACAACTCATTGAATCCTATCCACAGCGGTGGAGGTATTTGTTAAATTCATCTGCAGAATATTTACCAAGTGCCTGGGGTACGCTAAGTACTATTCCATAACCTGAGCTTACATCAGGAACAAAATAATATTAAAAAACAAAACAAAACAAAAAACACCTGCTTTCTCCGGAGCAAGAAAATAAACAGTGAATGAGACCCCGTGCTAGTGATGATCACCCTGTAGATAGAGGAAGATGGGAGAACCAGGGAAGGAGCAATTTTAAATACGAGAAGATGGCCAAAGACATGAAAAGTCAGCGGAGAGCCCTGTGGCTATCCGGCAGGGGAGGGAAGCATTCCGGGGTGCAAGCACCAGAAGGAGGGGCTATGCCTGGTGTTTTCCAGCATATGGGATAGGTGGAGAGTACGCGCAGAATCTTGGTGGAAGGCAGAGCAACCAGGGACCTAAAATAATCCAAGTGGCTCAGACTCCACACGTGGTGGTGAGAAGCGCAAAAGCACCAATTCCAAGCACGAGGGGAGGTCGTACTTGAACCGACGCTGGCCCAGCCTCCTGGAGTCCTGTGCCCTACAGGATGGTGAAGGTCGAGGGGTAACACCGAAAGCCCCGAGTCTAAGCAGCTCGAGGAGACACTCGGCGACCCAGAGAACCGGGTGCTAAAGCACAAATAAGGACATACTGTAGGAGCCCAAGCAATTCTGCGAGGCCTCCCCTTTCCCTCCCCGCGTACCACCTGCCTTCGCCTCACCATCACCTCAGAGGAACACACTTTTTAAAGCGCTTTTTATCTTGAAAGAATCTCAACTTACTGAAATGGCGCAAAAACTGTACAAGTCAATTTAAAACTCATTTGTTACTGGAGGCCTCATGACCCTTGAATACATTAGTGTTTATTTCCTACAAACAAGGACATTCTCCTATGTAACCACAATATCCTAAAAATAAGAACTGTGTATCTACACCTGATTCTTAGCCCCTACTCAAGTTTCACAAATAAAGGGACTGTATGTCCTTTCCTTATTTATTATCTACTGTTCTTTTCTAGGCACTGCTCTGGCCCCCATTTTAGACAGATGCAATAAATTTATGAATAAAACAGATAAAGATCCCTGCCTTTGCAGAGCACATATTCCAGTGGACAGAGAGAGAAGGAAGAGATCTAAAAAAGGAAAACGGAAGAAATGACATAGTACATTAGAATTATATAGAAAACTGCCGGGGGGGGGGGTGGGTTGTGAAACAAGATAAGGTAATCAGGGGCGGTGGGAAGAGAAGTTTGCAATTAAAACAGGGCAGCCAGGATTGGCCTCATTTCCTCCTAAATCTCCAGCGGACTTAAAGGAACGAAGGCATTTGCCATGCCTGCAATATTCCAGGTAAGTATGAGTAAAGTGTATGGAGTGAAGTGTGAGACACAGGAGATGAGGTAGCAGAGAACTCGAGGTCTTTATAAAGATCAATCTTTGATTAAGAGTGACATCAGGAGCCACTGCCAAATTTTCCGCTAAGGAGTGACATGAACAAACAGTCAAGATTATCAGCTGCAAGGCTGAGAAACAGACTGAATGGGGAGCTATGGCAAATGCATGGTTACTCATTAAAAGGCGATTCTAGAAAACCAGGTAAGATACTGCGGTGGCTTGTCCATGGTAGTAGCAGCGGTAAGTGAAAAATAATCAGTCTCTGAATATGTTTTGAAGTTATAAGAAGGAAAAGGCATCTCTGTGCTGGGAGGAGGCAAGTGACAGACACCTTTAAGGTACCAAAGGACAATCTAGACAACCCAAGGATGATAAGCGTCACCCAAGAGTGACCTCAACGTATGAAAAACGTGCAGCAGCCCAATGTAGTGAAGACCTGGACCAGGTGGTCCAGAACTGCAGGGAGCAGGAACAGAGAAACCAGGACCACACTTCTGAGGATCTTTACCCTAAGTGCCTGTTTGCTGAAATTAACTACATAATTTCGAAGGTCTGGCATGACCCAGTCGTAGAATTCTATTACAAACTACTGATGCAGATTCCCCAGAGGCAACACCTCAAAACTTCACTGTGTTTAATGTACTGTTTTGTCTTTTCCACTTTCACTCCAACCAAAACACTGGGAGTACAGTTGACTCCAGAACAACACAGGTTGAACTGCACGGATCCACTTGTATGTAGATTTCCCCCCCAGTAAATACAGTACTGTATTCTCTCTTATAATTTTGATAACATTTTCTTTTCTCTGGTTTCCTTTATTGTAAGAATATAATATATAATACACATAACATATGCACTACATTGGGATCTCCCCCTCAGATACATTTGCCAGGTTATGTATATTGGGGGGACATCTTTTCCCTTAATACCCATTAATGAGGTGAGGCCGTACGGTCCCGAAGTAATGTGGACATGTGTACTAACACAAAGCTCTTCAGAGGTAATATCCTCCCACAACACAATTTTCCATTGGCTTACCCTCCATTCAAAGAGGTAGAGTCAGGCCTTGTTTCTCCGAACATCTACCATTTCAATGGAGGGGGGGGAAGGCTATATAACAAAAAAGGGTAGACCCCATGTTTGCCTTACTCTAATTCCTTTTCTCTTCCAAGAAAAGAGGCCAACTGACAATTCCCTCCAAAATCTCCAGAAACTGTCCGGGACTGAAATGTCTAATATTCCAAAAAGCTTCTTTTGATTGAGGATATTCCTAAAATTTTCATCTACTTAAAAAAATTCATTAAAATGAAATGGATTATACATAAGGCAGGGGAGAAACGTGGCTAAGTGGCTTTATTTACATTTTCAGAATTAACATTCTCTAAGCAGAAAATTTGTTCTCCATTTTCTTCTTCCATATCCACTCAGTCATGTGGTCCTGACTTTAATTAAGAGTGAACATTCTGGCACCTGGGCAGCTCAGTAGGTTAAGCAGTTAAGTGTCTGACTCTTGGTTTTGGCTGATAGCAAGCCTGCCTCTGGCTCCAATTCCTCAGGAACTCAGCCCTGAGTCGGCTTGAGATTCTCTTCCTTTCCCTCTCCTTCCCCCTCTGTCCCACTACCCCACACCTACACCTACGAGCAGGGCATGTGCTCTCTCTCTCAAGTAAATAAAACCTTAAAAAAAAAAAAAAAAAAAAAGGACATTCTGGAATTTTTTCCATTCCTAGTCTTTACCCTGATGCCACTGCTGCCCATCTTTACTTCAAATTACAGTAGTAGTCCCAGATCAGACTTTCTGGAACAATTCTTTCCCCTTCACCCTGGCTACCAAATTAATCTTCTCAACACACACTTTCACCAGGTCACTCCCCTGTTCTGAAACCTTCCATAATTCCCCAGTGCCTACAAAATTAAGCCCAAAAGCTGTACATAGCTGCCCCCTGGTGGTTACCTGCTGACTCACTGTACTGAATTCAGACGTGACTTAGGCCACAGAGACTAATGGTTTTTCATGCAAGATGGAACACCTTTTTATGTTCTAAAAAGGGTCAACTATGGGAACTTAAGAAGGTACGAAGAAGTCTTTGCTTTCACATTTATGGGAAAGAGCACTCAAGAGGAATAACCTTAGGCTCCCAAGGAGACACTAGTCTCATGCATGGCTCCTTTAGAAGGAACTCCATATGTTGAGGCAGATGTATCCCTCTCCATTGTTTCTACCTTTGAGTACTATCCCAACAGTGGAATTTTCTGGAAGAAACATGACAATTTAACTGGTCCCCTGGCCTTATTTCCTAAAAGCACAATGCTATAAATTAAGATTTCATTCTTGGAATGAAGCATAAAAATACCTAAATTAATCAGAATATAAACTTTTATAAAACACACAAAATTTGCTTTTATACACATTAAAAATATAAAACTGAACATTTAATGTCATTCCTTAAGGGTTCCTTTGGGGGATAGTTTTCTTTTTGTGGTTTGGACAAGCTAACGCATCTTAACATGTAAATATAGAAACGTTTTAACATGGAACTATTTCGGTCTCTGTTTCAGCTGAGGTCTTGATATAAGTAAGCACCAACTACTCTGACGTTCAAAAATATAATCCCATATCACTTATGCAGAATTAGCAAAGGAAGCGGCTAAAAAAACTGGGTGTGACATTGGCCCCTCAAATCCATTCTAGGGTATAAAAAGGTTGAAACTGAAGAGCTGAAAGGAATTGGAAATTAGGGGGAGAGTTTCTTTAGAGACATCTGTAATTATGCTGAGTCTTCATCCACCCCCATTTTGAGAATGGAATGGGAGGATGGTATGGTCTTCTAACCTCAGGCCGAACTATAAGGACTTTGACAAGACCATTCAGAGAACTTGAAGTGTGTCCCCTGAAGTTTGAGGGACAGAGCAGACTGGTGTGTCTGACGCAACTGAGTGATCTCAAGGACAAGAGTGTGACTAGAGCAGCAGAGTACAAGCCATGGTTTGAAAAATAGTATCGTTCCTATGGACAGAGAGTCTCAGATAGGCATTTTTCATACACTAAGTGTGGGTGAAGCAAGTGGCAAAGTCATCTTAGATCCTGTATAAGAGAGCTTCCTGGAGGGGTAAAAACAAAACAAAAACAAAACAAAAAATAAAACAACAACAAAACAAAACAGCAGCAGAAAGCTATTGGAGGAACTGCTGGAATTCGCAGGGAATGACAACTGAATCGTAGGTGATCGTGACAGAAGATGCATTCATCCACATGGACGAAACTCATGAGTAAGAGCCAGTGTGACAACGTGGAATGCAGAGAGGTCTTCAAAGAACCCACGCATCATGAGATCTGCCATGGTCAAAGGAGACATTTGCCATGTCAAAGGCCTTCAAAAAAGATCCCTTCCACCTCTTCTTCACCCCTCCCCCACCAATTAATTCTAGAAAGGTTAGCCCAGGGACCAACGGAAAGAAGTAAAGGCACTAGGTATGGAAACAGAGAATGAGGTAACCACGCCCTCTAATCCCAGTGCATTTGACCAAGACATATTTTTCAACTTGGATTCTCGGTAACTAAAATTGTCTAGAAGAGTCTGTATTACTGAGAGTGACCAAAAAGTCAGGAGCCAACTCTACATTTCATTTGGAAGCAGGAAAACAACATTCCAATTGCAACTGCACTCAAAATTAGGACAAATAGCCTTGAAACTTCATTGTCAACATTCAAAAATGGTAAAGATTGGTAGGGGGATAGACTTCAGGTCATTTAATCAAATTTCTCTACTTTGGAAGTTCCTTATTCTTGGGGCGCCTGGGTGGCACAGTCGTTAAGTGTCTGCCTTCGGCTCAGGGCCTGATCCCAGCGTTCTGGGATCGAGCCCCACATCAGGCTCCTCCTCTAGGAGCCTGCTTCTTCCTCTCCCACTCCCCCTGCTTGTGTTCCCTCTCTCGCTGGCTGTCTCTGTCAAATAAATAAATAAATAAATAAAATCTTTAAAAAAAAAAAAAAGAAGTTCCTTATCCTTCTGTTTGAGTAAGACCTTCTTATTTCAAGAAGAAACATTTTATGGTTGCTTGTTAAGTTATAATTCCAGATATTTTATGACACAAGGATTTATATACCATAAAATTAAGAAAAAAAAATCTGGTAAACTAAAAATTATTTTAAGCTATCTCAATTATGATTCATGCAAAGAATTTAAGATTCAGAACTTTACAAAAAGTTATTTTTCATTGTTCTTAGTTGTTTTTTTTTTTTTCCAGCGTGTGTCTGAACATGCAAGAACAAAATCTGCTTGATTTATCTGTACTTTAAGAAAATTCTCAAGTCTGGAAATGTAAACCTCAGAGATTGGATCATTATCACCTTAAGCCCCCAGTTAACTGTAGAACTGAGAATGGATCTTAAGTCTTATAATACAACTTAATATGAGTTATGGCAAATTCAACATCCCAGTTTTAAGAAACTTCAATCACCATCAGGACTAGAAGATACCTACATACTGAACACTCAGATGTCCACAAGAGGGTCTGTGGTCATCTCTTTACCCCTGTTCAGCAAGCCCATATGGCTAAATGAGGGAATAGGTGGGATACGGGGAGAAGGTAGGTGGATACTAAAGAGAACTGTGTATAGCAGGTTTGTCCTCACTCAACATCTATCACTCATAAAGTGAAGAGGTAAAATTGATTTCATTGTACATTATAAAGGACAAACATGCATTTCAAGTATGAATACTACTATGTCTAGAATTTGTACAGCCCTCGTTTATATGCTAGACTATAATATCTACAAGACAAAAAGGACTGACACTTTTTAAAAAATTTTTTATTATGTTATGTTAGTCACCATACAGTACATCCTCAGTTTTTGATGTAATGTTCCATGATTCATTGTTTGTGTATAACACCCAGAGCTCCATGCAATACGTGCCCTCCTTAATACCCATCACTGGCCTATCCCAATCCCCCACTCCCCTCCCCTCTGAAGCCCTCAGTTTGTTTCCCAGAGTCCATAGTCTCTCGTGGTTCATTCCCCCTTCTGTTTACCCCCCTTCATTCTTCCCTTCCTTCTCCTACCGATCTCCTTGCTATTTCTTATGTTCCACAAATGAGTGAAACCATATGATAATTGTCTTTCTCTGCTTGACTTATTTCACTTAGCATAATCTCCTCCAGTCCCGTCCATGTCGCTGCAAATGTTGGGTAATTGTTCTTTCTGATGGCTGAGTAATATTCCATTGTATGTATGGACCACATCTTCTTTATCCATTCGTCTGTTGAAGGGCATCTCAGCTCCTTCCACAATTTAGCTATTGTGGACAATGCTGCTATGAACATTGGGTGCATATGGCCCTTCTCTTCACTATGTCTCTATCTTTTGGGGTAATTACCCAGTAGTGCAATTGCTGGGTCATAGGGTAGCTCTATTTTTAACTTTTTGAGAGACCTCCACACTGTATTCCAAAGTGGCTGTACCAACTTGCATCCCATCCAACAATGTAGGAGGGACCCCCTTTCTCCACATCCTCTCCAACATTTGTTGTTTCTTGCCTTGTCAATTTTTGCCATTCTAACTGGCTTAAGGTGGTATCTCAATGTGGTTTTGATTTGAATTTCCCTGATGGCTAATGATTTTGAACATTTTTTTCATGACTGACACTTTTTAACCATCCAGAGATATGCAAGGTTGATCATGCTAGGTGTGAATAGTCAACTAAAAGATAATTCAAACTGAAAAAGCAGTAGGAGATAAGGGTAGCTAGGTAACATGTGGCCTGATCATAGAGATAATGACTTCCACCTCTGGTCATTTAGTCATGACAGTAACAGGATCTAGATTTTCCCACCTGCTCTACTTGCAACAACAACAACAACAAAAGACAAAATAAATGAAACCGTTTTCAGACTTCAGACTGTAGGACAGTGATCTTTGAGAGAAGGTAACAGGGTAAGGTCCACAAGCAACCCAGCTCACTCCTGTCTCGAGTGTAGAGAGATTTCCAGCACGGCTGAGAGAGAGAGAAGGGACCCAAAAGGAGCCTGACAGTCTCCCTGAGTAGAGGACACAGTTGGAAATCACAGCAACTAGAACCAGCAGATCAGAGCACATCTAGGGGAGGGACACGGCAAGTCAGCTCAGAAGTCTGCAGAGGGCTCCCTGGCTTCTTTGAGTACCGAACAGCATGCGAGGAAACTATGGAGGCCAGAGAACAAACCACCGAAAGAAGGAGGAATAGTTCCCAGAGCTCACACAGAGCTAGGAGGAGTTGCTACTCCCACCAGCCAGAGTAGAAAGACCTCGTGATACGGGAGCCTTGAGGAGAATACAGAAGGGTATTGCCTTAGTAGTGATGCCAAATTAGACACAGACTGCAGGCTACTCTGGACCTGCCTAAGAATGCTTAAAACAAGCCTCAAAAGGATCAAACTGATGCCAACCAACTTAATTGCACCGCAGAGCAACACCCAGAAATAAAGTACCAAAAAAAAAAAAAATTCTAGCACCCAACATTGTAAAATTCACCATATTTGGCACTTACTCAGAAATTATCAAGCATCCAAAGAATAGGACTATGACCTGTAACCAGAGGGAAAAAAGAATCTTAAGCATCATTGGGATAGTGTGTAATTGTTTCCTGAAGGGGAAAAGTGTAGGGTCAGGAATGGGAAATAGAAGAATTGTAATAAAAAACATAGTGGATGCAAAAAACATAGAACCTCAGTTATCGGGCTTAGGTAGAAATCTAGAAATAAGCTAACATCCTGCTGAAAAGCTGCTGCTCTTAACTAAGGAAGATACGAGATGTTTTAAATGTACGAGCCATTGGGTTTGCGCTGTGTACTGCATAAGGCCAACCACGAAGAAGAAGTTTAAAAGCTCCATTGTTTTCTAATTAATGTAGCTTAGAAAAGAATGTTATCATAAAACAACAAAGGAAAGGTAGAAGATAAGATCGGCCTTGGAGATGTTGAGTGTGAGGTCATCGTGGGGCACATCCAGTTGAAGACGGGCCATACGGGACTAGAAAAGCGCGGAAAAAGCAAAGCGGATGGTTCCCAGTCATCTGCCACCAGCTCTGACCGCTTTCAGGGAATTAGAAGCCTCAAGGCATGTGGCTTTGTTGCGATGCTATACATTGCGGAGTCACCTACGTTAAATCCGAAGAGGAAACCGTATTCAATAGCTATGGAAAAACTAGGCTTGTTTCTGAATAATCTGTAATCTCACAGGGAACTCCCCCTAAAACTGGGCTTCCAGGAAAGCCTTGAGACCAAAGTCTTGCATCCTTCACCACAGCCCATGGAACCTTGCAGTGGCCCTCGCTCCTCTGCCCCGGGCCCTCATCGGAACTTCCTGCTCACCTGTACCCTTATGCAGCACTGGCCCCTGAGTGGGCTCTCTGTAGACTCGCTCCAGGCAAGCTCCATCTTGCCTCATGGCTTACTTCCTTCCTCATCTGTGTCATAGTAATTTTCCAATAAGGTGATTACCCTTCCAGGTGTGTATCTCAGGCTCTAACCCAGCACCCATAGCCCTGACTAGGAGAATACCAAACCAGTGAACTGGCGTTTACTTTCTAAAGCACTGTCTTACTAGCTACCTTGTGTCCAACTTCACCGGATAGGTAGATCCAAAAGAAAAACAGGCAGTCCTTTCCCCTAAATGTCAGAGGTGGTTTACTTTAGCCACTGTGTTCATTCTGTCAGTGCTGAAGAAATAGAAAGAGCTATAATGTCCACAGCTTAGTGTTCCTTTCACAATACTTGTTACGAAGAGCACTTACATGGTCTCTCAGTGGTTGTCAGCCTGGAATCAGAACCGTAGTCTATACTGATTTAGTTTCCACAATGTTATCAATTTTGTTTTGTGCACACATAAAAAGCTTTTACTCTCAGTTGGTACCTCCAGGCTTCAAAGTACCAAAATCACCCAAGAAAGTTTAAGAAACCCAACAAAACCAAATGTCTCAGATTATCTGTGGGTTTTTTTAATACGTTTTGGATATTAACCCCTTATCAAATGTATCATTTGCAAATATCTTCTCCCACTTAGTAGGTTGTCTTTTCATCTTGTTGATGGTTTCCTTCACTGTGCAAAGGCTTTTTATTTTGGTGTAGTCCCAATAGTTTATTTTCACTCACCTTTCCCTTAGTCAAGGAGACATACCTAGGAAAATGTTGCTCAGGCCAATGTCAAATAAATTCTTGCCTAAGTTTTTTCTTCTAGGAGTTTTAGGGTTTCAGGTCTTACATTTAGGTCTTCAATCCATTTTAAGTTCACTTTTGTGTCGGTGTAAGAAAGTGGTCCAGTTTCATTCTTTTGCATGTAGCTGTCAAAAACAAATAACTGACTCAAAAATGGTCAGAGACCTTAAGACATTTTTCCAAAGACCTACAGCTAGCCAATAGGCACATGAAAAGATGCTCAACGTCACTAATCATCAGGGAAACACAAATCAAAACCACAATGAGATTGTATCTGTCAGAATGGCTAGAATCAAAAGAAATGACAAATGTTGGTGAGGATGTAGAAAAAAGGGAACACTCAAGCACTGTTGGTGGGAATATGAATAGGCACAGCCACAAAGAAAACAAAAACATCAATTCAGGGGCACCTGGGTGGCACAGTGGTTAAGCGTCTGCCTTCTGCTCAGGGCATGATCCCAGCGTTATGGGATCGAGCCCCACATCAGGCTCCTCCGCTATGAGCCTGCTTCTTCCTCTCCCACTCCCCCTGCTTGTGTTCCCTCTCTTGCTGGCTGTCTCTATCTCTGTCGAATAAATAAATAAAATCTTAAAAAAAAAACAAAACATCAATTCAAGAATATACGCATCCCTGTGTTTATTGCAGCATTATTTACATTGCCAAGATATGGAAGCAGCCCAAGGGTCCATCAAGAGATGAGTGGATAAAGCCAATGTGATGTATGTATGTGTGTGGTGTGTATATATACACGTATGTATATATTGTGTACATGTATGTATATGTATATATGTATATGTATACATACAAGGGAATATTACTCCATCCTAAAAAACAAACAAACACACAAACACGAGATCTTGCCATTTACCACACCATGGGTGGACCTAAAGGTATTATGCTAAATGAAAGGAGTCAGAGAAAGACAAATACCATATGATTTCACTTATATGCAGAGTCTGAACGAAACAAATGAACAAAGAAATAAACCAAAAAACAGACTCTAAAATACAGAGAACAAAATGGTGGCTCCCAGAGGGGAGGTAAGTGAGGGATAAATGAAATGGATAAAGGAGATTAAGAGGTACAAACCTCCAGTTGTAAAATAAGTCATGGAGACGAAAAGTACAGCATAGGGAATATAGCCAATATCGCAATAAAAACACAGTTGTTGCATTATAGAACTATTCTTGGATTAACGTATTTGAAATACTGACTATCTCCAAAGGCATAAGGTAGTCCGTGAGAATAATGCAGACTATCAAGGTGTGAAGGCATAGTCCTGGGCAGTTCACATCGACTTTGGGAGGATAAGCCACACACACGAAACCCACATAAAAGCTGGACAAAATCACTCTCCAAATTCCCCTGTTCTATTTTCCCCCTAGATTTAATAATATTTGACATTATCTCATCTGTTTTTATTTATCTGTTTTTTATTGTCTGTCTCCCTACCGGAGTGTCAGTCTTATTCACCAAATCTCCAGACCTAAGACAGTGCCCGGCTCATAAAAGTTACGCAGCAAAAATGGAATAAATGTATGCATGAACAACAAATGAAGAGGAAGACCAGAGCAACTCTAAGACTAAGCTAGATACTGACTCTGGATTTTTTTACGTAGTACCTTACCAAAACACAACACTTTCCTGAATAATTTTAGATATCCATTTGTTTCTCTTCCTGAAAAGCCCACGGTGAGAGGAGCCACTTACATCCTCTCCCACTCTTTGTCATCCAGGGAGTTCCCTTCACCCCAACCCCATGCTGCATTCCCGGTTGTCCTCCTCTGTCCTCCTGGAGCCAGTTCACACCCTGCCTTCACCCACCATCCACGAGTGACCGACCTCACCGGGCAGCTGCTGGAAATGTCATTCTCCCAAGCAGTAGCAGTGTCCAGAACTTCTGGTGAACAAAATTCCCCATCCTGCTATACAGACGTGAAAGGATCAATTAATAATGCAACACTAAAAAGCACACAGGAGTTCAAAGGAGGGAAGGACCAGCAGTTGTCAAGAAAAACTTCGCGGCAGGCTTGTGCCTCGAGCTGGTGCTTGAAGGATTAGGTCGCCAGGCGTTTGCACCATGCCCTGACCCAGGTCGGGGCCCCATGCAGTACAGATCAGCATTTGTAGCACTCACTGGCTGACATGCAGAGCTGCTCAAGAAGGGAATTGGAGCTACTATTTAAACAGGCCCAGAAGGATCCTCAGCACTGTAGGTCCATTCACAGCTTTAGTTCAAATAAAACTGCACTCTAAGTTCTCTGAGTAAACTTCATCACCTCTCAAACACTTATCCCTTCAGCAAACCGTTGCATATTCCCTGATTTATGAAATCTTTAGAAGGTGCTAAAGGGCCTGGAGGAGGATATTCGGTTGCAAATTCCTCAGTGCCTCCCTGCTCTGGGACTCTATAATGACAGGAATGCTAATATTTGGCATTTGACTAGGACTTTCCATGCAAGGTACCCAGAAACCTTTCACACATAATTCTTAATTAGAATTTTGCATTTTAAAATGGTTCAGCAAGACCTCTTGTCCCTCTACCATTTCCCCAGATTCTGGTCCCATATCACCTCCATAACTTCATGATATCTGAGCCTACAATCCTAGAGTCACTCCTATTTCCAATGGGCCACGTTTCATACAATGTATTTTCTGGGATGGGTAACATCACAAACTGATGGAGTCTTTTGTCAGATCCAGGCTGGTCTCCAAAGAAGCAGAAAAGAAGGTCCTAAAGAGATGGAAATAAAGTGAATAAATTTAGATTGTGGGTGGAGAGCAGGAAAAAAAGAGGATGAAAGTTCCAGACCATGAAAAGGGGCGAGTATGAGACTGATGGGAAGGAGGGAGCTAAATGAAGTCAGTGGAAGCAATGGAATGACCAAAGAGAAAGAGACGGTCCCCAAACCCAGTGAGCTTACTGGACACAGGTGTCAGTAGAACCAACATCACTGCTCAGAGCAGCTGTCCGAGAAGTGATAGAGACAGAAGTTGCCCTAGAGTTTATGTTAGTGACACTCTTAGAAAAATACAGAATAAGAATTTTAGCCATAAATGAGGGGCGCCTGGGTGGCACAGCGGTTAAGCGTCTGCCTTCGGCTCAGGGCGTGATCCCAGCATTATGGGATCGAGCCCCACATCAGGCTCCTCTGCTATGAGCCTGCTTCTTCCTCTCCAACTCCCCCTGCTTGTGTTCCCTCTCTCGCTGGCTGTCTCTATCTCTGTCGAATAAATAAATAAAATCTTTAAAAAAAAAAAAAAAGAATTTTAGCCATAAATGAGACCAAAAAATTAACACTAATCCTTCTCTCTCAAAACTCTGCTAAACTTATAGTAGAAAACACAGCAAGTTGCTATTCTTATCTATTCTTCTGTAACCTTGGAAATTATTTCCAAGAGTAGCTCTCATAAGCACTCTCTCCACTGTTTTCAATCCTGTGTTCCTTCTTATGGGAAGCAGATTAGCATCTCTTCTTTCAGCTCAAAGCAACTCAGATTGGCTTCTACCCTCTTCTGTGGTGTCAGTTTGGTTCCTCCCACCACCTCCAGCCCTAGTGTGGATCCCCATGGCTCTCTTCCTCTTCCCCTGAGAAACAGCCAGGTGCCCATATAAATTCACCACCTCCCTGCTCTTCTCTACCAGCAACCGCACTAATGGTGCTGAAACTCATCACTCTCCCAAATGTGTGTGCTTCAGCTTTTAATTCCTAAACTCTACTCTCAAACACGGTCTAGACTTCTGCCATATAATCTGTATCTTTCTCAGTTTAGTCAGGTGAGATAGATACATTCTGTCCAAAGAAACGTATTAAAGTGATTATTTCCCCAGATCACTCTCATTTGTCGTTGTTTTTACTCTGAATAAAAGAAACACCCTAAAGTCTATGTTTTTCACTCTACAGTGTATACCCCAACTCTGGGTATCTTCTTTGAAAACAAGATATTAATTTTAGTTCTTCTTTCCAGACTTGTAGTTCTATGTATTCAATGTTTTCATGAAAATATAAACCAAAACTACAGCTTCTTTCCACAACTGAATATTTTCAGTCAAGTCGCTTGCCTCAAACAGGGAACCCAGAATAATGAAACATGTGTTTGGCTCCCTTTCAAAAGAAACACTGCTTTCCTGTTCCTCTCACTGCCAGTCCCTCAGCCAAGCACTGATCCCTGGGGATCTGTGAAGTTTCCACATCTCACTTATTTTAGAGCTTAAGAGAAGGAATCTTTCTAAGCTAACCAGCACTAACTGATGAGTTTAGGCAAAGAGCTGTCATTTCTTCATTAGGATCATTCTCCAGGCCTAGAATTCTTGCTATGTTTCAACCATCTTCCTACTTTTCTGCCTTGGATAAAAAGCTAATAGAATAATATGATAACCTTTGTGAAATAAAATAAACACCTCTTTATTTTCCCACCAATAAATCTCCTTGTCTTACTGAGACACATTTTGTCACCAAAACTAAAGATTCTTTCCTTAGAAATCTGTCAAATTTATTTGGCCATGCTGTACGGTGGAAGGAGTATTCAACTCAGCCATAACACCTTGGTTCTCTTCCAGAATTTGCCTTAAATTATGCAATTCTCTGAATTGCACTGGGTGTCAATTTCCTCATTAGTAAAAATGAGCAAGGCAAGCTACATGATTCCCACAGTCTTGGCAAACTCCATTATTCATTAATTGAAAACCTACTGTAGCCAGGCACTATGTTAGGCATTGGGCATATAAAATGCCATGGCCTCCAGGAGCCCACATAGTGATTGAGATGAAAATATACACAATATCCACAGGGGAAAGGGAACTGGGGAGACATACATAGAAGCAATTCAAACCTTTCCTAGGAATGGGAGCAGGGGTGGTACAAAAGTGAGAACAGCTGGACAGGGACTTGTGGGATAAGGAGTCTGGCAAACCAAAAGGGCAGCATGAAGAGCTGAGGATGGCGAGAATTCTAAACCTGGAGAAGAGAAAAGGCAACAGGATAACCTGGTGTTACTTTCTGAGCCTTTCCAAAAGCACAGATAAACAAAAAGGAATGGCATTTGGGAAACAGGAGAGACCTGTGGATTAGCTGGAACTCAGCCCATGGTGAGGAATGGCACAGACAAGCCAAAAAGAGAACCTGCGGCAACACTGGGAAGAACCCTCTGTGTGTCAGGATTTGGACTTTATCCCGGGCAATAGGAAGCAGCAAAGGTTTTGAAGCGGGGGATCACACTGGCAGCAGAGTAGAGATGGACAGACAGCAGCAAGTCGGGCAGCAGCAAGATCATCGAAATAGTCCCGCAAGAGAGAAGGAGGACACAAAATAAGGGAGTGGCCGGAGGGCTGCAGAGGAGGAGCCAGACAGGACAGAAATTTCTGAGGCATAATTAACTGACCATCAAATGTGGTTAGAGAGTGAGACGAAGGAACTGGGAGCCTATTAGGGTGTCAGTTCCACCATTAAGATGGCACATGAAGGAGGAGGAGCAGTTCTGGGAGGTAAGATATTCACCTGGGGACAGGTAGTGCATAAAGCTTCTAAGGAACATACAGATAGAGCTAGCCGCCGAGTGCCTGTACAGTCAGGTCTGGAGTGCAGGGAGCAGGGCAACACTTTTAGATCCATATGGACATCGGTAACAGTATACAGAAGGTAGAAGTGGGTTGACTTCGTTTCTTCTCCCCTTAATGCTTTTCTTATGTTCCCTGCACAGAAAGAACTGTTAAAATTAGGGGTTCCAGAAATGCTTTTGGGTTGACTGAATCAGTAGGCATGGTGTTCCTACTTCTCAGAAAACTCACAGGACTGAAGGCTGCTTTCTCTTGCAATCTGAGGAAGGTACCAGATCTTACAAATGGGAAGTAATTATTTTCCAAGTTCACCATTAAAGAGCCCTAAACAAAGCATCTTTGTATAATCCCATAGCCCAAGACCATTTTCCTAGGATCCTTAAAGAAAAATATCCATAGTTAAGAGTTTAGTGGATTGAGAAAACTTATAGAGCTGTCAGTAGATCCAAGAAAAACACCAATGAATGTGTTATCTGGAAGTGGGGATTCATCTCTCCACCCATATACCCAACTGTGCATTTAAAATTGCTGTCATTTAAATTGGGCAATATAGAAAAAAAAATGTATGAACTCCTAGAAACCTAAACCTCCCAAAACTTAATCAGGAAGAACTAGAAAATTGGAACAGACCAATTACCAGCAGTAAAATTGAATCTGTAAGCAAAAAACAAACAAACAAAAGAACAAAACGAAACAAACCAATCCCAACAAATGGAAGTCCAGGACCAGAGGACCAGATGGCTTCACAGGTGAATTCTACTAAATATTTAAAGAAGAGTTAACACCTATTCTTTTCAAACTATTAAAAAAAGAGTGAGAGAGAGAGAGAGAGAGAGGAAGGAAAGCTTCCAAATTCATTCTATGCGGTGAGCATGACCCTGATACCAAAACCAGATAGAGACACTCCAAAAAAAAAAAGATCTACAGGCCACTATCTCCAATGAACATAGACGCAAAAATCCTCAACAATAGCAACAAAAATCCTCAACAAAATATTACCACACAGAATCCAACAGTACATTTAAAATATCATTCACCACAATCAAGTATTTATTCACAAAATGAAAGGGTATTTCAATATTTGCAAATCAATGTGATACATCACATTAGCAAGAGAAAGGAAAAAACCACAGGATCATTTCAATAGATGCAAAAAAAAAAAAAAAAAAAGCACTTGACAAAGTACATCCATTCATGATAAAAACCCTCAACAAAGTAGGTTTAGAGGGAACATTCCTCAAACATAATAATGGCCATATAGGGAAAACCCACAGAGAACATCAAACTCAAAGGGGAAACACTGAGAGCTTTCCCCCACCATGGTCAGGAATAAGACAAGGATGTCCACTCTTCTCACTTGTATTCAACATAGTGCTGGAAGTCCTAGCCAGAGCAATCAGACCAGAAAATAATAATAATAAAAGGCAACCAAATTGCTAAGGAAGAAGTAAAACTTTCACTATTTGCTGATGACATGATACTATATATAAAAAAAAACCCCTAAAGACCCCACCAAAAAACTATTAGAACTGATAAAGGAACTCAATAAAGTCACGGGATTCAAAAATCGATATACCAGAATCTGTTGCATTATTATACACTAATAATTAAGCAGCAGAAAGAGAAATTATGAAAACAATCCCATTTATAATTGCACCAAAAATCATAAAATACCTAGGAATAAACTTAAGGAAGTGAGAGCTCTGTGCTCTAAAAATTATAACACTGATGAAAGAAAGGAATTGAAGACAACACAAACAGAAAGGTATTCCATGCTCATGGATTAGAACAGCAAATATTGTTAAGATGCCCATGCCACCCAGAGCAATCTACAGATTTAATGCAATCCCTATCACAATATCACCAGCATTTTTCCACAGAACGAATCATCCTAAAATTTGTCTGGAACCACAGGAGATCCCAGACAGCCAAACAATCTTGAAAAAGAACAAAACTGGAGAGATCACAATCCCAGATTTCAATATACACTACAAAGCTGAGGTAATCAAAACAGTATGGTACTTGCACAAAAATAGACACATAGATCAACAGAACAGAAGAGAGAGCCCAGAAATAAAACCACAATTATATGGTCAATTAATCTTTGACAAAGGGGCAAGAATATGCAATGGGAAAATCTTTTCAACAATTGCTGTTGGTAAAACTGGATGGCTACATACAAAAGAATAAAACTGGACTGCTTTCTCACACAGTACAGAAAAATAAAATTGAAATGGATTACAGACCTAAATGTGAGACCTGAAACTATAAAAACCCTAGAAGAGAGCACAGGCAGTAATTTCTTGACATCAGCCGTAGCAACATTTTTCTAGATAGGTCTCCTGAGGCAAGGAAACAAAGCAAAAATTAACAAAAACCTTCTGCACAACAAAAGAAATAGTCAACAGAACTCCAAGACAACCTACTAAACAGGAGAAGATAATTTGCAAATGACCTATCCAATAAAGGGTTAGTATCCAATATATATGAAGAACTTAAACAAGACACCACAAAACAGTCCAATTAAAAATGGGCAAAGACAAGAACAGACATTTCTCCAAAAAAGACATACAGATGGCCAACAGACACCGAATATTAGCCATAAAAAAGAACGAAATCTTGTCATTTGCAACAACATCGATGGAACTAGAGAGTATAATGCTAAGTGAAATGAGTCATGAAAAGACGAAAACCCTATGATTTTACTCATCTGTGGAATTTAAGAAACAAAACAAAGATTAAAAAAAAGAGAGACAAACCAAAAAAAAAAAAAAAACAAACAAACTCAACTCTAGAGAACAAATCGGTGGTTACTAGAGGGGAGGTGGATGTAGGGGGAAGAGGTGAAACAGGTGAAGGGGATTGAGAATACACTTATGATGAGCACTGAGTAATGCGTAGAATTGTTGAATCAGTATACTGTACACCTGAAACTAATATAACACTCTTTACTGGAATTAAAAAAAATTTTTAAAAGAAAATTTTTTTTAAAGGTATCATTTATTGTAAACACATGGGCGCAAGTGTTGGGGAAGGTGCTGTGGTTTCCAGCCTCAGTGGGACAGATGTAAACAATGACAGATGATAGAACCCCAGAGAGAAAATGGCAAAACAAATTTCCAGCTTGCCTATTCCTTTGAGGTGGGAAAATTTAAGTGATAAGGGACACAAGATAAGGAACACAAACCTCCAAATCCCCAAGTTTATGCTTAGAAAAGGATGGTTTCCTTGTAATTCAAAATACAGTTAGAGTCGCCATAATTTAGATGAGAAAATTTTAAAGATGTTATTTATTTATGTGACACAGAGAGAGAGACATCACAAGCAGGGGGAGCAGCAGAGGGAGAGGGAGAAACAGGCTCCCTGCTAAGCAGAGAACCCAATGTGGGGCTTGATCCCAGGATCCTGGGATCATGACCTGAGCCAAAGGTAGATGCTTAACCAACTGAGTCACCCCACGCGCCCAGAGAAAAATACATTTCTTTTTTTTTTTTTTTTTTTAAGATTTTATTTATTTATTTGACAGAGATAGAGACAGGCAGCGAAAGAGGGAACACAAGCAGGGGGAGTGGGAGAGGAAGAAGCAGGCTCATAGCGGAGGAGCCTGATGTGGGGCTCGACCCCAGAACGCTGGGATCACGCCCTGAGCCGAAGGCAGACGCTTAACCGCTGTGCCACCCAGGCGCCCCGAAAAATACATTTCTAAACAGTTTCTTTCTATCTGCTGGTAGTTGAAGTCGAAGCCATGAAGGCCAATGTTTTCCAAAGAATATTTATATAGAGTAAGAAGGAAAATGGGTCAAGGATGGAACCAAATAGAACACCCAGATTGGCTTTTAAATGGTTTTAGGTAACAGACCATTTGAGAATCTGATTATAGCTATAGACTCCCTCCAGAAAGAAATATTCACACAAATGTTAAGCATGGAACTTAAAGAGATTCACTGTCTCCATGATTCAAAGATTCAAAGTCAGGGAGAGGGGCGAAAGGACACAAATAACCAACTTCCATTTAGCTGTTATAAGTCATAATCTTTCTAAGAATGCAAACAGTCAGTAAATGAAACCCTCAGTGTTTTTTGTTTTGTTTTCCTGCCATTAAGAAGCCACTGTAGTGTTTCTATGAATGAAGAGAGAGACACTGAGAACTGGAAAAGTTAACACAATGTATGTGTCCATAACACTTCAGTTAAAAAGTGTATATGCATCCCTTACCTGAGATTCCCTACATATACAACTCCATTAAATGGAGTACTGCAAAGCAAAAATGAACTACCAACACATGTGATCTATAACATGAACGGTTCCACAGAAAATTCTACTATGTTACAGAAGGTGGGCACAGAAGACTACACATTGTATGATTCCACTTATATGACAGGTCCAGAAAAGGCAAATTTATAGAGAGAAAGTGGATTAGTAGTTGCCTAGAACTGGGAGAGGGAGTGGGTTCTTCCTACAGACAGACACAGGGAACTTTTGGATGTGATAGAAATGTTCTAAGACCGGATGTGGTAATGGTTGCACAATCCTACAAATTTACCAAAAGTTATTCAATTGTATACTTAGAACGGGTGAAAATTTTGTTTGTAAAATACACCGCGATAAAGCTATTTCTAAAAAAGGATGTCTCTGGAAGCAAATGAGCACCTCAGGATTATAAAATGTGGCATTGATATTTGATACGCATTGTTTCACGATATTTGAAATTTACATGATAAAATCCTTCTGTATCAAATTATGGACAATCAGATTGGTTCTTTTCCAGGTGTCCTGTTACAGTAATCCGCTGAATTGCCTTTATAATTCTAAAGATTAGTCAAATAACTTTCTTCCATTAACTACTCTAGAAATCATTATAGTAACTTCCCGTGGTCAGGAGGAAATGTAGGACTCTGTGGGGTTGACAACCTCAACAGATATTCCATGAGGATCATTCCATTGTACTACTATCCCTTAGATAGTTGGAGTGGTTTGGCTTAATAATTTTTTTTTGTTCTTAGTAAGTATTTGCTTAAGTAGAACCATCATCATTATGCCATTAGGTTGAATTTTAGGACTTAGGCTTGTTTTGCTGGCTTTTAGTACATTTATATTTGGCTTTCTTGGGAATTAACCACAGACCATTAGTGAAAACAATACAGAGGCCTGTAGACCCAAACAGAAAGTCTTGGCAAAAATACAGTTGAGGAGGTTCTTACCAGAGTTTCCCAGACTTTTGCTCTGAATTCCTCCAATACAATGACAAACATATCGATTTTAAAAAATCATTGAGAGGGAAAAATGTCTGGAAATATTTCTACAGGAATCCTTGGAACTCTCCTCCTCTTCTCCCCTCCCTTCTCCATGACAGGACACCCCACTAGACACGCATGGCAAGATATCAAAACTATACTGTTAAAAAAAAAAAAAGAAAGAAAGAAAAACAGCTCTATTTTCTATAAAGAAAGAAGAAAGATTGGGTATCTTTTTCAATTTTAAGTATTCCTGAAATCTACTCTACCACTACCTTCAGGATTCTGACGAGTGCAGCGGGGAAGGATGTTAGGATATACTGGGGATGGGGAAGGCTGTCTTTGGAAGATTTTGACTTAAACTTCATGTGGGACAGGGTGGACATGGGGATTACAGGTGGGGGTGAAGAGTAGCAAGTGTCCTTTGAAAAAAATCAACCCAGACTAGGTTGCTTGTAGGAGTTAGAGGTTTCCTCCTTAATATTCTTCCCATATCACTTTGAATATAACTCAATTTTGGTGTTTACCATAATGTATTGTTGTCTATCTCCCAAACGAGATGAAAGGCCTCAAAGATACAACTGTGTCTAACACATAGTTTGTTCTAGCCACAGCTCCTGGAGTACTGCCTTTCACGTGGTAGGTGTTCGGTGGAGATCTAGAGAACTAATGGTCTAATAAAACTGTAAAAAGCTATTATGGAAGCATAAATAAAAGTAATTATGGAGTAAAATGAATTTATTGGAACAATTACATTGAAAACAACACATTTTACTCAGAGAAAGCATGTTCTCATTTAAGGAGTTTATCAGATTGTGTCGTCAAGAGCCCCATGTTTATTTCTGTAAGCCCGCTGTCCATGATCACGTGCAGCACACTGTATGCCTTTAGCAGCAAGAAGTCACGTTATCACCAGACGTTTGTCTAATTAACGCCATGTCAGAGAAACTTCCAAGCGTGCCTTAGTAATGCTTATGTAAAATTTCTCCCTGGTCATTATATGATGTCAAGCCTAGATAGAAAACTTGCTGTGTGTGGTGCTTCTAATTCTTTGTACTGTTCCTTTTATCTAGAACAGTTGCCGCTGGTTTTGCCAACCAGTCAGCCTGTTACGGTGAGGTCAATATTGGTTAAACTGTTCAATAGTTTCTTTAAGTATTAGAGGTAACTTACTAATATTGTAAGATATTTAGACCCGACAGAAGCAATGTGCTTTCGGAGAAAGTCTAATAAAACATACCAAATAAATTATGTGATAAACCAAGTGTATGAGACCATCTCTTAACTCAGTATCATGATTTTCACAGAAAGTGGAACTCTGATGACTAAAGGGTCACTGGTAAGAGAAGAAATGGAAAGGAAATAGACCTGGGTCAATTCCAAATATGCTTATGAGGCTAGCTTCTATTACACTTAACGTATATTAAGAAAGCAGAATCTATTGATTAAATAAGTTACCACTTGTTACTTCATCACTGTGAAACAACAGGAAAGCTAAACCTAAAATCAACTGACATAGATCTGCCGATGAATACCTAGCAGGGGAAATGGCCGCATTCCAGGGACTGCCATTTGGTGACACTTCATTGAAAAACAGAGATAAGGAACAAAAGAAATTATTGTGAACTTTCTTTATCCTGGATAGTTAAAGAGGATGTTTACTTCCACTCACCTGAATGACCACATATCACAAGTTCAATACCTGACCTAAAGTAAACAGACCTTCTTATGATTTATTTCACTGCGTTGCAGTTTTTTATGAAGATTCCATTGAGTCTGAAGCCTGGAAAGATGTGAATGGTCCTAAGCAACCAGGGGAGCTCAAATGCTCAAGTAGAAAGATAGCCTGGCTCCTTGTTCAAACACATTTTTCCTAAGTAATCCACAGTGGCCGGAGGAGAGAAAATGGTGCCCCTCAGAAAATAAGACCTTGGCTAAAGTTAAACTAGCTTTAATAAAGAGCCTAAGAGAGAGAAACTCAAAAGAATCCTTGAAAAACAGTCTTAGAGAAACCCAAAAACTAACTCCACTCCACTGTTAGATGAGAAATAAAAAGTACAGAAATACACATTTGGGATTCCCTTTAAGACTTCTAAAATAAATCGTAATCGTAGGTTGACTATAACCTGAATTTTTAGTTGAATGTTTAAATCCATAGTTCAAGGTATATTTATATACTTTTCCTAAATGTAGTTTAAGAATTATTTGACATCAAGGGGAGATGAAAAAAAATTTTTTTTACCAAACTTTTTACGGAGTAATAGATGTTTTGACTAATAAAGATGAGCCTAAATTTATTCTAAACTCAAAATACATTCAAAGAAGTAAAACTGAATTTTGCCCATGGTCAAATTATTTCCCCACCCCCTGAGAACAATTTGGGGTCTAATACAGAGATCTGAAGAAGAAACAAGATTTTTATCACCCACTCATGGCGGAACCTGGGGCAACTGATTAACTTTTCCTAGACTAGTTACCTCATCTGTCAGAAGAGAAGAACAGTAAGTGCCCCTGAGAAGTCATGATAAAGATTATAAGAGATGACATATTTAAAGTGTCTGCACATAGACACACGGTATCAATTTCCTTTCTTCTTCTTATAACACTGGAAATAATACATTTTAATATCTCTAATGGGTTTTTATGGGCCCAAGATTTTTCTGGTACGGTGGGAGACAGTGGACAAAGAAAGTACCTATCTTCAAGGAGCTTAAACTATGTAGGTGAGGAGTTGTGATAGATAAGCCAAGGTTTTACTTTCTCCCTCCTCCCCCCATTTTTTTCCATCCCCTCCACACCCTTCCATAGGAGAGGGACTTAACAACTTCTACAAATTATTATTATGAATCTTGAAAGAATGCCAGTATTCACAAGACAGAAATTTTGGATTTATAATCATCTACTCTGTAGAATCAGAAACAAAACGGAAGACAGCCCCTTCGAAGTACAGTTGGGTTCTACAGCACAGAATCAGAAGGGGCCTATTTTTACATGAAAACCGCAACAGTCTGGTACCTTCTAAGAGTACTGGCTTTGAAAGAATTGGAAAACAGCATATTTAGCATGGCCGCTGGGATTCTTATGACAGATCCTAGTCATAAGATACCCTAGAGCCATTTTAAGAGCAGAGGACATCAACTGAAACAGGCAGAATGAGAGAGCAAGACCGAGGTACATTCTACTCAACAGACTAGATGGTTCCCCCTGGGAGACTTAGGAACACTTGAGTGCAGAGGAAGTTTTCAGGAAAGACTTCAGTTCTGCAAAGCACAAGCAGTGGCTGAAAACACGCCACATTTGCAGTAACAATAGCAAATGCTGTCGATCAGGCATCATTACATGTGCTTTACTCACGTTAACGCATGTGAACCTCACGACTACCTTCAGAGTTAAGCACTATTATTATTCCCATCATGGAACTCAAGGCTTGACCAAGGGTCCGTAGCTAGTACATTGCAGAGCCAGCCATTGTAGACAGGCAGCGAGGGCACCAGGGTCAACATCGTTAACCACAATGCAACACGGTGAAGTTGGTTAAGCTTAGGACTAGAAGTTAAAGGCATAGGCAATACACTTCCCATTCTGTGAAACTGTATATATAGTCTGAAGCAAAGATGAAAAACTGTGACCAAATGTTTATAACATTTACCTCTGAGAGGAGTCTTACAGGTGGCTTTTTGATTTCTTCTTTATGTATTCTTTCGGGTATTACCTGACATTACTGTCAGTAAAGATAACGGATATTAGAAGTTATTTTTAAAAGAAATCTTATAATAAGTATTTACCTTACACAGTTCTCTTCTTTGTGGCACCTTATAAAGATAATCCCTAAATCTTAATTTTATAATGCCATGATGGAGGAAAGTACAAATTCCACTTGATAGGCCAGGAAATTGGGACAAAGAAAACAAAGACATTATTTACCCAATAGTAAATAAGATCTTGAGGGGCAAATATTTGGGAGGTAGCCATGAGCGTTTGTCCAATATTTATCAGATTTTTAAACTATGTACCTAAAAAGAAGAGGCAGAAAAAGTGAAATAAATATGTGAAACACTACAAAGAAACTTAATACAGATTTCAAAATAAAACCTCAGCTTCATGAGTGCTAACCTAATGATTCTGAGGGATTCCCCACCTCCTGCGGATTGAAGCCCTGGGTGATGCAATGAGGGCTCACGTTTTCACGGGACAGTTCTGGATTTCAGTGGACTATTGATGCAGATTCTTGAAAAAGAGACTTTGTTCTAGGTTCTCCTATGAAGGCAAGCTGTGGGATGTTGTGAGGTACACCACCACACCACCTAACACCTAGAGCAGAGCTCTCCAGTGGAGCATTCTATTTCTACCCTGTCCAATACAGTGGCCATTAATTACATGAGTCTAAGGAGCACTTGAAATGTGGCTAGTGTGACTGAAAAACTGAACTTTATTAGATCGCTATTAATTCAAACTTAAATAGCCTTGTGTGACTAGAGGTCACCATCTTGAACAGCAAAGATAAACAGCTTTCCCACATATTATCAGTTTTGGGCTTTCTCTTATTTTAGATACACATCTATTTATAAATATCATTTCTAACATATTAACAGTTCTCATAATTGATACTCTCTTAACCACCCCCCACTGATTGCCTAAGCTACAAAACGTTACCCCTTAAAATATACACTTGGGTGAAACTTACTTGGGTAAGTTTCTCCTACAGAGAAACTAAGTTTATCAGAGATTCGGAAGTAAGATTGTCTGTTGCAGGAACACTCATTTAGGTTCCTGCCTCACAGAAAGATGGCACTTGACCTTAGTCAAGATTGAACCAGTGCCTTTTTTTTTTTTTTTTATTCAATGTGCTTTTCATTCTTTTAACTCTAAGGCTCAGAGGCCACAACCACCTCATCAAAATACGGTAAGTGAGGAAGCTCGTATAGCCTTGAGGATCTTGGATTTCAAGAGCCCAGGATTGGTAGGAAGAATACGGGTAGAAGGGGGTCTCTCAACTTCAAGTCCATGTCCTATCTGAATAGCGTCTTTGCCATCCCCACCTCCATCTGGGACGGCTCCAGTTCTCAGCACCTAGAACAATGCCTGGCAAATAGCACCCCTGACATGAATCATCGAGGGAAGGAAGGAGTAAATGTATTCCTCTATGATATGTGGTTACAGATTGATCCCTCCCATAGAGCAACCTGGCCACAGCCTTATTTATTTTCCTTTAAAAAATTGCCTAATAAATGGCATCCTGGTGCCTGGAAGACTGTTACGTGTAAGGTGAAGAGAGGTCAACCTGGGAGTGTTTTTCCTAGATTCCCATATCTGGTGAATTCTAAATTCTTCTCTTTGGTGAATGCCAAACCATGAGGAAGACTCATGTAAGCACCCAGAAAATAAATGACTTTATATTTTTCTGGGGTTTTTTGGGGGAGGGGGTGCGGGGGGAAAGCAGTAAAAACTTTAATTTATAACTCACATTAGTGCTTTTGTTAATGTTTCTTAGGCACCTTTTTCCTGGTTTACTCCTAGGCCAGTCTTATCCTGCGTATGCAGAGGATTTGAGAGTCTTCTGTGCTATTCTTAACGTGTGGACAGGTGAGGGGAAGGAAGAGGTGTGCTAGGGAGTAAGCTGCAAGTCTCCACACAAACCGTGCTTTCAGTTCAAGAATGAAAATGGAGATAAAAAGCCCAACTGCAGACGTACCGCACTCCGCAGGAGCCAAGAGCTACCTTCCAGATTGGCAGTTCCAAAAGGCATCAACAGGAATCCTTCTGGTAATTACCAGTTGGGAAATGTCATCCCATTGATTGTGACAGACACGGAGCAGCTGTGCTTTGTGGAGGGAGAGCAGAGGCTGGGCCGGAGCGGTAACAAAGAGCGGGCCAGCTGCAGCCTGCTCCCGACTTCCGCCCCACACAACCCTCCCGCCTCATACTCGCCCGACACCGAAGCACTTCATCACATGCTGCAAGTGGATCTCGAACGTCTGAAATTGCCTGCTGAAGATTAGCTGAATCTATCATATTTCTAGCCTTATTTGGGGGCCGGGGGTGGGAGGTGAAGAGTGTCTTTTTATTGTGGGAAGATTCTCAGTCAAATTAATTGCAAAGAGCTCAGACCAGTCATTCCGATTCTGACTGGAATTTAAAGAAGAAGAATTTCTGGCCAGAAATTCTTCTTCTTAAGTGAGAGACTGAGAAAGGACAGAGATATTTGCCTTAATGAATTCCTGGAATGGAATCAAAGGTATACAGCTCAAGCCAATACAGGTGGCCCTGTAGCCTAAGCAGCCATTTGGAGAGCAATGTGTGTGTGTGTGTGTGTGTGTGTGTGTGTGTGTGTGTGTGTGTGTGTTATTTGTATTATGTACTGTATTCTGTGTGTTTAAGTTGTTTTTTAAGCTCCATGCCCAAGGTGGGGCTTGAAGTCACCACCTTACATGCGGCACTGACTGAGCCAGCCAGGCACCCCCTTTAAGTTTTTATGTCAATTCCAGTTAACATACAGTGTAATATTAGGTTCAGGTGTACAATAGGAGCAATTTTTAGTTTATTCTGCCTACTGTTTGTATAAAACAGCTCTGCACAAACACCCAGCCTCCCTTCCTGAATGGAGAATTTCAGTCTCTGGCAGGGGACACAGGCCACCATCATCACCCTCAGGGGAGAGTGGGCCTCTAAGTGGGTCTATAGTGCTACTCTCAGCCTTCTGAAAGAGCCACTGGCTCTGAAATCACACTGCTTTGGGCTGGAGAACTGCTCAGGCCACATGCTGCAGGACCAACCACTGCCCTACAGCTTTGCGGGGCAACTCACCCTCGTGCCTGAGGCCAAAGGCTGCTGGGGACTCCAGCCCCGGCAAGGGGATGAGGGGCAGTGGGCATAGCCAAGTGTTTTCACTCATCTCAGGACCCTGAGTGGTGAATCTTGGGCAAACCCCAGGGTATCTTTACATCATTCTATCGATATCATCCTTCTGTAGCCCAGACCCAGGCCTCCCTGTAAGCCCCAGGAGACCATCATTTCAGAGACGGAAAGCTCTCCTTTCCAATCCCACCAGAGTGTTTCATCGGACTCTGCTTGCTCATTCCTTTAAAAATGCCATCACTGCATGATCTAGAGGCAAGTTAACTTCTATTTTAAACTATTCATTTATATAACATTGAATCCTGCCAAAAACGCTGCTATTTTTATTTTTAAAATATTGTTTATGTAAATTTCCTAACATAAAAACTTAACATAAAAACCTAATGCATATATGAACCATCCTTAAAATAGAATGAGAGACTCCAGGTTCTTACATGGGGGAAGAAAGCTCAAAACATATTGGAAAGTGAAAAAAGCAAGAACAGAAGGTTTTCAATGAGTTCATTTCCTGAAAGATAGTCATACATAGAAAGAAAATAATTTGGAAGGATATGCATTAGGTTGTTGACAGCAGCTGTCTCTAAGAGGAAAGATTGAGAACTTTTGCTTCCTACATTTTTTATTTCTGTGTTGTCTAAAATTTTTATAACAGATCTTAGTAGCTGGGGGAAAAAATTAAGACACAGTTACTAGGCAAAGCTAATCATTAGTTGTGATTTGAGAACACAGAAAGTCTAAACCCCTAGGGCCTCACACTCAAAGTGTGGCCCCCAGAATGACAGCAGCAACACCACCTTGGCGTTTCTTGGAAATCCAGGATCTTAGGCCCCATTCTATTTCCATATTCATATTCATGTTCAAGCAGAAGGAGTGCCAACCACCCATACTATTACTTCCTTCACCTGGTGCATTGAATTCCTTTTTAAAAAATAAAAATAAGTTTTCAAACTGATAAAAGTATCTACAGCTACTTTATTTTAGGACTTGAACTAAAAGATGAATAGGTTTTTGTAAAAACTGATTTCAGCCATTTAATGGCAATGAACTAGGCTCCCACTGAGAGGAAGGAGGGGCTGCTCTGTTAACGGAGATGGGGAGTCAAAACTTTCCAGGAGACATAATCAAGTAAAAGACAAATAAGCAATCAGATGGAACAATATGTAAAACTGGTAGGAACACAAGGTAAAAAGTTATTTGGCTAAAGAATATCCAAAATACTGATCCAAAGGGGTACACGCACCCCAGTGTTTATAGCAGCATTATCAACAGTAACCAAATTATGGAAAGAGCCCAAATGTCCCTTGACTGATGAATGGATAAACACACACACAGGAATATTACTCAGCCATCAAAAATATGAAATTTTGGGGGCGCCTGGGTGGCACAGCGGTTAAGCGTCTGCCTTCGGCTCAGAGCGTGATCCCGGCGTTATGGGATCAAGCCCCACATCAGGCTCCTCTGCTATGAGCCTGCTTCTTCCTCTCCCACTCCCCCTGCTTGTGTTCTCTCTCTCGCTGGCTGTCTCTATCTCTGTCGAATAAATAAATAAAAATCTTAAAAAAAAAAGAATATGAAATTTTGCCATTTGCAATGACATGGGTGGAGCTAGAGTATATTATAGTAAGCAAAACAAGTCCGTCAGAAAAAGACAAATACCATATGATTTCACTCATATGTGGAATTTAAGAAACAAAAAAGATGAACACAAGAAGGGAGGAAAAAAAAAGAAGGAAGCAAGCCATAAGAGACTCTTCTTACCTACAGAGAACAAACTGAGGGTTGCTGGAGGGGAGGTGGCCAAGTAATGGGCTAAATGGATAATGGGTACTAAGGAGGGCACTTATTGTGTTGAGCACTGGGTGTTATATGTAAGTGATGAATCACTAAATTCTACTCCTGAAGTCAAAATTACATTATATATTAACTAGAATTTAAATAAAAATTTGAAACAAAAAATAAATTTAAAAAAAGAATATCCAATAACATCTTTGCACACCTTGCTGACTTTTAAACCACTCAGAAGAAGAGGAAAGATAGAGCCCTTAACTGTGACCATCAAGGAAGAATACAGTGGTGATATAAAAAGGAACTGGGGGTAGGAAAGTAGCACTGTCATACTGAGCCCTAAGATATTAACGACATAAGAACAATGGGTACAGCTAGACTTTAGATAAGCTACATTGACCTGAGTCTAAAATGAATACAGTTCGACTGAAGTGTAATGTTCCAAAGGTAAGTCATTTTGTCTATACATCAACCTATAGTCCAGATTGGAGGAGAAACACTTGTAAAGAAATGTGAATAGCTCCAACATGAGCTTTCTGGTGACTTACAATTTTAAGAGGTCATTTACAAACAATAAATGGATGGGCAGATGATCAAGGCTTTACAACACTCCCCTTCCATATACTTACATTTGATCTGGGGCCCATGAGAATGTGGAAATGATATTTGCAATTTTATTCACAAATCCAATTTATAGGAGCTTGGACTAGTGAGTTGAAGATGTACAACTCTTGGGAGAGATTTATCTGTGTGCTCCCTTGGGAACTGAACACTTGCACGCTGCCAATAAGAGAAAATGACACACTCTGCTGGTCATTTTCTGAAGTTAGGGAAATAAAAGGCTGGAGAAGAAAGGTGCTTTGAAGTAACATTACATGCATGACTTTGGTGGACAGGCCTAGAGGCTGGGGAGAGAGAGGATGCACTGACCATTTAAGAATCAGAGGCCAGACGCGCCTACGATCCTAGAGCCTGCCACACATCTGGAACATTTCAATAAAGGCCTCAGAGATAAGATTGACAGCTTCTTGTCAGACACAATTAGAGGAACCAGGGTTTCAATCCCTGATACATGAGATGAAAGTGAAGCAGGACAAAAGCAGAAATAATAGCAACTCTTTAGATAAAAGTGAATAGGACAGAGATATTTGTGAAATAAATAAGAGAGATCCACCAAAGCCACTCTCCTTTGAACCCAGCAATGTCCTGACAACACTCACTGACATTCTAACACTCAAGTCTGAAGAAATAGCTTAGCAGAATCTTCCACCCAGGATTCTAGTCCTTATTACTACTTGTCATTTCTCAAGAGCATTATCATAGCTTAGCTGATCTTCATAAGACCTAAATGAAAATATATGGAGATCATGTTTAATACATGGTTCTAACACATAGCCATTTACCCCGACCAAAAAAAAAAAAAAAAAAAAAAAGAACAACAACAAAAAAAACCAAGAGCTTCTGATTTAACTGACTAAAGATGCTGCATCATTAGAATTGTTTAATATATGGTCTATTCCACTTGGATTTAACTTTCAACTTAAAAATCTTTGAATTTTTTTCAACCGGTGGTATCTAAAGCAATGGAATGAAATGCATTGGCTTCTAGTTCACCTCTGTTAGGTAAAGATTTGAAGTGACTTTACAAGCCAAAAGCATGAATAAAATTAATACAGATTTAAAGAAAAATCAGAACCCAGGAGAACAAAAACAGAAAATACGACCACTCTGTGCTTTAGGGTTTGCAAGACTGCCATGAATGGAGTTGTAAGCCCTGGCCCAGTCCTCCTGGTAGAGAATAATTGTTCTCCTGATCATGAAAAAAACATTAAACTTCTACCTACAAAATGGTGTAGAAAAGCTCGTGTAGTTTGCTTTCTTGCTTTTGTTAATATTATGGACAAGGCAGGGTCAACATTAGTCTTTGCGCTCTTTGAAATCCTGCAGCACTCATCGTGCTACTCAAAGTACGTTCCCAGGACCAGCGGCAGGGGCATCACCTGAGAGCTTGTCAGAAAAGCAGACAGAGGGGAGCCTGGGTGGCTCAGTCGTTGAGCGTCTGCCTTCGGCTCAGGGCGTGATCCCGGAGTCCTGGGATCCAGCCCCACATCAGGCTCCTCCGCTGGGAGCCTGCTTCCTCCTCTCCCACTCCCCTGCTGTGTTCCCTCTCTCACTGGCTGTCTCTCTGTCACATAAATAAATAAAATCCTTAAAAAAGAAAGAAAGAAAGAAAGAAAGAAAGAAAGAAAGAAAGAAAGAAAGAAAGAAAGAAAGAAAGGAAAGCAGACAGACTCCCAGGCCCCACTCCAGACTCAAATCAGGAGCTGCATTTTAACAAGATCCCCAAAAGATTTGCATGTACGGCTTGAGAAGAACAGATCTGTGATGTTAATGATCACATATCGTTTTGTTTTTGCTCAAGTGTCTGGTATGTCTATACCCAATCTTCTAGCAAATTACCAATTCTTCAGGGCAGAAACTAGCTTATTCCCTCCCGCCCAGGACACAAAGCATTCCAAGAACACTGTAAGAGTTGAATAAAATAAGTTGAAAATGAATGATTATAAAAGGAAAAAAATTAGACCGAGACGATCTGAATAAATTTATACAATACCAAAATCCCAGTATAGAATATACATTTTAACAACTTGATTTTAAATAATGACCAATATTTTGAATTATCTGATGCAGGTATTAAGAAGCACCTTTTGTCACAGCTCTATGAGATAGTCTTACCCCATTTTATAAATGGAGAAACAATTAGAGATTAAACAAATTGCCCAACCCAACTGCTTGAAAGTCTTAGAACTGTAAATATAAGCTGTCTGATTGTGAAAAACCATATTCTTAGCCACATGAGAGCTTCTGATCCCTGGGTTTCTGAAGGATAGAAAACCCCAGGACCAACTACTGAGATCTGGAGCTAGGGAAATTCATAATAAATCACATGGTTGGATCTGTTCAAAGTTGGTAGATGAGTAGCTCACATTGTTAAAGAATTGTGGCATGCTTATATTTTGGTGACTAAAAATTACTGGCCTGCTTCTTCAAACTGGAAAAGTATGTTCCAGGATCAATGGCATTAAGAAGTAGGGAAATGAATTGGTTAATTAAAAAAGGTAAGAAAGCTTATAATTACAAATATCTAGACCACAAAAATATTTAATGAATATTCATCCCTGGAGATGTTTCTAAGTAGAAAGTGCCTATATTTCCCTAGACAACAGTTGTCAAATGTAATGTATCCTCTCTATAGCTAGAGAAAGTAAGGGTCCAATAGGTTGATGTGAATCACGGACCTCTTCAGGTGACATGTGGATACTCCAAGATATCCACGTTTGTCATGACCCACTACATTCTTTCTCCTATTGGTAGAAAATGTAAAGGAAAAAGACAGCAACTCCTACATGGGTGTGAAAGATAGATAATGAATGTCATCACAGGCAAAGGTAAATGTGTAGGTGGAAAGATACATGGAAGTTGGGGGTGCTGACCTGCAAGGGAGAAGAGGACACATACCTTCTAAGGGCTGGAACTTTGTGTTTTTTTCTCTGCTCATCATATCCTTAGCACCCAGCACTCCACTGGTACGCAGAAGGTATTAGATAGTAGGTACTCCTCCAGTAAAACTTGTGTGCTTAGCTAGTAGGTACTCACTCACCCATTGAAACTTTACGATCAGACATATCTGATTTTGAGTGCCAGTCTTACTAGTTCTAGGGTTTTAAAAGTTGTTTAACCTATCTATACTTCAGTCTGTGAAATGGGCACATGATGCTAACCCCACTAAGTTATGAGGACCAAGTGAGATAATCTAGGTCAACTGCTCAGCAAGGCCCATGTCATACTATCCAATAAATGTAGCTGGAGATAATAAATTCCAGGGAGCTTACAGCCAGTCTTAGATTTTACCAATGACATCTCAGCCCACCTTATGATTTTTCAGAAGTACAGACCGTGAAGAACCAGGAGCTGACTGCTTCTCAGTGAGAGAGCCAGGACCAAGACCTGACCCCTGACTGGGTCTAGTCCTCATTCACAATTCATGGGAGAAGGTCTTTTATTTATTTATTTTAAAGATTTTATTTATTTATTTGACAGAGAGACAGCCAGCGAGAGAGGGAACACAGCAGGGGAGTGGGAGAGGAAGAAGCAGGCTCCCAGCGGAGGAGCCCAATGCGGGACTCGATCCCGAACGCGGGGATCACGCCCTGAGCCGAAGGCAGATGCTCAACGACTGCACCACCCAGGCGCCCCGGGAGAAGGTCTTTTAAATAAGGGATTGAGTTGTCTGGGTGTCCTTCTCAAACAGAAAGCATTTCCCCCAGACTGTTATACATCCCTAATGAGTGGGTGGGTTTCCCACAGAAGCAATGAGGAAGACCGTAGATGGAGTTGTGACCACAAAGGGCAAAGGTGACCTCTTCGTTTGTGAAGGACAACTATTTATAACATTTCCGTTGCTTAGGTAAGCCACCTACCCTTTGGTACTCTGGGAAATCACTCAAATCAACTACCCCCAAATTCAGATTTCCTTGAGACTCAGTGTCTGAGTTCTTTATATTCCTTTGCCCAGACCCTAAGAGGACATATCTGGTGGACAGATTACCTGGGAAATCAAGCCTAGTGTAGCATAATTTTAACGATGATGAAAACAAGAAGAAATGGTCCCAGTGTGTCAAAGGAAGAAAAAGCCCTCCCTATAGGACGGTAGAGCATTCTTAGGGCATTCTGAGCATGACCATTATGATGATAAGGGGCAGTAGAATGTGCAGTGGTCAGCAAGGATTGGAGAAATATGACCTGTGGTCCAAATCTAGCCTGTAGCCTGTTTTTATGCCCCCCAAGCTAAGACTGGATCTTACATGTTCTTCTTTACAATCCTTTAATAAAGAAGTAACAGAGATCATACGTGGTATAAAGCCTAAGATATTAAACATCTGCCCATTTATAGAAACAGTTTGCAGATCCCTGGTTAGACTTTGATGCCACTGTGTCTGAGATCAAGTCACATTAGAATATCTCACTAGTCCAATGACCTTGGAGATGTCACTTAATTATGCTATAATTCAATATCATCTTTAAAATGAGAACAGTTTTCATTTGTGTCCAGCACAATGTAAACTCTTTTTTTATTTATGTTGAGGCAAAGGAAGTGAGAAAAGTGAGATTGGTTTAAATGTGACTTCCTATTCATCTTCTATTTATTCTTCATTATATTCCCAGCACTTGGCATAATACTTGGCACATACCAGATGCTAAGTATTTATTGAGTTAACACGTATTCAAGTGTTTAATTTTGGAATATAATTTTATTTTAGGAAATTCATGTTCCAAATTAAAAATACTGGGTAACTGTTGAATAGACAAAAGATTTTTAAGGTAAAATAAAGGGGTTTAACATTTTTATAAATATTGAAATATTTACAAGAGATAAAATATCTGGAATTTGCTTCAAAATAACATGATTATAATAATTGAGTCAATTATTAATTGGGAAAGAGACATGTCCCATGCAGAAAAATTCCATATAATTTGTGTAGATACTTCCTCAAGGAGGAGGAGTATAATTCCCCTCTCCTTTGGCACGGGCTGTGCATAGTGTCATCCCCAGTATGGAGGTGGGGGCAAAGGGTCAAGTAATTTTATAGTGGAGAGACCTGACAAACATTACCTCTGCCAAGTGATCAGGCCAACATCAATCAGAAATCATGCTGGTAGTATGTACCCTGCGTATAATGTGATGAAAATGGCACTTGACCTCTGTGGTCTTCCTCCTAGTAACCCATACCCTAAGTCTATCATGAGAAAAACGTGAGATGAATTCCAAGTAAGGGCCATTCTACAGAGTATCCTAAGTACTCAAAACTGTCAAGGCCAGCAAAAACAATTAAGTCCAAGAAACTATCACAGACAAGTTTTATCACCAATCTTAAAAAAATATATATTTTTAAAAATACAGGGAGGGGGAATTGATGAGGGAATAGATGAAATAAGATTGAGTTCAGAATTAATGATTACTGAATTTGGACTATGGGTAGAGAGGTTCACTACACTGTCCTGTCTACTAAACAGGTTTAAAATTTTCCATTGAAAAAGTTTTTTAAAAAAGAACTTTCAATAAGAAAATAAGGTTAAAAAATACTGTCCTAGACTACATTCCCTCCCCCACAACACTGTTCTATTTAAACATAGTAAAATTACCAACTACTAAGAAACTTATTTCTCAAGTTTGGTTTGATGTACTGAGTCAATGCAAAACGCTGCAAAAACACAAAATAAAGTCATGTGACATTTACGGCTGCTGCAGACAGCTCTGCTCTTTACTGAAATATATTTGTATGTATATATAAGTTTACAGAGAATATGCATCTATTTCTAATTCAACTGTCTAGTATTCTTAAGTAGATTTATTCTCTATCTTTAAGATTACTGTTTCGTAATACCTTGCTAACTTCATCCACTAGGCTTGGGATCAAGCCTGTGCTAATAAGCTGGTGAGTATCTATAATTCAATATTCACCACAGTACCCCCAACTCATATTTCACATACTTTACTACATAATGGATAATATGGAATTTTTTTGTTAAAGGTGAATCAATGTGAAAATAATGGTACCCGATAGGTTAAAATATCTTTAGAAAGAATCCTAAAACAAAAACTATTCCCACATTAATTTTCTAAGATACTTTATTTTCAAAAACCTAGTCAAACTACCTAATCAAATGCAATAAAATAACTAGAAGAGTACCTCACAGTAATGGTAGAAGTAATCCATTTCATAAATAGGAAAACTGCAGCAATGAGAGGTTAAATCCAAACCCAAACTCACAGAACTGGTGAATGACGAAGCCAGGTACATAAACACAAGACTAAACGAAGTTAAAGCCCAAGATTTTCAATTCTATCACATGCCTTTCTTCTGAAATATTCTGTACGGGACTCAAGCTGAAAAATCTAAGTAACACCATTTAATTGTAGTCACCTCCCTGTCTTCTCCAGCATCCAGCCCAGTGGGCCAACCCTGGTATCCTGGCAATTATGCCATCAAGTTAGAAGACACAGATATAGCCTAGGTTTTGCTCTTGTCCCTCAGTTTCCCTGTGCAACTCATTTGTGTTTATATTTGTCTCAGGTATTACATTATTCTTGCTGTATTATTTGAGTCCCAAACAACTACGTTCACTTGTGGGGCTTTACTTAATCGAGTTCCCTTCTGACAACACAAGGGAGTTTTGTTATCATTTATCAGATATGCTAGACTGATGATGGTACAAAATATCTGCATCTTTTTAAGATCTTACTTATTTGAGAGAGTGTGCAAGCAGGGGGAAGCGGGAGAGGGAGAGGGAGAAGCAGACTCCCGGCTGAGCAGGGTGGCCAATGCAGGACTCAATCCCAGGACCCTGGGATCATGACCTGAGCTGAAGGCAGATGCTTAACTGACTGAGCCACCCAGGCGCCCCAAAATAATCTGCATTTGAAAGCAAGGTTCACCCTACTTAAGAAATTGCCTGCAATAAGAATTATGTGGGAGTTGCACACTCTGCTTTCTTAGTGCTAACAAAAGTCTTGACAATAGGAGAGCATGCTCTCAGTCACCCAGTCATTTCAAATGTCATCTCTTTCAGATATTCAGTCATTTATTTGCAAATTGTTGAGACTCATTTCAGGCTTGAGAACACTAGAAGTGGTTAAGAGACTAACTTACAAGTGTAACGCCTGACTCTCGTTTTCACGATTCACTTGGGTAGAGGTGACATAGGTCTGGGAAAGAAGAAAAAAAAATTGGAGGTGAATAACATCTTCAGCAGAGACTTTGTCTCCACCGCCTTTATGAAAGGATGCAAATACTTCACACCTGCTCCATGAATGGCTTGATGAAAGAGTGAATAATACCTGTAAACCCTGGAAGCTTCCCGAAGGCAGGTTACCACATACAGACTTCACCAAGGTAACACCAACAAGCTGCATTATTTCTGTGTGCAACCAAGAGGACTGTTTTATTAGCATAGCTTCCCGGGGACAAGGGCCATATCTTGCCACAGGCCTGTCATGTGTCCAGTTCTCAGGAGCACTGAAATCTTGTGTCGTTGTCAAAACGTGGCAAGTTTTTGAAATCCTGCATGCTTTAGCTTCACCTACAGAAGACCCAGAGATTTTCTACAGAACAAACATCAGCAGAGAGAATAATTGTAAGGGCCTTTACAAAAACAACTGTTAGGACTATTTAGAGAGTGCCAGCAATGTACAGACTTGTCCCCACTTGCTGAGAAACCCAGGAGCTGTTCTGTTGAACCACCCTTACTCACACAGTAGACAAGCCTCCCAGCCTGGCTCATGATGGGTCTTGTCATAATTCGGCTGGAGCCATCGGTAAGTATCCACCTGTCTATTACTCATTAATAGAGAGAGACAGGATGTCAGCTGTTTCCGTGAGCTGGAGAAACGCAAGCTTTTACCACCTTCTGGCTTGCTCTCAAAGTAACGTGAGAAACAATAAGGCAGACAAAGATTAAAAAAAAAAAAAGGATAGGAAGATGCAATCTCAAAAATAGAAATAAATCATCATTGTCTGATGGATACAGAGATTACAGCCTTTAACTTGCTTTACAGGTTTTCATAATTCAACTTCGGCAGTTTGGTCATCTTAGAAGATGCAGGAAAATAAAAGTCTCCAAACTGATTTACAGATTAGGAAACTGCCTCTGCTAATGCTGCTCAGTATTCTGATCTTTGGTGGTGGCTAACCATGTCGCTGGTGTTGCGATTACGTAACTAGTGCTAACTTCTGTCTGGGCACTAGATCATTTACGTCTTAATATGTTTCGTTAGGATACAGTTAGAGATCTTCCCATTTGAATATTAAACAGAATCGCTTCCAGTCTTCAATTTTAATCCCAGAAAACACTTTCCATGTGTGTTACAACACTACAGGTTATAACGAATCAATGCAAAAATTCAGTGGTTCAACGCAACAGAAGTTTATTTCTCTCTCATCCTACCGTGTAAGGTGGGAAAGCAGAGCGCTTTCCAGAAGTCCAGGACACGGGCTCGGTTCACGGTTCACGCTCGGGGCTCTCCCATTCCTTAGAATAGTGTCCTCTGCATTCAGGGTGGGAGGGCACGGGAAGCATGAAGAAGGCACAGCACTGACCAGATGCCGTGGCCTTGAAGCTACACACGTCACACACGGGGCCCGACCGAGAAGCAAAGGGACTCACACATGCAGGCCTGGCGAGGCAGCCCCTTCCCGGAGTCTCTACCTTGGAAGGAAGGGTGTGAATTCTAAGGGACAGTACGCCACCTCTGGCACAAGCACAGACGCATACAGAGGAGCTGTACTAAGCATATTATTCCCAAATGCCTCCCCAATTCACCAGGTAATGCCAGAGATTTTACAAAGTTTCATTTACTGAGGTTAAGACTGTGACTGCCTGTTACAAGGCAAACATTCTTCTGAGTGTTCAGTTATTTACGTTGCGAATGCCCTTCTGCTCTTTTTTTATAGAAGAAATTGATAGGGTGAAAGAGATGGGACAAGACGGGAGCCTGAAGGTATGGAGGAGAAAGGAAAAACCAGGAGCAAGGCTATGGAATCCCTCCCTTGGAGGCCTTCTCAAACCTGTCACCAGAGCCCTGGGACCTGCATAGGCACATTCATTCCCAAGAAAACTAAAGGACAAATTCTGACCCCGGCAGTGGAAAGCTCTGGATCCTGAATTCAGTCCTTCTGGAAACTTATGGTCTGTCATACCTATGCCAGTCAGGCTCTGGTCCTGTACCTGGGACCTGTGCTTGGCCTTTTGTCAGCTACTGTGACAGAGTCCCTGCCTTAAACAGTTCCTACAACTTGTTCCTTGCCTCCATATCTGAATAAGGACTTCACTTTGCATCATATACTCTTTGCAATAATTAATGAGCAGGCAGGATTATTCCCTTTGTAAAAATAAACTAACAATTACAGTCAGGTTAAGTAGTCACTTGAGGTAATGCAGCTACTACGTGGCAGAACCAAGGCCGGAAATCAGGCCTCTCATCCCCATCCAGGATTCTTTCCACTGGGAAATACTGCTTTCCTAGATACACTTCTTCCTCTAGGCCTGGGGCGTGGGGTCCTGGCTGCTGGCACAGTTCCCTAGCCCTGTGTCTCGAGTCCTATTCTTTGAAGCACTTCTCCCACAGATCATTAATTCTGTATCACTACCAGTGACCAAGCAGGCTGCCTCCCCTCATAGAGGTTCGTCTATTCACCCACAAATCAATGTGCAATTTCACACGACGAGGAGCGCTACAGAAGGAACACATGGTCTAGAAGAACTCCAGATGGCAGAGGGGAAGAAATGGGCAGAGGAAACCTACTTAAGCAGGGCTGGCAGGAAAGCCTCTCTGAGGAATGGTCATTCAAGTCAAGACCTGAAAAATGGCGAGTCAGCAGTGAGAAGATGATAGTATTAGGGCGGGTGGGTGTCCCCATGCCACGGAAGAGCTTAACAGGTACAAGGAATGGGAAGGGGGAGATGACCGGAATGGGATGGGGAGAGGCATAGAGGAGTTTGGAAAAGAAAGCAAGACCGATCAGGGCAGAGTTGGGATTTTGCTCAATTTGCCCCTGGGATCCACTGAAGGGTTGTGACCAGGAAAGGGAGGTGATTGCATGTGTTGAGATATTTCCCCTGTGCTGTGGAGGACAGGGAGGAGGAGGGAACGGATGGGAGCAGAGGCATTACAGTGGCCCAGGGACAGAGATGACCAGGTCTTGAAATGTGGTCGCAGCAGATCCATGAAGCCCAGTGCACAGAGCAGAGATGTATTTTGGAGGTCGAATGATAAAATTTGCTTTAAGAAGAGGAAGGGAGGAATTCCATTTCTTTTCAGGCCTTTAGCTCTTGCAACAAGCCTCTAAAAGTGGGCTCTTTTTCAGATGCTCACCTGTCCTGATGGTATAACCTGGCTAAGCTTTGAAGTGGGGAGGGATGGGACTTGGCTCAGTTTGTAGTGACTGTCTCAATTCTAAGGTGCATTTTTCCATGTTTTAATATTACTGAGATCAGGATGTGTCTTGATGTCCCTGTCAAAGGAGAACTCCAGAGAAGTAAACTGGGACAACGTTGTCCTCACTTGTAAATATATGAACTTAGCCTAGGATAGAAGGCATCTGCTACATCAGACATCAAGTCACCTAGGTTATTTGCACTGCTTGTAGCACAAATGCTACATTTTAACATGTTTTATCTAACATGTGCAGAGAGATTACACTATAAAGCAGTCTTGAAACAGTAAGACATTGCATCTTAAGAAATAAATGAACTGCAAACTTGACTCTGGAAAATGGATTGTTTTAAATAAAAACAATGAGCTAACATTTTCCAGGTGCTAAAACCTAAAAAGAGCCACCAGAAGATACACGGGAACCAAGGAGGCGGGGAAGTGGCTGGAAGCGCAGTCACTGAGGTGTATAAAGGCTCTGCCTGCCACATAGCAGGTCACGCATCAAAGGCGGCATAAATTGCTCAGTCCTAAGGATTTCAGCATAGAACCGTCAATTCAAGGAAAGGTTAATTCGAGCCATTCAGATACAAAGCATCGATCTGCCTAAAGTGCTCGGCCAACTTTCAAAGAAGCTATTTGAAGTCTAGTAAGATGAAATTCAGTTAACTGTAGTAAGATAAGCCAGATATTTCACTCATACTTTGATTTTTCACTGTCCTAGCAAGAGGAGAAAAAGGATCTTGACTGCCCGACAGGCCATCAAGCATGACAGTGAAAGAAAGAACGAACCGCTCTTTGTGTTCACAGGACTAATTCTGCCTGATCCCTGGGTCAGTGACCAGAGCTGGTAAGGAGCAGCCAACCTATATACCGTAACTCTGGGCTGTGGAGGCAAAATTTGGCACGGAGACCTGGCATCTTCGGTCAGGCAGAACATGGAGATAAGGACCAACCTCAACAAACCATAGTGAACTCTGCTGGGAACTATGGTGTCGAAATAAAGGCCAACCAAATGAGAACAGGCAAAGGTTCTTTATTCAGACTTTGCTTTCTATAGCAAGGGAGTCAGCCTCTGTCATTTGCACTTTAGCTGAGACTCAAAGGCAGGCTGAGGGCTGAGAAAGCTTTATAATGGGGAAAAAAAAGCTCCAAGGATGCCCTGACGGGGGGGCTGTTGGCATGGGGCACTGGGGGCAGGCTAACTAGAAGCAGGGCAGCATATATGGCTGGCTAGGGATTTATACTTGGCACTCTCTGGCTGGTCCTAAATTGGAAGCAGAAACAAATCAGGAAAGTGGTCAGTTACTAATCGAGTCCTGGCCATAGGGGGCTGATGCTTACCGGGGTTATTCTGGGGCATGGGGGTTGGGGCCGGTTACTAGAGATAGTGGTCTGACTTCCTGTATGTCTGACTTATAGATGGTAGGTTGACTTCTCGGCTGGTTAGGGGAAAGGAGCTGGATTTCCTGGCTGGTTGCTACAGACTGTGGATCAGAGTTCTATTTTATGTATGGTTTCAGCCATTATCCATGTGTATGTTTCAGTTTCTCAGGGTTCTGGAGACCTTGCCCCAGTGGAGACCAGTAGGAGAGCTCAGGCAGAGGAGGACCACGCTTGGCTCAAAGAGCAGGTGTTTCTAGCAGCCCACTTACTACAGAAGGACGATGTATGGTACTTCTGTGAGGGGAGAAGGCACTTGCTGTGGGACTTAGCCAGATAAGTACAGAGGAAGAATTTCAGAAGTTCTGAGGAAGCCTAGAAAAGGAATGCAATTAAATAGGATCTGAGCTGGACTGGGGGCTGGCTGGGTGCGCAGGGAATGTAATTCAGCAAAGCAGCCAGAAGTTTTGATAGAACAAAATGATGAAACACCATCTCCTCTATCAAGTTCACGTTCATCATCACCTAGGATAGATTTATGAATGTAATTAAGCAAGAGTTCTTTATCACTTAAAAAAAATTAGCGAATCAGACTAGGTTTATAGTTGGAATATCAAGGATAGTCTGATGGACACACCCATGGTTCCTAATTAAAGTAGCAGAGAATTATATATATGCTTCATTGTAGGAAAAGTTACAAAATCCAAATTCAGGAAATAAAAATGGCATCAATACATTTATGAAAAGTGCCAAAAAGAATCATACAGATAATGCAGTCAGGACTGAGAATTTCCTTGAGAAAAGGTCTACTCCCCCTTCACATATTTTAGTTGAAGACTACATCAATGAAAAGTAATGGATCACAAAGAAATTATTTGATAATACACAGTAATTGTTCTGTGTTGACCTCACATATACCAATACTGTATTCACTGTTTGCCTATTCTGAGCAAGACACTGTCATTCTTCCTACGAATTAGAATTCCATCTGTTACAAACATTGTGTTACCTTGTGAAGTGTTTGCTAATAAATGTTAGAACAACTCCACACAACAGAGGATATTATTCCCATTTTACGGATATGGAAACTGAGGCTTAGAGAAGCATTGAGATCAAATCAAAGTCACCCAGCTATTAAATGTGAGAGCAGTTTTGTCTTCCTCTTCAGACCTCTTCCTACTATTTCCATATGCAATCTTTCTTAGGAGGAAAATATTCTAATGGAACTCTTATCAGATACACCAGACCATTTACAAAAATAGGTATATTTCAAACTACTTACTTGGGAGTTTTTTGGGGAAGTAAATATTTTGAAATACAATCGTATTTGAAAACTGCTTTCAGAGCCTGTTTACAAGCTGAAAAAAGATAATAAGTCTCAAGCTTATAATCACCCCTCACAACGGGAGTGAACAGCTGCTTCCTCCGTGTGAGTTTGGGGGCATGAAAACGCCTCCATGTCCTCCCAGATAACACTTGCTCTCACCCACCGGGTGAAGCATGAAATTCCCCCAATGAGAGCTTTAATCCCTTTAATTTAAAAATTTGATCCTGTGTTAAAACGGGAAACCCTGCAAGAAGAAGAACAAAGGATCTAAAAGCAAAAGCCCTAGCTGGATCGCTTTACTGCAACTTATACTAATTCTCTCTTATCCGGTTGTAGAATGTTCACTTAATCATGTTTTTCCTCACTTTTGCTCCTTCGTTTAAAAAACAACTCTGTGCTGGAATGTTAATATAGGTGTCTGTCTGTAAGATCTTACTCACCCAAGGTAATTTGTATTTTATCAGTAGTCATCTGGAAATCTATTCTGATTGGTAAAATTTTCAAGCCAATAGAAAATTTTGCAGCTAGGTCTTCCCACCCTGATAATCACTCTTTTTCAATCTCTCGAATTACACTTTTACAGATTAGCATATGGTTTTAACCAAGAAGGTTTTATATGGAAACTTGTTTTATAGGCCAAAAATTCCTAGGAAACTTTAATCTATACTAATCTTTTTCTACAAGTAGAATTACTGTGATTTTATTTAGCATGAGTAGACACCTTTCAGAATGTAATTGATTTGCTATTCCTTTTAGTAACCATACAGATTTATTCATTTTACCACCTACAACTGAAACACCAAAAAATATATATATATATATATTTTATATATATATATATAATCTTATTTCCAAATCAGAATGTGTTGTTTTAGAATTTAGAATATGAATGTTTTTAATCCCCTTACATGGCCAAAGTCATGAGCCCAACCATTTAATTTAGTGCATGAACAATCCTAAATACTTGTCATATACCCCCTTTGCTCAGTGCTGCATAGAAATGTACACAGATATGAATACAAAAAAGACAGCCACATTGTGTGTGAGGACCTCACACATCAAAACTGATGATATTATATTCCCATTTTGTTGCTTCCCCAAATTGTCACTCATTTAACACTGACTTAGTATTTGCAAAAGATCAATAGAAAAGTCTTCCAACAGTGGAACACAATTGAGGTTACATATTTTGCTCATAGTAAGTCTTAACGCAGTGGCAGTGAAAACGGATTATTCTCACACCCAGTCAGCACTGATCAGTATTTGAAGCAAAAGGAGAAAAACAAATCCATAATCACCTCTGCTTAATCTTTAACCTTGACTTTGTCCCTATTCAACGGATCTGTAACTAAGAATATTAAGGGTGTTTTAGAAACTGGAAGGAATAAAGCAAAGGCAGAGGAAGGGAAAAGGGGGAAAATAGGTGTTCCAGAGAGGACTGCATCTGCTTACAAAAAGCAAAAAAATAAAAAAAAATCAAATAAAAGCGGACCCTCTTTGCCTCTCCTCTGTCAAGCACAGGGTTCAATAATTTGCAAGAAATGGTGAGGCTAAGAATTTTTGCTTTCCTCCTACATTCTCCATCTTTGGTACCTCAATACCTTCAGTGAGGTTTCTGGTTTATCAAATCCCTTCCTCATATTCTATTTAAATGACATTAACATTTGCCCACTGGGAATAGGACTGATATTATCAACTTACTTAACAAGGATGATGAAATTTGAGACAGACTGTGGGAAAATGTCAGCTCAATGGATAGTACTAGATTTCTGTTTCTCTTTTCTGGGCCAGAATGTCAGAGAGATAAGTCTCTGAATTCACACGGGTTGATTTCCCTGCCCTGGTTGCACATTGCATGGCAGATGGCCGAGTGTGGACTCATGTTCTTTAGTGACTTAAGTGTGGGATGGAACCGAAGCCAACTTATTATCTTCACTTTTTTTTCTTGATCAGAAAAACAGCCTTGAACCTTATGACCCCATTCTTAAACAGTGAAACATCTTTTAAAAAAAGAAATCTGGGGTCATTTGAAGTAACAAACCAGGGAGAGACCATTCTATGTGTTTAATCTTCAAGCTGCAAAGAATATTCTAGAAGAGCAGAGGCTTTTGATAAATAGGTATATCCCGGGCAATATTTTTCTTTTCCTGAAAAAGGTTTTCATTTTATAATAGTATTTGGTACGTATGAGATACCACATTCTTTGATATATGTTCTATATAGAATGTATACAGCGACATACACATCACCAATATATTAGGGACTCCTGGATGTGTATCTCTCCTTGATCACCTCTGCCTTCCCTCCAAGGGCATCATCATCCTGAATGTATCATTCCTTTCTTTTTCTAGTTTTGCTTTTCTTTATGTGTAACACTTAGCAGTTTAGTTTTGCTAGCGTTTTGAGCCTTGTGTGAATAAAATCACAAAGTATGCATTGCTCCTTTCGCATATTTAAGATTCATCTAGATTGACATTGTAGCTTTCATCCCGTTATATATACTGCCATATATTATAAATACGCCAACTTACTAATATATTTTATAGTTGATGACCATTTGGATTTCTTCTGATTCTTGACTCCTCAGAATCATGCTACTATGAACATTCTTCCACATCTCTCAATATGTTCCTGTGCAGAAATTCTTCCAGGATTTATATCAAGGACTCCTAAACACAAATTCTACTTTTCCTGGATGGAGCTAAACTTTTTGCAAAGAGGCTCTACCAGTACTCCCACCAGCAGTGAACGAGGCTTCCGTTGATCCACATCCTCTCCCACACTTTAGTATTCGTTTTTCAAGCTTGAGCAGTGTTCAATGGTATTTGAGTTTATTTCGTTTTACTGATTACTAATGAAATTAAACACCTTCATATGTTTATGAGCCAGTCATGTATCCTTTTCTATGAAAAGATATTCACGTCCTTTATACACTTCACTATTTAGTAAATTTGTGTTTCACTTGATTAGTAGGAACTCTTGATAAATGCTTTATACATGCTTTAGATATTTATAATACCAATTCTTAGTTGTAGGTTTGTAAAATCTTCTGTTTTTGTTCATCTTTTTGTTTACTTTGTAGTATCAAACGTTCGTTTAATGTGATAATTCATCAATTACTCTATGGTTTAAATTTTTGGTGTCTTAAGAAATCCTTTCTAGCTCAAAGGCCATACTGCTTCAATATTGTCTTCTAGAAGTTTTATAGTTTTGCCTTTCACGTTGAAAGCTTTAATCCTTTGGAGTGAATACACCCAGCTTCCCCTCATGGTATTTACATAATTAGTATAGTTATCAAAACTAGAAAACATTGAAACAATACTATTAACTCCACCTTGTTAAAATTTCATCAGCTCTCCCCCAAGATCCTTTTCATGTTCAAGTATCCAATCCACAACCATACATCTCATTTAGTTGCACGTTCTTAGTCTCCCCTCATCTGTGACGGTTCCTCAGTCTTCCCATACCTTGAGAGTTTTGATGAGTACTGGTCAGTTATTTTGCAAAATGTAGCTCAGTTTTGGTCTTTCTGGTGTTCTCATGATAATGAACTATATATTTTTGTTAAGAATATCATAGCTGTAATGTTGTGCCCTTCTCGGGTTTTTCATGTCAAGGGATTTATAAGGTCAATAGCTTAACCATGATCACTTTGGTAAAAGTGTTTTCCAGGCGTGGCCAGTAATATCTTTCCCCTCTGATTTCTTGGGCGATACTTCAAGTCTGTGTGAATACCCTATTTCTCTTCAAACTTTTGCTGATTTTAGCATTATTGGCTCGCACTAATTATTACTAAGGTCTTTGCCTATATAATGTGGTGCTCATATTTCTGTCATCCCTTCTACATTTCTTCATTTGAATTCTTCCATAAGAAAGGGCTATTCCTTATTCCCACTTATTTATAGGAGTATGGACTCATCAATACCTAATCTATGAGCTATAATTCAATACTATTAGGTGTTTTGTTCTTCAGATCGGTCCAGTTTTGGACACTGGAGCCTCTTTCCCTTTAGTTTCTACATCCTTCCGACATGCCCCCATCTTTTTATCTTTCACTTTTTCACTTTTTTTTATTTTATTTTTTATTGTGCCCTCTTGTTACCTCTGCTTTGTAGAAGAGTTTTCAAAGGGCTGATGTCAATCTAATAGTTTTGCCTTTGAAAGTTGAATGTTTTACCTGAAGGCCTTGACAAGTTTATATTAATCTTTGAAATCTAAGAATTTGATTTATGTGTCAAACCTAAAATAACTTATCGCGTCATCTGAAATCTTGCTTCCTTGTCAATATGTGCCTTCTTTCCTTCCTTTTTCTCCATCTGCCACTCTGGTCCCAGGACAGGCTAGAACCACTTTCTTGATTACAGTCCAGTCTCAGTCCCTGTGAATAATTTTCTGTAACTCCTGGCTCTGTGCTGTCGGTTCTGCCCTCTGAGTCATCCTTCCTTTTCCACAAAAATAGCCCGAGGTCACAGCAGAGTAGATTTCTAAGCTCCTTCCTGTTGGCACTAAGTTGGAAATTCAAAGTCTTCTCTTCACTTTGTGCTGGCTCTGCCCCCTTCAGTCCAAGCTAGTAGAAGCAGATATTTGACTTACCAATATAAAATGCTAAGACAGCTAGCACCAAGTTACAAGTATACCAATCACTTACATAAAGCGATAATTAAGAAATGAGAAGTTTTAGACTCTAATGTCGGCAGATTTCGGTGAAATGCATAATTTGCCACTTGCTAGCTCTGCTAATGTGGGCTCTGAAAGTTCTGTTCAGTTCTAGCATTCTAAAAGGTAGACAGGGGATGTAGAGGAGTAAACATTTAAAATATTTCAGGACCTGCTACACAGTGAAAATTAAATACACTTTGGCTATTGTCGGATGGTTGTTATATCTTTCCACATAGTATTTACATTCAGCATGGACACATTAACAGAAGATCAAGAGCCAGAATTGAGCAAAGAAAAAAAGAGCTACAACCTATGTATTGACCAACTTTTTTTTTTTCTGTTCAGAGAGCATGCGTGAGAGGAGGGGCAGAGGAGAGGGAAAGCTACAATCTTAACCAGGCTCCATACCCAGTGTGAACAGATCTCAGGACTCTGAGATCATGACTTGAGTAGAAATCAAGAGTCAGATGCTTAACCGACTGAGCCACCCAGGTACCCCTTGACCAACATTTTTAATATAAGTAGTGATAGAATTTTTTGTAGTTTTATATTGTTTCATTTATTATTTTGTTATTTTATTTTATTATATATATACATGTATATATATTTTTAAGGTTTTTTTAAGGTTTTTTTTTAAGGTCATTTATTTTTATTTTATTATTGTATTTTATTATACATATATATGTATATATATATTTTTAAGGTTTTTTTAAGGTCATTTTTTAATTATTTTATTATATATACATACACATATATATGTATATATATGTACATATATGTATATATATACATGTATACATATATACGTATACATGTATATATATACATGTATACATATATGTGTGTGTGTGTGTGTATATTTTTTTAAGGTAAAAGTGGCACCATTTAATGGGGGAAACAAAAAAAAAGGTGAAAAAAAAACAAAACCACCAAGCAGAAGTTAGGTCTTGGCTTTCCATCCTGGCTCCTCCTCCAACCAACAGCTACTTGATGTGAGTAATTCAACTCTCCTGAGCTTAATGTCTGTCTCTGCAGGATAGGAATTCTCCCCCTGTCTGATTCTGTCCATGGTTATTGTCACTATCAAACCATGAAGCTGCCAAAAGGAGTAGAGACCCATCAGAGAGTACCTACTGTGTGCTACTTGCTTGACCTACATCATCCTATTTAGAGTTCTCAAAAACCCGGAGAAGTATTTTGAGCAACTTACTTATAATGAAACGGACTCAAAAAGTGTAAGTAAGCTGTTCTGGGTTACTTGCTAAAAATGCAACAGCTTAGATTTGAATTCAAATGTGTCTCCAGTCCACACACTTCATGACATTGTATGTAGAAAACGATCAACCTCTTGGCATTATGTCCCAGATCACACTACCCAGGCTGAATGGTGCCAAAGCAGATGTGCTTGCTGAGTGGGGAGCAAGTAGGGCAAAGCCAGTTCTGGAAGGGCCATCAGGGAGCCAGGGCTAGGTGGGTGGCAGCAGTGCAGTTAGACAGATAAGTGTACAAAATCTAAAGGAAAGGAATGAAATATCTGAATGGAATGTCATCCACGAGGGACCCAGAGGGGAGGAGGCTTGCCGCCAAAGCAGATAGATTTGCCTCAGCATAAGCAGGCCAGCGGCAGAGAGTGGGGCCGCTGCCTCGGGTCAGAGATCACAGGGCAGGAAAGATTTTTTATCGGTTCTGCTCACTCCTGCATTCCCTATGCCTGTCAGTGGATGCTCAACAAGGAATTACTGAATAAATGTCGGGGCCCAAGAAGACAGTTCTAGAAAGTTACTGAGATAGTGAAACTCAGTTATCAGAACTAAAAGGTCACTTCCACCTGATTGGTAATAAGGACTTATTGCAGAGTCAATTAATAGCATCCTAAAGGGAGCTCCTCTTTTTGACGGTTGAAAATGACCTTGGAATTCTGGTAAGGTTTGACCTGCAGGTGGCAGTCAACCTCACTACAAGAGACAACTAAGATGGCAGATAGATGTGCGCCTGTGGGCGCCCTCATGCCCATACCTTCCCTCAGTTTTTATCTTCTATTATTTCATAAATGTGCCCACCCAGCCTAACCCCATTCCAGCTGCCTGTAATACTTTTCTACCTGCCACCTCAGTCCCAAATCTGTGAGTGTTGGGCACCTGGTACATTCACAAATGGGCTCTGAAAACACTCTTTTCTTCAGGTATACAGACCCTAGTTCTCCTTCAGTTCACTTTGGGAGCAAGCAAGACTCTAGCTCTTAATTTCAGCTGGTTCCTTGGAATTCAATAGGTGTTCCTAGGGGCTCAGGTTTCTGGTGGCCCCTTAGTTGAGAATCAGGTTATGAATTGGGGTTTTGTATCTTTTCATACAAAGGATTTCCATCACTTAAAAGGAAATATCAAGATGCATCATTACCTCTCCCTGGCAGACAAGAGCTCCTCACTGGGATTGGACCTAAATGTGTTCCTTGATCTGTGATTATGAGGAAGAATTTTGCCTCACACAGGCCCATCTTCAATTTTCACTTTCTCCTCTCCATCGCCTCCATGTCATGGATCTCTCTATTCTCTTTCCACTCCCCCCCCCCCCCACAATCCCATCTTCCATCCCTAGAAACTTGCAGGAGTTACCATCTTGTTTCATGGCCAGAACGAACTGCTCATGAGATACATGAGCAGTGATAGTCATCAAGATGAAGTCCTATTTCCAAATAGGAGCTCTGGAAAGTTGCTTTACTTCTAAACCTCTTAATTCTGAATAAGAGAGGAGTCCTACAAACCATTAGAAACCTTTGGGCTTTTATTTACGGAAATTACTCTCATCATCTGTTCTGGTTCTTAAAAATAGGCATATTTGCTATCTCCAAATACTGAGAAGATAATGGATCGGCCGAGGTGGACGAATGAGTTAACAGTGTTCTGGAAGGAAAGAACAGTTAACCAGCAGTCAGCACAATAAGGAAAGAACCAGGATTAGTACAGAGGATTTATATTTATTTTTGTTATGATCTGCTCAAAATATCTACTAGTCATATTTGTATCTATCCAACACAAGAGTAAAAGCAAGCATTATCTTCATTTTAACACCTGTTACAGAATGCAAGTACTCCTAAAATATTTACTGAAGCTTAATGATCAAATTAATCATCACAATTTCCCATATTAGCTCAGAATGTCAGCTCACACAGAACACTTTGCTCACTTTTTAGAATATAACTAAGGGAAACACTAAATAGGTTACTTTGGGGACAGCATAAAAGGCAGATAGAGGTCATCGGTAAGTTTAGACTTTGAATTTTGCTTAACGTAGGACCAGAAAAAAAGCTTTTATCGTAACTATTTTTTCCACAGAGGACATGGACACGTTTTTGCCCTTAGAATATTACTAAATATGAAAATACAAACACTAATAAAAACCTCTGGGCTCCTTTTCAGCTCCTAACACATACTCTAGAGTTCACACCATGGTTATTAGGAGAAATCTATGGAAGATAAAGCTGAACAGAACTGCAGACCATCAACTGGCTTAGCCTTGTCAAGCAGGGAAAGACCGGAAGTGCCCGGGGACACTGACTGACAGTAATGAAAACTGAAGAAAACACTGAAAAGATAGTGAAAACGTTAATGAGGTCTGTACTCCACCGTGGCCAGGATCAGAGAACACTGATCTATGTATTTTGGGTTTCAGCAAATGGCTATGCTCCAGCAGCCTTTTAACCTTTCTGAACTGTTTACACAATCTTGATGACGGGCAATGAGGGTCATCTGGAGAGATAACATTCCAAATTGTACAAATTACATTCCCAAAGTCCTAATATCAAGGTTATTACAGTTCAAAATTGTACAGTGGACCATGTAAGGTCATAAATGACAGGAAAAAAAAAAGACAGACTTTAGTAAAATTCTTTTATTTCCTAGGGTTTTTTACTGTAGTCTAAAATTGTGGTCAAATATGCTTAAGATTTGCCATTTTAACCATTTTTAAATGTACATTTTAGCATTTAGTGCATTCACACTGATGTATAACCAATCTAGAACTCTTTTCATCTTGCAAAACTGAAATTTTATTGCTATTCCCATTAAACAACTCCCCATTCCTCCTTCCCCCAATCCCCGACAACCACCATTCTAGCTCTATTAATTGGACCCTTTTAGGTACTTCATATAAGTAGAATCATACAGGTCTTCTTGTGAATGACTTCTTTCACTCAGCATGATGTCCTCAGCGTTCATCCTGTTCTACATCTGTCAATTTCCTTCCTAAGGCTGAATATTCTGTGGTATATATACTACACTGTTTATCCATTCATCTATAGAGGGACACTTGGGGGTCCCTTCTGCCTTTTGGCTGTTGTGAATAGTGCTGCTATGAGCTAGTCTGAAGAGAAGGGCCATATGCACCCCAATGTTCATAGCAGCATTGTCCACAAGAGCTAAATCGTGAAAGGAGCTGAGATGCCCTTCAACAGATGACTGGATTAAGAAGATGTGGTCCATATATACAATGGAATATTACTCAGCCATCAAAGAGAACAATTTCTCAACATTTGCTGCAACATGGACGGCACTGGAGGAGATAATGCTAAGCGAAATAAGTCAAGCAGAGAAAGACAATTATCATATGGTTTCACTCATTTATGGAACATAAGAAGTAGGAAGATTGGTAGGAGAAGAAAGGGAAGAAGAAAGGGGGGGTAAACAGAAGGGGGAATGAACCATGAGAGACTATGGACTCTGGGAAACTGAGGGCTTCGGGGGGCAGGGGGGAATGGGATAGGCTGGTGATGGGTAGTAAGGAGGGCACGTACTGCATGGTGCACTGGGTGTTATACGCAAGTAATGAATCATGGAACTTTACATCAAAAACTAGGGATGTACTGTATGGTGACTAACATAATAAAAAAATTATTTAAAAAAAAATTTTAAAAAACCCTTATGTTTCACTGTGCCTCAAACCCACATTCCCAAAAAAAAAAAAAAAAAAAAAAAAAAAAAAAAAAAAACTGCAACATCAAGTCCCTCCCATTCCTGCTGAATGGGAAGACTAGCCCCAAAGAGTGTTAAGTGCTCTAAAATAGTAAAGAAAGGCAGCTACCCAGACATTAGAGTCCATGCTTAGAAATGCTTATCTTGTGTTTTGTTATTTTAATGAGATCTTCCACTGTATCATTCCAAACCACTCTGTTAAGTCAACATACATTTAATACCCATTGGTTAGGTCTTCTCAACATGTGTGAGTCTTTGATTCTAAGGAGAGATTGCTAACTGCTTTGAGAACAAAGACAATCGCCAGGACAGTTATCATAAGCTAAGGTTAATTGAGAATAGGTAGATACAAATGATCTTTTTGAATATAAGGACGTACAAGAAGAGAAAATGAATTGAAAAATTCAAGTCATTCGAGAAGAAATGTAACCATAATCCGAACATGGAGACACATTTTTAAAAGGCAGGTTGCCATAAAACAAGTACTCCTATTACACCAAGTCGCTAAAACAATTGTTGGAGTAGTGCTGTTACTGTTCTCTGTGTGGATGCATGGAAAGACCTGCCAGAAACTCAGGGCTCAAGCTTCTACATGATTCGGGATAATAGGCCCTGACTAGAACATTCAAATTCGCTTTAAAATGACTCCAATGTAATCAATCTCAGCATATTTTTGTGGGGCCTAAGGTTAACATAAAAAAGTTAGGAACAACTGCTCTTAAGATTGCAATCAAATGATTAAATGTGGAGTCAAGAAACCACTTTCTGAAATATAGTCTTGGTATATATATATATATGAAGTATATATATATATGTCTTATAAATATAGTCTTGGTATATATATATATATATGAAGTAGAAATCTTACGTTGTTTATCTTTTGTTCAAGGGTATGTGGACTTTTTTAAGTTAAAGGATAGTGGACACAATGTTACGTTAGCTTCAGGCGTACAACCTAGTGATTGGACAACTGTGTACGTTATGCTGTGCTCATGACAAGTCTGTGACCCCACAGCGCTATTACAATGCCACTGACTCTACTCCCTAGGCCCTACCTTTCATCCTATGACTCCCTCATCCATAGTCGGAAGCCTGGACCTCCCACCCCCCATCCATTTAGCCCCTCCCCCCTTGCCCCTTACCACCCTCTTCTCTGGCAGCCACCAGTTTGTCCTCTGTATTTATGGGTCTGTTTGGGGTTTTCCGTTTTGTTTTTTTTAAGACTCCACAAGTAAGTGAAATCATATGGTATTTGTCTTTATCTGACTGGATTTCACAATTTTCCTTTCAGTATAAGCGTCTGATTAACAGACAAATGTGTGTACAAACCTGAAATCCCAAAAGGTCACTAAAGGAAAGGAAGAGAAACCCCTGTTTAGAGAATTTATGTAATTCGCCCAGGGTCACGTAGCTAGTAAGCAATGATGCAGATCAAACACTCCGTTCTAGCTGAATCTCAAACCCATGCTCTTCCCTGAACAGGATCCTAAAGCTTTAGAAATTTTTCCTCCAATATTACTGTGGTAGATGGTTACATTTCAAGTAGCTATATTCTTAGCAATATCTTTTTTTTCCAAATACTTCGAAGTTTGAATCAGGAGAATGAAACAATTATGTGCTAAAGAGCAAATGTGAGATTACACTATAGACGTACTATTTTCTGGGCAGCTTCATGATTCAAAGTTATTAACTATTCCAGAAGGTAGCTGGGGAGTCTTTGGCATGTGAACCACTTCTATAGAATCACAAATAGTGTTGTATGAGAGGATGGGTTAATCATCTCACTGTGTTATCTACATTTAGTGACTAATAAGAATTTGTTGAATAAGTGAGTAACTGAATGAATTCATATAAATATGGATAAATTTTTAAAAAGTAATGAAATAGCACACAATCCACTATGGGGGTTTCAAAAGAGTCAGGAGTCCCATTTCAGGTCACATGTCTAGGATCCAGGAAACAGGGGCGCCTGGGTGCTCAGCTGGTTAAGCGTCTGCCTTCAGCTCAGGTCATGATCCCAGGATCCTGGGATTGAGCCCCGAGTTGGGCTCCCTGCTCAGTGGGGGAGTCCTCTGTGTGCCTGCGTGTGCCCCTCCCCCTGCTTGCACTCTCTCGCTCACTCACTCTCACTAAAAATAAATCTTTAGGACCCAGGAAACAGAAGATACTCTATAGATTCACTAGATCTTTGAAGCACAGAAAATCCAAGAAACGGCCAAGCAAAAATCAGATTATATCCTTTCATAAAAGTTTAGCAGGTTCCCGCCCACTGAAAGCTAATACACCTCTCCCCCTGCCTAAATCTTAATGATGACAAATGTCTGTTATCTTAATCCACCATATTTCAGGCCAAGCATTTGGCCTTCATATTATCTGAATTGTTCCCAGTTAATCTGCAGGTACTTCTCATACTATTAATACCTCTATTTCCTAAATTCTCAACCTCCTAGTCCCTGAAATCTACTTGTAAACCTCACAAATTAACACTATATAGAGACTGAAAGTTTCCAAACTAGGGTTGAATGGGTGAAATACCAGAATGTCCTGTGAGATTTTTTTTTTTTTTATCTATACAATCCTGCCCACATCTTTCTTCCTATTTTAACTTGCACCTGTAAGACACTTGCAAAAATCTCGGGAGACATAACATATGAACTTTGAAAAATTATAGTGCATCCTGGGAGAAGGGGGATAAGTTGGAATCTGGAGCAAGGGGCCAATGTGCATAGCTTGAAGAAGCCCCCAAGTTCCTGAACATAACTTCCTGAAACCCATACCCGTGGCTCCCTGGCTCTTAGATTTCTTAGATTCCCTTAGACCAGGGAAATGTACAAAATATTCCTAGAAGAAAGATGTTCAAAATTAAAGTAGTTTGGAATTTAAGACAATCCTTAAACGCAAAACATTTAGCTCGATGAAAAACTTTCTTCTTTGCTAGAACAAATGAAAACTCTCTCAAGCACATCACACAGGAACCATTTCAACCCATATGGTCTACAATATGTAATTAGCACCTCACTAGTTACAAACCGAGCTTCCTTCCTGCCTGCCACGATCTTCACCATGCCCAGAGAGAAAGGAATTATTATATCCATTTCAGGAATAAGAAAACTCATGCTCTGGGTGAGTCAACGTGCTGCCAGAGGCAACATGATCAGCAAACAGCAGAGTCAAGAGTAGAACCCTGGACTTTCCCGTGGAGCACAGAACGGACTGTAAGTATTTAGAGACTTCTGTAACAATTTACAAAGTAAATCTTGTCAACAACAACAAAAATCTAAAATTACGGTTTGTATTTTGTAGTTCAGAGTTTTTATTTCCTTTTACTCACGAGTAATTTTTCTGTATTCTAGAAAGTATCGCTCCACGAGACCTTGAAAAAGTAGAAGAAACTTATCCTTCACCACAGAAAGTTTGAGAATCACTGTTGGACTCTGAAGTTTCTCCCCAGTTCAAATTAACCCTTACGTGGGTATGGGTGAAACTAAGTATATACTAGGAATTCCATATACCACCTCAAAGTTCTTTAAGGAAAGCAAATATTCACAAGTGAGCATTTTCTAACCATCCTCTGGACGCAGCTCATAATGCACAAAGAGGTGAAGACTGCACTTTAAAATAGCTGAAGGGCCAAGGACAGAATCTGAAAGTGAAGCTTAAATGTTACCATCGAGGAGGCAGGAGGAGTTTGACAAGAGCATAGTTCTTTCTTCAAGGCACGTTGACAAAACCAGGGCCCCAGTGCCTACCTCTCCAGGTGTCCCCTGGTGACCAGCCACTGTCACCGAACCGCTCTCCTAGAGAGAGGGGACATCCAGTGCCTTCGTCACCTTGGGTCACTCCATGGGTCAGGAATAAGTGGCATTAGGGGTGTCCGTGGCACCCAAATGGATGATGGTGTGATCTACTTAGTGCAATCCCTGTGGCATTTTGTTGTTTATGGGGGAGTGGGTGGTGGCACGGGAGGGGCCTATGATAACTTGAATTCAGGTTTGACACAATTTACGGCATTAAAACAAGATTATTTTTTGAGGCAATAAACTACATTCTGCAGTTTTTATCTAAGGTAACTTGGTCCTTTAACACCAAGAAGTTTCGTAATAGAACTGCCATGAACATTCTTGTAAACGTGAATTATTTCATATTCAGGTTTATTTTCATTGCCTTAATTTTCAGGTAATTACACTTCTTTGCTCCACCCCTAGTCGCCCTTTACCTTCCTTGGTATTTATACAACCAAATGATTGCAGATGGTTAACACGGCCTAGCTTTGCTGTCTCCAAGCCCAGGTGAACCTATTTAATTCTTTTACCTGTCCCTCCACCCCCCTCAGTCATCTTCCTGATTTCTTGTCTGAACGTTTTCCAAGAAAAACCACATCTTTCCTGGTCTCATGCTCCCAGAACAAATGTGGTTTTCAGGTGCCATTTCATCAGATTCACTTCCCTACCCTGAGGTGAATGTCTTGAATTCCTCACATCCCTTTGGTCTTTTCCCCTGTTCCTACATCCAGGGTGGGTCCGAGGTATTTCCCTGCCCAAGGCAAAAGGAGACTTCTTTCCCTCTGTGCCACTTAACTGGATTTATTTCAGAAAGGTGTGCTTGCTGCTCTGCCCTTTCCCCCACTTCTGCTTCTGAATTATAGATGTTCTGCTAAACCATCAGGCTACAAAAGGCTGTAAACAAATCCAAGGTCTTGTAGCATTTGGAAAGTTTACAAGCTCTAGAAGCCAGAAGCATGGCATCTGGCAATTCACTTCCCTTCTAAAATCCTCAGCGTCTTCATCTTTAAAAATGAACAATAAGAAAGCGTATATAAAAATAATAAAGTATACAGATTATTTTTATCACCTGTGGAATTATATAAAGTAAGACTTTCTGCTCTTTTGTTCTAAATCAGGGTTAAAAAATAATTAGGTAACAAAATGCCTTAGTAAAAGCAAACACTGCATGAGGAAGAAATACTACGGGCATTCCAGACTTCATGCTTTCTGCCTCAAAAGTCTTCAAAATCATGAAGGATCGGTTGTTTAGACATACACTGAATCAGCTCGAATTCTGTAAGGGCAATCAGCACACTCCTTAGTGTCTGTGTGTTGGCTCTTCCATCACTAAGAAGGCTCTGTGTATCTACAAAGCCTCATGTTTTCAGACACCACATTACAAAAGCTGCCTTGCAGTCAGGGTCAAAAGGGAAAGAAATTTAGAGTGTACAGATTATCAAACTCCTTTAAAAAGGGGGGGTAATTTTTTTCCTATAGGAATTTTTTTTTTTTTTTTTTGTATTTTAAAGTATGCCATTTGGGCTTTTTTTTTAAATGTTTTTTTATTATATATATTATGTTAGTCACCATACAGTACATCCCTGGTTTTTGATGTAAAGTTCGATGATTCATTATTTGCGTATAACACCCAGTGCACCATGCAATACGTGCCCTCCTTACTACCCATCACCAGCCTATCCCATTCCCCCACCCCCCTCCCCTCTGAAGCCCTCAGTTTGTTCCTACAGGAAATTTTTAAATAAAGGTGTTTTCTATAGCTAGCTTTAAAAAAAAAAAAGTCAGACCATTTTACAGAACATACCCAATGTTGAACACTCTCAGTTTTTGTTCAAGACTAACAGCAGTTTCTCCCACATCTTTTCTGACACATTCTTCACCACCGTTAAAACTCGTATTGGTGGGATTATCAGCCTACTTGCAATTCCCACTTGCAATTCCTGCACAGCTTTCCACAGGATAAAGACCAAACTCGTAGTGAAGGAGAACCTACTCACCGCTCCACTCCCTCGGACCTCTCGAACGTGAGGGACGCTGGCCCAGATCCCAGGCTGTGATGTGACCGAAGCCCTCGCTTCGCATTAATTGTATGTGTTGACGACCAACAGTTCTCACTTGTGTCTACCCGCAGTCACTGCCTGGCCCTGAAGATCACCCTGTTACCCAAAGGTCACCACCGCATTCACTCCTCCGGTTAAAGACGCTAAAGGCCTTGAAACTGGCTGAGGCCTCCGTCGCAAGAGTGTTGTGGTTCCCAGAGCCCAATCCTGCTTCCTTCATTCCCCCAGATGTTGAACTCCTGCGCTCTCCAGTAAATTTCCCGCACCTGAATCAGTCTCAGATTCTGCTCTCCAAGAGCCCGGTGTGGTCCGAGGAAGCTGACTCTAAGTGGAATTTTAATTAAGGATGAGCAGCTGGCCTGCTGGCCAAAAGGCTCCCTGTCACTGGTAGCAGGGGGAGCTCTGGAAGCTGCTCACAGGATAGCAGCACACTTGTCAAAACCCCTACTGGTGTCGATCTGGGCCTGTGTCACGAGAGCTGATACAATAAATCAGGGGACACGTGGAAGGGGACAGGTGGAAGGGGACAGGTGGAAGGGGACACGTGAGCTGATACAATAGATCAGACAGCTGGATGCATGTTCCTGGGATCAACGATGCTTTGGGCCAAGACAATAAACAGCTGAGAGTGATTAACAACCAATTAAAAGGTAAGTGCTCAAGCAGGGGCCTCCTTAAGCAGTATATAAAAAGACTCTTGGCACCTGGGTGGCTCAGTCAGTTAAGGGTCCAACTCTTGATTTTGGCTCAGATCATGCTGTCGGGGTCCTGAGATCAAGTCCTGCCTTCAGGCTGGGTGTGGAGCCTGCTTAAGATTCTATCCCTCTCCCTCTCTTCCCTCCCCTCTCATCTCAGGCCCATAAGCTTGTGCTCTCTGTCTCTCCATCCCTCCCTTCCTCCCTCTCTCCATCTTAAAAAAAAAAAAAAAAGAAGAAAAAAAAAGACTCTTTTGACCAGAAGGTATGAAATTTTAGGACTGGACCCAGGACTTAATTTAAGAGTAGCAGAGCTCCAGGAGAGGTGGTATTTTCCACCTTGACCTGTTCACTACTCCAAGGTTAGGGCCCTGATTCAGGAATAATGGGAACCTAAGATATGGGATGGGGATAGTTGAGCTGATACATTAAAAGAATCTTGATTCTTCACATTTTCCTAAGCCCTCTGGGCCTGCAGAAGTAGCCCACTCCTCCCTGTTAAAGGCTAGTGACAGACCTCCCTTTCTTAAAGATGAAAGGACATCTGCCTAACACAAACACACACCGTTTTGATCTGCTCCCACCTCCTGGCCACCAGACCCATAAAGCTAAGTCAAAATATACTCCCACTGAAGTACTGGGTCTGCGAATAAAACAAAGAGGTTATACCTTAATATTGCTGTAGGACGCCAAGATGTACCAGGAGAAACTGGAAGAGTATGGGACTGAATTCTGAGAATAACTACATCCATAGGAGCAGAACACACAGTGGATCAGAAAGAGTCTCGGCTGTGGCAGCACTCTTCTGCGATACGGAATTTAAGACACCAGCAAGGATCGGGGACACAGCACGAATATATTCCTGGGATGGTTCTTGCTAAATGAATAGAAATGCCAGGGCTATCCGGGCTAATAGTAAAGGAATCAAAGACTTGAGAAGCGGGCATGCTAGAGTGGAATAAATAAATGACAAGAATAAGTGAATAAATGAACAAATGGTCTACCTTTCCTTGGTAAGGGACATGTACACATGGCTGCCTGAATCATCTTTCTAAACCTCAAATCTGATCACATCATTCCTCCTCCTCACATCCCAAATAAAATTCTACTCTATTGTTTTTGACTTATTATATATTTATTAATTTTTTAGGATGTGTTCCTGGCGGATACTGGTACTCAAAAAATATTTGTTGAATAAATGACTAGCCTTATAAGCTCTCAAGACTCAACTCTTCCCATCGTCTTCTCTTCCAAATGCCTTTCATTTAAAAAGGCCAGATACAGTGACCTTCTCACCATTCCCCAAATACAACAGCCCTTCACAGCCTCTGCCTTTGTATAAGCTGATCACTTTGCCTCAAATGCAAGTTCAACATTCTTTTATTCATTCACCCCAAGAGTATTTATGGTGTGCCCCCCACACACTGGCCGCCAACTCTATGCCATCCCCTCTGAGAAGGCATGCTAGTCTCCCCCAAGCTGAGGGGTGCTCTCTGGGCCATGGCACTCTGGACCTCCCCCGCTAGCACTCTCCCCTTTGGATTGCTACTTGTCAGCTTACAGAATCTCCTCTACTTCACTGAGTGCACTCGGAGCAGAGAGACCACCGACTAGCTCACACCCTGGCCAGTGGGAAGGTGGGCGGCAGACACCTATTGATTTCGCCTGCCTAGTCTCATTTTCAACATTCTTGTAGCAACACCCCTACTTCTTTTGGGGAACTCCTGCTCTCCCCCTGCTCCCCACTCGGTGTGGTTCCACCTGGTAATCACAACTGATTAGTCACAGATGTCACACATGCCCTTAGTCACAGAGCTTTGGCTAGCAGTGCATCTCCTTGGACATTGTGCCTGGTCCAAGGATGGGCATGTGACTCCAGATCAATGAGTCCTTCTCTGGGGACATTATACCTGGATCATGGGAAGGGAGGAACCCCCCTCCCTCTGGGGTCACTAACTTAAAGTAGCCTGTGGCCGTGACCTCCTCCTCTCACTACATGGAGGAAATGCATCTGAAATAGGAAAAATGTGGCCAACCAGGAGAGAGAAGCAGAGTGGGGACAGCAGACCGAGTAACATTATTTTCATCTCCGAAATCCCTGAAGCCAGATGTACCCCTAGCATTCAGGTAAATCATCAAAAAAATGTAAGTGAACACAAATGAAATTTTAAAAACTTTCAAAATAATGTTCATTATCAAAACTCAATTCAAACATATTAAATTACCCCATAAATTATTATTGAGCCTCTACTATGCGCTGGCATTCCTTTAGAGGCTCGGCTGGCACAAACAAATGCATCTTTTTGTAACATAATTCCATTTTGCAATGCTATCTGAAATTAGCACTTACCTCAAAAAAAGTAAATAAGCCCTTAGAATCTTATTAAATATTTGTTTTTTAGAGTGATAAACCCAAACCTCTTTTTTTCCAAAGATTTATTTATTTGAGCAGGGGGAGGGGCAGAGGGAGAGGGAGAGAGAATCTTCAGCAGACTCCCCGCTGAGCACAGCGCCTGATGAGGCTCGATCTCACCATCCCATGATCATGACCTGACCCTAAATCAAGAGTGGGACGCTTAACTGACTGAGCCACCCAGGGCCCCCAACCCTCTTTTACTGTATTTACAGCCTTGGTTATTGGGGTAATTTCTACTCTAATGTGAAAGCAGATCATACCAAAAAAAATTGGCATAGATACTGGACCAGTAATGTAAAAGTCAGCTGACCAGTACATAAAAACATATAAAATTACATTAGGAATAAAAAATGTTTACTGTATGAATTTACCCATAAAAATTGAGATTCATTTAATTCTTGATAAATCTAGAGTGATAATATAAGAATCATGCTGCTTTTCAAGGATCTCTCTAACCCTGTCATCCAAATTCACTGACAAGTTTTCCCTAAGATAGATTAGCATGGAATCAATGTGCTAGATTTCAAATGCGTGTGGTCCATGTTCCTTTTGTAAAGCATGCAGCCCAAAACTTAACATCCCTAAAGATGTGAGGTAGCCCAAACAGAATATGGAATTACTACCACCTCCCCCCCGTAAATCCTGAATGGAGAACTTTGCCGTTCAAGGATTAAATACTTGAGGTATAAACTCCTGTAGAATAACTCACAACTGTGACATGTACTTTTGCGAAGGGACCCAATGATACAGCTGGTGGTTTCGAGTGAATCCCTTAGCTAGACCTATGTGTATCTCCTACATCTAGCTCTGTGTCAGAATCACAGCTTTTTAAAACAATAGCTATCTGGGTACTTACCTACTTGTCAGGCAGATTCTGAATTGAGGGATCAGAGAGAAAGCCTGAGCAACTATCTTTTTGTCAATTTCCAAGATCATCATAATACAAAGCTAGATTTCAGGTCTAGAAAATACCCCAGCACTCGCATAAGAATGAATCTTTTTCTCTCCCTCATCGTGCACGCTCAACTTTTTTTCATGTCCATTAAGTGAGATGTAAAATTTCAGCTAATTTCGAAGAGAAGGTTAACCTGTATCATGAAGGTATATTTAGGAAACATATTTCCATATTCTAGAATCGGGAAATTTATGAAGATCATAGAACGTAACCCTTCTAGATATCAAGTGTCTACTGTATCTTATAAACTTTAGGATTGCAATAGCATCCATATGATATTTAAAATCATTGAATTTTAGAGCTCAAATAGGCTTGGAAACTCATTTAGTCCAACTCCCTCATTTTACAGAAGAGAAATTAGACCTTTTGATGTTAACATATTAACAGATTTCATTCAGATCGCAAATGAACTCTGAAATGTATATTTTACTACAAATTTTTCGAATTTTGTTTTGGTGAGCACAACCATCTCCCAAGTCACTAAAGCCTTCAAAAATACTGACACTGATCCCTGGAGTCCATCACACCAGTGAGTCAGTAAACAAGGAGCTCATTTCATCTTTAAAAACTTGTCAGTTGGCAGGGGCACCTGGCTGGTTCAGTCAGTGGAGCATGTGACTCTTGATCTTGGGGTTGTAAGTTCAAGCCCCACATTGGGTGTAGAGATTCCTTAAAACAAAAAACAAAACAAAACAAAAGAATCAAAAAAACACCTCTCAGTTGGCAACCATGACTTCCATCTGTTGCAATGGTCAGTTGACCTGATCATTTATAAAACCTCTCATGTGAAAAACAAAGATCATTCTAGAAATCATTCTACAAATGCAACCTAGAAATCAGGTTGAAAACTCCTGATAGATTATTGTGTTTTGCTCTAAGATGGAGCATATTCTAAAACAGAGAAGATCGTGACATAGGTTTGCAGCTCAGCTTCACTTTCAGGAAACATTCAAGCCTTCTTAAATTTGGTTATGGAACCTGAGCAGAACATGTAACTTTCTAATCATAACAAACATTGAGTTCAAAAAGAATATTAGTTATTCGTTTTCAAGAGAATTCTATCTCAAGTGAAACTGACAGAACATTTTTTGTAGATATGCATATATTGGTTCATTTGTATACATTGCCAGTTTTTATAACATCAAAATTAAAGATACCACAAAAATGATACTAGTCCTGAAAAGTTATCTTTAAATGTTTAATGTCTGTCTATGGGGCACCCAGGTGGCTCAGTCGATTAAGCATCCGACTCTTGGTCTGGCTCAAGTCCCGATCGCAGGGTCATGAGTTCAAGCTCCATGAGGAAAAAAAAAATATTTAATACCTGTCTTATTGAGGACATTTGTGAACTTATGTGGCTTAAACTATTATTTTATATAGCAACATTATGAAGAAACCTGTCAAGTTTAGACTAAATTTGTGCAAGGCAAGATTCAGCACGAAATATATCCCAGATCACTTTGGACATTTTTGGTATACATAGATGGCTGGCCAGAGACAGAACTCTCACAACAGATCTACTCTAAGTCTATAGGGTTATGGTTTAGTAATAAAACATGAAAGTCACATTTAGGTAGCATGTCATTGGTCAACTACACTTCAGACTGGGGGGGAATATTCCTGAATGAGTCAGTGAACTTCTAATTTGTAAGGATGGAGAGGAAGAACCAGATCTGAAAGGATCAGTTTGAAGGGAGATTGTTTCTTTTACTCATTAATTCACTTATCCAATAATCCTATATTAAGCACATTCATTACAAATACAAACAAGAAACTTAGATCAGGAACTTTCTGGTAATAAGTTAACAGGTTAATATAATGTAGTCTTGTCTGTCTGAGATTTACTAACCTGGAAAAATAAAAATTATTAGTTTAGTCTGAAAATTAGAGAAAGGAAAAAAAGGTATTCTCAGCTAATTATACATACTATAGAAATTATTGAAATGATTATTTAGGAACTGCAGTGAGATTGTCCTCTGAGATTTTCTAAATAAGGAAAATAAATTGCCCTCTGAATCTAAAGTCAAAACCAACAAATGCATCAAGTACGAAACCAACAACTAATAGATCACCCCATATGTGAAAGAGATAAAAAGAATCTTCTAGGTTGGCATGATTCCAGAGGCCATTTGAATATATGACCAACTCTTGATTTTCAGGCAATACATAAACCCACTGGAACATTTGGGGCAGTAACTAACTCACCCCAGTTAAGCTATAGGGTCTGGTCTAGGGTACCAAAAAGGAAGAGATCCCTGAGTATCATTTAATTTTAACAAGAGTAGCTCTTTCTAGGTTCTTTTATTCCCATCAGTGGTCCTAAATGAATTATATATAATATTAATTAATTTTCAAGAATAGTAGGTAAGAGTGTGGAAATTTTTTTAAATAGTGACATAAGACACCATATATCCCTCCTATTATATATTTAGTAATTTTACCTTATTGTATCTGAAATTTCAAGAAATAGTAATTTTTTTCTATGCCATCAAGTTTCCTGAAGCCTATCAGAAGTAGTAAATACTGTATTTCAGAAACACAATGGCATGCACTATGCCATATACTTTTCTTTTAAAAGAAAACAACGGTTTGGGGGAAGAATAGATCTCAATTTCATAGCAATTTTTTTATTCTAAGTATATTAAAGCATATTTGGAATTCGTGTGATAATATTTCTAGTTCAGAACTTCCTTTCAACTGTTTCTATTCAGTCAACAACTTTTTCATTCCAAAAAAGTCTCTAGCCTTGCTTATGCTGTATAAAATTTGTCTAAGAACATTCAGTTCTCAAAAAACCCAGTGTCCCAAACATTCATGTTTGAAAAAAATGGTAAAAGACAAAGAAGAGCTCAATCCAACCAGTTAAATTTATTTTTCCTATTTAGAAATGAGAAGTTTTTAAAATTAAAGGTTTGGTGCCATATGGAAAAATCCTTGAGCCATACTGCACAGTATAGAAAACACTCAGAGACACAGATGTAGTGAAAAGAAGGGCCATATGCACCCCCAATGTTCATAACAGCAATGTCCACAACAGCCAAACTGTGGAAGGAGCCAAGATGCCCTTCAACAGACAAATGGATAAAGAAGATGTGGTCCATATATACAATGGAATATTACTCAGCCATCAGAAATGATTACCCAACATTTGCATCAACATGAATGGAACTGGAGGAGATTATGCTAAGTGAAATAAGTCAAGCAGAGAAAGACAATTATCATATGGTTTCACTCATTTGTGGAACATAAGGAATAGCAGGGAGATCATTAGGAGAAGGAAAGGGAGTATGAAGGGGAGGAAAACAGAGGAGGAGATGAACCATGAGAGACTATGGACTCTGGGAAACAAACTGAAGGTTTTGGAGGGGAGGAGGGGAGGGGGTTGGGCTAGCCCAGAGATGGGTATTAAGGAGGGCACATATTGCATGGAGCACTGGGTGTTACACGCAAACAACGAGTCATGGAACACTACATCAAAAGCTAATGATGTACTATATGGTGACTAACATATCATAATAAAAAAATTAATCAAAAAAATAAAAGAAAAAAGAAAGAAAACACTCAGGACATTTATAATACAACTTTCTTTAAGTCCTTCATCTTTCTCAAAAGAAAAAAAAAGAAGTTGAAAGAACTCAAAGAAAAAGACCTCATAACATCTTAATAAGATTAAGAAATGAATTTTAAAAATATAAACTATACCTGAGAAGAAAGTAAGTATTCCAAAAACATATGTGAGAGTAAAATTTATCTGTGTTCTTCCGGAGAGACAGGCCTAACATAGGAAACACAATCACCTATGTCAGTCCTTTGAACATAAAAATGGAAGCACATCAGTTTCTTGACTAAAATAGTAAATATTATTAATATTAGCTAGGATCTTATGTATGTACATTGTGTGGCTCACTATCTAATATTCTTGACAACAGTTTTCCAACAAACACAGAAGTACTTTTTAAATCACTCTTGTAACTCCTGTTTTCCAGAGAACATAGCCTGGAGATAAAATATGGTCATGACAACAGTAGTCTCCAAATCTGTCCCAATTGAGAGAATGCAACCCATTTCAAATTTTTCAAAAAGAAAAAAGTCCCCAAGGTGGGCCTTCTTGGCTATAGTTTGATATTTACCATTTTCTTTCTCTTCTATTCTGTAATGATAGCTCCTATCACTGCCAAAGCCAAAAATGGCAGCTATATCACCTTAGTTCACAGAAGTGGCCATCACCAATGGTTGACGAGGACACTGATATACTGCTAAGACTCATCAACATCCAAGTCAAGGCCTCCTCATGTTATCAGTGTCTATCTCAGAGCGGAGGCCACCATCTCTCATTTTACAGAACTTTTGGCTCTCATTTGGTGATGAATGAATTAATGGATATTTATGGAAAGTGTTTATTTTCATGTTTATGGAGGCTGTTATTGTATTCTCTTTACCCTAAAAAATGTGGACTAATTCAGGGGAGAAGACGCCATATAAAGGATCATCAGTCCTCTCTAACTCTGACCTGTTTTCTGTCAACCAAAGAGAGCACCTTGACTTCTCTTCGGATATTTCTTTCTCAGGAGGCTTCAGAGCTCTCATGTAAATAGATTTACATCCTTCCCCACCTATCCTCCAGACATGCATGGACACCTCTGAACCCCTGACATTTCCCCATTTATATCTCCACACAGACTTATGATCTTCAACATAAATATTTCCATCTCCACCCCGAACTCACTCTTCCCTTAATCTTCCTTATCTCAGCAACCGGTACCTTCATCTACCCAGTTGATCAAGCCAAAGCCGTACCAGTCATCTGTGATTTCTGTTTCTCTTATCTCTCATATACAATCCCCAGCAAGACATATCAGCATCACGCACAAATACATCGTAACTCTGACCGTTTCCCATTTATTTTGGGAATACTTCCCTGAGGGCTTCCTAGTTGGTTTTCCTGCTTCTGCTCTTGTCCCTGTGCTCTCCATTCCCTATGCAGCAGCAGAGTAATCTTTTTAAAAGTGATCCCAGCCTTCCCAGCACTGCAATGAAAGAGAACCCAAACTCCTTCCCATGGCTTACACATCTCTACATGATCTGGCCCTGCCCACGTGCAGTATTTATCTGTTGCTGAGTAACACATTACCCAAAAGCTCAGTGGCTTGAAACAACATTTACTGCCTGGCAGTTTCTGTAGGTCAAGAACCCAAGTGTAGCTCAGCTGGGTCCTCTGCCTCAGGGCTCTTCCAAGCTCCATTCAAGGTGATGGAAAGGACTGCAAGTCATCTCAACGCTCAGCTGGAGAGGATCCTCTTCCAAGCTCATTCACATGTTTGCTGGCAGGATTCAGGTTATCATGGCCTGTTGGTCTGAAGACCTCAGTCTTTACTGATTACAGGCCAAACGCCACCCCCAGCTCCTTATCACATGGGTCTCTCTCTAGGGCAGCTCAAAACTTTGCTATTTGTTTCACCAGAGGGAGTGAGTCAGAAAAACAGGCAGAGAAAAGGGGAGAGAGTATGCGTGTCAGAAGGAGGTCATGGGTTTTTACAACCTGGTCTCAGAAGCAATATTCCATCACTTTTGCCATATGCTATTTGTCGGAAATGAGTCCCTAAGTCCAAACCATACACAAGGGGAGGGTGTTGCACAAGGGTGTGAACACGAGGACATGGATGTCCTTGGGAGCCACATCAGACGCTGCACACCATCCTGCTCTAACCTTATCTCCCAGGCCTCTCGCCTTTGTTCCCCCGATGTGTGGGCCTTCATCCTTTCCTTTGGATACACTAAGCTCCACTTTACCCACGGCCTTGCCCTAGCTGTTCCTCTACCTGGGAACCTTTTTCCTAGATCTACATGTGACTAAAGCTCCCTCAAGAGTCCATGTCTCTGCTCAGATATTCTGCCTTTCCCTGAACACGCCAGCTAAGCCTACCACCAGCCGCTAGTCCCTCTCTATCCTGTAACGCTGGTTCATTTTGGGCTTGGGACCAAGTCACCAAAATAGTCAGTCCTTCTTTCTGATTCCTTCTAGAGGACTAGAAACAAAATCAATCAAATCAAAACAAACAAACAACTACAAGAAAAACACTTAGAGCTGGCCAGATGAATGGGCGGACAGTGGAGTGAGTTCCCACCATTATGGAGCATCAAATAAATTAAGGGCATGGTCATGAAATCCATGTTGACTTCTGCCGCTGCCACAGGAACTGACTGGACTCCGTGCAGCCACACAGCAAGAAATAAGAATGTAGCAAATACATCTCAGGATGTTCTCCCCAAATTAAATGCCCGCACAAATTAATAAAGTTAATGGACCACTAAACTCGAATTTTCCATTCATCCCCAATGTACAATCAATTAAACATATATTTAAGACAAGAAAGAAAAAATGCTTGATCCCTGGAACACAGGGGCTAGCATACGCGTTGCCAATGGGAACAGTGGCGAGTAACAAGAGTACGTCTTGGAGAAACAGGCACTTTTAAAACTTAAAGCAGTGAGGAATCCAGAAAGTTTGGTGAACTGTGAGAAAAAGTTCTTCACTTCATGGCAAGTCAGAACATGCAGAAAAGTCAGAACTATTTCATAGGATTTGCCCAGTGGGTCCTCACAAATTGAAAGGACTATTTGGCCATAATCTCTGTACTTCCCAAAACAACGACATGAGTGATTACGGCCCATGCCCACCACGGATAAAGATGTTTTCATGACTTGGGGAGTTGACTTCAAAATGATTCAGGTTTCATTTGCAGAATTGAAGACAAGATTTAACCAATAAATAAATAGTTGTTTACGTTGTCCTTTTGGAATGTTGGCACGAGAGTGAGACTAGTTAGGAAATATTAACATGCTGATCGCCATGGTGTGACCTGAACTGGGTGACCTGGCATTGCTACTGGAGTCCCAAGGCCACAACAGAGCATACTCATCCTAGGAAATACAGGATCCATTAGTAGGACTTTCCAAACACTGCTGGGAAGTAGCAAGGATGACTTTAGCTTACGTTTCTCGGCCCAGTCTCCTAGGACAAAAACCAGACTTGGCATTGCTAGGATTCACTGACCTTCTCTGATTTTTCTCCCTATATATATATTGGCAGTCACAAAACCGATGAGTGACTTCAGGGAACGTTTTGACCAAATCTGAAGACCAAAAACCAAAAAAAAGAAAAAATTCAAATGATACTCTTTCCTATTGTCTAAAAACAAATTTGTCCTGAAAAAGAGAATCAAAGAGCTTGAGTTTAATAACAAAAACCAGACCAAAACAAAGCAGAAGAATATACCATGCCCTTTGATAGAAAGGCAAAATATCAACTGCGATTTTCCTAAGTTAGTTTATAAATGTAACTTAATTATAATCATCATATACCTGGAACATTTTAACTAGATAAACTAAACAGAAAAGCAAATAAAAATTTAAAACTAAGACAACAAAAATAACTACAAAATTTCTGAAACAACAAAGGTCAATGAAGATGAGACATTCTTGACATCAAGTCAATTATAAAGCTACAGTTATAATAAACAATACAGTTCTGTCATATGAACATATAAATAGATCAACAGAATGGAATTGAAATTGCAAAAATAAATGTGAAAGGGCTTAATATTTGTTAAAAGTGATACTTCAAATCAATGGAGAAAAAACTGTTCGATACAAGTTATTGGATACAACCAGGTAGCCATCTAGGGAAAAAATTTTAGATTCCTTACTTCATAACTTCCATTAAAAATCCCAGTTCAGATTTAAATGTGAAAAGAAAATGTTAATGATATTAAGAAAAAAATATTGAAAAAATGTAATCTTTGAGCAGGAAAATCTAATATTGATAAGATGTACAAATTAAATTTGACAACATAACAATATTATAACTGTGTGTGTATGTGTGTATAATAAATCAAGTCAAAATGTCAAACACAAACTGGGAATAATGTTTGCAATACATGTTTCCAATAGGGAATAATCTCTTCCAAAAATGGTGTTGGGAAAACTGAACAGCCACATGCAAAAGAATGAAACTGGACCACTATCTTATACCTATACAAAAATTAACTCAAAATGGAATCAAGGCTTGAACTTAGGACCTGAAACCACCAAATTCCTAGAAGAAAACATAAGCAGTAAGCTCCTCGACATAGATTTTGGGGATGATTTTCTGACTCTGACACCAAAAGCAGAGCAACAAAAGCAAAAATAAACAAGTGGGACCCATCAAACGAAAGAACTTCTGCACAGCAAAGGAAAGCATCGACAAAATGAAAAGGCAACCTAGTAAATGGGAGAAGATACTTGCAAGTCATATATCAGATAAGAAGTTAATATCCAAAATATATAAAGAATTTCTATAACTTAATAGAAAAAACAATCTGATTTAAAAGTGGACAGAAGATCTGAATAGACATGTTTCCAAAAAGAATACAAATGGCCAATAGGTGCGTGAAAAGATGCTCAACCCCACTTATCATCAAGGAAATGCAAATCAAAACCACAATGAGATATCACCTCACACCCGTCAGAATGACCATCAACAAAAAGATAAGAAATAGCAAGTGTTGACAAGGATGTGAAGAAAAGGGAACCCCTGCGCACCTTCAGCGGGAATGCAAATTGGAGCAGCCACTCTGGAAAACTGTACAAAGGCTCCTTAAGAAACTAAAAAGAGATCTACCTTATGATCCAGCAATTCTGCTTCTGGGTATTTATACCAATTAACCAGAAACACTAATTCAAAAAGATAATATACATACACATTTATTGCAGCATGATTTATAAAACCCAAGATATGGAAGCAACCTAAGTATCCATTGAATGGAAAAAGAAATCATAGTATATATACAATATAGACAATGGAATATTACTCAGCTGTAAAAGAGAATGAAATCTTGCCATTTGGGACAACATGGAGGGACCTGGAGAGTATCACGCTAAGTGAAATGGTCAGAGAAAAACAAATGTGATCTCTCCTGTAAGTGGAATCTAAAACAAATAAATCAAACAAAACAAACAAGCTCATTAGTACAGAGAACAGGCAGTACGAGAAATAGGTGAATAGGATATTAAGTATTAAAAAGAAAAGAAAAGTAGCATTCTTGGGATAGACTCCATACTCGTAACAGATAGGGAGATAGAGACACTAGATATACATATTTATTATGTGATGTGATATAAAATAGGTTGTGGAAAATGCTTTTGAGACACCATATCTACAATGGTAAGGAACTCATTTTGGATCTAATCATTTAAACATAATAAAGAAAAAATAATTATAGTCAAAGTTAAGTTATAGAAAAATAAATAAAATTACTAAAATTAAAATTTTAAGGCATGCTATTAAACTTTACCTTATAGAAACACAACTAAAGGGGCGCCTGGGTGGCACAGCGGTTAAGCGTCTGCCTTCGGCTCAGGGCGTGGTCCCGGCATTATGGGATCGAGCCCCACATCAGGCTCCTCCGCTATGAGCCTGCTTCTTCCTCTCCCACTCTCCCTGCTTGTGTTCCCTCTCTCGCTGGCTGTCTCTATCTCTGTTGAATAAATAAATAAAATCTTAAAAAAAAAAAAAAAAAGAAACACAACTAAAGATCTTATGGATGTAGACGGTTAAATGTATATGTGGTTCACTGAAAGTTTACAGCTATCCTGAAAATTTTGCCCTAAATATGTGTGTAAAGAATAGGGTTAAAGATTTTAATCGTAGTCTGTCTCATTAGTAATCAGAGAGGTAATATTTATGCCAAAAAAAAAAAAAAATCCAAAAACAAACTGGGAATAATACTTGCAATTCATATTTAAAAATGTGTAATTTCTCCAACACCAGGAACTTCCAGATATCAATAATAAAAGACCAATAAAAAGGAAACAAAATTTAGAAACAGACAAGTCAAGAGTAAATACAAATATCTCTTAAAAATATGAAAAGATCTTCAAATGAAGACTAATTTTAAAATGCTAATTAAAAGCTATACTGAAATTGCATTTTTCACCCATCAGATTGGCAAAGTTCAAAAAGAAAAGTAGCAGTTTGGTGAAGTACAATGATGGCAGATACATAATGGACCGGGAATTCTATTGCTGCTCATGGGTATGTACATGAATCCAACATTCATGGAGAGCAATTGGCAGTATTTACCAAAACTGAAATGCACATACTTATGACCCAGAAATTACACCTCTAGGAATTTATCTGATGTAAATAAGTCTTGTGCAAAAATGACATTTATATAAAGCTCTTCACTGGAGCATTGGTTTATATTAGCAGAAGTTTGGAAATTGCATCAATCGGCATTGCTTAAATAAGTGGCCAGTCATCTAAACCATGGCAGATGCTCTTATCTATCCACAGATCATTCCCCAACTTCTATTTTGCTATTAGGCCATAGTGTTCTAATCCTCTCCCCAACCCCAGGAAATTAATCTTGAAGAGCCTAAATCAATCATGATCATTTCATTCTCCTTGGAATACAATAAAATCTCCAGACCACTTTTCTCAAAATACCCCTTTGAACACTTTGGATTTGCAACAAGGACATGTATGTATAGAAAAAAACAGAAAACAAAAAACAGACTGTAAATAACAGTCTCCTCCATTTTCAAATTTTAAAACCTGAGGCCTAAAAATTAAATTTTCACAGACTTTGAAAACAGTAGTAGAAACACAACCTGAGTCGACAGCACTCTAGCTGTCGAGTAAACCGCAGCAGGACCCAGCCTTTCCGGAAGGGAGGTTTGTCCTTGTTTTCATAGCATCTCTTCACTCCCCAGTGAATGTATAGAAAGGCTTAGAGGCTGATGACTACAAAATTAGGCAAGCAAGTTCAAATTCTGTCTCTACGACTCCTTACCAGTTCTATGACTTCAGGCAGATAATATCTGAACCTCAGTTGATTCATCTTCAAACAGGTTAATAATGAAACCTCAGGATTGTGAGAATTCAATTAGTGTAAATGAGATAAACCAGATAAACCCCCGAGCCCTGTGCTGAGCTCTCACGATTCCTCTAGCGGGTGTTGCTTACTGTCACGGGCTCCTTGAATTAAAGGAGATTTAAGTGAACTTCTGGTTCAATATTTCAGGAATTTTTCAGCATTTTTCAAAATAATCAAAACCACATCAGCGGTCATAAAACTAAAATTTGGCTAACTTCTATTAAATTAGCAAAAGAAGCGTATTCTGGGCAGTGGTTCTCATACTTGGCGCTTTGTGGGAACATTAGAGTCACCTGGTGGGTTTGGGCAAGTGCTGCTGCCTGGGTTCCATCTTTGGAGATTCTGCCTTCATTGGTGTGGGCTGTGGTCGGGGCCACAGAACTCTAGAGGGATTTTTGAGGCGCTCAAGTTTGAGAACCGCTGACCTAGGCTCTTCATTGAATCATCTGCTATTAATTCAGTTGTCGCTATTCTCATGTTGGTAGGTTTTGAAGGTTTATGCATTTCCCCCATAGATGAGAAGTTGCATCAGGGCAAGAATGGTCTCTTTTCTTTTTCCTCTTCCTTTCTTTTTTCTTTTCTTTTATCTTCTCTCTCTCTCTCTATTTTTTTTTTTTTACCTCTGCCTTCTATCTTTCCTTTAGACTCACTAAGTACCTAGCTGACTCTCAGTCTTCTCTGGAGATTGATTATTGGCTCTTAAAAATTGAAAAGTCTGACACCAGCTGGAGGCCTCCCTCCATCACAGGGTCTGAGAAGCAAAGTCTTCCTCCTCAGGTGGGAAACCTGCTTAATGAGAATGGCAATCAGGTGTGGCACATCTGTCCCCTGCTGTTGCTCCTTCTACAAGCAAGTATTTCAGAAACGGGTTCCATTCGCAGCCAAAACAGTCATGTTCCCAGTTGTTTTTCTTTTCTTCCCAATTATGTTCAGCTTTTACTGGATTAAATAATCATGCACACAAAGCCATGCCCAGGAGTAACCAAATATTTTGGTTTTGCTTTCAGACATTGAGGAAAGGAATGTGACATAGCAGAAGAACACTGGATTTGAGGTCAGGACATGGGTTCAAGTCCTGCTCTACCACTTATCGCTGGGGAGTCACTTTGCACTACACGTAGACCTTGATTTTCTACTTTATAAGGTGGGTAATGATAATACAGCATTCTTGGGATAATGAGATCATGTGTGTGAAAACACTTTATAAAATAGAAAGCATTTTTCAAATATTAATTATGATTGTGAAAGGAATTAGTAAAAACCCTAAGCAACTGATGATATTGGTTATATTTAACAATTATTTAGCATCCCCCATTTAGAATAGAAAAAAAAATTCCCCTTAGGTCTTTCTTTGTTTGCCTAAGATCAGATTTCACATCCCTGTCTAAAATTTAACTTGGTTATTTTTATTCCCAACACTGTAATGGGACTAAAATGCATCATCTAAACGCAAAACAGGTATGTTATTATCCGGATAGTCCTTTCTCCAATGAACTGTTTAGAAGGAAGACACGATATAATAAAAGGCAAAGTGAAGGAAGCTGATAGGTACCGCTCATTCATTCATTCCGCAGGAGCATGCCAGGGCAGGGGCTGTGTGAGGATCTGTGGTCGAATTAATGACCAGGACAGACACTGGCGGAGCTTCAGTCTAGCAGGGAAACACGCGGTAGATGTGAAGATGGCGATCGTTTGCAGGGTATTCTACAGAGTCGAAAGCTGTGCGAATAAAGCTTAAAGAATTCACCAGTCCAAACACAGTTAGGCAGGATTGGTGCCCAGGCATGGAGAACAGGAAGGTCTGGGCGAGAGGGAGCATGGTTCGTTAGAATAACTGAAAGATGTTCAGTGTAGCTGGAATGTATGCGGGAAAGTGGTTGAGAGAAGAGCCTGGGAAGGTAAATATTACTCATAAGCCATGGAAGCCCTGTCAAGGAATTTGGATTTTATCCTAAAGGCATCGGGAAACCATTAAAAGACTTGAAACAGGAAAATGATATAATCAGATCCCTAAGGGTTTTGTTTGTGGGTTTTGCTTGGTTGCAATGCAGAGCATGCATTTGAGGGGAAAAGGAAGGGCTCAAGGGGACCGGATATAATACTCCTAAGGAGAGATGTTTGTGACCCGGTCTTACGTGGTGACAGAGCCCAAGAGATGGAAAACTCAAATCTGGAGGCAACTGGGTGGCTCAGTCGGTGAAGCAGCTGACTTCAGCTCAGGTCATGATCCCGGTGTCCTGGGATCAAGCCCCGCATCAGGCTCCCTGCTCATCGGGGAGCCTGTTTCTGTCCCTCCCCACTGCTCGTGCTCTTTCTCTCAAATAAATAAAATCTTTTAAAAAAATTTAAAAAATAAAACTCAAATCTGATCATGTCACCCCCATGCTTGAAACTCTTCAAACTTCTCCAATTGTTCTTAGAATAAAATTTCAAAAACTCTTAACATGGCTTAAAGGGCGCTTTGTGTTTTGGCCTCCGTCCCCCTGCATGCTGAATCTCTGTGTTTCTTGTATGTACTAAGTTCTTTGGACCTGAGGGTCATGGCACACAGTCTGCCCAGAAACTTCATGCAGGCTGTGACTGGTTCACTGAGCAATGAATGAAGTGGATGATTTAGGGAATATGTAGGAAGTCAAATCAATAAGACTTGGAGGGGAGAAGGCCATCAGGGATAAAACCAAGTTTTCTGGCTTGAGTGATGGTAGTGTAGGGAACATTTGGAGAGGAGACACAGTAATTGTTCCATCCGGCTTACACTGAGTTTGAGGCGGCTGCAAGCTATCCAGGAGGAGAAGCTAACCAAGCAATTGGATGTAAGTACTTAGCACACGCCGGATTCCGTGCCAGGCACTTTCACGTGTATTAGCTCGTGTAATTAAGCAAAGCCAAATGTAGATAAAAACAATTAACTATATGACCTAATTTTAAAGTAGGCTCTACACTAATGATGTTAATCTGGACTATGAATAGCCTACACCTATTCATCTGGGGAAATGAGCATTTTATCCTGAAGGAGTTAAAAACTGTCTAATGACTGAATCACTTCATTTCCTAAGTATCCCTATGGTACGGTTATGGGCAGACTTAAAAAACAAAAACAAGTACATAGGGGCTGGTGAGTAATTTTATTCCCATGGAGCAGTTTTAGCCTGTCCTGGTCTTTTGCATGAGTAATCAGGGGGGGCCCAGTTCATTTTAAATAAGCCCAACAGACGTAAAGAGGAAAATGTCCTACCGCTTTCACCTCCAGCAACACTCCTCATTCCACATTATCTGCTACACCAATTTCTGTAAGGGCTTCCCCTTCCTACTTTTGGCAAGAGCCAGACCTATCAAGTATTTCTTCCACCAGAGTTTATATATTTTGTGCATCTGTGTTGTCTGCCTAGGTGTACCATTAGCATTCCAGAATACATTTCCATTGCACCCTTCAAGCCTTCAGAGTCTAGTTCCCCAGCAATGGAACTAAGCTCTTCGCTCCCTAATGGTTTAGAAAAATGTTTCTCAAAATATAATCTGTAGCCAAGCACATTGGGATCAACAGAGCTACTTTCTTAAAATGTAGGCTTGGGGGGTGCCTGGGTGGCTCAGTCATTAAGCATCTGCTTTTGGCTCAGCTCATGATCCCAGCGTCCTGGGATCGAGCCCTGCCTCGGGCTTCCTGCTCAGCCAGGAGTCTGTTTCTCCCTCTGCCCCTCCCTATGCTTGTGCACGCTTGCTCTCTCTCTCTCTTTTTCAAATAAATAAATTTTAAAAATCTTTTTAAAAAAAATGTAGGCTTGGTCCCTGACCCTCCCATCTACTAAGTCAGCATTTCTCAAAATGGGGCCCAGGAATCTGCATTTTTAAAAAAGCTGTCCAGGTTCTATTTATTCAAACTAAAGTTTGAGAATGTGGAAAAACATTTTCAGGATGGTAGATAACTTTCATTATACATTTTGCTACCACCAATAGTTACAGAATATCTCCTCACAGAGAAGCAACATACCAGAACAACAAACACATCGAATAAATAAATCAAAATTTGAATCCCGAAGTAAAAACAAGAGACTGTTTGAGCACTCTGAATTGGACTCCATAAAAGAAGGCTTTAAAAGATTTTATGCACCTACTAGAGTAATTGGAGGAGAACGGAGTTGTAAATATTTTACGCAGGACGACTAACTACCAGATAAGTATTCACTGATTACAAAATAATAAGCTAATTGAAGGGGGTGCTTTGTAATTAAGATGTTTTATCGAGAGGACAGAAGATTTATAGTACAGAGTAATTTCTAAGTTACGAGGCTTTTGTTATTAGATTTTGTTTTCTGTTTTGTTCATTTGTTTGCTTTTGATACGTGCTTTTCAGAGAAGTTTCCCAAAAGGAGTGACAGAACTGACTCAGTGAGTTAAACTCTCAATTATTGCTGACAAACTTTTATCCAATGTCTGTATCATTACTCACTGAAAGATCATGTGTGTGTTTACATATATATATCCACATATATTTCATATATGCATATATATACAAAATATATAGAGATATATGTTAAATACTCAACCCAAATAGTGATATTTCAGTGTGGTTAAAACTCTTTTATTTTCCAAGGCAAATAAATACCGTTATTTGGAAGATGCTGAACAAATGGAGGTATGGACTAGATCTTTACTTAACCTGTACTTCATAAATTTGAAAAACAGAAGAAAAATCATTTTTGCGAACTTTTTCATTCCCAAAGCTGCAGTCTTTTTGCTGTTGTTCAGATACCAAAAGGTTAATTTTTAAGTACTTTTTTTTTTGCAAAATAAATAGAAAATTCTATTATCCATCAATTAAACCTAGGTAAGAAGTAACAGACATTGAACAGAAGAGAGATACATATTATGCATGCAAGGAAAATTAAAACTTGGATGTTGGGGAAGGGAGGCGTGTGCTTTGATGTACAAAAGAACCATTGTTCGTGTGGGACAAAACCTCCCCAGTATGGAACAGAGATAAAAAGGAGGGAGTTTCTAGCAGATCAAGGTCAACCGAGATCTATGAATAACATAAATGCTATTAATCTAGTACCGAATGAATCGAGGGAGTTCAGCAGGGTATGGTTACGTGGCAGAGTTCGTGGCAGGAGTGTTTTATGTCACTTTGTATTAGATAATGAGCATAGTCATCAAGATTCCTAAATACTATCCAAACTGGCATAGAAGAAGCTTTAAGGAGCTTGGGAGAACAAATCAAAGAACTTAGATCTGAGGCTCAGCAAGGTAATAGGGATGTTCAAACAGTGCAGCCAGTTTAGATATTTGCAGGCATCCGTACAATCTCACTCTGCAGGAAATAGCGTGAGAAAGGATTTCTTAGTTGGATGGCTAGCAGCTTATTATGTATAATGTCGCCCCCTCATTATGGCCTCGTTTATTAGTTAGAAGAGATGCAGACGGTAATACCTTAAAGGACTATATGCCGGAAAACATGGAATTCTTTTCCTCCTAAGGTTAATTTAAACTATAAAATAATCTGTGTTTCCTTTCTGCAGGGAAACAGTAAAAAAAAAAAAAAATCACTAAGTAAGTATCATTCTCTTTCTGCAGATTAAGCTACCTGAACCCTTGGGATCCCTTTCATCTAAGTTTTATTGAAATATACATTTGTTGGATATATTGAAATCGATACTTACGTGAAAAATATATAATTTTTACATTGCAGACCCATACCTTTTGAAAGCACAATATGAGGATTTGAAAAAAGAGAAAAGACATAAAAAAGAAAGAGAATTGAGAAGAAAATAGGGGACTTGTAACTCGTAATAGTAAACAATTCCAACAGAAACTAGGTAGAAGACAAAAGAAAAAGAAAAAGGAGGCAAGACAAAGCAAAAGTAAAGAATTGATATAGAGATTAATTTTTTCAAAGTAGACTACCAAGTAATACAATTTTCACTCATGGATTGCATTTCCATCCACCCACGGAGAAGAACTGACATAAATATATTGAAAACTCATAAAAAGCAAGCACTCTAGAAGATTAGGCCATGAATGACATCTTAATTTGAATGCAGCTGGCCATATGTATTGAGTTCCTACCATCTAGACCCTATTTCATACCTTATTCCTTCATTTATTTAACAAATATTAAATGCCTTGAATTAGGCATTGAGGATACTGTAGTGAACACGACATACATAATTACTGCCCTCAACAAGTTTCCTGTTTGATTGATTTTGGCAGTTACGGTGGGTTGACTGGTGTTCTCCAAAAATTCAAGCCTACCCAGAACCTCAGAATGTAGAAATAGGGTCCTCGTAGATGTAACCAAGGATTTTGAGATTAAGTCAACCTGGATTTAGGGTGGGCCCTAAATCTGATGTTCGGTGTCCTCGTAGGAGGATAAGACACAGGGAGACACAGAAAGGAGGCAGTGACAGGAAGATGGAGGCAAAGATGGGAGTGGTGTAGCGACAAGCCAGGGAATGCCAAGAGTTGCCAGCAGCCACCAGAAACCAGGAGAGAGGCATGGGATGGTTTCCCTCAGGGCCTCCACAAGGAAACAACCCCGCTGAAACCTGGATTTCAGACTTTCTGGCCTCCAAAACTGTGACAGAATAAACTTGTTTGTTTTAAGCCACCAAGTCCATGGCCATTTGTTAAGGCAGCCCTGGGAAACGCATACAGCGGTAGACAAGCTTAATGGAAAAATCTGCATGCAGACTACAGTCTCTCTCACCACAGAGTGTCACTGAGCATGGGAGTGGCCTGAGGAAACACGGGTGCGGATGGGCCCTGTCTTTAACAAATTCCTCAATAAAGGGACCAAAGGATGAGGGTGGGTTCGCTAACAGGTTCACAAACTATTAGGGTCTGAAGAAACTTTGATATTTTCTAGAATCATCCTATTCATTTTACAGCTAAAGAAATTGATGCAATCTGTCTTTTGGCTTCCTTTCGCCTCTGCCTCAAGTGGGATGCAGATGGTCTGTCCTATCTCAGGCAGGAAATCTCTGTCTGGCTGACACCCTGAATGATTCAGCCGGATTCCTGGAGAGGTGGAGGTGGGATTTCTTGCCAGTAAGACAGTAACTATAAAATCCATTTACTGGCCAGTTATTCTAGAGTTCCCACTCTGTAAATCACAATGGGAGAAGAAATACGAGCTCCTGTCCATGAGAAACACATACACAATCCCAAATATGACACATAGCACATTTAAACTGTAAGTCAAGTCAAACAAGTACCTTCTTGGTTCCCTGGGTTGAAACGAAAGACTCAGAACAAGGCAGGAGAAAAGGAAACTTTAGAACACTTTCCATCAGTGACATCTAAAATAAGGACAAGACTTTGCTACCTGGCTTATAGCACACTAACTCAGAAGAACCAGACAAGCAGCGCCCCCCCCCCACTCCTATTTAATGGTGTTGAAGAACTATGAAAGTAGCTACTCGAGGGGGTCAAGATCCTTGAAAGAAGAAAAGTTAATGAAGAGGGTGGGCAGAAAGTGGCTGCCGAGGTGCAGAGAAAGGGAGCAAAACTTTTAGCAGTCTTATGGAACAGGAGAGTCAAAAATGGGAGTTCAGGACTATTGAGAAACCCAAGACACAAGAAGCCAGGATCCTAGAGAGAAGGCATCTACAGGAAAATAAGCCCCATGGTCTGAGCCATGTTTCCTCTTGTCTGTGGTGCAGGCCAAGAGAGAGTGCCGCCGATCTGGAAGGTGCATGCTAAGAGGCTGAAACATCAAGCAGAGCTACTGACAGCCTCACTGCGCTAAGGAAAAAAATTGAGTCCAGGGTCGCGATAGAGGAAGCGCCCAGGCAAACACTCCAGGGTTTCATCTGAAACTTTCCACACCCGAGAAGTAAGGGCAAACCCTTAAGAGTCAAAGCCTCAAAGATGGAGACTCAGGCTCAAATGAGTGTCCCTCCAATTGAACGAAGGTGATCTGCTCCTCTGCGAGCTGCCTTCCAGAAACCAAACAACATCTTCTCTGAGGAAAAAGAGTATCATCCAGACCCTCTACAGTTTTGCACAAACCTTCCTTGGGTGATTATCAGACACCCCCACAGAGAGAACTATGATTTAAAAATCCTAATAGAATCAGACACAGTTGTGATGCAGGTATGGAAATGAGCAGACCCAAATTTTAAAACAAAGGCGGACTTTCCCTCCCCCCCTCTGCCACAGAGAGTTCATCGAGTATCACAGACAAACACGTGCATGAAACTAGAATGGGACCTGGCCAGGAATCTTGGTAACTCAGAAATGGGCTTCTCCTCTGAAGACGTTGCCTGTGTGGAGACACCTTGAATCACAGGAGGGAAGTGTGACTGCTGACCCAGAGGCTCATCCGCTACCCATAGTGATCACTCACGTGAAGCCAACACCTCCCAACACTCCTGCAGTCTTGAACTATTGCACAGGCTTTGAACGTTTCAAGTAAAGCTGAACTCTGTGTGAGGACAGGAGTTAGGGTGGCCTGGCTTAGTGGTCAGCTAAAGAACAGGGGGCTCCGAATATCACCAGAGAGTTTCCTACGTGTTGCAGTGGGGATCAGACCCTGACGCAAACTGTACGAAGGAAGAACATGGAGGTTCCACATAGATTTAATTAAGACCCCTTTACTTTTATTCATCAGAGTCTAGGGGAGAACACGGAAGAGGGGCTTGGAGAATTTTAGTCCCCTGCCCCCAACTCTTCCTGCCCCCATGCTCGTTAAGAGATAAATTAAAGAATTAATAAAATTAAGACAAGCCACCCCATGACCTAATTCAGTGTATTTTCTTTGGTATTTTCCCTCTCATTTCTCTTTCCTGAGGTCCCTCCACAGACACTGCATTTTATCCCCTTCTCTTCAGGTGCCCTTGAAGCTGTGCACACTCCCCCCGCCTTCCCCCGAAGCCACGGCACAGGCCTGTACCTGAGGTAACAGCTTCTGGAACTGAGACAATCGAGCGGAAAGGAAACTGAGGGGGCGCCCGGCTCTCTCCACCGGCAGCATCAAGCATGCTCAGGAGGAAGGCAGGGCTCAGACCTGACGTGTGCTCCCACAGGGGCCAACCATTCTCTCCGCTGTACCAGGACACATGACAGGCTTTGCCCTGGTCACATCTGGGCTCTGTGGGTCCTGGCAAGCTAAACACAAAGGACAGGGTGTTAGCCCCTCTCTCTCCCTTCCCATAATTACTTTTAGTGGTGAAGCAGTTAATGCGGGATTCCTCCTCTTGGCTCAGGGTTTTCATTCTTTCTTGGCACCGTTTGTCCCAGGAGACAATAGCAGATTGTTCCCGGTGTTCGCAGAAGGGTCTTGTTCTGGCAGGCCGGCTTCCAGTCAGCAAGCTTGCCGGCCTCTGCGAAGAGCGTGCGTGCGCCGTGTGTGAACCTGACTTTCAAGTGGCTTTTCTAAAGACGATCAGCCTAATCACAACCTGTGACTGTGTTAGGAACTTGCACAGAACTGAAACCAAAAACACTGCTAAGAGAGTCTGAGGGAGAAGCAAGGAGAGCGAGGAAGCCCAAAAGAGTAGGCGAGGAGTACCGAGGAGGCTGCTGAAATCCTTGGACCAAAATGCTCCTGACTCTCTTCGTGTTACCCGATGAACAAGCGCTTCTCTTCCTCATACCTCTGACCTGGTGAACAGCCTTAGAACAGCGACGTTGGGTAATCTTAACCACAGCACTCACCCCACATGAGGAGCTCCCCTGGCAGGAAGGGAGAGAATGTAAGTAAAGCGAAGCAGAACTCCCTACTCGGACCCGTGGGTGTGTCCCGAGCCAGCAGCTGCCCCCTGAGGCCTCAGGTCCCCCACCACCAACAACCAGTGGCCATTCCACTGAGAGTGAGGCGGAAAGCACCACAGAGATAACCTTCAGGAAAGGCGGTCCCGGGGGGCGAGAAATCTGAACTTAGAGAAACAATTACCAAGCCCTTCGTATGGTCGCAGTTCACAAAGCCTTTTGGCCTACCGCGTCTCCCAACTGTATGTGAAGAAGACAGGTTCCAAGGATAAGGAAGCAAACTCATCAAGAGAAAGCGACTTGCCAGAGGTCACAGGGCTACCTAACAACAAAGCTAGCTATTAAATCTTCTAGGGGAGAAAAGACAAATCTATCAGGTGGAAAAATTCCAAATGATTTACTGAGACGCTCTGCCTTCAAGGAGGTGGAACCTAACTCCTGCTGTCTGAGTGTGGGCTCTGCATAGTAACTTCTTTGCAAAGAGTCTGGCCTGGAACGGTGTTCTTCACAGTGATGAACATAACAAACACCCCCTCAGGCAAATGATCAGGGTCAGTACCAACAGCGATAATCATGCTGATAGCACGTACCCTAGATCTGCTGGGGTGAGAATGGCACTTTACCTCCACAGTCTTCCCCCCACAAACCCACAACGCCAGTCTGATCGTGAGAAAAACACTAGACTAATTCCAATGGAGGGACCCTCTACAAACACCTGAATAGTACTCCTTAAAATTTTCCAGGTCGTCAAACACAACGAAAATCTGAGAAATGGTCACAGCCTAGAAAAGCCTAAGGAGACACGATGACTAAATGTACTGTGGTATTCTAGATGGAATGCTGGAACAGAGAGAGGACGTTAGGTGAAAACTCAGGAAATCTGAATAAATTACGGATTTCAAGGAAAATGTACCAATACTGGTAGGTCAACAGTAACAAATGTACCATACTAATGTAAGATGGTAATAATAGGCACCCAGCTTGCTTTTGCTGGGCAGTAGACCCCCGAGCACCTCGCATACTGCCTGGCATATTGCAGGCACTCCATAAATATTTGCGGAATGAATGAAACTAGGTCCAAGCGTGTTTCAAACTGGTGTGTCTAAACATATAAATTCAAACATTTGATCCTAGGTCACAAAGGATGCTAAAAATATTTAAGGTATCAAAATAAGAAAGTAAGATCCCAGAGCCTATTTCAATTGGTACAGTGTTAATTCTGCTGGTAGTGTTAAACATGGTCATTTAAAAACAACACACAAACTAGAGCAAAGTTACAAATATGACCTGGAACTCACATGACAAAGGAGGGGAACAGAAGAGTCAATGAATCCTAAGAGACAGAAAAACAGTGTGGCGTCACATTAAAAGTCAGCGTTATCAGTGTGTACTCACAGAATACATTTGGTGCCCACCCGTTATCTCTTCACTCTTGTGGCTTCTTGGCTTTATTCAAAATACTGTGCACAGTTTGAGATTCCCTACGGAAACAAGACAAAATAATAAAATGATTACAGAATAGACCATAGCCCTATGAGGAAAAGTTTAAAAGTTGAGGAGTTTAGCCAGAAAAGGGAAGAGCTAATAAGTGACTTAATAATTACTTAATATATATCAATTTTTTGTATGGAGAGAACTGAGCACTTATGTGACTTGACAGAAAACCAGACAAGAGAAAAATGGGCTTAAATTGCCATGAGGCTTTATCATCAGAAGTGTCTTCTTATAACCTGGATGGATTTAAAATTAGAATGGTCAGCCATCTGGTCGACATGGCCTATAAGAAAGAAGGGTGGCCCTCAGGAAAATCTTTTATATCCTTGTCAATCTATAATTCTATTATCTGACCAGGTCTTCATTCTGCACAAAAATGAAATGATGGCTACAATGTAGTCTTCCAGCACCAACCAGACCACAACCTCTATATGTGCGAAAACAACATCTGTTTTGTTCACATCTCTTCTTGGCACTTAACTTTAGTGCCGAGCAGCTAGTGCTCAATAAATACTAGCCAAGCAAACAAGTTAATAAGTAAATCAGCCTTGCACCATGAAAAAGATGATCTATTACATTCTGCATTTTTAGACTTAAGAGAATATGAAGTAGAAGAACAAGAATAAAAGAATGCTGCTATCATGGACCTCTATTCAAGCCTCTGAAAGAACTTAGGTATTCTAAAGAAAAGCCTAGAGAAAGGCATCAACACAGTGCCTGACACATTATAGGCTCTGTGGCAAATGGATTTTCCAAAGATGGCCACGTTTGACATGATCCATCCCACACATTCTTCTTACCAAGTAAGACTGACACGCCTCCACTGGGGTCTGTTTCCTTTTCTTGAATCTAGGCATACCTTGTGACCGTCCCAAAAGTTGCAAAAATGATGCTGTGTAACTTCTGAGGCTGTCATATAAGGAAATATATGGCTCCTGCCCACTTCCTCTCTCTCTCTCATAGGATGCCTACCCTTGAAGTCCAGCCACCATATTGGGAAGAAGCCCAGGCCACCTGGAGAAGCCAGACGTGGTAACAGCCCAACATCAAGCACTAGACATGTGAATGAATGAGGCTTCAGATGATTCCAGTCCCCAGCCTTCAAGTCATCTGCCTGTGGTCCCAGTCAGCATGAAGGCCTCTTTCCTGTGCTAAGCCTGAATTTCTGATCCAGCAAAATTGTAAATGGTAATAAATGATTAATATTGTTTTAAAACACTAAGTTTGAGGTAATTTACTACACAGCAATATATAATTAATACAAGCACTTACTTACTAAATGTTAGCTTAATTGGTTTGATATGAATATCCCTGGTTCAGCTGCACAAATTTCCTGAATACCTACTCCTGTATGTCTGGCACAGTGTTAGACCCTGGGAACATACACAGTTAATGGCCCCTCCCTTCCACTAGCTTCCTGTAAGGGGATTAAACACAAAGTAAAAAGTTCATTTCAGAATAATATGATCTATCTTATTCATTATACTAGTAGGTCCTTCCCAGCTGAAACTGGTGTCCTAAATCAGGAAGCAACTCCCCTGTGCCCACAGGTGCCTATTTACTTGAACTGATTGGCATGTAGTCTCCAGGCTCTTCTAGTGAGGTGGGGGGAGGGACAGGACATGTAGGTAAAGAAGAAAGCAGAGGTTACATTTTCAGGGCTCTGAGGCTCCCGAGGAGAAACAGAGACCAAATGGAGGCTGGTATCTGTTACACAGCCCAGGCCCGATTCTGAGTCCCTCTGAGGCAGGAGGAAACTGAGAAGTGGACAGACTTAGGTAACTGGAAGATCTTTCAAGACCCTCAGCGCAGGCAGGGCTGTTTCAGGGGCCCAGGGGTAAAGCACAGTCTACAAGACTTTAGGTATCATGGTATCGCGTTGGTGATTTGTCTTGAATTAATACAAAGTCTAGGGTGGTGTTTTTTTTAATTGCGGTAAGACATAACATAAAATTTAGCATTTTAGGGGCGCCTGGATGGCTCTGTTGGTTAAGCATCTGACTCTTGATCTCAGCTCAGGTCTTATCTCTGGGTCTTGAGTTCCAGTCCCACGTTGGGCTTCAGGCCAGATGTGAAGCCTACTTCAAATTTTTTTTTTCCATTTCAGCCATTTGTAAGTGTACAGCTCAACGGCATTAAGTACATTCACAATTATGTGCACCGATCGCCACCATCCATCTCCAGAATGGAAACTGTACCCATTACACAGTACCTGCCCATTCCCACTGCGTCAGCAGCCCCCCACCCCCTACTCCCCCACCCCCACCCCCAACTCCGTACCTGCTATTCTTTCTGCCTCTACAAACGGGACTAGGTGTTGGTTTTTCACACTCGGGAGCTTCCAGGTGAAATGTGAAACTGGCCTGGTACAGGACCGGGAAGGAGAGATGGAAGAGAGAGGCAGACCCTTGTGGACTGCTAGGCGGCAGTTTCCAATAAGCGAGGGAGCTTGCTTAGAAGTCTTGCCTTCAGCTGCGGGAAGACCAGCCCGGCTCCGCACCCGCCTACCAGAATCTTAAAGGTTTATAGAGGCCTTAATGGGGTTCAGCTTGCACCCCATCTAGATGTGCTCTCAAGGCTGCGCCCTCGAAAACCGCCCCCACTGTGGGACTGTGGGCCAAAGGTACATTCCAAGGACAGGGGAGGGGTGGGCAACATCTAATTGCCCAATCCAGCTAGGGGGCAACCAGCGGTCACGTCCTCTCCGTGACCTCCTCCTCCTGCAACACTGCGGCCTCCCCACTCCTCCCACCCCTCCCCACCCGCTCTTCCGATCTTACGCGCCCCTCCCACCCGGGAAGCGTTCTGAGCGGTGGGCAAGGGGCTTTCTCTGCCGGGGCGGGGGGGGGGGGGGGCTCCTTTGGTGGCTATTTGGCTACACTGGAGGCAGATACCCCAGTAACAATTTAGGACACGCAAGAGAAGACACAGACCAAGATGATGATTCTTAAAGTAAGTAAACATTTTTTCCACGGAGGGCCCCATGATCTGAACTTTGATTTATTAAGTCCCTTAGGCTGGGGTTGGATCCCATTTACTTGTGTCCTCGTGTAATGTATGTGTGAACACGGGATATTCTGTTTGGATAATGGCATAGGTTCCTCCGAGCGAGCAGAATGTAATCATGTCCAAGTTCATCTTACTGTGGAGGACCGTTTTTCTCATTAGAGACGTTTCAGTGTTCAGTAAAGACTGGTTTTGCCGACGATCATTTAAGGCTAGTTGGGTGAATTTAAGGGCTTCTGTGTGTGGTATAATGTCCTCCACGAAGGGCACAAAGACAGTGGGCAAATGCTCAGACCAGTGGCAAACCGAACGTGCCCGTCTGGCCTTAAGAGGGAGGCTGGCGATTTTTGTCACCATGGGGTGGATTCTCCCCCTGTGCCCAGGGACACGCCAGGGTGCTGCGGCTCAATCAGCCAGGGTCAAATATCTACTCACTACAATCACTGGGGCCCCCCTGGGGCCCCGCGATAAATACCTGGATGCAGTCCACGCTCACCCAGTTGCTATCCTTCAACGTGACAGAATGATTACACAGTTTTAGTGGTGTTCATCCCAAATTTCTGGTACACTTAGGTTGGTTCTGTTTTGAGTGATATTTCTGTTCCCAGCATAGGGGTACCTGGGTGCCTAAATGTCCGGGGTGAGCCCCAAGAACCCAAACCTGAGTATAACCACCCATGGCTCTGATGGCGGTATTTTTCAGACCCTTCCAATCAGCCATTTGCTAGGCGGCCTGTATAGTTTGATTGACAGAAAAAGGATACCCATGCCCAGTGTTATTGATAGTGGGTGCCACAGGACGGTTTCCTGGATCAATATCGCCAATATATCCCGAAGTGGGATTGCACTAGATGTTTGCTCACTCGGTTCATTTTTCAGAGGTTCCCTCAATTCCCTCCATCTCCAACCTTTGTTCAAGGTCTCCCAGCAAAACCCCATCCTGGGATCCACGCTGCAGGGTCAGTCCTTGCTGTAGGTGGCTGGGCTGCTGGGACAGATCTCACAACCACAAAGATTGGCCGAAGTACCAATGTCATACATCTCCAGCATCAGCTGGGCCCATAACACTGCCTATTAATTCTTCCATTGTCCTAGAACTCCATGGCCCACCGTTTCAGTGGCTACTTTAAACCTTTACCACACCCTTCAGGCCCCCAAACCTTCCTGAGCTCTCTCCTCTCACTTCACCTCTTATATCCAGGTTCCCCAGCCTCCATCATTCACATGGCACTTTCATGACTCCTGCCCTAAACATTTACTCTGGGACTATCACGGAATGTTTTTCTTCAAGTCATTAAAATGTTTAATCTATGTATGAGCAGTAACATCCAGAAGATCTCAGCTGTGCTGTATGAGATATTTTTTTCTATAACACAACTATTAAAAATGTTCATCCACATACCACTTAAGATGATTACCATATGGAAGTATACTGTAATTGCGGAGACTGTGCTCTGTAAGCGAGACGATTACAGGCACCTGCTCGATCTCGCCAAGCTCTCTGGCAATCATGCCCCGGAGATTCCACCACCCGGAATCCGAACTCTATCACCGTTGTCCCACTAGGAAACTCGATCCAGCAGGAATCTCCTCTCTCCCCTATCCTGACCTCTTCCAGCTCTTTGGGCTCCCCCGCCTTCATCGCCGGTCCCGGCTGGAGTCTCTAGGCTCTTCTTCCATCACATGCCACCTCGGACTTTGTGCTCAGCAACACTCACCTGCTTGTGCTTTGACGTGTATTATCTTCTCTCCCCTTCTTACCATTGCTCAGGATCTTTTCTCCGTCTAGAATTCTTTTTCTCTACCTCCAGTCTCCATTAAAAAAAAAAAAAAAAAAAAAAAGAGCTTATGGACCTTAGAGGAGATTTTATTTCTCTTTATGATCTCCAATTTTAAATGGACACCACATTTGTAATTTTGCTCAATTTTACCACAATCCCTCATTCCCAGCTACTGCTCTTTTATGAAACTCTATTATAAATTTGTTTATATTATTTCCATTCTGGCATCAAAATGCCTTGTCGATTTATAAAACTGGCAATAACACTATTAAGTCCAAAAGCTCGGTTCTGAGCAAAAGGTAAAAGAAATGTGTAAAAAATGTCTTTTGCCACAATATAAAGACATCCTCGGCAGATATAACTTACATATTTATAGGTAACACAAATTAAGTATTTAAATCATATCTTGCTGCTAAATGAAGTTCTAGCTTCATCAAGAGATAGAAAACAATATAAATATTTAGAAAGCTTGTTATACTTAAGGTAATCTTTTGATTATCAATTAAATAATTATAGAATTACTGCATCTAATATAATACTTTTAATTTGCTCAAATTATATGGCCAGTGTAATCTGTCCTAGAAGACTTCAAATGGATGAATCCTGTCATAAAAGTTCTTGTTCAAGACCATCTTTGCCAAAAAAAAAAGCTAAAATCAAAACTCAAAGCTGATTTTTAAAATAATTTGACAATGTTTATAAGGAAAGATACTCCTTTATAAAAACCTAAGCGTCTTAAATGTCTTATGAAATCCTTTCCTAAGTTTTCTTTTTCCTAAGTCACAAAGAACAGGAAATTCAGTCTACCACCTCAGCACATCGAATAGAATGCCAGCAACTTTCTCTTACGACTGTAAAGCCCCAGAAATTATAGGGTCTTTCTTTCCTCTCCTAGACTCTAGATTCCACTGCATCGTAGATCGTGGTTGTTGAAATCAGGCACATTTCAAATACTTTTCTTTCAGAACGTGCCTATACAAATATTAATTTTAGTGCTGTTCATAGTTATTCTTGAAAACTGCTAAGCTAGTAGTTTGTTAGGAAATAACATTTTACGCTTTAAGATTCTCAATCTAATAATACCTTCTATTTTTTCTTTTTTCTTACATCGTTTGTTTATCTTTGGCTTCTCTTACATCATTTCATCTGCACCATAATCCTATGAGGTAAGTAGGGTTGTGTGGCAAGTGCCCCTCTCCTCTTGTTCCACTTCTTTCTGAGAGAGTGTTGCCTTAGCCTGCGTTTTGGGCGGCCATATGCTTCAGGGGAACCTGGATAGTTCCCCATCTTGTTAGCCATAGCTGCGGTAATTATATTGCTCTCGCCAGCGATTGGTTTAAGAATGGCAAAGAGATGTAAAGGAAGTCTCTAAGGGGCCTCTGGAGAGATTTTAAAACACACCTGGGGGGGAAACTTTCTCTTTTCCTGCGTCTGAATGTTGTAGTCACAGAGGAAGAAAGTGAGCCCATGAGAGGTTGTTGGGCCCGAGACCCACGTGTTGGGGGAGTGAATGGAAGGGAGTAAACAGAAGGGAAGAATACTTATGACCAGTGGACAATATATATATATATATAAAATACATATATATAAAACATACATGAAAGTGTACAGTAATAACAGGCTGACAGAGATCCTTAATGACTCAACCAAAACTGCAAAGCAATGACACACCTTAACAAAAGAGAAACTAATGCCAAAAAAAAAAAAGAAGAAGAAGAGCTGAAGTGTAACCACGTACATTACCATGGATGAATCTCAGATGGGTACATCGACAAAGAATCCACATAGGTTGGTCGCATTTACATAATATTCAAAACCATGCAAAACTAGAAAACAGCTGTTCGTCATGAAGAGGAAGAAAAGCTATAAAGAAAAGCAAGGGGATGATAAATACAAGTTCAGGAGCAGTTCCCTTGTGGTGCAGGTAGAAGGCCAGGATCAAGGAGCATCCCCAAGGCAGTCAAGCGCACTGGGATTATCCTGTCCTGAAGCCGGGAGTTGGGAGGTGTGTGTTCATGTTATGTTGCTCTTTATGCATTGCAGCTTAGAGGGATTCCTGCACAGTATTCAATAGGTAATTTAAAAAAAACTACCAAGAAAAGGGAATATTGTCAAGTAACCAGTTAGGACACTTGCCAATACTGGAATATTTTTATCTAGAAAACAGAGTTACTTTGACTCTATGAGAAGGGTAAGGCCTCCTTCTTTAATCTGAGGTTGTGGGATCAGATCCTGGGTCAAGGCAACGCAGAGTTTTTTTTGTCTGGACGTGTGAGGTGAATAGGCTTCTGTGTGAGGTTCCGTGTTTGTCTGCGTAGAAGTCAGACTGTGTTTATGGTTGTAGCTGCAGGTGTCAGAAGCTAAAATTCCTTCGACCATCATTGTATTTGTCTCCCCTCTTGTCTTTGGGTTTCCCTAGACACTCCTCCTTACATAGGATCTGAGGCTTACAGTCCTTTCTGTTGTAATCCCTGGTTACCATACAGGAGCACAGTTGATGTGGCAGTAACGGGTGGGGAGAGGAGAAGTGTCCTTTTAGTCTTGTGATTGGGTCTCAATCTGCTAGTAAGCCTGTGTGAGTGGGATGTAATCTTCACAAGTGCTTCTCAACTTCTTTCCTGCCTAGTGAAACAGGAAGGCTGGAGGGGGCAGGAGGTGGGTATTTTTCTTCTCTCACATGAAAGCCTAGAGGAAGGTACGTCCAGTTGTGTGTTTCCTTGCCCCTGAGTCAGGTGGGCTCTCCTAAATCATTTCTCTAGAATGCTCCAGGCACATTGCAAAATGACCCCATCACTCCCTCCCATTAGATACACAGGATTTTTCTCTGATCTTCACCCTAAGAACTTGGTAGGGACACTGGGAGGTAAAACTAACAAAAGCAGGGCAGACCCCCTAAGACGGAGCCCCCCAGAGATTTTAACTCTCTAGCTCATCTACAGTGAGCCTGCAGCAACTCATCGATGAGTTGAAGCTTTTCTGCCCTGGTCCTGCCTTCTGCTCCCATTAAACTACGATTTTCTGTTTACCTGCGTCTTCAGTGCCTGAGGCAATGTCTTACCCGGTGACCTCCATCGGCTGAGTTCCAGTTTGTTCAGCTTTTTCTTGTTGTGAGGACAAGAGGGACATGTAAGTTCTTTCCATGTCTAATGGGAAATGGGCAGCTCACAATTCACTCTGCAGACTTTTGAATGTTATAAATAAAACTTCATAAGTAAGACATTTACAGTTTCTTCCCTTCTACCTAAATAGTACACTTACAGTCTCCAAAGGAAAAGGGAAGGGAGGCAACACCAAAAGTAATGGGACCAGCTGGGATGAGAGGTTTCCTCCAAAGGGCAAGGCATTGGGCCTCTGGTCCCAGATGGGTCACTCCGTGGGACAGAGCAGGGAACCAAAGAGCAGACCTGTGCAGAAAGATGTGCTGGGCAGTATGTGCTCTCCAATACTTGGTATTACTTTTTTATTTTTTTTTATTTTTTTTTAAAGATTTTATTTATGTATTCCACAGAGATAGAGACAGCCAGCGAGAGAGGGAACACAAGCAGGGGGAGTGGGAGAGGAAGAAGCAGGCTCATAGCAGAGGAGCCTGATGTGGGGCTCGATCCCAGAACGCTGGGATCACGCCCTGAGTCGAAGGCAGAAGCTTAACCGCTGTGCCACCCAGGCGCCCCTCGGTATTACTTTTTTAAATAGCATTTTACAGAATTGACAGAAGTAAGCCATAAAAGAGTACTTAATTTTACTTTCAAACAGCCCTGATACTTTCGTAGAAGGAAGCACATTAGCAGATACAAATATTCTCTAGAACAGGTTTAAAATGCTGTCAAGAACAGTTTCTCTAAAACACAAAGACGGGTCGGGGAAATCCTCTTATCCAACAATGTACACTTTAAGGCAAGAAATATTTTTAGAGACAGATTTTTCATAATGATAAAGTGTCGCATCCACTCTGAGCGCCGTAACAATTATAATACTGTATGTCCAGTGACCTAGCTTCAGAATGTATACAAACAAAAAATTGGCAGAATTACTGCAGCCAAGCCACAGTGGGGACACAGGCTGGTTTAAATTTTTGAGAGAAATACAGAACCACGTATCAGACAATGCACAAACGACTCATTCAAGTTAGTTCCACAACTTCAACATGAGATCACACTCTATTTGTTTCCATAACACCATATTTTGGGAAGCTGAGTTGTCAGTGATTGCTGTGATAGAAAAAATAAATAAATAAGCAAGCATGACTTGAAAACATCAGTTTGGAACAGGAAACAAGGATGGTGGTGTCTAATCTGATTCCAAGGTTCGAGAAGTTCTGTAGTACCCAGCAGGTGCATACATGCCATTGGTAAGTGATTGTGGTTATCTAAGAACAAATTAGATAAAAACACAAAATTATTTTTTCTCTTTTAAAAAAAAACCCCAGGGACCAGAGCTAAGTTTTCCAGGGTGGCTCAACCACCTTTGTGAGCTGATTTCAGAAAGAACATTTTGTATAGTGTGTATGTGTGTTTTTACATGTTTAAAGGAAGATGTCTATTCAGCCCGGGAAAGAGAGCCAGCATCCCAGGCAAGACCGTCTGAGTTCACCCAGGACATTGTAGTAGGACCTTGTTGCCTAAATAGTTTCTGGTAAATTTATAAGTAGGTAGGAGTTAAGACTCTTTTGGTTTTATAGACCAGAAACCGATCTAGTTAACTTAGGCAAAACTGATGGATTTTAGAAAAACTGATGAGATCCATGATTTGCTGAAAACCAAGCTTTCAGGACTCACTCAGGGATGCTCTGGAAACCCACCACATGAGTTTACAGTGTCTCAGTTACCATAAACTCCTTGCCCCTATTTTTAAGTTCTGAATGTTCTAGAACAGAAAATCTGATTGGGCCAGCCTGGTCAGTTGTGCACCTTTGGACAAATTAGCTATGTCCACGGGAGTTAGAAACACAATAGCTAGCATAACACCTCCACGATCAAAGTGGAAAGCTCTTCCCAAGGAACCAGATGCAGAATCAGCTTAATAGGGACCCAGTATTTGGGATACACATTTTTTTCCACGAAGGGAGAAAAAGCACAGTTCTAACCTATTGGCTCCTCTGAATCAAAGTCCTCATTTAAACTTAGTTTTATGTTACAATATTTTTTTTTCTCTACAAAGGAAACTACTGTAACAGCACTGACATTTATGTCATAAGGACGCAATGGAAACTGAGTGGGATCCCCTTCCAAAGGCATTAAATCTTGACGGAATGAATTTGTAAAGTGAAATCTCCCTCCAAGGGTTGATATTTAACCTTTTATATGTGAGTATTTTAAGATCCTTCATTTTATTTGGATGTGTAAGGTTCTGATATAAATTTTTGACTGGGTCTTTATACTAATGACCATGCATTAAATCTCACAGCCTGCAAGTTCAGGTAGGCAAAAAATACTGATTTTTCTATAACTCAACTTTTTTTTTTTTAATATTTTATTTATTTATTCGTCAGAGATAGAGACAGCCAGTGAGAGAGGGAACACAAGCAGGGGGAGTGGGAGAGGAAGAAGCAGGCTCACAGCGGAGGAGCCTGATGTGGGGCTCGAGCCCGTAACGCCGGGATCACGCCCTGAGCCGAAGGCAGACGCTTAACCGCTATGCCACCCAGGCGCCCCTCTATAACTCAACTTATTTTCTTTCTTGAGCCCTCATTTCAAAGATGACATAAAATGAATGCTCGTCAAGCAGAATTTCCTTCACCAATTCAGAATGCTTTTCCCATCCCCTTTCTATTTCTCCACGATTGCGTCAAAGATACAGAAAGATCTATAACTTCCAGGCATAGGCAGCAGGGGCCAGAGAGCCTCTGGGCCCTGTTGTCATCTGCCTAAGCTGGCACTTCCTGCTGGTCTTCAGCTCACTGGTCTCTAGTGTGGGGCGTCTATAGTCCACAGTTCCATGGCCATAGTCCCATCTGGACCACAGTCTAAACCCCTTGGCAGTTCCTCTGCATCACTCTTGTCCTAACTGTGGGGTCGCATAGGTACAATAGCCACCCTGCCTGTTTCTGTGCCCATCTTAGGGATGGGGAAGGTTGTAGATGCTCTCCTTGCCACTTTGCCTAGACATCATGACCCGCACCACAACGTAGGAGAAATCTGGAACCCCACCCCTCTCCTAGTTCCCACCAAGGAAACAAAGCAGAGTTGCAACGCACTCCTGGATCCTCAAGCATGTGCATGGAGTCCCCCCTTCACTCATATCATCCCCTAATCGTGGCTCTCCTCGTCTGCTCTCTTCTTCCCCCAGACGGCGATAACTTCGTCTAGTCTTGGTAGGTGGGCTACCTGGGTCTGTGGAAGAGCCTTCTATACCTGTTGTCTGGGACGTGTATTATACTTTTTTTACAACTCATTATACTTTTCTTACAACTCAAAAAACTTATTCTTTTCAACTGCTATTTCTGCCATGAATGTCAAAGGTGTATTTGGGAACATGAAACTGAACATTGAGTTTTTTTTAGTCAAGCCCCTTACTTGTCGGGTCCTCGCATTGCTCTTCTATGAACCATACACTGAGAAGTGTTAGTATTACCTCCCCTGCTGCCTGACTGACGAGCACATGGTAGGGGTCACAGGAGAGACCCAAAAAAGAAGCATAGATTAATATTTTAGGCTATTATCTCATTGCACTAAAATATTTTACAATTATTTTTGACACTTCATTTAAAAATAAGTAAGACATTAAAAATGTAAGACATTTGGGGCACCTGAGTGGCTCCGTTGGTTAAGCGTCTGACTCTTGGTTTCGGCTCACATCATGATCTCAGAGTCATGAGATCGGGCCCCACGTTGGTCTCCATACTGGGCGTGGAAACTGCTTGGGATTCTCTCTCTCTCCTCTCCCTCTGCCCTCCCCACCTCCAAAAAAAAAAAGAAAAGAAAAAGAAAAGTAAGACATTTTCTTCTAACTTACCATGAATAAGTGAAATAGAACTTATCATTTATGAATGATGTATCAATAAACAGCAATCCTATTCATGAAAACCCTGATCCATTTTTTAGTTTAATTTTTACATGTATTGAGGGTCCTTTTTTAAAGATAATGACGTTAAATTAAAATGTTTCTTAAATATATCTCCAGTGGATTAACTATACCCAAGGAAAACCCAGAGTCCCAATTTGACCTGTCCAACTTGCCCTGCCTGTATGGATATACAGAATGGCAGGGATACCATGAGCATTGGCCATGACCTTGGCTCTTTCCAGTGAAGGAGCTGTTGCAGTCTGCTCTGGGAGCTGAACATTCTGACTTGTGTGGGACCAGCGCCACATGGGCCGCCTGCCTCCAGCACTTTGCTGAAGTCTGATCTGTCCCTCCACACCATTTCTTGGCCTACCAGGCTCCCTTCCTTTATTCTGGTTTCCCAAGCCAGGTGACCTAAGTCAGCCCAGCACATTAGTCCCTCCTATAAAAACCTGAGGGGATAGACTCACATTTATAACTTGTCAACTCATCTCTGCTTATGTCCCTGCCAAATTTGGGGATGTATTTCACTTTTGTTCTAAGTGCCAACTAATGGTTGAGCCATCCTTGGGCCTCCCTTACTCATTAGTCTCCTCCTCACATTCTGTCTGTCAAGACTTTTTGCTGGAAACACAACACAGAAGACAGCACAGAAATAGGACTCAACCTATTGTGACAGTCATCGTGAACATTAGAGTCCCTGGAGCTGACCAAGAGCCATGAGTGCTCATCCTTTTGGCCACTATTGAAAGCACTGACGTCATATTCCATAGAATCTATAGGCCATGATTTACCATCGCTGGACAGTGATCGTACTCGTTATTTTACTGTTCTATTATTCACTAATATAATATTATGAGATGATCATTATTTTATGTATTAGTTTATTATATCTAAGGGTGTCATGGAAATCTTTATAAAGTATTTTTTCTTTGCTGAAGTCTTTCTGTGTGAGAAATTCCCATAAATGAGATTATTAAAACTATCACAAACATTAATTATATGATTGTGTTATAATAGACATCAGGGTAAAACATTGTGAAGAAAAAAGAGAACACAGTTTACCTGAAAAATAGTTAACAACTGCATAGGGTCAAGACCTGGAAAAAAGGAGCCGGAATGAAAACTGTATCAAGATAATAAGATTAGAAGTGATTTTTCTTTTCAAAAATTTACAGTGTTAACTTTTGCTGGAATTTTTTAAAAAACACCACTGAAATCTTCTGATGTTAGGACACATGAGTTTTTCATTGAACAAGTATTTATTCTTATTCTTTAAAGAGTATATGAAAAAAGAAGGTGGTTTCTTCAAAGCATTATAGTTTTTCAAGGACATAATCAAACTCGTATTGTTTGCATTGTTTGCTGGCGTTTCAGTGTTTGAAACAAGCATGCACATTTGAGGGCTTGTAGGGAAGCCTAAAAACTTCCACATAGGCTAAAGCAGATACTTTTTTTTTTTTTTTATCAAAGTGCCTAACACGTCACCCCTTTTTAAATCCTTTTTTTTTTTTTCCAGCTTTAGTGCAATGTCATTGACAAATAACGTCGTATTAGCTGTAGGTGTACAACACGAGGAGCTGACATCATTTCACTCTGAAATCACAGCACAAAAATGCTGTAGACTACTGTTGCAAATGTTGCTTGTCTGTCTTCCCCCCCCTTTGGCTGCTAAGTGCACTCTGTGTGATGTGTGTGATTCCTGCCTTGGTAAGGCTCAGCGGGGGAAATTCAAGGAAAGGGAAGGTACAAGAAAAAAAGCGTAGAGTCCCCTACCAACTTGCATTTGCCAATCCAGAAGGGAGTTTTGCAAACAGGCACGCATGGTAAATTTATACGGTAAATTCAGGAAGGCTGAAGGTTTTATAGAGAGAGCATTCTGGGTGGGCATAAGCATTGGGCAGAACCCAAAGTTTACATAAACCATTTCTCTGATACTCATCTGGCCACTCAATAAGCACTCAGTTATTTCTTACCCTTAAGTCAACCCATCTGATCTTTTTTCCCCCTTCTTCTCGGGCATTAAAAGAAGACAAACTTGGTTATACAATTAAACAGGTCATTCGTTCCTCATACCCTTTTTACAGATATGTGAGGGCTAGAGACTGCCAGACCTGGGGAATGGGAGTGGTGCAAAATGAATTATTTAAAGAATTAGCAGTATTTTTCTTCACTTAAGAATGTCATCTTTTCCATTTTTTGAAAAATGTTCCAAATTCACTCAGAAATCTGGGGAATAATCAGCAACAATATATACAAGAGATGGAAATTTTTAAGATTTTTTAAAGCATTTTTAATTTTTACTAACTTGGGCAACTAAATAGACGATCTACTTACTTAGGAAAACAGAAATACTTCTCCAGTAAAAGCCAAACCATACTCCTACATCCAAGAATCTTCCTAGCTTTATTTTCCACATATTTCCAGAAAAAGTTCCCAGTACATGGTTTTCATTGTATATCTTGATGCTTTAGTCTTACAATTCAAGACCACTGCCTTATGTTTCTCTAGATAATCTTGTTCCTTTCACTCCATTCTCCTTTCAAGCTCTCATCCCAGGGGCTCTATCTTGCGCATGTGCAGCCAGCCTCAAGCTCAGGGCTTCACCTGCTTGTGCCCATTAGCATTCTTGAAAACCCATAGAGATAAACAATGGAGGACTGCAGTCACTTGATTTTCTCTTCCATCTAAGTGACTCGTAAGCTTAAATCCTTACTTTAACAGTCACATGAGCATTTCTTGACATTTTCCCCCTGGTTTAGATTTTAGTAAGTGTACAATTGAAATCCTTGTTGTGATGAGTGATTTTCAAATGAAACCTGGCCATTTCGTATCACGTTATGAGACTCCGGATCGTACTGAAAGCGCTGTTCTGGCTGACTTTCTCTGGCAGGAGGAGAGAGTTGCTGCTTCATTACTTCCACGCAGAAGAGAAGTCCAGGTCCCTGCTCGGCCCACACTGACACCCAAGGAGGGGCCTCCTCCTGCTTACTGCTGAGGAGGGAAGGTTCCAGCTGCGCACATGGCCACGCTGAGGTGTTCTTGCTGTGACTAGACGAAAAGTCCTGCCTCCCACTAGGCTTCCTCTGACCCCCAGCTGCCAGCTCCTTCCTTGGGCTTCCCAGCGCAGTGGAGGGTGGAGGGCCCTGCTTCAGCCTGCCCAGTGTGGAAGTCTAGACTCCCCGCTTTGTGGGTCGAGGTTGGATGAGAGCGCGGTTTTTTTTGTGGTGTCGGCTGCCGCAGAGTGGCTGTTGTCCAAAAGCTTCCCGTCTTTTAGGTTGTCCCTTTCCTGGTCCTGTGGGTAGAGAGACCAGAGTCCTGCTGGGGCCTTTTTAGGTCTGCACCCGTTAGTATTTCCAGGTTGCTGACGTCTTCGGCTCTGTGTCTGGGATATACGAGGCAAAAGAAAACTCAGGGAACTCACCCCGGTGTGGTTTCCGAGGTCCTGAGGTCCCTAGAAGAAAGGTCTTGCCACCTTTTTTCTTAGGTCTGTTTTATGTAATGTTTTGGTGGTTTTAGTCGTACTCAACAGGAGGAAGAGATGAAGTATGTCTACTCCCTCTTCCTAAAAGCAGGGGTCCTCAGATAAAGTCCTTTCACCAGGGGCGCCTGGGTGGCTGAGTCGATTAAGCATCTGCCTTTGGCTCAGGTCATGATCCCAGGGTTCTGGGATGGAGCCCCGCGTTGGGCATCCTGCTCAGCAGGGGAGCCAGCTTCCCCCTCTCCCTCTCCTCTGCCCCTGCTCATATGCTCTCTTGCTCTGTCTCTCAAATAAATCAATAAAATCTTAAAAAAAAAAAAAAAATCCTTTCACCAGTCTTACTTTACCTAGAACAAAATCTGGAAAAGCTGTACCATTGACAGGACCACAGTTTTCACTCAAACTCTATTTAAGTTTAAGCCGGAAAATTTAGCTTTCAAATCAGTTCTGACCAAATATATGAAAGTTCATTCTAGGTTGGGGGATCCGCCACCTTGGTCATATTTCCAGGGGGGTGCAGTGTACTAAAGATGCCAATAATTGTCTTCCCATTTCTGTGCAAGAATCTGCTTTAGCTGAAAGCAAGGATGACCCTGCCCTTCCCCAGTGCCAGATGGTGCTGTGGGCGCGTACCGCAGAAGGACGGAGTCCAGGCTGCCTGGGAGAGAGGCACATGAAGTTTTGTCTCCTAGGAGTTTGAGGTTGGAACACAGAGAGACTTCATAAACTAGCTTCTGTGAAGTTCAAGGTCAGGTCAAGTCAAAGGCCAAGGCAGACATTTAGAGATGACTGTTACACACTAGGCACAAGAAGGATAAGCTGAAGAAATCAATCTGTAGAAAGAAAAATAACAATAAGGCAGACACAGAGGGAGAAGGAGACAAGAAGCCAAAGGGTCCCAGAAAAGGCTTGAATTTCCCTGATGACATAGGATGTGGAATACATTTCATATGCTTATTTGCCATCTGTATATCTTCCCTGGTAAGATGTCAAGGTCTTTGGCCCTTTATTTATTTAGCCCATTTTTTTATTCAGGTTGTTTGCTTTCTCATTGTTGAATTTTAAGAGTTCTTTATATATTTTGGATTATAGTCCTTTATCAGATATGTCTCTTGCAAATATGTTATCCCACGCTGTGACTTGTCTTCTCATTCTCTGGTCTTTCACAGAGAAGAAGTTTTTAGTTTTCACAAAGTTCAGCTCATCAATTACTTCTTTTTTTTTTTTTAATAATTTTTTATTATGTTATTTTAGTCACCATAAGGTATATCCTTAGTTTTTGATGTAGTGTTCCATGATTCATTATTTGCGTGTATTTGTTTCTTCTTTCACCAAAACCACCCTGATTTTATTTCTGTAGCTTTGTAGTAGTCATGAAGTCAGGTCATGTCAGTTCTCCAACTTTGTTCTTCTCCTTCAATATTGTTATGGTTATTCTGGCTCTTTTGCCTCTCCATATAAACTTTAGAATCAGATTGTTGACATCCACAAAATAACTTGCTGGAATTTTAATTGGGATTGCATTGAATCTATAGATCAAATTGGGAAGAACTGACATCTAGACAATATTGAGTCTTCCTATCCATGAATATAGACTATCTCTCCATTTATTTAGTTCATTAGTTTTATTCATCAGTTTTGTAATTTTCTTCATAGATCTTGTATGTATTTTGTTCGATTTAATACCTATTTCATTTTGGGGAGGTGCTAATGTAAATGGTATTCTGCTTTTAATTTCAAATTTCACTTGTTCATTGCTGATATAAGGGAAAGCAATTGATTTTTTTATATTAACCTTGTATCCTTTAACCTTGCTGTAATTGCTTATTAGTTCCAGGAATTTCTTTGTCTATTCATCTCAACTGTGAAAAAAAAGATAATTTCTTCTTTCCCAATTGATATACCTTTTATTTCCTTTTCTTTCATGATTACATTAGCATGGACTTTGTTGAAAAGAGGTGGTGAAAGGGGAAATCCTTGCTTTGAACCTGGTCTTAGTGGGAAAATTTGGAGTTCCTCACCATTAAGGATGATGTTAACTCTAGGTTTTTGGAGACAGTCTTTATCAGGTTGAGGAAGTTCCCCTCTATTTCTAGTTTACTGAGGAATGAATGATGAATTTTGTCAAATGTTTTGTAAGCATCTATTTATATGTGATTCTTCATTTTTAGTTTGTTGATGTAATGAATTACATTAAGTGATTTTTGAATGTTGAACCAACTTGGCATAACTGGTGATAAATCTGCTTTTTATGCTCCATTGGATTTGATTTGCTAATATTTTATTGAGGATTTTTGTGTCTATGGTCACAGAAGATACTGGTCTATGGTTTTCTTTTCTTATAATGTCTTTGGTTTTAGGGTAATGCTGGCCTCATAAAATGAGTTGGGAAGCATTCCTTCTGCTTCTATTTTCTGAAAGAAATTGTAGAGAATTGTTGTAATTTCTTCCTTAAATGTTTGGTAGAATTCACCAGTGAACCCACCTGGCTTGGTGCTTTCTGTTTTGGTAAGTTATTGATTATTGATTTATTTAATAGACATAGGCCTATTCATATCATCTATTTCTTGTGGGTGTTTTTACATATTGTATTTTTCAAGGAATTGGTCCATTTTATGTAGGTTATCAAATTTGGGGCTATAGAGCTATTCATTTATTACTTTATTATCTTTCTAATGTCCTTGGGATTTGTAATGATGCCTCTCCTTTCTGATATTAGTAATTTGTGTCCTTTCTCTTTTTTTTCTTAGCCTGGCTATAGGCTTATCAATTTTATTAATCTTTTCAAAGAACTAGCTTTTGGTTTCATTGATTCTCTCAGTTGATATTCTTTTTCCAATATCATTGATCTCTACTCTAACTCTTATTATTTCTTCTATTTACTTTGGGCTTAATTCACTCTTCTTTTTTAGTTTCATAAGGTGGAAACTTAAATTATTGATTTTAGGTCTTTCTTCTTTTCTATTATGTGTATTGTTATAAATTTCCCTCTAAGCACTGCTTTCACTACAAATTTTGATAAGTGGTGTTTTCATTTTCATTTAGTTCTAAATATTTTAAAATTTCTCTTGAGATTTCTTATCTGACCCATGTGTTTAGAAGTATGTTGTTTAAATCTTCACAAATTTTGGGACTTTCCAGTTATCTTTCTGTTAATGATACCTATTTAGTTCCATTGTGATCTGAGAGCAGACATGATGTGATTTCTGTTCTTTCACATTTGTTAAGGTGTACCTTGTGGCCCAGAATGTGGCCTATCTTGGTGAATGGTCCATGTGAGCTTGAGAATAATGTGTATTCTGTTGTTGTTGGATGAAGTGGTCTATAGATGTTAGTCATATCCAGTTGATCAGTGGTGTTGAGTTCGGTATGTCCTTACAGAAGGATCTGCTGGATCTGTCCAAAAATCCTCCTCTAAAAGACTTCACAAGGCGGGCACTTCTTATGGTGAGCACTGGGTGTTATATGTAAGTGATGAGTCACTAAATTCTACTCCAGAAACCAATATTACACTATATGTTAATTAGAATTTAAATAAAAATTTGAAAAATAAAATAGGCAGCAAATAAATATATGGCTTCAAATATAAGAATTCAGATAGTCTTGCATTTGAGTCTCGTGTATTAAAGATGGCTAATGAGATATCTAGTCAACAGCTAGTCTAGTGGGATGTATATTGTGAGTTTCTGATGATCCCAGTAAAGCATTTCTCGTTCCCACCTGGGTTATATATGTAAGCTATAAAACAGAAGAGTGGCATATGGAGAATTAAAATATTAACTCTGTTGCTGATAAAACTAGATTGGAGGGCACAGTTCAGTTAAACAAACTCCAGAATTGGGCAGATGTACCCTACCCAGGTCATGTTAGACTTCCTTCCCTGGGCAGGGGCAGAGCAGAGCTTGCCCCTAAGAACAGAGCACAACTGGAACTCCTGTGAGCTGCTAGCTCCCCAGAGGAAGAAGAGAAGCTGAGCAGAACATACCTAGGTATTTACGTTTCAAATTTACCCATCAAATAAATTACTCCCCCGAGGAAGAGCCAATAAAGAGGGAGGTCAGGAGTTACACTAATTACATTTCATCCGAATGGAAGAAACATCAAAAGTGGTGGAGGAATGTCCCTCCATCTTCCAACAGTACATTAAACTTAAAAAAAAAAATCAACCTCTAGTTCACAAATTGTAAAATATTAGCTTTTTTTTTTTTTTTAAAGATTTTATTTATTTATTCGACAGAGATAGAGACAGCCAGCGAGAGAGGGAACACAAGCAGGGGGAGTGGGAGAGGAAGAAGCAGGCTCATAGTGGAGGAGCCTGACGTGGGGCTCGATCCCGCAACGCTGGGATCACGCCCTGAGCCGAAGGCAGACGCTTAACCGCTGTGCCACCCAGGCACCCCAATATTAGCTTATTTGAAACATTTTCCTAGAATTTGAGGACCCAGAGATTTGCCAAATATAAACAAATGGCTGAAGTTAAATCACAGAATGGAGTTCACATTACAAGTAATTTCTCCTTCAGAATTTTTTATATTTGGCCTTTACTCTTGACTTTAGACAATGATAAACTAGGTTTATGTTAGCAAAGAAATGGCAAATGGGGGAGGAGGGGAAAAGGGGAGAAAGGGCAGGAAGTAAGGGGGGTAGGAACAAAGAGGAGAGAGGGGAAGATGTAATCACTGTTAACAAGTAGGTGTAAACAGTCCCAGACTTTTTTCTCTACATCTTTTCTGCGTTCTGCTACACAGAGTTGAGAGAGCAATCAATTTCAGAATCTGGAAACTTAAGCATTATTTCTGTAAGACTTCATTACATATTCTTTCTTTAACTCTTCTCTGAGAAAATTTTTTTCTGAGGAAAAAATTTGGAGTGAGAAGATATGTATTTCCAACTAACACTAAGGGGAAGAGCAAAGCAGTGCTCAAAGCTGTAAGTAATCGTTGCAGACACATTATTGGGGAAGCGTCTGTGCAGACTTTCCCGGTGTGGACAGCCAGTGACTCTCAGAGTCATTTATCGTGTACTAGACCGGAGGGCAGAGCTCAGGCAGGTGAGAGACAGTGAGTGTTTTGGAGCGTATTAAGCAGCAGGCTTCTACCTAAAAACCACCTTGGTTCCAAAGCATCAGACTTTGTTTCATTTCTGAAAATACAAACCAGTATCATACATTTGGTAGCCGGATCTCTGCAGAAGGGAGTGAGTGCTCTTTTGCACCTGGGCCCTTCTCATTTGTTGTTTTACCAAAAGCAGTAATTTGAAAGTGGCATCTGCTTCCCCTGGCAAAGTTTAGTGTGGGTAGCATCGAATGATCTTGGGGATAGTGGTTGAATTGTGGCTGCTGACATCTTCACTAAGGCCATTTCTGGAAGCGGTCGTTGGGGAGTTAGTCACTCCATGGGACGCCCAGTTGGAGAAAAAGAGAATGAAGGCATGAGTGAAGCAGGTGTGAACCCACTGCTTACACGCTGCCACTGCCCTGTGTTGACTGACCGTCAGCAAACCAAGTGCAAGGAGCCTGGATGGTCAGTGGCTCCTGTGGGCCGGTAAGTCTTGTGACTCCTTTTTCATGTTGGTGGCTTCTGATGACCTGAGCAGCTCTTCTGGGGAAATGGATGGTCATACCTGTATCAGTTTGAATTGTTCTTAAATATCAGTGACAAAAACCTGACTAACAATAACTAAGCGCTTATTTTTCTCATTGAGCAGAGAGTTAGAAGGTAGTTAGGTCCGAGGCTCATGCAGTGCTCCATGATGTCAGCAAAATCAAGGCTCCTCCTTCCTTCCTGCTCTCGTACTTAGTCTCCCAACTGTTGCCTCAATGGCACAAGACAGTTGCTTCAGCTATGGATGTCACACTTGAGTTCAAGAAAGGAAGACTTGGGGAAGAGAGAAGGAGGGGTTGTAAATGTCTGTTGGTTTAGCCAGAGAACGGTGACTGCCACATCCTGGAACATAATTTTTGTCCTGAAACAAGGGAAATTAATTTTAAACCTAGAATCATTTTGGTCTTCCCTAAGCATACCCTACCTGGATATTCTTGTCAACCCTGACCCCTTTCCTCCTCATAACCTGGTTCCAGAGAACTTCTTGCCAAAAATAGACCTATCAGAAAATCAGAGAGGAGGGCATCTACATGCTGCAAATACCAGATCCTGCAATAGCCCAGCTCCCACAGGCCCAGAAGCCACAAGCCATCCCTCACCTGGAGATGTAAGAACCAAGGAAATAAGCCTTGGTTTCTCAGGAAAAACAAAGTGCATTTCAGGAAGAAGCAGTCATCTCCTCTGAGCACTGCCTCCTGAAATACAGAGAAAAAGGCACATTGTCTCAGACATTGTACCTGGGATCAGCTCACCTTTATATGAAACCAGAAGTTCTGCAGACATCACAGAAGACAGGGCCATCCTAGTAAAAAAAAATATGTGGAAAAAGTCTGTAAGAGTATATAATAAATAGGTAACTGTGGTTACTTCTGGAAAGGGAGAAGAAAATGGAAGATATGTGAAAAAGAGCTATCACAATGTATTCTACATACTTTTTGTACCGTGTGTTTAGAGAAGAGGGTGCCGGCACATTGGTAACTTCTGAGGTCAGCAGTATGTGCAGTGACAAAGTGAGTGGTTCCCGATGACACGCGTTAAAGCTCGGGCTTGATTTTCCAAGTGCCAGGCACCTGGAAGCTGTGGAGTTACACCAGGTGCGGAGCCTGGCCTCGAGCAGAAGTGACGAGGCGTGAAAGCTCATGACTGTGCCACACAGTAGAACGTGGCTGGATAATATCAAGAGCCTCGGGTGAAGTGCCATGAGAATTGGAAAAACGAGAAGGATCGAGAACGGCAGAGCCCCATGCAAGAGATGGCAAAATACATACCTGCACACCTCTTCTCTCTAGATCTAGTTCCGGTGTCAGTTTTGTAGTGAGGGGTGCCCTGGTTCTCCTTTAGAGATCAACTGTTCAGACCCTTGACTTTTGTCCCTACCTCACAGCAGCACATTTTTCTGTGTATAACTCCCTCCATTTGACTCTGTGATAAAGGGCAGAAAGCATTTTACGTATCCTGGTACGCACACAGCCTGGCCCTAGTGGCCGTCCCATCCATCCTTCCAATTTACTGAGCTGTACTGGGTGCTGCGGAGGCGTGCGGAGCGGAGTGAGACTCAACAACTACAGCTGAGGGCAGTAGCACCGAAGTCAGTAATGATCACGCAGAGTCAGATGTGCCTTGACGGAAAGAATCCACAGGGCGATGAAAACCAAGAGGACCGGGTCAGACTGAGAGGATGAGAGAGAATGGGCCTTCCCAGAAGAGATGGCATTTAAGCTCTTTTTGAAGAAGGGGCAAAAATGAATAGGGTAGATGCATGTCCTGTGAAGGCAACAGCACCATCTCTTCAGCAAAAATTTTTAATTGACCCAAATTATGATCAGGGTAGAGCCTAGGAGACCTAATTCCCATCTAAATATTTCCCTTCCAAGGTAATAGACATTTTTGAAAATAAACCCAAGATTAAGAACCCATGGTTGTTAAGAGAAAGCGGATGAGTCCTCGAATTCCTAGGATCAGAAACAACCTGCCCACAAACTATTTTCTGACCACTTCTCAACCAGGATTTCAGGGCACTGGCTCCCTGAGTAACAGCGGTACGGCACCAATTACAGGTCTCTCCCACTCTCCGAAAGCAGAGCGGCCTATGAAACCTTTCGTAAGCCAAAATGTATAAAGTGAAGAGGCAATTACCATTGGTCTCTATGAAAGCAATTATTGTTAAATTTATTACCATTAATTTCTGAGCATTCCTAGACCCCCAAAATCATCTCTCTTAGGCTTTTCTGACACCTTAGGACACATCTTGCTAACAAATACACAAACCAAATCAGGTTAAGACACAGATGCTCAAAGACACAGCTCAGAGCTCTGGTGGCTTGATGCTGAGATACTTAAGGGCAGGTCAGGGGGAAAAGCTTGGGGTGCGCACTGCCCCCATAACAGCTCGCTGCAAAACAAACGCTGAATGCTACTTTTGTTTTTTACCTTTTTTCATTAAAGCAAAAATCTTCTTTGGATTTCTTTCAGTTAGGGAAAACAAGAACCAATGTAGGTTTTTCATAAAAGTGAAGTGGCCTACCGTGAACTTTCAAAAAGTGGGGATACCTGTAAAAAGTAACATGACCCCAATTCAACAGTGACGCTGAGGGCCTGGTTTGGGGGCCTCCACACTTTGGCCTGGAAAGATCTGTGTGAGCTACCATGCTCCCCACCGACTGGAGTGCTTTATTGCTTGTCAAACAGGTAACTCCCTTCCCCTTTGCATGATTGTGTCCCCTAAAATCAGTTGTCACTAAGAAACTTTTGCTTTGATTCCACTTGCTGCAGAGAAAATACAAGGAACCAACATTAGGTCAGCACGATGCTATTATAATCACCCTTTTGGGCAGGTGCAAGGCCCACATCCGGCAAGGGCTTATTTCAAATCCTTGAGGCATCTACCGACACCGGCAGTCCGGTCAGGGGGCACACTGAGCAAGGATCATTCTCACCGAATCTTCAGGTACATATTGTGCTTCCCAACAAACGGGTGAGGAAACGGAGGCTTTGGTTAAGCAAGGAGCCTGTGCTTGCATGGAAGCTGGTATTTGAGTTCAGGGTTAGTTAATCTGGCTCCAAAACCCAATCTTTCTGTTACATAAAGCTGCTTCTCTTAATAATCCAGAGGCTCCTCAAGGATAGAGAAAGGGAGGTGCTAGTGGAAAGAAGTTACATTTCTTGAGGCAGGAAAAATCAACTATGTGAACATTAATCCAATTCTGCTCACTTTACAGGATTATGGAGAAAACAACAAACGCCTCTATTCGGTCCCAACACTCCCACACTGCCCTGTGATACAGCTGTGCCCAGCCAGGTTATGCGCCAGGTTATGCGTATAAAGGCCCGAAAACCAGAAAGCCTCTCATTCAGAGAAGTCCTAAAGAACTCAAGAAATGCTCATTAACTCTTTAAGATCTGTTTTATGTGCCTTTCGCTCTCTGGGCAAGAAGTCTGATACATTGAGCCTAACATTGTAACTGCATCATCCGTGGACACACAATGATGAAAAAGGCGTCAGCAGATTTCTACTAGACCAACATCCCAGAACCTCAACCCAAGGGAAGGCAATGTGCTGTCACAGGGCAGGGGTATTGCAATGAGTCCTCTGGTAATGGAGGCTAGAATGTTAATTTCCCCCAAATTTCCAGTTGATTATAATGCACCACTTTGAATAACAATCCCAGCTCTAAAGAGAGGTCTTAAGAATCATTCAGTCAAGAGTTCATCCCTGGAGGGGGCGCCTGGGTGGCTCAGCCAGTTAAGCGTCTAACATTCAAATTACTGTGACGAGTTTAATATTGTTTCACACCCTAACCTAATTCCATGCCAGTTGTTCTCATCTCAAATAAGGTCTACCATATAAACATTTTGCGAGGCTAAGATGACGGTATGTTGTGAATCTTAAACTGATTTTCCAAAGGATGCACAGGTTCACATTTCCACATCTACAGAACTTTATTAATAAGCAAAACATATGTCAGCACATTTTATATATGGGCAAGGACATTCCTATAATAATAATTGGCACATTATCATCTAACAGTTGAACTTTATCAAGAATGAGATTTTTAAAAATAATACACTAACATTTCATATGACTATTTGAAGAATAAACAATTAAAATAACATTGAACAGCAGTTTTAAAATATAAAAGCTCATTGTTTACTATTTACCATAAGCTGGAATCATTCCAATACAACTTCTATTTAAAAAAAAAAAAAAAAAAAGGTAACTGTGTATATTCTACAGGCCAGACAAATGGGTTGGCAAGGCAAGGCTGTGACAGTAATTAGCTCCTGACCTAATACTCCAGTTCCTTCTCTCAGAGGGCAGTGGGTTTAGGCAGTCACTTCTCAGTAAAAGGTACAGTTACATATAGGGTGATCATGTAATTTATTCTCCAAATTAGGACACTTTTGAGAGAGGAGGCACTATTTAAGCTGAGAAAACAGAAATAGGCCTGTTTCTGAGCAAACTCAGGACTTATGTCACTCCAGTTAAATACAGTATCAGATGCACTCTCGTTACTATTGTGCTTTGGGGGACTACAGATCAGTTGAAAAGAAGAATGTTAAATTAAGAAACCCTGATTTTTTCCCCCAGTTAGACTTTTTGGATTTCACTTTTCCTGTTGTGGATGGTTTTGCTGGAAATATTAGTGATTATTGTCTTTAACAGGTTAAAATTTCTAAACGACCTCAAAGGCATGGGAGATACCTCACAGACTCAAAATAAAAGGCTAGAGATTAGTATTTTTTCTATTAAAAAGAGATTTTTATTTTAACTTAGTATAAGACTTGTCTTTTAATTTTAAATTTCTAATTTTAATCCTGAGCACACTATACAGAAAAATGTATTTTTACCTTAAATTCAGTTGATTTCATAAATACATAAAAATGATTATTCTAGCCCTAACTAGCTTATTCAAATATAATGGAAATAATTTAATATTTGCATTAACTTCCGAAACCCAGTTCACATTCATTCTAAAATTATTTAGACAACAAAGATTCTGATTTTCAAACTTTAAGACAGAGTGCAAAGGTGGTTAAGCATCCCCAAAACACAACAGCAGCTGTTCTCTCCAAGCTCATAAGAAATGAAGGGAAGTATGCAGAATTTGATAGATCTGGAAGAGAATGTTAAGATTTTAAAAATAATGTTCTATGCCACTGATTGGATGATGAGATTTAAGGCTACCACTGAATTGTACGAATTATAGGGGATCAGGTAACATGCACACTCGAAACTTATAGATTTGAGGGAGGGAAAAAATCAAAACAAAAAGTGAAGTTTTTGATGTTGGATCAAAAGTGACACATCCATATTCAGAAACCAAGGATAAATGCCACAAAAACTAAACTATTACATTTTAATACAGTGGTGTGATAGCTCATCTAGTAATCTACAATCACCACGTATGACAGCTTAATTTCATTTAAAGATTACCACAAAAAACAAAGTACAGGTCGATAGAAACTTAATATGAGATAAAGAAGAGATCTGGCATGAGATTCCATTTCTTATAAGAACATTCTAATTTAATTTTAACTTCCAAATCAGGCAACTAGATTAAATAATTTGTTTTCTTTACCCCATGCTAGTTTGACTTCATGGGGTGTAACACAGGTACTTCAAGCAACAATAAAAATTCTATGCAGAGAAGGAGAATGAATGAGAGAAAACAAAAAATAGGAGGCTCAATTAGCAAAACAAAACTGCATGTTTTATTTATCAAAGACAATGAAATAAATCAGAAAATACAGAGAAATACAAAAGAAGTTATAAAGCATAATTTATTTTTTCAGAAATGGAAAAATGTCCCTGAATAGTTTTAGATGTATCTTTTAGTAGTAGTCAGTGTCTAATAATAAACAAGCAACCAATTTTATATGTTCTCTATAGCTGTATTAAATGATTTTTAAGTTTAAAAGATGGTATAATTCCCATCATTTTTAATGTTGGCATTCAAAAACAAAAATATAACTGAAAAGCAAACAGATGAGACATAAAATGACTTGCAAAATGTAGTAGCTTATGAATGGAGATTCCAGTTGTAATAATGGTCACACACACACACGCACACACACACCACACCCCCATATTCCACAGACACATTTCTGTAACTTGAAAACGCATATTTTGCATATCTCAATTCAAGATATGATTTTTATAGGTCAATCCTACAATCATAAAGGCAAGAAGCTATTAGTACAAGTTTTGATTTGTTTCATTTAACAAACTAAACATCTAAAGAAAAAAATTATTACAATGATAATTGAAAGATACTTTTATTGGCTTCTTAAAAGACAAATGCAAATGAGAATATCTTATTCAGAAAATTAATTTTCAAAAGTGTCTTAAATGAAATAAATACAATATCTAATACAATCTCTTCCTGCAAGACTCTCTTAAGATGGCAATGCTAAAAACCAAGCTTCTCGACTGAGACTCCCGAAACCTGGCATGTTCCTTAAAAAGAAAACAAAAAGATGTTCTAATAAAGGACATATGGAATACCCACATCTCCTTAAAATCTATCCTAAAACAAACTATCTTTAACACCCAAATTTTCTCTATATATTAAGTTCACTAAATTTTAAATTAATTGAAAAGATATCCAGACACAGTTTCTAAGAAAACAATGCAGAAAGTAATTTATGCGTGGTTATTTACAGAAAGAGTTTGCTAAATAATAACGTAAATATCATGTTCAAAAATCTGACAAAGCTTTTCTATAATCAGCACTGCAGGTTTCAAAAAACTATATATAACAAAGGATGTTTCAGGTGTAGAGTTACTAGATGAATCTAGGAGCCAGAAACTAAAGCATTTGACATGGTTAATAATTTCATTTTTATTATACTAAATGTCAGGTCAGAAGTCAATGGCATTTACATGCTGGAAGACTGTTTCTCACTCACCTCTTTCAATTATATCAAACACTGATTAACCAAATATGACTGGACTTTACTGCTACAGCATTATGGTTTCTTTCAAGTATACGCAAATCTTTTACATGGGCACGTATGCAAATGTGCAAAACAAATGAAATATAAATATTTAAGAGAACGAACAGAAATGGCTTTTAAGCATAAACCACCCTGTCATTCAATTTTGAAGATCTATTTTTTCTTCACTAATTTGTCTTCTGCTTTTAGTAGTCTTCTATCCTATTAAAGTTGTAGGTTTACAGATGATCTGGAAATTTCACATTGGTATAAGAAAAGAATGTCTGGTCGATGCAGTCTAGGGACAAAGAAAGAATTAGTCTTAAAGTATATTAAGTTGCAACTGTCTATATGATAGGACAATAAAAACCCATTTTATAGCAGTATTACATCAAGTATATAATGTTCTTCTGGTAAAGATGATATAAAATAGCATATATCAGAATATATTTCAAAGTTTAAGCTTCTATAGAAAACCATCTAGAAGATATTCATAGAAAATATTTACATTAAATTTTAGGCTCTTGAAAATGCAAACAAGATAATTATACCAAATACAGAATATCATTCAAATTAGTAAAATTACTTTGCCTTTTATCTCACATACTGATACACTCTGTTACTGCCTGCAAAGACATTTTAGTGGTTAAAGAGAAAATGTGACACCTTCTAGGTAGAGCTAAAAGAACATTTAAAAGGATACTTTAATATTTTCCAGAAATACAACTGTAGTCACTGTACTCTTCAGTAGAAATAAGTAAATTATATTAGATTATGTAAAACTCCTATGTTATAAAGTTTAAGCAATCAAATCCCAAACCATACTATTTATTTATAAAAAGAATAGTTATAGTAACTTTGAAACATTTTGTACTTGTAGATACATCTAGAAGTGTTTTAGCAGACACTTTGCTTATGCAGTTCAAATTCTTTAAAAGTTCAAATCATTTATAGACATGAAGTATATGGCACTTGCTTTAAAAATAGTATAGAGGGAGGAGGTATTTGTAAGTCATATATCCAGTAAGGAGTTACTATCCAAAATAGTTAAAGAACTCATACAACTCAATAACTAAAAAAAACCAAACAATCCAATTAAAAACTGAACAGAGGATCTGAACAGACAGTTTTCCAAAGACATACAGATGGCCATCACGCACATGAAAAGACGTTCAACATCCCTAAACATGAGGGAAATGCATACGAAAAACACAATGAGATTATCACCTCACACCTGTCAGAATGGCTGTAAGTAAAAAGATAAGAAACAAGTGTTAGTGAGGACATGAAGAAAAGGGAAACCTTGTGAACTGTTGCTGGGAAAGGAAACTGAGGCAACGACTCTGGAAAACAGTATGGAGTTTCCTCAAAAAACTAAAAATAGAACTACCCTATGATCCAGCAATTCCACTTCTAGCTATCTATCTGAAGAAAGTGAAAACACTAATTCAAGAAGATATATGCACCCCTATTAACTGCAGCATTATTTACAATAGTCAACATATGGAAAACAACCTAAGTGCCCATCAAGAGATGAATGGATAAAGATGTGTGTGTGCGTGTGTGTATGCATGTGTTCCATATATATATATCCCATATAATACAGCTATATATATGGATATATATATATATGATGGAATACTACTCAGACATAAAAAAGATCTTGCCATTTGTGACAACATGGATGGACCTTGAGTGTATTATGCTAAGTGAAATAAGTCAGAGAAAGACAAATTTTGCAATATTTCACTTACAAGTGCAACGAAAAAAAATAACATAAAACAACACCTATTCTCATAGATACTAAGAACAGGTGGCTATCAAAGGGGAAGGAGTTTAGGGATGGAGGGGCAAAATGGGTGAAGGGGATCGAGAGGTACAAATTTCTAGTTACAAAACAAGTAAGTCATGGGACGTAAATTACAGCACAGGGAATACAGTCAATAATATTGTGTTTGTATTAACTTTGTATGGTGACAGATGGTAACTAGACTTATTGTGGTGAGCAGTTCACAAAATATACAAATGTCAAATCACTGTGTTGTACACATGAAACTAATATAATATTGTGTGTTAACTGTATTTCAATAACAAAAAGAGTCTATTATAGAAAATAGAAATATGAGGTCTCCTCATGTGAAGAAACTACTATGTAGAGCTGTATGCAGCCTCCAGAAACTCACTGGATAACTAGTAAGACAACGTCTGCTCATTTCTTTATTCCCATTTATTCATGTTGAAGCCTTCATTGTTGATACAAACTGACAGACATTAAGGAAACTATCAGAGCTCCTATTTTCTTCACACAACTTTTATTCTTTGATCTAGTTTGTTAAGATCACTGCATGGAAAATTTCTTTTCAACCACAAATTTGGTTTTTTTTTGTTTTTTTTTTATCACATGTCTGTGGATTTCACATTGTTTTAAAGAAAATGCCCATCCCTTCTGTGTAAGTGCTTTGTCGTATTTTGTTTTTCAAGCCTTTATATTGTGTGCTAATTACTTACATACTGTGGTTAATCTTTTAAAAAGAAGTTTAAAAAGTCTGACTTAGTTTTTTTATTCATTATATATTTAAAAAATTAAAATTTATGAAATTCAATTTTTAAAAATCTTAAAAAGTTCACAACTTACTAAATCTTAAATTAGTTGACTGTTAACAGTATAACAATATATTAAATAAGCTAAGTTTAAGTAAACGACATGAGTACACATAATATTCATCTGGTGAATATGAATACATGAAGGGAATAGAGTTAATATATTAATATTTCTTACCTCTATAATAAAAAGAAATATCTTGTTCTATGAGCAGCTGCCATACTTTCAGACATGTTTCTGACTTTTAGATAATTAACAAATCCTCTGAAGAAAAGAAGCAGGCCTGAAACAGTTAAAATAATACAGATCCATTATCTTCTTATACAGATCCATTATCTTATTTAAATTGAGGACATCAATTTAAAATAGACGATTATAAACAAGATCCTCTTGGCTTAAGGAATTTAATCTGTAAAATTCCATTCATTCCATAATGTACTTTACACTATAATGATAATACCATCATGAAGAAACATAACAAAAGTTTACTGCCTCCCCAAATTCTTTCAATTTAAGTCCAGATATATCTAAATTAAAGTAAAATTTAAAATAAAGCAAATCCAGCCATGAAAAATCCAGAATTACATAAAAATATACATTTATTCCATGATTTCTTTAAATAGCAAAGTTACCTAATGCATTTAAGCTGATTCAACTCGGAGAAATCCCATTTTTGTATGAAACTTTTCAATTAATACAACTACTAAACAAACTAAGACATATTTACTGATATAAAGTATTCAAGAAAAAAATACATGCAAGTAATTTGCTAACAATTGTGGGATAAAACCAATAAGCCTGTCTAGCAGTATTCAAGTGCCTGTCATCTGTGAAATCTGTATTTGAAGAGATGTTATATAAATAATTTTAATTATTAGTTCTTATTTTCAAGTATTAATAAAAGACTAGTTTATAATACAAATTTAGATAAGAATCAGGAAAGAACTGGGAAGCAACCACTGTAGTGATTTCTTAAATGATTTGGGACAGATCTTATCTCTCTCTCAGTATTCTCTGTAACAGGATTTTTAAATAACAACCATTTACGTAACAGGTATCCTTAGTAATTAATAAAACAACGCCTGTGAAATGCTTCAAAGTTTCAGGTGAAAAATATTAGCTAAGTATAAAAAGCATTATAATTATCAGTAAATTCTCTTTGATAAACTTATTAAGCATAAAATTCTAAGGGAAACATTAACTTCAGTAAATTTTTAACTAGTAAATGGGTTGAGACAAAAGAAAAACAGAAAAACAGAAGATACACATGCATGTAACCTTCCTCATCGAGTGGAGGAGTCTGTCGATTCAAAATGCAAAGTCCCAAACTAAATTTGTACCCCAACCGCAAGACAGTAACCAAAACACTAAAAAAAGAAGCACGGTTATAATAAAGAGAAAAGATAGAAGATATACAAATAATGACTTCAGCAAGTGGTATGAATTTCAGCTAAATCTGAGCCCATCTGCTTCCCATATCCTAATGCCTTTCATTTGTGACTCCCACCCTGAATTGACCCTCATGTCCTTCCAGATACTGTTCAAAATAATGGTATTGTGATCCAAATGTAAAAGTATTATTAAAAAATATAAACCAAAATTATTTGTGAAACCCCTACTTTTGTCTATGAAAACTGCTGTTTCTTTTTTTTTTTTTTTTTTAAGATTTTATTTATTTATTTATTTATTTGACAGAGATAGAGACAGCCAGCGAGAGAGGGAACACAAGCAGGGGGAGTGGGAGAGGAAGAAGCAGGCTCATAGCAGAGGAGCCTGATGTGGGCCTCGATCCCATAACGCTGGGATCACGCCCTGAGCCGAAGGCAGACGCTCAACCGATGTGCCACCCAGGCGCCCCGAAAACTGTTGTTTCTAAGACTATTTTGTCCTGCTCAGGCATTTTCCAAAATAAGCCAGTTCATATCTAGAAATCAATCATTCAGCAGCTACTGTTTCTCAGTGTTCTACAATGTACTCAACATTCTTCTGAGTGTATGTGAGAGCAACATTTTTATCATGGATTAAATTTTCACAATTCCCTAAATGCTAGATTGTGGTTCTGATGTGGAAATGGGGTGGTCCTCTGCATTCCATTGGGCACCAAAGTTGTCTTCCTAACATTCAATCCTTAATAATATATTTAGAAGCAAATATACTCATTTAATATGCTTAAATACCTAAAAGACTTTACGTATTTTTCGCTTTTAAGTAAGAAACTCAGTAACGAGCACAGAATTCAGGCAGTCAGAACACAATTAACAATATAAAAAACTGCCTAAACCCTTGTAAGAGTCTGGCTCCCTAACAAAATCACAACACTAGAATAATTTCACTATAATTGTTAAGAGAAAGAATACAGGATCTTTAGTGATATTAACTGACCACTAAGAATTTGTTTCCCAAAAGATCCTGAAGATCCAATACCAGGACTGAACAAAAACTCAATGAGAACACTGCCACCTACTGAAATGCTATTATTTTCTGGTACAATTATGTTACCAGAGAAATGTGGGCTTTAAACTAAGCAGAGAGGATATTATTCTTCATGATAGTAAATAAATCTGAAATGTGGATTAAGGGCATTATGTGATTTTGAGATTAATTTATCATACATCTAAAGAGAAAATCACCAGGGAACAAAAATTGGAAATCCATAAAATTCACCGATACTAATAAAAAGACATGCCCTGTAAAAAGAAAACTCAGGAGAAGTACTGTGATTGTTGGGCATGAAGCCTTTCCTTACGACTGGCTGATTAATGATTAATGCAGAGTACATTTCAAAAGTATAAAGAACGTTTCAATGTTCCAAAAATAAGAAAATGCATAGAACGTCCAGAACATATCCTAGGATCGTTAAGAGAATTATGCATGTATATTTTCCAAAGTAAATGCTAAAGACAATTTTTTAAATCATTTTAGGATTTTCAAGTTTTGCAATATTCAATCATCACCCAACCACTGATTTTTTTAAATTGACAGGCTCTGGATTTTCAATCAGAAATCTAGAGTGCAATGTATAATTAATTATCCAAATAGCTGAGATGATATTAAGTATTTGGATATGAGAATTTTACAGTAGAAAAATTATTTCCACATAAGTTTCAACACAATGTATTTACAGCTTACAATTTGGGGAAATATCAAAGTTAAATGCAAATTAAAAACTGAAATGCATTAGAAATAAACTTACCAAGTACAAGAAATATCCACCAAAGCCAATACTGTCCATTGAAATATCCAGTAAAATAATCAGAAAACTATGGAGTAAACATAAATATATTAACCATATTTATGTACCTAAATTTGAAAATCATAGATTAGCCTCAGTTTCAGAACAATTTATCTCAAATAATCTGTTGCACTTAAAACAACACAGAGAAAAAAAATGCTTAATGACATACATAATTATTTGAGGAAACAAACTCTTTAAAATCTTGTACACAATAGCTAGCAAATTTATACAAAATATTTTAGAAACAAAAATCAGTTTCAAAATTGTAAGAAAGGTAAATTCTATATATCTGAATCCAACTTTCTCATTAAAGAGTTCACATGTCAGTTCTTTTTTCATAATCTCTCAAAGCCACAACTACCATCCCAAACACACTACAGCAACCCGCTGCTTTAGATATTAACACCAAAAGCCACATTAGTTTAATCTTATCAGATGGGGATGTTTGGCTGACCTCTAAAAAGAAGAGCTTTTGACCTTCTGTACACCCCCTACTGTTAATCACAGCCAAGAATACTAGGCACATAAAGACCCCCAACTCATTAGAGTCTTTTTATTTTCAAACTAGATGCTCCAGTATTCAGTTCCCAACAGTGAGCTGAGAACAGCTAAATGAACCTTGAAGTGGCATTTCAACAGTTCCTATTAGTGATCACGGTAGACAGTTTTATATTCTCTGGGAAGTGACAGTATGAACAGGCAGATGGAAGGCAGAATTTGAGGATACTGAACACAGGTATCTTTTCCTTGATTAGCCTCTGGATGTCATGATTTATTATTTAAAAAAAATTTTTTTAAGTCATAATTTTCTTCGGTTACTTCAGATAATTCTTCTCTATTACCCTTTAGCACCTAAACAATGTTCCAAATAGTTATTTTTTGAAAGTGTTAAAATAACCTAGTCTAAAACTACCAAAAATTACTTTATTTACTGTTTCCATTGATTGGCCTCCAAACTGAATCTGATTTAACTAAAAATGATTTGTCAAACAGAGATTTGCCCTCAAATCTGAAATTAAAAGTATCTCCAACTTTATAAGTCTCAAATAATTGATTCATATTTGTAAAATGAACATTTATGAATGACACAAGAAATTCCATATATTTTAATTTTAGAGATAAAAGTAATAGAGGCTATTAAAACACTCACCCTAACAATAAGAATCCATTTGATCAATGAAAGTCCAAATCCACAGATGGCACCATATCTTCCAGCTATGGTATTGGTGATACAGAAGGATAAACAAAATCCAAGCCAGTTGAAAATAAATGCCACTAAAAGCAAGAGAAATAGTTCTTTCAACGACCACACTTTGGAAACAAATTAAGAGACATATTAACAATACTTCATTGCACAATGGAAATAACAATTCTCTTTCTTTTGACTTTACCAATTAAGTCTTCTGATTAAAGACTATAGTTTACCTTTTGCAAATATATTAGTTATTAACCATACATTAACAAACAGGTTGGTTTCTTGTCAGTTTGGTCACAAGGAATCAATTCCTTAAAACCAATAGGTGAAACTGCATTTTTAAACTACCTAAAAAACCAAGTCACAAGGTAGCTCCCATGTGATTCCACCCAAGAATTCCAGCCTCAGCAATCAACTAACCAAACTGGGTATTTTTTAAAAGCATTATTAAAGATGAACCTAATAAATTATAAAATATTTCCAGAGAAGGTATTTTTCATTGCCTCTTCCTTCTACCTAACAAAACCTGCTTTTCCCCCTTTTCAGGAACCCACCCACCTACAGAGTATTTTAGGGAAGGCTGAACCCCATACTTAACCCCAAAAGGTGGGTCCTGAGTAGTCTGGGAAAATCACAGGAGGCTAAAACTCCCTGCCATTTTTTTTTTTTTTTTTTTTTGAAATAGGACTTCTGAAAAGCACCTTGGTTCTTAAAAATACATCAAGGAGACAGCGGATGGAATATAGGTTAAATAACAGTGGCTCTGAATTGATCATTGTTGAAACTGAGTGATAAATACATAGAGGTTATTACAGTCTTGCCTAGTTTGAGAATTTCTGCAATAAATGTTAAAACACACACACACACACACACGACAAACTCCTTACCCACCGGATGTCTAGTTTGGATATAACATTTGGAACTGCTGCAGGGATTCTGCTATCAGCCTGAGGATTAAAGCATAACTCCACATGGACTAGGAAGTGAAGAAAATCAAAGAAAAGCAGAGCCCCAGAACTGATACTTGCTGTGGCTGAGGTTGGCTTGTCTATCTGCTTGTCTACGGATTTTCTGTTTTGAGAGATAATCTCCTAACTATTTAAAACACCCGAGTAAGGGGTTTCTATTACTTGTAGCAGAAACCATTCTCTCAAAGGTCCTTGAGATATAATAAGAGTGCCCCGTGTTCAAGATTTTAACATTATCAAAATAATAACAGTAACGATAATAAAACTGAAGATCTATTTGAGCAGAACTTTGGTCCTGTTCAGTGCCCATCCTCTTCCCCTCAATATCTCTAACCAACCCTCAGGGAAAACAAAGTAAATTACCTAGAGAAATGCTGATTTTTCAGAATTCTGAAGACAAGGAGTAAACATTTTAGGATAAGTTTAAATGAAACAGCTATTTCTTCAAAGCAATTCCCCATCTCCTATAATTTCTTCCTTCCTAATGCCTTCTAGGCACAGCTTTCCTGATCATTTATGGTAAGCTGTATTGCATGGTACAACAGTTAGGAGAATGAATTTTGAAGTAAGAGATTTGTGTTTGAGTCACAGTGACATATATCACTTAGTAGACGCACTGCTGACTTCTGTGAGCCACGTTCTCTGATCTGCATGACCTACTTCACAAGGCTGGTAAGGGGATTAAGTGAGATAATGAATTTAAAGATCTCAGCACAGTACAGAACCCGGCACACGGTGACTGCTAAGAAATGTTAGCCATTATTACTAGTCATACAAAATGATATCTTTACAGAGTAGGTTGTATCTTTTCCACACGAAAAAAATTCAGGAGACACTACAGGAAATAAAACTTGCTTACACTCCACATTTTCTTTTTTGTAAACCTAGATACTGAGCAGTATTGGGCTATCCTCTACATCTGTGCTGTGTGATGCCACCAGCCACACTGCCTTTTCCACTTGCTCCAGGAATCCACCCTACTCTACAAAGGGGGCTATTTAAATTTCAATTAATTAAAAGTAAATGAAACTTAAAATTTAGTCCCTCAGTTGCACTAGCCACATTTCAAGTGCTCAATGGTCACATTTAACTTGTAGCTATCATTCTGGACAGTGGAGATAGAGAATATTTCCATGGTCATAGCATATACTATTAGATACGGGTGCTCTACATCTAATTGGTTAATATTTGTGTTATCTGTGGAGAAAAACATGCAAATCAAAAAAAAATACAATCAAAAAACAATCTGCTATTTAAAATAAATAATGTACATTAACGAACAGCAGTAGAGATTCCCAAACCGCTGTGCCATATTTGTGCTGAGAGAGTTACTCTCTTCCTCCTCAGCAGGCAGGTGGGATCTGGGGCAGAGGACAGACGGCCACCAGCCCTGAGCACCTTATTCCTGTATCCCAGTGTGCTATAAACATTCTATCATTTCGTAAGCACGTCATGAAGTTAAAACATAAGAAGCGCTAATGGAGAAAATATAAAACAGCAAAATATTCCAGAAGTGCATTTTTATCTCTGAGTGTGTGTATGTTTAGTTTCAGGGAAAATTAATTCAAACACTGTTTTCCTCAAAACAGTTTACCAATATCTACTATACATATAATTGTACTCACATCAGAAATAAAATACAAAAGAACAAAAAAGTACCTACTGAGTCATCATGTTTTCTTTTTGCTCTCTGCCAGCAGTATGGATTCCTAGAAGCTGTGCTCATGCAATATAATGTGTTATGGACTAAAACTGTGTCTCCTCAAAATTCACAGACTGAAGCTCTAACCCCCAATGTGACTGTATTTACAGAGACAGGGCCTTTAGGATGATAATTAAAGTTATAAAGGTAGAGCCCTAATCCACTAGGATTGGTATCCTTATAGAAAGAGAAGAGACACCAGAGAGCTCTCTCCACCCACATGTACAAAAGAGACCATGTGAGGGCATGGCAAGAAGACAGCTGACCACAAGCCAGGAAGACAACCCTCACCAGAAACCGAATTTTCCAGCACTGTGATCTTGGACTTCTAGTCTCCAGAACTGTGAGAAAATAAATTTCCACTGTTTATGCCATCCAGTTGGTGGTATTTTGTCATGGCAGCTCTAAGAGACTAATATATACCTTTATCCATCTGTAACCGGTTGAAACACTGGGGAAACAGTGAAGCTGGTGACTACTTAAGCATAGATAGATTCACTTTTTATGCCCCTTGGCCTAGAAGATAGCAAATAAAGCTAAACGGGTCTTTAAAATACAGAAAGGGCTGTAGCACTCATTTCTAAATGTATGTAAAGTGTGTGTACATTTGTAAAATCATAAAAGGAACAACATGAAGAAGAGGCAGGCAAATATATACATGCCCAGAAAAAAAGACGAGAACACTTTTCTCTTAGCTCTACTTCATTCATGCCATGTTTCCCTGGAAACATGACAAAATAGGAAGCTTAAAAGGTGTAGGGTACCTATTACCCACACAGCAAGGACCAATATGGAATCCAAAGTAGTAAAAGGCTTATATAACCTATATTCCTTAGAAAAGTAAGATTTGGGATAGCAAGCAGCAGGAAGCAGGGCAATTAACTCAAAAAAGTTGGTTAAAAGAATGCATAGTGTTGCTCCAATTACATTTTCCACATTCACCTTCTGAGTGTGCTTCTTTATAAGAGAGTGAGTCAGACAGGTTAATGACATTTGAAAGAAGGCTACCAATAACTTTAAATCACAGGCTCAGGTAAGGATGCGGAAGGAGAACATTACTACTACCCTCACCTAACAGCACTCTAGAATTTATGACACTTCACATATTTTAACTTAATTGATCTTCACATTAGCCTTTTAAGAAGGGCAAGGTCAGAATTAATTCCATCTACAGAAGGACAAATTGAGACTTAGAACAATAAAGTGCCACATAAAGTCACAAAGAGAGAGGTATGGGTAAGACAGGAGCATCCCAGTTTTTCACCTCTCATATCCAGTGATCTTTTCATTATAACACCCATCTACATAAAGAGGGAGCAGGATAACCTAGAAAGCAGTATTGTACACTACAGTTTATCCTTTAATTAATAAGACTTTACTTTTAAATTTCCAAAAGCCACAAGATACTTATTAATTACAAAGCGGAAAACTTTATAGTGAAAAAAGCTGGCAGACACCACCTTAACCTGATGAGAGTTGACATCACCAGCATTAAGACATAACTAGACCACTGCTTCCTGATATGATGCACTGAGAAGGGCATTTCCATGGTATTCTTACCAAAAAAAAAAAAAAAAAAAAAAAAAAGGAAAGAAGAAATGCATAACCTGAATCTAATCATGAGGAAACATTAGCTAAATCCAAACTGAGAGACATTCTACAAAACAACTGGCCCATATTCTTCAAAAGAATCAAGTCATAAGAAACAAAGACTAAAAAACTGTTTCTTCGATTAAGGCCAGACTAAAGCAAAATGGCAACGAAATATAATATATAATCCTGGACCATAAAAAGGACATAAGGGGGGCAGGGGGGCAAATTTGAATAAGGTCTGTAAACTAGCTAGTACTATTTCATAATGTTAATTTCCTAATGTTGATCATTGGACTGATGTTACATAAAATGCTAACACTTGAGAAAGGCAGACGAAAGTTACATGGCAAGTGTATTATTTTTGCAAATTTTTCCTAAGTTTTAAATTACTTAAAGATGAAAAGTTTTAAAAGTTTTAAATTTTTAGGGGCGCCTGGGCGGCGCAGTCGTTAAGCGTCTGCCTTCAGCTCAGGGCGTGATCCCAGCGTTCTGGGATGGAGCCCCACATCAGGCTCCTCTGCTATGAGCCTGCTTCTTCCTCTCCCACTCCCCCCGCTTGTGTTCCCTCTCTCTCTGGCTATTTCTGCCAAATAAATAAATAAAATCTTTAAAAAATAAATAAATAAAAAGTTTTAAATTTTTAAAAATCTGATACTTGTTTTGAAAATAAACAAATGAAAATCATAAATGATAACAATGCACACTTATTTCTACAATCACAGAATAATTCTGAATACATATATATGCACCAGGTTTCAAAGACATCAAGTTCCTAGACAAGGAATCGATTTCACTAAACTTAATTCTGAACTGCATACAGGTAAATTTCTCTCTTATCCTCAAGCAATTCTCCTCATTTAAACAATTTGCCATTAAGATAGACATGATGCTAACAACTTATTAGTTTTAAGACATTTCAGCTAAATTATAAGCAATGAGATGACCAAAACAAATTTTTTCTTGTAACCAAAATAAGTTTAATATTTCACAAATACTGTGAATTTCTTAAGGTATAGTTACAATTCTTTTTTTTTCTTTTTTAAGATTTTTATTTATTTGAGATAGAGCAAGCAAGCGAGAGTGCACAAGCAAGGGGAGGGGGAGAGGGAGAGGGAGAAGCAGACTCCCCGCTGAGCAGGGAGCCTGATGTTGGGTTTGATCCCAGGACCCTGGGATCATGAGCTGAGCCAAAGGCAGACGCTTAACTGACTGAACCACCCAGGTGCCCTCTAGTTAAATTCTTAAGTGTTCCCTTTCTGGATTCACTTACCATATACAACATCACCTAAAAGCTATATAATTATAAACACAGCTTTATCTGGGCAGAACAAGTCATCAATGTATTGTTTCTCAATATGTGTGATGCCCAGACAACCTGTTTAAGATCTGTAACTTTTATGACCTATGCATGGTAGGTGCTCAAAACTGCTTATTAGTGAATACTGATGCTCAATATCATCAGTCCTTGGGGAAATGCAAATTGAACCACAATGAGATACTACCACACATCCATCAGAACAGCTAAAATTTTAAAAATTGTCAATACCACATGCTAATGAGGATCAGAGCAACAGAAACTCACTCACCGCTGGTGGGAATGCAGAGAAGAACAGCCACTTTGGTAAGACAGTCTGGCAATTTCTTACAATTCAGAATTCACATTTCAAAACAATATTCTAATTCCTTTTAAAATTACAACAATTTAATATGTTTTTAATTGTGCTTCCCTCAAGTCTAAAATGGGAATAATGTGGGCACCTGGGAGGCTCAGTCAGTTAAACACCCGACTTGTGATTTCGGCTCAGGTCATAATCTTTGGGGTTGTGGGATCTAGCCCCACATCAAGCTCCAAGCTCTGTGCTCAGGAGGGAGTCTGCTTGAGATTCTCTCTGTCCCTCTCCCTCTGCCCCCTCCCCCACTTACACTCTCTCAAATAAATCAATACATCTTTAAAAAATAAAAAATAAAATGGGAATAATATGGGTGATTAATTTTTACTATAGAATGCATAAGTGAAGATTCACACATGGTTACAAAAGGCTAAACCTTAGGAAAAAAGTTCTCTAAAGAGAGTCCATTACATTTTTTAAGCATTATAGTTCAAGGTCATTTCCACAGACTATCAATTATCCAGCGGACTAAATCTTAATTTCTACCTTTTAACTAACAAATCATTGACTTCCATTCCATTCTCTTAAAAACTCTTAAAAATAAGATCAGATACAAGCAGATTGGCATGTATGAAGCATTCTGCTGTGACACTTCAAGGGATTATGAGAAGCAAACATTATCAAGGGATACAATATATTTCTTTCTTTACATTTTCTGAACATGAATATGCAATTATTTTACCAAATTTATGTGTAAACTTTTTTAGGTAAGAGACCGAAATGTGGATGCTATAAGAGAGAAGAATTAAACCATCAAAAAGTTCTAATTTGAAATACTTTTATTGATATTCACTGTAGTTTTATTCATACAACTTATATTACCTGAAATGTTTAAGTTATAAACCATGTTGAAGAAAATCTGTTTCTGACAAGAGGTGTTGGTGAGGATGTGGAGCAAAAGGAACCCTCATGCACTGTTGGTGGGAAAGCCAACTGGTGCAGTCACTGTGGAAAACAGTATGGAGGTTCCTCAAAAGATTAAAAATAGAACTTCCTATGACCCAGTAATCACACTACTGGGTATTTACCCAAAGCATAAGAAAACACTACCCCAATATTTACTGCAGAATTATTTACAATAGCCAAATTATGGAAGCAGCCCAAGTATCCATCAATAGATGAATCAATAAAGAAGAGGTGGTATAGATATATAATGGAATATTGTCAGCCATGAAAAAGAACGAAATCTTGCCATCTGCAACAACATGGATGGAGCTAGAAAGTATAATGCTATGTGAAATAAGTCAGAGAAAGACAAATATACCGTATGATTTCACTCATATGTGGAATTTAAGAAACAAAACAAGTAAGCAAAGTAAAAAAAAAAAGGGGGGGTGGAGATAAACCAAGAAACAGACTATAGAGAACACACTGATGGTTACCAGAAGGGAGGTAGGTGGGGGGATGGGTGAGATAGGTGAAGGGTATTAAGAATACACTTATCATGATGAGCACTGAGCAATGTATAGAACTGCTGAATCACTATATTGTACAACTGAAACTAATATAACACCATATATTAACTATACAGAAATTGAATATAAAACCTTAATAAAATTTAAAAAATAAAATCTATTTCTGAACCACAGAAACAGAAAATAGAATAGAAGCTAGATAATAGCTACTAGATAGTCGAAGCATGAAAAATACAGCAAACTGCAATCTAAAGAACAGCCACTAGATGGTAGTGATTACAAATAAATCTATGCTTATCAAAGCAAATAAGCTCAAACACCAGCCTACAACCTACCAAAAAAAAAAAAAAAAAAAAGTATCAGGAAATGAAGTCTGAAAATAATTTTTAATTTTACTCTTATAATATCGGTGCAGTATTTGTAGAATAGGGAGCATAAAAAAATTAAGCAGTAGAGACATCATTTAGTAAAAATGTAGTAAAAGCAGATAATTTACACCAAATATATGAAATATAAATATGTATTTATATTAATATACCACCACAGGCCAAAAAATAAAGGCAACTAAGTGTGTAGGTTACCAAACATTTGCAACACTGTTTTATCAGCAAAATGTTTTCAAATCTAAAAAAAAAAAAAAAGGTTAAAAAGAAATAGGATTGTAGGATTAAGCAAAATATAGAAATGGAGAAATAATCACTAAGCTCTGAGTCATATAGATGACATCAAATTACATTTTTATACCTAAGAAACAGGTATTTATACTACATATAGTACAATAAATTTAAATTTCCTTTTCCAATTAAGATTTTTAAGATATAACCATTGAAGAATTGATATTGACACTACTCTTTCTATAAACAAAATATGTGGGAAGACTGTTATTAATAATAAAGGATTACCTGTTGAACTAAAACTAAGAAAAAAACTAACATTTACCAGACTAACAGTACAAAACAGTAGTTAGTTGTAGTCAAAGTGTTCATTTGCTTTCCACGGTACCTACCATCATGTCTAACTACAAATTTTAACTAAAGCCACAAGATTTAAATACTGCATATATATTAGCTGGTTGCCAAGCAGAACATAATTTACTAAATTTGAAGAGAAAAATGTAACTGCTTTCCCACTCACCGACCCACTTCTGAGTGGTTATCTACTTCTATTCTCCAGCAGATGAAACGAAAGAAGGAAAAGAAGCAAGAAACCATTTCAAAATGGAGGATTAGTGATTTCCCAGACTCAAAAGTAACTCAAGGTATGTATTTTCTGTATTTTCTATTTTTAAAGTTGAACGTGGTACTTTAAATAAGTAAACTATTCCTCATTTTATTATCAAAATGAATTTTATACTTAAAATGAATTAAATCAGCATTCTATGAGAGCAGATTAAGGGCAGAAATTTACCATGTCTAGTCTAATAAATGTACTTACATGAATATTGGGTTTCGAAAACTTAATTTTAGCAATTAAACAATTCAAATGTCATAATACCATACTATCTGCCAATCCCTGTTTCAGGAACTGAAATAATAGACTACAACACAGTCTTCCCTCAAAGTATAAAGTCCACTGTATAAATTCAGGTATTTAAGAATCTGCAACATGTTAAAAAATCATACTTAGGTTTCTGGTCTTCTAGTTCCTTACCTTTCCCTCTAAATAAGGTATATTTGCATTCTTTTGTGTCTCAAATCACTTGTTCCAGTTGCCCAGAATATTTCCTTTTCCAACCCTTCTCTTCCTGCTTAAAGACACTCAAATGGAAGTCCTTTGCCCCAAAAGCAGAATTTAGTTACATTCTGCATGCTCCTACATCACTGCATGGACATGCAACATTTCTCATGCAAAACCTTATTTAGATTAAATAAGCTTATATAACTCTTTATAATCAGCATCTAGCATAATGACTGCAATACACAGTTATAAGTATACTAAATACTAGGATTTTTACTGCATCATATGATCACATAGTTCAATATCAGGAACAATTTACATTTTAAACAAAGTAGACACATATTAACAATATTTGCCTTTCCTCACTATGTTACTTTAAATACACACACAGCCAGGATATGCAAAAAAATAATGTGGAAATGAAAAATCACTTACTGAAAAACGCCAGCATGAAAATCCCATCATTACCCACTCTGAGCTGGTCTGCGTCACTAAAGTCATCTCTTGGTTGGCACTCTTCCTCCTGAATCTAAAAAACACATAACATTAGACCAGTTCACTAAAAAACTAATTGCAACTTTATTATCTTAAGTATAAAGATAATAATTTAAATAAAATCAGACATTCTCAACTTGTATAGACAAAATGATAAAATGAGTACAATGTCTGGCACACAGTAAGTATTCAAAAACATTAGCAAGTATTAATTTTTCATGGGCACCCCTGAAAAGAGTAACTTTAAAAGAAAACACAAAAAAAGATCAAAACTGAACATTAATGAAAATTGTATCAAGAAAGATGTGACTGACATATTTGCACTGAACGGGAAAGAGGAATTTTCATAATCAGTGGTGGAATCTAAACTGGTATGATCTCTGTGGCTGGCAATTTGGCAATATTAATCAAAAATAAAAATGTCCAACCCACAACTACATGGTCAGTTAATCTTCGACAAAACAGGAAAAAATATCCAGTGGGAAAAAGAACCTCTTCAACAAATGGTGTTGAGAAAACTGGACAGCAACAGGCAAAAGAATGAAACTGGACCACTTTCTTATACCATACGCAAAATAAATTCAATGGATTAAAGACCTAAATGTGTGACAGGAAACCATTAAAATCATAGAGGAGAACACAGGAAGTAACCTCCTTAAATCAACTGCAGCAACTTTTCACTACATGTGTCTCCTGAGGCAAGGAAAACAAAAACAAAAATAAATTATTGGGATTTCATCAAAATAAGCTTCTGTACAGTGAAAGGCAACCAATGGAATGGGAAAAGATATTTGCAAATGACATATCTGATAAAGGGTTAATATCCAAAACATATAAAGAACTTACAAAACTCAACACCCCAAAAATGAATAATGCAATTAAAAAATGGGCAGAGGACATGAATAGACATTTTTTCAAAGAAGACATCCAGATGGCTAACAGACACATGAAAAGATGCCCAACATCACTCATCATCAGGGAAATGCAAAAGAAAACTACAATAAAATATCACCTCACACCTGTCAGAATGGCTAAAATCAACAACACAAGAAACAACAGGTGCTGGCAAGGAACCCTCGTGCAACATTCGGGGGAATGGAAACTGGTGCAGCCACTCTGGAAAACAGTATGGAGGAAGGTTCCTCAAAATGTTAAAAATAAAACTACCCTACAACCCAGCAACTGCATTACTAGGTATTTACCCAAAGAATACAACACTACTAATTCAAAAGGGATACATGCACTTCGATGTTTATAGCAGCATTATCTACAACTGCCAAATTATGGAATAGCCCAAGTGTCCGTCCATTGATTGATGTATGGATAAAGAAGATGTGGTGTATATATACGGTGACGTATTACTCAGCCATAAAAAAGAATGAAATCTTGACATTTGCAATGACGTGGATGGACTTAGAGAGTATCATGCTAAGCGAAGTAAGTCAAAGAAAGACAAATGCCATATGATTTTACTCATGTGTGGAATTTAAGAAACAAAACAAACAATCATAGAGGAAAAAGAGAGAGGCAAACCAAGAAACAGACTCTTAACTACAGAGAACAAACTGATGGTTACTAGAGTGGAAGGGGGTTAAAAAGGTGATGGGGATTAAGGAGTGCACTTGTGAAGAGCACCAAGTCTTGTATATAAATGTTAAATCACTAAATAGTATACTATTTAGTGAAACTAATATCACAGTGTATGTTAACTGGAATTTAAATAAAAACTTTCAAAAAAAAAGGAAAAAAAAGTACACACCCAACAATTCCAGCTCTTGAAATATATTGTACAAACATACAGTATATTCCCACTTACAAGAAATGATGTATTAAAGATGATTCATTGCAGCAATGTGTTTTGGGTTTTTTTGTTTGCTTTTTTAGAGAGAGGGAGAGGAAGAGAATCTTAAGCAGGCTCCATGTCTACCACAGAGCCCGACACAGGGCTTGATATCACGACCCTGAGTTCACGACCTGAGCCGAAATCAAGAGTCAAACACTTAACTAAGCCATCCAGGCGTCCTGCAGCAATAATAATAAGAGCAAAAAATTAGACACAATCTAAATGCCCATCAATAGTGGGCTCTAGTCAGGAGATAATTCTCCATGAGTCCTTCATGTTTCTACACATCTTCTAGGTAGAGGCACTCGCTGCCCTTCCTCTACACTATCTTTTCAAGGATGTTTATATTGCAGACAGCTTTGGAAGAGAGAAATAGTGTCTCTCCCCAGAGCAGAGATGTGGGCATGTTTAGTGACCATTAGAAAATACTGGGTTTGGGGCACCTAGGTGGCTCGGTCCATTAAGCATCTGCCTTCGGCTCAGGTCATGACCCCAGGGTCCTGGGATCAAGCCTTGCATGCCCGCTTCTTGCTCAGTGGGGAGCCTGCTTTTCCCTCTCCCTCTGCCCCTCCTCTGTTCCTGCATGCGCACATGCGTGCGTGCTCCATCTCAAATAAATAAAATCTTAAAAAAGAAAAAAAAGAAAATACTGGGCTCACTAAATTCAGGGTTCCAAACTATGTGTGGAAACATTACTTCGCCCTCTTTGTGTTTCTCGGTGAGAACTGTGGCTCAGGAGAATAGTTAAGAAAATGTTAATACATTCATGGTAGTCTCACTATGGACACTGCCAAAAGAAAAAGACTTTCAAAACCATATTGCACATTATTTGGGCAAAAAGATCCCTAAAACTCTGCAATCCTATATCGTAGGCAACCTTCTTACATAAAATACAGTGGTTGGCACCAACTAAATTTGTATTAAAATTTTGTATAATTTCAAGTTAATTCAAGAAATAAACACTAAAGCCCAATGTGAGCCCCTCCAAACCACTGTCATTTTGAGGACAAGAATATAAATATTTCATACTCTTTTGTAAACATAACTCCAGAGATTTTATCATATGACATCATTTTTAAGACGACAGAAAACGCATGCACGAAGATGTCCTTTACAACACCAACAATGGAAAACATAGACACATAATCACATCTGAAAATAATCTAACTTCACTAGAGAGGAATAGTCACTAAATTATAGTATATTGACTCCATGGAATTTCACTAAACCGTTGAAATAAAAGAGAAACATTTATATAAAATGCTTAAAAATAAGAGATAGTAGCTCTATAATAATTCCAACTACATTAACTTATAAATCCTGAAAGTGGGAAAAGACACCAAAATATTTTAAAATGAAAAGCTGTAAGAAAACAAGTGTGGTATTTTCTTCTTCCTAATTTCTTACATTGCTAATTTTTAAAAAGCTTTCATCAACTTAATAAACTGTAATTTATTAAATACCAAGTATGTACCAGACAATAGGTGCTAAAAATGCAAACACAAAGTCCTTATCTTGAAGTTGCTCACAATTTTTAAAGTGCTAGTTTTTATGTCAAAAGACAAATTACTGACAAACTTAAAACAAGGTACAGGGGCACCTGAGTGGCTCAGTCAGTTGGGTGACTGACTCTTTGATTTCAGCTCAGGTCATGATCTCAGGGCCCTCGAACTGGGCCCTGCGACTGCCTCCGCACTCAGTGGGGCGTCCGCTTGAGGATTCTCTCTCTCCCTCCCCACCTTCTGCTCATGCTTCCTCTCTAAAATAAATAAATCTTTAAAAAATAAATAAAACAAGGTACAAAAAAAAAAAAAGGATACTACTCACTATTAGATTATAAGATAAGACAACCTGGTGAACAAGCATGTTCTAAAAGGTAAGTGAATTATTTGAATTCAAATACTTTTCATAAAAATATTTAAAAATAAGTAGAGTTCAGGGGCACCTGGGTGTATCAATCCGTTAAGCATCAGACTCTTGGTTTCGGCTCAGATCATGATCTCAGGGTCCTAGGATTAAGCCCCAGGTGGTGGGCTCTGCACTCAGAGGGGAGTCTGCTTGAAGATTCTCTCCCTCTGCCCCGCCCTCCACTCTAGCGTAAATTCGCACTAGCGCAGGCTCTCTCTCTAATAAATAAATCTTTTTAAAAAAGGAGTTCATTTCTATAAATCTATTTAATCATCCCATAATTTACATGCAATCCTGCACATCAGAAATAGGAAATAGTAGAAAGCGGTATTGTTTCCAAGTCTCCTGGCTACTACCTATATTCTCCCAATGAGAAAGTTTATTTAAGAAATAAGCTTTCACCTCACCCAGGTGAGATTCATTTACAACTGAATGCATACTCAAATGCTAATCAGACCAGTTTTCTATCTGAATCAGGTATAGAAACCCATACTCAATCACCTTTTGCAGAAAAGAGGGTGGCAGAGCACTGGGTTAGAAACTGATGAATTTAAAAGAATCTTTCCAAGGACCTAAGTCTCTTCTGTTCACTTATATTTTGCTTTCCATGAAATTTTCCACAATCTTCACAAGCTGTAGTTACAATGGTATCAGAAGCAGCTGAAAAAGGAAAACTTTTCCTTATGGACATATTCCAATTCAGACTAGGATCATATTACTTTCTAAAAGCAATACTCTGGAAATGACGACAATGAAAGGTTGGAAGAGAAACACTTCAGAGTTTTCTCTCCAAAAGGTAAAATCACCTTTATGCTTTTCCCAAAGCCGAGAGCAAGACAATGCTTGCTTCTTTCTCTTCAGAGTTCTACAGTGTGGAAGTTAGGGCAGTGGAGGTCCCAAGGTTGAGTAACATCCTTTAAGGACCTTTGCCATTTCCAAGGTCTCTAGGGAGATACTCCCTGAGAAAAGGAGCTATGCCCTACTCATTCACGCAGGGTGCACGCCTGTATATAACGCATGTACAACCACGTACGTGCTAAGCAACCTAGAACTGATTTTGACAGAAACTCCACACTACAGGTCTATGCTCCTTCTCTGTGATTCTCTCCTTCAAGTATCAGAAATCCTTATTGACTGAGCTATATTTTATGCCACTGTCTTAACAAAGACTTACTTTCACCCTTCAAGGAAAATGGCATAATAAATTTGAGGCTTACTGTCTTATGTGCCCAAAGCTATTTATGTTGACATTTAACTGTGTGTGTGTTGGAGTATGGGAGTGGGAACAGGCTTAGAAAGGGATGTACTGATGAAAAAAAACATCCAGGAAAAAACACTCACCTATCAGATAATTTACTCGCTGGGCTCTGGCCAGATGGCAGCAGAAGAATGCTGTACATAGAATCACCTTTCTCTCCCTTTGTCCCTCATCTAATTCTAGCTTTCTACGTAAAGTGATTTTTGGTTGTCTTTTCTTGAACAACATGGATGAACCTATAAATCTGAAATGGTATCTCTTAAGTCTGAAGTAAGAAAAAAAGGCAACAAACTCTAGCCCTGCTTGCAGCCACACTAAAATGTAACTAACGGGGCACTTGGGTGGCTCAGTCAGGTTACTGTCTGCCTTCGGCTCAGGTCATGATCTCGGGGTCCTGGGATCAAGACCCTCACCGGGGTCACTGCTCAGCGGGGCGTCTGCTTCTCCCTCTCTTCCTCTATGGTCTCTCACTCTCACTCTCTCTCTAAAGTAAATAAAATCTTTTAAAATAAATAAAATGTAAATAACTTCCACCTTTTATCTGACCGTAGAATAGTGTACATGCATCTCGTTGATTCTCCTGAGACAGTCACTCCTTCTACCAGAACAAGATGTAATATACATGTATATCCCTGACTCTATTACTGAGACAGGAAGAGAAGACAGAAAGGACAGGTGGAATACTTGACCATCATTCTAAAATCTAGGTTGGAATGTGTTAAAAGGACACACACACACAAAGTGAATTGACAAACATAATTTGAAAACTTGTAACTTATTTCTCTGTGCTTTTTAACCTACACTGAGTTTATTCATGGAGTCACTAGACTGGCTCTGCTAATATATACAAATGAGCAGGGAAAAAAGATAATTTATGATCATAGTTAGAGATCACGAATCTAAACTATACGAGGAGGGAAATAAGGATATCAACAGAGAAGAGGTCGATGGGGTAGAGTATCTAGAGTGAGGAAGTCAGAGGACGGGGGGTGAAAGTCAGCACTTGAAAGGAGAGAAATCAAGACTTAGGAAATGTACTGGTAAAGACAAGGACCAGGAGTCCCACAAATTCAGATGGGCTACACAGAAAGATCAGTACAAACAGAAATAAATAGAAACAGAAACAGAAATGAGGAGATAAAGGAATGGACAGGAGAGTGCCAATTTCACCAAAAAATGACGACACACATAAGTAGTAGCAGAGAAGATACTACAAAACAATCTACGTGCACAAACATTCTGAAACTCAGAGAACTATTGTTGACATTACTGAATGTACTGAGAATCACTAAAAACGGTATTCTCAAAAGGGAGCAATCGGATTGCCTTACTCTCTGAGCTGTCTCTGCTGCTGCGGCTGCCATGGCGGCAGCTTTGGCCTTCTCAGCTTCATCGTATGTAGGAAGGGAGGTAGCGACACTGTAGGGAGGTGGCACAGGATAAAACTCACTGTAAACTTCTGTATCTGAAGAAAGGGATTAAAAAAGGATAACCATTAAAACAAACTATTTAATAAAATTTTTAGAGCCAAAAACATAATTTAATAATTTACAACAGGCCACTAAAGACCATTACTGCTTTTTGCAGTCCTATTTTATAAGCTACGTAACATATAAAGTACTACTATACAACTGTATGTGTTAGTTTAGCCCCATATTTATTATACAGGGAAAAGACTGATAAATACGACCTACAGGCTGATATACAATACATAACAAAAATATCAAGAATGAAATTCTAAAAATCTGTGTACAAGGGAAGTGAGAAACCCACCACATACAAGCATCCTCTGTACCTACTGCTATGCTCGAAGAATTTACTTGCTCATAATCTCACAGCCAATAAAGTAGAAATATCAGGAATAATAACACATATATAGTACTAAACATTTAATACAGCACTTCTACATACATTACTCCTAGCAACTCTGAGGTTCAGAGAAGTTAAGTAATTTGCCCAGTACTGCACAACCAATAAGTAGCCAGAACCTAGGGATTTCCTCATTCCCAATATCTGCTCTGATAACATGTGAGGTTCATTTTTCTACACGTCAGTTTTAGAAACTGCCCGAATCTTTTCAGCAAACTCAGTATTTCTCTTTGCTAAAAAAAAAATGACGATTTTTAGTTCTTTTTCACTCTTGTCCCTCTCTTCTCATTTTTTCCCATATCTACCCACTCTTTTAGATTTTCTTTTCATGAAGAATTTCTCCCTCCCCAGTTTTTAAACTATTTTTGAAATATGATCTCCAGAAATATAACAAAATAGTAAGTGCAGAATGCTAATTTAAAAAAAAAAAAAACCTGCATCGCTTATCACCAACTTGAGTGATAAAAGTAAAATGATACATACAGGTCAATAAACTGATTAGACTTATGCTAGAATCATTGCCATGAAAACCAGGTAGGTTCTCACAGTAATCCATACTATAATGTCTGATATCACCTCTGTGATTTCCTCATTATAACTACAGTATTTATACATTTTCTCCATCAGAATTCCTTGCATTTCCAACATGAAAACACATTTTATTCTAGCAATACTTTTCCTATTTTATTTTAATAGATATTGACTTTAAAATAAGTTTGTTTAATGCTATCAATAAGAGCTAAGGATCTGAAGCTGGGCAATTTTTAATCCAATGCTAGTAGCAGTGTAATACTGAATGTTATCCACCAAAAAGGCACAAGAGTCATAAATTCTTAGAAATGACTTATTATTCAGATGTAAAAACATGACACACGTCAAGTAAATAGATTTCTTTAGGTCTGAAGACTAGAAGAAAAAATTAAATGAAAGCAATGGTTATGAATTTTAAGCACTAACATTAAAATTAGAAATTTAAAAACTGGAACAATGACATACATTATCCAAGAAGAGAGATATTTTACATTAACAACAGATATGTGAGTTCTCGAAAAGTTCTAACTCCCACGATAGATAAAAATATCCTAACCAGTAACAGATGAAAGTTGGGTAGGAGAACTATTTTGCTACCGCTTTAATTTTCACTGGTTAATTTTACATATTTTCTGTCTACCCTTTAAGGCAGCGGTTCTCAACCAGAAAATTTAACATCCACGGAGCTACAGTCCCAGCTCCTTAAGTTGTGTGACCTCAAACAAACCACTTAAGCACTTTATGAAGCTCTACTTTTTCATCCATAAAACTGACTCAGCAAGGCTATTACTTGTTATTATATAGCAGAATTTAAGAGTAATCAGGGGGACTCTGTAAACTGTAAAGCATTACACAAATATCAACTATTATTATTGATGCTGTTCAGATCTCTACAACCAGTCAGAAAGTGACCTACTGAAGCATATAATCACAGAAAACTGATACTGCCAATGCTTAAAATACAACATTAAGAAGCTGAAGAAAGATGATATCAATGGTTTGCATTAACGAGACACAAACTTCTAGAACTACTCAGTAGTTCTTGTGCTCAATTACAGTCATTTTAGTACAGATGTAAAAATAAAAAAAATAATAAAATTCTGAGCCCAGGAGTCAGACAGATTATAAGAACTGAACACCTAGGTGGCAGGCTCCACTGTCTTACAACTGAAAATGATCTAACCTTTAAAACTGGCATGCTCCATTATCAAAACTATTCTAGACCATAGAAAAATGAGAAGCTTCTCAATTCATGCTATGTCGCTTCCACAATATTAATACTAAAACCGTAAGGACAGTATGTAAGGATCCCACTAATAAAACTACAAAACTTCTTAAAAAAAATTAACAAATCTAAATCCAGAAGAGATTAGAACACAGTGACAAACAATTTATTCTAGCTAGAATAAAGAGGTTGATTGGCTTAAAAAGAAATCCATTAATAACATATTTCATCAAAAATTACAGGAGAAAAAAAAATACAATTTTGTGATAAGGTCCCAAAAAGATGACTTCAAAGTTTCTGACCTACTGGAGCCATTTACTGAAATGAAGACGAGTGACAAAGGAAAAGGTCTGGTAATGGGGGAAGAGGCAGTAGATAGTTGTGACGATGCTGAAACTTAAATCTATTCTTTAAAACTCTTCCCACCAAGAGGTGGAAACTAATTCCTCAACTGTCTTGAATAAAGACTAAACTTAGTGACTCACTTCTAACAAACCAAATGTGGCAGATGCGACACTGTGTGGCTTTTGAAGCCATGCCGTAACAGGTGATACAGCTTCTATCTGGCTTTCGGAACGCTTGTTCTTGGAACCCAGCTTCCATTCAGGGAGGAAGCACAGCCCACAAGAAGAGGCACAAATAGGTATTCTGGACAGCAGTCCCAGGTGAGGCCCTAGCTGAAGCCTGCACCAGATATGTTACTAAGGAAGCCGTCAGTGTGACTTGAGCTACAGGTCACTGAAAGACAATCATCACATGAGACCCTGAGAGAAAAATGCATAATTGAGCCCAGCCCACTGCAAAACCCATAAGAATTAATCACAATGGTTGCTATTCTACCCCATTTGGCTTATCACACAGCAGTCGCAATGGCAGTGAACAAAAAATTACCATTTCAATCTTAGGATCTTCCATCATTCAAACACAGATAAGCATCAGCAAAACAAGTAATTTTCTTTCTTCAAGACTACCATCAATTAGATTTTTTTTTTTTTAAATCTAGGGTAGCAAATTCACTGAACTATATTCTGGACACTTACAGAATAATGAAGAAAATTAGCCCATAATAAATTTTAGCAAGCACCAATCTAGCTATTAAATACTAAGACAAATAAAACTGCTATAAATCAATACAAAAACTCTCCATCAAACTGGGCACTAAACAAGCACATTGATCAAATAAACATTATATACAAATAAAAGGAGTAAGCATTTACTAATTTATTAGTGAGAGTACATTCATAAAGAAGATACTTTCCAGTAACTGCATATTATAAATGAAAAAGGTAAATGGTTTGGTCTTTTTACACAACCCATATCGTCTAGATAAAATCTGTAGAAGCAGAAATGGTAACCAGAGAAAGCTAGCAAGAGTTTAAGAGAAATAATGATACTAATTACAGAATAACAAATAAGAAAGATGAAATACTCTAGTGAAGGGTTTTTTAATATTAAAATGTTTTTTATAACAGATTTAAAAAATGTTTCATAATGAATATATAAAATATTTAGAGGTTATTTAAAACAGTACACGAAAACATATTTTAAATGTTTTTTAATTATATAATGATTAACTTCAAGAAACAAGAGTTGGTGAGGATGTGGAAAAAAAGAAACCCTCATGCACTGCTTGGTAGGAATGCAAACTAGTGCAGCCACTGTGGGAAAAAAACGGAGGTTAAAAAAAATTAAGAAATAGGGCTCAGTCGTTGAGTGTCTGCCTTGGGCTCAGGTCATGATCCCAGGTCCTGGGATGGAGCCTCTCATCAGGCTCCCTGCTCAGCGGGGAACCTGCTTCTCCCTCTCCCTCTGCCTGCTGTTCCCCCTGCCTGTGTGTGCTTACTCTCCGTCAAATAAATAAAAATAAAAAATAGATTAAAAAATAGAACTACCCTGGGGCACCTGGGTGGCTCAGTCGGTTAAACGCCTGCCTTCGGCTCAGGTCACGATCCCGGGTTTCTGGGATTGAGTTCCGTATCAGGCTCCCTGTTCAGTGGGGAGCCTGCTTGTCCCTCTCCCTCTGCTGCTTCCCCTGTTTGTGCTCTCTACCTCTCTTTCAAATAAAGAAATAAAATCTTAAAAAAAAAAAAAAAAAAAAGAAGAAGAAGAAAAGAAAAAAGAACTACCCGATCCAGTAATCACACTACTGGGTATTTACCCAAAGAATACGAAAACATTAATTCAAAAGCATATATACACCCCTGTATTTACTATAGCATTATTTACAATAGCCAAATTATGGAAGCAATCCTAGTATCCATCGACAGATGAGTGGATAAAGTAGATACGATATGTATACACACATACACACACACACACATACAAAGGAATATTACTCAGCTTTTCAAAAAAGAATGAAATATTGCCATTTGCAACAACATGGATGGTGCTAGACTATATAATGCTAAGTGAGTAAGTCAGTCAGAGAAAGACAAAATACCAGAGAATTTCACTCATATGTGGAATTTAAGAAACAAAACAAAACACAGAGACAAATCAAAAAAGAGACAACAAACAGATGGTTAACGGAGCGGATGTGAGTAGAGGAATAAGTAAAATAGGAAGAGGATGAAGAGTACACTTATTATGATGAGCACTGAGTAAAATATAGAACTGTTAAATCAATATATTGTGTACCTGAAACTAATATAACACTGTATATTAACATACTGGAATAAAAGTAAAAAATAAAAAATAAATTATATGATAATTAACTTAGCATTACTGGGAAAATATAAACTGTGGCCAGAGAAATAGATAAGGGTAGTTCTTTAGAATGTCCTGAAAGTAAAAAATGAACAGTAGAAAGCAGGAACAACTGCCTTGTGTCCAGGAATTATTATCGTGTGTATATCATTATACTATGTACACCCTTCACCTCCATTCACAAATACCACATTCTCGCTCACACTCAGCATCAATAACACCTTGTTTTATAACTGTGTAGGTAGATGTACACAAACACAAATATAAATGTATATATAGATATACATACACGCATATGCATACACACATATGCATATATCTATATATACATATAAATTCATATACATATATACACACACATGTATGTATATAAATATATGTGTGTATATGTATATGAATTATATGTGTATATACAAATTTATTTCTTTCTTCCAAAAGGAATATGCCACTCAGTTGGAAACAGATTCTAATAAGCATAAGAAAGTTTACACTTTTAATTTTTTTGAAAACAACAATATGAAACAAGTAATATATGAGTAAATATTTTATAAACTATCCTTTGAAAAACATTTTTATAAAAAAATCATAAAACCAGGAAGCCTCTTTAACAGATTCTATAATTAAATAAAACCATACTGGTTTAAAAAAAAAAAAAAACAAAGCTGAGTTACTAAAAATATTACTAGTTGTTTCATACTAAAAATAATACCTGAAGTTGTAGGTACCTCCACAGTAATACTACTATAAGGTGGAGGAGAAGAGTCTGTTTCAAGTCCCGATGCTGAAGGAGCAGTCTGAACGATCTGCGGTGTTGGGTTTGAAGTTGATGGTTGCTCTACAGCAGATGACTCTGAATTATCCTCTTCATTGTGAAGCTAAGAGAACAAAGAAAGAGAAACATTAATGTCATTCTGATTACTATTATTTTTTTAAATTTTAAGCAAATTTTTAAAGATTACTTCAGGCAAAGGATCACCTTTTAGCTAAAAACAAAGTAAAATAACATTTAAAAAGATGAACAAAATTTGTAAGAGACTGAAGCAGTCACTAAGAAATTTAGATTATGGTAGTTTCTTTACAATAAAAAATGAAGTTCAAATTAAGAATTCATAAAGAAAAAAATCATGATTATAAAGAGATTCAAATTCATTCAATCCTACAATATTGACTACCATGTATTAGTCACTGTGTACTATAAAGAAAAGTAAAGCACCTAATAATTAAACCACAATACCATTTCTATTACACTAGTATCTAGAATAATTGAAAATGTAACCTGAATTAATAAAAAGAAATAATGATAAACATTCCAAAAATGTAGAATACTCTAAGGAGGCTTTCTCAAGTACCAAAAGAGTTACTTATAAAGCAAGATGAATCAATGTGTATATAAAACCCTGGAAGATGTTCTTCAACACAACAAATTTATTGAAAGCTCAGGAAGTGCAAGATAATATGTTGGATCTGCGATCACTTAACTCACCTAATCCTCACAACAAATCTACGAAATAGAGAATGTTATCCCCGTTTGACAGATTAAAATGGGGGGAGGGGATGGAAAAAACCTTGAAAGTGTAGACACCTGAAGTAACTTGCCAGACATCACAACAGCTAGGAAGGGTAAGGCCAAGAACCAAAACTAAGCGGTAGGGCTATAGCCTTCTTACTTCATTTATAAGTAATCTTTTAAATGCTCATTTGTTAGGAGGTGATAATAACTGCATGTAGGCAAGCAAACCGTAGGTCAACCAAGAGCATCAATACTCTACAAAGTGACTCATCAAAAAGGTACTATAATTGATCCTTAGATATATTTGGAGAAGAGCTCTTATTAAATTTTTTAAAGACATTTTAAAATCCACTAAAATCTTGGTTTGAAGAAAAACTACAGGCCTTCAACATTATTCAATTTTCATATCTTAATTTATTCTTGTACTTTAAGAAATTCAATGTTAGGGGCGCCTGGGTGGCACAGCGGTTAAGCGTCTGCCTTCGGCTCAGGGCGTGATCCCGGAGTTGTGGGATCGAGCCCCACATCAGGCTCCTCTGCTGGGAGCCTGCTTCTTCCTCTCCCACTCCCCCTGCTTGTGTTCCCTCTCTCGCTAGCTGTCTCTCTCTCTATCAAATAAATAAATAAAATCTTAAAAAAAAAAAAAAAAAAGAAATTCAATGTTAAAAATAATCCCCCAAATAAATTTGGTCACAGAGCAAATCTGTACACACACAAATCTGAGTTTTGTGATGTAGTGGGAAAAAAAAAAAAAAAGCATGCAAATTCTTGCTCCACCTTTTAGGACCTTTGATAAACCTCTGTGCCTCAGTGTCTCCAAGTATAAGTTCTAAATGAAGCCAAAATCCTCACAGAATTGTAAAATAATATTTGGAAAGCATCTAGCATTAACACCTAACAACAGAAGGCATTTAATAAGTACTAGTTTCCTCTTTCTTCTCCTTTAAAATATACTTTATTTTGTGGCCTGAAATAATTTGGTGCTATCAGTCCAATAAATAGTCACTCATTTGCCTCTAAAAACATGAAAAGTAAAATTTACTTCACTGCTGTTGGCATGTGTCTTGGTAAGTGATCACAAAGCACAATTTCTGTGAGTTCATAAATTTTAACAGAACTGCCATAAAAATACCTAAAATCATTTATCAAGTTCATAAGACAGGTTTTTTTCCCATAGCACCAAGGTTTAGGTAATAAAATTCACTCACAGAAACTGAATTGTAAGGTCAAACAGTCATAAAGTGAATTTTCTATGAGCTTTGTATTTACTTGCAGCAGTTTTCTAAGTTGGCACTACATGACCACCCTCCTGACTAGCTGCACTCTGCCTCAGGGTCACCAAGCATCTTCCATGGTTCCTATTACAAGGTACCCAGGAGAACTCTTAACTTAGTCATCTTTGATCACACTTCGAAGAGCAAAAATGTTAGATAAGCAAGTTAAGGCAAATAAAAGTAAAAAAAAAAAAAAAAATATATATATATATATATATATATATATATATATATATATATATATATATATATATATATATATAGCATTATCAACTAAACAATTAATAGGGTGTCAAAAAAAGAAAACCACTGTTCCATCTCTACCCTTAATGCTGCAAATGTGGATGAACTGTACTAAAGAAAAAGATCCTGTACGAAAAAATAGCTCTCCTCTGGTTCCTCACCAGAAATACTCCCTACCATATCAAATATATAAATGTGCTCCCCAGAATGACCAACTCATTTTTAAAACCTATCAAAATGTTTTCAGGGGCGCCTGGGTGGCTCAGTCAGTTAAGTGGCTGACTCTTAATTTCATCTCAAGTCATGATCTTGGGGTCCTGGGATTGAGCTCCACCCCACCCCCACTGGGCTCAGTAAGGAGTCTGCTTGAGGATTCTCTCTCTCCCTCTCACTCTGTTCCTCTCCCTGCTCGCATGCTCTCCTTCTCTATAAAATAAATAAATCTTAAAAAAGGGGGGGGGGGGGAGGACGCCTGGGTGGCTCAGTCAGTTAAGCATCTGCTTCAGCTCAGGTCATGACCCCAGGGGTCCTGGGATCAAGCCCTACATCAGGCTCCCTGCTCAGCAGGGAGTCTGCTTCTCCCTCTCCCTCTGCCCTTGCTCCTGCTCTCTCTCTCAAATAAATTTAAAAAGTCTTTAAAAACAAACAAACAAAAAAGAGTAACTACAGATACTTTTACATAAGATCTCAGAAGTAAAGCTTTGGAACTTGTAAAACACACCTTCAATTATTTCAACAGCCCAACATCACACTTCACAGTTTTATTTTTACAAAATTATAATGTACAGTGAACATTTGCCATGTATCAACAGAACCCAATATCTCAGTCAATAATCTCTACCCACTGTAACAACTTCTAAAATTCAACTTTTTAATTTTGATATCTTTGATGCCTCTATAAATTAACCAACTTTGCCTTTTAACTAAATTCATTCAAAAGTTCAAATCAATCTACATGTTCACCAAATTAAACAATGCCATTTGTGGAAATTTTTCCTTAATCATGCTCTTAGATGATTCTATTTTACATTCTTTAAGGATTATCATAAACAGAAAAAAAAAAAAGGCGTGGACATAAACGGGGTGGGAACTACATATATAAAATAATGAACCAGGCTCTGTGTCCTGTCCATACATTACCTCAAAAGTTATCTTCCTAGCTTGTTCTATTTTTGAGCTTCCTGGAAAAAAACATGGGCAAGACCACATGAAAACTAAAATATGTCTTTAATATAGTGACCAGGGTGATGAAAAGTTGCATATAGAGCTACTGTTTTTTAGCTTGAAGGATGAAAGGATGACAAGAGGGCTGGCTGTCTTAAATGTATCCGTACTTAGTCCTTACTTGATGTATATCGATTATCTTTAATGATAAGAGAACCATAAGCATTATGATTAACTCTGGCTGGAAGTCCAGCCTTCCCATGTGTAAACTACTGTTTCGTTTCCTTTAATTGGCAGCTCTCCTTTGCTGTAGCACTTCATTCTATCTTGAGATGATAAAAGATTAATGTAATAATTGTAAGCTTTGCTTTTGAGAAGCTAGAGACCTCACTGAACGTTTTCTAAACACATCAAAATGAGAATGTATGTATGTACTATAAAGTGTGATTTAGCAAGCACTGTTTGAAAAAAAAGAAAGTTGTAAGTTGTTAAAAAAAAAAGAAAGAAGTATGTGAAGAGCTAATGTATTTTGTATACTGCCATATTCTGACTACATTTATACCAGAAGACAAAACTGGGAAGAAGAGTTTGTAGTTGCAAGGAGTTAAATTTTAATTCAATAAAAGAGCTTTAAGATTTTAATTAGATCTTTTAAATTATTAGAACACTAGCTTTTCTGTAGGACAACAAATACCTTTAGGCAGATTTTGGATGACTCTCTGGCAAGGCTGCTATGTAACTAGGATGACCACACAGCTGTTTTTCCCAGGACAGTCCTACTTTATACCTATTGTTTAAGGGCTACACTCAATTTAGCATTTTCTCCACCCTTTTCATTCTCAAGAAAACTGAATGGTCAACCTACATATAATGGGATTTTTGCCCTTTGTATGATATTAATAGATGACAATGACAACTTTGAAATCTAAGATGATAAGGCTCTGGCCAACACCTATGGTAGTCCCTATCATTCTACATTGCCTTATTTAACACCCGAATTAGAGGAAAAAACAGATAGAGTTGCAATAAAATCAACTGGTAGAATCAAGCTACACATTTTAATCACCAGAGAAGAAAGCGAGCTATCTTATCTATGCGGCTAGGGATAAGGTAATAGCAGGAGCTAAGAAATCCCTGCAGATAGCCCAAGTCATCTAAGTCAATAGATCAGAAGATAGGTTCCCACAAAGCATTGCTCTTGGCAAATGAAGCTAGATTTTCTATCAATAAAACTAAATTACAGCAGTGTTCCTAATGTACATAAACATACTATTAAGTAAATTAACAGAATTGTCTTAATTTAGGGATTTTTCCACTAAAACTCTGCTGTCTCTGGACATTTTTCCACTAATGAGAGCTAGCATATGATAAAGCAGAAGTATAAACAATTAGGGAAGAATGTATAAGCAATATAAACAATTAAAGAAGAATGTATAAGCAACAAATAAATATCAATTTTAAAAGACTGAAATGGCAATCATGCCTAGTTTCCAGTTTATTCTCTTGAAAGTACAGAATTCTGATTGTGATTTTTCATATTATAAGCATATTTCTGCTAGTAAAACCTTTCTTCTTAGTATGAAAGAATATCATTATTCCATGGTGCTCCACAAGAAGTACCATGAGCTCCAGATGCTCCATCACCTGAACAAGTCTGCAAAACAACTGTTTAAACCAGGTGTCATCAGATATATTATCAAGGCACAACTAAACTGCCTTTTAAATAAATAAGGGTTGTTTCATTTTAAAATTGCTATTGTCTGCTCACAACACGTTAACTGAAAAAATAAAAACACACAAAAGAGTATATACAGTGTAACCGAATGTTTAAAATAATGAGGTGTTACTTGTATAATACATAGGTGCAATCACAATTTCTGGAAAGATTAGCAAGAAATAGCAAAGAGCTGCAGGAAAGGAGAGAGACTTCATCATTCTCTGCTATTTGAATTTTTCACACTAAACATAAGTTAATTTGAAATTTTTAAAATTTTAATAAACCCAAAATGCAGTAAAATGAAACCTCTAGTTTCTGGCTTGGTATATCTCAGAAGCAATGAAGTAATAACGGTAAGCACTGTATTCTACGATAAAAAGCATTCTCCAACATAAAATATTACATAATATCATTAAAATAGTTCCCGTAGGTTTATGTGTATGCAATTTTCTATTAAAAATAACACAACCTGGAATTGTAGTCAAAAAAATATACATTTGAAGAATGTAATACAGAACCTGTATTTTCTTTTTTAAGGAAAAATGAGAGGGATAATTAATGGGACAACAGAACGATTAAAGAACAGAAGACAAAATTTATACTGCCGGACTAGACCGTTTCTCTGAGTTTTAGACCTGTATATCCACTTATTAACATTTATTTCTTTTTTTTTTTTTAAGATTTTATTTATTTATTCGACAGAGATAGAGACAGCCAGCAAGAGAGGGAACACAAGCAGGGGGAGTGGGAGAGGAAGAAGCAGGCTCATAGCGGAGGAGCCTGATGTGGGGCTTGATCCCGTAACGCCGGGATCACGCCCTGAGCCAAAGGCAGACGCTTAACCGCTGTGCCACCCAGGCGCCCCTAACATTCATTTCTTGAAATGAACATTAAACATAATCACATACAAAAAAAAAAAAAAAGAATTCTAGGCTATATATGTTCAATTCTTTCCCTTCCATACACACATTCTATGCCTACCTAACTTGTATACATCATTCAGATCTCAGCTTAAAATCAAGTTGTCACAAAAGCCTTTCCTATCTCCCAAAAGTTGATTAGGACTCTGATGTAATCTTAAAGCACCCTATTCTTCAGAGTACCTATCACAAAAACTACTATTTATGTAATCATTCATTTACAATCTGTTTTCCCAGCTGCAGTAAGAGTTTTACAAAAGTGGAGGTTATATCTATCTTGTCGAACACTATCAAAATAAAAGCTCCAAAGTATTTGCAGTCAGACTGGGTTAAAATTAAAAAGAAATGCAAGATAGGTCATCAGTCAAATAGTTTAAAATGGAAGCCTTGAGAGAGAACTACCTTGCTAATCTATGTACTCTGAAGTCTTTAAGAGCTAGTTACTAAATAAGTAAGGGAAAGGACAAAAAGTTGGAGCCTATTTACATCCCAAAGACCAGCAAAGAACAAAGAAGATAAACAAATGGGGTAAAGATTTTATAAAATTTCTATTTTCAAAAGCACTCACCCTCTGGTTAAATTCCTTTTTATATGCTAAAGTTGCAATGTAAATATACTAGACCCTAAGGTTTCCTCTTTAAATACGAAGAGGTTGTTTCTTTGGGTTTTTTTGTTTTTGTTTTTTTAATATTTTATTTGTTTATTTGACAGAGAGAGAACACAAGTAGGCAGAGCGGCAGGCAGAGGGAGAGTGAGAAGCAGGCTCGCCGCTAAGTAGAGAGCCTGATGCAGGTCTCAATGACCCCAACCAAAGGCAGACACTTAACCTCCTGAACCACCCATGTGCCCCAATTTGAAGGGTTCTACAGGGCACCCTCATTAGTTGCATTCATAGCTAATTAATGACAAATGTGTGACCTAATTCTTAAATTGTTATATAAATAGTAAGATTTTTTTTTTCAAAATTCTACTTAGCTTACACAGAACTTACCTAATATGTATTTATTACAAATGTGCCCTACAATTCTATCTCCTTACGGATAGGTCATTATGATCTTAACACAGACTATTAACAGCTTGTTTGATCTCACAGTCCTCAAAAAGGGGGGGGGGGGACAGGAGGAGAAAAAAATATTTGAGTGTGCTGGATTGGTGCCTTCTCATTACTTTCTTTCATCTAAGGATGTCTGTCTTCAGGGCGCTGCTTGTCAGCCTTCACATACTTTCTCAAAGTCTCCTATCTAACAATCTAGCTCACATCAATTTAGTATGAAAAGACTGTAATACATGCCATAAACGTCTATACAGTTCATCAGAGGAAGACGTTCAGCCTCATATTTGCAGTTTTATACCAAAATATGTTACACGTAACAATATTTCAGGTTTGCTTTATAAAGGTTACTTTTTTCAATGTCTGGCCATTAACTTGGGTTTCTGTCTCTATAATATCTTGACTTCATCAATGCAAGTAGCTTTTTGAGATCTGTTAGTGACTATACTGTGGTCTTAAGCATTTAGGGTATCTGCAGTAGACATGTGATTGTCTTTCTAAACACCCTTCCATCCCTCTTCCATTAAAGATTCACAGTAATTTAGGTAGGACTGAACCCACCCCACTCAAGGACCAGACCCTGGCTAACTACATCAGTCAGGATGATTCTCTTCTTCGGCACAGCAACTGGCTCCCAAACAGCATGGACTTCCTGATGGGCAGGGTGCCTGTGTGAAGGGTGGGCAATAAGGTAACCTAAGATGATCCACTTAAAGGATACCCAAAGCTGTTGTAAGTGGTGGGGGGAGAATTGATAACTAGAAAAAAAAAAAAACAGATACAGCTGGGAGAGAGATGGGACCCTCCTCTCCTTCCTTAACACAGCTGAGCAAACACCCACAGCACTTATTATTTGTCTAGAGTAACACAGATAATAATTTCTGAGACAAACCCACCTTCCATTAAATTATGTGTTCTTAGAAACAAAGATGCAGAGCAATTCCAGCATTTAAGATTTCCTTAAGTGTCTTAGGGATCATAATTTAGAAATCCCAATGGAGGTGCTCCTATGCATTTTTAAAAAACAGAAAAAAACTTTAATGTTTGAATTGATAAAACTATTCAAATCCTCAGTTTTCAAAATATTCCAGTGGTCTGATTTTTACAAGCTAACATACTAGTATTCTAACACAGGCAATGATAATATGTTGCCATTGATAACATAATGGCAACTTGTAATGAAATGTTTTATTCCTGTTTCCTTAATCAAATTAAATAAGAACACACTGATAGATTTTCTGAATTGCATGCACCAAAATAAGTGAGCAAATGTGGTATCTGATAAAGTTTAAAAAGCAAAATTGGCTAAGGAGTATGCTTCATAATAAAGAACTGAGATCTCAGACATTAAAACAGAGTAAAAACATCAAGATACATGTCATCAGACATAAGCCCCTTTCAGCAATCAGAATCTGAACACCAAGAGCTTTTAAAAGCAAAACTATTTGTACACAAGAATGAAAAACAAGAGCTAATAAATTCTAATTGCAACAATTTCCTTCCAGGAAACTACCTCTTTGAAGTCTGTACTATGCTTCATGATGCCCTGGGGACTTAGGGACCCTTGGCAACTTCTAATTAGATTTGGGACTGTTTCTACCTGCCCAATCAGATCATAACCTTCTGAAATTCAGGAAGTACGCTTTATTCATCCTGGTATCTTCTTTTTTTTTTTTAAGATTTTATTTATTTATTTGACAGAGAGAGACAGCCAGCGAGAGAGGGAACACAAGCAGGGGGAGTGGGAGAGGAAGAAGCAGGCTCCCAGGGGAGGAGCCTGATGTAGGGCTCGATCCCATAACGTCGGGATCACGCCCTGAGCCGAAGGCAGAAAAGGCAGATGCTTAACGACTGAGCCACCCAGGCGCCCCTCATCCTGGTATCTCCTAAAACAGGTAGCCGAGTTTTTAGCTTCCAGTGGACTTCACATAATACACACTGTCTTCTAAGCCTTCCAAAGTTTTTCTTTTACCAAAATGGGGGAGGGACCCTAGTCAAGTAATGGATGCACTGAATATCTCAAGATCAAGAATCATCCTCATTTATTTCTATAATTTCCTCAGTGCTTTATACATAGTAGAAACCTGAAATATTTATTTAATCATTCAACTTTATGGGCACTCACCATAACTCAATAAACAAATGTTTGGCCCAAAAGCTTACTAAATCAAACCGTTTTCAAAAAAAAAAAAAAAATCACTGAATTTTAAATCCTAAACAAGAAATAAATTCCAATCCCACATCACCCAAGTCTTTATAACAACTACACAAGAGACAGCCCTTCTTACCACAGCTAGACAAGATAGCCAACCAGAAAGTCACAAAAATTACAAGCAGCTAACCTCTCCCACAACAAAATCAATGAGTTAGCAAAGCTAAGGTCACTAGGTCACTGAATTAGAGTTAAACTACCTGAGACTCTGCATACACTGACAGAAGAAGCATCAGCGACTTAGAGCACAGAGCAGTAACAGATGGTCATACAGAGGATTTTTATTCAACAAAAAATAATTTACTACAAAAGAATATAGGTACAAAACCAAAAATAGGTCATAAAGGGGGTGATGTTTTGATAAAAGTTAGTAGAAATGAAAACTCTAGAAAAACAAACTTCATTGGACAAAAGAAATAAAGCAGTATTACATAAAGAATATAAATTATTAATTAAAAAAAGAAAATATTCCTAATAATTAAGAACAAAAACTACCTGTTAGGAAGGATGGAGTTGGGACTCAAACTACTAAGAGTATAAATTCACTCAACTGCCTTGAAGAGCAATTTGGCAATTCCTAAAGGCTGAACGTGTATAGGATGCAATAATTCTACTACCAGACATCAACACTAGAAAACTCTCACACTTGGACATTAAGATACATGTACAAGAATGCTCACAGCAGTACTAGTTGTAATAGTGAGATACTGAAAACAACTGTATGCCAGTAGGAAATGAGTATTATCCCATGATTTTATAACACAATTCAATATTTTAAATTGATAAATCAGATCTATATGAATCATCATAGACCAATCTTTAAAACGTGCTAGATGAATAAAACAAGTAAGCTGGAAAAGTATAGAACAGCAAAATACTGTAATAAATACATTTTCACAAAATCTAAAGGAAGAAGGGCGAGGCATGAATGTAAGGCTTTAAAATTATCTTTCTTTAAAAAAAAGCATAGGAAAAAATGTTCAAAACCTGGAACGCATATGGCAAAATGCTATTATCCCCATTTGCCATTATCTCCACAGTGGATATAAAACTATCTTTTATATTATTTTCCGTACTTTTCTTTATATTTGAAATGTTTCATAATTTTAATGTTTACATTTTTTTAAAAGTTGAGCTAGCAAAGTCGTCTTCCAGGTATAAAGTACTTAAAACACCCATGAATCCTTGAAAAAAAAAATTATTCCATAATGAAAACCAGGCAATCAGAAAATGAATCAAAGAAAAAGCAAAGAAAAAGAAAAGACATAGTGGCTAGCACTGAATCCTCTTAAACATGGAACTAATATTAAATGCTAAATATAGAGCTAAAGACTAAATAGCTGCTGGCAAACAGAAAGGAAACATACACCCTGAAAAAAAGTAAAAATATACGCAACATAAAAATAAGGAAATGGGGAAAAGAGATGAGAAAAAGTATTAGTATCACTCACCTCATCTATCACAGCAGGGATTTACTCTCTAATATCTAAAATCAAAACATACCATTTTTTAAATTACCCCAAGTTCTTACTGGTTTTTGTATTTTTTCTTAATTTTAGTGAAATCTTACATAACCTAATAGCTCTATGTTAAAGAAACCTTTACCTAGAATTTATCAGTTCTTTAAGATGTTTTTCCTTGGTATTAATTTCAAATGAAATCATATTTCATGTTTTCATTTTTTAAAACAGCATAAATAGCATTATCCTGTTTTTATAACATTGTTCCTTTCTATAAGCACCAATGAAATTATGCTCACCAAATGCTAACCTAAGTTATTCCTGGTTGATAAGGTATGGATCCCTAAATTGCTTCTTTCTTTGTACTTATACTGCCTGTATTTTAAAAAATAAGTATATATCACTTTTTATAAAAATTAAAAAGATCATTATAAAAACACATTTTAAGATTACACACAAACAAAATAATCAGAAACTTAAAACAGGATTCTTTATAAAGCTAGTCATCACAGTTTTATGGTAATGCAAAACCGGAAACAATCTAGTCATCCAAAATAGTATAAACACACAGTATCAATATAATGGAACACCACGCAGCCATTTAAGATGGTGTTTTTAAAAGGATACTTAATGACATAAGGAAATGATCATGATATTGTATTAAGTAACAAAACTGTGTGTGTGCTAAATCATACATCATTCTATTTTTAAATAAAAAAAGTTTCAAAATGACAGCTTACAAAATGGGCAGCATGAGTGCTTGCAAATTTATTTTTTGCTTGTTTTTTACTTTTTCATTTTTTCTAAGTTCTCTAGCACTGAGATGAAAGTAAGAAACATTCTTTTTTATTCTTAAGACACAATGTGATACGTTAAAAAGATTTCCATCTATGCCTAAAGGAGTAAGTTTCTATAAGTTAGAAAACTGACACTGCAAAATTTCTCAATGATATTGAAAGAAAAAAATCACTACAGACTCTACATTCTCACTACAGACTCTACATTCACTCAATAACCTTTGTAACCATTATCTTTACAAGAAAAGAAAGTCGAGTATATAAACCCTGATATGATCATGTTTGTTATTTTCCATCAATCAGTTAACACTACTAAATAATACCAACATGTATCCATCTTAGTGTGATGATTTTCTAATGAAATCCATTTTAAAGGTCAAAATGACTCATAAGGGCTTTTTCTTTGTCTCTTCTCCATCTGTAACAGTTTTCTTCATGGTGTCCTTTTGCCTTTGCTAATCACATTACATATTCATCTACATAATCTACAAAGGCATTCTGTTTTCATGGTAATACTATCTATTCCTCAGTACTCCAACTGTAAGGATGGCACACTAACATTGTCAGCAATATGCCACCAATGTTCCAACTGTTTCATTCAAAAACCCAGTTGATAAAGGACTCTGCAAACTTTCCACAAACGACTCCACGAGAAAATGCTCATTAAGCATCCAGTACAGCAGTAGTAAGCTATTGCAACAATAACTTTTGTGTTGGTCAGTTTGCTTCCACTACAGCCCTATGTGTAAGTGTAAACAGTATTTCCTCAATCCAAACCAAACTCTAGAAATCAGATGCTTCACATGATCTAGATGCTATATGGTAGGAAGTACAAACATGATGGGGACATATCACAGGACACAGAATGATGCAAGAGGCGCCCACTGGTCAAACCTGGGATGAGCTGAGCCTCATAATAAATGATAACAGCATCGAATTATAACCAGTAGAATAAAATAAAAATTGAATCCCGTTAATCCATACTGATATAAATGAATAAATAAATTGGAGGAAAGGAAAATGTTTCCTTATAGAATTCTAAATAAATGTAACAGAAATGACAGAATGAGGAAATCACTACCTGACAACCACCATAGTTATGACTATTTTTCAGGCAATAATAACCAATGAATTCTAAAGCCAATGGGTGAAAAGTATAATTTGAAAAAAATGGACATTTGTGGGGTATACCACAAAACAGCCAATGTGAATCTTTCTGAAACACTGTCATGAAAGACTCAAAAGATTAAGGAACCGTTCCAGATTAAAAGAGACTAACAGACACAATAACTAAGCACAATATTTAATCAAGGACTAAATTCTGATATTGTAAAAAATGTATTTTCTTTTGCTCTAAAAGATCTTCAGGAAACTGGTGAACTTTGTTTACAGGTTATATTATTATACCACTATTACTGATTTCGATAATTTGCACTACAGTTTATAAGAGAATGACTGTTTTTAGAAAATATACACTGAGATGTTAAGATGTAAAGGGATAGCATGTCTGTTATTTACTTTCAAATGTTTCAGAAAAAAACGTAGTATATGTTTGTATGTGTATATACATATAAAGAGAATATCACTAAGTAAATATAATAAAATGTCAACATTTGAGGAAACTGGGTAAATGGTATACAGGAATTCTTTGCAATATTTTCCCACACTTTTCTGTAAATCTAAAATTATTTTAAAAGTTAAAAAAACAAAATGCTATTTGATAAGAAAACAGAATATATTATATAAAAACCAAAAGATTAACTTAAACTCTACAATCCAGCTTCTAACAATTTCCAATCCAGTATTAGAAATCCTGTAGATCATGAAAAACCTCTACACCTTCAGTCACTTTACAAAATGATTTCTCTACATTTAATCAAAATCCAACTTTCCCTGGATGGCATTATATCCCTCAAAGACCTCTCAAACAGAAGTGTTAATCCTTCCACAGGTCCCCCTTATTTGGGAACAAGAAGACAAGGAAAGTTTTCTTAGATATTACCAATTCTAGATCAAGAGGCTCCCTTAAAATTCAAATTGTCTGTACAGCTTGTGAGACCCACTCATAACTTGTTATTACTAGTTACAAGGGTCAAAAATCATTCCCCAGTCAGTAAGACTTACAAGCCAGCTCTCTAGCCCCAATATCATCCCCCTGCCCTAAATCCTACTATATTACAGGATCACTAAGCCAACTTAACACATCAACTATAAAACAGGAAGTAATAATATTCAGAGTTGAGTGGTCCAAAGACTACCTCAGTTCACTACTTTTCTGACCTGATGATATTCATCTATTTCCGCTTCTACTAAAAAAGATAGATTTCTACATCTTAGTACTTGCTCAGAACCTCCTGGCCTTTACCTTTCTCACTCCCTTAACTTCCACTATATCTATTCTTTGGGGCCTCCATTCACGATCACCTGGTTTCACTTTCTATCATACAAAGCCAGGATTATAAAGTGAAAAACTTATTTGATACTTACACTCAATTTCCTAGTTCCTATATCCTCTGCTACATCTACCCTATTGAGATCCAATTTGGAATGAGTCTAACTGCTATTCTCCTGGTAGAGAGAGGAAAACAAATTACACAATTGTTCCATTACAAATTTAGTTTCTAATCCCAGCAGAGCCATCAGAACTAGTCCTCCCCATGGCAGGTGTTTTAGCTCTGCCAATCTCCTGTTCCCCACTTCCAACCTTGGAGCTCTCGGTCAAAATCTTTGCTTCCTACTTCACGGAGGAAAACAGGTTTTCAAGCAAAAATTCCTTCAACTTCTCTCTCCTGCATCTCTAAATTTAGCATTATGGCATCCATCCTAACTTATACTCTTTGCTCCTAAATGCCAGACAACTGTACAGAGAAGATCCTGAGTCTCAAAGGATCGTTTTTGCTTTAAATTATGTCTCTCCTTCCTTTCTCCACTAATCTTTTTTTCTACCCACATGTATATTCTATTCATGTCATACTTAAACAGAGAAAAACTGCCATCAGCTAAAAATAAAAGGTTTTTTTCCCCTTGTGCTTTTTGAACTATTTCCATCTCTCCTTTCTTTCCTCCAGTGACAAACATCCTAAAAAAGAGAGACAGAGTGAGAGAGAGGAATCTATTCTTATTCTGTGCACTTTTAATTCTCATTTCCTCCCAATCTATTACCAACTGGCTTTCACTCAAAGAGCTCTTGCTAAGAACACCTACATCCTAATTGTTAAATCCAAAAGTCTTTTTTTTTTCAGTCCTCATTATAAGAAAATCTTTAATACATTCAACACGACTGAGTGTACTTCTAATTGGTTTTTCTTTAGCCTCCAGAGAACTATTTCCCTCTGGTTTTCCTCCTACCTCTGACTATTCATTTTGTTTCTTTTGTAGGGGTCCTTATTTTACTCTGCCAACTTTAAAGAGTCTTAGCTAAAACTGAATCAAGAGCTGCGGAAACTTCCTCTAACACATAGACTGGATTGAAGCTGGAGTGTGTGTAATAGGTACGATTTAGTTTCATTTGCAAGGGCATAAGGCAACTAACCCCCTATAATAGTGTTAAAGTTACTATTACAAGCATTCATTTGTCATTTAAAAATTAGCATGGTGTACTGTCTTTCTGATTTTACATTCTCTTAGATGACTGGGTAGTTGTTAAATGAATAAACTAGAAAAGAAGATAATCTGATGCCAGAGTATATAGTCAAGATAACTACCACCTCCTAGCTGCATAATCCTGACTGGGTTTTGAGCCTCATCTTCTTTCTGTGAATCATTAATTTCCATTCAGTAGTTAGTTACCCAAAAGTTGCTCAATCAACATTTACTAAGTGCCTAGTATGTTCTAGGTACTGTACTGGGTGCAAGAAATGTGTATAAATCTCAACCCATCAACCCCTAGAACTTGAAGCTTCTAACAACTAGGAGCTCTGAGGCAAGGCCATGATACAGTATTACGAGGGCTGCAACAGAGGGAATAAAGGAAAATAAAAGTCTGCATATTCTATCACAGGTAAGTCAGAAAGCCAAGACCAGCAAGGACCAGGCCTGAAACATCAATTTTCCCTCAATAAACACAGAGAAGCTACAAACAAAATCCTCAAGCAAAACTAAGTATAGTAATATCAATTACAGAGACAAGCTGTTAATGATTCATCCAGGAAGCACAGCAAATGCCAAGATGCTACTGCAGGCAAAAGTTGAAGGACTCATCCATCAGTGCTATATGCCAAAGGAAACCCTCAAAAGTTGGCTGATCAATCTAAATACATAATCTCAGGGGCGCCTGGGTGGCTCAGTCATTCAGTGTCTGCCTTCGGCTCAGGGCGTGATCCTGGGGTTCTGGAATTGAGCCCCACGTCGGGCTCTTCAGCTGGGAGCCTGCTTCTTCCTCTCCCACTCCCCTTGCTTGTGTTCCCTCTCTCTCTCTGGCTGTCTCTCTGTCAAATAAATAAATAAAATATTTAAAAATAAATAAATAAATAAATACATAATTTCAATAAATTCATAATATCAGAAGCCAAACACACACATGTTCTCTCTCTGTTCCTTTCAAAAAAGTTAGCCATCATGTACTCCTATACTGATTCACCCCATATATTTCCTTATTTCTGTATAAACAATAATATCCTCATATTACAAGGATCACTACAATGTCACAATTCTAAATACTGGTCAATATACAAACAATTACACTGAGGTTTTCCCACACAACTTGACATGACTGGCATTTTCTAATAAAAGTTTACACACATGAATTCCATGACTATATTGATTTGCACTAGAAGCAAAGATGTACAAGACAAAAACATGTTATAACTTGAGCAAAAGTACTTTCCCAAGAAAAAAAAAACCAGAGCAAAATTACTTTCCAGAGAGAAACTGAGTAGGTGGTTCTCTATGATACTCAAATTCCAATTGTCAGCAAACCTCAGCACACATTATAAAACAAATTTACCAAATGGTTTTGGAGGGGGGAAAAACCCAGTAATCTAAACGCTTTACTTTCTGAAAGACTCCATTTTGCTTTAAAGAAAAATCTTTAGTTAGTATAACTAAAACACTGATAAAGACTTAAAAGTATTTCATTATGCACTAATTTTGCTTTTAACTAGGTCAATGAAAAGCACTGTGTAGGCATATATTATATACAGATAAATGAAACAAAATACTAGCACAAATAGTTCTGAGCCTATCCTCAATCACCTGCATTGGGCTAAGAATAAGAAGCATACTGGGTTTAAATAATGAGGGTTGGAATCAATTTTTCTAGATTCAAATCTAGGCTTCAGCACTTACCAACTCTGTAACCTGTCCAGGCTTCAGTTTTATCATCTAAAAGAGGAAATACTTACTCATAGGGTTTTTGTAAGGATTACAAAAATTAACACCGGTAAGTACTTAGAATAATGCCTGACATAGTAAAAACCCGCTAATGTTGGTTTAAACAACAAAACAAAGGCTCTTTACATTTATCATCAACTTTAGTCTCTACCATAACACTGTGAGTATCATTGACTATGAGGAGTATGGTGGAACAAATTTTAAGTAACTGAATTGACACACCTAGTTAGAAGCAAAGTCAAGATTCAAATACAGGTTGTACTGTCTCCAAATTCAGGCTCTATTTCAAGATGCCTCCAATAAAAAAAAAATCACAGGTAGTAATCTACTCTGCCACAAAATGACCTTTATGAGTACTTCTAATGCTGACTGGAGTACACACACACACACACTACACACATCTTTGAATTCACCTGTCTACCTCCCTTCAATGCCACGACTCTAATCCAAGCCACCACTCTCTCTTAGCTCAACTACTGCCATAGCTTCCTAACTAAATTGCAGACACTGACCTTCATTATTTCTTGGTTGGTTAACCAATAATTAACACAAAACTGAAGACCACCAATTAATAAGTCGAGAACACATAAAGACAACTTATAAAATACAAATAGGCAGAGAAGAAGCACCCAAATTTAGAGAAAACCGCCAATGTAAAAGAAAAACAAAACAAAAATATTAGGAAGAAAGTTAACGTAGGAAGTAGAAACACAAAAATCTCAAAAATCTACAGCGGGATCTAGTTCCAGCATGGTAGTACAGGCCCTCTACGGCCCAAGCTTCCCACCGACCACAACTATAAACTTGGGACAACATACAAAGCAACCCAACTGTCTGAACAATCTGAATATTAAAAAAAATAGGAAGCAACCTGCAGAAATTCCCCCCACCCCCCACCTTTCTTTTTGCAGCTTGGCTCTGAGGCAGAACCACAGTTGTGGAAAAGCACCATGACTTGAGCTACAAAAACCCAATAGAAATCCTGCTATTTCTAGCAAGGGAAGCATGAAATGGCACCCAACCAGCCAGAAAGTGAGGAGAAATCACTAGCTCTGGAATCACGAATGTGTAAGACTGACCCAAAATAGATTAGTAAAGGCCTAAGGAATTAATATTATATTTGAATATAATTCAAATGCACTCCACACAGAGTGTGAAACGGTACTTAAAATCTAAAACTGACGTGACTGCCTCTAAAACAAAACATCTATATTCTCCAGAGGACCACAGCAAAACTCAGAAGATCCAGGATAAAATCCAAAATTCTAGAAATAAAAAATACTAGAAAATAAAAAAATTCTCTGGGGAAAAGGCAAAATCAAGAAATGCCAATTCCCAGATGACTCAGATTATAGTTCCCATACAGGGATTTTAAAGCAGCTATTATAACTATGTTCCAGGAAGTAAAGCAAAATTACCTTGAAATCAATGAAAATGACAGAGAAAGAATCTTAGTGGGTAAACAGAAAACAAACCAACAACAAAATTTTTGAGTGAATTTCACCTCTAGGCATCTCTTCTTAGGAACCTACTAGAAAACATGTGCCCCTAAAATAAGAGAGTAAACCAAAATCAGAGTAAGACTTAGAATTCAAGAAATAGAGGATCCAACAGAGTAAAGTGTTGAAGAAAAAAGTCTCATTATGATAGCTCTGCACCAGGCCTAGAGAACAAACGGTACAGATGGAAATGGGAGGAGAAGGGCTAAGTACATCTTCAAAGAACAAAATAAAGAAAAAATAATTTTTGACCATACAAAGAATATAGCTGAAAAACAAATTTTGAAAAATCACGACAGAATATGCAAAGAATTAACAAGGATACAGAGGAAAAATAAAGAAATAAAAATTAGGCAACTCCATTAAAAATTATAAAAGTTATAGAAATTATACAACCTGACAGTAGTGAACAATATTTTCATGTCATAAAATGTAAATACTAATTACTGATTTAGCCAAAGATTAGGTGCCTTTCATACATTTAATCCTCACAATAACTCTACAAAGTAGGTCCAATATCTGTACTATCCTTACTTTACAGATGAGGAAGCAATGGCATAGAGAGGTGAAGTAATTGGCCCAAGGTTACAGTGCTTTAAGTGAGGAGCCAAGATTTGAATCCCAGAGGTGAGACTACGAAGATCACGATCTGGGAGGGGAAAGGGGGACATGTAAGAAAACAAGGTAGAGCTGACCCTTGAACAACATGGGTTTGAACTGTGTGGGTTCACTTACACGTGGATTTCTTTCTGATACCGTACAGTACTGTAACTGTATTTGCACTATAGTTTTCTTAATAAGATTTCCTTTTCTCTAGCTTACTTAATACATACACAAAATATGTGTTAATCAACAGTTTGTTATCAGTAAGGCTTCTAGTCAGCAGTAGGCTAAGTCTTGGGGGAGTCAAGTTATACTCGGATTTTGGACTGGCGGGGGGTGGGGGAAGCAGGCAGCACCCCTAACCCTCACGTTTTCCAAGGGTCAACTGTAAGATTAATAAATCAACAAATGAATATACATATATGTTAAAAACAGAGTTAAAGCAGCTAAAAGAGATTGTTTTCTTTCAAGGAGAAAGGCTTGGAGGACAAAAGGAGACTCGTGTTTCTCATTATTTTATATTAATATTACTATATTATATATAATAACATATAATATGTAACATTTTAACTTAACTGATATGTTTGCCGGTAATAAAGTAAAATTTGTCCTCTAAGCTTTGCTACATAACCTTGACCAGACCCTCCTTCAGTCAATCTTCTCTAAAATGAGAGGTTGAAGAAAATGATCACTAACTTACACACCTAGAGACAGTTTATTTTCCTTCTTTCCATAAGTAGACCATATAACCTAACCATAGTTAACTATCTTGCAAATACAAGCCATCAGTCAAATGAGGAATTGTGTAAAAACAGCAGAATTCATCTAAATGATCCCTCAGCACTATTCTAAAAAGAAAATAGCTACCCTAACTATGGACATCAAGAATATCATTGTATAGGCTAGGCAATACATTGTTATTGTTGTTTTAACATAACTCTGCAAAACTGTTCACTTTATAAATAAAAGATAATATACCAGTAACCTCATGCATACACTTGAAGTCATTCAGAAAGACTTTCATCTATTTCTTCAATAAGTATGTACTATGCATCTATATTCGGCCCAGAACTATGCTATATACTATTATAAACAAGAGAAATCTAAGCTCTACTTCCCACTGAGTTTACAAAATACGTACCATGGAATAAGAACTATGATAGGGTTAAGTGCAGGGTGCCTGGGTGGCTCAGTCGGCTAAGTGTCTACCTTTGGCTCAGGTTATGATCCCAGAGTCCCAAGATCCAGGTTCCCTGCTCAGTGGGGAGTCTGCTTCTCCCTCTGCTCCTCCCCCTCCCCCGCTAGTACTCTCTCCCTCTCAAACAAATAAATGAAATCTTAAAAAAAAAATGATGGGGTGGGGCGCCTGGGTAGCGCAGTGGTTAAGTAGCTGCCTTTGGCTCAGGGCGTGATACCAGCGTTCTGGGTTCGAGCCCCACATCAGGCTTCTCCGCTGGGAGCCTGCTTCTTCCTCTCCCACTCCCCTGCTTGTGTTCCCTCTCTCACTGGCTGTCTCTGTCAAATAAATAAATAAAATCTTTAAAGAAAAAAAAAATGATAGGGGTAAGTTCACAGTGTTAAAGAACACACAAAACTTGGTGGTAAAGGGCAGGAAATGAAGGGGGGGGAACAAAGGGTGAAGGAAGATTTTCTGGAGGAAAGAACATCTAAATAGATCTGAATAAAGAACAAATTAATCCTGGAGGAAGGAGGGAGAAAAGAAAACGGAAATATGTTCAAACGCCAAAAGACCAGAAGGCATGGTTTAGAGTGGTGGTTAGAGAGGGGCAGGGCAAGAGAACAAAAGTAATATAGTTCAAAATCTGGCTGTGTGCAGGGCAACAACAAACCAAGGGGGGGGGGGGCGGGGAGCAGAGGCTCATGTTGTTCTCTAAAGGTTACAAACAAAAACTTAAAGAGTCAAGATTTATTTTAAAACCCTTCCTCTTTTGGGGAAATCACACAAAAAGTTACGTTGATAAATGAAAGCTTTAACTGAGAACAAATGTTCTATAAAAACTGTCACTACTGGATTTCTTCAACCCAACATCTAAAGTCTACAAGTTGTAAGCACCTCAAAATTAGTAAAGAGGTAAAACCTTCCAGTTTAGTTCCTGATTCTCAAAGCCTATGCCAAACAGCACAATTCTTTACATAATGTAATAAGTAATCCTGGAGAAACATCATAGACAAACTAAACAACAGCACATTCCTAAACTTCGAAAATATTAAATTGTTCATGTTCAAACAAATCTTTAAGCAAGTCAAACCTTTAAGATAATCTGATAGTAAATATTAAGCCATTGCAGCATTTCCCAACTTGCATTTGGCATGTCTTTAACAAGAATTTTATGCACGCCTTAATTCCAGCTAAGTAATCAAATTCTGGAAGAAACCATAACAACGTGGTTATTAAAACAGATACAGGATGATTTATAATCACATACTAAGTAGGCTAGTTTTAATTACAAGGATCTTGTCAGTAAATTTACATTTAATAAATGTCAGCAGAATCTATTCCATACTTATTCAAACTTAAGACAGGCCTACATTCATAAAAGACATGACATTCTAAAATATTATTAACAGACATACAATCAGACAATGTTTTAGAATGTAGGCTGACATTAAGGAAAGAATAGAACGAAAACAGTGGCTAAGTAATCAATATAAAACAGATGCGAAAATCAAAGGAGTACCCACAACTCCACAATTAATGAAGATACTAAGCTGCTGCATATGACTTCACAGGTTACTTACTGAACAACTCTAGGGGGCACCGATACACAGAGAGAGAGAGAGAGAGAGAGAGAAAGAGAGAGAAAGGCTAAGCAATATACATTAAACTGGAAGGTAATGCAGATACACAACCACTACCATCAGACAGTCCAAGTCTTGGCAGCAATGAAAGAAACACGTACAAAAACAGAGTAAAATAAGCAAGATATTGAGTGTACAAAACTGCTCTTGAGCTAGCCAACATTCATTCATTCATTCATTCATTCATTCATTCACTTTTAACAAATACTCCCTAAATGCCTACCACATGCCAGGTACTAAAAGATACATCAGTGAACTAAACAAACGAAAATCCCTGTACTTGTTAAGTTTACACCTGGGGTGAAGGGAGAAGGTAAGAATTAAAAACACAAAATATTTAGAATATGAGTTGGTGATCAGTACTACAGAAAAAAAAAAAATGAAACAGAGAGTGGGGTTGGGAGTACTGTGAAGAGGGTATAGTTATTTTAAGTAAGATGGCCAAGAATGGCCTCAATGAGGTGACCACTTCAACAGAACGAAGATTCTACTAGACATGAGAAGCTTGTCTTTGTCATTCTCACAGAAAAAATTTATACTCCATTCCACCCCATTCATCTCTACCCCAATTCTAGTGACAGACTAGGTGAGGTGGCTGACTGATTACCAGGTAGATGTAAGTGATGCAAAACAACCTTACCACATTCCTAAAGGTTTGTTTCTAGCCTGGGTGAAATAAAAAATTTGTCAGAAGCATCTGGCAACAGGCCCAAGCTTCAGGACTGTTTGAGGTACATTCCCATAACATCCATATCAGGGGTGGGAAAATTACAGCCAGCAAGCCAAATCTAGCCCACTGTTTTTGAGCCACATTAATTTGTTTACCTATTAAGTACGAATACTTTTTTGCACTACAACAGCAGATTTGAGAAGTTATGACACAGACCACATGGCCTGCGAAGCCTAAACATTTACTATCCAGCCCTTTACTGAAGAATTTGTTCTAGATCATCATCACCACCATCCCCATCCCCATCCCCATCATCTTCCCCATCACCACCACCACCCCCACCCCCACAGTAAGACCACTTTCAGGGACATCTTCATGAGCACATGACCAGTGTAGTCACTAAGAACCCTGCCTCAGGAAGTCCCCATACTTGGGGTTTAATGCTCTATAGTCACCATCTTAAAATTTTCAGAAATTTTATCTCTGAATCTGAGTTTTATAAGTAAACCCCAATAGGACAACAGAGCTTGTGCCAGGGCTCATAAGAAGCCATAAGAAGTCTGCCTCCCCAGGAAGGATTCTCAGTCAGCTGAACCCTCTGTCTCTGCCTGACCTCCCTACCCTTGCCCCATAGTTAGGGATGTAACAAGGCATCGGCCACCCCATCCCAGGCTGGCATCACCATGACACATTCACAGGCAAACCAGCAAGGTCTCCTCCTGTGGCTGATTCAGGTATGGAGCAAGTCCTGGCATGGAGGATGCAATCCCTTGAGAGTTGTCCATCTGCTGTGGGTTGAGACAGTAAACCTATAGGAAGGGGAGATGGGCTTCCCTGCCCCAGGCCGGGACCCTATATTTTCATTTGGCACTGGGACCTGCATATTATACAGCTAGACTTCACTGCTTTCATAAAGCAAAAATTATAAACCAAACTTATAAATGAAAGTTCCATTCTTCTATCAAATTCATAAAATTTCTATGGTTTGTCCCATTTCACCCTGAGCCAACCCCCTTCATCTTGCTCTAGCAACAAAGTTTTCTTCATATTCTTAAACCAACAAACTAATTTCCACCATAGGCCACTATCACACTTGAAATATTCATCAACTAGAACAGTTCAATCAAGCCTCACCCTGACTGTCATGCCCTTCAGAATGGATGACTTGAAGTTCTCTGATTACCCTGATTCCAATCAACTGAGGGGTCAAACCAACTGGTGTTACATCTCCAAAGATGGTCACCACCAATTTCTGACTGCATGTACATACATGCCTCTTCTTCACTGAGAGATGGAGTTTATTTCCTCTCCCTTTGAATAAGGCTGAACCTACGACTGCTTTAAACTTTAACACAGAGGAGAACTGAAATGATCCAGTCAACACTGTCAGTTGAGCTCCCAATTAATAGTCAGCATCAACTGCTAGACAAGTGAATGAGTTATCTTGGACATTCCAACCCAATCAAGCCCCCAAACAGCTGCAGCCCCAGCTATCATCACATGGAGCAGAAGAACCTCTTTATTGATCAGAGCCAACCCACAGAATCTTGAAACATAATAAATGCTTACATATGGAGTAGTCTGTTACAAAACTATAAAACTAAACAACAAAATCTGAATACCAGATCCATCCATCACAGCTAAGCCTATTATTTAACCTCTTTATGTTTCATTTTTTCTCACCTGCAAAGTGAGGATCAAGATATTATCTATTTCACAGAAGTGGTCTAAGGATTAAATGTGCTCATATGTGTAAAGCACTTGGCAGAGTTCTCAGCATATTCCTGACATAATGCAAAGTCATTACTATTCTATTATTGCTATTTTAGTATTGATAAAATATATTATTTATTCCACAATCTGTTTCATTTTTTTAAAAAACTACCTAGTACTATCTGAAATTATGCTTACTTATTTATCTGCACCCCCTCCTCCACCAAAGTATGAGCCATACGACATTTAGTTATTGTCTTGTCCAGCACCTAAAACAGAATTTGGCAGAGATACCTCATAAATTATTGTATATTGAATAAATGAGTTTCAGGACCTCTGTTTCATAGTTAACAATGATATCCAAAAACTGTTCCCATACTTTACTTAAGCATAAATCTGACAAGAGGCACTCAAAACATAAAACAATCATATAAACTATAATGTGGTATTTTCATGACATAATTCCAACACACTTGTTACTGCACAAATCTTTTACCTTTACTAGATCCTGTACTGCTTAAATATGCCTAAGCGATGGCTAGCATTTGATTCAGCATCAGTTAGGCGTGCTAATGTAGTATACTCATCTGTACATTTTTAATTAAGTTTTTTAAAGCTTTTTATTTAAATTCCTGCATAGTTAACATACAGTGTTATATTACTTTCAGGTGGTATACAATGCAGTGATTCAACAATTCTATACATTACTCAGTGCTCGTTATGATATGTGTACTCTTAATTCACTTCACCCATTTCACCCAACCCCCCCCCTTCCCTTCTGGTTAACTATCAGTTTGTTCTCTATAGTTAAGAATCGGCTTCTTGATTTGTCTCTCTTTTTTGTTTCTTAAATTCCACATTTGAGTGTGAAATCACACGATATTTATCTTTCTCTGACTTATCTGGCTTAGCATTATATTCTCTAGTTCCATCCATGTTATTACAAATAGTAATATTTCATTCTTTTTATGACTAATGTTCCATTTTACATATATGTGTGTATATATATATATATATATATACACACATACATACATACATACAAGCGCGCATGCGTGTGCACATATACACGCACAGGCACACACCCACCCACCCCACATCTTCTGTATCCATTTATCTATGGATGGACACTTGAGCTGCTTCCATAATTTGGCTATTATAAATAATGCTGCAATAAGCATAGGGGTGCATGTATCTCTCTAAATTAGTGTTCTTGTATTTTGGGGGTAAATACCCGGTAGTGCAATTACTGAATCGTAGAGTAGTTCTATTTTTAACTTTCTGAGGAACCTCCATACTGCTTTCCACAGTGGCTGCACTAGTTAGCATTACAACCAACATTGCTCAAGGGTTTCTATTTCTCCACATTCTCACCAACACTTTTTGTTTCTTATTCATTTGTATAATTTAAAAAAAAAAAAGTGAGCTGCTCTCAATCAATCAAATCAATGACACACAGTTAATATCACTACAAGTACAGAAATAGCCAGAGAAATTTTAATATGGGCTGTGTTCAAACACAAATTAATCTGACAACACACAATAACATAATACTAGTCTTCAAGCTGTGGAAACTTGGTATAAAACACATTCAAGTGTGAATTTCCTCAACTACAGTTTTTATTAAGTTTCAAACCTATTTTAAAGTTGAAATAAAAATCAAGACATTCACAAGAACCCTGAACCCTGAAACACCTCTGAAATACACCAGGTCCAGAAGGTAGAAAGACACACAAAAACATAATTCAGTGTAACAACTTCTCTAATACTGTGATTTTCAACTTTTCTCCACCTTGACACAGATGAGATACAAGTAACTCGCTCTCTCTCCCTCTTCCAATCATAGTTCTGTAGGAGTTTTTACATTTAAGAACAGGTAAACAAGCTAGAGGGGTGTGGTACAGAACTGCAGATGAGAAATAAACATATGTAAAATCAAAGAAGAGAGAATACATCATGGCTGAAGAACTAATAATGAGTAGGTCCTGATAGACAAGAGCAGTTAGTGCATAAAAATTGAGAGGAGGAACTGCTAAGATACTGTGCTCTACAGGTATGGAAAGGTCTATTCAAGGAACTTGTATGTTAAAAACAGAAATTAAGATTTCAAAATTCCAATAAGCCCACCAGAATGGCTAAAATTAAAAAGACCGACAACACCACCAAAATTTGGCAAGTTGGTGCAGCAACCAAAATTTCATACATTGTTGGTAGAAGTGTAAAATGGTACAACTTGGAAAAAAGTCTGGTGGTTTCTTATGAAAGTAAACATACACCTATCCTATCTACCCAGGAATTCCACCCAAGACAAATGAAAATATATGTTTATAAAAAGCTTCATACAAAAATATTCCTACCAGCTTTATCCATAATAGCCAAAAACTGGAAACAATCCAAATGTCCATCCACAGAGCAATGGATGAATAAACTGTAGTGTATTCATTCAATTTATACGATGAAATACTATTCAGCCATAAAAAGGATGATATATACACAATAACATGGATCAATCTCCAAAACTTCATGCAGAGTGAAAGAAGTTTTGCTGAACATATGCTGTATAATTCTGGAATAAGCAAAACTAATTTAAGTGAGCAACAACAACAACAACAACAACAACAACGGAATAGTGATCAACCAGAGGATAGGAATCAACAGGGAAGAATCACAAGGGAACTTTATAGGGTGATAATAAAGTTTTACATCAGGGGGTTGGTAAATGTTTTCCGTAAATGGCAGGATAGTTAATATTTTAGTACTTGTGAGCCCTGCTTCAAATATTCAATTCTGCCATTGTAAATGAATGGGCATGGCTGTGTTACAATAAAACTTTACAAAAAGAGTAGTTGAAACATAGTTTGCTGATCCCTGTTCTATATTTTGAAAGTGATTTGAGTTACACAAGTCTCTGCATTTGTCAAAACTCATCAAATAAGCCACATAAGATTTGTGCATTTCACCATATGTCAATTTTACCCCAAAGAAAGAGAACCATGAAGAGTGACTGAACTCTAGGCTAACGATAAGCATGTGGTTTACAGTGAGTTACACTTGTATCTCCAACTTCGAAAGCAGCCAAAAAAAAAAAAAAAAAAGATGGATTGACAGGTGTACAACACAGATATAACAAATTTTTGGCCACTGTAGACCCTACAATTGGCATATGGTATGGGGGTTTAACTGTATAATTTTTTCAACATTTCTATATATGTACTTGAAAGTTTTAATATTAAATGTGGGAGAGAGGGAATTCAACAATAGACCGCTGAAGATTTTTAAACAAAGTAATGAAAATCAAATGTATGCTCTACAAATATGACTCACACAGTGCAAAAGACACACTGAAGGAGAGTCAGATGAAGGAAAAAAGCAGTAAGTGGGCTATTACAATAGTCAGTGTCATAGAAAGTATTAACATTTAAGTAGTAAGTACAAAATGAGTTCACAAAGAGAAGTCAGAGAAGAGTAGAAAGCTTCTTCCTATCAGGAATAAGGAGTTTCAAGAAGAAAGTAAGTTCCCAGGGTCAATGTAACAGAAATCAAGCAAGATGAACACAGAAAAATACCTATTAGATTAAGCAATGGGCAACTCTGATGATGTAAAAGTGGTGTGGTTAAGAATATAAACCAGATAAAGAATACTGATAAATTCAAAGGAAACAAACAAGTGAGGATCAAAGAAACATAGGTGGGCCAAGAAGGCAAAAACTAGAGAGCAACATAAAAGACTGCAATATTTCTTTAACATGGAAAGCAAAAGTAAATGACCACACCTAAAAATCCCCATCTATTATCTCATCCAGAACATGTACTATTGAGTAAGGCAGTCTGCCATGGGCCTGACTGTCCCTACATATTCTTGCTGAGTGTGAAAGTCTGCAAAACTTATCTACTTCCTGATATTGAGTGGATTCTTGTAATTAGTCACCTAGGCAACAAAGAAGGTCAAGGTTACCACAGCACATAGCTATACTTGAGGGAGAGGTGAACTACCTTGTTTGTTGCTCCCTACAATGTTTGCTGCTTGCTAAAAAGGTGTTGGAGCATTGGTCCTGAGTTCCTCCATTGTGATCCACTACATGCATCCCTCTAGACTCTTTACCTTCATAGGACCTGGGTGTAAGGAAAACCTACACAAATATGCTGACGTTCAAGCAGCTTGCTATGAGTAATAATGCTAGTGTTTCTGATCTGGGAGTCTCCTGTTTTCTGCTAGCAACAATTAAACATTAATAAAACTAACTTATTCGCCTATAAATATGGTAAAATCAAATTGTAAGACTTTTCACAGTACTTGACATGAACAACAAAGAACTAGTTGATATTCATGTTGCTATATAAAAGAGACACAAAAGTGGTCACAAAAACTGAAATATATATAATACTTTATAGTTTGTACACCTTAAGTTATTCATAATATTATATTAGTGTTCATATAACGGCCTCCATATTACATGTTTTACGTATATTACAACATATAATTCTCATAATAATCCTCATGAGGTAGGTACTAATATGATGAAACTGAAGCTTCAAAATGGTAAGTAAATAAGCTAAGGGCTCACAAACTGTAAACAGCACAACCTAAATATAAGCCCAGATGACTTTAAAATGCACTTTGTTTTGTTTTGTTAACCATCAATAGTCGATCTCCTTTCCAGCTGATTTATCAAGGACAACTCTAATTCTCCAGATATAAGACCAAAGTACTTAGAGCTCTGCAGTATGAATACGTCATTGTTCACAGAAAAACTAACATTTTGGAAATGTTAATATCATCTTAAAATTTTCTCCAAAATTCTAGGATCAAATTTTAGGAAGAGCTAGGTCAAACAAATCCAAACCATTATCTCTACTGCAGAATTTCTCATGATTTTAATATGCAAATATGTTTTAGCATGCTAATATAAGTCATAAATCTTCTAAGACCATCTATTATCATCATTCTGGAAAACTGGGAAACTACTGCTACAATCAACAGTGCCAACTTTACTTGTATTCAGAATTATCTTTGAAACCTTAGTAGTCAGCTTGGTTCAGGTACATAATCCTTTAAAAGAGAGAACATCAAAGTTAAAATGTGGCCTAAGAGCTTCAAGCCAAATCAACTACTACATACTTTGGCAACATTGCTCATTTTCTACCAAACAAGACTTAATTCCCCATAACACAAGGAAACTATGTAGCATACCTAGCTTTTTCTGAAATTAGAAGGATAATAATTAAGGCTTTTTGTAGCTCTACATTGTTACCTACTGCTTTACTTAACAAAATTCAGACCCCCATAACAATGGAAGGGAAGAAAAGACCACAGAAAAACCAGTTCCACATAAAACCTGTGCATTGGTTAATGGTAGTGAGTCATTCTGATGGTTCTGTGCATCACTGCCAGCTCTCCAATACGGAAAGCTAAATTTTAACTCCATCAATAAGTGATAAATTAACATTACATACTATTTCACCCCTAACTATATGTATATTTGCCTGTCACCTACTTAGTCATATCTTAACATTCAACAACTGAAACTGTTTACTGCTCAATGATCTATTAATCGTTCCAGAGTTTTCAACAAAACTGAGCTAAAGACAGCCACACAGCAGTCGTGTTCATCATATAAACCAGAACTGCAGATTTGTCCCTAGCCAAATAATCTGCTAGACACCAATTCAGCTGCTTCTTTGGAATAACTAGATATAGTCATTCATCAGGCCATTCTCAACAAAACCAAGAGTTATATTAGACAAATGAAATAACTATGTAATTACAAAGCAACAGGAATTACAATCCAAATTTAAACTATGCTAAGATTCTCAAACACTTTACCTTACAAAGAAAACACACTGATATCATACCTACTTAGAGTGAACAGTAACTTTAAAAGAACAAATTCTGGACCTCGGCTCTGAAGGAATGCTTCCTCTCAAAGTCTATTTCAAAGTCTACGTAGGACACATCTCCAGTTGCGGGGGAAAAAACGCAATAAAATATGATATTGTCCACTTGTTGTGAAAAAAGTTGTAAAGAAAAGGAAAAAAAATCTTAAAACTGGGAGAGTAAATTTCAAAATATTGGTGTTAGGAATTTTTTTTAAGTAATAATTAAGTCAAGCCTTAACTAGTCATAACTACTGAAAGCAAATGTGACAATATAACAAATTATTTTAAGGCACAGCTATATCAGTTAAAAATGTTTTGAGTAGTGATTTGTGAATGAGAACATAGTTGATTCTGACAAGCAAAATCCCCAAAGAGAAAGAATTTAAATCAGCTAATGCCATTAAGGAAACAAACTGTAAGAAGAAAGAAAAGAGATTAGAAAAAAGACACTGGAAATACTATCCAATATTAACTACTGAATTTTATTTTAGCTAACATCTGCAACAAATCAGAATGCCTTTAAAAATAAAATATAAACTACCAAAAGTGTATACACTTACAATTTGAAAAATGTCTCCTATACTGGCAGCAATATTTTCCAAACCATTCTGAAAATACGGACAAATTTTCACAAAATTCAACATAGGTCATTTTAAGATTTACAGGATGTAAAGCAGATGAAATGAAAGCATCATGAGCTTTTATCTTAGAAAAATGCAAAGTTGCATACATTGGGATTACATCTTTCAGTAGCCTTCATATTTGTCAAAATGCAATTATTAACAGAAATTCTTCATAACTAAGGCTCTTGTGTGCAAATACATATTTGCAAGGTGAAATCTACTTCACTACATCTACATTTGTAAAATTTCACAAACAGTACTATTAGCTGCACCATCAATGCTACATATTAACGTTTTCCTCCTCTTCCTTAGTAAAAAGGTTTAACTTAATTACCGTCTGAAAGTTTATATTGTAACATGCTACCTAGTTACAACAAAAGAGTCAACTATTGCTGAGTCCATTTTTTAAAGAGGGTTTACAATAGAAACCTCCAATGCCAGGACCATTAATTAATACTACAGGAAGAACTACGTTAGAAAAATTGACACTGAAAAGAGAGGTCCACCTTTCACTCATTTTAACATACAAAGGCTTGTGTGGTTGAACTGGAAAACCCTCTATTTAATGAAAAATAAGTCAAACAAGATTTGCATTTTTGTTCTAGTAAAACTTGTTTCCTCTCCTACCCCCCCACCCCAAAAAGTCGGAATAGGAAAAAAGAATAGTCACTTTTAATACTAACAAAATGGAAAAGGACAAAATGACAAGGTTAACTAGAGCTGAGACACAAGATCAGCACCACCGTTCTCTATAGTTGCACAATTTTTCAACCCACATTTTTCACCGAATCCACATCCCACCCTACATCGTGCTTACATCTCCCCCCACCCTCCATTTATGACGGCGATCATCTTCCCAGCAGGTATGTGAACTCAACACCATTTCCAGCAGACAATCCACTGGAAATGTCTCAGAAGTGACTGGGTCAGGGAATAAGGAAATGATCGACAAAGTGAGAAGTAAAATAAATATTAGTTTTAGGAAGGGGGGACCAAGGGTGTCCCTACAGCGGGATATAGGGTGCGGGTGAGGGATGGGGAGGTAGGAGGAGCCTTGGGTCGAGAGGAAAGGGTCTTGAAGGAGTCAGAGGTAAGCTCCACAAGGAGAGGTGTAAAAGAAAAAAAAAATTAGGCAGTTTTTTGCCCGAAAGAAGGAGACTCCCTGGTCCACAGAGGGAGGCAGTCTGGGGTCCCTGGCCGCGCAGGAGGCCGGGGCGGGGGCGCAGGAACTCACCACCTGGTAGCGGCCAGTCCCTGGCTGGTGATGATCCATCCTGCCCGGCTCGGGATCCGGCTTCCGAGCCGGCGAGTCCTCTCGGTGCTCGGCCCCCTCGTCCACCCCCGTCGCCGACGTCGTTGCCGCAGCGCCCCTTCCGCCTCTGTTTCTGCCGCCGCGGTCGCCCGGCCGGGCCGCTTCACTTCCTGTCGCTCCCGCAGCAGCCGCGGAAACCTCCGCGTCGGCCACCGCGCTGAGAAGCCCCGGAGCACCTCGCGCGCTACTGAGCATGCTCGGAATGGTTGCGCATGCTCGTTGGGTCCTCAGGCGTCCCATTCGCGTCGCGAAGCTGGGGGGTTGGGCTGGGTGGGAGGAGATGGAAAAGTAAGACAAGTCCGGGGAACTGTCTAGGTTGTCGGGAGTGGGCGGTGGCAAAGGGAACGGAAAAAAAAAAATCACCGTTCTTGATAGGTCTTTTCTATTGGACGGGTTTCGCGCAAGCACGGGCGGGTACACAGTCGCACCACGCAGAGACCAGAGTCGAGGAGAAAGGGAACGCATACCTAGAACCCCTGAGAACGGGTCACCCATTTACCCAACACGTCCTCTTATTACTCACCCAGCATAGGACAATGCAGGGAGATCCGTCTAGGACGTTGCTATAACTATAGCGCATTCAAAATCATTAGTAAGGTAAGGGAGATCTTTTTAAATATTGTTTTGTCGCCCTCTTGGTAGTATGAGATTTAAGAATCTAACAGGGACTCTTCAACAATACTCTAATATCTCGCCAAGGAAGGAGGCCTCTAGTGATCCCTAGGTTACTGGAAGGATACAAGAAAATAATGAAATAAGATAGGACTGTTTTGTCATCATACTCCAATGGTTCCGAAGGATTTAACAGTAAGAAATCACTTTGTGTGAGACATTGTAAAACTATCCCAGTGTCAGGTTAACCACACGTAACCTACTATGTGTATCTCCCAAAGGCCACAAAACGTGTTTTTCTAGGGAGTAAAAAAGTATGATGGGACAAAGTAAAGTACCTTTTAACCCAAAGACCTGCTTTCTATGCCCTGAAAACTATGATCCCACATAATCTGGCCCAGCTATCTCTTTTAGTTTACTCCCTTCCTGAATCTCCAAAGGAGATTCCTGGAATGAAAAAGGCCACTGAATGAGCCTGATCAGCTAGTTAAAATAGCAAAAATACAATAAAGACAGAACTCATTGAGATCATCATCAAAAAAAGTTAAACCTTCTCTACAATTTTATTCAAAGCATCGACCAGTTCTTACTATTTTTACCGTCCTGACACATCTAGTGGTAGAGAGCATGAAGAGGCTAACAGTAGAAAGAGGCAATAACATCATACTTAAATGTCTTTAAACTTTTCTTTTGATCTAAGTTCATATATTTTAGATTAGAAGACGATGAAATAGGACATTTTATTGTATTATTGTACAAGAGGTCACCCTCACAATTTCACCCCAAATGGTATCATCTTTCATGGTCAAAACAACAGAGTGTCAGCAAAATGAAATTAGATTCCTACATCACTTATGGTCTATACTATTCCTTTAGAACTTAATTTTATATGTGCTTGTGTTTTCATTAATCATTTATATGTCCATTGGTTGTTTCTCAAATACACTACTGCTCAGGGCAGAGGCCATTTTTTACACCTAACGCACCCAGAACAGTACTGAGAACTGAGAACATAATGGTGAAAGCTAAAGACCTGACCAAGGGGCGCCTGGGTAGTGCAGTCATTAATTGCCTGCCTTCAGCTCAGGTCATGATCCTGGCGTTCTGGGATCGAGTCCCACATTGGGCTCCTCCACTGGGAGCCTGCTTTTTCCTCTCCCACTCCCCTGGGGTGTTCCCTCTCTTGCTGGCTGTCTCTCTGTCACATAAATAAATAAAATCTTTAAAAAAAAAAAAAAAGACCTGACCAAAAGTAGACATCCTGAATCCTCTTAGGGTAACAGATTCTTTTCATTTTACCTTCCTCCCAAGTTCTGTAACATTTTGCTAATCTAGAGAGCAAATGACAAAATTCAATGGGAAAGCACTTTTCCAGTGAAGAAGAGGAAGAGAAAGAGGGGAAAGAAATATAGTAACTAATGGATATTGAACCCTTCCCAAGCCAGGGAGTGCATGTGTTATATCATTTTATCCTCACAACATCTCCATGATGTAGGCATGACTATAATCCCTGTTTAACAAATCAGGTAAGTAAGGCATCAAGAGGTTCAGGAACTTGTCCAAAGCCAAATTACTAGCAAGTGGTCACAGACTCCACAGTCTCCTCTATGTTAAGCACTGTGCTATAATATACCCTAAAAAAAAAAAAAAATAGTGATGCAGAGCCAATCTGACTGCTTTAAATCCACCTTCTTGATCCATATGAAATAAATGATTCTTTCTCATCGTCCCCAAAAGAGCCACACTGAGCTCCTTTTGTCCATTTCACAACTAAGCCACTGTGACCTGTAATAGGCCACCACAAGTGGAGGCCCTGAGTTGTCCCACTAAGAGCAACTTATTTGGGATGAAATGGGAATAACAATATTCTTATTATTTTAGAGGCTTTAAGCAACATCCTATATATTCAATCCCTAACTTTTCCGTGGTGACAACTCTAGTTACCTAAGGAACTGGTGGTAGTGTACCTTTATAAACTACTTCAAGTGGAATTTTAGAATTTTAATGCACTCACTAACAACTCTTGTTCTGGCCTAATCAATTTTCATCTCCAAAATACACAGCCACCCATAATTTCACGAGGGCCACATTGCAGTCCTGGGGCAGATGTGGAGATAAACTGCCAGGATTCCCCATCCAGAAGCACTCTGACCAGTTGCAAGAAGTGTGATTAACCAACCACCTCCAGCTGTTAGCCATGTCAGGCTTTCCTTCAGTTTTCAACCTGACGTGGTGTTATTTTTAGCATGGCATCTGGTCATTGACGGTGGTGGTACAGGTTGAGCCACTTTTGCCTGATACTGACCCTTTGAAGGGGCAATCTTTGCTTCAGAACTCCCTGCTACACTGGCAGAGACTTTGTTAGCTCTGCAGTATGTTGTAATGAGTCTCCCTGCCCAATCCTTTTTCCTTCCACAGGTGTGAACTCCCTAATAAATGTCTTGCACTCCTAACTTCATATCAGCATCTGCTTCCTGGAGAACCCAAACTAGACAAGTGACAAAATGTAAAGTGATAAAACATTGTTAATATCAAAATTCTGTGAAAGGACTACAAAGTTCCTTTCACATAATTGATGTTTCACCTGCAGAATAGCTCCCAGTACCCTCCATTGTTAACATTTTCTCATGCGGACGTAATGTCTTCCCACTAAGAATGACTTTGATGTTCCGTAGAGTGATACTATCGAGTCACAGGGACCCCTTTTCCTGGGCCGTACTTCCCACTGGAATCCCTCCTACCTTCCCCAAAGCAGAGATCTTCCCACCAGAGGTAAACTGACTTCTTATCACCCTCCATAGTCTCTTCTCAGTTCAAATTGGGTATGCATATACATGTGCCAAGACTGTTTGTTGATATCCCCACCAATTAGAGAGCAGCGGACAGATGTGCCATTGCCTGCAGATGGCTTTCTACACAGGCCCAAGCTACAGGTAGGCAAATGCTACAAATTTCCTCTACTTCAGTGATTTTTAGTGTCTTATCACTTCCCCTACAATGTAGAACATACAACATAGAACATGCAACATAGAACTTCTCCTCAAGTAGCTGCTGATGGTTAGTGTGACCATAGATCCTAATTGTTAATTCCATGTAGAATATGTATGATTTTGCATAATTACCTAGGGAATGATTAAAAGAGGTAAAATTGCATTCTCTGAAGATTTCTATCTCTACATAATAAAAATTCACTAGCTGTTATTTTTTGTACGCTAAATTCTAAACTAGGTTTTAGAAAATACAAGAAATTACTGCCACTTTGGTAAATGAAAATAAGCATAATTATTACTCCAACGTTTTATCTCTGTTACCATGTATATGGATCTTTGAAGCAGTCTGGAGGCTTGGACCTCAATTTGGCTTCACATAGTGTTCCTTATTTAACTGTTTCTGAAATTCTTGTCATCTGTTCAGCTCTGTAATTTTAGAGAGAAAATCTAAATGAGCAATTTGACAATCAGGTATCTACTTCCTTTTCCTCTCTTTAGTCTCATACACTGTGTTGGAAGAATTTAAAACACAGCTAATGTTTTTTATCAATTAGGGTTCAACCCAAGAAAAAGAACAAACAGAAGATATATATTAAGAGATGTATTGCAAGGCATTGGCTTACACTGTTGTGAGGGCTGACTAGGCCTCCAAAATCCATAGTACAGGTCATTGAACTCTAGAAGAGTTCTAGGATCTGCTGTCCACAGGCAGAATTTCTTCTTCCTCAGGGAAGCCTCAGTTCTACTCTTGACCTTTCAACAGATTAAATCAAGTGCACCCAGATTATACAAGATAATCTCCTTTACTTAAAGTCAACTATTTTGGACTTTGATCATATCTAGAAGATACCTTCACAGCAACGCCTAGATTAATGTTTGAGTGAATAATTGGAGCTATAGCCTAACCAAGTCGACACAGAAAACTATCTGTTTATTTAATATTTAGACATTTATTTAAATACTACAAGGTGAAATTGTCTCCATACAATAAAGGATAAAGAGAGAGAGAGAAACCGGAGAGAAAAAAGTATCAGAGAGTTAGCTTAGAGATTAAAATAAATTTCCATATTAAGTATTTCCTATCAGCCTTATTTTATATATGTACTATTATATATGGAGGCATCACCAGGCAGCAGTTAGAAAATATCTGAATTCCGATAAGCTGTCCTAACACTATTTCTATTTAGTATTTTCATTTTTTGTTTAGTCGTGAGCAACGAATGTGAGCAAATCAACAGCCGTTTTGCCTTAGGGGATTACTTATTTTAAATTGGGCTAAGTCATAAATTATTAAAATGTTCTTTGCTTTACCTTGAGTACAGAGGCTGTTCTTTGACCATATTAAAGCAGGACTTCATGTGTTTTTTTGTCTCCTGTTTTCTCTGCAAGCCTGAAAATCACTTTCATCATAAAAGAGCAGGGCTGGATTGAGTATATGGCCTATTATGACAGGTTTCTCTTGACTAACTAATGCAAGATCATTGTGTAAGAAGACAAATACTATTTGTACATGTGGGTGTGGGTGTGTGTATAAAATACTAGGAGAGAAAAATGTCTTCTATATATCAAGGTGTTCTTAACATGTTAAACATTGTCTGCTCTCTTTCTTCCATAACAGGAACCAGGCCTCATTTGTTAAATCACCTGAAGTCAGAGTGCTCCTTCACAATTAGCAACATTGGTACAACATCAGCAATAAGGTTTCCATATGATACAGTTGCCTGGTTTCGGTAATGAGGATAAAGGGCATTCAATATCTGAAGGGACAAAATGATGACAGTATTCCAATGGAGTGACTCACAAGATGCTGCCTTTCCAGAACTAAGAAGAAATTCACACCCATTCCCTGGCCTTAAGATTCAAATAGGGGGAAGAAAAAAATGAATGGCCTGGCAGAGCCAAATTAAGCCAAGATAGTGGAAAAAAGGGAGTTCCTTTTATATCTGCTAGATATCATAGAAAAAAATAAAATATGTATACTATCCCACTTCACCTGTCAATAGTATGTAAAGTTCCCATGAAATGTCTATAAATTCTGCTTATGAAATATGCTCACTGAGAAATCTGGCATGATTTCCCCCATAAAGGTAGAGACCTCAAGCTCAAATCTTCTTCTTTAACCAGTATTTTAGTCTGTTTGGACTGCTATAACAAAATACCATCGATTGGGTGGCTTATAAACAGAAATTTATTTCTCACAGCTCTCAAGGCTGTAAGGCCAAAATCAGGATGCCAGCATGTTTGGGTTCTAGTGAGGGCCCCCTTGCGGGTTTCAGCCTGCCAACTTTTCATTGGATCCTCACATGGCATAAGGGGCCATGAGGGATCTATCTGGGAACTCATTTCATAATAGCATGATTCCCATGCCTCTGGATCTAATCACCTCCCAAAGATCCACCACCTAACACCATCAAATTGGGCATTAGATTTCCAATATTTGAATTTCGGGGGAGGGGAACACAAACAACCAGATCATAGCATTCAGATACTGACTTAAAAACAAAAGCATAAATGTTACAGAAACACATGTGTCCATACAAATATAGCACATAGAGAAGAAAATCAAATTTAATTTTTTTGGTTTGAAGGAAGGCTCACTTATAGGCCACTGAAATTTCTTTAGAACTCAGATATTTGGAAAAGAGAGAAATGTGTGTTTTCATGGATTCATAAAACTTTAGCATTTCAGCGGACCTTCCTAGTCACTTATTCCAGAAACTTCATTTTGAATATATGGAAACTGAGGCTCAGAGAGGTAAATGCAGCCTTACAATGATTATCTATGAAACTACCACCCCACTTCCAGCTTGGTTCAAATGTGGTAATTCATAAAACAATAAAAAATACTCCATTGACTGTTCCTACCACATCCAACAAGAAACAGCCCTCCGAAACAGTACTAATAAAAGTAAATATAGAACTTCAACACATCATGAACTCAACATGTTCATATTTCTTTTGGAAGAATCTTATAGTCAAATGTATTGCCACCAAATAGGATAAATTCTAAGATCATTGCTAATTCTCTCAGGGGTTGCTGCTTCAGAAAAAGGAAAACAACTACTTTTGGGTTTTTAAATTTTTTTTAATTTTATAAACATATATTAAATATTGTTTTCTCTCTTTTCTTTTTTTTCTTCTAATTTTTTTTCAAACCCTTGTGTTGAGGGCTGACTTTCAATAGATCACAGCTAGGAGCTGCTTTGCTAAGTACGAAACCCTGACCCAGAAGCAGGTCATCTAAAAATTGGTTTAGCACTAGGTTCCCTATGAATGTCTTTTTAAAATGCAATAAATGAGCCCTCCCAAAAGATAATCTTTGAAAATACAATAGATACCTAACATTAGTTGTATACATGCAAGCTTAAAAACCAAACAATCCCAACCCCATACATGCATGTCCATTCAGATAAGGTTGGGATATAAAATGACCTAAACACGTAAAGTGAACAGGATACCGGCTCTCAGCGCAGCCCTAACCCTTTGATCATGATTCCTGGAAACGATACAGTTGCACATACATACGATAGTTACATATGACCGTTTACATTTAAATTAATATTAAAAATGTGGCTCCTCAGTGACACTAGCCAAAAGTGTGTAGTAGCTACTGTGTTGGACAGAGCAAATAAAGAACATTGGCATCATCACAGAAAGTTCCATTGGCCATCATTGCTCAAGCGAAGATTCTCTTACTATTCACCTTAAATTATCCTCCTTCTTTTACTTCCTGAATCATCCATGTAGTTTTCTAATAGCTTTTGTCCCAACTCTGCATATCTTAGCAATGCGGCTCCTGACCAAGTCATTTCACCTGCTGACCTGGTTTGCTCATCTTAAATGTCAGAATACTAATTCCTCCCCTATCTGTCTCACTGGTTGTTGTGAAGTTCAAATGAAATGTAACCATACAAATATCAAATAATATTAATCCTGGAGGTTCTTTTCCTTTCTAGTGACTGCAGAAAAAAAAGTGATGTTTAACAGCTTTTATAGTTAAAATGTGGAATAAATATAATTTAGAGACGACGGAGATTAGCTCAAAGAACCCAGAAGCTGGTTAGGCCTCCTAACTTGGCCATATCATATTTTTTCTAGGCTAAGTGTCTGGGCTTATGCTCGGCATGAGTCATCATAAAATAAATAAAAGACCCGAATGTATGTAACCATAAAAATACGTTAGTTGTGGGGCGCCTGGGTGGCACAGCAGTTAAGCGTCTGCCTTCGGCTCAGGGCGTGATCCCGGCGTTATGGGATCGAGCCCCACATCAGGCTCCTCTGCTATGAGCCTGCTTCTTCCTCTCCCACTCCCCCTGCTTGTGTTCCCTCTCTCACTGGCTGTCTCTATCTCTGTCGAATAAATAAATAAAATCTTTAAAAAAAAAAAAATACGTTAGTTGTTTATCTAGAAGTAAAACTATTCCATAGGATATTTATCAATCATTATAATTATGGTAATGATAGCTAACATATATTAAATGCTGCCAACCATTTTGCTAAGTGCATCATATATATTATCTCTCTATATTTCACAACATATGGAATAAGTACTATTGTTGCAACCATTTTATATATCAGAAAACTGCCATCTAGAGTCTTAAGAAATCTACCAAAGGTCACAAACAATTAAGGGAAAGGGGATTTTCTGGGTTTTTTGTTTTTTCGACCTTAACAACTTTTTATTGAAAAACACATCTCAGAAGTCCAGACTAATGTACTTAATGTAGCCCCGGAATCCCCTGCTTTATGAAAAAGTCATCTTCAGTCGTATACAAATGGCATATCCAAAAGGTATTTTTGGCTTCTAAAATATTCAAATCACCAAAGGAAAACAAGAACCATTTGCGAAACGTGTGTTTTTTTATTCTACCCACAATCTATTTGGCAAGAGGTTAAAATGGCACTTCGAAGAGTTCAGTTTTAAGGAGTATCGATGATTTGTCTCTTCAGGGAAAAAACAATATTTCATTTTGTTTTTCTGACAAATAAATAAAATCATATCTTCAAGGAATATGGAATTAATAACTTATTAGTAATAAAAACATCTTCAACTAAGATTAATTCTCAGAGCTAGCATCTGGGAAAATAAACAGCCGAACTATTCAGACAAATTTTTATGAACTTTTATAACAATCTAGTTTTAGGTTGTCTCTCATATAAAATATTAATTTAAGCCCTAAAGAAGTTTTAAGTATGCTTTATAATTATAATAGCCAAAGTTTTATAATAAACATTTTTCTTATTTTAGAAATTTTGAAAATACAAAAAGATACAGAAAAGATTTATTTCTGGTCTCTTTTCCTGAACACAGTTTTTTTAGGGGGTAGGGGAGAGTAAACATAGTAAATGAGTCTCTATATTCAATTTTATATCCTTTTTAACTAGACCTTACAATATAATGCCTTACATAGGATTTTTCCAAAGTGACGAGAAACTAAATTTATTAACACATTTTTTTCAAAGATTTCTTTTTTTGTTGTTTGTTTTTAAGACATTATTTATTTAATTGACAGAGATAGAGGCAGCGAGAGAGGGAACACAAGCAGGGGGAGTGGGAGAGGTAGAAGCAGGCTTCCTGCTGATCATGACCTGAGCTGAAGGCAGACGCTTAACAACTGAGCCACCCAGGCGTATTAACACATTTTTAACAACTGATTAATCATTCTTTCTTAATCCGTTTCCAGGCAAATTACTTCAAAAGAGGAAATATACAAAGCAATTACAAATGTGGACCTAAGCCAAATTTGTGGGTTTGAATCCCAGTCCCACCAGTTGCTAGCATTAACATGAGAAAGTTATTTCCTCTCTGTGTCTCGGTTTCTTGAAAAATGGGAATATTAATAGTGCATCTACCTGATAGGGTTGGTATAAGTATTAAATATGTTAATCTGTAACACATTAAATACACATGAAATTATTAAGGGCATATTTAGTATGTTAAATGCTGAAATCTTAAAACAAGATGATATAATAATTAACTACATTTAAAATCTGCAATATTATTTATAGATAACTTATTTATAATGCCTTCTGTTTAAATTTCAACATCTATAAAGTTTTTCAGGTCAAGTAGTAGGACTTCTAATCCCCGAGTTTTAATACCCGGAGAGCTAAGTTTGTGATTTTATTTTTCACTTGTCAGAGGGATATACATTTTCACTGAAAAACGTCATTTCTCAGATCTAAGGAAAAGTGCTTAAAAATACAAATGAAAATCAATAAAATCTTTTTCCATTTCCCAGTCCCACTAGCCACTTGGTTGTACCAGCCAGCTCAATAGCCATATGTGGCTGGTGGCTACAATATTGGACAGAGCTGATATAGAACATTTCCATCACTGCAGAAAGTTCTATTGCACAGAGCTGTACTATGGCATTAGGCAGAAAGTAGCATGTTTGGATTATGCATCAATTCATGAGTAATGTGCTTTTGCCTCCATTTTATTTAAATAAAGTATTCAATTTTTAGTAATTAGAAATTTGTTTTAATATAATACAAGCTTAATATCATTTCAGAACTGGATCAATCATCTATGGTAAGGATCAAATACAAGAAAAGCATTATGTGAGTGTCATACAAATGTTTTATTTCACATTTTTTTCTGCATTAAGTGAAAACCTACTCACACCATACTTAATAAATGTTACCTTTTTAAATACTTAATAGATTAAACTCTGCTTAAAACAATCTTTTTAATGAAAAACTATGATTTGCTCAGAAGTAGAAAGACTAATGTAATAAATCCCCCTGGATTCATCACCTAGTTTCAACAATTACCAATGACCAATCTTTATCTATAACCTACCTTCTCTCGCCCCCAGTCTCCACTGGATTATTTTGAAGCAAATATCAGATATTATTTCATTCTGTCTATAAACATTTTAGTATGTATCTCTAAAAGATAAGAACTCTTTTTGTTTGTTTTGGGTTTTTTTAAGTTTTATTGAGATATAATGATATCCAGCACTGTATAAGTTTAAGATGTATAGCATAACCCCTTGACTTACACATACTGTGAAATGATTACCACAATAAGTAAGAGCTCTTTTTTTAAACAAAATCAAAATATCCTTTGTCATAGCTAAAACAAACAAAACCCCCTAATAATAATTCTTAATATTATCAAGTAGAGTCATTAAACAACCCCCCCCAACACACAAAAAGCCAGCTGCCTTTTTGGACTTTAACACCAAATTTCAAGGTTGGGAAGCATACGTGATATTGTCATCAATTCAAGGTGACCGATTATCTGGTGTCAGAAACATTAGAGATCAATATTCAGGAAATGAGAGCAGTATGTTTTATCTATTATTTGCTAACAACAACTAAAAAAGCTTCACAAACATACTTAAAAGTAACTGCAGGCTATCCAATTATTTAAAATCGGCCAAATAAACCTAATAAAAAAAAGTTACTGCCTCACACCCCATTAGGATGGCTATTATCAAAAACAAAACAACAACAATGACACAGGAAGTAAGTGTTGGGAGAGAACTTCTGCACTACTGGTGGGAATGTAAAATGATACAGCCACTGTGGAAAAGCAATGTGACAATTCTTTAAAAAATAAAAAATAGAATTACTGTATGACCCGGCAATTCCATTTCTGGCTATTCACGCAAAAGAACCAAAAGCAGAATCTTAAAGAGATATTTGTATGCCCATGTTCATAGCAGCATTATTCAAAATAGCTAAAATACGGAAGCAACCCAAATGTCCATGGACAGATGGGTGGATAAGCAAAATGCAGTATATACATACAATGACATATTATTCAGCCTTAAAAAGAAAGGAAATTCTGACACCTGCTACAACACCATGAACGTTGATCATATTGCGCTAAGTGAAGTAGGCCAGCCACAAAAAGACACACACCATATGATTCCATTTACATAAGGTACTTAAAGTAGTCAAAATCAGACAGACAGAAAGTAGAATGGTGGTTGCCAGGGGCTGAGGGAAGGGTATAGTGGGGAGTTGTGGTTCAATGGAATAGAGCTTCGGTTTTGCAAGATGAAGAGTTCTGGAGATGGATGGTGGTGATGATTGCACAACAATATGAATGGACTTAATACCATTGAGCTGTGCATTTAAAAATGGTAAGATAGTAAATTTTATCTTATGTATTTTACCACAATAAAAAAATTGGGGAAAAAGAGCAAGTTAACACACTACACTATGCTACTTGCAACAGAAGACAAACTGCATAAAAGGTGAAACAAGAGAGATTAATAAATATTTTGTACATGTGTCTGCAAATCTAGCATACACAAATACATGAGTGATCCCTGTTATATCCTGAAGAAGAATATTATTCATATAGGAACTCAGTGTTGCTTGGAGATTCTATAAATTTCTAGTTCATGTGGAGGAAATGATTAATTAGAAAAAATATGAAGAAAACATAAAAAGTTGATGATAAACATCTGTACTGGTAGAAGGAAGTAAGCTGTTTTACTCAGCTAACACATTCTACTCTCAGGCAGAAGTAAGAGAAATGGACTTAAATGTTTGAACTATTTAGCACAGATTCGGATACAAGGATGACTAGACAAAACATACCAGTCATTAGAATTGAGGTTACTAGTTAGGTTTGCCAGATGCACTAAGAAATTGGTAGCTAGTGTGGGGTTTTATGGTAAAGAGAAAGAATAACAAAGGAAAGAGCAAAGAATCAAGAACACAGGAAAACAAAACAAAACAAAATAGCAAACGCAGCTGAATATGGACTCAGTTGGTTCTGATGAAGTGTATGTGTACATCTGAGTTACACTGAAGTTTTAAAATTTTGTTAATCTACAGTAATTATAAATTGAACTATGTGAATTCTGAGATCCTCTTCCTTTCTTCTCTTTTTTTAAGATTTTATTTATTTATTTGAGAGAGAGAGAGAGAGGGCATGTGTGTATGCAAGCAGGGTAGGGGAGAGGAGGGGCAAGGGAGAGAGAGAATCTTTGAGCAGACTCCATGCTGAGTGCAGAGCCCGAAACCAGACCCATTCCACAACCCTGAGATCATGACCTGAACCAAAATCACAAGTTGGGCGCTCAACCGACTGAGCCACCCAGGAGCCCCAGATCCCGTTCCTTTCTAAATATAATATTCTAAGTTTCAGTGCCCTTTAAAATTTAACTTGCACTCTAACACTTTTTCCCCTAAGAACTAACTTGTCAGCTTTTAAATATTTTTTAATTCAATCATTCGGGCATTCTTTCTTTGATGGAGTCCTACAACAATATCTTCTGATGTTTGGTATGTAATGAGGTCACAAAAATGAATCAGATACCATGTTTGCCCTCAAGGTGTTCACTATCAATATAGCAAGGGTAGAGAGGTATACAGATAATTCCTTCGTCTTAAAGTATAAGGAGGCGTGAGGTTAAGAAGTGGCTAAAGGTGTACCAGGTAAGAGGAGCTTTGAAGGTGCACAAGAAAAACCCGAGAAACGAGAATGCAAAGTGCCTGGAGAAACAGCAGTAGTTAAGTGTTCTTGGGGAGAAGGGTGGTGAGTGATTGGGCTACATGGTTAGGAGTGGCCACATAATTAAGAACTCTGTTTGGCATGCTGAGAAACTTGGATTTTATCCCGAAGGCAAGGGGAAGTCAGTTAAGGACTCAAATTAGAAATGTGACAAGATAAAATAGGAATTTACAATTAATCTGAGGATGAAGTGCCTGTGTATTCAGACTAGGGGCACGTAGGAAACTGAAAGAGACGCAGGAACGAAACCTGAATACCTCAGAGATAAGCAGGAGGCAGCACTGGCTAGACATTGTAAGGGTCTCACCCCAGGATTTAGTAGGTCTGTGGAAAGATCTTGCAGCCAATAGTGTAATAAAATTTTCCAGGTATGCTGCTGATAGTCAGGTTTGGGACATATTGGTGCAGGATGCTTCTCAGAGAACATGAGTGTCAAAGAAAGAAAGAAAGAGAGACAGGAAGGAAGGAAGGAAGGAAGGAAGGAAGGAAGGAAGGAAGGAAGGAAGGAAGGAAGGAAGGAAAGGAGGAAGGAAGGGGAAAGAAAAGATAGAGGATGGCAATTAGAAGCCATGGGGAGCCTTTGGTGAAAGATCAAAGAGCCAGGACTGTTCACATGTCAAAGAAAGAGAAGCCACAGGCAGGAAGCATCTGGAAGAGCCAAGATCTTGGAATCCATCTCGCAGGGGAAAGACTTTGAACAGAAGGAGGATCTCAGTTCTGAGTTAGGAACTAGAGAAGAAAGGATAGGAACATAGACCCAAATAGTTGGGGAGAGAAGGATAGGGACAGGATTGAAGGAATTCTACTTTATATCCTCCTCTAATCCCCCAGTGCTTTTTCTCAGTGAAGCAGCCAGGACCTTTCCTGAAAAGGCTAAGGTGCATAAGGAGAATGGTAAGAATCATGGAGAGGATGAGAGAGGGCTTGTGGGAGAAACAGAAATGTGCTGTGGCCTCTCAGAGAGCACTATCAAGGAAAGAAACTGTGTTTGTACTGGTACCAACAAGCACACTCTGATTTTCTTCCCATAGAATTGCCAGATTTAGCAAATAAAAATACAAGCTCCCTATCTCAATTTGAATTTCAAACAAAAAAATGGATAATTTTTTAGGATAAGTATGTCTTACACAATATTCGGGATGACCTTAAACTAAAAATTTATTCATTAGTTACCTGAAATACAAATTTAACTTGGCTACCTGCATACTATCTGGCAACCCTATATGAGAACTAAAAAAATCAGATGTGAGCATTAATGCCTAATACTTAAGGTTGAAGTTTACTATAAAGATCCTTCTCATTCATTAATATTTATTTTATTTGCAAGCATTACTCACTGTCAATAGCAGACAGATCCACAAACACGCTCATAATATGACAACGACCACAGACTGATTAGCTGTGACTTTTGGGCTGTTTCTTTCCTCCCTGTGGCATAATCCAGAAACATCCACCCTTACCTCTGGTTTCAAGAAGCAGTGTTTCTTCACAGTGAACCATCAGTTAGGTTTTTGTTATCCAGATCTGATAAATATGTAATAATTTCTCTCACACAACCCTAAACCAGCTAACCTGATACTAGCCAAAAGTAGAGTAACCAACTCTCTCAGTTTGCCCAGAACGGAAGGTTTCCCAGGACTTGATATTTTCAGTTTTAACACTGGGAACGTCCCATGCTAACCAGGATGGCTGATCAGCTGCCCTGTCCATGGTAGATCCTTTAAACCAGTGGTGTCTTTACGTTAACTATTAAGCTTTAGTTCTTAAAGAATAATTATAATTTTTCTCCTCAAAGAGCCTCATCTTCACTACTTAAATTATCTCTCTTTTATATAAAAGGTAAGAATGTACTTTAAAAAGAGTAGTTTTTTTTAAAACATTTTATGTCACATCACATCTTAGTTCTTAGAACATTCTCACTGGAAAAGTCTGTCAATTGTAAGATCATATGTTTTCTAGGCTAATTGTTATTGATGCCATTTTTAAAGGATTGAGTTAAGGGAAGAGTTGATCCTTCATCAACTGACTTTAACCCTTTACATACCAATTTGGAGATATCCTATGATCCATGAACAATACAGAATGACATAATACATGTATATATCTTCATATATTTGTGTACTGGAAGCAAAATATAAACAACTGGCAACCTGTCTTACTCTTAGAACTGAAAAATTTTAGTTTTATACCTTGAAGTGATTTACTCTCACACAAACTTTAAGAAAACACGCATTCTAGTGGCTCAACCATGTCTTTACCACAGGGCAGAAACGGACAACATAATTTGGGAGATGTGCTTAGATCAATTAAAACCTTAGATCAATTAAAACCATAATGATAGCAGTGTTTGGGTTCCGATTCATAGTTATGAGAGAGGCTAGCTGCCAAACAAATATTGATTTTCTTACTTAATAACAAAACTTTGATTTTATTCCAGGTAGCAATATGAACAGCTAAAAGACGCTTTTTCACAGCCTCCACTGCAGCTATAAAATTCAGAAAGGCCCCTTAACAGAGGGATAGCCAGCATACATGAAGCATTTTTACTTTCTCTTCTTTGTCTTGCTTCTTGCCTGGAACTCAAACATGGTGGCCGGAGCTTCAGCAGTCATCTTGGACCATTAGGAAACTTTGCAGATAGAATTCATGGCTACGAAAGGCACAGTAGGAATATAGGAACAGTCTGAGTCTCTGATGACTTTGGCACTACCTTATGAAATGTAGACTACCTATCCCCAAACTTTTTCTACCTGAGAAACAAACAGTTTAAGATCCCACTTGTTGTTTGCTATTACCTGCTAAAGGTAAATTCCAACAGATACAACTGTTAATTGTGAATATAAATGAAGGTAAGGTGTGCTTGGATTAGTTCATAATGATAAAACATATTGTTTACTCTAAGACAATTTCTGAAATACTTTCTAAGTATTATCTTATTCAATCCCCATAAAGATTTATGCAGTAGGTGTTGTATATACTCTACTCTTCATAAAAAGAAACTTAGCTCAGAAATGTTAAGGAACTTGCTCAGGGTCATAAACTGGAAAGTGACAATATTGGAACTCAAACCCAGAAAGGCTGCCATGACAGCCCTGGTTCTAAACTTCTCAAAGGTAAAAAAAAAAACAACAACCAATCCCAGTGACAGAAAGCAAAGAAAATTTTATAATTTTAATAGATCAAGCATTCATTTGTGAAATTATGAGTGTTTGTTATAAACTTTGCTCTTTAATAGAAGCTGATATGTAGAAATAAGACACACATCCTATCTTTATAGCTCCTGGTTTAGGGGGAAAGAACCTACCAAATATCTCTATGAATCTGCTTAATAATCCTACAGAAATTATGAAGCAGGGAAGGTCTTCCATCAGAATCCTCAGAATCCTTATCAGTCCTCTCCTCACCTTTAGCTACGGGCAGCGCTGTTGCCTGATGATGCAATGCAGGATTCTAGAGGACTCTGTTCACATCCATAGTAATCACTGATTTGTGTATGTATTTCCATGATTTTCTGACAGATGGCAGTAAAGTGTCTTATGAGTGTCTTTTTTCCTAACTTGCACAAGGGTACTATTTGGGCTAGTGGCAAGGGTGGTTATGTGCTCTTCTATTCTGGGCACCCTAACTTGTGATCTACCCAAAGCACCCCAACAGCACCCCCACAGCCTTGGCCGCATCATATCCTAAACTTAACCCAACAGGCTATGTTCCGGACAGCTTCCAATGTCCTAGAATTAAACCTCTCATCTCCCTTCAAGGTCTTGATATCTTATTCAGTGGTCAAGGCAATGAAGTCCATAAACTAAGTTATGATAAAAATGGAAATTAGTCTTTCTTCTTAGTTTTCTCGCTTGTTAAGACACACGTGAACACTAAAAATTCTTAATTCATTGAAGTGTGTGTGTGTGTGTGTGTGAGCGTGAGTGAGGAGGGGAAGGAAAGGGAAAAGGGAGAAAGCTAAGTAATAGCCATTTAAAAATACAGTACTAAAAAAAAAATACAGTACTCTTACTATGATCCCTGCTCATCTCCATCTCATTCCCCAGGTGAAACTCTTTGTAACACTTAACACTTTTTTTCTGGTATTTACCTCCATATTTCTAAACAATCTGCTGATACTGGGGTGTCTTCTTTAATTAATTTCAAGTTTATTTATTAATATCTATTATGATAATGAGGATTTACATCTTTTACACCACCAATCCCACTTTCCTTATATCTGCCACTCTCCCGGGTGCCTGGGGGACTATGTTGGTTGAGTGGCTAACCCTGGATTTCGGCTCAGGTCATGATCTCAGGGTCATGGGATCTAGCCCCAAGTCAGGCTCTGTGCTCAGTGGGGAGTCTGCTTGTCCCTCTCCCTCTGCTTCTCCTTCTGCACTCTCTCCCTCTCTCAAATAAATACATAAATAAAATATTTTTTTAAAAAATCTGCCACTCTCCGAAGATCATTACACCACAAGTTTTGGTTAAATCAATATCCAGTGTTTACATTTTTATGGCTCCGTAAATGTTGACACTTCAGAGTCATAGCCTTTCCTGTAAAACGTTTTTCCTAGCATTAACTGCCTCATTTTGTCATTTCTTAACGTTAGTAACTGCTTTATTTCTCAATTTCTCATGAGAAATTTTTATACATCAAATACCATTTTTTGAGTGCTCAAATATAGCAAATAATCTATGAACTCCATTTGTCCCCAGAGGAAGACTTCCCACCATCCTCCTGCTCTGATACTGATTGACTTATTATTGGGTTTGTTGTCCAGCTTTCCCTTGGGGTGTCCTTCTGCTATTATTACTCTGGGACTTTGCTTTGCCTCCTCCCTGTGTTGGATCCCTTTCTTACTGTCATGTCTACTCCCTCATCTGCTGGAGTACATTCTCCAGTAGTTTCCTACAAAAGTCATATGTTTGAATGCCCACGTGTCTACAAATGTTTTTATTTACCCTCATACTTGACCCTTAATTTGTCTAGGTGAAAATCATTGTCTCGCGAACATTTGAAGAATAGTTTCACTGTCCGTTAGGATGCTAAATTCCTGCTAATAAGTCTCATTCTTTCATTCCTGATGTTCTGAAATTTCATGACTATATGCTCAGTATGGATCTTCTCTCATTTATCCTGCTGATAATCAATGGGGTCCTTTCAATTTGAAGACTCACGGCCTGGGTTCCAGGAATTTTTCTTGTTCTCTTTTTCTGGAACTCTTTTTTCTTCAGATATTCTCCTAGATCGATCCTTAGGATCTATTACATTTTCTTTACTAAGGTCTTTATCTTTGTCCTTTTGTCCTATTGTTCTGGGATATTTTCTTAAGTTTATCTTTTATCTCTTTTATCAGAGATTTTGTCTATTATATCGTTAATTTCTAAGAGCTCTCCTTTGCCATTTTTCACTTCATCCTGTTTTTTGTTTGTTTTATAGGGATGCAGTATCTTGAGGGAGGTTAAGTATGCACCAGGATATCAGTATTTGGGGACCTGTTCAGGAAAAGATGGTTAGAAGCTTTTGGAGAAATAGGAGGAAATAATGCATTAACCCACTTTCTAAGATCACCACGAATGATTTAGGATCAGACTTTTCATTTCTCAAAGTGGCTTCAGGACTGCCCTTGGTTAAATCTATGGAACAACAATTTTTGAATTCAGATATAACTCAAGCTGTGCGGATTAGATTACAGCAGGCATGTGACAATCTAATGGGTGGAGAGTGATTTCTGATGAAAGAAGTCTATTTTCTTATTACTGAGTTCTTACCAGGACCAAAGATCCATTTAGATTTCATTTTGTCTTCTAATTTTCTGGCTGCAGCCTTCCTTAGGTTCAGAAGTAACTCAGACTGCTTCAGAGAGAGGATAGGTATTTGCTCAGTTTCCTGTTTTGATACTATGCACAATAATAACTGAGGTCCACAAACTTGATCAGGCAGAATGATTTCCCGCAGTTTTGTTCTTGTTTATGACCCTTTGTCCTAACTGGGCTAAACTTACACTTTGTAGTTCTCTCAGGTTTCTTGGGTCTTTTCTAAAAGACTGACCAAGTAGCCAAAAATCCTTACACCTTACCTAGCTGTTGAACTAGCCCCTGATTTGTTCTTTTTCTCTTTCTTTCTTCTCTTTTCTCTCCCCCAAAATGATCTAACAGCATTGAATTCTCTTTATGGAATTCTAGAAAGTTTGGGCAGGGACAAACATCACAGCTTCACCCTTCCCTCTCCCTGGTTAGTCAACACTTTTATTTGGGTGGAATTGCTTGTAATGTGAAAATCAGGGGCACTGGAGTATAGTTGGAGAAGGACAAGGGAGATGCCGTCCATCCCTTTCTTTTGAAGAGAGTGGAGGTCCTCATATTCTGATTATACAGACACAGAGCTGAGGCCTGGCTCCAGCAGTGGCTGAGCCACTTCCTCTCTCAGAAGAGACTCTCTGCCCTGAGTCACTGCCCTGCTGTCGCCAGCTGCTTGTTTGCTCACTAGTAACACACTCCGCCCCCACCTCCCCACAGGGAGTTCTGGGGAATTGCCCCAATTTTCAGCTCTGCTGAGGTGGTTTGTGACTAATCCCCCATCTCTTTAATGTCATTTTAAAGGGACAAGAATAAGCCCTATTTTTATTTACTTATTTATTTATTTTTGGTCACTTCCCTTATAGGCCTCTCCTTGCTTATTTGAACGCAAGCTAAATTAAGTCCAAAACCAGTAACTTTGTTTTGCATATCATTGATCAAAAACTGGCTTTCTATTCTGCTTCCCTTTAAGATATTTTCTTTCCATGGGGGGAAAAACAGTTCAGGAGGAAGATCTTATTTCCTATGGTGCAGTTTACTGTATTTTCCATTAGATGCTGTCAGTAATTGTCCAAAATAGGGTACAGAACTGCAATCCTAGGCTTTCTACTTAGGATCTGTTTATTCATGGTTTTACATACCATACTTCTCCTGGGATGACAAGGATTGCCAATGCAACCAGAGTGGCCGCACCTGAACTGCACTATTCTGCAGTGTCAAGTGATTTAAGAAATCATGATTCCATTATATTTGTTTCTTTGTTTTATTTTACTATACTTTAAAACTGTTATAATTAAATATCCTCCACCTTTAAGAATTGATACTTTAGAGATCTTGGCATGCTTATTAGCAACTCAACCTCCCATAAGGTGGAGACACCCACATGGAGGGGCTGTGGAAGATGTGTCTTTGTGTATGTACTTAACTCCTATCACTAGCCCGGAGCCAACTGGATTAGAGAATCTTAAGCAGCCCAATTTCGTCTGAACATAAGGTGTGAAGGTGGGAATGGCAGGAGATGATGTAGAAGAGACAGTGTTAAAGAGCTTAAATTTTGTAATTTTAGAGTTTGTTATAGGTCTGGAGAGAAAGGCTGGGCATAATCTAATTTTAGGAAGTCTAAAATCTAAATTAGATCAATTTTCCTAAATTTAAGAGACGATATTTAAAAAAAAAAAAACCAACTCAGAGGAACAGATTATAAGGCTCCTATTTAGTTCAAGAGGGTTTAAAACTCCAGAAATCTATTTCTTATTATATAGTTCAAATGGCATCAGTAGGCACACCAATACTGAGTAGATATTCTATACTGTATAGCTATCGGTTTAGTCTATGTGTGAGTGAGTGAATGGGGAGATATAAAAAAAAAAACCTGTATAATTCATAGTGAATTATTTGGTAATCTAACATTTAAATTATAGTTTAAAAAAAGATTTTATTTATTTATTTGACAGAGAGAGAGAGAACGCACAAGCAAGGGGAGCAGCAGGTAGAGGGAGAAGCAGGCTCTCCACCAAGCAGGGAGCCCGATGCGGGACTTAATCCCAGAACCCTGGGATCATGCTGAGCCGAAGGCAGATGCTTAACTGACTGAGCTACGCAGGTGCCCCTAAATTATAGTTTTGAATGTGATATTACCTATACTTACACACACACACATGCACGTGTGCATGTGTATGTATGTATATGTAGTGGAAATAAAAAGCATATAACTACAGGCAGTGTCAGAGGGCAGCCATATGTCTAAAGAATAAAGTGAGATGATTTCTTAAATACCATACATCGCCATTTGTTTCTTTCCTTCCTGTTCACTTCCCTCCCTCTCCCTTCTCTTCCCTTTTCTGTTATTATTTCACAAAAAAAGTAAGGAAGGAAAAGAGAAGGAAAGGAAAGAGAAGGGAAGGGAAGGGAAGGGAAGGGAAGGGAAGGGAAGGGAATGGAAGGGAAGGGAAGGGAAGGGGACCCACATGTTGTGGGTCCCAGCCAGGTCTTCCATGCCTCATGCATGTTTGCAGACTGGTCATTGTTGCACAGAGCCAATAAAAAATGATTGCCGTGCCACTATACATGGATAAGCCCTAGTCATTTTTATGTAACCCATGTACCATGTAGCAATATGGTATCTGTGACAGGAAAATATTGCAACTAGACCCTGGCTGAGATGCATATAATATACTTTGCTTAAGACAGTTTTAGAAACCATAAAAGGTTTCTGGAGTTTCTCATAAGCACAGTTTGAGTAAGAAGAGTAACAGTAGATCTAGGTTTTCTGGGGTCTGAAATGTATTCAGTTTGGGAGGAGGGCCCTACTTATAAAAGCTGACAAATTCAACATTTATATGGTCTCTCCCAAAGCCTGGGGACAGGCTTATGCAAGCAAGGGACACTCAGTCTTAAGCTTATATCTGCCTTTGCTCCACTGGGGATTTTCTTTAGTGTAGCAGTGTCTTACCCTGGACAATCACACAACCATTGGCACCTCTTAAACACATGTCCTCTGCAGGACACAGGAAGTCATAGTCTCTACCCATCTCAGCCAAAGAACATGGAAAAACGACTGGAATGACAATTTTCTCAGTGCTCTCAAGCTGGTTACAAAACTAGTACCACTCTAGATGCATAGGGGAGAAGTTAATCTATGGCATGCAATGGATGCCTTATTGCAATATGGCCTGATTCTCACCTGGAATTAGTTGAGAAAGATTTCCCTAGCTTCATACCTTCTGTTATTCTTTGCTGCAAATGTATCACTGTAAGTTACACAATAAAATATATAAGATATATATGTGTCAGAGTGCTTCTTGCTACTCTTTCAAGACAATTTCTATAAAACTAAGTCATTGTTTTATACTACAGTTCCAGAAATAGGACTACTCAGAGAGGACACATATAAGCAAATATGATCTTCTGGTAAGTAGCAGAAGAGTACTATCAATCATTAGGCAAAGATCAGATCATAAACAGGAAGTGAGGAAGGGCATCAGGAACCATGGTAGTCAGGAAAGAGATATGAAGTCTAAACATAGAGGAAATGTTGCAATGCTGTTCTTAACAGTGCTACCCACATGGCACACGAAAGACAGATGTAGAGCAGGAGCGCAATAAAGATTATACAACATTCAGAAGAGATAAGATCATTCCACAAATTTCTAAAATGGTGGATCCCAAGGAGGGAGATTCTGGATGATTAAGGAATTGGATTATAAGGGAACGCTTCGTGTCCTCCTAGTTCCCAGCATGGATTAACTTGAGAAGATCAATACACCCTCACCTCATCTCTCCAAATTCCACACCTACCATTCATTACTGGCAATAGAAGAGTGTGCTTGTGAGCTTCAAGGAGGGGGAGAGGAGAAAAGAACAGGGACATTGGCTACGGGGCTGCAATGTAAGTTGGTATAACATAACACTGGGCAGTAAAGCAGGCAATGAAAACGCTATGGCTGTGGGAGGTGTCAGGGCCAGGTGATTGAGGAAAGACAGAGAAAAAGGATGGGCCAACTTTCAAAATGTTAGAAAAAGAGTTCAGGAATTGAAGACAGAATATGGTGCCAAGAACATGGACCCCCCCCAGGTAATAATAGCAAGTGCAGTTTGGGATTAAATAGAAGGAAAGGGAGAGATGGAAGATAATAGAGGAGGTAGGTACTGAGTGGTTGCCCCAAAACATTCGTTCTTAAAATGTGGACCCCAGATGTGTATCTCATGAGAATTTGTTAGAAATGCAGATTCTCAGGCCCTGCCCCATGCCTACTGAATCAGAAACTCTAAGGTGGGATCCAACAACCCAGGTTTTAACAAGTCCAGCAGGGGATGCCAGCACAAGCTCGAGTTTGAGAATCACTTCTTTAGAACATCAGTTAGGATTTGCAGATTGTTTTACTGGGAGTAGGAAGCTCAGTGCAACTCCAAGGGCCAGTTTTTGCCTTAACTGTCATATGTTAAATGTTTTTATTAAAAAGAAAAAAAAAAGCCACCCCAAATTTTTGCATTGTGTTTAGATTTCAGGAATCAGTCAAAATCCTTTTGTTAAAAAGATCTGCTACAGAAAAGAATGTGTTTTTTTTTCTAACCACTGAGAGTTACAATGAATATTTTACAGTTCTGAAGATAAAAGACTTAAAAAGAGGAAACAGTGAACTTGCTGCTGATTCATTTGCACCAACCGATTAAATTTATGAACCATCATCAATTTTCGCTCTAGCTATTATATCAGGACTTTAGGCAATTATTTATGACAATGCTTCACAAAAAGTTTACACTTACTCAAGCACGAAGGTTCCTATTATGTATTTCACAACAGATAAAATCAGGTTCCACAACACGTCATCTTCTTTTTGGGGACAGGAGCTTAGAGAACAGAAAGTACACTATAAAACAAAATGCAATCCGATGTAGGACATTTATTCCTAACCTAGTAAACCAATGCGCAAAAGGCAATTTACTTGATTTAAAAAAACAAAACAAAACAAAAACCACCAGTTATTTGAACAGGAAAAATTCAATATAAAGAACTGTTAGAATTCTTTTGTTAGGCAATACTATTGCTAGACAATAAGTAGATGGTGGTCATCTACCAAAATGAGTAAAAGGAGTCCAGAAATGTCAGGTGTAAAAAAGCAGCTACTATCCAGAGGCTGTGAAAACATAGACAGTAAAGGAACTAATTGCCAGGAGCAGGCTGTCCCCTACCCCAGGCTGAGAGTCTGACATCTTCAGAGAGGAAGCGGCTACCATAGTGGTACATAGCCTGCTGGTTACTGAAGAATTTGCCACTTGAGTATAGGCATTGGTCTATAGAGAAGGGTGCACCATTGCTGGAAGTTGTGAGTGGACTGGAGCTGGTTTCTAGAAGTGATACACCATTGCCAGAAAGTGTAGGCAGGCCAGAGATTCTCAGGCTTCTGGTAGGGAGATCGTGGCGTTAGGGTATGGCTGGAGTACCTCCGAACAGGCAGCAGCTACTCTGCTCTGGATAATACCTGAAGACAGGTATCTGGAAGGGAAGTGTGTTTCTTTCTGCCATTGCCTGGAGAGTCCAGCTTTAATATCACAAAATAGGGCAAATAAAGGTGGGTTTGTAGCTGAGAGACAATAAATTGGTAACTGCACAGTCCATCCTCTGGCTATTCAGTTTCCATATGCACTTTTCTCCATACATTTAGACCTCTACTCAACAAAACAACTCAAGTTTTCTACCCAAGAAGATGTAGCTGTCCTTTGTACACATGAGAAAGTTCTCACCTTTTCCCAAAATGGAAAGATGCACCGTTCCAAGGGTTATTGTAATTACTGTATTATAATTCAATCACAGTCCAACCAAATATTCTGTTATCTAAAGGCTAAATTGTAATTGTAACCCTCAAAAGCATGTATATAAAATCATAAATGAAAGAGAGAGAAGAAAATCACTAATGCAAAGAGAAAACATGCAAAGCTGCTACAATCCTTTTGTAACTGGCCATGAGGTTGTAGTTGATACTGTGACTTCTTTCTTCTACTATCCTTTCCATATTTTGCTTGCTCTCAGGAAAAATACCACCTACTTGGGCTCTTTACCTGGTAGAATGATCCCAAACGTAATTACTGAGGAGTCTGCATTCTCAATAATTTTGTCATTCATTCATTCATTCATTCATTCATTCATTCATTCATTTTTGGTTGCTGAGTTTTCCATTAATTTCAAAACAGGAAGTACTTGGATAACTAGGTAAACTTTTGGAAAAAGCTAAAATTAGACCCATATCTAAACTCCAAATAGATTAGAAATTTAAATGTAAATTGAAAAATCATATGAATACTACAAGAAAAGATGGGTGAATTCTTCTTTAACCTTGGTATAATGAAAGACTTTTTTTTTTATTTTTTTTTATTTTTTATTTTTTTTATTTTTATTTTTTTTTAAATGATTTTTTATTATATTATGTTAGTCACCATACAGTACATCCCCGGTTTCTGATGTAAGGCTCGATGATTCATTAGTTGTGTATAACACCCAGTGCACCATGCAATACGTGCCCTCCTTACTACCCATCACCGGTCTATCCCATTCCCCCACCCCCCTCCCCTCTGAAGTCCTCAGTTTGTTTCTCATAGTCCATAGTCTCAATGAAAGACTTTCTAATCATGATTCAAAATCCAGAGACAATAAGAAAATAATAAATTTGATTACATAAAATTTAAAAATTTTGCATGACAAAACCATAAAGTTTGTCATAAATTGACAAACTGTGAAAAATATCAATGACATATAAGATGGGCAAAGGGCTAATAATCTTAATATATAATGAATCTTAAAACTGAACGACAATAGCTAAAGCAGCGCCTACTAGGATATTTATGGCATTAAATATTTATATTAGAAAGGAAGAAAAAGTCTCAAATCAATAATATAAGTTTCTAATTCAGGAATTAGCAAAAGTAAAGAAAAACCCAAAGCAGGAAGAATTAAGGAAATAACACAGACTAGAGTCAAATCAACCAAATCGAAAACAGAAAAATAGAGAAAGTCAGTGAAACAAAAAGCAGGTTCTTGGAAAAGAATAAATAAAACTGATAAACCTATAGCGAGACTGAGCAAGCAACACAAAAATACTAATATCAGGAATGCAAGAGAGAATATCATTACAGATCCCACAGACAATAAAAGAATAATAATATGAATAATAATAAGATGAAAAAGACCAATCCTTGAAAACTACAAACTACCAAAACTTATCTAACCTGAATACTCCTATCACTATTCAACAAATTGAATTCATAGTTTAAAATCTTCTGAAAAAGAAATATCCACCCCAGATTGTTTCCCTATACAATTCTAGTAAACATTTAAAGAAATAAAATTAATTCTATACATTCTCTTTCAGAAAATAGAAGAAAAATAGAATAAATGGAGGTTAAATAGAAAAATAGAATAGAGGGGCGCCTGGGTGGCACAGCGGTTAAGCGTCTGCCTTCGGCTCAGGGCGTGATCCCGGCGATCTGGGATCGAGCCCCACATCAGGCTCTTCTGCTATGAGCCTGCTTCTTCCTCTCCCACTCCCCCTGCTTGTGTTCCCTCTCTCGCTGGCTGGCTCTCTCTCTGTCGAATAAATAAATAAAATCTTTAAAAAAAAAAAAAAAAAAAAGAAAAATAGAATAGAGGACACTTCCCAACTCGTTTAATGAGGCCAGAATTACTCTTGTACCAAATCCAGCCAAAGACATGAGAAGAAAAGAAAACTCAGACTCATACCCTCAAGACCACAGACACTAAAATCCTCAGCAAAACATTAGCATACACACACACACACACACACACACACCCCCACTTGGTTGTGATGCATTATTCTTTTTATATGTTATGTCTTTTTATATGTTTATATATATACGTATATATATATGTATATATATAAACATATATATGTCTTTTTATATGTCTTTTTATATGTTTATATATACATATATATACATATATATATGTATATATAAACATATAAAAAGACATATAAAAAGAATAATGCATCACAACCAAGTGGGTTTATCCCAGGAATACAGGGCTAGTTGGTTCACCATGAGAATTCAATCATTGTAAATCACCATACTAACAGCCTAAAGAAAAACACCACATGATCACTACCAATTAATGCAGACAAAATTCAATACCTACTTATGATAAAAACTCTCAAACTAGAATAGGAACTTTCTCAACCTAAGTGGCATCTACGAAAAACCTAGAGCTAATCTCTAAGTTGAACAAAATATCAAATATATATATTTGAAATACATATATATTTGCCATAGGCAAGATAGCCATATTTTATAAAGTTGATATAAAGGCCTTCTGTAATGGGTGACTTGGGTCACTTGTTTGCATGCATAACACATAAAGAAGACAATCTTCCACTTCTTTCCATTTTCCTGGGACATTATATCATTATCTTCAGAAGATCCAAGTCTTTTTTGGTTTAAACAAAACAAAACAAAACAAAACAAAACAAGAGGCTCGTCTGAGTGCAGTGGCATTTACAACTCACTGATCACAGCCAGTTAGAGTTCTCTGTTCCTTCTCCACATCCACTGTTTTACTTGGCTACCCTTAAATAGAAAATTAATTAATTACCAAAAAAGTCAGAATTCCAAAGAGTAGTTTGTTCCTTTTTACCTTTTTCAAGACAAAAGTTTCTCATATAAATGAAATGGCTTTCATTATAATTACAGCAACAAAAAAAGTAGTTCTGCCCAGAATACCCCCAGGTTTTTCCTTACTTAGGATATGCTTAATTTTATAATTTCTGTTGGATGCTGGAGAGGTAATATAATTATGTGTTTATGAAACACAACACATGATTTAATGTAATTACAAATTCCTGCTTCTGGGCGCCTGGGTGGCTCGGTTGCGCATATGCCTTGGGCTCCGGTCATGATCCCAGGATCCTGGGATCAACCTGCTTCTCTCTCTCCTTCTGCCCCTATCCCTGCTTGTGCTCTCTCTCTCTCTCTGAAATAAAAAACTAACATCTTAAAAAAAACAAACAAAAAAACCAAAAACAAATTCCTGCTTCTAACATCTTTAAGAGTGTCCTTTATAAAAGGGGTATCAATGAAAAGGCCCAGTTTTGTCTTAATCAGAGAATTCTGTATTTTATTTATATGCAGAGTTTGGGAAATGGAAGTTCAACTTTTTTCTCATTAGATTCATTAATATTTGCTTCTGCACAGATGGAATGTTTTTATCAGCGTATAACAACTACTAAACTGTGATTAGTATACATAATTTTCCACACAAATGGCTAGAAAAAGGGTGATTCTATAATCCATAACTCTTATTTAAAAATAATTCAAGTACTTATTTTTGTTTTCTTTTAGTATACAAACTTGATAAGAGTTAAAATGTTTAAGACTAATATAAGGGAGTGCTATGGGCCGAATTGTGTTCCCCAAAATTCATATGTTGAAGTCTTTTTTTTTTTTTTTTTTTTTTTTAGCGAAGAAGAGGGCGGAGGAGAGAAGAGGGAAGGGAGAGAATCCCAAGCGGGCTCCATGCTCAGTGCAGAGCCCAATGAGGAGGCTGATCTCACAACCCTGAGATCATGGCCTGAGCCAAAATGAAGAGTCAGATGCTTACCCAACTGAGCCATCCAGGTGCTCCTATATGTTGAAGTCTTAACCTTCAGTACTTTAGAATGTGACTGTATTTGAAGATAGGGCATTTAAAGAGGTAATTAAGATACTATATGGGTGGGCCCTAATCGACTAAGACTGGTGTCCCTATAAGAAGAGGAGATCAGGACACAGACATGCACAAGGGGAAAGACCATGTGAGCACACCGCAAGAAGATGAACATCTGCAAGCCCAACAGGCCTCAGAAGAAACCGAACTTGCTGACACCTTGGTCAAAACTGTGAGAAATAAATTTCTCTTGTGTAGGTTACCCAGTTTGTGTTATTTGGTTATGACAGCTCTAACAAGCAAACACAAGGAGTTTTAAAAGATTGTTTTCAGTGTGAGCTGTATGCTAGGCACTGCAGGGAATACAAATGCTTTCAGAAACAGTTGCTTCACTCAAGAAATTTAAAACATTCAGATTTAACTGGGTTGAAGACCACGGTGGTAGATCCTATATTCTCTAATAAGCGGAATAACAGAAGAGAAAATTGAGGTTTCTGTGCATGATCACTAAAATCTTACAGTGTCTTTTGGACTGTAATACATAAATCCCCACAAAATATGTAAATGTAATTTAATCATGAAAAAATTATTAATGAAAAACATTTCTTTCAGCTTAACCACACTACTGCAAGAAGTAAAAATGGTAAAACTCATACTACATTTAGTGGAGAATGTCCTCATGATCTCCAAACAGGAGCTCATTAACAACTAAACACCCCCTGAAAGATCATAATTTGAGGCCAGGGGACTGATATCTAGAGCTGAGTAGAGAACAGGGTTCACGTACGAGAAGACCTAGGATTCAAATCATGGTATCCAGGACTTTACTATTCTTACAAAACAGGAGAAACTCTTGCATTTGTGATCATTCTGAGAGGTAATTACAGAGAATTCCTCTCCAGTAAAAAGTTTAAAAATTTATACAACTGTTTTTTCCACTTAAAAAAAACCACCCTCGGTTATTAGTTAAAAGAAGATATGTTGATAAATGAGTTTTGTCTGTTCTCTGTGGCTGGGTACAAGCTGTATAATGTGTTCCAACCTACTCATCAACATTACTCATCTCTATCACTGAATAATTGAAAGTTAGCTTCACATTTGGGCACTTACTGCATTGTCTTCTCATACATTCTTAATATTCTATTGCTGATAAGTTGATAATGTACCCCCTTATATTAGAAATAAATAATTAATTAAAGGTGCTGAACTCTGGGAATATGAGCTATTAGCTTTCCTTTCCTCACCAAATATTGAGTTTATTACTTGGATCACTTGGACCAGTGGTTAAGGTTAGCCCATCCTCTGCTGAACATTGAATAAAAATCTCCAGCAAATTCCTTCTACAAATGAACTAATTAATTTTATCAGAAAAGACAGAAAGAAGCAAGTTTACAGATGTGTTCATAGTCCTTGCTAGAAAATACTTGCAACACATGGTACTTGCTGAAAACCGTATGAAACATTCTTAGGCTTTGTCTATAACTTTTATGATGAACACTGAACAAATTAACTCCATTTGTTCATTCATTCATTCATTCATTCACTTAGTCCACAAAGATTTGCTGAATGCTGACTGTAAGATGACTATAAGATCAAGTCCTAGAAGCAGATCCTGAGATGAGGATTCTTGTTGAAATGATTAGTTGAGGAAGTGATCTCAAGAGAAGGTGGGTAAGAGAGTCAAGATGGTACAGGGGAAAAGGTTAGCAAGGATGTAATCTTGTCAAGACATTAGCTTCAGTCTAGTTCCCCAGGAAATTCTCATCCCATCTTGAGTGAACGGGGCCAACTTTTGTGCCCCATGTTAGTTGGTTATCACATGGGGGCTGTAGTCCTCTGGGTGTGGCTACTCCAGTCTCCTGTTCTGCTGAAAGGAAGAGAGCAATTCTCCTGAGATGGGGACAGCTGTGAATTGCTAACAACAGAAACTCGTAATAGCTAGGGGACTGCGGGTAGACAAAACAGCCAGATCAAGGGAAGGTGGCCACCAACACAGTAGTCCACTAGACTGTGTTAGAAATGGTCATGACTTATTAAATTTTTAAATGTAGGATGTACTTTAGAGATTAGATATAGGGGTACCTTAGACAGTTCAACATATGACTCTTGATTTTGGCTCAGGTCATGATCTCAGGGTCATTAGATTGAGCCCTGCCGTGGGCTCTGTGGTGGACATAGAACCTGTTTAAGATTCTTTCTCTCCCTCTCCCTCTGCCCCTCCTTACTGCTCAAGCTCTCTCTCTCTCTCTCTCTCTCTCTCTCTAAAAAACAAAACAAAACAAAACAGAACTCCACTCATTTTCTACATAATCAGCGCTGAGGCTGAGAGACATAGTCTTAAGAGTACCTAATTTGGCACAATGTGGATTACAGCACATACATAACTTCCAGCAGGATAATTTTATTATATCCTAATTTCTAATTTCAGAAATTTTTTTTTATTAGAATACAGGCTGCAGAAACCTTATCTCTAATATTTTTCTTTCAGAGTACTAAAGGACCTGATAACATATTTTGGGACTAAATGAGTTTGGTAATAGGAAAGAATTAATTGCTCAAGAACAAGTAACTGGACTTCTGCTTGTAATGAATTTAAGAAGAATTCAATATCTAAATTTAGATGATAATGAAAAAAATAAAAGGCAGCCCCGAACTGGTGATAAGGATAAGAAATAAGACATCAATTTCTTCCTCTCATGAGTGATGAGGCAGAAAAATCCCAAGCTGCAATAATGCCTAGTAATGAAAGAGCAGAAAGAGATGCCTCATCATTGGATTTTTTATTAACGGCACTAAGTATTTTGACCACATTTTATGAGAAAGAACATGAGAGAAACTGAGAATTAGGACTCTATTTTCAAGTTTTTAGACTTAACATAGACAAAACTCAGGAATTTGACTTTTCTCTTTAAACATCCTTGCTTAAAGATGTATTTACATTGTCTTTAGGAATCCTGAAACTATACCAAATAACCAAAATGTGAGGGTTATGAATTCTTTTTATCTATCTGTTTATATGAGGAGTTCTTAACCTGAAGTCCATGTGTGCCCGAAAGGCCCGTGTATAGAATTCAGAGGGTGTTTGAACTTGATGGGTAAAAAAATTTACATCTTTATTTGCAGTAACGTTTAACTGAAATTTAGAAAGTCCTTCAAGTATGAATGTTGGCAAAAATCTTGGTCCCTGTGACCTTGTCACCGCTAGAATTCACAGATACTTTTAAATCACAGTGAAGTTGTTACTGATATCTTAAAATATCATTTATGCTAATCACTCCTCAAAAGTACTGCCGTGTGGGCTCTCAGCCTCCCTGCCCACAGACGCTCCTGCGTTGGAGCTGGCCAACTGCAGTGTAATTCTGGCCCTTAAACTGGGAAGCTATATAACTTCATAGGAGAAATTTAACTCAAACAGCTTCCAAGAATTTTGGTATTCCTTGAGGGAACCTATCTGTTTCTTGTTAAGCAAGCTATGAAAACTTGAATTAAATTTATGATAATATATTTTTTGGTAATCCGGACTGCCAACACTCGTAACCAAACAAACCCCCAAACGGACGCCAGTGGGATACCTTACAGGACATACACATTGCCCTGTCAAAGTTCACCTTTCTTATTCCTATTCAGTAACAATGGCCTTCACATAGATAAGTGTTCTAAAAAGAAAATTTAACTTTGAGTTGCCTATATTTGAAATCTGTTGTTAGTGTATTTTAAAAAGCTCATATGTTGTTACATTACAAAAATAATATTTTATGTTTTCAGTTTAATTATTTTTTTTTGCTAATCCTATATATTTTATGTATTCAAATATTCTTAGTAGGAATCCATAGGCTTTATCAGACTGTCAAAAGGGCCCATGAGATAAAAGAAAGTTAAGAACCCTAGAGTTTAAGAGGTATTTATTATTTATATAAATCGTGACACTAAATCGTCACTTTCACTGGCCTTTGTTTCTGTCTTCTGACTCAAATCAGTTAATTATTTCCTGAACTCATATTTTTTCCTATTTTTACACCTTTAGTGAGATGTACTTTACATATTATAAAATCCACCCATTTCAGGTATACAATTCAGTGATTTGATTAATAACCTTATTTTTTTAAAGATTTATTTATTTATTTTAGAGAGAGAGAGAGAGCATGAGTGGGAAGGGCAGAGGGAGAAGGAGAAGAATCTCAAGTAGACTCCACGCTGAGGTCGCAGCCCCACACAGGGCTTGATCTCATGACCCTGAGATCACGACCTGAGCTGAAAGCAAAGTTGGACACTTAACTGCACCAACAAGGCGCCCCTCAATCAGTAACATTATTGCGTGGTGCAACTATCCACATAAGTCAGTTTTAGAACACTTGCATCCCCCCAATAAAACCACAGTCCTTAGTTCATTATTAGACATATTAAAAGTGTATCCTACCCCTGCATCGTTGATTATCATGCTTTTTAGATTATAGGAATTCACCTACAATGAAAGTCCTGTGATGATGCTAATACTTAGCATGGCATGAGTGGAATACATTTTAGAAACAAGTTTAATTTAAAAATACTCATTCTAATTGATTCAGGTAGTAGTCATCAATGGATGCTAACACTAGTGTGTAAATGTTTGAGGAGCAACAGGATAGCTACACAATCTGAGTATCTTGCCAAAAGTTCTCTATTAATTATAAGAGGTAACATAATGTTACCGTGAAGAAACACGACAGACACCACCTTTGCCACATGATCAAAGTTAAGCACAAATAGTGAGACAAGTCAACAGCATATGGCTCCTAGTGTGGTGCACTGAGAACACAGCACCCTTCCTCTGATATTCCTGTGTAACTTGAATCTAATAATGAGAAAACATCAGACAAAACCTAATTTGAAAGACCCTCTACAAAATAATTGTCCTGCACTCTTCAAAGATGCCAGCTTCATGAAATACAAAGAAAGTCTCAGGACTTCCACATTGAAGGAAAGTAAAGAGATATGACAACTGAATGTAATGTATGATCCTAAATTTCTTTTTCTGTAATTGTCTTTACTGGTCTATTAGTCAAATCTGAGTAAAGGCTGTATAGTATATAATAGCATTGTGTCAGCAGTAATTTCTCAATTTTGAAAATTGTGCTTCCGTTACATAAGAAAATGTTCCTGATTTTAGAAAATGCACACTGAAATGTATAGTAGGAAAGAAGTATCGTATCTGAACTTACTCTTAAATGATTGTGTGTGTGTGTGTGTGCGTGCATGTGCACGTGTGTGTGCATGCACACATGTGTAGAGAGAGAGAGAATGAAGGAGAAGATTATGAGACAATAAAATTTAACATTTGCAGAATCTGGGTGGAGGTTATTCTGGAATTCTTTGTACTATTTTTGAAATTTTTCTGTAAGGATGACATTATGTTAAAAGAAAACCAAACAAAAGACAGCCCTAAGTGTACTCACTGTCATACCAAATACTGAAAGTTCGGATACATGAATTTATACCACTATTGGTTGTATTTAGCTGCCGGCAAATTTTCTCCATAGATTTTTTGGCTGTGTCCCATTTGCTTCTTTCATTTGAGTATTTGTACTCTCCTCTTTTGTTTATTATTTCCCTTGGGCAGATGTTGCTGAGTTTCAAACATATGGCCATTTTCATTTTCTGCATTCACCTACAAAAAAAATGCCAAAAAGGACCAACCATTGTAATAAACCAAAATAAACTATGGAAACGTGGAGCAGAACGAGTCGTGTATTTTGGGAGTCTGCAACTTTGGTTAGCTACTAATTCAATTCATGACCTTGGAAAAACACACATCAATGCTTTGAACCCTATTCTCCTCATCATCTTTTTCAACACAGAGCGCTAAAAGGATTAACTTATGAATCACGTTGAATGTCCTTGGTTTAGCTCTTAAAAGAGTTACCACAAATAAATATCCCTATAAATAGCAAACTTATGAAAATCTTCTTCTTGGTATTTTGGTAGTTGTTTTAGAACTATAAAAGCTTTTCATAATGCTCAAAGTATTACCAGCACTGTCTGGGAGTAGACTTTCTCCCTGTGGACATTGTATTATTGAATAATATTGATGAGAATAGGAATCATGCAAAGGATTCATAGATCACCAGTATTTTGCCTTTTTTGTCTTTTCATTTCTAGACTGAAAGTATCCAATTTTTTTTTCTTCAAAGTTTTTACCCTCTGTACCAGGCCTGTTGTTTTGCTTGCCTGGCGTCCGTTCACACTTTTTCTAGCACTGAGTTTAATTTGGAGACAAACCTCCCCCAACTTGGTTCGTATGGTTTAGCTGGGACTGACCCAAGAGGTTGAGGTCCACGGCACAGATCTGACCAATCAGAGCACCACACACCCTGTCTACAACAATTGTAGGAACAGACACATGATACAAAGGACCATGCGTCTCTCTTACAACCCTTTCTAAAATGAAGAAACAGGTGATCTCTTTCCACTGAAATTGCTAAACTGGGAGAATGTAAGCCCATTATTCCTAGTAGCTATCTTGCCACCAGGAGGGGAAAATATGTCTATGCCTGTTTCCAATCCAGATAAAAGCACAGGTGACAGATAAAGGAAGTAATTTCCTAATGCTTATTTGAGTGCCTGGATTGGGTATGCCTGCATAGAAATAACCTGAAGTTTGCTAATGGGGGTCAATATATTCCCTGGTTTTTGTTGTTGCTGTTGTTGTTTGGCTTAAGTTGGTTGGGAGAGCTCCAACAAAATCACTTGGTACATGTGGTGGAGACAGCTGGTTGCTTACTCAACATCCATTTTCTCCTTTATCCTTAGTAACATAATCTCAATTTTATTTAAGGTGCCAAATGTCCCATCTTTATAAAAAGTACTTTCTAACCTCCTTTGTAGACAGGTATGACTATGTAACTAAGTACTTTCAAAGGTGAAGTTATAGGCTGGGATTTATTAGAAGGCTCTTATTAACAGAAAGCTTGGATGAGTTCTTTTGCTCCTTGCCCTTCTACTTATTCCTGCCTAAAATGGACATATGATGGTTGCAATTCCTGTTGCCATCTTGTGACTTTGAGGATGGAAGCTATGTGTCAAGAAAAGTACTGTTGAGGGGCGCCTGGGTGGTGCAGTCCTTAAGCGTCTGCCTTCAGCTCAGGGCGTGATCCCGGCATTATGGGACCAGGCTCCTCTGCTGGGAGCCTGCTTCTTCCTCTCCCACTCCCCCTGTTTGTGTTCCCTCTCTCGCTGGCTGTCTCTATCTCCGTTAAATAAATAAATAAAATCTTAAAAAAGAAGAAAGAAAGAAAGAAAGAAAGAAAGAAAGAAAGAAAGAAAGAAAGAAAAGTACTGTTGAAATATAGAAAGGCCTGGATTCCTGTTGTCTTTGTGGAACTCCATGCCAGTGCGGAGAGCCCACATTTGAACTTCTTTTATGTAAAACAATAAACTCTTAGGTGTTTAAGCCATAGCAGTCAGGTTTCTATTGCTAGTAGCTGACAAGATTCCTATGTAATATGATACACTTGCAGTCAAATACCAGTGGTACTTCATGAAATGCTTGGATTTATTTTCTGTGAATGGAAATTAAGGAGGAACAGAACAAGAATATTTTTGCTTCAAGCTATCATTAATTTATCCCATTTATGAATTTTAGGTGACAAGCAATAATTCTGGTTGCTACTACCTCAATCCTTTTTTCAACCATCTCTACACAATAAAGAAAATTCTAGATGGGTCAAATGTGGCAGTTCAGAGTCACACGAGCTTGTAGATGTTCCTAATTTTTTGCCTTCTCTATTCTCAGGCTCATTATTCCATTTGAAGTCATCGTCAGTTTGTTACCTGGATTTCTTGCATTCAACCTTTGTTACTAAACCCAGTTCTATGCACTGGCATTAGAGTAATCATTCAAATATATATCATGATTTTAAAAATTCCTTAGAAAACAACTAAATGAACTGGAGAATGACCAAAATTAGGCAGAAGCTGGAGGAAGGTCAACACATGAAGGAAGCAGCAACAGGTGAAGATATTTATATGTGATTTCTCTCCTGAGGACAGGTTCCAGCGAAGGAACTAAAATTTGGAGAAAAACCCATGACCACTCTGGCTTCAAGAAATAAGGAACAAAGCACAGAATTTGGGGTGACCACTATAGCCAAAAAGAAAAAGAGAAAATATACAAGAGAGGTTCAGAGAGGAGAGTTCCAAACACTGCTCAAATTTTAGTTAAAGCCTGAATTCTAACTTGCTCAGGGCAGATTTAAAGCAACCCAGAAAGCCAAAAGATCTGAAGAGAGATTCCAGCTGCTGCCTTCCATAGGTAAGACTGTGATTCCAGTGATGTTAACTGCCTCTAAACAACAACAACAACACAAAACAAAATACCACTCTGAGCCAACTAGGAATAGAAAGAGAACTTCTTCAATTTGATAAAGAACATCTACAAAAGCCCTACAGCTAATGTCATACTTAATAGCAAGAAAGTTGAAGTTTTCCTGCTAAGATCAGGTACTGGGCAAAGATGTCCCCTCCACCACTGCTTTCCAATATCATACTGTTAAGTCCTAGCTAATGCAGTAAGACAAGAAAAGGAAATAAAAGTTATACAGACTGGGAAGGAAGAAACAAAACTGTCTTTGTTCATTGATGACATGATTGTCTATGTAGAAAACCCCCCATAATTGACAAAAAACTCCTGGAACTAATAAGCAACTATAAAAAGGTTGCAGGATACAAAGTTGATACAAAAATCAATTGCTTTCCTACATACCAGCAATGAACAAGTGGAAGTTGAAATTAAAAACACATTTACCACATTAAATTAGCAGCCCCCCCAATGAAATACTATAAATCTAATGAAATATGTACAAGAGCCATATGAGGAAAACTCCAAACTCCGAGGAAAGATATAAAGACAAACTAAATGGAGAGATATTCAATGTTCATAGATAGGAAGACTCAATGTCATCAAGATGTCAGTTCCTTCCAATTTGATCTATAGATATAGTATAATCCCAAACAAGATTCAAACAAGTTATTTTATGGATTCTAAAGTTTAGCCCCAGAATAACCAACTCAACATTGAAGGAAAAGAACAAAGTTGAAGAACTGACACTACCTGACTTCAAGATTTACTATAAAGCTACCATAATCAAGACAGTTTGGTACTGGTCAAAGAATAGACAAATAGACCAATAGAACAGAACAGATAGCCTTGAAATACAAATACAGTCAACTGATCTTTCTTTTTTTTAAATTGTGACTGACATATAACATAACAGTTTTAGGTGTATGACACAATGATTCAATATTTGTATATAATGTGAAATGATCACCACGGTAAGTCTACTCAAAACTGTCACCATACATGGTTATAAAACTTGTTTTTCTTTTGATGAGAATTTTAGGCTTGTTTTTTCTATTTCTGTGAAAAAATGCCATTGGAATTTTGATAAGGATTGCACTATAGATAGCTTAGGGTAGAATGGACATTTTAACAATATTGACTTTTCCAATTCATAAAACTGGGATATCATCCCATTTATTTGTGTCTTGTTCAATTGTTTTCATCAATGTCTTATAGTTTTCAATGTATAGATCTTTACCTTCCTTGGTTAAATTTATTCCTAAGTATTTTATTATTTTTGGTGCTATTGTAACTGGGACTGTTTTATTTTTTTTCAGATAGTTTGTTGTTAGTGTATAGAAATGCAATGAATTTTTGTATGTTGATTTTGTATCCTGCAACTTTACTGAGTTCGTTTATCAGTTGCCATAGGTTTTCGCTGAAGTCATTAAAATGTTATATTATATTGGTCATCTTGGGATATTTTGTTACCCATTTGGAAAAATGATGTTGGGTTCATAATTCACATTGTACTTCAGAATAAAGTTCAAATCTAAAAATCAATGAATAAACCATAAAGATACTAGAAGAAAACATGGGAGAATTCTTTATAACCTGGGAGTGGGGATGGATTTTCTAACTGTGACTCAAAATCTAAAAGGCTGTAAACAAGATTGATAAATTTGACTATGTAGATATGAAAATTTCTGCATGCTAAATACATACCATAGGTCAAAAGACAACAAAGTGGCAACACATAGCACAAAGGGCTAATCACCCTAATAAGGAGAGACTGAAATTTAATAAGGACCAACAACCTAACAGAAATATAAGCAAATGATTATGAACAGTAAGTTCATGAAAAAGAAATACAAATGGCTCTGATACTGATATTCAACTAACTCACTCATAGTAAGAGAAATGTACATTATACCTAGATACATGTCACCTATCAGACTGGTAAAATTCAGAAGTTTGATAACATTCAGTTGGGAATATTGTGATGAAATAGTTACACTGTTCCTGAGGAAATATAAATTGGTAAAACCTTCATACATGGTAATTTGGCAATATCCGTTAATATAAACTCATATGTCTTTTTACTGAGCATTCCCACTTTGGGGACTTTATCCTTCAGATATACTCTTTACATATACAACATGGCACATGTATATAAGGTTATTATTAAAGAATTATTTGCAAGAGAAAATGATCAGAAACAACTCAAAAGTTCATCAAATCGGAACATGTAAATAAATTATTATATATTCTTAAAATGCACTTGCTATCCACATATAAATGTTTAAAAAATGAGTAAGTTCTCTACAATAGACTTATGGAAAGATTTCCAAGATATATTAGTGACAAAACTAAGATTTTAGTATACTAAATACTAAGTATTTAGTATGATATGTTACTTATTGCATAGGAAAAAGTGGATTAGAATGAGACTTTATATTCATATGACTGTGTATTCATAAATAAATTCTGGAAGGATACTTAAGAAAATAATAATGAATTGTGTTTATGTATGTGGAGGGGCTGAGAACTGAGTGAATAGGAATATGTTTATGTTTTACTACATATACAAGAATTGAACTTAAAATGTGTCATATTTTACCTATCATGTTTAAAGTTTACAATCGAAAAGTTTTCATTATAGTTTGCTCCACCTTACCAGAACCAGAAATCTTGGGAAAAAAAATTTTGGAAGCACAGGCTATCGGAAAAAATAAATGAAAGAATGAAATTTTAATTGCCTGCCATTTGTAGATAAAATAAGTGATATTGATATCTTCCCTGTGAATATATTTTTAACTGAAGGATTTTTTACTAATACATTTTATTATTTAAGTAACTACATATTTTTCAGAATCCAGCACCTTTTAAAAGAGAAAATAATTTTCGGTAGTAAGTTAAAAAACAAAGCAAAAAATGTTTGAGCTCCCTCTGCCGGCTCTGTAGTAGCATATCAGAGTGTATTTTGGTTTTATTTAGAAACAAACTGGCATATGGTTGGTTAATCCCATTAATTCATTTGCCAATATTAAAGAGAGTAGTTTTAAACTGTGTGTTTTCCATAATCTTATACATGTTAAGTTCTGCTAATATACCACTAATATTAGTAAGATGAACATTCAATATAAATGTTAAAGTTTTATTCAGTATTTGCCTGTTCCATTTAATACATCCCTAAATATGGTACCACATAAGTGGGCTGTATAGAAAAAAATTTCTACATGCACAATATGTAAAGGCGTATTTTAGCTTTTTAATTTACTATGGCTTTCAAATTGCAGTAATCATAAATGTTTCTGTTGTGTTAGTATATTCATATTTATTTGATTAAAAATATCATATGCATATTTTGAAGCTAGGAGGAATGTAAAATATTTGCATATTTAAGCAATAATTTACATGACAATTCTGAGTATCTATAGTTTTTATCATGACAGCACAATCTGTGATGTGCTTTGCAAAATTGTGATGTGCTTTGCAAAATTACAAATTACCTCTTCTTTTTATTATTTCTATTTTTATCTTTCAGATCATTGATTAGTGTCTCAGTGGTGACCATTTGATCCTTCTCTTTATTCATTATATTCCTTAATTTTTGTGTGAACTTAAATCTCTCTAAGGATTCCTTTAAAAAAAAACAATTCAGCTTTTCATCCCTCTTTTTTTATCAGTTCCATTTTCCTCTTGTTTATTCTGACTGCTATTACTCTCTCAAACTACTGGTACTTCTTGTCTCATGTGCTCAATTCTGGTTGTTGAAATATTGGGAATTCCCCATGTGGTGGCAGGTAAAGGTGTTTCCAGTCAATGGTGTGCTGGAACCCCCTTTTAGCAGCCTGTAAGAGCTTATTTACAAGAATTTTGCAAGCTAGTTTTTTGGACAACTTTTATTAAAAACTATCTAAACTTAAAATTACATCAATTATATTTTAAAAGGCAACAGATACTAAAAACTTATCACTTTCTAATTATTCTACTCTACTTAATTTTATTATTATTTGTGCCCCTCAGGTTATTTATTGTATCTGTATGGTGGAAATGATGTACAAAGATGTGTTACTGTGAATCTCTTTCCAACTCTGCATTTGGTGATATCATGTTGATAACCTGAAATAGACTAGTTTGGGAGCACTTACACCACGGAAGCTGGCAATTGCTACAGAGCTGGACTTGGTTTATTGTTTTGTTGATTATCTAGATGTAAAAAAGTGATGCAGAAAATGTTACAGATACAAGCATTTGGTAAAAATCAGCTAAAACATTTTGTCAGAACCAATTTGTTGTAGGGAATTTATAATAAAGAGTATTGTATATTTTATTATTTGTTAAGTTGTGTGCTACATATCCTTTGTATCAGTAAAACTTATGTACATACATATGTATCCATACATTTTATTTTCTAGAAACCCAGTTGCTAAACATTAACCAGCATACCACCAGTCTCTATCCCCAGAGGTAGTATAGACAGGCAAGCAGTCAATTCTCTGCTGATGCTCCTGGAGGAATCACTGTGGTACTACTCACACAGCCTCAATGGTTGTGCTGTGGTTTTAACATATGCCCACAAATTCTCTGATGCACCTCCTTTCTAAAGATGAGGCCTAATCCCCCCTCCCCATGTGGGCTGTACATTAATAGAGAGTGATAGAAGTGATGGTATTAGATTTCCCAGTGACTCATGCAAACGGGGGTGGGCGTGGGGGTGGGGGGTGGGGTCTGATACCCAAAGGGGGCAAGGATGGATGAAGTTCCAATTTCCCTCCTCTTGGCCCCAGCACTTCCCTTTATCTCCTGACTACTTGTTCTCCAGACATCAGACTACCTGCTCTGTTTGGGATGTTCTGCACTTCCACAAGCTAAAAGGTCTCAGACTCCTTAAGGCCATTGGCAGAACAGGCTCAGAAATCAGGCAAATTGGCTTGATATGCTGGCTCTCCCACCTCCCACTGTGCAATGTGCCCAAATCCCTTGAGTTCTTCTTCTCAGCCTCAGTCTCCTCATCTCTACACTGGGAACATGAATCATATCTGCATAATGGGATTCATGTGATGAGTTAAATGCATGTCAGCTCCCAGAACTCCATAAACAAAATATGTTATTCAGGACTCTGGATTGATGGAAAATGATGACATATTTTTTTCTTTAATTTACAAGGACATAGACAACCAAATGCACCTTACGATCGACAGAGCAATTGCCTTAAGAATATCTCTAAGCAGCATTTTTTCCCTAAAGGTCTCTTTGCTTAACACATTCCTGGAACTTTTCTTTTGAAGTTGCCTCCAGCATGAGTATCTTTAGTGGTGACAAATCTCTTTCCTTTGGGTATGCATTAGGACCAGAATGGCCAATGAGAGACAAGTGCAGTATTAAGAGGGGCATCCTTTTGGTTAAATGTGAGGGGCAATTGTGAAGTTCTAATCTGGTCCCAATACACGTGTCCAGCTCTATCAGCTGCCACAACTCCCCATCCAAGGCACTCAGAATTGCTCAAACCTCACCATTTCCTGAACAAGCAGAGTCTCTCCCTGCTCCCAGGACTCTGCAAGGACTACACCCCCTCTGATCCATCCAGAAATATCCTACTTAACTCACATTCAACCCCTTTGTAAAGCTTCTTCTCTGCCAACGGGGCACATCAGCACAGTGGTTAGGTAAAAAGATATGAGAGCCCAAGAACAGGGCTCAAGGGAAGCAGCAGACGAGGTGGTGGACCACGGAGCCAAGTGGTGTAGGTCTGAATCCTGCCTCTACAATGTGGTCACAAACTCTGTGATCTTAGATGAGTTACTTTACTTCCCCATGAATCAGCTTGATGAAGAGTGGTAGCTACATCAAAGGTCTGTTTTGGAGATTAGATAAAGCACCTAGAATAGTACCCAGCAAATATTTGCCAAGATCTATCATTTCTGAGCTAGGTGACCCTGAGCGGGTTATTTAACCATTTTGCATCTCAATTTCTTGACTTTAAAATGAGGATAAGAAAATATCGATTTCATACGATTTTTGAGGATTAAATAAAATAGTGTATGTAATTTGCCTAGTACATTATCGTACACAGAGCCTTGCATATGGCAGGATTTCAAAAACAATGGTAGTTAAAAAAAGTTGGTTGTTTCTTCTGAACTCATAATGCTTTATTTATATCTTATTATATCAAATTATATTATAATAGCCTAGACTGGGAACTCCTTGAGAGGACAGGAGCTTCGTCATTATTCTTTGGATAAAGGGAAAACCGGCTAGCAACTAGGTTCAGCTGGCAACTAGGATGTGAAAAGGGAACTGAAAGTTGAAATAGAAACCACAACTTGCAAAACCACATTATCACTCACAAAATAGAAAAACTGTACAAAACCATGACACGCAAGACAAATTGTCTTCAGACTCTGAACACCAATTCATCAGACCCATGGTATTCTGAATAAGACCACACAGACAGACCAACCGAACATTAACTCCACAAAAAGTCATGTGTCCTAAAGATAAAACCACTGATCCTTCCAGCAACTTCCTAGTTTACAAATTCCGAGTAATCTCTACCAAGGCCATCCTATGTCTAATTCCGGTTCTACAAACTCTATATAGGTATTCTTCTGTAACTGCCACCTGTTGAAATGTTGAACTCTCCACAGTGTACATTCTCCCTTGTAGCAGCCAGCTAATAAACCTAAATTTGAAAAAAGAAAAGAAAAAAGCAAAGCAAAGCAAAGAACTATCTATTACATGTTAGGTATGGGAATAAAACAATGAATGGAAAAAAGCTTGATCTTTTAATATGGTAGACAACTATTAACAATACAGGGTGATATAATTATAATAGGGATGCACACTGTGAACACTCAGTCCAGTCAGAGAAGACTTCCTAGAGGAAGTGATTTTTAAGATAAATCCTGAAGTGTGATCGAGAGTTAAGTACAGAATAGGGTTGGGCATGGTAAATGTTCTAAACAGCAGGGGCTCCTAGTGCAAAGAAGAGAATAAAGGGCAGTATGTTTTGGAATGGAATAAAGGACAGCTAGGAATAGATTGAGGATTTTATAGGCCTAAGGCAACAAAAATATTATAATGTTTTTCCATTTGAAAGTCAAATTCAAAATAATGCTAATGACAAAATAAATGTAGGAAATTCCTTCTGTCTGGTTTTTCTTATCATGTTCAGTTGGATACTTTAAAAGAAATTTCCAAATTCTCTAAAAGATATATTCATGTTCCTGTCTTGATGTTTGTTTGTTTTTTTTTTTTTTTTAGAGATTTTATTTGTCAGAGAGAGAGAGCATGCACAAGCAGGGGGAGTGGCAGGCAGAGGGAGAAGCAGGCTCCCTGCTCAGCAAGGACCCCCCCTCCCCCGACAACACAGGATTACCTGAGCTGAAGGCAGACACTTAACCAACTGAGCCACCCAGGCATCCCCTATTCTGATGTTTTCTTCAGCATACACCAGTTCGCTTATTGCTCAATACAGTATTGTTTATTTGCGGAACTACACAAATACTTCGGTATGGCAGCACTACCGAGTGTGAAAGGTGAAGAAGTGAGACAAAGTTGGAGAGCTAGACAGACACCAATTAATGAAAGATTTAGTAAAATGTGGTTAAAGATGTGGTCGTTGTTGTTTAGTGATCTGAGTTCAAGCTCTACCACGCTTGAGTACTCCCTTGAATGAACTTAGACTACTCAAGGCTTTAATTTCTTCAGCTATAAAATGAGAATGCTAAATTGTGAGGATTAACATAATATATATATAAAGCACTTAGCACAATGCTTAATACCATAAAACACACTAAATTTCAATTAGATATTATTATGAATAAATTTGTACTTCAGCCTAGTAAATGGGGAGTCAATAAAGGATTTTAAATTGTGACATGATTAGCATGGACTTTTATGGATTTCTTTGGCTGCAGTGTATAGCCTGGGCTGAATGCCAATGAGTAGGTTCTAGGTGTACTTATGAGGAAGACTCAATAAATATTAATGATTAATTGGATGGTGGTTGAAGAGATACATGCATATATATATATATACACACACATTACATATTCATACACACATACGCACACATTTACAAAGTCCCTTGTACAAACTGCCATAGATGATGACAGATATGTATAAATCTCAGTATCCAGAGGAAAAAAATTTGTAATATTATTAAAACCATCCCTCAGGGAAATGATGTGATGTTTATGCTGTCAAAATAATTTGAAATGGAGTGAGAGTATGGAATATCAATGAAATAAGATTGATCATGAGTCCATAATTGCTGAAACTGGATGATAAGGAAGTTTATACTCTTTTCTGCGTTTGTATATGTTTAAGTTTTTCCAAAATAAAAAACATCTAAAAAAATCTATTAAGTGGGCGCCTGGATGGCTTAGTCATTAAGCATCTGCCTTTGGCTCAGGTCATGATCCCAGGGAACTGGGACTGAGCCCCGCATTGGGCTCCCTGCTCAGTGGGGAGCCTGCTTTTCCCTCTGCTCCTGCTTGTGTTCCCTCTCTCGCTGTCTTTCTGTCAAATAAATAAATAAAATCTTGAAAAAAAAATCTATTTAGGCAGGGATCTTGCCTGTCTTGTTTACATCTATATTTTCAGGACCTAGAGAAGTTCATAGCACCCAGTAGGCTCTCAATATAATATTACTTGTTGAATGAAACAACACTGGCAAACAAGACTTATAACCTGGGTGAGAGTCTCCCAGCTTAGGCACAGAGTCAAGACTCCTGGCATTCCCTTCATCTTTCATGACACAAATAACATTCCATTAGCTATTGTAAAGATGAATGCCTCCAGACGATAAAAACAAAAACACAAAAACAAAACACACCCAAAGAGAAAGCAAAGCAGACTGACAAGCTTAGCTTTGGAATTCCATGAGAAGTAGGATTTACAAGCGTATATGCATATGATCCCTTGAGAGCCTCTGTGGGGACTCTGCCATATCATTTCATTTCATTGCTTTTTTCCCCAACAAATATTTATTGTGGAGCTATCTCTGTCCTTCAAGCCAAGAATCAGAAGAAAACTGGGTATACCATTTTGTCCCTTCCCCTCTCATTCTCTGGCTAATAAGAAGTGAGGCAGTAATGAACCATCTTTTGAAGAAAGTTCAGCTCTACATTTCGTTCTTGTTTCCTTAGCAGCCTTAGGACAAAATTATCTGTTACAAAAGTAATGATGTAGAACCTTAATTAGGGCTTTTGAAATTCAAGCCCAAGTTTATTGAAGACCAGTACCTGAGCAGAGAAAAATGACCAATGACACTGAAACAACAGACGTCAGCCACAATTAAATACCCACACGAGACACTCTAAAGTTTTAAAGCTGCAGTGTCCAATACCGTAGCCATTAGCAATGTGTAGCTATTGAGCACTTGTGATGTGGTGTGCTTCAACTGAGATGTGCTACAAGGGTAAAATACACACTGGATATCAAAGACTTAGTAACCAGAAAAAAGTAAAATATCTCAATAAATTTTATATTAATTACACACTGAAATGACAGTATTTTAGTCACTATGGGCAAAACAAAATATAGTAAAAGTAATTTCACCTTTAATCTTTAAAAAATATGGCCACTAGAAAATGTAAAATTACATATGTGGCTCCTATTATATTTTTATTGGACAGTGCTTTCCCAAAATGGAAGAACTTTTCCTCTCCTTATGTGGAATAAAATAAAGAGCTCAGTGTATTACTAGCACAACTCCTAGTCCTCTTACTCTGTACTGTTCTGCTAGGTTTTAGATCCCTTCCATTAAAGTGTTGCTATAGGGAGTCATTATAATCAATTATGGGTATAGATGGAGTGCCCACTAAAGAATTGGTGATTGTCCTTCAAATTCTTTTATTGCAACCAGAAGTACTCTGATCTTATTAGGGGGAAATCATAGTATGTCCTCTGATCCTAGTTTACACAGCAACTGCTGAAGGGTTTCCTCTTGAATCACCTAAGGACATACCTCACCACAGCAAAGCATTATTTCTCTTTCCAAGTTATTGGCTTCTAGTCTCAGATGAGAAAACTATATTCTTTATTAACATGATCTTGATTCTACTTCTAGGGAGATAAAAATCCTAGCATTTTTATGTTAAAGGGGATTTGCCTTTTTGTTTTTCTTTAAAAACTCCCAAATTTAATTAAGCTTTCTAAGAAGTGTGTATGTTCATGTTTTTAATTCATTCCACCACACCGAAAACCTCTCAATGGCTGCACATCGTATTTTATTTTATTTTTTAAAGATTTTATTTATTTGACAGAGAGCACACACGTGCAGAAGCAGGGGGAGTGGCAGAGGGAAAAGGAGAAGTGGTTTAGGGAGCCCAACACTGCTTAATCCCAGAATGCCAGGATCATGACCTGAGCCCAAGGCAGATACTTAACCAACTGAGCCACCCAGGTGCCCTTGCACATCATATTTTAAATAAAATCTTGTTCAAAAATCTTAACATGGCCCTGTTTATCTAATTGGCCTATAGCTATATTTCCTCCTGACTTGACATGCTCTCCCCTCTCTGACCTTTAAGATCCTGGCCCTTCCTTACCTCAGGAACATCCCACAAGCTATTATGTAGGCCAGAAATGTTCTTGTCTCTATTTGGCTTCACATGGCTAACTTGTACTCATTATTCCCTTTTCTTAACCATTTAAATATCATATCCTTAGAGAAGCCATGCTTCAGTATTTCTAAACTTTTAAAATGGTTCATATTTCCTTCTTTATAATATGTAATATATTTTATAAGTTTTTTCCTATATGATTACTTGTTAGAAGTCTGCCTTCTTTATGAGCCTATAAGCTCCTCAGGGCAGATATCATGTTTTTTTTGTCAGCCACGGTATTCTCAGAAAGTAGTGGGAGGTTTAAAACAGGAGACCTTCAGGACACATTTGTTGAACAATGCGTTGGAAAGGCCCAGTAGAATGACAGGGTTGAAAACAGGAGCTAAGGAAGTAACTGATGAAATAAGGTACTCAAGGAGGTCACAGGGAATTAAAACAGAGCATTAGTTGGAGGATAAAGTATATGTACACTAAAAAATAAAATGATAGGTACTAAATCAATGATGGCCAGAGAAAGTCGTAGGCTTGCCAGAATGTATGTCTTAGGAGATACTGTATTAAACTTAGTTGGGTAGGGATGGTTTCAAAGAAGTAATTGAGCCAGAAGGTATAGTTAGATTTTGTTATTAAGCATGACTTTAATTTATAAAAATAGAATGAATCAGATGACGTAACTTGTGTCATAAGGTGGATTCTCTGGTGGAGATGTTGAGTTAGTTAGAAGTGCAAAAGGTTTACTGCAGAGTAGCACTTATGAAAAGGAAAGAGAGGAAGCAGGACTGGGCAGGGGGAGCCATCAGACTGCCATGCAGGTCTGACAGAGCCTCTATCACCAATGTTGAGTACGTCTTTTTACTATGCCTGACTCCGTCTTTGGCTGAGGATGGGCATGGGGGAAACGGGCTGCCCTGACAATAGTGTAACTTCAGCTTGAAAGCTCAGGTGAACCTAGAAGTTAACAGCTGGAGGCTGTCAGCTAACTACGTGCCTTCTGTTGGGCAGTGAGTCCTTTCTTGAAGGCAGATCTGAGAAGCACACCTGTGACTGCCACACGTTACAGGATGCCAATTCAACCCAAATTTATATATAGAAATATATATAATAAGGGATTTTTATTTTACAAGCTCAACAATCTTGTTCTAGGAAGTATTTGGAAAAACAGAGGTTTACGTTAAGTAAAATTTGGAAAAAAAAAAAAAGCAAAAAGGAGGGATTTGCCCTGTTAGGTATTAAGATAATCTATAAGATGTTGGTAAATCGAAACAACAGGTTTTATTATTTATGACAGGTGTAGTCATAGACAAAGAGACCAACTGAAGAGTTCAGAACCAGAGCCACATATAAATATAAATGGAAACATGATATATAATAAAAATGGCATCAAAAACCAATGAGAAAGGGATAGACTGCTGTGTAGAATTATAGAGAAAAAGTGGCTTGCCATCTGGAGAAAAAACAGGCTAGCTCCCCACCTTTCACCAAATAAAGGAACGTATTCCATACAAAATAAAGATCTAAACGTGATTCTCCGGAGAGTAATGAACTATAAAGGAAATAGAACATATAGAATATCTTTGTGATATCAAAATGCAGGCTGAGGTTTTAAACAAGAGCCCAAAGGCGCCACTGAGAGTAATAAGATTATATCCACCAGCGAGGAGAGAGAACTGGAAGAACCTAAGAAGGAGTTAACTACACTATAGGGAATCTTCCTAGGATCAGGGCAGCTAAATAAACCATGAGGCGATAGAAGTCTATCAGGAGGTATCATTATGACTAGCCTGCCCAAAATATTTTCCCCTGCCTCTACTTCCTTCTTATTTAAAATTAAGCACATATCCTTCAGTAATCATTTTTGAGTTCCAGATACTGTGCTAAGCGTAGGAAATACAAGGATGAATAAGCTTGAGTCCTAGTCCTTAAAGAGTTCATACCTAGTTAAGGAGACAGAGGAGATAACGAAATAAGACGTTTTAACTCATATCCTACAGGTAGAAACCAAGAGGCAACTATCTTTGCCTAGGGCATCAGTAAGAAGCTGGTTTTTTGAGCAATGAGGAAAGTCATTCCAGGCAAAAGGAATTATCACTAACAAAGTCACAGGGCTTTGAAAAAGCATGGTGTATTGTAAAATTTAAGTAGGTAACCTAATACTGAACATTCTAAAATGTTACTGAATGCAGAAAGTATTCTATGGCGGTTGTTTTAGTCTTTTCTTAGCACTGATAATCACACTAGCTAATTGTCACCTTTGAAGGCAAAACCAAAGATAAAATACTGAAGTGATAAGGGATCAATGTTAATGGTTAAGAAAAAGCAGCATGCTACAAAGCACTATGACTAAATGTGGAGTAATAACAAGCACTGTACAATGGATTTAGAGGAGGAAGAGGTCACTGTCAGCTCCAGTGGCCAGGGAAGATTTCATGGAAGTGGCAGAGCTTCAATGAATCATTAGAAAAATTGAGAACTGACTGAATATATCAGGGGCTGTGCTTGAAGCAGGAGCTTCAAAACTATAGTTACTAAGGGACAGATAATCAGATACTTGCAAAAATAAAGCAAGAGTGTTGTAACAGAGGCAAGCACAGGCTGATGTGAGAAAACTTCAGAGTGACTTCTGGTTTAGAGCAGGAAGGTCAGGGATGGCTTTCCAAAGGTGATGTTGTATGCACTGAATTATGATGGATGAGTAGGATTTCATCAAGTGAAAGGGAAGAAAAAACATTCTGCAATACCCCCATTAAGTGTGAGAACACACCTCTTCCAAGGAACATAGAATAGCTCAAGATGGCTGAAACAAAGGCTGAAAGGCAGTGAAAGAACTTTCTAAGGCAAATAGGTGGGGGTTTGATTATGAAATTAGAATGTGGGAAGAACTTGATTTTTATCCTGAAGACAACGTGGAGTTGATGAAGATCGTAAGCAGGGAAGTGACATGATTACATCAAAGTTTTACAATGATTACTAATAAAGTCAATGATGATAAAGGCAACTAAAGATGAACTGGTAATGGGGGCAGTCTAAGAGGCAGAGAGATTAAAATGTTGCTATTGTTTAGGAAAAATCAAAGACTTCAAATATATAGGAGCAGTGGTATTAGGAGAGAATGGGTAAAGTTTGAGCAGCCAAAGAAGTGGAGGCATTCCTTGTGGAAATGATGTAGATAAGTGTTTGGAGAAGTGGAGGGTGAGCAAATCAGTTTACCTGGAGTATAGTATTTGGTGGAAGAACGATGGTTAGCTTTGGAAGGCTGGAGGAGAGGGCCAGTTAAGGAACAGTTGGTGATGAAGTTGAAAACTCTGCTGGAGTCAGCCTGAGACAAGTCTATTAAATAAACAGGCTAAACAATTAGGGTTTTACTTTTCCCATAGCAACATTAAAATTAAAAAAATCACTTTTATTGTTGTAAAATATACATAAAATTTACTATTTTAACCATTTTAAGTGTATAATTCAATCGCATTAACCATGCAACCATCAACCCTGTTCATCTCCAGAAACTTTTCAACATCCCAAATAAAACTTTCCCCGTCCTCCCCTGCTCTCCCACCACTGGCACCCAACCATTCTACTTTCTGTCTCTGAGAGTTTGCCTACTGTAGGTACCTGGTAAGTGGAATCTTGATATTTGTTCTCTTGTTTCTACCTTATTTCACTTAGCTAAATCACTTTAACCAATACCCTGGTTACTTAGTGACTGAATTCTAATTTCATTCTACTCTACACGCTATATTTTAAAACAAATGTCTAGCTTTTCTTGATAATTTTTCCCACTTATTGCTTAAGGACACTTCAATCTAGCAAATTATAAACTCAGAGGTCTTAAGGACAGTTTCGTCTACCACTGCCTGCCACAAGAGCTTTTTATTGGTCTACTTACTTTAAGTGTCTTTATATTGCTAATTATTTTCATTTCATTATAGTTTACAGGCACTAGACCTTTTGCAAAATCCCACCTAGCACCTTAACCATAGTAAATAATAGCAAATGAAACAACACAAGCATGATTCAAACTTCCCCAGGAGAAGGGAAGTTAATTTATTTAGGACGCTGATATGAAGGCTCTCTCTTTTGATACTACCTAATTTCCTATCTCTGGCTGAATCGGCTCTATATGAAGAAAATTAAAAACACACTATTCTTATCTTTAGGTGGGGAAACGTCCGAAGTTTCAGATGGTTGGAAACTATTTCAGAACCGTCAAGGTTATCTCACCTTTCTTTTGGGGCATCCCTAGATCATAACCTCTCTGCAATCAAGTCGAGTAATTATGGACAAGACACTAATCCTCTGTAAATCTCAGAGGGTTCGATTACACCAGCCTGTGCTTCCCAACCTTGTCCACACCACAGCGCACACAATATGGTATTGCAGGACACTGAGATAAACGGAGGAGGCAGTACAGCACACCTGGAACCCACTGGCCGCCGTGCGTCCTCGCACAACGCGTAGACGCTCTCAAGGAGCGCTCCAGTCCGGAGGTTCGTTCCAACTGATGCGCCACAGCCGTCTATTACATAGGACGAAGCGGGACTCCCACTGTTTCTGGAGTCAGCGGCCTTTCCCTTCTTGTAAAAAAGAAAATCTTTATTCCGTACGCGGGCCAAGGAGTAAAAAAGCACAAAGGCCGCAAATCACGCAAATAAGCAAAGAATCGAAGTACCGCACTCGACCAGCGCGCTCTCCGTCGATCTTACGTCTCTTCCCAGCAGGCTCCGGGAGTCACCGCGAGACTTCATCAATTCTCGCGATATTTATCGGCAGCCATCTTCTTGGGGGTGCTAGGAGCCGGGAAGACCCCCCGAATCGTTTCCATTGAGCTGCCCTTCGTCTTCGTTTTCTTCACTTTTGCCTCTTCTGCGTTGCCAACTCCACCTGATCCCGAGGCTGAGTGAAAGCCCGGATCTAAGCGCGTGTCGCACTCACGGTCCAAGAAGATTTGCTCGGGTGGAGGGAAGGGGGAGGGCCCGGGCAAACCGTTGCTGCCTCAGCCGGGGTCCGGGGACGGGGAGCTCTTGGCACCCCGTGGATTCGCGGCCTGCGACGGTACCCGCAGAGCTGTTCGCCGATCGGGGCTCGCGGGAACCTGCCACCGGCGCCTCCCACCGCGGCCCACGCGGGCGGCGCGCGGAGGAGGGGGCGGGGGCAGCAGCGGCTGTAGCGGCCGCGACCTGGGCGGGCGGAGGAGTGTGACGGGCCTCGGGGCCGCTGTGGATGGTTTCTAAAATGATCATTGAAAACTTCGAGGCACTCAAGTCCTGGCTCAGCAAGACTCTCGAGCCCATGTGAGTATCAGGGGGCTATCTCCTTGCAGGGATGGAAGTGGGAGTTAGGCGGACCCAGAGATCTGTGCAGTTTCCCGAAGTGTCTGTGATGGAGGCCGAAGCGGTGAACAGAGATTCCAGGGTTTTGTGTTTTCTCCTTTTCCACCCTGGCTTCCAGGTTCAGGATACCCCAGAGAGCCTGAGCTGACCTTTATCTTACAGCTGAGTTGGTCCTTGAACTGATATCTCCTCTTGTTTTCCCGTTATATGTAGACCGACCGCAACCTACAGACATATTTGATGAGGGCCCCCAAATCCGTTTCTTTTCTTCTAGTGAATCCGAGCATAACCTCTTGCCCACAGACTGTTTTAACTGGTTTCTTTAAATAAAGTGAATGGCCCTTATTAGGCATTAGGGCAGTTCTCATGTAAGCCACTCACGTTTTACCTAAATACAGTCCCCGAAAGAAAGGCCACGTTTCCCATGTGCTATCTGGCTCACCCGCACCTCTCTTAACTGATTGAAGATGTAACAGGTGCTAAGGTGTCCAGTAAGGTTCTCTTTTCCCCACTTACACGTTTGTTAGTTTGGAGAGAAGGAAGAAAATGTTACTTATCCATATGGGATATTTGGCAGTTTTAAGTGGGATGCTGTAGATGGACTCTGGGGGGCGGGGGGTTCAGAGTGCTGGAATGCTTTAGATTAGAAAAAATAGTGTTTTAAGGATTTATCTTTTAATACATGCAAAATATATTTTGGGCCAGGTGCTTTATCAAAATTAGTTGATTTACAATAAACAAAATGAAATAGGGAAATTCACTCATTTAGTAATTTTATTAAGTGCCTGCTGTGTATTGTGGGAGGCTTTGGTGATAGAGCTTTTAAATTCCAAAGTTGAAAAGACAGTAATAAATGAGTATAAAAGAAATAAGATAGAATAAAATAGCAGTGGCGGTTGTAAAATAGAGAGTCATATAAAAGACTGATTAGAAGGCCTCTCACAGGAGGTAGCATTTGACCAACACTTAAGGAGGAGAAGGAACCATCTGTGTCAAAGTCTGTAGGAAGACTGTTCCTTGCAGAAGGAACAGCAAGTGCAAAGGCCCTGTAGCAGATATGATCACCGTGTGTTCCAGGAAGAGAAGGAAGGCAACTGTGGCTGCAAGGAACGTTGTGATGGGGGAGAGAATGGAATAACATGAGGCTAGAGAAGTAGGAGGGGGCCGCATTAGTTCGGTTCTTTGAGGCCTTATACAGTGAGACCTTAGATAATTTAAAGCAGGCAGGGACTGATCTGATTTTGTTTTAACTCCACTCGCTTAGTGGAGATTAAGGGGGCAAGAATGAAAGTAGACTATTCGGAAGGGCATTGTAGGCAGGAATGTAGGTCGTTTATATTAGAGTGATAGTGGAGACAGAACGAAATAGGTTTCATAAGTAGATCTGATAGAACTTGCTGATGGATTGGATGTGGGAGATGAGGGAAAGGGAAATCAAGGATAATGACTAAGAAGGTAGCCCAAACAGCTGGATGGGTGATGATAGAGAAGACTGGGAGAGAACAGGTTGAGGGGAGGAGGAAAGGTAATCGGTGTTTGTTACACATCCAAGTTAGATATTTAAGAGGTGGTTGGGTTGAGTCTAGAACTTGGGCAGGAGTAGAGAAAGTTAGAGTCATGCAGAGAGTATTTGAAACTGTGGAATTGTGGAAGATTTCCTGGTAAGAATGTGTTGATAGGGAAGAAAGGAGGGCCCAGGTCTGAAGTAGAAGACTAAGATTTATGTTACTAACGAAACAAATGTATGGCAAGAGAGGAGAGTTGTCAACTTGATGGGATGCTGCAGAGTGGATGAAAAAGGTGGAGGCAGGTAAGTGGCCCTTAAGTTTGGAAAGGTAAAAGTCATTGGTGACCTTAGCAAAATAGTTTTATTGATGTGAGGTGGTCCAGATAGAAGCTTTATTTCAGTGGATGGAGAGAGAGCATGCAACGGTGGTTGTAGTGGTTTAGAGGACGAACTCCAGAGTCTGAATGGCTGGCTTTGAATATTGCATCTGCCACTTACCAGCTGTATAATATTGGGTAAATTACTTAACTCAGTGCCTCCCGTTTCCTCATCTGTATGGGGAAATAATGAATATGTATTAAGAATCCTTGGACAGTGCCTGGTTTGTAATTAGCACTCAAGTATTAGGTGAACAGAAAACATAAAAAAAAAAAGTTTTGAATTTAAATAGCATTCCTTTTTTAAAAAAATTTTTGAATTATAGTTGACACACAATGTTACATTAGCTTCAGGTAAACACGCAGTGATTTAACATCTCTGTACGTTATGCTATAACCTAAAAGATTATTTGTAGTTATGTAGTGTGTATGCTTGTGACTTTTATTCAGTTTTAATAAAGCGTGTTTCAGATATCTTATAGCCTACTTAGATGACTGTGGGACTGCAGTCATTACTGTTAGGATAAATAAGGCCACTGGTACAGCTTAGACAGTGGCAGGAATTGGGATTGGTCCTTTCATAATGTACATTGCTGTGGTAAAATTGAGCCCTTATTGTAGTTCCTACCCCTTTCATTGCATTTCAGGTGAGTTCTTGATGACTTTTAAAGCTTATTCCAATTGTTTAAGACTTGTGGTTTCTAACCTTGGTTTTGTGAAATTTTAAGATGTGTTTGTTATCTAAAGGGATTTTTAGCTTTACTTCGAAAGTGTAATCGCCAAATAGCACCTATTTGAAGGAGGAACATTTGAAGGACCATGGGTAAGATGTAACTCAAAACTCGTATGGAACTTTCTAGCTACTTGTGCTAGTATAGTATCTCATGGTTTTGGACTTCCCCTGCATTTTAAATATGTTAATTCAGCAAACATTGAGTACTTAATCTGTACTGAATGGTAGTGTTAGATATTGGGGATATTGGGAAACAGGCTGAAATAACTATCTTCATAATGTCTACAATTTGGTAGGGAAGACAGAGGTTGAACAAGTAATTATAAGACCTTTGAGTATTATGAAGTCCAGAATGCTGTCAAAATGTATGCTTGGAAGGTCAGGAGAGGCTTTTGCTGGTCTAACATTTGATCTTAGCTTAAAAGGATGAGGAACAGTTTGCTAGGGCAAAAAGGTGGGAGAGCTGTGAAAGCATTCTAGGTTTTGAAGAACAGATTGTATGAAAGCCCTAAAATGAAAAAAAAAAGTGTCTTAGGGGAAATGAAAGAAATTGAAAAAAGACCAAAGGGAAGAATAGCAGTGGATAGTTCCAGAGAGAGGAGCAGGATCATTCAAGACTTTATTGAGTCATGTTACGGATTTTGGATGATAATTGAAGGATAGTGGAAGCCCGAGAAGGGTTTTAGGGCAGGAGAGTTTTCAGATTGACATGAAAACAAACACAAACCCAGCGTGGTTGCAGTGTTTGGCATGAAATAAAAGTCGATAAATCTGCTTGTTATTTGATTATAAGGTCTGTATGTGTCAGGGCTCTGAGTTTTGTGTTTTTTTTTTTTTCTCAAATTACTGAAAATGTAGGTGTTAAAATTGGCATCTTGAAATACTTAAGATTGATATTTTGTTCTCTCAAACATTTGCTTAGTCATACTGCCATAATAAAATGAAATTAGTTGTTGGCCTTTTCTTCAACATTCATTTCTTTTTGCTAATGTGAAGTCCTGGAAAAAAAAATTTAAGCTTTTTTTTTCTTTGGTGGTGATGTTCAATTTCTGTTTTTGTTTTCTAAACAGAAAAGGTTTCCTGTATTTTGAAACTTTCTGTGAGTTTACACATCACTAAATGTGGTGACTTAAAATCATGGACTTCAGTAGCTGGAGGGAAACCTCAAAATCAAATCAAATTTGAAAAACTTAATTTTTCAGAAAATGGAGAGGCAGATAGACTTAGTGATGTGCCCAGATTTTGTGAGGTTAGTAGTAAAGTACAGAATGCATAGTTTTGTGCTCCTGCTTCTATGTAGTGCTGTGGAGGTAATGTAGTGGAAAGAAACCAAGTTTTGTTACCATATAAACTGGTCTTCACGTCAAAGTTCTGCCACTTATTAACTGAGTAATCTAGGCAAATGAACCTCTCCTTTCCTCAATGGTATAATAGGGGGAATTACACTTATTTCCTTCTGTAGTTGAAAGAATTGAGACATAATTTTTTAAAAGATTTTTAAATTAATTAATTAATTAAAGAGAGAGCCATGGTGGGGAGAGGGTGAGGGAGAAAGAATCTTAAGCAGACTCGCTGCTGAGCTTGGAGCCCTGCAGGCTCATCTCACAACCTTGGAATCATGACCTGAGCCACCAGGAGTTGGATGCTTCACCGACTGAGACACCCAGGGGCCCCCGAGTCACATTTTTAGGAGCCTGGCCCTACCCTCCTTCCTTAAATACTGCTTAATTAAACATAAATAGGTTACATTACTGGCTACTGTTAACTATTACCACCACTGCTGCTGCCGCTACCACCTGCATTTGTATGCACTGTTGAAAGTTTTGTATTACTTCCAAGATCTGAGAGGTAAGGATTGTTACTTCATTTTGCAAGTGATGACACTGAGGCACAGAGTTAAGGTACTTATCCAGAGTCACACAGCTAGCCACAGCATGTGACTGCACAGTAATTTAAACTCATGCTTTTTTTTTTTTTTTGCCTCTAGAGCCATGTTCTTAGTTTACTACTACACAGTATAGTGTAATCTACCCTATTATTGTATGCACTTCTTTACTATTACATTTTCATAATACCAGCTGCAGTTATAAAGGAATAAAGTTCTAAAGCATCATGGTTATCAGTGCTTTACAGTATAAGAAAGAAACTTCTTCGGAGTTTTTGTAGTCTTTCTCCCCTCACCCACACTGATTAGCTATACCCTTCTCACCACATTAAAATTATTTTTGTTCCTGTTTTACAGGAAGAATTGAAAGGTGATCTCTTCACTGCTGAACTTTGTTCCTGTTTCCCTCCTTTGATCTTTCTTTTCGTACAGACTTCTTTTGGCATAGAAAGTCAGTTTCCTAGTCCTTAAGGAAGAAAAACTCAGCAATAGAGGCAGCAAAAACAAAACAAAAAATAAAATCATAGTTTTCTTCCAGTCACTTTCATGCTAGCTTTTCCTTTCACTAGTAAATTTAGGAATAGTAATCAGTCTTTACTTTTTCACTCCTTTGTCCCCAACCATTTAGTTCTTAATCCTTTCTCATATAGTCTCTTCCTCCTTATACAAAAACAAAATTGCTTACCTCAGTGTTACCAATGAATTTATTACATGCAGAGATTTTATATAAATTTTATATTCTTTGCCCTAAATATATAACATTAAGCAGTGTTGATGCTGCCTTTTTAACTTCTCATGTCTTTAATCCCTAATACTTTGCTTCTGTTTCTTCTCAAATCAGCTGTCTTTTTTAGTTCTTTTTCTTGCCTTTTAATTATATTTTTTCAAGTTATGTTTCCATGCCTTTTTTCCCTCAACTATTTCTACCCCTGTCGTCTCATTCACATTCATCCCCCTGGATAGTTTCCATTATAATCTGTGCCAGTGGTTCTTAAAAACTGTGTGTGTGTGTGTGTGTGTGTGTGTGTGTGTGTGTGTGTGTGTTTTGGAGTCTGAAAGTTTGATTAAAGACTTCCTTCCTTAGGATATTGCATGTGCTGTATATAAATTTGCATTGAATTTCAGAGCTTTTCCAAGAGAACCTCTAGTCTCTACATTATTTTTCACATATGTATGTTGAGACTTATCCTCTGTTCAAAGCCTTAAGCTCTTATTCCAGTTGCTAGCTGTGTATCTGCCGGGTTCTCCCATCTGAACTTCACACTACATTTCTGAAAATAAATGTTCTCTGAATTTACTAATTTCCATTTCATTTCCTCAAATTTTCCAAGCTTGAAATTTTATTTTTTTAGCTTTTCCTCCCTTCATTCTTTCCCCCTTCAGTTACTCATTGGGTTCTATCTCTTTCTTTTAATAGTTATTAACTAATGACATTGCTCAGTAGGGGGTCTCACACTCCTTATCTAAATTTTTGCAGTTTTTTCTCCCTTCTAGTTCCATCCTGGATGCCCAGCCTTGTTTATATTCTTTTATTTGCTGAAATTTTTAGCACTAAATAAATTGTATACATTTTGACTTGGCTTTCAAAATGTGTAATCTGCTTATCTTTCCAGTTTTATCTTCCCATTTTTTGGTGAGTTTTAATTTCAGCAAAGCTGAACTTTTTTCTTTATCACATTGTTTATACTGTCCCCTTTTCCCAACTTTTAGAGGGTAAGATTCTTTGAGTGCTTATCATATGCTAATCATTATGTATTCATTGAGTGTGATATAGATTCTGTTATTTCAATTTTAAATATGAGGAAGTGGAGTCTTAGGCAGGTTAATATGGGTCATAGCTAATAAATAATGGAGAAAGGATTCAAAACAAGACATTTTGATTTCAGAGCTTTGTTGTGTGTTATGATATACTGCCTTTCTCCATTTCCTTTATATATATTGAAATCAAAGGTCAAGGATGAATCCAGTTCTTCTAGACATTATTTATGATCCATTCATCTGCAAGGAGTGACATGACTTTTTCCTCCTAGCACTAGTTTGCATCAATTATGACATTCACCACTTGCATACTTGTTTAATAATTATTTCTTATTTATTTTAGCTTCATTATTAGAATCTCAGGTCCTTGAAAGTAGACTCCAAATCATAAGATTTAACTGTCTTCCTGTTGTATACAGCACCCAGCACAGTGTCTTCTGTGTGGTATATTAAATACACTGGTTGAAATTTCTAGTTTGTGTAACCATAACCTAAGCAGAGAGAAGTGTAAACTATAAAATGTACCATACTTAAATGAGAATTTTATTTCAGAGCAGCAGATAAGTGAGCAATTTGAAAAGTTACTAATCTCTGGGTCTGTTTCTCTTTATTTTTACTTCATAGCACCTTCAGATTATATAAAGCTTAAGCTATTTTTTTTTTTAGGGGGAAAGGACACTGAAAAATATTAATAACATTTACTCAAAGTATTTTCGAATTCTGTTATGTGCAAGCTGCTGGACTCCATGGAGCTGCCCAGAAAAGAATGCTATATGATAATTCTAGTCTGATGAATTTTACAGCTGGTAGAAGAGTTTTTCTATAATTGATTACTGGTTGAAATATTTTTCATTACCCTCTACATCCCTTTAACTTTTGTTGAGTTGACTCTCATTACCACATTCACTGCTGCAACCTTATTTGGCTTTTTCATCTGAGTGCTGAGTAGTTAAAATGGATTTAGCATTTTCTATATGTTTTAGCACATCCTTGTCTTTGGCTTACAAAAGTTCTCAAATAAAATTATTTTATATGCATATAAATCAAAAGACAGATAGTATTATGAGCAAAACAGAAAATAAGATATTCCAGTGTTTGGTGTCTACACATCAAGAATGACTAATTCAAGCTTGAGCTAAACAGCTTCTAGGAATATTTTTTTCTTCCTCCTGCTTCCTTAGTCCCAGAGAATAGAGAATGAGAGAAATGAGTAGATGGTATAAGCCCTTCCTACCAAACTTAGTCACTTACTTAGTCCCACTACCTCATTTCTGTGGAAAAATCCTTTTCAGTCTACAAAAAGTAACTTCTCAAACAGGTGAAAGTTTATTTTTAACTTGGGGTCGTATTTAGTATTGTGTGTGTTTGAAATAATGGAATTCATTTGAGATCTGTTAGTGATTCTTCCTGAGGTATTTTACCAGCACACAAGCGAATATGTTTATGTATTCTTCTTTCTCCTTTTAACATAATTGGTATCATACTTGGATGTCATTCCACATAATAGATAAAAGTGTTGTCTTTTTTATTACAGTTACATAGTATTTTAATGTAACGAATATGCCATAATTTAACCATCTGTATTGATGAACTGGACAAAAAGTACAACAGTGTATGTATTTACATGACACACCCATGTATACCCATCACTTTGATTCTGCTGTTAATATTTTAGTGTACTTGCCCCTATCCTTCTTTGATGTATTTTAAAGTAAATTGCAGATGTTAGTGAATTTACCTCAGAGTACTTATGCATATCGTTAAGAGTTCAGTATTTATAGTTTTAAAAAAAAGTTGGATATTATATGTATACGATAGTGTCCACAGATCTTAAAGTGTATTGTTTGATGAGTTTTGACAAATGATGTACATCTTTGTAACTCAGTTCCCTATCAAAATAAAGAACATTACCATCATTCTGGAAAGTTTCCTCATTCCCTTTCCCATGCTTCCATTTACCCATAGAAATAAGCACTGCCCTGATTTTTTCCCCACTGTATATTAGTTTTGCCTGTTAAGGAACTTCATACAAATGGAATTTTAGAGTAGGTGCTCTTTTGAGCAGGACTTCTTTTTACTTCTCAAAATGTTCTTGAGATTTATCCATTTCCATATTGTTGCATTTATCTGTAGTTTGTTCCTTTTTACTGCTGGGTAGTATTCCATTATCAAATGCATGCTATATAGTTATAATAATGCCCATGCTATTTTTTTTAGTACTGACTAGTTAATTTAACACATTTTTTCTTTTTCTTTTAATTGAAAATAATACATACTTGTTTTAATTAAAAAAATATAGAAATAGAAACCAAAAGCGAGTCTTTCTAACCCCTTCTTGATCCCCATATGTAAATACATAATTGTATATTTATAAAAATAAACATACATGTATTATGTTTATGTAGGTATATGCAGTTGATCCTTGAATAACACTGGTTTAAATTGCATGGATCCACTTATACATGAATGTTTTACAGTACTGTGAATGTATTTTCCTAATAATTCTTTTAATATTTTCTTTTCTCTAGCTTACTTTATTGTAAAAATACAGTATATAATTACATATAACATATAAAATGTGTGTTAATTGACTGTTTATATTGTTGGTAAGGTTTCTGGTCAACAGTAGGCTAGTAGAGTTTAAGATTTGGGGGAGTCAGAAATTACACACAGATTTTTGACTGGGTGGGAGTTGGTGCCCTTAATCCTTGAAATGTTCCAGGGTCAACTGTTATTTTGTAACATTGACAGGATCATGTTGTTCATATGTTACTGTAAGTGATATTACGGGTAACAGACACTCTGCATATCCTCCCATATGAGTATATTCTTTAGTTTCCTGTTCTTCTCAATGGCTCCATAGTGAATATACTATATAATTCATTTTAATTGTGCTTAAGACATGGGCATTACTTTTTAGAAAAAAAATTAGCATATTTTCTTAAGAGTGTTAAATTCCTGCATATAGTTACAAGAAAGAAAACTTGCCAGAAGGCTTTGAAATGAAAAGTTAAAGTCCTCTTCACACTTCTTACCCTGGCACTTTTAATATGTGGTCTTAATACCTTCAAAATGGCTGATTCCAGTTTTGAGTAGCTCTACCACAGTTTACTTAACCATATTTTTACTTGTGATTTAGTTAGTTTCCTAGGTTTTTTTTTTTTTTACTTTATAAATAACTGCGATGAACATCTTACCATATGTAGTTTCTTTTTCTCTAACTTTTCCTTCTTTCGTTCCTTTCCCTCCCTCATTCTCTTTCCGTCTCCGTCCCTCCTCTTCCCTCCCTTCTCTTTTTTGTTTTTCCTCCTTTCCTCACCCCCCTCCCAGTTTTCATTAGAGGGGAATTATTTTCCAGATGTCACCTGATGCTGCTGTTGGAGGCCTTTTTAACATTAAAAGATGTGTGTTTGAAAGCTCACCCAGGTGTGCTTTTGGCGGTGATTGTTTAAATCCAGTAGTTCGGATAAACTCATGTACATCGTTGTGACAAATAATTTCTCTAGTTTTCTCGTCTCAGAGAGCCATTTAATAAAAAGTGACAGAAGGAGAGGGGCGCCTGGGTGGCTCAGTCATTAAGCCTCTGCCTTCAGCTCAGGGCGTGATCCCTGCGTTCTGGGATCGAGCCCCACATCAGGCTCTTCCTCTGGAAACCTGCTTCTTCCTCTCCCACTCCCCCTGCTTGTGCTCTCTCTCTCGCTGGCTGTCTCTATCTTTGTCAAACAAATAAATAAAAATAAAATCTTTACCAAAAAAAAAGCTAGTCCTTTGAGTGAGTTGTATTTAAAAAAAAAAAGTGACAGAAGGAGAGATAGTATGTCAGTATAAATTCTGGTCTGTTTTTGACTTTATAACTTCTGTATCCTGCTGGTTCTGACACTCCTTGCTGCTGTGCCCACATTCTCCAATTATTAATTTTCCATTGCTTATTGGCAATTTAAAAGTTGTTACGAAAAAGCATTTCTACAAATTTAAGATGTATGCAAATCTTAAAAAGTTACCAAAAGTGAAAAATACTTGAATGATTACAAATTTTACATACAAACATTTAAGTATGCTGTTCAGCAGATCATTTGTTGCTCTTTGTAATAGTTTTTTAATTGAGTAAATCTGCTGAGTAACATTGTGTAAGTTTAAGGTATAAAGTGTGTCATTTTAATACATTTATGTATCAATATGATTGTTGATGTAGTAATATTTATCACATATTATAGTACAATATTATTGTCCATGTGTGTAATACTGTGAATTAGGTCTCCATGGCCTATTTACTACTCATTGCAAGTTTTACCCTTAAACACCATCACGCCTGTCTCCCTCCCTCCCAATCCCTGGTAGCCACCATTTTACTGTTTTTCACAGGTTTAACTTTTCTTAGATTTCACATATAAGTGATTCATACAGTACTTATCCTTTTCTGTCTGATTTATCTTGGCATAATGTGCCGAAGGTCCATCTTTTTTTTTTTCCCCCACAGAAGGAATGAATGTGGCTGAATAATATTCCATCATATTTATGGACCACATCTTTTTTATCCATTTATATGTTGATGGGCATTTGAGTTGTTTTCAGGTCTTGGCTGTTGTGAGTAATGCTGTGATAAAGATGGAAATTCATGTATCTCATTAAAATCTTGTTTTCATTTCCTTTGGGTACATACCCAGAAGTGGAATTGTTGGATTGAATGATAGATCTTTTAAAAATTTTTCGAGGAAAGTCCATGTTATTTTTTATATTGTCTGGGCCACTTTTTGTTCCTACCAACAATGTATAAGGGTTCTCTTTATACTGCATCCTCATCAGCATCTATTGTTTCTTGTCTTCTTGATGGTAACTATTCTAACAGGTATGAGGCAGTATTTCCTTGTTGTTTTGATTTGCATTTCCCTGATGATTCATGACATTAGCATCTTTTCATGTGTCTCTTGACCATTTTGATGTCCTCTGGGGAAGTGGCTATTTAGTTCTTCTCATTTTTTAATTGGAATGTTTGGTTTTGTTTGTTTTTGAGTTGATGGAGTTCTTATATCCTTTGGTTATTAACCCCTTCCAACTTATGGTTTACAAAAATCTCCCTTTGCAGGTTGTCTTTCATTTTGTTGACGGTTTTGTTTGCTCTGCAGAAGCCTTAAGTTTGTTGTAGTCCCACTTGTTTTTGCTTTTATTGCTTTTGCTTTTTGTGTCAGCTTCAGAAACTCATTGCCGATAGCTATGTCAAGGAGTTTACCACCAGTTTTCTTTAAGACCTTTGTTTCAGGTCTTTGAGTTAGTTTTTGTATATGGTGTAAGATTTTGGTCCAGTTTTATTTTTTTGCATAGGACTTTCCAAATTTCCCAACATTTATTGAAGAGACTATATACTTTCCTTTCTTCTTGTAAATTCTTGACGTCTTTGATATAAATTAATTGACCGTGTTTGCATGGGTTTATTTTTGGGCTCTGTTCTGTTTTATTGATCTCTGTGTTTTTATGCCAATACCACACTTTTAATTACTATACTTTGTAATATAGTTTGAAATCAGGGAGTATGGTGCCTCTAGCTTTGTTCTTCTTTTATAAGATTGCTTTGACTATTCAGGGTCTTTTGTGGTTCCATACAAATTTTTGAATTGTTTGTTCTGTTCATCTGAAAAATAGTATTGAAATTTTGATCAGGATTGCACTGAATCTTTAGATTGCTTTGAGCAATGATGGACAATTTCACAATATTAATTGCTCTGCTCCATGAACGTGGGATGTCTTTCCATTTGCTTCTTTGATTTCTTTCACAATCTTGTAGTTTTTGTTGTATAGATCTTTCACTTGCTTAAATTTATTCCTAGGTATTTTATTATTTTTGGTGCTATTGTGAAAGAGATAGTTTTCTTTATTTTTCAGTGTTTCATCATTAGTATGAAGGAATGCAACTGACTTCTGTAAGTCAATTTTGTATTCTGCAACCTTACTGAAATCATTGATTAGTTCCAAAAGCTCTTTGGTTGAGTCTTTGGGTTTTTGTTTTTGTTTTTGTTTTTTTTAATAGGTAAAATCATGTCATTGGAAAATAGTGATAGTTTTACTTTTTACTTTCCAATTTGGATGCCTTTTATTATTTGTCTAGCCTAATTGCTCTAGCAAGGACTTCCAGTTCTATAATGAATAGGAGAGGTGAGAGTGGGCATCATTCTCTTATTCTTGATCTTAGAAGAAAAGCTTTCAGTTTTTCTCCATTGAGTGTTATGCGAGCTGTGAGTTTGTCCTATATGATAGTGTTTATTGTGTTGAGGTATGGCGCTTCTCTACTCTGTCTGTTAAGGTTTTTTATTAGGAAGGGATGTTGTATATTGTCAAATGTTTTTTCTACATCTGTTGAGAAGATCGTGTGATTTTCATCTTTCATTTTATTGATGTAATGTCTTACATTTGTTGATTTGCATATGTTGAACCATTCTTCCATCCCAGGGATAAATCCCATTTGGTCGGTGGTGATGTATAATCCCTTCAATGTGTTCCTTACTTTGGTTTGCTAATATTTTGTTGGGAATTTTTGCATATGTATGCATTAGGGATATTGGTCTGTAGTTTTTTTTGTGGTATTCTTATCTGGTTTTGGTGTCAGGGTAGCGCTAGCCTCATAAAATGAGTCAGGAAGTGTTCCCTCCTCTTTATTTTGGAAGAGTATGAGGAGGATTGATTGGGGTTAATTCTTTAAATGCATCATAGACTTCTCCAGTGAAGCTGTCTAGTCCTGGCATTTTCTTGTGTTGGGAGTTTTTGATTACCGATTCAATCTTTTTACTAATTGTTTTTCAGATTTTCCGTTTCTTCCTCAATCAGTCTTGGTAGGCTGTGTGTTTCTAGAGATCTATACATTTCATCTGTTTATATGATTTGTTGGCATATAATTATTCATAGTACCTTAAGATTTTAAGTATTTCTGTAATATCTATTGTAATGCCTTTTTCGTTTCTTTTTTTTAATTTTATTTATTCATGAGAGATGTGGGTGGAGTATTTCTGTAATATCTATTGTAATGTCTTCTTTTTCATTTCTTTTTTTTTTTAATTTTATTTATTCATGAGAGATGTGGGTGGGGGGCAAAGGCAGTGGGAGAAGCAGGCTCCCCACAGAGTAGGGACTCTGGGATCACAACCTGAACCAATGGAGCCACCCAGGAGCCCTTCTTTTTCATTTCTGATTTTTATTTTATTTTTTATTACTATTTTTTTTAAAGATTTTTATTTATTTATTTGACAGAGAGAGACAGCCAGCGAGAGAGGGAACACAAGCAGGGGGAGTGGGAGAGGACGAAGCAGGCTCCCAGCAGAGGAGCCTGATGTGGGGCTCGATCCCAGAAAGCTGGTATCACGCCCTGAGCCAAAGGCAGACGCCCAACGACTGCGCCACCCAGGCGCCCTGATTTTATTTTAGTTTTTGAGCGTTCAGGTCTTTTCCTCTTAGTCAGCTAAAGGTTTATCAGTTTTGTTTATCTTTTCAAAGAACCAGCTCTTAGTTTTGTTAATCCTTTCTGATATTTATCTGGTCTTTATTTCATGTATTTCTACTCTGATCATTATTATTTTCTTCTTTCTGCTAACTTTGGGCTTAATTTATTCTTTTCCTAGTGCCTTGAGGTGTAAAGTTGTTTATATGAGATATTGCTAATTTTTTAATATATGCATTTACTGCTATAAATTTTCTTAGAACTCCTTTTGCTGCATCCCACAATATTTGATATGTTGTGTTTTTATTTCATTTGTTTCAAGATAATTTTTATTCCCCATTTGGTTTCTTCTTTGACCCAGTGGTTTAGAAGTGCACTGCTTAGTTTCCACATACATGTAGATTTTCTTACTTTTCTCTTGTTGATTTCTAGTTTCATACCATTGTGGTCAGAGAAGATAGTTGCTATGATTTCAATCTTCTTAAATTTGCAAGATTTGTTTTGTGGCCTATCTTGTGCTGTTATCTTGGAGACTGTTCCATGTGCACTTGAGAAGAATGGTTATTTTGCTGCTGTTGGATGGAATGTTCTATGTATCTGTTAAGACCATTTGTTCTGAAATGTGGTTCAGTTCCAATGTTTCCTTGTTGATTTTCTATCTTGATAATATGTCCATTAACAGATAGTGGGGTATTGAAGTCCCCTACATTTACTTATTGTATTGCTGTCTGTTTTTCAAGATCTGTTTTAGTTGCTTAATGTGTTTCAGTGCTCAGGATATGGGAGTGTGTGTATTTACCATTGCTATATCTTCTTAATGTATTGACCCCTTTATCATTATATAATGATCTTCTTTGACTCTTGTTACCTTTTTTGGCTTGAAGTTTATGTGTCTAATGTAATTATGGCTCTGCCCACCTTTTTGCTTTGCTTTGAATATCATCTATCATTTCACTTTTGAGCCTATGTGTGTCATTAGAGTGGAAATGAGTCTCTTGTAGGCAGAGTTGGGTTGTGTTTTTTTTTTTTTTAATCCACCCAGCACTCTGTTTTGATTGGTGAGTTATTTCATTTATGTTTAGGATGATTATTGATATGTAAGGATTTACTATTGCCATTTCATTTTTTCCTTCTGGTTATTCTGCCTTTTCATTGTTTTTCCTTCTGTTGCTGTCTGTAAGTTGGTTTTCCATGGTGTTTTGCTTAGTCTCCCATTTTTTTTAGTTTCATGTCTCTGCTTTTTGCTATGTGGTTACCGGGACGTTACATAAAAAGTCTCCTAGACAAGCAGTCCTTTTTCTGCTAATAAAAGCTTATCTTCATTTGCCTATAAAGATTCCATCGTTTTACTCTTCCTCTTTTATATTTTTGATGTCGAAAATGATCTCTTTTTATATTGTTGATTTAGTTATCAAGTTGTAGCTATATTTTTAATGCTGACTTTTAAAAAAAATTTTACTTATGTTAAGTAGCCTCCATGCCCAACGTGAGGCTTGAGCTCACAACCCTGAGATCTAGAGTCCCATGTCCCACCACCTGCGCCAGCCGGGTGCCCCTTTAATATGCTTTTTAAAATTTTTTTGCCATTGTTCAGAGTTTAATATACTATTCTTAAAAAGAGTTACAGTATTCTGAGTATTCTATTTATTACCTTAATCAGAGTTTTCTGTACTTTTGTCTTTTCATTTCAGCATGAAGAGCTCTTTTTTTTTTTTTTTAGATTTGTTTATTTTAGAGAGAGAAAGGGAGCAAGCGAGCGTGGGAGGAAGGGGAAGGGGTGAAGGGTCTTTCTTTCTTTTTTTTTTTTTTTAAAGATTTTGTTTATTTACTTGACAGAGAGAGAGAGAGAGACAGCCAGCGAGAGAGTGAACAGAAGCGGGGGGGGGGGGGGGGGGGAGTGCGAGAGGAAGAAGTAGGCTCCCAGTGGAGCAGGGAGCCCAACACAGGGCTTGATCCCAGGACCCTGGGATCATGACCTGAGTCGAAGGCAGAATCCTAACAACTGAGCCACCCAGGCACCCCGAGGGAAAGGGTCTTAAGCAGACTCCATGCCAAGCATGGAGCCTAATGCAGAGCTCACTCTGATGACCCAGAGATTACCACCTGAGCAGAAACCAAGAGTTGGGCACTTAACCGACTGTGCCACCCAGGCACACCCCTTAACGTTTCTTATGAGCATGTCTAGTGATAGTGAACTCCCTCACCTTCTGTTTGTCTGGGAAATCCTCTATTTCGCTCTTGTATCTCGAGAATAACTTTGCCAGTGGAATATTCTTGGCTGGTTGTTTTTATCTTTTAGTGTTTTGAATATGTTATTCCATTCTCTCCTGGCCTATAGTTTCTGCTGAGAAGTTAGCTGATAGCCTTATGGGGGTACCTTTGCCAGTTACTGTCTTTTTTTTCCTGGCTGCTTTAAAATTCTTTATTATTGACTTTTGATAGTTTTCATAGACTGTATCTTGGAGAAGGTCTTTTTTTTAAGATTTTATTTATTTGAGACAGCACAAGCAGAGGGAGGGGCAGAAGGAGAGGGACAAGCAGGCCTTCCTGCTGAGCAGGGAGCCCAACATGGGACTTGATCCCAGGAGTCTGAGATCATGACCTGAGCCGAAGGCAGATGCTTAACCAACTGAGCCACCCCAGGTGCCCCGGAGAGGGTCTTTTTGTGTTGGTATAATATGGTGTTCTGTTGGCTTCGTGGCCTTGTATATCCAGCTCTTTCCCTGGGCTTAGGAAGTTCTCAACTATCCTTTAAAGATGTTCTGTGCTCCCTTCCCCTCTGTTCTTTTTTTGAGATACCAGTTATTATTGTGGGGCTTGAACTCATGACCCTGAGATCACAGAATGCTATGGTCTACTGATTGAGTCAGCCAGGTGCCCTGGGTTTTTTTACTTTTTAAAAATTTTAGTTCTTTCTCCTCTTCCACCTGAATCATTTCTATATTTCTGTCCTTGAGTGTGCTAATTCTCTCTTCCATAGGATCTGCTATATTTCCAGTGCATTCTAATTGATTCTTCATATAATGAGTTCTTCAGCCCAGAATTTTTTTTTAAATTTTAATCTCTCCAGTAAAATACTCCTTCTGCTAATCTTATGCCTGAGATCATTGTATTGCTTTTCTGAGTTTTCTAGTAACTCACTGAATTTCTTCATAATAGCTGTTTTATATCCTTTATTAGATCACAATATTTTATGTCTTTGGGTTCGGTTGCTGGAAAATTGTCATTTTTTATTGTGACACCATATTACTGTAATTTTTCATGGTGTTTGATGGGAAGTGCTTCAACTTCCACATTTGAAGTAGTAAACACCTTTCTTATTTAGGCAAGGTTTTGTTTACTTTGGTTCTTAACAATTCAACAGGTTTGTAATTAGGAGCCTTCATTTTGTTTTCCAGAAGGTGGCACTATTGTACAAGCCTTTGGTTTCTCTTAACTAGGGCTGACTCACGTTAAGGTTGTTGAGCAGGTATATTTAAAAGAAAAAAAAAAGGACCAAAGGGTGCCACTACAGAGCTTGGGGAGAGGTGTGTATTTAGCACTTCAGGCTTTGGGTGTGCCAGTGGTCTGCGGGGGATCCTCAAGTTGGGGGGGGGTGTACCAGAGGTCCATGGGTGGTCCTTTACCCCCAGGGCAGATAGCAGGAGACCCTTTCCTTCACTTCTCTGCCTACTTCCCTATCCTTCCCCTTTTCCCAGGCACTGTGGTCTCTCTGCAGAGAGAGCAACTGTTTTTTTCAGCTTTAGCATGCATGGTCAGGCAGACCCCTCTTCTCCTGCCTTTACCTTCCACCACCTCTGCCGGAAAGGTTGTGCTGGCTTCCTGCTGGACCAGCCACACCTTCTCTCGCTGTTGCTACAGCCTCTGTGGTCCAGTCCCCTCACTTTCAGGTGCACAGATGGATAGATCTCTCAGGTGTCCTGATATCCTGTGCAGAGGTGCTTTTTTTCCCCTTCAGTTATGGATATCTAATTAGTTGTAAATCAAAGAGGAGAGAAAAAGGGAATGACTCCTGCTGCCATGATGCTGATGTCTGTAATATACTTTTAAATGTAATAAGTACTTAAAGACCTTTTTGGGGCATTTTGTAAGAAATTGTCAGTGTGACTGGTACTTACTTTACCTTTTATGAAGTTTAATTCTTTATAATAGGAGACAGTGAACGAGATAAATCCCATTTTGAAAACTTCATACACTTGCAGTGACCAGTCTCTGAAGTTTTTCATGCACTTTCTCAAATTGGATTTTGTTAAAGTTTAAAGCTTCTGATGACATTAAATAGCCAAAATTGGAAGAACAGTTCTGTGAGAAATTATGACTATTCATTTTGGTTAGGAAGGGGCTTTCGAATCCCGTAGCCTTTGTTGATTTCAGACTAAGATTTTATTGCCATTCTGAAGTGTTTGGGCATTGGGACTGGGTTGTGGTATACTGGGAAAGGTACATTAAAGCTGGGGAATAACTTGATCAGATTTTTTTTTTTTTTTTAAAGAATGATACTGGGGTGTGTAGAGGTTTGATTAGATTATAGCATTTTGGGAGACAGATGATTAGTTAGCAGTTTTTTCTTATAGCTTTAAGAGTGAGTTGTGAAATGCCTGAATTTGGACTTTGGCAGGAGATTAAGAAGAAATGGCAATATTCTTGGAACTTGTGTACTGAATATATATGAGGAGGAAAGGCAAAGAGTAAAGACTTGCCAATATGCTAGAGATGTTTAATTGACTTTTTTTTGTATCTGTGAGAGGTCTTTGAACTTGTTAGTACACCTTTATGTATGTCATAATTGGTTTTGACCTAAACTGAGAGCTGTTTTTTGTGTTTTTGTTGATAATAGTCTTGATTTAGTGTGATCTTACAAAATGTGATAATTAGTTGATACTTCTCAATACACTGTAGTTGGGTCTGGGGAAAAGGTAGACATAGTTACCTAGAATCCCTGTAGGGGAAACAGATAAGCGTAGCATCCCAATAGTAACAATTTAACAGGACAGAAATATGTACAGATCTTAAGGTCTGGCAGTTCAGGAAAAATTTATAAAATGTTTCTACTTAGTTGAATTTCGATATTATTTATCTCTTCCAGAGGGTTAAAGTTTACTCATGAGTGTTCAGAAAGGGGGATTCTGTGGCTCTTGAAAAACAGGTAGGGGGAAATTTTTTAGTTTTCAGATTACATACTGAATTATTTTAAAGTTCAGTTAGCTAGTTTTTTTTCAGACTTCTGGTCTTAGCGCTGTTTCTTTTGGGTAATTCTGCCTCTTCTTGGTCATGAAAGAAAATATTTCCTGGCGTCCTTTCTCTCTCTCTTAGTAACTGAAAGTATGAAATACCTCAGCTCTGGTTTATAAGTAGGTAGAATGTAAATATGAGTTACTGAAGGGGTGGCCTTTGGAGGCCAGAGTCCTTTCCCAGAGAACTCAAGTCTTCTATGAATTGGAATATAAAACATGTACTTAAAGTGGAGTTTTGTTGTGGTTTGCCATATCAGCATTTCACCCGGTCTTTTACGAGAGAGTTCTGTGACATGATACTGTAACCATACCTGTCTGTGCTTGGTTTGCCATTTAGGCTACTGTTCTTTGCAGTGAACAATATAGAGTTTTCCAGTCTGAGTTAGTGGGTCTTATCTTCGAGAAGATGAAGATTGTCTTTGAATCAGATACTTAACAGATACTTTTAAAATGAATTTTAAAACAGTGGTCCTCAAGTGTGATGGGAGGACTCCTGGGCTTTCCTGAGACCTTTCATAGGGTCTGTGAAGTCTTCCCTTTTCTAACTATGTATCTGTACAAGGTCAGATTTCTTCATGTATTTCAACCAACATAGCATATCCCAACAGATTGAATATAAAAGTAGATATTAGGGTTGTTCTATCTTCTTTTAAGCCAGACATTTAATGGTATTTGCAAAATTGTGAAACATTGTTACTTTTGTCACCAAATTTTTATTCTGTTGTGGAAATATAATTTTTTTCATTAAAAAAATAGGATATTTAGTTTCAGGGGAGGCTGTTAGTCATGGAACTCTGCCCATCCCTGCCCTGCATAGGGATATGACCGAAACTGAGGAAGATGAGTCATTTTCAAGGAGTAGTATGATGCAGGAGGAGAGGAAGGTAATTCCTCTCCCTGGATTCACTAGCTATCAGAATGATATAAACCTGGAACTGCTCAGAGCCATCTTTGTGGCCATGTGGAGAGGGCGTGCCTTAAAATGAAATGAATACAAGGGAAAGCAGAATGGAAAGAGAGTCCTGGTATCATTTGAATTCCTGGATCCAGCTATACTTAAAGTTAGCCTTACATTTGGCTTTCCATTTATTAAATTCCTTGTTTTGATTACCACCCTCCCCAAAGGGCTACTTATGTTAAATTGTAGGTTTGTTATTTAATTTATTTGATTTGTTATTTTAAATAAAATAATTTAATTTTTTTCAGTTTTCCTGATATGGTAAATATTGATAGATGCAGTCCTTTTAAATAAAAGCTCTTCGGAGTTCTCTATAGTTTTTAACATGTAACTCAGTCCTGAGACCAAAATGTTTGAGGACTACCGTTCTCAAGGAAAGAAGGCATTGTTGCAATTTCTTGGGGGTAATATAGGGAATGAAAGAACTGACTGAATAGTTTTCAGTGTTGTGATTACATGTATTGTGGTAATTACGTGCGTCGTGAGAAGTGATTTTTATGATGCTCATGGATGGATCATGTTTAGATATGCTTATTTTGTGGTTGTGATTTTGTAGAATGAAGTGGGTGTGATAATTCTTAATGAATAACTTGCTGTAGCTAATTACTACATACAAATAATCTATTTTTGCCTCCTTATTTGAATTGAATGAAACTGTATAGTAAACTATGGCAATTGAATTTTTTAGTGTATGTATTATATTTGTTGCAATGGGATTTGGATTTTTAAAAGAGTAATCCTGAGTACAGAATAATGGAACTATGACTTTGATGCAAATTAGGTATTTTTCTTGAATATAAAGTGAAAATTTGGTAGGAACAGATGTGGGTGTATATCCGTGTTCTAAAGTTACTGAGTTAACATATTTAAATTTAATTTTTAATTTCCACTGCCACCTCCAGCTACACCTTCTCAAGATTACCAAAAATGGAAGCTTGGGTTAAATTCCTTCAGTTATCTTCCACTGAATTTCTAAAGCCTCCAAGAAACTTGAGCAAAACAAAACAGACTTCTTTTTGAAAGAATGTACTAGTCGGCTAGCTTTTTTTTGGTTTTCTTTGTCATTACTATTTTGAAGTCCTAAATTAAAAAATAAAAACTAATATGAAGAGTGGGTTAGGAAGACTAATTACAATCTTTTTATCTAGGAGTGATTTGATTCATGTCAGTTCTTTTGGGAGGTTTTATTTTTATTACAATATTTGATTTTCTGCATTGTTTTGGTTTCTCCAGCTTTTTTAGTGTATGTACTTCCCTCCTCAGATACTTTTGGAAAAGAATGACCTTCGTGGATGGTTACCCCTGCTAATGCTTTTTGTTATTATTACTCTATCCTTAGCACAGATTCAGAGATTGTTAAAATTTTACTTTTACACCTTTAAAATCATTGGGTTGAGGGGTGCCTAGGTAGCTCAGTCGTTAAGCATCTGCCTTCAGCTCAGGGCATGATCCCGGGGTTCCTGAGATCGAGCCCCGCATCAGGCTCCTCTGCTGGGAGCCTGCTTCTTCCTCTCCCACTCCCCCTGCTTGTGTTCCCCCTCTCGCTGGCTGTCTCTATCTCTGTCAAATAAATAAATAAAATCTTTAAAAAAAAATAAAATCATTGAGTTGAATGACTTCATGGTGATCTGGACATTTAATTTGTTAAAAGCTCATTGAGCATTTGATTTTAAATCTTAAAATAGGTGAGAGATTAGAAATCCCAACTGTTCATGAATGCTCTCTTTTCTCCATCCCACTGGACTCCTGTGCTTCATGTATAAGTAGGCATCCACTTCAGACCTTTTCTGTTGGGCTCCCTTGGCCTGGACTGTCCTTTTTCCAGATAGCCCAAAGCTTGCTTGTGCTACATTTTGATCCCTGTTTAAATGTTACTTCATCAGGATTCTTTCCTGATGATCTTATCTAAAATATATTCATTATGTCTCCTCTTCCCTGTTCTTTCCTCCTTCATTCCTTTTACTTTATATTTTATCTTCATGCTTTACATTGTTTTTCCTTAGAGCACTTGTCTACATGACAGTATGTTGTGTGTGTTTCTATATGTGTTGTGTCTCCTTCACTGAAGCTTCAACAGCCTCAGTGTAGATTCTGTGAGGATAGGAACTTAATTTTTTTTGAAGTTGAATCCTCAGGATCTAAAACAGTGCCTTACATAGTAGGTGCTTGTTAAATATTTTTGAAAGATGAATGTGATATTTGGAAGATAATCAACTATTTTATTCTCAGTACTTCATGAAGATAAAAAGAAAGGGTCCTTGATAAAAGTGAGCTATTGATCTAGTGAGGTACATTTGTATATATTCTCTCTCTCTGTCTCAGTATTCTCTCTTAGGTACTGTGTTAGGCCCAGAGGCTACACCTGTGTAAGAAGTTCTGTTTTTGGATTTTGGTATGTTTTTGATAGAACTCTCTTATATAGTACGTAGTTTACCTGTAGTGTGAGGTCACTTAAATTTTTTTATTACTAATATTTACAAATTAATTGATAATACTGTATTATATTTCATATGTCTGCACAATATTCCACAAACAAAATTAAACCTAAGGATTATACTCTTCCCGGTTTGTGAGGGATTTACTATCTAGTCCAGTGCTTATTTGCCAGGAGCTGTTCAGCGTATGCTTGAAACCATTTTAATGATGGAAAACGCACTTTCTTTTAGGCAGTTTATTCTGCCTTTGGGAGGCCTCAGATTATTAAAAAAGTTCATCTCTATTTTAAGCCAAAATCTGTTGCTTCCACTTACTGGGTCTAATTATATCCCATGGAGGATGTATTGAATAAGTGTAATCTTTCTTGTGATAGCCCTTCAATTATTTGAAAACCTACCAAGTTGTCTGTGACATTTCAATTTTCCAGGCTGAGAATCCCTAGTAAGCTCTCTGATAATGATACCCATTTACCATTCTGGTCATTTTCCAGGAATCCGTTTGAGTTTGCTTATGTATTTGTAAAAAGTGACACCTATGAGTGAAAGCAGTGGCCCTCCTTATGGCTTGGGGAGCTGGGTTTTTTCCTCTCTAGTACTGTTTTTTAATTTTATTGCATCTTTATGATTTAAGTTTTCCCCCAACCATTTCACACTTTATCTCATTTGACTTACTAAAATAAAATACTTAGTTGCTCCTCCTCCACCCTACCTTTCACAAATGCTGTTGGCAAGTCCTGTCTCATGCCTGCCTTATTCTGTAGTTTTTCTTTGTGTTTTGCCCACCCAGCTCTCTCAACCCCCCAACACACACACACACACGCACGCACACGCACGGGTAATTGGAGTTGGAGCACTCCGTGGTTAGTTTGATGCTTTATTGGCAGATTATGTACTTGCTGGATTGAGAAGTCCTTACGGAACATAGACTCAGTGGGAATTTAGCTTGTTTGCTAAGATAGGCATGAAGTCTGTCACTCAGTGTTCTTTGTACTTAAACATTTTCAAAATCTGTTCTTGATCTCTGTCTGATCTGAAAGAAGATTTCAGTCCCACTTTTCTTTCACTGTTTGTAGAATGCTAGTAACATAGCATAGGGTAAAGTCTAGCTCTGACAAGATCTTTTCATTCAGACTGCAAACCTATCATCTACAGTGGCAGTTAGTGCCATAAAGTACCACAGGAACAGTCTTGCTTGCCATGGAGACTTTTTTTTTTTTTTAATAACCCCTTACTATCTTAATATAATTTTCCTTTGATTAGGTAATTTAAACATTTTTACTGCATTAATTTTGCATAGCAGGTTGTTGCTTTGGGTGTTCAGATGAAGTGGCATTGGCACTTTTATTTAAAACAGAAAAGAGAACATGTATTTTGTTCTTTCTCCTTGATTTATAACATGTGGAATATTATTAAACTTCTGTAGTTCAGATGTCTTTTTACTCAGCTGTAATTTACAAGTACATATCTTTTGTTTTCTAAAATACTAAATATGAAATGACTTTTTGTAACATTTAAGAAAAGTTACCTCTCAAATGTAAATTCACCCATTTTGCCATTAAATGTGAAATTATAAACCTTGCTTCCACTATATAACTTGCAATTTAACAAATTTTTAAAAAGTAATTTGGTCTTTCAGACTATTTCAAGCATTTAAAATTTTTGTGTATGGTAGTTGATTTGCTGTGGTTGTTGCGATTTTATTGGTTTTTTTAATTCAGTTCAGTAGATTCCTATAGAAGATGTTGAGCAGTGATTGTTCAGGAATGCTTCTGTCTTGCTCTTTTATAAAACTGTGGTCTATAAACCATAATAATTACAGAAATCACAAAGGTCTTTTTATACATGTTTTTTAAAGATTTTATTTATTTGAGAGAGAGAGACAGAGATTGAAAGGTGGGGAGCAGCAGAGGGAGAGGGAGATGCAGACTCTGCTGAGCAGGGAGGCCAACGTGCGGCTCAGTCCCAGGACCCTGAGGTCATGACCTGAGCTGAAGGCAGACGCTTAATTGACAGAGCCACCCAGGCACCCCTACATTTTTAACTGCTAAAATTTTAATTGACTTAAAGTGTCCTATTTGGAAAAGTAATGGAGTGGCAATGGGATAGATTTGGCGTTTAGTTAAGAGAAATGTAAAGTCACAGTTAAGTCATTAGAAAGACCATTATTAAGTTGAAAATTGACAACAATAAGACCAATGTTGAGTTAAATTATAGCATTTGGACTCAATGTAGAGACTCTAAATTTGTTTATTAACAGAAGTTGCAATAAAACAGTATAACACAGTGGTAGTATTATGTTTCACAGTGATTTTCAATAGATTGAATTATGTTTAGCTTGATGTCTAGTTAAGTATTCAGTTGACTGTGCTTATTCAGGTTACCTAACATGAATAGGCATTGTTTCATGGTTTCTCATGAAGTATTACTGAATTGTTGTATATAAGTGTATCTATAGATACATCATGAGATTATATTTGTCCCATTTCTTTGAGCTTATTTCATCACAGATGTATTTCCATGCTCATTATGATAAAACATGAAAAAATGACCATGAATCATTTTGTCTGTATTTTTTTAAGTGTTGGTTTAAGTATATTGAATTTCTTTTTTCAAAGAAAAAGTCTTAAAAAATCTTCCATGTACCATTAAAATGGAATTTTTTCTTGCTTATGTAAGTAATAGCCCATTTCAAGTCTTTGTAAATAAATGGAAATAGGTCTATGAGAAAAGTATGATTACTGACAAATTACCCTGCAGCTTAGTAACACAGCAGACATTTATCACCTCATGACATTTATCATTCTTATGCCAGGAATTTGGAAACAGGTTAGCTGAGTATTTCTGGCTCTGAATCATGAGATTGCAGTTAAGCTGTAGATCAGTTCTGCAGTATTCTCAAGGTTCTAGGCTGACTGTAGAATCGGCTTCCAAGCTCACTCACATATGGCTATTGGCAAGAAACCTCAGTCCTCTGACTGTTGACTGGAGCCCTCATTTCATTGCCACATGGTACTTTCTCTATAAGACTGCTTGAGTGTCCTTGGAACATAGCAGTTGTTTTCTTTAGGAGAAGTGATTCCACAGAGAGAGCAAGGATGATGCCATTGTACTTTGTATGTCCTAGTCTCAGAAGGTAGACACCATCACTTCTGCTGTTCTGTTTAGAAACAAGACCCTAAATTGAGCTTACTCTCAAAGGGTGGAGAATCAGGCTCTACCTTCTAAAGGGGGGACTGAAGAATTGGAAGACGTACTTAATGACCACAATAACGTAGACTAGGAAGTCTTAGAACATAGGATAAATGCTATACTGGTTCCTTAATAGGGTAGTTGTCAGTTCTGACACTGTATTAGACTTATCTGTGTAGCCTTTATAAAACAACAAAGCAAAACACAAATGGTTGAATTAGGCCTGTTGATTCACTTGCAGTCAGGTTTTTCTATAGGTGTTTTCTACTGTGCAACCAAAGTTCTTCATTGTCTTTTTTAAGATGTACTTTCTGATTGAGTGACATAGGTTACTGCTGAACTTTTTAATTTTTAATTATGTTATGTTAGTCACCATACAGTGCATCCTTAGTTTTTGATGTAGTGTTCCATGATTCATTGTTTGCGTATAACACCCAGTGCTCCATGCAATATGTGACCTCCTTAATACCCATCACCGGCCTATCCCAATCCCCCACCACCCTCCCCTCTGAAACCTTCAGTTTGTTTTTCAGAGTCCATAGTCTCTCGTGGTTCATTCCCCCTTCTGTTTACCCCCGCTTCATTCTTCCCTTCCTTCTCCTACTGATCTCCCTGCTATTTCTTACGTTCCATAAATGAGTGAAACCATACGAAAATTGTCTTTCTCTGCTTGACTTATTTCACTTAGCATAATCTCCTCCAGTCCCGTCCATGTTGCTGCAAATGTTGGGTAATCGTTCTTTCTGATGGCTGAGTAACATTCCATTGTGTATATGGACCACATCTTCTTAATCCAGTCATCTGTTGAAGGGCATCTCGGCTCCTTCCATGATTTAGCTATTGTGGACAATGAACATTGGGGTGCATAAGGCCATTCTCTTCACTACGTCTGTATCTTTGGGGTAAATACCCGGTAGTCCAATTGCTGGATCATAGGGTAGCTCTGTTTTTAACTTTTGGAGGGACCTCGACACTGTTTTCCAAAGTGGCTGTACCAACTTGCATTCCCACCAACAGTGTAAGAGGGATCCCCTTTCTCCACATCCTCTCCAACATTTGTTGTTTCTTGCCTTGTCAATTTTTGCCATTCTAACTGGCTTAAGGTGGTATCTCAATGTGATTTTGATTTGAATTTCCCTGATGGCTAATGATTTTGAACATTTTTTCATGTGTCTGTTAGCCATTTGTATGTCTTCATTGGAAAAGTGTCTGTTCATATCTTCTGCCCATTTTTTGATTTGATTATTTCTCATGTATTGAGTTTGAGAAGTTCTTTATAGATCTTGGATACCAGTCTTTTATCTGTAGTGTCATTTGCAAATATCATCTCCCATTCTGTGGGCTGCCTCTTAGTTTTTTTTGACTGTTTCCTTGGCTGTGCAGAAGCTTTTTATCTTGATGAAGTCCCACATGTTCATTTTTTCTTTTGTTTCTCTCGCCTTTGGAAATGTGTCGTGAAAGAAGTTCCTGTGGCCGATGTCAAAGAGGTTGCAGCCTGTGTTCTCCTCTATGATTTTGATGGATTCCTGTCTCACATCGAGGTCTTTCATCCATGTGGAGTTTATCTTTGTGTATGGTGTGAGAGAGTGGACAAGTTTCATTCTTTTGCATCTAGCTGTCCAATTTTCCCAGCACCATTTATTGAAGAGACTGTCTTTTTTCCACTGGATGTTTTTTCCTGCTCTGTTGAAGATTAGTTGCCCATAGAGCCGAGGGTCCATTTCTGGGCTCTCTATTCTGTTCCATTGGTCTGTGTGTCTGGTGACATGCTGTCTTGGTGATCACGGCTTTGTAATATAGCTTGAAATCAGGCAACGTGATGCCCCCAGCTTTGTTTTTCCTTTTCAACATTTCCTTGGCGATTTGGGGCCTTTTCTGGTTCCACACAAATTTAAGGGCTGTTTGTTCTAGCTCTTTGAAAAATGTCATTGGTGTTTTGATCGGGATGGCACTGAAAGTGTAGATTGCTCTGGGTAGCATAGACATTTTAACTATGTTTATTCTTCTGATCCATGAGCATGGAATGTTTTTCCATCTTTTTGTGTCCTCTTCAATGTCTTTCAAGAATGATCTGTAGTTTCTGGAATATAGATCCTTTACCTCTCTGGTTAAGTTAATTCCGAGATAGTGTATGATTTTTGGTGCTATTGTAAATGGAATCGATTCCCTAATTTCTCTTTTTTCAGTCTCATTGTTCGTGTATAGAAATGGAATTGATTTGTGAGCATTGATTTTGTATCCCGCCACATTACTGAATTGTTCTATAAGTTCTAGTAGTTTGGGGTTGAAGTCTTTTGGGTTTTCCATATAGAGTATCATGTCATCTGTGAAGAGAGACAGTTTGACTTCTTCTTTGCCGATTTGGATACCTTTTATCCCTTTTTGTTGTCTGATGGCTGTTGCAGGGACTTCTAGTACTATCTCTTCTCTTTCCATCACATAAGTGGTAACATGATACCAGGTTTTCTCTACCTTTTTAAATATAACAAATTGATGAGGAAAATCTCTCTATGATAGGAAAACTTCCTCATTCTTTTTTGTGTCTTTTTGCTGTTTTCAATTCCCTTGTGTAGATTAGTGTAATTTCTCTTTCCAGTCCTCTGTAAATGGACATTTGCACATTTTTTATTTTGCAACCAGTGTGACAATGAATGACTTGTGTATGTATCGCTTTAAATATGTAAGTATGTCTGTAAAGTAACTTCAGAGAAGTAGAATTGCTGGGTCATTTGCACTTGGTATTGTATGCTACCATACCTTAGGGGTTACCAGTCTCCTCATAGCAGCCACAGTGTTTAAAAACTGCTTGTATCCCCATAGTCTTATCTCCAGAATATATTTTCATATCTTTAAATTTTGCCAGCTTTATAGCTGAAAAATGGTATTTCAGTATAGCTTAAGTTTGAATTTCTCCTATGGATGAGGGTGTATTTTTACTTATGTTTAGACCTCCTTTTCTTTTTCTGTTTAGGATCTGTTCATATTCTTTGTCTTTTTTCTCTTATGGTTTTGGTCTTACTGATTGATAAAAACTACATATTAGGAGAATTCACCTTTCAGAATGAGTTAAACTGTTTGTCTTTTGACTCTCTTCATTCCAAAGTTTTTGCTTTTTTTTTTTTTGTATAATCAAATTACTCTTGTAATATAGATTTCTGTCATTACTCAGAAAGTCTTCATTACTCCAGAGTTATAAAATTACTTTTTTGTTTTTTTCCTAATACTTTAGTGGTTTTATGTTTTTCAGTTTTAGATTTATTGTGGTCTATGGAATCAGTTATGAAACCAACTTAGTTTTTAAATAGATAACTGCCAACTTGTCTCAGTATCTTTTATTGTGTAGTTCATCTCTTGCTCATTGACTTGGATGCCAACTTCATAAAATCAGAATTCATATATTTATTTATTTGGGTCTTTTTCTAAACTCGTAGTATGTTTTCCTTTAGTGCCCTGTCCGTCTGGGTTTTCTAGCTATTTATTTAGTTCTTAGTGTAGGGGGAAGGGAAGGGTGCTTTTTGTATTTTTATTGGTTCCACGCTAATACTAGTTTTTGATGCTCTGGTACTGTTTTTACTTTGTAATAACTTCTTTTTTTAATAATAATAAAGTCTACTGAGTTAAATACATACATTAGTACATATGTGGAAGGATATGGAATAATGGCTATGTATATTGTATAAAATATATTACTGTAAGCAAGAACTTACATTTCTTCATTGCCTTCCATGGGGTAGGTGCTTTTTAAATATATTAATCCACTTAACTATTTATCGTACCAACTAAGTCTATTTGTAACTGGAATTTTCAGATTGTGCAATTGTTTATGGCTAAATTTCCTTCAACATTGCTTTTTTTCTTCAGTTGTGATGCGGATCCATCAGCCCTAGCAAAATATGTTCTCGCTTTGGTAAAGAAAGACAAAAGTGAGAAAGAGTTAAAGGCATTATGTATTGATCAACTGGATGTATTTCTTCAAAAAGGTAAAATCTTTGGTTTAAAAATACTAGTTTATTTTAATAAATCCTTTAAAGCAAGATTTTCCATAACATTAAAGGAACTCAATAAGATAACAGACTCTAATTGTAACAAAGTTGAAGTGTTATTACTGATTATTTATAATGAAAACCTTTTTCATTAATATCTTTATCCTCTTTCTTAAAGCATGCTGATATTTTTCCTTAAAAGATTAAGTAAATGAATGCTTGTTTATTTAAAGATCGTACTGCTTAAGAAACTACTTGGAATGTTGTCCAGATAGTGCTTCTAACTTTTTTCACTTTGCCACCGTCTAGATAATAATAATATTTATGTTTGGCACTCTGAGCGCAGCATACATGGAGACTAGTCATGGCTGGAAGCAAGTAGCCCAGAAGCTCTGGCCATCCTAGTTCCACTACCCTGAAATTGAATGGATTAATATTACCATAGGATTTGTCTCATGACACACTGGTTCGGAAGCTATTATTAGTATAATTTCTAGACTTATAAAAGTCAATGTATATTTCATCATATTGAATTCTGATGTATAGAAGGGGAGAATTCATATCTTAGCAAATGTCTTTAATCTGTGGTTTTTGTGTTTTTGTGTGTGTGTGTGTGTGTGTGGTTTTTTTTTTTTTTAGAGACACAGATATTTGTGGAAAAGCTTTTTGATGCTGTGAATACAAAGAGTTATCTACCTCCTCCAGAGCAGCCATCATCAGGAAGCTTAAAGGTAGAATTTTTTCAGCACCAAGAAAAAGATATTAAAAAAGAAGAGGTAAGGATTTGTGTATTAAACTTTAGATGTTCTTTAAAAACATATAAGGAATAATTAAACTGAGTTTTACTTTCTGTATTTGTGTCAAGAATCCTCAGGGCCATCCCTAGGAGCAGTCTTAGGATTTAACACCTAGTTGTACTCATGGCTGTGACTTCTTACAGCAAAATCAGCAAAAAAGAAAAAGGAGGTGTTGCGAAGTCTGGGGGAAAACAGACATAAGCTTCCAGAGGCTTCTCCGAGTAGTCATGCAGGATGCACATAGCAAGCAGTTTCAACACATTAGAACTAGGGAAATTGATTAGAGACTCTGTGTCCAGGATTTTTATTTAGGGCTGATCACAGACACACCTTCTGCCTACTATGTACCAAAATTCCAAACTCCCAGAGGAAAGCATGTGTTCAGCATAAAACCATATCCTTGACACAAACAATTTAGGCATATAGTATATAGTAAGCTATTCTTATCAGGGAATGATGGGAACCCTCCAGAAATCAAAGTTCACAAACACTAGCCAAGGGTCTACCTTATATAATAAGCAGGCCTTTCTAAGGATAGCAATCTCAGGCTTGCTTTTTAACTCTTTTCTGTATAGTATCTTACAGCTATGGACTTGCATTATCCGTGTTCTGTGAAAATAATTAGATTGACATTAGATCTATTTGTTTCTGTCCCACCTGCATTTTGTAGGGGACTGTTTTTAAGGTAGTCACATAAAAGGACCTTCACAGGGCAGCAGGCATGACCTCATCCTTTAAGAGATTTTGAAGAGTTTACCTTTTATACAAGGTTGCCATTCTTGCTTAATAATTACAAAAATTCACATCTTCTCAATTTGATGTTTAAAGATTGTAATTCGAGCAAAAATAATTAATAGTTAAACTGTTATATTTCTGCAATTAGCCAAGCTTTAGGTCAAATAAATCTTGGTTAAAATTTTGGCTTTATCAATCAGTGCTTTATGACCTTGGAAACGTTACTTTTCCAAGCCTTAGTTTACTCAGCTGTGAAATGGAAATACTATAGGGTTGTTGAAATAATAATAATGAGAAATAATAAACTGGTGTCTATAAAGCACTTGGCGTAGTATGTAGCACATAGTGTGTTCTCAATAAATGGCAGTTCCTTTTTTTTTTTTTTTTTAAGATTTTATTTATTTATTTGACAGAGAGAGAGACAGCCAGCGAGAGAGGGAACACAAGCAGGGGGAGAGGGAGAGGAAAACAGGCTCCCAGCGGAGGAGCCTGATGTGGGGCTGTATCCCAGGACTCTGGGATCACGCCCTGAGCCAAAGGCAGACGCTTAACGACTGAGCCACCCAGGCGCCCCAATAAATGGCAGTTCCTATTACTGTTGAGAGATTGTTGTGTGGTGGAAGATGTGATTGGGCTCTTTCCCCTCATACTCTTTTTTTCTATCCAGATTATGTAAGTAATATTTATTATGTACTAATATAAATATATGTATAACATTACATAGTAATTCTCAAGTATATTTTTATTTCTGTATCTGAACATATTTACACACATGTACACATATATAGTTACACAGACATGCACATAAAACACCCCTATCACTTCTCTGTGCAAGGGAAGACCAGAAATAATTTTGTGTGTATTTTATACCTAGCAGTAGGGGGGTTCTACTAATAAGGAAGAAAGGAATAGTGGCTGTTGTCCTGGCTACTGCTTACACCACATAGAGATACACAGTAATTTCTTTAAGTTTTGCCCATTGGAAGTTTGGTGGGTTAGTTCTAGATTTTTGCTATTGCAAATCATATTTTAATTCTTAGAAAATTTTAAGTAGTTGTCTCTTGATTTGAGAAGCAGTAAGTCTTCCCCCAAAACGAATTAATGGCAAAACCTTAGTCTTACGTCTATTGACATAATATTTTTCCACAGTTTTCTTGACCAATTGTGAAAGATATTTATCCTCGATCTTTCAGAACTGTCAAAATGTCAGATGACAACCTGGATTTAAAATACCGTGGGTATAGTAAAAGTTCCCAGTTGAGTATGTACTGTGGAATATGATGATCTGTCAACATAAATTACTTGCAAGTGTGTGTTGAAGCAAGTAGAAGGGAAAAGGTGCATTGTACCCTGTTTTTTTTGGGTGGGGGAGGGTCGAACTGGGTGGGAAGAGGAGAATGAAAGTATTTATAAGGAAAAAAAGGTCGGACTGTTAAAAGAAGGCTTTTAAGCAGTGTTTCTCAGAGTTTGGCCTATTGATAGGATTTCCATTTAATTTATCCCGCAACATTGGACACTTCTGACAGTGAGAGGCTGTTATCCAGAGGGATGTTGGAACAACTGGCATAAACTGGGACACTGTTATGTAGCCTGTAGACTGCCTGCATCAGATTGTCTTAGAGTTCTTATTAAAAATGCAAAATCTTGGGGCGCCTGGTGGCTCAGTCGTTAAGCATCTGCCTTCAGCTCAGGGCGTGATCCCAGGGTTCTGGGATCGAGCCCCACATCGGGCTCCTCTGCTGGGAGCCTGCTTCTTCCTCTCCCACTCCCTCCGACTGTGTTCCCCCTCTGGCTGTCTCTCTCTCTGTGTGTCAAATAAATAAATAAATAAAATCTTTTAAAAAAAATAAATAAAAATGTAAAATCTTGAGTCCTATCATATTTGCAGAAGCCACATTTTCAGTATTACTTGTATTTTTTTAACCTCTAAATCTTTTTTTTCTAGTAATACCTATTAATGTCTATGTAACCATTGTTCTAGACAGTATAGCATGGCCTTAGAAAAGTAATTCTGGCCTTAGAAAAGTAGCACTTATCAAGGAAATGTTTTACAGGGCTGCTCTATTAATAATATAATACGAATGGAGGTCCCTTCGTATTTATTTTTTTCCCTCCAGGAAAGAGGAATATATAGCTGCTATACTGTTATGAGAACTGGAGAACTGTTTGACCTTACATATCATTTTCTCTTATATCTTTTTCTGACTTGGTTAGTTCTAATGCATTCTGCTATATTTCCTAATGTGTATGGTGCCAAGCCAAATCTGGGAAACCAAAACATGAGTATATGTTGGGATTTTGAAAGAAGAAATAAAATTGATTTTCTACTAATAATGTTAAAATGAGGACATTTGCCTAAGTGTTTTCTCACCACTGTTATCTAAGATAAACATTTCTGAGTTTCTTTAGAATTTGACTTTAACTTTCAGCAAGCCTTTCTTCTATGGTTAAATTAAATGATTATGCTTAGAAATTTATTTTTTTCATGCTTTTAGAAGAGAACAAGTTCACGTCTGTATTTTAATATCAATTAAATCACTGAAATAGTAACATGGCAAGGAATAACTTGCTAAACTTAATGCACATTTTTCTTTGTGTATCAGATCACAAAGGAGGAAGAGCGAGAGAAGAAGTTTTCCAGAAGGCTAAATCATAGTCCTCCCCAGTCAAGTTCCCGATACAGAGAAAATAGGTGATTGATTGATTGATTGAACCATGTTCAGTGTTTAGACACTGGATATGTTTTATATGAATGCTTAGACCTGATATCTTTCACCTAGGGGCAAATAATGTCTACTCTTCTATTGGTCTAAAAAGTGTAACTCAGTTCCTTTCTTACCAAGAGTATCTGTGTCAGATTGATAGGTCCTGGAAGTGAGATTTAGAGTAGTGCTTGGCAAACATTATTATTATATTTATTTCTAACTTCAAATTCCAGTGAAATCTTGATGTGAGCACTTTTTTTGCATGACGTTTCCCTTTAGTGTGAATAAATTATTTTTCCCACTAAGGCTTCAAAAGCATTTAGTGGGCAATAGATGCGCTACATGCCTGTAAGTATGAGGCTGTGTGTGTACAGGACAGCATGTGCTAGGAGACGTGATGTACCTATGCTAAATGTATAGATGTCTTTGTGTCTAAGGCTAAGGATTGAGACTTTGAGAGTTTTTTCCCTTCAAAGGGGTTTTAGAGTTCTTGAGCAGATCATGTCCAGTTTTCTCAATTTGAGTTTCCTATATATGTGATGGAATAAAGAATCATAGTGTTTATAGGAATTAAATGTGACTTCTGAATTTAATGAGTTTTCTCTGTATTTGCTTAATTATTTTCCTAAAAGTGATCATTTATTTCTTTAGAAGTCGTGATGAGAGGAAAAAAGATGATCGTTCTCGCAAAAGAGATTATGATCGAAACCCTCCTCGAAGAGATTCATATAGAGACCGGTACAATAGAAGACGAGGCCGAAGTCGCAGTTACAGCAGGAGTCGGAGTCGAAGTTGGAGTAAAGAGAGGCTTCGTGACCGGGATAGGGATAGAAGCAGGACTAGAAGCAGAAGCAGAACACGAAGCCGGGGTAAATAATCCGTATTATCTGTATGTTCTGATGAGCATTCTTCTATTGTGAATAAGCTGTATTTGAGGGTTTTAAAAATGGTTTTAATTTTTGTCAGGGTTGTCTTCATTTTTTCTATTTTGATGTATTTTGTGGTCCAAGTGAATACTTTTTTAAAAACTTCTTTTAAAAATTTTATTCATGCAAATTAAAACCACAATGGATGCCCATTACATTGACTAAAAGTAAAAAGGCTGACTTTATCTAATATTGGTGAGGATAAAGATAAACTGGAACTCTCTGGAAAACACTTTCACAGCATCTTAAATTTAAATCTACACCTATCAAATGACCCAGCCATTCCAACTCTGAAGTATTTATGTAAGAGAAACAAAAGTGTATTTCCACACCAAGACTCTATGCAAATGAAATAGACAAAAACTAGAAACAACCCAAATGTCATGTGAATGGATAAACTGATGCACCCATACAGTGGAAGAAAAGGATGGAACTTTTGATATATGTCACAAAAGGATGAATCTCAAAATAACAATACTGAATGAAAGAAGCTCAGACAAAAAAGAATATACATGTATATAAAATTTTAGAAAATGCAAACTATTTCTATGGTGACAGAAAACAAATCAGTGGTCACCTGGGATGGAATAAAGGGCAGAGAATTACCAAGGAATGCAAGGATATTTTGGGGGGTGATGAGTATGTATCTATGTACATTACTTTGGTTATGATTGGTTTCGCATGTATATACATAGATAAAATTCATTAAATTGTATAAATATGTTCAGTTTATTATATAAGAGTTATATTTTAAAATTGGGAAAACAGTTAAAATTCTCATTTCAGATGAGCATATTTGCAAGAGCATGTCATTTCCAACATGTATAATTTTTTTTCCAGTGTGTGTTATTGAAAGGAAGATACCATAGGCAGTAAAACAACTAAAACACTTTCAAGTAAAACACCTTTACTCAAGCTTAGATTTTTGCTACTCTTCCAGCCTTTATTGTACCTTTAGTCTTTGGGAAATAATATGTATGGCCTTTGTGTATAAGCTTTATACTTCCCTGTTCCTCTTTTCTTAGAATTTTCCCTCCCTGTGATCTAGGTATACTAGGCCTTTCTGCACGTTGCTTCACTTAACTAATCTCCTTAATACCTTTTCTCTCTCCTTGGGACCATACACAACCCAGTTAATGGTTTTGTTCATGTTTAATATGAACTCCTTTTCCTTCCTTTTGGCTCATCTATTTCCATCTTCAATAAATAGTTTTCACTGTTAATACTATTAATAGTGTATACTATTTATTTCAAAAGCCATGCTAGGCTCTTTAGGTGGATTACAATTAAATGTTCATCACAGAAAAAATAACCATACTTTTTATTGTATGTTTTGTTTTGTGGGCTGAAGTTATGCATACTAAGATTGCACTGAAGAAAATAAAAAATCTCTTCTGTAAACAGCACTCCAAGAAAAAACAGCTCATTAAGTACAGCAAATTTTGTGTGATTTTATAGTTAAGGTCATATTGAAAAGAAATGGCTTATCTTGGAACATTGTGTATTCATTTAGTAGTTTTTAAAAGAAAAGGAGGCTTGTTCAAAAGAAAATTTGAACATTTTCTCTGTGTTTAGCAAAAATACCACTATTTTGTAGTTTTGAGACTTTTTTTTATAGAGTATAGTTCTGTAAGTTATTTATATTTTATTGCAGAAAGGGATCTAGTAAAACCTAAATACGACCTGGATAGAACAGATCCACTTGAAAACAATTATACTCCAGTCTCTTCGGTACCTAGTATTTCATCTAGTCACTACCCTGTACCTACTTTGAGCAGCACTATTACAGTAATTGCTCCTACTCATCATGGTAATAACACTACCGAAAGTTGGTCTGAATTTCATGAAGACCAAGTGGACCATAACTCCTACGTAAGACCACCAATGCCAAAGAAACGGTGTAGAGACTATGATGGTAAGTCTTTTATTCTTTCCATGAAGTACTGAATTAGTATTTCCAGTTGTCTAAATTCTGTAAGTTTAGGTTGCACAGTTATTCACAGACAGCCCAGTTAATGGTGGTAAGTTAGTCTTAGGCACTTTTTGAATTCCTCAGTGTTATTTAAACCTTCATTAATCACTACTGACTACTGTAAATCCATTTAAAGATGGTGCTTGTTTACACATAAGTCTTAATATATTTTTGGAGTTTACCAAACAAGAGTAGTATCTACTGAGTTGTTTATCTGGGAATCTGCTACTGAAACATTCTTGACAAAATTCATTTCTTTAGAAATAAATGGTTATTGGCATGTAATTAGAACCTAGAAATGTGAATATCACCTATAAGAATTAGAAATGAAGACTCTCAAAGTTTTCCTGTAAATTTTGTTAATTGTATTAAAGTTATAGTTGTAATATTCTCAAAGTTTTAAGTGAGATTTAAATAAAGGAAATGAAAAATAAATAAAAGAAATGCTTCTAATGACAGAAAGTATGTAAAAGTTTTTTATCCTCTTGTTGGCTAGGTATACTCATTTTAATTTGTGGATATACTTTTTTAATGTTATGTTAGCTATATTTACTTCATAATTCTTTTATGTTATTGGAAATTAGCTCTTGTGTTACGGTTAGTTAAACTTGCCCAGTATTAAAAATATTCTTATTTTTAAATATCTTATCTTTGTTAACTTATCGAAAATTTATATATCTGACACTTTCCATATTTCTAATTATTCTTCCTTACAGAAAAGGGTTTCTGTATGAGAGGAGACATGTGTCCTTTTGACCACGGAAGTGACCCTGTAGTTGTAGAAGATGTGAATCTTCCTGGCATGCTGCCTTTTCCAGCACAGCCGCCAGTTGTTGAAGGACCACCTCCTCCTGGACTTCCCCCACCACCACCAATTCTTACACCTCCACCTGTGAATTTGAGACCCCCAGTGCCACCACCAGGCCCATTACCACCCAGCCTACCACCTGTCACAGGTAAGTAAATATATTTTTTTGCCAGTACCTATTATCTGTCCATTCATAGCCTTTTTAAAAGTTATTAGTTTGATGCTTGCTTTTGTTAAAAATACCTGAAATAATCCTAAAGATGCCTGCTAGAAACCAAGGGCACGATACCCTTATTTAGAATATACCCCCACTTTACATGCTTTGCCAAACCTATGATTTACTATGGTTTGGAGTGCCCCTGACTTAGCATATCCCTGATGAATCCCAGCTCTCAGTAGTCCTTTATAGCTTTAGATGCACCTGTTTTGGAATATGGTAAAGGGTATTTTACCCTAGAAAACTAATATAATTGTAAGAACTTGGAGTTTATAGATATTATAATTTTGCTGATAAATGAGAATATCATGTTTGGATATACAATAACTTATTTTATTTGTTTGCTTTCAGATGATATTTCTTATTCTTTGGTTTTGACAGGACCACCACCTCCACTTCCTCCTTTGCAGCCATCTGGCATGGATGCTCCCCCAAACTCTGCAACCAGTTCTGTTCCTACTGTAGTAACAACTGGCATTCATCACCAGCCTCCTCCTGCTCCACCCTCTCTTTTTACTGCAGGTGCAGTTTTGCCCCTCTTTATATTCATAATGTAGTGACGTTTTAGAGCAGAGTTTTAGATAAGGAATTTAAAAATGTCTAGAGAGTGACTAGCTCTGTTAGGTTTATTTTTTCTCACTAAAATCATATAAAATGTAGACATGGTGAATGTATGTTAAATGTAAGTCCTCATTTATGATTTTTAAAAGACTAAGTTACATTTTCTATTTAACTTTTTATATTTTTAGAAAACTAAATTTTCTTATAGTATGTTAGCTCTATATTAGTAATGTTATATAATTTATTTTTTCTATTATCAATATAAAAAATTACCAAGTGGCGTTTTATAATTGTTTTTTAATTACAGTTTTTGTATTACCAGATACATATGACACAGATGGCTACAATCCCGAAGCCCCAAGCATAACAAATACTTCCAGACCTATGTATAGACACAGAGTGCACGCACAAAGGCCTAACTTGATAGGACTAACATCAGGGGATATGGATTTGCCACCCAGAGGTACTATGATTAATCTTTTCTTCTTACTTTCATATCAAGAGTGGCAAAACATTTATAAAGAATATGGACCTACATTTATTTTAGAAAGAATATGGACCTGCATTTGTTGGGGTTGAGTAAGGGGCGGTGATTAAGTTTATTCCTCTGATCCTTTGGTCTCTCTTAAGAGAAAAGGTAATAATGCGTGGTTATCTATTTGTGTTACTGTTGACCATTTATTCTATCACCCAAGGGGAAAGAAATTCCTTAAAGTACATATTTTCTTTTTTTTTTTTTAAAGGAGAATAAATCTTTTTTTTTTATTTTCTTAAGACTTTATTTATTTGTTTATTTGAGAGAGTGAGAGAATGAGCGTGCGCACAAGCCGGGGGTGGGGTTGGGAGGAGAGGGAGAAGCAGATTCCCCGCTGAGCAGGGAGCCTGACTTGGGGCTCAATCCCAGGACCCTGGGATCATGACCTGAGCTGAAGGCAGATGCTTCACCGACTGAGCCACCCAGGCACCCTGAAAGTACATATTTTCTAAGGTAGCTTTTTTGGGGTATTTTGTATCATTTGCAGTCTTTTTTTTTTTTTTTTTTTTTAAGATTTACTTATTTTGGGGGGAAGGTGCAGAGGGAGAGAGAATCGGGCTTGATCTCATGACCCTGTAATCATGACCTGAGCCTGGTCAAGAGAAATGAAGAGTCAGATGTTTAACTGTGCCACTTAGGCACCCCTGTCATTTGCAGTCTTAATTGGTTCATTTAAACTCTTGAAAGTAATGCTTTAGGGGTGCCTGGGTGGCTCAGTCGGTTAAGCATCTGCCTTTGGCTGGGGTGATGATCTCGGGGTCCTCAGATTGAGTAATGCTTTAATTCCTGAAGATAGATTTTTTTTTTTGTAGATTGGATAATGAAATTAGTTTTACAAACTTTCAAAAACTTGTGCTTGGTACGTATTTTACATATAAGAATTTGATATTGGTTTGCTTATAATACTTTAATCAAAAGGAATTATGTTTTAGGAAGTGATTTATTAGTTTTTAAATTTTTTTTAGAGGACACAGACTTTGATAAAATTTCTAAATGAGAGAAGAAGATAAAAGTTTAGATGATAAAGTCACAAGCTGGGGCAGCAAAACTGCTCTACAGGAGATGCAAACTGATAATGAAGGTTTAGAGGAGGGGCGAGAGCTCACAGTAATTTGAAAGAGGGAGATTGGCTACAGATACCAGGAAGTGAGGGATTGTCATCCAAAATGGGAAATATATGTAGGCCAATAAAATATATTTTTTTCCCTAACTACTTCAACTAACTTTTAAATCCCACTTTCTTTGTAGTTTTGCTTTGTTGTCTTTTTTTCCTAGGGGGGGAAAAAGTCATGTCTCATCAATCGTGAATAAAAGTCCAACTTGTTAAATAATAGTACTTAATGTGGTTTAATAAGCTTGTGATTACTTATACTTTGTATTTTTTTATTCAACGAAACTATCAAATTTTGCATCTAACTTGAGTGTTCAGAGGACTTACAGAGGTGTGAGGAACATTATAATTTATACCCAATTTAATTTATATCATCTTTGATTTTACAGGAAAGCATTTCATGTGGATGCCACCTTTTCCTCACACTTTTTTCTTTCTTTTTTTTTTTTTAAAGATTTTATTTATTTATTTGACAGAGATGGAGACAGCCAGCGAGAGAGGGAACACAAGCAGGGGGAGTGGGAGAGGAAGAAGCAGGCTCATAGCGGAGGAGCCTGATGTGGGGCCCGATCCCATAACGCCGGGATCATGCCCTGAGCCGAAGGGAGACGCCTAACGACTGAGCTACCCAGGCGCCCCTCCTTCACACCTTTTAAATTCTCATTGAGGAATTCAAATAGCTATCATTAATAATAAAAATATTTTTTAGGAGTTTCATGTAAGGGATATAAGATTTTTTATAAATGAAAATTATAAGCCACTTAAGATGGTGGCTCTTCATCTCCCAAGTGTCTCCTGACTAGTTCAGAGAAAACGCCTTTCTTCTTTGGGTCACTACTTAGCACCTTTCTTTTCATCATACCAATACTCTTTGCTTTTACGGGAACCTCCCACATGAAGTCATTTCTTACCTTGCTGCTTAGGAGTGGCAAAAATACATGCTACTGCAGACCAGTATTTATTAGACTCATTCCAATGCCAGGCAACCTTTTTTGTTAGTGATCAAGAAAAGGAAGAGGGATCATACTCCTTGCATATAAATCTTACCATGTAGAAGTTGCAGTTATGGTAATTTCAGCTCCACATGTGTGTAATACAAGTTACGGGAAGTGGCCCTATTGAGACAGTAATAGTATGTGTAGTTAGAAATTTGAATGCCTTTTCCTATAGAATCATTGTAAGCAGTGATTATTTTAGTACTGTTCTTCATATACATCACATAGTATTTTGTGACCTGGTTTAAGAATATATTTTCCACTGATAACATTGTTTTTATGTACCACAGAACTGATTTAGCAACCCATTTAGTACCTATACTTCTATTTCCTCCCTTTTTTTCATTCTTCCTCCCCCCAAAATGTTTCCATCTTTTGCCCAATCTTGTGCCCATTTGGTTTGAAATTTATTGTCCTGGTTGGTGACAGATACATAAAAGCTTTTAATATTATTTATTATATAATTAGTGTACATTTCTTATAGTCCATAGTTGATGGCCTTAATTTAAATGTCTTAGACTATTTTGTGATAATTATATTGTTATGTTTCATACTTCAAACTTCATGAGTCGTCATCATCATTAAACAAATGAAAAAATTGAGGCCCATTGATACCTTAGAATTACTAATAAAAGTGACTGAAAGACTCTGAGAATTGTTCTTTCCAGATATCTAAGGAGGTAGAGAATTTGATGTTCCTTGACTGGATATAGGTAAGAATAAGGGCTTAAGTGGTTTTCCATTTGCTGTCAGCAAAACCAGTGCTAAAAATTTTAAGCATAAAAACAATTTATTAAAAAGCTGTTGCAGGGGGGGAAACTCAGTATATATAACTAATACACACGTTTGCTAATTGTATACCAAGAAGAACTTGCTTTTGTTTTTAACACTCCATAAATAAATAACAGTGGAAGAGAATCTGAGTGAGAGAATATAGGTAAGTTGGAGCAAACACATCACAATGACTGGGGGAAAAATATTTCACTGCCTTTCTTAGTGAACCTTCAGATAGATAAAGAACATATTAAAGTAAAAAAGGATATTCGATAGCTCAAAAACTTCAAGAAAGCCAGTGAACCAGGCTTGGGAGACAGGAGTAAGGCCATAAATCCTGTTGCAGAACTGTTCCTGTGAAGATACCACTGGGCAAAGAAACTGCCAGCTTGCACTGCGAACATCACCAGTGTTAGATACTGGGTGTATCTACCTGATCTGCCGTGGAAACATAGCATGTCAGAGTTAGCCAGAGAGAGGGGTAGATAAAGCACTACACTCCATAATACTTTTGAGAAACTGAAAGAGCTTTATGACTGGAACAGATGGAGACATGTGGAGAGAGGTAAAAGACCAGTTAAGGGCATTTGAAGAATTCTAGAAAAAGAGATGATAGTATAGTAGCTGGAGTATGATACTAACAGTGGGAAATGAAAGATTTAAATATAGTGGAAAGTATTGGTGACATTATTGGATTGTGGGACTTAGAATGGGTGAAATGGAGAGGATGAAATTAAAGACACCAGGTTTCTGCTCTGGATAATTGGGCAGCTGATAATATCATTCATTGAGAGAAAGAGCAGATTGATAGGAAAATACATTTAGTTTTGGAAGTGTTTAATTTGTTGTGTCCTGGGGCATTTGAAGAGAAATGTCCAGTCGGAGAAGGATCTGGGTGTCAGGTCTATAAGAGACAGATGGTTTAAAAAATACAGATTTTTAATCATGAGCATGTAGAACAGTGGTTCTTAATCTTTTCTTTTGTGCCATTAGTAATTGTGGGAGGTACAGGGAGATGGAATGAGGCATACCCAAATCTGCAAACCTGACTGACACAGGTTTTGAAAGCCCTTCTCATGTATGTCTGATATACTCTCCTTCCCTTTGAGAATCACTAAAAATGATGAATGAAGCCATGGTGATAAGATGTCTTAAGGCGGTTGTGTAGAGTGAGATTGGAAAGTCCAAGTAAGTAACTTAGAGAATGCCAGTATTTGAAGCAGTGGGCAGAGAAGGGGGAGCTTACATAGGGCACTGAGAAAATGAAGTAAAAAAGGCACAGACCAAAACAGGGAGTGAGGAGTCCTGAAAATCAAGAGACGATAGGAGAGGAGGGTGATCAACAGTATTTAATGATCAAGAGGTCAAGTAAGAGAAGCACTGGGATGTATTTATAAGCTTAAGTAACAAGTTAGGACATCAGCAAATTTAGGATGAACAAGTTAAGTGCAGTAATGAGAGCAGCTGCCAGTTTTTGTAGGATTTGTGAATGGGTGGTAGGGAAGCAAGTTAGCAAGTGTAGATATCTCTTAGGAAATAGCTGTAAGGATGGGGAGAGAGGGAAGGCGGTAGCTGGAAGGGAAGTAGTTTTATGAGGTTTCATTTAAAAATGGGGTGATTTGAGCTTGCTTAAGTGTTGATGGGAAGTGGCAGTTTAGAGGAAGAGGTTGAAGATGAAGGAAAGCAGCAGAGTTCTGTGGCACTGATTTTGCTAGTTCTTTATATAGGGCGAGTTGCTGGAAGGAGAATCCAGAAGCAGAAATCCAGTTAGTACAGTAGACTAGGTGAAAGTAATGCAAGTTTGTACCAAGGTTGTCTCAGAAATGAGAGGAAATATATGCAAGATGAATTGAAGGGATGTGGGCAGACTCAGAAATCAAATAGTAGTTTCATTAATGGAAATGCTTTAGATTTAAAAAGTACATTTGATATGAAGATAATTTGTACTTTGTATGTACTCTAACGAGTTTTGAGAAACTTGGAGGATTTCCAGAACTAGATAGCCAAAGAAAACTGACTAGTTAGAAATTGAGGACTGACTCTTAGAGTTTATGTGTGGTAGGGGGGATTGATGCGATCTCCAGTGTGGAGATCAGAGTCGTAGCCACCCATGAGAGAGGTTGTGCTGAAAGAACTTAAGTTATTTTGGTTAGTTATGTGTTTAGAAATATTAAGAATAGGGGGCGCCTGGGTGGCGCAGTCGTTGAGCGTCTGCCTTCGGCTCAGGGCGTGATCCCTGCGTTCTGGGATCGAGCCCCACATCGGGCTTCTCCGCTAGGAGCCTGCTGCCTTTTCTCCCACTTCCCCCTGCTTGTGTTCCCTCTCTCGCTGGCTGTCTCTCTCTCTCAAATAAATAAATAAAATCTTTAAAAAAAAAAAAAAAAGAAATACTGAATAGAATGTATGCAGTCAACTTACCCAAATTTAAAAAGGATTTTAAAATTATATTTTTCTATGTGGATTAAGGTTTGCATGTTGTAAGCTTTAGTGTTGTTCCGGAATAGCAGGTTAAATGTACCTATGTTTGTCACATTCCAACTAAGTAAATGTAAAGTGTTGAAAGTAGCAGATATATATATAGCTCTTTTGCACTGCATTTCAATCTTGAATACCTTTTTAAATCAAATATGCTTTGTGTTACTGTTTTTAATATTTAAATAGGCACCTTACTTCAATCACAACTCTTATCAATTCTTTTTTCTTAAAGTTACCAATTCTTAAAGGTCATTGGGATAATGTTAAATTTTGAATAAATTTAAATTTGAATAAACGTTAAATTTAGATTGTGCTTTTGGTTTCAAAACTATGAACTCAAAGCCTCAAGATGCTTTATTTATTTATGGAGAGGGTGATGGCAAATGGAAACAGTGGCTTGGATTTTACACTCCCCCTCCCCCCCTCCCTCCCCCTCCCGTCCCAAAAAGAGGTGGCCTGCAGAGTCCTATTGTAATTTGCCATGTAAGAATTACTGAGTTTTCTTTAGTTAGGTATGAAATTAATTCAGACTAAGTTAAAATCCCTTAGAGTATTATATTTGAATATACATTTATTTCTATTTCTTCTAAAAATATATATTTGTACAAAAAGACAATTTTGTTTTCAGTATGCATTTAAGGAAGTAGCTGTGGTAAACAGAAAATATTAATCTGTGCTCTCTTTTCTTTTCAAATAGAAAAGCCTCCTAATAAAAGCAGTATGAGGATAGTAGTGGATTCAGAATCGAGGAAAAGAACCATTGGTTCCGGGGAGCCTGGAGCTCCTACAAAGAAGACCTGGTTTGATAAGTAAGCTGGCAGGGAAAATTGAGGAATTTCATTGTACAGTGATTTTTAGGATACTGGAATATTATTTGGCAGTATAGTATTGTCTTTCAAAATGAGCTTTTTATAATTCTATAGGCAGTCTCATACTATAGTGTACATTGATTTCTAATTTGGAAGTTAATTGATACTTGGAAGTCATTTTCATATAGAAATGGTGTGGAAGACAAGGACACAGTTTTTCCTTTTTCTGCCTTTCCCCACATCCAAAAAAAACACCGCTTAACTTAGAGATGTCATTGAAAACTACCTATAGGAAGGATATTCATGAGCCCACTCTTAGGGAAGGAAGTTGGATCAGGTTTGGGAGGAGGCTTTAGCCTGTGGGCAAGTCCTATTAAGAGCTGAAAAGTGATCTTTTGGGGAGCAGGGGAGGCTGGATAGACATTAAAGTTGTCTAGGGAAAGGCTTCAGAGAAAGAGGGAAGGAATCAATGCTGGAGTGCGTGTGATGATTGTCTTATAAGCTTGCAAGTTAAAGGAGAGAAAGAGGATCACACTTTCAGAGCTTTAACATCATTTAATAATGGATAATATCTAGTTCTGGCTGTGCCTGTAATTCTGTGATTAAGGCAAGCGGTATAACCTCTCTGGGCCACAGTTTTGTCCTTTTTCAAGTGCCAAATGTATGGTTTACAGTTTTGACTTTTTTTTTAAGTTGGAAAGTGGTTGAGACAGTTATACCTTGTTTTTAATCAGCGTTTTAGAATAGGATACATTTCAGTGAGCTTGCTTTTGTAGAAGTGCAACAAAAATTGTATATGCAAATTTACTGAAAGAGCACTGGACCTTTCCTGCCTAAGTAGGCATGGGTTTGAAGTAGAATGCAATAAATGGCAGAGAAGAACCCTTCTCAGTTAGCTTCTATGAAAGATATATACAGTACTAATTTGGAAATTTCGGTTTTTGGAAGAAAGTTTAAATTTTCTTTATCAACCAGAAATTTCAGTTTTGAAAAAACGATTGAACTTAAATTGTAGAACTTCATTAATTTGTACTTGATAGGGGTCAGGATTTATAAATAAATGTATTAATCGACTTGATTTTTGTTACAGGCCAAATTTTAATAGAACAAACAGCCCAGGCTTCCAGAAGAAGGTTCAGTTTGGAAATGAAAATACTAAACTTGAACTTAGAAAAGTTCCTCCAGAATTAAATAATATCAGCAAACTTAATGAACATTTTAGTCGATTTGGAACCTTGGTTAACTTACAGGTAAGAGCTATGAAGTAATTCTTTTGTCTTTGCTTAATTATTTAGGGAGGGAGTTTAAATACTTTTATAAAGGAATATGGAAAATTTTGGTGACATTCAAAATTTGGAAAATTGGAATGAAATGAAACTTTTTGAAACAATGTGTGATTTTAAGTTTTTTGCTTTCAGAAGGCAGGAATTTTGATTGATCATATTATTATATACTTTCTACCTAATAGAAGTTATTATAGGGGCGCCTTGGTGGCACAGTGGTTAAGCGTCTGCCTTCGGCTCAGGGCGTGATCCCGGCGTTACGGGATCGAGCCCCACATCAGGCTCCTCCACTATGAGCCTGCTTCTTCCTCTCCCACTCCCCCTGCTTGTGTTCCCTCTCTCGCTGGCTGTCTCTATCTCTGTCAAATAAATAAATAAAATCTTTAAAAAAAAAAAAGTTATTATAAAATTATAGCAGACTTTAAATAATAAGAGTAGGAAAATCTAGTCTTCAATAGTGTTCACTTCCTCAGTTTCTCTGAAGCTTTACAGCAGAATGCTTTTAGTCAGGTTTTTTTTGCTGCCTGTGTAGTGAGAAGCACGTAACAGATATTTTCGGGGCCCAAATACCACGTAATCCTTAATTAGTTTAAACATTTACTTTTTCCTATATCACTTTTGAACATCCTTAAGGATTAAATATCAGTATAATTTGTATATGACTTCACCTAAAATTAAACCTTGGCTTGGGTATATGTAATTTGTGAAGTTATTTAGGACTGAGTTTACATTATATGATATGTTGAAAATGTTGAAATAATGTTGGGATTTTTTTCCAGTTTGTATGATGTTCTTTTCAACTAAAATAATTATTTCCCATAACCTGATAAAAATAAGTTTAAGAGAGTACAGCTGAGTTGATTATTTGGAAAATTTTGCTTTCTTGACATTTAAAAAATAATATAAAAAGAACATGAAAAAATTGCATGCTTGCTTGGTGTGGGGCAATAGAAGTTTATATAGAATTTAAGGAAATGTTTCCCTTTCAACTCTTCATGTCCTTCTCATTCCTTTCCCTATATATCCCCATAATCCTATTATTGTTAAAAATACATCATGTATTAATTTAGTTTTTTTGTATTTCGGTGTCTATCTACTTATCAATCAATTAGCACATGCAAGAAATATATTAAATAATTGGGGCACCTGGGTGGCTCAGTCAGTTAAGCGTCTGTCTTTGGCTCAGGTCATGATCCCAGCCTGGGATGGAGCCCCACATTGGGCTCCCTGCTTGTCAGGGAGTCCGCTTCTCTTCTCTCTCTCTCCCTCTGCCCCTCCCCACGCTCGTGCTCTCTCTCACTTGCTCTCTCTCTCAAATAAAATCTTTAAAAAAAAATATGTGGGCCCATGGTATACATATTACCCCATAGTTAACTAATCTTGAAGATCTCAGAGTATCTTTTTTGCAGCAATTCAGTTTTATTTACCACATTTAGATGTAGACACAAAGTTTTCAGAATATTCTTTTCCTCATACAGGTTAACTGCCTTGGTAAAATTAATTTAGGAAAATTTTCAATACAGAGGAGCAAAACATGGTATCTCACTGTTGTTTCAGTTTGCATTTTGTATAGTCCTTGGTTAACATTTCTTCAGGAGGGAAAGTAAAGTATGATAAATAATCTAGATATAAGAAAGAATAAAGATAGAATATTACCTGGAAGGATCAGAATTTCATCTCTTGAGGAATTTTACTGGATGAAGCAGTGGATTCTTTTGGAATTCACTCTTAATATTTTAAATCTTTTGGAATTCACTCTTAATATTTTAAATCTTAGGTTGCTTATAATGGTGATCCTGAAGGCGCCCTTATCCAATTTGCAACATATGAAGAAGCAAAGAAAGCTATATCAAGTACAGAAGCAGTACTGAACAATCGCTTTATTAAGGTTTATTGGCACAGAGAAGGAAGTACCCAGCAGTTACAAACTACTTCTCCGAAGGTAAGAGAGAGATTTGTGTGAAATTCGGTGCTTTTCTTAGAAAGCTGTTAGCATAGTGTTTAAGAGCAGAAGTACTGCAGTCAGGTAGACTTGAGTTCAGATTCTGGCTCTACCTCTGTTAACTATAAAGACTGCAGGAACTTACTTAATGTCTGTAACCTGTTCTCTCATTTTATTGTGAAGTTAATCCATAGTTTAGATAATTATAGGATGATGAGATGTAAAGGATATAGAAAAATCCCTGGTAGATAGGAGACACTCAGTATATGGTAGCTGTACATACTCCAGAAACTCAGACCGTGTGTCCATCTTGGAAATCCTTCCCTTCCTCTCGCCTTCCCTCCTTCCCTCTTTCTCTTTTTCAGTCACTGAGCCTGTCACTAAGTAATGTTAGATCAGTTGCTTGTAGGAAGGTTTTATAGCAGTTTGTTTCTTGATTGAATTTTCTCCTGTTCATTATTTACTTTATAAATAAGTTAATTTATGCAAAGAAAAACATCTGTATATATGTGCGAAGGAATTTGGAAGACAGGTTTTGATTATAAGCTGCGCTTTTGAACTGTCTGCATGGGCAATTTAATGACAACAGAAGTTACTTGACATGTTCATGAACTAATCCTCTTGTTTAACATATTTTTCTTTTTCTGAGGTAATGCAGCCCTTAGTCCAGCAGCCCATTTTGCCTGTTGTGAAGCAGTCGGTCAAAGAGCGGTTGGGTCCAGTACCTTCAAATACTATTGAACCAGCAGAAGCCCAGAGTGCCAGTTCAGACCTTCCTCAGGTAAATGAAACGTCTTACCATTGTGTCTGTCCTGTAACAGGTTCGCAGCAAATTAGTTTCCCGTGTGATTTGAATTATAGTTAATTGTATATATTTTATACAGAAATATCACAGTCTATACATATATGAACTCCACCTGTAAATTTTCTTTTTACCATTAGCATAAGATTTTCACATTCTACTTTTCCTGTAGTATTTGAATTTTAAATTCTTCTCTCTAGTTAATACTTGAGTTCCCTTTCACTTTGTGGAAGAGTTATTTTCAAGCAAAACTGCCTGAAAAATGAAATTCAGTACACTAAATCTTATTTTTCCCATCATCTTTTACTTAACTAGAATTCTGTTCCTGAGAAAATGATACAGTAAATTGCACCAAAAGCTTTTGGGAAGGGAAGGCGTAAGCCATCAGGTTTTAGCGTGCTTGATAATTCTGTTTCAAGTTACTTATGCAGCTCTCAGAACTTTTATCACTTATTCCTGACTTTCAGATTCTCTTCTCCACATGTCATTCCCTTCCCACTGCCTTCTACACTTGAGTGGCAGTTCTTGTTTCTGTACCCTCAGTCTCTGAAACTTAGCTTTCTTTTGTCTCTAGATGTTTCAGCATTTGCTGTTTAAAGTAGCATTAGGATGTAGTTAGGATACTAGTTTATTAAAATAGTCTTCCTAGGTAATTCCCGAAGAGTAAGATAATGAGATTCTGTGAAAACATGCAGAATAGAAATTGATAAATTCTTAGTTACTAAGAAAATCCCAATAATAATAATAGTTTGCCATCCTGTTATCTCAGATCATCACCAGATACAGTGTATTTGGCTATAAAAGCATACTTTAGGAAAGAATGACTTATTTTTAAACTCAAGAAGCAGGCACATATTTTAATTACTCAAATCTGATATTTATAATGTTCACACTTTCTACTTGTTAACATAGAATTCTAAGAATTTATGATTCTGTATCAGTGGAGGGGACTTTAATAAATACCTGGTTCAAACCTTACTTTACATCATAATTTTTTATGATTAATACTGCATACTGTTTGTTTTTCCACACACATTTTCTTTCTGTCTCTGTCTTTGAAAAAGGCCAAAGTTTGTGTGATTAACATCAGTATACTTAACGAGTCAGTATATATTAGTAAAATCAGAATGTTCAAAATCCCAACAGACCTGTATGTTTGGGGAAACACTGAATATGTCCATTTTAATTTTTTTAGAATGTAACTAAGTTATCTGTGAAGGACAGGTTGGGTTTTGTATCAAAGCCATCTGTTTCAGCAACTGAAAAGGTAAGAAGAATAATAGCATGATGTGTTTGTCTTGGCTTCATAAATGTTTTCAGGTGGCATCTTAATTTTTTAATTTTTTGCATAGTTCTAAACTCTTGCTTCTTAATAGTATCTGTATCTCTTATTCCTACCTTTTTGCTTTCCATGTGCTGAAAAAGAAAAATATTTGCCTACCTTTTTTTACTTTTTGCATCAGCATTTTAATATTTGCCTCTCACTGTGTTTCCATGTGCTTCCTTCTTTTCATTTTCTCTTTTTATTTACTATATTTTCTTTAGAGATATTGTGTATTTTAACTTGAAAACTCTGGCAGACTAATGGAAAAGGCCACAAATTAGGAATTTTAGCTGAGTTTGAGTTCTGGCTCTTCACTTACTAACCGCATGATATTGGGCAGTGCTCTTAACCTTTCTGATTCTTTTTCCTCATTGGTGAAATGATGATTATAAATTTGTGTTACTCACAGGGTTTTGTGAGGATTAAATAAAATGATTCATTTAAAAGCATTTTTTAATTGGAAAGGATGATGTAAATGTATATTTTTTATTTATTACTAACAGCTATTGTACATAGCCTGACAATTGTCATTTGTCATTTCCTTTTTTAAATGATTGGGTAAATACTGATAAGACCATTCATGGACCTATCTTATAGTTCTATGTAGATGTGTTATTTATTTTTTTCTATTTAGGTATGAGTGAATATTCTGGTCTTTAGTTTTATTTGAGGTATATGGAATCACAGAATAGAATTAGATAATTTTTCTCGTTGCTGTGTCCTCACCTTAAAAGGAAGGTAAGGCCCAAACGGATGCACTAGGAATTACTGAGTCCGGACTGGAATGTGGTCTCCTCTGTTTCACATCCATGGCTCTTTCCATTATTAAGATGATGTAAGAAGTTGACTCCGTGTGTTACATGGAGCATCCCGTGAGAGATGGCTAACCTCTCTCCACTGGTTCTTCAGTATATTCGTTTCCTTATTTACCACGTTAAACTAAGGCAATTCTAGAAATTTGAATCTGAATCTCATTCTGTGTTTCAGATTTTCATCTTGGGCATCTCAGCACTACTTCACGCATAATGTGCTTAAAAATTGACGATTTCCCACATAAATTAACTTCTCCTCCCCACCGCAACCTCTGAAAGTTATACCACCATTTTCCACGTTGTGCGGTCTAAAAGCCTGAGAGTCATTCGCTTGTGTTTGTCATCCACTTCTCTTTCTCCACCACCTTCAGTTTCCCCGTCTCTGGATGTGGTATCCTAGCTGTATGCCCCTCCTGTAGTTTATACTACCACCATTGTACTCCCAGACTTATTTTAATGTGAACTTCTTACAGGAACTTTCGTTTCCCCAGCTAAATAACTGCTTCATTCCTAGCTCATCATACCTCGGTTTTTTGGGGCGTATACCTCCGTGTTAGTCCTTCTTTCTACCTTAGCAAGCCCTTTTCTGCTCATTGTTTCTCAACCTTTCCTGCCTTTTTCTTTTTTTTGCTGGTGATTTTTCTGGAGTGCATTTTCCTCTAAGTGAATTCTAGTTATTCTTTTAAAGATTGAAAATCTCTTTACCCTATTCTGTAAAATCTTCAAAATTTTTCTATATGATGCCTCCCTTTTTTCCCTGAATTTGTCTATATCTTAGTCTATGCTACTGAATTTAGTGGTATCTAAATATTTACTCTGATTGGGTTTATCCTCCTTGATGATAAGTAACTAAGGAATAAAGAAAATAGGTCTGTTACACTTTGTGTAGTTTTGACCAGTTTTGGAGAGGTCTGAAAACTTTATGCTTAGCATCTGTTTATGTCAAGATTTAGACTCTGAAATTGACCTGTACTAATTACAGCTTTTACAGAAACTTTCTGGTATGTTTGCTTCTGTTTTTATTGTTTTTTTATTGTGTTTTATATAGCTTTAGGATAAAAGGGATACAAATTTGGAATTGGTAGTATACATTTACTAATATAGTTGCCACTGAAAAATCACTAATGGTAGTGGGCTATTTATGAAAAAAATACTGTAAATGCTGTAAAGAATCTTTTAAGGAAAGCAGTTATTTACAGGTGTGTAACTTTCAGTCATCTTCAGTGAACCTGTTTATGGAATAGCATTTTGTTTTTGCTTATTCTTGGTTCTTCCCATTCTGTAGGGGTTTTTGCTGAAGAATCATTAGAGGCTAGTGATTCAGAGAAATCTTAGGAAGGATAGAAGAATGTTTCCCATCATCAAATTGAAGGCTGGGAAATAGTCAAAACTAGTATCTATACAGTGTCTTCTGTCGTTTTTAAAGCAAATAAGCACATAAATGTAAAAATTTTCCCCTTACTCTGAACAACATTGAGAAAACCCTTCAGTGATTCTTCTTTATTCTAAAAGTCCGTATTTGTGAGAGGGTTGAGAGAGGAATCTTAAAGCCTAATTGATACTGCTAAATCTTAAGGCATTGCAGTAGCTATTAAATAGGCATTATTTGGAAAGAGTGATCAGTGAAATCATGTTTGAGTACCTCTCAAGATCGAGCTATTTATCAGGAATAAAGGTGGCATCTGTCCATACCATCCTGATTAGTCCACAGAAAGACTTAGACTGTCCAGATTATCTCCCTAAGACCCTTCTTAAAGATTCAGATGGCAAAATGATTAATCACTTGAATATTTAATGTTTGTGTATCATTATCAGTTTCAGGTGTAGTAGACTTGTGATACAGGGTTTACTGTTCCTTAGCAGCTTAGCACTAGTTTCTTTCTCTCCACCCCTCATTTTTTTAAGGTAAAAATATATATCTTGGTCTCTTTGCATTATGATATGTAACGTATGCACCATTGAACTTTTAAAAGGGAAATTGTGTGGTATACTGAAGGAACATTGCAAGTCATTTTGAGACTTCAGCTGTTGATTTAGCAGCTGACATTAGGTATGATCCTGAAAAAATCTTACTCTCTCAGTTTCCGTAACTATAAAGTGCAGTCATCTAAGTAACCCTTTGATTTTTTAATTTGCATTTGTTGTGTAATTTTACTTTAAATATAACAGTTATAACTGTTGTTGACTACTTTTGATTTTTTTTTTTTTTTAATGCAGTGATCCCTCTAGTCAGAATCATTACCAGGATTGGAGAAATATGATTTCTATAAAATTACTTGCTATGCTGAATTTTCTGGGAACCAAGTTCTTTTTTAATAATTTTTACAAGATACTTTCCCCCCCTCCATTCTTATCCATGAAAAAAATCTGTTTTTCTTTTTCTTTACAAGAACTAATAGTAGTTATGGCTGGTAATATTTTATATAGGCAATAAGATAAAGAGGTGTTAATGGATTAGAACTTCTGTCCTGTTAAGAAAGTGACTTTTGTCTTAGAAAGTGAGAGGTAGTGGTGAGGTACATTTTAATAACAAAACGTATACTTTTCAGCTCACCTTTTGAATTCAACAGATCTTTGACACCAAACCTGACAAGTATATTACAATAAAGGAAAATTATAAGCAATAGCTCATGAATGTACACATAAAAATCCTAAATATTAGCAAATTCTCAGTGATAAGAAAAAAGATAATGCATCCTGGCCACGTAGAATTTATTCCAGAAATGCAATATTGAGTTAACATTTGAAAATCAGCTTAATTCACCACATTAACAGAATAGGGGGGAGAAGGGTGGGAAGAACCTCCTATGATTATTTCAGTAGAAAAGCATATGGTAAAATTTATTACTTAGTCACAATAAACAGTGCAAAAAATAGGAATAGGAACTTCCTTAATTTGATAAAGTTTATGTTCATAAAACCTCTACAGCTAACATACTGAATAGTGAAATATTGAATGCTTTCCCTCTTGGGATCAGGAACAAGAAAGGATGCCCACTCTCATCACTTTTTTTAGTGTAGGGGCTAACCAGTATAGTAAGGCAAGAAAATGAAATAAATGGTGAAAAGATGGCAAAAGAAGAAACAGAACTGTATTTACTCGCAGATGACATGATAGTAAATGTGAAAAATCCAAAAGAATTCACCAAACTTTGGAATTAATAGGTGAATGCCGTAAGGTCAGTATGTAAAAATACCCATTTGGAAAATAGAGACGGTGTGGTGGCTTGAAAGGCTACCACCTGTGCTTTGACTTCGTTCTTAGGAGTTGTAGCACCTTCTTTTCTGCTGAATTTGTCATTTCCTTCCACTGGTTTCATTTTTAACAGATTTTTTTCTCTTTTATCATAACTCCATCCTAGTCTTTTGAAAATACAGATATCCCTTGCTATTCATACTCTTACTATCTAAACTCTAGAGCCAAATAGATTCAAATAGTGAGCAGTATTTGTGATCATGTAGTTCATTGTTTCTAAGACCTTTTATTTTCACCTTTCAACACTGTAATTAGGCTGCATCGTATTGGTGTTTGTGGTTGTAGCTGGCAACCTTTTTGTCTTTAGTAAGGGTACATTGTGATGATGTGTTTCATAGTGATGTCTTGAGCTCAATGAAATATGTTAGCTGATGTTCTGTTTGTATAGAAGGCAGTTCCTGGATGAAACAAGGAAGTGAGATGCTTTTAGGAGTACAGGAGTCTTCTCGTTCTTGTCATATAGTTTCATTCACTTTGAATCAGCACTCCATAGTCTAATATCAGATATTAATAAGTATACTTTGAAAAGGAGTGTTCCCTTCTCACTGAAATTGGAGAAATGCCAAATTAAATTCCACAGATTTCTTTACTTCAGGCCTTCTCACAACTTTTATGGTAAAATGCATTTTGAAACTAGAAAGTAGGTTTATATTATTTCCAACTTATTTGAGTATAGAAATCTTTTTGGTCACAACTTTTCAACTTTTTATGGAGCCCTCATGAAGGAAACAGTTTATGAGACACTCAGACTGTCTTTAGCACACTATCTTGTGTTTCTTTATAAAGTCACTCTGTCATCCTTGTATGATCGTGCAGTTTAGCATTGTGTGGTATGGTAAGGTAGCATGGAAGAAATTCTATTCTGGTATTACAGAGAATGGTGACTGAAGTTAGACTGCAAAGTAAATCTGTATTTAGTCCATATTTTACTGAATGCAACCATTTCATTATTTGTTAGTGATATCTGAGTATTATTTTTCGTAACTGAAGAAAATTATCAGATTTGATACACATCAAGTATTGTCAAGAACCTTTATTTTTGAACATCAGTTGCATTGTATGGAACCAGTATGATTAACAGTATTCTAGGTTTTCATTTTACGTGGGGGCTAAAACATTGTTGAATACTTAGAATAGTGTCGAGTTGTCTAATCTTTGTGATGTTCCCTAATCTAACTTCATGGTAGAGCATTAGAAAATAGTGTCTGAGTGATACTTTCCTGATAAACCCAGATATTTATGTTTTAGTGGCTAAAAAGTAGGGCTCTTTTTCTCATTGATAGCCTTCTGTTTGTGTAGCTCTTTTAACCTCTTTTAGGTTGGAAACTCCCTTAACACTTTGGAAACTGTTTTTTCCTCTGAATAGTTAAATTGTTCACACATATGGTTCCATGTTTAGTTTTTATAACATTCATGGATTTCCCTTAAGGGATCTCTAGACTTCTTTCTTAAGAACTGGTAACTAACCACACCATGGAACATACAACTTTTTGCTTTTGAAGAATAAAAAAGGTAGCCTATACACTTTTATTTTCTTGAATTGATCCTTGTGTAGATTGTACATTCCAATCTATGATCATTTCAGTTTAATTTAGTGCAAAAGTATTCATTGAGTATTTACTACATGCCCTGACACTGTTCTAGGCACTGAAGATAAGAGTGGTGAACGAAGCAAAAAATTCCTACCATCATGGAATGAATTTTTGAGTTTGTAAGGACATTAGATACCATCAACTTAAACATTCTCATTTTATAGATGAACAAATCGAGGCCCAAAAAAGGTGTTTGAAGTTACCCAGGGTCTCATAATTAGTTGGTAACAAGGTTTAGGTACTAGAAGAAGCACAAAGAGGAGAAAGACATGGTTTTGTTGGCTTTACTGTGTAGACAGGGAGAGGGACACATAAATTAATTTATCATTAGGTCATTTTAATTAAATATTTGAATAGCTGTAGCAATAAAATTTCATGGAATTATCTGGGTAAAAGAAATAAATGATCAGGGCTTTGTGGAGGTCTTGACTTTTGGTGCTTAACCTGAGCTGGGTTTAAGGGAATAAGGTCACTTAAAACAGAGGGATCAGTGCAAGCAAAGGAATGGAGAAAGAAAGCAGTTTCTTAAGTCCTCAAGAAAGGATAATTTCAGAACTATAAATTGCAAATGATCATGTTAAATTGAGGGACAATATCCAGTTTCCTCCTGTGTCATGCTCTTCTGTGCAGTTTTTGCTTTAGTCACTAGGAATATTAAGTAAATGTTTTTAGCAACTAATATTTTCTCAGTGATATAGTAATTTCAATGTCTTTTCTTGATTTCAGGTTTTTGTATTTTTTTTTCCTATAGGTATATGCTATTTAGGTTTTTTTTATTTTATAGTTTATGCCTCAGTCATACCCTTCCTTTCAAATCACTAAATGTGATTTAGTTATTTTATGTATATAATACATTTATTTCAGTGTACTGAATTTTGACAAAAGTGTTTTAAAATTGAGTTTTGTAGAAAGACAGGTAATCATGAATGCTTGATACATTTTTAAGAAATTGAATTTGTATTGGTAGGTGTTGTCTACATCTACTGGCCTAACTAAAACAGTGTATAATCCAGCTGCTTTGAAGGCTGCACAGAAAACCTTACTTGTTTCCACCTCTGCAGTTGACAATAATGAAGCACAGAAAAAAAAACAGGTAAATACAGATAGAAGTGTACAAAATGTGCGTGTAGGAAAGCTTTTCTGCATGTATGTGTTTTTTTAAGGCTTATCACAAAATAGAACTATAAGAAAAGTGTATGTTGGCTGCCACTGAACTTTTATTTTTCATAGTGTAGTAGTAAATACTAATTTTGGGGGGAACGAAAACTTCTCTTGATTGATCTTTGAAACTTACATACATATTTAACTTGTAGAAAGCAAAACTTTACATTTACAAATTGTTATCAAGCTGCATCTATAACCATTTCTTTCCTCTGGAGTATCTGTTTATCAGAAAAATAAACAGTAAATATTCTAATGTTATTTTTGGTCTCTTTCTCTAGGAGGCACTGAAACTTCAGCAAGATGTAAGGAAAAGGAAACAAGAAATTTTAGAAAAGCACATTGAAACACAGAAGGTAAAATATTAAAGTTAGAATTGGCAAAGTTTTTTTATGGTGTCATAATTTTAAGTAAATTTTATTTCACACTATATAGATAATCCTAAGAAATATATTTTATGTAATTGAAAAGGGTAAAACTGAAATATTTATCAATGATAAGGTATTTATCAGTGATAAGATATATATCAGTTGATTAATATATTGGAGATGAAGTGCATGTATTTAATGCTGAATTGGGGATTGGAATGGTTTAAAGGAACTGAGGTGGTCAGTTTGAAGTGAAAATAAGGAGTATTTATCCAGATATGTTGCTACAGAGTAGTTTGTCAACAGATAGTAAATTGGAACCTTTTTCTCAGTGTTGAAATATGTACCTTTCTTTAATAGGCTTGGGATCCTCTGGTTTGTGTTGTCCAGTATGGTAGCTAATAGCTTCATCCAACTTTTGAGTACTTGAAATGTATCTAGTCCAAATTGATATGTGCTCTATGTATACAAAATGCATACCAGATTTCAAAGATGTAATACGAAGGAAAAAAGTAAAACAGCTCAGTAATTTTTGTTGAAATATAACGTTTTGGATATATTGAGTTAAATACAGTATTAGTTAACTTTACCGATTTGGGTTTCTTTTTTATTTTTAAATCTTTTTAATGTGGCTGCTAGAAATATGTAAAATGATTTGCATGGTTTGCATTATTTCTTCTGTACAGGGTTGCTGTAGTTTATGATATTTACTTAGTGTCAGTTTTTGATTATGTCTAGTAATAAAGGTTATGACATTTCAAAATGTTGAAAATACAGTAACTTCTTATGTTTTCGCTTATAATTTCTAATTTAAGTTTGGATATACTTCATAAAGAGAAATTACAGTACTTTATACCACAAACTGTGAAACCACCTTCACTCAGAAAACCTATAATGTGTGTTATCTTCTACTCCATAATAGTACCTTGTTTGTGTTTTGATTCCTGTCCATGTTGGGGATATCATTCTTAGGCTAGCCAGTTACTTTCCTGTGACAAAGAAGGTAATTAATTTTTTAAGATTTCATTCTGTGAAGGGAACCATAAAACTTCCTCTGGTTCTTTCTGAGTTGCAGACTACATTTGGAGTGGGAATACTAGAGGCAGTAATACCCACAAATGGATTGGAAAGTAAAATTATTGATATTACTTCAAATTGACAATTTTTGGTGATCAGATTGAATTTCTTATAGTTGTGTGCTTTGAACTTATGTTCTGAGAGACCAGTGGCAATGTGTAATTCTTCACAAAGTGTGCCAAGATTAAGACTTGAGTTGAGATAGCACCACCAAATCTGTTATTCTTCTTAGTAGTTGTAAGCCTTCCATGAATATGTAAACTAAACTAGTAGTTATTTATTTTTGTATTTATTTTGCTGTGTTTGCTTTGTTACTATGAGGAATAAGTATCTTAATTTTCTCTTTTTAAAAATTTGACAGATGTTAATTTCAAAACTGGAGAAAAACAAAGCAATGAAGTCTGAAGATAAAGCAGAAATAATGAAAACTTTAGAGGTTTTGACAAAAAATATTACCAAGTTGAAAGATGAGGTCAAAGCTGCTTCTCCTGGACGCTGTCTTCCAAAAAGTATAAAAACCAAGACTCAGGTATTTTACTTTGTGTTGTTCTTCATTTTACTACTTACTAAAAAACATTAAAATGGTACACTATTTCAAGATTGATTTCCTTTTAGGTAATATCCTTTGCTTAAAATCTGACTATTATATGCTAATATTTTTTCCCCTCCTTCATTTATTAATAGTAAATATATACAGGCATGCAAACTCAATGTTTTAAATCCTTTCTCTATTAATCTTTTAAATCTTTTAGATTACAGTTGGAAAGTCAGTAATTAGTAGAATAGTTATGGATAATCTTGAAAAGATAGCTTGAGGACAAAGTCATACAGGTACTTGAATGCTTGATAAAATACTTGAGTGAAGAGTTTGAGCTTCATTTTATAAGGAGTTCATAGTCTAAAAGGTTAGTAAACAGAAGTAACATTCCAGAGGCAGCTCGGGGGGAATCTGGTTCTCCCTCTCCCTCTACCCCTCTGCTTGTTCTCTCACTCTCTCTCTCTCAAATGAATAAATAAAATTTTAAAGAAGAGGGGTGCCTGGATGGTACAGTTGGTTAAGTGTCTGCCTTTGGCTAAGGTTATGATCCTAGAGTCCCGGGATCGGCCGCATTGGGCTCTCTGCTCAGCGGGAGTCTGCCTCTCCCTCTGCCCTTCACCCTACTCATGCTGTCTCTCTCGCTCTCGCTTTCTCTCAAATAAATAAAAGAGAAAAAAAAAGTAACATTCCGACAGCATTATATAGACTTGATTAAAAGGGGGGAAATTCAGGTAGATCAATCCATTGGATGCGACTAAGTGAGGAAGATAATTTCATGTGGTAGTAAGTGATTTTTAAAAATCTCATTACATAATATTTATACTTGGTGTTGTGTGTATGTATGTATATGTATAAAATCATGACTGCATATTGATATTTCTGATTCTATCCACTACCACAGGTTCTTCTTTTCCTCCTCTTATTCCATATTTTATCTCCTGTTCCCATAATGACAACTTGCTTCCAACTAACATCAATATATAGTACTCATTTGCACAGTCATTTAATATATTCCACATAGTTCCCGAATTGCTACAGCAATACCACTTCCAACAACTAAGTAAAAGATTCATAATTTATCTGTATTCTTTACAAGCTCACAGTATATTCAACTAAGGTTATAGAGTCAGAACGGTGGCCTAGGATTACTTTTTTTCCTTTTTGTGTGGTTATGTCATCAATTTGATAAAGTTAAATGTGTTTCTATTTATAGTCAGTTTTGGATCCCCCTCCCTTTCATTCTTTCTGACTTTATTTTATTTTTTGAATAAATAAAACATTAACATGATTCGAAAGTTAAATTATATTAAAAACGTATATAAAGAAGGCCTTTTCCCTTTGATTCCTGCCACTGTATCCCCATTCTTCCCTCCCTCTTGGTGTGTGTGTATGTATTCTTTCCTGTGTAAAAGCATTACTATATATTGCTCTTTTAACACCTTGGTTTTTGTTTTTTTTTTTTTTTTTTCCCCACAGTTATTTCTTGAAAATTACTTCATATCAGTCCACAGAAATCCCACTCTGGCTTCTGTATGGAAAATGAATTATAGGGAAATGAGTGGAAGTAGGAACAAGTTAGGAAGCTACTGTAATAGTGTAGACCAGAAGTGACTGATGGCTTGGACTAGGGTGGTAGGACTGGAGATATAGAAGGAATGTATGGATTAAATGGGAATGTGTAACAGTTCTTTATTAAAAAGAAGGTTTTTAAAATAAATGTAGGATATTATTGTCACTTAATATTAATTACCATTTTCTAGATGCAGAAAGAATTGCTTGACACAGAACTGGATTTATATAAGAAGATGCAAGCTGGAGAAGAAGTCACTGAACTTAGGAGAAAGTATACAGAATTACAGCTGGAAGTATGTTTCACCACAACTACACAGTATGCTAAAGAGGAGCAGATGTAGTCATGGTGGTCAATTTGAAAATATATCCCCCTCATTCTAGTCAATAATTGTTGGTAGTCTCTGACATACATATTGGGAGTTGATATAGGAAAGAGAGGAGTTAGCAAATTTTTCAGAACTGGTTGAGAAAATCTTTTATTTAATGAGGGGTGGCAGCAGTACACCCAAGTCCTTCCACTTCTAGTGAGTTTGGTTTCTTTTCTAATTTTAGTCTCCCCTTCTCCCTGGGCCCAAAATCTATTAAAGCCTTTTCAGGTATTCTTACAGAGATATTCTGTGGATATATAGACATATTATATTGAGTTGCTATAAGGATCAGACTTCAGTGGAGAACTGTATTAAAAACATGCTTAGTTAAGTTTTGCCTATAGATGGTGCTGTGGATATTTATAAAAGAAAATAAACTACTAATTTAGCTATACGATTATGTAAGAAAAATCTAGTGAAATTGATCGTGACAATGAGCATGTGTAACATTTAGCAAAAAGATGTTTAAAAATCAGAATTAGATTTTGAAGTACAGAGACATTAATGTCATTAATGGTGTTGGTACTTGTCTACACTTACGATTGATGGCACAATTAAAATTTTTTATATTTTAGATTATTTTGCCTCCATCTGAGAATTATGCTTTCTTTCCAAATTTGTTATCACCTTGATGATTTTTTTTTCTAATAGGGCATATTCTGAATTTAGTACTGGCATCCAGGTATTAAAGACTGTTTAGTAGCGACTGTGCTTATCTTAAGGCTCTATCTTGTCTGTCATAGGAAATCGCAGAATGTTCTCTAAACCTGCATTCATTTTGCATTCTTTGGAAACTTGATAGGGTTACCTCTGTGTCCTGGCCAAGATAACAGTTTTTGGAAAAGATAGATTTCTTTCATGTTAATATAGAAATTGTGTTTTCTTTATTATGGCAATTACTTGCCTGTGTTGGTGGCACCTTAAAAAACAACAAGTTATTATTTTTAAAATTTTGGCTCAGAAATTTTAGTAAATAAATAATAATTCTACCTATATTCTTCATTAGTCCATGTTTTGTTTCTCTATCATGATATAACTAAATGTTGAATGGCATTTTCTGGTTTGCTTTTGTGACGGGTAAACTTTAGTTTGTAGTTACCATTGGAATATGCAGTAATGCATTATTTCCCAGAGTGTGTCACTGACCACACCAATTCCATTTTTTGTTAACAGATATTAGTGCAAAAAGCTTTTGAGGCCAAATAAATTTGGAAAGGGTTATATTAAACATGCTTGTTGCCATAGGGTTTCTTTAGAGGTTTTTGCTTTGTGAATCCCTAAATATACCTATTCAGTATTCAGTATTGCTCACATTTGTTTGTCCATGGATCCCCTTTTTCAGGAACATTTTGAGACAGTGTTCCTCAGAGTATAAGTCTGTATGTGCTTCTCCATTATGAACATTAATCCTTGACCTGTGAAGTTTATTATTTGGATTTTAGATTATTATTTTAGCAAATGTTAAGATGAACTGTCCTTAGATGAAGAAACACTTATACTTGAAGAGATTTGTCAGTGGTGCCTGCTTGACATTTCTACTTTGATATCTCACATCCTCAGACTCAACCTGTTAAAATTGAATTTTTCTTGCCCCTAAATTTCATCTACACAGTTACCTAAGCCAGAAATCTGGGAATCTTCATGGATTCCTACCTTTCGTTCACTATCCATGTTAATTACTTACCAATTTTTATACATATTACCTCCAAATATATCTTCAATATGTTTACTTCTCTGTGTTGCCACCACTGTAGATGAAGCTTCCATTTTCAGTTGTTGGAGCTACTTTAGTAGCCTACTGACTGTTTTCCCAGCTTGTTCTTAACTTTCTTCTACTTTGTTCTTAAAACTAGCCAGAATAACATGTTAAATTCCGATTTGATTGCATCACTCTGCTTTTGTGTTTAAAGTGTTTTAACGGATTTTCATGGCTCTTGGGATAAAATTAAAAATCCTTAATTGTGGTCCTTAAAATTTTTCATCATCTGGTTCTGCCTATTTAGCTTCATTTTTTCATCCCATGTGGTCCAGCTGCACTGGATTTCCTGTATTCTTGGAAGCACTGTGTTTCTTTCCATCTTGATTCCTTTGTTCATGCTGTAGCCCCCACCTCTCACCCTTACCTTTTTGTTCTTTGTTTCTTCTTTGATTCATTGAACACATACTAAATATCTAGTCTGTCAGCTGCTGTTGTAAGTGCTGGGGATCAAGCAGAGAATAAAACAATTAAAAAATATCCTCATGGAGCTTTCATTCTAGTATCTTATTCATTGCCAACCTTTAATGTTCTGTTCAAGTCTTTAAAGCATTTCCTTACTCTTTGAATTACTTCTCAGTAATATTATTAAGTAACTTGGTTGCTAAATGTCTCTTGCCCTTCTAAGATTTGAGTTTCAGGAAGGTAAGGAATTGCACATAGGAAGTGCTTGTTAAATATTTGTGCAATGAAGGAATGGTATACTATTTATATAGAACAATGTGGTGGGATATAAGTTACTGTGCTACATTGGTTGTAAAATGATGTTAGTATAAGTGAGTAAAATGATGAATTTGAGGTAATTACACCTACTGAAGTCAACAGACAAACAAATACACTTAAAGTTGTAAGTGGAAAAGTTGTATTACGTATGTATTAAACTGCTTAAGTAATATTTTAACATTGTGTATTATTTGGAAATCAAGAATTGCTGGTCTTTTTATGATACAGTCTGATATCTTGGAAAGGAGGAACTTAGTAGAAAAAGGCACATTTAATAATTTCAAAACATTGTTTAAATTGATGTTATTTTGTTTTCTAATTTCATTAGCTACCTAAATTTGCTTCCACTTTTAAAACTAAAACCCTAACTTGAGTTCCTTTCATAGGCCGGTATTTGAATATGATGTCAAATTGTATAAAAGATGGACTACTCTGACTTTATATATATATAAAACGTGGGTTATGTTAGAAATTGAGATGTTTAGGGGCGCCTGGGTGGTGCAGTTGTTAGGCGTCTGCCTTTGGCTTGGGGCGTGATCCCGGTGTTGTGGGATTGAGCCCCACATCAGGCTCCTCTGCTATGAGCCTGCTTCTTCCTCTCCCACTCCCCCTGCTTGTGTTCCCTCTCTCGCTGTCTGTCTCTACCTCTGTCAAATAAATAAAATCTTTAAAAAAAAAAAAAGAAATTGTGACGTTTAACTTGTGTGTCTGATCTCTTCAAGGCTGCAAAACGAGGGATTCTTTCATCTGGTCGGGGTAGAGGAATTCACTCAAGAGGTCGAGGTGCAGCTCATGGCCGAGGCAGGGGTCGAGGTCGAGGTCGAGGTGTGCCTGGTCATGCTGTGGTGGATCATCGTCCCAGGGCATTGGAGATTTCTGCGTTTACAGAGAGTGATAGAGAAGATCTTCTTCCTCATTTTGCGGTACTTTCTTACTGTCCAACAAAACACGTACTGATAATCATTGTTGGGGATAATGGATATTGAAGGGGAAATTATGAAAATATGAGTAATTTAAACCCATTAATCTGACCAAAGGGTTTGATTAATCTGGAATAATCTTTTGCTAATTATTAAAAAAAAACCTGAGGGATTTTTTTGTTTGTTTGTTTATTGCTCTCTGGAAGAAATGTTGCTATTCTTAACAGTAGGCCTTCAGATATTGTGAAATGAATAATTTAAATTTTGCTATTTCAGAGGGGGATGTCCTATAGTTTAGTTTCAATTGACACATATTTTGAAGAGAAAATTCAACACATCGCATAGCCCACCCAGATTTTTAAAAATTAAGATGGAATTTTATTTGTTAATACTGTATTCTTGATCTAGCTGACCTTAGAAATGAAACGACAAAATTTTGATATATGATCTTTAAGTTGCCTTTGCTCAGTGGCAGGATATAATTAAAGGGAGTCAGTATAATGTAGACCTATGAGAAAGGAGAATGAGATTCTAGTCCTGGCTAACCCATTATTTAACTTGGACTTCCTGAGATCCATTGGGCTCCTGTGCTGAATGGAAATTATACCTGCCTAAAGGCCTTTTCAACTTAAATGTTGTGATTCTTAGTGGTATCGCAAAGGTTAGTTACTAAGCATCGGTCTTGCCTTCAGGACTATAGTTACTGCTCTGGAGATATGAAGGAAATAACCAGTTCTTTACCTTCAAGGATTTTATATATATTGTTTTAACACACAGCAGTTAAACTGCAACATAATTTATCACATCATCAAGCTAAATTTATTAAAAACTGTAAGTACTTTAGTAACTTAGAAAGGCATATGACGGAAAAAGAATAGTACAGGAGAATTTCATGAGGTAGGAAAACTGGTAGGTTAGATCTTGAAGGATCAATAAGCTTATAGGTAGGTACACAAATAATTGAATCTTTTGGAAATTCAAATTTAAATGTTTGACAATCATATTCTAAGCTGTTAACAGAAGTTACAAAGGTGAAACTATACTTTGTCAAGACATAGGGAATTATTGAAAGAAATGATATGTATTTGAGAAATAACTAAAATAAATATTTAAGGACGAGGAGTCTGGAAAGTCTTATTATGCTTGATGGCTTCAAAGGGAGAAAGAAAGAAATCAGAGAACTAGAAAGGATCTTAGAGATAATCTAGCCCAATTCTCACCAGCTTCCCCTACCCCTTTCACAAAGGAAAGGAGATCCAGATAATTGTTTTGCATGCAGTTACACAGCTAATCAAGAAACTAGCAAAGAATATGTTAAGATAATCCAAATAAACCAGGTGATTTGTTATGTATGTATTTTAGTGAGACTAGGATGGTTTGGTTTTGTAAATATCCAGAGCCTCTAAATGGAGATTCTTGCATGCATTTAGAGATTTGAACTCCTTTCAAAGTTAGTAGTGGTAATGCACTTTTAAAAATAATCAGTCTTTAAGAATGCAGGTTTAAAGTTTAGTTCTTGGTCTCAACCTGGGATTTGAACATGTGACAAGTAACAGGAAAAAAACTACATTATTATGGGACCACTGACTGTTACAGATTGTGATTAACAAAATACTTTCATTAATTTATCCACTGGAACCAGTAGTAGTATTAGTGATAAAAAATTATAGCTAAAAGTTACAGAGCATTTATTTTGTGGCAGGTATTATTCTTAGTGCCTTATATAATTCATTATATTATGAGTTATCTCAGCAACTTTGAGGACGTACCTTTATTATGCCCACTTTAGAGATGAAGAAGATGAAGCATGAGGAGATTAAGCAGCAACAGTTCACATAGCTAGTAACTGACAGAGCTGAAAGGAGCTGATCGATGCTAGAGTTGGTTATCTTTACAGAAATTTTCAATATGGGGAGAGTGCGCGCACATGCGTGTGTGTATTTAATGAGATTATAGTTATTTTGGTTTTGGGTAAAAAGAAGGAAGGTATTAGTAATGATATATAAAGGACTAGAATTTTCTGTGATAAAGGTTGCTGTTTAAAGGAAATATGATATAAGAAAAATCCTTCTACATACAGAAAAAATAAAATCCAGCAAACCAAAAGCAAGCATAATTTAATTTATTGAGTTTTTTTTTTAAAAGAGCATGCGGTGTAGAGGAGTATGTAATAGGAGTGAAAGCAAGGTCAGTTTGAATGTTAAAAGACCTGGACTCTCCTGGTATTTAACTTAATTACTTTGGGGAAATTATTTAAATCATCTGAATCTTTTTTTTTTCCCCACCATCTTTAAATTGGAAATGACACAAAAAACTCATAGAATATCCTGAGGATTAAATATTCTGTTTTAGAAAGAATTTAGCATATTCTAGGATCGGAATAATGAAAGAAGGGCAATAAGGAAGCCCATATATAACCATTGTTTTATTTTTTTAAAGAATAGTTCATTCAAGTATAAGTTTTCCTAATTCTAATAAGTATAGAATTATAAATAGGTCCATTCTTTATCTTACAGTATCAAGTACTAAAATGAATTATTCATCTTTTTTTTTCTGTTAATCACCTTGAATTATTATATATTCTGGGTTACATTTATTGGTATTTTAAAAGCCATTAGGATTTTGGATGTTTCAAAATATTTATTTGGAGGAAATACTTCTTTTTAATTTAAAGCAATATGGTGAAATTGAAGATTGTCAGATTGATGACTCTTCACTCCATGCAGTAATTACATTCAAGACAAGAGCAGAAGCTGAAGCAGTAAGTATTAGAAATAATCTAATTTATTGAAAATTCAGATTTAAATGTTTTATAAATATTGCTTTTAAGTCTTAACGTAAAGGAAATTTTTTTAACTTACTAAATAGCTACGCTTCGACAGTAGAGAGGTTATATGAAGTAATTCATGGCACAAAGAATGTCCTAAAGCAGTTAGGCAATTCTATTTATAACATGATAGAATTAGAATAGTCACCAAGTTGAATATTAAGTTGTATTGTCTTGAGACACTAGCCATTCTCCTTCCTTTCTCTTTCACAGGGAATAGGGCCACCCGACTTTCCATTATCCTTTTTCTCAGCTGCCCCAGAACAAAGTCTGCTTTGGCAGAAAGAGTAATGAGAGATAAGGTAGAAGCTGAGATATAATCCTGATGGTGGATCTCCGAAAGCATCCCTCATCTTCTACTTCCTAATCCCAGTAGGCTGAACTCTAATGTGTCCCAAGCTTAGCATACCTCCAACTAAGCCTCTACAACTTTTTGCCCAAGGCATGATACATTGCTCCAGCTGTTAGGGTCCTTTTAATATAGTTATCTTAAACCATGTATTTTGAATTGTCTTTACAAAGAATGAGTATATGCAACCTTGTCTTTCATCTGCGTTTAAAAGATTAAAAGAAGGAAAATGGATATGAGTATGGGAGATTTGTAGGCACATTTTTAGCCTTGTGTGTTCTTTCTTCAGGATTGCAGAGAAATAGATGTATCATCTTGTCCTTGGAAAAATGCAGTAAGAGTTCCAAACAGTTAACCTAATGTGAATGGAAGAGCAGTATGCTTTTCAGAAGTTTTAAGTGGATTGTGGTCTAAATTAAAGTTTAAAAAACTTTCTAAATTGATTTATTCTCTTGAATACTCCTGACAGCACAATGATACCTTACTGGGGACCTAGCTTTATAGGAGTTGTTCTTGGGGCATTGTAACCAGTAAAAGACTGTAGGTCTGAAAAGTCTTAGTGGAGTATTCAGCTGGGGCCTTGTAATAACTAGTGTCAAGATTAGTGGTGTAGGAGGTAGATAGTTTTATGGAATAGGAGTTCCTGATCCTAGAGTTTTGTTTTTTTAAGTCTACTTTTGGGTAATCTTTCACTTAAAGATCTTTTTTGAGAATAAAAAATGTTATTGATGAGAGTTTAAAACTTTCATAGACATGTATATATACATGTTATATTAAAAAATAGATCTTTGATCAAGTTTTCTATCAAAGGTGTTATTGAGTATAAGAATAAGCTTCCTTTAATTGTTGGCTTCAGTGATAATTTTTAGTGTAATGTTAGGTAGCTTGAGTAAGTCTCTTTATGTTCTGTTTTCTAGGCAGTAAAACAGTGGTAATTGTCATTGTACAAATGGTTAAAAGTTTATTAAAACTTCTTGCTTATATGGCTGAGGGAAAAAAACCTTTTACCTCTGAAATAATTTTTGAAAGTTTTGCTTTTGGAAAATATATTGACATATATGCCTTCTTTCTTGGGTGTTGCTTTTTCTACCTCAGATGTATATATTTATATGTACGTATATATATTTATACAATGCATCTGTTTTCCAAATGAATAGCAATCAATTCAAAAGACTAGGGATTAATGTATGACAAAGACTTTAAAACATTGAATTATGTGGAGGTTGAAGAAGTGACAAATTATATCTAATAAGGATTATCTTTTCAGAGTAAATACCATTTTAGTTGGAATTACTTAATAGGCTGAAAGGAAGAACTACCATTGCTATGATAGACATTTGGTTTTAAGTTACAGAAGTTGTTAATCCATAATCATTTCCTTAAGCCAAAAAAAATCTTAAAATTTTGTAACCTTCTATTGTAGAAAAGAATAGAAGATTAGGTCGAAGCTTATCTTCTCCTAGCAAGATACAGGCTAAAGCCGTGGTTTTCAAACTTCTGGATTTCAGGGACCATTGAAGTGCGGGAATTCAAAAATTAGTGTGTTTGACATAGAGGCGCCAGTTTTTAATTTTTCAAGGAAGAATGCTTAAAAAATACAAAACGGATTTCATGTACCATCACCGTCATTTTATAAAATAAAGAAAATTTTAACACCGAAAATATAAGAGGTTATAAACTCAAGGTAAATGATAGGCCTTCCCAAGAAAAGAAAATTATCAACCTTTTCTAATGTTTATTTCCAAATATTTCTTTGTTCTTATTTTCTGAATGTTGTCCTCGATGAGCGAATGAATGTCTCTGTATTTTCTGTAATCAATAGATGGCACAGTATTTCAAAGTCAAAGTATAAGATAAGGTACCTCAGACGTTCATACATAACTGAAAAGTGAGAAATTTTCCACATACGGATGTACCAGATTTAATCAGCCATGTTGATGGCCTTTAAATTGTTTTTATTTTACAGTGCAGCAGTGAATATTCTTGGTGCATATTTCTCTGTGTCATATGTGAATATGTGCATTTAAATTTTTGTTGGATAGTTTTAAAATTGCTCCTTTCATCCGCGCACCCCCCCATATAGGTTGTACCACATTTGCTTGCCCACCAAAGATGTATGAGAGTGCTTTTTCCCCACACACGTGCCATTGTGTACTCTGCATAGTGGTTTGCTTATATAAAACACAGGGATACATAAGCCACAGTAGGCTATCGGTTTTATTTTGGTAAAAATAGCAACTCATTTTAATATACTTTACTGCTATGATTAAAATTGAACATTTTCATATTTGTTTAAATGCTCTTTATTTCTGTTTCTGTCAGCTGTTAATGTCATTTGCCTACTATTTTTCTGAGTTCTGATTTTTTTTCTTTCTGAATTTTTTTCTAGAAAATTAGCTTGTAGGTTGTAAAGATTTTTATGAAAATTCATACGAATTTTATTTGGTGTAAGGTGTGAAATAGGGAGCCTACTTGATTTCATTGAGTGAAAGCTAGTTTCCCAAACTTAGGTGAAATACCTTTAGTATGTAAAAATTTTCCACGTTTATTGGGGCATGTTCAGGACTCGTTCTCTTCCATTGATCAGTTTTCTTTTCGTGTGCCTCTTCCGCACTGCTTTAATTAAGCTAAACTTTTTATTTTAATAGTTTGTCAAGGCTGTTGTTTGGATTCCCTCTTACTATGCCCAGCTATTGCTAATTTTCAGCATCTTCCTGGTAAATTTTTTATTTTTTTATATAAGCTTTAGAATAAACTTACCAGGTTCTAAAAAGATAGAATACTTTATGGGAGAATTAATATCTTTATGATACAAATATTCCTCTAGAACATCATTGTATTTCAATCCTTTTTTATCCTTTAAGAGCATTTAGAGGTTTTCTTTATATAGATTTTATATGTATATATATTTATACATATATGTAATAGATACAGGTAATGTACATATTTTGCAGATTATATAATATATAATGTTAATGTATACTATAGTGATATATAATGTAAAATACATATAACATATATATAATTTCTTTATATAAATAAATATATTAGTTTTCCCCCAATCATTTAACTTCTAGTTACTTTAAATGAGGTGTTTTTTTCCATTGTATTTTCTCTTGATTGTATGTGGAAAAACTTTGTTTTTATCAAATATGTAGCTGCCATCTTATCAAATTATCTTTTGATAGTTTTTTAATTTTGTTGTCTTGGGTTTTTCAGGTAATCATATCCATCTTCAATGTTTATAACTTCTTACTTTCTGTTACTTGTTAGTACCTTTAGAAAAATGTTAAATAACAGTAGTAGTAATTGTGTCTTTACTCATCAAATGTCGTTCATTGTCTTGCCTGTGAAATGAATTAAAATAATAAATGAATGAAAACATTTCTAATGATTTTAGTATATATATGATGCTGGCTTTTAGATTAAGGTAAAATATAAATGATTCCTGTTTTTTGAAAGCTGTAGAGATTTTTGGTTTTTGATCAGAAATGGATTTTATCATAACTTTTGTGTATTTGTAGAAATATGAGGGGTTCTTTTCCCTCATCTATTTATATTGTTTCCTGAGATTGAACTAACCATTTGCTTCTGGTACAGATCCCCACTGTATTGTATTTTTCTTTGATAAATCCCTGAAGTATGAAATCTGTTCCCTTTTTTTTCATTTATTTTTATTTTATACTTTTAAAAAATTTATTTAAGTATAGTTGACACACATTGTTAGTTTCAGGTGCACAACATAGTGATTTGACAGTTCTCTACATTACTCAGCGCTCACCATAAGTGTAGTTACCATCTGTCACCATACAACATTATTACAATATTATCGATTATATTTCCTATATTATACTCTTCATCTGTGTGACATTTATTTTTTAACCGACGTTTGTACCTCTTAATCCCCTTCAGGTATTTCGCCCATTCCCCTTTCCATCTCCCCTCTGGCAACCACCAGTCTGTTCTCTGTATTTAAGAGTGTGTGTTTGTTTTGTTTTTTAGATTCTACGTATAAGTGAAATCATACAGTATTTGTCTTTCTCTGACTTATTTCACTTAGCATAATAACCCTCCAGATTCATCATGTGTTGGAAATGACAAGGTCTTATTCTTGTATTTATTTGTAGTTTTAATTCAGTCTTCAGAAGTAAGATTAGTTTGTAGATTTGGGGGGGGGATATTATTTTCATCAGGTATCAATACTACCTGACTTTATAAAAAATAATTGAAAAGTTTTCCATTTTTCTTTGTGCTCTGAGTTAATTTTAAGTAGCATTGGAGATATATTTTCTTAAATGTTTAATCTGTGAAAATACCAGGGTCTACTGATTTTAGACCATGTATCTTTGTAAAACATTTTTCTTCTCTGTAGAAAGGATTTGTTTATATTTTTCCCTTTTTTTTTTTTTTAAGATTTTATGTATTTGTCAGAGAGGGAGAAGCAGGCTCCCCGCTGAGTAAGGAGCCCGATGGATGTGGGACTCGATCCCAGGAACCTAGGACCATGACCTGAGCTAAAGGCAGATGCTCAACTGACTGAGCCACCCAGGCGTCCCTGTATTTTTTTTCTTTTCTGGCTTTACTTTGGTACTTTGGGTAGTTTTTCATTTTGATTATCAACTATTTTCATTAAGATGAGCAAATTTAATTTTATCTTCTTCTGAAGTTATTTCCCCCACTTTCCTTTGTTATTTTGTATATTTTTACATTTAGCCCCACTTCCACCTTTATAATCACTACCACCTTGCTCAAATAAGCATCCTATAGAATACATTTAAACATGTTTTTTATTAACATTTTATAAGTAGTTACAAAGTTCATTTTTTAATGTACATTTTAATAAAATGGTTGCAGAACTCTTGAAGCAACTGCCACAGTATTGAAAAGCACTGATCTAGTTGATATTATACTATTAAGCAATAGTAAGTATAATACTGGACTTGGCCAAAAAATGCCAGAGGTCATAAGGACAAAATAATGTCAGAATAACCAAGAATATTCTGAAAAGGATGAAGAGTGATAAATTTCATAAATTCATTATGAAATAATTAATATAGTAATTGTATGGATAGACAAATAATAAAACAAAATAGAGTCCAGAAAAAGACCTAAATATATAAACGAATTGTAGAGAATTATAAGGAGATATTTTATTTAAATCAGGAAATTTAATTTTACTGAGTGATCTATAAATAATGTTAGGACAACTGACTGTTAGGAAAAAATAATACATTATGACTTTATTTTTGGTATCAAAATAAAGGTGCATAAAAGTTTTTTCTTTTTTCAGTACATATGACTAGTAAAAAGCTAGGGCATTCCTGAACAAAATTTTAATGTGGAGGGGACTTTTTAAAGGATTGGCACAATTTGGAAGCCATAAAGGTAAACACTGACAAATTACAGTACATGAAAATCTAAACTTATTTATGACAAAAAGAACAGTAGCAACCCTTTCCCTTTAATAAAAACATGGATTGTAAACAAAATCAAGATCCAGTTGAGAAAAGAATATTTTACCAAACAAATAGGACAAAGTTCCATTCAAGAAATTAGTTTAAATATGGTGTGGGTGTGTATATAAATACCCATTCAAGAGAAGTGAAAAATCGATTGGTATGGCTATGAAAAGGGTCTGAGAAATAATTGGATTAATAATATAAGAAAGAAGGTGTAAGTCCCATGTACATATCCTTCATATGTATATACATAAACCCTTTTCGTATGTGCATAGGACTTTTTTTTAATGTGTTGCAGAATTTTTTTTCCAACTCTTCATAGGATAGTGGTGGTTATGTCTTCAGGATGGGACAATCAAGGATCATGATATTTACATTATGTAACGTGAGATTTTTGAATTTTTTAAAAAATAAAATGGGTAGGTAGATTACAGAATTTTTTAAACTTTAAGGATTTTATGTTGCAAATTACCTAAAATAAATTTGCATATTTAAAAAGCAAGAACTCGGTTATCTCAAAAATTTATACAAATAGTCAAAGATTTCTAATGGAGAATGTTGATAAAATGTTAAATATACCTACCTTTGAAAATCATCCTATAAAATATTAAAATGAAAACTTCAAGAGGTTTGTAGACTCACCTTATAAATTTGAAGATATATGTGCTAAATATAGAGATTTACAGCATTAGGTCATCAGAAATGTTTGTCAACAACTTACTATAGAAAATAGTAAAATTTTTGGCCTTTTTTAACTGGATGAAAAGATGAGTTTTATGAGTAGACATTTCGCATGACACTATTAGAATTCCTTATAGTAAGATATTTTTATGTAATAGTTTTAGCTTTAAAAAATTACAAGTTGTTTCTAAACTTAAATATCATATATAAGTACTTAAAATTTTTTTAGTTATATGACACTGTGATGAGGCCAAGGACTAAAAACTCATGAGCTGCATTTTAATAGGTATGAAATCTCTTAAATTTATCATAGATTTATATGTGCTGATTTAAAATTTATACCTGGAGACTTTAATATCACACAACTCATGGTTCGGTGTCTTGAACATGTAATTGTTTCTAGATTTCACATTATGCTATACTTTGAGGTTGTGCTATAAATGTTTTGTGACTACGAGTTATTTTGGTATGTTGCTAACACTGATTTTATATTAGTTCATGTTACTTCAATTTGAATGCACGATTTCCTAATCAGCCACTTAATGTAGCAAATACCAAGTTTAACTTTTATCTTATATAATAGTTCTGAAAGCTTTGTTAGGAAGTACTTTAGTTTCAGTAGAAACATTCAAGGTTTTTTTCTTCATGGCGATACTTAATTTTGTAAGAGTGATATGTCAAATGTATATTTAAAAATAATGTGATACTTTACTGATGTAATTTTAAAATAAGGTGATACTTTACACATGTGAAATTATTCTTATATTTGCTAAAGGTTTCCAGTTTGTAGTTACTCTGTCATTCATAAATTAACAAGAATTAAAATGCAATAAAATACATTTAGCCTGTTGATCCTAATTTGGACTTCGATTCAGAACCTACAGCCGGATCTTGAAATGCCTTGAGATTGTTGCCTTGATCAGCCATTGTCATTGTATTGTAAACATGTAGACATAGTTATAGTTAGATACTGGCCGGTAGTAAAATAGCTCTGCTCAAACATGAGAAGTTGCTATTGTTTTCTTTTTAAAGGTATTTCCAACCACAAAGCTGATTTTAGAAGGTAAAGAACCATAAAAAGTAAATTATAAATTATAATAATAAATAGTAAATGGAGAAATAACCACAAAGTAAATGGATAGCTGTCTTCACTTTTGTTTTACCAATTTAATTTAAATAATAGGTACTATAACATTTCATTGTTTTTTTCAGAAATTATTAATGTTCTACATTCTAATGTTCTTAATTGTTTTAGGCTGCAGTTCATGGAGCACGTTTCAAAGGGCAGGATCTAAAACTGGCATGGAATAAACCAATAACTAATATTTCAGCAGTCGAAACAGAAGAAGTTGAACCTGATGAAGAGGAAGTATGTTTGTTTTTTTTTTAATTTGTTTTGGCCCTTAAATGTTCACATTTTTATATGAAATGTGATTTTATGGCTGTAATTTTAACATAAAAAACTTTTATTCCTGAGCCATATTCTAGGCAGGAGATGTCAGATAAATGCAGACAACTTTAAAATTTCTGGATTAATGAGAACTATGGATTGCTAATCCAAAAAAAGAGAGAGAAAGAAAGAAAAAATTATATATATACTCAGTTTTCATTTACTCTTAGAAAATAATAATTATTCTTTAGATTTTTATCCACAGGAAATCTTGTAATATTTTAAGTTTTAGAGGATATATCCTACTCGTTTGCTTTATTAACATTTCAGGTTTCCTTTATTTTAATTCATATCGTTCTAGTTTGTTAGAGTGAATGCCTGCTATATGATAGATACTGTGATAGGCACAAAAATGAATAAGACACGGTCCCTATCATCAAGGAGCTTATAATCTGAAAAGGGGGGTGGTGACAGACACATAAGAAACTAATTATAATGAAAGGCAGAGTGATATGCTCAATAAAGATTTGAACAATACGCTGTGGGAACCCAGGGGAAGGAGTGATTATTTCTGTCCAGAAGAATCTTGGAGAAGGTGGTGACAGTGGAGCTGAACCCTAAGTGATAAAAAAGCTTTCCATAACCAAGAGCTGGGATTGGGAATAGAGTTGAGAGAGGCATTTTAGGTGTGGAAGAGGAATAGGTATGGAACAGTCCATTTTTCTTGGGTACAGTAATTAGTATGATGGCTGAGAGGTGTGAACATAAAGAACAACAAAGTGGTAGAGCCCTTTGAAATCATAAACATAAAAATAACTCTTTTTTGTTTGATCATGAAATAAGCTGTAGGAAAAAGTTGAGGTTAATAAATAAAGGTAAGGTGGGGAAACTGATTCCATGTTTTACCTTTGTTAGATTTTCATAATGGCACTTCATTTTGTTTGAAGAGCATTCGAGGCTGTTATACATATCCGTAGTCAAATGCAAGAATAAAATGTGTATTTTGAAACTCATATACATGATTTGTCATTTTATATTTTAGATTATACCTTTGTCCTTCCATGAGTTTGAATTGAATGGGGAGAAAAGCAGGAGAGCTCCTGGTATTAGGTATTTTGAAAAGTTTGAAAAGCAGTCTGAGAAGCTTTTATGAAGGGAATGGGGAAAAGCAAGGAATGCTATAAAAGAAATGTTTGTTACATATAGCAGAAAAAAATATAAATCTATAAATCTTGATAGACGTTTCTACAAAAGTTTTTGGTTGATTTAGTGTCCAAGGTCAGACAGGGTAAGTCAGAGAAGACTTACTGATGTTTTCTTTTTTTAAAAAAACTAAAAGTATTGAGCACTGTTCTACAGGTGTAGAAGATGGCATAATTTGAGCAAGTGAGGCAGGAGAAATGGCATGTACAAAGGCTTACTTGGATATTTTTTTTAGTGCAGTTCAATATAAGCAATAGAATAGATACTGTTGAGAAACCATTGAGTGGATAAAGATTGCTTTTCTTTGTTCTTGAATATTGTAGCTATAGAAATACCTTTTGTATTCGCCTCTGTTGAGAGAAATCAGTATTTAAAAGTGTCACCTTTTTTCTTTTCTTTTTTTTTTGGGTAAATTCCTAAATGCATTTTAACCTAAAGTTTCAGGAAGAGTCTTTGGTGGATGACTCATTACTTCAAGATGATGATGAAGAAGAAGAGGACAATGAATCTCGTTCTTGGAGAAGATGATTTGACTGATCATTGATCTGCATATGCTAGAACTCTACCTGTGTTTCATTAGTATAATCTAATGTACTTTTACATATTTGTAAAAAACAATTTTTTGGTAAAATGTGATGAAGATGGATTTCAGAAATAGACGAAAGAGAAGAAAACTACCTTCTGATCCTGTATTTTGAAAGATTGATGTTTGCATTTTATTTCAGTAAACAATTGCTAAAGACATCACACTAGAAACATATGCAATGTTTTTATTACATACTTCTACTGAACATTACGGAATTCTTTGGGTTCTTTGTAATTTAATGAATAGGTCTAAAAACTTACGACCAATACTTGTTATAACTTAGAGGATTTTGTTTTACTCCAAATAAGGAATGAATTTGCATTTAAAATCTTAATGAATGTTTTCAAAAATGAATAGATAACATAGTACTCTAACTAAAGTCTCCAAGTTATGTATTCATAATATTACATAGTAGTACGCTTAGGCTTTACTATGTATTAGCCTTTTGTTGGACTTGTGTATGTATTTTACCATATGGGTTTTAATGATAACGGTGTATGACTGCTTTGCATATGAGTCCTTATGCATTCAGATGTTAAAAATAAAGTGGAATGGTCTCTTGAAAAGAAAAGAAAAGAAAAAAAAAAAAAAAACAATGACAAAAAAAAAAACCCACGAAGGCCAAGACAATGTTCCTTGATTTTAAAAAAGGAAAAAAAAAAAAAAGAAAAGAAAAAAAAATTAAAATAAATAGACCATTCCAGATGGTGATCTACCCTTCCCCCCAATTATCACAAAAGGAGCTATAATCACTAACTTATTAATAATGGTTACTGGTACCTTTACAATAATGTACAATCCAATGTTAAAGATTTATACCACTTCAGTTTGGTTTGATCCTATAAATTTTCAACAGATGTCTTAAAATTTAAAAGCAGGCTGATTAGTTTGGAACCAGACTTCAAGTAGAGCTAACATTTGGTGAATAAGAAAACATCACATTACATTTTGGATGTATGAAAGAAAACTTGACCATTTGAAGATGTATGAATAAAGAAATGTACTATAGATACTACTTTAGGAAAACACTGTTTGGTAAGTGTTCCAGTCTGATATTTTAAGTGTGCATTTCCTATACTTGTATAAAAATCTTTGACATTTGCAACAGTATTGTGATTTTTAAGTGGATTTCTCTGGCAAATGAACGTGATCATTGAAAGTTGATACAGCAGTTTCAGGAAATAAATGCATTCTTTGTAGAATGAGGGGGTGGGAGATTACATATTTATCTTTCAAAATTCATCGTTTCAGTTGCAAGTGTTTCTGCCCTTCCTGAGATTATAGTGATTATATTCAGTGTCACATTAAAAAAAAAAATCACTTTCTTCCCGTACTGGGGTCCTCACAGTCACAAACTGTAATTCCAACACCATAATCCTCTGTCAGTGGGGTAACTAATGGATGCTGTTCCTCTTTTATTTTTTCCTCCCACACTTAGGATTAAAGTTGTATATATGTTTTTGATGGTAATACTATTTCATAGGAATGTTTTGGCTTGCAGTTGGTACGTGTATTAATATTTAAAATTTCAAAATCGATTTCTTTTGTCAAAATAGTGACTTTACTCAAAAACTTCTTTACTTAGATCTATGATATATTTTTATGTAGTCTCTTGTATGTTGACTGTGCTATTCTGATTCATTAGGTAAGTTTGTTTTCTTTTCTTTTTAGTAGTCGTGAAAGGTGCCAAATTGGCAGAGGCTCACGTTTCTTCTCTTTACACCAAACAGGTATTATAAAGAAAGAAAATCTTTCAAAGGCCAGTTAAATCTCCATGCTGATTTTTGGCTTTATAATTTGACTAGTGAATTTTAGCCTGATTTTTAAAAATTATTGTAAAATTCCATTATAATGTAACAGAAATTACCTCCTACTTATTTAAATCCATAAATAGCTTATCAGTTTCCCTAGTCCTAAATTCTCTAGTAACCTAAAATTAAAATGTTTTAAGCCATGTTGCTTTGAATGAATGAGAAAACAAGTGTGTTTCAATTTTGTCCCAAAGAATGAGGATTCAATATTACAGACATTCATTAGGTTCATGATTACATTTTTATTATCATTAAGATGATTTTAACTATAAAAATACTTAATTGCTATTGGATTTTTGAAATTAATGAATATGCTTATAAATACTAGTACTCTGCACATACTTTCATGTGTCCTGATTTTAAAACTTAAGGTATCCCTTTGAGGCAGTTGCTAATTCCCATTTTACAGATAAGGAAACTTAGGCTAATAGAGATGGAGTGACTTGCCCAAAGTCACAGCGAGTGAGTGAAAGGACTAGGTTTGAATACAGGCATTCTGATTTCAGTGCCAACTTTTTTTTTTTTAGAAAAACTCTACATTGCTACTCCTTCCTAATAATTATTGATTGAGCATGAGATTGTTTTCGCAGTAAATGTGGTAGTTCTTGCACAAAGTTGGTAGACTTCTTGGTCATTAGCCAGTTTATACCTTTACCTTCCCTTCTAATACAGCACTTTGTTCATATCTCTGTTACAGTACTTATGTTGTAATATAATTTATCTGGTTTATATGTCTGTCTTCCCCACTAAATTACAAGCTCCTCTAGGAAGGGGACCATGTCTTATTCATCTTTTTATCTCTAGTGATTATCACAAAGCCTGGCTCATAGTGGGCACTCAGATGTTTGTTGGATGAATTAATGAATGAATGCATATTTAAATCTCCAATAATGGAGTGACAATTACCTCCCTTGTTAATTCTTATCAATTTTTCAAAAATCTCTCCTGAAGGTCTTCTCAGTTATTGAGACCATTTTGCTAAACAGTTGAACAGTTAGGGTATTGCAAGAGTCGGGTTACAAATACTGGTGGAGGAATATACATGTAGTCTTAATGGAATTTCCACAGCAATTAAGTAAGACAATAATTTGGAGTATTAAATGTTGCAGTCAGTTTCAGGAGTAAACTAGCCTTTATTTTCTGTCAGTGTGTAAGAATAGAAATGCCAAGAGCCACCAATCTAGTCCATCCCACTAATTGTTTTATATCCAAAGATGACCTAGCATAGAGCTACCAGGTAAGAGTTAAGAGATTTAGCTTTTGGTCCCAGTTCTGCAGCTAACTCTGGCCTTAGACAAGTCTCTTAACTTATCCAGGGGTGTTTCCTTGTCTGTAAAATGAAAGGGGTTGGACTAGATGATCTTAAGGTCCCTTTCACACTTGTAGTTTCCTTGGTAGTATATTTGATCTAAAACAATTTAATATACCTGTACCAGTTCTCCCTACCTGTTGATATCATTGTTGTTTCTGTCGTCCTATTAATGGAAACAACTTAGATTTGGTTATAATAATCTGTATTAATATGTCTTGGTACAGTTTTGTATATAGTGTTCCCAAATGCTTGCTTTTGCTGGCACAAAATTCATTTAACCTCTAAAGTATAGCTAAACTTCCCTATTGACTAGACTTTCCCGTTCTACTTACAACTTTTCCTTTTGCTTCTAAACTCAAAATCTTAAAACTCTTTCCTGTTAGAATATGCTCCCTAAAACTTGAAACACATTTTTAATTCTACAATTCTCCCAACAAGTTCTTTGCTTTAGTATAGATCTGGGCTGAGTTTGAAGTGAAAAAAGGATCAGAGCAATGTAGGTAGCTGCTACTTACAAGAAAAAAAAATGAGAGAAATGTATATTATTGGTTAAAAGATTGATTAGGATTACCTCAAGGGATGGTTGAGTTGTCATTTTGCATATTTCACTCAATATTTTATGTCTACTTAAGCAGTGTTGTTTAAATGTTATTGAATAATTGTTAAGATTTTAAAATTTAATTTTAGTATTTAATTGATGCCCAGCTATTTAATGAAATCATGTTGCAGGAATGGGAGAGTATTCCATAGCTCTTGTTTTATTGTAATACGATCAAGTGTATCAACCAGTAGTTTACTATAAAGACAAAACTTCAGTGTTCTAGGCTGATTACCTGTAGAAAGTATGGCTGAGCTTAATTGTAGGAAATTTCCTGTGACTAGAACTGTTTTATGGGGACTGTATTTCCAATCTTACTTGGAAAACTAATCATTGGCTCTAAGGGTTACATAAGAAAGCAAAACAGTTGCTTGTTTGGTATGTTGAAATATCAATGGTTATTTTAGAGTGTTATACAAACTTTACCAATTTATATTTTCTTTTTTTCTTCCCCATATACATTATGTGAACCAGTTGTAGAAAATTAGTTTTAGTCCTTCTAGAATTTGTAGAAATATTTATAAACTTTTTTTCTTCCCTTACACAAAAATCTTTTAATCTTTTAAAACAAAAACGTCCTGCATGAAATTCTAGTTAATTAAATTAGTTCACTTTTTGGTCTTTTTTCTCAGGGCTTTTATTCTTCTAAAGCCCTACAAATTAAAACAAAAATTTAGGATTAAATCATCAGTGAATGATGTTTGTAAGGCAGAGAGAAAATTTCCTTTTCCCAGATCTCAGGAATTACCTTGTTCTAGCTAACTTCTTGAACTGGCTAGTTGCTCTAAGGTATGTATACAGGCTTTTAGAGGAGAGTAGGTTTTTTTCCCCCCTCTCTCCCTCTCTCATCATTATATACCTATCAGATGACAAGAGATTATCTTCCAAACTTGCTACCTAAAAGTTCTAAGAAAGAAATCTTGGTGAAATGACTGCCATTCTATTTTCTAATAAAACATCATACTTGGTTAGTAGAAAAGTTCTGAATTTGGTAAATAACTTTCTTGGAGTTTATCAGTAATATGTATTCATTACGTAGTGTAATTGAAATCATTTTTTTGTTTTACTTTTTTTTGTTATCAATTTATTACTTGTTCCTAATTCCTCCCTCCCTATTACTTTATTTCATCCATCCACTTAACTTCCCATCATCCAAAGTTAGTCTTCCTTTGTATACTAAGTAGCACTGTCTCATTCTGATGTGTTCCTTTTTATTTTTGGTTGTTTAATCATTGTGCTTAGTACAGAATTTTATGTCCTATAGTATAATTAAAGAATGAAATTGTTATCACATGGGAGTTTAAGGAAATTAGATACACCTCACAATTACTTTGAAATCATTGGGAAATTTAAGAAAAGTGTTCTTGCTTTTATTTTTATATACACTATCTTGGAATTTGTTCATGATTTCTTAAAGTTACTTTGCCTACGCACACTTTAACAGTTGACTGTCTTGTCAGTTACTGCATTTCCTGAACAGAAATTGTGGATCACAGCCGTGTTGTAGCACTGTGATCTTTGTGGCATAATGTTTTAAGGAAGCATGATGCAGAGAGGTTTTGTTAAAATCATTTAACCCAAAGCTTATTCTTTGTCAGATTTGTCTGCAACTTTGGTTTTGATTCCTTTCTCAAGTAGATTTTTTTTTTAATGTTTAGAAAAGTTGGAGATCAATTTATGGTGTGATTCAGTTTTCAGATTTATTTACTATTTTCAAAGTTTTTTTTAATAGTCTTCTCTTTTTCCAGCAGAGAGAGATCATCATTGCCTGAATTTAGCTTTGTGACTACAACAGCAAGACCTGTTCCTGTCTGGAGACGACTGTTATAATATCATCCTATCATTTTATGTTTGCTCTTTATCAATTTGAATAGATGTTTACATGTACTATAATTCATATTTTGTCTTTTCACAGTTCTCTAATTGCTACATCTGAGTCCAGAAGTATGTCTGAGTGTGTGCTTTGTCTGACCTTGCTCTTACCTTAAACGTCTTCTCCCCTTACTTTATAGCCATTTATTTTTTAAACATTAAGAAGGAAAAAGACCTCTTGGCTCCCTAATATAAGTTCAGTCTCAGCCAAGTTGAAAATTGTGTCTAGGAAATCTGTAAAGCCATGATACTGTGTTCATTAGCATGAACAATTTAGAATGAAGAAAATGATTAAAAAGTTAAGCATGGGTCTGTTTTTAATTTTTCTGGGTTTTAGGATGCATTTCTGGGGTTAGGGTAGTCACTTAAATAATTTTGAACAGATGCTAAAATACTTTTTTATACACTGTAATAATTTGCCTATTTCTTCTAAATATACTTAACTGAAATTGTTGCCAAGGCCACTTACCCAAATAATTTTTTCAAAAATTTCTTAGCTCTTCAAAACCAACGAGGAGAAGAATTTTTTTTTCAAGTAATACAGGATGATCTGTGGATTATAAATATTGAGAAATGTCTATTAAATGTCTAATTTACACAGTTGTTCCATATTTTCCTCACTTGCAATCAAGACATCAAAGACAATCTTAAAAGCAAGGGGAAATTGTGTTGTGTGTCTAACATTGTTAAAGACTATAGTTTTCCTGTCTTAAAAGGTGTATGTTCATAATATTTATAAGCAGTATGGCTTAGAATTATTTATAAAGAGCGTGATTAAATCTTATCCTAAATATTCACCCCAAATACCCTTTTTGTAATGAGCATCATATAAAGAAGCTTTTGGAAAATTAATTTCTGAGTATTCCTTCATAGATTCTCATGAGGCATCTGAGAAGTTTGGAAGTTATACTTTATTAGAAAAGTCCAAATTATACTTGATTCTATTCACCCTTGTTTTTTAGTTTCATTCAGCCATGCTCATATTTTCACATTTTTTTTGTGCGCAAAGTTGACTATTCTGCAAACACTTCTTTTTCTTGAGTGTGCAGTGCATTTGTCTTCATGGAAAATAAAAAGAATGAACACATCAATCATAATGTAAATTATTTTGATCCACATTAGTTGACAATAGCTTGGTTAATATTAGGCTTGTGTTTAAAGGAAAAGTACATATTTTGGAAGGTCTTCTAATATAATTATGACCTAATAGCCTACAGGGCATTTTTAAAATTAGACTTCTGTTTTAGTTCACATTTGCAAACTAGCATATAACCACAAGGAATTCAAAGATACTTTCCCAGATGAGTTCAGTATTTTTTCTTTTCAAGGAAGGAAGATTCTCTTCCCCCATGATAGTGATTTTTCTTACTAGGTTAGAAACCCAAAGAACATAGTCTGAAGAGACCATACTTGTGAACAGTTTTGATTGGTTCTTGGATGTGGACCAAATACCAGCACCCTCAACTTTACTTTGTCATCTTTCTTTTTCTTTCCCTTGCTTTTAAATTAAAAACAAAATAAAGCAAAACAAAATTAAACATGCCATTGGGAATCAGAAGTCGAGATGATTTGATTCTCATTAAGATCATTGTGCTTTTTGAAAATTTCTGTGAGAGCCAATAGGTCAGTTACATATTTAAATTCCTATATGTTGATTAATTAAAGAGAAGGATTTTCATCATTTCATTTTCCTGAATAGGATTCTCATGGAGCTATGTGTAGATAACTGTACAGAATCACTTTTGTGTAATTGAATGAAGTGGTTTACCTCTGCATGATTGCATTATGGAAGCCTTTTATATATCTTTATATTTTTCAATATACTTAGATTTTACACTATTAGCTCTAGTCATGGCTATATTTGTTTTTTTTTAAATAGAGTTTATAAATATTTATGCTCAAAATACAGATCAACTAAATATTTTTGGTCTTGTTTACAAGATAAATAATACTTTAAAGTGATGCAGCCCCTCAAGTGTCTTAGGAAAAACGTTATTGGTGCTAAAAAAACCTTTCAATATCATTTTTGAACCTGTTATCTAGATTTCGCTAGGCTTTAATGTATGATCACTTGTGACTTACTCTAATCTAGCAGCATAATTATAAAAGTTGTCTGTGGTGAGTCAGGTAAAGAGCCCAGCCCGTTAGAAACACCCCATAATTTAAAGATATGATACAGAATTACAGTATACTTATTTGTGCCCAGCTTCCAAAAAAGAAAATAGTTTCTTCTGTTTGTCGTTAGCTCTTTTGATAGGAGGAACTTTAATCTGGCTAGAATTAAAAAAAAAAAAATGATAACATTCAGCATGGCTCAGTTTTCCCAGATTTCAAGTGGAAAACTTTTCTTGTCCTAAAATAATGGTGTAATCCTGCTCTGCTTCAAATTCCCATCTGTCTTTTACTGAACAGGAGGCAGGGTAATTCTTACATATTAATAGAACATTTGATGAGTTGTAAAGGGATGTATTATTTACGTTGTACAAGTTTTGCATTGATATGTAGATTGTTTTCTACATCTAGAAAACTTCATTCCAGCACCTTAGTGAATGTTCTTAAGATACAATTTTTAAGTATCAGCAAAGCATTCATAGATGTTTACTTTTGATTCTCAGAATCCTGAACCTGTTTTGGGTCTGATATTACTTCAGAACATGTTATCTGGCACAAGATTTCCTTTAATAAGTGGTTTAGTTTTACTCAAGTTCTGTGGATTGTTGAACCTAAAAACACCAAAGGAGTCTTTTCTTGTCTGGAGACTGGATTGTTCCAGTTTTTAATACCTGTGCCCATAAGTATCCCATTTCACGAATGTGTGTTGGCATGGGGAAAAAATTCCCTGCTCTTTGAGTGGAGCGAAAGTAATTGGTTAAGCTGTAGCAGCTTTTTTTTTTGTTTGTTTATTTTTCAAAGTGATAATAAAACTTGAACTGAAAAAGGTAAAACTTGAACTAGAAAACTACTCTTGTATGCTTAGAATGTTTATAGTATTACATGTTTATGTGGGGTTGTCAACATTTTTATTATTTATAGTTGAATTATGTTGTTTTGTTTGTTAAATATCCATAATGTTTATTATTTTTATATTTTGAAAATTTTTTAAATAAAATAGTCTTACTAAAAACAGTTGTTAACTTTTTAAAATTGTTCTGCATCTTGCATCAATTATATTAATATGGAATAGAAAGAAAAATTTGCAGCCCTCAGGTGTTGCACAGTTGAGGATTCTGAAAATATTTATATATCTACAAGTGGCTCCAGGTTGCCTCTTCCCATCTCTACCCTCCATTCCCACTTTAAATTGTTCTAAGTTGCCTTTGGTACCAATGTGTTATTGGCCTAATGACTCCTTTTCTAACACATATACAAATCCTCCATACCCTCCTTCTCCCTAATTCCTGCCTCTTTACTGTTAGGATTTGTCTCTATTCTATTTGGGGGCCAGAATGTTTCTCCTTATCATGAGTAATAGAGATAAAATACCATTGTGATGTCAAAGAAAGGCTGCCATATAGTCTTAAGTGAAATTCGGTGTAAACTGAATGTCAACCTCCAAAGCCATTGAAAGTTTCCAGCACCTCCCTCTGTAATTTTCAGTTTTCATCTCAGTGTTTGTTTTCCTGATCTGATTTGACCTGTTTTTCCTGCATTCAGCATGCTCATTTCATATTTAATTTCACTGAATGATAAATATTGCAATATTTGTGTTTTTTTGTTTTCATTGCAGATATACCTTCTATCATCTATAACGTGGGTTAAATAAGCTTGGTAATAACCTGTCTTCCACTTGTGACACTGCTTCTACAAGAAAATACATTATCATCTCAAAGTGCATAAGTCTCGATAAAAATCTAGTTAAATCTGGTTATGAAATAGTAGAGGACTTTGGTTAATAATGATGTACTGGGTAAAATTATTTTTAAAACATGCCTTACATAATATATACTTTACATATCCAGCCCCTGTGGAATATTTGCAGATTGAGCATATTGTCAACCTTTACTTAACCTGAAAAAATATTTCTGCATGAAGTATGAATGAATTTGGTCTTTAAAAAATTTTTTTTAAAAATCACGTGTAATATTGTAGAAAAGCTAGAAATTAAAAAGGGTAATAGCCTGTGATTTATAAATGATCACAGAACATTTGAAAATGGGATTATATAATGTATACTGTTTTGTAGTCTTTCTTCATTTATGGTAATAGGTTGATACCATTTTTTTAAAGCCCCTCCAGTTATAGATGAGTCGTAATGTATTGAATCATTATTTTGGGTGTGTAGGGCCTACCTTTCCGTTCTTTATTTTAATATAAATGATGCTGTGCCCTCGAATATCTTTGATTATTCCTTCAAGATATATTCTCCCAAAACTGGGTTAAAGTATACTTGTTTTTAAAACTCATGATACATTTTCAGTTTGATCTTTTACAAAGCAGAGATGTATAAACATGTAGGTACTTTCATAATTTAGCTTTGGAAAACAGCATAAATTTGGTTTTTTGCATGTGTTAAAACTGAATTTATATTCATATTTTAACAGGAACCAAATTATGCTTAATAGAATAGTTCAGTTCTGATGCAATAGTGACATTATTATTAGTATTTTCACAATATGTTGTTGCCAGGATTTTGTATACCATACCAAATTTTTTTTGTAGTCTCATAACTAGTCTATTGAAAGGTAAGACAGATAATCTTTACCTTTATTAAATAAGATAAATGGCAGAATCAGGATTGGAATTTCCATTTCTCAATACTACAAGCGCTAGAAGAATACACAAAGACCACGTAATTTATAGCAATGACACACTCCACATATTTTTTTATTTCAACTTTCCAAACTGCTTTTCTTCAGGAAAACGATTTTTCCCCCATGAAATTCATGAACGTTTGTTCCTGAAACATAAAGCATGGAATAGACTGAAAGAAGGAAATTACATAGAGATGGGAAGATGATGGGTTCTGTATATGTCCTAGGCAAAAAAAAAAAAAAAAAAAAAAAAAGAAAATTGAAAAGATAACCCATTTTCTTGGGAAGAATAAAATCCCTTGCAAACCATGAACATTTTCCTGAGCTATTTACGTAATGGTGATGTTTTATCTAATATTTAATACACTATATTGTATGACATTAATTCCAGTATTTGAGGGTTTGCAGTGTTGTGGCAGAGTTTTCTTGCCAGTCTTTGATTCATCTTTTTGAAACCTAGAATATGTTATTGAAGTATGCAAGAATGCACTTTGTGTTTAGTGCTATGAGAGCCATGATTCTGATTATCTAAAATGTAGTATGCAGTGTATTTGTTTTGAGGATTTTGAATTTAAGAAATGGAGTTAACGAAAAGACTTCTGACTTCAAGAAGAATAGAGTACAAGTTACAAAGTCAGCTTTTAAGACCTCCCATGTTTTTGAAACGTTTTTAATGTTAAAATGTTACTTACTCCAAAGCTCTCATTTAAATCAAAAATTTCAAGACGTTACCATCCTATTTTTTTTTTAAAGTAATATCTATGACTTAAGACGTCATGGTCATCACTTTTCATTAGAAGTTGATGTTAGGAAGAAATACTTAGAGATGTCTGCAATTGTGGAGTTAGAAATGGATAGCAGTCAAATTTGTACTAAGTTTAATGCAGTATTTAGTTTTTGTGTGATAAGTCTAGTAGGTAATATGCCAATTTCACATTTTATTTTTTTTATCAAGTTAATATTCAGAGTTAACAGAAATTAAAGAATGATAGAAAAGAAGATCTCTGGCACTTAGCAATTGTCATATCTGAATGAGGTAAGAATTTAAACATCAAACAGGTAACTTAAAAATATTCTTTGAGTACTGATCTGATTGTTAGCCATGATAACCCTCACGTATGTCATATTTGTAATACTAAATGGATGAAAACTACATATATTGAAAACAAAATAGCATCCTAACCAACAGTTCTTTGGTTAACCTAGAGTAGGTTTTTAAATTTTGTTTTATCAAGGTATCCATTGAGAAAGAGGAGAGAATCCTCAAATTAGGGGGTACTCACAAAAGAATAGAGCCTTCTAAGGTGCTGAAGATGGGGAGACTAGATTCAGTCCTGCATTTGTGAAAGTTCTAATTGAAAGAAACAGCCTATAAGCAAGTAATGCATTTGTATTTTTGGTTTATCCCCCCAACTGATAAGCTTTATTGAGCATCATGTATTAAAAGAAAATTTATTAAAAGTACACATCCGGGGCACCTGAGGGGCTCAGTCAGTTAAGTGTCTGACTCTTGATCTCAGCTCAGGTCTTGATCTCAGGGTTGTGGGTTCAAGCCCTGTGTTGGGCTCTGTGCTGGGCATGGAACCTACTTAAAAAGATATATTAAAAACATGCATCCAAGAGTATATTTATACAGGGTCTCTCTTCCGTTCCTCATGGGGAAGCACTCAATATAGGGGTGATGACAGCAACCTGAATGGGTTCTACGGTATCCCCCCTCCAAAAAAAAGACCCACCTTTTTTATCTGCCACAAGAGCACCTCAGCGCAATTTATGTTACCACATAAAGCATAAGCCACACCATTCAGACCTAATGCCTAGCCAAGTTCAATTTCCTAAGATTTTCACTGTGCTGTATACTTGTGTAACCTACCTGTGATTGCTCTTGCCCAGTTGGACCTGGGAATTTTCCAAAAGGTGAACACTTAGGGCCTTCCTGTGTGCAGTTCTAGCTATGGCTTACTAAGAATCATAAACACAGAGGAGTAATATTTTTTTCCATATACTAACATCGAACACTTGGGAGACTGAAATTTAAAATACAATGCTAGTTACAACCATACATTAAAAAAAAAAAAGATATACCTAAATGTTTATCTAACCATGTACAGGACTTGTATGCTAAAAACTACAAAATGCCAATAATAAAAGAAGACCTAAATAAATGGAGAGCTGGAGTTCATGGATTGGAAAACCCAACATAATAAATGTGTTCATTCTCCAAATTCATACACAGGTTTAATATAATACTTACAAAATCCCAATTTTTTAATAGATAACAAGATTACCCTAAAAATTATATGGAAAGGCAAAAGAATCAATACAATTTTTAAAAAGATGAGTAAAAGGAATCCAGTTTCCAGACAAAGCTAATCAAGACTGTATTTATAATGGAGGGATCTTCATGGGAATGATAAACACATGGATCAATGGAACAGAATAGAGATCTAAAGATGGACACAACTATGCTGAACTGATTTTTGACAGGGTACAAAAACAATTGAATGTAGGAAATAAAATCTTCAAATGATACTGGAACAATTGGCATCCATTGGCAAAAACAAGCACCCCTCTCCATGACCTAAGACTCACACCTCACTCAACAATTAAAATGGATCAAGGATTTAAACGTAAAACTATAAAACTTGTAGGAAAAAGAAAAATCTGTGGAATCTAGGGCTAGACAAAAGTTCTTAAACTTGACATCAAAAGTATGGTCTATACAACACGATAAATGGGACTTCATCAAAATTTAAAATTTGCTCTGTGAAAGAATCTGTTAACGAGGATAATATAAGCCACCAAGTGGGCAAAATTTGCAAACCACATCTAGTATATGTCAGCACTGGTATCTAGAATATATAATTCTTAAAAGCTCAACAATAAAAAGCAAACAATCCAACTAGTACATGGGCAAAAGACATTTCAACAAAGATAATATTCAGGTGGCAGGTAAACACATGAAAAGATATTCCACATCCTCTGCTGTTAGGGAAGTGGAAATTAAAACCACTATAAGATGTCCTTACACACCATCAGAATGGCCACAGAAAAAGTGACCAAACCAAATGCTGGCCAGGATGCGTAGAAACTGGATTGCTCATTGAGGCACCTGGGTGGCTCAGTAGCTTAAGTGTCCACTCTTGATTTCGGCTCAAGTCATGATCTCAGGGTCCTGAGATCCAGACCTGCACAAGGCTCAGCACTGGGTGTGCAGCCTGCTTAAGAGTCTTTCCCTCTGCTTTTGCCCCCCTCTCTCTAAAAAAATTTTAAAAAAAGAAACTGGATCACTCATAGATAGCTGGTGGGAATGTTAAATTGTATAGTCTGGAAAACAGTGTGGCAGTTTCTTAAATAGCTAAACATGCAACTATCATATCAACCAGCAGTTATACTCCTGGGCATTTAACTTATTTTCACACAAATACCTGTATATAAATGTTCACAATAATAAACCACTGGAAGTAATCTACCTGTCTTCCAAAGGGTGAATGATTAATCTGATAACATTCATTCCATGAAATACTGCTCAGCATTAAAAACAAAAAAAAACCCAAAACCACATTATTGATACATGCCACACCTTGGATGAATTTCCAGAGACTATGCTGCATGGAAAAAAAAAAAAAAAAGCCAATCCCAAAAGGCTACTTACTGTGTGATTCCATTTATATAACATTCTTAAAATGACAAAATTATAAAGATGGGGAACAGATTAGTAGCTTCCAGGTGTTATGGAGGTGGTGGGTGTGAATGTAAAAGGACAACATGAGAGATCTTAAGGTAATGGAAATATTCTGCATCTTGGCTATCAGTAGGTGGTTGTTACATTGTACTATAGTTTTTGCAAGATATTACCATTGGAGGAAATTTGGTAAAGGATACACGAGATCTTTATTTCTTACAACTGCATGTGAATTTAAATTATCTCAAAAAGCTTAAATTGAGAAAAAAGTAAAGGCAGAGTAACATCTAGTTCCATCTTAGGGCACAATCTGGGGAAATGTCTTGGAAAGATGTATGCTTCTCATAAAGAATAAAGTCCTGAGAGCAAATACTTGAGGTATATAAAAGGAATCAATTCAGTTTGCACACTTAGAAATTTCTGGAAGTACTGCAGACTTACTTCTCCCACTGGTTACCCACCCCGTGCCAGTAAATGAAGTAGTTCTGCATACATGGTGACTCTTTTGTTTTTCCCATCAGCATTGCTGCCTGAAAGAGACTTCATATTGAGAAATGGCAGAGCTCACCTATGAAAAGGTGGGTGAAGATTAAAACAACTGATGCTCACCTTGTTTTCCCTGCCCTTTACCGTAGTTCATGGGAGGGAGGGGGTTTGAAATCATTCAAAAGAGAAGTATAAAGGAAATGAACCTGGCCTATTGATGTCAGGAAATTCTTCCCACAAAAAGTGATCTTTTAGTTGAGATCTGAAAGCTGAGCAGGAGCTTACTAGAGGGAGAGCATATTCTTGAGGAACGAACAGTTTTGTGCAAAAATACCATACACAAACAAAATATGGTGTATTTGAGGACAAAAAGAAGCCCAGTGCAACTGCAATGCAGTGGTAAACAATTTGAGAATTATTTAGTTACAGAAATTTTAATCTATAGGTGAGAATGAGATTCCTAGAGATCACATACACGAGTGAGGAAGTCTACATTTAATCCAGATAATGTAGGCAGATTCTGCAAAGGTGAATTAGGACAGCCAAAGTGGTAGGAACAAAACCAGGAATGGTGGTAAAAATAGGGGCCAAAAAAAAAAAGGTTTAGGAAGGAGGTGGTGATAAAGTGTCAAATGTTAAAGGGCAAAGTAAGATGAAACGTGAGAAATGTCCATTGGATTTTAGGATAAGGAAGTCATTGACTCTCAAATATGCTTTTGTCTGTCTTGTTTTGTTTTGCTTATTTTTTAATGATGGAAATGGGAGCCAAAATGGATGGGCTAAAAAGTAAAAGGAAGGTAAGGATATAGAAACAGAGTATAGGCAGGTTTTTTGAGATTTTTAAGGGTAGAAGAAAGATTAGGAGTTTGCGAGGCAAGTGGGATAAAGGGAGGCCATAAAATCATGTTTAAATCTTTACAGAAAAATCCTTATAAGAAGGTAGAATGAACAATAATGATAAGTTTAAAGTGCCCAAAAACATGGAATAAGAAGAAATCCAAAGCACATTTAGAACTGCCTTTAGAAGGTAATAGAGACAAGGAGAGGAGGAAAATTTCATGTTTTTAGAAAGTTTGGTAGTAGAATTCAAAGAATTTCCATTAGATGACTCCAGTTTTCTTTGCAGCTTCTTAGGAATATCATTTGCTGCATGGCCTCCACCCTATAAATGGTGAATAGCATCTCCGCTCCACCTTTATCATCTTTCCCAGTTATACCTGAGCATTCCCCAAATATCTAGCCTTAACTAGTACTCTCTCATTCTTCCACACCAGACTCAACTGGACCCTTCACCACAGTCTCTACTGCCAATCACAGTGGCCTCTGTTAAAACACTGCTTTACTGGATACATCCAAACCTCACAGTGTCCCTCTCCCCTACCCACACCACACCTTCAGGGCAGAAAGCTGCACTGCAGTCTGAGGAAGTCTATGATCCTTCTTCAACTCATCAATCTTTGTTCCTGGGACCCAATGCATAGCATCTTTTAACACAGCTCCTTTTATTTCTTGCCCTCTCAAGCCAGTGAGTAAACAAATATCTTGCCATCCCTTTTATAATCCTTTACTGCTCTATCTATTCTCCTGAAATTTAGGGGGAAGAAGTTCCCATAAACATCAATTAATGAAAATAAATACTGAGAGGAGTGGCCAGGAACATGAAGCAATTGGGATGTAAAGGCTTTTAAAAGAAATAGAAACTAGGATAGAAGGAGTCTGGAAAGAAACAAGGCTCAGAGCATGGTAAGAACTTTGAACTTCATCCTGAGATGTTGGAGTGGGGGGCATTGAATGGTTTGAAAGTTCAGAAGAAAGAAGGGGATGGAGTAGAAGGAAAACAGAGATGAGGGCAAGGAAATGTGAAGTGATTATTTTTGCAGTGATGAGGAGGATATACTGGAGGCAGGAAGGATATTGGGCATAACAAAGGCAGAGACTCCAGGTTTCTAAGCTGAGCAACAAGGTCAGTGGTCATGTCATACCCTGAGTTGGGCCAGTGGGATTGGGAGCAAGTTTGTAGGACAAAAAAGGGAATTGAATTCTTGTCTGACATGTTGAGCTTCAGGGCCTTGTGGGATATCAAAATGGAATATCCTGCAGGCAGATGTCTGCTATCTGAAGAGTAGGAGAGGAGTCTGGGATGCAGATACAAGTCTAAGCACCATATACACTACATGAGTGAGATTCCCCAATGAGGACATGTAGCATGCAAAGTGGTAAGGCTAAGGATGGTAAACCCCAGTATTTGCAAGGGCTAGAGGAGTGGGTACCCCTGAAGTAGATGAAAAAGAGTTGCTAGAAAAAAGACCTAACTGAAAGGATGTCACAAAAGCCAGTGAAGGAGAGAACATCACATTTGGGGGCTTGATAAAATAAGAAGTCAATAAGATCAAGGTGGAAAGGACCAGTGGATTTACCAATTCAAAAGTCCACAGCAATTTCATGGAAGGAGAAGTCAGACTGATGTTTGTTGGAGACTGAATGCAGGAAATTCAAAGCAGAAGGCAAAATTTAGTATGGTAGCTTAAAGACTTTGCTGGATAAAGGAAAGGTCTATATTTTATAGACTGAAGGAAAAGAATCAATGGGAAGGAGGAGATTAAGAATATAAGAAAAGTTGTTTATAACTGATAGATATTTCAGGGTGCACCATGGAAAGGGAGGACAGAATGAGTTGTGAGAACGTGATAGAGTATGCTAGAACATGGTCACCACAGCCTGATCATTTGAGGACGGCTTAAGTGCGATGTGGCCAACAGAAATGCATGGAACTAATGGGAATTTTAAGTCAATTTTAATAGAAAGTTCTTTTGCTCAGAACTCGGGGCAGCTGTGACCTGCTGGGGTATGTGGATCGCTGTTTTCACCCAATCCCTAGAAATCTTAACACAACTGGAATACAGTAATTTCTATTTACAAAATGTAAGTAACTTGCTCATAATAAGCACCCAAATGTTTGTAAAATAAATGGATTAGGTTGCCCTGGATTTTTCTGGGGGAAGGGAGAAGGAAAACTATAAAATAAAAAAAGGTGTAGGAAGGGATATTGAGGAGAGAGAGAATCCTAGGGAAGAAAAGTATAACAACAAAGCCTAGTACCAGAATAAAAACACCCAGTGTAAGGGAAAAGACGTTTGTTTATGCTTGCTGCAAGTAAAAGAAAAATGTTCTTTTTCCCCTCTGAACTATTTGTTTCCTTCAGTGACTATATCTTAGTGCCAGGGTAATGAAAATCAGAGTTGGTACTTTGGTTCCTGCCACTACTTCCTAAAGACAACCAACATAAGGTGTCTGGAGTAGGGAGATGGAGCACCTGGGTTTACAGAAACTATGTAACCTCAAGCAAATAATTTACAGTGTCAATCTCAGTCTTCTCATATGTAAAATGGAGTTAAAATTGGAGAAAATCCGATGAAATTATGTGGATTAAGGCTTTTTTGGGAAATGGTAATGGCTCAATGGATTCATAATTATTTGAAAGGCTCAGGAAGTGGAAAATATTTCCTGTGGGTTCCATATCTTAAGAAAAAGGAGAGGCCCAGATAGTGTTAAGGAAAACGGATGCAGTGTAGTTCCACCATCCACTCCCAGGGCCTTATTCAGAAATATGAATTGGATTTACCCTCAGACCTGGTCTGCTTTAGATATAGAGAATCCTGGGGAAGGCTCCTCATTTCCCCTTCTGCAGTCCACCTGCTTCTAATATACTCTGAAACCCTAATCTAAAGAGGTATGGCAGCTGTGGAAAAATGAGAGTTGAGCTCTTTGAGTTGCAGAGAACTCAGACTGCTTCAAGTACCGTCCTATGAGCTCAATGTCTTGGGGAAAACTGGCTTCAGAGGTATATATGGCCTGGAATTCCAAAATTATTCAACGTTGAAAACAATCACTGTGCCTCTTTTTCCATAGTATCTCAGGCTTCTCTGTGTCTCTACTCCATTCTGCTCTCTCTACTAGCTAGAAACTCTTTTCTGTACTTTCCAGTATACACTTTTGGGGAGATTTTCTAATTAGCTAAATAAATGCACTCTGTTGTCCTATATTAATCAGCTATTGCAAATACAACAGCAGCAACAACAAAGAAAAAAACCCCACAGATGTGCAAGGAAACAAACAAACAAAAAAAAATCCCAGTGGCTTGCAATAAGCCTTTAGTATCCTGCATGTCCACAGGTTGATGGTGATTCCACTGATCTAGAACTGGGGTCACCTGGGAAGTTTTGCGTGAGGCTACGGGTTGACATTAGTTCTCTTTCATATATGTTCATTCTGGGGCCCAGGCTGAAGGAGAAGCAGCTTCCTGGGCATTCTCTTCTCATGGAGGATAATTGAACAAGTCATGCCTCTTGAAACCTCAGTATGGCACATTGTCACCTCTACCCATATTTCATCAGCTTAAGCAAGGCACATAACCAAAGCCACCAATATGGTAGTAAATATACTCTTCTTACTCTAATAAAGCAATGTCACATGGGAAAGAGCATGGGTGTAGAATTCTAAAACAGGAGTTACGAAGAATTGTAAACAAAGATTCAAAGTTTGTCCCAGACAACTATAATCTATGTGTGCATCAGGTGCCCACTCTCATCTAATCTTTGGCTGTACTTAACAAAAGTCTGCTGAGTAGAGCAGCCCACAGTGAAAAAAGTCCATGGGTGAAACCCCTAGTGTGTGAACACTAGGAAAGGTGTCCATAGCATGCGAGAATAGAGAATAGAGGGGAATGGATAGCCCTCATTCATAACATTTTCCCATGAATTCGTTTCAAAAGTAAAGGTTAGTAAGTATGGAGGTACGTTTGTTGGAATGAATGAGTTATGAATCAAAAGAAATGAAGTTATGAAGCCTCAAATAGTTGAGTCTTAATACAAATAACTACAGGCAGTCTTTGCTGTAGACTACCCCAATGTACATGAATTTCACTTGCCACAGTTTACTTAAATAACACCAGTCCCACACCACTATGATTTAAAATCAGTTACCACAGTATATTAACTGTGAGTGCTTAAAGTATAAACTTCACCACTAGCTCTTAAGTCCAGAAATCACTGTGTAAATAAGAGATGTGCATCATGATCGGTGAACAATCACATTGCTTCTTTCAAAGTCTGTCTGTGATTGGTCACTGTGCATCTTTTATTCAGTTCACACATGTGTAGCAAAGCATGTCATTGTGTTGCCTTCTTGTCTCCCAGTGATAAATTCATGTAACAGTTTATAGAAATGGGTAATGGAGTGTTAGTTACACCAGCTTAAAAGTGATAGAGGTGGTCATTGTTCTTTCAAGAGCAAAGAATAGAACAGATAGCTGTCAGGGAAGAGGGAGTGACTCACAGCTGGTGCTTGGATTTCTAAGAGGATCACACAGCTGATTCTGAAAGTGATAAAAGATGCTGGAAGGATAGATACAGACCTGAAGTAGGAGCATCTCTTTTCCCTTTCTTACCCTGGTAGTCTTCCAACAGCTCCTCCCATTGGCAGTTAGTCTAGGAAATGTAGTTTGCAGATACACAATCAAAGCCAGAGGTAGAAGGGTTGGACTGGGTCTGAGAAGCACTAGGTTAGTACCTGTAATAGCTGCCATCACTATTTCTCCTAGGGATTGTTGCAAAAATAAGATTGCTAATGCTTTGCTTTGATACCTCAGATCTCTGAAGAGGCATGTCTACAGGGCCACTGTCATAAGTCGGCTATCCTTATAAGTCATGCATTGAAATAAATGGAAACATGTTGCCCAAATATCAACCAGAGGTCAGTGACAACAACTTTTTCTTGGTCCACAAGAATCAGACATTCCCCCGACCCCAAAATTATCATTGTTATTTGCTAATAGTTTATTTCATTTCTTCCTCAAATGGCTAACCTTTGTGTGATTCCATGTCTAAGAACTTAGTTTGTCTTCTTTTATCTATTCTCAGGCTGTGGGGTTGCTTTTTCTTTACTCTCTTTCTTATTTGCCTCTCTACTTCCGGTAATGAGGTATCCTGGGTGTTGATTCTTTGAGAGTATTTTTCAGTTTGCTACTCAAAGAAAAAGAGTCTAAGGAATCTGAGATTTTAATTTATTTCAGCTTTCTCGGTTTCTTTCTTATACCCTTGTTGGCCCACTGGGAAGAAACAAGTCCACCCCTTTGGAGAATTTGAAGCTTATGCTCTGGAAAAGAAAACAATGGCTTGTACTTACTTCTTAATATATTTTTTGTTTTCTTTTACATATGCTCTTTTACACATAATAAGCATTTATGTATGATAAAGATAGACAACTACAGCATTTGGGCTATTTAAAAAATTACTATTATGAAGTTCTGGGCTCCTATCTGACACCTACTTGTACTGGTGGCAGTGACACCTGAGTGGAAGAGGATAATGTGAATATACAGAGAAACTTTAAAAATTACTAGTTGGACAACCATTTGAGAAACTAATATAGATGATAAGTCTTGCTTATATTCTAATTTCCATAGATATTTTTTCAAATATGTCTTTGCTATCCTAAGAAGCTATAAGAAAGATACCAGTTAAACTGACTGTGCTGCTTTTCATTGTATTTTTTTGTGTTTACTGCTTTTTATGGCAAATATGGCAAAATAATTTAGTGTGTTTATTCCAGTGAGCTGGACTAAGCTGTTCTGAGTTTTGAAAAACTATGCCTCCATGGCTTTAAGGGAAGATTGTTTTGGTACAAAATACCAATTGAGGTCTGGTGACACTATTGGTTGAGAAATACTAAGTGGAGATTCTAAACCATTATATATAATGTAAAATCTAATATATAACACACATGCACATATAATAAAACTAACATTTTCTATGAAGTATTCATTCCTATTGATCAACTATAGAAACAAGAAGTGTATTCTACTGGAAAGAGTCTAAGATGATAAGGTTTGGTTCAGCCTTTACTACTAATTAGCTTTGTGACCTATGCAAAGCCATTTAACCTCTCTGGGACTCACTTTGCTTATCTGTAATAAGAGAGAATAAACCAAGAATGACAAGCAGGATTCATCTTGACCACTAACTCCGGAGAGCAGTATGTTTGTTAAGTGCTGAGTTGAGAATTCTAAGGCTGAGTCTGGGCTTAATGAGAAGGAGTGCCATGATCGATTAGTGCTGTCTGCTATGGGTGCAGGAGGTGGAGAGCGGCACTGGGAGTGCCATATATTAGCTGTCTCCCTACACTAGATTACCTCCAAGGCCACTTGTACTATGCCATATAATTCAAGTTATTCATCACTTAAATTTAGGTTTATAAACATAAAGCAAACTGGAAAAACAAACCTTGAGATTCCCTGATCTAAATATGGATTTTGGAAAAATACTTTTTCCTTTTGGAAACAGGAATGAAAAGGAACTTTCTGCCAGAACTTTTGAAAGAGTTTTAAAATAATGTAAATTTATCTCCCATCACTCTTCCATTCTCTCATGAAATATTTATTGAGTACCAACTTTGAAATTGACACAGTGCTGCATGTTGAATATTTGCTGAATTGAATTGAAATGGGGGATTGAAAGATGAATAGACACAGCCCTTACTCTTGTGGAGTTCATGGCCCAGTGGAGAAGTCATACATCCTAGCAGGTAATTCCAATACAACATGTTAAATGCTATAATGGTCTTATGAAGCTCAAAAAATGAAATGGCTAACTTTGTGTCAAGGAGTTGCTGCAGGTTCTATAGAGATGACATCTGAGCTGAGTGTTAATGGATGAATAAAAATTTGTCTGGTGGAGAAGGATAATTTAGGTGTGTTGGGACTTTTGAAAAAGAGTTTCTCCCCATGAATTATTTATATTTTGCAAGTTATTTTGGTTAAGATGGAGTCTAGAAAATTGAAATATAATTGTTAATGAGGGTTCTGATATTTGTTTAAGAAACTTTAGTCAAATGATGCAGGCCTGGACATTTAATTTGAACTGCCTGAGAGAGGAGGGATGAGACATTTCAGATGGAAGTTTAAATATCTGTGGATGGTAACACCAGGAAACAGCTTGGAAGCAGAGAGGACAGAACTGTGCTGATCAAAACTGGATATTCAGAGAGAATGGAAGAAGGCACACTGGCTGGGAAGGGGGCTGAGGATTGAAGAGGTTTAAGAGGGAATTTGTGTAAGGGTTTGGAAAGGGGTGGCCTGAAATCGAAAGGACCTAGCTTCTCTAGGAAAATAAGGTTGGAAATGGTACCTCATGCTGGAAAATGGCAGCAAGGTAAAGTATGAAGTTATGAGAATCATCGTCAAGGGTCAGGTGAACAAGAGGAGTCAGTTGCCAGAAGAAAGGTTATGTGGAGCCCAGGGAAAGAAGCTGATTGTGTACTAGTGGGTGAAGATTTCATTTTTAATATGTATAAACTATGCCCTACCCCAAAATAGAAAAAAATACTCCATAGATCATAATTGTTGCTGGGGAAAAATGGGGAAAATCTCAGATAAGGGACCTTCTTGGAGGGAAGAGTCAGATCTCAACTCTTTGTCCTTCTGAGCTATTGAAAAGTTGGGGAGAAGCTAGGGTGGACTAGACCATAAGCTTCCCTGACAAACTTGAATGTCGTTTGGAGGTTGCTGATGTTCTGAGTTGTGACTTTGTGTTGGCATGCCTGGTAGATAGAGTTAGCGGCTGGATTTGCTTCTTAAGCTGTGTGTTCCTATTTTGGCAGCAGGTGAGCCTCACTAGTATCATGATTGACTTACAGTGATGTCCAAGCCCTCACCTGATGAGACTGGCTATGAGGCAGAGCAACCTGCATTTACCCACTGAAAAAGCACTTTTATAGATCAAACAGCAGGCCTTTTGTTGTTCTGAAAGGATAATGAATAAAAATGTGGCTCAGGTTGTGAATGACATAGAGTGGGTCCGGTGTTTGCCACATACAACTGAGATTTGTGGGAGTATATATGTAACTTTAGTCACATGGCACACTTTTGGGGAAGGCACTCAATGAACTGATCATTTTCTAGTACATTCAGAGAACTAGTTAAGCAGCCTGCATCAGAGCTCCCACTCCTTTCTTCTCACAGTGAGGCATAATAAACACTATTGGCTGGCAAAGCTAGGGGAAATCGACTTGGGTTTCAATTTAGGCACATTATTTTCTGGCTGGGAATTGTGTCTGTGGTGTGTGTATTGAATTTTGGTAAATTTTTTTTCTTGCTAATTTTTTTGTAAACTAAAAGCAAATTTCATGGCCGTAGTGAGATTTCCTTACTATGTAAAAAGTGCTTTATTCTTCTTTAGAAAGCTATTAGGCAGAATCTACTAAAGCTATATCATATTAAAATATACACGCAGAGGCAATGACCCAGCAATCCCACTCCAAAGTATATACTCCATGGAAATAAAATTATATATGCAGCAAAGTGTAAATGTGCAGGAATGTTCATAGCAACAAACCAAGTGTTTATCAATAGTAGAATATTTTGTACATACAATGGAATACTATGCAATGAAAAAGTATAAACTGCACTTATACAACACAGATAAATGCCCCAAACACAATATTGAGTAAAGAAGTCAAACATTCCCACCTTCCCAAAAAAGAAGTCAGACCAGAAGAGTAGATTTTGTATGGTTTGTTTTGTATGAATTTCAGAAACAGGTAAAAGAAATTTGTGCTGACAGAATTCAAAAGAGTGTTTACATTTGAAGGGTTAATGACCAAGAAGGGACATATCGAGGGCTTCCGCAGTCTGGTAATGTTCCATTTCTTGATCTTGATGGTGGTTACATAGGTGTGTTTACTTCGTAAAATGTCAATATATACACTTATGATTTGTGCACTTTTTTGCATATATATGTTTTTATATCCATAAAAAATTTTAAGAGGTTTATTTAGTAATAAATGTTTCATTTATATTATTCTAGTCTTGTAAAGATAGGTTTAATTATTTCTTCTTAGCATATTAAGGTCAAGTCTTTTGTACAAGAATTGGTACTTTTATTCTGTTGTTTTTGTTAAATACATATGTGTAGCAATTAATATTTTCTGAATTTTATGACATTCTCTACAGTGGTTAACCTTCTGGTAAACAACTGAATTTTAAGAGGTGGGCTAAGGGAACAAATTATGTCAAAGTTTCCTACAGAGTGGAAAATTTTCTCTTAGCTAATAGCATTGATTGGGACAAATTATGTTTTCAGTTTATGTATTTTCTTCAGTATAAGTATTACGTAGCTCATATAAACGTGGTTTGTCTTTGTTACCATCTTTTTTGTTTTTTAAAGATTTTATTTATTTATTTGACAGAGATAGAGACAGCCAGTGAGAGAGGGAACACAAGCAGGGGGAGTGGGAGAGGAAGAAGCAGGCTCATAGCAGAGGAGCCTGATGTGGGGCTGGATCCCATAACGCCGGGATCACGCCCTGAGCCGAAGGCAGACGCTTAACCGCTGTGCCACCCAGGCGCTCCTGTTACCATCTTTCCTTTCTGTGTTTCTTCCTATTGTATGGCATTGCTTGGTATCCTCCCTTTTTATGAAGAGAATTTCAGATTATATTTTCCCTTTCTGTATGTATTTATCCATAAAGTACATATGTATGGGCTTTTTCTGTCTTTTTGTCTTATATCATTGATATCTTCCCAGAAAGCTCTGTGCATGTGTATATGTGTAGTGAAAATAGAGAAATTGAAGTCAGAGGTTGAAAGGAACCGAGGACCTTAGTTCACATCCCAGTTTTCAGATAGGAGACTCTACCTTCTGAGAAATTTAGTGCTGTAAAATGTTCTATTAAGAACTTGCAGAGATGCTAAAATTACAAGACCTACGTGAAGCAAATGAGATAACAAGCTCTTATGTTTTTTTCAGCCCTTTCGGCTTGATAGAATCATTAACTGTTAGTACTGGTTGGGCAGCATGCAGACAGCCTGCAGCTTCATGGAAATGTCACTCACAGTCTCCTAGGTGCTGGTGATTGTCTCCACGGCTCTAGGCGTGAAGGAGACACCACCCCGAACCTCCAGCTCTCTGCAGAGAGACAGTACAAGGTGAACTGCCTGGGCCACCTTTGCAGAAAGGGAGCCCCTGCCTTGCTGGAGATGGATGCCCTTTAAGAAGAAAGCTGCGATGTCTTGGATTTTCTTCCACTATGCTCCGCTTTTAAATTTTTAAACTTTCCTTCAGTCCTAAGGGCTGTGGTATAAGAACATAGCTTTCCAATCTTATCTATTTTCCAGTGTAGGATAAACATGTTGGGTTTAGTTAAATTATGAATGCTGATAATATTCATTTGGTACAATTTATATTCTTCTTTTATCTTTTTATTTTTGACAGTTTAGGCTGGGGCATAAAGCATAATTATATTCTTGGCATCCTCCCTTAGAAGTTTTAAATCAGTTCATGAGGCTTTCAGCTCGGCTCCTGTCATTTATCCATCAGCATTCAGTCCACTTAATCCCGGCCTCTCAGCTGAGCAGCCCTAGCCCCTGTTGTGAGTGATTGGCCTGCTCCAGTGCTCCCAGCTTCTCCTGTCACATCGCATTTGCATAAAAGAGGACAGATAACCAAATTTGAGCACACAAATGAAAATGCTAAGCGCTAAACCTGTCACAGTTGTTGTTCAACTAATTGTGAAAAATTTGATTTGCTCGCCTTTCACTGTTTGTCATGTGGACCCCCTTCTCAAATGTGCCTTGGCTTCTGCCTCTGTATATGTAGCTTTTAAACTCTTGAGCACAAGCAGCCCACCCTGGGGATTACTTACCTCTCCTACCAGCTTTTAATGTTGGCTCATCTTCTTGACTAAATTAGGCCACCATGGCAAACAAACACATAATTAAAAACCCAGGAAAGACAACTGCAGTTGCACTTCTTAAATTGATTTTTACAATGCTGGTGTATGCCTCTGTATGTTCTTCCATTTGATAATTTTATTTCTTTATATAACCTCTGGTAGGAGAAAATTGAGGATGGGTGCTGTAGCAAGCTTTGTTATTTTGAAACCTATGTGTTTTTTTGTTTCTTACTTTCTGTTTCTCAAATAACAAAAATTGTATAATGGGTCTTAAAAAGCACATTTCTGTTCCCTAATACTTTACCTGACGTGCCAGTATACATTTTTAATCAAGGTTTCAAATGATTCCATTTGAAATAGTATTAGAAACAATGGATAAAATTCCTTTGCTTACAATACTCAATCACAGGAGCTCTGTTTAAATGGTATGTGATATGGGTGTTTTGAAAATATGTATGTGTATTATGTATAGTCTGGTTCAGTGTTCATTATGCAGAGGCTTTAACTATTCTCTTTTTATAGGCGTTAAGTTGATGATTTCTTGGTGCCCATGAAAACAATACATGTGGTGTGTCTTTAGGTGAAAAAACTTGTTTTCCAAGAGTCACATGAGAAAATGTCTCTATTGTTTAGAACAATACCCCTGATTGCTCTACTGTGTGAACTTGTCCCTAATATTTTAGGTATGTAATCTTCAAGCAACAACGAAGATGGCATTAACTAAAGTTGAAGCCTTTTAAAGTTGAATACAGCTTACATTACCTCTGAGAATTGGAGGGTTATCATCTTGAAATTGGGTTGAAATGAAATGTGACATTATAGTGATAGTTTTTGGTTTGCAAAAGTTGGATGTAACATCATGTATTACAGTATTCCTTTGAGATTTATTTTTAGTAGGTCATAAGACATGGATTAATTGAAGAAGTATTTGAGTATATATAATTTTATACAGTCCCATCCTAAAGAAAACAGTGTCGTTCTCTTTGCCATAACCCCCTTAAGATGCTGCGGGATTAAATCTAACTTGAAAATTTGAATGTACACTAATCTCTTTACAATATTTAATCACATTTTGGCTCAAAGAAATTAGGTTATAGTATGAAATGCTCACTACTTTAAAACATACATGATAAATTTAAGAGTTTAATTTTTTTTTTGGACAGAACTGGAGGAATAATTTTATTCCTATTACATTTTATTTATATTTCACTATTTTTATGTCATTGTAATTTCTTTTGTGGGTAAAAGTATCTGTGAGATGTATGTATAAATTTCAACTAGAAGTGGTTAGTTACATATGAACAATATTAATTACGAGATTTTAATGTCTCTAAATCAAAAATCTAGAAAGGACCACAGAATTAATTTAACCCTCCAGAAAGGATTGAGTGAAACCATTACCAGAGAGATCTCTTATTATGATAGTTAATACAAGTCCTTATATGGATTAGGAAAAAAAGTAATTAATAAATCTACTCCAATGCCTACTTTCATTCTACTTCCAAGTTGTGCTAATTCCTCTTCAGTAATACTTCTTAATTTTTATCCACATATATTTCATTTTTGGATTCATTTAATTACAGACCTTACAATTACAGAGGCAGAATTAGCACTGTGGTTGTTAATTGTTTGGACCTTAGAGCCAGACTACATCAGTTGGAAACCGTCTCATACTCTCAGTATTGTGTGATCTGGGGCATAACTGGTCGTTACCTTCAGACTTCTCTTCTACATAACGGAGATGGTAATAACACCTTCCTCATAGAGAAGTTATTAGATTTAAATGAGTTCACGCATGTGATGCTTTTAGACTAGAATTTGACACATAGTAAGTGCTCAAGAATAGAAGCTGTTATTATAGCGCATGCAGGATTAATGCTTTTCTTTTTGCCTTTGACCTATTTTAAATACTTTTCTAAGGTTGCTAAGCAATCACATCTTAACATTTTAATGGATTATATAATATATGATAGTTTACCCAATATTTCCCCAACTATTGGATATTCATATTATTACTAGTTTTTTAAAGATATATTAACACAACTTTGTGTATCTGTTCATTCAGCCTCCTCTCCCCCCAGCACCCACACTTTGTATTATTTCTCTGAGTTAAGTTTCCAGAGGTTGAGATTTCTGTTTCATAAAGCATGAAAATCTTAATGGATATTGAATTATATAGCAAAATCCTCATCCAAAAAGTCTGAACTACTTTACGATGTTAACGTCAATCTCGGCCCTCACTCATGTTGGTCTTGCAAGCATTTCCTGCCTTGGTGCTCATCATCTCCAAGTCCTGTCCAAGGTTGAGGACTCCCCAAACTGCTGCTGTGGTCTTCTCTTGCAGTTCATGCCTGACACCCACTTCTTATTCATTTCACATTAGAATAATTCTTCTTTTTTTTTTTTAAAGATTTTATTTATTTATTCGACAGAGATAGAGACAGCCAGCGAGAGAGGGAACACAAGCAGGGGGAGTGGGAGGGGAAGAAGCAGGCTCATAGCAGAAGAGCCTGATGTGGGGCTCGATCCCAGAACACCGGGATCACGCCCTGAGCCGAAGGCAGATGCTTAACCGCTGTGCCAACCAGACGCCCCAGAATAATTCTTCTTAATCATTGTTTTTCTTATGACACGGTTAGAATTTTTCTCCTGTGACTTCTATTCTTTTTGAATAAAGTTAAAAGCTCTTATTAATTAAAATAAACTGCTGGACCAATTGTCATCTACTAAGCCTACAATTTCTATTTTATTTTATTAGGAGGCTGTGCAGCCTAGTTCCAAGAATGCAGGCTCCAAGTCAGACAGATCCAGTTTGAATCATGATCCTATTATTTACCGAGTTGTATAACCTCAGGTAAATTCTGTGAACTTCAATTCCTCATTGAGGATAAGAACAACCACACCAAACTTGAATGGTCACTGTGACATACATAAGGCGTGTGAAATCTTGGCTGGCATTAGATACTCAGTAATTACTAGTTAATTTGCTCTTTCAATCACTATTCCTACTTTTGCTCTTTTTTCAAAATATTTCCTGCAAATATTTTTCCTCTTTTATTTCCAAACCACTGCAAACACTGAGATTCTTTTTCTCTCTCTGCTGAATTTCCATATTTTTTTTCCTTTGAAGTCTTTTTTGCTCATTTCTTTATATTGGATCTAGTTGCTTCAACAAATACTCTTTTTTTTTTTTTAAGATTTTATTTATTTATGTGACAGACAGCCAGTGAGAGAGGGAACACAAGCAGGGGGAGTGGGAGAGGAAGAAGCAGGCTCCCAGCGGAGGAGCCCAATGTGGGACTCGATCCCGGAACGCCGGGATCACACCCTGAGCTGAAGGCAGAGGCTCAACGACTGAGCTACCCAGGCGCCCCTTCAACAAATACTCTTATTTGGGATTTGAAGAGCTCCCAACTGGAAGCTTTTGGGTATAGAAGTTTTTGTTTTAACATTAAACTTCAATTGGGATAAAATGCTGAGGAAATCTGTGAATTAATATGAAAATAAAAGTTATCAGTTTGGTGGGGAAAGGGGTAAAGAAGAGAGAAGAGGTTTATGGAACCATTTTTCTTCCCAGTAATAAAACCATTTTGGTTCCTGAATGGCTCAAAGATATCCTCCTGGTGTTAGTGCTAGCAGAACTTGGGATAAAAGAGACATAGTGGCCAATAACTCTTTGGCTAATTATGTTTACAAAGTGCTTTCTCATCTTGCCCTATTTAAAATTTTAATTGTATGAAAATACTTCTCTGACCTTAGGAAATTTACAAGTTAGAAAAATAAACGAAACATATTTTTACAAATCACAAACAAAGATTATGAAATAATGCTACCAGCATGACATGGTGTAGACCAGGGCTCTCAAACTCAAGTGATAAGGAACATGAAGAGTATATGTAGTCCCTAAGAGTATTAAAATTCAACTTATATGATGGCAACAACACCATGCTGACTAAACAAAATACATCTGAGTGTCATTCTGTGGGATGCTACCTTGTGACTCCTTATACACTAATTATGTTACATTTACAGAGCCAACCATGGTTCAGGAAGAGTTTATGGAGGCATTGGTTCTAGGTTTTAAATGACAAGTAGGATTTGAAGATGGGAGGTTATATCTAGCTAGGTAGGGACAATGGATGGGGAAAGGCAGAGAAAGAGAAAGTACATGATCTTTCCTAAAATAAGTGAGTGCTTTCATTTTTGGGGGGAGTGAATCATGCCCATGACAAAAGCTCCTTTGGGGATGGTTGTACAGGAGCATGCTGAAATCTGGAGATAGAAAAGCCTAGAGAAAAAGAGACCAGTTAGAAGATGTTTTCAGTGGTCCAGGTGTGAGGTACTAGGTATCATGGTGGTAAAGAATGGAAAGGGAGGAGCGTGCAAAACAAAGATTTCATAAAAAGAATTAAATAGGCCAGGGACCAGATAAAATTTAGAGCCAGGAAAGATGAAGAAATCAAAGTTCATTGACAATTCAAACTTGGGCAGAATATTAACTAAAATAATGAAACAGAGAGAGCTAGCTTTGGCAGAAATGCTGTGTGTGATTCTAGATTTGTGAAGGAAGACATTCAAGTGATGTGACACCCATGTACCTGGCTGGATGATTGAGATTGGAGGTGCAGATTTAGAGATCAAATTCAAAAGTTACATGGAAGGAGGAAATAGAAAATAATGAACTAGAGTCAGGGTAGATATAACTCGTTTTGGTAGTTTGACAGTGAAAGAAAAAAGCAAACTAGGGAGATAGCTTGAGCAAGCAGGAGAATTAGAAGAAAGTTATTATTTTTCAAGAAAATGGAGGAAACTGGAAGGAGCCAGTAAAATAGGGGCACCTCTTTCCTGTGGGAAGGTAATTGTTGTTGGTTGTTCCTCTGCCCAATGCAAATCATATGATCATACTGATTAAAGTCCAAATCCCACATTTCCTTGGATCTGAGAACTAGGTTCCTTTTGTGCTGCTTTGTGGACAACAAAGAGAGGGTACCCCCTTTTTTCTTGCACGAGGTAAGATCAGAGTTTAGAATGGGAAAGGAAGCTGCCATAAATCCATGAAATTGTGAATTAAAAATGTTTTAGCAGGATTCTTCTTTTGTGACCTTCAACATCTGCTTTGGAATTTTGTTAAGTGTTTTATTGGATTTTTAAATGTAAAATAGCTTTTCATTAAGAGTTTTGAGAATTATTTAACTGCCAAGTCCCAGTCACTGCACAAGTGATTATTAGACTCATCCACAACTGTGGTGGGCATTAGCACTCCTCTTCACCGTCTGGTTCTCTTTTACCTTCCAGCAGATGGGTGGGTGGCTTTTCTCCACCTGCTGCCCTGAGGATGTATATGGTATACAGTTTGCTTTGGCCAAGGCCTGCGAGGGGAAGTAGTGTGTCATTTGTGGCTCAGCTCCCCGGCCTGTTCATCCCTCCCACTGCCGTGGACCACGAGCGTGCATGTTGGTGTGGAGATGCCTTCTGGCTAAAGCAGGTGAGAATGAAGGTAGCACATGGAGTTGAGCTACCCTGGAGTGCTGTCTATCGTCTGTTGTCTGGGAGAGCGAGAGAGAAGATTTTGTTGGACTTTTCTTTTTTAAACCACAGAATAATCTAGTTTATCATTGTTAATAAAATGACTGAGTTGAAAAAAACTATTAACAAAAAAGCAGTTGTAGGATGCCTAAAAGTTCTCTCTTCAGTTACCTGAAATTTTTATAGTGGTTCAATGTATGAACCCTTACACTTCGTCAGATGTATAGTTTTATAATCCCCATAATCATGTGTTCAAAAGATAGTAATAACAACTGACATTTAATAAGCTTTTGCTGGGGCACCTGGGTGGCTCAGTTGGTTAAGCGTCTTCCTTTGGCACAGGCCATGATCCTGGGGTCCTGGTGGAATTGAGCCCCACTGTCTGTTTGTCTGTCAGGCTCCCTGCTTAGCAGGGAGCATGCTTCTCCCTCTGGCCCTCCCCGCCACCCCCACTCATGTGTGCTCTGTCTCTTACTTTCTCTCTCAAATATGTAAAATCTTTTTAAAAAAATAACAAGCTTTTGCTGTGTGCCACTGCCTGTTCTAAACCCGTGTAAGCTTTGTGCATCTCTCTTTAGCCCTTTTGACAATCCTAAGAGGGGACTCCTATTAATAAGGCCATTTGTAGATGAGGAAACTAACTTGCCCAAGGTGGGTTCAAGGTTGAAACTTGAGTCTCTCTGATTTTAGATCCTGTGTGCTTAGCTGCTGCAAAATGGCCTCTGGCCGTCTCCAGGAAAGGTGAGCTGTGCTTTACTCTCTAAATGTCTGAGTGTTGTGGATCCTGTAGTTTCTCAGTATAAAACCTGGCTTTCTCTTCTATTATAATTATGTGCATCAGACTTTCAAACTTGAGATCCTTTCTGTTACTAATTATACTAATTAATAAATCACCAAACTGAAAGACAAGATCCAGATTATTTTGAAGAATAGAGAAGTTTGTGAGGATGAGAGCCCTTGATTAGCCTATAGGTGGGAATCAGGCACTGCTTAGTCAGAGTGGTTTTTTGAACCGTAAGAAGTCATTTAATTGATTGTTTGATTCTATACGTACAGGGATGGAGAACAAAAAACAAGTGCTAGCTGTATTGTCCCCCCAGAAAGGACAATACTAGGTATGAGGATTCAGAGATGAATAAGTATCATACCTTAAGGAGCTCATGATCTAGTGATTATGTGACACCAATAATAATAGCAATAACATCTAATATTTTTGACAATTAAAAAGGAGCCAGTGTACTAAAAACCAGCAAATTGTGCACTTAAAAATATGTTCTTGAAATTTCACATACATTTCCCACTTAATGTTCAAATTAATCTTATGTAATTGTCTTCCATGTTATAAAATAGATAAAATATCTGGGCTTCAGAGAGTTCAGTTAAATTACCTGAGATCACACTGTAGATGGTGGATGATGCCCAGTTTTGTTAGACATCAAGGCCTATGCCTTTCTTTTCTTTATTAGTATTTCTAAAAGTGTGTTATATCTATATTAGTGGCACATTACCAATTTTAATGCAGTACATAAATATCTTAAGAGTTATGGTTTGTATAGTTTCTACTTACTGGAAATGATAACTGATTTTCCACTTACCATAGTAATATGTAGTTTTATTTTAAAATACGTATTTTTGGGTGGAAAATTTAAATTGATTTATATATTTTTAAAGATTTTATGTATTTATTTGACACAGAGAGAGAGTACAAGCAGAGGGAGTGGCAGAAGGAGAGGGAGAAGCAGGCTCCTCGCTGGACAGGGAGCCCCATGTGGGGCTTGATCCCAGGACCCCGGGACCATGACCTGAGCTGGAGGCAGGTGTTTGACTGAGCCACCCAGGTGCCCCTAAATTGATTTAAATAAAATCGTATTCAGGTATGCAAAAATTGTGAACAAGGCAGTCAAGTGCTTAAGTGTGGAAAGCAGTGTTCTAGGCCACACTGTACCACATCTGCCTAAAGGCTGAGGGTTGAGACTGGGCCACGCTGTTGTAACAAACAGCTCCTAAATCCAAGAGTTTAAGAAAAATGGTTCATTTATTTATGTCTCACATTATATATCTAACATGACTGGAAGCGACAGTGGTGGGGCTGGAGCAGTTTCTGTTCCATACAGTCACTCAGGGAACTAGACTAACAGAGATCCCACTATTTTATGTCACTCAACTGGAGGCTGGAGGATTAAGGGGAAACAGATCCATGAAAGGTTAAAGAGTTTGGACCTTATCCTGAGGGCAAGAGGGATTAGTGCTTTTAATGCCTTTTGTTCTATTCATTGCAAGCAAGACAGTGTCATGTCTTAAGAAGATAATACAATATGTTGCCTCGGGACCCATCATTAAGATTTTTGTGATTCAAACCTAATATATGAAAATCCAGGCTTATACAGCAAATAAACATGAGGATTGTTCAAATTGCAGTAGGGTTCTTTGCTTAAATAAAGGGTTAATTGCAGGGTGCTCTTTAAGTGTAAATATCCCTTAGTATGTACTGTTTGAAATATTGAAATGAATATTTATTTACTTCTGTGTAAACTCAACTTTTTAGAAGCTCTTCTGTAGTGGGGACTTTCACCTGTTTCACAATGAAGGTAACAGTGTAGCTTTAAAATGTGAATGTTGTTCCCATTAACATTAACAGCAAAATGGATTTTCTTTTCCCCATGCGAATGCATTGAAAGCAAGTGTAATTTAGATTCTAAGCATTGTAACAAATACAAATTTGATAGGTAGGGACATTTCTTTGGTGATTATTTGAGCTGCCAAACTCTTGGTTTATGTTTCTATAATAGCCCTTACCATGTTTTATTACTGGCTTACATGGCTGTCTTCGTCACTAGCTTCTTGATGGCAGGAGTCATTAACTTTGTCTTTCTAGCACCTGACACAGATCCTAGCTCTTAGTAGGTGCTCAATAAGTATTTGCTGAGTGACTAAATAAACGCCTTGCGTTTTTCAAACCAAGTTCCGAAGTGGAATGCTTTCCCAACACGTTTCACCTTTGACAACCATGACTTTCTTTTTAATTCATCAGTCCTTACCTCTCTTGGGATTGCACCTTTGCTAGAGAAAACAGCTAAATCTTAAATAATCCAAGACAAATAAGAAATACACTTCAAGAGAGCTAGTGCATCCTTAAATTGTTGATTCCTGTGACTGAGTGAGAAAAATGAGTGTATCTGTGTAGTCAAGAAATAAATTCTGGGCAACCTTAGCATAGTTGTCTAGTTTTGAAACATTAAGGCCAATTTATCAGCCATTACACTCTAGTTAAGTACTAATCAAGTTTATGTTTCTCCTCCAAGCTAAGTAATAGAGAAGAACTCTGATTGCAGGGGAACACTAAAGCCATCTATTACACAGCCTTGAAATGCTTGTGACTTTAATTTCTACAAAAAGCATATGCTTATTATGTTTAAATGTCAGTTTCACAAAAGCTGTACGTCTCAAGTGGGACAATCAAGTAATTGGAAAATAATTTGCAAAAAATTGAGTTCTTGCTTTATCACCTCCCACTTTGCATGCATCCCCCCCCCCGCCTTTCAGGTAAATTTCTATTCCGTCTCTTTATGTCCTGAAGTGCATGCATTGATGCAGCTTCCAAAGTCTCTGCCACTCATGCTGTTGAGAGCTCTGGTTCCCAGATGATCTCCATTCCCTCTATTCAAGCTTAAAGATCATTTGTTATCCCTGAAATTTATGTGGCAAGCCAGAATTGTGGCCATGTATGCATTTGCTTCTGAGAGTGCAAAACTTTCAAAGCAAAGAGGTGGAAAGCACATGCACTCAGGGCTCAGATTAGGACTTGAGGTCAGTAATAAGGGACTTGCCAGTAATTAAACCACCTCAGAATAATGAAATGATTGTACACAGTATGGAGGGAGCCCCATCATTAGATTGCCCACCATAGCCAAAGGAAAGGAGGACCTGGGCTTTGAGAGAAGCATTGACATGCAGACATTTTCTTTTGATATTTCTAATAAATGATATTGTTCAGAGGCATTTAAATCAGGACATCTTTGTTTAGATGAATTACAACATTGGGGCCACAGTTTATACTTTGTATACTTTCTCTATGTTTTAGAGCATCTAGTTCTAGGGACCAATTTTTTGGAGTTCTTTGTTAATCAGAAAGACTCTATGTAAACCAGAAGGGATTTCCTGGGGTGGAGGAAGGGATGGGGACCAGCCATTGTCTGAGCCTCAGCTCCTGTGATTGTAGGTCCAGTTCAGAAAGCAACACTTAAAGCTATTTAGATGGAGGGGAGTGAATAGGGATGAAGAGACCAATTAACCAATTTTTCTTGGCCTTTCCTCACACATAGACACATTCTGTACAACACCCCAGTTTTGATGTATTATTTTAATTAATCCCAGTCTTTTGATTCCTGCAGAAAGAAGGTTAGCAAATGTAACAATGCTCGGGAGTTTCTTTATCGTAAAAGACACATAATTTCAAGCATTTAATAAGGTAGATTTATTCTGGGTAGTTTAGCTTGCACATTCACTCAAACAGCCCTCCCCAAAGACAACATTAAAAATGTGATTAGTTAGCTGCCATCAATAACACAAAATAGGAAAATGCTCTCTGAAGGGACAGCTTTGTGGAGGGCACTGCACAGTGTGTAGTAAAAATATATGGCCTAATAAGTTTACATTTGCAGGCTCATTTGTTAAAACTCTTGAATTTCTAATTTGTGTCGGAAAGATAAATGGATGGAGCCACAGTAAAGTGTGAGATTAATACTGATGGATGGGGATTCAGTTTTTTGCTGGCCTCTTAGTTCCACACAACCCAGTAGGCAGTTTATAGGAAAGCCAAATGTAAATAAAAAGAAGGACATTATTTACTCTGGTGAGACCAATTGCCAGTTATTTTGTTCCTTTCAACCCTACAGTTAAGGAAATTTCTATAATTTAATTATTATACTTCAGTAATCAAAAGACCTACAATTTGTAATTTGATGTTTTTAAGATTGGTCCCCAGAAACTCTATTATGTAAGGGGCAGTTAGGGATTGTCTTTCTTATTGTATTTCAATAAAATATTTCCTCAGTCAGACTGTCCCTAAAAAAAAAAATTCTGTGTATAACATCCAAAGAAGACATGGGTTCCGAGGAAAGGCAGAAAAATAGTGGCTTTTTCATAGTCCAGCATTTAGGAAAACAAAATGAGATTCTGGAACGAAGTTGGTAGTAGAAGGTAAATTTAATGCCTCTCTTTGCCATCTTAAACCCCCCTTTCCAGGGCACAACACTCAAAGCTTTAAGCAGCCCCCTGGCATGGAGTGTCCTAATGTCTCCGGAATTCCTGCCTCTGTGTCAGTGGTGACCATCGGGGCACATAGGGCAGCAATGCTCAGCGGCACAGAGAGGGACTCAATACCCAAAACACTTAGCTTGACAAAAACCTCTCTAAAATAAAAAGATGAATGGTCAACACATTGTAAACTCGGCTCTTTTGACTAAAAATGGACATATTTCTACTTATGAAAGTTATTCTAAATTTTATGCCAATCTATCAAAAGGTCTATTTGGAGGGGTAGAAATCAGCAAGTCTGCCCCCTTCCCTCCATTCCTTTTCTCTTTCTCTCCCTCCCTCCTTCTCTTCTCTGTCTCTCACCCTCTCTACCTCTCCTCTCTACCAGGACTTTATCATACACCTGAATCTCCAGGAGATAATCTCCAATCTTCCCTGAATTTCTCACTGATTCCACTTGTCTCAGCAAGCCCCAAGAGTTAGCGTGGCACAGCGGAAAGAGCTTTGGCCAAGGGAACAGAAAAATCTGGAAGGTGGCTCTGGCTGCACGGCTTAAAATCTATGCGACGAGCAAGTCACTTAGCTTCTCAGAGACCTATTTTCCTCATCTCTAGAATGGAGACAATATTTATCGTAAGAGCTATGTACATTGTATGTATGGGATAAACATATAACACTGCTTTAGAAAGTAGTTTAATTATCTATAGTAAAGCTGAAAAATAATCTTAAAAATATTAAAAATTGTAAAGGAAAATTTAAAAAAACAACAAATATTTTGATTGAGTGTGTGGCCATGTCTGTAGGTGTTGAAGGTACCCACAGAGCACCTCCATCAACATGATGCCTGGTGTCAGTGTTAACAGGTGTCAGCTGACTCAGAAGGGCTGCACAGGGGATTCCAGTGGGACAGGAGGTAGGCCTCTGCTCCCTACTTCTCTGCAATGTAAGAAGCCCAGGCTATAACTGTGGTGTGCATTGGCCTCAGGCCAGTGGCTTCCAGGCCTGGACTGGCCTCTCCTGAGCCCCGGTAGCAATTTTAGGCTTGGGCTCTCTGGAGAAATTTCTGAATAAACTACATCTGTCCATCTGGCACTGTGCAGCTCAGTTCTTCAAAGAACCATCTCTAACCGGCAGTTCAGCTAAGGCTAATTCTAGTGCTGATTGGTTTTGTGTTCTCTGATTAGATCAGTCCTGGGAATGTGGCCTTGTCTGGAGATCTGCCGCTCTTCTAATCTGCTTAGAAATTAGTGGATGGTGCTTACAAGTCCAGAAGTCAGCATTTATCGAGCACTTACTATGCTTTTAAAAAGGCTCTCCTTTCTTAGGAATGCAAGAAGTTGAAGAGGTGACCCAGAGTCAGGTGTTTGGCTTCTGTGGTGGAGTGTGAAGGAATGGAGGCATTGTCAGGACATATAACCATACACTGGATTCGGTGAAAGGGCAAATAATCCAAATATATTGAAATTTTTTTAAAGGGAGAAATCAGTCCTAAAAAAATGAAGCAATATATGAATGAAGATGAGAGGCTTCTGAAAGTAGTCTTTGGTGAATATTATTTGTAGGAGACTCAAAGCTGCAGATTACTTTAGGAAATTCTAAGAATAGATTTAGCATGCACTTAAGGCCCCTTGCTTAGGGCAGAATTAGAAGGGGTATAAAATACAGAGGAGAAGTATTCTCTCCTTTTATGGGCACTTGATCTAAGGCACTATGGGAATCTATGTTGGTGACTGAATCCTCCTTTCAACTCTAAAGTGGAGATAAGAGCCTTTTCAGGGTCTTCTTTGGTGAATTTGTGGTAAAACATGAAGAAGCAGATTAATTTTGAAACTTATAGGACTATATTCTCTTACTTAAAAATTCTGAATGGTTCTGTATTGCCTACAAGAGAAAAATCCAAGGCTCTTAGCTCTGCATACTAGACCCTTTGTAATTTACTCCTAAAACTTGTCTTTTCAGCCTCATCTCTTATATTTGCTACCAGTGCATTCCGGTGTCTGCTACAGGGAACTCACTTATAGTTCCTAAAAACACTGTGCTTGCAGGTGATGCCTTTGTATTCAGATGCTGTCCCTTGGACTAGAATGTTGCTCTTAGCTTCTGCTGATGCTTTTCTTCCCCTAACCTTCAAGGCCAAGCTTAAATGCTGCCTCAGATGGAGCCAATGAGCACCTTACTTCCCTCCGCTCCTCCCTCATGCTTTCTCTATCACTCAACCATTATCTACAGTTGTCCCTTTGGCTATTGTTTCTGTGCATTTACTGTGATCCCTTGAAAGAGAGAAACCTGTGCTGTTGTCCCCAGACATAGTGTAAGGACAAAGACACAAGGAGTCTAAAGGAAAGACATTGTTCCCAATTAGTGCCTTGGTGTTTTTGTGACTGGGATCAAGACAAGATGGTCACTGCCAGAACTCAGTCCTTGAGCATCATGGCTAAACACATTTACAGATACTTTTTAAAGTGTGTGCGTTTGGGGTAGGTTGGGTGGCAGGTTGGCTAAGCCAGAAAGCAAAAGTAGATTTAAATGGTTGGGCTGAGTGTTTGGCATGGAAGTCTGGTACACATTATTCTGAAAGGCTTATATATTTTCGAGAAACTTTTAGACTCATTAATGAGCATGTTTGTGGCCCTTTGCTCTTTAATGTGATGAAAAGGAATATAGCTCTTCAGGTGACAGCTCTCAGTCTGTTAATAGGTCGTAAGAGACTATATAATGTTAATTTCCATAAAGTACAATGTAAATGAATGTTCTTTATTTGGAGGCCACAGACTTTCACATCTGAAATTCCATTCAGTCAGACAATAAGGAGCTCTAGTTCCAATGTCAGTAATCAATAACTTGAATTCCCCAGAATGAAGCAACCTGTCAGTCTCTTGTTTAATCAGAATTTTAGGAAGGATTAGTTCTGTAATGAATCCTTGTAAATTTGCTTTCAGTCTTCTCCATGTTGATGACATCCTTGCATATGTTATATCCACATTTGCCTCTCAGTGGGAATGCATATTTGACATTTCAAAGACTACAAAATATGATCTGGAAAATAAACACTGCTGTCGTAATTTTGATGGTTGATCATCTGTTTAATGTAATGTCAGTTAACTTTGAGACTGTATATTAGGCTGGTTTGATTTATTATCAATTTTCAATGCTATTTAGCATCCTAAACAAAAAACAAAACAAAACAAAACCCCCAGAAGATCTAGGGAGGATGAAGGGTAAAGATGGACTTTTTTCTTCGCGTGAAGAATGGGCAGGTATTTTCTAGCATCTGAATGTAGGTTATTTTGATTAATTGTAAGACACGAAAGGCATTTTATATTTTCAAATTTAAGGAAATGATATTCTAGACAATGGACCTATTGTTTTATTCTTTATTTTATTTCATGATGTCAGTGAGCTCTCCCCACCCTTTGAAGAGAACAAAGACCTCTCTTTTTTGTTGTATTGATTCATAAAAATAACCTTCTATGGAGTTCTATAAATAGGTTAATGAGTTTTGTGCTTATGACATTATTGCTTTTGTGAAAATGTTCAGGATTTTGTTTATTTGTTTTCTTGTTTTTTTTTTTTTAACTGAGTGATTAAATGTCATATAGACCCAGTTTTAGAATTGAGGTTGTAATTATATTTTAGATCCTGATTATGTGAAAAACTTAACGTGGAATGTAGGAACTTTCATGTCTACCTAATTCTATCTTTTGAAAATACAGATATGGGGGCGCCTGGGTGGCACAGCGGTTAAGCGTCTGCCTCCGGCTCAGGGCGTGATCCTGGCCTTATGGGATCGAGCCCCACATCAGGCTTCTCCGTTGGAGCCTGCTTCTTCCTCTCCCACTCCCCCTGCTTGTGTTCCCTCTCTCGCTGGCTGTCTCTATCTCTGTCAGATAAATAAATAAAATCTTTAAAAAAAGAAAATACAGATATGAATTTAAGTAATTCACATGTGACATCAATCTAAAAAGAGCAGATAATTCCCATTGCAGTTCAACAAACATTTAGCGTATGCCTACTGAGATCAGCATTGTGACGACTGCTCCCTTGCCCTGTGTTGTTCATTGTAAAGGTATGTGTTTATGGGCATTTAGAACTTAAGAAAAAGAAAGGAGAAAGGAATGGAACAGTTGGAAAGGAAAATTAATCTCAAAAAATTGCTTTCTATTTTTATCAAAAGAACACGCACAATTTAAAACGTCAAGGCTTTTAATGAAGTCTTACCACAACTATGACAGCCCTGTACTGTGTTCTTTCTTACCCCTCAGTCCTGCTCCCCAGAGACAGCTTCTTTGAAGTCTTTTAATTGTTTTTTATATTTTTTCCTCTGTATTTCCAGATAATATGTTTATATTGCTATTTATTCAAATTGGTTTAATCAACTTTAAATTGATTTATCAATTTTGGAAATAGCTATTGACTTGCTAGTGTGGTAGAAGAAAATATATTTCTCTTCCCCTCTCTCCATACCAACAGAGTTATATTACCCTCCTTCAGTGTAGTTATGTCATAATTTTTCATTTAAAAACTTTAGTGTTTACATTGTTCTGACAATGTAAGGGTTTTGTTGTTGGTGGTTTTTTTCTTTTCTTTTCTTGTTTTTTTTTTTACTGCTGGGCAAAATAATGTACTATGGCTAGATTTCTTTTCCAATTAAAGTTATTTTCCTGGTACTAGTAATTGCCAATTTTTCTCTTGCTAATTTTTCTGTGTTATTTTCATGAATTTTTCCTAATCTGCCTTTAAAAGCGATCACATGTGTCCAATGATCTAGCAAGTCGTTCTTCCCCTGGCGAGGTCTCCTCTGACATCCCTCCGGCAGCCCTTCATCCACTGACTTCAACCTGGGAATTCTCTTGCCTGATGTAATGTCATCATTCCTTGGGCCCTCCCTTTGTTGTCTTCCTGAAATTATCCCTTATTCTCCTGTGTTTGATACTCTGATTCCTGGACCCCATGTCGTCTTTCCTGATTTACTCTCTCTCATTTTAGTGGAGGGCATATTAGTAATTTATGGGAAAGGGTACATGGGAAATAAATGATTTGGGAAGTTGTATGGCTAAAAATATTTTTATCCTACTCTCACTCTTGCTTGATAATTTGAGTGGGTATAACATATGGGGTTGGAAATAATCATGCCTTAGAATTTTAGAGCTATTCCTCCATTTCTTATAGTTTCTAACTTCACTGTTGAGAAGCCTAATGCATTTTGGTGTTTATTTATTCATATATAAATGATCTTTCTGGAAACTTTTAGAATCTGCTGGTTTCTTAGGTGTTCTGGAATTTAATGATGTGAGGGCCTCTTTCATTTATTGTGCTAGATTCTTGTTGACACTCCCCATCTGAAGTTTCCTGTTTCTTCAGTTCTGAGAAATGTCCTTTAATTATTTCTTTGATAATTTCCCTTTCTTCATCGCCTTTGTTTTCTCTTTTCAGAAATTTGTTATTTGGTTGTGGAGCCTCTGAGCCTAATCTCTCAGTTTTTAAAAAATTTTATTTCTTCTGTCCATTATCCACCACCTTGATTTTTGTCTTAGGTTTTTGAATGTGACTTCAACTTTGTCTTCCAATCCTTCTATTGAGGTCTTTTTAGATACTCACAGTTTTATTATTATTATTACTATTATTTGTATTTTATTGAAGTATAGTTGACACATGATGTTATGTTAGTTTCAGGTGTACGACATAGTGATTTTACAACTCTATATATTGTGCTGTGCTCACCACAAGTGTAGCTACGATCTGCCACTCTACATCACTATTACATTGACTACTCCCATTGACTGTAGTCCCTGTGCTGTACCTTTCATCCCCCTGACTTATTCATTCCATAACTGGGACCCTGTACTTCCCACTCCCCTTCACCCATTTGTTCAACCCCTAACCCCTTTCCCTCTTGGCAACCATCAGTTTGTTCTCTGTAGATGCTCTCAGTTTTTACCTACTAGGGTGCTTTCATGTTCTCTGAGTGCCTTCTCCTTATCTTTATAAAAATAGCATCTTTTTTGTTGTTGTTGTTTTATAGGTGCAACCCTCTCTTTTCATTCCTCTAAGGATATTTGTCTTCTTCCCTCCTTCCCTCCCTTCCCTTATTTCAGTATTCTTCTGTTCCCAGTAAGGTCTTTGTTCCTCCAACTTTCCTTCCATTTCCTTTTGTTTTCTTTCTTTTTTTGGTATTCTAGGTTTAATTTTGGAGGGCTTTCTCAAATTATGATGATCTTTTGCTGTGTGTTCTTATTGGAGTTCAAATAACTAACCCACTTAATTGAAAGTTCTGAGTATGAGTGGGGCTTATCAAGTAGTAAGGTTTTTCGAGAGTGACGTTGTGGCTAGTCTATACATTTTTTAGGAATGGTGTTAAATATCAACATCTATGGGTCTTTTCTCTGGGGAATTTGATTTTCTCAGGAAAACATTCTTGAATTTCTTTTTGGGGGCAAAAAGTGTGGAGTACAAACTTGTTTACCAGAAATCTGAAACCAAGGAGTTAGGGCTTGCTGAAGGGCTGGTGTCTGTTTTTAGTCTGACATCCATGGTGCCTATAGCCTCTCGGATTCAATTTCCCCAGATCTCAGATTCTCCAGTAAACTCCCTTGAGGGGTTGGGGAAGGATGATCATTTGGCATCACATAGTAGGGATGGGTTTATTTGGACATTTCATCCATTGCACATTTTTTCATCCCCATGCCTGGCCTCCAATTGATGTATACTTGATATCTCTAATTATTGAGGCTTTCTGGGGCTCTGTGACTGCTATACTTTGCTTCTTCTTGGAAGATGTGCAGATTTTAGTTCCTAAAAGTCAGATAGGGTACCTAAAGGCTTTTCATTTTCTGTTCTCTTTTTCTTGTAGGTTTATGATTTTTTTGTTGTTGTTCTTTATTGTTTTTAGTGTGGTGTTTGGAGGAAGTGGAGGTAAAATACATATGTTTAAAGTGATGTGTTTGTTTGTTTATTTATTTATTTTTAAACTGATATGCTTAAAGAGAAGTCCAAGTATTTAACTTCCTAGTAGTTCTACTTATACTCTGTAGGATACTTTATAGGTGTCTATCATCACAGCAAGCTTCAAAAGGAGATATTAGCATCTTTACTTTGTAAATGAGGAATCTAAATTTTGGAAGAAATAAGTAATTGGTTGAACTTCATCTGATGGGTGAGTGAGTGAGATTGGGTTTGAATGCTGTACATCTGACTCCCAAGCCTTGTCATTCTCTGTGGTGCCGTAGTGCCTCTTTTTCATGGGAAAGATAATATGTTAAGTCTTCATTGTAGCACATCCATAGGGCCCAACAGTATTCCAGTGTTTTTCAGTTTTGCTTGCAGGAAGCAGAGGTAAGGCTTTATCCTTGGACAGACAACCTATTGATGGCCCTGAGCACTAGGACATCCTCTCTTCTTGTTCTGGTGCTCAGGTAGCCTTCCTGTGCCTCATTCACCTCCTCTTTGGGGCTCTCTCTTTGGTGAATTGCGGTCTCTGTGTCACTCCCAGTCTCAATCACCTCTGTACCCAAGTGTTACTCTGGTTCCTGGCTCCTATTTTCCCAGATAACAATTTTACACTCACTCTGCTCTCCTCCAGCTTTAACTCTCTCTTTCCCCCACTTGTGCTCAACTAATGACCTTGTTTTTTGTTCTTTGTTTTGTTTTTTCTTTTCTTTTTTTTTAAACATTTTATTTATTTATTCGACAGAGATAGAGACAGCCAGCGAGAGAGGGAACACAAGCAGTGGGAGTGGGAGAAGAAGAAGCAGGCTCCCAGCGTGGGAGCCTGATGTGGGGCTCGATCCCAGGATTCCGGGATCATGCCCTGAGCCGAAGGCAGACGCTTAACGACTGAGCCACCCAGGAGCCCCTGTTTTTTCTTTTTTTAACACTGAGAAAATGGAAGCTATCAGAAAATAACTTCCACATCTTCCTTCTATCAAATCTACTAACCTGTCTCCGAGTCAGACACCCTGTATTCTCTCTTGTTGCACTGACTGAACTGTCCTTTCTCCTACTTTAGGCCAACTCCAACTTGAGGCACTGGATCCCTGCCCTTTAGCCTTCCTGAAGACTCTTGCATCATCTATTTTTCCTTCTTTATTGGATCACTTCTATAAACATACATCATGGTATAATATTCTCCATTAAAAAAAATATGCCTCGACTTCTGGTCCCTCACCTAGCTACCCTTCCATCTCTCTCCTCCCTCTTACAGAGAAGTTCCTTGAGTTGCTTATATTTGTTTTCTTCCCTTTTCTTTTTACGTTATTTCCTGGATCTTCTCAGATCAGGCTTTCGCACTTAGCACTCCATTGAAACTGCTTTCATCAAGAACACCAAGAACTACTGCCTTGCCAAGTCTTTTGGACGATTCTTAGTGCTTGTTTACTAGATCAGCAGAATTCCACTCTATTGGTTTCTGCCTTCTCCTGAAAATGCTGTCTGCATTTTGCTGTACCCTAGCGGATTTTTTTCATTTCTCCTCTTGACACCACAAACTGGACTGTTTCAGAGCTCAGTCCCTAACCCTGGTTTCCTTTCTTTGAATTTTCATTTCCCAGATGATACATCCATTTCTGAGGTTTTAATACCATCTATATACTGATGATGCTACCATTTGTTTTTCCATCTTGAACTTTCCTCCCAACCTCAGACTTGCATTTTCAACTACCTGCTCAACAACTTGACTGTTGTGTAACAGACTTCTGAAAAAAAAATTTTTTTAAAAGATTTTATTTATTTATTTGACAGAGATAGTGAGAGAGGGAACACAAGCAAGGGGAGTGTGAGAGGGAGAAGCAGGTTTCCTGTGGAGCAGGGAGCCCGATGTGGGGCTGCATTCCAGGACCCTGGGATCATGACCTGAGCCGAAGGCAGACACTTAACGGCTGAGCCACCCAGGCGCCCCAAACAGACTTCTGAAATTTAACATGGCCAATAAAACTCTTGATTTCCCCCCTTCACACCTATTCTTCCATCACTGTCCCTTGTTTTATTGATTTTTTTTGTTTTTTTTTTTAATTTAATTTTTATTGTGTTCCTCATTTCTGTAAATAGTTCCTCTTGCACTCAATATTTCTCAGTCTCCAAATCTTGAAGTTATCCTTGATGCATCTCTTTTTCTCACACTCCACATCCAATCCATTAGCAAATCCCTTTGACTCTACCTTCAAAATAGATTCCACATATGATCCTTTCTTTTTGCGTTCATCACTAGCACTCTAATTCAGGTTGTCCTAATTTCTTGCCTTGTCTAGGATGGTAGTATTCTAACTACCATAGTTGTCTTAGTGCAGTTTGTTCTTTATATGGTGGCCAGAATGCTATTTTAATAGTATAAACGAGATAATGATGTACTTTGCTTAAAAATACCCTGTCCATTTTCTTCACAGCACTCACCACTACAGGACATTATATAACTATTTGGTGTTTTGATTATTTACTTTCTTTACTGCCAAAAGGAAACTTTCATGCCAGAATGTAAGGAATGTTGTTGGTCTTGTTTACCTCTATCTTAGTCCATTTGAGCTACTAAAACAAAAATACCATAGACCGGGTGGCTTTAACAAGAGAAATTTATTTTTCACAGTTCTGGAGGCTGGGAAGTCCGAGACCAAGATGGTAGCAGATTGAGTGTCTGGTGAGGTTTCATTTCCTGGTTCATAGATGGCCATTTTCTTGGTGTGTCCTCACATGGGGAAAGGGTCTAGGGAGATTTCTGAGGGGTTTTTTATAAGGGCACTAATCCCACTCACGAGGACTCTGCACCAATGAATTAATCATTTCTCAAAACCCCCACCTCCTAATGCTATCATACCGGTGATTATGTTTTAATATATGAATTTCGAGGGTACACAAATATCCAGTCTATAGCAACTTCCATATTGCCGATGTCTAGAAGAGTGCTGGGTACTTAGGAGGTGCTAGTAAACCATTTAATGAATGAATGAATAAATGATTTTGGAAGCAGCCCACTCCTGGGATACTGTAATTGTTTCTTCAAATACCATTGCTTACTTCATCCTCCTGCCTCATCCTAAGTAGCCACTCTCCCATGGATCTCTTAAATATATAAAAATTTAATGTTATGCAATTTGTTCTATTACCCTATGCAATTTATTTAAATATTAGTTTAGAGTGCTGGATAATGGAATAAAGTATATGGTAAATAGATGATTAAATGACTTAAAATATGGCTATCATGGATTTTCCTATAAAACAGTCTTTATGAACAAAACTCTATTATGACAGCTTTGGGGGGAATAAATTTGAGTTAAATTATTTCATCATACAGAAAATATTCTTTAAACCTCAGCTGTCTGTTTTGTGCCTTAACTGTGAGTGAATATGTGTGAGTGCATATGTCGGTGCATATGTTTTAGAAGTTGGGACAGTTACATGGTGGAAAACACAGTCTCTGCCAAACCCATTCAGCACATTTAAACTCTAAATATTATGATAAAGAATAACATTTTGTTAATTAATGGCTTTCATTTAAAACAGAGAACATGGTCATTGTTAGAATATAATCAAAGACTAACACAAAATACTATTCATGACCCAGTAAAGTTGGGCCCAAAGTTTGTTTGCTACTTTTATGTGACACTTTTTTTCTTTTTCTTGGAACTGCTTGTGCAATGGGTTTTTGCACATATTTACAACAAAATGATGAGTCTTTCACAGACAAGATTCTATCAGTTTAACTTAAGAGCATATGGCAATTTACATATAAACTGCTTGATGTTTGGAATAATAAAAATGTCAGGACAAATAGGAAACGTTAAACATGGTGATATTTTTATACCATGTAAATTTATTGCCCCATTTAAAAATTAAATTTATAAAGGAGTGTGATTGATACTGTGCAATGTAGTTGCCAAAGAGACTCTACAGCACCACTGGAATTGTACATTCACGTTCAGGCTGAGTGCTGTTTTATTGGTAAATAAGTTGACTTCTGCAATGCTTTCTTTCATCTTGTAATCCCATATTAAGCCTACCTAGAAAACATAAAGAATACCTGGATATACTGACTTATGTGTAAACAAGTTTCCTTGGCAGTCTTCCTCATAGAAATGGGAGTAAAATATTGGTCTGTTTCCTCATTCTAGTTCCTTCTCTCTGTGGACTTTATTATGATCTGGGACCTCTGAGGTCCTGAAAGAATGCTGGTTTTCAGATCACTTTCCCAGGTTATACAAAATACAAGGTCCTCAGTGAGCAGAAACTGAAGAGACTTACACTGGCCTCTTCAAATGGAATAAAATAGACTAGGCAAGGAAAGAAACATGGGAAGGAGACATGTCTGAACAAAGGATGTGCCAGACAGACTGTAGATCTTGTATGATTTACTCAAGGCTTGTGTTTTTATTCCTTCTAAATTTTGAAGGAAATGAAAGATATGTGTGAACACCTGTGAGTATATATAAAAACAAATGTGTGCATAAAATTTCGTATCTAAACTGTCTGAAATAACTCAGGCCTGTCAGCTTGATTCCCTTGAAAAAAGAAATGGTGGAGAGAAATTCTTTAAAGTGGTTATAGACTCTTTTGGGATCAGAGAATGAATTTTGACTTGTGTTTAGAGACCACATTAATATGAGCAGTACAAAGATCTAGATAACATATCCCAGCCATAAAAAAAAAACAGATAAAACTAGAAAAATGGAAATTTTGCATCAACTCAAAACTTGGACAGGGGTCAACAGGGAGTTGTTCTGCGGTGCTTTTTAAGCACAGAGGTGTCTGCTGCTCTTTCTTGATGAAATCCTGGGATGGGAGGTAAATCATGTGCATTTCATGCCTTTGGAGCAGACAGATAGGTGTCTAGTCCTACTGGCACTAATTATAAATAATACTCTCCCAGAGTGCTTCAGTACTTAAGTCTTGGCAATTACTCACATGTGTGTTGTCCCTCGTAGCCCAACTATGGGGATTTCAGAGTCTGTACCTCGTTGCTGGGAGATGATTCAGGAGGAATTCAATAGTGAATTTCTTCTAGCAGCCCTTACTCTTGTTTACAGCCTTTTTACCAAAATGGGGTAAAAGAGGTAGCAAGGCGGACAGGCCAATCTAAACCCAAAGCCTTTCCTGTTATGATTTAAGTGTTTTCTATAACCTTCTTTAAGGAAGCATTCAAGGCTGATCTGAACATGCCTTGATTCAATAGAGTCTTTATTGTCATACAGCACATTGTATGTAGCAGTAGCAGTAGTAGTAGTAGTAGTAGTAGTAGTAGTAGTAGTAGTGGTGGTAGTAGTAAAAACAGCTAGTCTTCATCTGTCCAATAATTATACAAGGTAGGTGTTGTTGTTACCATTTGAAAGAAGAGAAAAGAAAACTGAGGCTGAGAGATGTTGAGTAGTCTGTCCATGAGGCATAGTACAGGTAGAAATAAATTGATCAGTAAGTGGAATAATTCCAATGGCAAGCCCACTGTTGTTAGCATGTAAGAAATATTTTGCTTTGGCCCAGCATTAAGATCATCTTTAGAAATCACAAAGATAATTTATCACCTCCAAGCATTCTGCCAATGCTAAATAACACTCTTTCATAATAAAATAGCACTTTGAAATTAGAAGTACCCTTTAAAAATAGAGGATTATCTGTATCACACATTTAATTCTTACAAGAATCTTGAGAGATAAACATTATTGTCCCTATTTTATAAAGCTATGAAGGCTCATGACTTGCCAACATCTGTCCGCTACCAGTAGTTTTTGAATTGTAAGAAGTCAGGATCTTCTAATTTAAATTTCTTCCTCCTTTCCTCTTCTTTTTCACTGGTACAGTCAACTGGTTGCTTAATCTCACATTAGGTATACAACTGGGAGGTTGTTAAGAAGTGTATTTTGTGCATTTTATGGCTGTCCTTCAAAACAAACAAACAATGGAAAGCATTTGTCCATTGGTGCTTCTATCTGTTTTCCCTAAAATGTCTAGATTATGCCTACCTATGTGGTACCCCCAGAAGCTCCAGGGCAGGAAGTGTGAAGCATATGCCACAGGGTTGAGGCAAAGTGCTATGGGGTTGCTCCTATGTGAAGCTATTGGAGTCCACATGAAAATGGTCACCACAGCAGGAGCTGAAATTAGAGGCAGGTAGTGCAAGAGTCTCTGAACCAATACACAAGATAGGTTCACTACAAAGTAACAAATAAACAAACAAAAATGAACAAATTAAATAAATCCACCCCAGAGTCAAGAAACATTAAAAAATGGGACCAATGGACATAAAAAAGCAAGTCCAAGTATATCAATAATATAATAAAGAAAAATAGATTAAACATACTAGTTAATGGCCAGGAGGATCATATTAAGTTAAAAATATTCTAGTTTACATCTGAAGTATAAAAGCATAGAATGGCTTAACGGATGGAAAAAAATATACCAAGCAAATGTTAACCTAAACAAAAGTGACACAGATATGTTATCAGACAAAATAGGCTTTAAGTCAGGAAGTATTATAAATATAGAGTCACTAAATAATGGTAAAATACTGAAATTACCAGGAAGATTAACAACTCTAAACTCATATGCTTCTTACAAAATATCTTAAACCTATAAAGCAAAAACTGATAGAACCAGAAGAAGACAGACCTCTAGTAATAGTAAAAAATTTATTATACTGTCTCGATTGTCATATTCGACAAGAAATATTTAATAAAGATATAGAAATTTGAACAACATGGTAAACAGTTTGATCTAACAGAAATCTGTACCAAATGCTTAAAGAATATACATTCTTCTTAAGCACACATGGAACACTTAACAAAAAATGATCACAAACTGGATTAAAAAGCAAGTCCCCACAAATTTCAAAGAATCAGTATTATAAACACTGACCTATAACCTACATCTCTCAGATCTTCAGAAATGCTGGATCCTTCTGGTAAACTCTTGAGCAACAACAACTGTGTGGGTAAACTCTACATGGAGAGACTCTGGTAGCGGCCAGATGGATCTACCACTTTGGGTTGGTGGTGTTGGGAAAGGGGATGATTGGGCTTTGTTGCAAGTTGAATTATGAGGTGACAAACTACTGCCAATGATGCCTAGATAGAAAGCTAAGCACCTGTTTTCCAGAAAATGTAAAGAAGCCGGCAGTTAGGCAAAAGATGAAAAGAAGTCAGTTAATCAGCAGCTTCTACCAAGGGTAGTTACTGGAAAGCTAGCTGAACCAAGGTGAAGAGAGATGTGTAGTTTATTAGGGAGGAATGAAAAATTTTTAGGTGTTGAACTATGTCAGAGGAGGTCAGATTATATGAGTTAATGTGAAACTAACCTACTCTGCAATGGCTGTTTCATGCTGTGTCTACAATTTAAGACTATTTCTTCCAGGTGGTATATGCTATATGTATAGCCACATACAATTTTAATTTTCTGGATAATATTCTCATTTTGGTTCTTTTCCTACTTTTTTCCGTTGGCTAATCTGTATAGTTGATGGTAGCCCTTTGATTCCTGCTCCTTTACATTTGAGTTATTAACCTAGATGTTATGAAACTAGACACACACACACGCACACACACACACACACACACACACACACCAAACCTCTTTTGATTATTCTTCCTTTAAAGAGGGTTGATAATTCTGGAGGCATAGAATATTAAGTGCTGGTTGGGCACTAAACTTTACTACTGACATTACCTATTAAGTATCTCTAAAGGAAATAATAAAATGGCAGCTTTTAAGAGCCCATTTGTGACTCATAAAATATGGGTTAAAACCTCCCATTTTATTACACTTTTACTTCTGTAATTATTACTGTAAGTGATAGAACAGTGCAGGGTAATCAAGAAATCAACTCTCTCAACTCCTACAAAGGTCCACAGGCTCTCTGAAAATGATACAGATCCTATACTTGAAAGCAATCTATGTAAGTCTAAAGAACACTCTGATGAAATAAAAAAATAAATCAAATGAAAATGATACAAAAAACCCTCAAACTCCAAATAACGTAAAGCAATCAAAATAATGCTAAAATTATAGATCTGTAGAACCCTTGAGCCCATACAGACCTGCTCATTCCCTGCTTCCACACTTAGGATGACCCTAGAAAATTTGCTCAATGTCTCCATAGCTTAATTTGCTCTTTCAGTAAATGAGGGATAACAGTTGTACGTAATGACTTTTGTGTTGTGGGGACTAAGTGAGCTGAAGTATATAAACACATTAGTACCAGTTCTGACATATAGCAAACATCAATACTAATATCATTACATTATAATTAATAGTGATAATTGTTTTCTTGTACATGGCCCATTAGATTGTCTTGTGGTATGTCTGCTGTGGTCTTTCTGAAGCTATGTGACTGGTAGCCTGTCTATTTTTTTTCCTACCCTGAAATGTGCTTGACCTCGTAATCACAATTGACTAGTAAAAGCCTACTCTCACTCACTTTAGTTTGGAGAGGGTAGAAAGACAGTAAATCTATTAGTTTTTAATAATACCGTGTGAATGCCTACTGTCACCAAAGCATTGCTCTTTTAGTTGTAGGAATAAGCCATGGTCTCTGATTTTAAGAATTATGGTTTATTATAGTACCCAGACACAGATACAAATACTGTCATACAGTAGAGAGAACTAGAAAGGGGTTGCATGGGGGAGGGAAACTGTTGTGCATGGACTAAGGTTCAGATTTAGATTAAACCAATATTTAACCAATAAGCTACTGGATTTCACGTACTTGTTTCTGTATTGAACTGATCACCCATGGCTCTAAATTGGAACATTAGTTATTGTGATATGTAATAATCACTTTCAAATCCCATTGCAATTGCACTAGTGTTACTTAAGGTGGTACTTTTTGTGTGTGACGCCAGGAGAAAAGATAAAAGGTTCTTTAAAAACTTTGCGTTGCTGCTTAGTAGAGTTTCCTTTGTCATTTGCTTCTAGGTCTTTTATCATCATTCAATCATTTATTCACTCACTTTATTAACTAATTTGACAAAAATCTATTAAGATTCTATTATGTGCCAAAAACTGTGCTAGGCACTGGGGGCTCAAACTGCATTCCCAGGATTGAAGAGGCTCACAGTCTAGGGAAAGAAAGAACAATGTATCAACAGGTATATTACTATGTCATGTGATAAATTCTATAATTGAGGAATGAAGCAGGGATATATGCATAGTTTTCCTTCAATTAGTTTGTTTCTGGGAAAAATGAGAAGTTTGTAATACATGTATTTGTGCCCCTCAATGCCCTGGGCATTTCTGTAATCTTTGATTTTTCTCTTGTATATCCTCCAGGCCACTGCCTTAAATACCGTGCTCATGGTACAAGTTCTCTTTTTATTTGTCATCTAATCTACCCACAAAGAATATTGATCACTCCTGATGTGATATTTCTCCTCTTGCAGGGTTAGAATTTCAGTAGGTACATCTTGAAGAAATAACCATTTAAATATAAAATGAGGAATAGATTCACGTGACCATGGCTTCTGGCTAGGGTGCCTGTCTAGGTGCCCCACCTGTCTCACCAAAAGGGTCCATATCATATGGTGAAAAAGAATGGACCTCAGATATGAAGACCTAGGTTGTTATTCTTGCTCCAGCATATAGGGCGTTCTTGGGCAAGTTATTCAGGCTCCTTGAGTCTATTTCCTTATTATTATAAGAGGGTAAGAATCTCTATTTCAGAGAGGCATTGTGTAAATCAAATGAGGTCAACATATATAAAATGCCTAATGTGATGTTTTGTGTGTTGCATACAATAATAAATTATAATGGGGAGAGACAGACAAGACTAATAACTAAACAAGGGTACAAGCCCGGCTGGGGAGGAATGAGCTGGGGGTGTACGTCAGAGGGGAGCAGGCAAGAAGCAGTAGGATATAAAGGCAGAGAAGGTTGCAAATCATTTGGGCCCTTGTTAGTCATGACAAAGGTTTGGCTTTTCCTTTGAAAGAGACAGGAAGCTATTGGAGGTTCTTGTGGGGGAAAAGCAGCATAATCTGAGTTAGATTTTAAAAGAATCACGAGTGATAGACAACATGATAAAGCAAGTATAATCATGATAGAACCAAGGTTGTGGATATATGGGTTCACTGTAAAAAATTCTCTTTGCTGTTTGTTTGAAAGTGTTCATAATTAAGTGTTGGGGGGAAAGTATTCATTCTCGGTGATGGTCTGAGGGGAAGCTGAAGGAGTCAAAGGTAGAGCAGGGAGCCCAGTTGGAGACCACAACAATACGGCAGGGGAGAGGTAGTAGCTTGGAAAGGAGCAGTAGTTCCGGAGGTGAGAATACGGTTTTGAGTCTGGATATAATTTGGAGGGAGAGACATGAGAATTTAGCAGCAGATCGGCTCAGGGGGTGAGAAAGAGAGGAATTAAGGATGACGCCAAGTTCTCTGGCCTGAGCAACTGGACAGATGTGGTTACCTGTACTGAAGAACTGCCAGGTTGCTGCATTCCATGCTTTCGTGTCAGAAGGGTCCTTCCCGCTGTGATACAGGTGAAGTTGTCTTTGTGTCGTCCTTTCCCCAGGCCCAGTCACCCTGTATGGGCTCTCCCAGCCTGACCCACTCCTGTTGCTCCCTGCCTGCTGCCATCCCAAGCTTAGTATTGATATGGAGCAGAAATAGCACTGACCTTGGGGTCAGAAGACCATAATTCTCTGCCTTAACCGATCACTTAATTTTTCTGAACCTCAGTTACTTTATGAGGCTGAAAATGTACACATCAGGGAAGTTGGGGAATTGAAAAAATGAGCAAGAAGACATTTAGCACAAAAGTCTTATACATTGCAAGTTTGCTCTTTCTTGCTTTATTTTCCTCACATTTCATCCCCCACTGAAATGTGCCCATGTTGTCCCTCACTACCCTTAAGGTCTTTGATTTATTGGAAAGTCCCGTGGAATTTCTAGAGTTCTAGAGATCTCAAGTGTGGAGCACTGGCCTTAGAGGTTCCATGAGTTCTAACCCTGCTTCTTCTCCTCATGAGCCGGATGACTTGTGCAAGCTGCTTCAATTTTCTGTGATTCTGTTTTATTGTCTTGATATTCTCTAAGGTTATTTGCTTTTAGATACTGCTTATTAGAGGTGCATACCCACAGAAATCTCATTTAATGCTTACGGTAACCCTGTGAAGTAAATCTGCTCTGATGTAGGAGACAATATTTTCACCTGTTTGGTCTAAACCATTTTGAATTCTAAATGCAAGGTTTTCAGTCCAGTTTGTTTATGTCTGAGATGTATTCAGTTATATATCAATTTAATAGAAGTTTATTGAACATTTAGGCCCTGGGTAAGCAGGGTGGACCTTTTGGAACCCCCTTAAAATCGTGCTCATTCAATTGGGACTTCTGGTGAAGAGTCATTAATGCAGCCAGACTGTGAAGAGCTGAGAAAGCGTTCATGGGCAGGACTGGGAAAACTCTGACGATGGACTCTGATACAAGAGAAAACTGTGAGAAAAGACTGAAAGTAATGAACTCGTTGATTCTTTTTCTTCTTCGAGTTTTTATTTAAATTACAGTTAGTTAACATACAGTGTAATATTAGTTTCAGGTAAAGAATTTAGTGATTCATCACTTACATACAACGCTCAGTGCTTATCACAGGTGCCCCCCTTAATACCCATCACCCGTTTAACCCATCCGCCCCCACCTCCCTCCAGCAACCCTCAGTTTGTTCTCTATGGTTAAGAGTCTGTTTTCTGGTTTGCCTCTCTCTCTCTCTCTTTTCCCCCCCCATGTTCATCTGTTTTGTTTCTTAAATTGTACAAAAGAGTGAAATCACATGATATTGTCTTTCTCTGACTGACTTACTTCATATAGCATAATACTCTCTAGCTCCATCCATGTCATTGCAAATGACAAGATTTTATTCTTCTTTATGGCTGAGTAATATTCCTATACACACACACACACACACACACACACACACACACACACACACACCAAATACACACACACCCCACATCTTTAGCCATTCATCAGCTGGTGGACATTTGGGCTCTTTCCATAATTTGGCTCTTGTTGATAAAGCTGCTATCAACAGTCAGAATGGCTAAAACAAACAACACAGGAAGCAACAGATGTTGGCAAGGATGTAGAGAAAGGGGAACCCTCTTGCTCTGTTGGCAGGAATGCAAATTGGTGCAGCAACTCGAAAATGAGCTCATTGCTTCTTAAAGAGTGTCCCTCAGAGTTAGTTGAAACTTCAGCCATGAGCACCTCAGCTAAAGTTTCTAAAAGAGATTAAGGTTATCTCTTCTGAGGATTTGAAGACTCTTATAAATGATTACAATCTTTTGGGACTGCTTAAAACATTCTTGTTGGGATAGAAAGAAATGAACTAAATAAGCTCTTATGTCTTATTAGGTATTTATCTAGTTACAGTGTTATTTGTAATGTTCTAGGCCACTTCTAAATGCTTAAGCCCCAAGAGAAGAAACTTCTCTTTTCACCTCTCATGTCCACATGACTAAAGGAAAAATGCCTACTTCCTGTCACTAACTTCCTTCTCAATAAAGTGAACCAAGCCCAGTTGCCGCTGGAAAGGAAGCAAAATGGAGGAACATTTGAAAGGTTTTCTTTGACTCTATTAAAATGGCTAACTCTAGGTAAAGCAGAAGTTGTTTTATTTTTACACTAACTTAATGGCAGTCTTTTGAGGTTGAGCTACAGTTTCGTGGTTGGTTGTATTTTAATGTACATAATTAGTTTGATCATACAGAAGCATGAGATGCTGAATGTTACATTCTCACATCTATCAGCATAGATGGGTTTAATAACTGAATGGCCAAGCTCAATTGTGGAGATAATCTGTGAACTCCTACTTAGTTTATAGAAAATATAGGTATAGTCCAGTGATAAATTTTGGGGGGGTGGGGTGAGTCCAGCTTGTAGGTGCAATCACATTACTCTGTACCTCCACCCTGTGTACAAGTACCAGAGTACAAGGTCTATTATAGTAATACTGTGCCAATAATGTCACTGACAATTAAAACACCAGAAACTCCAAAACAAAAGTATATTTGTCAAAGAATAAAAAATAAAAAATTAGTATTTTATTTATTCACCTTTTTGCCACAATAGAGTGACAATATTTTTAAAGCTTTATTGAAGTATAACCAACATAAACTGCGTATCTTTAAAATGTAAACTTTGATGAGTTTTGACATATGTATACACCAGTAAAACTATCACCACAGTCAAGATCAGTGAACATATCTGTACTCCTAAAAGTTTCTTTGTGCCTCTTTGTAATCTCTCCCTTACTTCCTTCCCAACCTCCTTCCAGTCCTGGGGAACTATTGATCTGCTTTCGGTCACTGAAGTTTAGTTTGCATTTTATAGAATATTATGTAAATGGAATAAGATGATATGTACTTTTTTTGTTTGGCTTCTTTCATTCAGCTTAATTATTTTGAGTTAATCTGTGTTGTTGCATGTATGTAGCAGTAGTGTATCCTTTTTTATTTCTGAGTTAATCAATTTCTTTTTATTACTGAATAGTAATCAACTGTATGGCTATAACACAATTTATTTATCCATTCATTGGTTGATGGACATTTGGGTTGTTTCCAGTTTTGGCTAATACAGATGAAGCTGCTGTGAACGTTCCTTTACCAGGCTTTGTAGAGACATATGCTTTTATTTCTCTCTCCCTCTCTCTTTTTTAAAAAGATTTATTTATTTGAGAGAGAGAAAGAGAGACAGAGCATGAGCGGGAGGGCTAGAGGGAAAGGAACAGAGAATCACAAGCAGACTGTGCTGAGTACAGAGCCCCATGCAGGGCTTGATCTTAGGACCCTGAGATCATAACCTAAGCCCAAACCAAGAGTCAGATGCTCAACCACTGCACCACCCAGGCGTCCCTGTTTTTATTTCTCTTAACTTAGTGCCTAGGAATGGAATCACTGAGTTAGATGGTAGGTGTATATTTAACTTAAAACTGTCAAACTTCTAAAATTTTTATAATCTTAATCATTACACTTAGGTATTTGATTCATTTGGAATTAAATTTTATACTATAAATCATTGTTTAGCAAAATTTTAAAAAGACCTAAATAAATGCAAAGATATATTCATGGAGCAGTAGACTCAATATTGTTGTCAATTCTCCTGAAATTGATCTATAAATTCAACTCAATCCCAAAGAGAATCTCAGCAGCCTTTTTTTTTTTTTTTTGGTTAAAAATTGACAAGCTAATTTTAATATTTATATGGAAAGACTTAAAGTAGCCAAAACAACCTAAAAAAGAACAAATTTGGATGACTTACACTACCTGACATCAAGACTTACTATAAAGCTATGGTAATCAAGAGAATATGGAATTGGTGTGTAACAAGCAGATTAATGGAACAGCACATAGAATCCAGAAATAAACCCACACATGCATGGTCAATTGATTTTCAGCATGTGTGTCAAAACAATTAAATGGGAGAAAGGATCATCTTTTTCACAAATCATGCTGGAACAACTGGATATTTGTCAAGGCAATGAAATGATCCTCGACTTTGTGGACATTTTACCAAGTCATTATCAAGAACCTAATAAAATACTGTAGTTTGAATGGGCTTTTAAAATAATAAATGGGGGCACCTGGGTGGCTCAGTCGTTAGGCGTCTGCCTTTGGCTCAGGGAGTAGTCCCAGGGTCCTGGGATCGAGCCCCACGTCAGGCTCCCTGCTCAACGGGGAGCCTGCTTCTCCCTCTCCTACTCCCCCTGCTTGTGTTCCCTCTCTCACTGTCTCTCTCTCTGTCAAATGAATAAATAGAGTCTTTAAAAAAAAATAACATAATAAATGATTAGAAATAAATGATTCATTATGGAAAAAGTTAAAAAATTTGAATTATCACTAGCTAATGGAGGAAAATTCGTACAAATAATCATATAAATGGTAATCAATATTGACAAATACAATTCAGTCTCTGGCTTGCCTTCTATAAAACTGTGCAAAAAAAATTCAATGTAACTCCAAGATATAGAAAATGGAAACAGCCAAGAGAGTCATATGCTCTATCATTCTGTCTATATGGGTGAACCAATTTATAAATACATATTTTAAAAGGTAGAAAAAAGAACAAGACTAGGTTGTTCTGAAATAGTTTGCTAAATCAATAAAATGAAACTTTTTTGTGTCATTATATATACCTCTTTTGTGTCCAGATTGAACCTGTAGTAGCAAATATAAAATTGAGAGATGAAGGTAAGAGATTTACTAGTTAAGAAAGTATTTATTTGTGATCAGTCCCCTTAATATTATTTGTATGTGACTCTCCATTCTCTGGCAATCACCATTTCATAACAAAATAATAAAGAAAACTGTTTTCCTTCTCTATTCCCCATTTAAACGAAATGCAGATTTGCTAGAGCCCTTGCTGCTTTCCATGCCAGTAGATGGCATTCTTATTCTTGTTTTTATTTTAATAGTCTTAGATTCATGATGAATGTAACGCCATGGGCTGGACTTCTGGTTCCCATAGTCCAAGTTCAGGATGAACAACTTCTGTTGAACACAGAAAGGAGAAGCATATCCTTCAGAGAAAGATAAAAATGCAGTACTTGGAAAACAGAGATGCATCCCAAAAAATTGTCATTTCTTCATTTTTTATTTAGCTGGTTTGTGTCTGGTCCAGTGAGGATAGGAGTTTTTGGAAGAGAAAGGGTCTTGGGTTTAGTTGTTTTGGATGTTTCCTGTTCACCTGGTTGCTTGGTCCTGATGACTGCTGCTTTGATCTATCTGTTCGGTGTAGTCAGGGTTTCTTTTCCCATTCTTCACATGCTATGGTCTGCTGACCTCGGCCATGCTCTCCATCAGCCCTGGCTTTGACCACTCGTCCCATAGCACAGACCCTCCTTTAGGGCTATCTTACCCATAGGAGGGCAACCTGTCGCTAACCTTCTTGCTACTCTGCACTGTGATCTGACTTCCTCATTGAGAGCACCTGTGAATGACAGGGTTCCTTCCATACCCACCACATGGAGCCACTGGAATCTCGGGGCCACCATTTCTGGCCTGCTGCCTATAGATGTTCCATTGCCATTTTTATTCTGCTGTAGTTACCATGCTCTGGGTGGGAATATAGTACAAAGTGGCATCTTCCCAGGATTCCAAGTGGGAAATAGACCTAGAGGCCCCTGCCTTTAGCTTAACCTTCTATCGTTCTGGGATGGCTACGTATTCGCTAGGTTTTCCGGGTCCAGTCCTACCTTTCCTCCTACTTTCTCCCTTCAAATTTTTGTCCCCAGAAATGAAACAAAATTTTGCTTGTTGCTAGAAAGGGCAATTCGTCCCATTAGGTCTGTTGAAAACTCTCCTTAATTTTTATTTTTTACCATACACATGATCTTTGCCCTAGATCAGTGTTTTCAACACTGTCATATCCAATGGTCCCCTTTTATATAACAAACATTCCGTAATACCTCTTGACTATAAGTATTAAAACAATGACCTAACTTTACTATGAAGGAGAGCGAAGGGAAAGTAATTTTTTCTAAAGAGATGTTTGTGTCTATGTGTACAGTCACCATGAATCGCATAGTCATGGATGCAGACTGTCTTACTGTTGACTCAAATATCATGAATGGTTAAGATTGTTCAAAACTGTGAATTTTATTGATAAAAATATCATAATAAAGTATAATTGTTTCTTGATTTACTTTGCAGTTACCATCCTGGAAAGTCAGCACATGTTAAAACTGGGCAAATAATACTATCTATATGTACACCAAAATTAGGTAATTATAAAAATGCCTTCATTAATATGATGTTGTACAAAATTCTGTGCAAATAGTTCTTTGTGCAGAACTGCCTTGTGCATTCCAAGACACATAATATTTCTGCCTTCTGCTAACTAAATGCCAGTTGGGCTCCAATCACAGTGACAAGCAGCCCCTCTCCCCTGTTTCCAAAGTCTCCTGGGGAGCACTACCATTCCTATTGCAAATCATTGTTTTAGACAATACCTTCCAATAAAATTAGTTTATGATCTTTCCTGGGTCTGCAGGTCACAGGTTTAGCAATACTCTGCAGAATGAGCCCTTTGTTCATTTACTTTCAAATCATCCTGACATCCATGCTGTGGAGCTTCTTGGCACAAGTATCCCCAGTATTGATATATCTGGGGACTCCTAGGTTGTCCAAATTCTCTTTGAGACCTGCAGGACCATACTATACTGCCCTTCTATTCCTGTCTTTTGCTCATTTGTCTATTGAACTGTTTTCTCATGGATTTGAATTAACTCTTAATACCTCTCAGTTATGATCAGGAAAATTGAGAACCAGAGAGGCCATGTCTCACAAAGGGTCTCAGAAGTGGAAATTGCATAGATATAAGACCAAAGCTCCAATCTTCTGACCAGAACTTACCTGATACGTCATATTATTATTGCCTCATAAATTAATCCATTGGCTTTTTAATTGGAAATCTGTGTACAAATAATCTTTTTTAAAATTTATTAATGTTGATGCAAATAATTCAGTAGGGCCCGATGGTGATTGTGCCTGGCTGAAGCTCTACAATGAATTTTTAAACCCGTAGACCTTTAAGGTGGGGGCGCCACAAAAGCTGCTGTCACCTTATGAGGCCCAGCCCAAGGAAGTCTTTCAACTATACCTGTAGTTCCTCTTCAGACCCTACAAGCCTTGACTTTCCTTGGTTCTTAATACGTATTTATCCATTCTTGTAGTCAGGCTTTGTTTACTCTATTGTCTGGACTTTCCTTTTCTTTCTTTCTTCTTTTTTTAATATGTAAAAGTTTCCATTGCCTAGATCTCCAGATACTGTCTTGGAACAATCCATCTTTCCTGGAACCAGATAATAATGTGAATCAAACATGTAACACAAAAACAGAAACAGTTTTATTGTCTTCTCTTGATGTAGCAAGTTCTGTATAACGGGGAGTAAATTCACATCTTCTATAAAAAATTAGAAAAAAAATTCTATATTAGGTGTAAATTTTATGATCTGATCCCCTCAATTTGAGTTCTTCTGATCTATCTGTTATTCTTTCTAAATCAAGAAAAGAACATTAGGTGTAATGGTTGAGTTGTGAATGATAAACTCTGTGTGTGTATTAGGGAGAGAATGCATATGTAGCAATTGACTTAACTAGGTGAGCAGCCCTGGGCGCATTTATGTCTGAGATCCACATCAAGCCCTTAACAGGCAAGATTCTTTAATATAAATGAGAAATAGGCTTTATCCTGCCATAATGACCTGCAGCCTCTCAGACATGACTCTCCACAGACCGATCACTCCACACAAAGGTTGGCCAGCTCACAGAAGCTATTATCTTTTATTTATGCAGATCAGATTGTGACAATCCTTGGAATTCTTTGTTTTATCTTCTTTTTTTTTTTAATCCTTCTGGTATGGACCTTTCTCTCTTTTTCTGTATAGGCAACTCCCCAAACAAACATTTTCATGACTTTCCAAGTCATTGAATGAAAATATTAGAGTATAATTTGGCTAGCTTGTATTATTCCACAAAGAAAAGAAAACTGTTTTAATTTTGGAGGCTACTAGATAAAGGAAGAGGGAAAAAATTCCTTAATTTTTTTAAACCACACAGGAAGCCATGTATTGTGCCAACATACTAACCAGCACCAAATCCCAGTAGTTTACACTTCCATTATTTAATGTGCCCTCTGGAGTTTTGGATATGGCTCAGAAAATTTTTTTTAAACAAATTTCTTACATATGACCCTAATTTCAATGGACGTGCTTTAAAAAATCTTTGCTTTCTTCCTTTTACATTTCCCATTAGTCAATATTAGCTACATATTCATGGGTGAGAATTTAAATAGCACACATCTTGTAAAAAAAAACATATCAGGGTGACTTTTTTTTTTAACGGGTGTGCTTCCAGTGATCTTTCCCTCTTGGGGGGTTGGGGGAAAATGTTCAACAGTAGGAGTTGAAAGAAAAAGAGAATATCACTTCTGAGTGTGGCAGTTTAGTTTCCGTTGCAGATTACTTTTTTTTTTTTCCTGTAGTGCTGTTCTTTCTAGCTTTTATCTAAGCCAAGTAGCAAGGCAAGAGGCCCACTGAGAGATCAGGCAACAACCATTATAGGAAGGATTTTCCCAGTTGATTTGGGGGATGCTGAATTCAGCTGACATCCTCAGGGTTCTTATTCCTGCATTTAATCCATAAGCATTTTATTGAATGCTAATGATTATGTCTCAGTTACCCTGCTAGATGTTAAGGCAGATATAAGAAAGAAACATGATTTTAGCCTTTATTCATTCATTTGATTAGCACTTATTATCCACTGGCAAAACAAGGAACTAGCCCCACTGATCTTTTCAATCTGGTGTGGAGGACAATGAATAAATAATGGTGGATGATTCAGAAGCAGGGTAAGTTGTGCTGGCTGCCGTATAAGTAGAGGTACCAGGTGCTATGGGAGCATACAATTGAGGATACCAACTTAGTGTTGTATGCACAAGGGTTAGCCAAGGTCTACCTGAAGTAATAAAATGTACCTTGAGCTCAGAAGCATGAGACCAAGTTAGACCTTGGGTGGTAGGCAATGGAGAGTGTCCCAGGAAGATGGGACACAGCTGTGTAAAGGCTGAGTTGAGTGGTGCATTGGAGGAACTAAAGAAAAGCTCAAAGCAGTCCCTCTCTCTCATTCCAGTAGTGAGTTTTGAGGGCTGCTCTCAGGGGCCACAAGTGGCTTCCTTACGTGACTGGAAGAGGTGAGCTGCGTTAGGAGCAACTTGCCACCTGTAATTCACATCTCACTGGGAGGAAGGGGAGGTCTCTGGGGAAGCAGACGATGGGGGAGGGGAAAGAGTTCAAAAACTAAATTGTTTGGGATAGAGTTAATATAAAGAAACAGCAACTCATAAAATATTAATTGATGATAAGGGGAAAATGTCTCTCCACAACCAAGGAATAATTGAGCTCCTGAGAGTGGACACGGATTGTATTTCAGGCTTCTTGTCAGTCATTATTAACAGCCTGCTAAGAATGAATTTTTAGTTGCTGGTTGAAGGCTAGGATTAAGAACATGGGATTTGGGGCAGGGAAGTCCCTTTAGAAGGGGAGGAGATGGGACTGAATCAGTGAGTCAGAGAGGGGGCAAGTGTTAGAGCAGCCAGAGGCTCTGGAGGACAATGGGGCTTTAGCTCCAGCACTCATTCATCTTGTGACTCACTGAGACCATTCAGCAGAACAATTCACACGTCCGGTTGCAACTGCGATCGTCCAGTTGCAACTGCGATCAGAGGCCTCGGAATTTCCCAAGTCCAAAGTTTGCCATAGTCTCCTCTTCTCTGGCCATGCGGAAGCCATTTTCTACCACAAGAAAGGAAATTGCATTATCAGTAGGAAGAGATGTGGTTGGGATCAGAAGTGAGGTGTGACAGAATAGTTCTTCGAGGGTGTTATCTGAGCGTCCCCAGGAAAGAAGGACAACATTTTTCTTGCAGCTGTCATGGAATATAACTAAACTGCATTGCATTCATGGTAAGTTTCTTGTCATTGTAGTTAAGGTGTTTATTTCTTTTATTCCTTCTTAAAAAATACATTAAAAATCAAGAGTCCCTCTAGACAAGCTGCTCTTAAAAACAAACAAAAAACAACCTTTCATGGTTTTCATTTATGATGAATCAAGTATTTTTCCTAATTTTTGAGATGAAAAATCTATAGAACAGACCATATTTGAGTACATGGAGTAAACCAGTGGTAAAGTCCATAACACAAAGTGGAGATCCTAAGAACTCAGAAATAAAACTAGTTAGATAAGAGCAGAAACAGAGGGAAAATATACATGAAAATCATAATAATTATAAAAACCCCAAACTCATCTAAGCAATCATGCATGCTCAGATCTTCTTAAACAGGACTTGTTATCTTGAACTGACACTATCCTTTGCATGCTGGCTTTGACGAATCGATGCTAAATTTTAAGATGGATGATTTTCATGAATATACTAATCCCTAATAATGGCCATCAAATCAGAAATTTCTATGTTCCAGCATGAGTGCTCCCTTCTCAGGGCACACCTATGAGAATGTAGTCCTTATTTATTGTGTTCTGGTTAAGGTGAGCTCTCTTGTTCACATGTGAGAAATTAATGCATCCTGCACATTTAAGCGCCCTCTGAAACTTTCTGCTTCATAAACTCTCCCTCTTTCCCTGTTACCTCTAAATTTTTCATACTGTCTTGAGCATCTCTCAAAGAATTGCAAATTCTGGCTGGAACATGATTAATTTAGCATGTGGCCTCTTCCGATGGAGTGCTCTGCCGTCCATCCTCCTTATACAAGGCTACCTCTCTTCTTGGCTCTTAGCAGGAAAAGTGAATTAAGGCAAAGGCCCAGGCTGTTCAGCTGTGCTGCTTGAAAATGAATTTTTACTGGCAGTGCCACAAAGGCAAAAGTGTGGTGTTGCAAAAGTGAAATTACAATATACAGTTGATATTATTTTAGTTGCAAAGCTCAGTCATCCTATTTCCCTCTCACAGTTTGCCGAAGGAACATCGATTATTCTTTATTTGGAGGTGAAAGGCAAAACACAGACATTTCTCCTCCTTAAAGTGTCCCTACCTTTATTTTGTTCATGTTTCTAGCACCTTCGTTATTCATTTCATCAGCTAATGTTTTCTGTAAGGTCACCTCCCTTTACTATTGAGAAGAGAGGCACATTTATTTCCCTTGTTGGAATTCTTTTAATAGAACTCAACTTAGCTGAGCCATGAAGGCCAGTACTACTACGCTCACAGATGGCTTCAAGTGGTGCTTACCAAGGAAATCTGCTCCAGAATATCTTTGAGACTTGGACCTCTATGGCTCCCATAATTTTTATGAAGAAGGACAGTGAAAAATATAAACCTCTTTTGTGGAAGAATTTTGACATCTCATTTGAATATACCTCCTTTAACTTAATTACCTGCTTGCTTAAAAATACTCTATTTGTATAAGGGATGTGATTATTAGGTATCTAAGCTAATTAGCAAGTGCCTGGCATGTAGTTAGGGCTCAGTACATGTTAGTGATGAGGAGGAGGAGGAGGAGAAAGATGAAGAGGAGGAGAAGGGTTATAGAATGTTAGGTCTTTGAAAATATAACCAAACAACCTATTGATAAGACAAAGCTGAGTTTATTTATACCACGACCAGGTCGGGGGTGGTGGTGGTGGTGGGGAGGGAATCACCTCTCCAGAGTTCTAATAATGAATGGAAGTTTGGTATAAGGCAGGTCTTTCAAGTTTGGAGGGTAGTGGAGGTTGGAGGAGCTGACAGACAGCAGTATGCGGTTATGGGAGGAGGATGTTCACTGGGATTGAGTAGAGATTATGATGTGATAGTTCAGGATCGGTGGAGTCAAGAGTTTTGAAGGGTCTTAGCAAACAGTCATTGGATTGAAAAGTTGAACACTTTAAAGTTCACTTAAGTGGGATTTTCAGGAAGTTCCTGGAGCTAACAATAAAGTGATTTGCAACTTTTTTCTTCCTGGGCAAGTTTTCTGAAGTGGTAAAGTAGTATCGAGGAAGGCAGTGACATGATAAAGCTCTGTTGGTGGGGATGGCCAACAGTAGAGCCACACTAACAGCGTGGGAAATTGTGTGGATACAGATGGCTTAGATTCTTCTTCTTCTTCCTCCTCCTCCTCCTCCACCTCCTCCTCCTCCTCCTCCTCCTCCACCTCCTCCTCCTCCTCCTCCTTACTCTGGAATTTTGAAAATGAAGTTATTTACTACCAGGGAATTCCTTATTTCAGGTATGTGTGTGTGATAATATGGTGCATATTCTGTGCTGACTTAAAAAGAAATCTGTGCCAGGCAAAACTTTTTCCCAAGGCCCGTTTCAAATCTTGACTGCTTGTAGAGTCTGACCAAAGTGGTAGAGAACTGCACATCCTCCAAAATCTAGCTCCTCTGTGGACACTCTCAGGCATCCCTGTGAGGTATTAGGATTTGCTGCTTTGTTGTTTCCCTCTCCCCACACTGTGAGATCCTCAGAGTCGGATTTGCATCAGCTTTCTGCCATTGAATACTTTTCTGCCTAATGCCGGGGACTGTGCTAAGTGTTGAAGATACAATAAAGAAGAAGAAATAGTGCCTGCCATCTTTGGGGTCTTGTCCTAGTAGAGAAGGTAAGTGAAATAATTGTCATTTATTCACCTTTTCATGTTTCTGTGTGCCTAATAGAACATTACACCTAATAGGGTTCCAACCAATCCATGATGAATGAATGAATGGCTGCACATCTGTGAGTTGGGTATGAAATGGTATTTTATTGTCATTTTATTTTCCTGGGAAATTTTTTATATCATTTATTGCTCCTTTTCTAAAAGAATTGCCTTTTATATAATTTACCTGGTTTATTATTTATTTTTATTTATTTATTTATTCATTTATTTTGCTGTTGTTACTAGGTTGTTGTCTTAAAAAACATGGGTATGTACGATTTTATTATATATTCTGAGCAAAAGTTTCTTACTGGTTTTATGGATTGTAAATATCTTATCTCTGTGTCTGGCTTGTGTCAGTGTCACTTTAATACTTTGCCTTTTGTGCTCTAGAAAGTTTAATTTTAGTATACACAAATTTATTAATCTTTTTATTTATGGCCAGTGCTTCCCTACCTTGACGTGATAGAGATGCTCTTTACTTTCTTCTAGAAGTTTTGAAGTTTTCCTTCTTGAATTCATTTTGCTTAATTTACTTGAAATTGATTTTTGTGTGTGGTATAAAGTAAACATTTGACTTTATTTTAGTTCCCTTACATGCATATGCTGATCAGTATATGCGAATACCTAAGGGGGACCCTCTGCAAATCTCTGAAGATTCTTTGCACTGTTCTCTCCTTTCTTTTACTTTGTTCCTCTAACTATAACCTCCTTGGTGTCCCTGAATTCTCAGCTCTGTGTCCTTAACTCAAGTTGTTCACCAGGCTATGCCTGAGTTCCTCTGTGTGCTGGAAATGCTCTCAATGCAATAAGCCAGGCAATCTTTGGGCCCCCTTCATTTGTTTTACATCTCTCAAAGATTACTATTTTTAGTTGCCTGATGTCGAGTGCCTTGAACACCTTTGTTTCATATATTTTGTCCATTTTTTGGATGTTTCAGACAGGAGGGTAAATCTGGACTCTGTTATTTAACCATCTTGTTCGGGAGCAGAAATCTGAAGTGGGAAATGAGAATTGAACTACTTAGGATGTGAAGCTGGAGAAGGTCAATTTGGAAGAGGTAATTTTATGGATCAACAACCTGAAAGGAAGCTCACAAAGATTCATACAAGTAGCTGAGGAAATGGAGGCTTGGCGAAGTGATTTTCTTGCTGTCATTTGTATACCAAAGGGTTATCGCTGCCCAGGAAATTAGATGGTGGGTTGGGATGCATTCACCCAGAGCTCTGGCATTAAGTTTGGAAAGACAAAATTAAAAGGATCTTTTTCTCCTCTCTGAGTGTTCTTGGGACCTAAGAGGAAGACTGTGGTTTGGGCTAGGATAGACTCAGAGTGGTTCTGTGCAAAGAAGCAGACTTTCTGAGGAAGGAGGCCTAAGTTAGTGCAAGGTTTCTTAAGACTTCCTCTCAAAAGTCCTGCAGCCTCACTTCCACAACAGTCCGGTGGTAAAAAGCATCAGAGGGCCAGCGCAGAGGCAAAAGAGGGGACACAAAAGGGTGAATATCAGTGTGGTTGTTGGGGCAAATGTCTTTGAACCAATTACCACAGCAACCTACTTAATGTTTTGAGTGGAGAAATGAAGACTAAGATGAGAAAGACAGTATATGCCAGATTGTGAGAATCTTGAATGACAGGTGTTGTCAAAGGGAAGTTAAAGTCCCTGGTGCCTAGGATTAATAAAATGAAACCAGTGTTTTAGGAAGAATAACCTAGTAGTGATATGTGTTCTGATTAGAATAGGGAGTACTGGATGCAGACCAAGATGTTAGGAGGCCGTTGCAGTTATAACTCAGGTGTGAGAAGGTGGGACCAGAACAAAGGATGCAACGCAGATAGAAAAGGGAGGGAGACTTCTAGGATATTTTGATTATGATTGGACATGTCAGAATCCTGCCTAGTATAAAGATGTGTTTCCCTTGGCACATGATAGGTATGAAAACCAAATAAAGAATTATGCCACGTCAAGAAATACATTAAGTCAAGACATTTCAAAGATTCATAAGAACAAGAAAGAGAAGACATGGGACCTATTAATCAAAATGGGGAGCACGAAGAAAGAAGCAGAGAATAGAAACAGTAGAAATTAAAAGTGGGAACAGGGACAATGATCATACCCAATGAGAAAGAACCTAAATTACATGGGAGAAAAAAAAGATATTCACAGAGGAGGAGTTAAAAAAAACTTCATAGAATACATACCGTTCTGTGTAAACTGACAGAGAAGCAATAGGACATAAATCTCCATGACATCACTTGAATATAATGGTATAATAATCAATTTTCACTATTAATAACACATGCATTCATTTAATAAACATTTCTAAATATTTACTGTGTACACACAATGTACTCATCTTGGACACCATTTTGTGCAGAGAGATTAAAAAAAGACCTTCAAACCCTACCATTGTGAAATTTGGAGACAGATGTATACAGAAAGGCTTTTAATATCTCAAGATAAGTATTAGAGTAGTGATAGGAGAAGCTTATTTGAAACGCAGAGGAGGGAGAGAATAACTTTTCCTGAGGATATCAGAGATGATTTCACTGAAGACTTGAGGTGATCAGTAGGAATGGAAGTTCGGCAATTGGAGAAGGTGGACCATTTCATTCCAGGGGGTGGCAAAGAGGGGAAGGCTTTCGAAAGTGTGGTGGAGGGTCACCTGGGTGGCCCAGTTGGTTAAGTGTCTAACTTTGGCTCAGGTGGTGATCTCAGGGTCCTGAGATTGAGCCTGTGTCAGGCTCTGTGCTCAGTGGAGATTCTGCTTCTCCCTCTCCCTTTCTCTCTGTCTTTCCCCCTGCTTGTGCTCCCTTTCTCTCTCTCTCAAATAAATAAATAAAATTAAAAAAAAATGTGGTGGATTGGAAGGCAACAAGAAGCCTCATGTAGTCTGATCACCAAGGTGAGGAAGTTGGGAAACCATTTAAACTATTAAAAAGTATTTGAAATCTTTGGCACCCAGAGGGTTGAACTGTCAGTTATCAGGAAGCCTGTTAGCTCACATAGCCCTACACCACCCACACAACCTAAAGTGTTTCTTAGTGATATTTACTACCATTGTCTATTTCTAATTTCTTTCCTTCAGAATGGTGGTATGACTACAACACTTGTAGAATTTTTAAGCAAGAAGCTTATGTGTCCTCCTGTGTTTTGAAAAGCTAGCAAACTAGATTTGTAGAGGCAGAATTAAGTCACATGTTAGTTATTCTTGGGATCGCCTATGTGACTTTGGAAACGTTGGTAGAGGCAGATCAATCATTTTATATCTGCAAATTGTGATACGAAATGCCATTGGCTCTGCATAAATTCCTTTGTTAAGAGTTACCAGCCAGCATGGAATAAGAATGCAGAATGCAAGTCATCTAGACAAGACCACCATCTTTGTAAATGGTACCAGCCAGCCTCTTAAGACAGTAGTAATATTCTACTTCAGTAGCTTTATCCAAAGCACACAGTCTGCTATTTGAAGTATGTTCTTTGGGTAAGTCTTTTATTCAGGATAATGCTAATATATATTCTTTGTAAATAAACTTGCATTCTGAAAATATTGTTGCATCTATTATTTGACTCCTTATCTATAAGAGGTAGTCAGGCATTTTCTTCCCTATTTTATAGACTAGAAAACTGAGGTTCAAGTTTAGGGCCTTGCCTAAGGCCAGGCAGTTCATAGGTGGAGGAGGCAAGATTTGAACTTAAATCTTTTGACTTCAAGCACCTTGTCTTGCTAGGACACAATAGCTTCTTCCTGCAAATTTCTATGATAAAGGATAACACCTGGTAATTCTGATTTAACTTTAAATCTTTATTGCCAATACAGATACATATTAGAATATGTATTAGAACTTCTAAAAATGTAATTTGTACATGTCTGAAGTAGACATTAGCCTGTTGATAGAAAACAGTTCATTTTACTTACTTGTTAGTGATGATGAAGTTGGCTTTGCCCAGCACAAGGCCTAATAGATTCCTCTCCACATACATTGCTGGGACAATGTCTCTGAACTCAAGCAGCTTACAATCTAATGGAAAAGGCAAGTGAACCCAATAATCTGCAGTATAGCGTAGAAAATGGTAAGTCTTGATGGGAAGGTCCAGACATATGAAGGTGTGGGAAAGGGGTACATTAATTTTAATCACAGAAATCAGGAAAGGATCATGAAGGAGGTTTCTTGGAACTGAGTTTGCCATATGGTTAATATTTCTTAAACATAAGATGGTTAACCTAACCTTAACCTAAGATGGCTGGAGAGAGGTGGGGCAAAGAACATTCTAGAAAGAAGAATGCAGTATGACCATTAGGCAGTAGGAAGATATTTGAATAAATACTTATAATTTGATGTCCCTGTGGCAGAAGATGATTGAAAAGGTATAGGGCAAAAAACAAATAGCACAGGGAATTAGGGACAGGTCGTGGAGGCCATTAAACGCTGTTGTGGAGTTTGTTGTTCAGGCTCAGGAAGATATCGAGAATTGGAGCTAAGGAGAGACTTAACTGAGCTGTGTGTGAGGACGGTGGTCCCAGGGGTGGTTTATAGAAAGGATGAGAGGGGAAAAATTGACCTGTGCATAGGCTAACTTGTGAAGAGAAGGGCAGCTCAAGAGAGGCAGACAGCTGGGTGGGATGCCAACGAGATCCACTCGGGCAGTGACAATAGGAACAGAAGAAAGACTATCAGGGAGAAGAGTCAGGTGGTTAGGGTCCAGGGGAGGTCAGAGCAAAAGACAATGTTGAGATTTCCAGCTTAGACAAGAGTGAGGATGGTGAGGATAGAGATGAATGAAGTGAGGTGTGGAACCAACGGGCAAATTGATGAAAAGAATGTTTTTTGTTTCTGTTTTCTTTTAAAATTTTCGTAGTATTTTAGTTTTATGGAGAAAGCACAATAATACTGTTTCTTTTGGGGAAAAAATGGGCAGGCAGGAACTGTGTGTTTTGTAAACTATGGTTTATGGCACACGGTGGTTGGGTAAATTTTGCTGTCTTCGGCCTAAGCTCTCAAAAGAGAGCTCTTGCTGGGGCACACATTCTGATTTTGTGTTTCTGTATTGTACAAGGGAATTGAAACACACCACTTCAGAGTGAATTAGGAGTGAGTTTGTACATTTTTCTGCTTAGTGGAACTCAAATAGTTTCCCAGGGACTATGTTCTCTGTTTTTCCAACACCTTTCCCTTATTCCCCAAACAGATTACCACGTGTCTCTCATATTTCCCACAGTGTCATCAGAATGAGAGCGTCAGGGAGAGATCAGGCAGAGGGCATGATAATTTTACACTTGAGACAGTGATATGTAGGATCTGAAGTTTCTAAACTCCTCAAGACTCTTGGGTGCAAGGTATCTTTTGTGTTCCAGCACAAAACCAACACAGCCCATGGAGTAATCCCTGAAGATATCTGGGCCCATAGACTCTGCCTCTGAAAGCTCTTATTGTTCAGCGTTTGGAAACATTTCATATTTTTTCCTCAAAGCCCAGTTTCCCATTTGTAACATGTTGTAATTGAAATGAAAACCTTTATTAATATTCAACAGGACTAACACTAAGGAAACAATGCAGTTTCTCTTACCTCTCCTTTTAACGCCTTTCTCCCATATTTAATCTCCTGGGAGTCCTTCCCTCTCTCTTCTACCCTCTATCTTACTTCTCACAAACCCTGAGAAATCTAACTTTCCTGAGCAACAACTGGAAGAAATTCTCTGATCTAAAGCTGGTATTACCCAGCAGAGCTAGCTGATTAATCTCATTTGGAAGCAGCAGCTTCAGAAGTTATATAGATTTGCAAAAGGCTGCTTGCATAGTAGGGTTGCAAATTTGCATGCATTACACCCAGATATGCCCAGAAAAATAAGGAGTCTGGTCTGGAAGGTAGAAGGTAACTAAAGGTCTAAACTAGTTTAAATCCTGTTTGATATAATTTAAATAGCTCATTTCTTTATGTTTGCTCTCCCTCCTCCTCTACCCCAAGATGATATCTATCTGTTCTGGGAACTGAGAATGTCTTCTGACATGGGTGAGGAGCCCTTAGAGTTTCCTGCAAAGTCCTTGGCCTATCCTTAGCTGCTCTGTCCTTTGGCAGGGTCCCTTGTCCTACAGGTAGCTATTGCCCCACTGGCAGCCTGGGCTGCTATCTCTGTGACCTGGTCTCACTTCCTTGGCCAGGACCGGAAAGTTCTCCATGCATATCCTGGCTCCATCTAAGACCTCAGGCAGCTCCCAGCCTGACACACAGCTAGTTGGAGGTATTTGGGACATTCTGGGCCCCATCCACAGCCCTGGGACCGAGAGCAGCCAAGAAAGCACTACCTTCAGCCTATGTTCTCTGCAGGTTGTTTGCTGTGACTGAGTGTTATTCAAGTGTGGTGCCATTAAGTACTATCTGTTCACTGTGCAATGCCCTGGTGACATAGGTAGAAAGATGGACACCACTCTTGATATGGATTTGGGCCTCTGCTCTTCTCAACACACAGCATCAAGTAGGGCAGCTGTGTAATTTAATGTCCAAATTGAGACACCTTTTTTAAAAAAATTAAATTTTTAAAAAGTTTTCATTTGAGTTCGAGTTAGTTACCATACAGTATAATCTAGTTTCACATGTACAATATAGTGATTCAACACTTCCATAAGTCACCTGGTGCTCATCACAACAAGTGCATTCCTTAATCCCCAACATTTATCTAACCCATCCCCCCAGCCACCTCCCTTCTGGTAACCATCACAAACTGGGACACTTTTGAGACTGAAAGGGGGTGCTAAAATAATTTAAATATATAATAGTTTGCACTATGTTTTATTGAATGATACATTGGTTTTATTATTTTGATGTCATTATCAAATAGTTCTCTTAAAATTATTTCAAAATAAAATTCTTTTGACTAAAAATTAAAATAATATATATCCACAAGCAGGTGAAAATGGAAATAAATAGCCCGTATCAGTGAGCTGAGCCTGAAAGAATGTTAGATCCACATCCCTAAGAAGGTCTCCAGTGCAGATTGGGTACTCTGGGGTGAGGGCTGCAGAGCTAAAGGGCCTCCATGCCAGGGCTGAATCATTTGCTGAGGGTTTCCAGGACCTGATCAGCCAAGAGACACCAGGTCACATAGTCAGCGGCTGTGATCGCCAGTGGGACAACTGCCACCTCAGCACAAGGTCACAGCACTGTAAAGGCAAAGAGCCCGCGAATCCAGTATTATTGTATGGTCAGCTCTGGACCACATATTTCACTGAGCACAGTCTAGAGATGGTTGGGCTTTGGGTCTTTTGATATCTTTGTGGGAATGATCAGAGCTAGAAGCCACAGTTTGGACAGGAAACTCCTAGAACAATAGGAGAAAGAGGCAGAAAGGAGGGCTACCGCAGAGGGTTTTTTTTTTTTTTTTTTTTTTTTTTTTTTTTTTTTTTTTTTTTTTACTGCTGAAGATGATGACCTCAGAAGGCAAAAAGCACAACCTAGGCTCTTGCAGGGGGCGGGCCCCCTTAAAGGGAGTGAAATACCAGAGTCAGCACGATAATCATGATGTAGGAAACGCCGCCCCATAGAAAACAAAAAGAGACCAGCCCTGTTGGGATTAAGCAAATACAATATTAAAGTATATCAGATGAAAGAAGCGAAACAGAGAAAGTCGTTTAAAACATTTTCAAGTAAATTGGAACAGCTTCCTGAGCACCGTCGTCAGGGCGCCAGCTTCAACTCTGCCCGAAGGTTTCGAATGATTCCGATGGCCTCCACTCATCTGCAGTTTTGCTTTCCGCAGTTTCGTTACAGCGGCGTCAAGCGCGGGTCCGATGATGATGATCCTTCTGACGAATCGTCAGAAGGTCAACAGGAGCCTAACGCTTCGTCACAGTGCCTACGTCATTTTCTTCACTTCATCTCATCATGTAGCCATTTTATCATCGCACGCTGTCACAAGAAGGGTGAGTACAGCACAATAAGATGGTTTGAGAGAGAGAGAGGGTGTGTGTGTGAGGGAGAGGGAAAGAAACCGCACTCATGTGACTTTTATTACCATATGTTGTAAGACTGGGTAGGGGCTCAGATTGTATCCCCTATGGATAGGGAAATACTACTGCAATATGCTAGAAATAGTGTGTGATTCCTATTATTCTAAATAAACTGAAAATGCTAACTTTCAGTTTTCACTGGGGGTAATGCCGAAGTTCTGGGAGGGGAAATTCAAATCACAAAACCCAGCCCAATTCCTTGTGACAGGGCTCCTTTTGGAAATGGATCCTTCAGCCCTTAGTGGGGATCTTATGTGAGCTCTTTTACCAGACCGGTTCCCAGTTTGTTCACTGGAAGCTGGAAACTGGGCAGCATTTAGATTACGAAGATCCTTTCGGCCCTTTTAAGGACATTGGGTGTTTTTATGGGGAGATGATAGGGAATGACCACAGAGGTTTAAGCAGTAGAGGCATTGATGAAATTTGGGTTTTAAGAGGTCACTCTGGCGCCATTCTGAGGCAGAATAGGGCTGCGGCGCTAAGCTGATCAATACTTCTGGGATGATGGCCAGAAAAGGAGTAAGTCTCCAGAAAACAGCATTTATTTGAAACCAAAGGGCATCAGGCCATGTCAGAAGAGGCTGTGTGAGGTCAGTCATACCAAGGTGAATCTGACATCTCTCGAGGACATCAAAAAACAGAAGACCAAAGGAGATGCCCGTTAATTTTTTACTCCTGCCGAATTTCTCTAGCTAAAGGGATTTTTTTTTTTCCTGCCCAGATATGCACTTATTACTTTGAACCTCTGGTTCATTCTAAGATTTTTTTCAAACTGAAAGTAAGTTTTGTTTTTTTATTTAGTTGTGACATTGGATGCGACTATCTTGAACCTCTCAGCAAACATTAAGATAGAAACCTTGCACTGAATTATTTAAAAAAGGAAGCAAGCTATTATTTTATAGAACTAAATGTAAAAATCTACCATAAGCAATAATAGAAAATGGATGTAATTTTAAAACAAATGTCAATTGGATCATAAAAAAAATGTAAACATTTACAAACATGTTTCAGCAAATTATGTTTTATCTCCTGGTAAAGTCGTATTTTGTAGAGTAGGGATGATGCCTCATTTTGTGATTCTATATCCTGAGAAGTTCTGGTCTCTCCCCTGTCTCTTAATTGCCCTCATTTTTCCTAGCTGGGGTCACTCTTGGTCATCAGCTAGCATTTAATAGATTTGCATTCCTATCCTTTGTTGTTATTTTAAGAAACGACAGAAATATATATATATATATGTATATGTGTATATATATATATATTTTTTTTTTTTGCATGGATTTATTTTCAAACTTTCATGGTTCATACACTAGAACTCTGCCAATGGAGATTTTGCAATGAGAATGGTTTATTTAAGCAGCTGTATTCTGTTACAGAGTATCTTGTGACTCGCCTTAAGGAAAATTCTCTATCCCCCAGATTGTTTGCAGCTCTTGTTTTTGACTGTTTGGGGCTGGCTGTGTCTTTATGCTATCTGGTGTCGGCTGCTGTGGGCAGCGGGGAGGTGTCTTCTCTGAGGCCTGCTGATGTCAGGGTCTTGGCAAGCTCGGATTCCAGGTCTTATCTGCTCTGTCAGGAGTGCTTTATTTGTATTGCTGTGTCTCCTGCATTTCCCACATCGGAATCCTGAGAGTCAGACTAACAGCTACAAAGCATTTTTTTTTTTCTCCAAAATCTGTCCCGTGCATTCTGAGGGACCTAACACTCATGGAAGATTTCTTTCCAGCAATTCTGGGAGTCCTTAGGGAGTGTTTCATGTTCTGTAGTTTTACTCACAGTGTCCAGCATTTTCCTGCTCTTTTGATCTGACTTGCTTCAATAATTTGCCTATTTCCTGGGAAACGATACGTGTCTACTCTGCCCCTATTGCTCCCAGCAATGCCGTCTCGGAGACTGGTGCCCACTGAGGGAGGCCTGGGCATGAAATGTGTTCTGTGTCCTCATAATGCTGGTGTCCCCTGAGGAAAAATTCTCCACAGAGGACTCTTATTTTACCACAAGTTTTGACGCCTGTACTGTGAATGTTTTGCTCTGAGTGAGGTACTGCCCTTGGATGGAAGTTTAATCTTTTTCTAACTGTCCCCTTGCTTAGGACTTAGATGTCATTTATTGAGGCCTCCATGACGATCCTTGCTCCTTCTTTGGGTGGTACAAGACACTGAGTCTCCCATGTGTTGTCTGAAGTGAATGTGGTATGTAGATGTGCGTGGTGTGTGAGTGTAACATGTGAGGTTGTCTGTGGGTGTAGGTGTCCTCATGTATAAGAGAACAAGGTCAGGGGACAGGTGCCCAGTGGCCGGTTAGGCCCGGGCAGCTGGAGAATGGGAAACTACATAGTCTGTATTTTTCTTCCTATCCTTTTGAATGATTTGAATTTTAAAAATAAGCACATCTTACTTATTTATAATAAGGGAAAGAGCCATTAAAAAAAATACTGAATGTTTGTGTCTTCTCAAAATTCATATGTTGAAACCTAACCCCTAATGTGATGATATTTGGAGGGAAGTCCTTTGGGAAGTGATTAGTTCATGAAGGTAGAGTGCTGGTGAAGAGGACTAGCCCCTTTATAAGAGAGGCCCCAGAGAGCTCCTTTATCTCTTCTACCACATGATGACACAGCAAAAAGATGGTTTTCTATGAACCAGGAAGTGGGTCTCACCAGACACCAAATGTGCTGCACCTCCATCTTGGACTTCCCAGTGACCAGGACTGTGAGAAATAAATGTCTCTTGCTAATAAGCTACCCAGACCATGATATTCTGCTAGAGTAGCCTAAACAGACTAAAGAGGTTAAGTGGGGGCATTCCTCAGTTTCCACAGAAAAGAGCCTGTTCCTGTGGGTGGTCAGTGGGAGAGAAGCTCAATGTAGGTTGTCTGAGTAAATGGGACAACAACGGGGGGAACCTGAGAGTAGATGAGGGATGTAGGGGAGGGAACTGAAGGCTGACCCAGGATATCTGCAGAGGAAGGATGCTCCTCTATTAGCCATCTTGCTGGGTCAGATTCAGGATGGACCCTTCTCACTTACTCTGCTTTTTTGTCCAAGACTCTGAGTGGTGAGCTATACACTGTTAATCCTGTTACTGGGAACGGAGGAAGAGGGCCCAAGCACCCACTCTACCACAGTAGTGATGTTCTCATGTGGAACCTCCTTTCTTGGCCCATATCCAGGACTCCTTCCACCACTGCCTCTGCCAATTTAATTTAATACCTGATATTATTTCTGCATATGTCTGTGTGCTCTATTCAATTTTAAATTGCTTCTGAGGGTAGGAACTATATCTTAAACATTTTTACTCTCTTCTCCAGAATTTAGCACTGTAATTTACGCATAGAAGGTACTCAAACAATGTTAAATGGAAACATATATAAGGGGCACCTGGGTAGCTCAGTTAGTTGAACATCTGACTCTTGGTTTCAGTTTAGGGTCTCAGGGTCCTGGGTTTGAGTCCTGCACTGGGCTCAGTGCTCAGCACAGAGTCTGCTTGTCCTTCTCCCTTTGCTTCCTCCCCCTGTGCACACGTTCTCTCTTTCTCATAAATAAATAAAATCTTAAAAAATTTAAATTTATAAAACATTTATAAGCATGATGAAATATTTCATTTGTTTTACTAGTGTCAAGGACTAGACCTGGTGAGAGATTCTTGGTTCTAATTCCCACTACATTTGCCACCTGGAAATTGGAGATAATCTTTCTTCATGTTAATAGTTATCATGAGGCTTAAGAAAAATAATCCATGTTAAGAACATGCCACCTTGTTAGTGTATAATACATGTTAGGTAATATGATTTATGCAAATCTAATAATTGTTGCTGTTTTGCAAGTCTGAGAATGAGGTCAAAATGCCTGTGAAAGTTTGTAATTTTGCTTATTTTGTCAATTTGAACAGAATCAGACTGTCAAAGTGAACTTACATGAATAAATGGGTTATTCAATCTATTCTGCTTATATTAAAATATTTTATAACAGTTAGTTTATAGATAGTTGAACCTATCCTAAATTTGGTAGACCCGAATATAACCTGAAGATCAGGCAAGTCAGGTTAGTGGAGAGGAATGTCTCCGGGCAGAAAAGACATGTAGTTCTACTAGATTACAAATCCTAGGAGAGCTGGGTTAACTCAGGTTTTATTCATTTCTGAATCCTCAGCCCATAGAAAAGTACCTGTCCGGAAAAGAGGCTGAAAATATTTATTAAAAGAACGATGAATGTCCAAGGTTAAAGTTCCTTGATAATTCTAAATTATATTAAAAATATATCAAATATATCACTTACATTAGAAAGAAAAAATTATGTGTATGTCTGACATTTAGCTATCCATATCAAGGATATTTCTGATTAAAAATTGTAAAATCTAAGTAATTCAGCTATTTGCTACTGGATATCCAGCCTGATTGAGCTAAGTAGAAATAATCTAAGAGACTCTTGGTTAAGTGGTATAACTTAAATGTTTGGGTCCAAATGCTTTTTGTGACTCCCATACAGTAAGAAAACTAAGAAGCTCTAGATTTAACATGCTTTAACATGTAAATTAATAATTTGTGAAGGAATACTTTTTAAGACCTGGCTTTTAAGGAATGGGTATAGAATGGCCAATTGGAGGTTTCTCTTTTTCAAGGATGTGATAAGGGGGGCTCTTGCTGCCTTGCATAAAGGAGATGTCCCCTTGTTCTATTTGCTTTGCCACCCTGCACAGCCAAATTAGATACCAGCCCAAGGGAGGAAATGGTCTAAGAGGCTTTTCCACTTTAAATGTAAACTAACAAAGAGCTGTCCCCGCCACCCCACAATGTACCAGGATTTAGCAGACCCTGAAGGGGCACTTTCCATGAGAATGCTTTTGCCAATTCTAAAGTACTAACTTCTTTACAAGGAACACAGTGATTTCACATACTTGACCTCTTTGGTCTTCACAATAATTCTTCAGAATTATTGTGGGAACTACCCACATTACATGGTGGGAACTACCATCAATCCCATTTTATAGATAAAATAAAGCTTAGAATTTAAATGCTTGTCTAATTCAGGTCCTGTGCTCTTTTCCCCACCTGATAGTTAAATTTGGTGCTTTAAGTATCTTAATAACTGTTGAACAGAGATAGGGATGGAGGCAGAGCAGGGAGGGGTAGGAATATTCTTCGTGTGAGCAGCGTGAAGGCTGGGAACTGGGCTTTCCACTTTGATTAACCTCTGTGTGCAGTTACACTCACACAGCCAGTTGAGGACTCCATAAATACCGCCTTGAAAGTGGAAGTAGCTTAGGCTCCAGGACACTACCTCAAAAAGAAAGATCTAGAGAGGGAGGATTAAACTGCTATTTAATTGTTGGGGACACGTCCACAATGTAACAAATGCCCTTAGAGAAGCAATTTGGAAAAGAGTGAGTTGGAAACCTTGGGGGAAAGTCAGAATCTTTAGTCATAAAACACCTGAACAAGACATAATTATTAGCCCCAAGCTTTATTTTAATGATGTACTATGTCTTAAATATAATACCGACAGTTCGCTGAAAGATGCCAGCTGCTCAGAACGAACGAAACAAAAGGAAAAGGAGGGCCATTTGTAATGAGTCTGGATCTTTGTACAACCTGTCATTTTGGTCGTCTGATGCTCTGGTGCCCCCAAGGGGCTGACAGAATGTGCCGGCATATGCCACGGGACATCTGCTGACAATCCTGTGGGCTGTGAGTGGTCCCCACATTTATCCTTCATCCCATGTGTGGCTCAGTGCATTTTGAGCAGGTTGTGAGAGAGCGAGGGTAATTTATTGCTGGAGTGGAGTGTTCCATCAGGTATTTTCCTTGGAATTTGGAGACTTGGGTTCAAATGCTGACTCTAAGTTTGATAAATAGCTTAGCTTTTTGACTTCTCAGTTCCTTTTTTGTAAAATGGAATTGAATCCAGGTACTTTAAAGAACTAGGGTAAGGGTTAAGTAAGATTATGTGAAAATGCCCGGAAAACAGAAGCTTTTCTGAAGGAAAGGCAATTATCTCAACTCTTTGTAGGGAAGATCAAATCCCGTATTATCAACTTAATGTTTATCTGGACAACCAGTCTTTTTCTTTTCATTAATTAGCTTATTCTTTATTTTACATAAATGTATTCTCTAACCTAAATCCCTTGAGACATGCACTTTTGTGACCTGGCTGAGTGGACAGATAATTTAGAAAATGGAATGGCTTAGTGATCTTGTTTGGCACTTTTCACTTGAAATTAATTTGAATGTTTTAGTCTTTCAGACTATAGAACAGTACCTAATATATGAGCCAGGTGTAAATAAATGTTTGATATGTAATAAGGAAGAGAGAATGATCCCAAATATAGTGAGCACTACCAGGATATTAAGATTTCCCTTTTTTAAAATTTTTTTAGATTATTTATTTATTAGAGAGAGAGAGTACTTAAGCAGGTGGGAGAGGCAGAGGGAGAGGGATAAACAGGCTCCCCCCTGAGCATGGAGCCTAACTCAGGGCTCGGTCCCTGGACCGTGGGATCAGGACTGAGCCAAAGGCAGTCACGTAACCAACTGAGCCACCCAGGTGCCCCTCCTGTTTTCTATTTTTTTATTTAATAAGAACTGGTATTAAATTAATATATTTAGATTCAAGGATAAATTTGAATTGTTGTAACCTAAAACACAGGTAGATTGCCTCTATTTAAAAGTCAGAACTATAGCATCTAAAAGAACTAAAATCTTGAGAATATTTTTTTGAATATATGATCACTAATGTTCTACCTCTAATGTAGTATTTGATATCACTCTTAGATCATTAAGGTCAATGATTATTATAAAAGTGTATTTAAGAACAGTTCTGTGGAATATTTTCACCAAAAGAAGGTGTTCTCTAGTTGTTATAAGTAAGCCTAAAACATTTCTGCAAATGTTCATGTAGTCTGTTTCCTGCTGTGAGGGATGAAAACATTAACATTTTTGATTAACTAGAATTCATATGACACATTACAATTTATAAAGTGTTGTCTCGTATGTTACCACTTTGAAGGCTCACAAGAACACTGTAAAGAAGAATGGGTATTATTATTGTTGTTATTGTTAGTATTATGCTCACTTTGTAGGAGAAGAAGATCAGGTCCAAGGACAAGTTACAGGAGAAGTATTTGCAATGGACTCCACTTTAAGGTGACAAATATAACCTAAGTGTTTATCTATACTCCCAAGATTCATAGGAGCAAGGAAAGGTAATGGTTGAGGACAAGAGATAATTTCATATTTTTAGAAAATGGAAAACCAGTGAATGAGAGGTAGATGATTTAGGAGAGTAGAGAAAACTGAATCCCAAGTGCCTAGAGAGGCTGACACAAAGAGAGGATGATTCCCTTCACAGAACCCCAGAAGAGCTCAGGAAGGAGAGGCACTTGGGACTGGGAGGGGTGAGGGAATGGTGCTGAGAACACAAGCCTTGGTTCAGAGTCTATACGTGGAGTCTGTATACCCCTGGTTCCCCGTCTCATCCCACACACCTGATGTCCATTCCCGAGACCTGGAAGAGACATGAGATTTATTCTCCAGAGAAATTGTTCCAGACTGGACTCAGTCTCTGGTACAACAAAGGGTCATGTTGAGGCTTCTTGTTGAAAGCAGGGCAGTTAAATTAAATTCTACTAGCTAAATTGAGAGACATCCCATCCCAACCTCCCTGGTCTGTATCTACCCTATTGGAAGCCAGGCTTTTATACCTCTGGACAAACTAAACAATAACAAAGAAAACATTTACAGGTATTAATGTATGTTGTTCTCCTATATAAAACTACTCTACAGTGTAAACTTATAGTCAATGACTTGTCCACTTACACAAACCTTCCAAAGAACTAAAAATTAATTTTAAAGTTACTAAATTATTAGAAAGTAATTCACTCTTAAATATGAATATACAATCAATCCTCATCACTTGTTTGAGGAAAACCTCTAATGTTAAGGAGATAGATATAAACAATGAAACACAATGAAAACACAGTAATTTGGAGATATAATGCAGGATGCATAAGAAAGCATTCTATTATCAGAAAGATGAGGAGATGTTACATTCATGAAACATGAATGTATGCTACAAAAGGAACAAGGAACAAAAAAGAGCTCTTGGAAATTTTACTTTACTTTATTTTTTATTTTAATTCCACTGTAGTTAATATATAGTGTTATATTTGTTTCAGGTGAACAATATAGTGATTAAACAATTCTATACATGACTTAGTTCTCATCATAATAAGTGTAGTCTTAATCCCCTTCCCTTCTTTCACCCATCTTCCCATCACTTCCCCTCTGGCAAACATTAGTTTGTTCTCTATAGTTAAGAGTCTTTTTTATTTTGTTTTTGTTTTGTCTCGTTTATTTATTTATTTTTTTGTTCCTTTGTTTTCTTTCTTAAATTCCACATACGAGTAAAATCATATGGTATTTGTCTTTCTCTGACTGACTTATTTCACTTAGCATTATACCCTCTAGATCCATCATCCATGTTGTTGAAAATGGCAAGATTTCATTCTTTTCTATAGCTGAGTAATACACACACACACACACACACACACACACATATGCACATAGACACATACCTCTTCTTCTTTATCCGTTCATCTATGGATGGATGCTTGGGTTCCATAATTTGGCTATTGTAAATAATGCTACAATAAACGTAGGGGTGCATATATCTTTTCAAATTAATGTTTTCATATTCTTTGAGTAAATACCCATATTTCATATTCTTTGGGTAAATAACCAGTAGTGGAATTACTGGATCATATTTAATTTATTGGTGAACCTCCATACTGTTTTCCACAGTGGCCGCACTGGTTTGCGTTCCCACCAATAATACACAAGAGTTCCTTTTTCTCACGTCCTTGCCAACACTTGTTTACTATGTTTTTGATTTCAGCCATTTTGACAGGTCTGAGGTGATACCAGCTGTGGTTTTGATTTGCATTTCCCTGATGATTGTGATGTTGATCATCTTTTCATGTGCTTGTTGGCCATCTGTATGTTTCTTTGGAGAAATGTCTGTATCTTCTACCCATTTTTTAATTAGATTATTTGTCTTTTTGGTGTTGAGTTATATAAGTTCTTTATATATTCTTGTTATTAACCCTTTATTTGATATGTCATTTGCAAATAATCTTCTCCCATTCATTAAGTTGTCTTATTGTTGATTGTTTCTTTTGCTATGCAGAAGCTTTTTATTTTGGTATAGTCCCAGTAGTTTATTTTTGCTTTTGTTTCCCTTGACTCAGGAAATATATCTAGAAAAATATTCCTATGGCCAATGTCAGAGAAATTATAGCCTGTGCTCTCTTCCAGGATTTTGGAATGGTTTCAGGTCTCACATTTAGGTCTTTAATCCATTTTGAGTTTATTTTTGTGTTTGGTGTGAAAAAGTGGCCCAGTTTCATTCTTTTGCATGTAGCTGTCTAGTTTTCCAACACCATTTATTGAAGAGACTTTTTTCCCATTGCGTTTTCTTGCGTCCTTTGTCAATGATTAATTGACCATATAATCATGGGTTTATTTCTCAGCTCTCTATTCTGTTCTGTTGATCTGTGTGTCTATTTTTATGCTAGTACCATACTGCTTTGTTTACTACAGCTTTGTATATAACTTGAAATCTGGGATTGTGATACCTCCAGCTTTGTTCTTCTTTTTCAAGATTGCTTTGGCTATCTGAGGTCTTTTGTGGTTCCATACAAATTTTAGGACGATTTGTTCTGGTTATGTGAAAAATGCTGTTGGTATTTTGATAGGGATTGTATTAAATCTGTAGATCGCTTTGGGTAGTATGGACATTTTAACAGTATTTGTTTTCCCAGTCTTTGAGCATGAAATATCTTTGACAAATGCTTTTTCTGCATCTATTACAATGATCATATGGTTTTTATCCTTTCTCTTGTTGATGTGTTGTATCAAATTCATTGATTTGAAAATATTAAACCACCCTTGAATTCCAGGAATATATCCTGCTTGACTGTGGTAAATGATTTTTAAAGGTATTGCTTGCTTGTTTTGTTAGCATTTTGTTGAGGATTTTTGCTTCTATGTTCATCAGAGATGTTGACCTTTAGTTCTCTTTTTTTGTAGTGTCTTTATCTGGTTTTGATTTCAGAGTAATGCTGGCCTCATAAAATGAGTTTGGAAGCTTTCCTTCCTCTTCTCTTTTGAAATTTTTGAGAAGAATGGGTATTAACTCTTCTTTAAATATTTGGTAGAATTCATCTATGAAGCTATCTGGTCCTGGACTTTTGTTTGTAGGGAGGGTTATTTATTTATTTATTACTGGTTTAATTTCATTGCTGGTAATCAGTTTATTCAAATTTTCTATTTCTTCCTGGTTTAGTTTTGGGAGGTTGTATATTTCTAGCAATTTATCCATTACTTCCAGGCTGTCAAATTTGTTGGAATATAATTTTTCATAATATTCTCTTATAATCCTTTGTATGTCTCTGGTATTGGTTGTTATTTCTCCTCATTGATTTCTGATTTTTTTTTATTTGAGTCATTTTTGAGTCTGGCTAAAGGTTTAACAATTTTGTTGTGATTTTCAAAGAACCAGCTCCTGGTTTCATTGCTTTGTTCTACTGTTTTGTTTTTAGTTTCTATATCATTTATTTCTGCTCTAATCTTCATTATTTCTTTCCTCCTGCTAGTTTTGGGTTTTTTGTTCTTCTTTGTCTAGCTCCTTTAAGTATAGGTTAGGTTGTTTATTTGAGATTTTTCTTGCTTCTTGAAATAGGCCTGAATTGCTACAAACTTCCCTCTTACAACAGCTTTTTCTGCATCCTGAAGATTTTGGATTGTGTCTTCATTTTCATTTGTCTCAATGTATTTTTTAATTACCTTTTCAATTTTTTGGTTGGCCCATTCATTGTTTAGTAGCATGCTATTTAACCTCCATGTATTTGTGTTCTTTCCAGATTTGTGTGTGTGTGTGTGTGTGTGTGTGTGTGTGGTTGATTTCCAGTTTCATAGGGTTGTGCTCATAAAGGTGCATGGTATGACTTCAGTCTTTCTGAATTTGTTGAGACTTGTTTTGTGGCCTAATATGTGATCTCTTCCGGAAAGTGTTCATGTGCACTTGAAAAGAATTTGTATTCTGCAGTTGTAGGATCAAGTGTTCTGAATATTTCTGTTAAATCCATTTGGTCCAATGTATTATTCAAAGTCACTCTTTCCTATTGATTTTCTGTTTGGATGATCTATCCATTGATGTCGTTGGGGTGTTAAAGTCTCCTACTATTATAGTATTACTAGCAGTTACTTCCTTTATGTTTTTTTCTTATTAGCTCTCTTATGTATTTGGTGCTCCCATGTTGGATATATTTATAATTGTTGTATCTTCTTGTTGTATTGTTCTCTTTATGATTATATAGTGTCCTTCTTTGTCTCTTGTTACAGTCTTTGTTTTAAAGTCTATTTTTCTGTTATAAGTATTGCTACCCGAGCTTTCTTTTCATTTCCATTTGCATGATAAATACTTTTCCATCCCTTGACTGTCAATCTGCATATGTCTTTAGGTCTGAAATGTATCTCTTTTAGGCATATAGACAGGTCTTGCTTTTTTATCCATTCCATCACGCTGTGTCTTTTGATTGGAGCATTTAGTCCATTTACATTCAAAGTAATTATTGTTATTACTATTATTATTTTTAATGTAGGCTCCACACTGGGTGTGGGGCCCAAACTCACAACCATGAGATCAAGACCTAAGCTAAGATTGAGTTGGATGCTTAACCTACTGAGCTACCCAGGCACCTCCAAAGTAAATTATTGATAGGTAGGTACTTACATTGTTACTTGTTTTATGGTTTTTTTTTTATAGTTCTTCTCTGTTCCTTTCTTCTCTTGTTCTCTTCTCTCATGGTTTGCTGCCTTTCTTTAGTCATACTTGGATTCCTTTCTCTTTATTTTTTATGTATCTATTGCTGGTTTTTGATTTGTGGTTACCATTAGGTTTGTATATAACATCTTAGGCATTTAGCAGTCCAAAGTAAGTTGATGGTCTCTTAAATTTGAACCCATTCTTCATTCCTCTCCCCAACACATTTTATGTACATGGTGTCATACTTTACATTCTTTTATTTTGTGAATTCCTTGACTGATTTTTAGAGATACACTTAATTTTTCTGCTTTGCTATCAAAAATCAGTTGATAGTCTCATGGAGTTTCCTTTGTATGTAACTTTTTTTCTCTTGCTGCTTTTAAAATGTCTCTTTATCACTACTTTTTGCCATTTTAATTATTGTGTCTTGGTGAGGACTTCCTGGTTTGATTTTGTTGGGAGCTTTCTGTGCCTCCTTGATCTGGATTTCTGTTTTCTTTCCCAGATTTGGGAAGTTTTCAGCTATTGTTTCCTCAAATAAATTTTCTGCCCCTTTTCTTTCTCCTCTTCTTCTGGGATCCCTATAATGCAAATGTTATTGTGCTCAATGACGTTACTGTGATCCCTCAATCTTTTTTCATCTTTTCTTATTTTTTGTCATTCCTATTCAGTGTGATTGCTTTCCATTACTCCGTCCTCCAGGTCCCTGATCTGTTCTTCTGCTTCCTCTAGTCTACTATTTATTCCATCTAGTGTGTTTTTAATTTCAGTTGTTGAGTTCTTCATCTCTGATTGGTTCTTTTTTTATGTTTTCTATCTCTTTGTTGAAGGTCTCATTCTTTTCTTAAATCCATTGAGTATCTTTATGACCATTACTTTAAATTCTTTATCAGGTATATTTCTTATCCCTGTCTCTTTTAGTTCTATTGCTGTGATTTTGTTCTGTTCTTTCCTTTGGGACATATTCCTCTGTCTCCTCATTTTGTCTAAATCTCTGAGTCTTTCCTATGTATTAGGAAAGTCAGCTATGTCTCCTGTTTTTGAAAGTAGTTGACTCATGAAGAAGAGGTCCTGCAGTGCCTTGAAGTGCAATGTCTTCTATTCACCAGAACCCGACTGTTCAGGGGTGTTTCCTGTGTGTGTTGTGTGCTTCCTACTGTCATGGCTGAGCCACATTTGCCTTCAGTCTAGTCATTGCAATGGCTCTCTTCTCTTTCCCTGTTGTGGGCAGGATTTGGTCCCTGTGTTGTTAGCAGACTATTTTGAGGCTACCTTTGGTTCGAGTTGAATCAAACCAAGTGTTTGTCATAGCTGCAGTAGCACTGAACTGTAGGGTGCTTTCCCTATGTTGTCCCCTGAGAAGCTTTCATTGGTGGGCGGGGCCTGTGGTCAGACCAGATCTCTTCCCTCAGCCCACTGCTGGGGCCACAGTTGGACTGGTGTGTGTGGTTATTTTTCCCTCTCTTTAGGGCAGGAGTCACTTTGGAGTGGTGCTGGCCCCTATCAGGGCTACTTGCTCCCTGTGAGTTTTGTGGTCTGGCTTTGGATGGGCTCCACCAAGGGTGTATTGGAGGGGACAGGTCCACAAGAGAATGCAAGGGCAGGCTGCAAGGTGCCTGCAAGTTCTGCACTGGTCCCCTATGGGAAGTGACCTACAGCAGCCTGGGAAAACTCCTGCCAGGCTGGCCAGGTGGAGGGGGTGTGTTCACAGGAGAATGTGGGGTGCAACTGCTAGCAAGCTAGGTGAAGAGTGTTTACAGTGCACTGGTTCCCACAGGTGTCTGTGTATCCAGGATCAGGGGCGGGAAAGGGAAATGGCACCTGCCAGCTCCTTTGTTTTTGGAGAAATTTCCCAATGATCCCTGCCCCTCCAGCACATGCTCTGAGATTAGCAAATAAATCTCCTTCTCATATACCCACGCATTTTTCGAACTGCTGCTTCTATGCTGTATCTCAGTGGGTCTGTTTATTGTGCTGTTTTTTTAAGGGAATTGACTCCACACTCCAGCTCTCCCAGAGCCAGCCTGCTGCTTTTTTTTAAAGTTCCAGGTGTTAAACCTCACTGATTGTTAGGCCTCTCTAGTTTTCAAAGACACATGTTATGAGGATTTGTCTTCCCCATGTGGTTCCCCATGCTTGGGTTGCCTGGTATAAAGATCTGCTTCTCTCCTCTCTCCACACCCATGGTGTCCATCCCTCCTTTCAATTGACAGTCCACAGGTCCCTTTGGCTGCTAATCATGTTTCTGCCTTCCCTACCCTCTTCAGTGTGGCCTCTTTTCTACATTTAGCTGTGGAGAGTCTGTTATGCCAGTCTTTGGGTCATTTTCTATGTTATTTACGCTGATGTAGGTATTATCTAGGTGTATCTAGGGGATGAGTTGAGCTTAGGATCCTCCTATTCTGCCACCTTCCCAGGAAGTAGGAAATATACATAATGTATATTTAAATATTTGTAAAATAATATTCAAAAAATATCCCAAGAAATAAAACTAAAATATAGAGATAGAATAAACATATTTTAAGACTTGTAAGGTGTCAAAAAATGTCTCAGGAAGTTATGGGAGGATTTACTCTGCTGAAATAATGGAATAAACCAAGAAAGAAGAAGATGAAATCTAGGAAATGGGTTCTTACACAGGGGAGAGGGTAAGGCAATTTCCCAGGGTAAAGGTAAGAGGCCCCAGACCAAGAGCTAAGCATCCAGTTCAGAGAATAGCCAGTCCAAATTGGAGCAGATGGACAGAGGGTTTTAGAAGAAAAAAGAAGATAACGTGATATATTTATGTAGAAAATAGGATTGAGAGAGGTTGGAAAGTCTAGAGAGAATTAATGAAAGGAAAGCACATGAAGAAGTAAGGTAATTACTTATTCCAGGAAAAACAAAAGTTATGCAAAGAAAGGAAATATAATAATAGTAGTAATGACCTCAGCAGTGATCAATATTTATATAGTCATAACATTCTAAGTTATAATATTTTAATAAAAAATGGAGTTATGATTTATTGGGAGGATGAGGTAATGATATAAGAATGCTTAACCTTTACCTTCCATATAGGAAGTCAATAAAAATAATATCTAGAACTAATAAATCAAAAAATACATAATCATGCTATTTAGAAAAATAGATATAGTGGGAAAAACTACTAAGAGCATATAAAATGATTGATTCCTAGGAGAAAAATTCATGAGTTGGATGGGTGGGCAAAAGATTTTGAATTTTATTTCATTAAGCTTTGTAATATTCAACTTTTGCATATATATTCTTATAAATCAGTAAGAGAAAAACAATTCACTAAAACAGGCAAACAGTTCACAAGAAGGAAATTGCAGTGGCCAGTTTTTTGTGGGTAAAAGGCTTCTCAATTTTACAGGTAACCAGAAAGCAAAGTGCAAATTAAAACAACAGCAGAATACTGTTTTACAACCACCAGAGTGGTAAAGACCTAAACTGTGACAATGCCAAATGTTGACAAGGCTGTGGGGAAATTAGAAACACATCCTGTTTGTGGGCATGTAAATTACAACTTCTACTTTGGAGCGTAATTTTACAACATCTTATAAAGTGGAAGATGAGCATTACTATGACTGAGTATTTTAACTTCTACATGTATGCTATTAGTCTAGAGTGTTTTCCCCCAAACTTCCCTGAGGATAAGAATCACTCAGAGTGGGTGGGTGAGAGAACTTATTAAACATACATCTTCCCAATCTTCTCCCTGGAGATCGTGATTGAGAAAGACTAAGATGAAACTTGGGATTCTGCATTAAATAAATGTTTGAATGTGTGTGCAAGGCTGTTTGTTTCAGCATTGTTTTTAAGAGCTAAAATTTGAAAATTACTTAAAGATCTACTAACAGATGTACGGGTAAACTGTGATGCAATAGAGTGTTTTTGAAATAAGTGATATACATTAATATATGTATATATTAACATGGATAGGTCTTGAAAATATTATATTGAATAAAAACACATAAGTACATCATGAAATCATGTATACAAAGTTTAAAACACAAAATAGTACTATCCATAGAGCTGTTAATATAAAATAACATATATATAATATAAAGTAATGGAGGTGATACATTTCAACTTCAAGGAAGTGGTTACCTCTAGAGAGAGAGAGGGGGGCTTCAACTCTGTAATGTTTATTTACATAGAATTAAAAGGATCTGAGGCAAATACAAGAAAATTATAGATCTGGTTTGGACCTATAGACCTAGACTATGGGTCTAAATGATATACTTGCCTTTGTAGCGAGGAGGTGTGTTTGTTTTTCCTCACAAACTTTGGCTCCTAAACAGGATGTTTGCATTTTAAAAGGAAACAATCTTTTAATCATGTGCCTCAATGTATCTTACAAGAAAGGTTAACTTTTTGACCAGATTCATTTCTACCAAGGTTCAGTTTTTCCTTTGTCCTCTATGTAGTTCAGTAGCTTACCTTAAAAGAAATGCAGTGGGGTTCCTGGGTGGTTCAGTCATTTAAGTGTCTGCCTTCGGCTCACGTCATGATCTCAGGGTTCTGGGTTTGAGTCCTGTGTCAGGCTCCCTGCTTAGCGGGGAATCTGCTTCTCCTGCTCCTTCTGTCCCTCCCCTCCCCACTTGTGCACATGTGTGCTTTCTCTGTCTCTCAAATAAATAAATAAAATCTTTAGAAAAGTATGTCATGAATACGTCTCTTAATTTTGACTTGTTTTCTTTTTTATGGGAAGATTTAAAAAATCCTATGACTTCTCATGTTGTCTGTTCATAGCACCAGGACCACCTGATATGGTAATTTTTGATGAGGATGTGGTTGGGACTGATCATTTGTCAGTTAATTAAAATCACTTAAAGTAAAACATTATTAAAAATTGACTAAATCTGCATCCACAGGTTTGTATACATGTGAATTTATTAGCCATTTTAACAAAGGCCAAGGTCTCTGTTTGGTGTATGGATCTTATTGGAAGTCCTGGCATTTCTTGCATACATCATACTCATTTTGGATCTTTGATGATTCCAGTTTGGGACTTATTTTATTTTATTTTATTTTATTTTATTTTATTTTATTATTATTTTAAACTTTATTTTTTTAAGCTTTTTTTTTTTTTTTTAAAGATTTTATTTATTTATTCATCAGAGAGAAAGGGAGAGAGAGAGCACAAGCAGGAGGAGCTGTGGCAGGCAGGGGGGAAAGCAGGCTGCCCGCTGAGCAAGGGGCTGAATGCAGGACTCGATCCCAGGACCCTGGGATCATGACCTGAGCCAAGGGCAGATGCTTAACTGACTGAGCCACCCAGGTATCCCTCGGGGCTCTTTAAAGTGAAGCAAAAAAGATTAAGATTCCTGTAAAATAATTTGAGAGAATGCAAAATTCTCTTAATTTTACTACTTTTCTCTTTGTTTTATAGTTCTCTGTAATTCGAGAGCAATTTTTAAAGCCAGTCTACATTATCAAGTCTCTACAAAGTATTCATCTTCATTTCTAAAAAAATGTTTACTTGTTTTAGAACTCATATTTCATAGATTTATGAAGTCTTTAGCAAAATTAAATAATATAATAATAAGTGGGGTCATGGACAAATTTGTGAATAAATACAACTGCCTCTTGATGGATTGTACTGCCCACCTGAAGGAGTTGTGGGGGGCACAGTGGAGAGTAGCCTAACATTCAAGAGTGTTCTGCATCCTGCTGGCAACTGCTGGTATATTTTACAGAGAAAATGGAAATGGTGGAAATGTGACAAATTAGTTAATTAGAGGTTGGCTAAAGCAGTTTTTATTATTAACATCTGAGTATTCCTACAAGTAAGAACTGTGAGTTTTTAACAGTTGAGGTGATCAAAAATATACTTTCTCTGAAGTACAAGGAGGCTTGTGTAACTTCCCTGACATAAATGATTTTAAACAAATCTCCACTTTATGCCATATGACAGAATAGAAATGTTCATAATCGCTTAGAGAAGGAGATAATGTTTTATGTGTCACTAGAGGAAAGAATAAAACAAATATTTTACAATTTTTCTCTACCCCATTTATTGTTTTGATTTGACTCAAATAACCTTTTCTTGTTATTGTAATCGACTTCCTAATGCATCTTCTCAACCGTATGGGCAGATACACAGAACTTTATATACATGAATAATATAAGTTGATGTAGCAATATATTTTCTTTGTTTTTACATTACACATACAGCACAAATCCTAATAAAACTAGACTGGAATATATTACAAATTCATTTGGTTAGTATTCAGTTACCAAGTGAGGGAATAAATATATATGATTTAAATTAAGAATGTGCAGTCCATTACTTACATGCCACCTCTTCTACTTTATTTTGACTTTTGCACTTATCATGTTTTATTAACATTTTGAAGTTGTAAACATGAGTGGAGTGAAAGCCGTATCACAAAGTTGAGGTTAGAGGTTTGTTATGTTGGAAAATCAAAGCCTTGAGAGTAACTGTAGAGAAACTTGTTCTCAGGTGCATTGATTGAGGATATTGCTGTGTCATTGGTAGTTCTGGCTTTCCTTTGTGGATAGTATATGCTGAGGGTCTAGTCCAGTGCATCTCACAGTGGTCAGTAGGCTCTATTAAATTTACTTTTCTAGAAGTAGGGCCAAAGAATGTGCATTTAAAACAAACTCTCCTATTGATTCTTATAAATGATAAGTTTGAGATTGTTTTTAGTTCTAATTCCTTAGAAGCAAAGCCTTTGATAATCATGGCACATGATTTATTGAGGAAGTGTTTTACAAAAAAATCCATGCGACTAAGAGTGAAGCAAGATGGGGGAGGAAGAAAGACCTGAGCAATGGTGTGGTCTCAAGTCAAAATCTAGCCCTAGTTTGATTCACAGGGGGGTGGGCTAGTGAGGTATCTCCCTTTGAGGCAAGGGTAGCAGTATTTAGTACCCTGCTTTCAGCCAGTCATGGGTTGTTGGCTCTGTGTGGGTGGAAGATAGAGTGAAGACCTTCCCTGATGAAGCAGTTCCTATTAGCAGAGGGTACTTTTTGGGGAAGAGGATGCATAGCTATGAATCAACCCCTTGACAGCCAACACTCATAGCAACTGGGAGATGAGTGCCCTGCTCTGGTTTAGAGGATCTGGATAGGGCATCAAAACAGCTTTCGTCATGGTCTACCCCTGGCACTGCTTTTGTCCAGTTGCTTCTCACATTAAATTTACTCCAACCATACAGATCTTGTGGCCACTATTCCTAGAGAAACAAAAGAAGAGGGTTGGTGGGATAAATGACAGCCCCTGCTACTGCAATTGGTATTAATGTGCTATTTGATACTCCTCATCTCCCTCTTCTTCCACACATTTCTGATTGCCCTCACCCTTAGCTAGCACTTCTGGCTGGTCTAGGTGACTTGCCTTCTGGGTTGATGCAGACTTCATCTCTGAAGAGCCCGGGTCTCTGGTTACCATGCCTTTTTGAAACTAGGGTTGCTTTCCTTGCCTATTTACAGTCACAAATAGGCATGGATGCACCAAGAGATACCCCAGCAGATGTGTCAGACATAATTATACATATCCTCATTATTAGGTAGTATTTCTTCCTCATGATGATCAGGGTTGATTTTCCTGGTAGCTCCTTTTTGTACCTGCTAGATTACTGACATAAGGAGACCAATGTGATTAGTGGCAGCCATTGCTTTGAGTTTAGTTGAAGATATACTGTGTTCTTGTATTCTTTGGTTCTTCCTACTGTGGATAGGAGTGCTCTCCATCTTGCATTCAGGACCTCTAGACTCAGAGACCATAACATATAGGGCTGGGAAGCACAAATTCTTCCAGGGAGTCATTAGAAGTGATGGTGAGTGGGGCTACTCCTACATTTCTACTATTTAATATGTGGACCTATGTATTTTATTTACTGGGGACACAACACCATGTGATGCTCTGGATTTAAGGACTTTACCAAATCTTGTAGGATAGCACCTATCCTCACAGTATCATCTTTGACTTGATGTCTCAGTTGCATCTTTAAGAGGCTGCTTCATCACTCTTAGCTTCTTGTAGTATAGAAGGTGGTAGGATTGTGTACTTCATATAAACATGCTCATGTCATACCTTCTTGGCCATAAAGTGGGTCTCTCAATCAGGAATGATAATATGCAGAATTCTGTGACTCTAGATCAGACAGTTTGTGAACCCTTGGATAGTAGTACTGGCTGAGAGCTGTGGCAAGAAGGGCAAATATATACTGTGTGTGTTAATCCTGGTCAGAAAGCGTCTCCTCCCTTTCCAGGTTGGAGAAGTTTGATGCATGTAATTTGCCATTAAGTCGCTGGTTCGTATCTTGGAGAGATGGATGTATTGTCCCAGGAAAGGGGATCTTGGTAGGGCACCAAAATTGATTTCACCACAGAGACTTATTGGCCTTTCTTTCAGGGTATACTTTAAGTCAGATTTGACTATTGATTGCATGCTGACTATTTGATTAAACCTAAAATATGTCCAAATTAGGTGAATTCATACAGTTATTTTCAGTTCAGTTTGTTTGAATAAACCCAAATCAGATCAGTTATTAGGCCATATTTATTTAATAAACACAAGCAGTAGACATTAGATGTTAGCCAGTTCATAGGATTACAATTGTCAAACCATTTTAGCTATGCAGAATTAAAGTTTGAAAAATTTAGCTCTTACTGATAACTAAAAAGCTCAAAGCAGAAACTGCAGTGAGATGTCATGGCCAAGTGAGGATTCTTTTTTGATTTTGAAAATTATATTTTTTGAAATATTTTTCTTTAAAAAAGCTACTGATCTATGGTCTTGAAATAGAAGGAAATAATTTCTAACTATATTTTCAACTAGCAAATTACTTATAAATTTTAAGCTGTAAAATCATAGAGTTATTGTTTTGGGGATATAAGTAAATTTGGTAAATTAAACTACTACTAACTCAATGTCTTGTGGATTAATATATCACATGGCCTCACATAATAGCTTAATTTTTACCTACTTAACGTCAGGAATCAGTTAATTATTTTGGTACCCAATTTTGAACCTGCATATTTCCTAAGTTCTTTTTGATTGCAGAACGAAAATCATTGATGTGAATAGAAAACATGAAAAACATTTACATTTTGTCCATATACATGATTTATTATATTCATATTTTCCATTTCTTTATTCTTCTTTCTGATGGTTTCTATGTGAACCGAGAAATTACACTTCCTACTTATCACTTTTACTTTGTTTTTCTTGTCCAAAATGCATGTATCTGGTCTGTCACACTTAGTTCAAGTGTAATTATTTTTCAGTTCAAGGTGACAGTTTAATTTATTTTATTATGAACTGAATCATATTTCCCAGGTAGTGTATTTTTCAGGGATTTAATGTGCTCCATTGACTGCCAGTGTAGGATTCAGTAGTTAATTTATTTCTTTTGTGGAGTAGCATGTTCATAGCCTTTGGGGTTTGCACTGAAACACTCCTTTAGGAAGAGGTAATATGGGATGAAATAGTTTTTTTTTTTTAAGATTTATTTATTTGAGAGAGAGAGAGAGAGAGAGGTAGTGGGGGGAGGGGCAAAGGAAGAGAATCTTCAAGCAGACTCCATGCTGAGTGTGGAGCCCAACACTGGACTCTGTCTCATGACCCAAGAGATCATGACCTGAGCCAAAACCAAGAGTCAGCCGCTCAACTGACTGAGCCACCCAAGTACCCCAAAATGGGGTGACTTTTTGAGGTAAGATAGTTTCTAGAGCTGGAGTTTCATTGTAAATCATTACATTGAAAAGTATTATATAAGCACAGATTATTTGCATGGCTCATGGTGACAAGAGCAAGGATTATTCTGAATTCTCTCTTCTGACTGTTCAGTAGACTTCCTATGGAAATTTAGAACTCACGTTCCTCTTCCTTTTAGAGAATGAATGAGGATGGGAGACTGGATTTAGTGTAGGAATTCCTGGAAAAGAATGGTAAAGTAGTTTTGCCATGTTAAAGATTCTCCTGTATAAGGAGAGATATACACAAAACAGACAAACATAAGAAGTTGCAGGCGGCTATGGGTTTACCATCCCAACAGGATGCTTCCATGAATCCTCTAAAATGGATATGACTGCATAGATTTTTTGCCTCTATTTCTCTGTATGTACCATGGAGTGAAGACATATGGGATAAAATGAATGAAATTGATTGTAAGTCCAAAGTCCATCAGACTTCTAAGATGCATATTCACTTATACAAACCAATACCACCACTTCTGTATTCCACATGGTCTTGTATCCCTCTTTGCTTGGCATACTCCTCTTTGATAAGGGTCCCAATTCTATTTCCACTTAATGACATGGGCTCATTCTACTTAATAACATAATTCTATCCTAGGTATCTCCAGCATGTCTTGGGTATGTAGAGAAAAGAACTCACTAGTGATACTAATTAGTGTACTAATTAGGGCTAATTGCACTCTTTCTAGAATGCCTACTGTGGCAAATAAAAATTCAGTGTGGGGAATCCCAAATTTACACTTAGGCTCCAATGACCCTGAATTAAATACAAATTTGAGTTAATTTAGCTGGATATGAAACATAAATCCACACCAAACCATATACTCTTATGAAAGCTTCACAAAGGAGATGATGAGGCCTATTTTGTTTCTCCCCCGACCTTGCTTGATTTCCTTTCATCCTGCTGATCCTATAGGCAGCCATGGGAAGGAGAAATGCTTAGTACTTGGAATGAGAGACCTAGGTTTGAGTCCAGCTCTAAAACTCATTATTCATGTGACTTTTGCTATATCTCCCAAACTTTCAGAGTCTCACTTTCCTGGACTGTCATGTAGCAACCAAAACTGTTTTAGCATTGGGTAGCTGGGAAGTTTAAATAATTAAAAAGATTAAATGAGATATTATAGATGTACAAGTTTTTGTAAACTAGTGTGTGTGCTAGTCATGTAAAGAATATTAACAAATATATATTGACATTAATTTATATCTTATAAAATATTTTGATACAATTTGGGAGATACTCTGATAAAGGAATATTCTGATAAAATTTGGGAGAGCAACTGACCAGATTTATTTCTTTCAAAGATGTCCTGTGTGCCTATAGTGGTAAATAAGTAATGATGATAATAAATAAATCTAGGAATTAAGTATTTATGTATAATACTTTACAACTTCATTTGGTCGAGCATCTTTCATGCCAACTATATCCCCAAACAGATTACATTCAATAAAGACTTACGGTGATAAGCAATAAATACTAGCAGTGAGAGACAGACATTGAGATAAACAGGCAGGGAAAAGTGCTTTTCTGCTAAATTCTGAAAAGAAATGAAGAATTTAGGGGTGAAGAGACCCACGAGAGATGTCACAATAGGCAGAAACTATTGGAGATAAAGTTTTTACACTCAGTTTTCTTAGTGAAGGGCCTGAGGCACAAAGTACCAAGGCCTTGAGCCTCTGCATGGATCTCCTGACTGGTGGCATGTCTTCACTGTGGGAAAAAAGAAAGATATTAAGTCTGAGAGAGGTGAATTCCAATTTCACGGGAATTATGAGGCAGGGGAAGCTTTGCTTTGATCTATATGAAACAGAAGAAAACTATGTATTGGTATTTTATTCCGTGTATTCTACCTAAGCAGTACATATGAGAAGTTCATAAAAAAAAAAAATCAGCTAGAAATCTAATTTGGAGTCTAGAGAAAGATTTTCAAGTTAGTTCAGAATATAATGATTTCTGAACTATCCAAGTTTGTCTTTGGTTCAGCCAGTTTTGACACAACAGAGTGATTTCCTTATATAGTAATTTAACTTTTTAGTAGGTGTGTGGATAATATAAGCTCTTTGAGTAACGCTGTATGTTGTGGCCTATGTGTTTGTGTACATGTGTGAAGGAGGGCATAGTGGCGTATAGAGAAGGGAAAGAGGAGAGGAAAATGTTACTAATTAAGGTCCAACTTAAGACTAATTTTATTCTACTCTGATTTTTTTTTAAACTCTCAGTCTCCTCATCTATGTGAAGAGTGTTAATAATGTCTGCTCACTAGGACTGTATGAAGATAAATAAGACAACCACGGTAAACTTTGGCAGTGCATGCTGCAGGGAACCTATAAAGCTCTCAATAAACATGAACCCCATCTTCATTAGCCTGAATGTGCTGTTGCCATGGAACCCAAAACACATGAGAAGGAAGTCTCTCTTCTCTTTTTAAAATTATTCTTTAGAAATTTAAATTTTTGTAAAATATTTTGTATTACAGACAGAACTACATCACAGAGAATCCTTAGAGCAGGCAATTAAAAAATCTCATATTTGATTTAAAGATGCATTGCCTGCCTTTTTCAGAATCCTTACCTTTGTTAGACTGTCCAGGCTAGTACTAAAATGAGTGTATTTCTGTAGCTTGCACTGACTGAGGTTGGGGGAAGGTAAGACTAGGAAAAGTTAAGCAGACTCAAATACTAAGGAAAGGTTGTTTATATGAGGGATTTGATCAGATAATCTGAAAAGTGGCATAAGAGTTACTGTATTTTCTATTCACAAAATGTTTTTGTTGTGGTGGTTTGTTTGGTTTGGTTTGATTTGGCTTAAAGGCAAACTAACACCCTCCAATGGAAGATGACCTTACCAACATATTTGAAACACCGTTACATCATTTTACATCAGACTTGTAGATGTCCTCCAGTATCAACACGCTGCCTTTGGCTAGCTGGGCACTTACTGACAGCTTTAAGGAGGGCCACCGAAGTGTCTTTTATGATGTAAAACTGCCCCAAAGTGAGCAATTTATTTTGGAAAAGCATATTAAAAGTAAAAACAAAAAAGCTTAGCCTGGAAGTTTTGATATGATGAGAGACCATAAATAAATGAATAAAGAGATAAGTAGCTACAAGTACAAGTTGGTTTCACAGCTGCTTCTGATACAGTCAATAAAAGAAGATAAAGAATAAAAAGAACTAGTCAAATTAGTCAGATAGCCATGAGAAGGTCTGCTCCTTGAGGGCAGGGCTCCTGTCTAGTTGCATGTGATGCATCCCCAGTGCCTCGAATGTGGTAGGCACATGGTAGGTTCTCACTATTTGACAGTAAAAAAAAAAAAAAAAAAAAAAAAAAGAATATATATGAATAAATAATATATATTAGGAAGGGAGTAGTTTGACTTTTTTCTTTTTTCTTAAGGTAGACTCTAGATTATTTGACCCTCTTGACAGAGGCTGGCTTTTTATAAAATTTCCTCTATTTTCCAGTTGTCTTTTAGGTAGGTATTCCTATTGAAGGTGTTCTTTATAGGCTAATAGGTGCAGGAGAGATGCCTCAAGGGACAGAGAGATCTGAAGTTGTTACATTAAAAAGGTTTCCCAGGCAAGCAAGAAATGGCCTGGAGTCTGCTCCTGGTTACAACTTTAATCATTTCGCACCAGTTGACTGCAGAAATTCATCTGAATGATGAAGAAAATACTTTAATCTGGACTTCTTCATGTTATTTTTGCAGATTTGGAGTTCTGACTTGAAATTAGGAGCATGGAAGATTTATTTGCAACCCCCACCCCTCCCAATTCCAGTAAATTCAAGAAAGGGTTGTGTTGCTCCATGGAATGGATGAGAGAGGGAAAAGGCTGAATTAGGCAGAGACTAGGAAAGATTTGGGTGTGTGTTGGGAGGGGGGTTCAGGTTTCAGAAAATTAAGTTCTCATAGTTTTCAAGAGTTTAGACTAAAGTTTGGAAAATAATAAGGCATATTAGGGGTCATAAAACTGATGGCAGTCAAGGAGTAGAATCACACCATGTGTTTGGAGGCCAGGAAATCAAGCTGACTCTGGAAGTCTGTGATCTTAGACACACACACACACACACACACACACACACACACACAAACTAAAGCAACAGTAGTCATGAAGTCAATCAAGGTGAGAAAGATGGGGTGCCTGGGTGTCTTAGTCATTAAGCATCTGCCTTCAGCTCCGGGCGTGATCCCGGCGTTCTGGGATCGAGCCCCACATCAGGCTCCTCCGCTGGAATCCTGCTTCTTCCTCTCCCATTCCCCCTGCTTGTGTTCCCTCTCTCGCTGGCTCTCTCTACCTCTGTCAAATAAATAAACAAAATCTTAAAAAAAAATAAAGGTGAGAAAGAACTTTCAACAAAGGTGATTAAGGTAGATGAGGGACTGAATTCCAGGAGTTAGATAGGTCAAGAGAATGACAGTACCTCTCAAAAAATAGTACTATCTGAATAGTCTTATATAGGAATTATTGGACTTGAAGGCTATTTTCCTCTTGCCAGGTAGAGGAACTGATTCCCCAGCACTAAATGTGTGCATATGGTGGAGATGGGTCCTTCCTGTAGAGGCCTGTATTCAGCTGGGCTGTGGGTAGGAAAGTAGGAAGTCCAGGAATGTTCATGTGTGTTTTCCTGCGAATAGATCATCATGTTTCTCAGCTCAGAAGTGGCACTGAATCAGGCGGACTGGGCAAGTCTTTACTGCTGAAAGGGAGAAAAAGCAAGAAACGAGGAACATGACATGGAATGATCTGTTCTAGGGGCAACTCTGAGATATATTGTAGGAGGTTGCTTGTATTCTTGCAAATAAACACAAAAACCTTTCAGTGTGTGCCCTCTATTTTAAAAGAAGAGAAACTCAATAGATTCTTCCAATCTAGACACCAAAGACACACAGGACAGGTATCCTGAGCAAAATACCTGTGAGGAGTTAACTAAAGTCATTTGAGACTTTAGTGATCCCAGCAGTCTAAGCAAGTGTGGCATCTCCCTTGGCTCCCTGAATAGCACTGCAGACATTTCTTTGTGGTTAGGCTGACCAACTCAAATGACCCAGAGGTGGAACTGCTTCTTTGGTGATGTCTATAATGTCTTTCCATAACTTCCATCACTTCTTTTTTTTTTTTCTTTTTTGAAGATCTTATGATAACATAGCACATTTGAGTATGCTTAAAGTATTCAAGTGGTGCTACTGGCTATAATTAAGTTCTTTCAGCCTTTCCGTTACAAATTCTTCTTTCCAAGGTTTAATATCTCAGAGATTTCTAATCCCACTGGGCCAAACTTAGTATAGAAATTGTCAGCAGGAATGCAAATTTTTCTGCTCACCCCAAATAATTTCCAATCAAACAAATGTGTTTTTTTCCCCTCATAGCATACATATAAAGAAATAGGTTTCAGGCACTTCTGAAAGGCCCAAAGAAAAAAAGTAATCCAAGCACAAAATCTGAGAGAAATGTAGAAGAGTGCAAAACTTATCTGGTTTTGTGTAGGTGGGAAAATAGTGAATACTTCCATTTTTCAGAGTTTTTACCTTGTGTATTTTAAACCAAATTCAAGATTTAACTGTGAAATAAACTGAAAGCATATTGATTGTAGGTTTGGACTTCTGACTTTCTTTTTTAAAGAGAAATGTTTGTTACTTCTGTGAAAATTTAAGACAGTCAATTGATTCCAATATATTCATCTGATTTGGATTATAATGGAAATGTTTCTTTCTTTTCTTCTCTGTGTCTTAAAGCCAATTGAACATCAATTATTTGTGATATTATTGAATTTATAACAAATTTATTCATATAAAAATTATTTTTATTTTTTATTGTGGTAAAGAGTACATAACATAAAATTTATCATCTCAGCCATTTCTAGTGTTCAGTAGTGTTAAGTATATTCACATTGTTGTGCAACCAGTCTCCAGAATGTTTTTCTCTTGTAAAAGTCTATACCCATTAAACAGCAATTCTCCCTCACCTCAGCCTCTGGTAACCACCATTTTACTTTTTTTTCTATGAATTTGACTACTTTAGATATGTAAGTGGAATCATATTGTATTTGTCTTTTTGTGACTGGCTTGTTTCACTTAGCAGAGTGACCTCAAGGTTCATGCATATTGTAGCATGTGCCAGAATTTCTTTCCTTATTAAGGCTGAATAATATAAAAGTTATTAACATTTGACTTTTTGGGTGTTTATTCAGTTTTGTCTTTGTTCTTTATTAATCAAAAGATCCAGATCTTTAAATGGAAGACCCTTAATGTCTTCAAATTCTTTCATACTTATTAAATTCCTCTTTGGGGTTTTAGCTCTTTAGCCTAAGGCTACAGGTCTTTGACCTTGGCTATACTGCTTAAGAGAGTTAACAATTTTTACAGCCAAGTTTCCTAGGTAGAAGAAGATGGACCTTGTAAGGTCCCTGGCTATGGCTGTTTACTTTCAGGTTGGAGTGGTCCTAATCATCTGCGTTGTTGTCCTGGTGCCTGCCACTCTCCATTCTGTCTCAATGGGGAGCTGTCTTCTCTACTGTCACAGTTCTGAGTATTCCAACCCCTTTGATACTTCTAAATGTGGCTGCCATGATCTTATCTGCCTCTGAAGTTATTTCTATTGTGTTCTTTTTTTTCAAAGCAGATTCTACTTTTCATTTTTATTTTTTAGGTTTAATTTATGTATTTAAGTAATCTCTACACCCAATGTGGAGCTTGAACTTATGAACCTGAGGTCAAGAGTCACATGCTCTTCTGACGGAGCCAGTCATGCACCCCTCCATTGTGTTAAGTTCTTCTATTCTTTCCATTCTTCTAGTTTTTTTTTTTCTTTTTTTCTTTTTTTCTTTTTTTCTTTGATACTTCTTGTTTTCCCAAGAAAAGATTAATTTTTTCAAGACATGTGAGCTGCCTTCTTTTCTTTCTCATTGAGCTCTGACTGTATGGTAAAATTCCATTCAACAACCGAAACATTTATGATAAACTTCTGGGTGTCAGGCTGAAAATGCACAGACAAGATATTTCCTGTGTCCTTAAAGATATCATAAGTTAATGGGGCAGGTGGATATGCAAACAAACCAAGACAATGTGGAAATGGGAGAAGAGCCCTATGACCTTTGTGAGAGGCATGGATGAGGAAAAACCTTGTCACATGTAGGAAAATCTTAACAGAATCAGATCATAACAATGGACCAACACTTAAAATTGGTCTTAAAGAATGACTACGAGTTAGCTAGAAACAAATTATATTTTTGGCAGTCTTTCTCCTTCTCAGTTATTTGCTTATTTGTTAAAAATACACTTTGAAATGCATAGTCCCAGATTTCTTCCCACCACAAAGACATATTGGGTGAAATCAATATCTTTTCTCAAGTAAATGTGTTATTTCTGGTTGCCCCATTGCTGTGCATTTCCTACAAGGACATTAGGCTTATTTTGAGGTCTTCTGGGTCTGGTATATTAAAGAATCCTGAGTGATCTAAAGGGAGGGATTCTGGTGAGCTAGCACATGATAAACTATTACGTCATTTTCATGTAGGTGTGAATGAAGCATGGAAGTAGTTTTTGATGGGGGCAAGAAGACAGAGGCAAGAGTGTAGGAGGAGCTTGGGAAAGAGATGGCTGGAGTTTACTGGTGAAAAAGTAGTGGGAAAGTTGAAGGATAGCGATCTTGAACAAGCTAACAATCTGATTCTCTCCAGAAGTAGCCCTATGTGTGGAAGAGTGCCCTGTGAGTCATATCTTATTTGAACAGTGAACATCTAAGGCATTTTCATGGTGTTCTCCCATAAGTAGCAACCCTCTTCCCCACCTGTATTCCAAGCAAACTGAGAAATAAAGAAGTAAATATCAGATACAAAATGCCCCCTTTGCCTTTGGTAGAGTTCAGGTTGAATGAAGGAGCTTTAGGTCTATTAATTCTAGTGAGCTCTTTGATCTTGAACCCGAACTGTCTCCCCACACACCATTTTGGCAGCGTTGGAGTGGAGCAGGCCACTCCACAATGATAAGTCCCCAAACTGATGTCTGCATTTACCAAGCACATATGCCACTCCTTCCCCAGACTGTGGTGAGGAAGAGGGCAACAAGAGGCTCGGAAGACTGATATCCTTGCCTTATAGGAAAGAATTATAAGAAATAATGAAAAGCATTCCCTTCTAACAAGTTACTTTTACTTAATTTCTTTTTTTTTTTCTCTCAAATGGAACTCTAAATATCAGTATGGTGTTGCTTTTGCAGCTCTTTTTGTTTTCAGCTTTTGTTTTGTCCTTTGTTTCTGGCGTTGAACTTTCTCAGCTTTTCTTCAGGGAGTTTCCGTGTGATCAGCCTCTATCCCTCTTTGCTTGTGGATGTCTCATTTTCATCTTCCCAGTTTTAGGTTTTTGTTTTTTTTTCCCTTATAGATGGGCCTCATTTCTTGAAGCAGAATTCAGAAGTGTAGGAACTAGATGTGTCTGAGTCCTTGATGCTATTGCCATCTTCCGCACTGGCTCCTTTCCACTCTCTTTGGTATTCGGAGTAGGTAGATTCTATTAGGTGCAAAGTTGATATGCTCACATCTTAGCATAGTGAGTGTGAAAGTGATGGCCTATTTATCTGATCTCTCCACTGCAGTGTGGAAGTTATTAGGAAACATTAATTTACCTTTGTATTTATTTTAGGGAGCTACCTCCCTCATCTTTCAGTCACCTCTGTATAGCATTGCCTCTGTGAGGCTTATGGGAGGAAATGGCTCTCCAAGGAAACCTTCCTAAGAGGTGTGAACCACTTGGAGTTTGTGAATGCTTAGAGTTTGATTCTCACCATGAAACAAGATCAATGGAAGATAGAAATGTAATGAAGCAGCACTCTGTTCCTGTGAGTAAAGTCAGATTGGTGACAACTAGGTATTGTGATAGTCAAACTTCCTAATCTGGATTGATTTCTAGAGAAATTTAAAAATCATCAATTGTTACAATGCTATGAATATGTAAGAGTACCAAGAGGGGGGATTCTTATATAAATGAGAGCCAGTGCCATCAATGCTAATTTGCTTTCTTTTGTGCATGGTGCAAAAAGCTGCTGAAGAGAGCTTTTGCTGCTGTTGCCACTCATCTTTCAAATAAAGAATATTGGTAGTTTTAATGTCATGTTTTAAAAAAGTAACTTTGGCACAGATGGTACATATTTGTGAAGAACACAAAGCAATGCCTGGTACCCAGTGAGCACTGAATGAGGATTTTGTTAAATAAGTAAAGTATTAGAAGTAAATCAAACCACATTTGCCAAAATTCCCAAATGAAGATGAAAACTCTAGGCATTGCTGATCATTTATAGTTTAGGTTATCTTCCCCGTGTTTCACATCATTTAGGATTGGCACAATCACTTTTGATACGGCTAGGTTAAAGGTTCTTCTGCAACATCAGTCGAACATTATCCACAAACAGCCTCCTTAGAGTTATCCAAACTTAGAAATCATTATAGATGTAAAGAAGGTATAGAGAAGACTTGATTAATGAAAGTTTATGGTAAATTAACTGAATGCAAAGTAACTTAATTATGGACAAAAGATGATATTGCTAACATGAAGAAGATTCAGCCATAATACTGCTCAAGGCATTTGTCAATTCAGGAATGGAGGAAAAAGAAAAGATTGGGCATTGCACGCTAGAACATAAATCTCTTTGGAGATTTGTTCCACCCCATTAGGTGCTTAGACTATATAAAATAGAAGAACCCAAGGCCTTAGAACCTTGAGACTTGGCTAATTTCTCTATAATTATGCAACATTTATAGGTAGTTTCTAATCTGTATGAGGCTCCATATTAGTAATTTCATGAACATAAACCAGTATGAGAGAGGTGATGGTTTCTAATCATTGTGTTTCATGAAGGTTTTAAATTTAATTGATTTGTACATTGATTACAATTTACTTTTAAACCACTTTCAATTAGCATGTCTACTTGGCTCTTTTTTTTTTTTTAAAGATTTTATTTATTTATTTGACAGAGATAGAGACAGCCAGTGAGAGAGGGAACACAGCAGGGGGAGTGGGAGAGGAGGAAGCAGGCTCATAGCAGAGGAGCCTGATGTGGGGCTCGATCCCGCAATGCCGGGATCACGCCCTGAGCCGAAGGCAGACGCTTTAACCGCTGTGCCACCCAGGCGCCCCTACTTGGCTCTTTTTAATCTCTTCTTGAGCATCCTGAAACTTAAGGAAAGTTTTTGTTTTCCATAAACAAAAAGTGGTGGTTCTGTGATACTAAGGACCATTTAAAGGTGCATTTAGATACATTAAAGATACATTTAGAAGATGATCTGATGAGAGAAAGATGGAAGAAGAAAAAAAGTACGAAACGTGAGTTTGAATGTCCTGCTTACTAAGGACAAATTTGACCTAGTAAGAACACATTTTAGAGGCTTAAATTGATTTTGGGAATACTTGGGGTATGTATTATAAATGTTTAGAGCCCTTACTTAGAATGACCTATAAGTTCCTCTTTTTGTGTGCTTTAACCAAAACACTTTTTGACTTTTGGATCTAAGATTGGGTGTATCCTTTTCCTAGGCAAATTTGAAGCTGGTTTTCAGGTCCTTAAATTGCTAGAATTTAAATCACCCAAATTTATTTCTCCCTAAGTGCATGATACCTGGTGTCTTCTGGTAGGCCTCTGCTTCACACTTGTGTCCATCATAGAAAAAGGAGGGAAAAGTAGTTATACCATTTTGAGTATATTGTCTGTGCCTGTACTTCCACACATATTATAACATTAGCCCTTTGAGAAATATTTTATTATTTCCATTATGACTGTGAAGAAACAGAAATTCAGTGAAATAAAATGCATCACTCATTGCCATACAGTCAGGGGTGGTGATGCTGGGAGTCAACACATGTGCTTGGCACTAGACTCTAGATGCATTTCTCTCTACCATTCCACACCACTCACCATGCCATTCACCATTAGCCTAGATTTTGCATGGTGCTCTGTCATATTTCTGATAAAGTTATGAGTCCTGACTCCCATTCCTTTATGCATCTCTTTCTGTTGGTTCTTCTGATAATCAAAATCATGCTATGATATTAGTGGCCATCCAAGTCTTTTAACAAAGGCACATGTCTTAAACCTGAAGAGAACCTGTGGTTCTTGTCATCACTCTTTATATTGATTGTACAACATCTGAAGGTGGGAAAACTTAGGCTATATTTTCTTTTAAGAGTCTAAGGTTATAGCACACTGCAGAGCTCTGCGTATATAGCAGACTTGCAAAGTTGTATTGTGTGGGTGAATGAATGAGTTGATGGACAGCATTCAGCCTCAACAGAAAAGCAGTTTAAGTGGATTTCCACTTGTGACATCCTTCTTTTTACTCTTCATGAATAGCAGTGCTATCTGTACAAATGTAGACTGTGAGCCAAATAGAACATGGTGGTGTCTAAAAAATCCAATAAGATCAGTATGTTCAGAGATTTTTTAAACTTTAAACAATTTATAAAGTCATATTTTCCAATTGCAAATAAATTCTTTTGTCCCTTAGAGTGCATTTTGATATTTGAATGAAGATCATAGTGTAAGGTGGTTGCTGAACTCAAGCTGTGTTAAACTGCCTGACTGCCCTGCTTTATTGTTTGTGACTAGAGGTAAGGCTGGGTGATAGTGAAATGAAATATTGATGAAAATGCACTGAAAATGTGTTAAAGCAACATATTTTGAAATGTATGTAGAGCTCTTTGAAGTGAAATAATGGTTTTAAGTGAATTCATAAAGATGTTAGTGTATCTTTTTAGTGATAAAATTGCAGTGACAATGGAAATTCCTACCCTCATCCAAGAACATAGATTACCAATGGGATTTATTAATTTTCCAATTTAAGAATAATTTAATAATAACAATATAGGAAATGTATGTTACAAGGGCTAAATTTTTTTGGTAAATCTCTTTAATATTGGCATGACCTAATAAAGATGCATGTTGCTACCACAAGATTTACACAATGCTAAATATTTTTAGATTGATTTCAACAAGAGAGATTGGAGAACATTCCTTCAGAAGTCTCAGGAGAACAGCTTTAGCATATTTTTTATACAGATTCATATGCACACAATAAACAACCTCAAATGTAATATCATTTGAACATTTAATCTAGTTATCTTTTAACCTTCATGAAATGTTAGACCTAGATTTCAAACTTAATAAAGGAAGCAAGGTGTGTACATTTGTGTATGTGTGTATGTTTGTGTGTGTTTTAATATAATGCTGATCTTAGAGTTTTTCCTTAGAATAACCAACTCTGTCTATTCTAAATGAAGACAAAAAGGAGAAAAATATGATAGAAATAAATGGATAAGTATCATTATCTTTAAAAGTATTTATACATGAGGTCACCAATCTGTCCATTTGGCGAGGACCTATTTTAGAAGAAACTACATTTTGATGATAGCTCATACACATGACTCTATATTTACGGAACATGGACAGAGGAATGATATAGGATGGACAGCTAGATGGAGCTGGCTTTCCATAAGTCACAAGCTTTTTCACTGCTAGAAAAGCAAATTCTGATGGTTCAGTACAGATTCTGTTCTGAAAAGAAAAATAAAGAGAACACTGAAGTGTTCTCTCTTGTGGACCAGTAATGACAGTAAATGACGAGTCCCATTAAAAACAAAACCAGAATAAATTGTCACTTAATTGTACACAACAATGTAAAGATTGTCAAGGGGCTTGCTTTCCCACAAGAAATATTTTGTTATAAGCATCCAACATCACAACTGAACCCTAAATTTATATCAATTCTAAATCTTCACTGTGTAAGTGCCTTACTACTAGGTAAGTAGATTAAGTTGGTGGGTAGTGTGGCTGGAATATCTAGGGGTATATACAGCATTCTCAATTTCGTTTATTAAACGAATTTATTTCTGGTCGCTTTCTATTTCATTATAGGAGCTGTAAATTTCTTTTTATGCATATTAATGGCGTTTTTTTTTTCCTGAAGTTAGATCACAAACTACCACACTTAGATTTAGACAGCAAAGACCTGGCACTGCTTTGCCAAAGACCAAATGCCTGATTAAACTCCCTACCTTCTCCTCCTCTCCCTGAAAAAATTTAATTATGGTGGATCTCAGGTTCTAAGAATTTTGTAGGTCTGATAACTTAGCACAAATGACAACATTTCAATGATTTTGTGCTGCGACCACACTGCTCTGGACATTGTCTTATGCTTTTTAGAAGAGGGTCTCAAAGCCACCTTAAATTTTCTAGGCAAAAACTCCAAAAACCATCCCCTATTTGGGAGAGGAAAAAATGTATTATCCTGGACACTTATTCACATAATTTAAAAATATTTTTAAGATATATTATAGGGTAGGAAAAAAATCCAGAATCAAGATCATAGAAGTTCGGGGGACTCTTAATTTATTTGTTCAGTTTATTATGGTGACTTTTTTGGGCCTTTTTATATCGGATTTTGGATATTTTTTTCTAAGTTCTTGTCAATGCATGTCTGTGAACTGTTATGGATTCACCCAGATCCTCTCAGAAATCCACATGGTCAAGATTGTTGACATGATTAAAATATGGAAAACAATGTCACTATTATTACTATTTTTTTTTAAATATAAGGTTTTTTTCCCCCCAGTGGGTAGTAGATTTGTGTTGCTATTTTAAAATAGGTTAATGAGTATTTTAAAAAATTTTCTCAGTTTTAATTTCTGTTAAGGTAAAAAACCACATAAACATTTTTTGGGTCTGTAATAGTTTCTAAGAGTGGAGAGGGATCTTGAGACCAAAAAGTATGAGTATTATTGTTCTGCTTGCTAAATAGAGAGATCTTAATCTCAAGCCTAGATCACTCATGTGTGAGAACAGTGTGATATGCCACCCAGATACCCGCTTCAAGGGTAGACTTACTACATCAGTTGCTGGGAGTGCTGCCACCAACACCCTTCAGTTGTCAACACCTTCAGGGCTTGGCTTAACTTCAGAGAGCTACCCCATCCAACATCATATCCCTTCCCAAGGTGGCCCACATCTAATGATTGGTAGATGCAGGTATATAAAATCATGGCTACCTTTCTCCAACTCAGACAACTCTGAAGGTACATTCTATCTTCAGAGCTTCCTGTGGGATCAGCTGTCAATTGATCTGCACCAGTGCTTCACTTTTTCCTTTGTCCACTGCTATTTCCTTTCCCTCCTTTCCTCAAGTATTAATTCTGAGTTCCCTTCTTAATGCATAGCCTGCACAACAAACTCTGTCTCAGAGCCTGCTTCCCAAGGAATACACCCTACAATAGTATGGGAACTTGATGTTAGGTTAAAAGCGAATTCTCTAATAGCATTGAGTAAGTGGGCCTTACACAGGGTCCAAAATTCCTTATCAACAAGCCACACAAATTCATTGGTCTGTGAAGGGCTTTATGTAGCCCAGAATGCTATTAGAGTCTGGGATGCTCCTGAATGCTACCCATTAGGCCTGGGGCAGGCTAGTTCTGGATTCTCTAGAGCTAGTTCGGGAATGTGTATAAAGGAAGGCAGGCATCGACTTCTGGGAGGCATAGGTGAAAAAACTTGCTCCTTCTAATTCTATGCTCTTAGGATGGATAATCTATCTTCCAAATTTTAGGTGTGTAATGAGCAGGCAAGAGATGATTAGGGAAGGGGATCAAGAGGCTATTTGAGTGTGGGGAAAAAACAGATCTATCATTCACTTAGCCCATCTTCACATTTAATATATACTGACAGCCAAAGCTGGGTCAGTTTAGTGGTGATCTGGATCAATTGTTAATATGGTCTAAAGTGAATGGATGTCCCTGATCTGTCTTTTCTCTTAGCCACCTATATACTGGAAGGCTAAATATTTATTCAGTCATTCCACAAACATGCATTCAGCACCTACTATGTGCCAGAAAGTACTCTAACTTCTGGAGGATACATTGATGCATAAGACAATATTGCAGACTTAAGAAGCCTCTTAAGACATGTTAAATGATAGACTGAGGTATATTACAATTTTTAAGAGTTTATTTGAACAAAAATCCATTTGAATCAGGCAGCACCAAACTGGAAGTGGTTAGGACCAATTCACTCAGATGAGCTAGGGGCAAGACTTTTTATAGAGAAGATGCAGAAGGACATCAAGGAAATTACTTGATTGGCTATAGCTTAAGTGGCTGCCTTATTTGGTAGAGCCTGGTTGACTGTTGATGATTGGTTGTCCTTGGGTTTTGATTTCTTTGCCTTCAGGCATTTATGGACTTGGGTTTTGGTTTGCTTATGGAGGCTGCTAGGGTATTAGAACCACCTCAGTCCAATGGCCTCCTTGTTTAATTAATTTAATAGGCAGATGATATTGTCTGGGTCTTATTCAGTCTGTTTGCCTGTGAAGTCATAACACATACATGGAGGAACAGGAAAGAACTTAAGGATTTGAAAGTGTCGGAAAGAGCTTTCCAACTGAGATAGCAAAGCACTGAATGTGAGTCACATATTTTGCATACTGAAGGCACTGTTCTAGGTGCTAGGGATTCAATAGTGAACAAGCTATTTTGTCTCTCACCTAATATTTTATGGGAGACATTGAAAAATTAGGACAGGGGAAATAGGTATGTCTAAAAAATCAGTAGATCAAGAAAACAAAAAATAACAAGAAAATAGAATGTTTTAATTATAATCACCATGCTTGATGTATTATATATCCAAGTCATAAGTGCATATATATATTTTTTCAAAATACATAGAACATCGCAAAAATTGACCATATATTAAGCAACAAAGAAAAACAAAAAATTTCCTAAAGCTAAAATGATACTGGTCACAGTTTTTGTCCATAATGCAAATAACATTAGAAATAAACAAGAAAAAGATATTTTTCAAAACTCCTAAAAATTTCTAAAGAGAAATTTTTTTTCTCTTTAGAGAAAAAAACTGTAGTTATAAACCATTTAAAAACAAACAACAGCAAGTGGATTATACATCAGAACTGTTGGATACAGCCAAAACTGTACTTAGGAAATTTTATAGACATAAATGCATTGATTAGGAGATAAAAGTTAGAAAATAAACAAACAAGGCATTCAACTCAAGATACTGGAAAAGGAAGACAAAGTCAATTAAAGAGAATAGAGAAAATAAAAATCATACATTTGCCATGTAAAATTAAACTGAACATAATACACATGGTAAATAATAAATAAAACCTAACTTTTTTTCTTGGAAACAATCAGTAAACTATTTAAAAGTATTTGGTGAGTTTTATCAAGAAATAAAAGGGAGGGGTGTCTGGGTGGCACAGTCAGTGGTGGCACAACCAACTGTGCCACCCAGGCACCGTCAGTTAATCATCTGACTCTTGGTTTTGGCTCAGGTCGTGGTCTCAGGGTCATAAACTCAGGGTCCTAAGATGGAGCCCCGTGATGGCCACATATAGGGCTCCATGCTCAGTGTGGAATCTGCTTGAGATTCTCTCTCCCCCTTTGTCTCCCCCACCCACTCATTGCACTCTCTCTCTCTCCCTCTAAATTATAAATAAATATTTAAAAAAATAAAAGGAGAGAAGACACAACATCAGAAATGAGAAAATATGGCAAATTAGAAAATTTGACAAACTACACATGGAAATTTTAAAGTTTTGAAAGAATTCATTTTCAACATGACACAGAGAAATATGAAAATCTTATAAAAAACTAATGGTTTGCATAGCTCCTAAAGAAAACTGTACAACAGTTGAACTTATGAATATAGATATCAAAACTTTATTTATTTATTTATTTTTTAAAGATTTTATTTATTTATTCGACAGAGATAGAGACAGCCAGCGAGAGAGGGAACACAAGCAGGGGGAGTGGGAGAGAAAGAAGCAGGTCATAGCAGAAGAGCCTGATGTGGGGCTCGATCCCATAACGCCGGGATCATGCCCTGAGCCGAAGGCAGACGCTTAACTGCTGTGCCACCCAGGCACCCCAGATATCAAAACTTTAAATGAAAAAATGATAATTAAATCCAGCAATGTATTAAAAGAATACTATCATAGTCAATTAAGATTTATTCCAGGAGTGGAAGCATGAGTCACCATCAGAGCTCCATCAATGTAATTAATGACAATAATAAATAATTTATTTATTAATACTTCAAAAAATATTTCTAAAGATCCTACAATGAGGGAACCACTGTTCTAGGTGTTGGGGTAAAAGTGTGAACAAGGTAGACAAGATCTCAGGACACCTGGGTGGCGCAGTTGGTTAGGCATCCGACTCTTGATTTCGGCTCAGATGGTGATCTCAGGGTCATAGTCTCAGGGTCGTGAGGTTGAGCTCCATGTTGGGGTCAGCATGGAGTCTGCTTGAGATTTCCTCTCCCTCTCCTTGCCCTTCTTGCTTGTGCTTTCTCTCTCAGAAATAAATAAATCTTGAATAAAAAAGACAGACAAGATCTCATGGAGTGTATAAGATGATTATTTAAAAATCCATATAATCATCTTGATAGATACCCAAAATATACCTTAAATGTGATACAATTCAGTATCAAGGGAAGAAGAGACTCAGTGTAAAGGCAGGCATGGGTAGAACAAACATCATCAAGGAAATGTGGGAAGCATTAGCAGTATTCCCTTTGAATTAGGAACTAAGAAAGGATGTCAGTTCTCACTTTTATTATTCAAAACTGCATTTGATTTCTGATCAGTGCAAGAAAATAGACAAGACGTATACACATAGGAAAGGTGGAGACAAAGAGTGTTCATTTATAGAAGAAAGATTGTTTAAACTTAAAAACCCAGGAGAATTAATTGATAAACTAACAGAACTAATAAGAAACTTTATTATTTTGGCCAAATACAAGACAAAAAACACAAATATGAAAAGATGTTCTCTATAGCAGGAATAACCAACTAGAAAATGCAATAATATTGGAACCCATTCACTATAGCAACAAGGCCCTTAATATACCAAGGGATAAAAAAAGAATAAATGTGTAAGACCTTTATTGAGAAACTTATAATACCTTATTGAAGAATACAAAAAGACCTTAAAAATGTAAAGGATACTATGCACTTGCATGAAATGATTCATTACTGTGAAGACATAAAATTTCCCTGTAATTTATCTATACATCAGTGCCAATTCCAATAAAAATGCCAGTGGTATTTTTTGGTGAAAGTTGATCCACCAATTTTTGTTAAAGAGAAAATAGAAATAATCAAAGCCAAATTTTAAACAAAAAAAGTTAATGAAAAACAAACACTGAAGGGAAGGACATACAAAATATACTTTTGAGATACAGTAATGAAAAAGGTGTGGTGTTGGTGCACATGTGTACAATGTAGAACAGAGCCTTCATAAACAGACAAAAACACATGTTAAAGTTTAGTAAAACAGTGACATCTTGAGTCATCGGGAAAATGGACACTTGTGACATTGTAATATTGACACACAAATATATAGAAAGATCGATGAAACAAAATAGAAAAGCTCAGAAACAGGTTCATGTGTTCTGGTTATCTTTCTGAAATCTCCTAGCCTCTTTTCTGCCTTTCTTTGCTCTTTTCTGTTCCCTGGGAGGCATCAGCTGGACTCCCTTCTCAATTGCACTGGACAATGGACAGTGGGAGGAACTTGCAGGAGATGGGAAAGCAGGAGAAGAAAAGGTCAGGACATTTCTTCCCTGCTTCTTCTCTTCAGGCTTCAAATCTCTGACAGCATCTATATTCCTCTTCAACTTCAGCTCCAATGAGAAGCTTCTCCCCCAAGGTTTCAACTCTCACTGGGCTCCAGTAAGTTTATTTCCTCCTGGTAATAGTTTCCTGGTTTGCTAATCCCTCAATGCCTCAACATCCCTTGTGTGTTGTTTATAACTCTGTAACTATCTTCACTTAAACCTTTGGTGTGCATCTTTTTTTTTTTCTTCCCTGCTGGGATCCTGTCTGATAATGTAGTTGGTACCAGGAATGGGTAGTCTCGTTTCACACCTAGTAACTCACTTAGATAAGTTTTGCTTTTTGCCTCTGCAACATGGTGCTCAATGGTTTAAAGATCCAACAGTTTAGATTTGTCATGGGAGAAGCTATTTCACTGGTGAATAATGGTGACTTCAATAACATGGAAGCTGAGACTCCTCTCATTTTTCAGGCACTAAATCCTCAGACAGAGAAAGCAGGACCTGCTCTTCTTGGCCAGAGTGACTGATCCTTATTACCAAGGGAATTTGGTATATAATTGTTTATAGTAGCCTCTTAATGATTCTTTGTATTTCTGTGGTATCAATTGTAACTTCTCTTTTGTTTATAACTTTGAGTCTACTTTTTTTTTTCTTGGTAAATATGCTAAAGGTTTGTCAATTTGTAAATCTTTTCAAACAACCAAATTTTTTTTCATTGATTTTTTTATTTTGTCTTTCTAGTCTCTATTTCATTTATTTCTGCTCTAATCTTTGTTATTTCCTTCCTTCTAATAATTTCTGGCTTAGATTTTTCGTCTTTTTGTAATTCTTTGAGATATAGTCAGGTTGTTTATTTGAGATCTTTCTCTTACTGTAATCACTTATAGCTATAAATATCCCTCTTAGGACTACTTTTGCTGCATCTCATAAGTTTTTGTATGTTGTGTATTCATTTTCATTTGTCTCAAGATACTTCCTGATTTCCCTTTTTATTTCATCTTTGGTCCACTGATTGTTCAAGAGTGTGTTTAATTTGCATGTATTTGTGAATTTTTTCATTTTCCTGCTGTTGTTTTTCTAGTTTCATGTTATTGTGGCTGGAAAAGATATTCGATATAATTTCAGTCTTCTTACATTTATTGAGGCTCGATTTGTGGCCAATATATGATTTATCCTGGAGAATATTCTGTGTGTGTTTAAGAAGAATGTGTATTCTGGTGCTTTTGGATGGTATGTTCTGGGTAAGTCTTTTAGGGTCATTACGTCTACCGTGTTATTCAGGTTTGCTGTTTCCTCTTTAATAATCTGTCTGGATGATCTATCCAATGTTGAAAATGGGGTATTTAAGTCCCCTGCTATTCTTGTATTGCTGTCTCTGTTCAATTCTGTTGATATTTACTTGAAATATTTAGGTGCTCTAATATTCGGTGCATATATATTTACAATTATTATATCCTCTTGAAATGACCACTTCATCATTATATAAGTAGTCCTCTTGTGACCACTTTTGACTGAAAGTCTATTTTATCTGATGTTAGTATAGCATTCTTGCTCTCTTTTGTTATTTCTTTCTATCTTTTCACTATCAGCCTATGTGTGCTTTAGAGCTAGCATATTATTAGATGTTATTATTTATCCATTCAGCCACACTGTTTTTTGATTGGAAAAAATGATCCATTTATGTTTAAAGTCATTATTGATAGGTGAGAACTTACTATTGATGTTTTGTTAATGGGTTCATGTCTATATTTGTATCTGTAATATGGTCTAGAGTGGGTGCATGGGCTCCGGGTAATGACAAAGGGCAGGGGTTCCTCTTGCTTGGGAATAACTATAGAACTGATGAGGACAGCTGATCAGCTTGCACCTATTTTCATCACTTCTCACCCCTTTGGCCTTTGGTGCTACCTTAATATTATCTCAATACCTTGGGAGGGCTGGGATTTGGCTACTAATTTATTCCTATGGCAGTAGGGCAAGCCGTCATCTCCCTAAAACAAATGCAAGACAGAAACGCAAATCTGAAAGCTTTACCTATTCCATTCCCATGCTACTCAGCTTTATATCATTGTCCTGTCTCCCCTCTCCCTCTAAACTATAGGTATGCCTGACACCAGTTCCTGACATCCTTCATCTCCTCAGGAGTTTCTTGCTTTTTTAATCTTAGTTTCCCTGATCCATGCTTACCTTTCTCTTCTATAATTGTTCCAGGGTAGTTTTGTAGATAAATGCTTGCAGCCAGTACTGATTCACCATCTTAAAAGAAACCAAAAGTTTATTTCTTTCTTCTTTTTTAGACTGTGAACTTCTTGACAGCAGGAATAGTGAGTTGGTTATTCATCTCTATATCTCAGCAAATAGGATAGTAACTGGATCTCAATAAAATTTTGTAGAATTGCCAAAGAATACTAGAGAGCTCTAATAGGCTGAGTTCTGGCTGGACCATGAGGCCACTCTAATCAGTATGGTTTCTTGTCATTATGACCAAAAGAGTCAATGAGACCAGAAGTATTAGACCAGTGATATTGAAGTGCACGTAGCCAGGCAGCTAGAGTGGGAGTCTTTATGTAACTAAGAACTGCTATTGTACTCATAAGTTCAGTGATGATAGGGATCCTTGAGCTGTGGATCCTAAGAGCTGCTCAAGAAGGGAACAGAGATTAACAGAGCACATTGTTTATGTTGCTCATAAAAAATAGAAGACAGTCCATTAAACAGTGTGAAATATAAAAACTTCAATAGGTAAAAAATGAGTGCATTCAAAAATCAGTAAGATTCAAGTAAGGTCTATTAGTTGTATTGTGTCAATACCAGCCTGGGTGGCTCAGTCAGTTAAGTGTCTGCCTCCAGCTCAGGTCATGATCCCAGGTAGTTCTATTTTAATTTTTTGAGGAACCTTCTCACTGTTTTCTGTAATGGCTGCACCAATTTACATTCCCACCAGCAGTGCACAAGGGCTCCCTTTTCTCCACATCCTCATCAATATTTGTTATTTCTTATGTTTTTGAGTATAGCCATTCTGAAATATAAGGTGTTTCCTCATTGTGGTTTTGATTTGCATTTCCCTGGTGACTAGTGATGTTGAACATCTTTTCATGTATCTGTTGGCCATCTGTATATCTTCTTCAGAAAAATGTCTATTCAGATCCTCTGTCCATTTTCGAATTAGATTATTTGTTTCTTTTATTGTTGTTGTTATTGAGTTGTGTAAGTTCTTTGTATATTTTGACTATCAATCCTGTATTGGATATATGATTTGCAAATATCTTTCCCATTCAGTAGGTTGCCTTTTTGTTCTGTTGATGGTTTCCTTTGCTGTTCAGAAGATTTTGAGTGGATGTAGTCTCCCATTTGTTTATTTTTGCTTTTGTTTCCCTTGCCTTTGGAGTCAGATCCAAACAAACAAAAAACCCTGCAAAAACCCATTGCTGTGTCTAATGTCAAGGAGTGTACTGTTTATGTTTTCTTCTAGGAGTTTAATAGTTTCAGGCCTTATATTCATGTGTTAAATCTATTTTGAGTTAATTTTTGTATGTGGTATAAGAAAGTGGTCTAGTTCCATTCTCTTTCATGTAGCTGTCCAATTTTCCCAACACTGTTTATTAAAGAGTCTGTAATTTCCCCATTGTATATTCTTGCCTTCTATGTTGTAAATTAATTGATCATATACATGTGAGTTTACTTCTGGGCTCTCTATTCTGTTTCACTGATCTTTGTGTCTGTTTTTATGCCAATACCATACTATTTGATTACTATGGCTTTATAGTACAGTATAATATTGTGGTACCTCTGACTTTCTTCTTTCTCAAGATTGTTTTGGCTTTCTGAGGTCTTTTGTGGTTCTATGCAACTCTTACAACTATTTGTTCTAGTTCTGTGAAAAATGCCATTGGAATTTTGACAAGGATTGTCTTGTCAATGAATTGCTTTGAGTAGTGTGGACATTTTAACAATATTAATTCTTCTAATACATGAGCACAGAATATCTTTCCAATTATTTGTGTCATCTTCAATTTCTTTCATCTGTGTCTAATAGTTTTCAGGGTACAGGTCTTTCACCTTCTTGGTTAAACTTATTCCTACATATTTTATTCTTTTTAATGTAATTGTAAATAAGATTGTTTTCCTGACTTCTCTTTCTGACATTTTACTAGTGTATTGAAACATAACAGACTTTTGTTTATCGTTTTTGTATCCTTCGACTTTTTTGAATTCATTTATTAGTTCTAATTAGTTTTTTGATGGAGTCTTCAGGATTTTCTATATATAGTATCATGTCATCTACAGATAGTGACAATTTTACGTCTTCCTTGCCAATTAGGATGCTTTTTATTTCTTTTTCTTTTCTAATTGCTGTGGCTAAGACGTCCTATACTATGTTGAATAAAAGTGGAGCAAGTGGGCATCCTTGTCTTGTTCCTGATCTTAGAGGAAAAGCTTTCAGCTTTTCACTGTTGAGTATATTACCTGTGAGTTTGTCATATATGGCCTTTATTATATTGAAGTATGTTTCCTCTATATCCCCTTTGTGAGAATTTTTATCATAAATGGATGTTGAATTTTGTCAAATGCCTTTTCTGTATCTATTGAGGTACCATATGATTTTTATCTTTCATTTTGTTAATGTATATCATGTTGGTAGATTTGCAGAAGCTCTACTATCCTTGCATCCCTGGAAAAGTCCCACTTGATCATGGTGTACAATCCTTTAAAAATATTGTTGAGTTCAGTTTGCTAATATTTTGTTGAGGATTTTTGCATCTATGTTCATCAGGGTATTGGCTTGTAATTTTCTTTTCTTCTTCTTCTTCTTCTTCTTCTTCTTCTTCTTCTTCTTCTTCTCCTTCTCCTTCTCCTTCTCCTCCTTCTCCTCCTCCTCCTCCTCCTCCTCCTCCTCCTCCTTCTCCTCCTCCTCCTCCTCCTCCTCCTCCTTCTTCCTCTTCTTCTTCCTCCTCTTCTCCTCCTCCTCCTCCCTCTTCCTTTTCCTCCTCCTCCTCCTCCTCCTCCTCCTCTTTCTTCTTCTCCTTCTCCTTCTCCTTCTTTGGTGGTGTCCTTGTCTGATTTTGGTATCAGAGTAATGCTGGCCTCATAGAATGAGTTTGGAAGCATTTCCTCCTCTTCAATATTTTAGAAGAGTTTGGGAAGGATTGCTATTAAATCTTTGAATGTTGGTTGGAACTCACCAGTGAAGCCATCTGGTCCTGGATTTTTGTTTGTTGGGAGGTTTTTGATTATAGATTCAATCTCTTTATTAGTATCTGTCTATTCAGATTTTCTATTTCTTCATGATTTGGTCTTAGAATATTGTATGTTTCTAGGAATTTATCCATTTCTTCTAGGTTGTCCAAATATGTTTGTATAAATAATTGTTCATAGTACTCTTTTATGATCCTTTGTGTTTCTGTGGTATCAGTAGTGTGTTCTCTCTCATTACTGATTTTATTTATTTGAACTCTCTTTTTTTCTTGGTAAATATAGTTAAAATTTGTTGATGTTGTTTATCTTTTCATAGAAACAGGTCTTAGTTTCATCGATCTTTTCTATTGTCTTTTTATTCTCTATTTCATTTGTTTCCGTTCTGATCTTTTTTATTTCCTTTGCCCTACTAACTTTGGGCTTTCTTTGTTCTTCTTTTTCTAGTCCCTTTAGATGTAAAGTTAAATAGTTTATTTGAGATTTGTGTTGTTTCTTGAGGTAAACCTGTATTGCATTTCACCTTTTTTCTTAAAACTGTTTTTGCAGCATACCACAGATGTTGCTCTGTCATATTTCTGTTTTAATTTGTCTCTAGGTAGTTTTTGATTTCTCCTTTGATTGCTTCAGTGACCCAGTAGTAGTTCAGTAACATGTTGTTAAATTTTCATGTATTTGTAGCTTGTCCAGTTTTCTTCTTGTAATTCATTTCTAGCTTCATACCATGGTGGTCAGAAAATATGCTTGATATGATTTTAATTTTCTTAAATTTATTGAGACTTTTTTTGTAGCTTAACACGTGATCTATCCTGGAGAATGTTCCATGTGCATTTAAGAAGAATGTGTATTCTGCTGTTTTTGGTTGGAATGTTTCATTTATATCTATTTAAACCCATCTTAATAAAAATAATACAAGTCCATCTTTTTTTTTTTTTAAATAAAAGCTCTTTCTTAAAAAAAAAAACTCTAACATCATTTAAGGTTGATGTTTCTTTATTGATTTTCTGCCTGGATGATCTGTCCATTGATGTAAGCGGAGTGTCAAAGTCCTGGGCTGTTATTATTTTGCTAGCAATTTCTCCCTTTAGGTCTCCTTATGTTGGTGCCCCTAAAGTTGGGTACATGTATATTTATAAATGTTATATCTTCTTGCTGGATTGACCCCTTTATCATTATGTAATGCCCCTCTGTTTTTTATTACAGTCTTTGTTTTAAAGTTGATTTTGTCTGATACGAGTACAGCTTTTTTTTTTTTCCATTTCCCTTTGCTTGGAATATCTTTTTCTATTCCTTCACTTTCAGCTTGTATGGGTCCATACTTCTGAAGTGAGTCTATTATAGGCAGTATATAGATGTGCCTTATTTTTTTTTTATCTATTAAGCCACTCTATGTCTTTTAATTAGTGAATTTAGTCTATTTACATTTAAAGTATTTATTGTTAGATTTGTACTTGCTGCTATTTTCTCAATTGTTTTCTGGCTGTTTTTCTAGTTCTTCTCTGTTCCTTTCTTTTCTTTTTCTCTGCTCTTGTGGTTTGATCAATTTCTTTAGTGTTATGTTTAGCTTTCTTTCTCATTTTCTTTTATGTATTTTCTATACATTTTTGCTTTGTGTTTCTCATGTGGCTCACATATATCATCCTATGTATATAACAGTCTATTTTAAGTTGATAGCAACTTAAATTTGAACACATTCCCAAATTCTACATTTTTACTTTTCCATCATGTTTTGTTTTTGATGTCACATTTTACATCTTATTTTATGTACTTCTTAACTTATTATTACAATTTTAGTTAATTTTACTACTTTTATCTTTTATCCTTCATAGTAGCTTTGTAAGTGATTAATCTACCACCTTCCCTATAGATACACCTTTTCGAGTGAGATTTTTACTCTCATATATATTAATTAGTGCCATTTCTTTTCAGCTTGAAGAGCCTTTAACATTTCTTGTGAGGTTGGTTGAGTAGTGATGAGCTCTTTTAGATTTTGCTTGTCTGGAAAACTCTATCTCTCCTTCAATTCTGAATGATACCCTTGTTAGGCTGAGTATTCTTGTAAGTTTTTTTACTTTCAGCACTTTGAATTTGTCCTGCCATTCTGTTCTGGCCTATAAAGTTTCTGCTGAGAAATCTGCTGATAGCCTTGTAGAGTTTCCCTTGTATGTAATAATTTGTTTTTCTCTTGCTTCTCTCTCTTTAACTTTTGACATTTTAGTTATAATGTGTCTTGGTATGGAACTCTTTTGGTTTATTGTATTTAGAACTCTCTGGGCTTCCTGGCCCTGGATGTCTGTTTCCTTTCCTAGGTTAGGGAAGTTCTTGGCCATTATTTCTTCAAATAAGTTTCCTGCTCCTTTTTCTCTCTTCTATAATATGAATGTTATCCCATTCCATGTTGTTCCATTGAAATTAGATTATTTTAATTTTTATTCTTTTAATTAGATTACTTTTAAATAATTTCAGCAAAAGAGTTTTTTTGGTATGATTTGATATTATGTATAATCGGAAGTTACTATGCTTTACACTTTGCAAATGTCTTCCATGAGAATTAATTTAAAGGATGAAATGCTGAACAGTTATAAAAGTAGACTTATTCTTTTAAATCGAAATTTGCTCTAAATAAATGGAAAAGTTTTTGACAAGTTGACATATAAGAAGAGACACAACAATAAAACTAAAAGATGGTATTCATGTATTACAAAAATCATTTTATATTTTAAAATCATATTTGAGACAAAGAAGATATACATAATAAAAGATTGACTTTTATTGGAAGAAAAAAGCCAAGCAATCATTTGAAATCATAAATGTCTTTTTGATTCAGATAGCATATAATTTAGGAATGACTTAGTGGTGAAAAAGGAGATTCTTGCTTGTTTGGCTTGCCCCTAGGTGGTGATAAAAGTATTGCAAAGTAAAAAAGACAAGGCAAAAAGACAAATGTAAGCAGGATATTAAGTTCTTGCAGAAGATTCTGGTTTTGATTCTTAGGGATATTGACTCAAATTATCTGCTACTTTTCATATTTTTGCTCATATGAACCAGGATAATGCCTTTAAGAACATTATGTCTGGGTATTTCCCTCACTTCTTTCCCCCTCTGCTTTTTGTCACCCACTAAATCTGACACAAATACAGACTGGGACATCTGTTTTCTGAATTACCATCATTAACTCACCAAACTTCAGTTCTGATAGAAGTGTATAATAATGATAATGATGATAAAATAATAAACACTGCTTAGACTAAGCTATGTTAAAAATTGTTAAATGAGGAGTTATACTGCATATTAAATCCTTTCCTTACAGACATAAAAAATAATCTGCTACATAATTACATATTTTGATTATCACATCACAAGTTATACCAGAGTTTCATATTCCTTTGAAGAGATATATCATTCAGCTAGAAATCCTCTGAAAGTGAAGAAACTGATTTCCAACATGTGTTCCCAAAATTGAACATCAGTTGCTTTTTAACAAGTGAAAAATTCTCCGGGAAAACCGTGGTATTATTTTGTTGTTGTTTTGGAATTCAGATAAATTTCCCTCTTGTATTTCTAACATGTACGTTGAGGTTTTTCTCTGTTAATGATAATCCTGATATATAATTCGTGAGTTTAACAAAATTTTAGGTGCTCAATCACCTACCCATAAATTTAATATCCACTCTGGTTAAAGAGTCATACAACTAAGATTGCAAGTCCTACTCGATCTGAAGAAAAAAGAAACCCAATGCTTTATTAAGTATTCCCCCACATCCTGAAAATCAAAATACTTATTTGATGCTTATCATTAAAAAGAAAACACAAGCAACAAAATGTTGAATCTATATTTGCTCTTCTGATATTGTATTAATTATTGCTTATTTTAAGATAAAAGGGATGATTAAAGAGTAAAAGAGTTGTAGCCCATGATCATTGTGTTATTTGCTAAATTCAAAAGTTGAAACAGAGCTGAATGCTGTATACTCCCCAAGTTCATGGAGCACCATTTCTATGGACTACAATGTAAATGACACTCCCTGAATTTGGACAAGATGGTACCTGAACTGGAGTTGTAGACAGAAGGACAAATTAGATGCTTCCCAGGAAAGACCGTGGAGATATTTTTTACTAAATAGATATAAATTTGTTAAGTAGGAAAGCCCAGTTTCTTGAGATTAACTTGAGATTAACTGTATAACAAGGAGACAATATTTGCCACTATCATCTCTACTTCCGCAAACATTAATTGAGGATGTAATATGTGCCTGGCACTATGTTAAGCAATTTATATTTTTCTTATTTAATCCTCACAATAATCTTGAGGTTAAAACGGGTAACTAATGTGTTCAAGGTAATACAGTTGATGATATTTCAGAAATTAGAACTAACTATGGTTTCCCTGACATAGAAGCAGGTGCTTGTAATGCATACTATACCATGATACCACCATGGTGCATTAAACAAGTCCCACTGGCCTGCATTGAAGTTTATACCATGAATTTTCCAGCCAATAAATACTTGAATTTGTTACTTTGCCTGAAATTTGAGTACTTACGTATGGAAATATTATGAAAAAGGTCAAACTTAAGAACTTCCTGATAAACACAAAAAATTCTGTCCCTCAGTATTAGAACAAGATTTTCAGGCCATGGATGACTTCTTAGTAGTATAATTTTGAGTATTCTTCCTCCTTTTCCCATTTGTTTATTCTTCATTGATTCAAAGTATATAGAGGGACTCTGGCTGACTTAAATAGAACAGGCATTTATTGAAAAGTTACTGAGAGCTCATGGATTTGCTATGAAGATGGAGAACCAGGCTCAGAGAATGCTCAGAGAAAAAGAGGTGTTATGCAGCCAGAACCACAGCCCATGGCCAGGACTAGGACGAAGCATGTGTAGGCACTTGCCTGGGGCTCAAAATTTAAGAGGATGCCCCAATATTTTCATAAAATATTTTTAAAAATCAAAATCAATGAATCAAAGCTACAATTCATAATAGACAAAATATTGAAATTTTATATAGAGACAAGATGATGATAAAAGATAAGAAACAGTTTGAAGGGGGCGCCTGGGTAGCACAGTCGTTAAGCGTCTGCCTTCGGCTCAGGGCGTGATCCCGGTGTTCTGGGATCGAGCCCTGCATCAGGCTCCTCCGCTGGGAGCCTGCTTCTTTCTCTCCCACTCCCCCTGCTTGTGTTCCCTCTCTCGCTGGCTGTCTCTATGTCAAATTAATAAATAAAAACCTTAAAAAAGAAAAAAAGAAACAGTATGAGGCACAGAATTGAGGAGGGTTGCATGTGTACCCGTGTGTGCGTGTGTGTGTGTGGTTAAAGGATGAATCTGAGGTGTCTACAGGACATCCAAAGCTGAACACTCTTAATTACAGCTTGGAAGCCTTTTCTGGATCTCAAGATATGGCAGAGCTAAAGATAGGAATTTAAAGTATTTGTCGGGGCGCCTGGGTGGCATAGCGGTTAAGCGTCTGCCTTTGGCTCAGAGCGTGATCCTGTCGTTATGGGATCGAGCCCCACATCAGGCTCCTCCGCTATGAGCTTTGCTTCTTCCTCTCCCACTCCCCCTGCTTGTGTTCCCTCTTTCACTGGCTGTCTCTATCTCTGTCAAATAAATAAATAAAATCTTTAAAAAAAAATAAAGTATTTGTCAAATATATGTTACTTGACATCATGGGGAAAATAGAGATCTAGAAAATGTCCAGAAAATGGAGAACTGAATCTGGAGAATGCTTACATTTTATGGGGAGTAGAAGAAGAGAAGCCAGTAGAGGTGAAGGTCGGATAGGATAACCGGGAAAAAATGCTGTCCTAGATACTAGGAGTGGAGACACTCTCATGACTAAGAGGAGTAGAAGAAAGTAACAGCTCAGCAAAGGTGCAAAATGGTTAAGCAGTCAAAAGCTATCATTTTTAAACGTTTGTCACATACCAAGCACTGTGCAATAGATTTAACATACCTGTCTCTTTTAATCCTTACTTAAACACCATACAGTAGGTATTGTTCTCATTTTATATATGAACAAATACCAGGACTTTTTAAAATAAATTTATCATTATCTTTGGGATTGTTTTATTAAATCATAACACTTGCAGTCTGTATGTGTTTTGTATGGAAGGATTTTGAGAGACAAAGAACTTGCCAAGGTCACACAACAGTAAGTGATGGATGGGTATGGCACTCAGGTCTGTCTGAATGCAAACTCATGTGGGTACAGCATTTCCTGCCAGACTCATAGTTTTCATCTCCCCTTGATGATCAGGATCAACAGTAACGCTGTACAAATGCAGGTGCTGAGGTCCTGGCCCTGAAGATTTTCATTCTGTGGGTCTCAGTAAATATCTGTCTGACCATAGTGCCATATGCGTCACAGCCTCGCTATTGTTCAACAACTTTATCTACAAAATAAAGAATTTGGGCCCAATGATAACTGAAGTAAATGATTTGAAATTAACATCCTCAAGAAAAGCAGATAGACAGTGAAATAATGAAGTATATGTGCATTTTTTTTCCTTTAAAAAGTTATTTTGTAATTTCAGTAAAAGAGTTTTCACATTCTTTTGTAGTAAGGGCACCACTACGTTTATTTTTATTTATTTGAGAGAGAGAGAGTGTGTGCGAGCACAAAGGGGGGTGGGGTGGGGACAGAGGGAAGAGGGAGAAGCAGGTCCTCCGCTGAGCAGGGAGCCTGATTCAGGGCTCAATCCCAGGACCCCGGGACCTTTTTTGAGCCAAAGGCAGATGCTTAACCAACTGAGCCACCCAGGCACCCCCCACCATTCAGTCTAATAGTCAGAAAAGTAGTATCACTGTGAAATCATGGAACATATTATTCTCAAGCCCTTAGAATCTGCAAAACATGACCTGTAGCAAATCATCTTATATCAGCACTTCAGTGTAAGATAATGTGACATATTCCATCTCCTTTATTATTTAGTCATTTGAGTTATCATTTGCTGCAAATCACCATTTTGCTCATAAAGAAGAGAATCTGCTTCATTAAAGAAGTAAATAAGAGCAAAAAAATGGCTTGGAAATGAGTTTTCTTTTTAACTCTATATTAAATGAAGTTCTTATTTAACGTGATAACATTTGGTCTTGATTCTCTTAGTGCAGTTCAAAAAGTAGCCTATATGTGGACCATTTTAATAATGTGCTGCTAGAAAAAAAAATATGTTGCTAGTTTTATTTGGCACTGAGCACAATGTCTTGCACAGAGTGGATGTTCAATATTCTTGGATGTTTGTTGAATGACCAAAAAGTAGAGAAAAACAGAAAATAATATGGTAGTTACTTATACGGCATTTACAAGATACTGAAGAAACTTGATTTCTGAAAATTATACTTATGAAAGTATAATCAGGGACAAAATACAAACATATATAATATCATACTGATACTTTACACTCACAGAAAAAATACAAGGGACTCTAAAATATTTGTCTTTTCCCTGCACATTCAACAGAGCCCTATGACTTGCTAAATTAAAAGTAAGTATTGTTGTATAATGTTAGAAATTATTTATATTAATATTGCCTGTGCATGCTAACAGAACAATTTAACAACTATAAATACAAACTATAAATATTTTCTTCTTTGATGAAATTTATCATTATCTTTGGAATTGTTTTATTAAATCATAACACTTGAGATCTGTATGTTTTGTATGAAAGGATTCAAAACACTTAGCGAACATTGACTATTATTTTGGATACCAGTGATAAATGATCCATATGGTAGTAATTGATCCATATGGTAGTGCCCACCAAGCCGCTTGTACTCGAGACCCAGAGTTTTCATAATGAAATAAGGTATTTGCATTATTTTCCTTAAGCTTTTTAAAGATGTCACTCTCTTTTCCTTTGGATTGCATAATTTCCATGAGAAGTGTGGTGGAGTTCTTTCCTGTATTCTTTGGTATACAACTTGTCTTCTTTCTCTGACTGGCTTCAAGATTTTCTCTTTCTCTTTTCATCAGTTTTAATAAGACATACCTAAGGGGTTTTGTTGTTGTTTGGTTTTGTTTTTGTTAAGTATTCTTGTTTTGGGGAGATTCTATGATATGTGATTTCATGTATTTAATTATTTTTGGAAAATTCTGAGCTATTACTTCTTCAAACATTCATTCTGCCCCATTCTCTCCTCTTTTTCTTCTGCTTGCGTGGCGGCTGATCTTCCCACGGTCTGCTACAAGTGAGCCAGTACTAGGGTCGCATCTCTCCTAGGAGACACCTATCTTTCCTTAGATTTTAGACTGTTTACTCTGCAACTTCTGCTTCCTGATGGAGTTAAGAAAAGTTTTGATTTTGTAGATTATCTGGCTTCCCTTGTTAGAATGGGAGGGAACTCTTCTCTACTTTTTACCTCCTAGGCTGGAAGTCTCTTTGACTTTTGAGAGGTTCATGACTTTTCCCTTTAAGATGGCTTGGAAGGCATCATGGATATTTTACCCAAACTTCTGGTTAATTTTTTTTTTTTTAAGATTTTATTTATTTGAGGGAGAGAAAGAGAGCGAGAGAGTGAAGAGAGCACGAGCAGGGGGGAGAGGCAGAAGGAGAGAGAAGCAGACTCCATGCTGAGCAAGGAGCCCAATGCAGGGCTCTATACTAGGACCCTGGGACTGTGACGTGAGCCAAAGGCAGATGCTTAACAGACTGAGCCACCCAGGCACCCTTTTCTGGTTAATTCTTACAGAGAAGGTAGAAAACACAATGACTGCCTTCTGAATTAACTATGATTTTGCCACAAAGGGACAATGCCTCATCTTCAAGGAAGAAGAGAATAACAAATGCAAAGACTTGGGACAGCAAAATAAACCCACATTGGATTTCTACCCATTACCAGTGCTGGATGGGCCATTAGGCAGATATTCTGGGGCCAGAGGTCCAGTTCATTTCTTTTCTCTCCTTACTTTCTCCAGAACAAATTCTCAAAATAAATATTACCTCACTCCCAGAAGTGACTGATACTGTTTCTGGGTTATTTTCATTGTGAGCAATTCACCTGGAAGTATTTCTGAACGGATGAATACATTGATAATCATCATATTATAAACTCATCAAGTTTTTCAAAAATCAACTTTAAGTGATTTTTTTAATGAAAAATACATCCTAAATGAATTTTAAAGCCAACTAATTTATTTCAGGGAATTCTGTTTTGCAGAAAAGTAATATTGACCTGTTTGGAAAGAGATTGCCTCCAGAAATTCTGAAGTGCTCACTCTTTGTAAGATCAGAGGGGACACATGGCACTGCTAAACTAACTCAAAGAACATGCCTTAGTTTCCTTTGGAAAATCAAGGCATACACGCCTTTGCTGATGAGAAGTTTGTTAAGAGGAAAGACATATTATCTCATGATGCCGGTTTTGGAAGAAGTGAAATTTGTTTCAAATTTATGAAATTAAAGGCAGCCAGTATTTTATTTTATTTTATTTTATTTTATTTTATTTTATTTTATTATTTTATTTTGTTTTATTTTATTTTATTTTATTTTATTTTATTTTATTTTATTTTACTGTAGCTTTATTGAGGTACAGTGGACAAATAAAACTGTAACTTGGAAATTTTTTCACAATGTATGAGTATTTTTAATCATATAATTTACTGCAAAAGCTATTGGTTTGTGTGGCTACTTTATGAAACAATATTGTATTGTTATCCTATTATGGGTATAGAATACATGTGTATGTATGATACATGTAATTTATGTAATATGTAATACGCTATGTAAATGTACTCTCTACTTCAGTTTTTTTCTCTGTTACCCATTTACTGTGCAAGTTGTCTTCTTTTTGGAAGACAATCTTTACAGAGTCTAAATATGGGCTCCCTTCCCAGCTAAGCTTCATAAGACTTGTCCAAAGACAGTTTCAACTTAGTTTTGAAAAACAAGAACAAAAACAAACACTGTGTTTTATGTCCCAGTGAGGAGGTGGCTTAGCAGCCCAGTGGTGTTTGGGCTAATATTCTGCCTAATGCAATCTTCATGTTATCAGCCCATCATCAGCGCCTCATCCTTTCAATAATGTAATATAAGTCGCTAAACCCCTAGAGCTGATTGTATCACAAAGGGATTACTCCAGTCCCTTTCTGGGAATTAAGCCTAGAGACAAAGGGCAGACAGCTGGGCCGCCCACCTCAATTTGACATCGGTTATTTGCTACATTCATTAGTACAATCTGCTGCCACAGAACAGCATCGTAAACATTCTAGCTGTATTCTCAAGACTGTGTTTTTAAAATATTAACATCCTTCAGTGGGCTTTAAGTACTCAATAATAGAGTTAAATTCACAGCAACTGGGGGTATTGAAGGAAAACAATGAGGGAATGGTTCTGGATTTTGCAAGATATGTTTGAGAGTCTTGAAAATCGCAGGCACTGAGATGAGCCTTGGCCAAGAAATGAAAGTGTCATCCATGAGCACTTAACAAGTGATGCCTTTTCCCGCTGCTCAGCTTCTTCACTTTTTCCTTCTGTGAATTACCTTACCCTTTGGAAAACTTGATTCCACTTGAAGTTGGAATTGTAGTAAACAATGTCACTACTTTTACTTGTATTTCCTGGTTGTCTGATAACCATTTGAACAAAAAGTCATGTATTAAAGGGTTTCTGTTTAGGAAATATTATACCCAAGGGGAAAGTTTTCAGATATAATCCAACCTTAATGTATTATTGGAATTCACGAGTTGAAACTCATTTACATGCTTGCGCGCAGATATTAGGGTAGTGTTTAAGATACTTTGGTTATTGCCCTGTTTGAGAATGTGAACTTCTGAAAGGCTATCAATCCCATGCCTTTCTAAGGTGCTGCATATAAACCCTTTAATCGTTTTTCAGTCTTAGTGCTTCCTGAGAAACTCGTCTGTCAAATGGGATTACATATTAAGAGGGATTATATTTGAAATCGCTTTCCCAAATAATACAATTTGATGGTGCCTATGATGTGCCTAGCAGCGAAACAGGAATCTTATTTCAATTGAACTCTATTTAAGCCCTCAAATCAGGACGTTCAGTTTGACTTTAACACAATAAGTCAAATTGCCCTATTCCTAAAGGCCCAGGACCTATTAGATCCTGGGTGAGCTAAACCAAATCATGTTAAGAGTAACAATATTAATGAAAACAGGAAATTAGACTTACCGTTCTAAAATGAATTTAGATATTCTAGAATAAATTATCTTTAGATATGTTAGGCAGTGTTACATTCTTTGTGTTATTGATAAGCAAAACAAGAAATATTGATGAATAGATAAGGCTAAGGAGACTTTTCCTGGGACTGGAAATCTTTTGAAAACTAAGTACATCTACAGCTAATTTTAAGTCCCTATCGAAAGAGGGGCACCGAACATTTCATTCACTCAAATTTTGTTATAATTTTACCAGCACGGTGATGAATGTGAAAATGAATTTTTTTCTTAAACTGGCTGAAACTGTCGAATTTGATTTGGAATTATGATTTAAAAGACATTGTAAAAAAGAGTCACAAATATGCACATCAGTGACAACAAGCTCACGCCAATAATATGGCAGGATTTTTCCCTTATTTCCCAGAATTCTGTTACTTTGTCTGGTGTGTAAGGGATAGTCCTCAATTAGTTGTGCTATGTTTTCTCTTGCTTGGTAAGCATTTTTGGTCAAACGAGGAATGGCAGAGTTCCACAATTAGATCAAAAGATCAATCCTAATGTACCATTTTCTCCTCACCCTCCTGCTGTAATAAAGTGGCTGCAGCTCTCCAGGGGACAACTCAAAATCCTAGGACTGATATTTCTAAATTAGCTGACTCTCTGACCTTGCTGGTAATTGCGTTAGTTTATCAATGTTCAACACAATTTATTACTCTCCGATATGTACCAAAGTGTTTATCTCTCAACACTAACAATATTAAAAAATCTAAACTATCTATTGCAGCAGAAAGAGGCATCCTTTCATTAGGGAAAAACATACATGACCTACCTTAGCACAGAAGAGTTGCAAATCCTGAAGGAGGGTAGCTGCCTCCTCTGGTTTGACAACATCATGTTTGCAAATTCTGGAAGAAGAGGAACCGAGTTTTATTTCCATTTGTGTGTGTGTGATACAGAAATGAAGTGGTGCTTTCTGCATTGCTGAAGTAATGGCTTCATTCTAAGAAAAATAAAGAGCATTGATAAAGCCTATCGAAACACTTAAAAGCCACGTGGGTACTGATAGCATCTCACTTTGACTTTCAGCATGGTACAATTTGATGGGGAAAAGCATTAAGTTCATGGGTCCAATTTTGGGATGAAGGAAGTCAACAGCATTCATTTGCTACCCTCATCTTAATCATTTTATTATACATTATTTAAGTCTTGTGTTTGATCAGGATGGTGAACGAGCTGGGACAAAACTCAGTGTATATTAGTTAGTGCCATATTGGAGTTTTGCAAAAGAAACGTCTGGTTTTAACGTACTATTGACAAGGAATTTTGCATGACCTGGCTATGAACGATGTTAATAACCTGCTCAGGTAAAGTTAGGTGTGATAAAGATCATGCTGTTCAACTTTAAATAATGGGCTGTCTTTTATCTACCCTACATCTTCCACCTGGAACTGGACTTTCCTCTTCTGCTTCTTCACAGATGACACAGAAGTTAGGAAGTGTTCGGTCACATCTGTCTACTCACCTACCTGCTATTTCCCATGGAACCAAATCCCTGCATTCATTCCTTACTCATAAGGCATGAATTTCAAAGGCAGCTTGTACTAGGATAACATTGGTTTGAAGGCTTTCAAAGCACTTGGTATCTTCTTAAAATCTCGGTGTCTTGAAATTATAACTCATATTATTATTACTATTATTGTTATTTTATGTTATGAATAATTGTTAGGCTTATTTCTTTCAAAAGCAGATTTGTTTTAATTTCTTTTGTTCACCAGCAGCAGCTCATTTCAGTGCAGAAGATAAAATTCCTTTGGTGAGGGAACTGTTAGATTTGCCTCCTCTCTGCAATTTACTCTATAGAGTTTTCCACAGAACTTTAAAATCCATACTTGGAGAATTTTATTGTTTTAATTACATTCAAAAGTCATAGAAATTCTTTTAGTTTTTAAAAGTCCTCAACTTCTCTGACATCCCTTTAGTGTTTGAGTACTATTTACGCTGCATTAACATTGCCAGCCCTCACCAGGAGACCCTAGAGTGTGTCCACTGTGTGTGTTGTTCAAGCTAACCTACACATGCAATCTGCTGTGTTTTAGATTCAAATTAAACACTCATTGAGTGCCTATGAGAAGCCAAATTCTCTTCTACTCACTGCATTCTTTCTAATCACCTGGAAAATAGAATAAGTTTTTATCCACTTGAATATAATTTGACTCAGATGCTTTGATTAGCCTCATAGCATTTTATTTTAAATAAATAATTACTTTATTTTCATTCAGGAAAAATTGAGGGATAAATTAAACTTATTCTGAGCAATAAAAATATTGTATTTTATAAAAATAGCAGTCTTTATAAATATGAAAGTCCACTTACAGAAAAAAGGGTAATGAACATTTATTGGCTGCCTATTGTTTGCTTCTAGTGCTTTAAATATGTTACCCACTCTCCTAAAAATAATTCAGCATTTGTTTTGTGACAGAAACTGTGCTTAAGGTGGTGCATAAGGTAGTGTTCCATGCATTCAAGGGAAGATAGAGAAATGGGCTTGTTCTTCTTATGTAATGTTCTACTTGATACAGAAGCGGTGAGTACGGAGTATTATAGAAACACAGGGGAGTTATCTGATCCACCTGGGTTAGGAAAAGCTATGCAGACAAAGTAACATTGATGTGGAGGTCCGTCTTCTGTTTAGAATCCTTCCCTTCACCTTCTGTCCTTCTATCCCTCCTTCCATCCTTTACTGCTTCCTTCCTTCTTCCCTTTTCCTTTCACTTTCTAGATTTTAAAAAATTACAAAAGCATTATCTGATTTTTGTAACATATCTAACAATGTGGAGACATATAGAAAGCGAAGGTTAATAAGCTCCTCATTTCCACCCTCATGCACTGTTAGTAGGAATGTAAATGGGAACAGCCCCTACAGAAAATAGTATGGAGGGTCCTCAAAAATTAAAAACAGAAATACCATATGATCCAATATACCATTACTGGGTATTTACCCAGAGAAAACTAAAACACTAATTTGAAAAGCTATATGCACCCCTTTGCTTATTGCAGCATTATTTATCATAGCCAAGATACGGAAGCAACCCAAATGTCCATTGATAGATGAATGGATAAAGAATATGGGATAAAGAAGATATATGTATACACACACACACACACATATAGATATCTATATGGGAAGATAAAGAAGATATCTATATGGGACTATTACTCAACTGTAAAAAAGGATGGGACCTTGTCTTGCCATTTGAGACAACATGGATGGACCTAGAGGATATTGTATTAAGTAAGTTAGAGAAAGACAAATACCATATGATTTCACCTGTATGTGGAATTTAAAAGACAAAATGATAGACAAAAAAACCCAGATTCAGACCTATAATTACAGAGAACAAACTGATGGTTGCCAGAGAGGAGGGGGTACGGGAATGGACAAAATAGGTAAAGGGGAGTGGGGGATATAAGCTTCCAGTTATGGAATGAATAAGCCATGAGAATAAAAGGTACAGCATAAAGACTATAGTCAATGATATTGTCATAGTGTTGTATGGTGACAGATGGTAGCTATCCTTGTGGTGAGTACACCATTACATATAGAGTTGTTGTTTCACTGTGTTGTACATCTGAAACTAATGTAACATGGTGTGTCAACTATACTCAATAAAAAAAAATAAGCTCTTCATTATGCACTCCAGATAATGATAATTTTCTGAGGTAACTAGAGAATATATACATATATTGTATGTATATACTTTTTTCCAAAAATGAGATCACACTATACAGATTATTCTGTAACTTGCTTTTTCTTTGAAAACTTTATGAGAGATCGTTAAAATATTAGAAAACCCCAATAAAAATTGCTGATGTTCTCATTTTCTTGTTTCTGTCCATTTCTTACATTATCAGTTAGCATTATACTATGTGAATTCCATTGAAAGGTATGTACCTTTTCTCCCCTTCCTCTTCACCTTACCCACCCACTCATACTTCTCTCTGTGCTCAAACTAGTCAACTTGTTATGCATCCTATATGTTTTCAAACACATTAGTAGATTTTTGTTGTAAATTTTATGAAAAGTTGATCATAGAAGTACCATAAAACTCTGTAATGGATGAATTCAAATTCATTCAACTATTTGCTTTGGGACATTACAAGAAAATCTTGCAACAAACATCTTTCTACATATGTCCTATATGCTACAGCTTTTATTTCTGAAGAATAAATTCCCCTGAATAAAGATGTCTGGGGCGAAGTCTAGGAAGCCTTTATAGCAATGGCCAGATTGTTTCACAGTTATGGAAATATTTACCAGCAATGCATGATGGTGATTTCATTAACACAGGATCCTATTATTGTTTGTGATTTTTGCCAATATAATGGTAAAAAGGTGGTGTTTATCTCATTGTTTAAATTTGAATTTCCTCAGTGATTCATGAGGATAAGCATCTCTTTTATGTTCTATTTATTTATACAAGTTTCCTATTTTCTTAAAAAGATTTTATTTATTTATTTGACAGAGAGAGAGGCAGCGAGAGGGAACACAAGCAGGGGGAGTGGGAGAGGGAGAAGCAGGCCTCCCTTCGAGCAGGGAGCCCGATGTGGGGCTGGATCCCAGAACGCTGGGATCATGACCTGAGCCGAAGGCAGACGCTTAACGACTGAGCCACCCAGGCACCCCTACAAGTTTCCTATTTATGTTCTTTGCCCATTTATCCCTGAGTTGTCTTTTTTTTTTTTCTTAAATCAAATTGTACAAACAAAGGAAACTAGCTGGTTTAGGCAGTCAGCAATTAGTTGAAGAACGTTGAGTAAGCTCCCAGAATCAATGGAAGGGCTTGAGAAACAGGCCAGAGCCTGAGTTCCCGGGAACAACCAGCAGATCGGCATTAAAGAACTGGCCTGAGGAGAACATTCATTAGGACAGCTGTGGCCTCTGCTGTAGCCATCTCCTGAAAAATCATTTAAACACTCAGCCTGTTCTCTCAGGTGGTTTAGTTTGGGATCTTAAGACGCATGCAGCTGCACCAGGTGACACAGCTGTGACCCATCTGCAATGGGGCTGGAAAAGTAGGGTTTCTGAAGGTGGCTTCAGAATGTGGTAAGTTATCAAATGTAGGATAAATATTCAAAAAGGCTTGGGCACGCAAATGGTAGATGCTCACTACACCCTTTGTCTGTCTTCTGAATTGCAAATCTTTTTCTCTAGTCTACATTTTGTTTTTTTGTTTATGATAGCTCTTGTCATATAATTACAAAAGAAAGATATAAGCAAATTATGTTTCTCTTCCTTTATAGCTTCTAGGTTTTGTCTTGCTTCAGAAGTTCTCTATCATTCCAAAGTTAGACAAAAATTTTTAAATTTTAGTATAATTTTATTTTTACATTTTGATATGAATTTTCATAGTTCATATGAAATTTATTTTTGAATATGAATTGGACTTGAGGTTAATTTCTTTTTCAGATTAACATCAGCACCAAGAAACCCTTCCCCTTTCCCCCACTGAATGGAAATGCCAATTTTGTACTACATTACATTCTTATAATAAACTTGAATATATTTCTTGACTCTTCACTTTCTTTCACTTTTCTATTTTATCCTTGTGCAAATTTATACTGTTTTGATTATAATAGGTTTTTTTATTATAATAATATTTTTTTATTATATTATGTTAGTCACCATACAGTACATCCCTGGTTTTTGATGTAAAGTTCAATGATTCATTAGTTGTATATAACACCCAGTGCACCATGCAATACGTACCCTCCTTACTACCCATCACCAGCCTGTCCCATTCCCCCACCCCCTCCCCTCTGAAGCCCTCAGTTTGTTTCTCAGAGTCCATAGTCTCTCATGCTTCATTCCCCCTTCTGATTACCCCCCTTTCTTTATCCCTTTCTTCTACCGATCTTCCTAGTTCTTATGTTCCATAGATGAGAGAAACCATATGATAATTGTCTTTCTCTGCTTGACTTATTTCACTTAGCATTATCTCCTCCAGTGCCATCCATGTTGCAGCAAATGTTGAGAAATCGTTCTTTTTGATAGCTGAGTAATATTCCATTGTGTATATGGACCATATCTTAATCCAGTCATCTGTTGAAGGGCATCTCGGCTCCTTCCACGATTTAGCTATTGTGGACAATGCTGCTATGAACATTGGGGTGCATATGGCCCTTCTCTTCACTACATCTGTATCTTTGGGGTAAACACCCAGTAGTGCAATGGCTGGATCATAGGGTAGCTCAATTTTTAACTTTTTAAGGGACCTCCACACTGTTTTCCAGAGTGGCTGTACCAACTTGCATTCCTACCAGCAATGTAGGAGGGATCCCCTTTCTTCACATCCTCTCCAACAATTGTTGGTTCTTGATTATAATAGGTTTTAATACATTTTATAGTTTTGAAAGGTACTGCATACTTTATTTTAATGATGGTTTTATAGTAGAGATTTTATTGCTTTTATTGCTATATCAAACATTTATTTTCATGTAAAACAATTTTGCTCAGTTCTTAGAAAACAAATTGGTACTCTGATTGAAGTTGCATTAAATTTGGCAAGGATTGACCACATTATGAGACCAAGGCTTTTCACCCAAGAACATGGTCTTTCTATTCAGTTATTTTCTTACATCTTTCAATAAGATTTTGTAGCTTTCTTCATAGTCATGTATCTTTCTTGTTTAATTCTTAAGTAAGTTTTTATTGCTATTGCGAAAGGACAGCTCTACTATTTCAAATAGTAATTAGTGACTAGTCGTATAGACAAAACTTTCCACAAAGTTTTCAGAAAGAATATTCTTCACTTATTTTTAAGATGTGGTTTGTGTACAAAAGAAAATTACTCTTCTGATATTATGGTATTCTAGAGAGTGTCTTCCTTCACATAATCCTTAGTCTTTAAAAAAAAAATCTACCTGTTTCTTAAATGGTGTTATTTTTCATTGTCTACTTTGGATGCTTTTCCTACTCTGCACGTATTCTCTGGGTGGTTTCAAACACTCTCTTGGCTTTAATTATCATCTATTTGCTGATGACTCTCAAATAGCTTTCTCCTGAGCTTCTGGCCTATATATCTAACCTGCCTATTAGATGTTCCCACCTGGAGATCCCAGAGGCTCCCCCGTTACAATACAACCGGAACGAACCCACCATCTCTCCTAAGATGTTCTCCTGAGATTCTCTTCCTCTCTCAAGGAATGATGCTACTATCCTTGTTTAAACCAAAAATCTGGAGTTATCCTTGAACACCCCACCCCACCTCTAATTCCCAAGTTCTTAATTATTCTTTAAAGCAGTCCATCACTCTCCACCTTTAGTGATACCTCTCTAGCTTTGGAAAGCATTAACAGGACCTCCCTTTTTTAATGAGACACATTTTTGAAAATGCAAATCTGATGGTTCAATCTTGATACTTTAGAATAATTTTGTCTCAACCTCCAACTTTTTACTCCAGCCATAATGAATTTCTTTTGGTTACTTGAACACACCATGCTTTTTCCTAGTTCTGTGTCTTTGCCTACTGGAATTCCTAATTGGAATTCTTTCTTCTTGCTTATTGACTAGCTTATTGTTCTTTATCCTTCAGATTTCTGCTTAACAAAAGCAATACCAATAATAATATTAATGAAGACAATGATAATGATAGCAAACAGTTAATGTATACTTAACCATGTGCCAGGCACTGTGATAAATGCTTCAAATACATCATCCCTTTCATCTTCACTACAAGTCTGAGGAGGCTTCCCATTTTCACACTTGAAGAATCTGAGGCTTTAAGAGTTTAAATTATTTTCCTGAAGTGATGGAGCCTGTATGTGGAATTAGAATTTCAACCTAGGTCTCTGTCACTCCCTCCAGAGCATCTAGTAAGGACTAGGTCATTTTTCCTTTATGTTCATGCACACAGCACACTGTCTCTATTTGTCTTAGTCCATCTGGTCTGCTATAACAAAATACCTTGAATGGGTGACTTATATACAACATTTATTTCTCATAGTTCTGGAGGCTAGGACATCCAAGATCATGGTGTTGGCAGATTTGGTGTTTGGTGAGGGCTTCCTGGTTCATAGATGGCTGTTTTCCATATCTTCATGTAGCTGAAGGGGCTGGGGACCTTTGTGGGATCTCTTTTATAAGGGCACTAATCTCATTCATGAGGGATTCCATGACCTAATTACCTCTCAAGACCCCATCTCCAGATACTGTCACCTTGGGAGTTAGGATTTCAACATATGAATTTTTTTTTTTTGGGGGGGGGGAACATAAACATTTAGACCATAGTGTTAGTCTAACACACTTACCACACCATAGTGTAACCATTTGTTCCATTCTCTGTGCCTCTAACTAGTTTGGAACCACTGCAAAATCAGGAACTGTTTATCCTTGTATTCCCAGCTCTGAGCACAGTGACTGGCACATAGCAGGTGCTTAATAAATATTTGACATATAACCCAGATGTCTTAGGGCTTCACTGTCCTTTGGCCATCCGTAGTCTTTGGAGGGCTAGCATTCCTCCTTCAATTCCTTCTAATTCTAGCACTATTTACTTACAGTCCCTTCTCTATGCTTCAGCATCATAGCTTGCCACCTTGGTTAACCATTAAGTCCTATCTTTAGCTTTTTTCTCTCAAAAACTCCTAGCTCACTTATGATGTCGTAAGTTTGTTAATTTCACTGAAGTCTTGAGGACTTCTAGGGAGGATCGTGCTACTCCCTCACCACCTCCCATCCTCTTTCTTTCTGGTTTCCCTCTTATGCTGTAGTGTCTCGAATCCCTCACCCATGACTTTCCCTGCCATGTTCAATATCCATGGAGGTATGACTTTTTATGACTTCCTGGAATTCTGTCAATAAATATTTTGCCATTCAATTATAATTGAATGAATGAATGAGTGAATGAATGAGTGAATGAATGAATGAATGAATGAAGGTGTAAATGAGTGAATAAATCCAGGCTGAAGATTTGAACTTAGACCTACCTTATGTGATTTTAAGCCATCCCACAAAACTTTCTTTGAGGATGGATGATTGAATATAATGATAGACCACATCTGGCAAAAACATTTATATTTTCACAGGCAAATTCTATTTAGCTATCCTTTAGGTACTGTATTATGAGAGAGAATAGTTTGTTTTTTCAAAGTGTATGTTATTTATTGTGGGCTCTGAGATGGGGGAATGTGTCCTATACTTCTTTGTGCCTGCCACATGATTTAGCAAAACGCCTTGTGCGGAGTAGGCACTCACTTAATAGCGAGTTGATTGATTGAATAATTATTCCACCTATAAACACTTCTGTAGTACATTACCTGATGAGTGTCTATTTCAATATGACGATGGCTATGACCTTCGTGTAGTTCATTAGCAAATGAAAAGTATCCTCATTTCCATGGAAGGAAATGAGAATATAAAAAATGTGGTTCTATTTGTAGTGCCATTACTGTCTCACTGTTTGATTAAGAACGAATTCTTAACCTTTTAATGCTACCAGTTACCTATGACTCTGATTTCAAGGGCTACTGCAATACCAAAATCCTGGGGAGGATAATATAATAACCCTGACCTATTTGAAGGGATAAAAATAGGCCACAAATGAGGGAACTCATTGGCCAGAATTAATCAGTAGTAGAGGAGAGGTGAGGTCTTTAGAAACAAACAAGCAAGCAAAGAAGCAAACAAGCAGTTTCACAATCACATTTTGTAATCATAACAGTTCCCTCTGAGAGTATCACCATTTTGCTGATAAGGACACTGAGGTTAAGAAATTTTAAGTAATTTGAGCCAAATCATATAACTAGTAAGAGGCAGCCATTTCTGGTTTATCTCCCTTCTCCCCTCTCCCCCACATCAACCCATTATTCATTGTCACTTTCAGTTTTGAAATGTTTGTGGTAGGATGCTAAAGCTATGACATCCCAGTTGCTTAGGAGAAGGAAAACAAAATTACTCTGAAGTGAAGTGGCAGCTGGCAATGAGAATTGTTCATAAAACCTTTGAACATTACCTAATGTTGTGCATCTAATGTGCATTTACACAACTTTTTTTCTGTGCCAGACACTGTGCTGTGTCCCAGGGGCATAAAAAGAAAAGGGAAACAAGCTCTCTGTCTCTCAGGGGATCCTGGGTCATGAAGGGTGAGAAGATTCTCAGGTGTACAAGGGAAGGAAAGGCATTCCAGGTAGACTGAAAAGCAGGTCCAAAGGCAGCTAATAGGCAGGTCTGCGCATTTAAGGGCTGCCAGTGTTTCAGTCTAGCTGGAAGGCCAAGGGCCATTGCAGAGGCAAAAGCACTGGAGAGTGGAAAGACAGAGACAGAATCAAGGAGGATCTTGAATTGGGGAATTTGGCTTTACCTGGACTTTACCTGCAGGCAATCGAGAACCAGTGAAGAATTATAAGCAGGAGACTCTTAGGATTGAATTTGCATTTTAGAAACAGTGTATGGGTATTGAAGAGGAAAATGGATCACAGGTAGGTAGTGGGGGTGGGAGAAAGAATGGAGACTTGCAGTGTAGGAAGCTCTTGCTGTGAGTTGGAAGCTGAGGCCACTTTTCCACTGGCAGATAAGTGGCAGATCCTATATTTTGAGACTTAATCGTTTGATTTGGGCAGTGGACACATGGAAAGTTGGTATATTTAGTATTTTAAAGTTATCACCGAGTGGCTATTCTAGTTGTTCTTTCTTCTAAATCAAAGCTTACCCAAGTGATTTTATGGTCTTCTTTGTGCTAAGATAGTGAAGTTTCTTTTTGCTAAGTAATGTCTTTTCCTTATATGCTTCCATTGACTGTTTAAATCCTTTCTCCATATACCATTTCTATCATAACTGTCCTGTGTTTGCTCCTAATGTGTTACAATTCTTCATAATCTGGTCTTCACCTGATTCTGATTCTTTCTAATATTTCTTTTTCTTCCCTTGAGGAAAGTATATCCATTTTTTGGTTTCAAATACTCATCAGCTTTTGTAAATATTAACGCAACGATTCAATTTCATTTAAAAAATAATGTTTTTCTATTTCTTCTGTCAATAAATTACTTCTGTCGTCTTTTAAAGCTGTATTGTCTCATTTTCTTTTCTGTGCTCTTGTTGTTCCATTTTGTTGTTCCCCAGAGGATGTAAGAATATATATTGATATAATGAACAATGTGGAAATGAAAAAAACCTAAGAAGAATTTAGGGTCGTATTCATATTCTACAGTGTTTACTAGTGATCTATTTCAAAATAAAACATATATTTCAGTCCTGATGAATCAAATATTTAAGAAACATTCTTGAAGTGGATAAATATACATGGAAAAAATCACTACTGACCCTGAGAGGCCTCTTTGAAAGATTCTAGCCATGGATGATTTAACTTCAATTTAATCCTGCTTTTTCTACCAAGGGTTATCATAGTGAGCATTGCTCATGAGGGTTCTGGGAGTATCAACGAGGGTCAGAGATCAGAAAACATAAGATATAATATTAGATAAAATATTAGCAGTCCTGGAAATATTCACAAAGTCATACATTATGTTAGAGCTACTGTATTCCATGTAGGAAAATAAAAAAGGGAAATTGTACAAGCCACTTTCTTTTTTATTACAGAAATTAAAGGTCTAATTTAGAATTGTGAATTTATGTAAATAGCCATTAATACCATTTTATTAGTTCAGGTACTCAGGGTATGTACATATAAATATAGGAGAATTTTTATAGAGTGTGCATTAGTAATTAGTAATTCATTATATTATATATATATTCATATATATATATTCATATATATATATATGAGGTTTTTAAAATTTACAGAACTATAAAGATGCTCTGAGCAGCACTTCAAGTTCATGTCAAACTATGTTTATGAAAATTACTTAATAGATTCATCCGCTTCTTTCTGCCAATCACATGGTAGTGTGTGATGATACTAGTGGTAATGATGATGGTAACAACTGTCAGTTCTTTGTACCTAACAAGTACTTTGCCACTTTCTGCCATTTATGCACTGTTTCAATTAACCTTCCCAGCCCTGCAATTTAGGCATTTTACAGAAAAAGGAAAAGAGGCAGAGGGAGATAAAGGTACTTGCCCAAGGTCACATAAGTGTGTAGAAGAACTAGGAGTAAAAATTCTGCCTGTTGCCAAGGGCTGTGCTCTTCTCTTGACTACAGGACATTAGTCATAAAGGAGCACAGACTTTGAACAGAGGTTCATCTTACTCATAGTAAGATGGTAACCTTTTTTCCCAGTGGAGTGTTCACAGAAAATCCTGATGAGGACTCTGCATAGTTTGTTTTGTGTTGTATGGCCCAGAGGGTCATTACATACTTCATAAATATCTTAGTCTTGGACAAAGTGCAACTACCTTTGTTCTTTTCCTTTACGATCTCCCTTGAGCTTACTTGAGAATTTGTGCCTACAGTTGTAAAAGTGGAGAATTAAATCATTATTGATTCAGTAAACTTGATCAACCTGGATAACTTAGATTATTTCCTTTCCTTTTTTAATTTTTTTAAACTTTAAAAAATTGATCAGGGGCGCCTGGGTAGCTCAGTCGTTAAGCATCTGCCTTCAGCTCAGGGCGTGATCCCGGAGTTCTGGGATCAAACCCCACATCAGGCTCCTCCACTGGAAGCCTGCTTCTTCCTCTCCCACTCTCCCTGCTTGTGTTCCCTCTCTCGCTGGATGTCTCTCTCTCTGTCAAATGAATAAATAAAATCTTTAAAAAAAATTGGTCAATATATATGCAAAGCATTATATATATATATGTAGTTTAGGATTATAAATAATATGTATATATAGTTTTAAAAAATTAAGGGGAACATCCATATACTCCTCAACCTAGCTTACCAAATAGGACAATACCAACATCTTGAAACTCCTGTTTGCTCTTTCTGGAATGTCTCTCTTCCTCCCTCCCGAGTGAACCATTATTCTAAATTGTGTACTTAGCACTCCCTTGCTTTTCTTCATGATTTTACTCTACATGTAGGTATTTCGAAACATTTCTTGTGTTGGTTTATTTTTGAACGCAATGTTACGCTTTTGAGATCCATTCATTATAATGCTCTTAATTGTAGTTTTTAGTTTTCACTGCATAGTATTTTATTAATACTGTGTGTGGTATTAGTATATGACAATCAATTCATTCTATTATCAATAAGTATTTGGATTTTTCACATGTTTTTGCTGCTCCATATATGGTTGCAATGAATATTTTTGTACATGTCCTCTGATGCACATATGCAAGGGTTTCTCCGGAGTATTTGTCTAGGAATGCAGTTGATGGGACATACTGTATATAAGTCTTCTAATTTAGCAGGCCATGCTGAATTATTTTCTAAAGTGGTTATACCAATTTTCATTCTCTTTTTATATGATTGTTGGCTATCTATGTTTCACTTCTGCCAAGATGACTATTCTTGTCTATTCCTCATTTTTCTAGTAGTTGTTAGTCTTTTGCTCATTATTTCCATCCTGGGAATTAAAAAAAATAGAACTGGATATATATCCTTTGTTAGTTGTACACGTTGTCTCCCAGTTTATGGCTTGCAAGATAAGAACTTCGTTGTTCCATATCTCTTCTTCCTTTCTGCTAGTTAGAAGTCTTGGGTAACAAAGTGGGAAAGGACAAGCAAAAACAGTTTAAAAAGCTGACCACACCCCTTACCTGTCCCAGCTTTCTTCCCACTGCAGGCCTCAAATGAAGATACAACTTGAGATGAAGATAAAAGCTTTGACAGTTACATGGGACTACATATTCAAAGGGTAGAGCTGAGAGCACCTTTGGTGACTCAAAATCAGTATGGGTCTTTGAATTACCTCACATGACCAGCATAGTCATGGAACTGCCCAAGTTTTTGTCCAGAAGACAGGAAAATCTTTCCTTACAGCGTATATTTTTAAGTAGGAGACAAAATAGTAGGAGACAAAAATAACTTTCATTATGATTAAATTCCACATGTCCTGATTGTTCAAAATACATATTCATCCAACATGTATTTGCTGAGGAGCTATCAAATATTGGACACTAAGCTAGGCTGATGGGATAGAAGAGAGCGAAGTAAGCACTGCTTCTGGTCTGGGAGAACCTGTCACCTTGTGTAGATCAGAAAACCTTTGGCAAGGAGAAAGTGGCCAAATCTCAAGTCTCTGGCAGAACTTTGGCAATGTTGCTTGTGGGAAAATGTGGCTTCAATGACTAGCCACCTTAGTCTAAATTTGTATGGGGTTAAAACATAGGCAGAAGGTTGAGATGATCTTTTATGCCTCCCACATCTGCACATTATGCTTCTCTATACATGAAGGAAATTAACCAATGGCATGTGAATTTATTCATTATCATACAATGATTTAGTTAGTTTTAGCTGTATCATGAGTTAATAAGTTGAAAATCTCAGTGGAATGGTGGCAATAGAATATAATTGTAACTAATCACTTTCTCAGAAACTAATCATATTTAATGTCAGTGAGCATAGCCTTTTCTGCAGATAATCATAGTTTAATTTCAAAAGCAAGAATACTAACAGAATTAAATGGGAAACCAATAACAGTTTACTGACAGATTAGTGTCAGAATACAGCAACTTGGTTGTAGCCAAAAGGAGAAAAATTTACAAATACGTGCAATCTAGGATAATAAAAATACTAGAAGATAAAATTGTAGTAGCTTTGACATCACTGAAACAAATACAACTAGGCATGTACTGTGTGAAACTCCTTTGGAAGTGAGTTAAATCAGAATATTAAATTGAAGTTTTGGGTAGGATACTGAGTTACAATAATTGCTGCATCTTGATGGGTGTGTTGGACCATATGCAGACTTTACCAAGGAGACATCAGAAATTTGATGAGAAGTCTCTTGAACTACCTCATCCACTGAAGATATAAAATTATTGAGAGAGATAGAGCTATTTGTGAGGATTTTTTTTTTTTTTGAAAGAGCACTGTTCTGTGCATCCTGTCCCCTACAGAGGAGAGGGACATAGATGATGGCTACTTGCTATGTTGAAAAGCCGAAGAAAGGGGCTTCCTTAGGTCTACCCATAATGCTTACTGCATAGTTCTTTGTAGTTGGGTATACACTCTGGGATACTGCCTTGGAAGTTCAGATGGCAGCAAAGATGGATCACTGCATTGTTTTGGCAGCAGACTGAAGGAACATGGCTGCTGGGCAAAGCTGATTTGCCCCCCAAAGTTGGTCAGGACACAGGGTAAATGAATATTTCCTTTGGGCAAGATGAGGGTCACATGGGAGAAACAAACTGCCCTAGAACCATCTTAAATTCTACTCGGTGAAATACAGATAATCTGGGAATTGCTTTAAAATATCCCCCAGGAGTGGGTTGAAACATGCTGATAATTGTTGAAGCTGGATGATTGGTACATGGGGGTTCATTGTATTGTTCTCTCTTCTTTAGGAATGCTTGCAAATGTCCATACCATAAAGTTTAGAAAATTCTGTTTAAGGACCTCTATGGAAAGGCAATGGGATTCCAACAGAAGAAGTCTGTCTGGCGCATACCTCTCAGCATACTGGGGACTGAGAGAGCACAGTGGTTGCAGGAGTAGAACACATTGTTTTTGTCAAAAGAACTTCAGGAAAGGTACCCAATGCTTGGGAATTCTATGGAATGTGTACAAGTACCGCCATCTGGAAAAGTCCCCTTTAAACATTTCTCCAGGCTAGACATTGAGAAACCATCATTGGTGGTGCCAGTCAAGTAATAACTATCCTGTCTGCATTCATGCCTTCTTTCTCTCAAAGGCAAGTCTGGCAAGTGGAGGAGATAAGCAAGAGAGAGAGAATAAACAGGGAAGGAGGTAAATAAGAGGGGGAAGCGGAGGGGAAGGTGAGGAGGGAGAGAGAGGGAGGGAGAGAGAGCTACACACCCCATTTGAAGGGGGCAGGGAGCCTGTGTGCAATCAGCTTCAGTTACGAGAAAGAGAACAGGAAGACCAAGAACTCACATGCAATAGGGAAGAAAATTTTGTATTTGAACTCAAGATCACAGTCCTGATTACTACATGGGAGTGGGCAGTTTTAACTAGTGAATTGACATTTGGTTTGTGATTTAAGGTACCTGCAGAACTTTGTAATGTCTAGGAGTGACTTGACTTTCCAAGGTTACACATTATGTCCTAAATCCAGGCTGGTCCTGGAGGTTTAGAGAAGCTCTGAAGATGAGCTAAGAGAGTTTAGGACTCTCCTGCAGAATGCAGAGGCACCGGGCTTACCCTAGCCCTGGAGCCTCCCCTCTTCTGGTCCCAGGGCTTCATCTTCTCCCTGGGATCTCAGGGATTGCAAAGTTGCTTCAAGTTCAGAGAAAGCTGCTGAGACCAACAAGTCCAGTCTTTATTTCCTGAAACTAAATATCATAGGAGGTTTTTAGAGGTTGTGATTTTCTCCTCACAATCCCAGGTTAACCAGTCAATTCGTCAATGAATCTTTCAATTGCTCATTAAGCATTAATTAAACACCTAGTGTAGCCCATATTCTGCCATGCTCTAAAGGATGCATGTGGGTTTCCTTGCTTTCTGTACCTGTGCAGCTATTGGTCATCTACGATGTGCCATCCCTGTATGTGGCACTGGAGATGTAATGAATAGGGGGTTTCATGAAAAGAAAAAAAAGGAGGGGGGGAAGAAAAAGAAAAAAATGCAGCCCCTGGCCTCATGGGACTTACATACAAGAAGGGGACACAGACATTAATGAAACTCACAGGATAAAAATCTAAGTATCAGCTGTGATATGTTAAGAAGAAGAGGTACATGGTATTTTACCCAGTATAGGGGCTTGTCCCCTGGTTAGCAGAGTCAGGGCAAGCTAAAGGAATTTTACATTTCATGAGCAGAGATTAAGTCAGTACCTTCTGGCGGGGTCAAGGAGGGGAGAAAGGGAGATGGTTTTTAGAGACTTCTCCAGAAGTGTTATCTTCCTTCCCTGAGAAAAATAAACTATTAATACAAACAGAATTAAAATTGAATTAATTTCCATGGGGAGAGCATCTTACTTTCATTGATCTAGGAAACATGAAAAATCTGAACTTAGTACTTTTGTAACTTCTGTGCTTTTAATTTCTGTGGAATAAGCTCTTTGTTATGCTCTAGGCTTTGAAGGAGCGGGAATTGAGTCTTGGACTTAATATCTTTTTAATGAACGTAGTGACAAGAAGAAATTCTGGCAGGACTCAGCAACAGTCTCCCTTCCTGAGGCAGAGAAGGGGTGGCAGGAAGGACAGGAGGATAATGAGTCAGGCAGCAAATAGTTCCCCCACAACAGCCTCAGGGGATGGCAGGTCTGTAGAGAAGACAGAGTGCAGATGACCCAGGGTCTCAAACAGGGCTGTTGGTGACCCAGGGGTAAATCTCCTCCAGTGCAGGGATCTTCCTGTCTCTTTCTGTTATTTATCCCCAGGCCTGGCACAGTACATGGCACAAAACTAGTTTGCAGAATGTTTTTACTGAATGAATAATGGCACCTGAGACTGTCTTTGAATGGCTTGAAACCAAGAACTCATATGAGGTATGGTTATCAGTAGAAAAGGAAGACCTTGGAAAGAGTGGAGAAAGACCAAAATTATGAACAGGAGGTCAGTACAGCGGTCATAAATCACTGAGCATTCAAATTGGCCTTCAGCTTTCCGGCAAGCTGTACATTGTCACATGTTCGTGTTTGGCTTAATGCTCAGGTGAATGAGTGGGTCCCTATTCTTTCTCAGTGGTGTGTATGTGTGGCAGTTTCTGGAGACCCAGAAAATCCAGCTCGGTCACTTGAGTGGGGAGATCAGGTAGCTGAGCCAGCATGGCTGCTGTCAGATTACTAATCTTGGAAAGGAGCTCCCATGGGCTGCTGCCCAGGAGACACACCAATACCCAACTCTTCCTACACTCCAGGTAGTGGGAAAGGAGGAGGACTGCTGAGGGGGAGGGGTTGAGCGTATCCTGTTCCTCTTTTGGCTTTGGTGGAAGAAATGGTGACTTGGCTTCATTGTTTTCTTTAAGTCTTCTGTACATAGCCACTGTATTTTTATTTATTTATTTATTTATTTATTTATTTATTTATTTATTTATCTTTTTAAAGATTTTATTTATTTATTTGACAGAGATAGAGCCAGAGAGCACAAGGAGGGGAATGACAGAGGGAGAGGGAGAAGCAGGCTCCCCGCTGAGCGAGGAGCCTGACTTGGGGCTCAATCCCAGGCCCCTGAGATCATGACCTGAGCCAAAGGCAGATGCTTAACCAACTGAGGCCACCCAGGTGCCCCTTCACTGTATTTTATTTTTTATTTTTATTTTTATTTTTTATTTTATTTTTTTTATTTTTTTGATTTTTTATTATATTATGTTAGTCACCATACAGTACATCCCCGGTTTCCGATGTAAGGCTTGATGATTCATTAGTTGTGTATAACACCCAGTGTACCATGCAATGCATGCCCTCCTTACTACCCATCACCAGCCTATCCCATTCCCCCACCCACCTCCCCTCTGAGGCCCTCAGTTTGTTTCTCCCCTTCACTGTATTTTAAATTACCAATAGCTGTCATACAGTAGCAGTATTCAGGGAAGGGTCATACACGTACCCAACCATCATCCCGACATCAAATCAGTGACTTTCTACACTCTTTGGGATATTCATAACTGCAGTGCTCCCTCATCTAAAGTGCATTAATCAGATCAGAAAACTGCATTGCCGTAAATCAAAAGATGAATTGCAGAAGTAATCATGTAACAGTATGAGAAAGAGAGGGCGAGAACTGTTGCTCATTCAGAAGTTTGCAACAAACTTCAGAGTCTTAAATTTGCTTTTCTCTCAAGAAAATTGTAATGCCTAGAACAGGGCCTGGCATACTTGGCTGCTCAATAAATATTCGTTGAATGAATGGTTGAATTTTCATTCTGTCAATACTCATTCCATGACTTTGTACAAATTAATAATTATAATTACTTCCTTGGAGTAATAATGGATCATGGTAATGAGCCCCTCATTTAGTTTTTTTAGGTTTTATTTACTTATTTATTTGAGAGAGAGAGAGAGGGAAATAAAGAGAGAGCTCTTGTGTGCATGAGTGGGGGGGCATGGGGGAGAAGCAGAAGTGGAGGGGGAAGGAGGAAGAAAGAATCTCAAGCAGACTCTGCACTGAGTACGGAGTCCAACCAGGGGCTCAGTCACAATTCTGAGAGCATGACCTGAGCCAAGACCAGGAGTCAGAGGCTTAACCAACTGAGCCACCCAGACACCCCTGAGCCCCTCATTTTTGAGTCTGGTTTGGGGCTGTATGTGGCTTGCTCTTTGGGAATAAGTGTTATTCCTCAGGGTGTTTGGTTTTTGTGTTCTTTATTTGCTTTTATTTTTGTTGGTAGATTTGTTTAAAATTAGCCTGAGTATCAGAGTAGAAAATTTAAATCTAAAATACCAAAAGTTACTTGGGCCATTAAAATGAGCTATTGGGAATCAGCTACTCCCAAACCTGACCTAAGAGCTGGGTGATGGCCTCACTCTTTAGGTGAATGCCAGGCTATTGGGCAACCTTGCTCCATATCCATACCTAATTGTAGGTAAGTCCTGGGCCTCTTGTGACACAGGTGGAATGAGGGTAGCTACATGGGAAGAGACCTCACAACTTGTCTCCCTTGCAGTGTCCCAAAGGGGACTTCCAGATAAGGAAGTGAATTTTTGTTTCACTACAGTAATGTAAACCCACTATAGCCAATCCCATTGACTGAGTACAAACAAAACATTTTATCCATGTGAGACATCATTACTTTCTAGACATTAGTCACCTCCAGAAGATCATCTTTTATTCCCAGTAGGAGAACAAATAGAAAGCTGGTCAGATGTGGTCAACTTTTTATTTTTAATTTTGTTAAGTGTTATGCCATGATGACTACAAATAGAATGAAAAATTTTTTTTTTCAGAAAATTCAAAAATAAATAAATAAATGAAAACCTTAGCTTTTATTTGAGTCTCCTCTGCATCATCTTATAAATTTACCAGGCTCTTCTTTTTAGCAGAATATAGTGCTTAGGATCAGGTAATACCACATTTTGTAAGTGAAAGATAATTTCCAGGTGTTACGGACTGAATTGTGTTCTAACCCAAGATTTACATGTTGATGTCCTAACCCACAGTATCTCAGAAAGTGGGTATTTGAAGATAGAGGTAATCTTTAAAGGGGTAATTAAGTTTAAAATGACATCACTAGAGTAGGCCCTAATCCAATATGCCTGCTATCTTTATGAGAGCAAATTGGGACACAGACACACAGACACAGAGAAGACCACAGGACCGCACAGGGAGAAGACAGCCATCTACCTACCAGCCGAGAGAGGCCTCAGAAAAAAACTAACCCTACCGACACCTTGATCTCAGACTTCTAGGCTCCAGAACTGTGAGCACATAAATTTCTGTTGTTAAATGACTTTAACATCCAGTCTTTGGTCCTTTATTATGGCAGCCCTAGCAAACTAATAATCTAGGCAAATGTTAGGGAAGTAGCAAGAGTAAAGTGTGGTCCTTCTGGAACTAAGCAACGCCGAAACAGCTTGCAGAGGAAAGCATTCCTGCTTCGTGAAGGCAGTCACTCCCATCCCAGGATTTTATTGTTCATATTTGTGAAGTTTTTCAATATGCGTAAGTACATATACAGGATTTCCTTGTGTAATGAGAATAATGGAAGTAATAATAAATGTTGGAGTGGGTGTAATTGTGACTGAAAGGATGATTTTATGATATGGTAAAGGATACTATTGGCTGGAGCCAATTCATTACACTGCCCTGGCAGTCTGTTATTATTATTATTTCTAACCCTTACTAGATTTCATTCTTTTAGATAAAAACATGCATATCAGCTTTGGAGTTTGATTGCCTTATGGGCATAAAGCTTTGCATATTTACTGCCCATGAATCATACCAGTATGTGAAATCCAGAGAAGATTCAATTTTTCCTGCTGGATGCACCTCCAGCCGTTTAATTAAAATATGTATTATTAATAAAACTATATTTAAGTCATATTTTTTACAGATATGACTGAAACATTAAGTGTAAATTGTTTCATACTTTCATAGTAATTTGCTTTTAACGTTTTGTGCCTTAATCAAGGTAGCACACTAGTTGAAGGTTTGTGGTCCTGCAGACTTCTCAGCCGTGAAGTTGAAAAAAGCAAGTGGAAAGTGGTGATTAATGAAAGGACATATTTACTTTTCAGAAAGACTTCGTGGTTTTATTGCAAAAGGGATCTGTACCGAATAGGGAAGTGCATGAAAAGAAATAGCAGGAAAGAATATTTAGTCTCTATTTCAGTACACAGCAATGGCATTGGCCATTTGCATGCCAGCTTTTTTCATGTTTCTGAACCAAGGCTGTGTTTCAGCTGCCCGTCTGCCTTTAGATGTCACAGTTGTTCTTCTGCTGAACCGAACCGACTCCAGCTCTGTGTTTCACACTTTCCTCTGTCTTCCAGAAACCTTGTCTAAGCAGGAGCACTGATTCGAAGTACTCTAGCTCACTTACATAGCGCTTAGCAAGGGGTTGATTCAAAATTGTTTCATTAAAATAGGTGATGACAGGGACAGCTTGGTGTCCGCCTGACTTGCTGTCAAAGTGTAACCCATCTTTACGGATTTTTTATTTCAGATGATAACATTTCCAAACTCTCACGTTTGGTCCAAGTCAGGAGGGTGACGAGTGGGGCAGAGAAAGCGGAAAGGAAAAACTTTAACATGTAATGACTACTTACGATGTACCAGGCACTGTGCTAACCTGTTTGCTAGTTCTGTGGTTTAATCTTTATGACAAAGCCTCAAGGAAGGAATGCTTATCTCGTGTGTTTCATATGAAGTATTGCAGGCTTCTAGAAATTATGGGACTGGCTTAGCTTCGTAGCTGGTAAATGACTGAGTCTGAGGTCAGACCTTTGGCTTTTTCACTCCATGCTCAAGTCAGATCCCTCTATATTCTCTTGACTAGTGGGGCTTCTGCACACAGATGCATTTGTTATGTCTATCTCTGAGTAATTATATAAACATTCCCATTACCCTCTCACCCCCGTGAAGTCTCCAAACAATCAACCTAACTTCTTTTCTTTTCACTTTACTACTCTACTCCTTTCTTGATCCTTCCCTTCCCTCACTGCTTCTCTCTCCACACATAGAAATTCTCAGTTACACCTGCGTGGAGGGATGATGAACTTTCTATTTTGACTTACTCTTTAGTGTAGAATTTTACATGCATCATGTTATTTACCATTTCAGTGAAATTCCACTATAGTAGTTCTTTTCTAAGTGGCATAACTACTAGAATTTAATTTTTTAAAGTAATTTATTTGTGACTCTAGAGCCTGTAATTATAAGGTCAAGATTAGTGAGATCCTCTCCTTTACTTTAAAACTGGTTTGATTGGAAGTCATTGGCCAAGCTAAAAAGAAGAGGCATTTTTGGGACACACATACACACACACTGGGGTGTGTGTGTGTGTGTGTGTGTGTGTGTGTGTATGAGTGTGTGTGTATGCATGGTTATGGTTCTGACTCCAGGACATCTACTGAGGAGGCACTGGACAGGAAAGTTCTTCTTCAAGAAGAAATAAAAGCTTGGCCATAGAATAACTTAAGCCATAGAATAGAAATCCTCTCTCAAATGTCTCTACTAGGCTTAAAGAAACCTCTTCTAACATTAAGTTCACATTACAGAGATACTAAAATGTGCCTTCTGCCTTCAATTTTCCCATTCCATCACACTAACTCTAGAAATTGAACCGAGCATCGTATTACCACCAGAATAATTGATGCTTCTCTTTTCCCTAACGAGTGGGAGAACTGACCTTTGTTTAAAATAATAACTGTGACCATGCTTGAAAATCAAGGGAAGCCAAGTAAAATCAGATCTAATTTTCAATAATTGCAAAAGAAAGTCTAGGCAAAGAAACAGAAAGCCCCCAAAGCCCAGTACAGTCTAAATTCCAAGAAACAAGTGGCAAATGGTTGGGTCTGGTTTGGCAAGGTGCTGGTGAGTTTCAATGCCCTGTACATTTTTTTTTTTTTTTAAGCTTTCACTGAGCATCCCTGGAGAGAAATCCACTGGCTTCTCTGAGGACACGCTGCCTCTTGACTCCTCAGAGTTCTTGCCGTGGAAATTAATCAAACTTGAAAAGTGCCCTGGCAAACAAACAAAACACTCTGAGGGACTTCTGTTTGCAACACTCAAATTCCACATCACACGTGTGTGGGCACCTATGCTGTCTCACACACATATACACACTTACACACATTTCAAAGTGTGATAACCTATCTTGAAAATTTTGTAACTAGCTCCCAAAGCAGCATGATCTCCCTCAAGCCAGCTTGACGCATTTGAAGTAGAAAATACATAAAATAAATACAACGAACTGGGTATCGGATTGGCACAAATACCAGTCTTCCAAGAAGAAACGCCTGAGAGGAAATAAAGTAGTAAGAGGCGGTAACTTTGGCAGGAATGGGTAACGGAGAAGCCTTCCGTGGAGCAGCAGCTGTTGAAACACGCACTGTACCAGATGGTTGAGTTGAGTGAAGCTTGGCCTCAGGAAATGCTGAGGATTAGGTGATATTTTTTCCAACGTGCCACATTCATTGTCAGAACTAGGATGTCCCAGGAGAACCACATGGCAACAAGGTGACTGAGATCTGTTGAACAAAGTACTGTCTGTTCCTTTCCTCAGTTATAATTTTTCATTCTGGCTTTGGAGCCAAGGGACAAGTTCAAGAAGCCTCACGTATGGGCAGATGTGAATGGCATAAGACCTTGAAATTTACTTGAGTGAGTTTAATCAGTTTTGCTGATTAAATAAAAACATTTCAAGTGATTCAGTCACTTTTTTTTTTTTTTTTTTGCCTTGTAACAGTCCATCCTATGAGGTTGAGCCATGTTGTTTTTAGTCACTTTCTGTTTGTCCTTCCCAAGTACCTAGACACAGACATTATAATGGTAACCTGCGTCCCTGGTCCCTGTCTTCTTTCTAGTCTAATGGTTGGAATGTTAATTTTTACATTGGAATACAAAAAAGTAATATTGTGCTGTCATATGCTGGTGCTTGCTTACCCTAAGGAGCTATTTCCGAAAGCTCTACTCAGTTTTAGCAAGGATCTTGCAAGAGAGGTCCCAGTTCAGTCCCTATATCTGCTCAGGGCTACTAATAAGTAACGGTTGGTTTTTTTTCTGTCCTCCTTTTGAGTTACCTCAGGCAATGCAATTGAGAAGTTGATTAATTACTTGTGAGCCTCTTTTCGATATTTCAGGAAAAACCAGAGACATTTAAATTTTGTAGTACATTTTGCTTAAATTGTGAGGGCTACATTGTGCATACAAAAACCCAATATGATGCCTTGGGAAACCTGTATGGCCTTTTCTTTCAAAAGCCATGCTTGAACCACAAATGGGGCTAGTGTCTATCCTCTGTGGTCACATATCACACAGGAAAAACCTCTGTCCACTGGCCACAATTTATCCAATGGATACCTTTCTAAGCTGAATCTCTCTTAGTAGTCTGAAAGCTCTTTGAGGACAGGATTCATGGGCGTGATGAACATTTCTGATTTATCAGCGTGCCCCTTTTTTGATGTCTTGTACATCATAGGCCTTTAAAAATTATTTGTTTAACAGAAGTGAAATGGGGGCAGAGGGTGGAGGTGTAACTACATTTTCCTCCATTTGTTTTGAAGCAGGGTTTACTTAAAAGGTTAAGATTGCATTTTGACTATAAATACTTAGGTTTTTGCCAGACTTTTTGTTTTAGATTTGCTCATTCTCTTCTCCTTGGGTATTATGCTGAATCCACTGATTAAAAAAAATTTCTCTGGTTAGATAATTTATTTTACAATAACCTTTAGTCATGAAAATGAAATTCTAGAACTTGCAATATAATTTTGCAAAGGGTTTTCCTTAGAAGTACCTTTACTGTGTCGCCTTGATGATCTCTACCATCTGTGGAAGTATGCTTATTTATATTCACTTTTAAGTATTTTCCAATTTCTATTATTTTTTATAACCAATGGAGAATTATTTAGAATATATATTTTATTCTACAAAAGATATTTAATTTAAACTATCTTTGGTTATTGATAACACTATTGATATTGTCAGAGAATATCATCCATGTGATATGGATTCTTATTTTATTTTATTTTATTTTATTTTATTTTATTTTATTTTATTTTATTTTATTTTTAAAGATTTTATTTATTTATTTGACAGAGAGAGACAGCCAGCGAGAGAGGGAACACAAGCAGGGGGAGTGGGAGAGGAAGAAGCAGGCTCTTAGCGGAGAAGCCTGATGTGGGGCTCGATCCTAGAACGCCGGGATCACGCCCTGAGCTGAAGGCAGACGCTTAATGACTGCGCCACCCAGGCGCCCCTGGATTCTTTTTTAAATAGAACTAAATTGGAAGATTTTTATAATAGAAAACTTTAAAAAACAAAACTTTTTTTAAAGAGCACTTTTAGATTCATAGCAAAATTGGATGGCAGGTACAGAGATTTCTCATATACCCCTGCCCCCCACATATACATAACCTCCCCTGTCATCAACATCCCCCAACACAGGGGTCCACTCCTTATAATTGATGAACCTACATTAATACATCATTATCAGTCCATAGTTTACTTTAGGGTTCACTCTTGGTGTTGTGCGTTCCATGGGCTTGGACAAATGTGATGTGACATATATCCACCATTATAGTTTCACACAAGACAGTTTCATTGTCCTAAAAATCCTCTGTGCTCCACCTAGTCATCCCTCTCTTCCCGCTGATCCTTGTCAACCAGTGATCTTTTTACTGTCTCCATAGTTTTACCTTTTTCAGAATGTCTTGTAATTGGAATCACATGGTTGCAGTCTCTTCAGGCTAGCTTCGTTCACTCAGTCATGTACATTTAAGGTCCCTCCATGTCTTTTTTTTTTTTTTAAGATTTTATTTATTCATTTGACAGAGATGGAGACAGCCAGCGAGAGAGGGAACACAAGCAGGGGGAGTGGGAGAGGAAGAAGCAGGCTTCCAGTGGAGGAGCCTGATGTGGGGCTCGATCCCAGAACTCCAGGATCACGCCCTGACCTGAAGGCAGACGCTTAACAACTGAGCCACCCAGGCGCCCCCCTTCATGTCTTTTCATGGCCTGATAGCCCATCGATTTTTAGTGCTGAATAATATTCCATTTTCTGAGTGTACCACAGTTCGTTTACCCATTCTCCTACTGAGGAACATCTTGGTTGCTTCCAAGTTTTAGCAATTATAAGGAAAGCTGCTGTAAACATCTGTGTGCATGTTTTTTGTGTAGATGTAAGTTTTTAACACCTTTGGGTAAATACCTAGAATGTAATTGCTAGATTGTATGGTAAGAGAATGTCTAATTCTGTAAGAAATTGCAAAACTGTGTTCCAAAGTGGCTGTCCTACCAGCAATGAAGAAAGAGTTCCTGTTGCCAGCATTGGATGTTGTCAGTGTTTAGGAGTTTGTCATTCTGATAGATGTGTAGTGAAACCTCGTTGTTGTTTTAATTTACAGTTCCCTGATGACTTATGATGTCAGATGTTTTTTCAGATTCTTACTTGCCATCTGTATATCTTCTTTGCTGAGTGTCTGTTCATGTCTTTAGCTCATTTTTTACTCAGGTTGTTTGTTTTATTATTGTTGGGTTCTGACTTCTTTGTATATTTCGGGTAACAGTCCTTTCTTATGTATGTCTTTTGCAAATATTTTCTCCCAGTCTGTGGATTGTCTTCTCGTTCTCTTCAATTGTCTTTTGTAGAGTGGAAGTTTTTAATTTTAATGAAGTCCAGCTTATCAATTATTTCTTTCATGGATCATGACTTTGGTGTTGTACCTAAAAAGTCATCATCAAACCTAAGATCATTTATATTTTCTTCTATGCTATCTTCTAGGAGTTTTATAGTTTTGCATTTTGCGTTTACATCTATGATCCAACTGGGCTTAATTTTTGTGAAGAGTGTAAGATTTGTGTCTGAATTCATTTTTTTCTTTTGGTATGTGGATGTTCAGATGTTCTAAAATCATTTGTTGAAAAGATTATCTTTTCTCTATTGTCTTTGCTCCTTTATCAAAGATCAGTTGATTATATTCATGTGAGGCTATTTCTGGGCTCTCTGTTCTGTTTCATCAATCTATTTGTCTGTTCTTTTGCAATCACCACACTGTCTTGATTACTATACCTTTATAGTAAGTTTTGAAGTCAGGAAGTGTCAGTCTTCCAAATTTGTTCTTCTCCTTCAGTATTGTATTGGCTATTCTGGGTCTTTTGTCTGTCATGTAAACTTTTTTTTTTTTTTTAAGATTTTATTTATTTATTTGACAGAGTGAGACAGCCAGCGAGAGAGGGAATACAAGCAGAGGGAGTGGGAGAGGAAGAAGCAGGCTCCCAGCGGAGGAGCCTGATGCGGGGCTCGATCCCAGAATGCTGGGATCATGCCCTGAGCTGAAGGCAGACACTTAACGACTGAGCCACCCAGGCGCCCATCTCATGTAAACTTTAGAATCAAAGAAATATATCATTGAGGAAATTCAAATTAACAATAATTGATCTATAGATTCACTGCAGTCCCAGTCAAATTCCCGACAAATTGTTTTGTGGATATTGACAAACCGATTCTAAGGTTAAAAGATGGTCTACATCATATGTCATAAGGAAAATGAATTCTTTTTTGTTTATTGATACTTCCTTTTTGGCCTTCAACATAAGCAATCTTTAAAAATGCTCCAGGTGTGCTTAAAAAATGTGTGTCCACTAACTGTTAGGTACAGGGTTCTATATATTTCCATCAGTTTGAGATTTTTAATGTGGCATTCACATCTTCTCCATCTGTTTCTTGAATGCCCCATCTACATATTTCTGGGAGATTTTTTTTTTAAATCTTATCTGATGGTAGATTTGACTATTGCTCCTTATAATCAGGAAATTTTGGCTTTATGTATTTTGAGGCTCCATTGTTCAATGTACAAATATCCAGGATGTTCTATTAGGTGAATTTTTCTTTTATCTTTAGGAAATGTACTCCTTTAACCATAAGAATTCATTTTACATTGAGGTGCCTGGATGGCTTAGTTGGTTAAGCATCTGACTCTTCATTTTGGCCCAGGTCATGACTTGGGGTCATGAGATCAAGCCCTGTGCATCAGGCTCCATGCTGGGTGTAGAACTGCTTAAGATTCTCTTTCTCCCTCTCCCCCTCCCCTGGACAAACCCCCCATGCTTGCTCTCAGTCTCTCTCTCTCTAAAAAAAAAAAAAATTGGTTTTACCTCAATGTTTATTCTGTTTTATATTACTATTGCCTGATAGGGATGCCTTGGTGGCTCAGTCGGTTAAGCGTCTGCTTTCAGCTCAGGTTTTAATCCCAGGGTCCTGGGATTGAGCCCCACATCAGGCTCCCTGCTCAGTGGGGAGCCTGCTTCTCCCTCGTCCTCCTGCTTGTGCTCTCTCTTGCTATCTCTGTTGCTATCTCTGTCTCTCTCTCTCTCAAATAAATAAAAATAAAATCTTTAAAAAATATTACCTGACCAGCTTTATTTTAGTTAGTATTACCTTTTATTAATTTAAATTTAATGTTTTTGTTTCACTGCATTTTGATATTTCTTTTGTAAACAGTCCTGGATTTTGATTTTTTCTTATTTAATTTTAATCTGAACATCTCTATCTTTCAACAAAGAAGTTTAGTCCATTTATATTAAGTGGATTACTGATTTGGGGGGACAAATTTATAATGTATTATTTTGTGGTTTATATTTACCATGCTTTTCATTGTGATCTTTTTCACCTTTCTCCTTGTAATTTATTGAGTTCTTTTTTGTTTTTATTTCCATTTATCTCTTAATTTGGAAGTTATGCATTCAATGCCTGCTCTTGCAATTACCCTTAAATTTTTACCAAACATAGTTGATTTAATATCAAGAAGCAATCAGTAGTTCTGTTTTCCTATTGAACAATAAGGTTCTTAGAATATTTTGATTCTAATCTAGTGCATATATTATTGTTCAATATTTTACTTTCACTTTGTTTATGATGCTTTCAACATACTTGATTATTATTATAATTAATATTCTTGAATTTTAAATTTAAAAAATTTAAGTTTTAGAAGTTATTCTTTCTTTAGTTTCACCTACATTTTTACAGTTCCTTTGCACACCATTTTTCTTGCATAACAAGGAACTTATTAACTTCTTTTTAATAAAAACACATTCTTTGTTTGTTTGTTACTTAATGTATTATCTGTAAATGGTAGAATTTTCAGTGTTTCAGGGGGCCTGGGTGGCTCAGTCGGTTAAGCGTCTGCCTTCAGCTCAGGTCATAATCCCAGGATCCTGGGATCAAGCCCCACATGATGCTCCCCACTTGGTGGAAAGCCTGCTTCTCCCTCTTCTTCTGCCTGCCACTCCCCCTGCTTGTGCTCTCTCTTTCTGTCAAATAAATAAAGTCTTTAAAAATAATTTTCAGTGTTTCTTAGAGTGTTTTTATTTTTGTTCATTTGAAAATTGTGATTTTTGCTTTCCATTGAATTCTAATTTGATAGTTATTTTGACCAACTATTTGAAGATATTTCAATGTCTTTTAGCTTCTGTCACTATAATTTGTTTCTTGGCTTTTTTTAATGGATCATTATTTTGTCTTCCTGTGTTAGCTTGTGCAGTTTGCTTCTAGAAGTTCTACTTTGTTGTTATTTAGGTCTACCTATGTTTAATTCATTTTTGTTTTATGCTACTTTTGGACAGACCTTTATTATTATTTTTTTCTTCAAGTTATATTACTTGTAGTGCCATTTCTCAGTTGTTTACATCTCCTGATGCTCCCTCATGGTGGTTTGTTCCCTTGATTTTTTGTGAGCTCATGTTTGACTTGGGATTTTGTTTGTTTTTTGTTTTCTTGGGAGGTTCCATGTACGTTGGGTTGAATATATTTTTTCTATGTGGCAATTGTACATTTTTTTTTGCCAGGATCCCAAGGGCTTTAATTTTTTAGCTCATACTCTCACAACATAGGGATAATATAAATCTAGCCCTCCACATCTGCACAAAGTACAAGGTAGTAATTTTTATTTTTATAAACAACTTTTTTTTCCCTTCCAAGAGATGAAGTCTTATAAACAATCTTTCATGCTATGTCTAGCAGCAAGTAAGAGTTTTTCTAGTCCATTTCACTAACTGGGTGGGACCTTAAAGATCTTGGCTTTCTGAAAGGTCTTCTTCATCTAGGCTTCTTTCCCAATATTACCTTGCTTGATCCTACAATGGCCTTAAAAATAGTCCCACAACTCCTATGATCATATCTGGCTTTAAAATGTATCTGAGTGGCTGAGCTTTTGGTGAAACTGCTGCCCTGACTTTTAGTTCTCCCTTCATTCTTACATCTGGAGGACTTAGCTTTTCTTTTCTTTTTTAATTCGACTATGCATTCAAACATAATTTTAGAATCTTTAATCTAGCATGTTGAATATTATTGCATCTATGGTTTGTTGTTAGAGACGAATGCCTATTAATTCAACCTGCTATGATGCAAACGCTGGAATTAAATTTCTCTAAAGAAAATAAAATACATTATGTAAAAATATTTTATTAAAAACATGTTAAGAAAATAAGTGAGATTCTAGCGATTTTTGATTCTACTTTTTTTGTTGTTCTTTCTTTTCCTTGACAATTTGTCTTGCCCTGAGTACTTGCTCAAATGTTCGCTTTTGTCTGTTTAGAACAACTACTTTCCTCAAATTAACATGAAAGACAAAAACCATTTACTGTCTTTGGAAGTACAAAGGGCCTAATTGAGAGGAATTTGCTGTTACATTATATTCTATCCAGGGAGAAGGAAAGAATATGTAATGCGTTTTACGTTTGTTTTCTTATTTTTTTAATTGGCATTTAAAGTCCTTGGCAATATTTACCTACAAGATCACTTGAAGAATCTGTTTTTTAACTTAGGCCAAGGATCCTAAATACATGCCTCGACTCAAGTTTGTGCCCATTTGTATACCGCTGTAATTCCATGCCTAGCACAGTCCTACTGTACTAGGTAAGTACTCAAGTCATACGTCTTAAATAAATTCCATGGTATGACCAGATGAATGCGCCCGTGGTAACTTTCCAAGTACAATAGAAAATATGTGATGTATAAGTTAGTCAGCACCAGAGAAGTACTACTTAAAAACTGTCCCTATAACTCAGTGGCTTAGAACAGTAGTCCTTTATTCTTACAGTGTTGTTTGGTTTCCGTAGCCTAGGTTCAGCTGGACTCATTCATGTCTGTATGTAGAGCATTGAAAATCTAGGCTGGGCTCACTGAAGACAGCGTGGCTGTGCTCCAGGTGTCTCTCTTGTATCTATTAGGATCAGTGGGCTAATCCAGCCATGTTCTTTTGAGGTCAATGGCAGAGGTAAGGAGAGCGGGCCAACTGCTCAAGAGTGTTTCAAACCTCTATTTGCCTCATGTCCATTAACATCCTATTGGCCAAAACAAGAAACATGGTCAGGCCCAAGACCAATAAAAGAAGGGTATATATCCTATGGAAGTGAGGGGGAGGAAGGACTTTTTCTGAACAGTTATCCAATCTATCTCATGTGGTAAAGATTCAAAGCATACTAAAGTCTGGTTCTTCAAAGTAGTTTTCCTGTTTAAAGGGTCCCTATTTTTGCAGGCATTTATCTACAATTATAGGAAATGTGAAACTCTCCTTCTAAAAATCTGCAGTCTGTTCTTATTATTATGAATGGCTACTCTTTTTTGAGTGTCTACCTCATACAAGTGATTGATATACCTATCAAATCAATCATTAAAACATCCCAACAAAATAACTATTTTATTCATCTTTACTTCCAATTTAAAAAAGTGGCTCAGAATACTTAAGTACATGGCAGTAAGTCAAACAGCTAGTAAATGGTAGGGTAGGCATCCAAATCTAGTTCTTTCTGAATCCAAAGTTCATGCCTTATGTACTCTTTATGCAGCCTGGCAGCATAGCTGACCCACTCTTAAAATAATCCGTGCTATATTGTCACCAATACAATTCTAAAGGTGCTTCATGAGGATGAGTTTTGAGCTCTGAATAAAACAAAAAACTGATATGAAGCAAGATTTGTTTTTTAGAGGACTGTTTCCTTTTTTTTTTTTTTTAAAGATTTTATTTATTTATTTGACAGAGATACAGACAGCCAGCAAGAGAGGGAACACAAGCAGGGGGAGTGGGAGAGGAAGAAGCAGGCTCATAGCGGAGGAGCCTGATGTGGGGCTCGATCCCAGAACGCCAGGATCACGCCCTGAGCCGAAGGCAGACACTTAACCGCTGTGCCACCCAGGCGCCCCTAGAGGACTGTTTTCTTAACTAACAAGAGGGATTAAAAAATACAATATCTCTGATTGACAAATGAGATAAACTGGTTAGAATTGGATCAACTACTGACCTTTTATGTAGCATTTTCAAACTAATGTCAGTTTATTGCCATTGTCACCTTTACATACTTTCAGCAATGTTGTCATCTTATTGAATATTTGTACTTCTGTTTTATATTTTTTCCTAGACACCTGGCTTACATTTTTCAAATGTAACCTATTTTAGTTCAGGACATCCTGGAATCTTAGGCCTTCAAATGTTTTCAGATGTCAAAAATACATTTTAAAAAATTTTAAAGTAATTTTCTGAGCACCAAGTCATAACTTAAAGTTTTTGTGTCCTCAGTGTTTACCTTGTTGGAAATATCCTCAGTAAACAAATGTCATCTGACAGTTTTACAACTCCAGGAAAAATAAATAAATAAATAAAAGCAGAATTGTAGCTTTATCCCTGGGTCTGGATAAACACACAACACACACACACACACATAAACACACAACACACACACACACACACACACACACAAACACACATCACTATTTACCATTTTCAAAATTGTGGAAATTTTAACGAGTTAATTACTGATGCTTGAATTGATGACGAAGTGTGTACGTGAATTGCTGACTGATAGGAGTATGAGTATAGAGTGGTAGCTAGTTTTGCCTTCAATTATCTCCATAATCTTAGTAAAGCCATCTTATCCCCTCCTACAGTGAACCATCAGTTCTCAGCCTCTCCCATGATCAGACTAACTGTTGCTTGTTTTGAACTGGCTACTGCCTCCTAACATTACATCTGACAAAGAAAAACTTCACATCGATAGTTTATCTTTTCTTTTTCTTCTGGAAAGAAGGAACGAGACTGATGGGGAGAGATTCTACTATGGTTTTTCAAAGAGCTGTGTGGACTGGGGAGTTGTAGTGTCAGACATGAGGAGTTTATTGATTTCAAGTATAAGTTTGTGAGAACACTTTTAGAAGATGAAGTACCCTAACCCCTGTGAGTCCTACTGTATAAGAGCCATCCATCCTCCCTTCTTTCTTGCTAGCAAAATTCCAGTTTTAGTTGTGCAGCCATATTGATAATCCCAGGCCGTTGTCTTGTTCAGGTTACTGCTCTGTGTGTATAAGATACTTGGAACTCGAGTAGCTGTCCTACCACAAGCACAAAGTCTTTGATGATATTGACACTGACTTAGCTCCCTCACCTCATTGAGCTCTTGAGCCAGTTTTGGAACCACTCCAGACTGATTGCTGTGTGAGATCATTAAACATCTTTCATTATTTTAGCCTCTATTAGTTGGGCTTTCTGATATTTGTGGCCAAATGCATCTTTAAACACACTGTATATAGGAAATCCTAATTTTATCATTGGATAAGTTTATGTGCACTTTTTTGGGCCTTCTGAATGCATTATTACTTCCTTTGTTTATATTCTCACTTTCTTATTTGTTTATGTATTGGCCTGGGCATTGAGAAAAATTGATGAGCAATTCTGACTCCTCTACCTGGTATTTGGTAGAGTGAAATGTGCCATCATTGTACCATAGTCTTTTTCATCAAGTAGCATAATCATATTGAGTTTCTGGAATGCATTGAGGCCCTTGAGTGAAATTATTTGGCTCAGAATAAATGGAAAATAATTTAAATCTCAGTTAAAGATTAATTTTTTCCTCAAATCTATTATTTTTTATATCTATGTTAAGTATAAAAGTGTGTTGAAATGCAGAGAGAATGCTCCAGAGCCAGGATTCCAATCAAGTTATGGTGTGGGGAGGATGTAGTCAATACCAGTTTGCCTTTGAGGCAGTATGCCTGGTCATTCAGATCTATGTGCAACAAATCCCTCCCTTCAAGAAACCTGATTATAGAGTTGAGCAGTTGTGTTTGTCTGACAACCATCTCTTTCTGTTGGCTCAAATTACCAATCACCAGGTCAGGTTTTGCTGAAGAAGACTAGACTTGAAAACAAGAAGATGCTTTCTGCATCAATCAAAAAGAATCAGGTACAGGGTACAGCATCTTTGAAAATCTTGTCACACTTCCTACATCTTGCATATCTGAAGGATCCTGAATTGAACACGATGTTTATATTAATTTCTCCAACCAATTAGGTTTAAAAATTATACAGTTTTGCACAGATGCTTATAGCTGAGGGTTCATAAAGTTGATTGTCAGATCTTTTTAAGTTGTGACTGCATAGCCTACCAATTTTAGGCACGAAAGGACTCCTTAACAGAAGCTTTCCAGCAGCTGTTGCCTTTACAAAGGAAGCAACATCAGAAGCCCAGTGCCAAGGTGATTATAGAAAACCACTGCCCTTCTCACTGGAGCGCTCTTGTGTCCAGTTTCCTCCACAGAAAACATCTTTTCCCTCCATCCACCTGCCCAAACAATGCCTATCCCTCATTTCCAAGGCACGTGTCCCTACCGTTTTAACCAGCTAAAGGGCTCCCTCCTTCCTCAGCCTCTTGGGCACTTAAAAACTCTTTCCTATGGTGCTGCTTACTTTCCACCTTACACAAGAGAAATCTTTAAAAACAAGCTTTGTTTACTTCACAGCTTAGTAACTTTAAGGGACTTTTTCCAAATTCTTCTGTTTCATCTTTTCTTGGTCCCTAAAGTAATACTATTCTCATAGTAGACACTTATTAGGTAAATACAAATAAATGCAAGAATAAATAATCATCTCTGAGCAGCAAGCAGGAAGACTAGTAAGCCGGCCTTGAGGAATGGGTGGGATTTGGGTGGGAGAGAAGGAGATGGGGCATTTCAGAACTGATGGAGGTGCAAAGTGCAGGAATCTCCATCCTTCATCCCGGCCAAATGCTGAGGAGGGAAGATGTAAGGTGCATCTTACATCAAGGGAAATGGTACATGAGGAGCAGGGATCCCATGGATAAAACTGGAAGGAAAGTGTTCTGGATTAGTTGGGAAAGATGGTGGTCAGGTTGTGAGGGTTTGGAATAGAGACTGAAGTGTTTGGATTCTGTAGTCAGGATCAAATCTTGCAGTTTTTTCATCTAAGAAACTTGATCCTTGCAGGTGGAGAAAAGATGGGAGGCCAGTCTCTTGGGATATTGCTTCCTTATGAAGTAGTGAGGGCTGAGCCACATTGGTTTGTTGGAAGTGAAAGAAAGGGAAATGTGGCAACAGTCACCCAACAGGAATAGGAATTGCTGCTATGTGATTGCTTGGATGGAGAAGCTGACGTAAGGATGATAGTGCCATTAGGAGAAATAGCAAGTTTGCCAATAGATACATGTCCAGTGGAAGGTGGTGATTTCTGTTAACAGGGTCTAATTTGAAGACATCTGGGTGGAAATCAAGAAGAGTGATGATGATCTTGAGAGAGAAATCTATGCTTGAGTAGTAGTTTTGAAAATCTTTTATACTGATATCACACTTGAATTGCAGACAGCTAAATGCTCTCTGCAGCATACACTGGGTTCTCATGGTGGTGTGCCTGAGAGTGGAGTGTGAATTGGAGGAGTAAAATGGGAGCAGCTAAAACATTTGTGATTGTTCCTGGACTTCAGCCAAGCCTGTCTGTATGTCTTTGCCCCCCATATGCTGGGGGTGCCAAACCTGGACTTATCCATCTTTACAAAGTCCAAGAGTAATAAAAAGATTAAAAGAATAGTTTTTATTTCCACTTTATAGATGGGACTAACAAGACGACTAACAGTCCCTTGAGCCATAGCCTCCAGAATTCAGGTTTTCCATGTATGAGGAAATTGTATTACTTCGAGGTTATATTATAATATAGGTCTCCTTTTAAGAACAAATTTCCTTTGTCACTTTGGTTGTCTCCAGGAAAATACTCTTTAGGCACATATGTACAGTGAAGTTCTCTTGAGCAGTTGTTTCAGCAGAGATTTTCGGATTGTTATAAACTGTGCCTTTGGTGCATACAGCTATTTTGGGTGTGTGTGTGTGTGTGTGTGTGTTTTAACATTGTGATTATAAATGAAATAGTATATGAAATGGAGTTTACTAGCAAAAAAATGTGGATTGAGAATTAATGCTTGAATTTTGAACAAATGTTCTTTTATTAACGACTAAGGGAAGGCTTAGTGACTTAAGCATCTCAACACTGGGAACTCATTAAGAAGAAAATATTGGGTTGGGGCTCCTGGGTGGCTCAGTTAGTTGAGCATCCGACTCTTGATTTCAGCTCAGGTCATGATCTCAGGGTCATGGGATGGAGCCCCGCTGGCTCTCCACTGACTGTGGAGCCTGCTTGGGATTCTCTCTCTCTCTCCTTCCCTCTGCCCCTCTCCCCATCACACACATGCGCATGCTCTCTCTCTCTAAAAAATAAAAAAGAAAATCAAATATTGATTCCATATCATACCAATTAACTTATAACATAGTCATTTTCCTGTTTTTATTTATTGTTTCAAATAAAGTTAAAGAATTACCATCTTATGTTTTTCTTTAGGAAATGTCCTAAAAGATAAGAATAAATAATTTTGGGGTATTACTAAAACACACATAAAATTCACATTTATTTCCTGTTTTTATGTGGAGGTTTTTATTTGCTTTTTAACTTTCTGCAAAGGTTTTGAGATAGCTTGGTCAATTTCATAGACTGAAGTTAACTGGAGTTTTCTTCCTCCCTAGCTCCCCATCCCTTCCCCCCCCCCCCACCCTGCCTTCTTTTCTACCTTCTTCCTTTCCTCTTTCCTTGTTTTCTTTCTTTTTTATTTTAAGGCTTCAGAGTGATTGGGGGTGTCCATGTGAGGAAAGACCAGATTTTGGGGGAGTTGCTCACTGTGGGGAGGAGAGGAATGTTTTTCATTTGAGAAATTTGGTCTTTGCTCTTTTAAGCAATGAAGAATGTAATTGTGGGCACCTTGAGATCGCTAGATGATATATTTTGATGAACAGTTGTCTGTAGGAAGCAAACAATACTTCTGCCCTTTTAACATTTTAGGTCAAGGTTAAGTGTGATAAGAACATTGCCCTGGGAGTCAGCTGACGCGGGAGGTAGTTCTGACCTAGGCCTTTAGGGCAGATTCTCTTACTCTCTCTGCTTCTGGGTTTCTTCCTCTGAAACTTGAAGCCAAGACATTGGTGTCCATGATCTATGGTCCTTTTCACTTCTAGAGATTCTGTTAAGCTGTGGTTTCCAGAGACCTGGATCTTTTCAGTGTGCTCCTTTTCCATTAAAGCAGTAGCTGAGAGCTGGTGTTATGATTCAGAGGAAGGATCCTGGACGTTTCCAGGTAAGACTAGCTTTGGAGTCAATTCTGAGAAATCTGCATAGGCAAAGCAGTTTGACCCATCATCCCATAGTAAACATGGCTAATATTTACGGGAGGGAGAAATTATTAGCTGGAAAGATCCTTCCAGACTGACTGGTTATGTTCCACAGTGTTTACAAACAGGATATTTTTTTAAAATTATTTTTGAACAAAATATTAATGTTAAAGATCTAGGTGTCTGTCTGGTGAAGACCACTGTCACAATCGGCAAGCTGTTTTCTTTCCCTTCAGAGAAACGGCAAGCTGTCTTCTCTCAGTGTTTGCTGTTCTCAAAGATACAACCACTGGAATTTTAAAGTGGGTCAAGCTGCTTTTAACCTGGCTACTGTTATTCAATTTTATCAATTCTTCATTTTCTATTAGCAGAAAATCTGTTTCATGACTTCAATGTATAAAAGGTAGAAAGATCACAAAGGAGCCCCGAAGCAGATAAATATTGACCGAATCAAACAGGCATGCTGCCGAGACTTGGAATGACTGGGGTTGTTGCCCTGGGACCAGGCCAGGAGAATGTTGAGGCTGTTCATGCCTAACTCGCTTTATCTAACGCATCTCCTTTTTAATTTTGTTTTGTTTTGTTTTTGTTTAGTAAACATCTGCTTTCTATTGGATTGTTTTATCCCCTTAACCTTTATAAATGACAGTTAAGTCCATCTAGTCTGTCAATAGCGTGTCATTTATTTGTTGCTACAGCTGAGCCTGACCTTCATTGATTTTATGGGAGTAATTTGCTGGAAATGATTTCTTAATGTTAGATTTATTACTGGGGCACTTCATTGTCAGATAATTGAAGCAAATTGTAATTTTTTTTTTCAAACCAAATGCGGGAAGTAAGGGGAAGGGATAATATTATTTTCAAGGGTTATTTCCTATTGCGATAGAGACATATGTTATACATGATGTCATACACTTTTCAAATTTGCGTACACAGATCGTTTTTGAGTGGTGCATAAATTTTCTCTTTTTTGGTTTTTCCTTAAGTATAGCTGAGCTAGCAATTGGAGCTGGTAATGAATTAGCATTCAAGTATGACGTTGCAAATTAGATATCTACATAAATTATCGAGTAACTACAATACCATCCCTTACATAACGGGTCTTGATATTTTGATTTAACTGCAGGTTCTATTATGAATAGACTGATGTTATCTAATTAATGTTACCCTTTACATAAGTATTAACGCATTCCCTAGTATTTGTGTTGACAAGTGTTTTGTTACATTGTGTTTTTGGTTCTACAAAAACTTTGATTATCCTTTTAGATAATAATGAGCATTTCAATCCCTAAGTGAGGCTTTATGGTATTTGTATACTTATCCCATTGACGTAGGGATAGCTATACTATTGTTATACCTATGCATTAGAGGGGATACTGAATTATATATTTTATCTTTTGAAAAGTGTTTTTGAATATACCAGTCTTTTGTAGTTGTGCTGTTGTGTCCTGATGTTAGCAGGACCAAGCCAGCAAAGGTTTGCTAGCAGAGCTGATGCCCTTGTTATTCTGGAAATAGATTCTGACTTGAAATAAAGGAAATGGACTTCCAAACTTAACTTTAAATACTAACATATGAAACATGCTGGTTTTCACACTCTGAATAATGATGCATTGTTGCACAGGAGGATTTCCAATATATCGGAACTAGTTAAAGGAAAGTGGAGCAGAACTTAGGCCTTATTCTTTAATGAGCATGTCCTTTTTTTTTTTTTTTTTTTTACTCTCGTGGGAGCAGAATCAAAGCAAGTCATCTTGTAACCAAAGGCAAAGAGAAAACTAGACCACAAGTCTCTGGAAATCTGTTCTAATTGCAGCAATTTCTCCACTCATTCACAATTGTTTTGAAGCAAAAGAAAAATAAAGTAAAAAATAGGATTTTATGTTTTTTATGTATTTTATATAGAGAAAAGACTTCTGGACACGATATCCCTCCTGTCAGTTTAGAAACTGGATGATGAAAATGTGAGTGAATATTGGTGATGTAATAGTCCCGCCCGCCCATGTTACCAATGACTTCCTCTCCTCTTAAATATTTTAAAGTGATCTCTAGTATCAAATTTAATGAAGAGCAGATAGATTATCACATCACCAGGTTTTAAAAATTTGAACTTGCTGCATCTCGAAAGGCAGTTACGCACAGGCTTAAGCATAATTATTCCAAAGGGTATTCATGGAATGAAGTTTGGCAGAGGTAGAATTTACTTTCAAAATAGGAGTCGGATGTAATAATCTCAGAGGAAGGAGAGGAAGCGGGCACCGGTGTCCTTCTCACCAAATTGGACTCTGAAATTCAATTTTAGTTTTAAGTAGAAATTACGGGGCAAAAACTGTAAGGACTTGAGGGAGAAACTTCTTGCTTTAACACTGTCATGTTTCTTTCCTGTCTCTGTTCCTGTCACTATTATTGATATAAAGAATCCATCAACATATTTTTATGGGTGATTAAGAAAGGCTGACCTTTCCTTTGCAGGTACAAATAGGTAGTTCTTCAGAGGCTGTAACTGAATGACAAGATAATTCTATCCATTTAATATTGAAGTGATGTTGATAGTATCATTCTTCTCGTGTTGGAAACAGGACAGCGTAGAGGCCTTTTCTGCCTCAGCCTGTTCTGCCCTGGGTGATGGATTTTCCCGCTGACTAATCGCTGTCACATTAACCCGCACTATTTCATCCTTCAGAGCTGTCAAGATAATGACGATAATCCAAGTGGCTCATTGTAGGTAAAGGAAATTATATGAGCAAAGTAATATCATAAAACAGTGTTTAAATATTTTAATTTCATTTGTCAGGGCTGCCCCAACACTTCATTACACATATAACCATCTCTCATCAGTGGAATTAGTGCATTATTCATTACTGTTAATTATTTTCACATAATGGCTGCCCTGATATATTTAACCTCCACATTATATCTCAGATAATGGGTCTGTAAAATTGAATTGTGTGAAGAGTGGAGTTCTAAAGCTCATTTGCAGAACATCAAAGAACAAAGAAGAGGAAAAGAATTCTAAATGGGACATTTTGCCCAGCTGGGGCCAAACATTTGTTTCTGTCTGATTTGCATACAGAAAATAGGTGGTGTAGAAGTGGTTTAATACTGTATAGGCTGTCTGCTCCTATTATGCAACCAATTAGGATTTGTTAATATCTCACACATCGGAAACAACTTGAGAATTATAGCATGGAAAAATGGAACAGTTAAGATGGTACTCTTACACAATGTAGACAAAGTGGAATTTCCATTTGGGGGCAGTACGTCATGGGCAGAGAGAGAGAGAGAAAGAAGGAAGTGTTGCTAGGGAGTTCCAGATTAATTTTATATTCTTATGAATACCTTTAATAATAGACACTAAGTTTTTAAAAGTGGGTATGAGCAAAGATGAACCATAAAAATCCATTTAGACTTTAGTTATTTATTTCTGTGGAGGCCAGTACAAAATTTACCACTTATATTTATGATAACACTTTCTCAGTCACTTAAATGTTTAACATTCACGCAAACAAAACATCCATTTAGAGTCACCAGCACCCTATGAATGGAAGCCATATTTAATAGCAATTTAATTTTTCATGATTGTGAATTGCGATACTTTTATGGACCATTTGACAAGCATAACGATCTGATCAGCAATGTCAAAAACATCTGTATGCAAGTGTATTTTCTTTACACCTTCTCAGTGTGGGAAACTGGACCAAAGAAAACCACAACTGAAATCTACAGATCCTGAGGCAGAATCTCTTGATGGCGGAGCTTAGACAGGTATATATTTTAAAAGCTCTGCAAGTAATTCTGTGGGGCTTCCCCATAATCAGCACCTCAGCCTTACGAGGTCAGAGGAGTGCGTGTGGCTCATAGCACGCTCTTAGCCTCCCTTTGTAAATGTCTTGAATGGATCTCATTTTTGAGCCTGCGTAGTAAACTTTGCCTTGGTTGAGCTCATGATGGAGGCAGCCATACCTTGCTGGCTTCCATCACTGCTATCACGGAGCACAATGTAGACAGTCATTCAATACCTGCTTGTTAAATTTACTTTGTCTTTCTCAGATTTTCACTGTTATAATGACACCAAAATAAATTTCTTCAAATTTATAAATTTCCCTTCTTTTGGATTTTTCTGTAGGCCAAGTCCTATGAGTGGGATTCACAGTTATTATGGCTCTGGGTACATCCTATCGGGTAGGTTTCTAAGAGTTGCACCAGTTAATAATACTTTCACAATAATGTAAAATATGTGTTTTATTGCAACCTTGGCAGAATTGGCTATTGACATTAAAGCATGGTTGCTCTTCATCTAGAAAATGGCATCTCACTATTTTAACATGCATTATTTTTCTTACTGTCCAAGTTGAATACTTCCAGTTTTGCTTTACATTTCTTTTTATGTGAGTAATTTCTCAGTTAACTTAGTCTTTTTACCATTTGCCTATTGTTTTCTTGGTATTTTTCTTACCAAATCGAGTAATCTTTTTATATAATGAATATATTATACTTTTATCTGTTTTATTTACTGTAATTTTTTTTTACTGTATGTTGATTGCATTTTTCTTTTAGCCTTTTTTTACTTGTACCAGAGTTTTCATTTCTTATGTAGTCAAATGAGTTGATCTTGTTCTAGTGTTTTTTTTTTTCCTTGCATCTTCAAGGCTTAAAACATTATCACAGTTATCTCCTTTTTTCTTTAATTTTTTAAAATTTGAGTGTAGTTGACACACAATGTTACATTAGTTTCAGGTGGACAACATAGTAATTTGACAAATCTATATGTTATGCTATGCTCACCATAAGTGTACTACCATCTGTCACCATTGACTGTATTCCTTATGCTGTTCTTTTATTCCCATAGTTATCTCATTTTAAAGATGGATTAGATCAAGTCCTGAGAATATTGAAATATTGTGGAGAAAGACTAACTACAGAGTTGGAAATAAAATCTTAACTTAGCTCTCAGTCTGCCACACCGTTCTTATAATTTAATGAATTAGGCAGCACCCCTTCTGTATACTCATGAGAATAAACCCAGTTGGTGGGAAATAAACAGAAGATCACGTTTACCACTATACCCTCTTATTCTCATTCATTATGTACCATATGGTTGGGCTGTCCTATAGTATCAATCTGTCATGTCATTACATAGGAAATAAGGTCTGAACTTTTGGACTGGACATTCAAGTATTTCTTTTTTTTCCTTTTCTTTCTTTTTTCTTTTCCTGTTTTTCCCCGCTCTATCTACCCCTTTTATTCTGTATCTACCCCCAATGCCTTATTCATTTACTTAACATTTCTTGAGCTTCTACCATGTGCCAGCAAGGTGTTGAAAATAAACAAAAGGATCTCACAGTGCATTCAACTCCTTCTTCCTGGAATATTCCCGTATTTTCGTGTTCCTAGAGCCTGCCTAATTTGCTCATTCTATTTGGATATTCTTAGACCGTAGACATTGCTCCAAAGCACTACCTACTCTTTAAGGCTCTCATTCAAATTCCACTTTCTTTAATGAGCCTTCTCTGTTCACTATACCCTGTTAGAATGAATCACTCTGTTTCAAATATCCCCCCAAAATGATGTTTGTATTTCTATTATGATATTTGATCTTTATGAGCTCCATAAAAGGGTTATTGATGTATGCCCCTGTCTCCTGCCTAGATTATGACACTTATGACAATAGCAGTTGGATCTTACTCAACTTTGTAAATCTCACTGTACATAGGAAGGCCTGTGCCCATGGTAGGAATTGAGCAAATATTTGTAGTTTTTAAAAATTTTGGTTTGTTTGGTAGAAAGCTCAAAGTCCAGTGTTGTAATCAACTCCTTCATATAGAATCACAATCAACATGACTTTGCCATCCTCCAATTTGTATTTTCATTCTGAGACTGTAGAAGCTATGGCTTCCATACAGCTCAAATTTAGTATCCACTGGGTGTTTGATAAGTATTCTTGATTGACAAACTGAAAGGGTGGCCTTAAATCTAAGTAGAGAACTTGCAATAATATTTATTATCTACTGTGTCTTTCATATATTTCTGTTTTTTTTCAATTAAAAAATGGCATAAAACACCATTTAACTAGTTGCCAACTGATGTCTCATGCTTACTAAGCCAGTTCTATGATTGAAAATCTTACATTAATTCTGTGCAAAGTGTTAATTTACATAGCCTCCTGTTCTTATCGTTGACTAAAAGGGCTTATTTCACAACTGCCAAATGGCAAAGGGTTTTTGGCTCTTTCCATTAAGTATTAATAAAACATTCTGTAATACAGATTCCCTTCACCTGGCTCATCTGGGAGTTGTTTGGAAGAGATCCATTTATTTCACTTAAAGTTTGTTACATTCTTCCATTTCCGTGGCAAGTCCCAGGGCACCACCATGGCCCAGAAAGGTTGGTGTTCATTTGTTTAGAAACTTAAGAAAGATTACTCTTTGCTATCAGTGTCAGAATGTGTCAAAAGCAGGGTCCCTCTTTTATTTTTCCTTGGCAACCCCAAGAATGAAGACAATCCGATGTTTCTAATGAAAGTGACTTCTATAAACAGGTCATCTCCCACTGCTTGCCTGACGAAATACCAAGGCAGTCCTAGGAAAAATTGAGAAGCTGAGAAAGTTTGTTTTTTGTTCTTGCCCAGCATTGTTTTCTGAGCCACATTGCCTTCTTGGAAAACATCCCTTATTGCACAACGTGCTTATTCCTTCCCTCTCTGCCCTTCTGCCCAGGTCTACCCTCTGCCTTTTTTTCTGGAGCCATCTCTCTCTCCCTTGACTTTTCTCCGTTCCTGCTACCTTAATGTAGAGGTAAATAAGTAATATATCCTGATCTCTTACCATGACCCTGGCACTGTGCTAAGCACCTAATGTGTATTATCTCATCTGTCCTCAAAGTAATCCCATGAGGTGGCTTTTATTATTACCATCATTTTACAAATGAAGTAAAAGTCTTTGTGAGTTTAAAAGATTTACCTGAGGTCACACAGCAAGTATGGTAGATGGTTATTTCCACAGATGTCTGCATCAATATCTCTCATTCTGCATGTTTTTTGAAACGTGACCTTGTGACTTCTTCCATTAAAGAATCAGACCTATGTCCCTTCCCTTTGATTCTGGGTTACTTATGAGCACCTCACCTAACAGAGTATGGCTGACGTTTCCATACTTGGCTTCTGCATCTGGAACAAAAAAGGCAATGTGGCTTCTGCCTTGATCACTGAAACACTTGTGTTTAGAGCCCTGAACTGCCATGTGAGAAGTCTGATTACCCTGAGGAGTCCATATTGTGAAGAAACCAAGTTACACAGAGAGGTCATGTGTGAATGCTCTGGTAGGCAATCTGAGTCTTTGAGTCATTTTATGTCCAGTAACAAACTTGTGAATAAAACTGTCTTGAACCCTCCAGACCAGCTCATCTGCCAGCTGAGAATTACTGAGTGATCTTAGTCAATGCTACAGGGAGCAAAAGGATCACTGAGACGAGCAATTCCCAAGATTCTTGACCCACACGATCTATCAGAAAATAAAATGGTTGGTGTCTTCAGTCTAAGTTTTAAAGTACTTTTTAATAGAACAAAAGTATTAGTAAATGGTAGACACAGTATGGGAGCTACACCTTCTGACTCCAGAACTCTCACATAAAGCTCTACATATTAAGGATGAGCTAACCCTCAATAACATGTGACATTCTTTCTACCAGGATCCTGCCTAAACCACAAAGGCTGATTTCTAATGGTGAAATTTCTGGCACCATTAGAAATGTTGATGAGATTCCTCAAATCAAAGTACTCATTACCTATTTCACAGTTGAGAAACAGCCTTCATCACTGAATACCGAACATAAGTTGTTCTATTTTTATTTCGCGTCTATTGGAAAACAAGTTCTCGACATTTTTGTTGGAGTGTAACACACAGACAGAATAATGCACAAAACATAAGTGTATGGTTCAATAAACTGCCATAAAGTGAACTCCTCCATGTAATGACCACCCAGGGCAAGAAATAGAATATTGCTAGCCTCCAGAATCCTCCCTTGAGCCACCTTAAAATTCCTTTCCTCTTCCTCTTCCTCAGTGGTAGCTACTACCCTGATTTCTGAAGTCATAAATTAGCGTAGGCTGCTTATGAACTTCATGTAAATGCAGCCATACTTCATCATGATGTTTTTGAAATTGACCCATGTTGGTGAAGGTCGTGGTAGCTCATTTATTCTTAGTGTCTATTCCATGGAATATCCATGGGATGAATAGATCACAATCCAGTCTTTGTTTATCCAGTCTACTGTATACTTAAGTCAGAAAAAAAATTAGTTTTCTTTTAAGTTTTTACTTAAATTTCAGTTAGTTAACATTAGTTTTTTTTAAAAAGCTCTTTGTCAAGTTATAAATATAGAAGGAACATAACATGTGAGAAATAACCACCAAATGAAATAAAACATCCATCCATTTTTATCCCAGAGGCAAATGAGAATAAAGGTATGTGAGCACAGAGGGAGTATTCATAAGATCTTGGAGGAAGGCCAAGATATGGCCTGACAGGTTTATGGAGGTGGGGAGGATAACAGAGTACATATGTGTGGGGGGAATGGACAGGTCTCCATGAGGGCAATGGAGTAGTCAAGTCCTGCATCCAAAAGTAGATTTACAGCTACTGTGAAGGTGGAAGATGAAATTCAACGGGAGAGATGGGGCAGGGTCTTCAGCAGAGGCCTCACGGTGGGTGGTACTGTTGGTAGGCTGTGCTGTTGTTCTGGGTGATGAGCAGTTCAGTATAGGACCCATGCCAGAAACTGCAGGTCTGGGGCAATGACTGCCAGCTCCAATACCATAAGCAGGAAGAACCAGGGAGAGCTGGAAAGGATTGGAGTCTGTGTCGAAGTGGCTGCAAGCTCAGTGCAGCCCTCTAGAGGTCATCTGGAACTTCAGGCAGAGAATACAAAGCAAACGTGGTAGGAGGTAAGGAATAATGGGGAACTGGAATGAAGTGGCTGCCTAAACTTCCTTCCCAGCTTCTGCCCGCATTTGTTCTGATTGGTTGGTGCTCAGGGTGTACACCCTGTTAATGTTTTGATTATCACTCTTTGGGCTTCAGGCAGGGAAGAAGTATAAGTAACAATTATAACTATTGTTGTAAACTTATCCAAAATGTTCTTTTTGAGATCTCAGACTGGAGAATGTTAGAAATAAATCAGTGCTTTCCTTTGCCTTTGATTTTTACCTTTGTTGTTATTGGGTTTGAATGTGAAGTGGCAAAGAAGAAGAAAATTAACCGTGAGTCATTATACCTGGATCTGATTTTACTTCCACTACCATACATTTAGCTTATGTGGCAGACAAAGAGCAAATCTGGGTCTTATTGGCTCTTTCTCAAACGGTCATCAAAACATGTGTGTTTGATGGAACTGCAAGTGCTGAGCCATCCCTTCAGTCTCAAAGCCTGAGGAGGACAAGGGGCCCTATCTCTTGGGGTTTACAATGGATCACTTCAGCTACTGGTCTACTCACAAACATCAAAATTCACATTAGCCAAAGAATGTGGATTTAAAGATATCTCAGGGGGGATTTGATTCCATTAAGAGTTTGTAAGGCATCGCAGTTCAAGAGGATGAGCCAAGAGCTGAAGTAACAGGACTATGGATTTAATTGCCTCTCTCCCATTAACTCACTGGGGCACAAACTCTCTGTGGTCTAATCAAACACAGGTGGAAAAATGTTGACTTCCTCCATATGATATTCTAGACAATAGAGACAGATACACTGGTCATTTTGTCCAAGAGAAATATAATGCAACACACAGCTCAAGTCAGATGCTAAGTGTTCATGAAAAATAGTTGATCTGTATTTAGATTTCCAAAAGGTCTATTGAAACAGTTAACCCAAGTTGTATCAAATACATTTTAAAGTTTTCCAATCACTGAAGTGCGTATCTGCTTTTAAGCTTAAATTTTAACTCGAACATAAATAAAGCTAAAGAGTCATGTCCTCAGTCATAATAACCACATTTCAAGTGCTCAATAGCCACATGTGTGTAGTGGCTTCTGTATTGGACAGTGCAGGTCTAGACCACATGTGTAAATATTATATACATGCTGGAACAGAAATCCAGAGAAGTGAGAACTTCAGCTATGCAAATATATAGGGAATATGCTATTCTTTTTTTTTTTTTTTTTAAGATTTTATTTATTTAGGGGCGCCTGGGTGGCGCAGTCGTTAAGCGTCTGCCTTTGGCTCAGGGCGTGATCCCGGCGTTCTGGGATCTAGTCCCACATCAGGCTCCTCCGCTGGGAGCCTGCTTCTTCCTCTTCCACTCCCCCTGCCTGTGTTCCCTCTCTCGCTGGCTGTCTCGTCAAATAAATAAATAAAAATCTTTAAAAAAAAAAAAAAGATTTTATTTATTTATTTGACAGAGAGCTAGAGAGAGAGAGCACAAGTAGGAAGAGCAGTAGGCAGAGGGAGAGGGAGAAGCAGGCTCTCCGCTGAGCAGGGAGCCCGACGTGGGGCTCAATTCCAGGACCCTGGTATAATAACCTGAGCCGAAGGCAGCCGCTTAACCGACTGAGCCACCCAGGCACCCTAGGAAATATGCTATTGTTTTTAGATTATTTTCTCTCATTTGCTGAATATTTATCCCTTAAGTACCCAAATTCTTTCTAATTCTGGATAGACTCTTTGTAGTACACTTTACAAAATTTCCTGACTTCTTAAATGGAGAACACCAACTATAATTAAAATATTTCTTGCTGAGCAAAGCTCATAATTATAAATGTCAGTTATGGTATTGTGTTTTAATACAGCACCCCCTTCAGGGGGCATTAGACGAGGATAGTAACCTACAGCTGGGACCAATGTGGCCCTCTATCTGCTCTGTAAATAAAGCCTCATTGGAACATAGTCATGCCCATTCATTTGTGTATACTGTGTGCCTGCCTTATGCTACAATGGTGGAGTTGAGTAGTTGTGACAGATACTGTACAGCCTACAAAGCCTAAAATACTTACTATCTGGCCTTTATAGAAAAAGTTTGTCAGTTTATGGAGTAGATTATATTCAGTGACCCAAACTGCAGAGTATTTAGGTCCTTATGTCTGCTGTTTATCCTTCCTTACTCCCCTTGTTAGCAAGAAGTTGTCTCTTCATTGCTATCAGGGCTCCTACATATAACAACTAACTCATTGACTTGAACTCTCATAGATATAAGAAAAGTAACAAAATGTGTTGACTTTTTTTTATACTTGAAGTAAATTAACCGTCTTAGATTTGGCTTTGGGTTTTGTGGCATCTACTTGGCTATACAGAAATTTTATCTATATGTCCAAGTTTTCAAACATACTGGCCTCTGCTCAGCCTGCGTACCTCCTGATCCACCAGCTCCCACTTCAAATAGCATGCTCTCCTTGAGCCAGGTACTTAGTTTGCACCTTGCATATTTACCACCTCCCACATCAACCATGAGTTCCTGTCTTAGAACACCTTATCCTGCCTCTTGTCCTTGTTAATGCTGCTCCACCATTCTCACCTCTGGAAGATCTTCCCTGACCTCTCATCCCCCAATCCCCATCCCCACTCAAGCTCCCAGTGACACCAGGGTCATGTGAAATCACCCTCCTCAGGACTTTCTGAACATATCTGATTATCTCAACTGCAATGTTTTTCATTCTGGTTTGCCATTATCTGTACACATTTCTACCTGTCAAAGAAAGTATGGGCCCCTAGAAGGCAGGACTTAGCTGGGGTGTTTCCTGACACACAACAGGAAATCAACAAATACTTATTGAACTGCTGGAGTCATTACAATAAGAGTATATCCTTTTTTATAAATAAATCACAAATTATAGAATAATCATTAGGTATGAAGAACCTCCACTCAAGTAATTTTTTTTGTTTTTTGTCGGTTTTGTTTTGTTTTTTAGGGCAAAAGTGGGGAGGGGCAGGGGGCGAGGGTGAGAGAGACTCTTAAGCAGGCTCCACGCCCAGTTCAGAGTCAGGCACAGGGCTCAATCTCACAACTCTGAGATCATGACCTGAGCTGAAATCAAGAGTCAGATGCTTAACCAACTGAGCCACCCAGGTGCCCCTCAAGCAATATTTAAAAGATATTTTGCAACTTAAAAATCTGCTTAATGTAGTCAACTAAAATATCAGACTAAATGTTACCTATAGCATGTTAATATAAAACTACCATATTTTCTCCTCCACTAAAACAGGTCAAATATTAGTTTGGTAAAAAGATCTGTAACATGGGAATCTTGTATTCTTCTGGTGTGTAATGTGTATGTCTAAATTTCATCAACTGGTGAGAATAAAGTGTGGGCCTATTTAAATGAGGTCACATTTCCCTTAATATAGAAATTATAATGACTTTGGATACCTGCTTTCCAATACAGATACTCAAAACATTTCCGCATTTCCCTATGTCTCAAAGTTTCCTCTGAAAACAGTTTTCTTCTTCAGTCTTGGGCCCACCGGCACAGGTTGTCCAACAGCTACTTGTCTTCTCCCATCCTTCCTTCCCTTTTCCCTTCCTTCCCCACCCCTCCCATCTTACCTCTGTCCCTCCCAGACTCCCAGAACAGGCACAGGGAAACTCAGTCCATACTAAGAAAATGAACATTTCTCTGAAGGGAATATAACTTGCCAAGATCCAACACTGTCTCTACAAGAAGCAGCTTTATACTACCACCCAGAACAGTTTAGCTCTTTGTAGATGCTAGTCTCAAACATCTCCATTTCAGAAGAGCGTCTATGCATGTTTGAAAAACTGAAAATTTGGATGATTTTCCTGGAACACAAGGAATAGTCTGCCCCGAAAACAGTATCAAAGAGTATTAAATATTGCTTTTAAATGGTAATTTTCCCAGCTACTTTATTTAAGATTTTAAACATCTTTAGGGTTCAGTTTTAGCAATGGCACCCCAATTCCATGTGGGGCAGAGAAAAACATTGTGTAACGTATATATTCCCAGGAGTCTGTCTTCTGTTGTATTGTGAATATTCCCTCAACTATTACAAGGAAATGTTAATGGAGGAATATGAACTAATCCCTTGGTAATTTTGTAAAAAATTCACATTGAATTAAGCTTTTCATAAATCCATTTACTTCTTGGCATGGAGAAGAAATTTCATATACATGGGACATTAAAACTTCAAGGTACTGGGAAAACTGCATTACAATAACAAGTTGAAATCAAGAAGTTTAAGGCAGGTTCATTTTCAACGACCAGAGCCCCGAATGCTTTCTGTCTGGAGAAGCAGCTTCTCAGAGTGGATTTTAGGATTTTCTCCGCATAAGTAGATGTCTCCTCCCTAAATCCCTGCATATGGTTGAGGATCAAAGTCAGGGTTCTGAGAAGGTTTATGATCTGAATACCACCATTTTCTGGTAATAAATAATTCCTTATTTAGATCAGAAATATAATAGAACAAAAAGGTTAGAACTGCTGAGCTCTGTAATCGGACACAGAAGAAAACCTCATTCTTCAAATTGTTGCTCACCAGTCTTTTAGATGCAGCTTGAAAGATTTTGTTTGCAAAAAGCTGTTGAGGGGTTAGAAGGTCATCCCTAGCTACAAAGCTCCTTAGGGTTTTCAAAGTGCTTACCCATTCCCTGAAAGTGCCCTTTCCCTGGGAGTGTTCAAAGCTTCCCTAGAAGATTCTTCAATATTTCTTTTCCTACAATCAAACTAGGCTCATTGTTTAGAAGAAATGGATTGGATGAGTGTCTTTAAACTGCACTTTGAATGGACTATGAAGTCAAGTGGCTTTAAACAGATACATATAAGCAATTTATAGTAAAGATGGATTTAAAAAATGTTAGCTATCATGATGGGGGGGGAATGTCATTGGGGTGGAGGTATATTGTGTCAGCTAAAAAGTGAACATGCCTTGTTGGGAGAGCCAGATTTCAAGGGTTTTATCCTGTATTTTCCACCTATGGCTTGACTCCTGGTCATTGGCCAACCCTGCCTTTTTGAAGTGTTGCTCTTTAATTCACGGTAGCTCTTATGTTCTAACAGCCACATGTACAGAATGGAGATTTAAAGCACTATCAGGACTGGTCAGGCCAAAAGATCCACTGCTACCAAATAACTTACTAGTAAATACTTATTGAGCACGAACTATGGTCAACAGAACTTTGTGCTTTGTGGTCCTGTTTCTCTAAATCCAAGTCTCATTCTGCACTTTCCAAGGCTTGGTAAAAGAAAGACACGTCTCAGATTTGTGTAATTAGAGGCGAATCGGGCTAACTTTACCAACCAAGTTTTCACAGGATTGCATCAGACCAGTAATTGGTGTGTTTATATCTGCAGCTGTAGAGAGTTACAAGTAATGCAGCTTCTATGACATGAGATAATTCAGAAAACCTTTCTCCTTGCCTTTGTTGCTCAAATTAGTGCTGTCACATACAAAAGGTCCTAAGTTTTAGAAATTAAAAGACAAAATAAAATTGAAGAAAGCAGATTTGAAGTGAATCTCCATCTGTAATTTTAGCAATAGGAGATAAAAGTTCTCTTACCTTTCCAAAAAGCTTGGACACAGTTTTATAAATACTTACCTAGTTATTTTCAACTTTTCACATCCTTCGGAGCAGATCATACACCACATGAATAAATTATGGATAATGCACATGAGCACTCATGTGCCTACACTCACACACACTTACTTTGTTCTCACCACTCACTGTGGGGATGCAGGGAAGAGGACAGGACAGCGGTCTAGTTGTAGACTTATCAAACAAGAAATCATTTGTTCTGACTGTCATTTTGTTCATGGAACTCTGAAGTGTGAAGTCTGAATTGTGCAAAAGCAGTCAGTTATCTGGGGGCAGAACTAAGACCAGACGCAGGGATCCTGACTCCCAGTTGAGTTTTATTTTTCTCTGTCACTTTTCATTCAAACCCAGTTCACACCACAGGTAAAAGTTGAAGACAAAGAAAAGCAAGAATCTAATTCTAAGTTTCTCCAGTTTGAGATCAACACTTCCAATGGTGCCAGAAATTTCGCCATTAGAAAATCAGCTCTTGTGGTTAAGACAGAATCCTGTTCTATGCAAACACTGGTAGAAAGTGTCACGGATTTTTGGGAGTTAGCTCATCATTGCAGGGTAGGGCTTTAGTGGGAGCGCTCTAGTCAGAATGCCTGGCTCACATTCTGGTTTTACTGTTTATTAGCTATGCCAGTATTTCAAAACACACACATCCTGATGACCCTTTGAGAAAGAGCCAAGAAGACCCAGCTTTGCTCTCATGTGTTTGAACATTCCCCCACATAAGCAAAATGTATGACAAAGGGCAAGACCCTTTGTTGTTGTTGTAGATGAAGAAGAAACCACAATTTTACCCCACCTTCCTTTTCTTCCCACTAGTGACTTTTAGTCATAACTATGCATGTAAAGATGCAATATTCCTGTTGGTGGAGCTACAGTCAATAATCTGTCCATTCTTCCTGTGTCATGTTGCAAGTATGACAAATAAGCAGAAACACTAGTATGCGAATCCAATTTTATAAGGTGATGAATTTCACTGTGTTGTCCATAACCTAAATAATAACAATAATAATAAATTACGTGCCACAAAATCACATGGAGACAATCCATTCACACAGCACAAATTTTACAGGTGAAGAAATTCCTCCATATATTTTTCTTAAAGCCTTTGTTCACTTTTTTATTCAATACTGTATTAAGACATACAAGGGCATTTTGAAATATGCTTGAGTTTGTAGCACTATTTCTCTCTCAAAAATAAATAAATTAATTAATAAATAAACCCAAAACTGTCAGAACCAAGTTTGTGAGTTATTGCTTAAACATCTTGTAAACTTCCATTCTCATATGAAAATTTCTCATGGGAAAAGACAGATGTATAGTGGTTAAACTTGAATCTGAAAGCAACTTTCATAATCTTTTCCTCCTCTTTTATCTTTACCACATGTGAGGCAGTGCAGGAACATTGGGAGCAAGGACTGGTGGGTACTCCATTCCCTGTGCCCCGTGGCTTAGTCCTCCCAAGGTGGTAAAGAGGATTATGAAGAAATGGAAACTGCAGGAGTGGGAATGGGATGAGGAGAAGTTTGACTGCAGATTAATCAGTTGAGGGAAACTAAAGGGCAAAATATGATGGAGAATCAAATGAGCCAAAAGTCAGTTAAATATGTAATATTATAAAATAATATTTATATTAAAATAGCTTTTGATGATTTAAAAATAAATAACAATGCTCACCTTATAATTATTTGTAAAGCACAAAAAAGTATAAAGAAGAAAATAAAAATCACTGGAAAGTCCTATTGAGATAAGCATGGTGACATTTTGTGGTGTTTTCTTTCCTTCTTTTATCCACACTTTTATATACAAAATATATGTGTGTGTCCTTTACTGAAATGAAGCCAGTGTCTACATACAGTTTTATGTCTTGCTTTTTCAGTACACCTCTCATGAGCATTTTCCCTGTGTCATGAAACATTTCTTAAAAATGATTTTTATTTTCTATATATTATTCTCTTCTATGGAATTCTAGAATTCAACACTTTTCTGCACATAACTTATCAATTAAAGGGAGTTTTCCATTTGGAATACCTCAATTAGCCAGTGGCATCCAATTAACAAAATTACTTCACTGAAGTATTGGTTTTCTGTAGCAGGGCTCACAGGGTCTCTCTATACCCTTTCAGAGGGGGAATTGGTGGTAAAGGTGCAGGTGGCTCCATCAGCTGGGGATGAAAATGACCAAGCCTCCGGAATGGTGATTCAAACCTTAATTCTCTCTGAATGGATGCATAAGCCTTATCTGCCCCATCTCAAACTTCAGAATCTTTCTTCAAAGCACTCTGGATATCCATGAACCGATTCTTTTCCTTTTCAAAACATGAAAGGATATCCTCTACACCCACATTCTAAGTTTTCTGGTTTACTTTTCTACCTCATTCACACAAATTACTCACATCCTACCTTAATCTAGATCATTCCCCAAATGCCTGAAATAGTAATGAATTTTGCTAGAATGAAAGTTTTGTAACTTTTCTTGCCACCAAAAAAAAAAAAAATCAGTTTCCTCTTGATATTCAGAGTGTAAATGTTTGCTATATTATGTATGTCTCTCATGTGTCTTCACTTGTCTGCATCTTAATGTTCTGCCTTTGCTGCATAAGCAAAGACAGGGCCTACATACCATACAGTGAGTAGATTTGTGCCGCAATGAAAACGCTGGTCTGCACTGCTGTGTGTGTGTATACATGCGTGCATACCAAAAGCTCCCTTTTAATCCCTTTCCTCATTTTTTTTCTCTCAAATATCCTTTACAGTTATATTTTCACAAATTATCTTTGGTCTCAAAAGCATTGTACAAAGTCTTCTTTGTGTTAGAACTAAGCAGGGGTGAGGCTGGAGCTAAGGATAGGCATTAATGTGGAGGCCAAATTTGGACTAAAATGGAAATGCCTTTCTTGATCGAGTAGACATTTTAAGATACTGAATGCTCCACTCTGCAATGAGTATTTGTCTAGTCAGTTTGACCATATGACCAAATCACTTATGACTGACATTGGTTGAAGTTGTCGAATGTATTTATTGAATCCTCTCAATGGACATGTGATTATATGCTATGTCTGGTTGCTAGCAAGAAGGAATTGGGAGATAGGCTCTACGGTCATTATCCTTAAGTGAGTTCGAAAAATATAATCATACAAGATTTACCTGAGAGAACATTATGTGTATCATTTATTAATGAAAAATATCCCTAATATACGGACAACTCCTGTACATTAAATATAATAATGGGTAGAAACTATGAAAAGTGGTCCTTTCAAGGAGAAAAGCAAAAGGACAATGAGACCTGCCTTCACTAGCAGTCAATAAATGCAAAACAAAAGTGTGAGATACCATTTTTTGCTCTAATCCTGATCCTAACCCTTTTGTCTTGCTAAATATCAAAAAGGTTGATAATATTAGTGTTGTCAAGAGTGTGAGGAGGTAGACTTTGAAATATGCAAATAATAGAATGACTTACTAAATATTTTGGAAAAGAAAACTGGAAGTATCTTTAGTAATTCAATTTTGCAAGACAACCTTTTACTCCACAGTCTTACTCTGGGACTTTACAAAGAAATAAAAACGTAAGTACAAAATGACATGGATAAATTTATTTATTGTTATATTGGTTATCATGTTGGAATAAGTGGCAGCAAGGGAAATGACTAAATAAATTGTGATACAACTACATGATGGAATTTTACCCAACTATTTGAAAGCATGAGTTGAAATCTATAGGTATGGTTGTGTAAAAAAGAAGCTATAGACTAAAATGTATAACAAATAGGTAAATATCCTCATATATTTTAGTGTATATGTTTATGTGTTTTGTAGGAACACTGGACCGGAACACCCTATAGGGCTCCTTTAATTCCTGCCTCCTTGGCTGCTAAAATAAGCAGGGGTGAACCATGCTGGTCAAATTTTGCCATTCTCCTTCCAGTTCATTATGATTACAAAGACCCAGCCTCAATTAAGTAATTTGCTCTGTAATGGGAGGGGGTCATTTTGTGAGTGGATTTGAATGTCTGCATAGATCAGCATTATTGTTAATCATATCTGCACTTACATATATTTATATGCACACTCACAAGTGCAAAGATGCAGTTTCAAACTTAATTAAAAATAGAAAGCAACCTAAAGTGTGCTAGCATTTCCCCTGACTTCAGCATGATCTACCACTTTGACAAAATTTCATAAATCTCCTGCAATAGAAAATTCTACCGCACAGAACCATTTTATGCAGCAATATAGGTACTTAAAATATTCAACAACTTTCATCATGTTTTGCCTCTTGGTACATGGGATTTTTATGTATTTAATAGTTACATATGTTATATATTTTAAACAGTATTTTTTACTAATAGTCCCCCACAGTACATTTTTCTGAAACTCTAACATCTGTGTTTTGTTCTTGTAGCTCATGATAATAATCTTAAATTGAGCACATCCAACCACAGAGGACGGATTAGTTGGCTATTTTTTTTTAAAGGTGTCTGGATCCAGTGATGTAAGCGTCAAAACTTATCAAGTCTTGGTGACAGAAATGCCTCCCCCCTCACTTTTTGAAGAGCAGTTCCGGCTCTGGCATCCGCGCGGCTCCTGCTGTTGCCAGGCCTGTAGCAGGTACACAGAAATTCAGAGGAGAGGAACCATGGGGAATGTTCATTTGTTATTTATTTATAAACTTGCCGTGCCACATCATGTAAAATTAACACCTTTAATGGGCTCCTGCCTCAGTTGCTTGAAGGACGGGCTTTCACCGGCCAAGGCCACCCACCGGTTTCCAGGCAGTGTTGCTGTGTGTTTGCTTTGGGCTGCGAGCTTTGTGGAATCTACCTGCTGAAGTCATCCTTGTGCTAAACAGGTCACCAAAGGTCTGTCCCATTAGACAGGACGTTCAGGAAGCGAAGTCTTTGGGGCTTTTGTGGCTGAAGAGACGAGTGATTACTTTGGAGCGTAAATTCCTTTCTCTATCTGGTTAATGAAGAGATTTACTCCAACATTCATTTATTATAAATTGGGGGGGATGGCTTCTCCCATGTGCCAGCATCCAGAGGGTCCCTTTCCTATAAGAGTTCATAAATAATCAACGTTTACAATGAAAAGGTTTTGTAAGCATTATCTTTTCCTGTCACAAAAATTCCCTCATGCTTCTAAGGGAAGACCAATATAATTTGCCGGCAATGATTCTGGAACCAAAATGGCTTTATGCATAGAGTAGATGTGTTTGGGGATTTGGGAGAAATATCTCACTTTTCACCCACACTACCTCACTGCTCCTGCTTCAGTGCCTAAAATTTCAGTCTAATTTTATAGCAATATTCAAATACAAATGATGTCTGGGAAGGGGAAACACATTAAGTCGTTCAACAAACATTTGTCAGCTTACTATGTGCTGAGTATTGCAATTGGTAGAAATATAGACTCCTGAAGAATTCATGATCTAATGGAAGAGAGAAACAAGTGATAGACAATTATAAGCCAATTGAAAGTATTATAGTTGAAGTGCTGAGTGCTGGGGAGAGGCAGAGGAAGGAGGAATTTTCATTGCCTGAAGAAATCAGGAGAGCGTTCACAAAGGAAGTGATATTCAAGCTTGAAGAATGGATATGCACTTACCAAGATGAGAGGAAAAAAATAATTCCAGGTAGTTTTCAAGGGAACAACATGGGCACAGGAATAATAGCGACTTGTTTTTGAAGGCCTGCCAGGTGCCGGTTGCCGTGTAAAGTACCAGGCACTGGGCGGCATGCTTTGGATAGATCATCTAGCCCAATTCATATATTATCACTTTCTTATGTGAAAAAACAGAGGAAGTTAAATAGTTTGACCAATTTGGGAATTCAAACAGGTCTATCTGTGCCCAAGCTCATGCCCTTGCTTTGCCCTTGCAGCATTCATGACTACCTTTTTGCACAGCCATAAGGGAACACGGACTGCTGAAGAAGGCTGAGATCCAGTGTGGTTGTGAGGTAAGAGGGAAAGGGCTCAGGCAAGCCACGTTGTGGCCAGATTGTGATGAGCCTTGAATGCTGTAAGAGATCTGAACTGCACCCTGTATCCAGTAGACAATGGGAAACCAGCCATGGAAGTCTGAAGTGTGTGTGTGTGTGTGTGTGTGTGTGTGTGTGTGTGTGTGGTGACCATGTGGCAGATGAACACAGAGGAGGATAGTGGGTGGTGGGTGGGTGGAATGGGGAGGGCAATCCTTCTGTGAGATGTAACACAGGCCTAAGCATAGGGCTTCGTTAGCAGCAGTATAGAAAAGTTGACCACCTTAGTATGTAAGGGTATTCAGATTTGGGAAGTGCACAGGCCTGCGGCGTACTAGCTGTGCGGCCCCGGCAAACCCGGGCAAATGGCAAACCATTTGACCTTCCTTCACATAGTCCAAAATCATAGACTGCATTTAGCCTCTTCATATATAAAAAGAGGTTGATAAGATCCTCCTCACAACACTGTCATGAAGACCGATAACATAACACACGCAGCACATTTGTCCCATGCTTGTCATTGCAAATTCCTGATTACCAATGGCTATTACTCTGTGAACACCCTCCAAGGAGTTACTTTATCAGACTATCATCTCGTGAGTTACCCACGAAGGCCCTGAGTAAATGGGGTTTGGACACTCACTGCTGTGTGCAGTGGGGTGCCAGGTGCCTGGAGGGTAGAGAAAAGTGAGAAGAGCCTAGAGCATTTTCCCAGAGTGGGAGTTGGGTCTGGCTTCTGTAGCCCAGAGTGGGATGAGAAAGAGGAAACCAAAAGTAGACTGAGGGCAAGTAGTCCTTCCCAAAGTGGCGCTTGAGATGAACTTCGTACGCAGGTAAATCTTTGCCTTTTAATAGTGCTATATTCATTTTAGTGGCGAAAATTAAATCCACCTTTTCCCCTTCCATTCACTGTGATGGTATCAAGTGGGTCTCTTTAAAGATAAATATTAAATAAATAACAGTGCAGGTGACACGTGGAGATAGCAAAAATTGTGAATATGGCTGAAAGTTGAGAGGCATATGGCAGTAATGAATGTGGCCTTCTCCAGGGCAGGGCCCTCTTTGTTTCACCAAACCATGTGCCCTGCTGGTGCTCTGGGAGCACTTTGATTGAGTTTTAGCATCAAGCTTTGTGTGCTACTGGCATCTTAGAGATCATTTCTTGCCCTCTTTGCCCTGAAACAGAGGCATTTCCACTAACAATGTGAATTCTAAATTCATAATATGTACTTGCTGAATTTCCAGTGAATTCATGATGGAGGCACATAATGCTCTGTGTCGTATTCAGCAGGGAATTATAATAAATGATTGAGAGCACAGGTTTGGAGTCCCTGTTCTACCGGTTACTAGCCACGGAATCTTGGATAATTCATGTAACCACTCGGAGACCCAGGTTCCTCATCTGTAAAGTAGGGATCTGATAACAAGAGCACCGAACTCACAAGGCTCTTATGGCCATGAGATGATACAAATGATGCAGAATACGTTGCATATGGCTTGTCAGAAATATTTAATAAATATTTATTATTATCCTATTAATATCATGCTAGCTAGGACCACTGAAAGTGGGTTTTGTAGGTATGGTACAGTTTGTGTCTGCTTTGGGAGAACGTTCCTCTATTGCTTAGCACACGTCCTGCCACATAAACATTTGATGAATAAATGGACAAGTGAGTAAGTCTTGGAAGAAGAAGTGGGTTGATTTGGGGGCAATTAGAAGACATTTTGTTCTATATGTTTTAACCAGCTTGATATGCAAGATGGCTTGTATTTGCTGAGGCAAAAGTAAACGCCTCTCCTCCTTTTAAAGGGTGGTAGTTCGTCAGCATGCACATCAGCCAATATCACCTTTGTTTTTTTCACTTCCAGGGATATCTTGGGTGAAACCAGGACAGAGGTGGGGCTCCTCAGAAGTAAAAAGCACTTGGGGCAATGCAGGACTTGGCAATTATAACGCAGCTCACACTGTGTTATAATCCCAGAGTCTGAGAGGTTGAATTATTTCACTCATCTAAGAACCGCAATAATTCCCTCTAAATATGCTGCCTGAAGAATAACATTACTCATAAAATTTGAAGTGATTTTTAACCGAGATGGCCGAATGTTCTGTTCAGCTTGACTAACCTTTAGACAGGCTTCTTTCTGACTTGAGGCCCTTGACCTCCCTTTTCTTAGAGCATTTACTTTAGAAAACTTGCATTTGTTTACATGTGGAACCTAAAAACCTAAAAAACAGAACAAATGAATAAACAAACAAACAAAAAATAGAACCAGACCTAGGAATACAGAGAACAAACAGATGGTTGCCGGAGGGGGTGGGGTGGGGGATGGTCAAATGGGTGAAGGGGAGTGGGAGATACAGGCTTCTGGCTATGGAATGAATAAATCAGGGGAAGAAAGGGTACAGCATAAGAACTCTACTCACTGGTATTGTAATAGTGTTGCATGGTGACAGATGGTAGCTACACTTGCGGTGAGCATAACATAATGTATAGATTTGTGGAATCACTGTATTGAAACTCATGTAACACTGTCTGTTAACGAACACAAAAAATGTATTACAAAAAAATTATAGTTGTAAATTCTTTCTCTGTCTCTTTGAGATGTAAATCTTCTGCAACTTAGAAAAATTTCTCAAGGACTGAGGTCTTGTAACCATAACTGACATGTAACCATTGAAGGAGACAGTACCCCTGTGTCCCCAACTTTGTGGGACAGAGCCTCACTTCAATAAGGGCCAGTTAGCAAATACAGGTAGCCTAACCACATTGACCAGGCTCCCCACTAAAAGTTCTCCACTACTTTTCCATTAGCCCACCTCAGGGTTAAAAAAATTCCTCACACCTTTAATTTCAGTAGCGTTGGGTTCAATGTCTCTCCTATTGCAGTAGTCCTGGCCCCTATTGCAATAGTCTTGAATAAAGTCATCATCGACATTTATTACAAATGTCTGGTACAATTTTTCTTTTACAGTTCTATGATTTAAAAAGGGGAGATGGAGACTCACTCTGTGAATTTACTGGCTATCATGGAAGTGGGCATTGTACCTATTACAATTAGACAGGTCTCATAATGCCCAAAGTTAATGCTGAAGTTCATGATCAATTATGAATAAGGTGTGGATTGCTTGGCTTTAACGTGCACTGAAGATGGGGGTGACGGGTCTCAGGATGAAGCCCCAGCACCATGCGGGTAGCTGGTGCAGAATTAATGCTCCTTAACTTCCCCAAGTGAAGGCTTGACTAATGTTTTTTAAAAGCATTCTGCTCTAAGAGAGTTAAGTAATTGAGATGCAGGTCTGAGGTAGGACTGAAGGCAGGACATTTTGGTATTTTCACCATGTTGGGCTCAAAGAATTCTGGAAATCAGATAATTGATTTTACCAATTAGTTTTTATCATTTTTTTCAGATCTATTTTGTGGCTGCATTAACAAGTTCTTTTTATTGAGTTATAATTAACATATACCTTAGTTTTAGGAGCACAACATAATGATTTGGTACATATATACATTAAGAAATGATCATCATGTTAAATTCAGTTAACGTCTATCACCTCACATAGTTTAATTTTTTTTTAAAGATTTTGCTTATTTATTTGACAGAGAGAGAGACAGCCAGTGAGAGAGGGAACACAAGCAGGGGGAGTGGGAGAGGAAGAAGCAGCCTCCTAGCAGAGGAGCCTGATGTGGGACTCGATCCCATAACGCCGGGATCACGCCCTGAGCTGAAGGCAGACGCTTAACAACTGCGCCACCCAGGCGCCCCAGTTTAATTTTTTCTCTGAGGATGAGAACTTTTAAGATCTACTCTTAGCAACTTGCAAATATACAATACAGTATTGTTAACTACAGTCACCATACTATACATTATATTCCCAGAATTTATCTGTCTTACAATGGAAGTTTGTACCCTTTGACCACCTTCTCCTGTTTCAGCCACCCCTTCCCCCTCACCTCTGGCAACCACCCATCTGTTCTCTGAAATAACTTAAGTTCTGAGGGTCACATACTCCTTTCCCCAGAACCTCTGATAAATTCCCTTTGACTTAAGGATATCATGTAGCCGCCTTAAAATGGCATGGCTTTGTCTCTATCTCTCCATTCTTACTGCTCCCCTTCTCATGCCTTGCTATTCAACCACGTTGAACTGTTTCATATTCTCCGGACAGACCATGTGCTCTGCCCACATGAATGCATTTGCTATCAGCTCTCTCTTAAATGCTCTTCCACCATTCTTCACCCGGCCAACCTAGCTCTTCCTCTTGGAAGCCTCCCCTCACCTCATAGAACAGGGTTAGGGTCTCCTTCTTGGTGCCCTCAAACTATCCTGTTTATATCTCTGTGACAAGGGACTTATGAAATATGTCATTATTGCCTTTTTATTCATCTGTATGCTCCACTAGGGCAAGAACTCTGCCTTGTACATCCTCTGTAGCCCCAGGAGAGTTGCCTGACCCAGAAGAAATATAGATAATATTTTCTGAAGTCACTGTCAAGAATTCAGGCTGAGTTTACAAACTGCAGAGAAAGATGGGTCTGCATCTAGTGCTAGTATAAAGTATACCAAATTAGAATCAAACGCTAGTAGCAGTAACAATAAGAGTAGCAGTCTCCACAGGGCTTCTTGAGGTTGGCTAGGTTTTAGGAAGCCTCCTCTTACTCCAGTAAATCAGAAAAGTACAAGTTATGATTTTTTCTAGATCCAGGGGAGGGGCAGGGAGGAGGGCAGACCGATTTTTTATTGACCATAGGGATTCTGAGAGCACCTAGAAAATGAACTTAGAGGACTGAGATTGGGATCAGGCGGGTTGGTCAGTGTGATGCTTAGGTGATAAAGAGACCCATTTTACCAGAATAGCGAGATCTACTTTCAGATCTTGGTGCTTGACGGGGCTTGTCTCTGAGCCAATCTGGATCATCGCGCCCAGGCAGGCCATGCCTGCTGGCCCCGGGGCCTGCTGGGGGAGTTCAGCTGGCTGCTGCATACTTTTCTTTGCTCTTCAATTTCCTTTCCTGCCATAACCCCCATCCCCATTCTGAAAGACTTACCCCTGCCCTCCATTCTTCTCTGTCCCTCCACTCTGGTGGATCTTCAGTCATTTTACGGAAGAACTCCTGCTCTGTACACCGAGGTTGGCCATCCCTGTGAGAAAGAACACCCCAGCTTCAGTGCCATGCTGGGTTCTCTTCTGTTGTGTTCAGGCGGCTTGCTTGCAGCTCTGCGGCTCTGCTTGGGATGATGCTTCATGGCCCTGGGCAGGGCAAGCAAGGGGGTTCTTTGTGGCAGCTCCAAAGCGATGCCTGACCTGGCATTGCAGCGGGTCCCCTTGTTCCGGCACTTTCTCAGTTCGAGCTCGTGGTGGTGGTTAGGTGTCTTCGATGTGACGACTGGGTGGTTAAAAGAAAGACGAATGAGTCAGCGCTTTTATAAAATAAGATTTCACCAGTGAATATTGATTTAAAGAAAAAGAAAAGATTGATGCTCTAAGTTTTAAGTGGTATCTTGGATCAAACTCTACCTGCCCTACATGAAAATGCATTCGAGGTGTGCCCACCTGTGCACATCTGTATCAGAGGTAGACAGTCATCCCGAGACCACATGGGCTGTCAGTGTCCTCAGTCAAGGCCTGATGCTTCAATGGGGAAGAGATGCGGAGCGCTTGGTCTGAGGTGGGAGTTGTCTATTTCTTCAGCCTTACTGGTCAGCATTCCCTCCTCCAGCCTGCCTCCTTAGCTGCGAAATCCCTCTCAACATCCTGTCCCCAAGGGTCCCCCCAAATCCTCCCACAGGACCCTCCCAGCACAGAGGACACCGCATGGTAATTGTATATTTACTGTCCTCTCTTCACAGGACGGGGAACGCCCTTGAGAGCAGGGGCTGTATCTCATTTATCTCTAAATCCTCAGAAACTAGAAAATGTTTCAAGGTTAGCACTCAGTGAATCCATTTTTAAAAGACTAGTGAATGGGAAATATTATTTTTAGTTCAACAATAGATTTGCATATATTGTCTTTAATATTATTTTGAACATCTAATGATCAAATATTCACAAATTAAAATACAATTTTGTAAAAATTTTTTAAAAAGCACAAAAGCTTTCATAAAATAGAGAAAAGAAAAAAATATTCCTATTCCCAGTTTTCTTTTTTCTTTTAGCAGTATTTTAAACACTTTCCCAGAATTATTTCAGAATAGTTTGTCAAATTTGTTTTTTTCTGAATTTGTTTTCCTAAAAATTCCCACTGGGACTAGAAATGCATTAAATGTAGAATAGATCTGGGGAGACCTGTTTACTGATTTTAGTGTTTTTGTGTTTCATGTTTACTGGTTTTTGTTTTTGTGTTTCTTTGGGGTTTTTTTTAGTCTTCCTTAACATGATCGCTCGTGCCAGTTATGCAAGTCCTCTTTTTTTTTTTTTTTTTCATTTAAGATGTTCGGGAGTTTTGTTCACTGAGATTATTTCAAGGTATATTGTTTTCCATAGTTTTGAGTTCAGATTAAAAATATCATTATGTTGGCCAGGATGTGGAGAAAATGTAACGCTTGTACTTTATTGGTGGGAATGTAAATTGGTGTAGTCTCTATGGAACACAGTATGAAGGTTCCTCAAAAAATTAAAAGTAGAACTACCATATCATCTAGCAATTTTGCTTCTGGGTATTTACTCCAAAGAATTGATATCGGGTTCTTGAAGAGATACCTGCATTCCCATGTTCACTGTAGCATTATTCACAGCAGGCAAGATAGGGAAACAACATAAATGTCCACTGGTGGATGAATAGATAAAGGAAATGTGGTATATATGTGCAATGAACTATTACTCACATTTAAAAAGAAGGAAATCCTGCCATATGTGACAACATGGATGAACCCTGAGAACATTATGTTAAGTGAAATATGCCAGTAACAGGATAAATACTGTATGATTCCACATATATGAGGTATTTAAAATAGTCAAACTCATAGAAACAGAGGGCAGAATAGTTGTTGCCAGGGACTGGGGAAGGCGGAAATGGGAAGTTGCTATTTGTTGGGTATGTAGTTTCCTTTATGCAAGATGAATAACTTCTAGAGATCTGCTGTACAACATTATGGCTATGGTTAATAATACTTTTTTGAAAAACGAATTTATTTATTTGAGAGAGAGAGTGGGGGTGGGTAGGAGGGGCAGAGGAAGAGGGAGAAGCAGACTCCCTGCTGAGCAGGGAGCCCTGTGTGGGGCTTGATCCCAGGACCCCGAGATCATGACCTGAGCTGAAGACAGATGCTTAACCAACTGAGCCACCCAGGTGCCCCTGGTTAACAATACTTTATTGTACACTTAAAAATTTAAGAATGTAGATCTCATGCTACATGTTCTTAGCACAACCAACCAACCAAACAAACAAACAAAAAGAAAGCCAAGCTGAAGAGAGTTACTGGAATGTACTTAGTACTTGTCTTATCCTGAATAACTTCCTAACGTATAAGTGCGTCTATGATACAGCAGAAGTTTTCTAAGTTCAGTTTTCTTGTCTGCAAAACATATAAATAAGTGAGCAAACAAACAAAAAGGATATCAAGACTAAATATTAAACAAAACAAAACAAAACCCCATGGCCTCAAATTTCAGCACTCTGTCCCCAGTAATCCAGTGTTGAAGTACAGTCTTGTGCTTCTCCACTTCCTCCCCAATCTCCAGTCTACTTGTGCGAGTGTCAGGACTCCAGAAGAGAATGGGAAAGCTGTGTGAATCCACACCTTGTTGGGCCCTTGTTCCTTCTTCCTTGTTCCTTCTTCACTACTCTGCTCAATAGAAGTTGGAGACAAACAGTAGTTTGTAAGACTCTTTTACCCTGTTTCTGGTTTCTTGTCCTGGAGAGCAAAGAAGGGCCTGCAATTGGGAGGGGCTTAGGCATAAAGGAATAACTGATCCCTGCCTCTTATTTACAGGACTGGGAAACAATAATGGATAAAGACTGAGCAGAAAACTTGTGTCCCAACCTTGGCAGTCTACTTGTGTTTTTTTCCCCTAAGCCTTCCACAGTGTATAGATCTGATTTTTTTTTTTCTTTAAAGAAATCAATTCGCTCCACTACACAGATTCCATTTCTCCAGCAAGTGCAGGCATTGTTGTCAAATCACACTTTCTTCAAAGATCATAAGAGATAACTCAGACATGCTTTTCTGATTCAACTGCTGAGCCCCACCTACACTGCCAATCTGAAGATACATGAGCAGATAAATAGTTGTAGTTTTAAGTCACTTGAACTTTGTTGTAGTTTGTTATGCAGCAATAGCTAGCTGATACATACTCCTTATTTTCAACAACGCTCCATAGTCCATGAGAAGTTAATATTTAAAAAAATAATAGTCATTTAATACATTTTTGGGGGATGGGATAAGTATTTAAATAAGTGAATGAATGAATGAATGAATGCAAGAAACAGTATAGTCATATTTTTCTCTTAGTCAAATTTCCTATTTAAAAAAGTCTACTTTGGTGCCTTTATTTTTTATTTTTTTAGAGATTTTATTTATTAATTTGACAGAGAGAGAGACAGCCAGCGAGAGGGAACACAAGCAGGGAGAGTGGGAGACGAAGAAGCAAGCTCCCAGTGGAGCAGGGAGCCCGAAGCGGGGCTCGATCCCAGGACCCCAGCAACACACCCTGAGCTGAAGGCAGACACTTAATGACTGAGCCACGCAGGCGCCCCTACTTCGGTGCCTTTAATGTTGGTTTTCTCTCCACTGCTCTATCACTTAGCATACACCTTTCTAACAGCAGAAATTGCGCTGAGTTGCAGTTATTTATGTGTGTGTTTCATTAGATTATATGCAATTTAAGGGCCAGGGCTGTTTACTAGTCCTCCCTGTATCATTAGTGCTCATATACCCAATGTATTTAAAAGGTGATTCGTTTGGATTTTAAAAGAATGTATGAAGTTTTGGCCTCTGGAAACTGGATGGCAGTCCTATGGGTATCAGTGATTTTAGACCACAGCTGAAAATTAAAATAATTTGAAAAGCTTCAAAACCATCATAGTTCAGCCTCACTTCGGGCCAATTCACAATGCCCAGGGGTAGGACTAGGCAATGCTAATGTGCAGCCAGGGTTGAGAACCTCTGAGTTCAAATGTCCTTAAAGTTTATTAGTATTCTAGCACCCAGAAATGACCTTCTCCTGCAACAAGGGGAACCTATTAAGAAATAATTTGGAATCACTAAATATTCTAATTTTCAAAGTTAAAATATGGGTGATAATTGAAGTGCTATATTATGAAAGCATGAATTGTGTAAATAAATAGGGTAATTCATATCAAACTGCTGTTGTTTTAATTTTTCCTTTATTTTTTTCACCAAAGCTCTAATATATTTATCAGAGATTTTTTTTGTTTTGTTTTTTGACAAATACCGATTTCATCTTTCCATTTTATTTTCAGCTAAGACTTTTAAAATATTTTAGTGTTTATGCCTTGGTTTTAATTTGGAATAATTTGAAATGGCTCATTTAAAAAAGTTTTTGTTCAACAATAGCTCGTCTAGAACAAGTCACTCAAGATTACCTCCCACATGAATATTTATACCTTAAGGTCTCAATTTGATAACATTAAGCTCTGTATTCTTATTTCTTAAACAATCAAAACATATTTATAGATTGATTTTAATGCACTTTTTTCCCCATTTGAATACACTATGATTAAAAGTTCACAGCGCTGGTTACATTATATAATTTGAGAAATAACCAACAATGTCCCTAGTGATTAAATATTCAAGTTTGCAATTATTTTGTAACTTTTGTTCTGCTCTTCGCTCACTCTAAAAATTATCATAAAATTTTGAAAGATGTCCTCAGTGTAGAATATGTCCATAAAATATTAAATATTCAATTTTCCTCTATCATGGCTTGAAAAATTCATAATTACATGATGATCCACATAATAACTCATTCTGAAAAGTCATATATGGCACTCCCTCTGTGACTGAGTTAATAATTTACTGCTGTGTGGGATTTTCACTCTGCACTGTTAGTCTTGGGAACATTTATTAAGCAAATGTTCATTTGCAAAGATCAGGATGTGAATGAAGAGGGTAAGAATTTAATGAGGAGTGACAGACAGGTGAACTGATTCCATATAGAACTTTAGTACAAGGGAAAGCAGAGAGCTTTATCTTTCGTTGCCTCGATAGACACCTGAAATGAAATATAGAAGACAGAAGGCAGGAGGAAAAAAATGATGCTCTCCTTCAGGGGCCAACAGGGGGATAAATCAAGGAAAGCGAGGAATACAATGCAGGCCATTTGAAAAGATGCCATCGAGTGTGATGCTTTGAGCTTATATAGTAGAGGGGATGCTGACTTTTTATTTTAAAGTCACCAAATGTTGCCAAAGAGAAGATTTCATCTCTTCTCTTTTTTTCCTCCGATACTCCAAATTTACATTGACAATAGCTTGAGTCCATTTGAAAGATGGGCAGGTGGAGTAAGAAGCTTCTCTAGGACTGGTTTTCTTAGGGCCTAGAATTGCTTACAGAGACTTTGGGAAAACCATGTGACTTAAATAAAGGCCTACAATTTTTATGTAATATCTACGAATAAAGCTTAGAAATGAATAATCCATATTTTCTTAATTGGGGAAGTTCTTTAGGGATGGAAGCAACATAAGTGAAACGAGCAGTTTGTGTTTGATTTATTGCATAATTGTATTATGTGGTAACTGTGACTTCACCTTTCCATGTCGTCTTGGGCAGATATTGGAATATTCAGAGCAGTGATGGATCACCAGGACAAGTCCTCAGATGCGATGAAGAAGGAAAACTGCCCAGTTGCCTTATTCTATTAATTTTTGACTGATGCATGTTGAGGTTTGACAGAAGGAGTAGAGAACCCATCCTAGGTAATTTCTATGCCATTTTAATTTCTTTTTGGAATATGGTGAAGGTTAAGTAAATACATAAATGAATAAAATGAAAATAAATTTACAATAAAAAGTAAGAGGCCATAATATAAACTAATGATTTAAATTTATTGAAGCTTTCTCTGTAGCCACCTGTTCTAACATCTCCGCACTTTAGCTGTTTGTCTGTAATGGTCACTTATGAAAACCATATTGGGCCACCGAGGAAGATATGAAGAATCAAATTTTGTTGATTGAAAATAGATTTAATTTGGTTTGTTTCCCTTTAAAAGCAAAGGCTACATTTGATATCTTTGGCAATGTTGAACTTTGCCTGAGCCAGGTGGTCCTGAAAAATAGCAGAACTTAAGATATACATAGATACAAGCAGACCCTGGTTCAAGTCCTGACTTTGCCATTGGTTGGCTATGTGATGTTAGACACATGACAACAACTCTGAGTTTGTATCCTCAAATGTGAAGATGTGTGTCATAGAGTAGATAGTCTCTTCAAAATTCTTACAGCTCTAAAATTTCATAGTTAGAGAATGATACTGGCGTTTCCATATAGGTTGATAATGACAATTCTAAAATACTTTTTCCTTTTTGCCATCCCATTAATTTTTTCAGAGACATAGTTTGATAGGTCTAATGTTTTGTTTTAATTCTTTTTATCCATATGAAGATGCTATGGATTCTTGAATTAGAGCATTTATTCTGAGGGTAAACCAGAAATATTTGTGCTAAAATATATCTTTGTACTTCCATTCCATTGCCTGGAAATATTTGCCATTTTAACCAATAATGAATACCAGAGATTTCCCTCCTGTGAAATTCCCTGGGGCTTCAAATTTATATATGACCTTGGGTGAACTGCCTAGGTGTTATCATTTCAAATAATCAGGTACTTTGAGGAGACTTGTCTTCAGTATTTTCTTCTTCGTGGAGATGTGAATAGAAGCTGGCCTTAATTAGCACTCAGTGGGGAATCAGTGAAATATTTTTTTACGATGTAAGGAAAGGCTTGGCTTCTGGTTTTAACATAGGCCCAGCTTTTTAAGCAAGGTTCTTCCATTTTAAAAATAGAGAACAATAATTTTTACAATGGTATATTTCACAGGTATTTTGAATAGGCTAGGGAGCCTGTGCTCTCTATACATGTTCTAGGAGGAGGAAGTATATCGATTGCTACATTTTGTGTGCATGCATTTAAGAGAAAAATATTTGATAATATTTATTTAGAACTCAAAATGAATTCTAGTCTTTTTAATGTCCTAGCTTTATCCTCATCCTTGATCTCAGTCTTCACTTTCAAATAATATAAAATCTAAATGCTATCTGTCCTTGCTGAAACTCAAACTGTACTGGTGGTCAATTCACTCTTGTTTGCTACAACAAAGTCACATCCCAAGAAAGGCTCAATTTTTGAGACTGGTAGAGACTGGACAAGGATTTATAACCAAGTTCTTTGAATAATAATAAGTCAATTTCCTCATCAAAAATATTAGTTACCAAGGTCTAAATGAGGTCACTTTCAAATGCCAGGCAGAAATACAGTACTCAGTGGCCACCCTAAGTCATTCCTCTAACTATAAATTTCAAGATGAAGTGAGGCCGGATTTTAATCATAGCATTGAAAATATTCAAACTTCTTGTATCTCTCCTTAAAAATGATGGTTAAGACAATAATGACAGTAACAGATATTGGAGAAACAGTCTTTGAGCTAGCAAATACAATGAGTTTATCGTTGTTATGTGTGCTTGTGTGGTGACACCAAAAGCATGCACACATGTATATAAAATATACACCCTCACATATATATCATTAAATGTTGCCAACAAAGTATAAGACTTTGTAACTGCAATGAAAATATTTTGTAGGATATGTAAACTGGAGGCTCCACCGAGTTGCTCAAAAATTATTTGGTTAAAGGGTAAATACACCTTGTACATCATAATGAAAGTCTTATAGGTAGGGGTGGAGATGAACACTTCAGGCTGTCTACAGAATATTAATAAAATTCAATATATTTTCTAAAAGGTATAATTTATATTTTGTGGAAATGAGACCCTTTTCTAATAAAATTCTTCTGTCCTTCATTCTGTTCATATAATTTTGCTATAAATCATCCTGTAGGAATTTTTTCCCCCTAAATATTCATCTCAGGGAGAACCTATTTAAATAAGCCCTCTTAGCAAGATCTTTCAGAATTAAAATTATACCACAAGCGATACTTCATCCAATATGTTTCCTCCTATAAAATTTTCTTATGCCTGAATATTTTTGTTGAATTACATTATCTTAAAATTGTTGATTTGAGGTGACTTCAATAGGAAAGAAACACTGCGTTAAAAGATCAACAAATTATCTGAGCCTTTTTAATTGCACGTCTCTGAGTCTGTGCCACGGCAGCTCCTTCCTGCTCCCCATCTACATACACAGTGAGAAAAACCTAAGGGCGTTATTCTCAGCTTCACCACAAAGAAAGAATAAGAAAGAAGAAAAATTGCTGCTGGATATACTAGGTTTCCTTGGTTTCTGGTAAACTAGAACATTATGCTCTTTCATAGTCGTCTGAAGCTCATTTTACTCCACTGTCTGGTAGTCATTAGAATAAATTCTCCTATTTCATTCCTGGTAGGAATATAGTAAGTAATTTGATTTCTTAGGATGTGAGGTATAATATGAAGAGTAGATGGACATGTCAGGCATTCACACACACACAGACACACACACACACATTCATGCACACGCAATACATTAATGTCAGGTCCTATGCAAAATCTCATACTTGGGGTGTCCCTTGAGGATATTACAGGAGGGCTCCATGGGTCAAACTGCAGAGCTCAGAGAAGGTTTTTGATGGGGTAATTAGCAAAGTTCTTGCTTGTATAAATTATCAGGTGCTTGATAAATGCATATCACATGTTTTACTTCATCTATTTCTTATACTGATGAGGTGGGTGGGGCAGTCTTTATCACTTGCATTTTCCATATGGAAACTGAAGTTTAGTTAGGTTAAGTGACTTCCCAAGATTACACCACTCATATGTTTTTGGATGCAGAGTTCAGGATTCCATAACTGTGATTCTGTCAACTCACCTTTTAATTCCCCTGGGCTTTCCAGGGGCCCTCACATCATCTCAGTCCTAAGCACCAAGCAGGAGATGAAGCGGGTCTCAGATTAAATGTGTGTTGTGGGTTATACAGATGAGAAGCAGTAGTGGGCACAGCCTCCATCATCCTTGCGAACACTGGGCATTCTGTGTTGGACAAGGGGCATCAGAGGCTGTAGCATAAATACATCTGGGAGCAGAACTCACTGCCCTTATATAAGCTCCATTTGGCTCCCTAGAGAAGAGGGTGGGCTCAAGAGCCCCTGCAAGCCTTCCGTACCATCCACAAATATTTACTGCACGCCAATGCTAATTATACAAAATAATATTTATTGGAGGCATACTATGAGTTGGGACAGTGTTGTAAATATTGTACATGAATAGACTCAATACACACAGCAATGCTATTGGTTATTATTACTATCATTGATTATAGCTGTTGTTATCTCTCCCACTTAATAGATAAGGACATTAAAGCACAGAGAGGTTAATTATTTGCCCAAAGTCATACAACCAGGGGTGATGGAACCAAGATCTGAATCCAGCCAGAACTTGGGGTGTGCTGTGCTGCCTCACTGGATCTTTGAAGCTACACCAAGTGATGAAGATACAAAATCAACAAGGTTTTGTTCCCCAAGGAATCCGGAATCTATATGGGAGAGCAGACATGGAGTGCTTTTCATTTGAGAGTTGCCACAACAGGGGTCCAGGCAAGGTTCAACTAATACCCGAAATGTAATGCACCATTTCTGAGTGCTCTCGAGTGCAACAAGAATCGAGCCTTTGTATGCCAGACCATCTGAACAAATTACTTAAATTTCTTCATCTGCTCTTTAAGTGTGCCATTAGACAGGGTTAGCAAGTCTGATCATGGTTTCATGTAAATGGGGTTCAGACTGGAAAGGAAGTAGAGGAAAATAGTTTTTTTTCGCCTCAGGAGATTCTGGTAGAAAGAGAGAGGGGCAATAAGACTGGGGATGCCCTGTTTTCCCTGTTGGGCTGGTTTGGGGAAGCAGCAGTGGTGCTGTCGTGTACAGGGGGTGCGCACTGGCATTGAGTAACTGACAGGAAGCAGTGATCGAATGATGTCCATGTTTCACCGCCCATTTGGAATTTTGAGAGGAGACTGCTCAGCAGAGAGCCTTATGGAGGGGGAGGAAGTGTGGTCCAGACAGAATGAAGATCTAGCTCGCTCTCTTTAGGCTCTCTCAGTTTCCATGCATTGTAAAAGCCGAGTTGACACATAGCCTTCTTGGGGACAGGACAGTACCCCAGGGGTCTGTCTCTGCATGAGCCAAAAGACTGGATATTAGACATGGTGGAGACCTAGAGTTTGCAGGAGCCAAAAGAATAAACCAAGATCTGCAGGACTCCCAAGCAACAGGTAGATTCAGGACATAGCAGCAGTGTGCAGGTGCCAGCCAAGGCACCAGCCTCCACCCTCCTCTGATGTCAGGAAGCCACGTGCCCCTGCCTTTTTATTTGTGGAGGCTCTATTTGGTAGAGTAGAGTATCAGAGTCTGAACCAAGATAAAGTGCGAGTTAACACCACAACCCTTCTACATGGTCTACATGGAACAGATCTCTGGGGCAGTTAGAGTTTTCATGAACATGGTTTCTTCTTCGCTAAAGTCTTGTTTCCTCTAATATAGGATGACATATGAGATACAAACATGTTTACAATAAATCTGCTTAGGAAAAGAAGGAGAAAAACGTTTAACAAACCCATATGATGCCTGCTCTTTTCTATAAGAAAATTTGGTTTATTCCTATAACATAAGAAGGAATACTTATTACGAATGAAGAACATTAACTTAACAAAAGGAAACGTTTGTGCTAAGGAGGTCTTTACTAGGAAGGATTTACTGAGATAAGGCCTAATTCTTTCATTGCCATTAATTTGTACCCAATTAAAGTAGGGACTGAAAATTACAGTGAGTATAAATGAAGGAAATCAAAGTGGTGAAAGATTGGAAACCCTGGGGAGTTTCACCGCAGAAGATAAGGCAGTAGGAAAACAACAACAAAAAACTGCCCGCTACAAATATATAAAGGATTATGTTGATAAAATCAGATAATAAACATAAATTTGCTTTTATAAGTTCTAAAGTGTTACGGAGAGCTAAGTTCTTTCTATCTTATTTTATTGTATGTAGTTCGAGAGGATGTAGTCAACCCAATAGGTCAAAAGCATAAGGGAGCAGATTGCATCTCCGCACGTGAAACTGTGGGCTCTCCAACAGTGGAATGCGCTAACCTTAAAAACGGAAGCTGAAAGTATTCAAGTATGGGATGGCTCTGTCTTTCAGGATGAAACTAGGTGTGCATCATAGCTGTGTAAAGCCTGGAAGTCTCTGCTGCTCCAAGAAACAATTTAACTCTCTCAGTAAAGAATTTGTTCAGTGTGGGTCTTTTCTGTAGTTGGTGGGATTTATGCCTGTGAGGAGAACTGACCGGAGCTGCTTGTCGTTTAGGGTGTGGGCCTTGGACCAGCAGCTGCCACCCCACAGGGGAGAGTGCTGGAAATGCAGCACCCTGACCCACCTCCAAGATTCCAGGGCCAATCCCACTTGCACGTTAAAGTGGGACAAGTGCTGAGTTAGATACTTAGGGAACTTATAACCAAACTCCTGGTGGATGAGAGACCTCAGACCTGGGGGACCCGAGGGTTCTCCAAACCAGAGAAACTCAGTTCAGACTCCTGCCCACCGTTCTATCAGGACAAGTAACCCAAACCTCAGAGCGAACCCAGTGGGTTGATTTCGGGTTAAAAGCAGTGGTGCCCATTGTAAGGACAAATATGACTTAAAGATAAGGGGCTTAATTCTTCCTCTTGAAAATAAAGGAAGAGATTCTTCTCCCCTCCTTTTTTCTCAGAGCATTTACCTTGGAAACTTGTCATTGAACATACTTTGTCATCTGTTTGAAATGTATATGAATCCTCTTGAAAACTAGGTAAGACTTGTCAGCTTTCTGACCTGGGGACGTCTTTCTCAAAGACTGAGGGGTCATCTCTTTAAAATGTAAATGTCAAGGAAGATAGCACCCCTACCCCCCAGGGTCTGTGCCAGGGAAGGAGCCTACCTTCCACACACTTGTTCCAACTTCCCAAACTACTTCTTGTCAGAGAGATCTGAGAAGTTCTTTTTGGATAAGGATCTGGATAAAGCCAATTAGTCACCACAGACGATCACCCCAACTATCAGGTGAAGTTAAGATGAACAGATGCTGCTGTCAAGTCCTCTGTCTTAACTAGTTACCATGTATCTCAAGAACATGGATGCAATGGGTTGTGTCTGCGTGGCTGTGTAAGGGCGGGTCAGTTTCCTTTGTGTTTTTGCAATCTCTCAGCGGATTGCCTGCGATGCACATCCCATTCTGGCTTAATGCTTATTCAGTAATAGAAGTGTTTCCTTTCTTTACTACCTTTGTGGAGAGGTTTTCTGTGTTGGAAGAAGATTTTGTCTTTTAATTATATTTCCCCAACACCATACTGTTATGTTGATAAATTATTAAGTATTCTACCTGTTCATCCTGTATTTCTATACCTCCATAATCCCTCACTTCTTCTCTTCCTCCCTCTCTTCCTTCATTCCCTTCTTCTCCCTTCCCCACCTGTTATTCATCTTTTCTTGTTTGTTTTTTTCCCTTTTTTCCAAATTGGTATGTAAGCTATTCTCCGATTTAATTAATCTGTAAAGATGGAATAGTACCTTTATGAGAGGATATGTGTCACAGGTGTTTTTTTAAAAAGTGACAAAATGGACCCAAACAATTAAAACATTGGCTTAATCCAAAGTATGCTTTTTTTTTTTTTTCAGGGAGGAAGTTTTGGGCCCTCTGATATTTAACCTTGAAAATTCAGAACGAGGGATGTTTCCTGACATCACAAAAGTAGGTGTTTATTTGAGGAAAATGGTAAATCTAAAAAATAGGAACTCCTAACTCAGAGAGGTGTTAGGTTAGAAATTACAAAATGCCCTTAGTGTGGTGTAGTATATAGTAGAGCATGAAGGTATATTATTATAGTATAGTATAGTATAGTATAGTATAGTATAGTATAGTATAGTATAGTATGTATAGTAGATTGCATTGTATTATAATCAGTCCTGTACATGTGTGTGTATCCATCCATCTAGCTATCAGTCTGTCTATCTATCCATCTATAGTCTATCATCTGTCTATCAGAAGCCATTTTATTTGTCCTTTTCAGGATGGAAAAAACATTCATTTGAGTACTGTGACAAATTCCATGTTCTAGCAAAGAGGGTAAATGCAAATTTTTACCGTTGTTCATTTCTAAGGCATCATTCTTTGGTTATAAATCTACCCAAAGAGCATATTAGCAAAACAGTCAATTCAAAAGTACACATTAAACAAAAACACAGAACCTCCATAATGATTTAAGCAAGTGATAGGATTCTGTTTCTACTGATATAAGGTAGGAATTGATGAACTAATGTGACTCCCTAAATCTTTGGTGGGGGGAGGTCCCTGGGAGAAACGACTTAGCTTAGCCTAAAACTCTGCCATCATTTATGTCTGTGAACTTTTAATAAGCTATAGCAGCAGTATTCCTGATCGAATACCCCCCCTTGTCAGTATCAATAAAGACTTAACCTTTTGAAGGCAAAATGTGCAACTGAAGTAAACAATGAAATATCTCTAATTCTCTCAGAAGGTTTAGACCCTGAAACTGTTTGCACAATAACGTGACTTAATTTCTTGAGTGTTGCCTTTGTCACCCCTGCTATTTTGACTCTGTCCTTGCCAGAGAGCCGTGAAGCGTCTTCTGGCTTACAAATAAACACAAATAAAGTCTCACATTTTGCATAAGCACAGATAGAATTCCACATTGGACAGCACTATTTAATACTATCTTTGGTCTACTGAAGATTCTATTTTTACCACAAATTCAAAGCTATCCAGTGTTACTTTTCTTAATTAAGCTGGGCTGCTCTCACAATTCAAAAAGCTTCATTTTTTTTTCCTGCTTAAATTAAACTCCCTGTGCAATGCAGTGACCAAAACAAATAATCTATGACCTACAAACAAGACACTTGCATTCCCTGAAGAATTACGTTCTTGTTTCCTCTAGGTTATACATCTTTGAACCTCTCTTTGCTGTAACGACCTTCTGGTGCTCATTAGCATGCTGATTACCATTAACACAGCTATAATGCAGCAATTTTCTTGGTGTATGTCGAGGAGAAATGCTCATCTGAATGCAGTCAGGGGACAAAATTAACTGCATAAATCTACAGCACAAACTGGATCTCGTCCAACTTTGCACGCGTCGTCTTTTCTCTCCTGGCTGTGACATCATCAACCAGATTCCCACTGACGGCTTAATAAGTATCTCAGGGTTTCATATTTAATTTCCTTTCATCTCTGTATATTACATTTCAACTTAATTTCAAGAGTGCCTGACCACCTTATTACCATGTCTCATAATATATATTTACCTTAATCTTTTAGCTATGTCCCTTAATGGCTCTTTTATGAGATTCATATCTACTTTACTTTCTGTATCTTTTTTTCACATCCGTATCTTGTTAAAAATATTGGCTAATAGAGTAGGACCTCAGTACACACATGCATTGATACTTTGGTGGAACTCAGAACAAGGTGGAGATATGCAAGCAATTTGTATTTTAGGAGGGAAGCATAAATGCTACTCTTTCGTGAAATAGAATTATATGAATAGTCATGAAAGGTAGTGAAGTTTTAATGGAGAGAACAAAAGATGTGCGCGATCTGGGGTTTTTCCTTGCCACTGTCTCAGCCATTCAGTGGTTCATTAGCAACACTGGTCATTGAGCATTGCTGACTCTCAGCTTGCAGGTTACGAAGCTGACAGAAAAGCTCATGGGACCCTCTGAAATTCTTTTCTGGATTGTTCTTTGAGGGTGATATTTTAAGTATTATAGCCATTGAACAAATGGCATGAAGAAGATGATGAAATTTTGTTTCCTTGATAGTTACATAACTCAAATGATAAGAAATGTGTCAGAATAAAAAATCACGATTAACATAAAATGAGGCTTGATGTGATTACAAAACAAACCAGTGTGAGTAATCACTCTAAACAGCGGAGAGAAAGTTATGCATTTTATAATCAAGAATGGGCTAAAATTCAAAATAATGTTCTTTGAACACAATAAGCTGTGGCAATTTTTATTTTTAAAACATGAAATAAATTCTACTGTGTGCTTTTCCGGTTTAAGAAAGCAGCCTGAGAGCCATTCATTTGCTGCCTCAGGGTGATTAAACTCATGATGGGTAGCCTCCTGGTAGTTTCCTAGCACTTCCCAGCATGGAGAGAAGCCATGAGAGGGTGGGGCAAGGAGAAATAAACTAGCATGTCGCTTCTCATAATACACTTCTCTTTATTAGCAATATGAACGAAGTGCTGTGGGTGCTCACAGAAGGGGAGATTCATTCTGAGTCTTTCTGTGGGAATAGAGTTGAGGGACAGGACAGAGAGAATGTGGGGGAGCGTCAAGGGAAAAGGAAATATTTGAGTCAAGTTTTGAGGATGGGGTAGAATTTCATTAGACTAAAAACAGTGGGGAGAAGAGAGCCCTGTCTTCTCACTGTGACTATGACAGTAATAGCAGTAGAATCGCTGAATGTCCAAGTTGGAAAGGACTTTAATGATCCATTCTCTCCTGTTTACCCCTAATTTACAGGTGGTGAGAAGCACTAGTTCTCCCTGCTTGTGAATAGGGGATAAGTCAGTAGGTTTGTAAATATATCACTAATACAAAGAATGATAAGAAACTACTATTCCTAATTTGCATTTTATAAACAAATAAAAAAACTGTAAAATGATGAAGCAGAAAATAAGCTTGGACTTGTCATTACTCTCTCATAAAATTCTAGAAGCTAGTATTTCAGAGCATTTACTTCCCGAAAGGTGCATCAGTGCAGTTCAAGTTCTAATTCTCCGTCCCTCATGCATTTAGACTCTCAAGGCATGATTTCTTTAATAATAATAGGAACCTCAAAAGATAAATGTAGCTTCCCAGCATTCCTGACTGATTCCCAAGCAGAAACTCATCTTCTTCAGCAAAATAGCTCAACAAATTCCAACGGCATCTTGTACCCAGTCCGGAACACTCAGGTAAATTCTCTGCAACCAAGAGAGTGGTACAGATTTGCTGCATGAAATGGTTTGCCCCAAGCTAAAATTCCGTGAATGGGTCTGTGTCTGGATTTGTGACATTTCAGCAGTAAATGTATCTTTCTACCTCTAATCGTTCAATTATTCAGTCATTCATCCAACATCTGACATCCATCTGTTGGATTTCTGTCCACTATATTCCAGTCACTCTGCCAAATACTGGAGTTATAAAAACATACCATGAACAGTCCACATGGAGAGGCAGTATAGTATTATTTGAAAAAAAAAATAAGCGAGGATTTAAATGCTGGCTCTGATATTCAACAGCATATTTGTCTGCTTGGGCTGCCATAACAAAAGCCATAGACAGGGTGCCTTAAAAAACAGAAATTTAGGGGCGCCTGGGTGGCTCAGTTGTTAAGCGTCTGCTTTCGGCTCAGGGCGTGATCCTGGAGTTCTGGGATCGAGCCCCACGTCAGGCTCTTCCCATGGGAGCCTGCTTCTTCCTCTCCCACTCCCCCTGCTTGTGTTCCCTCTCTCGCTGGCTGTCTCTCTCTCTCTCTCTCTCTCTCTCTGTCAAATAAATAAATAAAATCTTAAAAAAAAAAAACACAGAAATTTACTTTCTCACGGTTCTGGAGGCTGCAAGTCTGGAATCAGAGATTGGAGTGCTGGTGTGGTCAGGTTTTGGTAAGAGCTCTGTTCCTGCCTTGCAGACGGCTGCCTTCTTACTGTGATCTCAGGTAGAGGAGAGAGAGCAAGCTCTCTGGTGTCTCTGCTTACAAGGGCACTAATCTCATCAGGAGGACCGTACCCTCATGACCTCATCTAAACCAAATTACATCCCAAAGGCTCCATCTTCAAATACCATCACACTGGTGATTAGGGCTTCAAAGTATGGATTTGGATGTTGGGGGAGAAAATGCAGTTCATAGCAAGCAGCTGTGCTACTTTGATAAAATTCCATAATCTTTCTGAGAGTCTACTTGCTCCATTATATAGTAAAGGTAATACTGCATGCATTTTAGATTATTTGATAATAGCAGAAGGTAGTATAAGTAAAAGCACCTATTACAGATGGTGCCTGATGAACAGTAGGGACTGAATAAGTGTTAGGGTCATTTCTCTTTTCTCCCTGCTCCTGTCCTGCTAAAAGCTCCGAATGGTAGGAGTAGATTAAAAAATGGGGCAAAAAGAAATAAAATGGCAAGACACCATCACAATGCTCTCTTACTTATTCCATCTTAGCAATACCATGACGTAGATGCTCACGGAGGGGAGAAGTAATTCTGTCTCTGCTCTCTGGAAATCGTGAGGGACACGAGAGAGAGCTGTGAAGTATGTAGTGTCCAGGAGAGAGGAGAAATCTGGATTAGGTTTTGGATGGAGAAGAATTACCCTAGGGTAGGAAGGTGGGAAAGACCTTCCAGCCTAAGCAAAGACACGAAGGTACGACCCAGCCCGTGGCAGGGGGTCTGGCGGGACAGGACCCGAGCATCTAAGGAATTGCCGCACACTTGGAGGTGGCTTGCTCTTTTCCTTCAAAAGATCTTCTATCGTTTCATCTTCTCGTCTTCATAGTAGATCATCTACAGGGAGGGAAAACCTACCCCGTATATCACCGAGTACAAATTGGGAAGGCTGCAGCACCCTGGGTTTTGGAGTTGCAGATATAAATGGCTTCACAGGGACTTCCAGATGCGAGGAGGCACTTGAAGCAAGTCTCAGCCTCCTGTGAGGCCCGACTGAGCCTCTGAGCAGCTGCTAGTTTATGTCCTTGAAAGGATGTCTTGTTAGGGAAAATCCTTGCACATACAGTCCTGAATGCTGAAGGTTCCCTTTTCCAGATTGAAAAAAACATTCTTTATTTCACAAAGAAGGACCAAAGTAAGAGAGTCTCTTACATTAACACATAGGGAGTCAGAGTTTTCTCCTAAAACAAAATAAATAGAATACTTCCTCCTCTTCTTAAATTATAATGGAAGTGCATTTCACTTTACAAACTACAAACTACAGATCAACAAAGGAGAACAAAATAAGCCAGCTGCGTTCCTACTACCTGAAGGTGGCTAATGTTTAAATTCTAGGAGACAGTATACTGTTTAATCTTTACTTTATGCGGATAATATTTTACTTTCCTATGTAGCTTTTAATCTGTTTTTATCAGGTTTTATTGGAAAGAAAGTGTTTCTCCAGTATAATTGTAATGGTTAGTTGGTATGCAAGGTTGAGCTATAATTTGATTTAACCAAAATTTCACATTCTTGTTCACTTAGCTTGCTTTGTTAAAAAAAAAATTCTGTGATATATTCTTAGAGTTCTGAGTTTTGCATAAGTTAATACTTTTTAAAGATAAAGTTCTAGAAGTGGAATATTTCAACTTAAAGGTGTATACATTTTAAAGGCAGTTGATAAGTGTTACAAATTGCTTATCACAAAGGATGTACCAATATAAAATTTGACCAAACTATTATGAGATTATCTATGTCCCTATATTTTTGCTAACACTGGACACTAGTATTTATTAATTGCTTACTTGACATCTTTTTTTTTTTTAATGAATAAGGTTTAATAGGGAAGGATTACTGCAAATAGGGTGAAACAGGTAAAGGGGATTAAGAGTACACTTGCCACGATGAGCACTGAATAATATATACAATTGCTGAATCACTGTATTGTACATCTGAAATTAATATAACACTGTATGTTAACTATATTGGAATTAAAATTTAAAACTTAATAAAAATTAAAAAAATTAAGAATTTAAAAATAGGGAGGGATTACTTGAGCTTTAGAAAAGGCAGAACTGGAGGAATGGAAGTCAAGAGAGAAAGGTTTTGAATGTTCAAGGATGCATCTTGCCTAGTTGTGTTTTTGCCTGAGGTTAGCCCTGAGTTGCAAGATGTGTGTTCTGCATTTAATCCAAGAGGTCATGATATACTTATTTCGAATTCTCAAAAAACAAAACAAAACAAAACCGCCCAAACTTTGGAAACTTTCTCCATTGCTCTATCTCTCTGCAAGTATACCCGTTCTTTCTCATCGTGGTTGCTCTTCTATTGAAGCAATTAAGGGCAAGGACCAGGGCTCGGCCTCTCTACAAGGGGTGTCCCCATGCTCCACAAAGACCGCTGTGAATGGGGCCACGGAGATGCCCCCTCTGCAGGCAGGATTGCCTGTTGCAGTTTGACGTGTTAATTTTTTATTTATCTGATGACACAAAGAAACTGGAATTTTCCCAAGGTAGATTATGGACGACGTGATCATGAAAATAAAACCAACAAAAGGGTACTTTTTTTGAAAAAACAATGTTTTCAGGAATGGCACCTGACTCACCCATGGTTTACTAAATCACAAACCTGGACCGAGTATAAAGAGAGGGCTCCTGCCTTGAGGTTGCCCCAAGTTGTACATAGTGGCTGCAGTGTGGTGAAGAGGACTGTGTGTGGCCTAGTGCAGTGTGGGGAAAGGACTGGTTACAGGGTAGTGTAAGGTAGTTAAGAGGACTGGTTGGAGACAGAGACCTGAGTTAAAATCCATTTCCAACACCCACTAGCTGTGGAACGTGGGCGACTGGCTTCGTCTTCCTATACCTCAGTATCTTATCTATAAAATTGGGGTAATAAAAGCCTCCTCCAAGGGTGTGGGGGTCAAATGACATACCTGTATAGTACTTAGCAAACGTCTAGCTCATGACAAGTGGTCCATGAGTAGTGGATAGTTGTAGCCAACTGAGATCTGACAGCCTCACACACGAGTTAATGTTGTATGAAGTCAAGAGGCTACCTTCTATTAACTCTTTCTTTATAGTTTAAAGATGTCCGCAAACAATAAAAACAAGAGAAGGAGGGGTGCCTGGGTGGTTCAGTCTGTTGGGCATCTGCCTTTGGCTCAGGTCATGATCTCAGGGTCCTGGGATCGGGTCCCACATCGGGTTTCTTGCTGGGCAGAGAGCCTGCTTCTCTCTCTCCCTCTGCCTGCTGCTCCCTGTGCTTGTGCTCTCTCTGTCAAATAAATAAATAAAAAATCTTAAAACACAAAAAAGAGAGAGAAGGAGTAGATGCACACAAAACTGTTAAGTCCTCACACTAAGAAAAAGATATAGGTCATTGTCCTGCTCAGTTTACTGTGATTTTTTTCCTCCCATTGTAACCAGAAAATTGATCTTGGCTGGGGCAGAACATACAAGCAATATCGATATTTTTTTGTTTTTTCAAAGGACAGGTCTCAGTTCCTATAGGCTCCCTGGATTAAGGTGAAAGACAGCTGATAGCTGATTTCTTTTTCCAGGGGACAGGTAAAGAGATATCAGCCAAACGATAAATTTACAAATAGGCTTTATCTATTCGTATCTTGGGAAAGTGAGAATTCTGGCCAAATGACAAATCAGATCCTAGAAAATGAATCCAGACAAGAAAATTATTTAACAGGAGACTGGAGACAACTGATGAGCAATTCAATGATATTTATCTCTAGATTAATGAATCAAGGTTATTGATGGTGTTATAAATGGCTGGACACCAAAGTGTCTTGTTTATCCTTTTTATTCTCCCCCAGTGTCCAGTAGACTTCACAGGTATAAGTGCTTGAGAGCCACGCATTTCTAATTAATCCAAATGCATTAGATTTCATCTTATTACCATGCCTTTAATGCAATATGCTAATACTTCAGCATAGAAAGAGTGGAGTATTATGTATGTACCAACCAGTTTAATGTTTAATTCCAGGAACAGGCAGTTGCTTTCATCAAGAATCCATTCTTCAAAGACGGTGAGCTAACATTCAGAGGGGCTATACTCCAGAGATGGCTACCCTAATGTGTGTAGAAAAACGACCCACATTCCAACCAACCCTGGAGGTGATGGAACATGGTGAATGTCAGGGATGGGTTGCTATTAATGAAATTAATGGCTTGTTGCTTACTATGTTTAATGTCAGAAATGGGCTTTCACTGTGAAGGATGCAAAACATATGAAATGGCTAAAGTATTTACAGGATATTCCTGCTTTGTTCTGCTGGCATGAAGATGGATTAAGAATTGAACAATGTCTGTAGCCAAGACCTTTCGGCATAGGCCATGATTCTCCAAATGGCCCTGAGCTCAGGTCCTGATTCCACCTATAAGGGTAAAGGACATCTGCTGCAGGACCACGGTCACACCTGGTGATCGCCCGAAGCCACACTGGGGCCACAGAATGGATTGTATGCAGTACACTGGGGCTGACTTGCGAAGGAGAGCTTCTTTAACAAGTGGCCGCATGCACAGAAGAACCGTGCTTGGCAGAGTTTTCCTCAGTAAAGCTGTGTGTGCAGGGTGGCGATGGAATCTGCACCCACCTCGGATTTCTTTGGGGGCTACCGTTGCCTACCAAAAGCCTCTGAGAGCTACGCATGACCAAACTGGGTTAACTGAAATTCATAGTGCTCTTGCTTGCTCCGTACGGTGGTCTTCTATGACTTCCTCTGAATTTCAAGGAGATTTTACATTTCAGGACTGTTTAAAGCAGATTATAGATATCACTCTACTATCCCCAATTAACATTGCTATTTTATTTAATTTTTTACTTTCCTCTATGTATACTGGGCCCAGAGACATTTCCTTGTAATGGATGTGGAATAACATTGCCTTCAATTTTCCCCAAAGGAAATGTTGCGAGAGGGAGAAATGGTTTCCCGTCTATGCACAAAGGCTATGGTGCAGAGGGCCCGAAATGGGAGGAGGGCCAAGGAAGGGACCGAGAAATGAGTCTCGTGTTGGTCGTGGGAGAATCTGGAGAGGATAAGATGTAAACTTTTCTCTAATAATCATTATTTTTTTATGGAGATGCTGTACTGGGGGCTCAACATGTGTGAGGCAATGTGATAAACCTTCAGCACGGATTCTGATAGAGTTACTTAAAATCTCTGTGAAGTGGTTATTACGATCATCCTCATTTGACAAAAGAGAAAACGGTGAGATGTTAAGCATCCTGCCTCATGAGTTCGAGGGCGACAGAACTCACACCCAGGTCTGCCCCATTCTAAAACTCATAGCTCTGCCACTTAGCTGACCAAGAACACTCCTTCAAGCTCTCCAGACTTTTCTGTTATATGCATTCAAGAATAGAGGTTTCTACTTACTTTGAGACAATTCTATACACTTTATACATACATTTTTATTTATTTTATATTCTTTCAGTAACTTAATGACTGAATTCCTATATTTGCTTCTACTGCTATTTGCAAAGTTTCTGTGACCTGAGAAAGGAAAGGAAGCAAGTTTTCCATTTTGTGTGTGTGTGTGGTGGGGGGAACTCTCATCGTAACATCTTAGCACAATTTTGAATATTTTAGATGAGCTCCTACTTGCAGAAATGTTAAGAGCAGATTGTGTAGATCATTTTACCATCTCTAAAATGGATGAAAGTATTTCCTTTTCTTCCTTTTTTTAAAGGAAAATGGGGGAAAATAAAGGACAATGGAAAGTTCATGCTTATGATAGAAATACAGGTATCACCTGCTTTTCAAAATTTCCCAAAGCACAACTTTGCTCTTTGAAAAACCTTTATTAGTACCTGTTTTCGCTAATCATGAGAAATCCAAAGAGGATTTGCACTTTTACAAAAAAAAGACAAAAAGAAGAAAAAAAAAAAGCCTTCAGTGTTTGTTTTTCAGTGAGCTCTTGTCGAGGCAGCGCACACCCCGAACACCGAGGAGCTGCCCCCAGCATGTCAGCATCAGGCCACCAGACCTGTGAGCTGTGTCTGTGAGCGTCTGCACTTTCTCTCAATTTATTGTGTGCATCTACTAGCAAGATGTGTCCTAAGGTATCAGGAAAGCCCAAGAGAGGTTATTTATTTTTGGGGTCTGGGGACACTCCAAAACTTCTCCATACAATGGCCATCGCTTCTTTCCTTTACGACACTTTGGCTTACCAAAGGTTTCATAGGAACGCTCTGCTTTCAGAGAGTGGGGAAACCTGTATTAGAAAACATGGACAAGTACAAAGAAAAAGAAGCAATGATAAAACTATCACTCATATAACACCATTATTAAATTTCTGGAATATATATCTTTTAGATTGTTTTCCCCCATACATATATAGCAGCAAAATAGAATCACATTATACAACTTGTCTCTTATTAACATTTTTTTTTTTTAGATTTTATTTATTTATTTGACAGAGAGAGAGACAGCCAGTGAGAGAGGGAACACACTCAGGGGGAGTGGGAGAGGAAGAAGCAGGCTTCCAGCGGAAGAGCCTGACGTGGGGCTCGATCCCAGAACTCCGGGATCACGCCCTGAGCCGGAAGCAGACGCTCAATGACTGCGCCACCCAGGTGCCCCTGTCTCTTATTAACATTTTATAAACATCTTTCCATGTCACCAAATATCAATATGTGAAATATATAGTCTTTTTTAGTCTAACAGTACTGGGAGAATATGTATGACATTGTTAATCCAAGAGAGAATAAAAGTTGATTATCAAATGCATCTGTACAATTTTCCCCCTGTTTTGACAGGAACCATAGTATTTTCAACAAAAATATTGACACAACTTGAAAATCAACTTCTCCTTGATCATCCTAGACAGTATGACCGAAGCCATTTGAAGATGCTGTTGTGTAAATTTTGTTACATTTTGTTCTGGGAATGGGGTGAATATGGTCGTAGATCGAAGCCTGGGCACCTCGGCAGCAGTGAAATCAATGCTGTTCTGCATTTCCTTTATCAGTATGCTCTGAAGGCTCACACTTAGACCCGACTCTGCATTCATGTTGGTAAACATTTCTCTAAAAAGTGGATATTAACTCTTTGATAGCTGATACAAGTAACCAGCAGCACGTTCCTCCTTCAAAATGAGAGAATTATAAACTATCAACAAAAAAATGTTCACTATTTTATTTCTTAGATGTCTGTGATATTCTACCCTCTTCCCTCTTTGTGAACCTGATGGTTATGATTGTTAAGAAATCAATACACAAATATATTACACTACAGTCTTTTAAATTACACTACTGATGATACTCAAATAAGACAAGTAATTTACAAGTAAGAAAAAAAAAAAAAACCAACCCAGAAACGAACCCCAAATCAAACAGGAATACCAAAAAGAATTCAAGGTTTTTATTCACCAGCTTAAGAGGAAGGCGATGGCACTTAGTTGATCTTGCTTTTTGCTTGTGTTCAGTCTCTCAGGCCCTCCTCAATTTTCTGAACCAAGAGCCACTAGAGGGAAATAGGAAGTTGAAACATATTAATATGTCAAAGTGTGGCAGGGCGAGTCTCAGCATTCCCATGTGGATGTGTTTTGATTTCATGTCGATTTGCTTATTTTCTCTTCTTACCTGGAGCTTCAGAGGCTAAACCTGAAAGTGCAGAGCAGATCCTGACTGAAATGCTAAATTACTCCTTCGGCAGCTAGGATTTAACAGAGTCTAGTACTCCAGCTTTAAAGTAGCCCTGGTGGAGGGCAGTTTCTTTCTTTGTTTGTTTTTAATTCTCAAACTATCACAGACTGCTATTTTGGTAAAATACAAAATCATGTTCTTGGTCTTCATGGCATATGCCAAATTGTTATAAAAGGTTTTATACCCTGGGGTGCCTGGGTGGTACAGTCGGTTAAACGTCAGGCTCTGAGTTTCAGCTCAGGTCCTGATCTCATGGGCTGTGGGATCGAGCCCCATGTCGAGCTCCCTGTTAGGTGGGGAGTCTGCTTCAAGATTCTCTCCCTCTCCCCCTCCCCCCTCTTATGCTCCTGTGCCCCCCCCCAAATAAATAAATCCTTAAAAAAAAGATTTTATATGCTTATTCTCAATTTCTGTATCTGTAACAAACAGAGTAGTACTGGTCTAGTGGAGTAAACATTACCGTGAAAGTTTAGAGACTAGTACTAATTTCTCCTTAGAAGCCAGAAATGACCCAGTTCGATTAACTAGGTTTTCTAGGACTTTGTTTTTTTCAGGCTTTAAGTTTTTCAGGGTCGTTTTAGAATTATATGAGATGTTAGTTGCTAATTTTTTAAAAATTTCAGATGCTAAATGGTTTTGATTAAAAATGTTTCCAGCTCTGTATATAACCTGATGGGAGAATTTGTTACCAGCTCATTTGATAACTGGGGGCAACTGCGGTACATCTGTTTTCAACATTTCCTGTGGAAATTCATTTCTTAACTGAGCTGCTGAGAAGAACCGTTAATAACAGGTAACATAAGACTAAGAATACACACACACAACACAAAAACACGCGTGTGCACACTCACACAAGTAGTACAGCCATCATAAATGTGTATGACCTTGGAGAAGATTGGACTAAGAAACCTGAATGGATGTAAGATTGACTTTGTCTTCTTTTAAATTCCTCTAGTTTTTTTTCAAAGGAAGGTGAATTTTCTCATACGTGAGAAGGCTTGAGGATCCCAATTATGCATAACTATTGCTTTTCCTCATTCTGAGGCAAGGACCATTGGAAAAGATAGGTATGGCTTAGATGAAAGTTTAGTAGAGCTTGCAGTGGGAAATGTTTCATTTAAATTGGGGAAAACTCTCAAGCATCTGAAAACTTTTCGAAACCCACTTCTAGGACCAGATCACAAATCTGTGAAATGTTTCTAACTATGCTGCTCCTGGGGTGTTAGGCTGCTGTGTATCATCACGTTTCCTCTTCCCAATGTTCATGGCACCCTATAAACAGGCAGCAAGCTTGCCTTTGCTGAGTCAGAAGAAAAAAGGTAAGCGCACCCCATCCAAAGGCATCAGCAGCCAAACAGATGTGGTAAGAATGATGTTTCTGATGTTACAGGCACCTGGCTACCGCCTCCCAGATTCAGGAAAACTGTACCCAGAGAGTTCCTCTGGAAATGAGTCAAGTGATCCATGTTGGGAGAAGCTGATTTACTCATCTAAATTTAGGCAGGAGGCAATGAAACTACCCCCTCTCATCAAGGTTTATGCAGGCCATTATAATATTTCCACATTATCTCCCCCTTTATTAATTCATCCAGCAGTCTATTTGCTTTTTTGGCCCAATGTAGCCCATTGAGCAGACATCTTAATTGAGCCGTTCATAATGCTGCCTAGATCTTTTTCGCAAAAGGTGCCAGCTAATTCAGAGCCCATCAGACCCATTAGTGTGTGGGAACTTTAAACGGTCTTTGTCAATATGCATTACTTTGTGATGAACTACGTGGGAGTGCATCGGCCATGCATAAACCAATCAATTTCTCTTTTACTTTCTTTGGGAATACCACAGAATGATCCAGTGTTTTAGTGAGCCTTAAAAGTAATGTTGTGATCTCACAGTTAAACCAACTGGCCACATTTCAATTCCTCTTTCTTTCAGGACTTCCATTTTCAAAGTTTGTGCGACTATGAAAACTAAGGTTTTTATTTCAAGCCAAAGTTGTATTTGAAGTCTTTTTCCTTTTGTTATCTTAAATATATCTACCTGAAAAAAAGCCTCAGGAAAGTTCTATCAATCTCCAAAGAATGAAGGAAATCAGAATGAATAGAAATCCCACGTAGAGGAGATACATTTTCATATTCAACCAGGATAATGGGTTCCATGACGGAAACCACACCAAATAATTCTGCATAGATTTGAATCTAGCTAAGCTATCTTTTTGTTTATAGTCTATGATTTGAAATTTATTGAAATGAATTGGAATTGCTTAAACGTTTTTTAAAAATTCTCCATCAATAATCTTGAGCATTTAAGATGGAAGCAATCTTTAGGGTCCATTCTGCTAACAAATATGATTAAGTTTTTCTAAGGATATGGACATCTAAAATATTATAGAAGAGGGAGAATTATGTTCTGTGATATGATGATTCTCTTTGCTTTAACCTGTACCTTTATTAATATGAAGTGAAAACCAATAATAATATTTCGTTCTCTGGAATGTGGAATATTTAGATTAATAATAAGGTGAACCTACTAACTAGGCCTATTATTTCAACCTTGACTTGAGAATACTTCAAAGCTACATAGAAAATAATTCAAGATTTTTCAAAATCATAATGTGGTTATTGTAGAGATAAATTTTTACTCTTTGTAAAGAAATGGAATTTGGCTGTGGTTCTGTTTTTTTCTTTTTAAAGATTTTATTTATTTATTTGACAGAGAGAGATAGCCAGCAAGAGAGGGAACACAGGCAGGGGGAGCGGGAGAGGAAGAAGCAGTCTCCTAGCAGAGGAGCCTGATGTGGGGCTCGATCCCAGAACGCCGGGATCACGCTCTGAGCCAAAGGCAGAGCTTAACGACTGTACCACCCAGGCACCCCTTGCTGTTGACCATCACCCTTCCCACCTGCCTACCCCAATGTCTCAATGCTACCTAGGTTTTGGGCTTTGCCTCATTTTCCAAAATCATATATAATAAAAAAACTAAGTACTGACCATGTATGTTTTTGAATGAGTTAATTCTGAGTGACTTAGGACTCAATATAATATGAATAGTGGTAGTAGCAAAAATATACATCACTATCCATAACAATATAAAACAGCAAATTACTGGTATTTTGAGAGTAACTTTCCCAGGTGATAGATCAAGGTCAATAGAAATCATTTGATTCTTCATCAAAAATAATTTAGACTTGGAAGTGACAAAAGAAAGCCACTAATATTACATGTGCCAAGGACATATAATGCCAGAAGTCCACATGTACTTCACCAAATTCAGATACCCCTCTGTAATCACCAGGGAATTGTGATTGCCGAGGCTGATCAAGTGAGCAGTTGTTTATTGGAAAAATTTCTCTTGCAGGATAGAGGCCAGACATCATGCTCAATTGGCTGTTTAATAAATGATTTTGGTGGTAATGATATCAGTTTTACATGTTGTCACCATTTTTAAAGTCCACTTTGGCATGCAGTGTGTCTACTCACATCTTTCTGTTGTTAACAGTTACTTCCAGATCCTAGGATCCCCTCAAACTCCCTGGAGAACGATTGGCACTCACTGGCACACTGGCACCCAGTGTCATCGCAAAAGAACTAGCAACAAAGAAAAAGATATACAATGACCTTTCAGTGATTTGATTATTAAAATAAATATCTGTGCTGTAATTTACATAACGATGCATTGAGAACTCACAACATTATACGTGAAAAGGTAATATATTTTTAGTGATATTTCTTGATATTTTTCACACTGATACAATTTCACCCAACTTAAAATTGTGGAATTAAAAGAGTAGATAGAGAAATTGTTTTTTTATTTTCTGCTTCCTTTTCTTTGTATTGTATCTGTGGGAGATGTTGGATATTAACTGATCCAATGGTAATAACTGTTTCACAATATACATCAAGCACACCATCATGCCGTAAGCCTTAAACATATACAGCGATGTATGTCAATTATTTCTCAATAAAACTGGGGGGAAATTTTCTTCTCTTTTTTTTAAATTCTTTCTGATCACTTTAGAAATCAATAATGACCTCATATCTCTTTTGAGTGTTTTCCGGAAAAGGAGCAGTTATAGGGAATTTAATACTCAAATGATGAATGGGGGAAAACTGAAAAGCTGCTTATTGTAATTATTGTAGCAGCGCAAGAGATGCTGGACGATCAGAGCAGGGGAAAGAGCAGCCCCGACAGCGGATGCTGTGTAAAGGGAAGCTACTTTCCTAAAGGAGTCTCAGCGTTGAGGTTGTAAAAGCCAACGGAAACAGTCAACAAAAGAACGAAGGCCATTAATGCATAGTGTGGAAAAGCCTCTAGCCCTCCAGGAATGCAAACAGTAGCATCATATTTGCAAAAGGACTTCCGGTTCTTTGAAATGTGTGTGTAGTCTCCTAGAGGCAGTCTTCTTTTTTGAATCATAAAAAGATTGGCCCCAAGCCCAAAACAACACATAGCCATAGTTTTGAATTGAGTCTGAGAGAGATACTTTACCATTGTCTTTGAAATCAACATGCTTGATGACTGAGTGCATAGAAGTAATCACAAGAAATCTTGTAGTCTTGATCTTTGCTGATATTCAACCAATTTGATTCCTTTTCTTATGTTACGTAGAGTAGCATAAGAGCACTGAGTTGACTTAAACAAAGTGCCCCCCAGACAGGAAAAGATCATCACAACGAATTACTTATTGGTAAAAAGTGTTGGAAAGAGGAGGCGCATCTTAGACTTGGGGCCCCATAGGTGATAAGCACATGGTTTATAAGACTGTGTCATTTTATAAATACTCAAATAAAAATGTCTCAGGAATACTTAAAAAAATGTAGAACCTAAGAATCCCTCATTTCATTCATGACCACACATAGATATTCGACACTTCTATGACAAACCAGAAATAGAGACCATTTTTGTGTTTCATGTCCTTAGCAGTCAAGTCATTGGGGGGCCAAAAATTATTTTTTAACATTTTGTTAATGACTCTTGCAAAAATGTGGGTTATTAATAAATTTTATTGGGGAAAAAAAAGGATCAAGATGGAGAAACAGTTATGCCATAGAAAATGTCTAATGCCTGTGTGCGGTTAGGGATCTTCAGTCCAGTATCTTAATCATTACATTTGGAATATCTGAGTAGTCCCTGGAGTATGCTATCATTCACCCAGCTCAGCGCAAATGTCTATGGAACAAACTGCAGCAACGTGCATTTCATATATAGAGCAAAAATAAAGTAGCTGGCATAAGCCAATAAAATCCAAATTATGGAAAGGAAAAAGGGGGAATGAAGAGAGTAAATTTGATGTAGTGCTAAACTGCAAAAGATCAAGAATTAAAGGAATGTCATAAGGAAAAAAATTTCTTCAAATTGGAAAAGGCATATTTTAATCCCTACAGTACTGTTAGGACGTGCTTATAAGGAAAGAAGGCAAAACTGATTTGTGTAATGGGAGTAATATTTCAGTACTGTCCTGTGTGTGAATGTGTGTATATGTGCACACATACATCTAAATATTTTTAATCAACTTGTTGAGGTATAATTTACATATAAGAAAATGCACATATGTTAATTATAGAGTTCAGTGAGTTTTGAAAATACAGACCCCTATGTCATTCCCACACCATCTAGATACAGAACATTGCTTTTTACCTTAGGACTCGTTTACTCATTGCAGGCAGCATCTGGAACAGCCTGCTTTGAGAAAAGGAGCAAGAAAGCATTAACTCTTCAGCTAGAGTTTTGTAAGTTTTAACGGACGCTATTGGTTGAAGAAGGAATTTAAGACTCGAAAGCTTGAGCATTGGAATATGAGAGCCGGAGTCTTGATTAGCCAAACAATAGACTTGGGAAGAATACTGGATGAGCTTTCTGTAAGCTCATCTTCCTCTTGCTAAAAATTTCCTTGGGCTGTGGAGATGGCGGTGAGTCAGAAAAGCAAAGATTTAGCCTATTTGCTCCAGTCTTGTGGCGCACTAGGGTGGTGGAAATAGTGCTGTGGTGTTTTTTCAGCACACGGGGTCAGTTTCTCAAATCTCTAGCAGTGCGGAGTGAGGGAATCCAAATGCTTCTCGTGACTCCAAAAGAGGAAGCGAGTGCTGGAGAGAGGCCCTATGGGCTGGCAGAAGAGGAGGCAAGGTGCGCTGGAGGCTGATGGGAACTCAGCATCAGCAGTGGGTGCCAAAGTAAGGGTGATGTCGGCCGAAAACCGGGAGTCTCTCTCCTACCCTCTCTCCCTGCACCCTAGCTGTGATATGAGTTCCCCAGAACATAAATGGGGCCTGGGGAGAATGGAGTAGGGGAAATCCTGAAATGTCAGAAAACACCAACTGAACAGAGTTTGATGAAAATGGTACTCTGGTACTCTGTTACCTGGTGGAATAAGGCTCAAAGCAGAGATTAGATTGAGTTTTAGAAAAAGAATGTGACAGTCTCTTTTTATGCACGTCTATATTCTGAGCAATTTGCATAGAATAAATAAATCCAGTACCATATTGGAAACTAAAATTAGTAATGAATGGATAGCGCTCAACGATATTGAGTAACTGCATCTGTACGGCACTTGAGAGTTGACAAGTGGTTTTATGTACTTAATCTCATTTGGTCCACTCAATAGCCTGCAAGGTAAGCAAGCCAAAGACCCTTCCTCTACATGAAAGAGACAGCTATAAAATATCATCCCTGAATATTCACTGATTCAATTCATCCAAGAAATCAGCGAACTGCCATTACTTGTCACCTACTTGACATCCCATCTTCCCTGGAGCACATTTCCAAGAGGCTGTGAGGGCTATGGAACAGGGTCATAAAAGCATCATCCGGAGTAAGAATGACCCTTGGTATGACCAAGGAGTGACTGTGATCATAAACAGAAGGAGGTGTGGAGGGAAGTAGTGAGTTCTTGAAAGCTTTTATGTTAGTATTACAGAAAGGAAAGAGAGCTCAAGTTAGTGGCATCTTAATCCCTGCTGGTGGGAATTAAGATAGTGTGGAGAAGGAGCAAAGGTTGACAGAAGTAATAGCCTTACTTACCTGACTCAAGAGCCTACAGAGGTGTCAGTGGCCCTGAATGGTGGTGAGCAAGAGCCTGGGCAAGGTAAGAATAGAGTTTGGAAAAATGAAACTGATTTTAGAGACCGATCCTTGCAAACAGGGGGGCATTCTTGAGCCTGGTCCGTAGCTGGATAAGTCCAGATGCAAATACCTGGACAAGGTACTTGTAGTCTGGGAGCAGGTGATACCAAAGCCTGACAGGTGGCTGCTGGATCCACTCAGCATCAGCTCAGCTCCTGCCTGGGATGAGAGATTCATCCATGTCACTCAGGGAGCAGAACAAGAGTTCCTGTCCCAGCTGCAACTAGAGGGAAATTAAGGCAGAAATCCAGTCTGTGTTCCAGGCCAAAGCAGGGAAGAAATAACAGAGATGAGGTTGACGGCAGCAGGACCCCTAAGCTGCCACTGTGGGCTGAGACTGGTGCTGACCTTCTGACCAGGTCAGGATGACCATGGAACTCCGGGGACCCTATCCTGCAGAAGGAGGCCATTGACAATGCTGGTGGAAGGGTCTAGAAAAGACAAGGATTGAACATGATGGTACCGGTACAGCTCTAATTTGAGCTAGACTACCAAGGAAAACCCAGTCTAACAGAATATACTAGTCATCCATCTGACACGCTGCTGAGACAGGAGAGCTAATCACGAAGCCACGCTTTGACCGGTAAGCTATTCAGTAAAAAAACAAAAATAATTTTAAACAGACAGCTAATGCGTTTTGAGAGTTATTTGTAATTTTAACAAGAGAAAATAGAAATACAATAGAAAACTTCTAGATAGACAGTAGGAAATTTTTCTAAGCTAGACTCAGGAATGACATAAATAACAAAATCATTTCTGCTTGTTTCTAGCATATACAGAAGAAAGTGATCTGTTTGACTTCATCTGACCAGCCTGGTGTCACAGAGAACTAGCCAGGGGAGTCCCATGATTCTGATTTCTCCACTAAGACCTTAGATCCTACAGTCAATTTTAATAGGGCACCAAGAGGGGCATCCAGGAGCATCTGGTTTTCTCTTTACTTTTTCTTTCTTTTCCTTCCCTTTTCTCTCATTACTCAGACAGCTTTTATTCTCCATGTGTGCAGAGCAAAAAAAAAAATATATATATATATATATATATATATATATGTGTGTGTGTGTGTGTATATATATATGGGGGGGGACTGGGAGCAAGCTCTTAGACACGTGTAACCCCCACAGCATCTATTCGTCCCATACAGCATTAGGAACACCCAGTGCACCAGATGATGGATCTTTAATTTTACTTACTCCACTTTTTAGAGACTTTTGAACCAGCTTTTCTTTGTAAAGGCTTTTGTCCCCTCCCATGCAGCAGAAATAATAAAGATGATAAGAGAACAAACACCTGTGGGACGTGTACTGTGTGCTAGGTACCCTGTGAGGTGCTTTACAAGGAGTAACTTATCGTGTCTTCGCAGCAAGCCTGGAAAGCAGGCACTGTTATTATCCCTAAATCCTAAATTATAGAATTTTAGATTTGAAAGGCATGTTCATAAACACTTAGCTCTGTTTTCCAGCTAACTCTCAGGACACGCCAGCAGCTCACTCGAGTAAGACACCGAAGCCCAACTCGGTTAAGTCAGTTGCCCACGGGCATATTGCTGTTATGTGACAGACCTGGGATACATGTATGTTATTTCGTGTTCATTTATTTTTCAACTATACCATACCTTCTCTTAATTATAATTTAAAAAGAGAAGTAGAACCCTTACAAAATACAAGCATTTTAAAAATGAGGTCTGTTATGACCACCAGGATTAAGTAAATAAATATCTGTGGAAGCTGCAATATTTGCTTGTGTACATAGATGTGTGCGTGTACATGTATGTGCACACGTACGTATGTATGTATTCATATGCCTTTCACAAAACATCAGCAAAGAAGATAGAAGAAAGCTTGCCAGACTTCCCGATGACCAAGTTTGTGTCAATGGTTTGGAGCCACTTTGATCTCAGCTTCTACAGAAGACTCGAAGAAGGTACCTATTAAAATTTCATAGGTCATAATTAATGATCCCACTCATAAAATTGCTTCTAATAACTCTGGCTCGAGATAGACAGTTTACCTGCAGGGAGAATTTTCTTTGCAGCAACACACGGAAGATCATAAATTGGCCTGGCTCAGTAATTTAGTGGGTCTTGGAGAGCTAAAGCCTCCCTCTTTCTAAATCGATGATTTCAAACTAAGTTTACTGCCACCAGAAATTGAGAGCTTGTTATATACCTGCTTTTTAAACCTACTACCATGGCCTGAGGTCTTGAAAATTCAAGGAAACTTTCGATTTCCATCTCTCGTTGCTGTTTTACCCCGTCCACGCCCTTGTGTCTGTGCTCACACTTCCACAGCTATGGGGTACACATGTGAGTGTGAGAGAAATTTGCTTTTTTGATGCCTCTGCTGCAAGTAGCACAAGGTGAGGAACAAGGAGCACTTGCACCCTTGTTGTGCTGAGAGGCCTTCCTTCCACCCACTGTCTTCTTCCTCCTGTAGTTCTCCAGCTCTTACTTTCCCCCCACTTTCGCCATCCCACCTCACAAAGCCCCCACCCTTCCCCTACAACAGTTCCTGAAATGCCAGTGTACAGTTGAGCCAAGAAAAGCATTTCATCACCACGCTGGCTTCCTCCCACCTCTTCCGAGAGGTGTTCTTTGGTCTCTTCTCTACAGTTAGAGAAAACAATATACGTGGATAATGTGTTGGTTTGACTATGTTTCTCAAACAACTTTAATGGAATGCATAAAGGGAATTCTATTAGGGACAAAAAAAAGTCATATTTTAAATAAAAAAATAAGGCCCACTCGCCCATTTCACATTTCTGATTATCTGCACTGGTCCCCTTCCATTAGGTACTGTTGACTGAACCTAACATTTTATCAGTTTTACGTCCTTCATAAATTTTTTAATGGCAATGCATTACAAGTCATTAGTGGGCAAACAAACAAAAAAAGGAACTCATTAAATTTTCTTTAAATAATAGACCCAGTGACACACCATACCAAAAATGTTGACTTGGTTTCCCAAACCTCACTGAAATAGCATTAAGAGGAGGGAGGGAAGGATGTTAAGTATGAGAGTGAAGATATAATTTACACTTGGTTATTAACTTAACCAATGTTGTCAATAGTGTATTTTTTGCTTTGCCTTGAGGCTAGTTGGAAATGGTAAAATTATCTCCAATCCAATCAACTGGCACCTGCCATTCATGGTGTGAATAAGGCTGTGAATAATGCCATGCTTAAAACTTGAAAGGACAACCCATCTTGTGTAGACTTTGAACCATCACCACTTGGAAATTACATCTCAAGAAACCAGAATCAAATATGACACATCGACCTAAAGTGGGAAAGGGTCAATAGCCCATTAGTGGTTCCCTAGAGATTTTGTGTTATAAGTGACCTTCTGTTTCTGCTGCCACTCTTACCCAACTGCATCAAAGCTGCTTGGGGAAGAGACAAACTAATCACCTGCATATACTAAATTTGCTGCAGGCCATTGTGTGATAAATTGTTCAATTTCACTAAGCAAGGTAGCTTGTAAAAAGAAAGAAAATTCTGTCTCACACCGTATAAAGTCATTGACTGGTCAAGTCTTCCGCTGTAACGCAGGACTAAACCTCTTCAGGTTTGCTGGCAACCTCTCCTGTTTGCTGGGGGTGCGGTGTGTGGAAAGAGTGACTGTTAGGATAATTTCTCCGTACGATTCAGGAAACAGCTGCCAGATGAGTCTCCCTAGCCAGGAGCACCTGGAGTTTTTTTAATCGATAGATCATCTCACTGATTTGGAGGTTGCACTTTTATAATTTTATTCTTTGAAGAAACTGAAGCATGGAATATGAACCCTAAGACTAAGGTCAATTTGGAATCCACTATATGACTAGTCAACCGGCTTTAAAAATGTGAATCGTAATTTGGGTATTAGAAATGATGATATAATAAATTCTACTGCCTGACCCAAGGATTAAGTAGCCAGGCAAATTCTAGTGGTTTTTCAGCTTACATAGGTGGGCAGTTCAAAAGCTTATTTCAATTTAATCGTGGTTGCTAATTTTGCCCCAGTGTTTCTAGTCAGTACTGCTAGGGATATCAACTTTTTCTGTTGACCAGCTTGAATAGATGGTGAGTGGGTTGTTCAGTGGGATTAGAGAATGGAATGATCGTATCTCTTATCACTCCTGTTTGATCTTGGCCCTTGTTCGCTGCACTATTCCATCAGAATTGGCTTTCCTTTCATTTGTGGATGACCTCGGCCAGGCTTTGCCGAAGTGTATGCCCCACCCCCCAGCCAGTTACAGAGCACCGACACAGGTGCTACTCCAAAAAGGGATGTGAAGTTGATTGGGAAGCTGGGTTCAATGCAGTGAAATGGGTCCTCTCTACAGGACTTCCAGAGCTTCGATCTACTAACGTGCATTGCAGCTAACCATGAGGGAGAGATAGTATGCAGCATTTATCAAAATTATTTGTCCAAATGTTTCTTTTGATCTAGGAGGACTTTGTGGGAGCGGTGTTTCCATGGAGCATATTTTGCCAAACATTTAATTTGCCCAATTTCAAACACATGCTGTCCTGAGAAATATCTGCAGTGCCTTGCACAGTGAACCTACTATAAAAATATAAATATCATTTGTACGGCAGCAATACAGAAAAGTAACACTTCAGGGGGAACTGCCACCAGGGAGTAGTTTTGGAAAAACCCCCAACAAGTGTTTAGAAATTCAAAGGAGGGAAAAGACATTACTACCTCTCCCTGCCCTTCCCTCCCACAGATTGCCTGCTCAGCTTTCAGGGGTGACATGGTTTTAAGAGATGTCCCCACAACTGTGAAAGTTGGGGGAGAGCATGACAGTCTTGGAATTTGCCTTCTTTTTGTAACAAAGCAGCTCCTGGGAATTGTGAGCAGACCTGGAGGGGAAAGTCAGCGGGGGAAGCCTGTGGGGGAGGGCCGTGTCCTGTTGAGATGGCTCTTCACCCGCAGGAGAGAGCATCAGCAGCCCCAAGAGACCAACTCTCTCTCTGGGGAATACTTAACAAGATTTCCTCTTGCTCTAGGACCAGACATATCCATGACCCATCAGAACGCTCATGAATATGGTTGATCTGGGTATAGAAAAAAATGCATATGAACTGCTGTTCCTTATGATTTTTAGGCTAACATTAATAACTTCAAAAGCTACATAATCAAATGTTCAATAGAGCAATAAAACCTGCTTTGTTATTTACTTATCCATCTATTATTTTACTTATTTTTTTGAGCTTCTTTTCACATTATCAGCTCTCTTATAATCTTTGGTCTCTTTTTTGTCCATGTTTTCTGTTTCTGTTTCTCTTCCCTTTATCTCCCTGCCCCTCCTTTCAGCCCTCAACACACCTCATTGATGGATTTGTAACAAAAGTCCCCAATATCGTCACATTAACAAGAATACAAATAAATTCCCAACTAAAAAAAAAAAGTACAAAATGTTAAAGTGTTAACTGATTCAGAGAGGAAGAGAGAAATTCATTGAGGCGTTTTCTGCTTCTTTAGGGAATAAAGACCCTATATTCTAGGTAGCTCAGGTGCACTTATGGAGAGAAATTTTTCAAAGGTCAGTTTTCTGAAAATCAAGCTGATACATATTCACAACAAAAAAACATAGATAAAACCGAGTCTGCAAATATACATTTCTTTCCTAAATTAAGTCAAATTCCATTTCAAAACATGAACGTATCAATGGGCAAGCAATTCTTCAAAGCTGCGTTTCTTTGCGTTTAAGTAGAAATGCCTGTTATTTCTAAATTTCATAACTAAATCAAATTATAGTGTTGTTTGATTTTTGCTTAGTAGTTGAATATAATCCTCTTTCCTCCAAAACTTTTTTTGTTTGCTATTCAAGACAGTGATGGATAAGTCCTTCCGTTGCAGTGAGCCTTCAGACAATGGGGGTAGGAATGAGTTTTCTTTTTTAACAAGTGAAGGAATAGAACTTTTATATCTTCTTTGTCCCAAATTAGGGATTCTATCAATCAATATATACTGCCACTTCCAAAGATCTAATGCTTTTAAAGCCAAAAGCATTTTGTATATTCATCATTTCTCACCAAATATGAGAACTGCCAAAGAAATGCCTTGCTTTTAAAATTCCATAGCAGAATTAAATAAGCTCAAGTCTACGTAGAAAATAAGAATACAAAAGCTAGAAGAAGAAAAATGAACATAGCCTAGTTTGTTTCTGCTGACAAGCCTATTTCTAGTCTTCCCCTTAGGCCAGAGTCTTCCTACAAAGCTCTATGCTTCCAGCCATGCACTGGAATCCCAGCTTTGATCTCTGGACTGTGCCGGAGCTGAGCACATCTGCCCAGTCTGACCCACGGGGAAAATACCAGCTCTTCCTCTTTCTGACCTCCCGAGGTGGCCCACAGGCTGTTATGACAAATGCAGTAAGCCGAAGTCTCTTGTCCACACCATCATTCCACAGCAAGGGCAATAAAGCCAAGTCGTGAGGACACTTGCCCCAGGTTGCAGAATCAAAATCAGCCTGAGATCCTTGACTAACAGTGGTGTTCAGGGCTCTTCCACGCTGTTGTCTCTCAAAATTGCAAGCAGGACTAACCATGCTGATTTTACGAAGACAGTTTTAGCTGTCTCTATTCCAAATAACTCACCAACTGTTCTGATGGAGACATCAGACTCAACCTTTATGAAAAAGTGCCTCTTGTCTCATAACAATAGCAACAGTGCCCAAGCCTTGAGAGAAAGACCTGCATGGTGGGAAAGTACAATGGATGGAGGAGTTGCTAAGAGTCGCAGAGGTCTTCGGAAGGTGGAACTATGTTTTGGCAACAACAGTTCATTTCAACTTCCTTAAGAATTATGGATTTTGACATCCAAGTCTTTCTGATAAAACCATCTTAAATTTCAGACTACCAAGCAAATTGCAAATGCCTGCATTAAGCTAGAGAAACCAGTTTAAAGGAAAGAAACGGTCAAGACTAAGAACTCTTTCTAAAGAATGAACTTTTTAGGTAAAATTCGATAATTCATTAATAAGTTGGCCGTTTTATAGAATGTCTAGGTGGTAGCATCCTGCTAATGCTCTCTGTGTCCAGAGCTCCTTAACAGGAAAACAAGCAAGATTTTATTAGACCCAATATATAAGTAGTTTCTATTGCCTTTTCACTTGGACGACTTTACTATTATCATTATTATTATGAGCTGGTAACGTCTTTTTAACACAATAGCTTCCTACTATCCAGTGAGAAAGCCTTTGGAGTCATGATTCTTTGGAGCAGACCAGCAAGGTGAGACCTGAGGAGCTCAGATGACTGATCTCAGAATCAAAATTGAGTCCTTGGCCGGGTGGGGATAAACCACAGGTCCTTAATCACATGAAGTATTTATACTTTTTAAAGATTTTAAATAAAATTTTTCTTGCTTCTCTCCACAATATTCATTAGTTCTAATCATATTATGGTCCCAATGTAGCTATTTTAAAGTGAAATTAAAAGGCAGCCTAGCTTTGGAGGGTAAGAGTTATTGAAAGAGGTGTCTGGAGAGCCATTTAAAATTTTCAAGTAAAAAAAAAAAAGAGTGTATGTGTGAGAGCTGTTCTTTTCCAGTTAAAAATTAAGAAATCAAATATAGAAATAGTCTAATTTACATTAATGATCTGCAATCCATGAAACAATTTTTAACCATTTTAAAGTGAAAGGCTGGTGATTATGTGGGTGAGTGGATGGCGATAATAACCATAAATCTTTGAATGCCGTGGATGTGCTAGGTATTAGTACATAAAAATGAGGTTGGCTAGGCTCCTGGCCTGAGAACTTCCATGAGGAAGGCCTGCGCAATCATTCTGAGCTGTTAAGGGTGGAACTTACTATTTCTACTTGGCTTTACCTTTGAAGGGTTGGTCTTTTTCTTCCTTCCATCCCCAAAACTCTGGAGCACATCAGGTAAGATATAGTTTGGTCCCCGGATGAGCACTGGCCCTCTCAACCTCCCTCCCAGGGAGAGCAGGGCCAAAGGCAGTTCAGGCAAAGGGAATGCTGCGTGTGTGTGGTAAAACCCGTGGGGGCTGCTACTAACCTGCGTAAACACCAACAGAGGATTCGCCCTTTGTGTTGCTGGGGACCGGGAGTTCCTTTCTCCTGGGCTGTGCCACAAAAGTATGGTTTCCTTGGCCGCTAAACCGTTTTCCTTCCTGCTAGGCCCCGTCTCTTGTAGAGACAAAAAGCAGTATTGCTCCTGGGGGCACAGGGACTGCGAATGGAGGGTGGAGGAACGGAAGATGCAGGGGGAGGAACGGAACATGCCACCAGGGGGCCGAGCAAGCCCCAGATCATCTACAGAGGGAAGACCAGGGGCCACCAAATGATTTTGCTAAGGAGAAGCAGAGGCAGTCAAAACACGTGCAAATCGCCTAGCAAAAAAATGCTTCAAATTACAGACCTGATTGAAAAATGGGGTGTACTTGTGCCTGTGCCCCAGTGCCCCAGTTTCAGATCCCACATCATCACTGGCATAGAACACCCCATGGCAATCCACATGTAAAGCACAGTCAGAAGCCAACCGATTTTCAACGTACTCGGTGATACATTCCAATACGCCATGACCAAGCTTTCAAGCAATGCCCCTTCCGTTGCTGGCCTGAGAACTCCACAAAGTGCAACAGAAAGTATGCGGGCCTGTGCTACGATAAATAGTATGGCTCTTAACAATCTTAATAGCTCACCTACAACCCCAAGTCTCTTAAGATCAATAGTTAATGGTCACCATAGGTGAAAGCCGTATTTTAAGGGATGTCTGTGGCATGGGTTGGGTTTTGCATGATGGCTCAATACTATCGAAAGAATTCCAACTTTCAACCTTATCTTTAAAGATAAGAATGGATTTTTAAGAAAGTCTGCAGAAGATTGGCTCTAGCAAGGGCATTATGTGTTACACATACGAGACAAGGGGGCATGGCATGTACTCAGAGAGTTTTAGAGGAAATTAGAAAGCGACAAATGATCCCCTTTCTTGAACCCTGAAAAATTCCACTTTGATTTAGCACTGGTGGAATTGTTAATAGAAACTTCTTTGCACATTGTGTATAAACAGCACAGCCTGGCCTGTATCAACTTTATGCTCCAATAAACAAGACAATAATGACAAATTATCAAAGCAGGCCTCAGATGTGACCCTCAATTGGGGGAGCAGCAATTTAATGAAGACAAAAGCTAGGTGAAAGCTGCTAATATCATTTACTGATAAACAGATTTTCTCGAGAGGCTCCTAGCTGAATCCCCTAAGGACCCATAAACCTGCATAATTCCATTTAAAATATTGTGCAATTCACTAAATTAGTCTTTGAACATCCTTACTATCCAATTACGAAGCCCCAGCATGGACAGAATAATGAAATTTTTCAAACTGTGGAATGCATGTGGTCTTAACAAACTTATGACAAACACCAAAATTAGCTTTCAATTTTGAGGCCAATGTAGCTCCTTTAATACCTCAAGTCAGAGTGGCAACAATAAAACACTATTGCAGGGCTAAGCAGAACAGAAGAAAAATAAATCTTGACTTACTCAGAATTCTGAACACGGTCTACCTTCAGGAAAAAAAATCATAAGAAGTTGAATGATGTTTTGCATTTGCAAGCTATTTGGTCGCTTAAAATCTAGTAAAAGCTTTACTGAATAAAGGGTACAAAATACCTCCTGGACAGTTCTATCTTCCAGGCAGGCAGAAAAGGCGAGAGTTTGAGGAAGTGAAATTTATTTCTGTTCAAGCATTGCAAGCTGCATTATTAAAGTCATTTGTCATGGTTTGAATATTTCTGCCTGATTCACCATTAAATTGGCCTTCTAATTACCAACTTTGTCATGAAAAGTGGTCTGGCTGTTTCATTCACCAGAAAACTTCAATTCTTTAATCATCACTTGCTTCATGTATAGAAAAAGGAAGAAAAAAAAAACAACAAACCATATATTTTTATCCTTAAATCTTAAAATAAATGGTGTCAGCACGATTATGCTGAAGTTATCACATAGCTTATACATTTTTAAGATGTTGATAAGTATTTGGAAAGTGAGTTATCATTTCATCTCTGTAAAGAAACTTGTCAACATTTATGTATGATCTGATTACATGACTCAGTGTTGCTGTTGACCACATAACCTCTCATCATGGCTTCCGAAACAACAGGTACCAGCTGTAATCATTATGGGACAGGTGAGATATTTCTCCTTCTTATATTTGCTACCTTCTTGGCTTCTTGGTTACTCTACTTAACTCTACCCACAGAAAAAGACCTGGACTTCAAGCAGCCTAGTGAGGTCTTCAACCGGTTTTTATGCTTGCTTGTTCATTCTTCCAGGTCAAAAACGAAAGGATGTTGTGGCTGACGGTCACGTAGGTGAGTATCTTCCCTTCTATATTCTCTGTTGGCTAGGGGAATGGCACACTATGCACTCATATTTTAAACTACACAGTATGGCTTCCTCCAGTGTTTGGGGGAACAAAGACTTAACTTACATTGTTAAGACAACTCCAACAAAGGCTTAGTAAGGCAGCCATATTTGGAAAACATCCATATAACAAAATGTAAACAGAAACACGTTTTGATTCGAAGCACACCAAATTGTACCTCATGGATGAGGAAACTAAGGCAGAGAGGAATTGTGTAAATATCCCCAAAGTCACACAGCTAGTCCGAGCACTGGACTCTGAAGCCCATGAATATAACCATCCCTCGCCATGCATGGATAGCGCTTCGCATAATGCCCAGGGTAGGGCAATCTCTGAACTAGTTAATTTTTCTGTTTGGCCCATCTTTAAAAAAGTGTATACACTTTAGATATTTTCATTTTTAGGCTTCAAATAAAGAGATCCTCATTTTAACTGTAAAGACAACTGAGGGTAAACTGAAGAACTTGAAGATTACATCATGGGGGTTCGTGTGCTAGCATCTTGTGATGACCCTTACAGATGACTTGTATTATGAAAGCAATCTTTGGTAAGCATTTTCTATTGACCTATATGAGTAGCAAAAATGGGTAAAACATCCCAATGAAATTTATGAGTGTTGGAACTTTATTTTTATATATTCTTCTTTTGTTTAATTACTAACTTTACTTGGAGGAAAGCTACATCTGCTAATGAGAGGTTTACTCATAATTATTTCATAGTTTCAAGATAATCATGTGTATTTTCTGATCTGTTTTTCAGATTGTATATAAATTAAGCCACTGTGTGCATCATGGTTTTTGACACTGAACCAAAATGGAGAAATTTGGCTAAAAGTCTTGAATATCATAAAATGTGAAACGATATATCCATTTTTTAGAAATAGCTAGGATACCTTTGAGGATAAAAGGAGTGCTATTAATAATTATGCCAAAACAATTGGGCTAAACCAAGACTGTTCCAAACAAATCAGAACATTTTTTCACCCTAGCATTTGAGTGTTTATAATCTGCATTTCTTCTCTTGATTCATTTCTTATTTTTTCTGGATTATAACTTGCAGTAGTTTCCTCAAAATGGCTGATGGTAGGTAAAATTTTGGGAGTTCTGGTGTGCGTAAATATATATTTATTCTACTCTCAGACCCAATTAAGAATGTTCATAATATAAAATTTGGGTTTTAAAGTCATTTGCTGTAGAGTTTTGAAAGCAATTTTTTCCATTTCTTCTACCTTCCAATGTCACTTTTGAGAAATCTGACGCCATTCTGATTCTGTGTTCTTTCTATGTGATATATTGCTATGTCTTTTATCTTTTTCTTAATCTATTTCTCCATGTTTTTTTCCTTTCCTTCTTTCTTGAATTTAAGATATAAGATTTTGTGTTTATCCTTAATGTTGTGAAAATTCATGTTGATATACCTTGGTTTATTTTGTTGCTCTCGTTGTTTTGTTTCTTTCATTTATGGGTACTGGGTACTTAACAATATTCTTATAGCCTGAGGACAAATGCCCTCAGTTCTGAAGGCTTTTCTTATGTTATTTTTTAGATTTTTTTTTTTTTTACAATTTTATTTATTTATTGGACAGAGAGAGAGACAGCCAGCGAGAGAGGGAACACAAGCAGGGGGAGTGGGAGAGGAAGAAGCAGGCTCACAGCGGAGGAGCCTGATGTGGGGCTCGATCCCATAACGCCGGGATCACAGCCCGAGCCGAAGGCAGACGCCCAACCACTGTGCCACCCAGGCGCCCCTTATGTTATTTTTTAGATAATTTCCTCTCCTTCATTCCCCCTTTTCTCCCTAGACCTTTTATTAATAAAACATTATATCTTCTCAATTGACTACTTTCTTTTTTATTCTACTATTTTCCATTTCTTTGTCTTTTTGACATATATTCTGGGAAATTTTCTTGTGTTTATCAGCCTTTCTATTACATTATTATCTTGGCTTTCCTAGTCTCCATTTATAAGAGCTCTTTCTTGTTCTCTGTTCTTTTTCAAAGCATTCAGTTCTTGTTTTATGAACAATATCTTTTCTTGACTCTCCAAGAATATTATTATTTTTTAAAGTTTTTTCTGTACTCTGCATTGTCTGCTCTGGATTCCTTTGTTTGTATGATTATTTTTATCCTCTTTTTCATATTGGAGGCTTTACTCAAATGCCTGATGATCTCCTATTGTCTGTCAGTGTTTATGAATGAAGCATTAAAGGCAAATCAGAGGCTCCATGTGTATGGATGGGATTTTCCACTGAAGGATTTCGCTGTGGACTCATCAGGAAGCAAGGTGACCTTTTTATCAAAAGCTCTCTTTAAAGTCAGTTCTGTTTCCCCAAAGAAGAGTCCTTCCATTTTTCTCTTTTTTCTGATTGGTGGTAAAGATTCTCTGAACCTGCTTCTCTTAATCAAATCAATGTTCGCAGCCCTACACCTTGAGCCTGACCCCTTGTGTGTCCATTGTACCTGAATTCTGGAGACTTTCCACTCAGTTTCTCTCAGAAAGTAAAACTATAGTCTTCTTGGGAAAATCAACGACTGGATACACAGACCTTTAGCCCCATCATATCTTCTTGGCTTTGCTCCCATCAGACACCTGATGTCTCCGAGTGTGGAACCTCTCAGGGGCTCACCTGTGTTCTTACTCCACCTCTGCTGGCATGAATGTTCTCGCTTCCTCCAGTCTGTTAGTCCCCTTATCACCTCCCCATTTGCTTTTGAACATCTGATGAAGACCCGTTTCACATTTTTACAATTTCAGTGTCAGTGGAGCCCACATATGCTCTAAGCATCAGCTCCTGGTCTGATTACTAAATTCAGCTGGTAACGAGCTGGATATCTGGTGATGCCCCAGTTTCCACAATTGTTTCAGATGCTACTGAAAATCTCAAATCAGGCAAAAATCCAGATCAGAGATCTGAAGCCAGGGAGCACTTCTGGCTTCACAAGATCCCCGCTGAAGTATCAAAGCAGGCAGCCTCCAGCAAATTGGGGGATGCTGATCTTGAATCAGAGAAGGAATTGGAAAAGAGGGGGTGAGTTTGCAGAGAAAAAAAATAAGTAAAACAGAGACCTGCAGTGTTAGCAGTTGACATTTAAAAAAAATTTAAATGATGAGCTTGTGGCTTTAATATCATTGCTCTATCCAACCCTCTGAATCTTTTTATCATACCTCAAGAATTGTTCATTCATCTTTCAGGAATACATTAGAGCAGGAGAGTTTTCCCATAGGCAAAAGCATTATACATATTTGCAAATGTCTTACATAATGATGCGAATACTATGCATAGGGATGTTTTGATGAAAGGTGGAAACAATGCAGCAATTTCCAGTCTGTATCATTAGCTATCACACTCCTAAGTAAAGGGAGTTTTCTTTGTTGTTTATGCTTTTTCAAGTGTTAAAAAGGCTGGTATTTAGAATTCATGGTAGTGGGTGTAAAGAGGAAAGCTGATTGTTACTTGATGGAAAATGTTCGTGTCTTAATACAGATGTGTCATGTCACACTCCTGTTTCTGGTCATTATTTCTAATAACTTTATTCAGGAAATAAAACCAATTTTTACTGGAATTCAAAAGTATTTTCAATATATCATAGAGAGAAAATAAACTTGCAAATCCCAGCTGTGGGGATAAAACTGTCTTTTTATTTAGCTTGTTATGGTCAACTCAGCTTCAAAATTTTATTTTTTGCCTTAGATGCTTAAACAGGATGACTTATATTGAGTTCGTTGTCAATGTAAAAAACAAAATAAACAAAAATCCCAACAGTTTAGTGCCTGCTCTGCATCGACATAAGAATTCCCCTTTCATTACACCCCAGCTCCTTGCAGCTTATTATGGCCATTGCTTAATTTGTGCTCTGTTTTTACAAATGACGCTTGTCCGGGCCTCTTGGGGCTGCTGAGAGAAGCCAGGCCCCTCTCTTTCCCTTGTGTCAATTCTTTTGTGAACCTTTATAATTAGCCACTTAACAAATGGAGGGAAATGAACCTTCAGCTGCAAAGTATATCCTGAAGTTAGGTCAACCATGTGACAGGCAAAACCGATACACGAAAATCTCCTTAACTCAATTGTTGAGTTGCCTCAAGGGTTAAGAGGCATTCTACCCATAATAGCCTAAAAGAGCAGCCTCCGAAGTGGTGTTTTTGATGGTTCACTCTCCAAACGCCTGTTAGCCTTTTCAAGAAACAGCACATATTAGAAAAAGCACATATTTCAAAGCATGGTGGCTACTTTTTCCCCCCCCAAATCTTTTACTTTGCAGGAGAAAAATGTCAAAAGTCTGACTTTGAAAGTAACAAGATCCCCAGGCTTCAAATTTACAGATTAAATGCAAAGAAAAAAAAGGAGGTAGGGGAGCTTACATCTTTTGGGCTGAAATATTTAAGTGCAGAAAATGACACCACGTATATTAAGATATTAATGAATTTGTTTTCGGAATGTATAATAGGGACCCTAAGAGCAGGGTGCTATCATTATGAACTCTTTCCTTTTTATTACTAATTAGACTTCTAAATGTGAGTGTAAATGTACCTCAGAGAGTATGTATTAAAAGTTGCATATGCATAAGAGATCATTTCAAATTCATCTTCCAACAAAAACTTCAACTTTGATATTTTCTCATGTTCCCATTTATGCTACATTAACATAGTCTTTTGGATTTAATTTCTAAATTCCATTGTGATCATTCTATCAAGGTATTTACTTTTGGGAACTGTCTGATAGCCTAATCCCAGTTCAAGAAGCAACAGTCAGGTATTACCAAGTTAACGTACCCTATTATTATCACTGATTCTTTTTTGAGTTAAACGTATACTGCATCTGATGTCTACAATGACATTTATCCGGTTTAGAGGCATATCCAAATCAAAAATATATATGATGCCTTTTACACAGAGCTGGGGAGACATAAATAGAGTTTATATTCGATGGGGGGCTTAGAATATTATAATATTAGAAGATAAAAAATTTTAAGATACTATAATTGATACCAGCATGCTTCATTATCTTGAGGGTAATAAAATGGAACATAGTAACATCTCTGTAGGGTCAGTGAGATAAAAGAAGGTTTCACTTCGAATATGCTCAAAGTGTTATTGTAAATAAAAATTTTGTTTTTATTTTAATATATATCCCATATATCTTTTTAAAAAATATTTTATGTATGTATTTGTCAGAGAGTGAGAGAGAGCACAAGCAGGGCGGGTGGCAGGCAGAGGGTGAAACAGGCTCCCCTTTGAGCAGGGAGCCTGACTTAGGACTCCATGCCAGGACCCTGGGATCATGACCTGGGCTGAAGGCAGACACTTAACCAACAGAGCCACCCAGGTGTCCCTATATCCCAAACATCTTAATTAAAGTTTTATGGCAACTTGCCATTGGTTTCAAAGATGATTAAATTTGCTTTCTAGTCTGTTGAGTTAGGGGTTGACATTTCTCTACTAAAGCCCCATCTATACAAGATGTGTTAACTCATCTATGCTTACTTTTTTTAAAAGTCTCACTTAAGTATAATTGACAAATAAAAATTGTACGTATTTAAGGTGTACAACTTGGTGTTGTGACAAACATTCCCGTTGTGAAATGATTACCACAATCAGGCTGACTAATATATCCATCACCTCCCAGAGCTATTAGTTTCCTTTCTTGCTTTCTTTTACTGTGTGCGTATGTGTTGAGAACTCTTAAGATCTATCCTCTTTAGCAAAATTCAAGTATAAAGTACAGATTTTTAAACCGCAGTAACCATGCTGTACAGCAGATCTCCAGGACTTATTCATCTGGCATAACTGAAACTTTGTACTCTTTGATCAAAATCTCCCCATTTCTCCCTCCCCTGAGCTCCTGGCAACCACCATCCTACTCGCTGCTTCTATGACTCTGACTACTTTATACTCCACATGTGAGTAAGATTGTACGGTACTGTCTTTCTGCATCCGGCTTATCTCACTTAGCATGATGTCCTCCAGTTTCAGCCATGTTGTGGCAAATGACAGAACTTCCTGACTTTTTAAGGCTGAATAATATTCCATTATATGTGGACCACATTTTCTTCATCTGTTCATCTGTCAATGAGCATTTAAGTTGTTTCCATATCTTGGCTATTTTGAATAATGCCGCAATGAACGTACAACATCAATAGCAAAAAAACAAATAACCTGATTGGAAAATGGGCAAAGGACCTGAATAGACATTTCTCGAAAGAAGACATAAATGTCTAAAAGGTATATGAAAAGGTGCTCAACATCGCTAATCAGGGAAATGCACCTCACACCTGTTAGAATGGCTGTTAGCAAAAAGACAAATGATAACAGCTCTTTTCGTGCCTAGCACAGCTGCGGCTCCTGGTCCCAAGAAGCGTCTGAAGTGTGTAGTGGCTCCAAAGCATTGGCTGCTGGATAAACTGGTGTATTTGCCCCTTGCCCATCTACTGGTCCCCCTAAACTGAGAGGATGTCTCCTTCTCATCACTTTCCTAAAGAACAGACTTAAGTATGCACTAAAAGGAGACGAAGTAGAGAAGCTCTGTGTGCAGGGTTTTATCAAGGTTGACGGCAAGATCCGATCTGCTTTAACCTACTCTGCCGGGTTGATGGACGTCATCAGCATCGGCAAGACCGGGGAGAATTTCTGTTGACCTATGACACCAGGGGTCACTTTGCTGTCCATCAGATTATACCTAAGGAGGCCAAGTATAAGTTGTGCAGAGTGAGAAAGACTTTTGTGGGGACAAAAGGAATCCCTCACTTGGGGACCTCATACCATCTGCTATCCTGATCCCCTCATCAAGCTGGATGACACCACCCAGATTGATCTGGAGACTGGAAAGATAACTGATTCATCCAGTTTGACACTGATAATCTGTGTATGGTGACTGGAGGTGCTAACCTGGGAAGAATTGGTCTGATCACCCATGGAGAGAGACACTCTGGTTCTTTTGATGTAGTTCACACAAAAGATGCCAGTGGCAACAGCTCTGCCACCCGGCTGTCCAGGGCTTTTGTTATTGGCAGAGGCCACAAACCATGGATTGCTCATTCCTGTGGAAATGGTATCTGCCTCAGCACTGAGGAGGAGAGAGACAAGAGACTGGTGGCCAAACAGAGCAGGGGGTAAACTGATCTCTCTAGGTGGCGTGACTGGAAGTCTTTATACTTGATGAAAGATGATCCGACATGGAAAACAAAAGAAATGATAACATATGTTGGTGAAGATATGGAGAAAAGGGAACTTGTGTGTTGTTGATGGGAAGGTAAATTGATGCAGACATTATAACAACACAGTGTGGGAGGTTCTTTAAAAAATTAAAAATGGAACTACTTTATGACCAGCAATGCCATATTCTGGGCATATCCAAAGGAAATGAAATCAGCATCTTGATGAGGTATCTGCACTCCCATGCCTACCTTTTTGGATGAGGTAGTAATGAGAGCAAACCCTTACGACATCACTAACAGTGTGCCAGGCACTGTTCTAGGCACTTTACATATATTAATTAATATAATCCTCATTGCAATATTATGAGATAGATACTCTTAGCATCCCTACTCTACATCAAGGAAACTGAGTGAGGATAAGGTCACATGGCAGGAAGTGGCAGAACTGGGCTGTAAATCTGGCTGGCTGGCTCGAGTCTGTGTCCTGGACCACCAGGCCACACTGATTTGTGTCCCTGACTTATCAACCATCTGGCTGCATTGACCAAACTGTTTTAATATCATGTAACTAGCTCAGGAAGATGCTCTAGCAGTTTTCCTTGGTTGGAAGGATTTTAACCTATCCAGAAGTCTTCTTTCCCAAATTGTTGGTGGATTTAGAGACGTATTATTCAAGGCTGAAGTCAGCTAGTATTAATTGACCACATGATTTATCATGTCAATAGGACATTTTAAAGGAGGAAATTAGGTGCTATTAATAATTACACACTTGGATGGGGTGCCTGGGTGGCTTAGTCATTAAGCGTCTGCCTTCGGCTCAGGGCATGATCCTGGCGTTCTGGGATCGAGCCCCGCATCAGGCTCCTCTGCTGGGAGCCTGCTTCTTTCTCTCCCACTCCCCCTGCTTGTGTTCCCTCTCTCGCTGGCTGTCTCTATCTCTGTGTCAAATAAATAAATAAAATCTTTAAAAAATAATAATAATAATTACACAATTGGAAAACTGATAGGACCTGGACTGTCCCAGGCAAATCTGGGCATAGAGTTGCCCTGGCATAGTAACTTGAAGCCTAGAAGCTCAACTTCCTTATGGTACAGACAGGAAAACAGATGGCAATTCTTGACAATTCTCTGGATGCCCTTGGAAAATGAGACCAAATAATGTGTACAGATGGAGTCACCTCATTGGCCTCCTACTTTGTACATTGAAACCTATTTTATTTTATTTTATTTTATAAGATTTTAAAAGATTTTATAAGACTTTATGTATTTGAGAGGGAGACAGAGAAAGCATGAGCAGGGGGAGGGGCAGAAGGAGAGGAAAAGGGGAAGTAGACTCCCCTCTGAGTGTGGAGCCCAATCCAGGGCTCGATGCAGGACTCGATCCCAGGACCCTGAGATCATGACCTGAACCGAAGTCAGACGCCCAACCAACTGAGCCACCCAGGGACCCTGAAACCCCATTTCAAAATCAATTTGAGAGTCCTAGGTAAGCCTACTTTTTGGAAATTGTCAAAACAAGCCTGGACTCTAGGCATCCTTAAAAGCAAGCTTAGCCTTCCAGATTACCAGTTGGAAAACAGCTAAGAATTTTCACAGGCAAGGGTCTCAGTAGGGGTTAGTGCTTCATTCAGTTAAGGCTCTCTGCTCTCTCCTCCTTCCCACCACCATCACCCACCACTCCCTGGTCACAGCCTGGGACATTTGCCTTAGTCAACTAATGTCATCACAGTCACTAGGTGGTAAAGATAGCTAAGCAGCATTTCTCTCAACTCACTGAAACTGCTTATAACTTAGCACAGTGCTGGATACATGGTGGGTGCTTAATCCAGATGGCTGAATGAATGAATGAATGAATGAACGAACGAACATGAGGAAAGACTGTTGCTCTCTTGGCACTGTTAGCAGCAATAACGCACTGCACAGCTAATGGGCTTACAGGTAGTATTTTCACAGCCCTTCATATTTTAGGGAATAGGTTATAAAATATTCTAACTGAAAGTCAAGTTGCCTATAAAAAATAGAAACTCCACAATCTTTATGCCTGAGTGGCCTATTAGAATAGATTAATTCTGGTGGTATGGCTGCTAAGACACCTATAATTTGATGGTAATGTTCCTCTTGTTCAAAATGTTGTTCCAACTTTGACAGCTGGATTTAGGAAAAGTGCGATCCCATAAATATGTAAGCCTGACTGCAGGGTTTCCACCTTTGAACTTTTGGTGGTTTCTTCCTGCTTAGGATGTCTTTGGCCCCACTCTATTCATCTAAGACCTGCCTTTTCTGGGGAGTCTCGTCAAGTTAGTCTTCTTTTGTGTTGCATTTCTCCACCACCATTCATGGCGAACTCTCCTCCGTCTTCCACCTGAATCCTGTGACACATTCCGTCTGCTCCATTGGGTAAAAGGCCCAATGTGTATAGCTAGAATTGGTAGGCACACATTTACCTACATAATAGGTTATAAAATAATGTTTTTACAGAGCAGATTGTGTGTCTTTGTCTTGTCCCTGCTTATGGAGAGATATATGTGTTGAAGAATTAAGTCTCACAATTGCTTTTATTGTAATATACCATTAGGTAGCAAAGTTTTGAGGGGGGAAAGAATTTTAGCCTTCACCTACTTCTAACTATTAGAAGCTATGTTTATCTACCCAAAAGAACCTAATAATTGTGAATGCTCAACTAGGCCTCAATCAGCAACAAGAATATTAATCAAAGGCACAGGGACTTAAGTGTTGTAATCATCTTACAAATAGTAGACAATGATTGCTTGGCTTATAGTGAGCACTGGATCGATATAGTTCATTTCAATTAATGACTAAGCAGACTTGCACATAAGTAACATGTATTTACAACATTTATTATGGAAGTAGGTAAATGCAGTTGTGCATAGCAGTTCGGGTAGCACATGTGTTCTTAATCAGAATGGTATCGGCAATAGGCGAGATAAGACTTCAGGTAAGTGACCACTATGAATTTTTAAGTTCTTTCCTAGCACTAAACAGTGCCTAAGGATGTAACGACTTTTTCCAAATACCCACTTAATGATAGAAGGATGGGTATTTTATATTGATTATAGCACACTAAGCACAGCCCTACTGTTCTAAAAGTTAGGCATCCCCCCTGTGCGTCCAACATATACCAGAATGCAAAGGAAAACAGCCTGTGAGGTTTTCTCCCCTTGGTTCTCCAGTTGTGCTAGGTAAGAAGGAATAGATGAATCAACTCAGGCACGAGGATGCTTCTCACTTCACAAAGGCAATACAGAGAGGTTTCCTGAGTCCCCGGTCAGGGTTTTTTTTTTTTTTTTTTCATATGTCACATAATGAATTTATATTCTTTTAATGGGTGAGGCACACAGAGGACATTAGCTAGAGGATGAATGCCCGTGCTTCCCCTTCTTGCTGTCCCCTGATAACCACGCCAAATTGGCAATAGCAGAGCTTAACATACAGGATCGTGGTAGTGGATGCTCTTACAGTCCTTCTGGTAACATCTCCACAGCACTTGCCACGGGTGGGTACCCAGGAGTATTCGCTGGTGCTGCTAAGGGAGAATCCGTATGGGGAAGAGAAGCGATTTGGTAAGGCAAGAGCGAAAGGCATTTCTTCTCTAAGTTTTCTGCAGGATGCTGCAGAGGGCAGCAAGAAAGCATTCCTTCTGGGCAGGAGAAATGGTCTCTTTCAAGTTGGTGGACAGAATGTGGGTGTTCAGGTGTGCTACCCATCAAGTTAATGCAAATGAACAATATACCCGGAGTATTACACGTCTGAGGGAAAAAGAGGATGCAGGGATGTGTTCCATCTCTTCAAAACATTATACCCATATAGCAATTTTATAAATTCTTTTGTCAATTTTACACATCATTCTTCCCAGTGACAACTGGGGATCTTAAGCATATTGTTCTTAACTACATGATCATGATGAATAGAAACAAATTAGACATATTACTCCATATAGCAGGCGGTATTGACCTATTCTAAAATGCATTATTGGACCAATTTTAAAACAGAAGGATCAAAGTAATTGATTGGTGGCTGTGGGAATGTTGCTTCCATCAATATTCAAGTGTATTTTGAACTCCTTATGCAGTTAAGAGAACCTAGTTGAAGTCACATAAGCATGATTTTTGATGCAACAAAAACAGAAAGAAAATATTCTGAGGGGCAAATCTTAAAGCCACATCACTCCAATATTTCATCCAAATAAAAATTAAAAGTCCTTCCTTACATTGGCATAAAATATTATTTTTTCACACCTTTAAATAATTTATAAGATAGGATATTCTTTTTTTTTTTTTAAGATTTTATTTATTTATTCGACAGAGATAGAGACAGCCAGAGAGAGAGGGAACACAAGCAGGGGTAGTGGGAGAGGAAGAAGCAGGCTCATAGCAGAGGAGCCTGATGTGGGGCTCGATCCCAGAACACTGGGATCACACCCTGAGCCGAAGGCAGACGCTTAACCGCTGTGCCACCCAGGCGCCCCTAAGATAGGATATTCTTACTTTGAGAAAAATGTATTTTAGGAAATTTTCCAACATGAGTTTTGGAGAACAATAACAAATACCTGAAATCAATTATAGAGCACCAAAATTTTAAGTGATAATTTTGGCAGCTTTTCCAAGAATCGCTATTTTAGTCTAGATTTTATGTAAAAGATGCTAAATGAATGCATATTTATTGTTCCTACTGCTTTTTCAATTAGCATACTTCTGACATATGATATGCACCTGAATTTCCTTATGATTTTCAGATTACTTCTGCTAAAGAGTAACTAAGCAAATTCCTCTCAATTTTGGTTCATCATTTCATTTGGTTGAAGCCAGCTGAAGGGAAAATCAAGACATATCTGTTTGCACGCCTCCAGTTTTTTATCGCTCCAGATACAAAGTAGTCATGATGTAGATAGGGGAATGGAGCCAAGCCTCACAGGAATTGCAATGAACATTTAGGCAAATTCTCCTCTACTGAAAATTCACTGATTACTATCATGGGTGCCTTGCTTCTCAATCGCCCCTGTCTTGTTTTCATGGTTGAGAGCAACTCATCTTACTCAAGCGGATTTGGGGGCCCACTGAACACATAGCAACATAACTGACATATTAGTCGATTTGTTGATCTCTTAAAGCTCAGTGCATACTGATGGAAGTCATCCAAACCATTCTTCTCCACCTTTCACTTAACAAGCATAATAATAAATGAATATTTAAAGTGGCAGCAAATGTATTAATTGGAAACAAATAGGTATCGTTTGTAACAAGTGCACACAGGTTAATTAACAAGAAGGAGCTTGTGTGTTGAAACAGGCTCCCTGATGCTGGTCGGGCAGGTGCCGTTAAGGGCCAGTTGAGCTCCATAGGCTAATTATCAAGTACCAGCGCGCTCTTCCGTTGGTTAACAAAGTGCTGCCCACAATTCGCCGAAACTATAAACCATCATCTGTGATCCTGAGCAGCAATTAAGTGACAAACATCTCCTCGGCTGAGACTCGGGAAAACAAAAGAGACACGGTAGTATTGAGGGAGCCAGATGGACACTTTTGAATGTCAACTTTGAAGACCACTTTTTCAATCACAAAGCGTCGGGCAGAAGCATATTTGGTATTATGTGGCAGAGGAAACACCAGGGTACTTTTAAAAGAGAAACTAAAATGAGCATAGGGAATAGTTGAAGCAGTGAGTGAGCAGCACCAGTTCTGAAGCCTTGCCGAGTGTAGCAGGTGTAACAGAGTAGAGAAACCTAACTCGTTTCCTTGTAGCACTTTTGAGCTCCTTCCTGCGCTACGATTCCAGCTCCCCACCCACATTTGAAGAGGGGCTATTAAGAACATGGTAGAAGTTCCCTCAAAGCTTGGGGAAAGTCTAACCAATACGCAGCAGCTTCTCCAGGGCAGGAGTACTAATTAGTCACACACACACACACACACACACACAGAAAAAAGAAAAAGAAAAGAAAAAGCCTCTTAATGAAAATGATATATCAGCATAAAAAGTAATTTTAGACCTAGAGATTGCCTTCCATCACAAACTAATTGATCTAGAAGTTTCAAGGATGTAACGTTTAAAACGCTTCTGTAAGCACAGCAATAGTTCCAGGAGCTATAAACCTCACAAAAGCACTGTCGAGTTAGTTCAATTAATTGTCTGGTTGGAAGAATCTCCAAAACTTGCAGAAGCTCTTGTTTTTCTAGTTAAGGATCTTCTGGGCATTTAGTTGCCTACATTAAACAATGTTGTCTAACTAGTTTGCATAATTGGTAGAGCTAAAAGGCTGTTTCTCAATATTAAAAAATACAATTATAAATGTATGAGTTTCCTCAGTCAGAAGGTACCAATTTTTTTCCCCGTGCCCAAATAACAGCATTTACAAATGTTTTCACGAGCTGTGAGGAGTGACGGCTCGGTGCGTTCTCATGTAGGATCAGGTCAACAGCTCTCTTGAAAGAACAAAACCAACCCAGGGCCAAACAGGCAGGCAGGCCTAATTAAGCACTCCAGAGGAAGGGGAGCCTTTTGGAGAACTGCAGCGGGCTCGACCCCTTCTTTGTACTTCGCCAGGTTTCTCTGCACCTTTGCCACTTTCCTCTGGATTTATTATTTTTTTATGAATTATTTAAACATGGCCATTTCACATCTACAATTAGTTTTCAAAGAAAAGGCAACTAGAGAAAATAATCACAAGTTAAACAGCTTGAGAACCGCTCCCGTTTTGGCAGGACACGAGAGGCCCGTCCCTGTATCAGAGTCGCCTTTGGCGGTGGCTTCCCAAACCCCCTTTCATTTTAAGTCCCTTGGACTCAGTCTACATGGCAGCCCCAACCCCTATGTCCAGCAGGGCCGACATGCAAATATCCGAGAGTCTCTTTTCTAGGTTACTTGCCTGTGTTACTTTTGTCTACACAGATGGGAATCAATGGTCATAATTTCAATGGTAGGAAAAAAAGTAGCCTATGGAGAAGGGAGATTTTTCATAATCATTAAGGAGTTAACAATCTATCAAAAATGGAAATGCTATGGCCACTAATCACTTGAAAAAATAGAAGTACCTAACAATTCTTTTATCCTAAATACCCTTCCCCCATTAGCACACAACACCCAGTGCTGTCTTAGCAGGGAATGGCCTCCCAAAATCACAATATCCGGGTCCCTTATTTCTCATCACCAACCCGTTCAGCTGGAATAGATAGCAAGAGATCATGAAAATCCCCCTCTGCCCTCAGGTATGGCTCACACTGCTGGAACTCATCACATGGTAATATAATACAATACAGTGTTTCTCTACCAGACTGAAAACTTTTCCAGGCTAGGAGCTGAAGCCCAGTTATTTGTTATTCTCAGAACCTGACATATAACAGGTCTCCCAAAATATCTGTACACGAAAGGACCAAAACCCTCAGTGTACAAAATGTATCTCTCTTTGAAAAGCTTTGGGGAAAAAAAGAACTTTAAAATTCACTCACCAATTCTTTCTGCCCATTCTGATATTTCACAATACTCCCTCTGGTAATATTCTTTATAGCTAAACAAACAGCAATTTCTGCTTCATTGTCATCAGCCCGGTAGAAGGATTACCTTGAAAATCAAGTTTTCTAAAATATATGTGGACTCAACAGTGCCACTCACATTTAAAGTCAGGGAAAAGTCATTAATCTGTTGTATGTATTAAAGGCAAATTGCTGAAATACATGACTAGGAAGAATTACATTTGATATCACAGTAGAATCATTTGAGATTATGAATTGGCATTTATTGAAGAGCTACCATATGCCACGTCCTCAGTAAGGCAGTATTACTAAAACTCTAACAACAATATTACAAAATAACTCTTGTCAACCCCAACAGACAAACACAGAAGCCGAAGCTCAGGGAGGTTGGCTGACATTCCCAAGGTCACGTAGCAAGGAAGAAGGAGGGCAGAGGGCCCACGGTGCTCAGGTGCCTACGGTCTGACTCTAGGCCTGGACCACGGCAAGCAGTTTCTTCCCTGTGACTGAGTAAACTATATGAAGGTTAGACCTTTCCTCCCTATTTAGAGGCCCGAATCCATAAGTGGTTAGTGACCGTGAGCACGTGAACTAGAATGGAAAAGGTGGCAGCAGTCCCAAGTCAGCTCCCACCATCTCATCCACATGACAGTACAGTCCCCATGACACACTCTAGCAAGGTCACAAAAGCACGGAACGGAGATGAGCAAGATGCCAGGCACTTGGGGTTCTTCGTGAGGAGGACTCAACAGGACCCTTCCTTCAGCGCCTCGGGAGCGACTTGTGACTCGTGGCAAGAGACAGAGGGAGTGTTGCCCCCACACCTGCCCCCCTGGACCCAGTGCACAAGGCCCTGCCACCCTGCCACCCCTTTCCAACTCTTTCCTGCTGATGACAAGTTTTTACCCAACCCACAGTTCCTTAAGACTCACACAAGAGGATGGAGTGGGAGGGCAAGACAACAGACCCACTTTAAATTTAAATCTTCCCTATCTGCTAGTAAAGCAACATGAAAACGGCGGTTCCAAAACCAGACTTAAAGCCAGCGGCTAGGTTGACAATTTTGTGGAATACTCAGTAACCATTACTGTTACGTTATGCATTGACAAAGCTATCCGAAAGCTATTGCTAGAATACCTGAAATCTTAAGTAAAACGTCAGAAAGACTAGAGGCTTCTGCTTAGTGTATGTGGCCTGATGGGAGAGAGCAGTCAATGGATGGATGGTCCCAAGAAGCCAGAGCTACAGGTAGGTCGGCGGGACCCGTTTCCGCCACCTTTTCAGCTCTGTTGTCTCCGAGCCAGCAGGAGGGAGAAGGCAGTGGCTTTCCCACTCTCGGGGCCCACTGATTGCCCACGCGTGTAGTGGGACTCTTAGATGAGTCTCTCTTAGGCCAACATCTTTATGCACAAAAGGTGAAACGGAACGAGAGTAGAAGATGATAAAGGCAGGACTGGATCCCGGATCGCTGCGCTCCAGCTCAAAGCCCTTCAGCGCGTTCTGATTTCTCGCAGGGGAAAAGCCGAAGTCCTCCTGTGATCTACCTTCCCTGCCACACTCCCTCTCTGATCTCTGCCCCTGCTCCTGTCCCCTTCTTGCTGGTCTTCCAGCGCCCTGCCCTGTTGTGCTAGAAACAAGCCAGATAAGCCCCCCTTAGGGTCTTCTTCAGGCTCTTCTCTCTGCTGGAATGCTCTCCCCATCGACTGTCCGGAAGACTCACTGGCTTCTCTCCTTCCAGCTTGAGCTCAGTTTTCTCACTGAGCCTACTGTGGCAAGCCTAGTTATTTATTTATTTTAACATTATATGTATCTATTTGACAGAGAGACAGAGAGAGCACAAGCAGTGGGGAGGGGCAGAGGGAGAGGGAGAAACAGATTCCCCGAAGAGCAGGGAGCCCTATGCAGGGCTCGATCCCAGGTGGGATCATGATTTGTGCCGAAGGCAGACGCTTAGCTCACTGAGCCACCCAGGTGCCCTGGCGGGCCTATTTGAATCATACTCCTCACCAGCACCCACTTGGCACTTCCCAGACCCCTTAAACACCTCTAACTTCCTTTTCGTAGCACTTGGTACTTTCTAAAATGCTATATGTTTTTCTTAATATTTTATGATCTACTGCCTGTCCCCTCCCTCGTCCTTCTCATACACTAAAGTTCAAGCTCCGTGTGGACAAGGATTTGGGTCTGTTTGGTTTATCGGTATATCCCGTAGTTAGGACAACATTTCATACCTAGTAGGGGTTCCATAAATATTTGTTGAATAAATAAATGAATAAATGCTCTGATGAAAAGTCAGTTAGTATGAAGACATTATGCTAAATATTTGGAGAACACAGAGTGCATTGAGACCCACAGGGAGCGCTCATACAGTGGTGATTTCACCTGTGTTGACGCACCATTTGCAGGAGAAGAAGTGACAGTTTCCCGAGAGAGGTGCAGTGTGTTGGGATTTTGACAGATCTTATTCGAGAGCAGATTCTTCAAAATGAAGTGTATGGGGATTAAAAGGGCTGAGAGTATTATCAATTAGGAACAATTATGAAGACCTTGGGGAGGAGGTGGTATTTGAGTTGAGCCTTGAGGGAAGGTGGCTTTGCCCAGGCTGAGTTGGAGTGGGTGGGAGAGTGAGAAAGAAGGTTTTAGCAGGTGGAGGGCATGGCATGGATGACATCATACCTGATATGAGGACAACTGAGCAAGCTGTTTGTTTTTGCTGAAGTATAAGGACTATGAAGGGTAAACTGGTTTCAGATGAGAGAGCTCTTGAAATGATAGGCACTTTGGAGCACAAGACAGTCCCTTAAGCAGAATAGTCTGGCTGCCATATGCAGGATGGACCGGAGAGGGGAAGCCAGCCACAGATGAGAACATGTTGGCCAACAGTCTGGGAAGGAAGGAAGAAAGGCAGTGGGGCCTGGGGAAAAGTAGTCACAGTGGAAGTGTAAAGAATAAATGAGCGAAAATTATGGATGTCAATTTAAAAAGGTAATTAATTGGAATATATGGGAAATAGGACAAGAAAAAGGAAGAATATAGTAGCTCAAAATTCTAATTATTAAAACCCCCAAATCAGGGGGTGCCTGGGTAGCTCAGTGGGCACAGTCTGCGACTCTTGATCTTGCGGTTTTAAGTTTGAGTCCCACATTGGGTATAGAAATTATTTAAAAATAAAATCTTAAAAAAAAACAAACCCCCCAAATCATTATTTACTTTATTAGTTCATTACGAGATCCATAAATACCCTTAAACTTCCCATCCACCCATGCACTTGCTTTTCCTCTCCTTAGTCTCTCTTTCCTGAAGTATCTGAGGCTCGATGAACTGAAGAATGGATCTGGCATGATTCCGAGCTATAATCTCCAAGAACCACGGCATGAGCAAAGGTGGGGGGGCCAGCAGGGGTCGCAACACGGATGGAGGAGGATGGCTTACCCCTTAGGAGGGGTGTGCGTTCCCAACTAATTGCGAAGGGAAGAAGAGATGTGTCCTTAGTATCCGCATTTTAGGGCGAGGAAGCTGAGCCCTAGTGTGGTCACGTTGCCTGAATTTGTGTAGCTGAAAAGTGGCAGCTTGATTCAAGTTCAAATTTTGCCTGTAAAGCTTATGGAAGTACATATCAGAGAAACCCAAGTTACTTCTTTAATTACCAAAGAACTTTGTCCAGGGAAGCCCCTTCTCTTCTCACTCTCCCTGTCCACTTCTTCCGTGTCCTCTGAGAGCTCCTAACCCCATGTTATATACACAGTAGGCTCTTTGGTTGAATGACGCACTATGTTCTTTGAGAAAATCTAGACTACCTAGAGTATTTCCCCCTTGCTGACTCTTACAATAAAAATAGACTTCAAAATAAATGATAATATGTGAATTTATACAGGGAAAATTATATTCCATACAAGATAGCTTTCAAACACCATGAAATAAAATACTACGGTACTTAGAACTAGAGGCTATTAACCTAATTAGTGTACTAAGCATGGAATATAAATGATCATACTATATTGCGAAAAAAATAATTGAAAATAATGGCTAACTACATTTCAGAATTATACAAATGATACCATTATTTTATCTTATAAATGTTAAGATGACAGGAATATTGTTAAGTAAATGGATTAAAAAGATGAGTTTCAGGGAATCCTATAATTTTAATATTACCTGCTAGAATTGGGCATAAAGCTTTGAGTATAGTTTAAACTGGCTACTTTGGCTGGGGGAAGGCAAAGTTTGCCTTCCATCGCACTGCAGGGTAGTTCCAGCACTCTCTCCTGCTCGCTTAGTAAGGACAGCAGGCTTAGGAGTTCCAGGGAGAGGTTAAGAAGCACAAATCAGTACAGGCAGACCAACTACAACTTACCATGGTCTTTAAACGTGGTTCACATTTAAATGTTAGAAAACAAAAAGAAAAAAGCCACAGAGTGTGCAGAATGGGGACACTCTGTTAGAACAGAAACCATACTTTTCTCTGGTCCTGTGTGTCTCAAACCAGCACAGCGACGGACTTAAAACAGTCACTCAGTGAGGAAATAGTCAATCAACCAACAAAAGAATTACAAAGGGAGGCTGACAGCAAGGGTCCTTCTACTATATAAATCGAAGCATGATCTTTAGTGCCTTCCATCACCAAGACAGAATTCAAATCCTGTAGCAGGGCCGGCGGGGTCCACCCCCACCCCTGCCCGGTGGGCGGTAGCTGCCCTCGCCACTGAGCGGGTGTCCCACAGTCATGGGTCCTGGAAAGACCTCCCCCCCCGACAGCTGCACCCCTGCTCCCCCTTAATGTCTTAGAGCTCCTTCTGACTCAGGTCTGCAGGTATGCTTCTATTCCCTCGTCAAGACTCCTTCTGGAAGTTGCCAGGTGCCATTTTCTCCCCTTGTTTTTCCATTGATGGTGGCACTTCGACAAGTACTGACTCAAATTCTCTGTGTGCGCCTTAGGCTGGAAACTGAGTCTGGCTCATCTCTGAATACCCAGCAGTTAGGGCCAGGCTCACCCTAAAAGTTCTTTGAACGAAAGAAGGAACAAAGTGCTGGCAAGAAGAGAAGGGGAAGTGTGAAGCTCAGCTAGGCTGTGTAAAGAGGGGACTCCGGAAGTCCGGCTTCCCAAATTCCGCCCTAGCACCTGAAGTTGAGCGCACTTGAGGCTAAAACGACTTGCTTTTCAGTTAAAAAAAAAATTAGAGTTACTTGTTATTTGGCACTGTGTGAGCTGAAAGAAATGGCAGGGGTTTTTTTTGTTTTTTTGTTTTTTAAGATTTTTTAATTTATTCATTGGCGACAGAAAGAGAGAGAGAGAGAGAATAAGCAGGGAGAGAGGCAGAGGCAGAGGGAGAAGCAGACTCCTCCCTGAGCTGGGAGCCCGACACAGGGCTCGATCCCAAGACCCTGAGATCATGACCTGAGCTGAAGGCAGACGCTTAACACACTGAGCCACCCAGGCGTCCCAAGAAATGGCAGTTTCATCAATATTTTACTGATTAAAAAAATTTTTTTCTGTTGAAAATGTCCGACTTGTACAAAGATGGCAAGAATAATACAAAGGCTTCTCATATACCCAGTTGCCTAGATATTAGCACTTACCAGTTTTTTAACTGAATAATTTAAGAGAAAGTGCAGAGACGAAGCCCCTTTACCTCTAATATTTCAATTTGTGTTTCCTAAAGACAAGGAATTGTCTTCAGTCACCACAGTACAATCAACAAGATCAGGAGACTAACACTGAGCCAATACTATTAGCTCTAGATGCTTAGTCAGATTTGCCGATTGACTCAACGCCTTTTATGAAAGAGAATCCAAAGCATGTGCTTCATTCAAGCCATCCTGCCTCGAGTCTTCTCTAACCTGGGGTGGCGTTTGAGTCTTTCTTTGTATTTCGTGGCACTGGCATTTTGTTAAGAGAGCAAGCCAATTATCATATAGAGTGTCCCCCATGTTGGGTTGACTTGATGCTTCCTCATGAATTTAGATTCGGGTTTTGAGCTTTGGCGGCAAGACGGTGGAAGGGTGCTAAATTCTCCTCGGTGCTTCATACCAGGAAGCACAGACCAGATTTGTGCATTTGCGGGTGATGTTAACTTTGATCACTTGGCCAAGGGGAGAGGTACCCCGTTCCTCCACTTCCAAGTTCCCATTTCATCCTTTCTAATGAATTCTGTAGAGAGATACTATGAGATGATAGAAATAATTGTCCTCATACTTTCACCCGCCACCTGTAGCATCCACAATGACCCTTCCCTGCATCAGTTATTATGATGCTGGTTGCCAAATGGTGAGCTCCTAATTTCATGACTTCTTTCACCTTTATTAGTTGTCTTTCTGCTGTAAGGAAGAACTTTTCCTTCTCAGCCATTTGTTTATGTCTTATGTCTAGCATGAACTCATGGGGGTTTTATTCTATTTGGTAGGTTATAGATTTTTACTCTCGTTATTTATTTTGATTCTCAAATGGTCCCCGATTGGGCTGGTGGGAGCCCCTCAAGCTGGCTCCTGAGTCTCACAGGTTTTTAATCTGCTTTCAAGTGGTTCTGTTTGCACCATCTATTCAATCTCACACTTTAACCCCACTGTTCTTTTTGTTGGCGTATTCTTTAAAAGCCTATCTTAGAAGATTTTATTCTTTATTTTTTTTTGAAGATTTTATTTATTTATTTGAGAGAGGGAGAGTGAGAGAGAGAGAGCACAAGCAGGGGAAGGGGCAGAGGGAGAAGCAGGCTCCCCACTGAGCAGGGAGCCCCCTGCGAGGTTCAATCCCAGGACTCCGGGATCATGACCTGAGCCCACGGCAGACACTTAACCGACTGAGCCACCCAGATACCCCAATTTTATTCTTTATAATCAGATTTTAAACAGCAAATTCCAATATTAAATTAGGACCATGAGTTATCACCACAAGAGCTAAATTTAGTTTTTAGTATATGTGCTGCCGAAGCGAGCACGCTAAATTTAGTTTTTTAAATTAAGCCTGCATTTTCTTTTTTTCTAACTACTCCTTTCTTGATCATTTTATTTATGGATTCAGAAGTAGTTCAATTTACAAAAGCATTACAGTTTCTGTCAACATAGGTAACGTGAAATAGAAAGTTGAAGAAGTCATCTGGATCACTATAGCAAAACTCCACTTTCTGTGGATAAAAGTATCACTACCTTTCTGCTTCATTCTTGGGGCCAGGAGTGTGTGTGTGTGTGGGGGGGTGCAGGGTGGTGAGCAGACGGAAGAGGACGGGGAGGCAGTGTGGCGTAGGGTTGCCTGCCTAAGAAATCTTAGAAGTCTCCATTGATAAAATGGAAAGAAGAGTTATTCAACAACTTGAACAACTTCCTTTGTCTATATAAATATGTTTGTCTCCATAGAAGCATTCACAAGGTTCCTAGCATTTAAGCATTTAACCTCAAGTATTTAAGGTTTTTAGGGCTACTTTTGACGGAGACATATAAACCCCTTAATCAAAGCACATGGGAAAAACGGCACCTTTCCTTTGTGACCATCTTTTCCAACACGAGAGCTTCATACGCAACTCTAGCAGATATACGCCTAAAAAGGGGTGGTCACGGGTCCTCCGGAAGTCCTCCTGCCAGGATGCCCTGCTGTGGTAGAGAAGGTAGGTCATTGCCGAGCTCACCTCTCTGGCCCAGACTCCCACCACCATGACAGCGTAGTTGGTCCCGCTGAAACTGCAAAGGAATCTCAGCAGGATTAATTCCCCAAGTCATCATCTGGCCACAGTTGTGTGTGAGCCGTTGACCAGAAATTAGCTTACACATTTACTTGTCATTTTGCAGCTTTGCAGGCACAATGGCATATCCCCCACCCGCTTTCCCTGACCAGCAGAGGCCTTGCCTCGTCTGTTGGGGTTCCATTTCTGCGACTCTAAAAAGTTCAGAAAGTGGCAACCGGGGCAAAGACAGGCAGCCGAAGCCTCCTGCTCTACGATTGCCGTACTGCCTGTGCTCGCGCCTGGCCTATCATATACCATTACAGTTGATCAAGCTTAAAAAGCAAACTCAGATTTTCAAGCAAAGCAGTCACTGGAGTACATTTATGGATCGTGTTCTCATTCCAATACAGTTCCCAGGGGACAGAGTGCACAGCACAAGTAAGGTATCTGCTGCCTCCCTTCAGTATAAGTTTTGCATAAAACAGAAATGCTCGTGTGTAAACGGTATGACTGCCTGTCACGCACATGGCAACCAGAAGGTGGCGCGGTCTCTCAACATTGACCGAGGGTTCTCGGCTCCACTGCTGAATCCGAGCGAATTTATTTGTGCAGATAAGTGCGTCTTGCACTGTGTACTTTCATTTAGGCATTTGTGTCTGTCCACACTACATACACACAAACCCTTTCCTCTGCCTGGAGCCAGAACTCTTCGTCTGTTTCCGTTTCCTTTTCATCCCCTCCCCTTTGAAATGAATACTGCTTTGCTCTACGCATTACAAGACTTGAATACTGCTCTTTGCTTATCTTCCTGTTAGAAGCATTTGGTTAATGAAATCTAAATGGAGCCTCATGCTTACGTCTTATTTGTAACCAATTTTCATCCTGTGAAGAAGAGCTTAACTTTATATTCGTTAAGAGTTTAGTTCAAATGGTAATTCATTTTTTGGTCAAAATAAGCGAAAAGAATAACACACATGAATGACACGCATGCGTGTAATTAAAAAGGGCATTCTGAATTTCGGATGTGGTAAATATTGCATTTATACCTCAGATTCCATTATAAAGAAAGAACATGGCCAAGAAATTCACTAGGATTTTTCTTTCATTAAGAGAAAAGTGACATGGTTTTCTGTTTTATGAAATGAATTTCATTAAAATTCATCAGAAGCTTTAATAGCAAAAACGGACAATGTTTAAACAAGTGGTCAATACCTCACAGCAACTTGCGAACGCCGGCAAACGGGCACAATTTCAATACTTAAAAAAGTACCCTTCTCAGGGCCACTAAGTGAACTCTCTGAGGAGAGTCGCCCTTCATTTGGGAATGAAACAAATGCATATTTCCTTGATGCGCATTCTCATGTTTATGATTTCTTTCTTAATCCTTTAGGTGGGAGGTCCAGATTGAAAATGACCTCCTGTTTCTGATACTCTTCTGGAAGCTCTCTTTCCTTATTACCCCTCGGTGCTTCCACTCTGCCCCCTCCCCACAGACGGGAATTTCTGTCTAAGCTCTTCCTTTAACTTGGCCTTCCAGGCATTGCCTCCTTCTGCCCCCACCATCTGGCAGCCTCCCTGCCCCTACACCACTTCTCCCCTCTTCTTCCCAATATGCCTGTCAGGATGCTTACTGGGAGGCGTGGCTCTCTCTGGGAAGCTTACTTGGCCCTTACATAATAGGCAGCATCTAAAATTAATTGAGCCAAACTGCCATTCAGTCTTCTGGAGTCCAAATAGCAATACAGCGAGGAATATGTATATATTTGATGATAGAATAAATCCTGAAGCAATGACTTATTCCTGTGGATATCCCAACAGACCACCCAACCAAGATCTCCCTCAAAAAAACAAAAACAAAAACAAAAAAACACTCCAAACCACCCCCCCCCCGCGCGAAAAACAAGCAAACACTAATCAGCCAGATTCTAGATATTTCTCTCCTTAAAGTATGGAAGAAATAGGCTTATGTGAAGCCAAGTGGGTGAAATCTATAACTACAGCACCTCCCTCATTTTTGGACATTTTAAAAATCTATTTTATATGTATAAAGAGGTCATACCTCAGAGAGCCCAAAAGTTTTATATTATCTGTCCTCACCTCAACCTGCTGGGCATTAGAATCAAAAATGGCATTTTCTGCTTCCTCTCGGTTCCATTTCTACTCCGGCCATAAAGAAGAGAAAGCTTAACCTCATACTGGCTCTATGACATTTGAGTCTCCCTTCAAGTCCTGGAACATGCCAGCATATGCCCACTCCGGCACAGACTGGAGAACGGCAGGCTCGGGGGATGCCATATGTCCAAGAGCCTGCCTGCTACACTCTGCCGTGCTGGGGCCTCAGGTACCCCCGGCTGGGCTGAGATCTGCTGTGGGTCGCCAGGGCCGAAACCGGATTGTAAGAAGCCCTTTGGGGGTGAGAGTCCAGTCCATGGAGCGCTGTGAATAGTTACATCAACCTGGAAATGTTTCAAGAATCTACATTAATTGAACTGAATTTTCGTCCTGTCTGATCAATCACGAATGAAAGCCTTCTTCTGCTCTAGGATAAGCAGCAAACTACTTTCTCCCATAGGGGCAAAGTGGAGACAGTTCCCCACTCCTCCCCAGCACAGCCTGGGGCTCCTTAGGACCCAGGAAGTTTTCCTCTTCCCGCCTGCACCACCCCGATAGAAACATCACCAAAAGAGATGAAGGATAAGGTTTCAGGATTCTCTTCCTGGCATACAGTAGGTGCTCAATAATCAAAGTAAACATATTCTCAGATTCTTGAAGTTAAACACGGAGGTGGAATTTCATCCTAAACTTCTCTTCTGCTGCCACTTTTCTCTTCCGCATATCTTAGAGATTCTGGGTTTCTATTCACCTCCGGTGTCTATATCCAAAGTCACCTATCTCTCTTGGGGGGTGGGGTGGAGTGCGAGACCCCCCAGCTCAATTGTTTCCTTAGTGAAGCATCACAATTCAGATCAACTACATTTAGACTTCAGAACAGCATCATATGACCAATTACATTAAGGAGTAAAATGAGGCAAAGCGGGTAGAGAGAGCATTCAGAATGGAACGGGAACTGGAAACAATGTGCGGCGAAGGAAACAGGAAAGAGGTGGAGAGAGTGGATGGTGAGCACTGTACTGGAGAAAAACCTGGCTAGGGAGTTTTTACATTTTTAGACGTTTAAAAAATTTTTTCCTACCGCTTTATTTGTCTCCTAGTTTAAATGGCATACAGTTGACATAGAACATTGTATTATTTTCGGTGTGCGACAGCACAATTTTATCTATGTATATACTGTGAAATGATTACCAGGAAAAATTTAGTTAATGCCCATTACCACCAGTGATTTTTTTAAAGGATTGCTTCGCGGTGTGCGCTGAGCCCTCTCACTTGTAAATGTGCCCCTTCTGAAAACCATCGTGCCGATGATATGAGTTGACGGGTGAAAATACCCTGGATTGGCCAGTGGCATATGGTAAGCCCTCATGAAAGTTAGCTGTTATTTTTTGCCCTTATGGGCAAATCAAGATTATAAAGATGTCATATCTTTACAAATTAATTTTTTAATAACAAATTAATTTTTAGGTTTAACAAAATTACAACAAAGACCCTAGTGGGATTTGGGGTAGAGAGAAATTAATAAAATTATTGAGTTAATCTGAAAGAAAAAAAAAACTAATTAAGAACATTTCTGAAAAAAAGATTCCGAGAGAGGACTTTTTTACTTGTTATAAAGCAGGACTAATAAAGCAGCCACGGTAGAGAAGGAATTATAGAGAAATCAGCAAATTGCATAGCCAGTCTTTCAGCAGACCTACCATAGCTTCTTCCACAATAAGGAAGCATCACAAGCCAAATGTTGCTTAAAAATAACTATTTTGGGGCACCTGGGTGGCTCAGTTGGTTGAACATCTGCCTTGGCTCGGGTCATGATCTCAGGGTCCTGGGTTCGAGCCCTGTGATGCGCTCCCTGCTCAAGGGGAGTCAGCTTCTCCCCCTCCCCCCTGCTCGTGCTCTCTCTTGTTATCTGTCTCTCTCAAATAAATAAATAAAATCTTTTTTTTAAAAAAACAACACCTATTTGGAAGTATCTTGGTGGTCTTTTTGGGTCACTTACTAGATACCAAGCATTATATGAACAACATTGCCAGGTAGAAAGGAAAGCTCTCACTTTGCAGGGGAGGGGCCGGAGCTTCCCTCTGTGATACACTCTCCCAGGTGGAATGCACACCTGGGTTTGCTCTCACGTTCGCCTTTGGTAGGTGGTTATTTTAGTTAATATGCAACTTGCGGGCTGCCTGGGTGGCTCAGTCATTAAATGTCTGCCTTCAGCTCAGGGCATGATCCCGGGGTCCTGGGATTGAGCCCTGTATCAGGCTCCTCCGCTGGGAGCCTTCTTCTTTCTCTCCCACTCCCCCTGCTTGTGTTCCCCTCTCTTGCTGGCTGTCTCTCTCTCTGTCAAATAAATAAATAAAATCTTTAAAAAAAATATGCAACTCGCACTGTGATCCATAATAAGTATGAAACAGATTGGTCAAATTAAATGTAAAACCTAAAACAAAAAAAAGCTAGAAAATATAGGTGGTATTTAATTGATCCCAGGCTTTTTTTACGTTACTTTCTTTATTTCACCAGCTTTATTGAGATGTTATTGACATATAACATATGTAAGGTTTTGTTTGTTTGTTTTAGAGAGAGAGAGAGCATGGGTGCGAGTGGAGGGAGGGGTGGGGGGAAGGGCAGAGGGAGAGAGAAAATTTTAAGCGGGCTCCACACCCAGTGTGGAGCCTGACATGGGACGCATCTCACAACCCTGAGGTCATGACCTGAGCCGAAATCAAGAGTCGGATGCTTAAATGACTGAGCCAACCAGACGCCCCATAACATATGTAAGTTTAAGGAATAAATCGTGATGATTTGGTACTCATATATATTGAGAAATGATTACCATAATAACACCGCTATCATGTCATTACCATTTTGTAAAGGACTTTAAAGTATAAAAGGAAGGAGGGGCGCCTGGGTGGCACAGCGGTTAAACGTCTGCCTTTCGCTCAGGGCGTGATCCCGGCGTTATGGGATCGAGCCCCACATCAGGCTCTTCCGCTGTGAGCCTGCTTCTTCCTCTCCCACTCCCCCTGCTTGTGTTCCCTCTCTTGCTGGCTGTCTCTATCTCTGTCGAACAAATAAATAAAATCTTAAAAAAAAAAAAGAATTATAAAGTATAAAAGGAAGGAAAAGGAAAATTGATGGGATATGCTAAGTTTACAAAATTAACTTATGAAAGCAAAAATGTCATAAAAAACAAAAACGCCATTGGCACACGGGGAGAAATATTTGCAGGAAATATAACAGACATAGGCCCAGTATCCTAAATGTATAAGAAATATTTGAAATCAGAAAAATTCTCAAGGAACCAACAAAAAAGTGGGCAATGAATATTAACAACATTCAAAAACAAAAGAATGAATACAGCGGACAATGAATATTTGAAAATATTCAGACTCAACAAAATCAAATACAAATTAAAACTTTTTCCAAGCACCTGGTCATCAAAAAGTTTTTAAACTTCATAACGCGGGTCAGACAGCCTTGTGTTCTGATGCACAGCGGGGAGAGTGTAAAAGGATGAACTTTCCAAAAGCAACTTGACAGTAATATTTCATCAGATTTTTTTTTAACTTTTTAAATTTTTGAGCCAGAAATTCCACTTTGAGAAATCTCTTCCAAGGAACTAGCAAAATATAGGTGAAGATATTTTTATAAAGTGAGAAATAAACCAGACCTAACGTCAATGCATATAGGGGAAAGGCTAAATAACTTTTATCCATCTGTAGATGGAATATCACATTTCCACTAAAAATAATGTTTTCAAATAATTTTGGAAAAAAGATTAGAAGATAAAGTTAAGCGAACACAGTACTGCTTTGTTATACGTGCAACACACTTCCAATTATGAAGCAGATAGTCATAGCGAGAAGATAGAAGACTGGGTCATTTTGATTTTCGTAGACTTTGCTTTATTTTCTAAAAAGTCTACAAAAAGTCATGTCTTACTTTCATAATCTGAAAAGGTATTAATTTCTTCGTGGTCTTAACTTTTTCTAGTTTTTAGAAGTACAAAAGATGTGTAGAGACAAAATATAAAGACAAATAAGATTAAAATACTAGTATGGTCCGGAAATTACTTGAGATCAGCAGCATGAGAAGGACAGAAATGAATTTAATTACGAAGTGTGGCAGGGAAGAGAGAAGAGCCAGGAAGGGAATTTAAAAAGACAGACAGACACTAAATGCTTCAACAGGTGTGATAATCCAGGGTCACACCCCAAAATTCACGGAGGCCCAAGGCTTCAGAAGGCATCTGAATTAAAGAGTAGGCTACCATTTTGCCTTTATTATGTAAACCCTCTCGTCTTGAACCTGGAAGCTGAACTCTGAGTAGATTTTCCAGAGCAACGGGACAGAAAGTATGCTGTGGTTTGAAGCAGTCATTACCAAAGCAATATCACCCTGAGGGCGACAGGGAGCAGTCCAGGGCTCCCCGGGGCCAGAGGTCCCCACCTGTGTCAACACTAATTCCTCATCTCTGGTCTGACAGTCAGGAGAGGGCTCTGTCCTGAAACCACTGACCTGAAAATTGTCCCTGTGGAGCCTGTCATTTAGGTGCTCTTCTGACGGCTTATGGGCTGCTCGTGACATGGGCGGCAAGCCGTGGTCATCCAGAGACCAGGGCCGTGGTGTCCTCCAAAGAGGGGAGCAGTCCCTCGGCCACAGCAGTTGCTCCCAGGTTGGAATCTGAGCTCAGTGTTGCCCAATCTCCTAATGGTTTGGTTTTTCTTAAAGATTGAGCTAAAAATCTGGATTTTTAAAGTGATAAATTTCTCCATTCTAAAAATTGGCAATTAATTAAAAACAGTTAAGACTTGTGCTGGGCAAACTCTTTGTGTACCGAACAGAACATGCTGTGGGTCTCACCCGCCCAAGGGCTACAATTCAAGACAGCTGTCCTATAGCATCAGGTGTGACTTAACGGTCTCTATTCGAAAGATAAGGTGCCAGGCTTTGTGAGGTGCCAGAGATGAGATGATGACTAAAACAAGTTCGCTGCCTCTAGGGAGCTGCAGGTGTGGCGCGGGAGACAAGGGAAGTCAAAATGCAATGACGTGGCGTTACAGAGAACGGATGGAAGCGCTCCTTAACACAAGAGGTAGTTTTGTCTGCAAGAAATCAAGGAAGGCTCAGTGGAGGAGGTGGCGCTAGATTTGAGTGGGTTCTGGGATTCCCAAACAGGAAGTACTGTAGAGTTTGGTTTGCTTTCTGAGGGCAAGCAGTCACGTGAACTGAACCACAAAATCAAGCCTTTTCAGTTTTCTTAGGAGTGAAAAACGGCTCCAACCTAAAAAAATGAAAGCAAAACCAAGGAAGCAGGTGGACCATGTTTAGAGGACTGAAAATAAATACCAGAGAGAGTTTTAAAAACTATGAAAGGATGAAAGCTGCAGGAAACAGATTATCTACATCGGAAGAAATTCAATAAAATGAGAAGGGAATTCATGAGGACTTTCTGAAATGCCTTAAAACTGTGGGATTATCTGGACATTTGGTTCCTTGCAGAGGAAAGGTGGACAATATGGGAGATAAATGGTCTCTCACTCAGCTGTCTACTTTTTCTAGCAAGGGGGAGCTGGTGATCGAAAATATTAATACCTACAGAGTTCTCTCCTAGGATGTAGACTCTTGTTAACAAATGCTGCACTGCAAACTCTAAATGCTTAAAAAGTGTGGTTATAATGTTATTCTGTTTCCCATGTTGAGCTATTTTGGGGACAAACTTTTCACTTACTGTCCTAATTAAGTAATCCCAATCAAATATTTGTGGCATTAATCCTTCGGTCCCAGCAGTGCTCCGGGAGGCATAATATCCCTGCCAGGATCAGCCCGTGTACTGCTCACTCAGTCGAGAGAAAAGAAGACTTCCATGAATAGAAGTGGTTCCTCCATTCTTACGTACAATTAGCTCATAATTATCCTTCAAAGCAAATACGATTACCCTTTTCATTCCACACATAATTCTTAGGTTGAATATTGCCAAGTTGGGACTTACGTTCCATTTCAAGGTTTCCCTTGATGCTAATTGCAACCTGAATTCATCTGGATAAAAACATCTGTGAGTCAAGACAGGGACAGCAGCATGGAATTCCCTGATCACCACTCCTCCAGAAGAGAGAAACGCTGGTACCCAAGGATGTCACGTTGGTCAGGATAGGCTAAGTTATGTTGCAGTAACAAATAATCCTTAAACTTCAGTGGCTTAATAGAATAAAAATTGATTTCTTACTCACATTTTATGGGACCAAGTTGGCATTCACATATACTTCCCGGCTCACTGCGGAGTAGGGAAGGGGATGTGGTGAATCGTATATGATCTCCGAAAGCTTCTGTCCAGAGATCATCCAGTCACCTCTATTTCATTGGCTAAAGCAAGTCATGCTGATCTAACTTCAAAATGGGCAAGGGTGTGCAACCCTACAAGATACCTAAAAGGAGAACTGGAATATTTATGAACAACTTTCAAGGCTATCATAAGCATAATCCCTGGCGAGAGAAATTGCCTCCTTAGCTTACTGCAAAGTATAAGCTAATAAACACTGGGTCATTTGATCTATGCCCCAAGTTATCACTCCAGAGGAGAGAGAACTTAGGGATACAAAAAGGAAAAATTATCCTTTTCCTCAAGAAGTTTGCAGGCCAGTGGCAGAGAGGGAGGTGATGATATGCACATAAATAATCCCAATATTTTGTAATTATCGCCGTAATGGAGAGAAGCATAGAAGCAAAGAGATCAAAGGAAAGGGGAAGGATTAAGAGATGTGCAGAAGATATCAATGAGAGCAGTTGTGATTGATTCATTAGTGGGCGCGAAAGAGACAAGTCGTGGATGCTTGCCAGGTTTCTGATTTGGTTAGCTGGATAGATATTGGTACCTTAATCAAAAAAAAAAAAAAAGAGAGAGATCACAGCGTCAAGAACAATCTTGGGCAGTAGTAGGGAGAACGTGTGAATTCCATTGATCGCAGTGTCTTTGAGCACTGAAATTTAAGCAGAGAGGTCCAGTCAATGCTTAAGCAGAGAGAGGCTGGGCTAATGACAACTATTCACATTTAGTTGAGCAACTACTTACTGACGGTCTACTCTATGGAGTACTTTGTAATCTGGATACAAAGATAAAACACAAACCCTGCCACTGAGGAGCTACTTCTAGTAAGAACAAAAGACACAACACAGATGATTGCCCCGGAAGATGGTCCCTATTGTGAGTCCTGTAGAGAGCTCTGGGAGACCAGCAAAGAGGCTTCTAACCAAGGATAGAAGGGTGGTGGTGGTCATTATTCAAGAAAGTCTTCTTGTAGGAAGTGGGACAGAAGCACTTTGGGCAGAGCTGAGCATGGTAGCATGCATCGTCTGTAGCTACGATTCCTGGATTTAGATCCTGCGGGCAACTATTTTCTTGTGCAAGTCACTTAAACCTCTCTGTTCCTTAGCTTTCCAATCTCTAAAATGATGATAATCATAGTTTTGCAAAGTCCATTTGAGGTAGTTCTGAGGACTAAATGCAATCACGGTACATGCAAGAGCAAGCGAGCCCAGACACACAGTGAGTCCTCAATAAGCATTATTATTATTATTATTACATTTATTATTTACAAAGGTGAGATTGAGGAAGATATTACATGCAACAGATGGAGGAAAACAAATGTTTATGAAATCATAACGACCAGGTTATTTTGATAGCCATGAGCAGTTGCCTGTTGTAGATTTATTCAAACAGCAAATATATTAAGCGTCTACTCTGCCCAGCGCTGTGGCCCATATCCAGACAAGAGTGCTGGAAAAGGGACTGAAAGTTGTTCATTATGTTTAGCCATGAGGAGCTCCACCAATGACCTACATAGGAGCAATTTCTATGGAATGTTGAAAGCAAAAGCCTGAAGACAATAGTATAAAGAATGGATGATGAGTGAAGAGGAAGAAATAGTAAGAGTAGATACGTTGGGCATAAGCTTATGTATGAAAACATACAGCGAAAAGAGGAGAAAGCCAAGGACACGAGTGAGAGATGGGGGGAAGAAGAGAACACAGGGAGGAAGACAGAGCCGGTTTTCTCAGACCAGATTAAAAATGTGAAAGGCGTTGCAGAGTAGAAGGCAAAGGGAGAGGATTTTTAAAAGTGGTAGAGTTCAGTAATTCATCAGTTGCATATAAACCCAGTGCTCATTACATCCTGTGCCCTCCTTAATGCCCATCCCCCAGTTACCCCAGCCCCTGGCCCCCTCCCCTCAGTTTGTTTCCTAGAGTTAAGAGTCTCTTATGGTTTGCCACCCTCTCTGATTTCATCTTGTTTTATTTTTCCGTCCCTTCCCCTATGATCCTTCTTAAATTCCACATATGAATGAAATCATATAACTGTGTTTCTCTGCTAAATTTATTTTGCTTAGCATAATACCCTCTAGTTCCATCCACATCATTGCAAATGGTAAGATTTCATTTTTTGTTGACTGAGTAATATTCCATTGTGTGTGTGTGTGTGTGTGTGTGTGTGTGTGTGTGTATGTATATCCTAGACATTTTTAACATCGTGTTGTTTAGATCCTAGATCCTGTTAAAATCCTGGGAAGAGTGTTGATTATCTGTTTGTGTTAACAGGCCTTCAACCCAGTTATTTTCACATTGCAATTGCTGTCGCACCTTCCAGGGGTGATGGTTCCAATGTCAGCTAAGCTGTCAAAGCCCTGGATATGCTACTTCGGGGCTGCTGTGAACATTAACCACTCAGGGGTTAATTAGTCTGAGACCCGGGTGACGGTTTAAATCAAAGCTCAGTTCTCAGAGCTTTTGCTGGGCTCTCTTGGGTCTATCCTATCTACAGCTCAAGAGTAAGCCTGAAGTTATACTCATTCATTCACAGAATTAGGGGAAACACTTCTCCAAATCTCTCATCTCAGAATTTCCCTCACTTTCTCTATTTAGAAGCTACCCATCCCCCTGGTTCTCTGGCCAAAAAGATGGAGTTTATCTGGGAGTTTTAGCTGCCCATGCTGTCACTGCATAATTCCCATGACTGTGGCCACCCTAGACAAATTGGGGAGAAAAAGAGAAAGAAAATGGAACGCCCCTCTCTACTCTCCTGATTGCGGGGGCCCCTTTACCCAATTCCTCGACCCAGAGGACGTTGGTTTTTATCAGAGTTTAAGCATCTAGAGCTCCGGCCCACCACATGGGCTCCCCCGAATCCCAGCCTTGCAAAACCATGAGGGAAAAAACGGTAATTCCCCCCATATGTTGTGGCTCATAGAGGGCTATCTCCCACTGCTCTGGCCAGAGGCGCAGACTGTTCTCAGAATGTTAGATGTCCGCGGTGCTGCTGCGTCAGACCCGTGGGTGACTGTCTTTGGCTCTAGTGCATGAGAGAAAGGAGGAAATTAAAATAAGAGGGAAACTCACTCACTGCCCGTATGGATCAGTTTTCTGTGTTTTGACTCCCCTCCCCAGTCTCCCCGCTTGTGTTTATTTTTCAGAGTCCTAGGCAGTTGTTTTTTGTATTTGGAATGGAGACTTTAGTCACAGTCAGTAGGGAAGATAGACTATAGTGGCCTCACTCCATCTCGTTTGTACCAGAAGTTCCAAGAAGAAGTGAATTAAATACTAAGAGAAACTCCACGTAAAATTAAGAGGCTAAAAATTATTTATTTGATCTGGCTCCGGTATTGGAGTTACTTACATTCAGTGGTGTGTAGGGTCAGAAACAGGACTGCAGTGGAGTGAGGGGGGAAAGGGGAGTGGAAAAGGGGTGAGTGGGGAGTGGAGAAGGGGGGATGGGTGAGGGCTATCTAGTTCGGCTATGAAGGAAGGTGGGAACAAGAGCAGTATGAGTGGTGGCTGAACATCTAGAAACATCATTAAAGGAGGGAGGAGAGAGTAGGTGCCCAAAGATTAACGCCCGTTGATAGATTTGCTGGTCGTGAGATGAGGCAGTTCTCTTTGCATTTTCTATTTCCTCCCATGACATAATATGTGAAGTTATCAGCTGAGAATCTGAAGAAGGAGGAGTTCTTGAAGATTCAAGAAGAGAAATGTTCAATAATCATCTTGCTAAGAAAAAACAACAACAGCACTAACTTTCCAGAGAAAGATTGTGGGGTTGAGAGCAGTGGGGAGGGCCCACTATAGTTTGTGGTGCCAACCTGAAAATCAAATTCATCCATTCCCCCAGCTCCATAATTTCTTACTTTCCTGTTCTCTAGTGGCTTTTCCCTGCAATCCACATCTATAGTCCACGACTGTGGTCGCACACTGTGCCCTGCCGTTATCCGGGTGGGAGTCCCAGCAGAGGCAGGCCTGTGGGAGACAGCCTGAGGATGAGAGGCACTAGGGATCGGGTCCAGCCAGAGAGAGGTCACCCTCAAGGTTATTCAGAGGATCACAGCGCCTTAGAGGACGGAGCATAGTAGTTAACCTGGAGACTGAGGCTCCTGGCCTAGAAGGAATTCACCAGCCACCGAACTGAAGTTGCTCACACAGAGGCGTAAGCGAGTGATGAGTCGGAAGACGAGTAGATCAGCTCAGGAGTTTGCAACTGGGGAGTGAGGAGCGAAGCACCAGTCAGGAGGCACAAAGCCCACACCGCTGGGATCTAGTTGGCCTTTCTTTCTACATAAACCATCCTACAGGGAGCAGGTGCACACTTACAAATAAGGAACGCAGAACTGCCTCACCTCTCAAATCAAAGCGTCGTGTTCTGCCCTCGGGCTGTAAGGTGTTATCCTTCACTGTTCTTACGTTTGCCGTTCATCTTCCTCAGCGATTTTAATCCCACAGTTTAATGCCACATTGTTCTCAATCGATCAGCTCGTTCAGGCAGCTCGTGGTTTGCTCCCAGCTCGAAACGCTGGCCTTTCATTTCAAACTCTCTTCCTTGGCACCCACAAAGCTCTCGCTCCCTTTCCTTCTTTACTCCTGTCCTGAAACCAGCTCCCCTCCGCTGTAGATCAGCCCAGTGCTCTGACCTCTCTTTCCAGCTGGAACGCCTTCAAAATAGACCACCAGCTGGTCACCGACACTCCCGTCGCCCACCTCGGCCTTGGGTTCATAGGCTCACCTTCCCTCTCCAGCATCACCACAGCAGCCTCCTGCCTAACCTCCCTCTTTAGACCCTCGACCATGACTCAGAGCTCAAATAGTTGATTCTCCGCACGGCAGCCAGAGCGAACTGTATAAAACAAGTTAGTTTACATGAGTGTCCTGCTATAAGCCTTCAAAGGCTTGCTGTTTCCATTAGGGCTCTGGCCTACTTTATTTTACCCCATGACCTGACCCTTGCTGGCCCTTCCGCAGAGGCTCCTTCTTCTTCCTTCCATCTGCTCCACCCACACTGGCCTTCTTGCCATTTCTTGACAATGACAGGCTAATTCCCACCTCAGGCTGTTGTGCTTGCTGTTCCCTCCACCAGGGTTTTCACACAGCTTCTCCATCTCCTACGGGTCAGGCTCAAATGTCACCTCCTGGACCCTCTATGTAAAGTGGCCTGCCCCTTTATTACCATCTCTGCCTTTATCCTGCTTGGTTTTTTCATAGTGCTTATCACACGAGACCAGCCCACACCAGACCAGAGCTCCTGAAAGGCGAGACCTCAAAACTATCTTGTTTAGCTACTAGGTCTGTAACACATAAAACGGTACCCAGCATATGATAGACACTAGATGAATACTTGTCAGATGTGTTGAATTATCAGCACGCAAGTTAATGGTGAGAGTCAGGGTAGGGATGAACGTCAATATCACAGGACAAGCTGAGTAGAGGGGAGCTCTGTCATTTGGGGAAGGAAGACTGAACTATAACACACTAACAGTTGTTACTGCATTTAACAATTTTTCTGAGAAATCTATATTAAAAGATGCCACATATTTGATTTTAGAGTTGCAGGTCAGTGGAACCCGGTACTAGGGTTTGCAAGTATCTTCTGTGTCATCCTCAGTTTTGCAAGGAGAAGGCTGCACTGTTAAAAGCTAAATGCAAGTAGCATTAGGTATGCAAGTAGTAATTAGGTATATTTTTCACTCTCTGTGGTTCGGATTTGGAATAGTTCCTAGGCATGTGAAATCAGTGACAAGGGAAGAAATGTGAATATATAGCTAGTGCAGCAGATGTCACAAAAATAGTTTGCTCCGTGCCACGTTTATCATTTTAATCTACTCCACATATCCCGACAGGAAATCTTCAAACTTTATCATGGCTTTTCTGCATTTTAGAGGAAAAAATAGGGATCAGGGATGTAGCCGGAATAGAAAGGCAGACCTTGGAAATTGGAGGGTAACTGGAAAATGAAGGAGCCAAGATAAGACAGACAGCCTCGGTGTCTTTATTTATAAAATGTTCAGATTAAACTAGACAACTTTGAAGGGTCTTCAAGCTCTTTGGTTCTAGAAGTATATGAAAGTTTCATGCGAGGGGGTGTGCGCATCAGCCACTGCTTCCCATTGATGTTCATCCGATCGGCTTGGCAAGGAAGCCAAAGTGACATGACTGTCATTGCCACCATTAATGAAAGGGTTATTGACTGTGCCCGTTCCGGCGATCCACAGACAAGCTACCCACAGAGCCAAGTATGAGCGGGCGGTTCTCCAAGTGTGGTCCCCAGACCAGCAGCACCGGGCAACTGGATGGAATGCAAATTCTTGGGCCCCACCCCAGACCAGCTGAATCAGAAACTCGAGGGATGGAGCCCAGCAGCCTGTTCTAACACCCGTCCAGTGATTCGGACGCGCACTGCTGTGTGAGGATGTCGATGTACGTGAATCCTAACGAAGCTACAAAAAGAATGCAAAGGACAAAGAGCTTTCCGGGGCACTTGGACCTTGTCTCCTAAGTCGGAGTTTGGACAAGTTTGGGAAGATATTTCCAGGCAGAGAAACAGGTCGGCGAGGTAGGGAAGACCAGACAGATCCCAAGACTTACCATAGCTGTGTGGGCTCAGGGTAGCGGGGTCCACTCTCTTTCCCAGGCTCCCTTCCTCCCTCTGCTCCCCGGCGCCAACACATGGTGGTAGCGCTGAAGGGCCTGAGCGAGGGAGCAGCGGAACGGCGGGAGTCCGGGCCTCACGCTGGCTGCCGTGGGCTGTCTGTGGTCGGTACGGCCTGACAAAAATAATCTTGAGCCGGCGTTTAATGGTTAGTAGTTTCAATATTACAAAAAAAAAATCTTCATTTGTGGCTTTCTATTACAGAAATGAACACTTGGTGGCCTTTTCACCCATGTCTACACGGGCAAAAATGTATTGATGCTAAAAACAGCAGCAGCTTTTTGTCGGGTGATGCTTTCCCCATGTCCTCCCAGCCCCGCCACTCCCTTTCAGATCTCCAGTAACCACGGCGCTCGGACTTTTCTTTGTGAGGATCTTGTTCTCTGCTTTCATGTTTCAAAGATGAGACACGCGCTGTTTGGTGAATAGGGGGAGGCACTGGGAGAGAGATGTTGGTGCAGAAGGCTTGGAAGCTCTGTGTTCTTTTCCCTACTCCTCTCTTCCATCTGGATGTTCATCTGTGTGTTTTAATAATAAACAGATAAACGGAGTTAAGATGGCGGAGGAGTAGGAGACACCGTTTTCAGCCGGTCCCCGAGTCGAGCTGGATCGGTACCAGACCAGCCTAAACAACCACGGAACCAGCCTGAGACGCAGGAAGACGCATCTGGATCTCTACAAATGAATATCTCCAGCGCTGAGTATTGAGGTACCAAGTGGGGAGCCATGAAACTGTGCACAGATATCGGAAGATAAACGGAAGGGGGAGGGAGCCGCCGCGTTCGGGTGCCGGGAAGCGGTAGCCACTTGCACGGGAGAGCGGGCGGGGCTCGCGGACGGCACCCGCAAAACAGCAGACTGAGACCGTGAGCTGGGTGCGCGCGCCACCAGGCATCTCGCGGAACCCCGGAATCCTGGTGCGCTCACTGGATCCAGACTGAGACCGGGAGATCCGGGAGCGCGTGCGCCGGGCGGCTGGTGGCTGGCGGCGTTAGAAACACAAAGGACAGAGACGCGCCGGCCCTGGAAGTGAGGGCTGGGACGCCGGGTGTGGGGTGCACATCCCGGACGCTGCAGGGTTGAGCAGCACCAACAGAAACAGAGTTAAAGTGGCCAGAACATTAGTAGAGAACGGGCCGCAATCCTTCTGTTCCGTGACAGAGGCTGAAATTTGGCCGCTGCTGCTCTGACTCTCAGAAGAGTCACAGCAAACCGCCAGGGAAAGCCGCCAGAGAACAAAAGCCTGGAAATACCGGCTCAGGGAGTGCCCATCCCCATCCCCCCTCGCAGGGGACACGGAGACTCTACCCAAACAGGACTGCCTGAGTATCGGCGCGGCAGGCCCCTCCCCCAGAACACAGAAGGCAGGCTGAAAAATCAAGAAGCCCACAACCCGGGTGCCTGGGTGGCGCAGTCATTGAGCGCCTGCCTTTGGCTTAGGGCGTGATCCCAGCGTTCCGGAAAGGAGTCCCTCATCGGGCTCCTCCGCTGGGAGACTGCTTCTTCCTCTCCCACTCCCCTGCTTCTGTTCCCTCTCTCGCTGGTTGGCTGCCACATAAATAAATAAATAAAATCTTTAAAGAAGAAGCCCACATCCCTAAGATCCCTATAAAACAAGGGGCACAGCCTGGGACCCAGTCAATAATTTGGGCTCTGGAAACCCTGCAACCTCTCTTCATCAGAATGACAAGAAGGAGAAGCCCCCCCCCCAGCAAAGAAAAGACAGTGAGTCTGTGGCCTCTGCCACAGAAATAATGGATATGGATGTAACCAAATTATCAGAAATGGAATTCAGAGTAACGATGGTCAAAATGATGAGTAGAAATGAAAAAACTATTAACGAAAAGGTTACTGAGAATATAGAATCCCTAAGGACAGAAATGAGAGCGAATCTGACAGAAATTAAAAATTCTATGAGCCAAATGCAGGCAAAACTAGAGGCTCTGACGGCCAGGGTCGCAGAAGCAGAGGAACGGGTTAGTGAATTGGAGGATGGGTTAATAGAGGAAAAAATGAAAATAGAAGATGGTCTTAAAAAAATCCAAGCCCACGAATGTAGGTTACGGGAGATTACTGACTCAATGAAACGATCCAATGTTAGAATCATCGGCATCCCTGAGGGGGTGGAGAAAAACAGAGGTCTAGAAGAGATATTTGAACAAATTGTAGCTGAAAACTTCCCTAATCTAGCAAGGGAAACAAACATTCGTGTCCAAGAGGCAGAGAGGACCCCTCCCAAGCTCAACCACGACAAACCTACGCCACGTCACGTCATAGTGCATTTTGCAAATATTAGATGCAAGGATACAGTATTGAAAGCGGCCAGGGCAAAGAAATTTCTCACGTACCAAGGCAAAAGCATCAGAATTACGTCAGACCTGTCTACACAGACCTGGAATGAGAGAAAGGGTTGGGGGAGCATATTTAAAGCTCTTTCAGAGAAAAACATGCAGCCAAGGGTCCTTTATCCAGCAAGGCTGTCATTCAGAATTAATGGAGAAATAAAGACATTTCAGAATCGCCAGTCACTAACCAATTTTGTAACCACGAAACCAGCCCTACAGGAGATATTACGGGGGGTTCTATAAAAGTAAAAAGGCCCCAAGAGTGATACAGAACAGAAAGTCACAGCCAATACAAACAAAGACTTTACTGGCAACATGGCAACATTAAAATCATATCTCTCAGTAATCAGTCTTAATGTAAATGGTTTGAACCATCCCATAAAACGGCACAGGGTTGCAGATTGGATAAAAAGAAATGACCCATCCATTTGCTGTCTACAAGAGACTCATTTCGAGCCCAAAGATGCATTCAGACTGAGAGTAAGGGGATGGAGTACCATCTTTCACGCAAACGGACCTCAAAAGAAAGCTGGGGTAGCAATTCTCATATCAGATAAATTGGATTTTAAACTACAGACTATAGTTAGAGACGCAGAAGGGCACTATATTATTCTTAAGGGAAGTATTCAACAAGTGGATATGACAATTATAAATGTATATGCCCCCAACAGGGGAGCAGCAAGATACACAAGCCAACTCTTAACCAGAATAAAGAGACATATAAATAAAAATACATTAATAGTAGGGGACCTCAACACTCCACTATCAGAAATAGACAGAACACCCTGGCAAAAACTAAGCAAAGAATCAAAGGCTTTGAATGCCATACTCGACAAGTTGGACCTCATAGATATATATATAGAACACTACACCCCAGAACCAAAGAATACTCATTCTATTCTAATGCCCATGGAACATTCTCAAGAATAGACCATGTTCTGGGACACAAAACAGGTCTCAACCGATACCAATAGATTGAAATTATCCCCTGCATATTCTCAGACCACAACGCTCTGAAATTGGAACTCAACCACAAGGAAAAATTTGGAAGAAACTCAAACACTTGGAGACTAAGAACCATCCTGCTCAGGAATGACTCGATAAACCAGGAAATCAAAAATCAAATTAAACAATTTATGGAGACCAATGAGAATGAAAATACAACAGTCCAAAACCTATGGGATACTGCAAAGGCAGTCCTAAGGGGGAAATACATAGCCATCCAAGCCTCACTCAAAAGAATAGAAAAATCTAAAATGCAGTTTTTATATTCTCACCTCAAGAAGCTGGAACAGCAACAGAGGGACAGACCTAATCCACGCACGAGGAAGCAGTTGACCAAAATTAGAGCTGAAATCAATCAAGCAGAATCCAGAAGTACAGTAGAGCAGATCAACAGGACTAGAAGCTGGTTCTTTGAGAGAATCAATAAAATTGACAGACCACTGGCAAGACTTATCCAAAAGAAAAGAGAAAGGACCCAGATTATTAAAATTATGAATGAAAAAGGAGAGGTCACGACGAGCACCATTGAAATTGGAAGGATTATTAGAAATTTTTATCAACAGCTATATGCCAATAAACTAAGCAATCTGGAAGAGATGGAATCCTTCCTGGAAACCTATAAACTACCAAGATTTAAACAGGAAGAAATTGATTCCTTAAACAGGCCAATTAATTATGAAGAAATTGAGTCAGTGATAAACAACCTTCCAAATAACAAAACTCCAGGCCCGGACGGTTTTCCTGGGGAATTCTACCAAACATTCAAAGAAGAAATAATACCTATTCTCCTAAAGCTATTTCAAAAAATAGAAACAGAAGGAAAGCTACCAAACTCATTCTATGAGGCCAATATTACCTTGATCCCCAAACCAGGCAAAGACCCCCTCAAAAAGGAGAATTACAGACCGATTTCCCTAATGAATATGGATGCCAAAATCCTCAACAAGATACTTGCTAATAGAATCCAACAGTACATTAAAAGGATTATCCATCACGATCAAGTGGGATTCATACCTGGGATGCAAGCGTGGTTCAATATTCGCAAATCAATCAGCGTGATACATCATATCAACAAGAAAAGACTCAGGAACCATATGATCCTCTCAATCGATGCCGAAAAAGCATTTGACAAAATACAGCATCCTTTCCTGATTAAAACCCTTCAGAGTGTAGGAATAGAAGGTACATTTCTCAATCTCATAAAAGCCATCTATGAAAAGCCTACTGCAAATATTATTCTCAATGGGGAAAAGCTGGAAGCCTTTCCCTTAAGATCAGGAACTCGACAAGGATGCCCACTCTCGCCACTATTATTCAACATAGTACTAGAAGTCCTTGCAACAGCAATCAGACAACAAAAAGGGATCAAAGGTATTCAAATTGGCAAAGAAGAAGTCAAAATGTCTCTCTTTGCAGATGACATGATACTCTATATGGAAAACCCAAAAGAAGCCACTCCCAAACTATTAGAAGTTATAGAGCAATTCAGTAACGTGGCAGGATACAAAATAAATGCTCAGAAATCAGTTGCATTTCTATACACGAATAACGAGACCGAAGAAAGAGAAATTAGGGAATCCATCCCATTTACAATAGCACCAAAAACCATACGTTACCTTGGAATTAACTTAACCAGAGACGTAAAGGACCTATATTCTAGAAACTATAAATCACTCTTGAAAGACATTGAGGAAGACATAAAAAGATGGAAAGATATTCCATGCTCATGGATCGGAAGAATTAACATAGTTAAAATGTCCATGCTACCCAGAGCAATCTACACTTTCAATGCTATCCCGATCAAAATACCAAGGACATTTTTCAAAGAACTGGAACAAACAGTCCTTAGATTTGTATGGAAACAGAAAAGGCCCCGAATCTCCAAGGAACTGTTGAAAAGGAAAAACAAAGCTGGGGGCATCACAATGCTAGATTTCGAGCTATACTACAAAGCTGTGATCACAAAGACAGCATGGTACTGGCACAAAAACAGACACATAGACCAATGGAACAGAATAGAGAGCCCAGAAATGGACCCTCAGCTCTTTGGGCAACTAATATTTGATAAAGCAGGAAAAAACATCCGGTGGGAAAAAGACAGTCTCTTCAATAAATGGTGCTGGGATAATTGGACAGCTACATGCAAGAGAGTGAAACTTGACCACTATCTCACACCATACACAAAAATAAACTCCAAATGGATGAAAGACCTCGATGTGAGACAGGAATCCATCAAAATTCTAGAGGAGAACATAGGCAACAACCTCTACGACATCGGCCAAAGCAACCTTTTTCATGACACATCCCCAAAGGCAAGAGAAACAAAAGATAAAATGAATTTATGGGACTTCATCAAGATTAAAAGTTTCTGCACATCCAAGGAAACAGTCAGAAAAACTAAGAGGCAGCCCATGGAATGGGAGAATATATTTGCAAATGACACTACAGATAAAGGACTGGTATCCAAGATCTACAAAGAACTTCTCAAACTCAATACACGAGAAACAAATAAACAAATCAAAAAATGGGCAGAAGATATGAACAGACACTTTTCCAATGAAGACATACAAATGGCTAACAGACACATGAAAAAATGTTCAAAATCATTAGCCATCAAGGAAATTCAAATCAAAACCACACTGAGATACCACCTTACGCCAGTTAGAATGGCAAAAATAGACAAGGCAAGAAACAACAATTGCTGGAGAGGATGTGGAGAAAGGGGATCCCTCCTACATTGTTGGTGGGAATGCAAGTTGGTACAGCCACTCTGGAAAACAGTGTGGAGGTCCCTTAAAATGTTAAAAATTGAGCTACCCTATGATCCAGCCATTGCACTACTGGGTATTTACCCCAAAGATACAGACGTAGTGAAGAGAAGGGCCATATGCACCCCAATGTTCATAGCAGCAATGTCCACAATAGCTAAATTGTGGAAGGAGCCGAGATGCCCTTCAACAGATGACTGGATTAAGAAGTTGTGGTCCATATATACAATGGAATATTACTCAGCTATCAGAAAGAATGAGTTCTCAACATTTGCTACAACATGGACAGCACTGGAGGAGATAATGCTAAGTGAAATAAGTCAAGCAGAGAAAGACAACTATCATATGATTTCTCTCATCTATGGAACATAAGAACTAGGATGATCGGTAGGGGAAGAAAGGGATAAAGAAAGGGGGGGTAATCAGAAAGGGGAATGAAACATGAGAGACTATGGACTATGAGAAACAAACTGAGGACTTCAGAGGGGAGGGGGGTGGGGGAATGGGATAGACTGGTGATGGGTAGTAAGGAGGGCACGTATTGCATGGTGCACTGGGTGTTATACACAACTAATGAATCATCGAGCCTTACATCGGAAACCGGGGATGTACTGTATGGTGACTAACATAATATAATAAAAAATCATTAAAAAAAAAAAAAAAAAACAAAGATGAGACACGCAAGAAGGACCAGAAGTGTTGACTCTTTCGGAACAAGTGGGAAAGAGCATCTTCGGAGGGCCAGGGAGACAATTTCTATGTGGTTGGTAATAGTTGCAAAAAAAACCTAGAAACAGAATTTAGTAGGACTCAAAAAGGAAAGTTGACCAACTCTGTCTTGGGAATCTCCACAAATAAGACCTGTTTCACTGCCAATAGGAAAGGGTATTGAAGAACGAAGAGGAGTTTTTGAGATGAAAATCAACCCCTTTGACAGTCATCCTTTCCATGAAATGTGGGGTCTGAGGCAATTTATTATCTTAGACGTGTGCACCTTTCTTCTGTAATTAAAATAAATTGATAATCTCTCATCGTGGGGACCCATATTATATGGCCATGTTGTTGAAGGCTATGTTTTAATTACCCTGGCCCGAGGCCCTCTTTGAGCCCAGGGGCACCTGAAAGTCCTTTTTAATAAGGAGTTAATGCTCCAGGCTCAGTGTAAAGCCGTAGCCACTCTCGTTGGAAAATGACGAGTGGAGATACATTCCATAAATCAAAAGCCTGAGGAAAAAGAGTTAACCCAATATGTTCTGAGCTTCTCTGTGCTTCCTTGAGGGGGTTCATTATGAATGAATACTTTGCTAGGTCACTGAAATATTTAAAGGCGAGAAGCAAAAAGCATCAGAATCTAACCTCGTGTGCTTGTGTCTGTGTGTTTTCCAAACCAGCGCATTCCTTTAAAAGGCGAGGGCAGGGTAGCCTTCCTTCAGAACCCCGGCTCGCTTCCTGAACCGGCGCGGGGAGCCGATCCTCCTGCCACTAGCTGATGGGGAGGGGCCTGCATCTCCAGCGCTCGCTGTCCTGGGGCTGGGGGGGAGGTCGTAGCTCAGATCTAGGTGACACGCATTCCTCACGGGGGTGCCCAAGTCTGGGTCCCGACGGCTGTGCCAAGTGCTGCACAGGTGAGGTAGTGAACGCCTGCTGGAGAGACCCCCGCGCCAGGGACAAGCTCAGCTTGGTCTGCCCGCGTGTTTGTCGTCGAGCGCTTTGCGACTAGACCGGGACAGTGTAACGGCGTCCCCTCATAGCTGGAGGCCTGGAAAGAGGATGTAAGTGTGATTACTGCTGACAGCTAATGGAGCGTCACCGTTAGAGACCGTAGTGGAGACGCTGCTTTTGGATGGCAGTTACTTTGGTTCCCATCCCAGAAAATTTCTCATAGGGAACGGATGGATCTTTCAAACAAAATGACTAGCGAGGCCAAGTTGTTTCTCCCTCTTTCTTTTTAGTTCCTCATCCTTAAATCACAAACACAGATGGCGGTTTAGAGGTGAAATGCTTGCTGGCAATGTAAAGGAGGAGCGGGATGCGCAGCGGTCTGTGCCGGCACCGCGTCTGGCTGCGGAGGAGAAGGGAGAGCGGAAGGCAGCTCGTGGGCTGGGCGCGTGGGAATCCAGACTGGCCTGGGAGAGTTCCACGCGCTCAGCTCCGAGTGCTTCTCCAGACGCGCCCGCTAGCTTCTCGGGATGCCATCTACACTTTATGTCGATGGAGATGGATAGAATAGATTCGAGAAGGCTCTAAGACTAAAATACAAATTTCACATAGGAAGGGATGTGGCCCATGTGGCTGCCACCCCTACCTTCCTGCACGTTCCCTCCTGGGCCGTGCTGGTTCGTGCTTCCCTCGTGCTCCCTTGGACGCAAATCCTTACACAGCTTCACACTTGAGCCTCTATTTCGCCATTTAGCGCAAGCCTCAGCTCCGGAAACGTTTCCCTGAGTAGCTGCAATTTACTGCAATTATTGTATTATAATTATCTATATATGTAACTGACTTCTCTAACAGCGAGCTCTCTCTCTTTTTTAAATAAATTCAACCAATATTTATTGGCTGTTATATGCAAGCAATATTCTAAGTACGAGGTAAAGGAAGTACTAACCAAGTAAACCAGTACAGGCACTGATGATTTCAAATAGCGTGAAGCGGCGTGCTGCCGTCCTCAGTCATTTAGAGGGGGGCGGGTGCCGAGGAGGCTTCAGAGAAACTGAAAACTACTACCCACCAGGTAAGGGCATTCTAGAAAAGGAAGGTCCCCAAAGGGCGGAGTGCTCAGTTTTATCAGCTGCATGTTCCCCGTTACCTTGGGCAAGGAGATACCAAAGAGGGACCATAGTCAGAATATTTCAATGGAATGGTGAGAACCAAGACCCTCCCGGAAGGAGGTTTTTCTTCGCTCTAGTGTCTAGCACATAGTGGGCACTTAATAAGTAGTGATTGAATACATGAATTTCCTGTTTGCCTACCCCAGCCCATGTGGATTTGAAGTTCATTCTTAGACCCTATTGTTTCTCATAGAAGCATCTTTCATGGCGATGATATTTTGCACCTTTACGTATTTACATCTCTCCCTACTGGACCATATATTCCTTGAGGGAAGGGGTTTTGTCATATTCATCTTTGTGTGCTGAGAACCCTGTCTTGTTTCTAGAATATAGCAGTTATTCAGTTAATAAATATCGAATGAATGAGTATTTATTAGATAACAATAATCATTGCCTCATTTTTTCTTTCTAAAACTAGCTAAAATGTTCAGGCCAACCGAAGAATAGACTAAGCAGAGGGCATCTAGAGAGATGTTCAATAGAAATAGGCTGTAGACAATATAAATTAACAAGAAACATAAACGTAAAGAAGCAAAGTTTAGACATCTCCTTTCCGGAATCAGATTCATAAACTGGCATTCATCATCACAGGAAGAGTAGCTAATGTTTATTAACGCTTATTGTTTGGTGCGCCCTGGCTATGTCATACACTTACATGAACTTGTTGAGTTTTCAGAACAATCTTATTAGACAAGTAGCATCATATTCCCATCTAGAGATGAGAAGACGAGGCTTGAAGGAAATTTAAACTTGCCAGAGATCATATACACTTAACCCATCGGGTGACTCGAGAACCTGATCATTTGCCGCCAACTTCTTCTGTCTTCGGGTGGAACTCTGAGATAGGATATTTTAATGATGCGGGTGGGAGAATTCCTCACTCAAATCTCTATGTAATGAACTGTAATGAACTTGTTTTATCTAAAAATTGTCACTCCAACATTTATAAAATAGCTATCAGTGAACTTAATGCAACACACTGTGCTAGGCACTTAGGTCCATTCCTGCGAATCCCTGAAGGACAGATCTCATTATCCACATCTCAGAGGAGAAAAACGAGGCCCTGCGAAGTTATATATGCCGCCCAATACCACGGAGATAATCAAGTGGTGAGAAAGGGATTTCAGACCCCAAAGCCCAAGGTGCTCCCACCGGCCATGGTATCTTCCCTTATATTCAACTACAGCCCATCCACAAGCGCCAAAAGCAAACCAAAACGAAACAAAACCCAACAACACCATAACTTGGGTAAAAAAATAAACAAAAAGCCCGACAACAAGCAGAGCTAAGGGCCCGTCATTAAAGATGTCCAGAGGCTGTTTTTAAGCAATCAATTCTCCAAGGTACTCAGGGTGTCCACGAAGTCTTAAAATCCAGAAACAATCCGGAAAGATCATTTTATGTATAAAGTACCGTCACCCTCCTCCTCCCTCCGCCCGCTCCCTTGCTCCCTCACTCCCCGAAGCCAGCTTGGGGTGCGTCTTTATCGCCCCTGTCCTGGACACCTTGGAGGAGCCCCCCGCACTGACTCAGCGAGCTGGCCCTTCACCCGGGCCTAGTTGCGGGTAGCCGCTGTGGCTCTGTGTCTGCCCACGGCGCCGGGCCAGCTGTCTCCGCCGGCATGACACCACAGTAATGTGAACAACTGGAAGCAATAATGTGTCTCCCCATTTGCCTAACAATACCAACATGGACAATAACTCAGAAGACTGAAGATTTGTGCTGTAATTTAATAAACCCCATGCACATTTCTACAATTGAGTATCACATCTGTGCAATGGATCCTAGAAGTGTAATATTCTTTTATAAGGGACCATTAACCAATCTTAAGTTTATAGGTTTCCTTAAATCTTTTTCATCAGCTGTTAAACTACAGTAAAGAGAAAATTGCCTCTTATGAGACAAGGGATAGTAAAATACAAAGACTGTGATTAAACGTCAATCAATTAAGGATTATAATATAATAAAATGCTGACTGATGATGAAAATGAGCACATTTGAGGAGAATTGTATAAGCAATATTAAGAATTATTTTTAAAAGTCAGTAGAATAAACTTCAAGGAGATCACACTATATACGAGTCCTTGCTCTGTAAGAAAAAAAGATTTTTAAGAACGGTTCCTCAGGTACAAAGATCCCACAATTGGCATTGAACCTCTAGGCTTAAAAAGTATTTTTTTTAGCTTCTCATTTTAATATTCCCCAGTCTCCAGAATTTTAAATTCTTCTCTGTACGGAATAAGTAATGGCATTTTGTTTCAGCGCGTTTTCCACCAGCGTGTGCAGCTGGGCAGCAGTTTATGGAAATGGGCTGTGCAGTAAAATCACCAAACAAACAAACAACATTGCAATTGAGGTAACAAAACACTGCCTAGAACTTAGGGCCCGGGAAGTTGCTCTGGGACTGTTGGTAAAACTTCGCAGTCGAAGCCTTCCGGAAATGATCCCTTACAGAATTTCTTTCTCCGAAGGTCAGCGCACACCCCTGCCCGGGAAGAGGCTGCCCACACGGGAGAGTGGCAGGCGATCCAAAGTGATCTGATCCCCTTTACTCATTTCTGCCTTCCAGTGGCCGCGCAGCTCTCACGGTGAGCTTCCCCACCAGGGTTAGAGTTCTGAAGGAAGACTCATGCTACCCGCATCACGCTGGCCAGCCTAGCATGCCAAAACAACAACAACAACAACAACAACAACAACCACACTAAGAGAGGCTTCTTCCTCTTCTCTCTTGCTGCCGTATTTTTTCTCCAAGTATATTACTGGCAAGGGGCCATATTTTTTTTCTATGCTGGGATGCTGCTTCCTCAGACCTTCTCTTCGACATTGCCTTCCCAAAGCAATTTTCCTGCTGCACTGCTTGTACCTGGTCCCTTCGGAGCTCCGAGGGCATTCAGACTCCTGCCAGTTCGCAGGGAGCATTTGAAGCTTGTTGCAACAGCTGGCTTATACGAGCCTTGAAGGAAAAGCATGCATACACGCAGCAGCACATTTAAAGCGCTAAAGCAGCTGGCAAAGGAAGCAGAGACCAAAAGGTGCAGGTAACTCACAGCTTTGCTAGAAACTGTGCTGGAGGAGCCTTGCACGGCAGACGGAAGCATAATTAATGGATCAATCCCAGGGCAGCCTGGCTTCTGCACTTACCACTCTATGGAAACTACTCTGGGAAAGGTCACCAGTGACCTTCTAGTTACCAATTTGATGGATGCTTTTCAGTCTATGTTTTCCTAGGCACCTCTGCTGGACTTGGCAGGAGAGTTGAGTGAGGGACAAAAGTCACACCCTCACCAAGGACCAAAGCTGGAGTTTGAAACAGGTAGGCTTAACCCTGAACTCAAGGTCTTTCCTTTGAACCTGGATGCCTCTCAACGTTTCACAGATATTATAAGGAAATAGTGAATGGGAGAAATGACGGGTTGACGATACAGTCTTATTTTCTGTCCTTTGTAGAACAGACCTAACATGACAGTAATAGCATTTTAAGAAGGCACCGAGCCACAAAGACAAAGAGAATGGGAAAAAAGGCAGTGGAGGACAAGAGACTTCAAGAGATGATGAAAGATAAAAAGAGGCAAATATCTAAAGTGCATGCAGGGCTTACAAGAAAACCTTTTAAAAATCCATGATTAGTGGCTAGGAGAGATTTTTTAAATAGAGAATAGAATAGAAGGGAATGGAGTAGAAAGAAGAATAGAAAGGAAACAAACCAACATAACCCACGGAACAGGCCCTGGGGATACCAAGTCTTAGGGAAGTGGAGGGGTGAGACAGAAGAAAAAAAATCAAAGTTGATTGAAAGCCTATGGACAGAAGAGGTGCTGCCCTGGGTCACCACCCTGCCCCTGGGAACAGAGTCCCTACTTCTCTTCACCATCCCAAGACACAAACTGCAAGTTGAGTCACTGAACAAAACAGACTTGGGGCCCAGATATGGGTAGAGTGAGGCTGGGGGTTGGAGAGGAAAAATAGCATTCCATGCAACAGAGGATGGAATTCACTGTCTCTCCACTCTTCCCCAGGCCAGTTTCCAAAACCTCTGCAGTCAGGCACACACTGTTTTCTGCCCTCTACCCCTCATTCTTAGGTTTTTCCTGGACAGCTTAAAATTCCACAAAGACAGTACTTCCAGATACTGACTGTGGGAAGCTCTGCCTGAGAAAGTCAAGTTGCTGCCTTGTCCCCCTAGGGCGACATTGACCAGACTCACTCATGCGGGCAGAGCTTCCAATCAGCTCTGTAGTCCTGCCTATGGATTATGAACCCAGGGCTACTAAGAAACTCCCCCAAAATGAAAACACAAAAAATGAAGAAAGACAACATAACAAATAAACAGAACAAAGAAATCTGGGCAATGCCTATCAAGATAAGAAGAAACTTCAGTTAATGTCGTCACGAAGATAAGAACATATTGTGCCCATGAAGTAAAACTCCTAGATAACAACAAAGAGCTTGGGACCACAAAAGACCCTGAATAGCCAGAGGAATGTTGAAAAAGAAAACCAAAGCTGGAAGCATCACAATTCTGGACTTCAAGCTCTATGACAAAGCTGTCATCATCCAGACAGCATGGTACTGGCACAAAAACAGACTCATAGATCAATGCAACAGAATAGAGAACCCAGAAATGGACTCTCAACTCTACGGTCAACTAATCTTCAACAAAGCAGGAAACAATATCCAGTAGAAAAAGGACAGTCTCTTCAATAAATGGTGCTGGGAAAATTGGACAGCCACATGTAGAAGAATGAAACTGGGCCATTTTCTTACACCATACACAAAGATAAACTCAAAATGGATGAAAGGCCTAACTTTGAGACAGGAATCCATCAAAATCCTAGAGGAGAACATAGGCAGCAACCTCTAGACCTCGGCCGCAGAAACTTCTTGCTAGACACAGTCTCCAAAGGCAAAGGAAACAAAAGCAAAAATGAACTATTAGGACTTCATCAAGATAAAAAGCTTCTGCACAGCAAAACAAAAACTAAAAGGCAAACCACGGAATGGGAGAAGATATTTGCAAATGGCATATCAGATAAAGGGCCAGTATCCAAGATCTATAATGAACTTACCGAACTCAACACCCAAAAAACAAATAATCCAGTTAAGAAATGGGCAGAAGACATGAACAGACATTTCTCCAAAAAAGACATCCAAATGGCCAACAGACACATGAAAAAATGCTCAACATCACTGAGCATCAGGAAAATACAAATCAAAACCACAATGAGATACCAGCTCACACCAGTCAGAATGGCTAAAATTAACAAGTCAGGAAACAACAGATGTTGGCAAGGATGTGGAGAAAGGGGAACCCTCCTACACTGTTGGTGGGAATGCAAGCTGGGGCAGCCACTCTGGAAAACAGTATGGAGGTTCCTCAAGAAGTTAAAAATAGAGCTACCCTACGACCCAGCAATTGCACTACTAGGTATTTACCCCAAAGAATCAAATGTATTAATCCGAAGGGGCACCTGCACCCCAAAGTTTATAGCAGCAATGTCCACAATAGCCAAACTGTGGAAAGAGCCAAGATGTCCAATGACAGAAGAATGGATAAAGAAGATGTGATACATACATACAATGGAATATTACTCAGCCATCAGAAAGGACTCATACTTCACTATTTACATCGACATGGATAGAACTGGAAAGTATTATGCTGAGTGAAATAAATCAATCAGAGAAAGACAATTATGATATCGTTTCACTCATATGTGGAATACAAGAAACAGTGCAGAAGATCATAGGGGAAGGGAGGGAAAACTGAATGGGAAGTCATCAGAGAGGGAGAAAAGCCACGAGAGATTCTTAACCACAGGGAACAAACCGTGGGTTATTGGAAGGGAGGTTGCTGGGGGAATGGGGTAATTGGGTGATGGGCATTAAGGAGGGCGCATAATGTGATGAGCACTGGCTGTTATACACAACTGATGAATTACTGAACACTACATCGGAAACTAATGATGTCCTATATGTTGGCTAATTGAATTTAAATTAAAAACAACAACAACAACAAAGCGCTCATGGAAATTAAAAATCAAATAGCCCAAGTGGCAAATGGACCACAAGTGTTAGAAGATAAATGCAGGGTGGTCACTCAGTGTCTAAAAAAGGCAAATATATCAAAACTATGAGAAAATAGCTAAGAAAATTAGAGGAGTAGTAACAGGCTATCTATAGGAGGTCCAGAATAAGCAAAATAAAAAACACAGAGGAAAAGAAACTATCAAATAAATAGTAAAGAAAACATTTTCCCCAAACTGTTAAATATGAGTTCCCAAATTGAAAGAGGCTACCAATTCTCCAACACAAAAAGTGAGAAAGAAAATCCACAACCACACCTAACCTCAGCCCAGCACTATGGAACTTTAGAACCCTGGAATAAAGAGTGATATTTCAAGTAGTGGGGGAGAGAGACAGGGAGACAGAGGGACAGGGAGACAGAGAGACGGGGAGACAGAGAGATGGGGAGACAGAGAGGATCGAGAACAATGCTGCGTCAGACTTCTCCATAGCAACATAGGAAGCTAATAGACCAAAGAATGATGCTTTCAAGATTCTGATGGAAAATGATTCTCAAATTAGAAATCTTCAAACCAATCACGTCTGAGAGTAACCTGAAGACGATTTTAGATGTAACAGGGCTTTCTTAGTAAAATACTGGGCCACGTGCTCCAGTGAAGTGAGGAAATACATCCGGATAGAACATCAAGACCATCATCAGGATTTTGTAGAACAGGGCGACAGCTTTGCAGCAGTGCCAGAAAGCAACCAACGTCTCAAGGCGAAAGCGACTCAAGCGTCAGAAGATACTGCCCTCTGCTATGGTCTGAACTGTGCCCTCTCCAAAGTCATGTACAGAAGCTCTAACCCCCAAAGCGACCGTATTTGAAGGACTTTCAGGATGTCAGCAACATTAAACAATGTCATAAGGATGGGCCCCTATTCTGATGGGATTCGTGGCCTTACAGGAAGATAAATCTTTCTCTTCCTCCCCACCCAGTCTCTCCACCATGTGAGGACACAGGGAGAAGGTGGCTATCTGTGAGCCAGAAAGAAAGTGCTGCCAGGAACCAAACTGGCCCATACCTTGATCTTGGACTTCCCAGCCTCCAGAACTGTGAGAAACAAATTTCTGTTGTTGAAGACACTCTGTCTGTAGTATTTTGTTATGGGAGCCAGAGCAGACTAAGACACATTTTCCTGCTCCCTGAGGTCTTGTCTCCTAAAATCCTGGCTGCCTTGGTTGCCTTCTTATTACATCAATTATCGTTTTCTCCCCCCATGGCTTTTTGTGCTTGTTCTGGTAGGAAGTTTGTTTGATAACTATTCTATCAAAGGAATAAGCAAAAATTTTACACAGAAATCACAAGAATATTTGAGGAAAAAGCATTCCAGGCACAGGGAAGAGTAAGTATAAAGACTGAAGAGCAGGCGCAGGAAATAAAATAAGAGAACGGGAGACCAAAGTCATGGGCAACCAGGTTGGAAGAGAGCATTGTATAAACTGAGTTTGAAAAGTAGGCAGAAGTTAGATCATGTAGGGCCTGGTAGGCCAGGGTGAAGAAGATGGGCATTATTCTGATAGCAATGGAACACCAATGTAAGATCTTATACTTGGAGGGTATCTGATCTATCTATCTTATCTATTTACCCATCTATCTGTACACCTATCTATGTACATGTATAAATGGCATTTATAATTGATATATATTGCTGGCCTCTGTGACAATAATGGATCATAAGGGATTAGTTAGAAGGCTACTGTAGAAATCCAGGTGGGAGAAGATTTGTCTAATACAGTAGAGAGAAGTTTAGTGAGCAGAAGTCAGATTTGCAATATCTTACAGATAGTAGACTTGCTGGTAGATTGAATATGTATTATATTGAAGGAAGAATGAAATCTAAGATGACTTGAATATTTCTTTTCAGCCTGAACAACAGATACGTGGAAGTGTAGAGGCAAAGCTTGTTTTGGAGAACCGAGAGGGGTTCTGTTAAGTTTGAGATGTCTGTTAGACATCTGCAATAGTGAATTTTATGTGCCAGCTTGGCTAGACTATGGTGACCGGTTGTTTGGTCAAACACTAGTGCAGATGTCACTATGAAGGGTTCTTCATCATCATCATCTCCTTCTTCTTCTTCTTTTTTTTTTTTAGATGTGATTAACATTTACAGTTGGTTGACTTAAAAAAAAAAGAAAGAAAGCTGGTGATCCTCCATAATAAAGTTAGGCCTCATCCAATCAGTTGAAGGCCTTAGGAGCCAAGACTGAGGTTTCCTGGAGAAGAAGGAATTTGACCTCCAGAATGCAGCACAGAAATTCTCCTGAACTTCTAGCCTTTGGATTCAAGACTGCAGTATCAACTCCTATCTGGATCTTCAGCCTGATGCCTTGGCCTATGGACTTTGGACTTGCCAGCCCCCATGATCTCATGAACCAATTCCTTTAAAATAAACATATTTGTAAATATATGAGATATTTAGGACCCATCTAAATCCAGGATGATCTCATCTCAAGATCTTCATATTAATTACATCACAAGATCCGTATTCCAAATGAGGTCACATTCTGAGGTTCCAGGTGGACATATATTTTAGGGGACACTATTCAACTTATTGCAATAATATGCAATAATATGTAATAATAGGTAATGTTGATATTATTTTTACCATTAATAGATGATTTTTGGCACTACAAGATCCTGTTTGCTTAATGTTATCACCCTTGTATAGAATGCCACTCATCATAGAATCACATTTTTGAGATAAGCCATTATCTACAAAGTTACTCTTGGAAATCATATACATTACCTGAGATTGTTACCACATTTGTACTTTAATTTTATGTTCAAAGCAAAATTATATCAAGGTTTTGTGTTCCAGAGGTTAAGAACTGTGTCACTTTCATTGGCTTTGCTATAGGCACAGTGGAAGCTTTTCCAGTAATGATGTTCCAATCCATAGAATAGATCCAAGCATCTGACGGATTGGTGTGGGTATGGTTTGCCTCAGTTTAAATTTCCATCTTTCCGAATGTGAGGAAAGTTAGATAATCAGTATTCTTGATCTACCGGCTCTGCTAAACGTTTATGGCTGCCTACCCCTAGAGAGGGGCCATCTCCTTTGCACTCAAAGATCTGCGAAGCGTCTGGACCAAAGTGACGAGAACTGCCCTCATTCACAAAAGGCCTCTGAGAGCAGAGTAAAGACTATTCCCCTTTTCTGCTGCCCTTTCATTGGCGTCTTGTGGTCATTTCTGCTGATGTCAGCTGCACCCGCGCGATCAGTGTCGTTTTCCTACGGAGACGGATGAGCGAGCGCCCGGCTGGAGTAGCTATCCATCACCCCCGCCTACGGATGTCCAAGGCCACGTCTGCGGCCCCACGTTCGGCAGCAATTACGGGTGGGCTGCGTCCAGCAACACAGTCCTCTCGTGCCGCCCACAGAGAATCGCGGAACCTGAAGGATTTTCTACTTATTTCAGAGTGCTGCTCACTGCTCACCTACCGAGACTGAAAAGTGGAAGTGAAGATGAGATGGAAAGGGAAAGGGAGATGCAACACTGAATACAAACGCTCAGGGACTTACGTGGTCAGTCTGGTGGGTCTCCGAGCTCGCTGGTTTCGTGGAAAGCAGTTTGCTACCTGTGCTAAGGCTGAGCACACAAACAGGAATGAGTTCCTGGGTCAAAGTGGCTAGATGTGCTGAATTAGGCGCATTATCTGGGAGTAAGAGGAGGATGGGTGCTCACAGATAAGGAAAAACGGGTTACTCGATTACCCTCCAATATTGAAAACCAAGATGTGCTGAGAGCTTAATAAACATCACAGGAGAATCTCGTTCCTGCTCTAGAGCTTTTTTTTTTTTAATTCATTCATTCATTCAGCATTTTTTCGGCAGGCATGGTTACTGATTCACCCGTGAACTTCAGAGATGCCGTGAATACAATATGCAACCCTGGGTTAAGACCTATTTGAGAACAAGCCTTCTGATTTCTAGCTCTAGTCACTTATGACCCATTTAAAAATAGAAAAAGGAATCATGATATATATATATATGTTAGGTTTAATATATATATATATTAAATAAATACAGGACAGCTCTTAATATATATATATTAAACCTAACATATGAAAACTTTGATTGTCTTCTAGATGGGCCAGGAAAATTCTTTAGGATATACAAAAGTCATTCATGCTCTCCAGGGCTTTCCCTCTCTTCTTCCAAGACAGTCATTCAGCAAAGACTAATTGAGCGCTTACTGTTTGGGTACAAGTTCAAGACCGTGCACTCAGGGAGTGTTCAGCCTGTCTAGGGACACTAGACTCCTGAGCCTCATTTTCTTTTCCTTTTGAAATATACTGATTTAGGCCTTCTTCCCATTCTCTAAGCTGGGAACACTGTGTCTTCTAGGGTGGCAAATAAACACACAGTAAACTGATCTGTGTTAACAGTGGATTACAAGAACAAGGTGAAGAACTGCCGGTATGAAGACCCTGCATCCTGGCGTCACAGGAGCAGTTTGGAGTGACTTCTCGAGACAGCAGCGCGGCTTAAGTTAGCACACTATCTTCCCAGAGATTTTGACCTTCGACCGCAAGAAAATGGAAGGACCCACATAAAGTAAATCAGGGACGTATTTTCGGGAAGCTCATAGTCTTTCCATGGAGTTGTTCAGTACTGAATCACAAAGTAACTGGTTTTTAATCTGATTTTATATGTTTACATAAATTTTATACATTATACATTAAATATATTTTCTATATTGCACTCATCAAAGTCACGTCTGCTTTAGAGTTCTCTGTATTTACTGAGCCTCTTTAGAGGAGATAGTTGAAATGCTAGGAAGAAAACCAACTATATTACATTATGAGCACAGCTAGTCCCATGTTTCATTCCATAGAATGCTGTGCTGATTGGAAATCCATAGTCCGCTGTTAACCCTGAAATGTTCCTTCCAAACAGTGGACAAACCAAATGATTTTTTTTTTCTCTTTTAGAACTGCTGTTCTCTGGAGCCTCATATCCTAAAATGTGTGGAGTTCAGCTCTTCATCCTCATCGCAAAGTACGGTGCCTGCAAAAATGTGCGAGATTTAAAGACGCAGCCCTGACAATATCTTTCTAGATTTGGCAGCAATTCTTGGAGTTTTCTGTTGCCTCTGCTGCTTCATGCTTTGCACAGGAGAAGATTCAGGGGTCTCCTCCAGCTTTTTACTATCCCAACGTGAGTTCAACACTGATCAGCTAAACACAGTGTAAAGTTAGGTCAGATAAACCGCTGTTCCATGTCTGTCCCACCCATTGAACTTGAGGGTTGAAGGCACGCAGCAGGGAGGTGTGTGGGGGCTGGAATCCAGCCCTCCTATGCTTGGGGAGTGGCATGCCCCGCCGCAATGTGGAGTCCACTCAAAGGAAGAGACACCCCTTCTTTGCACAAAGCCACCAGATGGGCTGCTGGCCACCGTGGACACAGCAGCATCCACACACACCAGGCTCAGAGGCCCAGTGCAGCCTTCGTCCTTCTGGATGCTCTCCTCCTTTTCCAAGCACGGAGCTCTTCCTCGCCATTTGCAGGACTAGGCCTCGAATAAATACAGGATAGCTCTTAATTTCAATCAGCTTGGGAGAGCATAAGAAATGTTCATGTTGTCCTTACACTCTGACGACCCACATTTGGTATTACGTCATGGCACACCTTTTCCCTATTCCGTGGCACCCGGGTCTCGTGAAGGAAATGCAGTATGACTGGCCCTCGGTTAGGTGCTCCTGGGAGCGAGGAAAGGAACTGAGGGCTTAGATGAACAAGCACGCATTTAGCAGCGTTTGCTCTTGCTTTTGCTCAGTTTGGACTCTTAGATGGGTAGTTGGAATACCCTTTGCACCTCTTTCATTTGTTGCATCATAAATTGTTTATTCTTCAAGGCCCAGCTTACATGTCACCTCCTCTGGGTAGCCCTACCCACCACCAGGCAGTAGCCCCTGTGTCCCACATAGAGCCGTCTTTATTTTGCGCCGTCTTTACCACTAGTACTTTTAATTCGCCTGTTGGTATGGGGCCGGGCTGACCTTGAGTGAGTTCTTAGAAGACAAGAGCCTCGTCGAATGCATTTCTGTAGCTCCCGTGTCGGTGTGGAATCTTGCATGTCTCAGTTATTCAGGAAATGTTACCTGAGTCTATGGTGAACGACATAATTCTTGCAGTGTGGTCATTAACCTTCGAGAGTTATGACTTCTTTGAAAATGCTATAGACTCATTCCCCAGGGAAAAAAAATAAGTGCATATATACTCATGTGCAAACTTTCACATAAAATTTTGTTCTCGGGTCCTCTGAAGCCTTCCACGGACCTGCCTTTGGGTCCACAGAACTCAGGCCAAGAACCACTTCTTAAAGGAAATAGACTAATACCCTTGGTACAAGAAAGAGCTAAATTATTTCCCAGCTATCTTCACTCAAGTATTTATCATGCCGGGTGCTGCGGATGCTGGAATGAATACCGTGCACGGCTCACCAGCCAGTGAGCCGGTGATAATGCTGCAGCATGAGAAGGGTTATTCTAGCACATTCTGAGGATGCCAGCATTAGGGAAGTGGTTTTCACATTCATGGTTTCACGGACCAAAAATGTACAACAAAATACCGAGTGATACACGAGTGCTCAAGTTTTTGTTATCTCAAATTGGCACTTAAATAAAGAAGGGTCCTGCTATCACCCTCATTTCATGCAAGTTTACTACCCAAAGAGAAGAAATGTATACTTCTGGAATAAAGAGCCATCCTTCTAACTGATAACGTATCAATTTGGTGAGGAAACTCGTCCTATGCTAGCACCAGGCACTAGTGTCTGAACACCCCCCTCCCAGGGAGTCACTGAAGCATCACAGAATTGTCCAGATTGCATCTTAGGGGACAAATGAGGAGCTGGCGTTGAAGTAATGGTGGAAAGCCTCCGAGACTAACTCCAAAACACTTGTGTCTACAAGGTGGGAACGGACGTGAGGTCAGGTTAGCAGGCTAGTCCTCACGGGGAAGGCGAAACGGGCAGTCGTGGAAATTCCGAGGAAGGGGGCTGGTGACGAGCAAGGGCGCCAGGCGCGGGCACGATACGGCGGCGGCAGTGTTCGCGCACTGGCCCAGGGGCGGCCTGTAGAAGTTCGGGATCCTCTGTGAACCCCGGCTCCCCCCAAGCCCGGAGAAAGAGCAGCCTGCAGGCGAGCCGAGCCCACTGGCAGAAGGCAAGTCAGGCCGAAGGCCACGAAGAGCCTGGGAGGCTCTGCATGAGGAGAGCAGCGAAGGGCAACTGGGGAGGGGGGCGGGAGAGGCGCATTTGCCGCGAAACCGAAGCGGGGATGGGGTGATGGGAGTCCAGGCGGCCCCCCGAAAGCCGTGCAGTCCCTCTAGGGACTTGAGTGTCAGGACGAATGTCAGATACGAGGAAGAAGCCAAAGAACTGGAGGTAGACCTACCAACATAACAATCCCGGAGTTAGTGTTACCTTATTTTTAAAACAATTTGAAGACATTGTCTTCTATTATCTATATGCCATAGTTCTCTTTAATTGGCATGTTAGTCCAAGCAAACCTTAGTAAAGACATATTTCACTTTAAAATATTTCTTACAACTCTTTGAATGCTATCGTAAGGTGTCTGTTAACAATGATTTTTTTTTAAGTTTTAGCTTTGCAAGAGTTTATAGATTACATTATTCAGCTATTCTGGGTGATTTAAAGTAATTGAAAATGTTATACAATCAAAAATTACTTCTTTCAGATGAACTTCGGGGTGTATTCCTCATCCCCGGCCCAGGACTACAGCTACTGAAAAATAAGCCTTTAACAAAAGGTACTGTTGCTATTTCTGGGTATATTTCTATTGTATGTTATCACTGTCAGACGTTTTGTACTCCTGGCATGTGAATATTTAAAAGCCATCTGTCTAGGACCACCATTTCCTACCTGCCTTTCCTCCACTCAAGATTATCCTTTTAAATCTGTAGCAAATAATTTTTAGACGCATGTCTTATTATAGCATTAGCACAGCCAGCACAAACATCTTCTTTTCCCTTTCTCCTGCCATGTGTACACATAATGGACTTTCTTATTAAATATACATGCAATCCCTCGTTGCATATAAATGTACCTCATCAAAGAATAAGGGAGACCCTGCAACTCTGTTATCGATTGGTCATAAAGACAGGGTAATATCTGAATGGTGTTCTTGGGCTTTCTCTTTTAAAAAAAATACCTGGAAGAGTCACGTAACTTTAGCAACCATCATGAGGAGCTCTAATGTGGTTTCTTTCTTACATATTTATCGGGCTGCTTTATTACATATTTTCGAGGCCACAGAAAACAGAACCTGCTGTCCTGCTTCCTGAAGAGAATTTAACAAATCGTGGGCTTTGTCTCCATGGAGCCATACTCTTGTCTTTGAGGAAAATGCCAGTCTGAAGAAAGCCTACTTAGGGTGGGGGGTGTTAAAATGGACCAGCAGTAAAATGCTTTTTGGTGATTCAGGTAGATGTCAAAGGAAACTCCAGGCGGTACCCAGAAGATATCTTTTGAATAAGTAAAGCAGAAGAATAGTTCTCATCCAAGCAATTTCACTCTAGTTACATGCCAATGACTTGAAATTTACAAACATGTTATGCAGGGCCGAAGGAAGAAATCAGCAGCCTATTAAAGAATGATAAAATAAAGACTTAGAAGGACAGTCTGTTGTGTGGTTGAGGGTGCAGGCTTCCCCAGAAAGCTCTCCTCCCTCTGGTTGGAGAGTGCTAAATTACATTGTTGGAAAACACACTTGGATGGGTGACTTCTCCCAGGTCTGCACACACTAGGTGAAACGTATCTATTGACTTACAAGCTGGATGCATGTGTCAAAAATGCAATCCGGTATTTTTGTAATAATAGCTAGCAGTCGTGGCTGTAAATTATTTATGGAGAGTATTCAGTGCAAACAGGTTAGAGCACACATCCTCTTCAGCTTGACTGCCCTGGTTTTAGATCACGCAGACATTCAACTCCTCAGAGATCTGCTCTTATCACTGCAAACCCTACAAAAGGGCCCCCACTGCAGTCAGTTCAGCCACCCACGGCCACCTAGCAACTTCCTAAAGCTCCACCTCAAGGTTCAGTGAGTAAACACGGTCCCTGTGCCCCCTCTCTCACACCCGCCTTGCCCTGGCGATGTAACGTAATATCAGACATGAAGGCGGATCGATCTCCAGAGCAGAGGCGTGGCCGGGCTCCACTATCTTTGTGCAGAAACATGGAAGAATGTGCACAGAAAAGGCCACTGGTGATCTTAACGCAAGCTGACATTTCACTAATGCCATGTTTCTGAGGCTGGAAAGAGCTGGCTATCCAGCGAAGCCCTCAGTTTAAATTTAAATAAGCGTGGCACCCTATTGCAATGCAGGGCATGGCTGTCCCCTTCTGCCCTGGACTATTTCAGCCATGGCCATTTCCATTTCTTCTCAGTGATCAATGCAGGCAGGTGGACTTCTCTGCCGTGCCACACAGATGGCCAGAAAGGTTACAGCATCTTTTACATTTTAAGAATTAAAGCCACAAGGGAAAGGCAAACTCTCTGTTAATATTCCAGGAAGGCTATGCTGCCTTCCCCATCAAACAGGCAATTAGTGAGATATGGACCTCAGATGTCCCAGGTCAGATAACTATACATTTCACTGTATCTTCTTTGTCCTTTAGGATGAAAAGATATTACAGTCTTTCCACTGCTTAATATGGCAGAACTACTGTGTCATGAGAGATCACAGCTTTTATTTGTGGGCTTAGAACAGGAAGTGGGTTCAGCTATCTGTTCACCAATTTATAAGCAGAATAAAAGATGTTAGCACAACAGCTGGAGCTAAACTTGGAAATATAAGAAGCACTGCAAAGTGGGAAGAGCAGAAAATAAAATCTATGGGTTCTAGAATCAGCTTTCTGTAAGATTGGATACCAATGGTTTATCTCCCAAGTGGTTCCTTAGAGCGTTAGAAAGCAATAGATAATAAGGTCTCCACAGATCAAAGAGCGCAGCGTCAGGAATCAGGGGCCCTGGTTCAGCGATGTCAAAGCCCGTGTGACGTAGGAGCATTCATTTAACCTCTGTGAGTGCCAGTCTCTTCAGCTACTGAGTGGGGGAAATAAAATCCTCCCTGGGCATTATTTTATTGTAAGGACAAAGTGACCTAGCACAAGGAAAGAAGGTTATGGTAGAACGTTGAGTGGTGCCCCCCTCAAAGATACATCCATTTCTTAATGCCTGACACCTGTGAATATAATCTCAGTTTGAAAGAAAAAAAAAAACCCTATACTTCAATGATGTAATTAAATTAAGGGTTTGAGAGGAGAAGACCATCCTGGACTATCTGACTGGTCCCTGAATGCAACGGCAAATATTCTAAGAGGCACAAAGAGAAGACTGACACGGAGGAGTGGGCCAAGTGAAGAGGGAGGCAGCGATGGCCGGGATGCAGCCACAAGGCCAGGAAGCCAGCCGCCCCCCGAATCTGGAAGAAGCCAAGGAGGATTCTCCCCTAGAGCGTCAGGCAAGAGCGGCCTCACTAACACTTTGATTTGAGCTCTGTGCCGTAGCGGCCACAGGAAAATGATTACTGAGTGGGAGCTAGGAGGGTGACAGCCTCTCTCACCTCTGGCACAAAATTTAAAGTGTCCCCCCAAACTCGGTAATCAAAATAAATAACCTTTTAAGGCAACATTTAAAAAAATCAAAATCAATGCTAAAAAAATCCATGGTGACAGAAACACTAAAATTGTTACTTGCCAAAAGATTTGTCTTTGCTATTGAAGGAGCGCCCTCTCATTATTATAATTTAAAAAAACCAGACGAGGTGGGGAGCCACCATTTTCTAGTTAGAGCTTCTCACCAAGAAGCGTCAATCATTAAGCTAGTTTTCAGTTGAATTATGTTTTGAAGATTGGTAATTTCAAAGCCCTAATGAATGAAAATACAGGGTGCTCAGAGCCAAATTGAAAGCTAATCGAAAAGCACATCTTCACGTATGGAGCTGTGGTTCTCGTCTCTGGCTGCACATCAGAATCGCTGGGAAGATTTAGAAAATCCCGGTGCCCAGGCTGCGCCCCAGACGAATTATCTCCGAACCTCTGGAGGTGGGCCCCCAAGGTGAGTTCTGAGTGGCCGTAGGAGACTCTGGGGCCGCCTGGGCTGGGAAGCACAGCTCTGAATGAGGGAGCGAGGGAGGGTGAGGGTGGAGGGGGGTGTTCCCGAGGCTAAGCCTTGCAAACCACAGCTTGCTATGTTCTTTATATGACAAATGGTAAAAGGTGATTCTGAACCACATCAAAAATGCCCCAATCAGGGCTTAATTTTCTTTCCAACATTTTAGAGGGTTGTCAGTGGTAATTCACTGGGAAAGGCAGGAGTGACGGTGGTAAAGCTTGTATAGGTTTTTAGAGTTTGCAAAACATAAAACTCTCTTCCCCTTGGTCCCCAGTGTGACCGACTTATCACCATGGTTCTAAATTTCTAAAGTTCATATTTTCAGTGCTTCTTCACTGAAGTAGGGTGAATGGTGCCCCCAGCCCCATCCCCACAAAAGATACATGCGCTCAGAGCTGACTTGGAAAAGAAATCTTTGCAGATATAATTATAAAGGATCTTGAAATGAGGAGATGATCCTAGATTATCCTGGTGGTCCTTCCATCCAGTGACAACTGTCTTTATAAGAGATACAGAGAGGAGAAGCCACAATCATAGAGGAGGAGGCCATGTGAAGAGGGAAGCAGAGATGCAAAAAGAGGACTTACGCGGCCATAAGACAAAGAATACCAAGAGTCACCAGAAGCCTCCAGAAGCATGGATTCTAGGATTCTCCCCTAGAGACTTTGGAGGGATTGTGACCCAGCCAACACTTTGATTTTGGATTTGTGGCCTCCAGAAATATGACAGAAAATTTTCTGTTGTTTTAAGTCAATTGCTATCTACATGTTAGAATTCAAATTTTCTCTTACTAAGAAGCACCTCGTGACCTGGCCCCCTGCTGTCTTTCCACACTTAGCTCCCGCCAGGACCGCGCGTGCGTGTGTCCCTCCTCGGCTGTTTCGCCTCTCACCCTCCTCCAGACCTGGGCTTGCAGACGCGCGGCTGCACCTGTGCTCACCCCGCATGAATGCGCCCCGCTGCGGTTGCACCTGCAGCCTCCCCCCGCCCCCGCAACCGGTCCCCGTCCTCTGCCACAGGCCTGCTGGACTCCTCCGCGGTGCCCAGTCCACACATCGGCTTTGAAGCCTTCTTAAACTTCCAGGCAGTCTGGTCCTGTCCTGTCTGTTCTCAAACTGCCTTTGATGTATTTATCGTACCCTCTGGTTATAGTATGTGCCACGTGTTCCTGGAATCACGTGCTACCCACACATCTCTCCCACAGCGCTCTCAAGTCCTTGACGGAAGAGACAGTCCTCTGCGGCGTGATCTTCCCAGTGCCTAACACACCATCTGCCTTCTTAATAATCACTGGTTAAACAAAATAGCTTATTAATAATATCTTTTAACATACATTATTTCACCTAATATTTTCGATGTTAAGTGAAATGCACACTACTATTATCATATTTTTACAGAAGAGAAAATCGAGGAACAAATAGGTGAGTTGAATTGTTAGAATTCAAACCTAAGTACTTAACTTCAAAAAGAAATATATATTCAGATATATATTATATACTATTATATATTTTATTAACCATCTATATATTTAACTTTATATACTTACCAAATATATGACTATATGTATATATATACCTAACCATACACAGAAAGAGCTATAGATATGTATTTAACTAAAAAATTTAACCATATATTTTAACCATACATGCATATTGTATATTAAATAAGTCTCTCCACATGCATTGCCCCATTGCTTTCTGCCTGGTGTTAAAGCTTATTCATGTATAAGTCTTACTTCTAGTAAATTCACCGAGAGTGGGATCCAGGTTTTATTATATGTTTTTGCCATACTGTGTCTTCTAAATAACAATCATTCAGATATTAGTTGAATGGATTAATAATCATAGCAATGACTGTATTTTAAAAATTTCTTCCGTATTTATATAGAATAACTTCATGAGGCCATATAAAGTCACCTAATAGCTATAAACATGAAACTCCCAGCCTATTACATGTTATTTTCTGCCCTCTTTCAGGGGATGGGAGCTTGTTAACTGGGTGGCTATTTCACTCTGAATGTTTCTCTGCTGCTCTGGTGATGCCGCTGGGCTTATCATTTTCATTGATTTTTCAGAAAGTTAATAACAGATGGAATTTCACTTTCGGAGCAAGTTGAACCAATGCCAGCATAGATGCTGTTATGGAGATTCTCATGGAGAAGGTGCACTTTGACCCCTTATTTCTGATGCCACCATGGGTTAGGATCATGTTAATGGGGAGTTGCAACTCCCATTACTGCCAGCATAAAAGAAACCATCATCCAATTTTTTAAAAATTAAAAAAAGAAAAATATAAGGTAGGTTAAGGACCATGTATAAGGACTTAGCTCAGAATTATGATTTTTCTGTCTTTGAAAATAGATCCAAGGCCATACTGATAAGTCCTAGAAAAATAAAAATACTTGGTTGAAAATGTACAGTGTGTCAGTATAACTTTGAAAATATAGATGAAGAATTTAGCAAAGGAGCAAAGGAGGACAACTGGGCTTGGGAAGAATGATAGGTAACGGAAAAGCATGAGCAAAGCATGACGTTGGGAAAGGGTGTGGCATGGAGCTACAAGCCGGAGTGAGGGCCCAGAGCTCTCACCTGAATAACGAGGAACGGGTTAGGGCAGCACGTGCTTCATCTCTACTGACTTGGCAATAAAAATGACAGTGTATTAACCAAGAAGCAGATTCTGGACACAGACGGCCTGGCTTTGCCTCTTACTAGCATGGGGACCCTAGCTAAGTTACTTAAACCTCACCGTGTTGCAGTTTCCCCACATGTAAGATGGGGATCATAAAAATACTCCTAGGGCTGTTCTGAAGTACGTATGAGTTAATAAAAGGAAGGTCCTCGAAACAGTGCTTGGTGTTGAGAGAAGCAATTCACCAATGTGCCTGAGCATCCTTGCCCCTTCTTACAGGAGAGGTCAAGGATGCAAAAGTCTGATTGCTCTTTACTGGGGACACCTTTCAAGGTTGTGTTTACAGCAAGCAACTTTGAGAAATGAGATAATGTCTTCCGGGACAGAGAACGCACTCGATTAATGCTTGCTATAAAACAGCAAGTACCCCAGTTCCGGTGTTCTTCTCTGGTACTGCAACCAGTGGCGGGTCCAAGCATCCATCGGGGCTCGTGTGGCATCATCTCCGTGGGACATGGGGGACAAGTGAAGATGATGCAGAAGTGGTGCTTGCGGTGCTTGCTCTGCTGTGTGTAATAAAAACCACTGTCTCTGACCCGGAAATCTCTTGTCTTCTGCCAGCATCCATGAAAAAATTACAGGCTAAATGATTAGCTTTTAAGTAGGATAAAATCAAATCCTATGCTCAACAGCTGGCACATAGTAAACATTGAGTAAATATTAGTTTTAAGAGGGAGCCTCAGTCACTGGGAGCTGGAGAAGCCTGCGAGGACAAGACGGGCACTTGAGGGACGGGATTGACAGATGCGTTAGGGGGGTTGTTCTTGGAACGTTGCTGGTTCATCTCTTCTCTTGCCCCTCACTTGCCTTTCTCCTGACCCTCCTGACCCTCCATGAATACCGGAAGTGTTTGCACCAGAATGTCCTAGAATTGTATGTTGACGATAGGATCTGCACTCAATCTAATAGCTTTTCCTCAACTCACCTACCTCTGAAAAGAAAACACAACCATTTGCAGAGTGGGACTAATTAAAGGGTTTTTGCCATGTTAACAAAGGGATGGGATAGTAAAATTTTACCTGTTATAGAATCTCCTTTGTGTTGGTTTTTAAAATTTTTCTAAGAAAGACAAATCTCTACCCAGAGGCTAATGAAGGATCTTTGGGGATGTAGAGAAATGAAGTAATAATCTACATTTTAAAAATATGCAAAGATCAAGCTATCTTGGACATTTCCTGAGAGACACTGGGACAGGTGGGGGCTCTGGAGTAAAGAGTCATGCAGGAAGGAGGAGGGGTCCTGAGAAGGTAAAACGAGAGCTGAAGACAAAGCCGGCTTACACCCCTGCCTCCTGTAGGCAATACAGCCTATCCCTTCTTCCCCTTCCTGATGGTGCCCTCCTTTTTCATCCCCTGCCACTACATTTGCATAAGGTCTACCTATGAGGTTAGAGTTGCTTCCAAAGCACAGTAGACTGGGGAGGACAGTGAACAGGGAGAGAAGGGCACATGGCAGAAAGAGAGGGGGCAGCTGGGAGGTCACACTCCATCAGCAGTCTCTGATTATGCACAGGAATCGGGACAACCTGCATCTGAACTGAAATCTTCAGTGAATAAAGTCTGAGGAGAGGGTGCCAATTCATAAAGCATTATTGTTTTCAGACACTTGGAATGGATGCCCATATCTTTTTCAGTGGTACCTTCTCAGAGAATAACTGAGGTTTACATTTTAGGCTCATTACTGAGAACACAGCTTGACCTAACAGAGAGATCAGTGCACCGGGGTCAGAAGACCTGAGGGGTTTTCTTGCCTCTGTCACCTCCTCGTCCAATGACCTTAGGCAAGAAGCTCAGCCCGAGCTTGAGTTTCCTCTTCTCTAAAAGGAAGGTAACACCGTCTAACTCACAGGGTCTTGGGAGCAAAAGCTAAGAGAATGGATGCAAAGTTCTTGGCCACTGTATAAACTGAGAAGTATTATATGATGAGAAAAACAATACAAGAGAAATTCACTTTCAGAATTCAACCCCATAGTGTTCTGTGTAAGAATAATCCTGCGCTGGGTCTGCTAAGATCAGGCAGTAAGCTGGACCACAGGACTGTATGTCCTTACACATACATGTTTAGAAACACATTCATGTTAAGAACCATGACTATTTTGAGGTAATACGTGTGTTTTTAAGTACAGTACAGAGCATGAGTTGACTCTAAATTTTTTCTCATAAAAATGATCTTGAAAGAAAGGTTTTCAATGTTTCTCAGAATGTGAGATCCATAAAATACTATCCCTTTGGACTATGATATCAAGGGAGTATGAATACTCTGAATACCTGAATAATTACAGATGGAAGTCAAAGCGATACCTCATTCTTCTCTCAAACCACTCCCCTGGCGGCAAGGCTCTGAGTCTCCAAGCTACACTCGTGTTTTAGTGGTCAATACAGACTACTCTGGAAACTGGCAGTGGTTTGCATAATAACTTCTATGAGGCTGAAAGAAGCCGATAATCATTAACAACTTGGTAGCAACTATATTCACCTCTTGAAAGAGGGTTGCCGGATAAAAATAGGTTGCCAGGATGCCAAGTTAAATTAGAATTTCATTTCAGACACACAACAAATAATTGCCATAAAATGCAATATTTAGGATGTGCTTATACCAAAATATTATTCATTGGCTTTCTGAACTTCGAGTTTAGCCGGCATCCTGTATTTTTATTTCCTAAGGCTGGCAGCCTTACCTGAAGTGGCAAGCTGCTTCATGACCCTGTATCTTGATGATCTCACCATATTTAATTAACTTCACGAGGTAAACAGCTCTGTCCCTTCGGTCTCTGCGGGACTCACTATTTCTCCTCGTCCTCCTTGACACTGTGAAGGGGGAGATCACATATCCTGTACCCAGACCGGCTGTGCCTGCAGTAATAGATATTAAATCACATGCCTGCCTGAAATCGCTTAGAATTCACCCACTACATTCCTATCTCCTTTGGAGAAGCCTGGAAATTAGTATACAGGAGCCTTGGAACAAATACAACATGACATTTTTTTCTGTAAGAGAGTACATAGGAACTTCCAGAAGCTCCAGATTCTAATTCTACCCAGATGAATAAAGGCAGTTAATGATTACTGTTTACATTGTCTCATTTTGACATTTCTTTGATTATTTTTAAAAACGATGCCATGGCTACAGAACTAATTGCAATCTACTACTGGGTATTTACCCCAAAGATACAGACGTAGGGAAGAGAAGGGCCATATGCACCCCAATGTTCATAGCAGCATTGTCCACAATAGCCAAATCGTGGAAGGAAACGAGATGCCCTTCAACAGATGAATGGATTAAGAAGTTGTGGTCCATATATACAATGGAATATTACTCAGCCATCAGAAAGAACGAGTTCTCAACATTTGCTGCAACATGGACGGCACTGGAGGAGATAATGCTAAGTGAAATAAGTCAAGCAGAGAAAGACAATTATCATATGATTTCTCTCATCTATGGAACATAAGAACTAGGAAGATCGGTAGGGGAAGAAAGGGATAAAGAAAGGGGGGGTAATCAGAAGGGGGAATGAAACATGAGAGACTATGGACTATGAGAAACAAACTGAGGGCCTCAGAGGGGAGGGGGGTGGGGGAATGGGATAGACCGGTGATGGGTAGTAAGGAGGGCATGTATTGCATGGTGCACTGGGTGTTATACGAAATTAATGAATCATAGAACTTTACATCGGAAACCGGGGATGTACTGTATGGTGACTAACATAATATAATAAAAAAAATTAAAATAAAAAAAAGAACTAATTGCAATCTAATTATTTCCACATATGTAAGTGTTTTCAAGCCTCTGTCTTGCACAGGTCATGAGACAGTGGTCACATATCAGCCTCTCGTCGTTTACGTTGTTTAAAAAAAATAGGGAAAGGGTACTATTTCGCATAATTAGCAGCCTTAATTAAAAACTGGACCAAGATATCAGCTGTAGCAGTGGCTTGACAAGCCCCTTAGGGCTACCTCAGATGCTACCGCCTTCTGATTAGAATACGAAGCTGGAAATATCCACCTCCACTTCCTCCATTAAGTTGTGATGCTTTCAGGTCTGATCAATCATTCAGGCCTGGTAATCATTTTCACGAAGGTCTGGTGGAGAGGAGAGGGCTGCAAGGGTCTGGTAAACATGCCCCATGATTGATGGCTCCGAATCATAAGCCAGAATTCAAAATGACTGTTAGAACGCTGAAGGGGACCCCCAGGCTCCTCCCCATGTGTGTGAGTTCTAACATCCTTAAGGATCACAAGGTAATTTGCAATTCTCATGGCCGTCACGTCTGAGAATTTTCATAGGCGATGCATGAGAAAAAAATTTTTTTAATAAAAAACAAATAAAAGTAATGGATTCGGCTTTTATTAAACGACTACCCCAAATGGATGGGATGACGGAGCACTGGAATAAAATACAGACTGCCCCTTTGACAGCTCTTTCAGCTACGAGTGCCCGACTTTTTGACAATTGCAATATAGTTACACCAACTAAAGTTTGGGTAGATTAAAGGCATATTCTTCCCAAGACTGTTACGTTGCTCCTGTCTGTTTTGCTGCAGGACATCCTTAACAATAAGAGAGGGTATTCTAATTGTTTTGCACATGTTGATTTTCATGATTCCTCAGAAATATTATAGATATTATACATTTATAAAATAAAAGATAAATACATTGAAGGTAGAGAGGATCCCTCCATTTCATGGAGAGTTTTTTGGAAGCACAAACCTCCAGGAAGGTTTTGAGGCACTTATAACACAATCACAATATGATCACATAATACTATCAGGCATAAAAACTAACGACGGGAAGACACAAAATCTGGGGATTAAGGAAGGTAGTGTGTTTCAGGGGAAGAAAAGGGTAAGGGCAATCAGGGAAATGATCAGAAGGCCAATGGCAGTGGAAAACTAAACAGGGTGCTGAGTTTAACTCTCCCTTGCTAGCACCTAGAAGAGAGAAAGCAAGTTCGTTACAGAGTTCTCATTGCCAAGTGGTAAAGGTGTTCCAGTTTCCCAGGAGACTCACAGTTGGCCATTGGCCCATCCCCCCAGATGAAAGTGGGAAAATGCTGTGATATCGTTAAGTGTGTCCTTGTGTCTGGATGTGACAGAAGCCTGGTATTTCCAAGCAGCTTTCAACACTGGATGGAAAATGAGAGACCTCAGAAGCCAGGTGCTCTCAATCTCGTTTCCCCCCAAACCTCTGAAAGATGTGCTCTTCAAACATGTCGACCATGACTCACATTTGTAAAAACAATACTTCCCTTACTAGGCGTTACTCTGATGTTTTCCATTCCATTTTATAGCCATGGATTTTTAAAAGCTTTGGTCAAAGCCCACTAAGTTGACTTTTTGAGTCACAAATAAATGAATGGAGACCCACAGTTTGAGAAACCTGCACTGGTAAGCATACGCTTTTCTTAAAATACAGAGAAATGGTAAAATGTAATGTGTTCTGTATTCATATAAATAAATATATGTGTAGATATATTGAAGTCTGTATACATCTATGAACATGTGTATCATATCAAAATATATATGTAAAATTTTACAGATGTGGTAATAACTTGCTTAAACTCATGAGAAATCCTGAAGCAGCTCTCAACATATCCTTTAATCATATAGTTGAGTTAAACCCATATTGAACGTTAAAATGGTGGTATGTATTTTTAACACAAAGATATTTTAACTGATCTAAATAATTAACCTAGCTGACTCTTGAATTCTTATTACCTAAGTTCTTCCTGTAACTTCTCTAATAAGCTTTCCTCCATTCCCAAGCAGTTTGTGCTGTCAAGCATATGAGGGAGTCATTTATAAGTATCTGCATATCAACCAAGCACATCATTTCATTCAGATATGACTTAGACACAACGCGATCATTAGCCTGAAAAATTTACTATTTTGCATTTTTTCCCCAAATGACAAAGATTTCAAAATAAGATCACCCAGTTAGATCTCCCTTCTTACTCGCATACTATTCACTGACTTCCTTTTTCTCACTCTCTGTCACCATAAAGGAATATCAAATCTCTTAGGTCATGTTGTTAGTCTTTTTTCCCCCTCCAAGTAATGTTAGCTTTCCCTCTGTTTTCAAATCTACCATAATTGAAAGAACCCTGTTGGCTAAGCATGCTCGAGGGGAGATCAGATTGGCTCACCAGGAAAGGTGTCCAGAAGCGATAATGCTTGAACTGAGATAGGGAAGAGGTAAGCCTGATAGAGAGGTAGGGAAGGGCATCCCTAAGAGAATGAAACTTGCTACAAGGGGGTCAAAGTCATCGGGAATAGCTGAAGTAAATAGTTCTGGCTGAAGAATAGTGGAAAGTAATTCTCCAAGTGAAGGCAAGGGCCAGATCAGAAATTTGTTATTTATTACGTACGTGGGAGAGAGACTTGGAATGTTTCCAAGCAGAGGAGTGACATGATTAAGTTTCCATTTTAGAAAGTTCACTTTGACGAAAATATAGAGAATGGAATGAAGGAGGTCGAGATACGAGGCTGAGAGTTCAGTTAAGAGGTCGTGACAATAATCTAAACAAGAAATGATAACGGCTGGGTTAAGACATTGGTAGAATTGAAGGAAAGGACATGGATTCAGTAAGACGTATCAGAGGCCACATGGCTGGGCCTCTTGGAGACTGTCAAGGTGTGTTAGTGGATAGTGTTTGGGGTGAAGCAGAGGCATGGAGGAGAAGTCTAGAATGGTGCCTGGCTTCTAGCCTGGACACCTGTATAAAAGGTGGGGCTTGTAACACAGGGACCAAACAGTGCAAGAAAGATGATGAGCTCAGATTAGCAAGGTGAATTTGTGAGGTTTATTACCATTCTCCGTAGCGATGTTCAACCGAAGAGCTAACTTTCACCCAGCACTTCCTACACGCTAGATGCCATGCTAAGTATTTCACATGCATAACTTTATCTTCTGAAGCTCTTGTAAGAATGACTATTATTATCCTCATTTTACATATAAGGAAAGATAGGCTCAGAGAGTGAACTAATTCGTCTAAGATCACAGAGCTGGTAAATGGCTGAGCAGGGACTCATATTCAAGTCTGTCTGCCCCTGCCCTGGGTCCTAGGCCCTGTGCGATACAGGACTAGTGAAAGAGACACTCAGTGAAACATCCGTGGTAGCTCAAGTTATAGTTGTGAGTGGGGCTGCCAGTTAGAATATATGTAGTAGAAAGCAGAACCCAAGGAAAAGCCCCAAGGAACACCAACATTTAATACACAGGCTACAAATCAGTGGCCTCCATTTGCCCATAGGCAGTTTGTTTGTCTAGCAGCAGTCTAAAACACTTGGATTCGATGCCTTCTGGAAGGGATAGGGAGCATTCTGCACTCCCTCACAGTCCCCCCCCCCCCCACTCCCCGTTAACTACCATTTTCACCTACCAGCACCTTCAGGCCCGTACATTTCCTGTAGGACCCTGGGACACACAAGAGTTGCAGCCCGTAAAGAGTGTGGAGAAGGAAAAAGTCATTTAGGAAAGGAAAAATCAATAAGGAAAGGAAAAAAAAATACTAGAAGAATGTAGCTTCATGCAAGTTGAAGAAGGAAAGGGTTTCAGAAAAAAGGGACAGTCAACCATATTATGTCACAGATGGTCAAGTAAGATGAGGAGAAAATGAGGTCTGTTGAAGGAGGCAATCTGGTGGTAACTTATAATCTTGGTAAAAGGCAATGGGGTGGGTAAGAGGGTAACAATATCAGATTCCAGTAAGGTGCAGAGTGAAAGGTATGGAGGAGGTGGAAAGAGATAGCGTAGGGTCCTTTTTAAGGAAGTGTACATGGTTCTGAAGGGAAGGAAATTAACAGGGAAATAACTGATGGGAGATGTGTGGTCAGATGGGAACTTTTGCTCTCAGAATGGGAAATATCTGAACATGTTTTTATGCTGAGGAACATTAGCCACAAGGATGATCACTTGGGAATAGGGAAGAGAGGAGATGGTGAGCTCAACAGTGATGCTTACAAGGGATACTGTGCACCGCAGGCATTATGTTAAGACACTGGGGACAGAGTGAGAGACAAGGTCCTGGGGCACCTGGGTGGCTCAGTCAGTGAAGCATCTGCCTTCAGCTCAGGTCATGATCCCGGGGCTCTGGGATCCAGCCCCACACTGGGCTCCCTGCTCAGTGGAGAACCTGCTTTCCCTCTCCCTCTGCCTGCCACTCTCCCTGCTTGTGCTCTCTCTCTCTCTGTCAAATAAATAAATAAATAAAATCTTTAAAAAGAGAGAGAGAGACAAGGTCCCTGTTCTCATGGAGATTACTTTCTGGAAGACAGCCAATAGACAAATAGAATAGAAAAAGTAATTCTAGGTAGTGATATGATAGAGGATGGAAGTCTCCCTTTTTTATTTTTGTTTGTTGTAGGATGGCTTTATATTGGGTATTCAGGGAAGTCCTTTCTGACACTTGAGCTGAGACTTGAATGAAAACGGGCACTAGCCATGGATGCTCTGTGGAGAGAACATTCTAGATGGAACAAATGGCTAATTTATGCACCTAGGGTTGATGTGAGCTGGGTGTGATTGGGAAACAGACAGAAACCAGTGATTCAGGAACAACCTCGAAGTAGGAGATGAAGTCAGAGAGATGGGCAGGGGGTCTGTCAAATGGCAGAACATTTGGAGCTCTGGAGATTTCGGTAGAGAGTATGGGTTTTATTTAAGCTGTGACCATGAGAGGGCTTTAAGCAGGGGAGTGCTATCAGCTCCAAGCAGGTAAGAGGGGATGGATCCCAGCCCAAATTAGAAGAATGAGCCTTGAACAGACATGTTATCAACACTTTCACTGAAATGGGCAAAGCAGAAAAGAACAGAAGGAAGTAGAGATAGTTGTTGATAGTATAGGAGGAAGGAATGAATACGTAAGGACCTCAGTTTTCTCAGTGAAGCTAGAGGCAAGATCATCTGCTAAGAGTGAATGGGGAGACTGTGGAGTACAGGTTGCTTTGGTCTGTGCTGGCTGCCGTACATAATAAAATACTGTTGACTAGGTGGCTAAAGCAGCAGAAATTTATGTTCTCCCAGTTCCGGAGCCTAGAAGTCCATGATCAAGTTACCAGCCAATTCAGTTTCTATTGAGAGCTCTTTTCTTGACTTGCAGGTGGCCAGCTGCCTTCTTGCTGTATTCTTTAACATTGGGCAGGAGGATGGGGAAAGTGGGGGGTGGGAGGAGAGGGAGCTCTGGTGTCTCTTCCTCTTTTTTTTTTTTTTTAAGATTTTGTTTATTTATTTGACAGAGAGAGAGCGCGCGCAAGCAGTGGGAGCAGAAGGCAGAGGGAAAGGGAGAAGCAGACTCCCCTCTGAGCAGGGAGCCCAATGTGGAGCTCAATCCTGGGACCCTGGGATCAATGACCTGAGCTGAAGGCAGACCCTCAACTGACTGAGCCACCCAGGTGCCCCTCTTCCTCTTCTTACAATGACACCAGTCCTATAGGATTAAGGCCGCACCCATATGACCTCATTTAACGTATCACTTCTTCCCAGGCCTCGTCTCCAAATATAGTCATATTGGGGGTTAGGGCTTCAACATATGATTTGGGGTGGGGGGGGACACAAACATTTGGTCCATAACAGGAAACTGTGGAGAAAAGGAAAACTATGGGGTATTGAAGAAATGGGAAATTGAGAATATAAAAAGTCTCTTCCATCCTAACTTTTTTCTATATTTAGGCTAAATTACTTCAATCTCTCCATAATTCCAAGCTTTATGTAATTAGAAAATATTTGGGTGAAGAAATCATTAGCCTTAATGTAAAATCTTCCACCAACTCAGGAAGCTGAGTTGGACCTGACACAGGCTGTATAGGAAGAGGACAGAAATAACAGAAGCTTCAAGAAGCCCCACCATCCAGGAAGCTGGCATAAGGAAGTGGGGGACACTGCCCAAGTGAAAGGACAGGAGAGAGGAAGACCCTGTGATCTGCTGCGAAGGAGATGCCCAGGGAATAGAAGAGCCTCATGATTTGTACTGGTTTCTTCCGAGAGAAACGTGACGTGCTTTCTTCTCCAAAGGAAACCTTCAACCAAATCTATAATGTTCATGAAGGCTTTGTGGAAAAAATTTTCTTTCTTTCTTCCTTCCTTCCTTCCTTTCTTTCTTTTTCTTTCTTTCTTTCTTTCTTTCTTTCTTTCTTTCTTTCTTTCTTTCTTTCTTTCTTTCTTTCTTTCTTTCTTTCTTTCTTTCTTTCCTTCCTTCCTTCTGAGATGGGGAGAGCCAAGCCCTGTTCTGAAATCAGGGCCTGGAGGACACCCGAGGAAGACAGCCACATACTAGAGACATCCAAAGGCCAACTGTCATACGCAGAAGATAACACTAACATTACTTTCCCAGGGCCCACCATATTTCATTTTGACCGGTGCTCCTTTAGAAGATTCTCTGGCATTTGCAGGTAACAGGTACAGATGATTTGAAAGCACTTTTACACCTCACATGCACCCCCACCCCGCCTTTCCCTGCAGTGGCGGCATTACCATGTCCAACTTGCTTCATTGTGTTTCCTGGCGATATCCCAACTCCCTTTGCTGCAAATAGACAGGACACCTGATAATGCCTCTCAAAAATCAAAATCAGAACAACTCCAGACTCTTCTAGGTTGTTTCTTGACTCCTTCAGGGTAATATGAGTTCACACAGACTCTTTACTTTGTTTCAATTCCCCGGTACCTATAAATGCTGTCCTGATTGCTTATTTCTCACCCTGTGATTCCCCTGCTCCCCAAAATGTTCTTTGTATGTAGGAGTTTTCTACAACTAGAGCGAAGGGGCGCCCTGCGCTTCCTTCCCATTACTTGGATCTCCATTTTGGTGTCATGCGCAGAGTGGCCCATTAATCAATGCTGGCGGAGCTGATGAGCATACAAATAAATAATAATTAATGACCATTTTGACTCACCCAGGTGTTTTATCTGCTCAGCTGTGTTACTGAGATGCCAGGCGTATCTACATTTTATAGAAATATTTGCTGATCGAGGAACTTATTGATAGATGTGAATTATGTGGCCGCTTTATTTTCAAGATTCTCCTGAAGTGTTGGCACAGCTCGCCGCTCTGCGAGGGTTTCCATTGCAAGTGATTACAGAAGTGGCATGTGGAGAGTGGACTGGGAGGCAAAATATATGCAGGAAAAGTGGAAATCACCAAGGAAAACGAGTGAAGGGGAAATCAATACGAGGTGAAAGGTCAACAAGCCTCCTGCTGTTAGTCTGTCAAAATGTATTTAATGGGTTCATTGGATATTTTTCACATTTAAGAAATTGACATGAGAAAGGGTTAGCCTGTAATAACTTTTTATCTCTCACTTACAAAATAGCTATTTTTTTTCTTTTGAGAATTTACCTCTGATCTCAGTATTGCAGTCATGCCCGGGGGTTTGAGGCCTCAACAGAACTATAATGACAAGCCTTCAAAACAGTTACGGTAATTATTTTTAAGTAGTTAATTCTTTAATCAGAGCCACATTAATTTATCAAAACATAATTAAAAACATATTCATTGAAATTAAGTAAGGGTCAAATATGGAACCTGCTCAATCCAAGGGACTAGTTTCTAGATCTGATCTCATTGTATTTATTAAAGGCATGGCTTATTTATTCTTTTTTCTATCATCTGTGCAATTAGATTGATCTCCAGTTCTCTCCTCTTCAAGCAAGAGAGTAAAAGTAACAGATACAAAAAAACTCATTTCCAGCAGTAAAGAATTTCAAAATAAAAAGTGGCTTCATGTAAAATCACATTTGTACTATCTATTAAAAATTTCTGTACCCTCACTTGATGGATTTTCTTACTTCTTTAATACTCCCTGTTTTTAAAGACAATTCAGTCATCATCTTATTAGAGGCTCAGATTTTTGCCTTTTTCTAATATCTTTAATCAAAGTACCTTTAGATACATTCGAAATATTAATTCATTTGATGATTCCTGAGCCATACTGAGAGATTAAGCAGTAAACATTAATATCTGGAAAAGTCAGCATAGCAAACTTATATATATGTTAACTGTTTTCTCCCTTTTCATAAGACTAAAAAATTTATGTTTCAGATTTAAATGTCCTTTAGTTTTCCATCTTGAGCACCTGATACCAATTTGGCAAGCTCAGACTAGAATCTTGGCTTTCAGTGAAGATCTGCTCCATTAATTTTGGTGAGAAATGTTATACAAGTAAAGTATGGCCTGGAAATATTTCTTTTTTAAAAAATATTTATTTAGGGGCGCCTGGGTGGCACAGTGGTTAAGCGTCTGCCTTCGGCTCAGGGCGTGATCCTGGCGTTATGGGATCGAGCCCCACATCAGGCTCTTCCGCTATGAGCCTGCTTCTCCCTCTCCCACTCCCCCTGCTTGTGTTCCCTCTCTCGCTGGCTGTCTCTATCTCTGTCAAATAAATAAATAAAATCTTTAAAAAAAATTATTTATTTATTTATTTATTTATTTATTTATTTATTTATTTATCAGAGAGATAGAGAGGGAAAGAGAGAGAGCGCCTGGCCTGGGAATATTTCTTAAAAATTGCCAAGGCCCCCAGGGATCTGGTACCTTCATTTGCCATGGGTAATATGAGCGGAGCTCAAAGACATGTACATAAAAGAATTTTAAAAACTAAAAGCATTTTGTAAATTTTGCCACGGCACGCTGAGATTAGAAATTCTAAATAGTTCCTATAGAAAAGGTACCACAAAGGTCAAAATGAATATTTTTATACTTTTTATTTTTAGAATATTAAACATCAGTTATTTTTTAAACAAAAGTTTATTAAATATTTACCATACAAGGGCATTGTGCTAGATATCAGTGAACCCAAGATGGAATGAACACACTCACTGCCCTTCAGGGATGCTTTGTCTAGCAAGGAAGCATTAATGGAAACAAAAATTATGTGACAAGTGCTGCATATCAGTTTTTTATTGCTGTCTAACAAATTGCCTCAAACTTAATGATTTAAAACAACATACAGGGCTCCTGGGTGGCTCAGTCGGTTAGGCGACCGCCAACTCTTGGTTTCTGCTCAGGTCAGGATCTCAGGGTCATGAGATCTAGCCACACGTTGGCTCCACTCAGTGCAGAGTCTACTTGTCTCTCTTCCTCCCCCTCTGCCCCTCCCCCTGCTTGCATGTGTGCACGTTCTCTCTTTAATTAATTAATTAATTAAAACAACATACTTTTATTATCTCATAGTTTCTGTGGGTATGGAGTCTGGGCGCAGCCTAACTGGGTTCTCTACTCAGAGATTCCCAAGGCTGCAATGATAATGTCAGCCAGGGCCATGGTCTCATCTCTCAAGGTCCTCTTCCAAACTCAAGTGATTGTTGGCAGATTTCCTTTCCCTGCAGCTGCAGAACTCATAGCAACTTGCTTTTTGAAGATTGGTAGATAAGAGTCTCTGAACCCAAGAAAGCCGTAGCCTTCTTTTACAGAGTTCACCTGATTAAGTCAGGCTCCCCAGAGTAATATACCTTGGATTAACTCAGTCAACTGATTTGGAGGCTTTAGTTACCTCTGCAAGATCACTTCACCTTCATCACATAACATAATCAAAGCAGCGTATCCTTTCATATTCATAGGTTCTGCCTACACCAAAGGGGGGGATTATACAAGGGTGTGAGTCACTGGGCTTCACCTCACAATTTGGTCTACCACAATGCCAAAACAGACATTTAAGGAAGTGACAAATGACTAGAGTCTAGTAATGGAAAAGTAGAATAAAGAAAAGGTGATAGGCACTGGTTAACTATATGAAGTTAGGCTCCTGGAGCCATGATTATTAGAGTATTTTTGTGCCAGCTGGAGAGAAAATTCATTTCAGACTTTATATAAACAAAGATTCCCAAAGCTATATTAAGGAGGAGGTACAGTTAGGACACAATATGCATTTAATTTCAGATGCAATGGTCACTGGGCCATAGTAAAGGAAAGATTTGAACAATATGGTACTCGAGTGGGAAACTGTATAGATTCTTGGATAGTGGATTATAATACTTTCTAAGTCATTGGCTGTCTTAGGTTGGGTTCCCCTGGAGACAAAGTCTTGTGGGCTAATAGCTTACTTGAGAATGTGATTCTTGGAAGCGGGACAGAGGGACAAGAGAGAGGGAAGTAGGGAAGGAGGGAAAGGCGACAGAAAAGTGTGTTTTGAGATGGTCACTGCTTGAGGCGTAAGGGGCCTTCTGAGGAACCTTATGAAATGGCCATCAAAGTTTTTCCCTTGGAGATGAACCTAGAAGCATTATTCTATTGTTTCTTGGCACCTATGGGTGGCCCATCTGAATGCCAAATGGATGCTGATGGTGTCAGAGAAGTAGAATAAAAGGAGTAAAGGATGTGGCCTGAGGTGAAGCACTAGCAAAAAGCTGGTCCAAACTTGTGCAGGACTGGTGGCCGGAAGTGAGGGAAGTACAATGTGAGTCTGAGGAGATTTGGGGAAGCACACAGTGGGCATTTGATATATTGAGCTTTGGAAAACATAATAAAACTATGGAGTCACTGTTCAGGAAATGCTAACGTGCGCACACACACACATTCGGGTAGTTCTACTCTTTTTTTTTTTTTTTTAAGATTTTATTTATTTATTTGACAGAGATAGAGACAGCCAGCGAGAGAGGGATCACAAGCAAGGGGAGTGGGAGAGGAAGAAGCAGGCTCAGAGCGGAGGAGCCTGATGTGGGGCTCGATCCCATAACGCCGGAATCACGCCCTGAGCCGAAGGCAGATGCTTAACTGCTGTGCCACCCAGGCGCCCCTCAGGTAGTTCTACTCTTAAAGCCCATCCATGGACCCAAGAATAAGCACCTTTGTTTGACGTTCTCATTATAAGGAAGATATTTTGACTATCTAGGAAACTGTATAGGTTTCCTCAAGGAAAATATATGCCATCTGTAAATAATTGCCCCTTTTCCCTATGAAGTGCCCACTCTTAAAATATTCTTTTATTCTTCAAAAAGCTCACCTCCACATCTATTAATCTCCTCTTTAACAACAAGTGTGAGTACGTATTCCAAGTTCATCTGGAGCCACTACTTGTAGCAATGATAGGAAGGGGGGATGGGAAGGTTGGGGTATGGCAGAGCCCCAATATCTGAGACTGTAAATTCTGGTCTCAGGATGTTTTCTATAATATGAACCTGTTATCTCTGCATGCCAAAGCCTACTGAGCTCTAACTCTGACTTTGATAACAATGATTACTGTAGGCATGGGGACCCGTACCATGGAAGTTTACACGTTCAGTCATTGTCTGTCAGCTTTGCTCTACACTAGAACCATCACCTGAGCTTTTAGTAGTCCACACCTCAGTCAGTCCTAGCAGAAAAACAAAACAAAAAACAAAAACGTGTAAGTGGATGGGTGCAATCTCACAAAATTAAAAAGGCACACTGAACGCATTTTCGTTCTTGAGAAATGAACGCAAGGGACTGCACATTCACCCACAGCTGGGGGAAATCACACATCAGTTTGCAAGACAAAAAGAAATCTCACTAAAATCTTAGATAAAACAAAGGGAGAACTGTGTAAGAGGGAAGATAGAATGAAAGTAAAGGGTAGTAATGTAGCAGTCAATAAACATAAATATATAGTCACACAAAAAGTAAAGAAAACTATAAAGAAACTATTAGATTTCCTCTTGAGACTCCCATCAGATGTCCGATAAAAAACAGCAAAGAGAAAAAGAGAGCTCCCTGACATCAAATATGGATTGGAGTATGGATTTGTTGTGGTTATTTGCTCTTTTGCATTTTCTGTGATGGGTGGAAACATTGAAAATTTGAAGATGTAAAGTAGCTCAACCATTAGATACATAATGATTTTAGAGTCGACCAGAGAGAATATGAGAATTGCTACCAAAAATCCTATATTAGTTTCCAGATATATATCAGGAATGTCAAATTTTGTAGAGCTAATAATACTATTCAAATCTCTTTGAAAACTCATTTACATTCATTATTTTTATAACCACTTTTTAAAAGCCAGTGGGAATGCATTTTGAATCTTCTTCCTCCTACTTCCTTCATACTCCTGTGAGAAGCCAGCCTGACAGGTCTGCAGAGTTTTTGTGAAGCTGGTGGAATGAATAAGAAATGCCTGTTTGTTGACTTGCTAAATGCTAAAGAACTGTCCTTAGCATTGCAGACCAGCACATCAGCTTTCAAACCTAATTGTAGCCAGCTGTTCTGATCACCCGGTCACCTTTTAGAGATGGATCCTCAGGTAAACCTGTCAAGTATTCCCATCTACACCTTTTTGCTACCCGTAGTGTTGCTGGGGCTCACACCCGATAAGTGTCCCTTACAGGTTATAAACCTAAGTACTTTACTCTGTAATCATTATAGAGGACGAACTGATGCCCTGAAGTGAAACAAAGATACTGAAGATGTTGGACATCATAAGAGACACTCAATTATCTCATAAGGCAGATGAAGTTTACCCAATTGCTATGAACTGAATGTTTGAGACCTCCCCCCCACCCCGACCCCCTCTGCAATTCATATGTTGAAGCCCTAATCCCCAGTGCGATAGTATTTGGAGGTGGGCTTTAGAAGACAATTAGGTGTAGATGAGGTCATGAGAGTACAGCCCCCCAGTGGAATTTCCCCTTACAAGAGAAAAATAGCAGAACTCTCTCTCTCTCCACCATGGGATGACACAAGAGGAAGGTGGCCATCTACAAATCAAAAACAGGGCTCTCACCGGTCACCAAATCTGCCAGCACCTTGATCTTGTACTTCCCAGCCTCCAGAACTGTGAGAAACAAAGGTTTGTTGTTTAAGCCCCCTTAGTCTATGGCATTTTGTTATATCAGCTCAAACTGATTAAGACATCAATTCAATAGCAGGAAACATATTAAGAATTATTTTTACCAAGTAATCACTGAATGTTGAACACACTAAGTGCTATACTATACTAATTTTAAACTTCCTATAATCATTAGTACTTTAACCTATTTTTGTCTATCTTTAAGATGTATTTTTTTTAAAATATTAATTGATATATTACTAAGATATATCATTATATTTGTTTTAAGTATACAACAAAATGAGTCTGGGTGGCTCAGTTCTCCCTTTGGCTCAGGTCATGATCTTGGGGTCCTCGGATACAGCCCCTGTTCAAAGGGGAGTCTGCCTTCTCCCTCTCCCTCTGCCCCTCCCCCCACCACTCATGCTCTCTCTCTCTCAAATAAATAAATAAAATCTTTTAAAAGAAGTGTACCACATAATGACTTAATATGTATGTGTTATGAAATGACCACAATAAGTTTAATTAACATCCATCACCAAACATAGTTACATTTTTTTCTTATAATGAGAACTTTGAAAATTTACTCTCTTAACAACTTCCAAATATTCAAAACAGTAATGTTGGCTATTGTCACTAAGCTGTACATTACACCTCCAGGACTTGCTTATCTTTTAACTGGAAGTGTTTACCTTTTGACTCTTCATCCTTGGTGGGTGGGGGTCAAAAGGGGTAAAGTGTGTTTCTTGCAGGCAGCATATATTTGGATCGGATTTTTAATGTAATCTGACATTCAGCCTTTTAATTGGGGTGTTTAGATCTTTTACATTTAATGTAATTTTTGCTATGGCTGGGTTTAAAATGATCATCTTGCTATCTGTTTTCTATTTGTCCCATCTGTTCTTTTCTTCTTTTCTCTTTTTCAACCTCTTTTGGATTATGTAAGTTTGTTTCTTTGATGCCATTTTATTTGCTTTTTTGGCTTGCTAGCTATATCTTTGTTTTATTTTAGTGGTTGCTTTATGGCTTAAGTATGCATCTTTAATTTATTACAGTCTATCTTCAGGTGTTCTTATACCACTTCATGTACTATATAAAAACCTTACAATCGTATGCTTTAATTTTTCCTCTATTGACCTTAGTACTATTGTCACACATTTACTTATACAAATGTTTTAAACTCCATACCGCACTTGCTTGTTTTGTTTGTTTACTTGCTTGTTTTGTTTAAATAGTCAGCTACTGGGGTGCCTGGGTGGCTCAGTCAGTTAAGTGTCCAATTCTTGATTTGGCTCAGGTCATGATCTTGGGGTCGTAGGATCAAGTCCCGCATCAGGGGCTCTCAGTGGGGAGTCTACTTGGGATTTTCTCTCTCTCTCTCTCTCCTGCCCTACCCCTGCTCACGTGCACTCTCTCTCTCAAATAAATCAATCCTTAAATAGTTACCTTTTAAATTGTTTTAAACAAAAAGAAAAATTAATACATATCTACCAGTGTAGTTATCATTTCCAGTATTCTTCATTGCTACATATAGGTACATATTTCTGTTATCAATTTTCTTCTGTCTGAAGGAGTTACTTTAATATTTCTTATAGTGAGATTGTTGATTAATTCTTACAGCTTTTTTACATCTGAAAAAAAATCTTTATTTCACCTTTATTTTTGAAACATATTTTTGCTGGGTATATAATTCTAGGTTGATAATTTTTTGCTGTCAGTTCTTTAAAGATGTTTCTCCACCGTCTTCACTGGCATCGCTTCCAATAAGAAATATGCTAATCTCCTTATTTTTTCATGCCCTATGTATTATATTTTTTTATACTGGTTGCTTTTTATTTTTTCTCTTCATTGTCAATGGTCAGCAGTTTAATTATGATGTGCTACTGAGATATTTTCATGTTGTTGTACTTCAGATTTGTTTAGCTTCTGGATATGCATGTTTATAGCTTTCATAAAATTTGTATGTTTTTATCACTATCAGAGGCTCCAATTGCATGTATACTAAATTGGGTTTGTTTTTGTTTTTTGTTTTTTTAGAGAGAGAGTGTGTGTGTGACTGGGGGGAGGGACAGAAGGAGAGGGAGAGGGGCGCCTGGGTGGCACAGCGGTTAAGCGTCTGCCTTCGGCTCAGGGCGTGATCCCGGCGTTGTGGGATTGAGCCCCACATCAGGCTTCTCTGCTAGGAGCCTGCTTCTTCCTCTCCCACTCCCCCTGCTTGTGTTCCCTCTCTCGCTGGCTGTCTCTATCTCTGTCAAATAAATAAATAAATAAATAAATAAATAAATAAATAAATAAATAAAAAAGAAGGAGAGGGAGAGACAGAATCCCAAGCAGGCTCCATGTTCAGTGCAGAGCCTGATGTAGGGTTCGATCTCACAACCCTGAGATCATGACCTGAGCTGAAACCAAGAGTTGGATGCTTAACTTACTGAGCCACACAGGTACCCCTATATTAAATTGTTTTTAATTCTTCCACAGCACACTATTTTTTTTCTCTTTGTTTAGGATTTTTGCATCTATGTTCATGAAAGATATAGGTCTGTGGTTTTCTTTTTGTCAAGTCTCTCTTATAATAACTTTGTCTGGTTTGGACATTAGGGTAATGTTAGCCTCATAAAATAAATTAGGAAGTGGTCCTTCTGTGTTTATTTTCTGGAAGAGATTGTAGAGAATTGATATCATTTTTTTCCTTAAATGTTCTGTAGATTTTACCAGTGAAATCATCTGGGCCTGGTGTTTTCTGTTTTGGAAGATAAGTAATTATTGGTTCAATTTCTTTAATATAATATATATATATAAATATTCAGATGATCTATGTCCCCTTGTGTGAGTTTTGGTAGATTGTGTCTTTCAAGGAATTGGACCATTTCATCTAAGTTACCAAACTTGTGGGCATAGAATTGTTCATATTCCTTCATTATCCTTTTAACGTCCATGAGATCACTGGTAATGCCCTTCTTTTATTTCAAATTTAGTAATTTGTGTCTTCATTCTTTTTTTTTCTTGGTTAATCCAGCTAGTGTAATATCAATTTTGCTGATCTTTTCAAAGGATTGGCTTTTGGTTTAATTGATTTTCTCTATTGTTTTCCCATTTTCAATTTCCTTGATGCTCACTCTGATTTTATTTCTTTTCTTCTGCTTCCTCTGGATTTAATTTGCTCTTCTTTTTCTAGTTCCCCAAGGTGGGCACTTAGATTTTTGATTGTAGATCTTTCTTCTTTTGTAATATATGCATTCAATGGTATTAATTTCCCTCCACGTACTTTTGGTGCATTCTATGAATTTTAATAGGCTGCATTTTCATTTTAATTTAGTTCAAATATTTTTAAAATTTTTCTTAAGATTTCCTCTTTGGTCCATGTATTATTTAGAAGTGTGCTGCTTAATCCCCAAATATTTGGAGATTATCCAGCTATCTTTCTATTATTGATATTTCCAGTTTAATTCTATTGTGTCTGAGAGCATTTCTATGATGTCTATCTTTTAAATTTGTTAAGGTATATTTGATGGCCCCCGAATGTGGTGTTTTTGGTGTATATTCTATGTGAATTTGAGAAAAATGTGTGTTCTGATATTGTTGAATGAAATATTCTATAAACGACAATTAGATCCAATTGGTCAATTTTACTATTCAGTTTAATTATATCCTCACTGATTTTCTGCCTCAGACTTCATAATGATGGAAAATCTCCACCTGGAAGATGTCATACATACAGAATAATCCTGTTCCTGGACTTTACTTCTGGACACAGAAGTGCACAGATTAATTTGTTTAGTGAAACAAAGATGTTCCTGATACTTTAGAAAAATGTTTCTCCAACATTAGTAGATCTGAATCATCTACAAGACTTATTACATGAAGAATGCTGGGATTCACTCCCAAAGTTCTCGATTTATTTGATCTTGTATAGAACCCACGACTTTGCGTTTCTATGAAGTTTCATAGGTAATGCTAATGTTACTGGCATGGGGACCATACTTTGAGAAGCACTGCCTTATACCATCCAGTTATATTTTATTTTTTAAAATATTTTATTTATTTATTTTTTGAGAGTGAGAGAGAGAGAGCCTACAAGTGGGAGGAGGGGCAAAGGGAGAAGCAGACTCCCTGCTGGGCAGGGAACCCGAGGTGGGACTCCGTACCAGGATCCCGGAATCATGACCTGAGGCAAAGGCAGATGCTTAACTGACTGAGCCACCTAGGCGCCCCGATACCTTCCAGGTATATTTTAAAATCCATAGTCTCCAGCATATATAAGCCAAAGATTTGGGCAAATTGTGTTCGATACATATTAAATCAGGAAGAATAGCAAATGGCTTAAATAGTAAAACATCTGTCTCAGGATTAACCAAATTAGGAGCAAACGTCCTTCGTTTGACTTCTACATAGACTTGTATTTACTAGTAGCAGTTGATCTACATAGCAGAACATAGTAAGATAAAATCTGAAACTCCTTGTCTTACCCGATGTGAGGGTTCTTGTAAGGATGCCTATTTATTATATTATACAATCTCCTTTTTATGAATACACACAGGAAAAAAATCCCCTCTGGTCCAAAAACCATTTTAGAAAAGTTGTACTTTTACTAAGAAATCGAATTGTAGTATTTCACAAATGTTTCCATTTCCTTGTTGGTTACTGACAAGCTCAGAGTCACAGTGGTAGCCACGACAAGCAATGTAGAAGGCATATGTAGTATAGCTTTTGTACGACAATCTTATTTGCTTCATTTTTTTCTGCTCTCACTTTTCTCATTGTCTTATGGTTTATTTAGTTGTTTCTTAAAATATACAGTGCTAAGAAGACTTTTTAAAAAGTCAGAGTAGATTCAGTCACTTCTAACTAATCTCTTAGGTTAAAGGTTTCCATCAACTTTCAAAACTTATGTATCAAGACATTGTAGTATTGGTATAAAGATAGACATATAAATCAAAGAAACAGAATTGAGAGTCCAGAAATAAACTTTTATATTTATGGCTGATTGGTATTCAACAGAGGTGCCAAAGCAATTCAAAGGGGAAAGAATAGTCTTTTCAACAAATGGCATTGAGACTACAGATTTCCAAATGCAAAAAGATGAACTTAGCTCTTACCTCCATACAGAAAAGTTTTCCTATCTACCATACAGAAAAAGTAACTCAAAATGGATCAGAACCTAAATGCAAGAGCTAAAATTATACAGATTTTGGAATAAAACATAAGAAAAAAAGTTTAAGGCTTTGGGTCAGGCAAAGATTTCTTAAATATGACACCAAAATTAAAAAACATGTACTCAAAAGACATCATTAAGAAAGTTAAATAGCAATCCACAAAATGGGATAAAATATTAACATATCATATCTCTGATAAGGGACTTGTATAAAAAATATATAAAGAAGTATAAAGCAGTTTTACAACTCAGTAAGAAGACAAATAACCAAACTTAAAAATGAAAAAAAGGTTTGAGTAGACATTTCACCAAAGAAGATACAAGAACGGCTAATAAGTGCATGAAAGGGTGCTCAACATCATTGGTCATTAGGGAAATGCTAACCAAAACCACAATGATTTGACATTTTATACCCATTAGAAAGGCTATAACCCCCCCCAAAAAAAGATAATAATAAATGCTGGCAGAGATGTGAAAAAACAGGAACCCTCCTAAGGTATTCATGGGAATATAAAATAGTTCATCCACTTTGAAAATAGTTGGGCATTTTCTCAAAATGTTAAGCCTAGAGTTACCATATGACCCCAAAATTCCATTCCTAGGTATCTTCCCAAGAGAAGTCCAAAGACATGCCCACAAAAGGACTTATACACAATTGTTCATAGCGGCATTATTCCTAATAGCCAAAAAGTGGAACCACCCAAATGTCCGCACAACAAATGGAGAAACAAAATACAATACACCCATCTAATGAACACCATTTCACAATAAAATAGAATGAACTTTTGATATACGCTATAACATGGATGTAACTCAAGAACAGCCGTCTAATGTGAAAGGAGCCAGACACAAAAGGCCACATAGTACACAATCCTGTTCTTACAAAATGTACTGAAGAGGAAAATCTAAGGAGATAGAGAGTGAATTAGTGATTGCCCAAGGCTGGGGGCGAGGAGGGGGATGAACCGTAAATAAGCACAGGTGATCTTACTAGGGTGAAAATATGTTCCAAAAATGGATGATAGTGATGGCTACGTAATTCAGGAAGCTTACTAAAAACATCATTGAATTGTAAACTTTGAACAGGTGAATTTTATGATGTGTCAATTACACAATTCTATAAAGTAAATTAAAGATTCCAACAACTGTTGTTGAGGCGAGGTCCCTCAACTGAAGTCCCCTGGCACTTGCTCTCTAGCTCCTGTGGCCCACCACAGACAGACCAGGAGGTGGCACCTTTGTGGGGTAGACGTCAAGTGCCATATCCAGTCCTGTGGAACATAGAGCTGCCACGGCCCAGTAGTGCGTAGTCGGATAGGGTTACATTCTTTTTGAACCGCTGCATTTCTGAAGCATCTCATGGCGTCCACATAAACAAACTCCCCTAAACCAAATAGTTAGATCAATATAAGAGTAAAAGTCCCCCCATGGCCAAGAATGGATAATCAATATGTCAGACCACATTTACGTCAAGTGAAGAAAATCAGAGTGACATGAAAGAAATGAATGATTATACTTGAGTATTAGAGCTTGTCTGCCTCAGGTTATTTTGATGATACTTCAAATATTTATGGAAACAAGGGAATCTTTTTTTTTTCTCACACAGTTTAAATTTGAGTAGGGATGTTTCTAGCAGCCTCCTAGGAAGCACTGGTGCCATCAGGAAGTCCTTGATTCTTTGTAAGGACCCCGAGCATCTACACATTTTTGATGTAGTCTGAAATAAAATGTGTGACAGTCCAGGAACACAGCAAAATTCAACATTCTATAGGTTTCCTTCAGAAAAATAAAACATTTCATACGTGAAACTATTCACTCTCTTCCCTGCAGCCACCCAATCCCTGGTTGTTATTGCTAGTGGGAAAAATGTGGAACTTAAAATACTATATATGTTATTTGTATTCATGCCTGTTGTAAAGGATTCTGGTGTGAGTTCTAAGGAGAGCAACTGGGTCATTTTCGTATCCCTAGCACTTGGCTAAAGATCTGAATATAGGGCTCAGTATATATCTGAGAAGTGATTACAAGAGTGACTTAATTATGTTCATTGACCACATCTATTCCCTGCCACAGTAAACAGCATTTATTGCTTCTTTCATGTATTCGGTCATTCACTCATTCATTTAACAGTATTTGCCGAGTACTTACTATTTGCAACATATAGTATTAGGTGCTGAAATTGCAGCAGCAAAAAGACACAGTCCTGACCTCCTAGGAGCTCTGGAGGACAAAGACACCGAAATAAAATACTCTGTGTAGACCAGAGACAATATTAAGTAAGGGGCCTGCGCACCTTCTTATAACTCAATTTCGGGTGTGACTGCACAGAGATCCAAGCAGAGGCCCGAGATCCCTGTTAGGCCAATGGGCAAGGAGGTGAGAGGGGACAGAGAAGGAATGAAGTCACACTGCAAGGTGGTGTGGGCTTTAAAGTCAGACAGACCCGGGTTTACATCCTTACTTGGCCACTCGTTAGCTCAGGGACCCTGGGACCCTGGCCAAGGCTTTTATTCCCACTATTTTGCTCATCTGCAAAATGATCTGTGTCTCACTGTGTTGTTGGCATGATTAGGGCTATTGTGGCTGGTGTAGACCCTGGAACATAGTTAATACTCAAAAATTATAGTCACCGCTATTACCGTCCAAAAAGAAGAGATACAGCTTCAAAGTGGTTGGTGAATTTTTTTAAACATAGTTTTTCTTTAAGATTTTATTTATTTGTCAGAGAGACAGACACAGAGCATAAGCAGGGAGAGCAGCAGGCAGTGGGAGAAGCAGGCTCCCCGCTGAGCAAGGACCCTGGGATCATGACCTGGGCCGAAGGCAGACGCTTAACTGACTGAGCCACCCAGGCGCCCCTAAACATAGTTTTAATATTTTATTTGACTGATTCTTAACTATTGGCAAATTTTTTCAACAATTTTTCCTCATTTACAAATCCTAAGTGGCTCCCATTGCTTGTAAAATTAAGTCTAAGTATTCTTTTTAACAGCTGTATTGAAGTATTTTCATCTATTTATTCATCCATTCAGGGACATTTGGGTTAGTCCCACTTTTTGACTATAATGAAGAATGCTGCTGTGAACATCTGTGTATAAGTTGTGTGTGGATGTATATTTTCACTTCCCTTGAATAGATACCTAGGAATAAAATTGCTGGGTTGTAAGGTAATTCCAGGTTAAACATTTTGAGAAACTGTCCAACGATTTTTCAAAATGACGGCAGCATTTCCCACACCCACCAGCAGGACACGAGGGTCCTAGTTTCTGCACCCTCGTGCCAGTAATTGGTATTGACAGGCTTTTTAAAACATTTAAACACTTTTTAGAGGAGGATTACTTTGATGTTAAAAACAAAGTATTTCAATTTCATAAGTTGAAAACATAAAGAATTAGAAAAAAAGCAAATAACTCATAATTTTATAAAATATGTCAGCTGTTAATGTGTTAGGACATATATTTGCAATTTTTTTCTTAAACAGTACCTTTTTTACCTGATTATGATAATATTGAATATCCAACTTTGATCAAATATAAATTTAGGGGGACACCTGGGTGGCTCAGTAGGCTAAGCATCCAACTCTTGATTTTGGCTCAGGTCATGATCTCAAGGTTGTTAGATCAAGTCCCAAGTTGGGCTCCGGGTTGAGTGTGGAGCCTGCCTGAGATTCTCTCTCCCTCTCCCTCTGCCCCTTCCCCCTCAATCACATGCTCAATAAATACATACATACATACATATATATATTTTATATATATAATATATATATATATAAAATCTTTCAAAAAATATGAATTTAGGGAAGGGACTAATATGACCAAAGAAAAAAATATACATAATAGCAAACAGTACTTATGTTAATCCCTTTACTGTATTATCTCATTTAACCCTCAAAGCAGTGTTATAGGGAGATAATATCATTATTTTAGTTACTTTGTAGATGAGAGTAACTGAAGATTCATGAAGTTAAGTAATTTCCCTAGGTTAGTATTGAAGTATATAACAGAGTCAGACCTCAAACTCAGGTCTGGAGCTCTCCAGAGCCCCTTTTATAAACCACTAAACTTATGTTGGTTTTGGGACTTCACTGGGCCTAAGGATAGAGAGGATTTAATTGATAGGAAAGTCCTATTGGTTGGAAAAGGAATTATAGTATAAAGAAAAGATAATCATGGAATATTTGATGGTCACTGAAGAGACCACCCTGACTAGTTGAGAGAGGAAGATAGAATTGGACAGGTTGGATCATATCTGGTCTTGAATGTAAGGCTGAGGGGTGAACTATTTCCTAGAGGCAATGGGCATTCAGTGGGTCTGTCTGAGATGGTGAGGTTGCATGGAGCTCTATCCCGCAGCGCTAGCACAAGATGGATGGAAGAAGGGAATGCTTCGATAAGGAAGGAGTCAGGATGCTGTTCAATAGCTCATGGGTACAGTGAAGAGGAGCAAGACTATGGGGTGGCCGAGGACGGAAATGGACTTAAGGAGCATACTGAATGGGAGTTAAGGGTTGGAAAGGGCAAAGAGGAGCTCTCCCCTTTCTCCACCTCCACCACGGCTGGTAGTAAAGAGAAATTAAACTTGGAAAAGCAAATAAACTAAATAAGTTGCTTTGTTCTGTAAAATTCTCTACTGGAGGAAAAAATATTAAAATTTCCAGATATGTCTGATAGTTTCAAGTAACTTTAATGTAGCTTGGTATTTAATTCTATGCTGCTCACACCAACATGGTCAAAGAGTGTCAATGAGTAACAATTTCCTTTATAAAGGAATTAAGCCCTGGTATTTGGAAGATGAAACTCATTCACACATCTATGTGATGTTACAATTACGATATAACATGTGTACTCTTCCTAGGGTCTAAGTCATCTGATGGCCCTAAGTAGGAACAGGGAGGAGAAAAGGGGCTGCTGCCATTACATTCCTGATGGGATTGCAGTCATAGTAGCTTCAAAAGGTAAATAACACTCTCCCTAGATTTTTGATTCATGACAAGAGTGTAAATTAAAAAGAATATGGAAAGCCAAACTTTAAAAAAATATAATGAAGATTCTTAATTTTTCATAGCTAACATTTATTGAGACCCAGTATCATGAGTTAGAAAGCAGTAATACTAGTGTTGGAGTAATAATATAGCTATTGCTGACTGACCACGTACTATGTAAATTGCACTGTGACAAAACTTTACAAATCTGATTTCGCTGATACCTAACATGACATGACTTAGGAAGTAGGAACTATTTATTTTTATAGGAAAGAAAACTTAAGCTCGCAAATCTAAATAACTTTCCCTTGGTCAAAGGTAGAAAGTTACAGAGTCAGGATTCGCCCATGTCTTGCTCCAAACCTGTGACCCTTTTCTACCAGGTAGCTCTACTGCACCTTTATGTTAAGATGCTTGTCATCTGCTATCACCTGAGTTATATAATTTGAAATTATCGAATTTAGAATACACTATTATTTCTACGTAATTGGTCATTCTAAACATAGTTATGTCCAAGTTGAAATCCCTTTTTGTCTTTGAGAATAATGATGCACTTGTTTAAAGAACCGTTCAGATATTTTTCACTCTTTCTATAATATTCCTTCAAAGAGGGTCTGCCCATTGCCATCCTATTCTCATGCTCTGGCCCACCTCTGCCCTTATCTCACTCTGTTCCCTTAGATTGGCTTGCTTCGTGTCCTTCACCCACCCTGTTCCCTTGGTCTGGCCTGCCCTCCCCTTCACCCTCCAAGTGCTCTGTTCCCTGCCTGGTCTGCTCGCCCCCTTTCCTGCCCCCACTTCCCTTGTATGGCATGTACTCTGTCCTTTCTCCGCCTGTTCACTTTGCTGGAGCTGTTCACCACCCTCATTCCTATTCCCTCAGTTGGCCTACAATCCTCATTCATCTTTCTAAATGCAAGTTATCTGTCAATGTCCTATTCAAATGCCTCTACTTCTCTTCCTAATTAATTTCCCTAAAATTATTGAATACCTTCCTACTCTATACCTCCAAAGAACATTAAGCCCATCCCCCACCCACATACACACATTGGTTTCTGTCAATTCCTCTTTTGCTCATTAGATTATGATTTCCTTTATGGTCAAGAACTATAACTTACTTATCTTACCTTCACTATGATTGATCTCTTTAACTGCAATGCCTAGCATACCTTAAACTGAATTGATAAGTTTTAAAAGGTCATCTTACTCATTAGTCATGTTTTATTTTATATTTGTTCTGCTTGTTCTTCAGTGTGTCTATCATGTGGTTTGCCTGGGTACTATTCTAGTTCATTTCATTTTTTTTTAAGATTTTATTTATTTGAGAGAGAGCTAGAAAGAGCACAAATGGTGGGGAGGGGCAGAGGGAGAGGGAGAAGCAGACTCCGCACTGAGCAGGGAGCCCAACGTGGGGCTCAATCCCAGGGCCCTGAGATCATGACCTGAGCCAAAGGCAGATGCTTAACCAACTAAGCCACCCAGGAACCCCTCATTTTAATTTTTGACCGAGGTCCCCATTAGGAGAACTGTCACTCTGAAATGGTAGAAAAAAGAAAAAATGAAAGTTCAAACCTTATCTGTGTGTCAGTGACTGGCTGGTTCTGTGCCCAGATCACGCCAAATTCCAGATTCACACGGCAAAATCATATCTACTTTTTGGGTTTAATCATGATCATATTTAAATCTCTTTAAGTACTACTCTCACCCAAATGCTTCTTCCCAGATGTGCTGCATTATTAATGGAATGGAATTAAATATAGGGGTTTTAAAATGAACTTGCTTCCAAATATATTAGACTTCATCTTCCCATTTTGACACTCCTTATTTCTTGATATTGCTATTTTCACAAGTCCTATTGCCCTGTTTCTTTATCTTCTCTTGTGTTCATATTAGCTATCTAATTAATACCTTTTACAATTAGACTGGTGCTCTGTTTATGATGCTTCTAATATCTGTAGTTAAGACCCTAAAATGTGACTTAATACTGTTCCTTCTACTGTCCCTGGATGACTCCTTCTGAATGGATAAACTGCCATTTGTCATGATCACAGATTTTCCTCTGCACTTTTTTTTTCTTTTTCTGAGCAGGGCTCCAATCACATTCCAGACCACTGTCATTATTCATTTCCCAGCTACTTCGAATTAATTTTCTAGCCAATGCACTTTATCAAATTATTTGCTCTAATTAGGTGCTTTCCTCTGTATGTTGATGAACTCAGAGAAAAGGAATTACTGGCAGCTTCGGGAACTCCCAGTGTGTGTGTGTGGGAATGGGAAGCGGTGAAGGAGAGAGAAGAAATACAGTCTGATGGTAGATTACAAAGTCAAAACACAAATCCGCCTGAGCTTACACTTGAACGGAGGCGATTTGTTTTGGGAACAAATGTGGCAGGTTGGCCAAGTAATTTGTTCAACACAAGTTTCTGAAATGAATTTTAAAGAACACAAAATTGTACAGTGCTTTCTTCAACCTACAAGATTTCAGTATTCTTATTGCTATAGAAAAGCGAGAGAAAACAGATACAGAATTCCTTACAGACTCTTATGTTTGTCCTCTAGGATTTATAGTCTAGGATGGTAGTCTAAAGAACCTTTTTAGAACTGTTGTCATTTCTTCTCTTTCTTCAACCAGATTTCTTTTTTTCAATGTTGAGTAAAATGCTGCACATTGAAATGGAAAAAGCCTCAGTATGACTGCAGTCTTACCTGAGTCATCGTTCCTGATATGTCCTTTTTCGGCCCAAAAATATTGAGGAAAAATGTCTTATGGGCCCCCTAGGGTTCTGTGTCAGATTTAACAATATCTAAAAGGAGGCTCTGACTTGAAAAATTGACCAAGGATATCAAGAAGTATTGAACCTTTATTCTGTAATGTAAACTACATAGAAACCAAATGAAAAATAGCTAAGATACATCTTGGTTTGCTACACGGTAAGCATCCTGCTATTGGATTTTCATTTGGCATCTTTAATCCTCCCAACAGCCCTATAAGGTAAGTACTGCTATTATTCCCATCTTATAGATAAGCAAACTGAGCCTTAGAGGACATAGGTAACTTACTCAAGGTTGTAAGGGTAGTGCTGCTGGCACCTAGTGGGCAGAGGTCTGGGATGCTGCTAAACACTGCACAGTGCTTAGACAGGCCCCACGATAAAGAATTATTCATTCCAAATTGTCAGTTATGCCGAGGTTGAAAGATCCTCTGCTGTACACCTAATTTTAGTACCTGGGAAGGACGGAGAACAGCGAGAACAGCAATTTTATTAACAGAATTTTAGTCATTAACCAGAAAGAGGACAATTCAGATTCGGGATGCCCCATGTTTTCTTAGGACTGCTCCAGAGTGTTCTGTGGGGTCTATTTCTTGCTTCTGGGTGCATATTACGGGATCTTGGTTTCTCTCAAGCAATTGCTCAAAGTACAAGCTTTAAAATAAAGCCTTTTATCACCAATTCCTATAACAGGGTTGGCTTTCTTCTAATAGGTTCTGCAAATGCTGCAGAGGTCTCTAACCTGGGTGCATGATGCCTCTGATCTTCCTGCTGGCTAGTTTGTGGGCTACTAGATCGCACTGGGTGGAAGGTAGCTATGATGTCTTTTGAAGAAATATTTTACCCATCTTGAATTTGGGCAATCATCTTACTTGCTATATAAGATCACTGAACACCCTCCAGATAACAACAGCCCCGGACAACACTGTGAAATCTTTCTGTGCCACTTTTCAGTGCACCAGCCTCATATGCCATGGTTAATCCAATACTCCCCCCTCCCCTTGCACTCTCCTGATAGAGCTGTTCAAAGACAAAGCAAATCATTATCGTCAGCTTGGAAAATCATCTCAGTATGGCTTAGAGAAGACGTGGGGTTGTGACCAAAGTCAGCAGACATCTTTTTGTACTTCACCTACTGGAATGGAAACTCCTCGAAAGTAGGAACTAAAGTTTTTTTGAAGGTCATGTGCAGAGTTAAACATAATGACACTCAGGGAGTATTTAATATTAATGGTATTTCCATCAAAAATTATCAGATATTCCTTTCTGATGATTTTTATAACAGTTTGGGGCATTTAGATAAAAGAAATATGATGACAACTTGGAGGGAGTTCAGAATGAAACAATAAAAATGAATGAATGGTTAGAGGGAAGAGGGAATCAGTTATGTGCTGGCTAAACAAGAATGAAAGAAGGAATGGCCTATGATAAATGAACCGTGTATGTATCAAACAGCAAATTGCTTTGTTGTTGATAGGGTGTTGAGTAAGACAGCTATCACCTCTGGAGCCATATATTTTGGGATTAACTGGGCTTTCCTCCCTGATTCCCTTGAATTGAATAGAACTCCCTTGCCCAGTTCTAATTTAATTGTTCCACAAGGAGTCATTTACTGCAGTTGATAGGAGTCAAGGCATTACACAAGATTTTGTGAGAATACATTTCTTTTCTATTTTCCAAAGACTTGTCATCATTCTAAAACTAATAAAAATAAAATATACCTAATAAGAATTCTTTTTCTCCCATTATTATTAAGAATTCTATGAAATCTTGAAAGGGTTGAGGACCAGATGATAGAAATATGAAGAAGGTGGTAAAGAAGAAATATGGTGCCAGTAACTAACTTGGAGAACAATACAGAAGGCTTTGAAATGAATTCTGCCCTACTGGCTGGGGATCCCCATCCCTGTGTTGGTCTTACCACATCTAAAATACTGTGGAATCCTGATCTCCATGTTATAAAGGAGCCATTGACATCCAAGAAAGAGGAAAAAGAGTTTGAAGATACAAATAAAAGAAATGTGGATGATTAGCCAAAGAAAGTTTAATGGGGAAATTATAGTCATCTTGAAATGTCTGACGTACAGCCAGAGTAAAACCAAATGGGTAGGAGTTTCAGTAAGATAAATCTCTGATCAACAAAAGGGAGAAATGACAAATGATGAACTGTACCATAATGAAAGTGCTGCGTATAGAAAGAGGTAGTGGTCACTGGAAGGATCAAACCGAGACTGAATGATTATCTGTTAGATTCATAGATGAGATTCATGCAGGTGGGAGAGATGGGACTGAAATATTGTTAATTCTTTTCTGATAATACACAGTACCATTTTTTTCAAGTAATTCTTTTTTTCTATTTTTTTAAATTGACATACAATATTATATGAGTTCCAGGTGTTGGTGGTACTATTTAATTTTTGAACACAACTGTTTTTAAAAATTTTTTATTTAAATTCAATTTAGTTAACATATATTGTATTATTAGTTTCAGGGGTAGAATTTAGTGATTCATAAGTTGCATATAATGCCCAGTGCTCATTACATCAAGTGCCCTCCTTAATGCCCATCACCCAATTGCCCCACCCAGCTCCCCACGCACCTCCCCACCAGCAACCCTCTGTTTCCTATACTAAAGAGTCTCTTGTGGTTTGACCCCCTCTCTGTTTTCATCTTATTTTATTTTTCTTTCCCTTCCCCTACGTTCATCTGTTTTGTTTCTTAAATTCCATATATGAGTGAAATCATATGGCATCTGTCTTTCTCTGACTGACTTATTTTGCTTAGCATAATACACTGTAGTTCTATCCACAGTGTTACAAATCACAAGATTTCATTCCTCTTGATGGCTGAGTAATATTCCATTGTCTGTGTGTGTGTGTGTGTGTGTGTGTGTGTGTGTGTGTATCACATCTTCTTTATCTATTCATCTGTTTTTTTAATTGAACCCAAATGAATGATTGAAAGATGGTCAATTGTTGAGGGACATAAATCATCTTAATTTCTATTCTTAAATATATATTAAATCTCACCCCATCCCCCCATTCACACCTTATATCCCCCCTGTCTCTTTCTTAATTCAGCCCTCATGAATTCTCCCCTGGATTACTGCAATAGCTTCTGAATTGTTTTCTCCACACTCCTACCTTTGAACCCATCTTCTCCAGTGCTACTAGTATGAGAGTTGCCCCTGGAGGCCCTCAGTTAAAACATGCTGATGGCTCCTCCATTCCCATGAATAAAGGCCACACTTCTGAGCATAGCACTGGAGATTACTGGCTCACGGACCCAGCCTCTCACACCTGCCTATCCGCTGCTGTCCTTCCCTCGGAGATCTTCCCTCCAGTAGTACGGACCTACTGTAATTTCTAAAGGGGAAATGCTGTCTCACATTTTTAAGACCGTGCATTATGTTTCAACTGCTTTGAATGCCCTTCCCAGTCTTGGTCCACTTTGCCCAACCTTATGTTTTAATCATCAAATAGATGGTCTTTATTAATAAGTCCATTGTATAATCAGTCTGTTTTTTCTCCTCAACCATTTATGTTCAGGGCTACCAAACCAAAAGGGGAGAGAAAGAAGAAGGCAGTTACTTAGTTGAATTGTATTCTACACAACCTATTTCTCAGTAAGTTCTACTTGATTTCTTTACTTCATGGATAGAAAGTCTAGTACCTATTTTTCTAACTGTGTTTTGAACATTTGATTAAAATGCACTGTTCTCCGTGATAATTATCAGATTTTTTTCACATTTAAGAAATGTGGTAATATAGTATTTTTTCTCCTGAAAAACTATTGCCAACTCATAAATATTAATCTTATTTTCCTTTTGCCATGTCCTATACTTCCAACAACACTGATCAAATGCAGGGTACACCTTCTAATGTCAGGCTAGTGAAAATGCCTCTGCCTCTAAAATACTAAAAGCAGACTATTTTGCATTTCCAAAATGAGCAGCACACAATTTTACTTAAATTGTGTCCAGTTACATAGCATTCATCATCCTTGATATATAATTTGTAGATTTCAAGTTCGTTTTAAATAGAAATCTTTGTGTAATGCATATTTAAAAATGGCTTTGGCACCCTTTATGTACAACTACATACAGGTGTGTACCTTTGCTGAACTAGAGTAAAAGAAACTCCATAAAGATGAATTTCATCTGATAACTGGAACCCCCAATAGTACATCATAATAATCAAAGCTTTAAATGCAATAATGTTTAGGAATTGAGCTGGCACCAGGGAGACTAAGTCTTCAAGTCAATATTTGAGAATTAGAGCCGTTGTGTGAAATGAAGTGCTCAACTGGAGAGCTGCCAACTGCTGAAAGCCCACATGCAGGAGCTGTGACTGAGAAAATATAGAGTTTCCAAGCGAAGCCAAGGAGGGGATACTGAAGAGAGTGGGTCTCCTCCTGGCTCTGGGGCTCAGTCCTTTTCTCTCTCTCTTTCCCTCCCTGTCCGTAGGTCCTTTAGCCCAGAGTTCCTGTTTTCCTGAGTGAACTTATTGTTTACTATTAGCAGCTCTTCGGCCCGAGGAAGAACAGAAAAATGAGATTATTTTTTAGATAGCGGCGGGGACGTGGTTTTAGTGTCAACTCCTGTTAAGTGCTGCATCATTATAGAAGATGCAGAAACACATTCGAAACAAAAGTGTGAAGACTGTGTCTGTCTCAGAGTTGGGAGAGCCTTAAACTAATGATGTGAACAAAAATGTAAATTCAGGTGGAAATATTAGACACATTCTAAATTAAACGTATGGATATTAAGTGTGTATAACTTTTCCATCCAGTACAAAATCTTCAGTTCCTTTTTTTTTTTTTTTTTTTAAAGCGCCTCTGTATATCAGGAACACTGATCATATGCCTACAGATCAGACGCCTGCTTGGAGAAGATGGGGAAGAGAAGACCCCGATATTGTTTCACTCACAGTTCAGGGAGGAAAACAGCGCCGGAGCTAAGTAATTCAATAGAGGAGATTTTATATGTGGAATTAGAGATAGAAGTGTTGGAAGAGCCAAAAAGCCAAACAGGGAACTGTGAGACAACTCAGAGATTAACAACCGCAAAAAGCAGCTGTAAACCCAAAGGCTTAACCAATATAGTGATGAGAAGATATAAGCAGGTCTCAGGAGCCAGCCGTTATGGTGGGAACTGAAAACAATAAAGCCTACCCTGAAGGAACTGTGTAAGGATATGTTTTTTTCACAGGACATGAAGCCACGTCCTGAGTCTTGAAGTCTCTGTCAGAGATGCTACCCAGGAGTTGGTAGGGAGTGGTGGGGTGCAGGGGAGCAATTTCTTCTCCTCCCACCACCCAATTTCCTGCCAGTGCCTCCCAGCGGCCAAACCTGACAGGAAGCCAGGGACAAGGGATCCTGGGAAATGTAGTTTTCAGGGTTCCATCCTCTAAAAATCACTGACGAAGTTACACATCCAATCAGAATAAGTTCTTAGGAAATGAGTAGGATAGCAGTAATTTGATTTGTAGTTTTCTTTCCCTAAAACTGCTTCCAGTATAGAAAATGTAATCTAATAGTGAAAGATGTGACACAGAGTTAAGTAATACAGAGTTCATCTACCTCTCAATGATGATCTTTTGCCCATGATGGGTTCCTAGAATCGTGTAAATGTAAATCAGTCTACCAGGCAAGTTTTGACTAAAGGCTTACAGTGTGTTGGGGGAGGGGGCCGGAGGGGGGAGGGGAGGGGGCAGGAGGGGGGAGGGAAGGGAGCAGGTACTTAAATGTAAGTTCACAAATGAAATGTCAAATTATGTAAGACTTCACAAAATGAAGTGTTCCATTTCACAGTATAGACTATGGACTTAAAAAAAAAAAAAAAAAAAAAAAAAGGAAAAGAAAACCAGAAAAGGAAATTCCAAAAAAGACAGAAGAGCAACAAGAACAAGAACACATAGTCAGAAAAGACCTCACATAGTGATGAGTTTCTAAGCACAGTGTTAAAGTGTCAAATTAATATAGGAGGAGGAGAAAATATTAGATCTTCCAGGTAAAAGCAGAATAAGAAGTGAAGGCAGGGATAAAGCTGGCCTTTTCTTGAGTCAAAGAGATAGCTGTTCAGATTAGAAGGAAGGATATGAATTAGAGACTGGGAGGAAAAGGTACCTGAATATTCGTGTAGAATTAGAGGAGTAACAGAAAGACCACAACATCATGAAGGCCAGCAGTTCTTTCCACAGTGTGTGACCCCAGCACACAGCAATGGTAGCTACGATTCAGGGGTGGGGGGCGTTCTGCACTCTCTCCTCCCACACCGAGAATCACGGATCTAAGTCATCTTCTTGCACAACCAATTCAATCATCTCCAAGATGTAACTGCCACACTGTCCTTAAGAAAGTTTAAAGGATTGACAGATGGGCAAATTGATAGGTAAAGCAAGTAGAGTAAAATAAAAACAATTCTTTCAACTTTATGTTTGAAAATTTTCATAATAAAATGTAGCTTAAAAAAACACAGTAGGGGAATATTTTATTTCCTTCCTCAGAAGAACATCAGTCGGGAAATTCTTTCTATGATCTCCTTCTCAATGCATTTTAAATGTGTTCCCTCCTTCCCTTGACCATTCTTCAATCTTATGGTGAATCCCCTTATAATTATCAAATATATCTGTATATATTTGTGTGGGTCTCTCTTGCCTCCATAATGAACATATAATTTCTTTAATAAGAACTACGGCGATATTGACTTATATTTACTCTGAGAATGGTCAAAACATACTCTTTACTTTCTCTTTAATGTCTTGTGAAACCAAATTATTCAACTGCTGCTACACACAAGGAGTTTGTCGCTAATCATCAGATACTTGCATTTTTAAAAATTTCCTTACTAATCAATACACTCAGTTATAATTAAGATGACATCTTAGCTCCTATGGAGTGTATTTTTCACTATTTTTTAATTCATGTATATCATTTACTATACAGTAATGGCAGTCCCCTGTGTTTGCATGTGTCTGTTAAATATTTCAATTTATTCCATGAACATGAGTTTCATTTTTAGGGTAGAATGTATTCATTTTACTACAGTAGAAGAATAGGTCCAGTAAGCCTGAAATGAAAATGGCATATTTCATAAATAGGTAGAAATATCCAAAGACAGTTTTATTGCCTAACAACCCCCAGATTTAAAGTTATATAAATAAAATATCCATTTTCTGTCAATGGCTTACTATCTATAGTCTTGCGAACAAAATTCAACAATTCCGTGCTTTGATTTAAGATACAGAGACTCCAATTACCTAAGCAAAATAGTCAGAGTCAGTTATTCAGCTGGGAAGAAAGGAGAACAAATATTCATCTCAGAAGTCTGATTTCACAATCAACCATCAAACAGAAGTACACATTTTTACACTTGTAATTCAGAATTTTGAAAAGAGTGAAGAGACTTGGACATCATTTCAGTTCCATTGACATTTATAGAACTCTTACAAAGACTGTGAATCAATCAACAGGAGAGACTGAACTGTACAACTCTGTATCCACAGAGCCCGTTGTATGATACAATGGACAAGCTTGCCCAGCTTACAAAATACTTTTCCTGGACTCTAGTTCTCAGATATTGCCCTCTTTGTTCCCACTCCTACCCAATTGTGAGAGACAGAACAGTGACCTCCCAAGATGTCTATGTCTTAATCTCCAGAAACTGAGAAGATGTTACCTTACATGGCAAAAGGGACGCTGTGATTAAGTTAAGGAATTTGAGATGGAGAGACTTTCCTGGATTATCCAGGTGAACCCAATCTATCACAATGTCCTCATAAGAGGCAGGAAGGTTAGAGTCAGAGAAGATTTGATGATGGAATCAGAGGTGGGCGAGAAAGACACTAGAAGGCGCTACCCTGCTGGTCTTGAAGACAGAGGGAGGGACTATGAACAGAAGGATGCAGGCAGCCTTTAGAAGATGGGAAGACAAGGAAACAGACTGTACCCTAGAGCCTCCAGAAGGAATGCAGCTCTGCCAACACCTCATTTTTAGGATTTCTGACTTCTAGAACTGACGATGATAAATTTGTGTTGTTTTTAGCCACTAGGTTCATGGTGACTTCTTACAGTAATCATAAAAAACAAAAACACCAACCCTCTTGGACATAAGTGACCCTTACTGCATCTGCCTTACCACCCCTGGTCACTCTCCTCCCACCACCATCTGGTTTCCCTACTCCTCTCTTCTCTGAACTGCCTTTACTGGTCACCTCTAATGTTGATGTCGCCAAATTCAGCAATCACTTCTTCGACCTTTTCTTCTTGTCCTTTTTGAAGCATTTGGCAGGAAACTTCTCCTAACCTGGGTTCTCTATCAGTTGGGCTCCTTGGTTTGCAATGAGATTACCTCCCTCATTTTCCTCCTAGCAATGGGATATGCTTTAGGCAACTTCCGAGATGACTCCCAATGATCCCCACTCTTGGTATTCACATCCTCATGTAATGCCCTCTTCTTGAGTGTGGGCTGGACCTAGTGACTTGTTTCTAATGAACAGAATATGTCAAAAGGGATGGGATGTTGCTTCTGAAATTAGGTTACAAAGAGACAATGACTTCCATGTTTTCATACTCTCTTGCTCTCTCCCTTGCTTGCTTTCATGAAGCCAGTTGTCACATGAGCCACCCTATCAAGAGGCCCATTTGGCACACAATTTGAAAGGTCGCTCTGGCCAACAGCTAGAGAAGAATTGAGGCTCTCAGGGCAATGCCAGGGAGGAACTGTTTTCTACCAACAGCCACACGAGTGGCTTGGAATCAGATCCTCCCCCCAGTTGAGCCTTGAGATGAGACCGTAGCCCTGAATCCAAAATCTGAATTACAGCCTTGTGAGAGAACTTGAGACAGATGCATCCAGCTAAGCTGCAACCAGATTCTTAACCCACACAAACCTAATGAATGTTTGCTGTTTTAAGCCATTACATTTTGAGGTAAGTTGTTACACAGCAATAGATACCTAATCCATGTGGGTCATAAAGAGAATATACCTAGTCATGAGGAAGATAAGACTCCTGGTTGTACAATCCAACTTCAGAGTTACAAACAAAAACATGAGGTCCCTTAACAAAAACAGGAAAAGCAATGTATCATAGAGTCTCAGACTAGAACACAGTTTAGGGACTAGAATATGATTCAAGACTTTACTCACCCCTCATTTACTAGGTCATCTCATTTTCCCCTTCAATAGCTGAAATCCGTGGGCACTTACCCTCATGCTTGGCTAGTAGAAATTCCATTCTGCTTTTACAGCACCTTCTGTTTCTAAGCAACCATCCCACCACTCTTCTAGTTCATGACTTCTGCTCGTACATGGTTTTGGTTACCTCACAGACCCTGCAGCCCGCCTTCTGTCTATGTGTTTGTCAGCTCCTGTATCTAGTACGTTTTTGCTAGGGCTGCCATAACCACGTGCCACAAACTGGCTTAAACAACAGACATTTTTTATCCCATAACTCTGGAAGCTAAAAGTCTAAGATCAAGGTGTCAATACGATTGGTTCTTTTTGAAGGCTGTGGGGGAGATTCTGTCCCATGCCTCCTTCCTAGCTTCTGGTGGTTTGCTGCTACTATTTGGTGTTCCTTGGCTTGTAGAAGCAACACTGTGATGTCTGCCTTCATCTTAGCATGGTACCTATAACAAAATTTCCCCTTTTTATAGGTCCACCAGTCATACTGGATGAAGGTCCCTACTCCGGTTGATCTCATCTTAACTAATTACATTTGCAATGGCTCTATTTCCAGATGGGGTCACATTCTAAGGTAGTGGGGTTTAGAACTTCAGCATATGAATTGGGGGAGAGGGTTGGACAGACAAAATTCAACCCATAACAATACCTTCTCTCTGTATAACCGCAGATTGCTGGTAAAGAGACTCCTCCCTACCGCTTGGTCATTACTTACCCATTTAAGTAAGATTCGTACAAAGGACTTCCGTTCAGAACTTAGGCTGACCTATAAATTGTCTGGCCTTGGGTGAAAAAACACGTGGTCTAGAACATACGTATGTATCTATCTATGAACATATGTACCTAGATGAGGAACCACCTAGGGCTGCTTCCCTCAGCAGGGAGCTCTGAGAGACAATCACTTTGAAAGGAGCTATGGGACAAACAGACAGGAATTCCTAAGTTTGTGCATCCATTAAAACTTCTATGACATTATTATTTCCCAATTTCACTCCTACCTTGCTGGTATTCAATATTAAGCAATTCTTTTTCCACTTTCTTACTTCCCTAGATCTTTATTCTTACTTTGCCTAGATCTTTGTTCTCAGCCCTATCCTGTTCTGTTGTTGTTCCCCTGGAACACCCTGCTCTCAGTGACTTCATCCAAACCCATGGCTTCAACTGCCAAATTGGATTTCCAGATCCATTTCCCCAGCTTAAACCATTCTGTAGAGCACATTTATTCAATTGCTTCCTGGCTTCCCTACCTAGGCAACACACACGTGCCTCAGACTCAGCACACCCAAACCTGAATTTGCCAGCTCACCTCCTACAAACATGCCTCTACTTCAGCTCACACGATCTGTATCCTCCTAGCCCCTCCAGTAAGAACACTGGCCATGCCTCGCTCTTGCCAGTCACCCTGACACATTCACTCAGTTACTGAAGCCCAAGGCTTCCCCCTAAATATCTCCCATACCTTTTCCTTCCCAGCCATTCCCACTTTGGCACCTTAATTCAGGGCTGCTCGCTTCTCTCCCAGATGATACCAACTCTCAGTGCAGCTCTCAGAATGTTATTTCAGAAAGTACAAAAGTTATCTCATTATTTCCCTGCAAAAAATCATTTAATAATACCTGACAGATTCGGGTTAAATTTGAAGCATAGAAAAATACCTAATTTCCAGGACTCTGCCTACTCTCCTAGCCCTTCATCTCCTGACTGCATGCTGAGGGATATTCCCTGCAAGACGTTAATAAGTAGACCAAATTAAAAGGATTCTGTGATCAAACGTGATCTAGTCTTGTCCATCTTCAAAAAGCCCACCATGGAATTTAATTTACATTTGCATTTATATGAGTATTTATGCACATCCCCACTCATACCTGTAGATCACCCCATCATAGTCCTTACTACATTGTACTATAATAATCAATTGGCTTGATTGTTTCCTCCATTTGAAGATAAATTCCTTGAGGGCAAGATCTACTTTCCTTTATGACCTCAGAACCTAGTGATGTGTTCAGTAATTTTTTGTTAAATGAATGCATGAATTTGTTAGATTCTGTAGTGAACAAGTTGCAGTCCTTACCACTAAAGAATCATATTGAAGGAAACACACTTTCCATCAATAATCATAATATCTAGTTAGATATCTGTTACTCTTAAAGTGCAAGGGGCCGGGATGGGGGGAGAGGTGGTTTGAGGGAGCTGAAGGGTTGAAGAAGACCGTTCAATATCCAAATATGGTCAAAATCATAGTTCCCAAGTCTATCCCTTTGGAAGAATCATTCCTTCATGTGCTCAACCACATGAGCCTTTGCTCTCAGTCACAAGAAGCAGCTTTTAGAATTCCACACCATAATTTTTCCAAGTCTAAGAAAGAATCTGTGGCAGAGCTTGTTAACGATGTGGGGGGGCTGTTTTGTGAATTCCCTATCACTAGAGATGCCCACACAGAAGCTGGATTACCTACTTCGGGGGAGTGTTTTAGGTGTCTTCGTAGTAGTGGGTGGAGAGATAACTAATGTTATAGGAGGTCAGTTTCAAACATGAAATTCTATTATTTTTATATTATTCACTTAGAATTGTTAACAATGAAACTCACCTCTTTCAGATCTCAATGACAGAGAAAAGCTTTGACCTAATAATCATTTTATTCTTTAAAGCCTCCATTGCTCAGGCTTCATGTCATATGGTACAGGATATATAATTTCCTTTTATTTGTTCATTAAATGTCTCAAATTTTATTGACTTTTTCCTACCACCTTGAACCCTATTTATTGATTAAAAGTAGTTTTAGTCTATTTGCAATATGCACATGTATGTGTGTGCAAGAGAGATGGAAAGGGAGCGAGCGAGAGAAACGTTCCTCATCTCTATGGGGTTGGATGTCAAGAGAGATTTATTTTTATTCCTTCCAAATACTTGGTCAAAAGGGTTATATTTGCAGCAGATTACGAGGGTTAACAAGGGACTTGAATCTTGAAATGCCATTCATCTTGAAGTAGCAAGTGCCCAGTCTCCTATAAATGGAATGTCACGTTATTTTTAGATGAGGCTTTTGCCAAGAGGATCCAGGACACAGTGAACAATGTTCAGTCTGATTAGCGACCTTATTTAAACATGCGAATGGCTGCAGTTCCTTAAAGTTACTCGCAGTAAGTCTGTGGCAAGCCTATTCCCTTAGTGAGGGTGCATTATTTAGTTCATCAATTTAAAAGAGAGGGGAAAAAGGCTTTGGAATAATGCAGTCTTGTTTACTAATAACAGAACATGAAAGTTTGAGATGAGCATATGGTTCTTGTTAAGTAGGGCACCAAGGTCAATTTTCAACCCAAGGTCTCTTAAAGGGTTCTCATGGACATTTATGTTGCAACAGTTCCTAAACCCAGATCTGCCCACCCAGAAGTCATAGTCCAAAGACCAGAAATTTAAGCAGATTACCCCCATTTGCCAACACACCTCAGGGAAAACAGGACAAACAAATATGAGGTGGAAACAAAACCAAGTGTTTGCTACTTTATTAGACCACCGTGGTCAAGAAAATCATGTTATGAAAAGCAACCCCTCAGGTAGCTGGTGGGGACGCTTATGAGTATGTATGAGGAGGAATCTCTAAGCAGGGAGCCTTGTGTGGCTGATAATTCTCTGTCACTACAATAGAAGGTTCTGGAAAGTTTGTCTGCTGGGCTATAAAAGATGCACTTGGGGCTAAAAAAGTGTTTCACTGGATTTCCATATCTAGATTTCCCTTTTTAAAAAAGCTTTTTGTTGAGGGACCATACCATAAACTATTATCTTATCAATAGGTAAATACTTTTTCAAATCATAGTCTATTTCCTCCTTGGCCTTTTAGGCTCCTCATTTTTATTCTTAAGTAACTAAACTCTCTAATGGTAGGACTTTCATACAGCTCCTAAATCTAGACAGAGGACTAACTCATACAAATCACAGCCCTAAGGCATGAATGTAGGGTTTTTTCTTGGAATGGACAGTTCTCTCCTCCCCAGAGTGCAGTCCCATGATATCCTTCCGAGAGAGGAAAGAGAACCTGTTAATTCTCATACACAAAGCTTATAGTAAGTTGGGGCTTATGAAATCCAAAGGGCAAGCAAACTGACCTCCAGGGAGAACCACCATCTGCCTAGGTCTGCCAGCTCCATCCGAGGAAGCAAAGGGATTTCGAGGCCCTCGGAATCCCCCCAATGCCTGCCAGCTCTCCTAACAATGACTGCAGGATGCCCGTGACTGCCAACCAACATCACCATTATTGTGTTATTAAAAATACAGATTTCCTGATCCATCCTGATCATGCAGAGTCAGAATCTCTCGGTGGAAGAGCCAAAAATCTGCATAGTTAATAAGTTCCTTGGATAGGCCTTACACTAGAAACTTTTGGAAAGCACTACCGTGGTGGCCTCTCTTCAACCAGATTCCTCTTCCGAAACAGGGCCCGGAACACTAATGAGTGAGAGGTTGGATAGGAAACCGAATTGCCTAACACGATTTCCTTAACACTTGAATAGTGTTCTGCTTCACACAGACTATTCTCACCAGCCTCTACACAGATCCCTGGGGATCTCCTAGTCCTCAGGGCCCTCTGCTCACTTGGGCAAGTCTTGGCTGGGTTTTGACAGTTGTAGCTCCACGTGACCCTTGTTCTCAGACCCAACCAGCTGCTTCGAAGCTCAGTTTCCCTCTGCGGCTACCTCATGTCCCGCAGGCTATGGGTCTTGCTGCATGCTTGGAGAGCACAGCACGGAGTCAGGGTAGAGGCCTTCGTTCAATGCAGACTCCATCTGCAGTCTGGGAGGAGACAAGCTCCACTGAAACCAGCAAACAGCGAAATCCTTGCAAGGCAGGTTACTCCCAAGAGGAATTTTCATCTCGCTTTTCAAATATTGGCATTAAAATAAGCTTCTTCCCATGGGAATCATTTCAAAGAGAAAGTAAATTCGAAGTCCTTTGAGGTTCCCCTATATCTAATGAACATATCATACAAAAACAAATTGCATTTCATAAGCTGGCAATCACAAGAAGAGTGGCCAGAGCTCAATTTAATTAACTCATTAGACACGTCTGGTTTTAAAAACAAAACCAGTTCCTATCACATAAATTCCAGAAATAATCACGATGGATAGCTTTCCAGGTCTTCCCTATACTGTTTAGCTTCGGAATTGCAGTACTCTCCCTCGTTTTCATTCAAGCGATTCGAGCACAAAGAAATAAGATTGCAGCCCGTCAACCCCAGGAAAACAGTGGCCTGAGGAGCCTCATGCCACAGTTGCTGTCAAGGCCTTCGAATGAGAAAAGTAACTGGATGGGGCAGCATGACATAATGTGTAAGCCATCAGAATCAGTGGCTTTCCCAGTGCCCCTTCTCGTGGCCACGCTGGAGGCCTTTGTGACATGTAGCAACGCGGTGGGGTAATTATGTGTAGTTATATAAAACGGACTAATGCCAGCCAAGCAAATCGCGTGGAAGGACTGGTTGTGTTCCTTGTTAAATGTTTTGTCAAGCTGACCATGCCCTTTATTTATCTCTAACACAACATGCTTATTCTGCCCCATCCACTGTATTCACCCTGCAAATTTATGAGGCTCTATTAATCTTCTGCCCTGCTGACTATCTCTGTTGCAAAGTGTCAGCAGACTTTTGTACCTTGCTAATGTACAAAGGGCTTCCTATGAGTAATATCAGCATTTTGCCTTTTAATTGCACATATAATTTTTAGGTCTTACAGCTAATAAGGGAATTGAGACCACAGTTCATCACTGTCTCGAATGGTACTCCAGGGGTGTGGGGACTGTGGAAGCTGAGAGAAGAATATAGCTGTTCTGGTTCCAAGCAATAGTTTCTCTCATTATAATGGTACCATCCCCACTGTAGTGTCAAGGGTCTGTCACTTTTCCTATTATACACCCTACTTTTCCTGGGCTTTATAACTCCACAGTAAAAATGTACTCTTCCTTGAGAACTTTTCATGTTGGGTCTCAGCTCATGATTATTTTTATCACCCCTCGTATCAGTTCTAAATGAAATTAGCTCCGTGATTTTTAAAATCAAAGAAACCAACATTATCTGTTGGCCAAAACTCCTGAACACCTAAGGCTTTCAAATGGGTGCGCTTTTGCTAGTCCTTCAATTGACCTTTCTTCTATTGGATTTTTTTTTTTTTAATGCAGACTCAGGTTTAAGTACTTTCAAGGAAAAAAATGTTAAAATAAATGGGGGATTAGTGTTTGCAATGTGGGCATTTTGGTTTTGCGTTAATAGCCTTTCACAAACATTTTTACTATGCCTGAAAAATGTGCATTATTGATGAGTGTACTTCTTACTGTGCAAAAGCCATTAGGAGAGAAATGAAAGGTCTGTGGCAAGAAGTGGATGCACAGAGAGGGCCCGGGTAGATAGTGTTTTCATTTAGCAGCCGGGGACGGCCCGTAATCGCCCTGCCCAGACTGGACCGTTTCCTGTGCCTTTTCTTCCAGGCACCCCCACGGTGACGGCGTGCCTCTTCGGGCACCTGGAAAACGGATACTTGGGGAACTGTGATTATATGGCATTAAAAGCAAATTGCTGAATTTATCACACAAGTAATTCAATGAGTACAGGAAACCAGACACTAATTTAAAGAAAAGGCCATTTTGGGGAGGTGGGAGGCCTGGATGCTTGTCCTGTTTATGATTCTGAACATTTTCACGGGCTTTAGTGGCTTTCACTGTGACGCAGAGAACCGGACCGTGGGTTAATGTCCTTTCCAGGGCTTTGATTCTGGGCAGGCAGGACAAAAAAGACAGAGTCAGAAGGGCTGAGCATCACCCTGCTTCCATCAGGCAGGGAAGATTCCAGCAAAACCAAATGTCACGTTTGTCACCCTGAGCTTCCCGTTTCCTTCCTCCCCTCGTGGCATCTGCTTTTCCTCCACATTTGAGCATCAGACCACGGAGCTCCCCCAGCTCACTGGAAGGTGAGGCCCCGTCTCGTAAGTGCTGTCACTGAAGGTCCTCCGTGTGGTCCTGCTTTCCTCATTCCTGCTTGTTCAGGAATTGTAGGTCCTTCATTGGCTGAATGCTGGACTAATGTCAAAAGCAGAAGAAAGCCTTCTGGGGGTTCTAGGTGTTCCACAGAAGGTACCAAGCGGAGACGAGATAACAGAGGTTCTTCATGATTTGTGGGGGAAAAAACTAAAGCTCTTTGCTAGAATGGAATTCAGAGGAAAAAAAGCACTTCAGTGACTACAGTATGTCATCCATTGTCTCCTTAGCTTGGATTATAGATACTGTCTTCAGGCTACAGATAAGAAAGTTGGGGTTTAAAAAGCTTAAGTAACTTTTCCTAGCTATGAGGTTCAAATCTAGACCTTCTGAACCTTTTAATCATCATCTTTTCTTGTATCTTGGAGCCAAAAAGCCCCAAAGAAAAGATTGGTATGGCCTGGGATTTATCCTTAAAGTCATGGTTTAAAATATGCTATTCTTGGAGTCACTCTCCATCTTTACTTTTGCCTTGTTATTTATTCATTTAGTGATTCACTTAAAAAGCATTAATGAGATATCAACTGTATGCGATGTCCCCATTTCATTTATATATAAAGACGCCCATGTGACTGCCTCCCGGATGTGCAGTGGGGCTCCGAGGCTGACGGGTGAGTCTTCTTGCTTCTCCCATGACAGGCAGGCCCGTCATGTTTGGCAGCTATTGATGAGCAACAGGGCCTCTGACTTGTTTTTTATCTTGCTATGTCACGTGCTATCTAGCTTAAGCATTTGTTTTGTTCTATGTTTTTTTTAAGTCTTTAAAATTTAATTCCAGTGTAGTTAATATACAGCGCTGTAGTAGTTTTGGCTGCACAATATAGTGAACTCAACATTCTACACGTTACTCAGCGTCCATCATGGTAAGTGTACTCTTCATCCCCTCCAACCATTTCACTCACCCCTTCACCACCTCCCCTCTGGTAACTATTATTTTGTTCTCTGTAGTTAAGAGTTAGCTTCCATTTTTTTAAACCATAACCTATGATTATTTTACTTAACTTTGAGTAAAAATTAAACAATAACCACTGCTAAACCTATCACAGTGTGGTAACTAAAAGAGCCTTATTATTTAGGCAAACATATTCACACGGATTATTTTCTTTTCCTTTTTTCTTTAATGGGGGTGGCACAGAGGGAGAGGGAGAGAATCTTCTTTTTTTTTTTTTTTGAGACTTCATTTATTTTTTTGAGAGAGAGAGGGAGTGTGAGCTGGTGGGGAGAGGGAGAAGCAGACTCCCTCCGAGCAGGGAGCCTAATGGGGGCCCAATACCAGGACCCAAGGTCATGACCAGAGCTAAAGTCAGATGCCTAACCAACTGAGCCACCCAGGCATCTGAGAGAGCAAAGCTTAAGTAGGTTCCACGCCCAGTGCATGAGCCCCATGTGGGACTCCATCTCACAACCCTGAGATCATAAGCAGAAATCAAGAGTTGGATGCTCAACCATTCAACTGACTGAGCCACCCTGGTGCCCCCAGAATAATTTTCTTAAATGAAAACCCAGCTGATGCAAAGAATAAGAATTTTTTTTTTTTTTTTTGAGAGAGAGAGACACAGAGGGAGAGAGAGCTCATGTGTGCCCATGGGTGAGTGAGCTGGAGCGGGGCAGAGGGAGAGGGAGAGAAAGAATCTTAAGCAGACTCCACACCCAGCATCTGAACCCAACTCAGGGCTCACTCTCACAACCCAGAGATCATGACCTGAGTTGAAATCAAGAGTCAGATGCTTAACTGGCTCAGCCACCCAAGTGTCCCAAGAATAAGAATTTTATAGCCAATGCCCCCACCCCCCAAAAACCCTAGAAGTTATAGTAAAAATTAAGAGTATATCTTCAGAATCTTTTTTAATAGCTTAAAATCTGTGCTTATCCTAGAATAACCTTTTTTTTTCTGTTCATCATCGATATTACCACCCAGTGATATTGATTAAGAACACATATAACATAGTTCCATAAACTGTTTGTCAACATTAGAAAGAAGACTGTGCATTTTCAGAGCACATTAGCTACTGGAATCCTCCTTGCTTTATACAGACAGAATTCTCTTGGGACTGTAACAGTCAATGAGTCAGATCTATAAAAGGGTTATAGATTCAGAATCATGGACAAAGTAGGCACCTTCCAGGGAAAGCATCTTTGAAAAGGAAGATATAAATTCACGTTGACTTTTTTTTCTTCCATGGTATTTAGTAGAAAACCAATAATATGAAAGTGGGTGTATTTGTATTTTTTTCATCTGTCATGGGGATCAATGTCCACCTTAAAAGAGTTTCATAAAAGTCATTATTGGGATATTCTAACTGGTGAGTACATTGACTTACTATAAACACTATTCCCGATCTTCGATTTATACTAACATTATATGACTGTTCATGTCTCAAAGATAGTAAGGATTCTGGGGTCAGAACACCACATCTGAATCCTAGTCCTTCCACCCATTAGGTTCAATAATTTAGGCTAAGTGACTTAACCTCTGCCTGCCTCAATTTACCCGTCTATAAGATGGGGATCAAATTGAACTACCTCAGATAGTTGCTGTGAGGATTAAATTAGATTATATGAGGAAAACATATAAAACCATTCCCAGACCTAGAGCTAAATGGTGGTTTTAAAACATTTCAGAGTCTGATTTGTCAGTGAGTTTTGTTGCCACTTCCAGGAACATCTCTTAAGCCTACTGAATAGAGAAATAATTTCTCATGTTTTATTTTTATTGGGAAATCCTTTTTTTCCCCAAAATAATCGGCTATCTAAAAAAAAACACTTATGATGTGCTTTTCAAATTTATCTTTGCATTACATCATGGCATTAATTTCAATAACTACACAAAAAGTCTACGGAAGAAACCAGAGGATATTTTAAAATCATAACTGAGGGGTGCCTGGGTGGCTCAGTCAGTTAAGCATCTGCCTTCAGCTCAGGTTATGACTCCTAGGATGGAGCCTGCATCTCGTTCCCTGCTCAGCCGGGAGCCTGCTTCTCCCTCTCCCTCTGCTGCTCCCCCTGCTTGTGTTCTCTCTCTCTCTAATAAATAAATAAAATCTATAAAAAATAAAATCATGAGAGACATGTATCCTGTAGGAACTAATGAAAAGTGACTTGGCTACTGGGGTAGATGAACTCGAACGTGACCTCCAGCGGTCACTGCTTTCTGGCGCTCAAGCCCCTGTGTAATCCCTTCCCTTTGATATGGGCTGGATTGATCAACTAGCTTCTACAACAAATGACAGGACCTTGTTCCTGAGATGAGGTAATAAGGACTGTGGCTTCTGTCTTGCTCAATATCTGTCACTGTCTCAGATCACTCTCTTGGGCAGAAGTCAGCTGCCACGTCACGAGGCAGCCTCATGGAAGGTCCACGTGGTGAGAGACCAACGCCTGCCAAAATCTACATGGCAGCTTAGAAGTAGATCCTCCCAACCCGTCAAACCTTCGGATGGAGCAGCAGCCCCAGCTATTAGCTTGACTGAACTTCCTGAGACACTAGAAGCAGAGGCACCCAGCTAAGAGCAGCTGGATTTCTAGCCCATAGACTTGTAAGATAATGAATTTTGGTTTAACTAAGTTTGGGGATAATTTGTTATATAGCATAGATAAACAATACCAACACTGTTGAATCAAAAGAGGCAAATTTCTAGTTTCAGCAGAAGACAAACTGGAGTTCTCTGTGGTTTGTGAGCCAAATCCACCATATATTTCTATAAAGAGAGAGATGGACTATAGACTTTTATAGAAAAGTTTACTGTCCCCCGAGACAAACCATTGCATTTCCCAGATGACAAGCAACCCTCTCAAAGTCACTTGAAAGAACTGCAGACTATAGAGCACGGTTGTTCAGCACACCAGATGGTTGACTCTTAAATGAGTTGCCTTCTTTAGTCTGTGCCAAGCGTTGTATGTATTCCTCTGCACAAGAGTAAAATAATGGTCGTCATCAACCATCTTAAATGACTACACATATGTTGAATTTTATTTTCAAGTGCCTATTTAAATTAATGTTCTTGAAAGTCTAGGATTCTTGGATAGACTATATGTATCATGGAACCTCAGTAATTGACACATATCAATTCTGTGTTCTAGCTACTGGTAATCCCCCCACACCTAGGGCATGAGGACAGTGAGACGGTCCCCCGTCCACAGCGGCAACAGAAGCAGAGCAAGCTCTGGACCAGGGTTACTAGGAGTGTGTCCATAAATCAGCGCTCGTCTATGAACTGTTTCTAACCTGTCTATGTTAGGGTAAGAACTAAAACTGAGAGAAAGCATTTGGAAACTAGCCTAGCCATTGAAAAACCAATTGTCTGTTGTTTATAGTTACTTAAAAAAGTAAAGCTTGCCTTTTGAATTTGGTTGTCTTCAGGCTTTTTATTTACTTTTTCTTGTAACCATTCGTATCATGTTTTACTAAAGCATCAATCCACAAGACATTAGGTTTTTTTAAATGTTCTTTGTCACAAGGAGATTGAGAACGCTTTAGAGGGTCATTCAAAAGCTTCCAACATCCTGGGGTTAAATCAAAGTTTTTATGACAAGATTTATGTCTATCAGTACTAGAAATACTTTGATCCACCATAACAATGAGCAAAAGCCCACAAACTGGAAGAAATATATATATATTGACCAAAGATTTGTTATGGGTACTCAGGATGGTCATATACCAGTCCAAAAAATGTTAGGATGTCTGCTTCTCCCTTACAGATGCCCTCTCTTGTCAATATTTATTTCAATATTTAAGCAAAATATGCTAAAGACAGGTACTTCTATCTCCTGCTCACTACATAGGAAAGTTCTAAGAATGAAAGGGATTACAGTAAGCGGCTGGAGATGTTGAAAATTTGCAGCACAGTGTACAGGGATGACAAACCCTTGACATCGCCACTGGGTCTTACCGCCATAACAGTCATTTCTACCACTCAACACATTCCTCCTGCCAAGCCAAATGCAGCTGCAGGAACCTTCTCATCGCAGCATGCCAGGAAGCCACTACTAATCAATCAGAGTGGGCACATGAGCTGAACATTCGCTGCCATCTCTGGTATAATGAGAAAACCATGGGTACCATGAGAGTTAGATCCAAACCTGGTTCTGACAACCAGCCATTTGAATCTGGTCCACTCTCATCATCTCGCTAGATCTGTGTGTCTTCTGGAACAGAGGGGGCTGGACTAAATCAGGGATTCTCACATTAAAGTTCAGTGTAGCCTTTAAAAAATGCTGATGGCTGTGTCCCCACTCTTGAGCCCCTTTTGAGGCTGGCTAATGGCACCTTAGGCATTGGTAATTTTTAAAGCTACCCTGGTGATTCTAACTCACAGAGTTGAAAACCGTGGGACCCGAGGATCTCTAGAGGTCCTTCTCAATTCAAATATTCCAAGCCTCCATGATTATGTGAAGCAATAATACAGTCAGTCACACAGACTTCAAGTCTGCCAATTAAATTGGATTGGCAAGGGCTTGAAGAGCCAACTTAATCCCTTGGGTGGTTTATAACTACAGAGAATAAAAGACATAAGGATTTTGAATTATGAGGTAATAATTATATCTTAGGTGCATATTATCACAACCACTCAAGCTTTACTCTTGTGGTTTCTATCACTCCTCAGGACACCATGTAAGAATTATTATAGCCCCATAAATCACTCTACCTATTATTACAGGTAAGTCATAATTTATAATAATAACTATTATTAATAATAATATGCATTGTAATTATCCAAGTTCTTTTAGTTGAGGATCTCTATGCATTTTATTAACCTCAATTCTTTAATCTTAATATTTCCATGAAAAGGGCATAAACTCATAATCATCCCATTTCATAGGTGAAGAAACTAAGTCAAGTCGTCACCTGAGTAGGTATATAAATATATATAAGTATGTATACAAAAATACATAAATGCCTATGAGTATAAATATGTAAATACAAATATTTGTTTGTTTACACATACTTAAAATTCAATCCAGAATCTTTAAGTTTTATTCTTATGATACTAAGCATCTAGGAGTTTAAACATCCTTTCTCAAAATTTCCATAAGCAGTAACCTTATTTTATGTATTCATCCATGCCTACCGTTTCCCAGGCACCAAAGATACAGGGATGTGCAACCCTCAAATACGGGGTTGGAAGGGAGACACATTAATAAATACTCACGAGGAAAGGTAAAAATGCTTGAATAGAAATATGTCTGGGCTACCAAGGTGGAATTGGAAAGAAGTCAGCTGACTTCAACATTGGAAGGTTGGGGCAGGTTTTCCAGAGAAAATGACTTGAGAGCTGGGTTTTGGAGTTGAGTTCAAGGGTCGTGAGAAGGTGGAGAAGTGCACTCCAAGCAGAAGTTTTTGTTGAAATTCAGAGGCATGCTGGTGATGTCTGCTCTGTGCGCAAGGAAATGGGACAAAGTAAAGCTGGAAAAGAAGGTTGGGAACAAATTCTGAGGTTCCTTACACATCCTAAGGATTGTGGTCTTTTTCCTACAGGCCATTTGTATTCATGGCTTGTATTTATATGTATCTCCTCCTCTTAATATGAAAGTCTTTTGCAAGCAAATGCTAGAGTTTTAACACCTTTCTTCTTTAGAGTTATTTTAATACTTTGAGAAAATAATAGGAAAAAGTATGCCATGGATTTCTACATTTTTATAAGCAAGGGTCTCAGAGTATTTCGCTGATCACTTACCAGTTCTTTAGACTGGGAGATGAGGGGAGCCTGTTTAGAGCTGCAGAATTTTAGAACTGAAAAGAACTTGGAAGTCAACCTCAGAAACTTTGGAACCACCCTCCCTGGACAAAAGCTCTGGTCTCATGCCCTGTTCACTGGTGGTGTGTACCATTTACACAGTGTTCTGTGTGACACTGTCCTGCCAAAGTGTTCTGTTAAAAAGGGAACATTCATGGTCAAGTGAGCCTAAAAAGCTCTACATTCTAGAACTCTACCTCAAAGAGCTGCTGAATGCATTAGGTTTATAAAGACTGAATAATACTATAGGAAACAGTCCTGTACGTTCGTCTAAACCAGTATTTCCCAAACATATCTAATAATAGAACTGTTTCTTTCAGAACTTCAATTAACAATCAATCTTTTTCTCTCTTACATTTGTCATCTAGTTACTGATTTTAACCTGCCCTTCAGACTTGAACTTTCTGGCTTCTTTACTGGTTTTGTTCTTTTCTCCTACCTGACACAACTTCTCAATTTCTAATAAGGAAGAGCAGGAAGAACGGTGTCATTCATATCACCCTAATTTTTTAGCAGTGTACTTAGATTATATTCACAGAACACTCAAGGGTTGCCCATCTCTGTTATGAATACAAACAGAGAATCCTCCCTTCAAGTATTTTTTTGATGTCCATCTTTCTTGGGTATCTTTTCCTGGCCAATCCTTTCCTCTGGACTCAAGTACTTCTGAAGATTTGCCCCTTCTACCTGTCAGCTATCTATGGTGGCAATGAGCAAAATATCACCCACTCTGTCCTAAATACTCCCACACAACAGCTAAAAGAATCCTTCATTCTCAACTCAAATGCTCTAAAAAAATGCTACATGAGCCTTTCAGCATAGTGTCAATTTAAGATAGAAAAATATTAAGCTGCATTTTTTTAAATTTATTTATTTATCAGGGTAGGGGGTGAGGAGGGGCAGAAGAAGAGAGAATCTTAAGCAGACTCCACAGCCCTATGGGGCCTCAATCTCACGACCCCAAGATCATGACCTCAGCTGAAACCAAGAGTCAGACACTTAACCGACTGTGCCACCCAGGAACCCCTGCACTTTTTGAAAATATTTTATCCATTTATCTGAGAGAGAGAGAGAAAGACAGAGAGAAAGAGAAAACATGCACAAGTTGGGGGAAGGGGCAGAGGGTGAGGGAGAAGCAGACTCCCTGCTGAGTAGGGAGCCTAAAGCGGGGTTCGATCCCAGGACCCTGGGATCGTGACCTGAGCCGAAGGCAGATGCTAAACTGACTGAGCCACCAGGTACCCCTGCGTTTTTCTTTTAAATCAAAATGGAAATAGTTTTGTTGAGTCCCATGAGAATGTTTCCAAATATTTTCATAATTAAGAGTACTACTTTATTAAATAGAAGAATGTTAATGAATAAACGGCACTGCTTTAAAAACCACAAAAATGTTACCATATGACCCCATTGAGATATATGGCGTCTCCTCATTTAGATCTTATATTTGTAAAGTTCTTTATGACTCAGAGAGTGACTTCAAAGACCTTTTCTAATTTAAACCTCAAAAGTACTCTGAGAGCACATATTATCATTATGCCCACTTTACAGTTCAGGAAATCACAGCTCAAAGATGTGTAGCGAAATTGCTCAAGGTCACACTGCTGAGCTTGGATGAGAATGCATTTACCACCACATTTACTGAAGACCCTGGTCAAAGCAGACCACGCTGTAGGCCCTAGGATATGCAGATGAGAAAGATGGGATTCCAGCTAGCTCCCAACCCAGACCTGACACTGTGATTGTAGTATTGCCTCCATATTCAAGCTAGGAGGGGCCGGGTGTGCAACCATAGCAGCTCCACTGGCCCCAGGTTTGTCAGAAAGGCTTGCTGTTCTGAGACGGTCTCAGAGCACCCAGGTGGTTGTTGGCACCCTGAGGTCCCAGCTTGCTTTTGGCCTAGGTCTGGGCCTGTGGGTGGTAATTTCCACCATACCCAACTTCAATCCTGGTTGCCACAGGCTTGGGAACAAGAGATTACAAAGGACTTTCACACTTTCTCAGGTTCTAAGATGTTAAGTCTAGCAGAGCTTCTCAAACATGGGCAAGCATCAGAATCACCTGGCGGGTTTATCACATCTCATTGTGCTGGGCCACTCTCCCCAGAGTTTCTGGTTCAGGGTCTGGAGTGGACAAAGATAATTGGCATTTTTTACCAGTTGCCAGGTGATGGTGATGCTGTTCGTCCAGGGATCACACTTTGAGAACCACTGCCCTAGAGTCCTTCCTTCCCTGCCCAGCCAATTCTCTTCCCTCCATTGATTTGCTTTTGCAGGAGTTGAAATATTACTTTAGAAATTAGATCTTGACTCCTGCCAGAAGTTAGCTATTACCTCTGCTCCTACATCTCCAGTTGCTCAATTACAAAGTGAGAGAAAAGTATCTTGACGACAAATGTTCCATGGCCGGTCGTTAATGCCAGCTCTGTCATTATACCACTTTTAAGTTTTGAGTGAATAGGTAACCTCAATTTTCTTGTCTACAAAAGGGGGTGATATGTCCAGCCCAGTAGTTTACACAAAGATAAAATTATACCCATATTTAAAAGAACCGGATAGGTTTTGCTTTAAAAGTTAGTGATATAAAAATCAAAGTGAGGTCTTTCCCTATTGTGGCACTGACTAGTTACGGGTATAAAGCTACTTGTCTAAAAATATACAGCAAGAAAAGGCAGAATCTGATATAAAATTCAGGCCTATTCATTCCTCTTATAGATTTCCCCCAGGTACACTACTCTACAACAATAACAATAGTAGATAAATACTCAAATGGGCTTTGGGAAGCCTAATATAGAAACTGACAAGAAATAAAGTGATCCATTCACTCCTCTAGGTGTCTATTTCAATGGTTCTATTAGTAATAGAATTTCTTTTCTGGATGCATAATTGATAACAAAATAAAAATAAAAATAGATCTTTAATCTAAGTATCTATATACAATACATATTGCAGTGCAGCAATCATTTCTGCAAAACTCAGGGGTGTGATTTCATTATGCCAAGTTTTAAAATTCCCTTAAAGCTCATCAATGAGGCGTTCAGCTAAGTTCAGTCTGAGAGATGTTTATGTTTGTAGTTGGGGGTTAACTGCCTCTTCTATGAGAGTCTTCTTCATACCCAGAAATAATTCTATCAAGGTAAATATTTCATCCCCCTTTAAAATAAATGATTTGAAACTCCAATGTCAAGAATGGTAGCAAGACAAGACTTATGCTGATGGTGAGAACAAGGCATATGAAGAAATCACCCAAGAGTTTAAATGGGGAAACTGAGGAAATGATTTCCTAGTGACTTGGTTTGCCTTCTTCTAAAAATAGGAGCTTCAGCAGTATAGAGTTGTAGATGGTTTACATGAGGTAAAAGCTTACATGGATAGCAATGATGCTTTTTACAAGACAGCAAAGGAAATGCGATTCTGTTTAATTCAGTTCAATGAGCATTAAGTAAGTGTCCACTGTGCTTGGCAATATTTTAGTCAGTGGGAATGCAAAAATGAGGAGAGCACAGCCTCTGTCTTCAAGTGACTGATTAAGCCATATTGCAGTGATTCAAAATGAAATGCTTTCAGGTACATGCTTAGACCTACATTGCCAAACTTTAGCTCTGATCACGTTAAATAAATTCAGATATAATGTAGGTTGGTTGAACTCAAGTCCACAAACACGTTCTGTGTATTGGGCACTTAGTATGGAATAAGGGATGTGCAATGAGCCCATGATGAACAAGGCATCGTACATGCCCTAAAGATTGTCATCCTGCTTCTCATAAGAATGGCAGAAGGAACAAGAATGATGACTGTGTGACAACCATTCTGTCAAGGGAAGAACTGTGTGTAATTCCTAAGAAGTACATTTCACCAGTAAGAAGCATCTATGTCTTTCCAGCACCTGAGTTTGGGGCTTGAGTTCACTGAAATCCTATGGCCTTGAGCATGGGGGAGCTAAGAGTTATAGTCTATGATCATGTTACCTTCAGAAATAACCCCCCAATTATTTTTGGCTTTTTGAATACATTTTATTTGAACATAGTTGCTACCCAATAACTCAAATTGCTCTGTTCATTGACTTTGTCTCATAAATATCAGGGAGAGAAAAATTGCACTCCAGTAAAACAGTGTCATGTGACAAAGATAAAAGGAACAAACGGGTCTAAAATTCTAAACTCAGCATATTTATTGTCTGTAATTTGTTCCCTTCCTGGAGACATTAATGTTGGCTCAAGTAGAAAGTAACTGTTGACAAAACAGCTTTGAAGTTAGGAAAAGAGATGAGATTGCTCAGATCATTTGAGACCAGAAGATGATCTGGAATCAAAATATCTGACCACTTCTTCCTCTGTGGCCACGCTCTACCATATTCTGACAAAGTGCCTGCCATTGCATGTGATTTTTGACAGTTCTTCAAGATTCTTGAATTCGGGGACACTGCTATCACTCTAGATCGAGAGATCGGCTCAGAGTCTAGCACGTACATTGTTCTTAACGGACGTTTGTCCAACACAGAAGCCTGAAGAACATCACCAAGTTTGAGGATGTGGGAGAGAAAAACCCATGAAGCACAGTGTATGGTTTCTTTATACCGCGTTCTAGACATCATGTCTCTTACTATTCTGTACAATAGTTAAACTGCCAATAAATACTGAAGGAAGAAAAAACTAGAGGAAGGTAAGATAAAAGTCTTTATTTAATTTTTTAAAGGACAGGAAGGAATTGTGCCAATATTTTTAATCTTTTTCTACGGTAAGATTATGGATGATGTTTTCCACATGTTTAAATATTTTTCTATAATTTCTAACTTATTTAATTTAGCATATCTTAGTTTTACAATAACTTCGTAAGTTGTGAAATTAGCTACAGTTGACCATTGAACAATGCAGGGGTTGGGGCTGCTGACCCCTGTGCAGTCAAAAATCTGTATGTACGTTTCATCTCCCCCAAAACGTAATTACTAATAGCCTACTGTCAACTGGAGGTCTTAATGATAATAAGTCAATTAACACGGTTTGTATGCTGTATGTGTTACATACAGTATTCTTACAATACAGGAAGCTAGAGAAAAGGAAATGTTGTTAAGAAAATCATAAGGTAAAGGAATGCACTTACAATATTATACTGTATTTATTGAAAAAAGTCCATGTGGGGACCCACAGAGTTCAAACCCATGTTGTTCAAGGGTCAACTGTATATATGTCTCTTTTTCTTCAGGCTGCTAAAGAGAGTCAAGGCAAATTTATGAAAAGTATGGCAGTGACAGGGGTTATTGTTTGAGTTTTAATGAGAAGTCATGTCAGCCATCTAAATGAAATGGAAATATGTGAATAAATGATCAGTCTCTCAGCAAAAAAATAGTGCCAATTCACTGTGTTTATATTTACAATCATTATAATATCAGTGAAACTAGTAATAAACAATAATTTTATATTTCTTTCCTAGAGTATAGATTAACCTTTTCCCCTGTTGCAAAGCATTTTATAAAAGGAAATTCTAATTTAAAATAAAAAATGAATAACATTTGCAAGTAAAACCACAAAAACTCCTGGGGCTTATATTTCTTTAATGCTGGAAATATTTGTTAAAAGTTATATTTCCTGTTTTTTTATGTTTAATGAATATGACTTTGCCTCCAGAGTCTCTGCTTTTTTTATATACTCCCCAGAAGCACTTCACAGAGTATCAGAAGCAAATCTATTTTTAAATACTTAGAACATATTAGTAATAATTAGTGTTTCATGTACACTCTTTGTATGTAATGTTCAACCTCTAGAATTAATTTAATGTATCCTCCTAACCCTCTAATCAGGCTTTTATTTTACTAAATTTGTAAGCTTAAACCTGATAAAATCACAAAGGTTTTCAATCCTATTTATGGAAGTGGTTTTATTAAGGGTCCACTGTCTAAATCTGTGGTTCCACAAATTTAGGAATTATTTTTATCAGCACATTCATGAGTATTAGATAAAAGGCTACAATATTAGGCACTGTGGGGAATGTAAAACTTAATATGGAACAGATATTGTTTGCAAGAAGCTTAAAGTCTAATTGAGAAAAACAAGACATGAAAACACATGCACTTAAAATATGACAGAAAGTAATAAAGATAAGAAAAGCACAGAGGAAGTGCCCTCGAAATAAGAGAAGGAAATAAGAGATTAAGTGTCATGTGAGCTAGAGTTGAATGACTAAGATACACATGTGCAGAAATGGGTATGACAAGCGTTCCAGCTTCGAGCTCTTATCTGTCATATTAAATTGTAATTACCTGTTTATGTGACTATCCACATTTCACTAGACAATGAACTCTGAAAGCCAGAACCATGTCTTACCGCCTTTGTGTCTCCTCAGTTCCTAAGACAGTGACCGGAAGATAGCACTAACACATAGTTGTTGAATGTTGAATGACTAGAACGAAGAAAAGTACAATGGTAAATCATGGAAGCTTTGGGGAGGAGTGAGGGCAGCTTATCAAGCGGTGATGAGTCCAAAGCGCTGGGTAAGAGTGGTAAGAGGAGGAGGGGTGAGAGGCCAGTGAGCAATGTGAACTGGGCACAGCTCTGAAAAGGCCCGATGTCAGATTTGGACATTATCTTATATGTAAATGGGGACCTACTGGATATATTTGAATAGGGAAGGACATCACCAGAACTGTGGGAAAGATTTGGTGGCAGAAGGACGTAAGCAGGACATTACCAACTATTGTCCTGGTCAGTTCGGGCTGCTGTAACAAAATACCAAAGAGTGGGGGGCTTAAACAACCACCATTTATTTCTCACAGTTCTAGAGGCGGGAAGTCCAAGATCAAGGCCCAGGCAGATCTGGTATTCAGTGAGACCCAATTCCTGGTTCATAGACAGCTGCCTTCTTGCTCTGTCCTTGCCTTGTAGAAAAGTCAAGAGAGCTTCCAGGGGTCTCTTTTATAAGGCCACTAATCCCATTTACACCCTCATGATCTAAGCACTTCTCAACAGCCCCACCTCCTAATATCATCACACCAAATGTTAGGATTTCAACATATGAATCTTGAGGGGACACGTTCGGTCCACAACACCTGGTCAGAGGTAATGCTGGTCTTCAATAAAGAAAAGATAGGGACAGAAAGCAAGAATGGTTGATGGAGGAGCTGGATCACACGTAGAACCAATAGGACATGGCAACTGAGTGAATTTCGGGCTCACTGGAGGAAGAGGGATGAACAGTAACTGAGGTTTTCTACCTCACCAGCTGAGGAGCAGTGTTCCCATTATTAAGTGGAAAAAGCATGCATGTGTGAGAAGACAGAGGCGTTTATTTTAACGGTGCTGGGTGTAAAAAGCCAACTTTCCAGGGCCAGCAAGCGGCTCAGCCAGCACTAAACTTCTACTTCCGACTGAGTGCTGTTGCCAAGACATAACCGTATCCTTATTCTGAAATACGTGAATGATTGGCTCCAGTTTAAAAATCTACTATTAAAATTAATTTCATGTGCACTTTGAAGTAAGTAATACATAGATACAGACTGAACTGCCCACCCATTCATATTTGGAAACCCCAATCCCCAATGTGACTATATTTGGAGATGGGACTTCTTTTAGGAGGTGGTAAGGTTAAACAAGGTCATAAGTGTGGAGTCCTAATCCATAGGATTGGTGACCTTATAAGAAGAGGAAAAGACCCTCCCTCCCTTCCCTCCCTCCCTCCCTCTCTCTCTCTCTTTCTCTCTCCAAGTGCACGAACTAAGAAAAAGCCATCTGAGGACATAGAGAGAAGGTAGCCATTCGCAAGCCAGGAAGAGAGCCCTCGCCAGAACGTGACCATGATGGCACCCTGATTTCAGACTTCCAGGCTCCAGATCTGTGAGAAAACAAATTTCTGGTTTTCAAGCCACCCAGTCTATGGTATTTAGTTATGGCAGCCTGAGACGGATAAGATATACACGTTTCTAAATAGGGCAGTAAGGAATTTAACAAGTTTTGAGCTGAGTTATCAGTCCAACCCAACCTCTGTTTTTTCTTTTAAATAGCAAGTGTGATTTCATGGGCATTTTTACTTTTAAACTGAATAAACTAAATGCTCTCAACTCTCTCCTAGTCAATAGCCTGTATGATCCTTGGGGTAGAGCCTCCATTTTGTCCACCATGGGTGACTGGTGCACAGAAGGCACTCAAACATCTCTTTTTCTGAGTGAACAAGTATTAGTTTATTTCCCTGCCTGAGGGGTAGGACACCGCTAAATCTGAATCAGAGCAGAAGCTCCCTTCCTCAGAGACCCAAATGACACCAGCACAGGGAACGTGTAATGTGTGACTTTTTTGCAGACATACTACATTCATCCTTAGGTTCTTTTCTCATTGAAAACATCTCTTGTGGTTAAGCAAAAACACCAAATAAGCAATACAGAAATGGTTTTTGTGCAGCTCACTAACAAATGTGGAATAGCAGCTTCACTTACAGAACGACTTTGGTCTACTCAGACAAAAAAATTGAGTATGTGTAAATCACTCAGATCAAAAAATTAAGGATTCAGCAGAGCAAATGAAAATATTTTACTTTTACTTCTATGCGTCAAAGGAGAAACAAGGTATGGTAAAAGGATTTTATATGACACTGGGAAACAAAACTAACCCTTGTTTAGAGTTTAAGGGCACAATTTTACTCTACTTGGTTTTAGTTTGTAAGAGGATGGGATTGGCGCTGTCCTGATGTCATGTTACATCCACCATCTACCATATGTCACACGATGACTTCAACCCCGCCGGCATGACCCATTGGTCACTCTCCGCTTCAACAGTTTGACCTCTGCCCAGCTCGCCTTCCTCTTTAGACCTGCCCTAATGATCAAAACATGTCCATTTTCGCTTTCTTCATTTGAGTCAGAGACAGCATTGTCAGGAAACTGCAAAAAACCATCTTATTGAAGACTGTGGAAAGTACGTGACTACAGAAACTTACTAAGAGGACTAAAATGGCCCAGCTTTTTATTTTGATTTATTTTTATTTTTTAAAAAGGTTTTATTTATTTACTTGAGAGAGAGAGAGTGAGGGGAGGAGCAAAGGGGAAGGGAGGGGGGCCCACAGACTCTGCACTGAGCACAGAGCCCAACCTGGGGCTTGATCTCATGACCCGTGAGATCATGAGCTGAAACCAAGAATCAGCTGCTCAACCGACTGAGTCACCCAGATGCCCCATAATGGCCGAGCTTTTGGAAGCTAATTTGTGCCAGGAAAGATCAGGGAGAAGGCACAATTCACCATGACCTCTCGGAATATAAAACCCGATTATCGCCATAAAGCCCCTCTGCTCTGCCGTTTGTGAAAGTCTGTCCCGGACCAGGCCCGGCGAGTGGCGCTCATGAGGCAGATCGGTGGCACAACCCTGGGTTGGGAACTAACAGGCCATTACTGACTCATTGTCTATTCATTTTAGATTGTTTCTATGGAGGATTTATAGAAACAATACCAAGGTGGCACCAAGGTGGCTATCAATGCTGTTTACAGACAATTTAGAGGAATAAAGCTGCAGTTATGCCCGGGCTGGCTTCCCTTGTGGTCCTGGGGCGTAGAGCTCTAATCCTATTGTGACGTGATTGTTTCCCCATAAACTGCTCCACAGAGGACTGTAATTGGCGTACAGGTTCAAATTAGATTGCTGTGTGTTTAGGAAAGCAGGGGTCATTTCACATCAGCACCTCTCATTAAGAAGCAGGCAACAGAGTTCTCCATTACAGGAAATCTAATGTATATATTATCTTTTATTATAAAGAAAATACCCAGAGTATATACTCTTGGACACATGCACACAGACATTACCCATCTTGTCTTTCCCCACCACGAGGAGGAGGGCAATGTGAAAATGCAAAACACATTACTGAGAACAGCAATTAAATATTTACCAGCCATGGATCATGGAACGCTAGCTTTAGGAGCTAAAAAGGGGAGACAGGAGGGTAATTAATGGGTGAAAAAGTCCAACAATTTGTTCTGCTGTCTTCTAATATCATCACATGATGGTGGAGGCCAAGAAGGCCTGTTGTCCCTGCTTTCAACTTTCCTGCTGGATGAACTCTGATGAGGTCTCAGGAGAAAACACCCTCTTCTACACTCCCTCGCTTCTTTTCAAAATCACCAAGTAAGGCTTCAAACCATTGACAGCCAAATTCATGAGAGGACAAGCTACTCATGGTGTAAGGTTACTGTCTGGATCGTGAAAACCTGGGACAGGCAACACTCCAGTTGAAGGACTAGTAAAGACTTCACAGGCTGATGCCACAAGTGAATAAACATTGTTCAAATCTTTGATTGGGCCTTTTAAAGACTCATGGAGGAAAAACATTTTTTTAAAGAAGCTGAAATGAGAAGAAAATTACATGAGCCCAAAAGAATGTAATGTTAGAAAATGAAGAAACAAAAGAGTAAAAACATGAATTGAGATGGAATATGAGGCCAGTGAGAGAATCCACAATCAAAAACCACAATGTGGATATATTCAAAAGTGACAGAGAAACAAGAAGAAAGAGGTGATAGAGGGAAAAGTGGGGAGAGGGCCCAGAGAAAGAAGAGATACTTCCCGCTTCCAAAAGAGGAAACTGATTTGCTTTCAGACACGTAAGCAACTGTGGGGAAATGCGGCCTGAGCTTGAGCCTGATGCTAAGGACGAAGTCGAGTAGTACGCTCACTCGCACACATACGCGCGCTCGCACACGCACACATACGCTCACTCGCACACGCACACATACGCGCACGAGCACTCGCACACATACACGCGTGCACACCAACTCAAGAATTTCTCTGGCATCCCGAACAGCTCCTGGCCATCGGCCGTGGAAATGAAGCCCAGAGAGACCCACGCAAGATCCCTGTATGGGTCCTGGAAAAAGAAATGTTGGAATCCTAACCCTTCAGTAACCGTAGAATGTGACTTTCTTTGGAGATAGGTCTTCACAGAGATCATCAAGTTGAAATGAGGTCATTAATGTGGACCCTAATACCAAATGACTATTGTCCTTACAAAAGGGATAATTTGGACACAGAGACAGATGTACATATAGGAAGGATGATGTAAAAACACACAGGGAGGAGATGGCCATCACACCGCGGAGAAGAAATGCCTAGAACAGATCATTCCCTCAAATTCCTCAGAAGAAACCAACCTGGCTTGACACCTTGATCTTGGACTTCTAGCCTCCAGAGCTGTTAGACAATAAGTGTCTGTTGTTCAAGCCACCCAGTTTGTTATGGTGGTCCCAGCAAACGGATACAGTCCCGTAGCTAGAGGGTCTGACTCTGAGTCACTAAATACTTCAGCCTCCCTCTCCCAAACTTCCAGGTTCCCCGGGAGCGCCGGCAGGAGATTCCTGAAGATGAACCCCAGGGCTGCCTTCTGCACAGCAGCCGGCGGATGCTCCGCTGCCTTCCTGCTTGTCTACGTCAAGCAGGCATATTACCCACAGGCAAATACTTCTGGCTTGCGGTCTCTGAGTCCCTGAGATGCATTCTCCCCGATCCCACCCCACCGCCAGCTGTCCCCTTGCTAATAGATCCCCACTATGACTTCAGAGAAGGACCTAAAAGACATGCTTCGTTACTTGACAATGATCAGCGCAGCAATTGCCAATGAGGTGATTGTACCTTAGATCGTGAGCCATGGCTTTCCTGTCTTTTGTCCCTGAGAAGCGTTGTAGTTTGGCAGAAAAAGGCATAAATAAGATGTGTGACCTTGAGATTATCAACCTCATCATCCAGAACCAACAAGAGGGCATACTAAAAAATCTCCCGATCCGTTCTCTGAGAATTCTATTACTGGGACATTGGGGGGGGAGGGGGTTTTCTCTTTCCTAAATCCTCCATGTTTCCCTGGCTTGGAGCCATTCCCAAAGTGATCCTTTCTCAGTCCTGTCTAGCTTCATCAACGGTGTTCTCCAAGGTGAATGCTTTAGAGTCAGGGCTCACATAGCCCCCTCTACGTCTCTTTTACAAGTAAAGAGAACGAACACTCTATATCCCATATGAAACCCAAGCACATCAGTGGTTTAAGCGGATTGCTTTCACCACCAGAAAGCTCTGTTACATAATGTAACTATTAGGCTAGGCAGAGCTTCATCTGATGATAAATGATAGGTCACGGAAAGTTCGTGCCCAATAACGAAGGTGCACGTCGGTATTACCAGGAGCGCACGTATATGAGAGGATGCAGGGACCATCAATAACTATGTTTGGTCCTGATAATTATTATTAGCTTAGTAATAGTTATTGCCATCCTCTCTCTTTCTGCTGATTTAGTAAAGAGCGACTAATAACAATGAGGGGTCAAATGTACAAACCAAATGATACTCCTTGCCCAGACACATAATGCAGTTTCTAATGAGCTAATAAATGCTGTCTGTGCGTGTGTGCGCGTGTGTGTGTTTGCAAGTGTGTGCTTAATCCAAGAAAATTAAAGTTGCGAGGTGCGGGGGGAACTCACCAACGACAACATTTTCTTTTCTTTCTACTAAATCATAGACCGACCATAAGCTTTCTTTGAAACCCTGCGATATGGCAGGAACCAGCTAAAGAATTCCCCTTCCGGCTGCACTTTGAATCTTCTTAAAACCTAATTCAAAGTATCGTCATTCTTTTGTAGACACAAGTCTATAAACTCATTCTCCAGATAGAAGTTTTGAAACAAAACATGGGGACTTCGGAGACATGAAGGGCTCCTTAGTAATTAAGATAAAATAAGGATTCCCATCCTGGCTCTCTATTACAGATCTGTGAAACAGCTCGATACCGCACTTCACTGGGCTGAAGCCCACTCGGGCCATCGAGTTGAAAACCGCTGTATTATTATTCTTTGATGTCTACGGCTTAGTAGCACAAAGCTGGTCTCTGAGCACTTACTCTCTATAAAGACACTCCAAATGTTTGGCCTTTGGGCTGTAAATATTGTGTCACCATTGATTTTTAACATATAAAGTGTATTTTCCTGAATGTCAAGTATTTTCAAAGTGCAGGGCCTCCCAGGAGCACAAAGTGGAAGGAATTAAAGATGGTTTAAAAGCTAGAACTACAAGCAAGCGGGGAAGAAAGGCAAGGGAAGGAAGAAATGAGAAGGAGAATGAATGTGAACAATATTCCAAGTACTGTGTCCTCTTTTATGGGTTAGTTTCAAATGTTCCATGAAAATTGACCTCATTGTCACTGAAGACATGTTAGCGTCGACATCATCAGGTGCATTCCTTGACGAGACCAGCTGCGCTCTGAGACACTGCATTCAGCACTATGGTGAAGTCTTTCCAAGACCTTTACCTCCTTGGTTTCGATTTCTCTCTGATTACTCTTCATAGTAAATAGATGCTAAACTATTTGGAAAGGAATACATGCTATCAAATCTTCTACTTCGCACACTGTAACACTCTATTTCAAAGCAACTGCTGTCAAATATCTTGATAAAATTTGCATTCAAATTAGAAAATAAAACTATTGGGAGATAAGTTTGAGCAGCTGTTGGCACATTAAAAAGTCTGCCAAATTTCACCTTCATTTCTTAGCAAAGTTGAACACGGTCAGATTTAAAGCAAATACTGTGTCATTTTCCTGTTTATAAGTTAGGAGAAACGTCCTGAGCTGTGTCCCAGACCTACAGTGGATCACCTTGCTCTTTCTTTATCAGCCTCCTGTGCCAAGTCATAATCGGACCATCAAGTTCAGTTCCTGACCTCCTACATGGAAGCTGAGACGGCCCTTGGGACTCGGACGAGCTGAAGGAGCTATTCTCTTTCCCTCAGTCAATCAGACAGATGCAACCAGAGTTAGGAAAAATCTCCTTATATAAAGCATTCCTAATTTGCATTTGCCTGTGTGTGAAGCTAAAAGAAATAAAGGTTTTGTCCCCATCTTACAAAAAAGAAGTGACAAATGTCACCAGACAAACCTTCAAATTCCTCATTGCTTTATAAAACTTGATATATCGATATATAATGCAAATAATTACCCAATTGCAACCTAGTTTAAAATGCAGACTTGTATCTTAAAAGTCCAAGGAAATAAAATTGCAAAACTAGAGCATTGTTGGAAGATGCCAGAAGAAAGTCTAAGAGGGGGTGGAGCCTAAGTGGCTCAGTCAGTGAAGCATCTGCCTTCAACTCAGGTCATGATCCCAGGGTCTTGGAATGGAGCCCCGCGTTGGGCTCCCTGTTCAGTGGGGAGCCTGCTTCTCCCTCTGCCTACTGCTCCCCCTGCTTGTGCTCTCTCTCTTTCTCTCACTCTCACATTTAACAAGCAAACACATCCACTCACTGATAGGAAAGGGAGGGAGTAAATGCTAAAACTGTTCCTGTTGGTTTCATGCATATTGCTATTCTCTTCTTTGATCAAGCTGTGGTGGTTTGCCTGGGAGTTCCAGAGCGACCACTTCTTATTCTGATTATCCATTTATTCCACTGCCCCCTCAGATCCCCATCTTCTGTCTCCTGTAACTGCTCCTGACCATCACTGATTAATTGGGAAAATGCATCGATATCTATCTTTCAACAATGATCTAGCAATAAATTTCATATTACTGAATTATGTTCTACCTATACTTAAATCTACATCCATGCATGTTTTAAGGATGTGTTTAAGACTGCTAATACAAATCAAGTTGACTATTTTTAATTCCATATCGTATACAAAGGAATTCATTGTGACTCTGTTCAGCATAAGTCAGCCAGCATTAATTGGGCTCTCTTTGTATCCTCAGCTAACTGAAGCAGGTCACCAAAGGAAAAGCTAAAGGAAATGAGCCTTTGCCAAGGAATAAGGAAATCTCAGTCCCATCTCTGTTACAAAGTTGCTGTGTAACCCTTGACCCACCATCTCTCTGGTCCCCGGTTTTTATTTGAAATTAAAACAAGTAGCCTGTGTGGACTTTACGATCTCTCCAGTATTTCCAATAATTTCTGTGTCTTCTTAGCCTTTGAGATGGTGTGGTTTTTATTATACTCTAAGTGTGTAGGTGTATGAGGTAGGGACAGAAGCAAGTAAAGGATAATACTGAGAGATAAAAATGATAAACAATATAAATACCTGTTAATTTTTGGACCACAAAAGGGAAATCTGAAGTCAGACAATGAACAGATATTGTTTATAGTTATGGGACTGGAAGTACAGTATCTTAAAGAAAAGGGAAATATTCACTTCTATATCCATTTTCTTCAGAAACCTGGCTATTTGCACACACAAGTAGTCTAAAACACTGACGACAATAGATTTTCTCCAAAATTGTGGTAAAATATTGATAATGCAAGGGCCATTCTTTTAGAAAGTTTAGGGCATTTTAGGTTTTTATTCTTAGTCACAATAAGAAAACCTCTCTCTAAATTAAAACAAAGGAATAAAACAAAGTCACAAACCAAAATTCTGTTTGATGTGTTTGTAAAGAATGACAGACAATCCCCAAATGGAACAATGTGAACAATTCTTGAAGAGTTGTAATTGGAGTTAATCCATCCAAGGGCTTTCTAACTGATGTTGAAATGCATTAAAAGTTATAGATATGATACGGCGATTTAACTGTGAAAATAACCAATAACCCCAAACAGGCTGGGGTTAAGGATGAAATCAAGATGAAGTGCTACTCGATTGGTATGATTTTGTGTCCTCATTAATTATTCCTCCAGCACAATACGCACGAAGAATCTGCACATACTCCAGGGTGGGCCTCTTAAAATTCAATTCCCTTTCGGGAATTTGCTGTCATTTAGATCAAAAGCTTGATAGCTGTTTCTTTTTTTTTTTTTTAAGATTTTATTTTTATTTTATTCGACAGAGATAGAGACAGCCAGTGAGAGAGGGAACACAAGCAGGGGGAGTGGGAGAGGAAGAAGCAGGCTCACAGCAGAGGAGCCTGATGTGGGGCTCGATCCCATAACGCCAGGATCACGCCCTGAGCCGAAGGCAGACGCTTAACCGCTGTGCCACCCAGGCGCCCCCTTATTCCACTTTCTTGACCACATTTGATTATCTGATGATAATATATTTGTACACAGTTTAGGAACAGGGTACACCTCTCATTTGATTGGATAAAATAAACATTGTTTGTCTATACTATCTGAATTTCATGGTTAATACTAAAAGCTAATATTTATTTATTTGTTTATCAATCCCTAGCTTTCTGCCGGGAATTATTAGAGGAGTTGTGGCCACAACCAAAACAAAAAATTCCTTGCCTTCTGGCAACTTACATTCCAGTGCCAGGAAGGCAGATAAGAAACCCAATAAACACAAAAGTTGACAAGCTCTCTTTTTAAAAGCAGCAGTGCCTATATTGGACTCTTCTTCCTTATATAATGGTTCAGCCTTGGTTATGAATAATACATCTTGCTTCCACAAAGCGTTCAGATACTGATCTAATTAGACTCATTTCTGAGGTCTTCCTATAGTTCACGCATCAAACACAGGCCCTTCAGGCAGCTGTGCTTGGGTCCATAGGCATGAGATGTTCACGAAAGGAGCGCAGTCCTCCTAACACTGTCCTCCCTCCCTTACAGATGGAGCGTGACAGGGATTGCCCAAGGCATTCTAATTACAAAGTATTTAGTGGTCAGGGTCTACATTCCACCAGCCAGACACTCGAGATGAGAGATGTTGCACCAGGATTTTTATCCTACCCAGGAACCCAGCTGGAAGCCGAGTTCTAAAGATGCCGCATGCCTCCCGAGTCCAGTCAGAAATCCCTGGAATTCTCCTCTTGGAAAGGCAGGCCCAGTCCCTCATTCCACAAGGATCATGATGGGCAGCGAAGCTGAGAGTGTGCTTCTGCCACAAACAACTTGGAATCGGAGACGATTTCCAAGGCCAGGGGCCTACACTCACCTGGACAATATCTGAAGGGTTTTGAAATGAGGGATGTGGGTCTTTCCAGAAAAGAGAAAGATAAAATTTAGACACCACTTTCAAATTACTGCAAATATATGGTTTTGAAAATTAAATAACAGGTGTATTTTAAATGGCTCCTCAAATTGAGAATTGAACACATTAAATCATAACTATTAAAGTAAAAAATGCAAATCTCACAATGATCTGGAGAAATTCATTTTTCAGATGAAAAATTAATATTTTTCTAAGAAGATAAAGTTTAAATCAACGTGTCTGTTCTTGTTACTTATATTTTGCAGATCAAGTTCTCTGTTACTAACACTTAAAATTTGTACTATGACACTTTTTAAAAATACTGTCTCCTATAGGAATCTTAGAAAAGAAATCCACAAAAATGAATCTGCTTCCAGACTGTCAGAGCAAACAGGAAAAAAAAGTCAAATCCATTTGCTTATTGCATATGCCTGCTGTGTTAATCTGATAATAATAGGAGATATAAATAATTAACTGCTACCTCAGATGCCACTTTGTAGGTGGAAATCAGGAGTCTCATTTTGCCCATGATCAAGTTAATGAAGCAGAACCAGACAAAACCTAAAATTCATTTCGTTTCCCTACGATTTAGAGAATGCTAAGCCCCAAATGGCTCCTACTAAAATCTTACTTTCTTCTTAGAATTTTTACCCATTTGTCTGTATAGACCTTGTTTGTTCTATAACCTATAAAATATATTACTTTGGAAATAATTCTAATTAAAAAATTAAGGACCAAAGAAGACTTGAAATATTATTGAGCCTATGCCCCTGACTGTAGCAATGTGTCTCCTCAAACAACACTCAGACAAATTTGTATTTATCCCAATTTAAAGACATTCATTGAAGGAAATTCTAACTTCCCTCTCTGGGAAACTCAATTCAGCATTTAACAATTTTATGATTTGGAAAATACACATTACACTGAACTCAAATCCAGGTTGCTGTAATTTTCTATCCATTTCCTCTGGTCTATCATTCCTGTGGACAGAGAATGGCACCTATCACCTCCCACGTAAATCCTATCAGACTATGGCCAGGCCCTCTCTTTTTTCCCACTGCAAATGTTCTATTAACCTCATAGTCCTGTTTTCTTGTCTGGAAATCCTTACTTGCCATAAACTACTCTGGAGTCACAGTAGTAATGTTTCCATTTCTTCAAGGCTGTTTAACCCAGAAATCCTACTTCTAACTGCCTAGGTATTAAGAACTAGGGTGTGTACAATTTAGAAGCAGAAATCCCCATGAAGATGGGTCCCCTATGGTGATTTTTGGATTTTTCTGCATGTGAACTATAGAATGATTTCTGGCACCATGGACAGTGTCCTAGTCTAGGTGGACTCCTTAAAGGCAAGGTCAACTCTACCTTTAGTCAAAGAATTACTGGGTTTCAGATTTTAGTGTAAGAATCTCTAAGGAGGGGCGCCTGGGTGGCTCAGTCATTAGTCGTCTGACTTCGGCTCAGGGCGTGATCCCAGTGTTCTGGGATCGAGCCCCACATTAGGCTCCTCTGCTGGAAGCCTGCTTCTTCCTCTCCCACTCCCCCTGCTTGTGTTCCCTCTCTCGCTGGCTGTCTCTCTCTCTGTCAAATAAATAAATAAATAATCTTAAAAAAAAAAAAAGAAGAAGAAGAATCACTAAGGAATCTTATGAACAGTGTAGATTCACTTCCCTGTGGCATCATCCTTCACTGCCCAAGTCCTGAAATGGTGGATCTGAGCCAGACCCAGAATCTGCAGGGTTTTTTAAAAAAGATTTATTTATTTATTTGAGAGAGAGAGAGAGAGAGAGAGAGAGACCGTGTAAGCCTGTGAGCAGAGGGAAGGGCAGAGGGAGATGGAGAGAGAATCTCAAGTAGACTCCCCACTGAGCATAGAGCCTGATGTCGGGGCTCGATCTCACGACCCTGACATCATGACCTGAGTTGAAACTAAGAGTCAGATGCTTACCGGACTGAGTCACCCAGATGTCCCCAGAATCTGCATTTTTAACAAGCTTCTCTTCACAGCACTGACCCCCTGGCCCCAGTGATTGTGAGGCACATCTTCTGGGAAGTACACTTGAGAAGGTGTTTCCTCTAGCTGCCATTATCCTTTTTTTCTAGCCAGAAGCAGGATGTGATCTGAATTCAGAAAGTACAGGCAGGGAAATCTCTGTGGATTAACCGCAGGAAGTGAAAAGCTTAGTGAAACCTTCTCAGTGCAGCTACCTCACTATATTTACAATTTCTTGCACATTCATTCATTCATTCTTCCATGTGTTCAAACTCCACTCACATTTTCTTGGGTTTCAGAGTCAACAGGCTAGAGTCTCAGAGTGGAGAGGGGTTCTGACACATGCCACGTAAGGTCCCTTGATAACTAACCAGCAGCATAAATAGTAAGTATTGCTGTATAGGAATCCAAGTAAATAGTAAGTTCTTGTGGGACGGGCAGTCTACAAAGGCTTCAAAAACTATGTAGTCATTCAACAAATATGTATTGAATGCCTACCATGTGAATGAATTAATAAACTGTTGAGCACTTTGTTTCAAAGGGCAATTGACTAACAATAAAACATACACTAAGTCATTCTGCTCATCCATTTGTGAAACACTTATTGAGCATTTACCATATATCAAATAGCCAATTAAGCGCTAAAAATGCAAAGATAAGTTCATTCAACCACAGACATTTATAGGATGCCTACTGTGTGCCAACCACTTCTCTAGGCACTTAAGATACAGCAGTGAACCACCTTAACAGAGATCCCTGCTCGTACGGGGCTCACATTCTAGACGCACAGCAAGAACGAAAGGTTTACAAAGTAAGCGAAAGAAGTATAGAATTTTGTTAGTGATAAGAGCCATGGAGAAAAATAAAAACAGGAAAAGGGATGAGAACGTCACGGGTGGGGAAGGGGTGCCAGTATAGATGGCCAGCGAGGGTTTCACTGGGATGACCCATAGGCAAAAACCTGAAGGGTGGAGAGGGAGGGAGTCATGCAGGCACCATGGGGAAAAGCATTCCAGGCTGTAGGAACAGCAAGTGCAAAGACTCCTAGAGTGTTTGAGGAGTAGCGAGGAGGTGGAAGCAAGAGGGAGAGCACAGAAAATACAATAACTGATAAATGGCAGGGGCCTTCTAGGATGTTCCAAGGCCTTTGGATTTTACTCCGAGTGACATTAGGAGTCACTGATATGTTTCAAGCATGGAAGGGCGGGGTTAGACTTCCATTTGGGAATTCTTCCAATGGGAATTCTGGCTACAGTGCTGTGAAGAGCCTGGGGTGAAGGTCTAGGAGAAGAAACATTAAAAGCAGTGAGAAGTGTTAGAACAATTTAAGTGAGGGATGCTGGCAGACTGCACCAAGAGCATTGCCGTATGTGTGAGAAGTGGTCTGATTCTGATATGATTTTGACATAGAACCAGACATTTGCTGATGGACTGCACATGAGCTGTGAGGGAAAAGAAAGGCATTCAGGATGACTCCAAGTTTTTAAGCCCAGAAACCCAAAGTTGCCAGTAGCTTAGAATATTAATAAATGATAGGAGAAGCAAACTTGGGGAAGATCAGGAGATCCGTTTCTGGACCTGTGATGCGTGAGATGTCTATCAGACATGAAGAGAGGGTGTTAGGGAGGCCACCGGGTGTTGGGCAGTGCATGGGAAAGGTCAGTGCTTAAGATAAAAATGCGGTTGTTATCAGTATATAAATAGTATTTGAGGCCATGTACCTGGGTGAGGTCCCTGAAAGTGACTGTGGAAACAATTTGGGGCATTTTCATGCTTGGAAACCAGCTGCAAAGGAGATTGTCCTGAGAACCACAGCTTACAAAATGTCTGGGATTCTGCTTTTGCTCTCCTCTACTTCATTCTGCATTTTGAGTGATCTTTTCTAAATAAAATCAGACTTCACACATCCCCTCCTGAAAACCTCTCAGTAACTAATGCTCTCAGGATCGGACGCTCTCAAACTGGCCTATGAAGGTCTGCGTGGCCTGGCCGGCAGCCTCCCCCTGCAGGTTCATTCGGAGCCTCTCCAAACACACTATTTTCTTTCAATTCTTCAATTCTTTCAATTCCTTCCTGGGCCCTTGCTCAGGATGTTCCATGTCCTTGTACAGTCCTTCCCTTCATTTTTCCATGGTAACTCCCTCAGAAACCTTCTGGAATTCAGTCAAATTCCTTCACCCTTCCTCTCCTCGCCCAGGACCATGTAACTTTGTGTCCTAGAACTTACACAGAGCTAACACGAGCTTCGCCTGCACGATCATCTGAGTTTTCTGTGCTTCCACCAGACCACAAACACGATGATAGCAGGGAACTGACATGGTTGTCCATTTTCCCAGCCCCAGCACAACCACATGACACAAAGGAGATGTTCGGTAAGTCTTGAAAGGTGGAAATAATGAATGAAGATAATCTGAAGTTTTATTTCTAAAGACGTAGACCAATAATGTATTCACATTCCCTTGGGTTGCTCAAGGAAATTTCTACACATTGCCAGAAGTACCCTCACAATAAATATAGAAAATAATAGTTCGCCTCCCTTCTCAATGGCATGTTCCAAATTTAATTTCTGTTACATCTTGCCTCTTTCAGAGAAATGTCCCTTTTTAACAAGCAGGTCATGTAAACAGAGCTTCAGACAATGAACAGTGTGTCTGAAGAGTCTCACAGCAAGGAGAAAGAGTGCTAGGAAGTGCCCAGAGGGCCAGTTTATACCAGGACTTCGCACAGTGAATGAGCACCAATTTACTATGCTACATGGATTATGGAATATGGGTACTGGATTAGCAATCAGAAAAGGTCAGTCTGCAGAGGAAGTCACAGAGCCTGAGAAGTAAGAAGCCCACTCTGCTAGTGGCTGGAATCACTGCCTGGGGAGCTAAGTTCACGCAAATGGGCTCTTGCAGCCAGGCGATGCCTTTTCAATCTTTGGGCTAAAGCAATTTATCTAGCCTGGTGCACAGCTATAGATCTCACTTTTTTCCTGAATCAACATGATCTATGTTAGACTTTGATTGAAAAAAAAAAAGCTTATCAGAGTGGTTGAAGGATTTTCCTTGTGGATTTTCAGGACGATATCAGACGTAAACTAAAGTAAGGATACTCTGTTTACACCAAGTGCATGATTTAAAAGACATATTCTTATTAAGTGTTGAATTTTTGGAAGAATGTGGCTTCTTAACAGCTAAAAATAATATATAATTACATGACATCATGTTGCATTGCAACTTTGACTTAAAAACATTAAAAACTTTAGAGAGATTGCCTATCTATCCATGCATGTTTGTGAAAGAAATATAACTAACTCACTTTTATGGCTGAGAAAAATGAAACTTTTAGAATAAGTTTAAAACCAATCTGTAAAAGCAAATACCACAAAGTCTAGATGGTTCAGCTTTCTTCAATGGACAGTGGGCTTGGTAAGGCAGGCAGCTTTCATAGACATGGTGTGATATGAGAATGATACATACAATAAATTAAAATGCTTTATATAACATGTAGTACACAATTGCTTTCAAAGATGATCTCATCCTTATAAGAGGATGCAAGCTTTAGGATCTTTTCAGAAATTCCAACTCCAATCGGCTTTTAAAAGCTAGAAATGTTATCCCATATAGCAAGAAACGGTCGGTAGGGCAAGCTCAAGCCCTACCATATATACCCACTTTGTTCTCAGATTGGCTTCCTTCTTGGTCACAGGACGGTGGCCGTAACAACTGGAATTCAAGCTTTCCTGAGCGTGTCCAGCTGAAAGGAAGAGATGACTTCCCCTCAACATGGAATAAAAAAACCTTTCCCTTCATCTGATTGGTCCAACTTGATCACATGTCCACAACAGTTGACCAACCAAAGTAACCGTGGAATGTCAAGTACCCATTGTCTTCTCAGGGAGCCCCTTAAGAAAATTCTGTTCGGGAAGGAAGAACAGAGGAGCAGCCTGTGGGCAGGCGATCAACAGTATCCGTTAAAGACGACCAGAAACAACCGAGCTTTTAATCCTGAACAAAACTTATCCAGAGGAAAAAAAAATATTATAACAAAAAAATAACAATTTAATTGCATTTAGAATACTCACCAATTACCCAATTTGGAATATTTAATCACTAAAAATCATCCTTTATTCATCATTTCTGTTACTTCTATTATCGTTTTGTTCCATCCTAAACAGTCCTTTTGCTCCTCATTAGAATTTGAACCCCTTGTTGTGTCTTCTGCTTCATCAGAGAGCCCCCATGGCACCCTGTCCATTACCTTATGTCCTGCAGGGACCAAACCATTTGACTGGCTGCTAAATTCCAGCCATTGGCTGCCTCACTTCTTGGCCTTTTGGCTAAGAGCAAACACAGCATCAGTTTAGTCGGTGTGACATCTTCTATCCAGGGAGTCTTCCCTATCCTGGCAGGAAGACAAACCCTACAGGCTAATTACTAAGCATGTGGTTTTCAATTAATAATGCCTATGATTAGCATGGAGCAATTTTTATCTAATATAGGTACTACTCGCCTGAAAAATTATCTCAAAAAAAAAATCTAAAAACACATGTGTTTATAGAAAAAGCAAACATATCTTCAATGCTTAACACACACACACACACACACACACACACACAGTCATGAAATTAAGATATCCTTTGGTAAGGTGAGTACATTTTGAAGGATTCCAGATGATCTAAGACAATTTTAGTCTGAAGTATTGCGAAAGTCAATGAAGCCCGTAGGTGACTAAGGTAAATGAGTAAAGAAGCCTGCCCACCTCTGACTATGCCCTTTTATTTATTTATTTATTTTGAATTTTATTTTTATTTATTTATTTTTTAAATAATAATATTTTTATTATATTATGTTAGTCACCATACAGTACATCCCTGGTTTATTTTGTTGTTTTTTTTCTAATGTTTTTTTTTATTATATTATGTTAGTCACCATAGAGTACATCCCTGGTTTTTGATGTAAAGTTCGATGATTCATTAGTTGCGTATAACACCCAGTGCACCATTCAATACGTGCCCTCCTTACTACCCATCACCAGTCTATCCCATTCCCCCGCCCCCCCTCCCCTCTGAAGCCCTCAGTTTGTTTCTCAGAGTCCATAGTCTCTCATGCTTCATTCCCTCTTCTGATTACCCCCCCTTTCTTTATCCCTTTCTTCTCCTACCGATCTTCCTACGCCCTTTTATAATAACTGTCGCTTTAGAACACTAAGTAAGTGCAATACAAGTTTGTAATTACACTTTTTTTTTCTGATGGATATTGTTACAGGAGAGTGACAGTTGCTCAATTGTCTGCTATTGACCTAATGTGCTTAGATTGATTCAGAGAAAAACCCCATGTATGTTTTTGCTGACTCAAAGGAAATTTCCATTAAAATTAAGAATTTGTATATGCTCCAGTGAATGAAGTAGTTTATATTCTCCACATCGTTTGTCCACTTTGTTATTAATCTTTAAGAAGCTGATTAAGTAGTCTGGTTCAATCTTGTAATTGAATTCTTAAAAAATAAAAATGAATAGGGTAGAAATTGTAATGTCATCTGCATTATTACATATCTTTTGCAACATGTAGTGCAAAGCATATTGTTGCAAAACACTAAGTACTACAAAATAAAACATTTCCAGTAATTCCCTAAGTAGCCTTAAGTGATGTTTTAAAATTTCTAGGTCATTTCCTAATTATCATTCCACAATTTTTAGAAATTGATACTTAGTAGCTGGACCCTAAAAGTATATTTTTAAAGTTTAATTTTTTTCATGATACTTTATTAGGTCACCCTGAAGCCATCCACATTTCCATGCATTAAATAATGGCTCACATGGTCTGTATGAATGCTCCACCAGGAGCAGAGTTAGTGCAAATAATTGAAATCCAAAACTAAATGTCAACTTAGTGGATATTTAAAATTCCCCCAAACAAAATCTTTGTTCAGACTTGAAGCAATATTAATAACACTAATAACACTAACAATCGTTCTAACAGCTCTTACTTGCTTCCCACAAATCATTTCCCTTATTTTCTCATATCAACCATAGGAAGAAATATTGTTATCTCTTCTTTATAGATTAGCCCACAGGCTCAGACAAACTGTGCTGCTCACCTGTGATCCCCCCTCATCTTTTGCATTGAACATGGTCTGGCGTCTGAATTAACGAATGGCACAAAGAGCAGTTATGGGACGGGCAAGAGTTTCTAAGGAATTAGAGGTGAGAGCAATACTCTGCAGGTCAATAGTGGAGAAACTGAGACCAGGATGAGGAAAGCAATTTGACAGCATATGGGTTTTCGCTCGTATTACTTCGCGAGAGCTGAAGAACGCGAGCTTCAGTGAGACTGCAGCAGGTCCCCTGGCAAGGAGCATCGCTCTGCAGTCTGGCACAGCATAGCTGCTACTTCATTTAAGGAGAACAGTATTTCTTCCTGGTCTTTCTGAGAATGAAGACCTGGAATGGGGGCCAAAAATCATCCCAAGGATTACAGATGAAAATGCAAAATCATAATTGTGAGGGTGATGGTAAAAATCATAAAAATGCTAGGAAAATACTTAAAAAGTCTTGAGGTATAGAATGGCGTTGTTTTTTTTTTAAACATAGCCTTAAGGTGAGACTCATAAGGAAACAGAGCAATAATTGTGGTAACATAAGAATTAGAAGGGGAAAGAGAGTTCAAAGAAAAGCGCTATTAGAAAAGTTAAAGAGAAATAGGTAAACGGGGAAAGATATTAAGGAGCAAATGTGACAGACAAATCATTAATACCCTAACTATAGAAAGAGTTCTTGCAAACCATTAAGAGAAAAAAATGCCCAATTTCCTCTCAAACACATACATCATACAAAGAGCTAAGGACATCAACGGGCAAAAAAATCATTGTAAACGGCCAAGAAATATAATTTTTAAATGCTCACCTTCACTAATACAGACAAATAAATGCAAACTCTAATTAGAATATCTTATTGTCTCTATCAATTGTGCAATAAAGAAATAATAAAAGCATATTTAAAACTCATTCTCCCCTTTTCACTTGGAGATAGAATTAAGCTGTTTTTATAAAGTACTTTAAGCTTTAGCAAGCATAATGTTGAATTAGAAACTTTACAGTAAAGCAATTTGAAAATAAAATACCTACATAAATAAGCAGAGTGCCCACATCTGAAATTATCCCCTTAAGACCTCTCCAAAGAGAAATCTGTTCAGTTGCTCCAACTTCTTAAAAAATTTCATTGGTCTGCTTTATAATGTCTTTGAACAGATATTTCTCTTAAAATATGTGATGCCTTTGGAACTACAGAAACTGAATATTGGGAGGAGCCTTCATATTTCATGTCATCTGTGGTGGTATCCATTGTTTTTCAGGATACCCCAAGTTTGGGGTCTGTCCTCAGAGGTGTGGTGTTCATTTGTGGTTTTGAATAACCATTGGTTTCTTATCTTAAATCCGAATATTTACATATATATTTAAGTCATTTTCATGTAAAGACTGAATCTACTACCAAACCAAGTATAAGCACTTTATGTTCTCTTTAATCCACAAAGACCACAGAGGGAAAAGTGCATGGGCTTTGGAATAGGAAGGACCTGGACTCAAATACTGGCTGTGCCAGTCACAAGCTTTGTGATGTTGGGGACGGTATCTAAAGCTCCATTTCTTTATGTGCCAATTGGAATTATAGTCCTTTCTTGCATAGGTTTAGAAAGCTTGCAACGTGTCTAACACATGCTAGGCACTCCCTCAACAGGAGCTGGTGTTGATGAAGCAGGTGAGAAACGGTGATTTTATACATCTGACTACAATGGATTGAATTGTGACCCGCCAAAAATATGACCAAGTCCAGTTCCCAAAACCTGTGGATTTATTTGGAAGTAGAGTCTTTGTAGATGTAATCGAATGAAGATGAACATGTATTGGAATAGGGTGGGCCCTAAATCCAATGACCAGTGTCCTCCCAAGAAGAGGACAGGACACAGAGAAAGACAGAGACACACACAGAGAAGGCCATGTGAAGGCAGAAGCCGTGACTGGAGTGATGCAGTTATAACCCAAGGAATGCCAAGGATTTCCAGAAGCCACTAGAAGCTAGATAAGAGGCAAGGAAGGATTCTTCCCTAGAGGATTCGGAGGGAGCACAGTCCTGTCCTGCTGACATCTTGATTTTGGACTTCCGGCCTCCAGAATTGTGAGAGAATACATTTCTGTTGTCTTAAATCACTTTGCTATGGCAGCTCCAAGAAACCAAAACAATAATTGAGCCCAAATTCTTACTCAGGTTTTTGCGTATCTTTTAAGACTCTGCGTAACCATGACTCTCAGATAACAGATTGGGTCTATTAGAATTCCTTCTGAAGAGTATGCAACACAGCACCATGGATAGGCGGTCACCCTGAGATGAGGTTAATGGTTATAATACAGTTAAAAACAAAACAAACAAAACAAAACAAAAAAAACTTTTGCCCATGACATCAAAATAATTCAAGCAAATTTCAAAGATTGGGTGTTGAGTTACGCACCAAATTAACTTTTCTTCTACATCTCTGTGTTTGGAACTGTCCACACCATTCTCACTTCTTGAAAGTCATAGAAAAGATGATCGGTTCTGACAAAAGTCATATTCTAAAAACTGATCTATCTTTAAAATAAAGACTCATAAAAGAAAGAATTACAACTAAAGGAAATCAACCCCGTAACAATGCGTGATGCTGACTGATAGATGGTAACAAAAAGAAAGAGAAAAGGAAATCTACAACACAGATTTTACTTTAGTCTCAAAGATTTCTGGTTGGTTGGTTTTGTCTGCAGAGCAAAAGTGGAATAGTACGTTCCTTATACAGTTACGTTTATGAAGCTCCATCTTATTCTGACGTTTTGTTGGTTGGTTTGTTTGTTTCGACCTGCTAAAGCCAAGATGGAAGAACCTCAAATATTTTAGAATAGATTTTGGCAGTGGTTTTACTGTTTTTTAAAAATCCTTTTAGTAAGGAGGGCACTTGTGATGAGCACGGGGCGCTGTATGTAAGTGATGAATCACTGACTTCTACTCCTGAAACCAATATTGCCCTGTATGTTAACCAACTAAAATTTAAATAAAAATTAAAAATTAAAAATAAAGACTTTTTAAAATCCTCTAAGGATAAGTCTCTCCGTAGAAGATAATCTTTGAGCCCCAGACCAATTAAGTGTTCTGCTGAGTTTAAGCCGCAACAGTTTTGGACTTTAGGAAAATGTGAGTACCAGCACTAAAATTTATTCTGTTAATTGCTCTAATAATCAATAAGTAATTTTCATTCTAAACTAGGTTCTCTATGTGACTGAAATAAACCAACCAAAGATCATTTACATCTCAATAACAATTCCTAATAATGTCACATCATTAAATTCCACCCTGGTTCTCAATAATGTCAGTTAGTGACCAATAAAGGGACTTATTACCTTGGTCAGGTCCTCAGGGGCATAAAGTGAACCAATGGGTGACGGATTTTCTTGTTGCACCATGCTCCCAAGTGAACTTTCTTCTCCTGGGACTTTTGCCATGATCTAGTTGCAGACTGGCATTTTTTCACTCTCGGTCTCTCCCTTTCTCTCTCTCTCTCTCCACTCCTTCCCTTCCTTCTCGCTTCTCTCTCATTTTCGTTCTCTCTCTCCCTCTCTTCCTTTACTTCCTTCCATGTTTGCTTTTAAGTAGAATAGTTTTGATCCTCCTATTGGTGAAAAATTCACAAGGGGAGGAATCTTCTGCATATAATCTCATTGCATATAATCAATAGAAAGAGCAAAAGATCTTAAGAAAATCTCTGTACACTGGGTTCTTTACGCTGAAAAAAATAAGTAAAGGGGAGTAGCTTTCTGGGAATTATTTATGCATATAGTTTGATAATGATGTCCTATTTGGACATTATTTCTAAGAGAAATATTCAGGACTACATTTCTAGGTTAGTTATTTATATAGACCAAACTAAATAGTCACTAGCTTCTTTAGCCTGTGCTGTATAGTTGCAATGATGCGGAATCCACCATGTATCAGTGAAAAGTGTTTGTATGGCTAAAAATGCGTATAACTGAAATACTGAAAATCATTACTATTTTAAAGTACATTTTTAACAATGCTTTTGTGATACCAATACACTTGCTGAAGATATTGAAATTTTTATGTTAATTAAACAACCCCTAACCACTCGGTACATTTCAGATATGTACACTTTGTAATTACCTCCATTATTGAAATAGCTGGCTTGATTTATCCTTGCCACAGTAACATTGTAGCTTCTGTTATTTTTGTCTTTGGAAAAACATAGGTCCCAGCGAGGGAATATAAAACTATTACTGTAAATTAAATATTAAAGCTAACTTATTTTTGCATAAGAATGCTGTCAAATAATGGTGATAACTGTTGCTAAGATAGAAACTATTTTTTGGCTTTTTCTTTTTTGGGAAGCACAAATTAAAATCCAATTTTCAGTTCTTTTGGTAAATTGCATGTAGTTAGTGTGTATAGTTTTACTGATGGTAGTAGCTTAAGGGGGAGCTATTATAGTCTTAGTTTAGCGATTAAGAAATACAACATTTGTTGAAGGGCTAGGCCTTTTAGACTAGAATGGATTAGCACTTGATCCTTCCTTAAGCATTTTTATACAGGAGTGCATTATCCTTGGAGCCACCCTGGGCTCCAGGCCTCATTAGCTTGGGTGTTAGATAAATCAAAGGCAGCCTCGGAGACAAAGATAAGCAAACTGCAGGCCAGCAAGATGATGATGTATGGATCCAGGAGGCTAATAGGAAAGTATTGACAGGAAAATGGTGTGCTTATCCTGCAATCACTGCATATTGCAATGAGAGCTCCCAAAAGCAGATGGGATACACTTCAGGGAATGTGCAGCTACAAGACTGTTAGGCAGAAATGGATCCTGCGCTTTAAATTCTAACAAGAACTTCATTTCTTTTTAGCGGCAATTCAAGCGCATTAGAACATGGAAGGGCAGGGGCCACAGCAGACTCTAAAGAGAGAGCATCCCATCTCAGAAGGGCAAGCCCTGGAATTGTTTCCGTTCCAGAAGATTTCTTTCTCACCAATATAATCTCTAGGCAGCAAGGAATAAACACTTGCTCGTGCTTTCCATGATTATATCTGCTCTATCAGTCTTCAGCACACTACGAAGTTGGCTTCTTAATTCTTCTGCAAGAATCAAAACGAGCATTACCTGAGAAATGTTAACACGGAGAAAAAAAATATATATATACATATGTGTATATATATTTTAATGTGTTCTGTAGCTAAAACACATTTTCAGATTCTTATCTACCATCGATATCCTAAACTAAATTAGACTTTGAGGTCTTAGGCTCAGAGTCTTCTAGTTGTGAGGATTTTTTTCTTCTCTTATGGGAATCATGCATTTTGTATATTTTTAAAGCTAATTCAGCCATTTGCAAAATTTTAAAATTTAGTGTAAAAAAATAACAATATGATGACCCTAGTCATTAGAATCACACATTCAGAAAAACATTCATTAATACTCATTTGACCTGAGCTTATTGGGGTACTGCTGTGGGTGGAAGGTTAACTCACAGAATTGATTTTCTAAATCATGATGTACTTGTTCAATCTCTTCCTTCCCTGCCTCAAAATAGGACTCCCTGGTTTACTTTAAGTGATGGGACAGTCAGCTGTTCTTCTGAAATAAGAGTGGCTATGAGTTCTCTGGTTCAACTCTTTAATTTCCAGGACCATGGAAACTAAATATATTTCTCCAAATGATGATCTTGCTGTTAGGAGAATTCTGCAACCCCACAAAGGCCTGGGTAGTTTTTGCTTGGAATACCTGCTAACAACTGCACCACGGTTCTGGTGGAAATGCATCAGCTTTGGACCCAGGGCACTCTATTACCATGAGAGGCGAAGCCCTGATAGCACTCAGGAAGTGAGCCCGAACCGCACAGATAGTCCCAGAGAAGAAATCAGAGGGCAACAGCCCTGTAAATTGGGGATCAAAAGATCAAAAGTTATGGTCATTGATGTGTTAATTTTGCAGCTACTGAGATGTTCTACATCATTATCTAAAAACGTAAGATTTTCCCATATTTAAGGCACTAGAGTACTTCATCTCATATACTATACACATGAGTTTAGCAAAACTTACTATTGGAAGAGGCAGTGTATCCTAATTCATGACAGACCTTTTATTTCAATTTCCGAATTCTTTGTTCAAAGACAAGTAGAGACAGGTGAAGACTTTGTAGTTCAGTTGCATTTATGGGGAAAGAGCAAAAAGCCAACGAAACGCCATTGTCAAGTGTGGATTTTGCAGATGACAAAAAGGAGGCCGCCCCTATACGCCCCAAGATGAAACCACTTGCCAAACTCCAAACAATGAGGACCAGTGCTGAGCTAGAGTCTAGGTCAGGGGACAATGAGTTCAACATCTCTACCTTGCTTCGTCTCTGATCAGCAGAGAATAGGGGAATGCATAGGTTGGGACCCTGCCATAGAACAGAGACTAAAAGTGAAAAAAGAAGTGAGTTATTTTTAAAAAGGAGCTGAATCACAAGAGAGAAACACACTGCTCCCAGGTCACTAGACACCTCTAACACAATTTCATCATTGCAAAGAAAAAGGAATGCAAAGGACTCTCCCTACCGTCCTGCACGTGACCGGCTAGTCAGCGAGTTGGCCGCTGCACTGTGTCACCCAGGCCAGACACCCTCACCAGCTCTTGGTTCGAAGCAGGGGAGACTTGGTCTCTCCTATTCCCCTGCCCCGTCCCGAACTGAACCAGAGCTCCACTTACTCTACCAGTGCTCTATCACTACTTAATTCCACATTCTCCATCCTTTTCCTCCAAGAATTTCTGACTTAGCACCTTTCTTAAAATAAGCATTAGAACTACGATTTTGCCAAACGCGAAGGAGATTATAAAAATCTTGCCAAATAAGAATCATTATAAATAAATTACTTTATCACATAATTCAGGGCAATACAATCACTACAGAAATATAAAAGAAAATGTCAGTTGGTTTACTTCGCTTTAAGTCATCCTTCCTAAAACCCGGGCATTATCTTAAACTCAGAGAAAGGTCACATGTTTTCAATGTCCGCTTTTCAAGTTTTGCCATCCTTTGCTAGAAGCATGTTCTCTCTCTCTCTCTCTCTCTCTCTCTCTCTCACCACCCACCTCCCACCTCCAACTTCAAAGAGAGGAAATGGTCAAGTGGAACATCAGAGTTCACTGCAGACAGCTGGTCAGGTTCTCAATTCAATGGTAATGTTAATAATAATATAGAAATGCGAAGCAAGCGCGGATTTTTAAATCATACTTAATGGGGTAGTCTGTTATATCCTAGACGTGACTCAAACGGGATTTTTACTATTCTAACCAGACCCTAATACAGAACTCCTATCAAGCCTGCAGCGCCGTTCCTCAGAAAGCAGCCCCCACCCTTAGCAGGCTGCAAGGAAGCCAGCCATCCCAATAAACAAATGGGGGTTCACAAAGGAACACTGGAAGGAAGGGACACAGACTGCCCTAAACGCGCGACCTAATCACGCCTTCCGCCTTCAGTTGGCCGGTGGTGGTCCTGCCATTTATTTCCCGTTCTAAAAACCAGCCCCGCAGACTCCCCACTGGCAGAGGTGCGCCCTTCATCATGTTGTGCCTTTGTTCTGCGGCCCGGGCTGCTTTCTCGGCACTGCCCATTAGCCCCGGGAACATTGTGATTAATGCACCCGCTCCCTGCCCCACCGGCCGGCCCGTGGCGGCTCCCCCGGCAGGGCGCGCGCGGCCTCCGCTGTCACTGCGCCTTTAACTGCCCTGCCTTCATCTGCCCGCCCGCCGCCTGCAGCTGGGCCTCCCCCTGGCCTGGCCGACTGCCTCCTGCACCCTGGGACTCGGGCAGGGTGCGTTCATTACTCATCTGTGACAATAACCCATCGAGTAAGATGTAGAACTCAATTCCAGCAGAAAGACCTATAATATCGGAGTCAGGAGGTTATCGCTGGGGGACCTGCACCTTGCTCCTCGCCGCTCTTATCGAGAGCTTTACAGCCTCTGCTGGGGCCAGCATCTTGTAAAGCTGAGGGCGGCAGATTTGGCCTCAGATTAGCATACATCTTCCTAAGTGGTACTACATTTAATTAAAAAGTAAGCCCTTAGTTAATTTTTTTTTCCTTACTGTAGCGTAAGGAAAAGAGATGTACGTTTTAAAATCTGGGTTGACTGTGGAGAGGGAAAGGAAAGCAGATCTCCTAAACACTTGTGCCTCTGCTGTTTCCGGCCCTTTCCCCTTCCAGCAGAGGCCATTTCTCTCGCTGGTGCCTGGGAGTCCTCTCCCGCATCCCACCATGCTCACCCCAAACCCAAAGGGCACCAGACGACACCTGGTGCTCACCCCTGCGATATATTTTTTTGCAACTGTGCTGTCAAACCCCTTCTCATTCGGTTCTGGATGTTTCTATCTTCCTCTGAGGGGCAATGCGTTTGAGCTTCTCAAGGTGTGTTTGTGTCTATCACTGACTGGAGCACGGGCCGCTTTCAGGAAATTGCAATTTGATGACAATTAGAAACTTAAATAAAGGGGCCCAAGGGCAAAAGAGGTGGGATCGGGACAGGAAGGGACATCCCTGGAATATGTCTTTTTATCATTTAATCATCTTCCAGGACCATTTACATCACAACATGGAAGTGAAACAGTGTAAGACTCACTTCAGTTTCATTCCATTAAACAGATATTCATCCAATGGTAATAATTAACCAGACATAAGAAAAGATTCACCGCACTTGATAAGAAAATTCAGGTCATGACCGCAGTATCATTGAAAACCAATCATGCAATTAAATACTATAAACTGCTTAAGGTGTTTTTCAGTGATTTCAGAAGCCTTACTCATTGACTGGTAATATTACAGAACCAAGTTTTAGAATATTGGGGAAATACGAAAAAAAAAATGACTAAGGGTAATTCCAATTAGGAATTGTTTAAGAAAGAGTAAAACCAAGCAAAATAATATAAACCGAGTGTATCAGTTGGTGTTAGTGTAATGATAGTTATGTATATCTTTTCTAAACACTTTGTCCTGACATCAACTTCCTGAAATTCTACGAGTTTAACCTAAATTTTTAGCAAGTTAACAAGGTACCCTCTTATAAACAACAGTCTCCTAGACAACACAGATCTGCTGTTTTCTGGTTCCGCACTTTCTACCACGTCACGATTTTTCAACTTCTCCTATTGCCACTTCCCCCATTCAAACCTGTGCCACTTTCATTAGAAATACGTTAAAGTACGTAAAAGAAGTCACTATCACTCCTGTGACTCTTCCTATGCAAAAGAGCATTTCCGAATGCATACAGATATTTGCTTAAAGGTAAATGACAGCATTTACAGTTATTTTTTTAAAAGGTAGGTGTCATTTGGAAAAGTCTGAGTTAAGAAATCTCAAGAGTCTTCTCAGAACCTATAAAAATCATCATACATTGCAATACTCCAAGAGGCAAAAGCATCACTTGTTTCTCAGATATATTCAACTGTGGAGTCCTTTTCCGGGAGCATCTGTGAGGGGTAGCTTCCCATAGAAAACCCTGGAGAACCCCGTACCTTCCCTTTCTCTGGATGGCATGTTAGAGGATGTGCTAATACTGCAACTTCTCACCGAGGGTCATGAGGTGGGAGACAGGATGACGTAGTGAAAAGCAAATGCAATAAAATATGCAAAACTTTTAGTGTAATTCTTGGTCCCTACAAGATAGTATTTGTATTATCACTGTTAAAAGTCACCTTCTCCCTGATGCCTTTCGCAACTGCCCCAGCCAGAATGCTACCTTCCCCAGGCTTCCCCAGCACTCAGCTTATGCTCTATCAGAGCAGTTACTAATCGCTTTATGATAATCACTTGCTTGCCTCTTAGAAGAGGGTCATCGTTTTGTTTTGTTTTTTAAGATTTTATTTATTCATTTGAGAGAGACAGAGACAGAGAGAGCACAAGCATGAAGAGAGGCAGAGGGAGAGGGAGAAGCAGACTCCCCGCTGAGCCAGGAGCCTGCCATGGGGCTCAATCCCAGAACCTGGAGATCATGACCTGAGCCAAAGGCAGACGTTTAACCATCCAGGCGCCCTGAAGAGGGTCACTGTTTAATTCACTGTTTAATTCACTCTTCCATCCCTACTTCCTAGGGCCATATTGGGCACGTGATTGGCATTAATGGAAGTTTGTTAATATAAATTTTGTTAATATAAATAATATATTATATATACAATATAATATAAATAATAAAACGACAGTTTTATTCATCTTTGCATACTGAAATATGGAATATTTCTAAATATATAACAGGATCAAGACCTGCCCTCTATCACCTCAAAGAAATCGAGGACAATTCAATCATATTATAACAAAACCATATCAGTAACTACATCAACCGTGTATTGAGACTATTTTGAGCTGGGCATCGTGGCAGATGCTTTTACATACATTATCGTCCTAATCTTCATGAAAGTCTCTGAGGTAGATGTTGTTACCTCCACTGGATAAATGAGAAAACTGAGGCCGGAGAGGCAAAAGAGTGCACCTGGAGTTGAGCAGGGAGTTTAAAGTGGATCAGAGATCGGAATCCAGGATGGACTGAATCCAAATTCTTAAATTGGCTGCTCTACTCTATGGAAAAGGAAACTAAATATGTAGGAGAACACAGTGTTCTGTGATTCTTTCCTCTGTCCTTTGATGGGTCTTCACTAGGAAGGAAGGAAGGAAGGAAGGAAGGAAGGAAGGACACCATTCACCTGACCTTACTTACCATCCTGTAAGAGACAGTGGTGTAGAGTGGAAAGCCAACAGGTTTTAGTATCAGTTGCTTTGTTTTTACAAGACAAATTAGTGTCTCTATGCCTTGGTTTTCTTATTATACACGGACATAATGACATTTAATTGTTTTGTCAGATAAATATGAGAAATCAAGTACAATATTTGGTAGACTCTCAAAAGATGATACGATTATGACATATTTTGCTCCTTCTTTTCAGAGCAACACCTTCTGAAGGGGAGGCAGAACCTGCCGCCTTCGGGTCTCTTCTCCCCGCTCACTCTTTGGCCCCTTTTGACCTCTTCTGAGACCGTCTATCTTAATTTGCTTTTTCAGATTCCATCATTGACCTTCTAGTTATCAAAGCCAGTACTCTTTTCTCAATTCTTATTTTCATTTCTTCTGTAATATTTACAAAAAAAGCATTAGGAAGTAGTCCAAGAAAAGCAGCACTATCAAAAGTATCGTTCCTGTGTACAGGTGCTATGCTGGAACAGAGAGCCAGCTCCAGCCCTACTGAATGAGGACGACTTACAAAGACCAGCTGCCCTGCAAGACCCACCTTCCAATCATCCATATGAGTGAAAAATTACTATGGCGTGGGGGAGAATCATGAGCCTGGCTATGCCCCGAGTTTTGTACATATCATTTACCTACTCCTTGAGGGCATCTGTCTGCCCTTTCCTGGGACGCTCATAAGCTCTAGGGAAGACCTAGGATACCTAGATGATGGGGAAAACAAGCTTCCATGTGTACACTTGGAGACCAGACAGGATACCCTACGGCTTCAGAGAGTAGTAATATCCTATTTATTACACGGGGAGCTGGCCATGGCTTTCATGATGTTGTCAATAGGAATTGGCTATAAGGCAGAGGAACTCACCGGAAGAGAGTCAGTTAATCAGCCCTTGTTGTTGAGCCCTTACCCAGCCTGGTGACTTTACTCACATCTAGTTCACCTTTCCCACTCTTCAGGGAGGGGTTTTCATTCCCCTCTCATCTCAGTCGGAACAGGAAGATGTATAATCAGAACATGTGGGGGCAGTATATTAGGGGAGCAAAATCAGAATGAGCATCTCTATGAAAGTGTTTCAAGTTCATTCTTCACCAAAAATGAATTAGTGTGAGGTGTGGGCAATGTTAATAAGATAATATACACTCCCAATTAAGAGTAAATATCAAAACGAAGCCAAAACTCTAAAAGTCTCTACAACTTATAGCAGCCTAGAGTCCCATCTCAATTTTACCAGGTTTATCAATTGAATAGGTTTCAGCAAAACCATGAAGCTGATAAAAACATTATTAATAGAAATACAATTAATAGAAATACAATTATTTATACAATTATTCCATTGGAATTGTTAAGCTACAAAGATGTAGCCACTGAAAGCCATTGGCCTACCCCACAAAGAAAACGTGTCCAAGAGATGTAGAGAAACCATCGTAAGAACAGGATTTGAGCCTCTGGATCCAGCTGTTCCTGAAGTCTGAGCCATTTCAGATTCCCCTCTTAGAGAGTTTATAAATCCCCTTTGGATGTTTAAACTATAAATTTAAGTTAGATGAACTTTATAATAAAATATAAAGATTACCTCAAAGGGATATAAATAAAATTATTTTCTTTCTATATTTTGTCCAAAGTGTCTATAAGATTCCAACAGATGAAATAGAGAACTTGTTTAAAGAGAGTTGAAAGTATTTGCTTGTTTTGTCTCTTCTTTAATTGGAAGTCGGTATAGCACAGTAGATGAGAGAAAGTTCTAAATTTGTTAACACCTGGATTTAAGTCTTGGTTGCACCAACTGCTAGCTGGGTGACCTTGTACACACTCTGCAACCTCTCTGTGCTTCAGGTACCTCCGGTGTAAAGTAAAGGCTACTACTGGTACCTGCCTCTTAGGGTTGTTGGAACCATTTAATGAATTAGTGCCTGTAACGCATTGGCACTTGGTACACTGTGGCACTCTGTAAATCTTACTTATTATTATTAAGGGCTAACAGAGTAGAAAACAATCAGGTTGTGGGATTTTTGTTCTGTGTATAGGCATTTCAGGGATGACAACAGAATAAGCCTGGGACTGGTAATCACTATACCAGGCTCTTAATCATGTAACTATAAACGATATTAATGTTGGCCTCCAGAAATACTGAGCAGACCATGGATATAAATAACAGAATAAATCATAAGCATAAAAATAAGTAATTTGTCTGAATAACATTCCGTTTCATAATGCCTTGTTATGTCATTTGCAAATGTGACAGTGTACATATCCCTCAAGATAAATCAAATATAAATGTAAATATAATAATGTAGGTCCTATTCATGCCCTATCAAGCATTCACAATCCTTCTTAACAGAGCTGAAACTTTAAACTCACTGGGTCTCCTCTCCACTGTGTAAATTATTTTGCAAAATAATAAGTAAGTAAAATTTTAATCACCCCAATCTCCTAATCTTGACATTGAGATAGAAACTGTAAGTTTGGGGCACCTGGGTGGCACAGTGGTTAAGCATCTGCCTTCGGCTCAGGGCGTGATCCCGGCATTATGGGATCGAGCCCCACATCAGGCTCCTCCGCTATGAGCCTGCTTCTTCCTCTCCCACTCCCCCTGCTTGTGTTCCCTCTCTCACTGGCTGTCTCTGTGTCACATAAATAAATAAAATCTTTAAAAAAAAAAAAAAAAGAAACTGTAAGTTTGTCTTTGCCGTCACTTTTTTTCCCTCAACCACATTTGCTTAAGCTTTTGATGAGTATGAAAGAAAATCTGTATCAGAACCATAGCCTTAAACATGGCAAATTGCTTTTACATAATTGGTTAGCCATGTCTAAAATAAAAGCCAAATCTTGATCTTAGTAATGTTGGAGTGGAGGACCTCTCTATTAGTCAAAGTTTTGAGAACTAGTTTTCTTTATCTAATTCAACCTGGATAATTTAAAAATTGTAAGATAAAAATAATTCTATTAATAACTATTGGTAATTGGTGATCCATTTGGATGTCATATTAGGCAGAACTGAAATAGAGAATTATTTGATAAGGACCTTACAAGGAAGGAAAACTATAAACCAATATCTGTCATAAACATAAATGCAAAATCCTCCAGAAAATAGCAAATCAAATCCAACAACCTATGAAAAAAATTATACACAGGAGCAAATGAGATTTATTCCAGCCATGCAAGGCTGGCTCAACATTCAAAAATCAATTAATACAATCCATCACATCAACAGGCTAAAAAAGAAAAAGCATACAATCATATCAATAGGTACAGAAAAAGCATTTGACACAATCCAACACCCATTCATGATTCTTAAAAAATCTCAGCAATCTATAAATAGAGTAAAACTTCCTCCACTTGACAAAGAACTGTTTACAAAAAGCTTACAAGCAATATCATACTTGATGGTAGGAAACTAGATGTTTTCCTACTATGACCAGGAACAAGCAAGGATGTCTCCTCTCACCACTGCTTTTGAATATTATACTGGGTGTCTTAGTAAATGCTAAAAATAAAAAGAATTTTTTCCTTGAAAACATAAGAAAAGGAAATATAAAGTATACAGATTGGGAAGGAAAAAATAAAGCTGTCTTTGTTCACCAATGACATGCTTATTTATGGAGAAAATCCCAAAGAATCAACAAAAGTTATTGAAACTAAGTGATTATAGCAAGGTTCCAAAGTTGCAAGTTTTATATTTGTTAATATACAAATTCAATTGCTTTCCTATATGCTAGCAATAAAAAATTGAATTTTGAAATTAAAAACACAACGCTTTACATTAACACCAAATAAATGAAATACCTAGGTATAAATCTAACAAAATATGTACCAGATCTATATGAGGAAACTACTAGTCAAATAAAGGAAATCAAAGATGGCTTAAATAAAAAGATATTCCATGTTCATAGACAAGAAGACTCAACATTAAGATGTCAGTTCTTCCCAACCTGACCTATAGATTCAATGCAATCCAAATAAAAATTCTAGCAAGTTATTTTCTGACTATTAACAAACGGATTCTAAAGTTTACTCGGAGAAGCAAAAGACCCAGAAGAGCCAGCACTGTAGTGAAGTAGAACAAAATCAGAGGACGGACACTACCATACTTCGAGGCTTACCATAGAGCTGTAGTAATCAAGAAAGTGGAGTATTGGTGAAAGAACGGACAAATAGATCAATGGATCAGAATAAAGAGCCCAGAAATAAACCCACACAAATATAATCACCTAATCTTTGACAAAGGAGCAAAGGCAAGTCAATGGAGAAAGGATTGGTGCTAGAGCAACTGGATTCCTACGAGAGAGAGAGAGAAAGAAAGAAAGAAAGAAAGAAAGAAAGAAAGAAAGAAAGAATGAATCAAAATAATGTCCTTACACAACCCTTTCATAAAATTAATTAAAAAATGGTCATAAAGCTAAATGTAAAAATGCAAACCATAAAACTTCGAGAGCATAGGAGAACTCTAGGTGACTTTGGGTCAGCAAGTTTTTAGATACATCAAAAGCACAATCCATGAAAGAAAAATATGGCTAAGTTATACTTTATTAAAATTAAAAATCCCTGCTCTGTAAAAGACACTGTCAGAATGAAAAGACAAGCCAGAGTGAGAAAAAAATACTTGCAAAAAAAAAAAATGCCTGACAAAAGATTTGCATCTGGAGGAACCTGGGTGGCTCAGTAGGTTGAGTGCCTGCCTTCGGCTCAGGTCATTGGGATTGAGCCCTGCATTGGGCTCCCTGCTCAGCTTTTCCCTCCCTGTCTGCCTGTTGTTCCCTCTGTTTGTCCTCTCTCTCTCTGTCAAATAAATAAATAAATAAATAATCTTTAAAAAAAAGACTTGTATCTAAAATACACGAAGAATTCTTAAGAAGAAAACAAATAACCCAATTAAAAAATTGGTAAAGATCTGAAGAGATACCTCCCCAGAGAAGACAGGCAGATGACAAATAGACAAGTGAAAAGATGTTCAATGTTATTATGGAATTGCAAATTAAAATAACAATGAGATATCTGTATACACCTATTAGAATGGCTAAAATCCAAAACATGAGACTGAAGAAAGAGAAATTAGGGAATCCATTCCATTTACAATAGCACCAAAAATCATATGTTATCTCGGAATTAACTTAACCAGAGACGTAAAGGATCTATATTCTAGAAACTACAAATCACTCTTGAAAGACATTGAAGAAGACATAAAAAGATGGAAAAATATTCCATGCTCATGGATCGGAAGAATTAACATAGTTAAAATGTCTATGCTACCCAGAGCAATCTACACTTTCAGTGCCATCCCGATCAAAATACCGAGGACATTTTTCAAAGAACTGGAACAAACAGCCCTTAAATTTGTGTGGAACCAGAAAAGGCCCTGAATCGCCAAGGAATTGTTGAAAAGGAAAAACAAAGCTGGGGGCATCACGTTGCCAGATTTCAAGCTATACTACAAAGCTGTGATCACAAAGACAGCATGGTACTGGCAGAAAACAGACACATAGACCAATGGAACAGAATAGAGAACCCAGAAATGGACCCTCGGCTCTTTGGGCAACTAATCTTTGACAAAGCAGGAAGAAACATCCAGTGGAAAAAAGACAGTCTCTTCGATAAATGGTGCTGGGAAAATTGGACAGCTACATGCAAAAGAATGAAACTTGACCACTCTCTCACACCATACACAAAAATAAATTCCAAATGGATGAAAGACCTCGATGTGAGACAGGAATCCATCAAAATCCTAGAGGAGAACACAGGCTGCAACCTCTTTGACATCGGCCACAGGAACTTCTTTCATGACACATTTCCAAAGGCAAGAGAAACAAAAGAAAAAATGAACTTGTGGGATTTCTTCAAGATAAAAAGTTTCTGAAAGAGTTGTGTAAGTTTCAAAGAAACTAAGAGGCAGCCCACGGAATGGGACAAGATATTTGCAAATGACACTACAGATAAAAGATTAGTATCCAAGATCTACAAAGAACTTCTCAAACTCAATACACGGGAAACAAATAATCAAATCAAAAAATGGGCAGAAGATATGAACAGACACTTTTCCAATGAAGACATACAAATGGCTAACAGACACATGAAAAAATGTTCAAAATCATTAGCCATCAGGGAAATTAAAATCAAAACCACATTGAGATACCACCTTACACCAGTTAGAATGGCAAAAATTGACAAGGCAGGAAACAACAAATGCTGGAGAGGATGTGGAGAAAGGGGATCCATCTTACACTGTTGGTGGGAATGCAAGTTGGTACAGCAACTTTGGAAAACAGTGTGGAGGTCCCTTAAAAAATTAAAAATTGAGCTACCCTATGATCCAGCAATTGCACTACTGGGTATTTACCCCAAAGATACAGACGTAGTGAAGAGAAGGGCCATATGCACCCCAATGTTCATAGCAGCATTATCCACAATAGCTAAATCGTGGAAGGAACCGAGATGCCCTTCAACAGATGACTGGATTAAGAAGATGTGGTCCACATATACAATGGAATATTACTCAGCTATCAGAAAGAATAAGTTCACAATATTTGCTGCAACATGGACGGCACTGGAGGAGATAATGCTAAGTGAAATAAGTCAAGCAGAGAAAGACAATTATCATATGATTTCTCTCATCTATGGAACATAAGAAATAGGAAGATTGGTAGGAGAAGAAAGGGAAGAATGAAGGGGGGGTAAACAGAAGGGGGAATGAACCATGAGAGACTATGGACTCTGGGAAACAAACTGAGGGCTTCAGAGGGGAGGGATTGGGGGAATGGGATAGGCCGGTGATGGGTATTAAGGAGGGCACGTATTGCGTGGTGCACTGCGTGTTATATGCAAGTAATGAATCATGGAACATTGCATCAAAAACTAGGGATGTACTGTATGGTGACTAATATAACAAAATAAAAAATTATTATAAAAAAAAGAGAGACAGTTTGGCAATTTTTTCTTTACAAAGCTTAACACATTCTTATCTTATGATCCAGCAATTGCATTACTAGGTATTTGCCCAAGCGGGTTGCAAACTTGTGTCCACACAAAATCAGTGCAAGAATGCTTACAGCAGCTTTATATTTGCAAATATTGGGAGCAACTCACATGTTCTTAAATAGGTGAATAAACACACTGTGGTACATCTATATGATGAAATGTTATTCTACAAAAAAAAAATATGGGAAAGGAGGAGGAGGAGAGGAAGAAGGAGAAGGGGGAATAATGAGCTATCAAGCCAAAAAAGATAAGAAGGAAACTTAAATGCATATTGTTAAGTAAAAGAAGCCAATCCAAAAAGGCTGCACCCTGTATGATTCTAACTACATGACAATCTAGAAAAGGCAAAGTTATGGAGAAAGTGAAGAGATCAGTAAGGGAAGAGATCAAAAGGAAGAACATGAGAATTTTTAGAATATTCTGATACTGTAACGGTGAACACATAATACTGTGCATTTGGCAAAATTCACAGAACTGCACAACACAAAGAATGAACCCTAACCTAAACTATGGACTTTAGTTAATAATAATATATCAATATCGGCTCAACAGTTATAAAAAATGTACCAGACTCATGCAAGTTAGTAGCAGGGGAACCGGGGGAGGAGGTGGGGCAGGAAGTACATAGCAACTCCGTACTTTCTGTTCAATTTTTCTGTAAATCTTTAAACTGCTCTCAAAATTAAAATTTATTAAAACAACATCTATTTGATTCCTAAAAATCTGTTATCAAATAACAGTTGCATAAATGAATAAAGTAAAAAGTCTACAGGTTGGATTTATTTGGTAAAATTATACAATTAAATAGTGGATATGCCACAGAGAGAGAATATCATGTAAAATCCAATGCTAATTGTACAGATGAACCCCTCAGCGTGCACATTCATACACACACACCACACACACACACACACACACACACACACACACACACACACAGAGTCCATATGGTCAAATCAAGGCTCAATGAAGACAATTAGGAAAGCACATTCCGCAAAAGGTGGACAGAGATTCTCTTACTGACCTGTTAATGGAAAATGAAAAATGAAAACTCATTGTATTTTTATGTTTGCTAGTCAACCGATGTCTATCATGCAGTGAAGTCTATTCTCTGTAAGCCCTTTGCAGTTGCCTTTGCATTTTAGCTATGCCATCTGAGTGAAACAACTAATGAGAATAAATGGGGTCAGCCCTAAAGAGAAGTGATTCTGGGAATGTGGGCTTAGGAGCACACTATTGATTGATGTGCTATTGGTCAGAGGGCCCTACTCAGAAGTCATCAATGGTTAAATGTCAGCCTTGGGCCATATTGAGTAGTCGTCCTCAAGGGGTCAGTCCTGCACCTGGTGCTGTTTAATGTTTCCACGAGTGACTCCGATGATGTGCTCTAGATTGTGTTCCTTAAGCTGGGTCATAGTTTGGCAAAGATAATAATTCATAACCTACATGATATGGGGAGAAGTAGGGAGATGTGAAAACAGAGTGACTCACAGAGGGCAAGTGCAAGGAAGTTTGTTTTATAAAACAAATTCCTTATACGTGTCAGAGTGGTCTTGCTATGAAATCACCTGCTCTCTGCCTTCCTTTGGCTGACAGACTGTCCCTAAATGCGCGTGAGCAGGGGCTCTACTCTCCCGAGTGAAACCGCATCTTTCCTTGCTGGATTGGGCCCCAGTGAGAAGCCTAAAATGGACTGGGGCTGGTGAAGATTCTCGAACGCCCCTGATATGTATATTGGCAGCATTTTTAGCCTTCACATTACTGTTCACTGTCAGTTCACGGAGGCTGCAGGGATCTCCCAGAGACCAGCTGCCATTGGAGCTGTTCATAACGCCCAGAATGACTTTATTGACCAAAAGTGAAAATCTTATAAATCTGATATTTTAACCGATCAGCTTAAAGTATATATATTTTTTCCTACTGCTTAAAAAGATAAAACGTATGGTTTTATTTTCATGGTACGATGTTTATTCATGACATAATAGTAAGTAGCACGGCAATTCTGAAAATGAAAAAACAATCATTATGAATTAGGGCGGACCAAGAGGCTGCACTTTGGAGCTGCGCTTTGGAAAATAAGAAATATTTGGATGAAACAAGACAGGGGAATTTTCTTTTAAAATACTAATAAGCACTGGTCTAAAGCGGGACTTCTCAAGCACGGCTGCTAGGTGGGGCCGGGTACCTCTTTGTCGATGTTCAGCTGCAGACTCGCCTCTACCCAGTGCATGCAGTAGTGCGCCCTCACTTATCATGAGCACAAATGTCTTGCAATTAGCCCAGGGTGGTGGGCACTTGAAGGGGCAACCATCCCCCGCCCCCACCACTGAGAGCCGCTGCTATGAAGGAGAGATGTTAGAGACCCAAAAGCTCATTTTCTAAATGAAAGAGTTAAACGACAGTAAGATTAACTTCGTCAAAGCCAGAAAACAAGGGAGAGGCAGATTCAGGCTACAACCCAGGGCTCTGGCTGCTAGTCTAGGCTCTTTCATAACTTCATTCTGCGTCCATGGACAAAGTCTAGGAGACCAGGCTTGGATAGCCTTTTTCCAGCAACACCAGGCACTTGGGCTATCTTTGAATGTGCTGTGAGTGATTGCTATGGCTCTAGAATCCCTCGGGAGCTGGGCAGATGACATACTCCGAAATGCTCAGGACAGAGTCATGATTACTTCAGGGTAGTGAGAAGGAAAAGGAGAAGTTTGTGGAGGCAGTGAATCCTCAAAGCTGAAAGTAATCTGAATTCACTGCCATAATTTCAGGAAATCCACTGGAGTAAATCAAAGCTTCTGGCGGGAGCAGGCCTAGCTACCTTGCAAATAAAATGATAAAGGCCTCCGTTTATTGTGTCATCATAAACATTCCAGAGTTTCCGTAAATTAACCTGACCCGCATCTCAAAAAAATGTGAGTGAACACTAAAAGCACAGAGATAAAAGTAAAAATTGGTAAACTAGATTTCATCAAAGTTTAAAAGTTTTGTGGTTTGGGGCGCCTGGGTGGCACAGTTGTTAAGCGTCTGCCTTTGGCTCAGGGCGTGATCCCGGTGTTCTGGGATCGAGCCCCACATCAGGCCCCTCGGCTGGGAGCCTGCTTCTTCCTCTCCCACTCCCCCTGCTTGTGTTGCCTCTGTCTCTCTGTCAAATAAATAAATAAAATCTTTAAAAAAAAAATTTTGTGTTTCATGAAACACCATCAAGGAAATGAAAAGGCAAAAAAAAAATTTTTTTCACAGAATGGAAGAAAATGTTTGTAAGTGGTATATTTGATAGACTTGTAAACCCAATTAAAACTCTTACAACTCAATAATAAAAAGAACTCAATTAAAAAATGGACAACAGCTGTGAATAGACATTTATCCATAGAAGATATAAAATGGCCAATAAGACCATAAAAAGATGCTTCACATCATTAGTCATCAGGAAAACGCAAATCAAAACCATAATAAGATACCATCTCACTCACTAAAATGCCTCTAATCACAAAGAGTAGACAATAACAATTGTGGATGTGGATGCAGGGAAACTAGAACCTCGCGATCTACCAAAAAGAGATGAAAACATGTCTGCACAAAAGCTTATATACTCATGTTTGTAGCAGTATTACTCACACCAGCCGAAAAGTGGAAATGACTCAAATGTCCATCGGCCGGTGAATGGATAAACAGAATATGGTATATCCACACAACGGAATATCACTGGCAACAAAAAGGAAAGTACGGTTACATCCTACAACATGGGTGGACCTCAAGAACATGCCAAGCAAAAGAAGCCAGACACACAAGGACACACATTGTATAATTGCACTTTATATAAATATACAAAATGTCCAAAAAAGGCAAATATAAAAAGACAAAGTAGGTTAGTCTAGAGCTGAGAGCGGGAATGGGGAATGACTGTAATTAGGTACAAGTTTTCTTCTGCGTACAGTAGCAATGTTCTAGAATTATGTTATAGTGATGGTTGTAAGCTCTGTAAATATGCTAAAATTTACTGAATTGGATACTTAAAATGGATGGACTTATGGTATATAAATTATATTTGAATAAAACTGTTTAAAAATTCCTTTAAGATGAATGAAACAGGGAGCCACAGCTGGGAGAAGAGTCACAATACATGTCCAACAGTGTATGTACCCCACCCTCAAAACAGTGGATAAAATCTGAATTTTCTTTTATCTTAACAGGAGTAACGAGTAAAAGAAGTAATAGGACATTCCCAAGAGAATATTGCTCAGTGTGCATCATCAATATGACACAACAGATATTAGGTGAAGATCATAATATTTAAATCAAATGACAGGTAATGAGCTAGAAGGTTTTGATAAGAGTCCTTTATTGCAGCGAGTATAATTATAGAATAAGTTTATACTCTGTATCAGTTATTTTCTAATAGCAGTGCCCCCAAGGGAACAACAACAACAAAAAAGTGTGGCTGAAGTTCAAATAGCCAAACATTGTGCCAAAAGACTGAGTAAGGGAAGGAAAAAAAAAAAAAAGCATTTCAAAGTGGTTAGAGAAGAACGTCTCGTCTCCAAACAATTGATATCACGGCAGTTTCTTTGCAAATGCAGAGTATAAAAGATAAGGGGAACATAATACGCTACTGTGGGTAGATAATAGCAAAAAAAAAAAAAAAGGTTCATCTCTGTTCAAAAGCCTCCCATGAGTCTTGATTGCTGAGGCATTCAAGGAGTTCTTTCAGATGGCTGTAACTTATCTTTCCAGTTTTCAACATCCTCTACAAGTACCTTCTCTCCACTCCTTTTTTTCACACACCATGCACTTTCTCTACCTCATCCCCCCTCCCCTGATGCTTAGCGTTCAGTGTCCTTCCCCAACCCTCACCTGATGAAATCTTGCTCAATTTTCAAAGGCAAGCTTAAAAGTCCCCTTCTTCCATGAAGCTTTCCTTGGATCAACTTCCTGGAAATACTTCCCACAACACTTTGTATATTCCTCCTGGCATTTATCCTATCTTTATATTCCAGCTCTCTGGGCAACCATCTTGTCTTCCTCCTCTAGTATAAACTCCTTCAAGGAAGCAGTTGTGCTTACTATCTTTCTATTTCTACCTAGTATTGCGACTGGAAAAGGCTAAGCTCAATACATTCTTAATGAAATTTCCAAAGTAAGGAGTAAAGAAGGTTCCACCTTAAAACAACTGATCAAATCTACCAACTCTACATCCCATATCAGTTTCTAATAATAGTGTCCACAGGAACCATACCAAATTACCAAATCAGAAGTGATAAGAGACTGACTCTCTCTACATATTTGCTATAATTAGCAAGAGGCAATGGTGTCTTAATAGAATGAAAGAAGATATTTTAATGATGATAATAGCAAAAACCCCATAAATATCCTTTTAAATGTGTTTGTGGAAATCAATTTAAATTCTAACATTCTCCAGCTGTTAACTATATAACAAAATAAGTTAAATAAATCCCAGGGTGGCTTAGGAATGTTGCAGATAGGAAACAACATAAAGCAAGATAATTATTCCATGTAAAGTGTTAATTCCATTAACAACATTTAACAGTACAGAGAAAAGTTTTATGATAATGAAAAGGAAACAAAATATAAGAACCTTAAATTATATTATTTTTCTTATTCTTGGTAATAAGAAAAAACTCTTCGGGGGTACACATTTATTTATTCAGTAAATCAAGCTAACAACCCAAATATATTTAGTATGCTGTATGCCAGAAATTCGCACTAGGTGTTGAGGAAACAAAAATTGTTCATAAAAAGGTATAGATAGATTAAAATTTAAGTGAAATTAAAAAGTCAAATGTATTTTAGGTTCTAATGGGTACAGTAGAAACCCAAATGAGCCTATACTCAATTCTACCCTGACAGTTAAGTGGTTCAGAAAAGGTTTAGCAGAGGAGAGAAGCCTTGAGCTGAGTCTGGAAAATCTTGAAGGATAAGTAGGCTGTCATTGGTGGGGGTATGGAGAAGAAGAAAAGGACAAGAAGCCTTCCTTCCAGGAGGAAGATTGGGAGCAAAAGCAAAAACTGAGAACCATCAACGCATCCTGGGAACTACAAACAGATCATTCTGTCTGAGCGCAACAGGAGATGCAAAAAGAAAGTAGTCAGAGAGGTTTGCTAAGCTAAGAAGTTTGAACGTGAGTCATTGTGGACCTTTGAAGAGTTTTAAGCTGGCGATGTGCTGGTGTATTTGCATTTCAGAAAAACCACTTTGCTGGGAAGGAAGAAGATGAATTAGAGGGTAACAAGGCTAGAAGAGATGTAATTAGGAGAATCTTCCAGTACCCTAGTCCAGAGCTGATGAAGGCAGGACACGTGGTAGTGAGGGCGAAGAGAGGTGACAGATAGGAGATATATTTAGGAAGCTGATTCAAGCAGACACAGTGATTAATGGCAAATAGAGAAGAAGAGATGATGAGGAGTTAGGGTTTCGGGTTAGGCAATTGGGACATGTCATTTTTGTTAGAGGAAAAATGGAAGAATTTGCCGTTAATGGGAAGATGATGAATTCTATTTCAGATATCTTAGGTTTGAGGAAAATGTGAGACATCTAAATGGTAATTTCCAGCAGGCAGTTGGATTAATGTGTCTGGAGATGAGAGAGAGGTAGGCTGGAATTAGACATTTAAGAGTCAACTCCAACACCATATATTTGTTAATTCAGTCCGCAGTAGAGGGTAAGACTTCCAAGGCCAATGTGTTGAGTCTGAAGATAACTCAGAGTTGGGAGGAACCTCAGGAAACACCAGCATTCAACCACAAAATGGAAGAGGCTGCTACTTCAAAGGAAATGCCTTTGCATGCCAACTGTGATATTTTACCCATATTGGCCTCTACCGCCATTTTATCTCCCCCTAATCTACGTCTAGTGGAACCTTTCCTAACCCTTCTTTACTAACATTTTAACAAGTGCTATCATGAAAAATTCTCTTCCAGGGAGTCTCAGCTCTGTTGGAACAAGTTATGAACAACTTTATCTTTCCCTAAGACAAGAAAAATTCTTTAGAAAATCCCTTGGCACAAGAAGGAAAAAGTGCATCAAAAAAAATAAAAGCATGTCCATGCCTCTTCCCTCCCTATGTCACAACTTTTAAAATACTGCACCCTGTTTAATTTAATTAATTCATTAAGAGTTCACCTTTTGCAATTAACATACTGATCTGTCTATATGTGGCACGATAGAGTTAAGCAGATAGGAAGCCTTGATAACTGATAATTGGTCCAATTTAAGCTCTAGTATCACATGATTGATAACTGACAGCTTGGAAGTGGTTAAAGTATCAGAGAAAATTCCTGGGCCACAATCCTATCCAACATAGGACTAGAAGTCTTAGCCAGAGTAATCAGGCAAGAAGAAATAACAAACATACATATCAGAAATGAAGAAGGAAAATGATCTGTTTGTAGATCGCATATTCTTAATATAGAAAATCCTAACACTGTTTGCTGAAGAGACATTCTTTTTTCCACTGGATATTCTTTCCTGCTTTGTCAATGATTAATTGACCATATAGTTGTGGGCTCATTTCTGGGTTTTCTATTCTGTTACATTGACCTATGTGTCTGTTTTTGTGCCAGCACCATACTCTTTTGATCACTACAGCTTTATAATATAACTTGAAGTGCAGAATTGTGATGTCTCTAGCTTTGATTTTCTTTTTCAAGATTGCTTTGGCTATTTGGGGTTTTTGTGGTTCCATACAGATTTTAGGATTGTTTGTTCTAGCTCCGTGAAACATGCTGGTGGTATTTTCATAGGGATTGCTTTAGATGTATAGATCATTTTGGGTGGTATAGATATTTTAACAATATTTGTTCTTCCAATCCATGAGCATGGACTGTCTTTCCATTTCTTTGTGTCATCTTCAATTTCTTTCATCAGTGTTATATATTTTCAGAGTACAGGTCTTTCACTTCTTTGGTTAGGTTTATTCCTAGTTATCTTATTGCTTTTGGTGCAGTTGTAAAAGGGATTGGTCCCTTATTCTCTCTTTCTGCTATTTCATTATTGGGGTATAGAAATGTAAAACTTTCGGGGCGCCTGGGTGGCACAGCGGTTAAGCATCTGCCTTCGGCTCAGGGTGTGATCCTGGCGTTATGGGATCGAGCCCCACATCAGGCTCCTCCGCTATGAGCCTGCTTCTTCCTCTCCCACTCCCCCTGCTTGTGTTCCCTCTCCCGCTGGCTGTCTCTATCTCTGTCAAATAAATAAATAAAATCTTAAAAAAAAAAAAAGAAATGTAAAACTTTCTGTACATTGATTTTGTATCCCGTGACTTTACTGAATTCATTTATCAGTTCTAGCAGTTTTTTGGTGGACTCTTTTGGGTTTTCTAAATATAGTATCACATCATCTGCAAATAGTGAAAGTTTTTCTTCTTCCTCACTGATCTGAAAAACTTGGGAAAACTGGACAGCAACATACAAAAGAATGAAACTTGACTACTTTCTTATACCAAATACAAAAATAAATTCAAAGCGGATTAAAGACCTAAATGTGAGACCTGAAACCATAAAAATCCTAGAAGAGAACACAGGCAATAATTTCTTTGACATCAGCCATAGCACCTTCTTTCTAAATATGTCTCCTGAGGCAAGGGAAACTATTGGGACTATATCAAAATAAAAAGCTTCTGCACAGCCAAGGAAACAATCAACAAAACTAAAAGACAACCTATGGAATGGGAGAAGATATTTGCAAGTGACATATTCAATAAAGGGTTAGTATCTAAAATATATAAAAAACTTACAACTCAACACCCAGAGAACTACTAATACAATTTAAAAATGAGCAAAAGACATGAACAGACATTTTTCCAAAGTAGACATACAGATGGCCAACAGACACATGAAAAGATATTCAATATCACTGATCATCAGGGAAATGCAAATCGAAACTATAATGAGATATCACCTCACACCTATCAGGATGGCTAAAATCAACACAAGAAACTACAGGTATTGGGAGGATGTGGAGAAAGGAAAAATCTCTTGAACTGTTGGTGGGAATGCAAACTGGTGTAGCCACTCTGGAAAACAGTATGGAGGTTCCTCAAAAAGTTAAAAATAGAACTATCCTCTTATCCATCAATTGTACCACTAGGTATTTACCCAAAGAATACAAAAATACTAATTCAAAGAGACACATGCACCCTGATGTTTATAGCAGCATTATCTGCAACAGCCAAATTACAGAAGCAGCATATTTATGGAATGCATGAGGAAGAGGTGTCATTCATTCGTATATATATAATGGAATATTACTCAACCATAAAAAAAGAATGAAATCTTGCCATTTTCGGTGACATGGATGGAGCTAGAGAGTATTAAGCTAAGTGAAATAAGTCGGTCAGAGAAAGACAAATACCATATGATTTCACTCATATGGGGAATTTAAGAAACAAACAAACAGGGGCGCCTGGGTGGCACAGCGGTTAAGTGTCTGCCTTCGGCTCAGGGCGTGATCCCGGCGTTCTGGGATCGAGCCCCACATCAGGCTCCTCCGCTATGAGCCTGCTTCTTCCTCTCCCACTCCCCCTGCTTGTGTTCCCTCTCTCGCTGGCTGTCTCTATCTCTGTCGAATAAATAAATAAATAAATCTTAAAAAAAAAACAGAAACAAACAAACAAGCAAAGGAGAAAAAGAGAGAGAGACAAACCAGGAAACACTCTTAACTATAGAGAACAAACTGATGGTTACTAGAAGGGAAATGGATAGGGGGATGAGTTAAATAGGTGATGGGAATTAAGGAGTGCATTGTTGTGATGAGCACTGGGTGATTATGGAAGTGCTGAATCATTATATTGTACAGCTGAAACTATTGTTACACTGTATGTTAATTAACTGGAACTTAAATAAAAATTTTTTAAAAAAGAAAATCCTAAAGATTCCACCAAAAACTATTAGAACTAATAAAATCAGTAACAGTGCAGGATACAAATCATCATACAAAAATCAGTTGCATTTCTATACCTAACAACAAACTATTTATAAAAGAAATAAAGAAAATAATCCCATTTACACCAGGATCAAAATAATAAAATACATAGGAATTAATAAGGAGGTGAAAGTTCTGTGCTCTGAAAATTAAAAGACACTGATGAAACAGATTGAAGAAGACACAAAGAAATGGAAAGATATCCATGTTCAATAGATCAGAATTAATATTGTTAAAATGTTCATACTACCCAAAGCCATCTATAGATTCTACATAAGCCCTATCAAAATTCCAATGACATTTTTCACAGAAATAGTAAAAACGACCCTAAAGGAGTCACAAAAGACCCTGAACAGCCAAAGCAATTGTGAGAAAGAAGAACAAAGGTAGAGGCATCACACTTCCTGATCTCAAACTATATTACAAAGCTATAATAATTTAAACAGTATGATATTGGCATAAAAACAGAGCAATAAAACAGAATCAAGAGCCCACACATATATCATCAAATAATATTTGACAAGGGAGACAAGAATATTCAATGGGAAAGGATAGTCTCTTCAATAAGTGCTGTAGGGAAAATGAAAAATTCACATGCAAGAGAATGAAATGCACACACACAGACACACACACACACAGACACACAGGAATATTATTCAGCCATAAAAAAAGAAGCAAGTCCTGCCATTTGCAGCAAAATAGATGGACCTTGAGGGCATTATGTTCAGTGAAATAAGTCAGACAGAGAAATGCAAATACTGTATGTTTTCACTTAAATGTAGAATATAAAAAAACCTAAATTCATAGAAACACAGAATATAACGGTGGTTTCCAGGGGCTGTGGGTGAGAGAAATGGAGAGCATTTGGTCAAAGAGTACAAACATCTCTCTGACATGATTAGATATTTGTTAAGAATAACTAATACCTGGTTTTATAATGATTATATGCTGTAACAGATGATAAGCTAAATAATTGCTATTATTTATTAATAATCTTGAATTAATATTCTAGTCCAACAGAATAGAATAAGACAAAACCAGAAAGGAAGATTACAATCAGAGAAGAAAGTGATCAAGGGTCTAAATATGTTTCATGTGTCATTTACCCATCAATCCACTAATTTATTTCATCTTTATTATTTACTGTTTGACACCTATTTTTGATATCTTCTTTTCCCATCTGGTCTTAACCCCTCTGAGCCCGACCTAGCTATTTTCTCACAGGCTCCAAACATGGAGTATCTGATTTACTGGAAGTTAGCTAACATCCTGATGGAGAAGCCCAGGCAACTCTCGGGTGTGCAGCCTTGTGCAAAGGCAGCTGGATGCATATTGATCAACAGGGAAGCCACAGGCCCCCGAGGCTGTGTGGACGGATGCTGGTAGGGTTAGGTAACACCGCCCCCAAGTAATTATATCCCTTAGAGGCCAGACAACATGTCTCTGTAGTTCAGTTTCATGCTCAAAGCTTAGCACCATGTCTGGCACTCAGTAGATGCTCAATAGAAGTTGAATGAATGAATGAATGAATGAATGAACGAACGAACTTGCACTGAGACTCTAGGGTAAGGAAGTAGGAATCTAGCTTCCCGAACGTTTTCATCCTGAATGGCCTTGAAATTCCAGCGAGAGTAACTTTATTGCAAAACAGTTCAATGAAATAAGGTCTGTGCATCTTCAAAGCCAACTGCACAGGGGTGGAGGGGGGCTTACCTGGCTTGGATGCGCGCCCACAGATGGAGCTGCACAAGCACCAGGCAGGCCAGACCCACACGGGCAGGAAGAAACTAGAGGGAGGGGTGGCCTTTCTCCCTCCACTGTCTCCTTCCGTAAAGCGTTCAAGGGCCCTGAGGGTAGGGGCCACGGCCCACTGCCTCGGTGGTAACCGGGGGCTGCTCGGCTTTTCAGCTTCTGTTGATCACAATTTTCATGCTTCAAACTTTTTCATCTCTGCATCGGGAGGACAATCTCTGCTCCATTTCAGACATCTGCTCTCCTTAATGAACTATTTTTCAAGCACCAAACCCTGTTCACATCATCTAAACCAGCGACAGCCTAGCATGGGGTTTTTATCCTAATCCATGACTTTTAAAGTCCTAACCTAATTCCCATCGTTTTATGTCTTGGAGATTCACTCTGAATAGTCTTCCTATTTACTAGGGCTTCTCTCTCTCTCTCTCTCTCTCTCTCTCTCGTTTTGTCTGTTTTTGTTGTCGTTTTGCTTGTCGTTTATTGTTTTGTTCTCAAGTTACTTCTGGGTCTAGAATGTTTTTGATGCTAATAGGTGCCAGGTACCGAAAGAAATTATGTTCTAAATTATCTAATTTTAGCCCATACTTCAACCCTGCACGGCAGATATTATCATTCCCATTTTACAGGGGAGAATAACGTGACCAGAAAAATTTAGTAATTTGTGCAAAGACACAGAACCAGCCAAGTCAGGAATCCAACCCAGTCTCTTCTGAAAATACAGGCAGTTTCCTTTTTATTATCCGGCATCACGGAAAATCAGAAATAGACCCGGAAGGAAAAAAATCAGCTCTCTCTCTGAGATAACAACTCACATATCCAGATACGTTTAGAGAAAGCAAGCAGAGGTATTCCTTTTGGTTTTATGGTTCTTTCTCCAAGCAGGCATGGAGGGCTCCTAGGAGACAAAGAAAGGACTATCTGAAAGCTCCTCTCTATTCCTCGCGAGCGCTGAGCCAAGGCTGCTTCAAAACCGGAATCCTGTGCCGGAGTTTGAAATCTTCAGTTCGCTCAGCAGTGACAGCTTTTATCTGAACACAGTTGCTCGGTGGGTTTTATGTTCCTTTTTTCCTAAGAGCTCTGTGTCTCTTCTCATTTGTAACGGTTGATTTTTTCTCGCTTGCCACTGAGACAGGACGAGCTGTTCAGAGAAATGGGAGCACTGTTCAGAGAAATGGGAGCACTGTGACAGGGAGCGCGCAGGATCCGGACCGAGGCGGGCAGAGAGCAGCCCAGGCCAGGGCCCAGCCTGCCGCAGACAGGAACTGTGGCCCAGGTTTTCTGCAGCTCCCAGAAGCCAGGGACCTCCAGTCAGACATTCCTGGGCATGTACCTTTCATTACATTTTTGAAAGACTCTGGTCAGTTGTATGACCATCTACCTGGGGAAAACCAAACACTTGCACTGCTCCACCGTTTTCCCCACTTTTTTAAAATGATTTTTTCTTTTACCGAGTCATGTGATCAACACTCTGTGAACCATGATAAGCAATACACGTTTACTGTACTACATCTCCAGCTCTTGATTCTTCACATGAATGATCCCTACCTAGTGACCGTTTAGAACCGAGACTAGGCTGCAAGTTTCTCAACTATCACCATCGCTGACTAAAAACCTAAGTGTTGGTCAACCTTCCTAGCTGCTTGCGAGGAAATGGCATCGCTAAGGCCATTTTTTTTACAAAGGACACAAATTTGGCCCCTCGAAACAGGCAGATAAAAAAACAGATGGATTTTTATCTATTCATTCAAAGTGGGGGGGGGGGGGCAAGTGATTTGTGTGTTTTGTGTATCTCTCTTAGAGGACAATAAACTGATTGAGAGGGGTTTTTTAGGAAAAGAAAAGCAGACTCCCAGCTAAATCAGCAACCATCCCTCTGGATGCCAGCTGACCTCGATGGAGATTTAGTGCTAGATTTAAAAGGCTTTGTTTACAGACAATTAAAAACCACATAAATTTAAATTGTCAAAGAAGAAATGGTTTCCAAAGCCTCTAACAGCTCAATAGCCCCTCCCCAGCCCTGTGCAGGAAAGACCCAGAGGCAAATACAAAGCCACTAACCCAAATGCCTGTGGAGTTTGCCAGGAAGCCAGATCCTGCTGCTGCTGCTATCGAAAAACAAAACCTTACACGCCTTCAAATGCAGCTTCTTTGAGTGCTAATCAAACGGCGAGAAGGCCCCAGCCGACCAGGGGAGGAAGCGCCTGCATAAACGGAGCCCAAAAAGTATGACATTATTGCCATTAGGCCGTCAGGCAATCAAGGTGTTTGAACCTTTTGTGTGCACTCCGTTTCTCCCACCGAAGGAATGAGATTTCGAGATTAAAACGTGAGACCAACACAAATTCAGAGTGGGAAGCCCGAAATATTCCAAAATTTTGTCTGTGGATTTTCCTTCTTCCCATCAGCCATGGGGCAAATGGACACGAGCTTCAGGAAAGAGCAGCTCCATAGGAAGGAAAAAAAACCCCACTCTTGCATGTTTGCATCAATATTTGGTGCTGATGTTGATGAATAAGTAATGATGTGTAGGTGTTGATAACATTTATACACATCTCTGATTGGTTCTGACACAGGTGCTCCACAGAGGATGAGGTTTACAAGCCGAAAACGGTCAGGAGAAAGCCATGGTTTCGGGCTGTCCCTCACAGATGCGGGGTTTTGCACCTGTGTTCGACGTTGCTCTTCCATTTCGAGTCTCCGCAGAAAAGCCAGGCATGATGTTCAAACTGGGAGCACCTGTGTGTGGGGCCAACTTGGACTATTTTGTGGCCTGAATGTAGTCTCTTAGATTCATTACTTAAACTTAACAAAAAAACTTTTTTTCCTTGGAGTTTTGAAATTTGGAATTAAAATTATGAATATGCATATTAATCTCACCACAGAACCAAGCATCTGCAAATCGTGGTACAGTCTGCCTCTGTTCTGCAAGGATTTGGGTGATTAAAAACAAGTGCTATTAAAAACTGGATGAGGGCTGGGGGTGCCTGGGTGGCACAGCGGTTAAGCATCTGCCTTCGGCTCAGGGAGTGATCCCGGCCTTATGGGATCGAGCCCCACATCAGGCTCCTCTGCTGTGAGCCTGCTTCTTCCTCTCCCACTCCCCCTGCTTGTGTTCCCTCTCCCGCTGGCTGTCTCTATCTCTGTCAAATAAATAAATAAAATCTTAAAAAAAAAAAAAAAACTGGAGGAGGGCTGAAACCCTAGTCATTGATCAAAATCTTTGTTTCAATCAGAAGTTAATTTTCTTACATTAGCGATGTGACATTTAGGCACCAGGGTCAACTACTAATTTAATACAATCTTATTTCTAGTCTAAGTCAAAGGTAGAAATTGAACAGCATCTCCGGCTAAATTAAAATTTGGAAAATTTTTTTTCTCTAATAAACTGACAACAATATTGATAGATTCTTCACTCTATGCTTAACTGGGTTAAGAACATTAAAAATTCTCCAGTTAAAAATAATAAGTCTTTTGCAACCGTAACTAATCTTTCGTTCCCTAAGGTTTGGCCAGTGACAACCGGAGGCAAATCAAGAAGAATTTATCACTCAGAATCATGGCCACAAGTCTCATTAAAAAAATTGCAGGGAGAACAATTAAATGGCACGTTCAAATTCTTTGGACTTGGCATTGGTAAATCTAAAGGCTAATAATATGCATTATGTAAATCTACTGGTTGTTTTAATTTTTAGTCATAGTTGTAATTATAAATCGTATTTTTTAATGAACTGCTTTACTTTTTATTAAAGAACAAATGCAAGGGAAAACGGTCACATGTCACTGTCTTCAAAGAAATAAAAGACAACTGTCTGACCAAAATTCTATTGATAAATTATGCTAGTAACAGCATTCTGAAGAGAGATTTATTATTTAGAGTTTAGACTGAAGAGCAGAGGTGTCTATTAAGTAATAATGTGATAAATATTGTAGAATCAGTATAATAAAGAAGGTATGCACAAATAAAATCGCTATGTTAGTAACAATTTTGACAAATAGTAACTAACTTCAAAAAATTTTCAAAATTAACACTTGTTTTATTTTTTATCAATTAGCTCAGCCTTTGATTTGAATTCTCCACCCTCTGGCGTCAAGGAGATGCCTTTTCTTTTCTTTAAACAAAGGATTATTCTTCCTCAAAAGGGGTTTGTCTAGTTCTTTTATTGTTTTATGTCACACAAGGGAAAAATGCTTTTGAGGCATCACTACTGAATTTAGCAGGGACGAGAGTTTACTGCTATATAATCATTAGTCAATGCAGTAGCTGAAACCTTAAACAAAAGAAAACAAACTACAAACAGGCAAGCATCCCCTAAAGGCACATCAGAACACCAGAGAGGGGCGGCATGGATTTCAAACAAGGTTGCCCAAGCATGTGCTAAATATTGCTGCTCTTGACTTTAAACTGCACACCAAGGAATACAGCTTCACCTTCTATTCTGAAACAATACTAAGAAGCAGGGGGAAAAGAATAGAAAGGGTTTAGCAAATGCACTCTACGCCGACTCTGTGGCAACTTTGTAAAAAATTCTATTTCAAACCCAATAAAAATTTCTCAGTATAAAGGGTCCTATCATAAAGCTATTAGAAAGCGCTGCCTCAATTGCCAGCATCTTTCTATCTTGTGCCAGGCTTTGTTACTTCATACAACTACCGCCGGACACGGTGACAGGTCTCTGATACAGCCATAGGCTGCTAGAAACCTTGGCAGAGCATCTCAGGAAGGCTTTTTGCTTTCGAACAGTCTGGTAATTTTCATATCAGGTTCTTAATGATCAGGCTAAGTATTAAACTTGTCTGCTAGAAGTTTCTGAAGCAGCCTGCTGAGGAAACACTGATTTGGGAAAACAAACACAAGCAAAAAAGTATGAGCAAGAAAGAGTACAAAGGAAGTGGTAATGCCGTTTTTAAAGGCAGGCAAAATGCGTATGGAATGCATTTCACAGACAGGAGCCCATGTGTTGTAGGGATAATAGTGCGCATTGCAACAAAAATACTTTTCGTAACAAATTTTTCCATCTAAAATATTTCTTTGAATTATTGATTCTGCTCTCTGGTGTGTGTATGTGTGTGTGTGTTTTCTTTTTAATTACTACAGTCATTTTCATTGTCTTGTTGTTATTCAAACTTGCTGATTAAAATACAGTTGAAGTTACTATCATAAAATAAAAGCCAGGCTGCACTGGTACTCAGCTCTTAAGAGGCTCTGTTAGGGCAGGGTATATTAATTCACAGCAACACGTGTTTGCTTCACATCCCCAAGTCTTATACACATTTCCTTCTTCTGCCCCCTCCCCCCACCAAAAGTCTTATTTATCAAGAAGAGTTTTTAAGTGACTACAGGTCAATCAGGTATCTTGTCGCTAATATAACAATATGTAAAATTCTAAATTACCTTGATGTTCCTAGTTTGGGGTGTGATGGGACAAGAACACGATAGTTCAGCGAACAGAAGGAGTTGAATACCATTTAACTAGACTCTCGAAATACCCCATCTAAAATCTTGACAAGATAAAATATCACTGAAGATAACACTGACTTGGGAAAACTTAAGAGATTTGGTTTCCACAGTACTGTATTTTGCCTGGGCTAGAGATTTTCTTCCCATTTTAACTTATATAAAAATACATTGTGTATCCTGGCACACCACAGAAGGCTTATGTATCCTTCTAACCATGTCATGTTTCCTTACATTTGGTTGGAAATATTGCATGAAGTTGTCTGACTGGGAACTGGATTAAACAAAAGGAGAAGTAGAAAGATAGGTTTAAGTGCCTTACTGAGTTTATACTTTTGTTTCCTAAAATTAATTAATGAATTAATTCCATAAGTTTGTGAAAGCACTGCCCATTTCAGAGTTTATCAAGACTCATGTACCTTCCATTAGACAGATAGATATTCCGTGAGAGGAGGGGTACAGATTCTCATCTTGTCCCCAAAACCAAGCCCCTTTTTACCCTGCCCTCTACCCCTTGCCAAGCTCAATGAAGGTTTATTAAATGAACAAATAAATCAATCAATGAATTAACAAATGTCCTGCCCAAGAAATAATGGAAATCAAGAAACACAGGCAAAATAATTAAAACTTGAGAAGACTCAGATTGGAGGAAAAGGATGAAAAAGTCCATAGCTCATATTTTCCTGAAATAAATCAATGAGTGACAGAGATTTTTACATTTTAGAAAGAGTTCTGCTATAAAATTTTCTAGTAAGGTCTATTCTGAGTTGAATCCAATAGTACCAAACAAGTATGGATATTAGCTAAAAATAGTGATGATCATAGCAAACTAGAGAACGAAAATAATTATCAGAATCATTGCCTGCCAATTGGTTTTGTTTTCCTTAGAGGTACAGGTGCTGACATTGTGTCTGGATACACACAAAAGCTTGGTTGAGAACTGAGCAAATGCCAGCTACTTACCTGCACCAGATGAATATTTCAATTACATTCCCATCCCAGATTACCCTTTCAACCTACCTCAAGGATATTGCATAAATACTTTGGTTTGCCAAAACTCTATTTCATCTACATCCACATATTCACATCTTAGTGGTAAAATATGCTTTTTGTCTCTGTAGAAGAGTTTCCATCTATCTGATTCTAACTAGGCAAATGTTACCCTTCATCACCAAATTCAAATAGAACTTTCCCAGATAAAATTAGGAACCAAATTTTGGTCACAAGTAATTTTCTTGTATATGCCAAATGTCTTAATTTTTCAAAGCGTCCTTAAAGGACCATAAAAGTATTATTACAATGCTTGCAAATCTGGTTCTTTTTTTTTTTTAATAAGCTAATGATGTGGGATGAGAGATATTTCATCTTTTATACAGTTATTTGACAGTGATGAATTTAATTCATTCTATCACATTGAATGATACATTTATATTCAGTATGTAGTTTAAAATTTCATAAATGATTAAAGTCCCTGTCGTTTTAATTATAATATGCAGAGAGCAGCCAGAACTTATTTGCAAAGAATAATGTACAAGTCAATAAATTTGGTGAGTACTCCTGACAACATATAAATAATGACTTCAGAAGTATAACTACCTGTAGTTGAAAACTAAATAACAAAGGTTCGTGTTTGGGTTTTTATAAACTAGCTGATCTAGCGTTCTATAGAAGCTCTTTGGGGTTATAATTTGCTTTATCAAATTGAAAACACAATAATGCAATGACATTACATTAATAGTGAACCAATTTCAACTAGAGTCCAGCTGGAAATAAATCAACCCTGGTCATGTTCTGCCCCTGGACCTTGGTCACTGGAAAGGGCTTTGGGTACTCAGAGCTTCCCTAGTATCTTTTAAACCAGAAATTGTCACCAAGGAGTCTGACCCTCCCACCCCGCTGGACAGCTCGACACTCAGGACCCCGTTGTCCCTATCAGCACTACCCACCCCAGACTGTACGCTGCCACTCACAGCTGGACTCATTTCCATAAATAAAAGAGCCGACTTCAATCCATTTATTTATTCGTTTAGCAAATATTTACTTGCCGGGCACCGCTCTGCCCTCGGAAGTTATAGGAATGAACGAGACAGGCAAGGTCTGGCCAGAACCAGCTCAGCCTCTATTGGATAAAGAATGAAAAAACCCCGACGATCAAAACTCTATGGGTGCTATGGGGTTACGTAGAATTATAAGGTATAACCCAGTCCCTCTTGGACCTTACATTTCATTCACGTCAGTGCATTCCTCTCTACCTCACAATTGCATTTCAACACGAGAAATGAAAGCTGTACTGACAAAGGAGACAGCCCTTCTGGCTGGAATCCTTCTTTCGGTTCAGGAATAACTGAGGTAATCTAATTACTTTTTGCCACTTTGTGATTCAAATGGGCATAAGGCAAGCCCTCCTCTGAGGGGTATCGGAGACCATCCTCCATAAGAGGTCCATTGGAAAAACAGGCCTTTGTGTTGTTCCCACAAACTAAGCACACTGAAGGGAAGGCCGATCTTGGCCAAAAGACCTAGTCCCTCAACCTTCTCGCTAACAGTATGAGCATATGGTATCATCCGAATAGACCAGAAGCGAGGTTTAAATTTGTGCCTCCCATAAAGCATGTCACACCAAGAACAGTCATCATTTAAGGTCTGTGCTAAGAGCAGAAGACAGAAAAGAAGCTGAAATGCTAATATCACGTCACCTTCATTTAGTTTCAAGCACTGGTGGCTGAATACTCTGATTTCATCCCGGGAAACATTTTTCAAGATCATGGCTGCTCAGTTTATGGGAAGTTTTCTGTACTGTAACTGCGGGGCTGTATCTATAGTTTCATGACAACTGGTGCTTTGGATGTTTGTGTTTCTCAGAAGTAAAGAAAGAAGGAAGGAAGGGGGAAAGGAATGGAAAGAAAGGGAGGAGGCATTGAAGGAGGGAAGGAAGGAGGGAGAAGGAGGGAAGGAAGGAAGGAGGGAAGGAGGGAAGGAAGAATGGAAGGAGGGAGGGAAGGGTGGGAGGGAAGGGAGGGAGGAAGGAAGGAAGGAAGGAAGGAAGGAAGGAAGGAAGGGAGGGAGGGAGGAAGGAAGGAAGGAAGGAAGTGAAGGAAGGAAGGAAGGAAGGGAGGAAGGAAGGAAGGAAGGGAGGAAGGGAGGGAAGGGAGGAAGGAAGGAAGGAAGGAAGGAAGGAAGGAAGGAAGGAAGGGAGGGAGGGAGGAAGGAAGGAAGGAAGGAAGGGAGGGAGGAAGGGAGGGAGGAAAGGAGGGAGGGAGGAAAGAAGGGGGGGAAACCAATCACTTACAAATATGGATTCCAGGCCTCCAAAATGTGAAGTTTACACACATGGAGGAACTGTTAAGATCTCAGAGGACATGGGAAGATGAAAAGAGAGGAAAGTCTTCTCTGTGATGCTCTAAGAAAATCTATACCCATTTGATTTGATCTATACTCACTTTTCTTCATCTCTTCTCCTACCCCATCATTCCTCACTCCAACCCTTCCATTCCCAGCATGACCACTGAAATACAGGAAAGATCCGTGTGCCTGTTTTGGAACTGAAATACAAAAATTAAACTCTTAGCCTGTCTCCCGAAACAGATGAGCTAACCATCACCTCTACGCAGAGTATCTGGTAGAAACAACAACAGCCCTTTAACCAGAGTGCTGCTGCAGGGTGAGAGCCTAACGACCTGCCACTCAGAATCTCTCCGGGTTAATAAGCCACCTGTCTTGAAAGTAGCAGTCATATTGGTCTTTGAGGCCTAGCCCAATACTTAAACTCTTGATGAAGTTCTTACTATGCCAAAGGAACTTACTAACAAAGCCACTGAGTCAATTTAACCTAGGGAAACTGGACCCAGTAGACCAGGCTATCAGAGTTTTGTGTTGAGATAATTACTGCACTAAAGAGAGCATATGGGCTGTCAGAGCTGGCACATGGCCTGCACCAGCTGTTACCTGGGCGCTTTGGAAAACCTACTGAACAGCATTTTGGACACAGCACAGCTCTGTGTAAGTTTTCCAAGGTTTCTACTGGGAGTTCTTCATAATAAATTTATTTCCTGTATAAGGGAGGATTGCACCCAGTAATGTAACTGGGACAAGCATGTTAAATTTTTCTGGCAGACAGAGTATCACTGGCTAAAAGGGAAAAACAATCTGGGGCATAAACAGGCACAAAGCCTGCAAAACCAGGAATAAGCAAAACATTCGCTAGCATAGGTTCCCCTGTCTTAAAAAATGGAAAAGGTAAACTTAACACACACAGAATTTCCTTGGAAGCAGCGGGTAGAGAAGATAATTCATTTAAACATCTATCCCAGTGCCTAGCACACAATAAATGATAGCTGTTATTTTTATTATTATATTATTAACCCCACCAGGTAGACACACTCAGGATTCCCGAACGGCCACAAAGTAGACCATGCTTCTAGAACGATCTCACCTCAGGAAAAGATTTTTCCAAGAATGGATATCAAAGTGTCAGCCAATGAAGGCCTTTTTAACAACGACAACTTTCATTTGTACAGAACACCTTTTCTTCCAAACAACCCCGAAACTTGACAGCCATAGTCTCCGTGACTGACACTATTGAAATTCGGCTGCCCCTGAAAGTACCAGACAGCCACGAGCCACATGTAATGAAAAATCTGAAGATAAACCAAAGAAAAGCAAGGTGTAAAAGACAGTTTCTCATACTAGAGTGGTCATACAAAGGACTAAGTTCAGTACATGTAACCAAAAACTAGGACATTAATCACTGAGCTTTAATTGAAGTAATAATGTTATCACATTGTAACTTCATTGAAACTTTCTTATTCAAAAATGATTTTTTTTCTTCAAGAATGTCAGGGAGACTAACTTTGGGCAACAACAGACTCTCATTACAGAAGAGTCACTATAATACTGATCCGACGTGAGTACCCAAGCAGAAAGTAAGACTGGATTTTTATTTTTAAAATTCGACGTTGTAATCCCTTTGAGCACAGATAGGCAGTGAACATGACAGTCACTGCTTTTCTCCACCTGTTTGAGAAGGAAAGTTAGCTTCACTTCAAGGAAATACTTTAAAGCCAAGTTTACTTACAAAACAGATCTTGTGCAAGGTTTTCTTTGGAATCAGACACTACACTTGGTCTCGATTACGTGAATTTACTTCGAGAAAATACACAGCAATTAAAGACAAGCTCTGGAGACATGAAGTCCAGTCCTCCTATGTCACATTTCCAGAAGGACAGCAGGTTTGGGCTCCCAGACAAAGAAAGGCATGTTTCAGTGGAATGGGTACGTGTCCAACTTGGAAAAATGCGGTCATTAGATTTAAATTTTTAAAATGTATGCCTTAACAACGTTCAGGACATTTAGAAAATCTACCGCCTTACATTCCAGTAAGTGCATCACCGCGTTATATTTTGCAAGCTTTAGCAAATAAAAAAATCCCCCAGAAGAATCTTAATTCTTATCTATGGAAAACATTAAACTGCTAAGCGCTAAGAACTGGAATTAGTCCTTAAATCTCTAATGAGAATAATAAAACATGAGTGCAGTTTGTGCTGTAACTTGATAAGGCCTGAATTTACTTGCTGTTAGGAAAAGTCACTGATCCAGCAGTATGGCTTTTTACTCCCCGAGGTACGGGAAACAGTATCTGTCCTCCAGGAGCCTCCTCTGCGGTAAGCACTTCTTATCAGTGCTATCAGAGGACCGAGATAGCAGGGTAATATCTAGTAACAGCAGCTTTATGAGATGATCCATTACTGATTCCAATCAATCTCAAGCAGGTAGTTCTTAACCCATTCAGAGCAGACCTGACCCCCTCGGCAGACGACCCTCACACCCTCTCCGGAGACAGCCCGTCTTTAAACTCCTGGGGAAGACACGGACTGCCAAACGCCACTTTTTGCCCTCGAAACTAAGCAGCTCTTAAACATCCCGCTGCTCTGAAAGATGACAGAATTGAGCCTCCTGACCAAAAACTGAAATCCAATTTTAGGTGCAATGATCAATTCTGTGTTCGCTTGGTAGATAGCCGGAGCAGGAGCTTAATGAGCCTATTAGCAATTTGCTAAGACCCAACAACTTGCTGTGAGCAATGAGAAGATAAAACAACTCCCCTTCTACACTTGGGGAATTTTGTGAAAAGACATATTTGCTGGGGAGCGAGTCCCACTGTTTATAGGCACAGATCAGCATAAATGCCAATGGAAGAATGTTTAAGAGCAAATTAAGCCCTGCATTTCAGGAATTAAGTTAGCAGGGACGTCCGATGGACAGACGATATTAGATTTTCGTATGTTCTGAATGAAAAGTGCTCTTGAATATCCTAACAGTGGGGAAAATAAATGCTAAGGATAGATTTCAGGCTTCCTTGTACACCTGAATGAACATATATTTATACAGACACACGCATGGATATGAAATAAGAGATTTTGGTGTGTGAGGGGGCCTTAAATATTATCAATTTAGCTCACTAATTTTACAGAGAGAAAACTGGAGGCTTTGAGAGAGTCAATGACTTACCAAGGTCACAACTAGATATTGACAGAACAGAAATCTCCTAACACCTGCCAACGCTTTCTCTAGTATATCTTGGTGCTTTCAAACAGACATCTTTGTGAATATATATAACTCCACATACATATGAGATTTTAGCACTTTCTGGATTTCAGAGCTAATTCCAGCTATGAACAAAAACAGTAGTCATGTATTAAATATTTAAGATTAGTTATGTTGACTTTTGGTTGATGTTTTATTCCCATATCAATTAGATTTGAATACATTCACCTTTTCATTCAGTATCGGGAGTGTAAAGTGTCAAAGTCAGATACGTACAGAAAAACAAAATTTGGTTCTATGCAGCTACGTACAGTTCTGGGTATCATCTCTGCTTTCTCCCCCCCCACCCCGCCGGCATAATGTTGCCTTCAGAAAATTAGGTAAATATTTGAACTTCTCCCCTGTTATTCAATTGCTAGTTTTCAAACTCTCTGAACTTGGTGAAGTTAATAATAACACACGGAATTGGCATTTCATTTTATTGCAATAGAAATTAAGGAAAACATGAAAACCACAATGCTTCTGACGGTACGTTGTAAAACGGAAGCATGCTTTTCATTTTTTCTCAGATCAGCATTTAGACATTTTTCACTAGTGCAACTTTTTAAAAGTTTATTACAGGTTGCCTTAATTAACTGCAGCTGGCCTGCTCCAGCACTGATTTTTTTTTTTTTTTTTTGGTATCCTATTGTTTTAAAATGTATATTCCTTAGATTGCAGCAAGTTAAAAAGCAAAATGCTGTTTACCAACTTTGCTGCTGGAGAAGCACTTCCTTCTCTTCTGCTATTTGTGTCTATTTCAGCTTCCAAACTCGTTCACCTGCTCGTGTCCAATTGCTGAAGTGCAGACCACCACCTAGAGAACCACAATAATAGGCTTCCCCTTGAGAGAGCCACATGGGACTTCTGTTCCAGCCTTTCATGTAGAAACGGCATGCAGGATATTTTATGATTCATTTTTCCCTTTTTGATAAGATATGAAAGAAATATCAAAAGAAATTCAGAGATATTTCCATTTTCTCAGAATGAGATGAAGTGTGAGGAGCTTCTACTCAAGAAACATGCTATTTTTCCCTGGCACTCTGGGTTCATAAAGTGAGAAAATTATCTTTACTGCTATTTTTGTTTGATGTCTGAAAACAAGATTTCGTGTCTTTTTTGCATTTTTGCCCTTTCAAACGAAATCACCTATCTCAATGAATGTACTTCACATAAGAATGATGCCTTGCTTAGCAACTGTAATTTCAGTCAGCGCCAATAATCATTTGCTTATCAAATTAATAAAACTCAAAAGGCAACACAAAACATACAAGGACCAAAATCTTGACTGTGCCCCCAGATTAAAATATACAATATTCATGAATCATAGAATATTCCAGCAATATACTTTAAATACCTTGGATATTTAGTTAATATGAAACAAACATTTTTTATGTAACATACATAATTACTTAAATATCATAGCCAGAGGCTGCAGGTTTATAGAACCAGGCAAGTAGGCTTCTTCCTTTGTGTTATTTAATCACATTTTCTAACAAATCTTCAAATGTCAAAGTTGTTCTTAAGATTTAAGGGATGGGCATTTTTATATTTCGTGTGCTATAATCAAATCACTTTGTCACATATCACTTCAACACACTTTGGCTTTTCAATGATTTTATGCATTCAGATTCCTGGATGTTTTAGCAATCTTATCAAACCATCACTTTAAAGAAAACCAGGATCAATGGATTTAGTATCACATATACCATATTTATTCAGTGGCCTAAAGCTATACTTCTCCCTGTCTTATCTTTGTAATACTTCATTCTCTTATACAAGAATAGGAACCCTCTATTAATATATTGAAACCAAAATAACATGCAAATGTGTCATCTTTGTAATCAGTCTGGATGTGCCTCTAGAATCTAGAATGCAAGCTGGTAGCACCTTCCCTTTACCAATGACCTTGCTTATAAATGACCTATTAATACATTTCAGAAAAGTTTGCTGCCAAATCACCCTTGGTCAATTAAAAAAAAAAAAAAAAAAGAACAGTCAGGTGCCATTAGGACAATTTCAAGATATTTTCTATCAGACACCAATTCAATATTCCTCTGCACTGGAAATTACAACCCCAGAAATTCAGAAGGCCTTTAAAAAGGGAACATTTGGAAAATTTTACTTAAATCTAAATCTAGTATTATATTTCAGTTGTCCTTCTCAACTCCGTTATAACAGCAAGGATGAGAGGGTAGGAATTCCAGAACAGTTAGGCTATCTGTACACCAAACACAGCTTTTAAATGGATTTTCCTTTTTGCTGATTATTTATACTCCCCTTGGAAATTTGATTTGAATAAAAAAATGTATTTCCCTGTTAGTTTTGTATCATTTCCCCCACCTTAAATAAGTATTATTTATAGTATGTTCACACAGAAAGGAAGATAAGTAATAATACAGTGCAGGCTCCAAGTAAAATCTAGCCCAGTACAGACAGCGTAATAATGATGTCATTAAGACTCCTAGCTGAATGGGATTCAGACAGAACTGTTGTATAGCTGCAGACATAAATCTGAAAGAACTTTTTGGCTACATTCTCAGACTTACCTTGAGAGATATTTAGGAGCTCCAGTAAAATGAGTTGAGAGAAATGCACTCAAAAGAAGAAGGTGTGCAGACTGCAGACAGAGATGTAGGCCCTATAGGGGCATCCTTCTGAGATACAGGAGGAAACAGTTTGTTAAACGGATAAAGACAGAGAAACAATCTGAAGAAGAAGAAAACAGAAAACAAATAAACCTTAATTCGAGCACAAATAAATGAGAGAAAGGCAATTGTGGGGCTGCTCAAAGCCTTTTTGCCTAGCTGAATGAAAGCAATCCCTAAGACTGAATGGGTAATGAGATCCTGGCTCCTGAGATTTTAGCTTTCTTAATCATGTTCATAATTAATTCAAGAACATTGATAATTTCATTACATTCTTTTTGTCTTATCAATAAATGATGTGCCTGCACTTTTGGTCCTGTGTACAGGGAGAGGAGAGATGCTTTGGGTAATATTGCACTAGGAATAGTGGATATATATGATCCAAAAAGGTGAAGTGGTAATTATTATCCTTGACCAGCCTTCTATTATCAGAACTCGATGACAAGCAGCTACAAATAATTAATAAGCTTTTTATGCAGAAATGCAAAGCCTTTGAAAAAAATATGCTGCAAGTAGAATTCCTTTCCAAAGATTATGTACATAGCATAACATGCTTCTACAGAGAAACAGTTTGAAATGGAACTTGCTAAAATGCCTGCATCACAAGTACAATAAGAAAATCAGTAACCTGTTCTTCAAATATCATTTTAAAAAACTTTTCTTCCTCTTAATGTTTTATTTAAAAAAAATTCTGTGTCCTTCCAATTGTCTTCCTGAAGTCCTTTCCAGGATCGACCTACAAAGATGTTAAACTGAACTACCCACTCAGTAAAACCTCCTTTTTTAAACCAAGACGGAAGGCTCTGTCATTAGCTGTCAGTCATCATCAAAGGGGCCCTTTTCCTTTACGGTTTTCTACTCACCCCCATGTAAATTTGCACAAAGCCATCACTCATCAGTTTCACAATCCATGTTCAAGGGTTTGGAGGGAATGTTTAATGCCACTTAATAGCACGAAACAGAAAAGCAGCCTAGTTTCCCCAACCATTTAGATAATTAACATCAAATTAAAGACTGGTCAGTTAGGAAGAGCTGCAAATATGAAAATTCTCCTAATTGGTAACAAGAACATTTCAGTTTTCAATACAAAGGAGGTTGCAAATAACTCGTCCTCAAGTACACACAAGTGATGAACGGCTAACATTTTTTTAAGTAGACCAATATGGTGGGATAAAATTTCAGCGCGGAAACCATTCCACAGACATGTCTCTGAACTAATTGTGCTATTAAAGATGAAAACAATTCATACGATGCTAAAAAATATGCATGTTGGCACTTCGATCTGATTACTAAACAAAACAGTCTTTGAGAAGACACTGCAGAATCACTTAGTAAGGCAAGCTGTTGCCCGTGACATTGATATATGGGACAGAGATGATGTATCTACTGGGTGGCTTTATCAGTAAATCACTGACTCTATTTACTTCCCCAAGGAAAAAGACCTGTCCCTGAAAGAGAACTCTTTGGTAGAACCACCAGTAGGGGATTAATATTGGCAAAACATTCAATTTGAATATAGTCCTCCAGAAGATTCATAAAACAATAATTTAATAAGTTAACAGACAAAGATTTAGCACATTGGCAGCATACAATTGCCTAGAGAACATTAAGTTTCTTTATTAATTTCATCAAATTATTTCTCCATGAACTCAATTATATAAGTTCTGGCCACCAGTGACCTATTTCTCAACTAAACACAACAAATTTTAGGAATTTTAAGTCCCTAAAAATAACTTTTCAAAAACATACAGAATAGGAGAACCATATAGACCAACTGCTAATTAAAAGATACGTTAAATTTAAGCTTAGATGTGAATTTCCATGTGTTCCACAGACTTATAAACATTTCAGGTCTGCTTTTAAAGTTCCAGATAGGGGCAGGCATTGCAGATCAAACATACCACGTAAATGCCGGTCCAACTGAATTTCAGGGACAGAAGCTGCGACTGTAAGTGCTTTCTGTACAGTTTCAAAAAGCAGTAAAATTAGAAAGACAAATATATATGATGGTGTGTGGCATGCATTAAAGTGTTCCAAATCCTATCGCTTTTGCCTATTATGGCTCACCCAAAGAGAAACGTCAAGGCATCGTTCTTGACATATCTCTCAGATTCTCCCCTGACAACAGGTTGTAATGCTTTGACCTTCCAAATGTTGCCACAACCTGTCCATGTCTCTTTCCATTCCCAAAGTCAGTACCTCATGCAAGCCATCAGATCCTGTTGCCTGAGTTTGGTTATTTTTAAATGTCCTTCTTGCTGCTCCTAGCTTCACTCTCTCCTTTCCGCTTTCACACCACTGCCTGTCATCTTTATAAATGTAAATCTTATGTCATTCCTCTGCTTGAACCATTTTCCTCCTGGAAGACTGTTTGCAGACCCCTTTTTTTCCTGGTACCTTTCTTAACCTCATCATTTAGCTACACTTTACCCCCAATCACCTAAATTATTTCCTGTTTGTTGTATTGCTCTTTTCTTCCGGCCTTTGCCATATCAAGTGATCGATGGCCAATTATTTTCTAATTAGATTTTGTAAGATGCTTAAAGATTTTTTTCAGTTGCTCTTTGCAATTTCTCGAAGTTCCCGTTCAAGTCAAGACTTGGTCACCGGAATTGGTGGTTCTCCTTCAGCTGATTCTTGCTGCGATCTATCAGCAGGCTTCAGGGCTGCAGGACTCACACCAGCCGCTCACCTGGACGCTGTCGCCTCTGCTGGTTGCTTCCCCACAGAACTCGAGTGTCAAGGATGAGCCGAAAGGTTCATTTAAGTTTACATTTCATCAGATATAGTCTATTCTTGAGAAAGCAGAGCATTGCTCCCTACATCCCATTACAGGGACATTCTTGCTCCTTGCTACAATTATCCCATCAGTCTCCGATACATTTTTACTTCCTCTGCTGTACATCTGTGTTGGAGTCTGCACAGGAAGGTAAAAGTTGCCAGAACTGAGCAAACCAGATAAAATGGCTTGAACATAGATCATATAATATATCAAAATTTTAGTACATTTTGACTGTTTTTTAAATTTTCTCTCTTGCTTCCTGAAATTAATTTTTAACAAATGTTTAACATAGGGGAAAATGTGTATTCCTTGTTTCTTATATAGTAGATATTTTGTGTCACCTCAGTATTGTGGCGATTGGGAGGAATTCAATCTAAAGACACCAAAGGGTGTATGGAACATAATGGGTATTCGATAAATCGTTGTTCAAAAATAAATAAAAGTAAATTGAGCCTATAAAACTCAACATCTGGGACATTACTCTACATTTCCACCTGACTGCTTTGTAAGAAAAATTCAAATTTGGTCAATTCGTTGTTAACCAAAGTATGGAAATGTGTGATATGTTTTTGAAAAGATTTGCATCAATATTTCATTTCTTGGAAGTTTCAACACTTACAGTGTTCTTGAAATTCCTTCATCAGTCAGAACTTGCTTCCTGATGATACCAAATAAATGCAGTCTAATGCAAAATAAACAGTGTCTCACTGGATTAAAAAGGGGAGAGAGCAAACGCATGGCCATTTATTCACAAGGAATTAAGAAAGCACACGTTTTTTTAAAATTTTTTTTATTATATTATGTTAGTCACCATACAGTACATCCCCGGTTTCCGATGTAAAGTTCGATGATTCATTAGTTGCGTATAACACCCAGTGCACCATGCAATACGTGCCCTCCTTACTACCCATCACCGGCCTATCCCATTCCCCCATCCCCTCCCCTCTGAAGCCCTCAGTTTGTTTCTCATAGTCCATAGTCTCTCATGCTTCATTCCCCCTCTGAATATCCCCTCTTTCTTTATCCCTTTCTTCCCCTACTGATCTTCCTAGTTCTTATGTTCCATAGATGAGAGAAATCATATGATATTTGTCTTTCTCTGCTTGACTTATTTCACTTAGCATTATCTCCTCCAGTGCTCTTGATAAACAGAGGGGTAAAGTTGTAACAGTCCCAGGTGAGAAATAGGCAGGGGGCACTAGGGGGCTGGAGCCCACGTGGTCTACATGGGTTGAGCTCCTCAGCAACTTGACAAAAACACGTTAGCAAATTTATGTTACTGTCTCAGCCTATTACTTGATATTGGAAATAATTTCAAAGTTTAAATTTTATTTTAGCAGGGCAATAGTGCATAACACTTAAGGAATAATTTAGAAGAATGTGATATTTATGTCACCAATTAGACATAAGGAGAAAAGTATATATATTGTACCCTTTTCTTGTCTCCTTTTCCATTTCAGAAAGTCACTTTCTCCTGCTTTACATCTGAGTTAAGGAATCCTCTCCTTTCTCTGGAGAGTCAGAGGCCCAGAGAAGAGTTAAAATAAAGTCCTCCAAATACAAATGACAAAAAGAAGAAATGGTTTTTCCACAATAATTTTCCTTACGTAAGAGATAACACCCAAACTTACAAGTTTAGAATCTTTTAGAATTTGGAAAGGTCAGTGAACTACCTAGAACCCACATAGGTGAGATAATATTCTACTGGAATGAGGTTTTTTTTTGGAAGCATATTGAAATGTTTTACTTTCATCTTTTTCTCTTTTTTCCAGATGGACATCTTTAGAAGCTGTTTCTTAGACAATTCTAAATGCTCCCTTAATCTGAAATGGTATGTATTAAATATTTAGCTTTTCTTGATGATGTGAGCCAGACCTGTGACAGCTCAGCACCACTGCTCTGTAAAACCATGGCCTCTGACATAGGATTTTCGTACCAGCTCCATGTTGTAGATAAACCAAGGCTGATGGAGGCTGAGTTGCTCTGGGTCACAATGCTTGTAAAGGATGAAAGGAGCCTGTCCCCTCTTCACTGTCCATGGCCTCTAATGCAATGTAGGCAATCTGAATGACAAAAATCAACTGAAATAACCAATTATGAATTACCTCACTTTATCTTTGACCTACTGTCTATGTGGTGTTCCCTCTCCATAGAGTTGTCATTTGGAAACAAGAAATTTCAGGATGCCAGTAGCCATGGATTTCTTTCCCAAAAATCTTCCCAGAGAGTCCAGAATTCCAGGAGCATGAGTGAAGAAATGCAGTCTACATTGTTTGAAGTGGAGAGAAAGGGAGTGTTGTTGGAATCCTCCTTGTCTAGGTCTCAGGGGATTTTTGCAGGAACTACTGTCATATTCTCTGCATTGGGTGTTAGCTACTAGTTTGGGCTGCTCTGTGAATCTGTGTCTCTTCACTCTGGGAGAACCACTCCCTTTCTCAATCTAAGCCATTAAGCTAGTCTTTCCCCTGAGTGCAGGTGTGTACTAGGCTTGATCAATTAGAATATTCCATCCCCCTGGCCAGAGTAACTAGGTTGGGGATGAGAACCAAGTCAGGCCAGCAAAATTCATCCCAGGGATTTTGCTGGAGCTGTTGGGAAATAGATGTTCTCTTTTCTCTGGAATGATTTCCCAATGATAGAAAATTCATGGAGCCAAGGAGCTGGCTAAGCATAAAGCCAACCCAGAGGGAAGCAGAACCAAGAGAAGCAAAGAACAAGTGAGAGAGATAAGCAAATTCCTGACAACATTGGCTGGGCACCTGGATCCAGCCATCCCTGCAGCAAGTTCTACCTCTAGATTGTCAATTACATAAGACTTTTTTTTCTTTTTTGCTTTAGTCTATGTGAATACATTTCTGTCATTTGCCAAAACCATGACACAGAAAGTCTTGATTTCTCCATCTTTGCATTCTTCATACAGCCTATTGCATCACTTTGACATTATAGGACTTCAAAATGTTCAGTTAGATGGAACCTAATTCCTTTGAGAAATGGGTAGCCTCAAACTGGAGGAATGCAGGAAAAAACAGAGGTGAAGTATGAAGAGAGAACCTGAAGGCCAAGGGCACAGGAGTCACTATAAGGAATGAAGACCACTGGGGAATGGGGAATTGTTTGGTGAGGTTAATAGGAACTTTAAGCCTCAGGGCTGGTGCAGAAGGTGATGTTCAGAACAGAGTGGGACAGGAGAGGAAGTGTAGCAATGATTATTGCCCATTTTGAATTAGGCATCGGTTAGGGAAGCACAGACAGTATGGTGCATGAAAAAATTCTACAGTCATCAATGAATGGGATGGGAGCAGTTGCGCCACCAAAATGGTGCAGGGGAAGGAATACAACTCAGCTGCGCCCCCTCTGGGCAACTATGCCACAGCAACAGGAAGATCCACAACTGGGCCGCTTACTAGGATTGTAATTTTCAAATTTCTTAATTTGCTGAGTTTCTGCTTCGTTATCTGCAAAATACAGTTAAAGTTCCCTATTTCTCAGGCTGGTGGGGAGGTCTAAATGAAATAACACTTATGAAAGCGCCGAGCAGTGTCTACCAAAAAGTAGACACACAAGTCCTTTTGGGAAAGAGGCAGAACATAATGCAATACCCAAACCCACTGAAAAGGTTTAAGTATCTGAATGCATCAGATACCATACTAGGTTCTGGGGAGGCAAAAAAATATATAAGGCAGTCCCTTCCCCCAGGGACCAGTTTAGTGGAAAGCACAGACAGGTAAGTGCCTTAATGAAAACACCCTTTGATTACTGGTACAACAGAAGAAGAAACAAACTGGAATCCAGGGAAGACAGAGATTCACTTTGCCTCTGCAAGTCAGAAAGGGTTTAATTAACTCAGGCTTCAGGATTAAAGAGGGCTTCAAAGAAAATGGGGCATTTAGATGGGGTGTAGAAGAATCAATAGGAATTTTCCAGAATTAAAAAAAAAATAAAGTAAAAAGAAGTTATTTGTAAGAACTAGAAAACTTCTAAAGTCTGTTTCAAATAAAAAACATTATGGTTCTGATATAGAGTTTATAAATAAGCACAGGTGGAGATATCCAACATGATTAGCCATCAGGGAAATGCAAATCAAAACCACAACTGTCAGAAAAATGAAAATGAAAAATAATGACAATGCTCAATGCTGGCTAAGATGTGGAGAAATTGGATCTTTCCTACACTGCTGGTGAGAATGTAAAACTCTACGGCCACTCCGAAAAACAATTTAGTAATTTCTTATAAAATTAAACATACAACTTCCATATAACCTAGGAAATTGCACTGTTGGGCATCCACCCCAGGGAAATGGAAACTAATGTTCTTAAAAAAAAAAAAAAGCTGTAAAGGAATGTTCATAACAGCTTTCCTTGCAGTAGCCCAAAATGGGAATTTGTCCAGATGTCCTTCAATTGGCCAATGGTTAAACTGTGGTACATTCAAACCGTGGAATAGGACTTAGCAACAAAAGGAAGGAACTATTAATAAACACAACTTAGGTGACTCTGCAGAAAATTATGCTGAGTGGGGGATAAAGCCAATCCTCTAAGGCTACACACTGCTTGATTCTATTTGTATAACATTTTTTAAATGACAAAATTTTAGAAATGGAGTTAGGAGTAGTGGTTATCAGAGGTTAATAACAGAGGCGGTGGCAAAAGGGAGTTGAGGAGAGTCCTTGTGGTGATGGATTTGTCTGTACTTGGTGGTGGATACACGAACCTACACATGTGATAAAAATGGTTAGCAATAAATACGCCAATACACATACAGGAGTACAAATAAAATGGGGAAAATGTGAATAGATTCGGGAGGTTGTGTAGATTATATGAATGTCAATATCCTGCTTGCGATGTTCTGCTGTAGTTATTTCAAAATCGTACCAGTAAGTGGAACTGCCTAATGTGCACAAAGATTGCCCTTTATTATTTCTTACGACAGCATGTGAATCAACGATTATCTCAATAAAAATCTCAATTTAAAAAGCCACTATGGTGGGGCCCCTTGGTGGCTCAGTCAGTTAAGTGTCTCACTTCGGTTCAGGTCATGATCTTGGGGTCCTGGGATGGAGCCCTGAGTCCATGCTCAGTGAGGAGTCTGCTTGTCCCTCTGCCCCTCCCCCCTGTTCGTGCATGCACTCTCTCTCTCAAATAAATAAATAAAATCTTTTTTTAAAAAGCCACTATGGTTCTGTATTATAAAGTAGCTGAGGCTTCATTTAACATAATTTAAGAAAGATTTTAGTTCTTTTTATCCTATAAGGATTTATCGAACCCAGCATTGCAATCAAAGCTTAATATTTGCCATTAATGGAATTCCTTACCCTGTGTCAGCTTACCCCAGCTCAGGTCAACCCTCCTTCTTTTGGCCTCCAGCATGCATTGTATTCTACCTTTGTTCTCGTAAATTCTCGTAACTCCGCACTGATTAAGGTCCCTTTTCTGAACATAATATGGCATATGTGTTCCCTAGAATGCATTTCTGTCCCTCCGAGGCACAGCACTGCCCCGTGTTCCCCAGCTTCCCTGGCAGTTAAATATGACTTTGTGACTAACTTTTGGGCAACAGAATGTGGGGCAGAGGTGACGTATGTCGTTCCTTGTCCTGACCTGTAACTCCTCTGGTGATCTGATCCAGGGTCCAGCAGACGACCTCACAGCCACAGGAGAAAGCGAACACACATGGGAGAAGCCTGTGACTGAGTGACCACACAAAGACCACTCCCTACTAAGAAGCAAATTTACACAGGGATGCCTGAGTGGCTTAGTTGGTTAAGCGTCTGCCTTCAGCTCAGGCCATGATCCCAGAGTCCTGGGATCAAGTCCCCCGTCAGGCTCCCTGCTCAGCGGGGAGCCTGCCTCTCCCCCTTCTCCCCACTCATGCTCTCTCTCACTATCTCTGTCTCTCTGAAATAAATAAATAAAATCTTCAAAAAAAAAAAAGGTAGATTTACACAGTGTTAAGCCATTGAGCAGAGGGTGTCTGTATATTAGAGAGCATAGTATCATTTACCCTAATACATGGGCTCCTCTCTACACTAGATTCGGGGCTCCTTGAGAGCAAGAAGTGTTGTTTTGTTCAGTTTTACATTTCTGGAGCCCTGTACAGTGACAGACACAGGAGAGCTGCTCATCCATGCTTGCTGACAATCGTGCCCCCATCAGTGAACAGACCCTTAATTCACCTGCTATTTCATTGTCTTTGACACACCTATTCTCATCCTTGCATGTGACAGCAAAGCCTAGGATTTCATCCCAAGGCCAAAGTCTCTCTAATGGCCTTAAGAAGAAGCAGTACTCTGATGAGCTCAGGTACAAATCATACTACTTGGTTACTTCATGTCCTACTCTTAAACACATCTCCACTTTCTTTTGTTTTGTAAGTTAAAGCACATTTGGTTTATCAGAACCTCACTGATTTGGATGTAATTTATCCTTACGCTCAATGTTGCACTAAATAAATGTTTCTGTAAAAATTTAACAGCAAAAAGCTCTAGTGAGAGCTCGTAGTTAGACATCTTCATTATTTTTTAGAAAAATACCACAAGATACTACTGCACTATGAAATTGTATAAATAATTAAAATCAAACCTCACATATCAAAATAAATGCCCTAAATACTTTTTGTGATATATTATTCTTTTACTTTGCGGGTTGGCTCGCTTACAGGATAATTTGCAAAACTTCACTCATCAAAAATAGGTCGCCAGGTCATTTGGGTAAATTTATGACTGCGGGATTCTGGAGTTTTACTTCATAAGAGACTGAAATATTTCCTTTGGACCTTATCTAAGTAGGTACATCCATCATATTTTCAAATCTCAAGAGAAAAATAAGACTAACTTGTTTAATTTGTGCTTTTATAAATATATACTTTGCCTTAAACCAGTCTGTTTGTGGTATTTCATATCCCCTTATAACAATATTGCGTTAGTATTTTGATTACTGTGAATAGTTAAACTATTCACAGGGGTAGCTAGACTATCACAGTATTTAACAATTGTAAAGACCTTCTGATCCAGTACCTTTATTTACAGAAAAAAAAAAAAAAAAAAACAGCCTCTAGAGGTTGTATGGCTATGGAAGCTCACATTGCTGATAAGCAGAAGAGCCAAGTCAAGACGCCATGCTCCTCACTCTGACCAATAATGCCTCAGAATTCTAGAAGTCAAATTCAATGCTGATTATAAGATCTTATAAGCTAGAATATGAGTTTTGCTAAGAATAAATTATTTATGTGACTTCATTCTTGTGATTTAAACTCATATATAATTACATATGAGATGAGTTGAATGCCAATTGACCAGGTTGTGGTTTCCTACTATTTAATTCAACATTTATGAATTTAAATTGTATGGGGCTTTCTTTGGAGAGAACTTTCTCTTCCAGGTCCAAAGTTGTTTTCAATCCCTTGAAAGCAGACAGCTTTATTTGGAGTTTCAGCCATCACCATCATTATTTTTTTCTTTATTTTTATCGCCTGAGTGTTTACATGTAACTCCCTAATCCATGTGAAATTGCTTTTTGTTCTATGATATAAAGTGAAAACTGAGATTTCTGTTTTTCCATTTAACTAATCCTCATGCTTTCCCCACTTATCTGTGATACCTTTTTATCATACACAATATTCTTTTAGATAACGGGTCTATTTTCAAGTTATTTATTCTATGTTGTTAAATACATTTTTATATTAGTGTAGTGTCAGTCAAGATAGACGAGGTAGTAACAGACAACCTCAAGACAGCAAAGGTTTAACAAGCCCTAAGTTCTAGTTCTCACGCCAGTTATATGTCCAATGGGGTCAGTAGGGGGCTCTGTTTATCACCATCACTCAGGAATCCCGACTGTCCAAGGACCCATCTCCAAGAGTGCTTCTAAGATCACAGAAGTCACGCTGGTCCTGACCAAATGCATATCACTTTTGCTCTGTACTTTTTTTCCCCTCAGTAAATGTTGTAGATTTTTTTTTTTTTTTACTATGGGCTATACAATTCTCTTGGCAAAATTTTTCTTGACCAAAAAGTTTTAATGATTTTTTTAATGTTTTTTTATTATATTATGTTAGTCACCATACAGTACATCCCTGGTTTTTGACATAAAGTTTGATGATTTTTTATATTTTCATCATCTATGCAGGTTTTCTAAGAAGTCAGGTTTGACTGTGTATGAATTCTCCCCAAATAATCATAATCTCATTGAGACTCAAATTGTTACTATAAAATTGTACATAGTATGCTTATGCAAGCAGTTAATATCACTTTTTTAGGCCTAATTTCATATATTTGTATTTTATCTCATTAATTATTCATTAGCTTCAGTAAGTGTTTATCCAGTTGGTTGAATTTCTTAAAAAATAAGCCAGGTCTTAGATTCATTTTCTAGTCATGCATTTTTTACTTCTAATCTACTAATTTCTGACTTTAATTTTATTATTTTCATCTTTTTCACTTTCCTGTCAGGTTTTCTTTTCTTTCTTTTAACTGTTGAGTTCAGTGATTAAATGATTTACATTCTCTCTCTTTTAATAACTAATGTTTCTGAGCACATCTTTAAATACACCACACATTTCAATAGATGAAAATAATATTCTTGTGTTTGCATGTTTGACGTAATCTACAACCTCATTATTGATTTCCATATTAACCAACTTATTACAAAAGCAATTTTCTTAGCTTTTAAGGGCCTGAACATTTCTGTTTACATTTTTTTAATAAAATTTACTGCTTATTATATTATGGTGAGAGAATGTGGTCTGAGAACCTTAGAAATCATTGTTTCCAAATTCTCTAAAATGTTACTAAGGGCACATGTGCATACACACACGTGTGTGTGTGTGTGTGTGTGTGTGTGTGTGTGTGTACTTGATCTTTACCTAGTAATTGAGTCTGTTCCAGGATTCTAGGATACATTAGTCCACAGCTCAACTCTAAATGTACTGACTACTAGAAGTAAGAGTATATGCAAAAAAGAGAAGCTGCTTCTATTTTGACCAACGGGGAAGATATGTCCTAAACGGTAAATGATAACTGCCCAGTTATCTGCTCTTACTTCTTCATCCAAGAGGCAAGCTGAAGAAGAGTCAACATTGTCCTCTATCCTACTTACCAGCCAGCTGCGCTGTTCAGGTTCAAAGTGCATGTGCGAGCTACAACTGGGTTCTTCAAACCAGCGTCTTCAGCCCACAGATGGTTTCCCCCTCCCTCCTGGACTCCGCCATATGGTTGAGTGTTAGCTTTAATTTTCAGAGCATTCAAGCCTTTCAACTTTTTTGCCTTCATTCCCTTTAATACACTTTAAATTTCAACTAAAATATATGCATCTTAGCCCATTTTCTCTTGCTGTCTGAAGTCAATCTGCAGTTATTTTCTCCTGTGGCTCTTCTTGTCTGTGTGTTTCAGTCCCCCAGGACACATTTTGGGAGCCTCCAAGAGGCTGTGTTTTCTAAAAGACATTGAGTTTTCTGTGGGCATTTGCATGGGAAGCTGGCAAAGGTCATATTAGGGACAGTTTTTTGCTTGTGACATGTGTGGGTGACTTTTTTTAAAAGTCAAGTTACAGAACAAATACAGTAAGTCATGCAGATTTTATTCCTATACCTGCACTTCCAGATTCTCACAGCTAAGAGGAGTAATTACACAAATAAACAAAATATGTCTAGGGATTAGCACATGATCAGATACATTGCTTAGCCTTTAAATAATGCTTACACTTTCCCTTAGTAAAAGTCAGGACCCGGATGAAAAGAGCCAGTGCCAATGCTCAGTATTAGAGATGAGAACCAAGTGTTCACGGGAAGTCAAGCTCTGATTCTGCAGGGTTACCGAAAGATATCCCACACAAATCATTTTAATGATAGGTTACATGAAAACTTAAAAAGCAACTGGCAAAATATATGCCTGCTTAAATAGCCTTTATCTGGAATGTTAAACCAATCATACTTCTCATGTAAAATACTAAATTGCTATAGGTGGTATTATTTCCACTTGCTAAAATCTCACTCAAGTGATACTATCTGGAATATTTTTAACATAGAACAGTGTCTGAATAACTATTAATTAATGTACACATAACTCCTTAATAAAAATAAGACTATTTCACAATTGTATGCCTGTAATTTTCAACATTTAGTAGAGGACTGGGGATCATGCATTTTTTTAAATTAAGAGTAAAAATCTGCTCAAAGTCCCACAAGACAGCAGTACTTGATTCAGCCATAGCTCCTGGATGGCCCTGAACTTTCACATCTACAAAGGGTGATAGAAAATGGTTGGGGGGGGGGGGAGAAAAGAAAAGGTGAACTGGATCACACAATTCTATACCTGAATACAATTCACAAAATATAAGTCTCAAGATGATGTTGAAGCAAAACAATATGCTTAAATGTTTCTCTTTTGGTAACATTTTGTCTCTTACGCTCACTCTCAAGTACACAAAGCCTCCGTCAGCACCTGCCTCATAGAGTGGGTACCAGCTACTGGGCGGATAGAAGCACGGGTAAGACTTCGGGTCTGCCCACTAGCACTGAAATAGACACAAACACAAACAACTGCAAGACAAAGTTGCGTAAGATAAACAATACAATAGAAAAACCTTAAAGTCTCTGTGAAACTGTGGGAAAAGGAGAGAGAAATTCGATCAGAAGAGACCTGAGAAAATCAGCATTCAAATTAGGGCTGGAAGGGTGGGAGAACTGTAGAGGGCGCACAACTTCACACGACATTGTCAAGTATTCAATGCCTCTACCAAGACCATGAGGCAGGACAGCAAAGGACTCGGATGTGGCCAAGCGGTGGTGCTGGATTCGTGGCCAACCACTGTCCACCACACAGTTCGATCCCCTGGTCCTGCCCTTCCCTGGAAAGCACGCAGTTACTGTTGAGTCTGCTTCACTTAGTGATTCCCAGAAGACCAAATGCACAGTCGGCTTCCAACAAACAGGGTCAGCTTTATAGAAAACTATGTATATAGGAGAAGCTTTGCCCCTACTGGGAGAGCAATCCCAACAATAACCAGGCTTTCCTCTCCTTCAAAGACAAGCGATCACTCTGCTTACTTTCTATATAGGATAAAATGCCATACAGATCAAATGCTTTACAGATCAAATGACATCAAGCACGCGTGAGAGCTTTTCAAACCATAAAATTCCACATAAATGTCAGGTGCTGATATTACCATAATAATCCTGGGTGAAAAGAAACATAGTAAGAAGGGAAGTAGGGAGGTGCTTCTCATCTTCACCCTGAGCTCCCAATCCTGGGTCAAAGAGAGAAGAAATATCTTAATGACCTGATGTCTTTCCACGTCCCTACTACCCTCTCGAAGACTCCTACATATATTGAGAAGAGTAGGTGAGCTTTTGAGTCCTTGGAAAACTGGCAAATTTTGAAATAAGAGAGTGTTTCTCAAACTTAAATAATTCATATCGAACTTCATGATTTTTTCTAGAGCCTCATACAGCCTAAACATTTACTTAATTTTCTTTGCATTGACTTCTTTTTTAAAAAAAAATGCATTTGTTTAAAAGTGAAATTTTATATTCCCACCATAAATGGAAAAATAGTAGTACTGGTCATAAATATAAGGTAATCATATAGCATAAGCAATGAAAACCAAAAAAAATGTTCTAAAACTCTCGGGAGATAAGGTTGCTAGCGAAGGCTGTACAAATGAAGTCACATTCAGGGCGCGGGCCCAGATGACCCACAGAATCATGAGAAAGAATAAGTTGTTGCTCATTTACACACGAAGTTTTGGGGTAGTTTCGAAACCAAACTGAATCATTCAATGGCAGTTCTTCTTACACATTAACATGCATACAGATCATTCGGATGTTTTGTTAAAAGGCAAATTTTGACCCCAAAGGTCTGGGTAGGGCTTAAGATTCTGCAGTTCTTACCAGGAAAAGGGGCTACTCTTGCCACTAGCCTGTGGACTACATTTTGGGTTGCAACATGTTATAAAAGCATAATCTTTTTCTTTACCCCCTTGGGGTATTGTATCGTTCCCAAGGGCTGCCGTAAGGAAATACCACACACTGGGCGGCTTACATCGCATAAGCTCTGGAGGCCAGTAAGTCCAAGATCAAGGTGCTGGCAGGGTCGGTTTCCGCTAAGATCTCTCTCCTTGGCTTGTCAATGGGCACCTTCTCCCTGTAGCCTCACACGGCCTTCCCTCTGTGCTCGTCTGTGTCCTAATCTCCTCTTATAAAAACACCAGTCAAATTGGATTAGGGCTCACCCTGATGACCTTATTTAACTTTAATCATCTCATCAAGGGCCCTATCTCCAACTACAGTCACATTCTGAGATCTGGGAGTTCGTACTTCATCATATGAGTACTGGGGGCAGGAGAGGGCACAGAGTTCAACCATAACAGCTGTCTGGAAAAGCTGAAAGAGGAAATCATGGCATCTGAACAGGGACTTCGAAGATGACTTGAGGTTTGCAGCAGCCAAGACACTTGAGGCTTATTTAGGACACTGAGGGGACCCCGGGAGCTCCTCCTGGTCAACTTGGGATGTGCATACAATTTACAAACAGAATTGGGCAGAAAGTGACAGAACCCCAGCTCGTGCCCGCTACTTCATTGAGCACTGTGATTTCTTTAAAAGAGTGCTTCATTATTGGCAGATAGCAAACTCCATCCCCTCTCCGTGCTCCCCCACGAAATTCAATTCCCGATGTAAGGAGAGCGTGGCTTCTGCTCGTTAGGCGAGCATGCGACGGGTCTGCCCAATTGCAGTGTCTGTCCCTCGTCACCTGTGGCACTAAACCGATCCCCTGTCCCTGGAGGTATCCTGGACGCAGTCTGCATCTTTTCAGGCAAAGACTGCAGGTGCTGGAACATTCCCCCCACCGAAACCTACCGAAGCCACAGCACTGTCGGATCCAGGGAAGGAGACAAAAGGCATCTCCCGCCTGTGCTTTTCTCTCAGGCTGACAATAAATAATAATACACGGTATTGACGCAGCACCTTCCTCAGAGGAGCTCAAAGTGCTTTCCAGACATTACCTCACAACATCCCTGTGATCCTAACCTGAGAAGTGGCTCCTAAAAGTACGGCCCTACTCAATCACCGCAAGAAATCTAGAAACCAGTGGGTAATATATATTCTTTTAAGGACAAAAGTGGGACTACTTAAATACCACTAAGGGGCTTGCTTTATTTATTTACTTATTTACTTATTTACTTATTTATTTATTTATTTATTTATTTATTTATTTATTTATTTATCTTCCGAGTGCTTAGGTAGCACCGGGGACTGGACGACTCCGCACTCTTCGGGCATGGCACCTGCCGGCCGGGAGGAAGGAGATGAATGTGCTCCGTGGGCCTCACTCCTGTGGCCGCGCGCTCCGGAGAGCGACCCCACTGCCGGCACTTCCTACGCAGCCCGTTCGCAAGCCAGCTACAGAACCACGGTGGCCCCAGCAGCCGAGGCAACGGCGGGAATGAAAGGAGGTGATAGGCCGCGAAATCGCTGCTGCTGACGGCGCCGGCGCCGTGTCTCCTCTTTCCCTTACCCCTGTGCTCTGGGGCACACACACACACACACACACACACACACTCTCGCACGCTCGCACTGAGGTCAGAGGACAAGCCTTTCTCCTCCCGCTTCCGTTTCAAGTGTCTCTAGAGGTGAGGCTTGAAGGGTGCGTGAAGACTGCATAATTTCCCCAAGAGGCCAGCGCTACCCCCTCCAGGCCAGTCACGGAAAGGAGCCCCGGTTCCAGAGTCCCGCAAACCCAGGTTCAAATTCGGATTATTACTTACAAGTTGGGTGACTTTGGACAAGCAGTCTCACTCCTCGAAGGGGCCAGTTGCCACCTGTGAAATAGAAATAACAATGATGCCTACACCAGAGGCCTAGGAAGATACTACCTAAGACCACACATGTCGGAAAGCGAATGTCATCATCCGTGGCAGATCTTCCCTCTTCAATAAATATGCAATAAGCATACACAATAGTAATCACAATAATGACTATTTCCCATTTACCCCTGAAATTAGAAAGGATTGGAGGAGAAAGCAGTACAGGATTCTGAGAGAATGTGGGAGCCCTTGCCCTTTGAACTTTCTACCCCCATATCCCAAAATAAGGAGTGTCACTCAGGCCCACAGCCTTCATGATGTCAAAGGGAATCTTATGGGGTTTTGTTCAGTTTTGTGACATGTTGCAAAAAGCCAGTACCCACCCACTGCAGTTTGACACAAAGTAGTGCTCTCTGGCTTGGGGTTTGGAGAATTAAAAATAATAAGTGCAATTTTAGGCAAGATTTTAGTTTAAAATAAGACTATGTAGAAAAACAGCTGAACTCTCCATGTCCGTTTAAAATAAGAACCCCCTCTTAGCTACTGATTCTGATCAATTGAGAACTTGACTTCCATTTACTCTAATAGGTGGAGCTAGATATTTTTTTTATTCCAGGGTCATACTTATTCTAAATAATGGGAAGTGGCCTGCGTGATGATACATAGCTGAGTTAGAAACTATTATTTCCTCTGTCTTGAAAACCCTTGATGGTATTTACATTCTAAATTAAACTGAACACTGCATATTGATTTTAATATGTTAAGATGAAATTCAATTTCATGACGCCTGCTAACATCACAGAGCATGTAGGATCAATGTGTCGGCTGATTTCCTGCTTACTACCAATATCTCCCCGAGGGTTTGATACAAGATTTACAAGAATATTGTTTCTGAAGATGGGTGCATAAATATACTATCAAATCAGCTACGGTGCGTTGCACATTAGGCGGCGAATGATTTGTTGGCAGTGTTTTAATCAGCCTAGCATAAATGCTGACACATCCTTTGGAGAGCTCCCTGTAGCCAGTGCACCTAGTGAAGCTCGGTGCCTTTCCCGAGGAGCAGAGCTGGCAGAAGAGGTCTCCCTGTGACTGCTCTTAGAACTCACCCTCTCCCGAAAGAAGAAAGTGCATTTCAGCTAAGGCAGAGCTATGGGTGTGCAGGAGGCCACTGCTGAGATGGCAGCAGGCCCAATGGCCACTTAGGTACCAGGAAGTATGTGCGCGCATGCGCGTTGATCAAGCTCCATAAAGCCTTCCTTTGACGACCAGAGAGGCGCTCTAACGCAGTAGATGAGAGCATGGGCATTGAGTCGACCAGCACTAGGATCAAGTCCACAGTACATCATTTACCAGATGGGTGATCTCAGGCAAATTACTTAACCTGTCTGTGACTTGATGTCCTCCTCTGAAAAATGGGAGGAAGAGTCATCAGTGCCACACAGGGTCATGAAGATTTAATGGGACAATATACATAAAACCCTCCCCACAGTACTTGGCACTGAGGAAGAGCTCAATAAATGGCAGCTATTATTATTAGATAAAACTCAGTCATTCAAAAAATTTTTATTGAATTCTCATTATGAACAAGGCACTATATAGACACTTTAAGAAATGCAAAGATAAACCTACCCTGGAAAGGCTTACCTTCTAATTGGGTAGATGATGACATAAATAACTATAACTGACAATGCAACACAGTCAATTCCCAAAGATAGGTATAAAGAGCTATGGGAGTTCACAAGGTAAGTAGATTACTTCCTGCTGGGAAGATCGGGGGAGCCCTCTTGAAAAGGATGCCATTGGGTTTTGAGTCTGGAAAAATGAATGGAATTCTAGTATGCAGAAAGTTCAGCTGCAAGGAATAAAGATATGGAAGCAAAAATCTGAGACAAAGAGATGTCCAGCAGTTCTGGTTGGCTAGAGGTCTATGTGGCGATCTGATGGAAATGAGGTTTAGAAAATAGATTGGAGAAAAACAACAGAGCCCTGAAGGCCAAGCTCAAGAGTTTGGTCTATATTGGATGTGAAATGGAGAGTTTTTGAATTGCTCTGCTGAGGAATAAGCTGATCAGAGGTCTGCAGCATGAAAAGCAAGCTGGCAGCTAACACTCATTCAGCACATGCCTGGCACTGTCTGAAATGCTTTACATGCATAGACCCATTCGGTCTCCATGAAATCCTATGAGGTAAGTACTAGTGTTGCTGCCATTTTACATGTGAGGAATCCAAGACACAGAAACATTCAATCGACTGCCCAAGATGACTGCCCATAATGAGAACTCAGGAAGCGCCAGCGGCAGGAATGAATGCAGGTAAGTGGGTTGCAGCTCCTGTGCCCTTGGCCACTAACCCAACGGTCTGCTGCTCCAGGAGAGGGGGCAGTAGTGTGAGGAGGCCCAGGGAGGAGGCCATCATCAGAAGACAGCTGAGACAGAGAAGAGCCTGGAAGCAGTTAAAGCAGAATCATGGGACAGAGAGACAACTCCAAGGACTTTAACAAGGGTAAAACAGATAGGACTCAGGAATGAGTTTCATTTCATGTAGTGAGAAAATGAGAAAGAGGATTCAGATGTCCCCAAATTTGCCTCTGGAAGGCAGACACTCAGGGCATTCCTGGACGAAGGCAGCACAGCACAGAGTAATGCAAAAACACGGGCTCCAGGTGACCTTGTGCAATCTGTTCACTTATCTGGTGAAGGCAAAGGTTTGTAAGGATTCACTGAGATACATAATGCTTCTAGAAGTGGCTGGTACCTAGGAGGCATTCAATAAATATTCATTTCCTTCCCTGCTGAAATGATCAGTGAGCATGGAGGAGAGGACAGGATGGAGGAGGACAATGCTACCAGAGGTTTAACTGTCTTCCTCTGGCCAGAGCTGCTCTGTCTTTGAAATCCCACAGGGGACTTGGAGGGAAAGCAAGGGTTCAGAAGCAGGAGTTGGCCTGAGGATCTCCATCTGCATGGAGATGGTGGATAGAGAGGGAGAGAGAAAGGAAAACGGTGGAGAGAAAGGGACGCTTCTATGGCTCTATCGTGGGGCTGACATTCTGATATCAGGGCTCATGGCAAAGGTACATAAAATAAGAGGGTGACGCCCATGTGCAAATTTCTTTTATAAACAACCAGCCAACACTTGGGAGATGTCCTTGGCCGCACACCCACAATTGTGACCTTGTAACTAATGTGGAATATAAACTTAAAATACTGAAAAGGACCAATGGATTTTAAAGCCACTTGAGAGCCCCTCTGAAGCCTCATGCCATAAGGAAGTCCATCCTTAATAGACTTCACAGCTGAACCAGTTGGCCATTTTAATTACTAAGTTCAGGAGGCTGAAACAGGAACCCAGGAGAAGGGTCACAGAATTGATGAGACTAGATCAATTCTATAGTCAGATTCCCAGGACAATGAGACAACCGGTAAAAGAATTGAACCCACCACCTATTCCATGGACTGCTGAATTAGCTGATCTATGGAGAAGAGAAAAATAGAAGAGATTATGAACTTTATGAAAAAGGAAAAAGAGGGGAGACACTCACTTAAAGAGAAGCTGGATAAAGCTGAAGGGCAATCCTCTACTTAAGTGAATAAAATGCTCCAACCTCAGAACACCTCAGAAAGACACCTCAGAAACATCAGGCAAGGCTTGTTGAGTTATCCGAATGCCTCAGAGAAACTAACCAGAATTTTTTTTTTCAATGCCTAAAACAGTGGGCCTACGCTGCCGTCAGATTACAGAGCAACAGAGACGACGTGTAGCAGCTGTCCCAGACTTCTCTGGCGGGAGACTCCCCCTAAATGTCCCCACCACACGTCACTCTAGGACCCACACCACTTTATTCTCAATGGTTTCCTTTTGACCAAACTGGACTCCATGCCTTGTCCTTAGATCTGAAACTCTTGTGATTTGAACCAGCCACCACAGACCTCACAGCTGAGTGTCTTCAGCTGACGGTCTGAGCTCACCACCATGTGAGGGTGTTGGGATCATTCTACAGGAGAAGTTCTCAAAGTCTGGCCCGGAGAGACCAAGTCCCTGAGACACATTCTTGGGACCCACAAAAGACCTCTCTCTTCCAACTACGTATTCCTCTCAAGCTGGATTTTCTTTATATGCTTCAACTGAAAGGACATAGAGCAACATACCGAATGCAGAGGGAGGTATGAAAATCCAACGGTCATTTACAAAGCCAGACATTTTAAAAGATTTGTAAAAGTGCAAAACCCTATTCTTCACAAATTTTTGTTTTGGAAAATATAATTATTTTTCCCAAAGAAATGTTATTGATATTAACATTTTATGGGTTGATCATGTTATTTTTAAATGAATTAAAATATTTTAAAAGTTCTTGGCTTTCATTGGTAACGTGGTTAATACCAATAGATATAATCCACCCAAAAAGGAAAGAAACTCTTTGGGGCTCTCAATAATTTTTGAGAATGTAAAAAGAACCTTAATAGTTTGAGAACTGCTATTCGAAATGGATGTTGCCTGTTCTGTTTCCTACATTGGCTGAGATGTCATCTGGTCTAAGAGGATAAGATTCTTCAGACACAGATATTAGAGAAAAGGGCTGTCAGGGGATTGTGGGGAGATCTTCATTCTGGTAATACAGCTAACAAGTCAGCCGTTTTGTGACAAATAAATACAATGCCATTTTCCCATACTCTTTAGAACTTTTTTAAAGAAATAAAAATATAACTGCAATTCACAAAAACTGCCATGAATCTCAACTTCTAACCACTAGTGGAATTACTTTCAGACACCCAGTTAGCTACAGGCGCCAGTCCTAGCCAATCGACATTGTTTCTGGGTAAGTGGCTAACCTACGAGTGTGAGCTACCAGTCTAACATTTTATTGCTTCTTGCGCAATGATATCCAAGGTATCTGTTCTTGAGCCCCAGCCCAGATTTCCTGATGCAAAATCCCCCAGTGCGAATCCAGGAAGCCTACATTTTTAATAAGGACCCCAAGTGATATGTGCAGCTAGGTTTGGGAACTAACAGTATTTCTCCTGACTCAGTGCTCTCGAATTGAGCCATCCTAATTCATTTCTTTCTTTTCTTGCAGGGCACTAACTTTTACAAAGTTTTCATGACTCATACACACTCTCACTTCCAGTTTTCCATTCTTACTTTTTCACTTAAACTTCGAAGATAATTTAATACATTAGAAACAATTGTTATGCCCCAGCCATTACCAATTTTCCATTGGATTCCACCTCTCCCTGTGAAAGATGATCTTTGCATTTTATTTACAAAGGGGTCGGATAACTTCGCCACATAGAAACCCAAGTTAAACATGGTTAAGCGGGTAAGTAACAAAATATGATCTACAATAGGGTAGTCAAGGTTATCAGTCCTTGGTAACAACTGAAAGAAAGAGAAAAAAAGAGGGGGGAGGGAGGGAGAGAGAGAGAAAGAAAGAGAGAGAGGAAGGAAGGAAGGAAAGAAAGAAGGGAGGGAGGGAAGGAAGGATGGAAAGAAGGAAGGAAGGAAGGAAGGAAGGAAGGAAGGAAGGGAGGGAGGAAGGAAGGGCCAAGGAAGGGAAGTAGGAAGGGAGGGAGGGAGACGAAGCTGCAGCTCTACCAGAGCTGGAAGCAGGAACAAGCACAGGCCATTGAATATTGCCTTTAAATTCTTTCCCAGGGGATCCCTGGTGGTTTTGTCCTGGGATCTTCAGCTCTGGTTTTTAAGCAATAGTTCCTTTGGGGAGGAAGAAGGAGATGGACTCACGTTATTAGACCTAGGATGTGAACTCTCAAGAAGAAACACTGCCTCCCTTGGACTGGGACTCACAAGGGACATTAGCCTGAATACTATACGGACGTTTGCTTCTGTGTCTGTTTCGTTTTTATTTTCCTTAGTATACACGTCATTATGGGAGAAAGAGAGGAGAGCAAAGCCAAGCAAGCCTCCATCAATGTGCTGGGAGCCGAGTTATCTTCAAATGCCTGGGTACAGTGGTGGTAAAAAAGGCCTTTGATTTGTTTTAAATTATTTATACTTCGCTCATTTTTTAAGTAGGCATCTAATTTATAATAGAAACAGAGACTCGAGGAGGAGACCATCCATTCGGCTGTCCACGTCAGCGCGGGGCTGCTTCCTGCGGAACGTTCTGGAGTGCTGGGGCTCGCAGACACTCTGTCTAAGTCTGCTTGCAGGAGCCTAATGCACGGGCGGTGCTCGATCACGGCGCGGAACAGGAAAGCAGCCACAGCACCACTCGCACAAGGGGGCAGAATCCCAGGGACAGGGCTTTCCTGCTCACTCTGGAAGACAGCCTCACATTCCTATTGACGTGCTCTGGAAAAGTATTTCCCGAGCCCCTTTCTCACGCCCCCGCCTCGTTCCCCATGATGCCATTACCAAGTTAGGGCTTTCGGTTGTCATTGATGGAGAGGTGGGCATGGCACGCTTCTAAGTGCTCCTGGAAAGTGCTGACTTGGCAACCGTAGAGCCCGAGGGTTTGATATATCCCCCCAGGGGCAGAGCCTAAGCAATGGTAGCAGGAGTTTTCCACATTGCCTTGCCAACGGATTTCAAACTTGCTTGGTAAAGCTTAATTCTGGACTTGGAGTCTGAGAGCCTGGAGAGGTGATACCGGCCTGGAAGGTGTGATAGTACAGCTAGCCAAGCCCATATTAATTTCTCAGCAGCCGGAGAACAGCCAAATGATTATCTTGACTGCTTAATGCTTTCCTATAACCGTTCCTAGAGATGCGCTACTGACTGCTTTCACGCATTTGGTTTTGATAATACCATCAGGTTAAGGTTTGACACTGTAACTCTTTAAATTAGATCTAAAATTTATGCAGATACATTATATCGGTGGAGATGCCTTTAACAATAAACCAAAATAACCTACAAAAAAATTCTCTAAGACCTATCCCTCCTCCCTTTTCACCTTCCACATCCCTGAGGGAGAATGGAGAAGAGTGACCAAGGTCTATTCAAAATTTATTTATAAGAGAAAAAAAATCTTTGAGACAAAGAAGCGAATGTGATAGAATTGTGGCTAACCGTGGTCGAAATCCCTTGGAAACTGCCTTTTAGGAAATTCTGATTCTTCAGTTTTATTCCAAGCTCTGTACAACTTAAAACAAGCTTCCTGCTAGGAATAATAATATTAAATTAAAAGTATAAACAATTATTAGAAATATATAGGTTTAGGAACCATTAAATTTGTTCCTTAAGCAGGTTTATTACTTTTCTGCATACTTGCATGAAAATTTTTCTTCTACCAATTTGACATAAAATAGCCAGGATCAGATTTATTCATCTTATCAATACCATTATTTTGTACTGTCAGGTATTTAGAATATTATTTGGGAAGCAGGTATAGTTCCTCAAAAAGCAGACTCTCCCTTCCCCCCTCCTACCAACTCACCAATGTTGAGCAATTATTTTGTTTGTTGAAAAATAAGCTTAGTCTTATATCAAAGGCCCTGCTGTACCTAGAGTGATTTAGAATTCAAATGTGGCTAATTTATAAAACAACCACATATCACTGTTCACAGCAGGAATCAGGTAGTTAAAACAAACTCCACTCAGAACACAGCTCCTCTCTTTTCCTCGGCCTTTTGCTTTCAGAAAAATCTCTAATGAATACTGAAGAACATTTCCTTTCTTCCAGCCTTCACGGGAACAGGGTATCATATTTTGGTTTCGTGTCCAACTCCCCCAGAGCTGGCCAGGACCCAGCCGCCGGCATCTAACGGGTTGGTTGAGAGGGTTCTTAGCGACTGACAAGGGGTACAGTTTACCAGTGCTCTAGGCTTTTCACCCAGTAAACCTACGCGAATAGCAAACCAGGCCCAGGAGACCTTGACTGGAAAGCAAAGGCAGGAGAGAGAAACAATGTGCACAATATAACCTGGTGTAGGGTGTTTGTCTCATGAGTCAAAGCGGAGCTTGCAATGCGTGCTAAACAAAACGGGAGCACAGTGCATGTTCAAAGACAAAAAAGGAAACTGGGAGTTTTTCGAAAAGAATTTTAACAGAGATTCCTAGCCAGAGGGACTGATGGGGAAGAAGAGGACGGAGAAGCAAAGAGGGTGGGAGGAAGAGCTGGCGGGAGGTCAGTGGACATGACTGGGATTTAGCCATGTCACTCACGTAGCTCTGGGACTTGAGTGAGTCACAGTTTCCAGAACTCTAGACGCTTGCCTAGAAACCAGGGGTAATGACACCTGCTTAATGAGGTCACAGGGAGCAAGGAAGAAAATCTATGAATGTGTTTGGTTAAACAAACAAAACCCCCCCCCACACATGAATTGTCATCATCATCATCCTCTTTCCGTTCGTCTTCTTATAGTTTTACCTTTTTTTCTTGGTTCTTTCTTCTCAGGGTTGTTGTTTCAGTTTTGGTTTCCTATCCAGAGTCCTATGCCTGCCTTGATAACTGTTGCATTCTTTCCTCAACTGGCCCCTGAGTTACACGTTTCTCCTTGAATCTGTCACCCATCTGTGCCAGACACGTGACCTCTCGATTCTGAAACTAGTTCAAACACACAATTCCATTTTACTGAACTTGCTAAGAAATTGCTTGCTATGTTCATATTCACTCCTACACACAAGTTTGGAGCCTAGCATTTCCCTAAATAAGAAAGAGGACGAGAAGGAGGCAGATAAGGATGAGAAGGAAAGAAAAGGAGAAATCAGTGTTCGCAGTCTTGTGCCCTAGACCTTAATGTTCTTTGAATGAATGAGATGACCGATCATGAAGAATGATCCACCCAAATGAACCTGGGGAGATAGCGCCATCAGCCTCAAAAAGCACAGGAACCAGGGCAACACCCCGGTGAGGAACACACAGCCTCCTGTGGATGCTGGTGTCAGAATTATTACGTTCTAAACATCTTTTCTTATGTATCACTCAATCCAACATAAAAATCCCTAAAGCACGGAGCAGGGTCTGGTTGGGACTTACACTCGCGGGGCACGAGGACACCGTGATTTACATTTCCACCAGAACCACAAAGAATGGGGTGGTTGGAAAACCGTAATGGATAATTACGTGCTGTTACCAAGAGAGGAAGAAAGATAAAGAGAGCATATTTGGGGGAACAGATACTGAGCTGCCCAAACCCACAAATTTCCATTTTGCCACACAGAAGACTTCCACCTCGGAACTCAATTTGGTGGTCTCCGTTTCCTTCAAAAAATACTAATCAATGTATTTTCCACTTCACTCTAATTACAATCAAATATATCGAGGGGTGCCTGGGTGGCTCAGCTGGTTACGCATCCGATTCAGGATCTCAGCTCAGGTCTTGATCTCAGGGTCATGAGCTCAGGCCCTGCACTGGTCTCCGTGCTGGGTGTGGAGCCTAAATACACACACACACACACACACACACACACAAAGAGTAGGGCTCATCTACCTTGTTCTGACTTTTGCCTAAAATTGCAGAAGATTTTTGGCAGCCCTGTCACATTATTCATTCATATAAGTGCAAAGTCCACTGAAGCCCCTAAGTCTTTTTCATGTGAAGTGTCCTTAAACCAGGTCTTGCTAGCATCCTTATATGTGTGCAACTGATTTTTTAACTTAAATGTGGCATTTTGCATTTATCGCTATTAAGTGACATCATTAGTTTCATTCCACCTGGACTTTTTCAAAATCCTAATCCTGTCATCCAATAATCCGCCGCCCCTCCAAGGGTGGTTTATACACCATCACGTGGTTTATGAGCTTCTCTATAGGGAGGTGACATATAGGGGCATGAGGGGAGGCAGACAGCCTTGGTTTGCATCCACACTTCGCTGATTACTAGTTCTGCAGACTTGGGCAAGTTTCTCAATCCTTCTGTGTCTCAGTTTTCCCATCTATAAATTAAGGGTAATATTGCCTGCCTTGTAAGATTTTTTTAAAGGAGATTAAATGAGTTAATTCATGTAAAAAGCAAAGCACGTAATTCATACTCAGTAATTCTTAGCTAATATAAGATTGTCTGTGTACATCTATGCCAGTGATGAAGATGGATAGATTAGAATCCTGGCAGAGCCTTCCTTCCATATGGAATATTCTCTGCATATCACTGAAATTTATTGACGTATCATCCTCTGCTTTGTCAACCTAAATCTAGAAACAGCATTAATATTTAGCCATGTTTCCCCCACGTCATTTTTATAGGATCTTGGTCTGCTTACCCACTTTCAGTGTGCAGAGCAGAGTCTCCAAAGGCTGTCGTAGACACAATGACAAGTCTTGGCTTCCAGTCCCTGCTCTTCAGGTCTTAGCTGAGTGAATATAGGCCAGTCATCTAACTTCTCTGGATCTCATTCGACTCATCTGAAAAAAAGAAAAAAAGAGAGAGAGAAAAGAAAAGAAATAGTTGGATCAGATTTGATTTTCTTTAAAACCCAAGTTACTATTAAAATCCATTGTAAAACTCCTTTGTGTCTAAATCCAGCCCATAATACTCTCAGATTCCCATGGCTGTGGATCCCTGAGCCATACCGGCTCTCTGGGCTTCTGTGGGTATTTGCCATCATCTGTTACATGTTTGGGCCACTGGGCCCCATCCTGCCATTGTGACTGTCAGTGAAGAATTCGTACAATCCCCGCAGCACTTTGAATAGTTAGGGGTACAAGGGTGTGTGTGAACCCCTCAAATGGGATTCAGATTCCTAAACCCTGTTCCAGATTTGCTGACTCAGTATTTCTGGGGATGGGGCCTAGAACTGGGTAATTTAATAAGCTCCCAGGTGATTCACACCAAAGTTCGATACCGACCGGCGGACACGAGGCTACACCCCGCAGGGAACTCGCAAGTGTTCCTTGGACGGAGTCATCCTCCGCAGATAAAGAGGAAGCTGCCAGATACGATGGGGGGGCCTCCACGCCGGCTCCCTGACTCTGCGTCTGCTTGCTCAGAGCCACACGAAGGGGCTAACGCGAGAGCATCATTCCCCACGCAGACGCTGCTTCTGGGATTCGTTCAGCAGAGGCCCTCAAACCGCACAATCTGCTCTTAGAGACGAGCGCTGGAAAACACTTTCCCAAATAGTCAGAGATGAACTCCCCCACCAGGGGTTTCCTAAGTCACTTCTGCTTTAGAAAATAGATTCTCTTTTCCCTCTGGCTCGGGAGGATACATTAGAGACTGCAGCTAAAGTGCGGCCGTTCTTCCAAAACCTCAGCCAAACCACTCCGAGGGCACCACACAACACTGAGTCACCGCCAGGCGGTGCGGGAAAGCGGGCACCCCCGGGGGAGGGCGAGGGGGGTGAAGGAGAGGCCCCTCCCGAGAGAGAGCTGGTAGTCCGGACGAAGCACCGGACGACTCCGCAATGGCTTAGTCAAAAGCCATGAGTTCTAAACCCCTCCTGCTTGTCAAAACCCTCACTTCCCCAACTTGGATGATCTGTACCGTTTTATAAATAACACTTGAGTATCATGAAAGGATGCGAAGTGAGCTCATTTTTCTCTTTCCAGTGCTACGAATGCTCAGTGCTACCGTAGTTTTTTGCCTGTTCCGCAGAGAGATGTCATATTTTCAGAACTGACAAAAGGACATTTCCATTATACTAGATTCCATTAAGAAACTAGCTTAGTGACATTTGGTGAACCTCTTCAAGGGGGGGGGAGGACAGAATATTTATTTGTTCCCTCTTAATTCAGTCCTCTCCATCTGTTTATTAACAGAAGGTTAATAAATCTGGCCAGGGGGCAGTGAAAGAAACCTGAACACAGGACACTGTCCTTTCATTTTTTAAAAAATCATACTGATTAATCTTTACCAAAATCCCCAAGTTCTTGAGTGCCTTTTCTCAAGGCAAACTGCTCTCCACTCAAACTCTGTTTCTTTGCCAACATGCAGTCATGCCACCAAAGGCAGTTGGGCGAGGGAGATTTTGTTAAGGGTATTTGCATAATGGAACTTTGTCTCTATTTTTTTGATTGGTGTAGACAATTAAAATCATTGGTGGGATTGCCCAGGCTTAATTATTAATTAAGTTTTTAGGAAAAATATTTCATTTTATTGCTTTCAAGTAGATGCAATAGCTATATTTAACACTTAGATGGACTTTAATGAATAGATGTTAGGTTTTCATCATGTCTCCTCTTCTAAAAGCTGTCTGTATTCTTAAAAGGGTTTTAAATGGTACTCTCTGCTTCTATTTATACAATTTTCTTATCAAACACTTCATTCATTGTTAATATAAAGATAAATTTAACCCCAGGTGTGATCATCATAACGTCCAAATAATTGGAAGAAACTTTCAAGAGAAGTTTTGGAGATTTCTGAGAAACTTAAGTAAATCCAGGAGGATAAATATCACAACAAATTATTAGGTAAGATGTGTCAAGAGATTGATGGATTGATTTTTTAAAAATATTTTATTTTATTTTTATTTTAAGTAGGCTCCACCCCCAATGTGGGGCTTCAGCTCCTAACCCTGAGATCAAGAGTTGCATGCTCTACCATCTGAGCCAGCCAGGCGTCCCTGTGTCGGGAGGTTTAGAGTTAGAGTCATATAAAGCTCAGAGATGAAATGAAACATAGGACTCCACTATATTGACTACGTTCCTTCACAGATGGGAAAAGGAAGCTCAGAGAGGTAAATCTAAATATGCATAGTGTAAAAACCAGGTTCCAAGAAGCCAAGGCCCAATGGAAAAGAGGGGGACGAATGTCCTAGCATACAAAGGAATTCCAAGAGTGAGGTTGAGGAATTGAGATATGTGTCCCCCAGCTCGGCTTCACTCTGAGCAATTCTCACATCTGTCTCTCTCTGGGTGGCCTTTCTGTGGCAAAGATAGAGACCGGGAGCTATTGGCTTAGATTATCCCTTCCACTCATCGTAACAGTGAGAAGCAAGTGTTTCTTTCCTGATAGTTCCAGCAAAATTCCAAGGAAGACGCTAATTGTCCTGGTTAGCTCACGTATTTGTCGTTGAGCCAATCACTGGCCTGGGAGGTAAGATATAACCCATGTGCCAAAGATTTACAGCCCAGCCAGGTGTGGGGGTGGGGAGGGGCATAATTCCCAAAGGAAATAGGTGCCAGGCAGGCAAAAAACAAGAACAAGAACAAAATGCCCACTACCCACAGCCTCACAGTCAACTAGTGACAGAGTCAATAATACAGCCAGAGTTCTTGACTCCTGGTCTGGAGTTTCCTTTCACAAAGGTAGTTTTTTGGTTTATTTTGCTTCGTTTTTCTTTGCTTTAATTTTAGAGCCTGTTTGGTTCCTGTTTGTTTTGGCATAATTTAGGGGTTGGGAAAGATGCCTGTCTTCAATAATATCATCTGATGCCTTGCAATATTTCCTATTTTTATTTCAAAAGAGTCAACCTGCCTATCTCTTCCGAGCCCTGTAGAAATATATGCTCCTTTGTAGATGGAATTCCTCCTGGGAGGGATGGTCAAGAGAAGATTCTTAATGTCTGTTATTCCAGTTTCCAACATATGGTCCAACATGTGGCCAAAGAAATGCTGAGGGTGTCTGGTTCCCCCACTCTGGCCTGCTGCCTAAAGTGAGGGAAAACACTGCTCTATGTCCCAAGTGACCAAAACCTTTAGAACCTTTTAACTCTTCTTCCAAGAGCCTCTTACAAAAGAGTCCGCAATTGCCCTAAATGGGGCCTGTTTGAAAAGGGCCACCTCCGTGATCTTGCCGGTTTTCCCTAAGGCTGGCACATGGTGTATTCGCTAAGAGTAAAAGGGAGTAAGTGCACTCCATCAGCCTTCTTCCCTTTTCTAGCAAATGTAAGTGGTGTTATAATATTGATATGATCAAGACTAATGAGCCATTAATTCTAATTCAAAAAAATGAGGTAACTGAACATGATCTTTTACAGAGCATTGATCTGTTACGCCAGATGAAGGCAAGGTTACATTTCCTCTTGGAAATATGCCTACTCTTCACAAGCGATTTTAAAATGCTCCCCATATGGATGTGCTTTTCTATGTGCCAAAAATAAATCTAATAGAAGGAGACAAATATAACGTCTGAGGAGAAAATATGGCCACCTTTTTGCATTTCTTCATCCTTCCCCTCTTTTCTTGAAGGGTCAGGCTGGGTGGCAAGTCAATTTGTGGGTCGCCAGAATGTACTTGGGGGAAGCACTGACTTCCTAATGAATGCAAGAATATGAGAGGGTCAAAAAATGTGTTCTCTCTTCCCCCATACATATAATAGTGAACATTGGGAAAATTGAGTTTTAATTAGCAGCCTTAAGTGCCATTGGGGGCTAATTTCACATGCATGTGATTTAGGGTGGGGCTGACAATAAAGACATTTTATTCTGCCATGTTGAAGAGGTCACATATTATGCCAACTTGAAGCTGCAAAAAAGGCTTGGGGTACATTTTCCATAAAACACTTTGTCCCTCCTTTGAAAGAACTAATGGTCATTCAAAAACAATCCTGTTTTCTCAGGGGGGAAAAATATATGTGTATATTTGCCTTAGTCAAGTAGAATGCTGAATGGTAACCCCATAAAAATTATTTTAAATAGCAGTCACATTCTGGTCTCTCAGCCACTTTGATCAAACTACCTTTGCACATACTTGAATAGCAACTTGAATATGTATGCTGTTACGGATTGAATGGTGTCTGCCTAAAACTCACATGTTGAAGTTCTAACCCTTAGTACATCAGAATGGGACTGTACTTGGAGAATGAGTCTTTAAAGAAGTAACTGAGTTAAAATCAGGTCATTAGGGTGGGCCCTGATTTAATCTGGTGTCCTTGTAAGAAGATAAGATTAGGACATAGACAAGTGCAGAGAGAAGGCCATATAAGGACACAAGGAGAAGGCGGCCATCTGCAAGCCAAGGAGAGAGACCTTAGAAGAAAGCCACCCTGACAACACTTGATCTTGGACTTCTAGGCTCCAGAGTTGTAAGAAAGTTAACTAGACCACCCAGGAATGTTCGAAAGGAGATTTTAGAGAACCAAAGCATGCCAGTAATTTGGTTTATCCACTAGAAACTAATGTTGGGGTATTGTAATTAAAAATAAAATATTCTCCCGGGGCGCCTGGGTGGCACAGCGGTTAAGCGTCTGCCTTCGGCTCAGGGCACGATCCCGGAGTTCTGGGATCGAGCCCCACGTCAGGCTCTTCCGCTATGAGCCTGCTTCTTCCTCTCCCACTCCCCCTGCTTGTGTTCCCTCTCTCGCTGGCTGTCTCTCTCTCTGTCGAATAAATAAATAAAATCTTTAAAAAAAATAAAATAAAAAATAAAAAAATAAAATATTTTCCCAACCCGGAAATCCTCTCCACAAAGCTGGTAGACAAAGAAAACACTTCCCTTATTAAATAAGCATTCAACCAGAATGTGATGGGCTTCACAGGCAGTCTGCTAAGAGATTGCAGGACGGAAAGGAATCTCACCCTTTCCTATAGCCATGCAGATACAACCCATTGCACACATACTCTCAAGATAAACAGTAGCTAGTCCTCAAATCAGAGGACTTGATAGTCAAGTCAAGTCAAGTACGTCAAGCTGGATTCCACTGGCCTGAGAAGCAGGTCAACGAGCTACCGAGTAAGTGGGAAGCTAGTCTTATACTCCAACATGGAAAATGTATTTGATGGGACTGCAAGGTAACATAGGATCTTAGAAGAATCATAGTAATCCCTTGAGAAGATAACACCTGGACCATTGGAGAGGCCGAAGAGGACAGAAGTTGAGGGGAAGGGACTGACACTGTGGTAGTGGAGGTCTAGGTACATAAATGATGAGGGTGGCAATAGACCATGACTAATGGCACGCAGCTACTGATGTTACAGCAGAGCAGACCACCTGACGAAGTCCGGGAGTCTCGGCAATAGCTTTTATTTATGTGCTCAAGGTGGGGCACTTACAAGGCACTGTTTATCTTTTAGTTCTTAGTGCCTTTACTCTCCCAATAGGAAAACATCATATTTAACAGCCAAAATAAAATCATTGACCAACAGGAAGCCTAACTAAAAAAAAAAAAAAAAATCAGGTTTTTTCATCAACTAACCCATTTTGACCAGCTCCTGAGTGACTCGAGGCTGAGCATAGCTGCAAACACACCATCTTTCTCAACCTTTGTATTTGTACCATTTCAAGCCAATATTTTCTCATAAGATAAATTTCTTCCTCAAAGGGAATAAAACTTACTTGTGAAACTCTGGCAAAGCCTCATTCTGCCTCAGGCCTATTCTATATGAAATAATATCCCTTCATGCAGTCGTCATGGCTGTAGAGGTTTTTAAAAAAAGATAGATCCTACTTTTCCAGAGTTTGGCAAAACCTCCATGGGTGTGACATTCTCTCGTATGGATCTCACTTTTCCAGACTTAGGTATTTCAAAAAACACAAAAATAGGGGCGCCTGGGTAGCGCAGTCGTTAAAGCGTCTGCCTTCGGCTCAGGGCGTGATCCCGGCGTACCGGGATCGAGTCCCACATCGGGCTCCTCTGCTATGAGCCTGCTTCTTCCTCTCCCACTCCCCCTGCTGTGTTCCCTCTCTCACTGGCTGTCTCTCTGTCACATAAATAAATAAAATCTTTAAAAAAAAAAAAACACAAAAATAATGACTACCTTTCATTGACTGCTTATTATAAACCAACAAAATATTAAGTGCTTAACATACATGATGTCATTAAAGCATTACATACACACACAAAAGCTATTATCCCCATATCACAGATGAGGAAACTCCCCTTTAGAACAGTCGTTCATCATTTGGGCTGCACGTTACAATCACCTGAGTAGCTTCTTCCACTGGCCCCAAGCCCAGCCCGTATCTCAGACCACTGAAAGCCAAATCGCTGGGGGAGGGACCTAGCCATCAGTAGTTTGTAAAACTCTGCAAGTGACTCCAATGTACAAAGTTCTGCAAGTGACTCCAGTGTACAAAGTTGACACCACTTTCGTAATTCCATACCCACGGTCATTCAGGTTGAAAATGTCAGAGGATAGTCTTTCTAGCCCAACATCTGTAATCCATACAACCATTTCAAGGTTCTTGAAATCTTGGTACTACAAGAATTATCTGGGGAAATTTATAAAATTACCGGTACAGACCCTACTCCCGAAGATTCTAAGTTTATTGGTGCAAATTGGACCTCAGCCATGGGTATTTTTATTTTTTTTAATTTTTTTTTAAAGATTTTATTTATTTATTCGACAGAGATAGAGACAGCCAGCGAGAGAGGGAACACAAGCAGGGGGAGTGGGAGAGGAAAAAGCAGGCTCATAGCGGAGGAGCCTGATGTGGGGCTCGATCCAATAACGCCAGGATCACGCCCTGAGCCAAAGGCAGACGCCCAACCGTTGTGCCACCCAGGCGTCCCAGCCATGGGTATTTTTAAAAATCTTCCTGTGCTATTTTAATATGCAGCCAGGTTTGAGAACCATTGCTTCATATTATTCTTATTGGCTTAATAATAAAAAAAAAAGGTCATATTTCTTTTCCTGCGTACCTTGAAGGCTTTCTTAATCCAATCTATATTTCTACATGCTTTCCCATTGGTCTTTTCTCCCCCTGAGGGAATGTATTTAGAGTTCTTGACCTTCATCTGCTAATTAATATGATCAATGACTTTAATAATGAGTATATATTGAATACACCCAATATAATATATATATTCAAACATCAGAAAGTGCCTCAAAATCTAGAAACTTATAAATATTTCACTGGTGGATTTTTTTTTTGGCAATATACAAGTCTGTAATAAAAAAAAATTTTTTTTTAAAGTCTAGGCTAGGCCTAAATAACTTCTAGAAATGAGAGGAGGAATGACTAGCATCAATGAGAAACCTAAAAGCAGAAAAATAAAGAAAAGGCAAATGTCACATATCTGGAGGCCCTCCTAGAGGGCCAGGCATACTGGTAGTCATTTAAGGTACTCTTATAAATGGAAAACATAACAAAAGGGAATTCTAAGAGGGGGACAAGATTCTCAAGTGGAAAAATATGAATGAATTTATAAAGAGGAAAATACTGATTTTTTTCAAATGATTATTTTCTTACTATTTTTTTAGTCTTCTTTATTTTGTTTTAGCCTTGTTACTTTTGTTTCAGAGTTTTTTAATGGCTTTATTGAAGCATAAATATATAGTCTCTATATAACCATGAAACCATAACAACAGTCAAGTTAATTACCTCCAGAAGTTTCATCAGGCCCTATTATAATCCTCTCCCTGCCCCCTGACAACCACTGATGTGATTTCTGTATTATAGATTAGTTTGTATTTTCTAGAGTTTTAAATAAATGAAATCATACCGTATGATGTACTATATGGAATCATCAAGTAGGTACTCTCTTTTTTGTTGTTTTTACTTCTTTCATTCAGCATAACTATTTTGAGATTCACCGATTTTGGTATATATATATATATATATATATATATTATAGTTTATTCCTATTCTTTGCTGAGTAGCAGCCTTTATGTGGACATACCATAACTTGTTTTTCCTTTCATCTGTTGGTGGACATTTGGACTGTTTTGAGGTTTTTGCAATTACAGATAAAGCTGCTGTGAATATAACATATTTGTATACAAGTCTTTGTATAGATGTATACTTTCCTTTAACAGAGGAGGTGAATGGTTAGATTATACAGGAAGTATGTGTTCAACCTTTTTAAAAAACTGCCAAACTCTTCCAAAATGGATGTCCCATTTTACATTCTCAACGGTAGTTTGAAAGTTTCTGTTTTTCCACATCCATGCCACCAATTGATATGGCAAATTAATGTGACTTTCTTAACAGATGAAAAGCTGTAAAAGTTTATTTTAATGTCCTTGTGTATTATCCTAACATTTATGTGAGTTCTGGGTTGGTTTTGATTCATTGATTTTTCTTCTTTTTCATGGTTGTATTTTCCTGCTTCTTTGCCTGCCTGGTGATCTTTGATTGGATGCCAGACATTGTGAGTTTTCCCTTTTTGGATGCTGGATACTTGGTATCTCTATAAATATTAGATATTCTTGAGCTTCCGAGCTTCATTCTGGGATGAAGTTAAGTCACATGAAAACAGTCTGATCTTTTCAGGTCTTGCTTTGTTCATTGAGATCAGAGCTCTGTTTAGTGTAAGGCTTATTCTTCCCCACCACTGAGGTAAATCCCTTCTGAGTAATCTACTGATACGCCATCAATGATAATGCTTTCCAGTCTGGCTGTTGGGAACAGACCCTGTGCCTACCCCTGTGGATGTGTGAGGCATTTTTCCCTATGCTCCTTTCAGATGGTCCTTTCCCCAATAATGGTTAGTTTCTGCATAGGCATGCAAAGGTCAGTGCTCAGCTGGATACTCAAGGAGAGCCTCTGCAGATCTTTAGAGTTTCTTTTTCAAATGCTCTGTCCTGTGAACTTCAGCCACCTTCATCTCTCTCCTCAGACTCACATCTCTGTCTCCTCAATTCAGGGAGTCTGCCGGTTATAGCCTGGATTCCTCTTTTCCGAGCTGTAGCCCCAACGCTCTCTCCATGCGGTTAGTTGGAGCAATCATAGACCTGACCCTATTTGTTTCCTATCCCTTAGGGATCCTTGTCCTTTGCCATTTAAAATATTTTATCTGGTTTATTTGGTTTCAGGTGGGGGGATAAACCTGATCCCTGCTCCTCTATATTGGCTGGAAGCAGAAGTATTTTCTAGTTATTTAAAATTCCCTAATTATAGATGTTCAGTACAGTCACAGAGCTAGAACTGCAGCCAGGAGATGGCAAACACAAAATGCCAGATGAGAGCAGGACTCCTCTTGTGGTATACAACACATGCAGTGAACACACATGTAGATTTGGTCTACTCAGCTGGATTGTAAGTACCACAATGATAAGGATTTTGTCTCGCATTCTTCATGGGTCCTTCCATGTCCCTCGCCTGCACCCTGCAGAAGCAGGATAAATGGTGGTAATTACTAATCTGCATTCTCCTTTCACAGCTTAAGTCTGTTTCTTTTCCCTTGGCTGAGACAATATACCAGCACAAATGCTCACTAATATGCCTTACTACAGGGATCTTGAAAGAACTTCTTCTTTAGCATTTTTTTAATAGGCAAGAATAAATTTTAATAAAAGATCCCAAGTCTGGTTCCTTTTGAACCCATATGAAAGGACAGAAGTTACCTCACATGCCTTGAATAACTCTTACAGTTGAGCTGAGAAATGCTGGTTTATAATGGCTGATTGGAAGAATTACTGATGGATAAGATATGAGTGAAGAATATATGGTGAGTTTTCTCATGGAAGCCAGTGGAAAGGACACTGAGGTGGCATGGAGCTTTAATGCAGTCTCAGGATCAGGCGTGCCTCGGTGTCAGTCCTGGTCCACAAACCGCAGGGTGTTGGGCAAGCCTCTTGATCTCACTCAGCTTTGACCCGACCATCTCTACGCACAGCAATCCCGCGTTGCAGAATTGGCGTGAGAATCATAGAGATTATTCATAAAACGCTGAGCGTAGGCCCTGCCCCCTCGTAGGAGGCTGCATCTCAGAAATGGATCAGGTCTGCTGTTGATCAGTTACGGGGTTAATGGTTAGTCATTTCAACGTGAGGTTTTGTTCCGACTTCACAGAGCCGGTATGAGGATGATACTGAATAATGCAGGTGAAAAGCACGTGGTAAATCATCTGTTCGTCTGTAATAAATACTTGTTGATTAATCTCTGCCTAGTAACAAACACTGTGACAACCCATAAAACCTCTGTGGGATTCTTGAACAAAATGAAAACACTTGGGGGTGAGAGGTGACAGTTGATATTATAGCCTCCCTCCAACCAAGTCTTCATTTCTTCCAAAGCAACAGTGCCTTCTCCGCAGAACCAAACACAGTTACTCAAGGACTGTCAAGATGAACACCCCAGTGTTCATCAGACCTAATTAATTTTTGCATTATTATTTTTTAAATATTTTATGTATTTTCAATACAAATTGATACAATAAAAACCAAGCAAGCATACAGCATTTTGCATTATTATTTTATCAGGTCTCACATTTTGGCATTAAATGATGATATAAATCAACTAGAAAACAGCATGAAAACACCAATAAAGACAAATATTATCTTAAGTTTCTCATATTGTTCTCTTATAACATCTCATAGTAGAAGTGGTTAGGAGGGAAAGAAAAATACCTCTTAAAACGATCCCTACCATAAATATTTAAACTTTGATGTTGTTCATGGTAGACAAAAAAAAAAAAAAAAATCTAGGGAAAGAAAATGCAATACTGTCTTCAGTAGTGATATAGAGATAAACAATAATAATAGCAGCAATGCACCACATAATACATAGAGAAATAAAATTGATAAAGAATCAGAAAATAAAAGTCCCTCAAGAAACCTTTTCATAGCGTACATATAAACAGGAATTCTGGAGCAGTTAGAAATCTTTTACTTAATCCCATGCTGACTATACTCAGAATTGTCATGAATGTGAAAGAACAAATAGTTTTTTTCTTTTACAATAGCAGTCACAGAATAAAATAATCCAAATGTACTGAATGGTACAGATATCAGGTTCAAAATATAATATTAAGGTATTAAGATAGTTTGCTACTAATTCTTGCAAGAAACAGAAAAGCCTCTGACACAACAAAACCTAGTTATATAATGCTAAATATATTCAGAGGTTTTAAAGGGGGGAAAAAGATCATTTCCCAATAATTTACAGAGAAAATTAATTTACAGAGCGAATTTGTGTTAAAAATACACACATATGCACACATACACACACCATTATTTCTATCTCTTATTCTTTTAGGGCTGAGTCTCTTCACGGGGCAGAGGGGGAAAATATCAGAATTTGGGGGGAAACCGGGTGATCAAAGGCTATGTGGTTTGAACAGTTTCCCAAGTGGATTCTGTGAGCACCTGAACACTGAGCAGCTTTGCTCAAGTTTCTATTTTTCAAAGGGAAAAAAAAAACAAACTTATTCCAAAGGTCCTCATTTCCATCTACATAGTTTTTGGCTCTAAGTTGCTGCTAATTTAATTGCTTTAGTCAAATTCATTATTTACACCTTAGCTTTGAAAGGTTCCAGGTTAAAAAAGGACCCTCACCCCCCCCCACCCACACACACCCCGCTTCCAAGAAAAAGTGGTGTTTCCGGGCTGGAGGGAGGTGGGTGGGGTGGCTGACAGGGTGAGCTGCAATTCTGTGCAAGCACAACTCAACTTTGAGAGTAGGAGACAAAAGACAGTGATCCCCAGCTTCTGGGTGTCTTGAAGTGGAAAGAGAACGCCAAGGACAGAAGAAGAGGGATGAGGAAAGAGACCAGTCGGGTGGGAGAGCCCACCCTCAGGTATTAGAACTATGACTGAAAGAATCTTCCAACTCTTCCACCTCTCCGTCTTCCTTCACCCAACCTGTCTTCAAAATTCCAGCATTTCCAAGAATAAGGCAGAATCTATCCAGGTTCTGAACAAGAATCTCTATTTAGGAAAATGACAAATATCAGGTCAGTCTTTAAACAAATGAAAAGAAAGAAAGGGGAACTATCAAAGGACACGGTGCCCCTGAACATAGGGAAACATGGATGACATAGCCTTATATTCAACAAACACATCTGAGTGTTTACTGTGTGCAGACCATGGGCCTGATGTTTTTTAACATGACTGACACTGATGACACATGCTAGTGTGTGTCGGACACTGTCCTACAGGTTTTTTATGAAGCATCTCATCCATTCTCACCAGCAACTCTGTGAGGATAACTCTGCCATTATTCCCATTTTATAGAACTAGGGCTCAGGAACTACAAGCGACTTGCCTGATGTCACGCAGCTTTCAGGGACAGAAAGCAGATTTATACCCAGATAATCTGACTCCAGAGCTCTGTCTTTATCCACCATGCTTTACTGCTAACTAATGCTTTATTGTAGAGTTTGATAAGGTGTGGAAAATTCGGATCACCAGTACAGACATCATCCCTCATGCACATACCTTACCGTGGCCCTTACACTGCCCTTCTCGTTTTCCTTCATAAGATAAATGTGGGCTAAATTCAATGGCTTTAGTGTAGTATTAGGTTTTCTCTACTTGTATCTGTTGGCACACGCCCACTGAACCTTCAAATATCTTTGCTAATGATGGCAGAGGCCGTTCAAAAGAAGGGATGTGAGGTTATTATGCAATGTGGCATTAGTAGAGTTTTCCTCCTAATCAGGTATTACTTATGTTACTGGTAAAAAGAAATTGATTTCCTAATACTACCGTAGCTGATTAGCAAGGAGGAAGCTACACGAGGACCCTACGGGGCAGCAGAGAGAAACCAGCATAGGGCACAATGGAGACAACTGGGATGCTGTGGTTTGAATCCCAGTTCTGTCACTTAAATCCTGGGTGGTCTCCAGATAGTCACAAGCCTCTCTGAGCTGATTTACCCAACTGTACAGTGGAAAAATAAGACACCTGCCTTGTGAGAACGAAATAGGACAATATCTATAAAAGAGCCTCGAGCCACACTAGCATCTCGTGATCTATGAAATTCAAGATGCTAATCTGATATTTTACTGCCAGTTGGCCAGTCTGGTTTCATCGTAAATTAAATGCCAAGAATGCATTGTGCAAATTGTGTACTGGTAGATCTCATAGTTTACTGTGCATAAGTATCAACTAGGGATACTGTTAAAAGTGCAGATTCTGTAAACTCTGATCACAGAGATTCACATTTAGAATGTTTATGGCAAGGCCCAGGCACTTAAACATTTAGCTAGTATGCCCAGAAAAACACATTTTGAGCATATGTGTGTGTATGTGTATATATATATATATATATATATATATCCCTTTACTTGCAAGGAGTATTGGCAAAATTTGTTAGCATTTCCTTTAGTGTTTCTCTGAACTCCTTTAGCAGTTTCCAATTTTCCTTGGCCTATGAAAGGATATATCTATGTGAAAGTCACCAGTGTTCATTAAGAAAGGACTTTACTTTGGTCAAAGGAATTCATGCTCAATAAATGACGGGGCGAGCGTCAAGCCCGACTAACTGAGTCTGCCTGCATGCAGCCAGGTGCGTGGGCAACACTTCCGGAAGAACTTGGTCATGGGTAGGAAGTATCCCAAGACTTCAAAATAATTTGAAATTTAAATGGAGTCAATATAAGTGAGCTGCTAATTTCCTAGGCCTGAAAAGTCAGTATTCATCCCATCTGGACCTGTTTCAAGATTCCTACAGATACGATGTTCTGGGAGAATGTCCCCGTTAAACCTTATCACAAAGCTGTCTCCAAAAATATAGAGTGGATAGAACAGTCTTCATGTGGTGCTCAGAAACTCTCCTCTAAAACACTTCCACCCTTCAGTCCCTTGATTTCTATCATTCACTCTCCCCCAGAAGTTGACATTCCTCTTCAGCTCCGCCATCTGAAATTTGCCCTGATATTCTAACCCGTGTTGACCACGCTAGGGTACTGTAGCCCATCACGTCTGTGCCGCTCATTCAGAACATGGTCATTTGTAGCCTAAGCTTTATCCTTATTTGTCTCCCTACCCAAATTGTAAACTCTTCTGAGGGCAGAAACTGTATCTCCACTTTCTTCTGAATCCCCTGCAAAGCCTGGCCCACACTTTGCACATAGTAGGCACTCAATAAAGATTAATTGATAGGAATAGAGTAGACTGAATACGATGAGTCTCCCCAAAAGTGCCACTCAGTTCCTGAAAGCCACCAACCCCGTTTACTAGTTAGCACTGAGAGCCACCATGACCTCCTCTACTGCTAAGCTCTGTCTAGTGGCTTGGCATGATGGCAATCCTAACTTTTGTACAATAGAAATCCAAATCTAGGTCTGGACTCCAGTTTTCTCCATGCTTATCTTTAAATAGTAGGGAGAAAGAGAGAAAAAGATCTTGTAGCCGCTGCTGTGTCTTTACTTGGACTTGGCTCCCATCAGGTAATAGGCTAGAAGTGCTGCCCAGCAGACTGACACCTGTATTTTCAATACGTGAAAAACATCACCCAAAAAAAGCATGTTTCTTTGTTAATAAAAATTCAAGTAAAAATAAGGAGAATAGATCTAATGTGGAATATTATATCATCTACTCATCATTAGTGAAGCACATGCTGGGTCTATAATATGAGAATCAGTATGATCAGAGAAATAGAAAAGCAAGCCCCTACTCCTTTCCCAGACCTTCATGGTGCCTATATTCTCTCACCAGCAAAATCACAAGACAACGTCATATTACCACCATCCACCATAGCATGACATTATGTGTAGAAAAATTGTGTGTGTCTCTGTGTGTGTGTGTGTGTGTGTGTGTTGGGTCCCCATTTGAAAGAACTGGTTGCTTAACATTAAATGGGGGCTTACTGGGGCGCCTGGGTGGCTCAGTCGGTTGAGCGTCTGCCTTTGGCTCAGGTCATGATCCCAGAGTCCCGGGATCAAGCCCCGCATCGGACTCCCTGCTCAGTGGAGAGCCTGCTTCTCCTTCTGCCGCTTCCTCCACTTGTGCTCCCCCTTGCTTTCGCTCACTCTCTCTCTCAGATAAATAAAAATAAAATCTTTAAATGGGGGCTTATTATAAAATTGTTTTGCCTGCAAAGGCTCTCCCACATCAAGAAAGCACAGGAAGGAATCATTGAGAAAAGTGCCTATTTTATAAAATCAAAAGATGCTTTTGGGGTGCCTGGGTGGCACAGTCGTTAAGCGTCTGCCTTCGGCTCAGGGCGTGATCCCAGCGTTCTGGGATCGAGCCCCACATCAGGCTTCTCTGCTAGGAGCGTGCTTCTTCCTCTCCCACTCTCCCTGCTTGTGTTCCCTCTCTCGCTGGCTGTCTCTCTCTGTCAAATAAATAAATAAAATCTTAAAAAAAGAAAAAAGATGCTTTTTGTTCAGTCTCTTAAGACTTTCAAAGGAATAAATTTGCTTGAGTCCACATGACAAGAATTATTATTATTATTATTATTGCTGTTGTTATTATTTTAGAGAGTGAGGAGGGGGTGGGGCAGCAGGAGAGAGAGAATCTTAAGCAGGCTCCACACCCAGCACAGAGCCCGACATGGGGCTCCACACGGGGTTCGATCTTACAACCCTGAGATCATGACCCTGAAATCGTGACCCTCGGATCATGACCTGAGCTGAATCACCAGTCCCACGCCTAACTGACTCAGCCACCCAGGCACCCCTCGCGTGTCAAGAAGACAAAAAGGACGGTAAAACAGCCCTGTCCTGCTTCAAGCAGTGGAGGCTTGAAATAAATAAGTAAGTTCCCCGGTCACATCAATCAAGTCGAGTATTTCTGTTCTCTTTGACTAAACACTGGGACAGTGATTGGAATAACAAGAAACAATGCTGAAAAACAATAGAGAATTGCTGCCTTTCCCCCCCCCATTACTACCACCTCCAAATGATAACTATAATTCAGTAAAGATCACAGAGGCTGGCAATTACGCTGAACATCACTTCCTACCAGCCTTTTATTTACTCAATTCCTCCTAAATGAATATCTGGCAGAGGGGAATAAATTGTGTGTGGACACCCCTATCAATAGCAAGCTAAAATATATTGGCATGATATCAAATAAATAGACTGGATAAATATATTAGGCACGAAATGGCACATGGTGAGCCGTTTTATGGGTTTGTGGCGAAGGAAGAGGAGACACATGACAAATTAATGTGTTGTACTTAATATGATTGTCTCGTGCGAGGAGGCTCCGGCTGGCTAAACCAAGAACTGAAGAGGAAGATTTGAAGCACACTCCTAAGTTTTTAAATCACAGGGTCTTATTCTAAGGATGCAGGATTTCATTTCTGAATGAAGAAGTTGAGTTAAAACCCGCTGAAATAATGAAAGCTGAATCCCAAAGAATGAGTTGTAGATTCTCTATCGAGACAGACATGGAAATGTTTGCTGATGAATAAATTTAAATTCATTACTGAAAACTGAAACAGCAGAGCATTTGTTAAAATTAGCCTACAACTTTAAATTTGGGGGAAACTTTGTGCTCTATAAGGGGAAATAATGCTAATTTCTGGATTATTGGCATTTTTACTCTCTCTCATAAGATATGTCTTCAAAATTTGCAATAGAAATATGACTCTTGTTTTGTTATTATTGTTTCCAGAAAGGAAGGCCAGACAGAAGGAAAACATTTCTTCCTCAATTAAGAAGGCTTTTAAGCCTTTTTGCCTGAATTTCACTAATGCCACATTTCACCAAATCAATCATGTTGCTCTACTGTTGTATTAAAATGTACTTTAATAACCAATGTTTGAAATCAGAAGTGACATTTTTTTTCTAAGATGCATTACTAATAAAGTAACAAGCATTTTCATCCTGCGTGAAACAGCTGGACCATGACGAGATCACATTAGAACTAATTAAAATGATATTTTTTGTGCAGTTTTTGCTAACCCAGCTTCATTGGACTCAAAAGGATTTTTGAAATCCATAATAAAGGCTATTATGTAATCTTACCATGATTCTCTTGAATCAGGCTACTGTCTAATTTCTCTGTAACGATATTTTCTTGAAACTCTCACTCAATAAAATCAATATTAAGTTTTTACTCTTATAGCTCTTTTTTCAATATACGATCCTCATTTAATTAAAAAAAATTAAAGCTTTAATTTATTTTGCTTGATGAACAAGAAAAATATAATATTAAAGGCAACATTTTGCAATGTTTCTCTTTTTCTTCACTTTACTGGGTCCCTGTTGTTCCCAACGTATAATTTGCAAAACATATTGCTTCAATACTTACAATGAGAGAGGCGGCCCAGCTGTGGGAGGGAGAGGACAGCAGCCTCCAATATTACCATAATAATCTGCCTAGAGTCCCATGAGCCCTCTGGTATATACAATTCTCTGTACTGCAGGCCCCAGCTGGAGAACATTCTCTTGACATGTATGCCAACCTTTGCCTGCAGGCAAAATAAAAAAAGGCAGAGAAGTAATCATGAAAATAAAAAATCTTGTCAACTGCATTAGGATGCAGTTCCCATGTTTTTGCTCACGTAGGCAGGCATTGTGCTAACAAAATGATATGAGACTTTAAAAGACTGCAGCTGCTATGTATTTAGATCTCAAAAAAAAAAATGCTATGTTAATTCTGCAATCCTAAAATTTGGGGTAGGGAGGGGGGCCTGTGGGCAGTGATAGTTTAGTTATTACTGTCAATATATATGACAACTTTATTTACCAACTATTACTCGGGAGATTGCTTATTACAGGAATTGAACAAGAAAAAGCAGTATTACAGTACTGAGGTTAATCATGGATGAAACTTTCAAGCAAATATTATTTTTACTCCTCGGCAAGTGAATATAAGAAAAACTTGAGCAGTTGCTGATTAACATCCTCTTTAAATAATCCTACAAAAACTAATGTGATTATATCTGCCCCCGAAGATTCAATCTCAAGTCAAAGAGATCGTATCAACCTTTAAAGTAATAAGGTAAAACTCCAAAAGCACTTCTTGAACAAAACATTTATGTTTTGAAACTGAAAGTTCAGACTAGGTTGTAATTCATTTTAAAAGTCAATGAAACTCAATGGGCTTAGAATATTCTACGATTAACGTTAAAAAATCTGATATCCTTGTAACAGCACTAAAAGTTCCCAAACTTCATTTGTTGAAATAAGAGACTCCTCTGAAAACAAATTAATCCAGACTATGTCTGCAGCTACTCACATCTACCTGCATCCTACTGGATAAATATTCCGAACAGACATTCTATATATGTGATATTAACTTTCTTTGTCAAATTAATTTTCCAAATACTAGACAGACTGGAAGAGGGCAGTATAGTGTTATATTAGCTCTTAAACAAGTCTGTTTGCCAGGAAATGTTCAATTTTATTGTCTTTACCAATACAGTGATGATAAATCTCTGCGGATTAAGAGACAGGTTTAGACAGTCAAAAGTTTACAGTGTAAAGCAGGTTTTTAGTTGTTGTTGATCACTTATCAGGACAGGATATACAAATTGGGTTTGTCATTACATATTTATATGCCTATTTAATTAATGTCAGTCTCTCCCGCCAAATGTAAACTACATGAGGGCAGGATCATAGAAATTTTATTCACCATTTCATCCTAAGTGCATGGCACATGGTAGGTATCTGTGGAAAGAGTAAGTGCATGCATTGAATTATTTACTCGTTCATTCAACAAATATTTACTGAGGCACTAGGGATACAGCAATGAATAAAGCTGATGAAAATCCCTGTCTTCATGGCATAGAAAAGAGATAATAGATATGAAAAATAAGTAAATGTATATTGCGTTAGATGATAATAAATACGAAAAAGAAAAGTTTAGCAGAGAAAGGGCTCAAAGAGTGCGTCTGGCGGGGAGGCTGCTATCTTAGAAAGGGGAGGGTGAGAGGACACCTCCCCCAGAACGAAAGTGTAAAACACACTAGTTCTTTCCAGTAGGTACAACTGAATAGGTTCCCAGTAAGAATCCAACAAAAAGGCAAGGAAAGCAAAGACTCAAAATGCTGACCCTTTCATTATTTCAGTAAGTATCTGCATCCCCCCCCATGAAATTATAAGCCCCTCTATAATCCAGATGGCAACTTCTTTAGATATTAACTCTAGCACTTGGCGCACTGTCTTATATACATAGTAGATGTTCTACTGCTTATTCTGAATTGACTTGGATTCCCGTTAAGATTAAAGAACAACAGTAGGAAGATCTTCTATGCCCCAGGGAGTGGTCAAATAGCCACGGATGGAGGAGAACCATCCAGCACAATTCAGATGGCCACAGAGCAGCAGAGTGAGGCTGGGCAGACACCACCCTGTGGCACGGAGTGTGATGCAGCCTGAAGCTCACCGCACACAGCTGTCCAGCCCAGACATGAACACCGGTGGTCCCAAGAGAAAACAAGGCAAGCTTACAGAGAACTGTGTATTACAACTCGGGAAATTAATCAAAGCCCTTGCCTTACCATTGGGGGCTCACGTCGGGATCATTTTCACTTAGGAAAGAAAACACACCTATGTCACTCTTACAAAAGTGACCTTACTCCTTTGTATCCCTGTGTTCGGTTTGTAGAGCTGTATACACACAGGTAACAAATCACATGAGGCACCTGGGTAGATGCTGCTTGCAGAGGTCAAATACTGCAGTGTCATAGAGAATGAATGAAAAGAACATTGCACTCTCCACAGCATTAGGAAAATGGATCACTGGAGACAGGATGGGGTGAGGGGCTAAGGAAAATAATCAAGTAACAGTGAGAGACATGAAAAACACATGGGCATAAAAAAAGGATGACATAGTACAGCCCAAAGTTGGGGGGAAATGTTCAGATGACAAAGCAAGAGAAGTTACAACTAATGCAATACGATGGAAGAAAGTTGCGGATATCCTGCTCTTCCCTGACCTCTGCGGAATGCACAGGTTTTCCCCACCTCCAGCCCACTGCACATGCTCCCACTGTCTCTTACTCTGTTGTCCAGGACTGAAGGCTGAGGCTTTCCCACCGTAACCTCTGCGTAAATGCTGAGGATGTTCACCTCTGAATCCCTGGATCTTAGAAAACGTCTGGAAAATATGGGCACTCAACAAATATTTTTTCCTGGGAAGCAAGTCTCCAGTTACGTTGGGCATTGACTTGGGTCTTTATGATCACAAAGTTCACATTTATTAGAGGTAGAAAAAACATACAGCGGATAAGTAAAATTTGATAGCAGATGTTTGTAGCAGTCAAGAGAAACCATTAAGCCCATTCGGTAATATGCGCCTTGTGATTACCAGGAAAGTACAGATCAGCTGATCACATCATTACAGAGAATAACACAAGAGAGTAGGAGCAGAGAGGTATAATGAACAAGAAATGAATTAATTTAAAAATCAGGCAGAAATCTGTTTGTTTTTTATTCTAAGGGGGCTAAAATATTCACACATGATATCAAGGCTCCATTCCCAGTGAATGACAATAACCTAAATGTCCATATTGGTGTCGTAACTGATTTCCCTCTACCCTTTCTGGATGTCTCAGCCACACCTGTGGCTGTAAATAGCTCCTCTCTACTGAGGTCCCCACTCTCTCCAGCCCCCATGACTCTTCTGAGCTCCACACAGACTGCCTTCTGGACATCTCCAGTTACGTCCCATAGACCTTCAGATTCCACCTACTCATAATTTTGTCCCCTAAGTCTTCCTTTCCTACATCCTTATCTCAGTAAATGGAACCCCTGATTACCCAAGCCAGAAGACTGCAATTGACCCTTGATTGTACCATCTCTCAAATTCTCTCCCCCACAATATCATCCCATGTCCTAAAGAATCTTCCTCCTAAGTAACTCATATGCCTATCCCTTTACCTGCAACTCAGTAGTACCTTGGCTAAAAACTCTTCCTATCTCAGCTGACTTGGTACATATCTCCTGACTGATCTTCTCAAAAGAAGAGCTTCTTCCCGCCTCAACCAAAACAATCTCCTCAACCTTATTTGAGTGGCCTTTTGAAAATGCAAAATCTCCTCACTCACCTGCTTAAAATGCTTCTGTGCCCATGAGTTTAGGTTAAAGTCCTCCTTGCTTTGTGTTAAAGTCCATGCTCTTGACATGCAAGGCCAAGATGGTGGCTACTTTCTAACTCATCTTCCCTGACGCCATGTTCTGCCAATGCTTCAACCACACACAATGACCTTCCCTCGTGTTACTTGTCACTATTCCTTTGCAGATGCTCTACTACTGAGCTAAAATACCCCATCTAGACTTCTCCACCTTAACTAAGTTCCCCTCATCCTTTAAGAACTCAGCTTAATTATGATCTTTCCTTTTTAATCCACTTCCTCCCTCAGCTGGGTTATAGGGCTATACCCTGTGTTCATAGGGCACCCCGGCATAGCATTTACTGTACTGAATTGGCATTTCTGGTTTCTTGTGATTATCCCCCACTTGACCATGAGTTCCGTGGGAGGATTTTTCATGTCTATACCCCCCACGTCTAGCACAATGCTTGTTGCACTGTAGATGTTCAATCAATGCTTGTTTAGCATATAAATAAGAGAATGAGTTTCCGGGATAGGACTTAGATCAGTGGAAGGAAAACACACCACCTACTTCTACATTAAAGATAATTTGTTAGAGTTCCTCAAAAAGTTAAAAAATAAAAACTACCCTACGATCCAGCAGTTGTACTATGCTATCTACCCAAAGAACACAAAATACTAAGTCAAAGGGATACATGCACCCTGATGATTATAGCAGCATTATTTACAAGCCGAATTATGAAAACAGTCCAAGTGTCCATCGACTGATGAATGGATAAAGAAGAGATGGTATATATACACATAATGGAATATTACTCAGCCATAAAAAGAAATGAAATCTTGCCTTTTAAGGTGACATGGATGGAGCTAGAGAGTGTTACGCTAAGTGGAATAAGTCAGTCAGAGAAAGACAAATACCATGTGACTTCACTCATATGTGGATTTTAAGAAACAAAGCAAATGAGCACAGGGTAAAAAAGAGAGAATCGAACCAAGAAACAGACTTTTAACTCAAGAGAACAAACATGGTTACCAGAGGGGAGGTGGTGGCAGGATGGGTTAAATAGGTGACAGGAATTAAGGAGTGCACGTCTTGTGATGAGCACCGGGTGTTGTATGGAAGTGCTGAAACACTATATTGTACACCTGAAACTAATATTACACTGTATGTTAGCTAACTGGAATTTAAATAAAACGTCAATAAATTTGTTAGAAAAGGTAAGAAAATTTCCTGTGCAACTACTTATACCCAGAATTACGTCTAGCAATTAGGAACTAAGGTGAGAGACAGAGAGAGAGATCTATCTGTACCTCATGATTGTTTACATGTTCCAGAAGTTTCTTACACAAGACAAGCTGGTAAGGAGCAGATCTGATGGATGAAAACTTCGTGGGGCTAGTGTTACTTAGAACTCTAAAATCAGCAGATCTTCCAGTGGAGCACAAATATGTGATTAAAAAAGAAATTGAACTGGTTACCAAAACAAGTTCTCTAAAGGCTGATATACATTTGCTAAAACTATCTGGCTTTATTTTGTTTTTATGTGATCTACTTTCAAGATGCTACTTAAACAGGATAATTCAGTTTTAGCCTATGATAAAATATTCAGCCATACCAATTTTTTAAAGGAAAACAGAAGCCAAACTAAAATGTTACTTGTTTAGTCCAAGGAGGGTATCACATAGGTGTTGAAAACAAGATTGGTTTTAAAGGGTTTGCAAAGTCTAAAAAGTAGAACTGAAATGGCTTGTTTAATTCCAAATTTGCTCCCTCCCCTCAGAATCTTTGGCAAGACCCTCTGTCCTTTTGGGAGTCCACTGATGGACCCTTATGCTCACATGCTGCCTGTTCCATTCAGACCTGCCTTCTCTAATAGCACCTCAGATTCAGGTCTCACACCAGCAGAACGAGCCAGGAAAAGAAGTTCCAACTAACAGTTCCGAACAAAATTTCCATGGAGTTCAAACCGCGATATGTAAGTAGCAGCTCCCTCTACCCTGTTCAATTTCTTCCGGATGAAGCTAGGTTCGCTCTTTCACTTTTGTATTACAGCCATTCTCTTCTAACCAAACTCATTCTCAATTCAGCGGCGCAGGCACTAGGAGTCCTCTGCATAAGCACCTTAGTCCTTCGTCCACTGTGCTCCAGGGCGCTCTGCCTAAAGTGGTCTAGCCATGTACTCACAGGGCGAAGGGTCATATTTCTGTTTGATTCCCCCTAAGTGAACCCAACAGCACTAGACAGAAGTAGCAGAATATGACACTTTTAGAGCGCAAGCCAGTGAATGAACCAGACTTCATAATGGGAGCACCCAAACATGTGTCCCCAAAATTCCGCGGCAGCAATATACATGCACACAAAATTACTACTTTCCAATGGTTTCGTCTTTGGATCTTTTTCTCCTGCAAGTATATCAAATGACAGGAACTTATGAAGGCCACATGATATTAACAAGCTTTACAATATTAATGAAGTTTTATGATTTGTACCTTTCTTCTACTTCCTCGGAATAGCAAATGTTTGTTATTCTCTTGTTTTGTTTTTGTCTTTTAAATGAAGAAAGGCAAATATTTCCTATCGCTTTTCTTTCTGATCACTTCACTCTCCTGAGAAATCTTCAGGAAGAAACTATTATAGTACACCAGGCAAGCCTGTTTGGGTTTTGTAAGTTGATTTTTAAAAAACAAAAAACTCCGAGGATTTCTTTTTCAAATTTTTCTAGAAGCAAAAGATCATCAGTAGAGTTGGCAACACAAGAACAATTATTTGCCTAAGGAAATGGAAGGTCCAAACTCTATTTGAAATTTTAACATCCTAGTTATTTTCCAAGTATCTCAGGCCCACAGGGTTGGCAGCTCATGGACTCAGCCTACAGACTTTGGAAGAAAAATAGTAATTACAGGAATTGAATCAGAGAAAAATTTAAATTAAAAAAGGAAAAGTCCCATACAATCATCTTGGTTTTCTACTTAGATGGGTGGGTTTTTTTTTTTTTAGAAGTGTTGTCCACATTTTTGTTGTGTTCATTTTTGTGTGTCTATAGCTTGAACGATTGGTCTTATTTTCAGTTTCATTTATATATTTATTATATATTATATGGATCACATACTCACATTCATTACCTAGAGAGAAAATGGCCAATAAGTATTTGTTGAATTGAATTAAATGGGCTTATAATGTTGGTATTGAGGAATAAACTTGACTTAAATTAGGCTAACTCATCCATATGAGTCTTTTTATTAGAAATAGATGGATACTTCATATTACTTTTGAGTAAGAATAAAAATTATAACAAATAATTTTTCTATGTTTTCTGCATTCCTTCCTCTTCCACCAAAAAAAATTCAAATAAAAGAGGAAATATGTAAAAAGAAAACTAAATTAAAAGTTCATAGAGATGAACACCTAGGAATCTACATTGTCTTCAGTATCACCCATCTTCTAATTCAAAAGGAAAAAAAATAGATTTATTCATTATATTGGTAAATAAACTTCTCTTAAACCTGTGTCTTTCTGAGAATGTGGGCAGTGTCTGGATTATCATGCTAAAATCTAAATAAATTCTAGTGGCACTGGCAGCCAAAGTCGCACTACCCCTCGGTTTCCCCATGGGCAACAATCTCTCAGCAGCCTTTGTGGCTGCTCAGCTTTGGAAACTTGCAGAGTCCCCATGGGCAAGCAGCTGCAGAGGGAAGTGTAAGCTGGAGAAGAGTCAAGCTCTCTGCAACCTGGAGGGAAAAAAAAGGAGCTGATAACTGCATACATGGGGGCTCCTTTTCTGCCCAATTTCTCAGCTTATCTTAGTTTTTTTTGTACACTCTTTGCAAAATATATTTATGCGTTCAGATTATTATATTGCTTAAATAAGATACCATTTATCCATAACAAAACAATCTAGTTGAATATTGAGGGAAATGTGTTAGTGATCCTGTCAAAAAAATTATTGAAGCCAACCACTCAATTAACACTCATTCATTCTGCAAATAATCCATGAGTGTCAAGTGCTTGGCTACGTGCTAAGTGTACACTTTTGAACAAGACAGAGTTTATGGTCTAATGGGGGAAATCAACGACTAAACAATCAATTTAACAATAAAGTGTGGCAAAAAAATTACAAAATAAGCTTAGAAAGTGGAAAGGACTGGAAGGGGATGAACAGTATTATGAAAGATGATGTAAAACAAAGAATCAAGTGAAGCAAAACAGAGAATCTCTCTCGATGTTCTCAAAATCTGTTCCAGTGAGAGAGAGAGGGGACAAGAATCGTACAAGAAATCCTTCCCACTTGGATCTAGTTTTCCATCTACTGTAAATATCTCAACCTCATCATCGGGCAGCAGCAAACTTTCTACTCTTCTTGAATGTATGTTCTCTGCAAAGCTAACAGGTGAGACAGCAACAATATGTAAATTAACCGAGAGAAATGGAGTACAAAGGCTATATTTGAAATTCTATGTGCAGAGCTGGTCTCCCAGTGACCTTACTGCAGAAATGCAAACATTTCTCCTTCAGAGAAGGTGCAATGCACATACCAAAATAATCCGTGCCACTCCATCTTTTTTTTGATCTGGAAGAAAGCTCTCAGAGGGAGACTGACTATACAGTGAGTGTTGTATCAGAAAGCCAAAATGGCATAGCGAATGGAAACATCAAAGTGTATAATGTTGTGTAAAGATAACCTCCCTTACACATTTTTGATTATGCAAAATGGTGACTACGAAATGCTTTTATTCTTTAATAAGGAAAATCACTCCACGTGCTAATGCTTGGGCAGGGCAATTCCATCTTTTTTCGTTAGATGACTTTTCCAGGGACCCAAACCTGGCTATTATTGCATTCTTATGTTTTGTTTCTCTATCCCATCTTATGTCTTCTACATTTTCAGCCAAGTTCTATACTAGCGATAAGAATTTCAATGAAGAAAATAAGAACCTACTTTCTTCTACCATAATAGTCAACACATCTTTTACAGCCCTAGTCAAAGTGCAAATCAAGTAAGGCATAGAACAAAGAAATGGGCTTTATAATTAGGAAAATGTGGATTTAAAGCCAAGTGCTACTACGTATTACTGTGTGATCTTGAGCACTAATCCATAAAATGGAAGGAAGATAGCTATGGAATACAGTTAGAAGCAAGAACTGAATGACGTAATACAGGTAATATCCCCAACATAGTGCATAGCAGGTGGCACATTGTTCCTACAGGGTGACAGCTATTGTACTGTTGGTGCTTCCAGAAGTCTTTTTCTTTATTCCTCTTTGGTCCACCTCCTCTTCCTCATTTCAAGGCTGCCCTTGCTTGTCCCATGATTATCATTGGATCGTTGAATTTCATGATCTAAGCATCCAGTTTGCTTTTCTAAAAGGTTGAGTAAGCCTATTCATATTTCATCAAAGTCACTTTAGAAGGTCTATTTCCTTATGAATGAGGTTAAGAGATATCACCTAGGAGAATAAATTCAGGTTTGGATTTTGTCAAACTATAACAAAGTAAGATATAAAATGGCTGCAATTTTCCAGAAAAAGAAAACCACTGAAATAGCCAAGTGGCCAACAATTAATCAATCCATTGTTTTAATACTCAGAAATGATCTCCTCCATCAGGGACTGGGCGAGACTGTGTTATAAATGGATTTTATCAGGCCCTTGGACAGGGAACAAACTAAATGAGAAGCAATCTGAATTTGGCAGCAGAAGGACACAGTGAAGCTCTGGTTAATCCCACAATTTCCTGACAAGACACGAAAGAGGTATTCAGATTATACGATTGGCATTTATGTAGACAACCTAGAATGTATTTTTACAAATGAGTTTGACCTCAAAAAAAAAAAAGAGAAACCTCAGGAATTATAAACCTATAAATCTACATAAACCAATGAGCTGCCATTATGTTTAACTCCCCAGTCATTAAAACCAGTTCAAACCCAACTAAAAATCAACTTTATCACGGCACAATCATACGTCGGTCATCATCAAACATCTGGATATCTAATTTATTCACCAGCTTTACCCAGGAGACTTAATTCCCAAAATTTTGTCTATCTCCAGGAGTGAAAGCCATCCTCAAAGAAACAAAATGAGGCTCCACAGAAGACCTGCGAAATAATATCACGAAGGCATGTGCTCAAAGAAATCTCTCGAGAAAAGTGAGAAAGCCACGTAAATTCTCCTGAGAAGAGCGACTACTTTCAAGGGCATAATTCTTGATTGAATACGTTCTAGAGTATTTGTTTAAAAAATAAATCGAACTTCCAGATGAATTCTGCCCCTGATACTATCCCACCTCTCCTTCCTGCACCTGGAGACGGGAAGACTTTTATCCGGTGATGAATGAGCCCCTCTCGGGCCTGCTCCGGGCTTGCTCTTCATCAGCGCCCTGGTGATGGCGTCGTGTGGGCGGCTGTGGAGCCACGTCAGCTTCCGGAGGAAGAGCCGCCGGCGGAGGAGCGGAGGCAGCCATCTGCAACAGCTTCTCCGGCTGGGGGAATGGCTGTTTATTGTCAGCGGCGTCGGGAGCGAAGCACAAGAGCCGTCAGCGGAGGTGGCGTGTTATTCATGTCATATTTAATAAGTTTATGTAATTGGACCAAGTTTCATTAGGACTTGTTGCAATAAAACCACAGACATTTCTCAAAAAGCAGGGCATCCAGCTGGAGGACGCGGACTGTTTATTTAACATTGGTACATACACAGCCACGGGCATCTAGAAGCCAGAACGGAAACAAGGAGGAGCGGTAAAAAGTGCCGCAGCCAAAAGAGGGTGCTGAATGGGCAACAGCAAAAACAGGAAAGGTAGTGAAAGCTCCTCTTGCATTCATTCAGTTCACAGAAGTCCAGGAACAATCGCTTTTGCAAAACAACTGTGCTGATCTCTTTCATTGTTTTTTAATTAATTGCGTGTGTTTTCCACTGGTTTTTGTCTTCCCCCAAGATGTATCTTGAGTGCAAAGGCCACTTCTCACAATATTGTTTCGCCACTTCAGCACTTGACACGGTGTTTTTGTTTGGTTTGGTTTGGTTTTTTAAATTTTTTTTATTATGTTAGTCACCGTACAGTACATCTTTAGTTTTTTAATATAGTGTTCCATGATTCATTGTTTGCGTATTACACGGTGTTTTGTATTCTGGTTCCTATCAGTAGTTTTTAGGCTCTTGGCCAAATGTCGGAATGTGATAGAATGGAACAGGATGGAAGGAGTACTTGTACTCTTAGTAAAAAGACTCTCATGGTAACACTGTATGGTGACAGACGGTGACGAGATTTTTCGTGTTGAGCATTTTGTAGTGTATATAATGGTGCAATCACTATTTTGTACACCTAAAACCAATATACTATTATCTGTCAACTACACTTCATTTAGAAATATGTAAATTTTTCAAAAAACATAGATACAAATCTCATTCTTCCACTGTACCGTAGAATTTAGGAAAGATGTCTAACCATTCCAAACTAGGTTCTTCAAATCCATGCAAGAGCATGTAACCAATTTGAAGATACAATGGGGGGAAAAAGATACCAAACCTTTAAAAATCACTGGATACTGAGAAATAATTTAACTCAAAAAATGTGATATTCATATTCACAAAAACTATGAGAATCTATTGGGAAATGGAAAGAAAATACAAGAAAATAAGAGAATGTGATTTTTCTGGTTGGGAATATCAATTCCTTGTAAATTATTTTATGGATCAGCAAAATTCTAAAAAATAAAACTCTTAATGAATGTTTAGGAGAACTTAATAAAATGGTTTGAAAGTTCACTTAAAGAATAAATAAGTAAAAATAGAAAAGAAACTTTTGGAAAAAAGAGTTAAGTGAGAGCTGCCCCACCAGTTATAATAAAATATTACACAGCCAAAATCACTAAAATATTGGATACAAAAAAATGTGAAAAATGTTGATCAATATTATTTCTCAGTAGTTGGAATATGAATGATTACTATATTCTTTGGGTTTTTTATATTAAATTTTTTCTAGATAATTTAAAAGAGCCAATAAAAATATAGTTACTATTTGAAGAGTAACAGAAGAATTAATATAGATACCCATATTGACCTTGGTATATGTAAAATAAAATTGTTTCCAGTTTTACTGAGAAGTAATTAACATCCATGACTGTGTAAGTTTAAGGTGTACAGCAGGATGGTTTGATTTACATATATTGTGAAATGGATTACCTCAATAAGTATAATTAACATCCATCTTCTCATCTAGATATAATAAAAAGAAAAGAAAATTTCTCCTTGTGATGAGAACTTTAAGATCTTCTCTCATAACAAGTTTCTATACATCAAACAGCAGTGTTAACTATAGTAAAATGTATTATTGTAAAAATGTAATATGTGATCATGCAAGAATCATAAACAATGGAAAAGGAAGGAAATGTTCAAATCATGTCACTGAGAAAATTATGTATGAAGAAACAACTATTTAGATTCTTCATACCAGACACTAAATTACATTTTAAGTTGCTTTCAGAAATCCACGTAAAATTAAAAATATTTTAACTATAAGAAAATTTGAAAAAAGATCCTATTTCTGAAGAAAGAAATGCTTTCTCATCATAAAACTAATGGAAGAATTAAGGAAAATGTCCATATATCTTAAATCATTTCACATTCAAAACTTTTGCTAATTGAAAATATCATTAAGTCAAAAGACATAGAACAAATGAGGAAAACATATGCTATATTGTAAAGAAAGAGTATTCTGAATACAGAAGGAATTAATGGAAATTGGATAACAAAATCATCATTTAAGGATCAACAGTAATATGAGAAATGAATATTGTGGAGGTAATTAAACAAGATGGAGGTGGTCCTGGGGTCTTAGCAGCCTTTCTATGAGAACAAAAAGAAACCGAAGCCACAGTCGATGCCTGAAAATGCCTCAAGGTTAAGAAATCAAGCTCAAGAAAAACCAATCACAAACAGCCACGTGGACTTGCCCAAATAAAGTAACTGCTGAAGCTTCAGCCAATTAAATTATTCCTTTCCTTGCTTCTGTGTCTGCTTTTTAAAAGCCTTGTCCTTGGCTCCTGCTGGTGGAGCTCTGCTAACCACTTTTGTTTTGGCACTCCCTGATTCGAACAGGTATTTGTTCAAATAAATTTCAAAATGTAAGGTGCCTCAGTTTATCTGTTAACAATATGAATGGCTAATTTATGGAAGAAGAATTTCATGGGTCTGATAAAAAGAAGAAAAATAATTCAACCTTTCGGTCATTTTAAAAATGCAAATTGAAATAACAAGGAGATATTGTTTTCACATATCCAAGTAAGAAAAGCAACTTTTAAGTGTTAGTTTTCTAGGTAAGGGGACAAGAAAACATACATTCTCCTATAGTGTTTTTGGGCAAATAAACTAGTACAACTTTCTGGAAGCAATTTGTCAGTTTTAAAGAGCCTTATTCTCTTGCTCAAATAATAACTAATTCTAATAATCTATCCAAAAAAAAAAAAATGGTCAGAAATGTGGTCAAGGATTATAGTACTATCTATCATAGCAAAAACTCTCCAATAATGAGAAAAAGGTTAATTAAATTATGGTAGATGCATACTGGAATGCTAGTAATTGTTTGAAAGTATAAACATAGTTGTACATCTTTTGACAAAGAAGACAGTCATAATATATTGTTTAATAAAAGTAAGTATAGAGAAATGAGAGTGTAATCTCAATCAGATAGTCACATAGAAAAATGACTGCTAAGCACTATCCCCAAATATGAACAGTTCTTATCTCTTGATTGGTAAATTATAGGTTAGGATGCAGGTTCAACTTCTGCATAAGGGCCCAAAACTGACCATAAACAGTTTTTGGCTGATATCATAGCTTCACACTTCAGGGACCCCAGCTCTTTCCAACTTGTTTGTTTAATATCCCTACTACTGTTCGCATCTGCTTGATGTGAACGGAGAGTATTGCTTTCATTCACATCGAGAAGTGCTCAGCCCTGCATTCACATTCCAGAGAGCAAAAGGGAAGGAAGAGGAATCACAATGTCTACATTCCTCATCTTTAAAGATATGACCCCAAATTCCATACATCTTGTCCTCTTATATCCCATTGGCCAGAGCTTCATCACATGGCTATACTTCGGTGTAAATGAGGCTGAAAAATGAAGTCATAAATTGGGTGATCTTGTGAAAAATTCTAAAAATTCTATTACTGTGTAAACAAGAATAACAGAATATTAGGAGACAATTTCTGCCACAATCCACCTCTTTGGCCATGCAAAGACCCATGTGCTCTTTCCTTCACATACATAGAATATGTCCACCCCTTCTCAAAAAAGACAACCCGAAAATTTCATCTAGTTATTAAAGGAACTTAAAGTCTAGAAATTCTGGGAAATGCCCAGTCCCCTCTATCAGATCAAGATGTGGTTCCTTTTGGTCTGACATCCTACAAAATAAAAGACAATCTATCTGCCCCCTCCACCCAATACACATAATATATAATGGTTGGATAGAAACGGGACAATTGCATTAAAAACTCCCATTCATACAATTGCTTCAAAGAAAATAAAATACTTAGGTATAAACTTAACAAAACATGTACACAATCCATATGCTGAAAATTAAAATGCTCATGACAAAAATCAAAGGAGACCTAAATAAACAGAGAGACAGACCATGTTCATGGATTAAAAGACTCAGTGTAATAAAGATGTCAATTCTCCCCAAATTGATCTATAAGTTTAACACTCCTATCAAAATCCCAGCAAGGAGACTTTGTCTATGTTTTTGTGGACATAGACAAACTTACTCTAAAATTCATATGGAAAGGCATAGGTCCTAAAACAGTTAGTACATTCTTGTAATATAATAAGAAAATGGGAGAAATCAGTCTACCCAATATTACGGTTTATGATATATCCATACACTCAAGACCGTATGGTATTGACAGAAGGATAGACATAGAGATCAAAAGAGCAGAATAAGGAATTTAGAAATAGATCCACACAAATATCTCCAACTGATTTTTGACAATGACACAAAAGCAATTCAATGAAAGAAGAATAGTCTTCTAGCAAATGGTGCTAGAACAATTGAACATCCATAAACAAACAAACAAAAAGGAAACAAAGAAACAAAGAACTTCAACCTAAATCTCATATCTTATGCAAAAATTAACTCAAAATGAATCACCAATTTAAATGTATAATATAAAACTATACAAAAAACATACAATAAAGTCATCAGGATTTAGGGCTGGGCAAAGATTTAAATTTAACACCAAGCCATGATCCATACAAGGAAAAGTTTATGTTACACCTCTTCAAAATTAAACTTCTGCTCTGTGAAAAGCCCTGTCAAGAGGATGAAAAGACAAGCTGGGAGAAAATTGGGAGAAAATATCTACAAAACACAGATCCTTCAAAGAACCCGTATCTAGAATATATAAGGAACTCTCAAAACTTAACAGTAAAAAACCAAGCAATCCAATGAAAAAAATGAGCAAAAGATGTGTACAACATTTCAGTGAAGAGAATATATCTGGGAAATAAATACATGAAAAGAAGTTCAACATCATTAGCCATTAGGGAAGTACAAATTAAAACAACAATGAGATACCACTGTACACCTATCAGAATGTCTAAAATAAAAAATAATGACAACACCAAATACTGAAGAGGATGTGGAGAAACTGAACTATTCATACATTGCTAGTTGGAATGTAACATGATACAACCGCTTTGAAAAGTGATTTGGCAGTTTTCTACAACACAAAACCTGCTATACAACTTCCCATACGACCTGGCAATTATACCCTTGGGCATTTATCCCAGAGAAATGAAAACTTATGCTCACACAAAAACCTATGCACAAATATTTATAGCAGCTTTGTTTATAATAGCTGAAAATTGGGATCAGCTCAGATGTCCTATGACTGGTGAATGGTTAAGTAAGCAGTGGTACATCCACACCTGGAATACTACTCAGCAACAAAAAGGAACAGATCATTTATCCATAACTTGCAACAACTTGACTCAATCTCCAGAGCCTTATGCTGAGTGAAGAAAGACTACCCCAAAGGGTCACATACTGTATGATTTCACTTTTATAACATTCTTAAAATGACAAAATAATAGAAATGAAGAACGGAGTAGTGGTTGCCAATGGTTAGGGATAGTATTTTTAATGTTTATGACAACTTTATAACACTCAAAACTTGAAAAAAAAAACTCAAATGTCTATCAACAGAGAATAGATGAGAAAATTGAGGTGTATCCATACGGATAGAATATTACTCCACAATAAAGAAAGGATTACTGATACAACATAGCTGGACCTCAAAAACATTGTTAAGTGAAAGAAGGTACACATTTATTTATATGAAATGGAAACCAGATTCCATCTATAGGAAATGCAAATAGAGGCATAAGAAATCTGCAGAAGAGCCCAGAGGGATCATGAGGGAGACAAAGGAGATAGGGCATGTGGGAACTTTCCAGAATGATTGGAATTATCTGCATCTTTTTGAGGCAGTTGTTTACATAGGTCCATACAATCGTCAAAACTCATTGAACTGTACCCAGAATCTATGCCTGTTATATCACGTTAATTATAAATCCATTTTTGTTTACATTTATTTATTTATTTATTTATTTATTTATTTATTTATTTTTAGAGAGCGCTAGTGCACAAGTGGGAAGGAGGGGCAGAGGCAGAGGGAGAGAGAGAATCTTAATCAGCCTCCATATCCAGCTTGGGGCTGACATGGGGCTCAATCTTAGGACCCTGAGATCATAACCTGAGCTGAAATCAAGAGTCAGATGCTTAATCAATCGATCCACTTGGTGCCCCTATAAACCCGTTTCTAAAAATGTAAGTGATGATGAGGTTTGATAGGTAGTGATCTCTATAGGACGTCCCCCTGGTATTTCCATGGTCTAGGGTTGCAGCCTTCGTAAGCCTCCAACTGGATTCAGATAAACCCGGGTTCATCTCACAGTCTTTGACTTAGTTATTCACTCACTAAATATTTCTTGAATCCCTACTACGTGCCTGGCACTACTGTAAGCATGTTCTTCCCTCGCCCGGCACTTCAAGATTGGTGGAATATGGAGAGATAACTTGCTCGGGACCAGTGTCCTGGCTGTCCTTACCCGTGTCATCCTCCCAGGCTTGGAAAGAAAGACGGCAAATGTCCAAAGAGCAGAAATAGGGACAGAACAGACAGAGGCTGCCTCATTTCCTTTTCGTTGTGACTAGTGAGTCACTAGACACGTGTCATTAAATGGGCTGCTACCCTCTCCAGCATGTGCAATGGCTGAGCACCTCCACTCGCCCCGTGGGCTGCTTAAAAACACAACAGAGATTCTGCCCAGGACTCCTGGGGTTGGAGAATGTCAAACATGCCCGTCCTGAGATAGAAAGACAGGAGGAAGTTTTCAAAATCTTCTTTGCCTCTTCCCCTCTCTCCTCCTTTTGTTTCCCTTTTATTGTTCTCTTTTGATTTTTCTTCCTTTCCAAAACCAGTTTGCTCCAGCTTCTCAATTCATAACTTGCATTTAAAGTATTTTAAATATCATAAAATAATATCATATTTAAAGTTGTTAATGTCCTTTCCTCTAAAAGGAAGCACTGATATATCAGTACATTTTCCTAATAGGTTAAACCATATAGGTAAGGTCCTAACGTGAAAAGACAGTATAAATACATATTTTAAAAAATAAGACAAATCAGTGGCTGTGTGCCGGGGTGGCTCAGTCGGTTAAGCATCTGCTTTCAGATCAAATCATAATCCCAGGGTCCTGGGATCTAGCCCCTCACCGGGCTTCCTGCTCAGCACGGGATCTGCTTCTCCCTCTCCCCTCCCACTCCCTCTGCTTGTGTTTCTCTCTCTCTCTCTGTCAAATAAATAAATTTTTTTTTAAAAAGTAAGAAAAATCAAGGAAAGCATAGATGAAGAGAAATGGTGACTTCCTGTCAAAGTTTAACATGAGGGGATGCCTGGGTGGCTCAGTCGGTTAAGTGTCTGCCTTTGGCTCAAGTCATGAGCCCAGGGTCCTGGGATCAAGTCCTGTGCAGGGCTCCTTGCTCAGCGGGGAGCCTTCTTCTCCCCCTGCCTGCCACTCCCCCTGCTTGTGCTCTCTCTCTTTTTCTCTCTCTCTAACAAATAAAGAAAAAATATTTTTTAAAAATTTAACATGAGAAGTTAAAAAGGGTAAAACTGTTAATATCATCACAAATAATAAATCAGAGACTGGAACTGTAGCAAGAATGATACATTCACACAGCATGGAATAATTCTAAATTTTAAAAGCAAGGGTCACCTGGTTGGCTCAGTCAGTTAAGCATCTGACCCTTGATCTCAGCTCAAGTCCTGATCTCAGGGTCGTGGTTTGGGACCCCACATTGGGCTCCACCCTGGGTGTGGAGCTTATTTAAAAAAAAGAAAAGCAAAGGTAATATTTAACAACAACAAAAAAGGTGCCAATGGAAAATGTGAGCCTAATATTATCAGTAATTTCAAAGGCTAGATGAGAAATCAGATATAATTAAAGTTTCAGGAAATGAAACATACCAAGACATTATTATAAGCAGTAGCTTCTTAATACTTGGCTTATTCACGTATTTGGGAGGTAACCATTCACATAGAATGTGGCACAGGGTCTTAAAGACTTGCTTTGATGTTTACACAGTAACTGAATTGTGAATAGGACCTAGATTTTCCCGCTCTTGGCGTAATGGCCTGGCTCTAGACCAAAGAAATATACCTCGTACAATAAGAAATACCCCTACATTTAAGAGTTCTCTAAATTATTTCATGAATCACCTCTAGCTAACTGCAGCTTAAGTACCATTTCCCATTGTATCAAACTAGCCGCTCTTCTAAGCAATATATGCTTAACCTTTGTTGCTTATTTCTCATTTGACTCCAAGAAGATCATTTAATATCGAATTTTCAAAATAATTATTTTGTGTTGTTAGGATCCATGCCATGAATTCAAAAAGGATAAATCAGCATATTATTTTTTAAAGAAAAAAATCAGAAGCTTATGTTTTAATATGTAAAATACAATAAAGCCTTTCTCAGATCATAATATCAGGATGGATTTATGGATTAGTTGTTGTAGATAATCATCCAAAGAGCTCAGAGACCCCCAAATCATTCTGTAGAAGGCAAACTGTCGGTTTCTTTAGAATCCACTCGTTCATGCCCAGCAGGAGACCATGCCCTAAATAGGGACAGAAAGCTTGCCTTAATAAACTCCATATTTCATATAAGCCAAAGATGAGATTATTTAATTTAGCAGGAAACAAGCATTACAAGAATATAGGAAGGTAGCACAACCTGTGATATTGAGTGTGCTATCGCTCGTATTACTGAACAGAACTCTCGTCCTTGTCAAACACTGCCAGGCTGAAATGATGGTGGCATAATTTTGAAACTGGTATTCCATGGAAGATGCCACTGCATGAGACGTCTCACCCAGGTTAATTTCATCTGTCCCTTATCTTTCTCTCTTACCTGTAAACGCAATTAAGTATTAAGAGTTATCATCCAGAAGTTGCTTTATTAGCATTTGTGAGAAATCTACATATATCCATAAAGTATATAAATCCATCAAAGTTGTTGATTTGGGTAATTTAGGGAGAAAGGTAGAAGCTATAATATCAGGGTATCACTAGTATAGGTGTGAATCAATTCAATGCTAGCCCATTTCACCTTAAGAGTGAATAACCAATTTCTTATAATTATTAGGAAATAATCTATTTCTTAGTGATATTCTACTTTAAAAGCCCACATTTGGTAAAATTGTAATGTGAATTTAAAAATACGGGTACATAGGAACAGCTAGAAACAGAAAGTATTTTTGCATGTCTATAATTTCAGGAAAATGGACATACTACAGCTTTGTTAGTAAATTAGCATCAAGATTCTGCAAGGCAGGAGCACCTGGGTGGCTCAGTCGGTTAAGCATCTGCCTTCGGTTCAGGTCATGATCCCAGGGTCCTGGGATCAAGCCCCACATCAGGCTTCTGGTTCAGCATGGAGTCTGCTTCTCCCTCTCCCTCTTCCGCTCGTGCTCCTATCTCCCTCTCAAATAAATAAATAAATAAAATCTTTTTTAAAAAATCATGGAACACTACATCAAAAACTAATGATATACTGTATGGTGACTAATATAACATAATAAAAAATAATAAAAAATAGAAAAGCAAAAAAAAAAAATTCTGCAATGCAGAAGATAGTAGTAGAAAAACAACTTAGCCAGGCAGAGGAGGGTGATGGTAACACTTATATACAAGATGCTTAAAAAAAAAAAAAAACAAAAACCCTTTCCAAGAAGTCTTTTGAATTAACTCTAACTCAGGTTAATTTTTCTAGTATTCCCTCAACAGTTATACGTTTGTCTATAAAAGCTGTGATCATAGCAAAATGTTTAAATCTATGTTTATTTGTTTCTAATGGAAAAGGCAGGATTTTGATGTAAGAGACATTAGAGCTTGAATCCTTATTTGCCTCTAAAAGCTGTGTGATATTGAATCAGTGACTTTTCAGAGGTTCAGTTTTCCCATCTGTAAACAAGGATAATAATGCCTGTCCCAGAGGCTCATGTACGGTTTATCTGAGAAAACATGAAAATAACCTAGTGGTTGGTGGAAAGTAAATATTCCATAAGTGATAGTTCCTTCTTGTTTCCCCTCAGGCCAGGGATCAAGGTGTCTATAACCTTTATGATTCCTCCACAGAATAAAGAGTTCTATATACAACGGACACTCAATAATTGCTGAATGATGACATCAAAATATCTCAGCAAGACTGCAAATAAGCAGATCATCATCACCACCACCTTCATGTGAAATGGATTCTTACAACATGCTTACAACCATAGATTCCCAAAAAGGATTAATGATCGAATTAAAGAGCAGTAGGTATTTATGGCTTATATTAAAATAAATTTTAATGGTTGTAGAAAAAAAGTCTTTGAACTGGTAATATAAGATCAAGAGCTTCTCCTCCCTTATATCTAAGTTAAATAACACCCAAATATACAAGCACACAAGTAGACTAACAATAGAATTTGATATTGATTTGTTTGTCCAAAGCACATAAAAAGCAGATCTTATGGAGAGCTTTATGATGTTAATAGTTTGCCTAATCACATCATTTGGAATCCAACACTTTCTCTATTTTAAAATGAGCGTAAAAAAAATCAATATGCTCTCCCTGCACTATCTGCATGCTGCCATCACATGACACACTCATCATTTTCTAAGAGTAATTTCAAATCAAAATTGCATCAAAGTGCCACCTACACCGGCTTCATTCGGACCTGCCATGAGATTATCGTTACAGTATGAACTACATTTGCATATATTAAAATACAGCAGAAAAAGTAGCCACCGTGCATGCTAAATAGTTGTTTTTCCAAAACTTAAATATCTCAGGTGGCTCTCCTTTATTCCCCAAGCCCCTAAGGGCATTTTTCTACATTAAAAATTGCCTGCATCCAGGCAATTACTCGCCAAAACTCGAATCAACATACTTTTGCTTATTTGTAATATTGTCTCTATTTTTCTATGTCTGTTTTCAAGCAGCAAGGCTGCCACGAAAGCTGAATCTTTACGAGTTCATATTCTCCTGCTGTTTCCCTCTCACCTCAAGTCAGCCTCCCCTGTTGCAAAGGGCATGTGCTAATGATCCAAGTCACAAGTGAGTATATAAAAGAAAAAATGAAAAGGCTATAATCACTTTAATGAAATGAACAAGGGAGGTTTTAGATAGAAAGTCTACAAGGCTTTGAGTAGTAGCCCGTTATCATTTGCGACACCTCTTCTGCTTCTTACCTATGCCGGTCTCCTACCCGCAGCCGGCTTGATCCAGGACCACAAGCTCGTGGATGCTGCTGGCATGAGAGATCACCAAGACCCACATGTGGACATTGCTATTCATTAAACACACGGTTCTATTTTAAACCACACTTCTGACTGCAGGCCCGTGTTTGCCTGAAGGAAGGTAGGTCATTGAGAGTGAATGCAAATGAGGCAGCTCCCCAGCAGGGGAAAAAATTAACTTAGGCAACTTTGTGGGCATAGGTCTTTTTCAAAACAACACCAATGGTGCTCTTTTGGATGTAGCCCCATCAGCCAGGTGCTGAGCCAAGGCCTCCAGGCTGATTACCGAGAGCGAAGATGCTCCCAGTAGACTGCTCACACGGGCCGTCCACCGACTCTGGGCCGCCATCATTGTAAATGAAAGGAACAAAGTTTCTCAGTGAGAGGCACAGGCTACACTGCACAATATGGAAATTACATCACCAGTTACTCTTCTACCTTGAGTAACATTCACTAGAAATTGTCAAAAACAAATTGCTACCCCTAACTTACCCTATCTTATGAGCACTTTAAAATCATGGGGAATATAGAGTTGAATGCTTGAGTCTTAATGCTATGGGTCTTAAGTCCATACAGAATATAACCTCCTTTTTCTAGTCTCAGTGGCTTCCAGCTAACTAGGCAGCTCTTGCTCCCAAACTCTAACCTGAACCTGGAGAGTTAAAAAAAGGAGGGTCCTTTTTGAAGACTTCTCACCTGGCTCTTGACCACTGGTTCTCAAAGTTGACTACACACTCGGAATCACATGGGAAGTTTTCAAAAATGCTGAGGACTTGGGTTCACCTTCAGAGATTCTGATTTACTTGGTATGGGGTGCCAGGACAAAGGCGTACTAGATGATTCGATCGTACAGAGAAGTTCAAAAACTACTTCACTAGACCCGTGGTTCTCAAAATGTAAAGTGCGTATGAATCGCCTGGGGGTCTTGTTAACATGCAGATTTGATTCAGTAGGTCTTGGTAGAGGTCTGAGATCCCACTGTTCTGACAAGTTGCCCAGTGCCACCAGTGCCCCTGAGCCTCAGACCAAGCTTTAGGAGCACGGTACTTACATTACCAACCTGGTAATGCAGGCAATGAGATGATAAACCCTTTTTATCAATAACCAGAATCCTTACCTTTAATGACAGTAGTAACCAATTCTGGTAAATGTATAATGGTGTGTGCAAATGATATGTATTTGTATTTGCATGTAGTTGAAAAAGATACTGGATTATAATTGTCAGCCTCTAAATCTAACACTGGAGTATCATCTGAGCCAAATATGATTGTCTTCTACCTCCAACTTAACACACAAAAATATTTCTTTTTATATCAAGCAGATGTTTTATGTTACAGGTCTACCACACCAAAACTAGGCTAAATCTAAAACATGCTATTGACAGTAGTCACACCTTCAAAGCTATTAGTTATGGGATAGTATATCTATCACAGTATCTCTCGAATTCTTCACGTTGTGTTTATATGTACAGCAAATTCAATAGAATCACCAAACCCATTTTATTTTTTATCGCTGTTACTTTATTTTCTTTCAAGATCTCTTGGTTATACTTTGTGTTTATTTTTTAATTTTTTATTATGTTAGTCACCATACAGTACATCCTTAGTTTTTGATGTAGTGTTCCATGATTCATTGTTTGCGTATAACACCCAGTGCACCATGCAATATGTGGCCTCCTTAATACCCATCACCAGGCTAGCCCGTCCCCCACCTCCCCCGAAACCCTCAGTTTGTTTCCCAGAGTCCATAGTCTCTCATGGTTCATTCCCCCTTCTGTTTACCCCCCCATTCTTCCCTTCCTTCTCCTACTGATCTTCCTGCTCTTTCTTAAGTTCCACAAATGTGTGAAACCATATGATAATTTCATCCCCACATGACAAGATTGCAAGGTTTTTAAATGGCATCTGCCTATCAGACTCTAATAGTCTCTCCTACCTTAACACTAAAATATATGTGGAATATTTTGTATCTATGAAAATATATAAAGTACTTTTAAAAACATAACAATTCACACCACTACTAAGATCTAAAAGTGGCAGTTTATGCTAGCAATTGGGGAGATTTTTCTCCTAACTAAAAGGCCAAAGGAGTTGGATCAAGACAATAAGTAGAGGGCTACCACGGTTCCCCTCAGTAATGATGGCTTACTATGTGTCATGCATTTGTTTTTGTTTTAAAGATTGATTAATTTATTTTAGAGAAAGAGAGCAAGCAGGAGGAGAGGGAGAGAGAGAGAATCTGGAGCAGACTTCCCGCTGAGCGTGGAGCCCAATGTGGGGCTCAACCTCACCACCCTGAGATCATGACCTGAGCTGAAACCAACAGCTAGACTCTCAACCGACCAAGCCACCGAGGTGTCCCCATGCATTTGTTTTAAATACTATTTATCTATGTATTTACATATTGATAGGTACAGATACAGATAGATATATACTCTAACTCTCAAAGGAATCCTACAAGATAAATACCTTTATTATCTCCATTTTATATCTGAAAAGACTGAGATACAGAGAAGTTAAATAACTTACACAGATCAAAGAGTGAAAAGTGTTGGAGCCATGAGTCAAGTCCAGATTTTCAGGATCCAGATCTTTGCTTTTAACCACTCTGTTATTATGTCTTTCAAGAAAGAGAGAAAAACCCCTTCATCTAAAAGAAGATTGGAAGAGACCCCAATCACTCTTCCACCTTCCACCCCTCACTCAGTAAAGCAGATTCTGTAATGTCCAGAATTCTGAGGAGTTGTCTCTCTAGGTACAAGGGATGCTTTTTGAGATGGTCAAATGGCTTACCTGCTTCTCTACCTCCAGTTTTTCTAATTCCCTTACAAAACCTCAATTCCAAATGGATCGGAGCCAGAGAGCAGTCAGTTGGCCACAGGATTCCTAAAAATATTGAAGACAACAGTTCTCAGACATCCTGGGATTGGGCAGAGGAGGGGCCCTTGAGCCCTGAGAAGCAAGAGGTAGGAATTGTTGTTCTGAAGGTCTCCTACTCCAAGAGAAGAGAATGAAAAGAGGAGGCCTTGTTCCCCAGGAGTTCTGCCAAGTGATGCAAATAGGGGAAGGGGCTGATAACTGAGGGGCTTAGTTTTCTCTGGGGCATCTGCCGCACGTGGAACTCTCAGCAGCACTAATTTCTGTGGTCTGGAGATACTGTGGAAGACGACGAAATCACCACACAGAGATGCCAAGTGAATGGATGCTGCCAGAAAGAATTCCAGGACATGCTTACGAAGCTGAACTATGGCTCAAGGCCCCATCCTGGTGTGTAGGCGCTGAGAGTATCAGAGTCAAAGATCTACGGTATTCCCATTGAAATCGGGAATCAGCCATTGCTGATAGTAACTCATTGTAACCTGGATACAGAAAGCGTTCTCACTGTGTTCAAAGTTTATTTTAGGAGCTCGCGATAAAGATCATTCTAAATGGTAAAACACTAGGCCCCTGATAATTAGAGACAGAAACAAGAGATGCTCACTATCATTGCTATTTTTAACAGCGTTCCAGAAATCTTAGCCAATGCAAAAAGACAAGAATAAGAAACAACATGTGCACACATATTGCAAAAATAAGAAATAGGAAAGAGAAAATTGTCCTCATTTGAAGATAAGATGATCAGAATGACTCTTTATAAATCAATAGAAAAACAATTAATACATTTAACTAAACAAAAATTTCAAATCTGTGTATGCTGCAAACTATAAAATAAAATGAAAACTTAGGGGGAAACATAAATAAAGACAGAAGTATTACACGCCTTTATACATGGAAAGCTTTTACAAACGAATAACAAACAAGAGCATGTTAATAGCATAGGCAAAGTAAGCAAACATAAACAATGCAGTTGAGTATATAAGAATCTCCTAAATAGAAGTAAAAATCTTAATTTTAAGATATAAAACAGCAAAACTAATTTAATAAAAAGATTTTTTAAGATTTTATGTATTTATTTGAGAAAGAACATGTGTGTACACGCAAGAGAGCTGGGGCGGGGAGGAGTGAGGTGGGGCAGAAAGAGGGACAAGCAGGCTCCCCGCTGAACAGGGAGCCCCACACAGGGCTCTCGATGCAAGGACCCCAGGATCATGACCTGAGCCAAAGGCAGACGCTTAACCACCTGAGCCACCTAGGCGCCCCTAATAAAAATATTTTAAGTGAGGGGGCCTGGGTGGCACAGCGGTTAAGCGTCTGCCTTCGGCTCAGGGCGTGATCCTGGCGTTCCAGGATCGAGCCCCACATCAGGCTCCTCCGCTATGAGCCTGCTTCTTCCTCTCCCACTCCCCCTGCTTGTGTTCCCTCTCTCGCTGGCTGTCTCTATCTCTGTCAAATAAATAAATAAAAAATCTTTAAAAAAAATATTTTAAGTGATAATAACATCTGTCAACATCTACAGAATATACAACACGAAGAATGAACCCTAGTGTAATGGAATTTGGGTGATAACGACATGTCAATATATGGTCATCCATTCCAACAACTGTACCCCCCCACCCCCGACCCTGCCTTGGTGCAATATGTTGATGGGGAGAAGATTGTGCACGTGTGGGGACAAGGGGTACTATATGGAAATGCTGTGCTTTCTGCTCAGTTTTGGTGTGAATCTAAAAACAGTTTATTGATTTAAAAAAAGATAACGACCAAAACACTTTTGTACACTGCTATTCAGAAGTAATTTGGCATTAAGAATATTAAAGATATTGGAGCCTATAATTTTGCTTCCAGAAATGAATTTAATGTTAAGAATTAACGAAGATTTATATATACAGATATTTATAATATATAATGATAAAACAAAAAATTTATGATGATAAACACAAACAACAAATAAACAGAACAGAACCTAATCGTCAAGAAGGATTCCAGATCAAAGGAAGTGCATAGTTGCTGAGGCAAAAGCTTGCCTGCAATATTTAAAATTCAAATACTCAAGATAAGGGCACCTGGATGGCTCAGTCAGGTAAGTGTCCAACTCTTGGTTTCAGTTCAGGCCATGATCTCAGTGTCATGAGATCAAGCCCTGAGTCAGGCTCTGTGCTCAGCGGGGAGTCTGCTTGAGATTCTCTCTCTCCCTCTGCCTCTGCCCCTCCCCCTGCTTCCACACATGCTCTCTCTCTCAAATAAATAAATCTTTAAAAAAATAAAAAAATAAATGCTCAAGATAAAATGTCACATAAGCAAAGGAAGATGTACATAGCATATATATGTGGTTTTACTCCTAACTGTGTAAAAATATAAATACATAAATATGTCTTCAAAACTACATGGAAGTTCATGAATACATTAACCGATTATCTCTGGGTGGTGAAATTTGGGTGATTTTTATTTACTTTTCTTCTTTTCCTATTTGCTGAATGTCCTTCAATAAGCATACCTTCCATATAGAATTTAAACACAAAACAAATATTATCTAAAAAATTATTACTCAAGGCTATCTCAATATTCAAAAATCAATGTAACTCAAGTCTTTATAAAAATAACCATGTGCTTATATCAATTCATGCAGAAAATGTATTTGCCAAAATTCGGTATCTCTTCATGATGAAAAACTCCCAGCAAACTATGAATAGAAGGGAACTTCCTCAACTTGATAGGAGACATTTACGAACAACCACAACAAACATCACATTCATGGTGAAAGACTGAAAATACTTTCTCCTAAGGAAGAAGGCAAATTAAGATTTCTAGCGTATTTGTTAACAAGAGGTAGTGTAATACCTTGCTGCTCTGAGTGTGCTCTGGGGGCCAAGAGCACGGTCAATACCCGGGCGTACGTTCGAAATGCAGTTTCAGGCCAGGACCTAGACCTACTGTGCCAGAGACCGCAGTTTCGCAAGGTCTCGGGCGGTCCGTGTGCACGCTACAGCTGGAGAAGCCCTTGAGTATTATACTAGACATGCTTTGGAACTAGACAGCCTTGAGTTTTATCTCATCTCCCCTACGATGTGGCTACAGGCCGGTCACCTAGCTTTTCAGGGTCTCTGACTCCTCATCTACAAAATATAGAACATGATACCTCCCTTGCAGGTGGTCATGAGGATAGAGACAAGGGACCTGGTACAATCGTGCTCCGAAATGTGCTAGTGTTAAAACTATTCTTCCAAGAAGCTGAAGACGTATCTATCATATTCTTTATAATAACCATAGCTTGCTAGCGGATAACAAGTGCAAAGGTGTAAATGTACAGAAAGAAAGTTAACATTCCCAAAACTGATAGAGAAAAAGCAAAAACGAGAACTCAGGCCTCCTGAGTGCCAGACTATCACATACCGTGTTTGACTTTGCTGGGCCCTTATCACCAAGCTCATAGTCCTTCCCACCCCCAAGCCGCTTCCTGAATTGCCGAGTTATATATTCCTGGACATAATATCGCAGTCATAGGTCATATAAGTCTATGTGTATATAGACATAGTATTGCTGTCCTTTCTAAAGGCCAAAGTGAGACGTAGGTAGGACACCTCCCTCTTCAATCTACTGTATTTGTCTTCCCAAACTTTAAAAAAGAAATTCCTTATTGCAGTCTTGTGGATAGCTATTGGTTTGCAAATTGGCCGCCATACACAGAGGGCAAGAAGAGACAAAAAAAAGCAGCAGACCATTCTAGCCTGATAGGTGGCAGCTTACATAAGCAAGGGGACTTACTTCCGAGGCTTGTCTTGGAAGCTGCAAGATGAGTAGATCTCCACACCCGCCCGCCAGAATCTTAAAAGTTCACATGGAGGCCTGCATGGGGTCAGTCACGTAAACCGTCCAGAAAGTCTCAACACCACCTTACTTTCTCAAGGCTGTCCTCCAAACAGCTACTAGTGTGGAAACGGTGGGCGGGGCATATGCTCCAAGGACGGGGAGGAGGAGACTCCCACTGCCCCGGGGGCTCTGGGTCAACCTGCGGTCACGTCCTTTTGATGACCTCCTCCAACAATAGCTCTAGAAAGAAATGTAAAACTATTTTATCAGAATGAAAATTGCAAAGTGGCAAGTAGGAAAGACCTGTCCTAGAATTCATTTTAGCTGTAAATAGAAATAGGAGGATCAAAAGAACGAATTTCATCGTTTATATAGATCAACAGCTAAGAATTAATGAGGCTGAGGGGTTGGAACAGGACTTCTTACTCTTAATTCCAATATTTCAGGAAACTTACAGTCATCATGTGCTCTTTATATCTGATTTATTGCCTTCCAGCTGCTATTTTAGCCAATGTCCCTTTTTGTCCTTAATGAGGATTTAGGACATTTGGTCACAGTCATCTTTGCACAAAGTTCTCATGTCCTTATTCAATAATTCCTCACCTTTGTCCTCATCAGCTTTGCTAAATTTTATCTCATGAATAAGCTATTTTTTCCTGCTGCCTTTCACTCAAATAAGATACTAAATACATCCCTTTTTTGTTTTTATTTATTTATTTATTTATTTATTTATTTATTTATTTATTTTGTTCTCGCCTTCCATCCCTTCCATCCTTTGTCAAGACTCTGCTCTGCTTTTCTGGAAATGGTTTTACTAGAAAGAGCTATCTCGCTTTCGGGCCTTTCTAACCTCATGCCTCTCTTCACAACATTGGGGGATGCTCCCCTGTTGGGCCTAGTACCAGATCCTGAGCAGTATTGACAGGGACCAAGGCCTTTGTCACCGCTCAGGACTACTGTGCTGACCACACCAATCCCAGATCTGTGCCCAGCAGCACCAGCCATGGCGACAGGAGAAAAATGAGGGCACTACAGTGAGTTTTCATAAACCTGCATTTATTTCCATGGAAACTGTTGCTTTGTGTTCTGAAATTACATCTTTCTTATTTCTGGTTTTTCAAATATTTTTTCTTTTGTTAGAATAGTATAATAACACCTCCCCCCACCCCCTTATTACATGGTCTTACTTTGCAAAACTAAAATGCTGGCAACCCTCAGTCAGTTTCTTCTTTGTTAGTTACTGTTTCCTTTTCACTGCTGGTGAAATCTGTGAGAGTCCACACCTTGAGCCCTGTGACCGGAGCTGGGTAAGAATCCCTGCTCTGCTATCTATTGAGGAAGCAACAAGAGGCAAGTTGCTAAACCTCTCTTCAGCTTTCGGTACATTCATCTTACAGTGGAGATGATAGTACCTACTTTGTCAAAAAAGAAATAAATAAGATAATATATGCCAAGTGCATAACATAGTAGCTGGCACAGGGTAATGAATCAATAAATAGTAATTACAGTGATTATTATTATACTTCCTTCAGAGTTATTTGGCCAAGCATTTAAGACAAGCTGCCATCTGTTGTCAAGGTCTCACTTTCTTTTCTGGAGAAGAAGACCAGCATCTGGTCAATTTCAAGATTTCATCTTTGATTGTAGGTCAGTCCTACAGGACAGAGCTTTAGGATTGAAGTAGGGCCAGTGCATTAATCATGTTATTTTCTATATTTGATGATTCTTTGGCATCTTGGGGGCCCTGTGGACCAGAGGAGGGACTGCTCCTCCCAGGGTTAGCTAATTCCTAGTGATAGCCTACGATTTGCCTGGGAACTTGCTTTTGATACCCAAACCAAAGGATCCAAAACCCATAACCTCAGTCGCCACTTTACATGAACTCTCAAACACCAAGCCGGTATTTCTCCTGCCCTAAATCAGCTCAGGGCCAGGTATCAGGCAATTAGAAGCCACTCCTATAACTCAGAGCTCATTGAAATTATTCAAACTACTCCAGACTAAACTATTTACCCTGCCCTGCCTTGCCTTTCCAACAGAAACCCAATAAAGGCTTGGGGCCATGCTTTCCTCTTGCCCCTTCTGCCTCCCGACCTACCTACTGGGCAGGGGGTACTTCCTTTATGTGGCCCTATGAGCCACACGTCCTGTTTCTAGCGAGCTGTGAGTAAATGCTTCTTCCTGGATGACAGCTGTCTCCCAATCTGTTGGCCTCGCCATACCTGATTAAAGCAAATCTAGGGTACATTTTAATGCCATCGGCAAAACAAAACTGTCCAGATGATCTTTTTCCTGAATATCCCCTTAAGTTTCCATAAACCAAAGTGTCACCATCAGAGTATGATAAACATCTCCCCGCCTCCACTCCAAATCTACTTGGTACTAGACATGAAAATCTACAATTACTAGAGAATTAATTTGGCTTCTCAAAGATAACTTCCAGGATTGAATATCATCTACATGGAAAGTTGGGCTAGATTCACACCCACTGTTGCAGGGTTTCTCTGCCTTGAGTGCCCGTAATTCTTGGTCAAGACGCTTGGAAGAATGAAGAGGTAGACCAAGCAAAGAGTGGTGGGCAGCAAAGCCAAGTTCATTGAGCAAGAGTACTAAGCTCCTGGGGCGCCTGGGTGGCACAGCGGTTAAGCGTCTGCCTTCGGCCCAGGGCGTGATCCCGGCGTTATGGGATCGAGCCCCACATCAGGCTCCTCTGCTATGAGCCTGCTTCTTCCTCTCCCACTTCCCCTGCTTGTGTTCCCTCTCTCGCTGGCTGTCTCTATCTCTGTCAAATAAATAAATAAAATCTTTAAAAAAAAAAAAAAGTACTAAGCTCCTGGAGCGGCAGAGGGTCCCAGAGGGTTGCCCTCGGAGTTTCTAAGTTTAAGGGATTTTATGAGCTCGTTTGTGGCACTATCCTAAGCCATCAGGGTGTACTGAGCCGTGCCAATCAGGGATTTAGTCACATATCTGTCTACTATTAGGGTAATGTCTACTTGCTGATGGTCTCTTTTGGATGACATCAGGGGGTTTATGCCTTAACTGCCCCTTGCCCGTGATGGTGACAAATGCTCTGTGGTTAATTGTTTAAATTTAGGACGTTTTGCAGAAGTCCCTTCTGCAAAGGCTGCAAAGCAGAATGTCAGTGAGGTCCTGTCTAAGCTGCAAAACAGGATGTTGGGGCTGTTTTATTTTAACTGTCTTGACTCCATATTTTCTTGTTGGGGACCCTGGTCCTGACTACCTAACTGTCCAACTAACTCCTAACACCGAACTGCAGTGAGAGGGTATTCACTTGAGAGAGTTTTTGAACCCCAGGCCTCAATGATCTTACAATTGTCCCTTTATTTTCCTGCAGTCAATCAATAACAGTGCAGAACAAACAGCATATGGAGACTTAAGCAGCCTGGCCATGGCTTTAAATACAAGCCACAATGGAGCAAAAATCACACTTCTTTCTGGGAGGAAACTTACTTCCTATTAATTTATTTTCTATGCTTTGATGATGTTTAAGGTTCCTTTCTGTTTTCAAGTTATATGATTTGATGCCTATTACCATCATTCTATTTTCTCACCACTTTTTATAATTTGCTGAGATACCATTAGGAGATATGAACCGACAAATGGAACTGAGCAAAATAGGTGTATTTTTTCCACACAAGAAATAACTTTGTGAAGTTCGAGAACTTCGGGCTTTGTTTTTTCCTGTGTCAGTGGCTCCTCTTGAAAAAGTCTTCTTGACCAAAGTAAAAGTTCCTTGCAACCACCTAAGAAATTGCTCCCCTCCAGAGACTCTCCCCACCCTCCCACAGCCATTGAGGATGGTGAAATGGAGCACAGAACTTTAGTGGCTCTGAATTCTTCCCTTTCTTGATTCACCCTGGACATTGACCAGAATAACCTGCTAGGAGACCCCAATAAAAAGACTGCCTTTACAAACACTTTGCCTTTCCCTTCATTTATAATTGAGGTTGCTCTTGTCAATAAAGCTTTCCAAAGGCCATTCACCACAATACTCTTAGACAAGTATTTACATTCTTTCCTCCTCCCCTATCAAAAGCAAGACTACTTTTGTTACTTTAAAAAATGAATAGGAGTAGAAGCAGACTTTAGCTTTTCTATCCTGCGATGGTTTTAAAAAGCTACCTGCTCTAACAGAAATACATCATGGACAATGAGAACTTGTCCCACTTTTTCCTCCTACTGTAGCTCTTGTGATGTGGTCTAAAGGAATTTCTAAAACGGGGTCCTGAAGTCCTTTATCTCCTGACTTCCCCTGCTGTGGCTATTCTGTTGAGCATTCCGTGGGTAATTTTTTTTTTTTTTTTTGGTAACAAAATGAGAAATTACTGGACTTGGGCTCAGTTTTTCCCCCCAACATCCGTTGTTCTTATTGGGTTCCTAAGCTTGTGTTGGCATTTATGAAAATGATCCTTTGTGGATGCCTGTTTAAAAAGGTAGCGAGAAACAGCGACGCTGACGAGCACATTCCTTGTCTTCATCTTGTCAGTCCTCATCACTGTTTCCTGCCGCATGCACAGTTCCAAATACTGAAAGTAGCTCTTTCCTCTACTTGTAATATTTACTTGATTTTTCCTCAGAACTTATGCAAATAAAGATTAATTGTACCCAGACTACGTAGATCATTTTTTAATTAGCAGAGTTCACTGTGCTTAGAGAATATGGTGATTAAAGAGGACAGCAAAATGGGCAATCCATCATAAAATTTATAAGTTCCTTACCCCCCAAAATTTCAACTTCGGATGCCTTTATTCATTTGAACAATTCAGCCTTGCAGTAAAAGACAAGAAGCCAACAAAGGTGAGCTAAAGCCCCATATTTGCATTAACATCAGTCAATGGAAGAAAACAACGTAACCTATTTTTAATTACATTCAAGGTGTTCATCCATTAATCTGAGAATTAAACATGTGAAAATGAATTCCATTGATGAAATATTACTTTCTAGCATATTAGAAAAAGAAATAAAATCACTCTGGGTATAAAGCAATGTGCAGTGGGTGAACCTTCTTACAAACTCTTGCATGGTGGTTTCCCGGGAAACCGAAACTCTGCAGATGTACAAACTAAAATGCAGATGTGTGCACTTGAAAGGACTATATCCCGTTTTCATTCCTAACGAAGCCAATTCATTTTCAGTTATACAAAGAATACCATGTCCCTCTAAAGTGGAATAAAAATCTGACCTCCTAAGCATGAACATTGACGCGATTTGAAAATTAACATTTATTCAGTCAAATTTGATTTTTAAGCCCATATAATATGTGATCTCCACAGACTGGCAACTAGCGAACCACTAGGTAACCTTGTTCTTTGGTATCTCACCAGGGGCCCTGCTGAATCATCGCCTTACAGGTTGTGTGCCAACTCTGGAACAAACACAAATGTATATTTCCTTTCCAAATGCCCCACTTCTGCCAGGAAACTAACAGATGCACCAACAAATGTTGCAAGTCTGCCTATTAAACATGGAGCTCATTGAATTTCTATTGCATTTCTCCAGCACAAGTGCATTTGGAGCAAAGAAGGAAATTAAAATGAAGTCAGGTGTCATTCAAGAAAATTACAGTCCCACGGAGGATAGTTTTGAGTTGCAGCTTTGAGTTGCCATGCTGTGCCTTTCACAGCTGCCTACAGTTCTTGTCATTAATAATCAGTAAATAAGATCTGCAGGTGGGCCTGGAAGGCACCCCGAGCCAAGAAGATGGTAGTTAGGGCTTCTGTCTCTAAGATGGGTGGCCACGCTCATTTGCACAACCCAGCTTATGTTTCCACACAAAAGTGCAACCCTACTTAGCATAGCTTCAGGGAAGCTGCCACAATATAGGGAATGCTAATTACTGTAACCAACTGGCAACGATGCATCCAAAATTAAATGGCCTGTGACTGAGCAGATGAACAATTTTTATGGCCTAAAGATCAGGGAACAGGGATAGTTTGTTAAATTAACTGACAGCCTCTTTGGTCTAAGTAGGTGAGTTGAAGTCATTTGAAAGCCATGTTTGCGTGCAGTTACATACCAGAGTCTCTCCTGCGTAAGTACAGTTCCCCCTGCAGTTTTATGTGGGAGTATGGCTACATTTAGTACATAAAATTCAAAAAGTTCCCCAGTTCAGTTCATAAATGACCAGGAGAAGCTATTCTGAATCCCTGTGGGATTGATTTTTCACACACAAAGGTTTGATCTTTTGAAATTCACCTGAAACTAATTCAAATAGTTGCACAGAGAGTTTTTTAGTAAACCCACAGAACCCTGCATGAACAAAAGCTTTTAACTTCTAATTTCCAACATTGATCACACTTAGAAACCAAGCCGTTTCCCTAGCATATCACAAGTTGCTGTTATTGTATGTTCATTCCCATCTGTGAATGCAAATCTAAAAATCTTTCTGAAAAACAAATACTATAGAGATGGCAGCACAGCCTCTAAAATTTCCAAAGCATTGTTTTTAGCAAACAATAATTTTTCTTATCACAATGTGAAAGCCAGGATTTCTCAGCTTCAGCACTACCGACATTCTGAACTGGATCATTCTTGGGGTTGGGGAAGGGTGGGGTTGAGGGGGTCAGTAGTCTGTACTGTGCGCTGTAAGATGTTTATCTGCATCCCCAACCTCTACGTACTAGACGCCAGTAGCAACACCCCCACCCCCCAGTTGTAACAATCAAAAATATCTTCAGGCACAGCCAGATAAACTCTGAAGAGTAAAATCACTCTCCCCCCAGCGAAGAATTGCTGGCGAATGGTTCACCAAACATTTATGGAATGTCTATGATATTATACCAGACTCTGAGCGAGGGGTGGGGGTTGGGTAACAGGTCGAGAAATAACCCGTGTCAAAACATGACACAGATGTGACCTGGAGCAGTATAGTTTAACCAGGGAGACAGCCACACGAACAGAACATTTCCACAATATGTGATAGGGTGAAAATAGCAGTGTGTACACGGTGCTCTGGAAATACGGAGGAAAGGCAACAGAATTCCTGAGGGCTCTGATGAGATTTCCTAGAAGAGACTCTGAGCTGGGGCTTGAAGAACAATTTAAAGCTAGCCAAAAAAAGAAAGACAGAAAGAGCATTCCAGAGGGCACTCACTGTATGAGTAAAGACACAGAGGTGTGAGACAGTAAGGTGTACACGAGGTATTAGAACCAGTCCTAAGCAGTTCTGTTCATTGATATTACAGTTTGAAAGCACAACAAAAAAAAAGAAGGAAGGAGAAAGAAAGGATGCTGAGAGGTAGGAGTACAGTGTATCATGTCTTTTAGTGTTACAAGAAAGTTCTTCCTAATCATCAATTCAACAAACACAAATTTACTGTCAACTAGGAATCCAGAGATGCACATGCGATTCCTTCCCATCTAGCTGCTCACCATCTGGTGAGATTCGAGAAGTACAGGCATGACTCAGGTATGTTCTAAACCCCAGATTAGAATATAGTTCTGTGTGTGTTACTCTAGCCTCCAGAATCTTCTCTTTGAATATTGAATTTCACCAGGAAACAGAATTGCCAGATTTCTATGACAACCTTATGGAGGAACATGAAGAAGTCGAAAACATACAGCCTACAAGAAACAATTTGGTCAGAAAGATAAAACTCATGAAAAGATGATAAATCATACAAATCATGAAAAAATACCAAAGAAGAGGTACAGATTCTTAAAGTAGCAGAGGAAGCAAAAATAATGGTAGTCTTCCAAGGTCAGGCAAGAACTTGAGAAAGATGTGCGATTTACTCTGATCTTAAAATTGGGTTGTATTAAAAGAGCAGAAAGGGGAAAGACGTTTTAGACAATGGGGAAAATATGGCAAGTACGATGGACTAGACCCTGTGCCCAGCACTGTGAGGACAGTGAGGAGACAATCTGGGCAAGGCAATGAGTTCCCACAGGAAGGAAGAGTTGAAAGCATACAGCAGCAAGACGTGGAGGATGGGGGTGGGGAATGGGAGTATAGTTAGGGGGTGCTTGGCATTTAAATCTATCCTTGGAAGATGGATAGAATGTTGATAAATGTTAGGAGAAAATACATAGTCATGCGGAGGTGGGAAAGTACAGGGTCTATCCAATATGGCTGAAAACCTCTATTATTGGCTTGGATGGTCTCACATGGTGGATAAATGGGATGTCTCACTTGTCTGCAGCTTTTTATATTTCGTGATGAATGCCATTTCTTTTTTAGCATTACAAGAAGGTTTGTAACTTGTTAGGAAAAAAAATAAAAAGCCATATTTTGACAAGTATTATACCTCTGCAACCAAATGCCAAACCTCTAGGAAATGACTTCTGCCAGGCTCCTGCACTCCTCTGACTTCAGTAAAATGACATCCATTTTTCTCAGCCCCACAGAATAGGCAGTAAAGAATGTCTCCCAACCACAGATGCCTCTGCCCCACACCCCCTTAGGGACTCTGTTGCCTGCAGCCAACAGACTTAGGTGCCTTCCTGCCTAGAGCACGCAATAATCCAGCCCTGCTAGTTAGCATCTTGCAAGTTAACTCCTTCCTGTCCAGAGGAAGGTGTGGGAATCTCATCCTGCTTTCCTACACTTTCTCTAGGAGCACATAATTTTGATTATTAAAGGCATGACACTGGTTGTAAATTCTCCCTTCCTATGACCCTTTGCCCCAGCACAAAGGCCAGCATACGTATTATCTAACTGACCAAACACACAAGTAAAGACATTTCTCCCCAGGTTCTAAAATGTGGATGTACATAAGAATCACGTGGAGACCCACAGACTAGAAATTCTAATTTATTAAGTGTGGGGTTGGAAACAATTACCTGCTTTTACTTAGATGGTTCTACTATAGGAACACATTTTTAGGAACAGTTTTTAGAGGATCATGAAGTATAGCTTTTAAAGACTATTCCAGATATCTTTCTGGAAATTAAAACTAGCTATTCCTAGCCTTGACCTTCAATCCTCTCTGAGTAAATAAATAAATGTATTAGACAAAAAGTAACTTCCTTGCCTCTGGAATGTTTGGAGGATGACTGAAGTATATCAGGAGTAGTCAATACTTGGAGGTCACTTGGGGTGGCCTTCAAGGAAATCTGCCACCACAGGTCACCAGGTTCAGACAAATCTTCCCTTCCTTCACAAGTCACATTTTGCAACGGATACAAGGGAGTCCAAGAAGACGCTGTCAAGGAATCCGCTTTTAATGAATAGAAGGAGAAACTCCCTCAAAATCCTTTGGAATGGGTTGGTGCCATTCTTGAGTGAACGGAAGATCTCATGATAGTTCTCATAAAACCTCCACCTTACCCGGTCCTCCTTTACTCTATTCCTCTACTCTTTGCCACAAAAACCATGGAATCACAAACATATAAAAAGGGGGATGGCTGAACTAAACTCAGGAGAAATTTGACCCCAACACGACCCTGCCCAAACATCAGGCACAGTGAGCCAGGAGGGTCTGCCTTACTCCTGCATTGGAAATAATCAGTGAGATGGGGGAAGGAGAAAGCAAAAACTTCATCAAAATTACAAGCTCTTGCTCTTTAAAGATACTGTTAAGAAAATAAAAAGAGAAGCCACAACCTGGGAAAAAATATTTGCTAAGTATAGGTCTGATCAAGACTTGTGTCTAAAATATACACGGAAACCTTACAAATCAAAAGAAGACAAGCAGCTAATTTTTTAAAAAGGGGCAAAAGATTTGAGCAGACAGCTCACCAAAGAAGATAAATGACAGCAGATAAGCACATGAGAAAATCCTTTAGGGAACTGTGAATTAACACAATCATACCACTACACACCTATTAGAAAGACTAAATGTGTAAAGCCTAACCATACCAACTATTGGAAAGGCTGTGGCGGGAGCAACTGGAATTTCCATACACTGGTGGGAGGGTAGGGGGCAGAATGTAAAATGATGAATCACCTTGGACAACATCTTGACAATTTCTTAAACACAAACATACTAACAAACTGAAGTCTGTCAATTGCAGAAGGCTTGTGGTGTAGACAACAATGGCATGTAAGACCTGAGAAACTCACAGTGGAGGTTCCTGACCTCCCTTTGAAGCGAGAAGGATAATCTGCTGGCATTTTTTGCTTCCTGGGTAAGTGAAATACAGTACGTGAACCAGCAGAAAGAGGCCTGCCTCCTAATGTGTGTCTCAGGCCTGATGCCCAGTGCTTACTTAGCCTTGCAGATTTCCTGTCTCTTCTCCTGGTCCTGAGCGTGCCTGTCGCTAGCAGCAGCCGGCCAGCAGGGGCTGTCAGCTGCAGCTGTTTCCCAGCTGTTTACAGCAGAGCCACATTGCTTCAGGCCGAGCTTCTGTGCTTTGTCCAGCCACCTGGTCTAATTTTGTCCATCCATCCTCTGCAAATCTAATGATGATTGTTTAAGTTTTGATGTCACTGGGAATATCATAAAGCCTGATAGTCTCCTTAAGAGTTGCATTATAGTTTTGTGGCCCCCAGAGTGGTGGTAGGCATTCTTCTTGGCCTAAACTTGCCCTAGGATTAGGTCGTGCAGCCCAGGAGGCAAATCTGGCCCCTAACTCTGCAGCCTGCATTGATTCCAGAGCTTTCTGAACCCTTGGATTCACTCTGGAGGCACTTCTGTTTTTTCACTTTGCTGTTCAAAGGTCATATATCTTTTTATTCCTAAAATGACCAGAGTCCTCATGAGAATGAATCCCATCCTTATCCACCAAGACCTCTCTTTAGCAAATCGATTTTTTCTAAGCCCAGACCAAGTTATTCCTGCTCCAGGAAACCTTTCAATATTCTAGCCTATATAGATCCATATCTCCTACTCCTGACAACATGCAGCATGCATAATATTCTGCTTTTTTATTCCACAATCCAACCCATTTTATACACTGCGGATGGGTTGGATTTCCCAAAGCATAACTCTAATCATACACTCCCTTCCTCAGAAATGTCCTTTGGCTCCCAAGAGCTTACAAAGCAAAGTCCAAAGTCCTGGGGACCCCCACCCCTGGCCTCAAGCCCATCTCACCAGCCTCCCTACTGCTGCCTTTACCCAGTTTATGCGGCAGCTACACGGAATTCTGGGCTGTTCCTTAATCCTTTCCTATTTTCATAACTTACCTTATGCTATCACTTTCACTTAGAATACTTTCCCTCTACTTCATATGTCCATATATGATGAGCTTAAACGGTGTTTTTTATGTAATCTTCTCTTTTATGCCCACTTAAAATAATTTATCCCACCAACCAATTTCCATTTAATCTTCCTTAAAACTCTTACCGTTTTATTCCTTTTGAGGAGTTTTCATATGTAAGTGTTCTCCCCTCTGCTGAACTACAGGTGCTACAAGGTAGAGTCCATATTCCATTTATCTTTATTCATAGTGTCTCGAATATAGTAAAGATTAATAATTCTTTCCAAGACAAGCTCAATCTTATCTTCCAAATAGGGACAGAGCTGGGCCAGCATTTCTGAGAAGAGAAGAATTTGAATCTTTGTCGCAGTGTTTGTTAGTTCCGTGTCCTAGGGCACGCTACCTGGCCTCAGTTTGTACAAATGTAAAACTGAAATAATAACATCTTTCCAATCTGCTCACTGAGTCATAATAATGAGCTTTGAAATGACATAATCCTATAGAAGGTTTACATTCTCCCAAGTCTGCATCTGGTATATGCTTCCCCAGTACATACATTTTTATGCACTGTATCTAAAAAATTATAGACACAAAGAACCATTTTAAAGTTAGAATACCTCAGTGACATCTCATCGAGAACCCATAAGGTCAAAGGAGCTTGGGCACTTGCCCCTAACGAATGTCAAAGACACAACCATGAGGATGTCTGACTCTCGGTCTTGTGCTGTTTCCATTAAGCCACTCACAGTAGACACTCAGAAATACTTGCCAAACCATACAGATTCTGTGACATTTTGGCTTAAAAAACGGCATTATAGATTGAGTGTCCCAAGTTCTCAAAACCTCTTTGGAGGTTACAGCAAATTTAATCTCTAAGGGGTGGGAACTTTGTGTCTATTTTACTCTTTGCTGTGGACCCAAACCTAGATCAATGCCTGGCACACAGCTTTCTCAAAAGTAAAACAGTAACAATCTCATAGGGTTGTACTATGAATTAAAGGAACAGAAGCACTTAAAGCTCTTAACAGTGACTGAGATCCAGCAAGTGGAATCCAGTAAGCTGACCATTATTACTATCCTGAAAACAAACCTCTTATCATTCCTTCAAATTAGAGCTGGGTTAGAGGAAAGGGTTCCGAAAGAATAGGTTGTGTAACCTCAACACCCGATCTTCGTTATGTGTGCAAATCTAGGGAGAATTAGAAAGCACATTCTGGCAAATAATGGATTGCTCCAAGATGTCTCTAATAAATCAAGCATTAACACCGAAGATCAGAACTTGAACTACTAGAGACAAATGGAGCTAGAGAACAAAACAGTAAACCAGAGAACAAAAAGGGCTCACTGACGTCATATACCAATATTATATCTTGATTTTTTTCATAAACCAACAAAAACCACCTTTTTCCTACCAAATGCTTAAAAACTTCAATGTAGGAGCAAATATGTAAGTAAGATGATAACAGGGCATCTAGGTTATATTCTTTCTGCATCAATGGGAGGTTTTATTAAATGCCACATTTACACTCACAGCTAAAGATCAGTTATGGAATCAAATGTGCATGTTAATGCACTTTTTCACAAATATTCACACACAGCAAATTAAAACATAGTTAATTAGCTATGAGGTCAAATGAGAGTAACAATGTATAGCACGGAGGGATAACCAATATTCAAATAATATAATAAAATATAATTAACACTAATATTGACCTTGACATAATTTAATACAGCCTTGAGGATCCCAGAGGCATCTCAAGATCCTTCAGAGTCACAGAATCATCATTAAGAATTTCAATTATAATTGTGTACTATTGATACTGGTTTTCCGAGATCTCTGGTTGTTTAAATTCTGCATAACAGATATTTGTTACAGAGGTATACGTGAAAGCAGGTATGTGGAGGGGGAGTACATGTATACACATGCAGTATGAATACAGTATGTATACTGAACATATGCATTTCCTTCCTGACTTGCTTTCCTTTTCTAAAACATTGCCTCCATTTTACCCTAAAAGGCACAGCATAATCTATTTTCACCAGTTTAAAAAAAGGCTTTAATCAGTAATTTAAAATGTTTCTGGGGCACCTGGGTGGAGCAGCTGGTTAAGTAAGCATCCAGCTCTTAATTTCGGCTGGGGTCAGGATCTCAGGGTCCTGAGATTGAGCACCCTCTTCTCCCCCACCCCTGGGGCTCCACACTCAGTGGGCAGTCTGCTTGTCCCTCCCCCTGCACGCTCTCTATCCCTTTCTCTCTAAAATAAATAAATAAAATCTTTTCAAAAAAATTTTTCCATTTAGCACCTGCTTTGACTCCTACAGACTTATACTTTCATATTTTTAAAAGTTTATTATTGGGGGCGCTTAACTGGGCTGGCTCAGTTGGTGGAGCATATAACTCTTGATCTCAGGGTTGTAAGTTTGAACCCCACATTGAGTGTAGAGATTGCTTAAAAAAAATCTTTAAAAAAATAAAATGAAAGTTTATTTTTAAATAATGATGCCTTATCCCTTGTAGATCCATCCAAATAATGATTCAAATAACAAGGTAATGACAGAGCTATTCAAACATCATTGAATTCAAATTTTATTTTTAACCGGATCTTGTTTTCATTCAACAAGACCGTGTCTTCTGGTAATTCCCTGTCCATTATCCACCTACTGCATTGTTTTCTCAGGTCTATATAAACATTCTAAAACTGAGTTCTCTTATTTCATTAATCTTTTAGGTATAAATTTTAAATCAAGAGAGAAGAGCCATTCATTGAGAAGTTTGCATATTCAAATGTACCAAGATACATTCTTCTTTTCCAAATAAATCCTGCAACAACAATAACAACAAAACCACTGATTTTAACCAGATTTCCCACAACTTAGTTATGGCAAATATAAACCTCACAGTTTCAAAAGTGCTAGTTCTTCTAGACAGTGAATATCCATGGTAAGATCACAATACTGAATCTCGAGCAAACTTCTAAAATTCAGTAATTGCCTCTATCCCACTTCCCACCTTGCTGTCCAAGTAGAAAGTCTGGAATATTCTTGATTTCCTTCCCCTACCGCACAGCCAAAGTCATACATGCACCCTGGTGACAGAGGCTCTCTCTCACCCAGCCAGGTCCTCTGCACTCACAGTGTCCACTGTTCTGACGGGTGTTGCTCTCCTCTCTGGCTATGGATATTCTAACTATCCTTTCCCAGGGATGCAAAAGCTTACCTGATCCCTATCCTGAAATAACCTTTCTCCTCAGGGTCTCCACAGTACTGTGTAGATCTCAGACCTGCCCCAGAGTAAGAGCTCTGTCAGCGGTAGCTGTTATGGCTGTATTATCTTATTTTATTTTGATCGAGGTTTAAATGTATTTCTAGCACCAGAGTGATTCAAGATCCTTGAAGGCAGACACCATGTCTCTCTCAGTTTCATACCCTCCAGGTATAACGCATATTTTCTAGAACTTGGTGCATCCTTGACAAATGAAGTTTGAATAAACAGCCACTGGAATACAAATGCGAAAATCTATTTTTGACATTTGATATCTACGTGGTTTTGCTACCTCTCTGAACCTCAATTTTCTGACTATAAAACAGGAAGAATAGCAGGCTATCTACCAGGGCTGTTTAAGGAACACATAGTATGTACACCAGAAATGTCTTCAGGACTGAAGCACTGTTCTCATTGAGTTACCTTTTGCAGCTCTGCTAGCCTTAAGTGTCTGAGGAAGAAACGGAAATAAAAGACCCTTCCCAGGGTGCCTGGGTGGCTCAGTTGTTTAAGCATCTGCCTTTGGCTCAGGTCATGATCCCGGGGTCCTGGGACTGAGTCCCATGTGGTGCTCCCTGCTCAGCAGGGAGTCTGCTTCTCCTTCTCCCTCTGCCCCTCCCCCTGCTTATGTGCTTACATGTGCGCACGCTCTCTCTCTCTCCCAAAAAAATAAAAATTAAATAAAAGACCCTTTCCTTTTCTTCTCCTCAGTTTTTGTAAAGCCACAGCAATGAGGTTGAGACTATTTCCTGAAAACATATAATATCTAACCTTATGCTTTGATGAAGGGGTAAGAAAAGGAGACAATGGGGACAAAGAAGCTCCTTTCGGAAGAGGACTAGAATATTCATTTGCCCCAATACTACCTTTATCAGATGACTCAAATTTTGACTTTTAACATTATCTCAAAAAGAATGTAAATATTTCATCATAGAGACACTGATGATATTAAAAGGAGATACCCATCATTCAACCCAAATATGTACATTAAGATACTATTTCTCAAATGTTTTAATACACAGCTCAGTAAGAAATCTATTCTACATCACAACCCAGCACAAAAAAATACTTTTACCATTGGGGCGCCTGGGTGACTCGGTTGATTAAGTGTCTGCCTCTTGGTATCAGCTCAGTTCTTAATCTCAGGGTCATGAGTTCAAGCCCTGCATTAAGCTCCACTAAAACAAACAAACAAAACAAAAACAAACAAAAAAAAACCTTTTACCATTACCACATGCAATATAGTATATGTTTTTGTTCCATTGTGTGCAACTGAAATTTTCTTAGACTGTTGGTTACAACCAGGGCAGATGGAGGTAAAGGGGAAAGGATGGGAAAAGTGGAGAAAGTCAGGATACATTACTGAGCTGTGTTGGCTTCAAGAGGTAATCACAAATGCCCAATAAAAATTTTCAGTTAATTTACCCTGGCTGACGGGAGAGAGGGTCAAGCAGTTTTTTACACTTTGGTTGCCCTGTTCCTCACAGACTAATTGATTTCATGACCCACTAATGGGGATGTGACCCATGGATTGAAAAAACAAAAACAAAAATTTTACAAGACAGTACTACCTGTAGTGCCAGGAGTTCATATTCTATGATAAATCCTATAATTATTTTGGGCAATGTGGAAGTAATTACATTGCACTGTATTTTGAGCAAAAGGAATTAATCAGTTAAATGTAAATTTTCAAAATCCACCACAAAATTTGTGATACTTTATTGGCATTTTTTCATTTTTTAATATGCTGAAGAATCTAAAAAATAAATAAAAAGCAAAAATTAAAGTGGCCCAGCCTCTTGACCTCTGAATGGTCCTTCTTATTCCCAGTGACTTTAAGCAAAGAAACTAGGTCACACTCTGAAAGTTATGCTTGCACATTTGACATATGTGCTGGAAGAAGGTAGGCGGTCTCCAAGGCCCACAAGAGCAGAGGTTGGCTGCAGCTCATTAGCAATAATGGCACATTTATGAACAAATGGGCCACCGAAGGAGGAGAGTGGGGAGACAACCAACACAGACCACCCCTGGGAGCATATGTGTGTACACTTACCCCCCCACACACATACATTCACTTCTCTTATTTTCTTTAAAGGTAGGCATGTTGGTTGCAGACTGGGTTCTTCGGGAAGAAGACCCTGAAACAGTGTTAAATGTGCAAAAGGTTTGTGAGGAAGTGCCCTTGTGGTCGATACCTGTGGACGGGAAGGGAAGGAAGTGGATTGGGCAAGGGAAGAAGACAAACTGGGTGCAGGCCCATCAACACCTCACCCCTTTCATAAGGAGCTCTAGAGCTGAATGACCCGACAGAGCTGTCCTTCATTGGTCAGGCCTTTCTATCCCTACCTCCACCAGCTACGAGATGTGGGCCAGGCTAGGAAGGCAGTGACGTTGGCTGAGAAGCCTCTCTGCAGCTGAGGCAAACCCCAAAGGGGCTGAGAGGCTGAGAACTGAAGGACTTTCGCGGACAATACTCACGGCAACTACATCAAGATTCCCCTAGGGGCGCCTGGGTGGCTCAGTCGGGTAGCATGTCTTCGGCTCAGCTCGTGATCCCGGGGTCCTGGGGCTGAATCCCCCCCCACCATGCTCAGCTGAGAGCTTGCTTCTCCCTCTGCCCCTCCCCCTGCTCGTGCTCTCTCTCTTAAATAAATAAATAAATAAAATCTTTAAAAAAAAGATTTCCCTAAAGGGAGAATGGAATGGTTTCTCTCTGTGTCCATCACACATGTCGTCCCAAGAGAAAGCTAGCTGTGCGGGATGTACAGACTCACACACCACACACGGTCTTCCATAACATTGTATCGGTGACGCTGGACTAGCACGTGCAGCCGTTCAAACAAACAAACAAACAAACAAACAAACCACTCCAAAATCCCAGTGGCTTATCTCAACAAGGACTTTCCAGCTCATGTTTCAAGTCTATCGGACGTGGGCTGAGGCTCTGCTTTGCATTGTCTTCGCCACGACCCAGGCACAGGGCACCACTGCCACGGAGAGCCTTCCAGTTCCCAGGGCCAGGGGAAAAGGCGTGAGGAAGAAAGCACGGCTCTTACAGCTTCCGTGTGAAGAGATCTAGGTCACTGCGGTGCACATTTCATTGGCCAAGGAAGAATCTGGCCTGATCAAGGCCAACTTCTGTGGGACTCTGAAATAGAACCTAAAATAGAGTCCTCACCCAGGACATGAGGGGAAACTGGTTTTGGTGAACAGTTACACAATTTCCCACAGTTACATTCGTCTCAAGAACACTCGGGGGAGACGAAGAACAGTACCACAAATCGCCACTGCAGTTCATAAGTACAGAAACGGTGTGTGTTATCATTACAAGTCTGTATCTGCAGAAAGAGAGGTAGGAGATTTGTGTGAGGCTCTTAAGAAGAGCGGCCATGAGAGCTGTGGCTCTCAATACACTTCTATGGGCTTGAATTGAATTGATGTTTTCCTTTGAATTTAGTTTATTGTAAAGATAACCTGGGTAGCACATCTGCTAAAACATATGGCACACTGATGCATGCTTCGGAGGGTTTTTTTTTTTAATGTTAACTCTTTCATGGTTATAAAACTAGTATTTTTTATAGATTAGAAAAAAGGACGAGTAAGAAAAAAAATCATAAGAATCTAAATAAGTACAAGTAGAAAAACATGTATGTCAGTGTAACAGAAAAAAAAAAGCATTTTAGTCAGCCCAGATTGCCATAACAAAATACCATGGATGGGGTAGCTTACGTGGCAGACACTTATTTTCTCACAGTTCTGGGACTGGAAGGCCCAGATCAGAATGCCAGACGTGGTCAGGTTCTGATGAAAGTTCTCCTCCCAGCTTACCGATAGCCTTTGTCTTTTTTTTTTTTTTTTAAGATATTATTTACTTATTTGAGAGGGAAAGAGAGAGAGCGCGCGCGCACGCACAAGCTGGGGGAGAGGGAGAGGGATAACCAGACTCCCCGCAGAGCAGGGAGCCTAACTTGGGGATGGATCTCAGAACTCCAGGATCAGGAGGAGTCAAAGACAGACTCTCGACCAACTGAGCCACCCAGGCACCCCGCAGACAGCTTTGTCTTTATTCGTCCCTGTCCCTACATGGGGGAAGGGAGTGGAGAGAAAGTGAGAAATGAAGATAGAGAAAGAAATAAAAATAGAGGGGACGCCTGGGTGGCTCAGTTGGTTAAGTGTCTGCCTTTGGCTCAGGTCATGATCTCATGGTCCTGGGATGGAACCCCGCATTGGACTCTCTGCTCAGCAGGGAGTCTGTGTCTCCCTCTCAGTCTCCCTCTGTGCTCTCTCTCTCTCAGATAAATAAAATCTTAAAAAAAAAAAAGAAAGAAAAATAGGGAAAGAGACAGAGAGAGATACAGAGAGCCACAAAGAGAGAGATCTTCCTCTTCTAACAAGGCCACAGTCCAATGGGATTATGGTTCCATCTTCATGACCTCATTTAACCTTAATTACCTTCTAAAGACCCTATTTCCAGATACAGTCACATGGAGGGTTCAGGCTTTAACATATAAATTTTGGGGAGATACATTCAGTCCATAGCAAAAATAAAAATAAATCGTATCCCCCAAAGTTACTGTATCCGCAAAGGCTAGGTTATGCTACAGTTAACACCTCTTAGTCATTTATAACAATAAAGGTTTAGTTTTCTTTCAGACTATTTGCCTTATCAGGGTCAAAGCTCCGCTCCATGTTGCTTTACTTATATGTTTCATCTTCCACATGACGGTCACCACGGTGGAAGGAAAGAGAGCTCTCAGCAACCTCAGACAGACAACGAAAGGCTCCCAGCCAAGAAGGAACCACATTACTTCTACTTGCATCTTATTTGCTAAACTAGACCCGAAGTCCCACCACAGATAGGGAGGCAAGGCAGAGCAGACCGATCGTGTGCTCAGAAGGGAGGGAACTGACATCATACTCAACAGTATTCGTAGACACTGTTACGAGTTGAACTGTGCTCCTCACCCCATTCCTATGTTGAAGTCCTAACGCTATTACGCCAGCATGTGACCTTCTTCAATTAATTAAGCAAGATAAGGTCATACCAAAGTAGGGAAGGTCCTTAATCCACAGCTGCCATCCTTATAAAAAGGGAAATTAGGGAAAAAAAATAAATAAAAAGGGAAAGTTAGAACACAGACATGCCCTCAGGGAGAATGCCATGTAGAAATGAGGGCAGAGATCTGAGTGATGCTTCTACAAGCAAGGAATTCCAAAGAATGCCAGAAAACCACCAGCTGGGAGCCAAGCATGGAAGACATTCTTCCTCACAGACCTCCAAAGTAACCAACGCAGTGACACCCTGATCTCAGACTTTTAGCCAGTCTCAACTCTTTACCTTCCGCATTTGTCACTGTGCTTGACCCACAGCTGCTGTTACATAAAGGCTTGTAAAATAAATTCATGAGGTGCAAAATTGGTTGAGATAGATTAGAAGTGATTCAGAATTTGAAATTCAGGAGGGTTATGAGGAAGCTGGGGCGACAAGAAAAGCATCATGAAAGAGATGGAAGTTGAGACCTTGTCATAATGAATATAATGGACGCTGAGATGGGGAAAAGAAGTAAAAATCACAGATCAAAGAGTTGAGGATGATAAGATATGAGGAAATGAAGCCATATCTTAAATAATACTTGTAATAAATGATTCGGCAGCTAACACCATGACTGGGAGTCTTCAGTTTGTAAAGGAGGTGTCGGTGCTTTACCTTAAAAGTTGCAAAAGTTGTAAAGCAACTTGGCAAGACTGCAGCCAGCTGCGGATGACGCGATGGCCAACTGCAGGATGCCTTTGTGGGAGAGCTGTCCTCCGAGTGCAATTATTTATAGAGCTTGGTAAATAACATGAAAACGAGGGTCTGGCTTTCAGTTCTTTTTTTTTTTTTAATATTTTATTTATCTATTGGACAGAGAGAGAGACAGAGAGCACAAGCAAGGGGAGTGGCAGGCAGAGTGAGAGGGAGAAGCTGCCTCCCCGCAGAGCAGGAAGTCCCTGTGGGCAGCCCAATTGCAGGGCCCTGGGATCATGATCTGAGCCAAAGGCAGATGCTTAACTGACTGAGCCACCAGGCGCCCCCAGCTTTCACTTCTTAATGGAGGATCTCACCTTGGAAGTTCTGCTAACACCTGAAGGAAGGGCAAAAAGAAAAGGAATATGGTCTGTCAGGCAACTTAAAGACAAAAGCAGTCAGGATCTCAGAGCGGGGTCCCCTATTCTGTTACTGTGGCGAATCCCACAACTTCTGTCTTTGTGGTTCCTGTTATGATATTGCCAGAGATAATATTTCCTTTATTTATTCTCTAGCATTCAACAAACATTTGTGAAGTACCACTTAGCCTTAGGTGGCACTAAAATATTCTTTTAAAAATTGCCTAATTTAAAACAATCACCCAATTTGCAACATTTTAAAATATTTAAAACTATAACTTTCTGTGTCACAATGCCAGAGGCTAACCCACAGTAAGAACATCTGGAAGAGAAATTACTGTAGAAATGGGCACTTTATGGTGAAATAGAAGAGTTGGGCTCCGTTGTTCCATTTGTAAAGTGGCTCATTAATAGTACAGTGGTGGGGTGCTGACTGGCTCAGTCAGGAGAGCATGTGACCCTTGATCCCGGGGTTGTGAGGTCAAGCCCCACTTTCGGTGTGGAGCACACTTAAAAAAAAAGAAAAAAGAAAACCACACAAAAAAATTAGTACAGTGGCTGGCACCTCAAGGGTAGTCAGTAAAGTGGTTGTTGAATGAATAAAAGGCAGGGATTCATAGCTGTGTACCAGGATCTTAGACCAGGGCCTGGCACATTAAATAAATAAATAAATAAATAAATAAATAAATAAATAAATAAATAAAAAAAAATTTAAAAACCACAAAAAACTTTAAATATTGGTGGAATAGTAAACCACTAACTTCATTCATTCATTCATTCATTCATTCATTCATTCTGCAATCACTTATATTGTGGTTTACATACAAATTTGACGTGCAGGTTCAGCATTAAAACCTCAACTGCTACTCCAGAGGCCAAGATTTGGTTCTAAGCCAATGCAGTATAACTTTCCCACTGGAAGGAAGGCTCCATGAGACAGAACTTTGTCTGAGTTAGTTGTTCCTTAATATCTTAAATAGAAATACATTATATGAACGCATGTTAACTTCTAGTAGTCTGTTTAAAAAAAACAAAACCAACTTGCAAGAAAAACTTCTGCTATAGTAACAAGCATCTTTCATGCCACCATCCTGAGATATTTTAGCTCAGAATTCCCAGCCTATGAAAAGACTGTCCCATGCTTGACGTCCATGCAGCTGGGCCAGCCCCTATGATTAATTTTTTTTAATCCAACTTTCATGAGTTTCCTCAGTGTTAACCACAATCCAAGTGGGGGAGTATAAATTTAAAACAAACAACAACAAAAAAGATTGTGTTTCAGAAATGAAAGATAAATGTAATCTGAAATCAATATTTATGAAGTTGTGATTAATTGACTGATGGCCAAATGATTACAAAACGTCTGTCTGAAACATCTACTCAAATTTATTAGCTTTGACCAAAAAAATTAAAAAACAATCTGAACTGGGTCAATGAAAGAATAATGCATGCCTAATCAATTTTTAATAGCACTTAAGATTTTATATTTTTTTAAACGTGCTTTTAAATAATTTATCATAAAAATGAATCTGATTTAAACAAGGGGTAAAAGGTGTTCCATAGCTATTTGATGGTTTTCTTAGCAAAGAAATTCAATTATGACTGACTTTTTATTACCGAACTACTTTATTAATAATAATACACCTTGCACTTACACAAAGGCATCGGGCCAACAATCTCAGAGAATCCAAGTAAGATCTAGGATTTAGTTCCAAATCTACCATTTTCTGGTGGTTTACCTTCTCTGGGTCTCAATGTGTTCATCTGTGAAAGGAGAGACCTGCATAAAAACCCCTAAGATTCTTTCTAATTCTAAAAGTTGAAATTCTAAGAATTTAGGGGGGTTAAGCCCATCCCAGGTGCTATATCTGACGGTACCCCTCAGATCACAGGACTTTCCATAAGGCTACTAAGAAGCCAAAACACAGATTAAGCACAAAGTCAATGAGCCATGTAATCTTTGTTTTCCTATTAGAGTAATGGCAACATTATTTAACAATTTTGGCCAAATGACTTCTGTTTAGAACATGATTTGTCAACAAAAAGAAATGCTGTTCATAGAGCAGAGGGAAAGGATAGTTCCTGGCCTTAAACCATTTGTATTATTAAAGTGACACCTGGGAATTGGCCTGGAATCAGTTTGGACCTAGACGTAGTACTCATCAGCCTGTATTACTAACAATATTATTTAGATGTGTGTGTGTGTGTGTGTGTGCACACACGCCAATTCACAAGCATTAGTAAACAAAGCAGGTATGTTATGGTATGATCCTATTTGTGCTTATGCACGAATATATGAATTAGACTGTTTGTATGGATATGATTTAGAATTTAATAGTGATTACCACACAGGATATAAAGGAGAGGAATAAGTACAGAGGAACTTTTGCTTATTATTTTATATATTTATAAATGGCTTCATTTTCTTAAGATAAGCCTTATTATTTTTATAATTAGCAAAAAAGCAACACAGTTTTCCATTTTGCAGTGAAAAACAAGTAAAGGCAATGTTTAAAATAGCCTGAGTCTGTAGCTAAATAAAATACTACCTTCTGTGGAATAGTGTCCTAGTACCAGATACTAGAGATAAATCAGACACAATCTCTGACCTCAAAAAACAGTCTGTTGTGGGGGCAAACACATAAACAACCAACTATAATAGGATAGAAATAACTATATGGATAAACTACGACAACAGCCCCAAGGAGCAGCGACAATGACAGTGAATGTGTAAGGAGAGGCTGGGAATACTCTAGATTTTAACATTCTACTTAAAATGTAGGTTACAATTTTTTAAACTCACTTTGTGACTGAGTATTAACACCAGTCACCAAGGTGATTAACAAAAAATGAATTTGCTCCATTAACAACAGAAAAGAATTTTTTAAAAAATTGTCTTCAGCATGTTTCCCTGCTACATTGTTTCCAGGGGTGGATGTGAGAGGCAGAACATTCTCAGTTCTACATCCCACTCAGAGGGTGGGAATGACAAGTCCTAACATACCATCTCAAGTGTCATTGAGGTGAGAACAGGGAATGGGCAAGGTGAGAGTAAGGAAGAACACAGCAGGATGGGGAAAAGGTGAAACTTGAATGACAGTGGGTAATGAATGACCTGGAGCTTTCTCATTCTGAAGTCTGAGATTTACAGCCAGGGACAGGAACGATGCATTAGCAAAACATGTGAACTCCAGACCCCATAAAAATATTACTTCAAATAGCCAGAAAATAACCAAACCAGGTGACTTTTTGCCAGGCGTTTTGAAAAAGTGGCCATTAACCAGACAAGCGATGTGACTATTTTGCCTAATTCTCCAATTCCAAATACATGATATGGCCTCCAATTCCCAGAAAATGAAGTTTTGAGCTGTTTGGAAGAATTCTCACTGTCCTCTGTGAGACAATTTTGAACTGGACTTGGCCTTCTTTAGGTGAATTACTGGCTGGTCCAGTCTCATTATTGTCTGCCTCTTTGAAACATGATAGTAAGCATACATTGACCTCATTTATTACACACGCGCGCACACACTTTACCAAGAAGGAACCTAAGAAGCAGAGAGGTTAAATAAATGGTCTGAAACCAGTAGAGCCAGGAAGTTTTGGGGGCAGGGAATTCCTATGCTCCCAGTACAGGTCCAGAACCCCTTTCCTTTGATCACGGGTTTCTCGTGATTATACTGTCTCTCTTTAGAAAAGATTACTGGAAGTCCTTCCCTTGGTTTTGTTTCTAAATCTCCCTACTCACAAATTGTATTTGTTTGCATAAATTAATTACATTGGCTCTTTCTCACTTAAAGTTAGTTGCTGTTAAATTCCTAATCTGTTGCTAATCAAGACGCATCTAGGAACTTTTAGAGTTTTTCTTTTTCACTGGTAGGAAATGCTGACTTAGAACCTGCTTAGACACTGCTGTCCTTCCGAGTTCTACAGCACAATGATACGTATCTTATCCAACATATACCTGAGATGTAGGCTTTAAAAGCTTGTGCAAGTGCTTTCCAGGAGTGTGGATGGTTGGCACTATTTGCAGCTTTCTCACTGACGGGTATAAATCAGAGTCCGTGGCTCCGACCCTTCGGTCTCTGTTAGAAACCACAGAGGGGCCAACGCAAAGCGTGTCTTCAGGGAAAGTTGCGATAAAATATAACCTGTTTCGGAAACATCAAAAGACAATCACTGTTGCTTTTAAGTGACATAACATCATTTCAGAATGGAAAAAGACCTGAGAGCGGCAGAAAGTTGTTTTGAAAAATTAAAAGGTATAGATATAATCTTTTCTCTTCCTGTTTTGACTGCACCATGTGTTTCCAGACTGTGTAGCGTTTAATTTTTAGGCGGAAAACTCTCCCCCCTCCACGCTCTGGGAAAGAGCAAGGCTCTTAAAATCGCTTTCCCCATCTTTCTCTCGGCTCCGCACTTCTACTCTTTCATTTGAACTTTCAGGATCCTCCATCGGTGCCTGTAGTATACTGCCTTCCTTCTCATTCTCAAGAATCGTGCAGCTCCCCAACACGGGATTTTTTTTTTTTTTTTTTTTTTTTAATGAAAGGAAGGAAGGGAGGAAAAGAAGGGAGGGAGGGAAGAAGGAAGGAGAGAAAAGCCGTGGTGACCGCGCGTTTCGAAAGCGCGTTTTCGTTTCCTCCCCTGGCGGGCTCTGGCCCTGCCGGGCTGCCGTAGCCGGCCTCGCGCGGCCCCAGACGCGGCGAGGAGCTGCCGTCGGCGGGACTTCCGTGTTGGCGGGATTCTGAACGCTGCCATGGCTCAGACCGTGCAGAACGTTACATTGTCGCTCACTCTGCCCATCACGTGCCACATTTGCTTGGGGAAGGTAATGGGTGATTCTGGGCACTTCTACGAAACAGGGTCGGGTATGAAGTCGCCCTCCGGAGCCGAGGCCGGTCTCCGTGTGTGGCGGGGACGGGGCGTGAGGCACCGAGATGGGTGCAGACGCTAACTTGCGTTCTCTTCAGGCAACGGGAGGCCGCGTCCTGGGGAACGGAGGGGGCGCGTCGTGATTACTGGGTTCATATGTGTGCCTTTTGGAGAAGGATGACAGCGGCCTGGGGTCTGAAGGGAGAGCGGCAGGCGGCTCTGACTCCGCCGGCGGCCTCACCCGGCCGGCTCCGGCGTCGAAGAGGCCTCGTCAAAAAGGAATCGCAACAGTATTTTACGCCCCTTTGCCACCCGTGTGGCGTGTAGTGAAGCCCATTGAAGCACGTTTCCTGGGAGCCTTGCCTAGGATTCCTTCGTCCCCTACACAAGTAGAGTGTTCATGTCCTTGGGCCTGCCTGCAGTGCTAGTTGGGGAGTCTTTTCCATTTCCAACCTCCTTGCCCTTGCTTAACCCAGCCTTCAGAGTGGCCTTTGCTCTGGGTTCAAAATTTGAAAAGTAAATAATACCCGCCCCTGAGTGGTGTTTAAAATGAGAGGCATGGTCTTTTATTCCAACAACGGATCAGCAATGAGATAGAATACCCTCCCTTTGTGTTGCAAGAGGTGCCTACTGTGTTTGTGAAACATTCAGAGTACTTCTGAATTAGAAACGGAATTTTGAAGGTTCTAAAGCATTCGTCTGCTCTTTCGTTTCCTTTTGTGCCTCCCATTCGATTTTTAAAAGAGCATTTCTTTAACGCATAGATCAAGAAAGGAGAAGATACTATGTATGAACAATCAGATTTTTCTCCAGCCTGAATTGTTTTTACGTTTGTGGTGTGTCTGTGTTTACCCTAAAATGCAGCCTGAAACTACAGCCACATATTTAGAATTGAGACATACAAACTTCATACAGTAAACATTTGAGTGCCAGCCAACGGAATCATCTGCCTTAGGTGTTTGGGGTTCTGTGTGAATTTACTGAGTTCAGGAAGTACAAAGTCAGGCTTGGAAGCAACTGATATCCCTCAGAATGAAATGCCAAGGAAAATAGCAAATGTGCTGTGAGAGCATATAGGGGATGGCTTGGTCAATTCTGACTGGAGAGATCTAGAATGGCTGCATGGAGGGTGGTATTTGAGCTGGCATTTGCTGCCACTGCCTACATACATAGCTGGGAGGAGAAGATGATGTTTGTGTTTGCTTGTCTAATTTGGTTTCTGACATGAAGTTCCCACAAGTATGTGTTAAATTCTGAGTGAATATACTCCCAGCAATAGCATTACAAGCTGATAAAAATACCTTGGGAAATAATTTTCACTTGGTCTTAGTTGTATGCATTGTATCTAGTTTCCATTAGTTAACAGGCCGTTTTGCAGTTGTGTTGAAAATGTGTTCTGCCTGGTTGATTTTCCATACTTATGCTTTTTGTGTGTAACGGAAATGATACTAGTAGAGAATAGTGCTTTGCAGATTACAGAATGCTTTTGTATGTATTTAATTCATTTACTTCTCTCACTAGTGCTGTGAGATAGATAGGCTGGTTGCCCCCCCACCTTTTTTTAACATAAGAAAGCTAAGACAGTCTCTGGTTTGAGCCTCTATCTTTTTTTTTTTTTTTTAAAGATTTTATTTATTTATTTGACAGATAGAGACAGCCAGCGAGAGAGGGAACACAAGCAGGGGGAGTGGGAGAGGAAGAAGCAGGCTCCTAGTGGAGGAGCCTGATGTGGGGCTCGATCCCATAACGCCAGGATCACGCCCTGAGCCGAAGGCAGACGCTTAACTGCTATGCCACCCAGGCGCCCCTGAACCTCTATCTTTATCATCTGTGTCTTCAGTAGATTACTTCCTAAGAACTCATGTGAGCAGACACTCTTGGGGTCTCCTTCCCTCCCTCCCTTCCTTTCTCTCTCTCTCTTTTTTCCTGTATTTGTTAGCTGTGTTCTAAAATGAAATCTGCTAATAAAAGATTAACGATTTGTAAACTGGCATCTTTTTCTGTCTACTATGGAGGCTAAAGGTGTGGCTGAAGGCCTGAGTTCTGTGTTCAGACTGCATGAGTTCTAGCTTCTTCCATTTACTAGTTATGTGACCTTATACAAGTTACTTAACTTCTTTCAGAGCAGTTTCCTCATCTGTAAGATGGGAATGGTAATAGTAGCAACATCCTTCCTTGCATTTTGGGATGATTAAATCAAGTAATTCATATGTAGTGCTTAGCATAAGGTCTGGAACATAATAATATTCCATAAATTTTTACCTTTAGTGTGGGTGCTGAGACAGGCCCTCATGTGAGGAAACCAGCCTTTCAAGTAACTGTTCTTCCCAGTTGCTTTCTGAGGCAGTGCACTCACTTGATAAAGATTTGTTTTCCTAATGAAATGGGACCTGTTTGTTCTAGAAATTGCCACAGTATGTCCAGAGGTTTTTAACTGGTTCCATATAACTGTTGCATTTTGTATAGTTAAAGCAAATCTGATCTGCTTGGGCTATTTATCCTCCCCACATACTGGTATTTGTGGGGTACTAGAGATAGCATGACCTGGGATAGTAAGTACCATGTTCCCATTGTTATTTCGGCCTCCCTGACACAGCATCTCTGGCCAACTCTGAGCTCTACCTTAAGGTCCTTTCTGCCTAGCCCTCTTCCAGATAACCATTCTTTTGCCGCCCTCATTATTTGTCCCAAATCTCACCATCAGCAAGATCCTTTTCTTTTGCTTGTTCAACAGAATTAGGGGCTGTTATCCCTGACAGGTCACTGTAAAAAAACCAAAAACCAAAAAAACAAAAAACAAACAAAAAAATGCTTAAAGGAGAAGGTGAGGGTAGGAGAGACCTCGGATCTGAATATAGACGCTGATTGGGATGGGGGAGGATGGAGGGGTAAAGAAGTAGTGGAGATAGCCTAAGTATGCACATTGTCAATACTTTGTCTTTTGGATACAAATAGACTTAAAATGGGACAGTTTAGACATTTTACATTTTCTGCCTGTCTCTACCTCAGTCTTAAAGGTGGATTCTCTCTGCTCAATAATGTTTAGCAGCCTTGCCAATATGACAAGAGCTCTATGTGGCTTGAAGAAGGTAGGTACACATCCTGTGGGATGAGTTTTGTGTAACTTATTTTCTTGCCTGTTCCTCAGTTTTTTCCCTTTGCCCTGGACTGTTGGGCCAGCAAGCAGAAATATAGAAATGATCTAGTTCAGGATATCTGTTAAATGACAGAACTGGTCCTGGCACCAGATTGCTACAGACCAGTTTATCTTTAGATAATTCCAGTCATTTATCTCTTCAAATAGGATTCAAGCTATGAAATCAAATGATTGTTACATGTAATACCTTTATTGACTATGTCTGCATTTTCCCATGAGTGGCATGTCTCCCAAATGTGGCCCATTTCATAATGAAAGGATGAAGAGGTTCTGAAGTGAAATTCCAAGCAACTAGACTTCTGATGCTGTTTAACATTAATATATTGTATTCAGTTATTCTTCAGTTGAGTATGAGTCCAGTTTGGGACACCACACTTTAAAATAAATATAAATAAACTAGAGTATTTTGAAATCTTTTGGAAAGGAGTTGAAATTGAGGTTTAAATATAAGTGGAATGGACTCTGTTGGAATGAATGGACATGATAGTGAATCTTTAAATATAAACTGTTTTTCATTTGGAAGGGAACCAAGCTTTGCATAGCTCCACAATATTAAGATTTCTACTTATATAAGGGCATTCTCTCTGGCTACAATAATCTGAGATGAAATCAGCTTCCTTAGGATGTGGGGTGTCTGTTTCTTGTAGTGTCCAGTATAGGGTAGACTGTTTCCAGCTAAGAATACTACAGGAAGAATCCTTTTTTTTTTTTTTTTCCAGGGAGGACTTCTTGCCTTGCTTTCCACCCATATTGTTGATTTAAAATGTTGACAAGGTAAGGCTAGGTACAAAGCTTTATGCAACTTAGAGTCCTCATTCTAGGTTGACTAAATTCATTCATCAGTGTTCATCAGAGGCTGTTGATTGGCCAGCATGTTATCAATCTCAGTACACTTGAGCCCACATTCGAGTCCTGATTGCTTCTTAGTTCCCAAGAGTGGATTTAAGAACCAGCCTTGTACATGACTATCACAAGTAATTTGATTTGAAAAAAGCCATATGGGCTACATTTTTCTCTTTTCCGAATTAAGTTTAAAGAATGCAGACACTTTAAAGAATGTATAATAATATTGTGGGTTTTTTAGCATACTTAGAGCATAATAAAAAATTAACTAAAAAAAAGTGTTGATATATCCTAATAATTTTAAGGTTAGTATGTAATAGCTGGAATAGTTACTAAACAAATAAGATTCCTGAAAGCATTCCAGGGGGATAAAGGTGGGGGAGGCAAAATGTATTATCTTTCCTTTTACCTAGACAGAAATGGGGACCCGGACCAGTAGGCATTAAGCAACTTAGTTCTCAGGATCACACAGTTTTAAAGTTCTAGAACTGAAATTTTGATCCAGAGCCAAAGATTTCTTGAAACATAACAAGAACAATCCAGAAATTTTATTTTGAAAAGTTTCCAAATTCCCAAAGTTGGTGATGGTGGTGGAGCTATTACCATCATTTTTCTACCTCAGCCTTCTTTTTCACAGTCTTTCTAGGTCTTGCCTCATAAAGCCCATAAAATTTTGACATAGGTGCAAGAAAGAATATTCTTTGAAGAAAGATTAGCTCTAGTCTTTAGCAAAGGTGATAAAAGGCAGAAGAGTTGACTTTAAGTGTAATTGCCAGGCCAGTTGGTTAAGTTGCCTTTCCCTCCCATCACCTCAATCAGTGCCCCTTTTCTATAGCCCCTACTGATCCCAAAGTCTTAATCCTAATTTTTTGCTTCTTTCAGGTATGTGCCCTCTATTTCTTACTCTCAGACTATTGTTTATTAACTCTGCCCTAAGGAAGAAAAATCTATTTCTTAGTTGAAAGAGCACTCAGTTTGCAGTTGAGTCACATTGAATGTTGGTTAAATACTGGTTCTGCCACTTGTAACCTGCATTATTATTTTCTTGAGTCTCAGTTTCCACAGCTTGAAAATGAATTCGATACTACCGGAGCCATTAGGTTGTTAGGGAATTTCATGTGAATATCCTAGACCAGTTGTTCTCAAAGGGGTGGGAGTGTATTTCATCCCCCAGGGATATTTGGCAATGCCTAGAAATGTTTTTGATTGTCTCCAGGGGTGTGCTAGTTATGTCTAGTGGGTAGAGCCCAGGTATGCTAGCTAAACATTCTACAATACACAGGAGAGCTCCCTACAACAAAAAGTTCCTCACTCCAAAATATCAGTAGTGCTGAAGATGAGAAACCTTGTCTTAAACCAGTGTATAATAACGTCTAGTAGGTGAGTCTAGGATGATATGGATATTAATGAATAACCCCTTTTGACACCTCTCAGGTACATCTCAGTTACATCATTTTTTTAAGAAAGGAGCTTTGGTGGTAGAGTGGTCTCTTAAAACTGAAACATCTTCAAATAGAGGAAATCAAAACTATGTAGTAGAATTACAGATTTAGGGTTAATTTTTCTGCTCCTAGGACTGCACCCCTCAGGCCCATTCCAGTGAGAAGAGCCCACTTTTCATACCTCGCTTTCTCTTCTCTCTCTCTTTCTCCTCACCAGCCTCAGGGTGTATTACCCTAGAATATCATTTTGACATGCCTACTCCAGATGAGTTTGGAATTGTACATGTCACTTGCCATTGTCATCTTGCATTTTTATTTCATAAGAATACTGTTTTATTGCCACAGATCTCATTTGAGAGTAAATTGGATATAAAGTGTATTAACAGGCAACTCTTGACTATTTCTGTATCTCAGGAAGATTATATTAAGGAAAATTATGTGCATATTTAGGTATTGTATATACCAGGATCTGGGTAGAGGAAGGGGGTGGACAGGAGTTGAGGGAGCACTAGATTCTTTGTATTTTGCTCCTATAGGTTATAGTCAAATAACAAGTCATTTGTTTTAGTAGTTACTACTTCTTTATAGATTTCTCTTCTCCTAAGCTAAATTTAAACCATCGTTTAGAAATCATCATCTCATAAGTACTTGGTCCAAAGAAATGAATTAGTCAACTGTTTCAAAGCTCCAACACAATGACAGTGACAATACCAGGTATCAAGCAGTGAAAATAATTCTCCTGTGGGTGGGATTGCCAATGGTCTCAGCAGAGAGAGCTAAGTAGTCTGCCTGTGGTTGGTCTTCTGTAGAATTTGGCATATTAAATGGGAAGGTGAAACTTTTGCTTTTTCACAGTTTGGCAGTGGCCATCGACCTTTTGCTTCTTGAGACACTTTTAGGAACATTATCTCAGCCTTTCATTTTAATACATCAGAATTCACTTTTATTAATCTTAGAGTGTGCAAGGCATTATATCAGGTCCTGTAGGTGGATACAAAGATGAGCATGCCCATCCCCTGCCCCCAAGGAGCCTGAAATCTAATAGGGAAGCAGGAAGTAAACAACTTTCTAAGTACCGTACAGAAAGAAATGAACATTAAATCGATGTATAAGGGAGTACCCTTAATGAAAATCAGACAAAGACCCAGTTAATTCTAAAAAGGATTAATGAAAGCCTTGCAGAAGAGGTAGCATTTGATTTTCATCTTAAAATGTGGAAGGGACTCTATTTTGATTGGGGAAGCTGGATTATATCAGCAGGTTATATCAAGCTAAGAAATGAGAGCCTAATAAACAGGGAGCCTCCACTGTTCTTATTAATTTGGTGAACATCAAGTAGATCTGTGTCTTTGAAGCGTAGGTTATATCAAGTACTGAAATATAAGTTCAGTATTGAAATAGCAGATGAAAGAGCTGTTTAAGAACCAGCTTATGTTGTTCTTGAATGCTGTACTTAAAATTGTGAACAGGGAAAAATCATTGCTGTTTTTCAGGAGAGCAGTGAAAGCTGCTGATCCATATTTTAGAAAAATTGCTCTGGCATCAGTATGAAAGGTGGACAGAGGGATGCCTGGGTGCCTTAGTCGGTTAAGCGTCTGTCTTCGGCTCAGGTCATGAACCCACGGTCCTAGGATGGAGTCTCACTTCGGGCTCCTTGCTCAGCGAGGAGCCTGCTTCTCCCTCTGCCCCGCCCCCTGCTTTTGTGTGCTCTCTGACAAATAAATAAATAATCTTTTTTTTAAAAAAGAAAAAGGTGGACAGAAGTGAATATTTGGAAGCCAGGAACCTTGGGAAGAGGTCATTACAATAGATCCATGGGTAAAGGAATGAGAGCCTGAACTCATTATTGAGGTGAAGATGGAAAAGAAGGGATAGATGATAAATAAAAATAAAACAAAGCAAAAAACATTTAAAGGTAGATTTGCCAAATTTTGACAATTCTAGGGTGTAATTTTTTCACATTATAACTTTTTTGAAACCTGGCAGTATCTTACAAGTGATGGCATCTTACAGTTGTAATTGGCAGCATTTTTCATTCTTTTTTCTTAGTGGTACATAAAATATTGGTGCATCTTAAAATCTCTGGCTACTTTGACTTAATATAGGATACCAGGATTTGTGGCCAATTGGATGGTGAGGCTAAGTAAAAAGGGTGAGTCAGAGACAGCTCTGAGTATTTTAGTTCAAGTAATGAGGTGGTGGTGCCATTAACTTAGGTAAGAAGGAGTGCAGGAGGAGGAGCAAATGTGTGGAGGAGGCCAAGTTTGGGTTTGGACATGTTATGATTGAGGCAGCTATAAGATCCTTACATGGAGTTGGCTCCAAGGCACAGATTACAGTAATACTGTTACCTTTTCTTTTCTTTCTCTTTTTTTCTTTTTTGAGGGATTGCTATCAACCCCTCTGTGTTTATATCTTTACAGTATTAAATCTTAATGCCTGAATGAAAAGTATACTAAGTTAAGCCACTGTCTTCAGAGACAGAAACCTATGCGCATTGTAACTAAAGCGCTTACCTAAGGTCACACAGGTCAAGTGGCAGAGCTGAAGTTAGCCCCAGGTTTGTCTCTCAAAGCCCAAGCTCTGCTGCTTACTGAGATCCAGTTACAGAGGATTCTTAGGAGTTGTCATAAAAAAGGTGTTAACATCATGTGATACATGAGATTAAGAGAGAAAATAGAACTATGTCAGATAAGATGGCCCAGGAAAAAAGCATTAAAGAAAGCAGCTGTACCATCTCTGGTATTTTGACTATAAGCATCTCACTCTGATTCTCTTTTCATCATACCTACTCTCCAGCATTACTTCAGCCTTATCAAGACCAATTTGTTGACTCTGTGAATATCACTTTTCACTGTCATCATTACCATTCATATACTCATGTTTCTTGTTAGCCATGGTCATTTATTATCATCAGTCCCTTGTCTCTCTCTTTCTCTTTGGCAAAAATCCAATTCTGGGCAAACCCAACAACTTATTTGCTTCCTGCCTAAAACTGAACAGGTAAAAATTGGTAAGAAAAATACATACCTGTGTTAATTGGGTTTTGTTTATAGTAAAAATCACAGATCTCAAATAGGAACTCAAAAATGTTTGGTAATCCTACTGTATGTAAATTACTAGTAAATTTACTTTCTTGGTTTTCAAAATAGCTGCTGTATTCTATTTTCTCAAGTTGATATCCCTTCCTACTTCTCACTTTCAGCTGCTAACCTTACCTCATATTAAAGATAAAATATAAGCAATTGGAATATTTAGAACACGAGTTGTCTCATTTTTCCATCAACAGATCTTCTAACCCCTTTGCATTTGTTCTCAGGCCCGTGGCCTTCCCTTTTGTTACAATGAAAGATGGATCCTCAAGCCTGTAAAAGCCACAACCTCTGCTGTGTGCTTTGGATTTCATTCCCTCTTGATTTCTTAGGGATTTTGCTGCCTATGGCTCTAATCTCTCCTTTTCTTCCTCCATCATTAACATCCCGTCTTTACTGTATCATTCTCTTCGGCATCTCTTACCATGGTCTTAATTCTTATGCTGACTTCTTTACAATGAAACACGAAGGAGTTGTCTGTATTTCTCTGTTGTTACTTAACCTTTCCCTGTCTCTCTCAACCTTCAATCAAGTTTCCATTCTTACCATTTACTGAAACAGCGCTTGTCAGTAACAGATCACAGTGACTTCCATGTAATGAAATCCCATAGTCATTTCTTTGTCCATATCAAGCTCATACTCTTCTTTTCCTTCCTTCCTTCCTTCCTCCCTTCCTTCCTTCTAGGGGTGGAGGTTGCAGGGGCAGAGGGAAAGGGGGAGAGAGAATCTTTTATTTTTTAAGATTTTATTTATTTATTTAACAGAGATAGAGACAGCCAGCGAGAGAGGGAACACAAGCAGGGGGAGTGGGAGAGGAAGAAGCAGGCTCATAGCAGAGGAGCCTGATGTGGGGCTCGAACCCAGAACGCTGGGATCACGCCCTGAGCCGAAGGCAGACGCTTAACTGCTGTGCCACCCAGGCGCCCCGGGGGAGAGAGAATCTTAAGCAGGCTCCATGCCCAGTGAGGAGCCTGACTTGGGGCTTGATCTCACAACCCTGAGATCATGACCTGAGCTGAAATTGAGAGTCTGATGCTTAGCTGACTGAGCCACCCAGGTACCCCAAGCTCATTCTGTTATTATTTGACATGCTTGGCTGCTTTCTTCCTCTTGAAAATCTCTTTTCTTGGCTTCTGTAAGACCTCCTCCAGCACAGGCCCCTCCTTCTTAGTTCCCTTTGCTGGTTGCTCCTCCTTTTCCTTCCTCTGCTTGCTGGAATCCCTTGTCTCTAGCTACTCTGCCCATGAAAGAATCTCCTCCAGTCCTGTTGATATAATGCCATCATTTTTTATGCCAGTGATTCTCAGACTCTGCCTTATCCATTTAAAAGTACACCTGGCATCACAGATTTAATATGCCCAAAACAGAATTCTTAATTTCTACCACATGTGAGACCTCTTCCTCCATCTTTCTCACCTTAGTTAATGATAGCACCAACCACTGAGTTATCCAAAAGCATTTTTTAGATTGGGGAGATACTTAACCTTTGTTGTGGAAGCAATTACATGGAAAATACTGATTGCCTTTAAATGTGCTTCTAATGAGGGAAGCCTATAAGAGGTAGAAGAGCATCTTGAATCTTTTTAAATGTGCACAGTTTTATGTTTTGACCATTGGCTTTCATCCATTTTAGATGAGTTCATGACTTAAAAAAAAGAAATTAAATCACTACTCTAAAAGTTCAAGGAGATAACTTTTCTTTCTTTAGTTGAATTTCTCAATTTAGGGGTACACATACTTCTAGGAGTATTGTAGGAATTCAGGGTGTGTGTGTGTGTGTTGCAGGAATCTATAGGATAGATAAGGCAGTATCTTTCTGGTACTTAGTTTGAGAAGGTTTTTGTTCTTAAAACATTTCATGACTTTAAAGATGAAATGAAAACACCCGCGAATATATAATGGTGAACTTGGACAAACCACATGACTTTATAGGAAAAAACAGAACCTGTAAAGGAAATTTAGACTTGTCTGCCTCTTGAAACTCTGACCAGGAATACCTTCTAGATAAGCATTCATTCCTTGCTGTAGGTAGGAGCACTTGGAAGAAGAGTATGAGAAGCTGTCTTTCATGGTCTTATTCATTTGTTCACTCAGATTAGTTGAACCGAATGAATTAGAATTGGTTTCTCCAAGAGGAAGTCTAAATGCATGCTGAATCATCTTTTCTGTTTAGTTTTCATATGTCAGTGTTCATAATCAAGAGAGCATCTCCGTGTTTGGAAAATCAGACTAAGACCAAAGAGTTCTTTACAGTGAAACTTAAAATGATTTCCTGCCTGTCATGGATCACCATACATCTGTGATTTCTTTGAAGATAGAGACCCTTTCGAATTAATGAATACTCACTATCTTTCCTAGGCAGACGTAGAGTAAGTAGCACAAGTGTTTTCTCTGCAGAAAGTGGTTTGTGGTAGTTCTGTCTCTTCTCCTTCTACTTTCTCTGTTTCCTCTTAATCTTCTGATCTCTAGTGAGGAAGGACTCTAAAATGGTATTTTTATTATTATTAGAGCAGGTAAATATTGAAAATATTACACAGTGTTTTGAGTCCCACGGTAATATTACCTTGTGAATCAAGTGAAAGCCTAAGCATTTACATGTCATTTCGGTTTTTATTTAAAAATTTTTGCTACTTGAAGAATATTGTTATTATTCCCTCTGGCAGTTCCTTAACTAATTAGTGTTAAATACTGTCTTAATAGCAATTACTTAATCCAACGAGTTTTTGTTGAGTACCTGTTGTGTACTAGGCTGTCTTCTAGGCATCAGAGATTTAGAAATGAATGAGATGAAGGAAGTTTTTGTTCTCATGCAGCTTCCTTTCTAATAGGAGAGATAGACATTAAATGTGTAAACAAACACCAGATAGAAAACTAAAGTAACTTCTTTCTTCTATTTTCTGTCTTATAAAACAATTATATACAGTCAAAACACCTCAATAATCCTGACCGAGCCACAGAATTTCTTCACAATTTGGTTTCCTTATTTGTGAGGTATATTTACTGTGTTTACCTCACAGGACTATTTAAAACAGAATCACAGAGAGAGAAAGTATATGTGAAAGCCGTTTGTAAAATATAAGACTATATAAATGTAAAGTATTAGTATTTGTGCTTGTTTAAATGGAGTCAAAGATTTGTTTATTTAGTGTATGTCAGTATTTCTGTCAGCATTGTTTGCTGTTTAAATTATAAACCAGTGTTTTTATAAATCCTGGATAATTTCCTCTTAAAACACCTACTCTGCTGTACTGTAGAGAAACTATTTATTTGCTCTAAACTAAACCTATTGGGATTCTAGTTATGACTGTTGTCCTGTACTAAAAGTAATGTTTCTTTTTTCAAAGGTACGTCAGCCTGTCATATGCATCAACAACCATGTATTTTGTTCAATTTGTATCGATTTGTGGTTGAAGAATAATAGCCAGTGTCCAGCTTGCAGAGTCCCCATCACGCCTGAAAATCCTTGCAAAGAGATTATTGGTAAGGGCCTGTTTTATAAACACATAGAAGCAGATTTGAATCACTCTCTAAATAGTGTATATTTGAAGGAAGACTAAAATAGACAATTTTCACCGATGTCATTTTGCCACTGTCATACTGGATGGATTGGTCATTTGTATAATCTGTAAGTGAACACATGAGGGGCACGAGCCACTATGAGAAATCTTAGAGCCTTGTGGAACTAACTTTATGGTGGAGGCTATGCATATGGACCAAAATATTAATGGCTTAAAGTAGCAGATGCTAAAGGTCAAAAGAGGCCCATAGAGTTCAGGCAAGGAGGTTCAGCTGGGAATATCAAGAAAGGTTTCATAAAGCAGTTGGCCTTAAGAGATTTAAGGATGGATAAAATTTCAACTGGTGAAGGTTAGGGAGGGCATTTCATACAGAGTAAATTTCATGAACTAAGGATTAGAAATAGGAAAACACAAAGCATGTTTTTAGAAATGATCAGTAGTTTAGTTTGGGTCTGAGTACTGAAATAAGACTGAAAAGGTAAATTGAGACTTTAGTGCAGAGAATCTTGAGTAATAAACTAATTCAGGGACTTGGTCTGTAGGTGAGAAGAAAAGTAAAGTGAGCTGATGGTTTTGAACACAGGAGTGGCAAGATCCAAAATGTGCTTGAGGAATATTACTTGGGTGATGGTATGTAAGTTGGGTTGAAGGGGAGAGACATGCTGTGAGTAGGTCAGGTAGGAGGCTGTAGCCCAGTTAAGGGAGAACTAAGTCTGGTTTAAGGATAAAAAAGAACATTCAGTGCCATACCAGTGTGGGTAAAAGGGAAATAAAACTTGAACTAGACGATCCTTGAAAAATTAAACATTTAAAGAGCTTTTTTTAGTGTTTGGATTTTATTCTGCTCATATAAGTTATTATTCTTAGATTGCAGAAATGAAAATGATTTTTACTTCTTTCTGCTTTAGGAAAAATTGAAAGTGACTCTGGCATTACCTATGTATAGAGAACACTTTTCAGAAAACACAAGAAGTCATTGTAATAATCCCAATTTAGGGAAAATGGGCTTAAGTAAGATTTTTATGGTAGAAATGGAAAGGAAGATATATACTAGAACAAAAGAAGAACTAGTAGGACTTCAGAACTAAGAAATCTGAAGGAGGAATCAGATTATTCCTAGGTTTCTTTCTTGGTACTTGGGTGAAATCTGGTAAAGGAATATTTTTCTGTTGTGAACTTTGATGATTAAAATAATTTGAAAGTGTTTTCCCTAGCTTCTCTTCACATCCTTTCTCCTGCCTTTATTCATTCATATCTAAGTGATATTTCATAAGTTCTCTCAAGTAAAATAGTTCATTCATCCTTGTATTTGGATAGAATGTCCTGAAAAAGAACATCTGTAAAATACCTTTGCTGTCATGATACTAATAAGTACAAAGAAAGTTACCACAGCATATGTGAAGAACTCTCAGGAAGAATTCATTTTGAGTGTTTGCATATCGAGTTATGGGCATAGAGTTAATGCTGTGATTCATAATGTATTGTAACTGGATTGTTAGATTCAGTAAAAATATGTGTTAATCTTTTCATTTGTTTTATCAGTAACTAGGTAGGTTTGAATACATTAGTTATAATATATATATGATAATATGAACTCATGTATTATGATATATATAGATATACTGGAGAATTATGTGAAATTTGATAATATGGATAATACTTACATAATTATTGGTTAAATATAAATATAATCATTGGTTTTATTATAACTGAACAGTTGTCTGGTATTCAAATTTTACAGTAGTCCAAATGTGATAATTAACAAAATATAACCTTTGCCTTCATTGAGTTTACTATAATAAGATACACAGGTAAGTAAATGCCCATGATATTTTACTGAAGGTATTTCTTATGGTGTTATTTGGTATTTATCTTTTCTCAAGATTGAGATAGAGAAAGGCCTAGGTGGCAGCCCCAAGTATGTATATAGGGAAAGGGTAGAAATTAAGCTGGAGAAGTATATACAACAATAAGAAAATCGTTTATCTTTGTTTTCATACTGCCTAAATCGGAATGAAAGTTAGATTTTTTTTTTTTTTTCTCCTTTTAGGAGGAACAAGTGAAAGTGAACCTATGCTAAGCCATACAGTCAGGAAGCACCTTCGGAAAACTAGACTTGAGTTACTCCACAAAGAGTATGAGGTAAATAATAGTTATAATTTAAAATGAGGACAGCATTGAATTCAAGCTATAACTGAGCTCTCTCGGTCTCTGGACTTGTTAACATCCAATAAAATCTTATTTTAAATGCCATTTGAAAAATACCTTATTTGAGGGGCGTCTGGCTGGCTCAGTCAGTAGATTATGTGACTCTTGATCTCAGGGTTGTGAATTCAAGCCCAGTGTTGGGTGTGGAGCCTGTTTAATATCTTATTTGATAATTTTTTTCTTTTTTCCTTTTCTATTTCAAATAAAAGACAGGAACAAATGTGAGCATTTTTTTTCCTTTTTTTAATTTCAAATTTGTCCTCAACAGACACATCATTTTGTAAGTATTTGCTCTCAATTTAGGAGAGAAAAGAAACCCTCTTGTGAAAGTCAGTCTTCCAGTCCCTACAGGGCATTATGAATGCTCTAGTAAACAGTGGCTGTAACTGTCATTCCATTTGGTTTGTCTATAAATTCCCTGATATTTCTATGCCTGATTAGTTTTCATAAAATAAATATACCTATGTCAACTACCAGCAAAGAGATTTTGGTATGAAATATGCTATTTTTCTTTCTTTCTTTTTTTTTTTTTTTTTTTTGGTTTTTTGTTTTTTAATGAAAATTGTGTATATTTGGGGCACCTGGGTGGCTCAGTTGGTTAAGTGTCTGACTTTGGCTCAGGTCATGATCTCAGGGTCTTGGGATGGAGCCCCATATAGGGCTCCCCGCTCAGTGGGGAGTCTGCTTGTCCTTCTCCCTCTGCCCCTCCCATTGCTTGTGCTCGAGCTCTTTCTTTCTCTATCTCAAATAATAAATAAAATCTTTTTAAAAATTTAAAAAATTGTATATATTTAAGGGGCACAACATGATGTTTTGATATACATATCCATGGTGAATGATTGTGTCACTCAAGCCAACTAACATAGCCATCTCCTCACATACTTTTATTTTTGTGGTGAGAGCACCTGAAATCTACTCTGCTAGCAAAGTCCAGTATTCAAGACAGTATTAGCTGTAGTCATCATGTTGTACATGAGATCTCTAGACTTATTTAGCCTTCATAACTACAACATTGTACATATTGACCCATCTCCTTTCTCCCACCTCCCCATTTCCCCTACCTCCCCACCCTGGGTAACCACTGTTTAACTCTGCTTACATGTATCCAGTTGTTTTTAGATTCCACGTATAAGTGAGATCATGCACTACTTTTCTTTCTTGTGAAGGTGATTTGACACAGTGATGGAAATTTTCCAAATTAGTTTCATGCTAATGGACTATGTATGTTTTTGGTTTTTTTTTTTTTTTAAGATTTTATTTATTTATTTATTTGACAGAGAGAGCATGCATGCACAAAAAGGGGGTGTGGGAGAGGGAGAAGCAGGGCTTCAGTCCAAAGACCCTGGAATCATGACCGGAGCTGAAATCAGATGCTTAACTGACTGAGGCACCCAGGCACCCTGGAATATGTATGGTTTCGAGTAGTAGCCATTAAGCCCAGTTGTTATTTTATGTTGACTAAAGAGGGGATATTATTAATCCTTATTTTAACACAGAATATTTTTAAGTTAAAATATATGCATGGAAACTGCTTCAGTTGCCTCAAAAATATTTTGAAATAGAGTGGGGCATAAATAAATGACTGCATAAATGTTCGTTCATATATGTTCTCCTATTCATGTTTGTTTATTCATTAATATATTAATTCCAACAAAAAACTTACTTTCTTGTTTTATAATGCTATTTGACTTGACGTGTACTGTAATTTAAAATATAAATAGTACTGTCTATGTTAACTCTAAAATGTATTCTTACATACTTAATATTTATCACTTAGATAATAATCAGAATAATCCTTTAAATGTTCACTGATATATTGTTTATTTTCTAACAACAGAATTTCTAACAATCTTAGTTTAAGATGAAATATCTATTATAGATTAATAAGTGGTATCACAAAAAAAAGTTCTAGACCAAATGTTTAGTAATTGAATTTAAGAGAGTAAGCACTTCCAAATGGGGAATACTAATACTTTACATAGTCACAGTGGTAATTGAAGAACCAGAATGTAGAAAAGTTAAAAGTAAAACTAAAAATTAACTGAATGGAAAGTGGAAGGGCATAGTATAGGGTTACACTCCTACTTCAAATGCAGAAGCAAAAATGTAACTATCAAACAAACCTATTATGACCTTGATCAACACTTTTTTTTTAATTCCCCTCACTAAAGCAGTTAAACATGCCTAAGAATTTTCTTCTGCAGAATCTACATCCTTGTTGAATTCACGTGACTTGTTTTGTTTTCTGCATCTCTTCAATAAAATAAAAGATTTGACTTTTTTTTTTTTTAAGTAGACTCCACGCCCAGTGTGGGACTTTGAACTCATGGCCTTGAGATCAAGACCTGGGCTAAGATCAAGAGTTGGATGCTCAGCCAACTGAGCCACCCAGGCGCCCCAACATTTTTATTTTTTTAACCACAAATTATCACTGAATTAAAATGAAAGCAGTGGAAATGCCAGCTTTTATCAGAGTCAAATACATTTTGAGAATTTCAACTGTATGTGACTTTCTGCCTACAAAACTATTCTGAGGCATAATGAATCTGTATACCTGCAGAATTTTGAGTATAAAATTTAAAAACACATTGACCTCAATTTAGCATACATATGTGTTTAGTATCTGTGTCTATCTAATGGCCATGCAATTCTTTTTCAGGATGAAATAGATTGTCTGCAGAAAGAAGTAGAAGATCTTAAAAGTAAAAATCTCAGCTTGGAGTCACAAATCAAGACTATTCTGGATCCTTTAACCTTGATGCAAGGCAACCAAAATGAAGACAAACATCCAGTTGCAGATAATCCAAGTAAAATTGACCCAGAAACTGTAGCAGAGTGGAAGAAAAAACTTAGAACAGCTAATGAAATCTATGAAAAAGTAAAAGATGATGTGGATAAGTTAAAGGAAGTAAGTTGTGGTTGTTTTTAAAATTCTGTACTTTAAGTACCTTTAAAAGTAAAAATAGTATGGTAACTAACATAACATAGTAAAAAATAAAATAAAAGGAAGAATAGCCATAATATCTTCACTCATCAGAAGATTTTGGGGGAAGGACAAAAATCTCTGGACAAGCATTTATAAGTAATACAACTTTTTTCTTCTTAAATGTCATCAGCTGCCAAGAAATATCAGGTCGTTCCATTTGTGACCATAATTGGAGACTGTAGTGCTTCTATATGAGTTTGCATCTTCTTGTAGAAGAGTGACATCAGTTTAAAGGATGTGTTTCTATTTCCCCTCTTTGTGGTTTGCCTTAATTTTTTTTTAAGCTTATGTCAATGACTGCCCTATATGTATCCAATTCCCTACCTATAAAATGGAAAGCTTGGAATATATCTTTTCTAGTACTATCATTCTCTGATTTTTAAGATTGTAAGTAGTTAAAAGACTTAATGACTAATTCCAAGGAAGCTTTGAATAGATGCTTTAGAATACTCCATGCAAAAAAGTATTGTAGCTTATGAGGTGAGTTCTTTTTCTTTTTTTTTTTTAAGGTTTTTTTTATTTATTTGACAGAGAGAGACAGCCAGTGAGAGAGGGAACACAAGCAGGGGGAGTGGAAGAGGAAGAAGCAGGCTCCCAGCGGAGGAGCCTGATGTGGGGCTTGATCCCAGAACGCCAGGATCATGCCCTGAGCCAAAGGCAGACGCTTAATGACTGAGCCACCCAGGCGCCCCTGAGTTCTTTTTTTTTCAATTATTCTTCTTTTCATCCAACAAGATAAAGCATAGGTGGAAAAGGCAAACCTCTAGGATTTTTCAGTCCAGGAAAAGAGATGAGATCCAGTATGAGAGGTTGTTAAATCAAGTGCTGTAGAGGTTTGTTGGCCAGAGGGACCAGCCTTTGGCTTTCATTTCAAGTTTATCCACAGTAGAGTCCTGCTGTGCTGAATGGTGATGGTTTTGTGGTATCCATGTCCACAACCGCCCATTTAACCTGTCTGCATTCCCTTAAAACATCCTTAGTGTGTTGAATTATTGAATCCTGCCTCCTTGAAATCATTAATGAGCTCCTTAAAGAAATACCACAACATACTGACCCTCAGATCCTCAGTGAGGCTAAGTAGCTTAGAAGTCTGCAACTTAGTGTAAATACCAAGCCATCTTCACATATCTACCTATAAAATAAATGTTGTTTGAGTTCAGAAAAGAAGGGAATTTAGTGCTTTCAGAGAAAAAAGAAACTACAGATATAATTGCATTGAGTTTGTTACAAGTTTAGAGGAAGTGTGTAGTTTCTTTGGGTATTGAAGGACATTAGCCTGTTGGTTTGTCCAGGAAGAGGATATGAAAAGCAAAGACAGCTGGAAATTTACAGTATTTATTAATCTACTATGTCTCCTTTAATTTCCCTTCGTCTTCTTGAGCTATCATTAAGTTCTACATGGTCTCCTTTATAGTTATTAAAACTTCATCTAAATTTTTGGCAATAAATGCTTCTTTGAAGATGAGGATTGGTATGAAAACATTACTCTGGGCTTGTAAAAGTGGTGTAGGGGGTATGTGAAAGAAAAGTACATAAAACAGTTTTTCTTTGCTCTTTTAAAGGTCACATGTTAAATTCAATCCCAGAGCTACACTGAGACCTCAGAATTATTTGGGATATTTAATAAGCCCATTTTGGATGCCTAGTGGTGGTATTAGGTAGTACTAGGCAATAAATTGTGGCACAAGTGAATTAGAAAACGTGGAAGCAAAATTTGAATTGAGGTAAAAAATAATAACATACTATAAATCAAATACAGGAGTACAAAAGATTCAGACTACATAGCATGAGTGAAATGGACTTGTTTTCTGATGAGTTTTGAAACCATCATGAGGCCAATATCACTACTGAATTAGTATTGCAAATGCAAAATAGTTATCTGAAGTCCTCATTACTCTTTTAGGTGCAACAAATGGGCAGAACTTTGCTCTTGGTAATCTTGACCCACTCAACCAAAAATACCTCTGATAGTTGGAAAGAAAAAAAAAAAAAGAAAAGAAAATACCTCTGATACTTAAGGAACCAGCCAGCCCATAATGAGGATATTAGAGAGCCACAGGACTGGTGAAAGACCTTGAAATGTAGCGATACCATATGGAAGGGATGGGGAAAAGAAATCAAATGAGTTTCTAATTTAAGCTTGTCATCATCATCAAAAAGCATTCACTAAGTGCCTCCTCTTATGGTGCTATGTTTGAGAGCTTAATTCATTGTCTGTTTGTATGAGGAAGTAGATGACTTTCCTTATATCTTCAGAGGGGCAGTAATAGTATTTATCAGTCACTTAAAGAATTAACCCTCCACAGTACTGGTTGGTTTGCAACCGTGAGGATAAGCAGCTGTTTAAGAGCCCAAAAGAACCTCGATGAGTGTAAGTACAAGAGCCAGCCAGGCTTTATGCCAAGAAGAATGTTTTTTTGCCCTTCCTCTCTTGTCATCCTCTAGGGGTATTTGTGTGGGGGTGGACAAGCAATATAGTCAGAAGTTCTGCAAATTAGTCAAAAACATTGGTCAAATTTTCGAAATATGTTTTTAAGCCTTTCAGTTTAAACCTTTTTGTTAACAGTAGTTTTCGTGACCCATTCACTTTAAAATGTTTTAAATGTCAGTGTTCTAGTCAAAGACATTTCTCTTGCCAAGTTAGTGAGACTGGTTTCTAGGCTAGGGAGTGTTATTCTTTGGAACTAAAAAATGCCATTACTGAGGAATTTAAATGGCTTTTAAGAAGACTCTAAAATTGAGGCACACTACTTTTTGTCCAGAATCAATATTCAACTTCTAATTTTCTAGCAATTAATGTTTTGTTAAACAATTTTTAGGTATCAGACAATACAAAAAGAAAGTCGTAGTTTGGATTTTTTTTTAATCAAAAGAGAATCCTTACAATTTATTAGAAAATATTGACCCAATTTTGAGAGTCCCAGAAGTTGTGAGCCAAGGCATTGGGGAAAAACTTTTGAAGAAAGAAAACAATTGGTTTAATTATATTAGATTTGTTACCACTAAAAAGCTATTTTTAAGTAGCAACCAAAAATCAATCTCATAGCTCATAATTCATGAGAATTAACTCTTAGCATTAGTTTTGCAAATAATTGCATATAGTATAATGCTTAGAATTATTCAGTTATGTGAAAAAGGAAAAAAAATATATTTGCCATTAGTATAGTCCCTTAATGACTCTAAGCTAACTAACCTAACTCTGTTTATTTCCCTGGATAGGAGAATTGCAAAGTGCTTGGGGAATATGGATTAAAAATGCTTGGTTGTGTTCACAGTTTCACAAGTCATTCCCAGTGGTGATTTTAAGTTTCTGAAGGCCATGTTCTAATATTCAATTTTCTGATATCACTCTAAAAAATACAGATGGCTCGTGACATAATTTTTACAAGGCACTTGTTTTATTGTTTTAGCTCATGCTTAATTATTTTCAACTCTTTTTTAAAGGCAAATAAAAAATTGAAATTGGAAAATGGTGGCCTGGTGAGGGAGAATTTACGACTGAAGGCTGAAGTTGATAACAGATCACCCCAGAAGTATGTATTTTGCTTATAAAGCAATGTTTCAGATTATGTCAGTGTTTTAGAATAAGCTATTATTGTATGTGTTTTTCATTTGACTCTTTTCATTGAAATATGTAGATTTAAATAGAATGTCTTGCTTCTAAAAGTCAAGTGTACACTTATGTTATTGGTGAGATCTTTGTGTCATTTAAGGCTAATTTTGAAGAAAGGATTTCATTGTTATCCTTTTTCCTTACCTGATTAGCGAGAGGATTGTTTTATGTGACCTAAGACAGGAGAACTTTCACTTGGTTTTATATATAACTGTTTAATAGTACAACAGAGAGTAGGGTGATTAACATAATGCCCTTTAGATATTCTCTGAAATAATCTTAATAGTAGTTAACATGCATATAGTCCTTTCTCTTTGCCAGGTACAATAACCTGTGATGTACTATTAGTGTTCTCCATTTACAGATGAGACAGAGGCATAGAGAGATTAAATTAATTTGTCTAATCTGCACAGCTAGTAAGTCGTGGAAATAGGATTTGAACCCACATAGTCCAGCCCCAGAGTCCATGCTGTATTACCTTACACAGAGAACTGTTACACTATTACATTAACCATTATACTAGAAAGCATATCTGAAATAGAACTTAAGACATTATTTGTTGAATTCTAGACTGATTTTAATTATACAATTAAGTGAATCTGTTCTTCCTTTATGATGGGATAGTTTTCATTCCATTCCAAGTAAGAGAGTACAAGTATTGACCTGTTTAATAGTTTGTTTAAAATTATAAGAAACAATTGAGAGTTGAGAGTTAAAGATGGAGAAGAGATGGGAGATAGCACTTGAAGTTTTTCTTCTTCAGGGGGAAAAAAAGACAAGCAGAGAATATGGCCCTCAATCCCTCTTTGAGGGGTTGGCATATCAGAACTCCACACCTTCCTTCTGTAATTACTGGACTTCATTTCTTCCAACTGGAAAAAGGCAAGGCAGACATAAGCAACCAGTGGAAATTTATCCTACCAGAAGTAGCTCTCTGCTTATCATATGAAAAAGCGAAAACATTGCCTTTAGTAAAACCAAGTGTGGTATCAGGAAATGGTAGAAGTAAACCATAATTACTCAAAGCAGAGATAACTAACCAATAGAGAAAGAAGCATAGCTTTTACTTTTAAGTAGTTCCTTCCCCTGTGCTTTCCAACCTCATTTTTCTTTCACTTCAGATAATGTTGTACTTTGACAAATTAGTGAAATAAGCTTAGGAAATGTTGCTGTTATGTGGTGGTTTGAATCTCTGCTCCTCTCATTTATTGGCACCTCGCCTTGCCAGTCAGAGTAATGCTTGTCCATTAGCTGCATTTCCCACAGTGTGCTGAATGGAACTAAAGCTATTTTGTCTGCAGCATTTATTTCTTGAAAAGTTGCCCACCAGATTTCATATTTAATGCCAGCCACCAGGATGTGTTTTTAAATATCCACGGCTCCAACCTGATAAGTAACAGAAGAATCTTACCTGAAGAAACCTGGCCTCTGTCTATTCTAACAAGCAGTCACACTTCTGAATCCCATATAACTTTAGGACTTGCTATCTCTAACTTCCATTCCTTCCCTTCAGGGGAAGGGAACAGTTTCACTTAAAAAACGATTTGAACTGACCCCTATTCCAGATCAATTTGCAATGCATTGAGGTATTAAATGCATTGCATTTGATTTATAGCCTTGTTTACTCTGCATCACCAAACCCTAGTGGATTCAGAGGGAAGCTGACCACAGCTGAAAATACCCAGATCTGGTTTACCTGAGGAGAGCTCCTGTTTGTATTGAAAAAATACGAAATTTCAAGAGTTTAAAAGTAAATGCAAGCAAATACAACCATCTGTTCCATTTTGTTCCCTTGATTAGGAAATGCCTTACCAATTATTTTTCTTGTCTACTTGGGTAGGTGTCAAGGTATCCTTTTTATACACATAGCTTTCGTTTCCGATGCATCCTTCAAATTGCACAGACATATTCTACAAATCATGCAGAGGAGAGAGCTTTAAAATTTAGATACTAGAGAGGAAAAAATTTAGAAAAGTATAATTGTCAGCTTGGGCAATCATAGCAAAATACTATAGATGGAGTGGCTTACACATTGAATATTTCCTTTCTCACAGTTCTGGAGGCTAGACATCCCAGATCAAGGTTCAGCAGTTTTAGTTTCTGGCAAGGGTTCTGTTCTTGACTTGCAGACAGCTACCTTCTCACTATGTCTTCACATGTCTGAAAGAGAGTTTGGTCTCTCTTCCTCTTTTTTTTTTTTTTTTTGTTTTGGAGAGGGAAATAGAGGAAGGTGAGATAAGGGCAGAAGGAGAGGGAGAGAGAAAATCTTAAGCAGGCTGCACGCCCACACCCAGCACAGGGCTTGATCTCACGAACCTGAGATCATGACCTGAGCTGAAATCAAGAGTCAGATGCTTATCCGACTGAGCCACCCAGGTGTCCCTTTTATTCCTCTTCTTAGAAGGACACCAGTTCAGACTAAGGCTTCATCTTTATGCTCTCATTTAACCTTAATTACCTCCTAAAACTCTTATCTCTTTGTATAGTCAGACTGAGGGTTAGGGCTTTAGCATGTGAATTTGGCTGTGGGTGGCAAATACAGTACAGTCATAGCAGAAGGTATTTCTTTTCAAGATACTCAAATAATACTGTTGCCCCCAAACTAGACTAACATATGGTGTGGACAAGGTGACTTAAACATTTACAATTGGTCTCAAGTAGATAGTGCAGTATAAAAATAATGTATTTTATAATACTTTAAAAACAGTGCTATAACCTTTTAAAATGAAAATCTGGGTTATTATTTATCTCCTCTGTTGCTGTTTTTCTGTTCTGTTTCCATCCATTATATCCAGTCTTAAAGTGTGCCTGAATAATTTTCCTTTCTCAACTTTCACCTGAAAGCCTTTTTGAGCAGTATGGCAGATATTCTACTAAGCCTGTTCTTCAGGTTAAAATAATATCCATTCTGTTCCTTGTCAAAAATTCATTGTCCTAACATCTAAACTGGTAGTCTAGAAAATGTGATCTTTTTCTTTGATTTCATATAGCTACTTCCTGAATTTTTCTTCTCTTCTAAAATAGTTTATTTCACCTAGGGAAAACCATTTGTTTGTCCTTTCAGCTTTCTTTAACATGGATTCCTAAGAGATTCATAACTCCAGAGGTAGTGATGTGTCCTTTAGTTTGTAAGACTGATAATTTGAAGAAAACTTAACTCTCCCAGCCAGCCTGGGAGTACTGAATGTTTATTTACTTAACATTGTACAAGGTGCATTGAACTACATAAAATAAATATTCTTCCTGACCCCTAAAGTAGGTTAGGTTCCCTTGCTATAATTTCTCTTACTACTTTGTACTTTCCCTTCATAGCACATATCATAATTGCTAGTAGTTAATATTTTGTACAACTATCTGTTTCATGGCTTTCTTCTGTCTGAGCCAGGACTATAGCTGTATTCACTGTTGTAGCCACTGCATTTTATAGAGTTCTGGCTCATATTCCGCTCCTAATACATATTTGTTGAGAAAATAGATCATAAACATAGCTCTTTTTTTTTCAAGATTTTATTTATTTGTTTATTTGACAGAGAGCGTGTACGCACAAACAGGCAGAGCAGCAGGCAGAGGGAGAGGGAGAAGCAGGCTCCCCGCAGAGCAGAGAGCCTGATGCGGGGCTCAATCCCAGGACCCCGGGATCATGACCCAAGCTGAAGGCAGATGCCTAACCAACTGAGCCACCCAGGCAGCCTGATAAACATAACTCTTAAGACGAGGAGGAAACAGACAAATGCCAAATGTGGTACACTTTATGGCAAGGTGGTGGTATATGCAGCTGATGAGTCACAAACTCTACCTCTGAAACTAATAATACAGTATATTAATTGATTTTAAATTTAAAAAATGAATAAAAAATCATTGGCAAAATGGGAAGGGGGATGTGCTTTACAATAAAAGAGGATTAAGAGTCAAAATAATCAGATGCAGTATATGGATCTTCTTTGGATATTGATTCATCACAAAGCATGTCAAAAGACATTTTTGAGGCAATTAGGTAAATTTGAATATAAGCTAGATATTAGGTGATACCAAGGGATTACTGTTAATTTTGTTTAGGTATTGTGGTTACCTAATAAAATGTCTATATTTTCTTTTAGAAGTGACTACTAAAATACAGAATATTTTAATAGAAGAAAGGGGATGTATAATAAAAAAAATAAAACTCCTGAAACACATCTAAAAAGCTCATAATCTAATGAAGCAAGAGACAAAAATACACGGAACAATTAAATACTGAACAGTAAGTCAAATAGCAGAGACCACGATAAGAGTAAAGAGAATGACCAGTGCGTTGCAATGGTAAGAGTCTTTATCAAACAGGCAGGACTTGAGCCTGGCTTTGAAGGGTGGAGATTTCCATGAGGAGGAAGGCATTCTGAGCTAGAGGGAAACAGCTTGAGCTGTTAGAAATACTAAGTAATCCCTTTAGTTCCAGTCCCTCATTTCCAGTACTAGCTATGGTTATGCTTGAGAAACATGGTGGCTTCCTTCTGAGACTCAGAGCAGAAGTCCTCTATGTAATTTGCATATCTCTCCATTGTGACCATCATCACCCCACTTAAATAGCTGGTTAGCTTCCCTCTACTACATCCATCACTCTGTGCTTTAAACAGAAAGGCCTGTTCTCAGTCTTCTGTTTAGTGGGGAATGCCAGGAGTGTTACACCTCCACATGGTAAAAAATAACAAGAATGAGAAGAAGCTAAGGGAAGACTTTAGTGTTAATGTTTCTCATATTCCTAAATACCCTTGGCTTCAATTACTATCCCTAAACTGTGCCCAGAAATGTGGATATACTTGTCCTTGAAGAATTGACTTTTAAAGTGTTTCAAATTTTCATGCCCTCTCTCAGATCTTTCTGTTCAGTTGTGCCGTTTTTTGGTTGTTTTTTTTTTTTTTTTTTTTTTTTTTTTTTTTGCTCTAGGCACACTAGGCAGGGTTTGTGCCAGCTGTTAGGAGGCTTTAGTGGAGCAACTGTTCTTGCTCTCAGCTACTAACTTGCCTTAACAGCATAAGGTGTTAAACTCCATGTACAAAACTCTGTAGGTCATTAATATCAGACTTGGTTATAGTTGGATTAATGGCTTTCCTTTCTATAAATATGTATTCAGGAATGTTATGTGTTCTTGTCATTGTGTCTTTAGTGAGATTTATGGATTTGATAATGTCTCCCTGCATGTAGCTCTTTTACTGCACAGCAACCCCAAAGCTTGTCATTATGGACCAGTCTTCCCCCATGCCCCTGCTCCTTCTGGGGGAAGATAAAGGCTCCAGATACTCTCTGGATAGTGAACAGTATTTCCTGTTATTAGTATAAGAAAAAAAGTACTCTGAAGAGGAAAGAATAGATTTCATAGGTTATGACCTGGGCTTTCTTCCCTTTTTGCTGTATTTGTGTTCCTTGATGAGCCATCTCATTTACTCCCATAGCTTTAATAACCATCTACCTATATGTCAGAGATAAAATAAAATCTAATTAATCTTTGTTTGGTTTTACATTTTTCCTCAGCTGTAGATTCATATTTCTGTCTATTTTATACCTTCACCCAAGATCTTATACCTTAAATTCACCACATAGTGTAGTGTTTAAATAAATACTTAGCATTGGAGACAGACTACATGGATTCAAATGTCCCTGCTTCCACTCTGCCCCTCCTTCCCCTACCCAGTTCATTTTCACCATACTTGAAATTGTCTTTTTATAAAATATAAATCAAATTATAGAAGTCTCCTGCCTACAACTGTCCTTTTTTTTCCTAAAATAAGATCCATATTCCTCACAAACTAGTTTATGTTTCCCTGTTCCACTTCATATCATTCTCCCAGCTCATCCTGCTCCAGCCATACTGGCTTTTTCTGTTTCTAAAACATGCTGGACTTTTTCTCTCTGCTTAGAATGTTCTGCTTCCAGATTTTATGTGGTTGACTCCTTCTGTCAGCAGATTCAGATAGGCCTTTCCTGATCATTCATTCTAAAGCAGCCCTTTGCTTCAGTACCTTCTAAGTCCTTACACTGTCTTACTGTGATATCACAGTAATAAAATCATGGCATGACGAAGCAGTGTAGTATGTGATTATGAGCACAGGCTCCAGAGCCAGACTCCCTAGGACTGAACTCTGGTTTTGTCTGCTTACTAGCTCTGTGATTTGTATCTCTGTTCTTGTCTTCTGTGAAATGAGGCCAACAGTAGTACCTATCTTATAGGTTGTAGTAATGGTTAAATAAATTAAAACTTGAAATGTGCTTATAACAGAGCCCACAGCTAGTACTGAACCAAGGTTATAGTATTATTGTCTTCCTAGACCTAATCAGTCTGAAATTATCTTGTTTGTTTAATAGCTTGATCTGTTTGTTGTCTGTCCCTTCCATTCTAAACTCCACGCTCCGCAAGGGTAAAAGAATCTTACTGCCTATTTTCTTCACTCGCAAAACCCCAGCACCTGAAAGGCATCTGATAAATATTTGTTGAATGATTAAATGAATAGATAAATAACACTCAATAAATTACTTAATCCCTTGAAGCCATCATTTTCTTTATGTAAAATGTGGATGATATGTTACTGCGAGGATTAACAGAGATAATTTTATGTCCTTGGAGCAATGTATAGCACAAAACTGATATAGGTGTGTGTCTAAATAATTGTATCTGTTATCCATTCTACTCAAAAGATTCTTTATCCTCTTGCTTTGTTTCTATCCTCCTTAATGGCTTTACTACTCATCTGGTTGCCTCAGATAAAAACCTCAGTCTTCTGTTTTTCCACCCCTTCTCCTCATCCCACACCTAATTGTTCAGTATATTCTATCTATCCTACCTCTTAAATGTCTCTAATCCATCTTCTCATTCCCCACTAGTTTAGATGCACATGATTTCTTGCTTAGCCTATTTTAAACAACCTTCTGATTGCTTGCTTTTCTTTTCCACTCTCAACCCTAAAGCATCTGCTTTATTATAGCCAGTATTCTAGAATATAAATTTGATTATCTCACTACCTTGTTTAATAACCTTCGGTGATGCCCACTGTCCTCAAATTAAGGCCCAGAAATCTTCATAAGTATGTGAGGCTCTTTACAATATGACTGGAGTTTTGGCCTTTTTGTGTCCGCTCCAACCTTCCCCTTCTTTTTTTTTGTTTTTTTTTTTAAGATTTTATTTATTTATTTGACAGATAGAGACAGCCAGCGAGAGAGGGAACACAAGCTGGGGGAGTGGGAGAGGAAGAAGCAGGCTCACAGTAGAGGAGCCTGATGTGGGGCTCGATCCCATAACGCCGGGATCACACCCTGAGCCGAAGGCAGACGCTTAACCGCTGTGCCACCCAGGCGCCCCAGCCAACCTTCCCCTTCTTATACTCTGCTTTGACATGCTGAATTTTGACCAGATTCGCCATGTTATGACATGCCTTTGCACCTTTGCTCATGCCTTTTCCTTTGTTTTCCCTGGTTCTCCCCATTAACCTCTCCCTTTTTATTCTGCCTTGTTAATTCCTCCACAGTTGTTACTCTATTTGTGAAGCCCTCCCATGAGTTCCTAAGACAGAAGAAACACTTTCCTCTTGTTCTTCCCATTGTTCTTATATTATTAAGGGTCAAGTGGTATACTGACAAGTTCCATGACTGATGCTCAGTTAATCTAACGGCTAGCTTCTTGGAGCTAAGACATATTTATAAAAATGCATGCAATATGTGTATCTGTATAAAGTATATGTAAGTGTGTGTATGACTCGTGTGTGTGTGTGTGTGTGTGTATGTGTTCCTTCTCTGAAGACTGGCAGAAGGAAGGAGTCCTTATACCCTAATATTCCATGCTGCAACATGGAGAGAACTAACCAGGGAATTGAGATTTTGAGTTTTCTTGAAGCTTAAAGTACAAAGAGTTTACACGGACAGGAAATCCCAAGATTCTTGGCATTTTCTCCAAATGAGGAGAGCAGAGGGATTTCCTGAGGTTTTCCTAGGTCATACTAGAGATTGGGAGCAAGAAAGGGGAAAGGAGGAGGTGGGGTTGCTGGGCTTCTGGACAAGATTTCTCATCTATCTCCTTACTTGTACTGGGTTTATCCTACCTTGATCTGTCTCCGTGCTGACTCTGAGCTGTGGCTCCTTCTTGGTTCACACTTCTGCTCTTCCTAAACTGTGTCTCAAGACATCCCAGTACCACTCAGAGTGCTTCTGTCTTTCGGCTTCCTCAGCAGCATGTCTGGTCTTGCTGGCCTTGGCTATTGTCCCTTCTTGACCTATTCTGGCCTTTTTTACTTCTCATGATTCTGCTCTGACAAACGCCACGATTCCTGGTATTTGACCCCAGCCTGATCTGATGACTGATTCTGCTATGCCCTTTGGTTTTCCCGGAAGGGGAACTTGTAGACTGTCAGGGGAGCCTGATGATACCCTGGGGCCAGACTGTGACAGCCAGGTGTGCTCGGGCCCCTCATCCGCCTGAGGGGCCCTTCTCTGGGTATTCAGCTAATTGGGGATGGACAGTTACTGCAGTTTTCTGTCAACTTGTCTTTATTGTATTGATAAGATATTTTAGAAGCCTGCAATGCATGCTAATGACTAAGCAGTAGGGTTGTCGGGAAGATTAGGAACTGCTTGAGAACAAGAATGTCTTCTACTTTGTTTTCCTTTCTCTTATTCCCTCAGCATACTTTAAGTCCTTAGTAACTGTCATCAGAGTAATAATTACAGCGTGGCCGGATCACAGTTTTTTTGTTGTTTTATTTTGTTTTAGATTGTTTCTTGTGTTAATAAACATCCCCTTTGAAATTGGGAGAATAAAAAAATAGATTGCTCCTCATGGTGAGAGAGAGGTTGATTTAACTGTAGTGAAAAATGTATAGATAGATACTAGTCCGGAGATTTTTAAGTATGCTTTTTTTATATAGCAAAAGCTATCCTCTTACACTGTTGAGATTTTGTTGTTAAGGTTATTATATTTGGGGAAAACATATAAGTCCTTTATTCCTTTTAGAACTGTAAAAAGATATGAAATAGCATGTCATAGGTTATTTCCTTCCATGAAAGATTAGGATCCCCACTGATATCCTGTAAACTTCAAGGCTGATCTTTTCTTTTGGGGAAGAAAATTAAGGTATTTCTATGTGGAATTGAAATGAAATATATTCATCAAATAAAATGGAATTTATTCCATAGTAAAAAGAACAGTTAATATATGTGTGTGTGTGTGTGTGTGTGTGCGCGCGTGTGTGTGTGTGTGTGTGTGTGTGTCAGCCCTTTTTAGAGACCACAAAAGGGAATCTCTTCTTCTTCAATTTACATATGCAGCCCAACTCTAAGGTTGTTTGTGTTAAGAATTTCTAGGTTTCTCGGCAAGAATTTTCAGCCTCACAATTTTCAACTACAAATGCATGGTTAGTTTAATAAATGCAGCAAAAAACCACTTCCTTTAAAATTGTATTGATAATGTGAGCTGTTATTTTAAAACTCGGCTCTCCATTTGAAAGCTTGCAAAGCAGACTGTACCTTAATCTTTAAACAGTACTTCTGGGAGGTAGGAGGAGGAAAAATGGCTACATGGGCCTTAATTCTTTATCTAGTTCCACTGTCCATGTGACCTTTGTCTTTAAGGAAGAAATTGTGACTTTTTTTTATTCTTGCAAATGTTGAAGCACTTTCTATTGTATGCTAAAACTAAGATGCAGCATAATATAGCTGGTATTTTTTTATTCCTCAATATTAGACCCCAGGACAAGTACCTGTGTGAGGCTTAGGCCCTAAAATTTTACATTTAAAATTTTGCTTATTTCACATAAGTAGCATTGTTTCCTTATAGTTGAAGATGCCTGCTGATTATGCATGAGGTAGACAAAATGATCATGTATACTTTCTGTTGTTAGCACACTTTAAGATGGGGCTTTCAGATTTGTGGTTTGGGTTCCGATTTAGTCCTCGTATCTTTGGTTAAAGGAGATACCCTCTTTGGGTTGGCATTTGTTGGGGTGAGCTGTCTGTGCTAGTTTCCTGAAAGGCTACTGTAATAAATGATGTTTGGAAATTGCAAAATATTCTTGAACTTGTGCCTAAAATATAGTAGGTTTTTGATAAATATTTATCAGTTGTGTGCATACATATCTGTATGTCTTCCTACATCTTGATCCCTTATTTCCTCTCCATGTTCTATTAGCAAATGTATGGATTAGTAAATATTACAGCAATCCTAGTTACTTAACTGTGTGTACAGACTGTGTGCTCAGCAGTCCTAGCTTGTATTTTATGTTACTTTACAGTATAAATAGGTACTTGTATTACTGAAGAAGGGATCTCAATGTTCAGGCACTTCATATAATGTCAGACTTGGCATTTGGACTCAGATACACTTGAATTCAAATCCTATTCCTGCCACTTTCTGCAAATCCTTGAATAAGAGACAGTCTTTTTAAGCTTCTCATTTCTTGTCTTTAAAATAAAAATAACAGATCCTCCTTTATTAGGTCGACAGGACAATAAAAAAGATAATATATAATGAGCATATAGCTATGGGCTTGATTCAGGTAAACATTTAATAAATTGTGATTGCTGCTGTTATGTTTGTCACTGTCATTATCAGTAGTGGTCAGGCTACTGTTAAAGACTTACTTGTTACACTTACTCTTGTTAAATTCCATCATGCAAGTTCACTTTATTTATTTATTTGATGATGGGCTATTTCTTTCTTTCTTTATTGATGATGGTCCAGAAAACAGAAATGTTGTTTTGAGTCTTCCGGAGGGAGGAATTTCTTCCTCTTCTCTTAGTGTGGCTCATATTATTTAACATGTTTTTGTGGAAGCAGCTTGTGTGGCTAGGATTGGTCATAGATGGTACTTTTATGATTAATAAATTCTCTAAGAATGTAGAATTTTCATCACTGGGTGTTTAATTTTAAAAAGAAAAAACTCTTGAAGAAACACTGGCAAGTCATACAGCTCTGCAGCAGATAAAAATGTATCAGCCACTTCCCAAAGCTTCCCTAGTAGTTTAAAGACAGAATGCCCTTGACGGTCCTCCTGACACATACACAAGGGTGAGATAGATATAGGTAAACACACAAACAACTCTTTGGAAACAGGTGAGAACGAAAGGCCCTCACCACCAAGTACAGTTTTGAGCTTCCTACAGTCCTGGTCCTCTCTGCCCTCTTGCCCTGAAATATGCCCCTCTGCCACCCTGCGTGCGCAAGCACAAGGCAGAACACAGTACTTGGGCCTCTCCCTTTTCTTCCCACTCCTATCAAACTTCATGTTTCTGAAGAGTTCATATTATAAGCTACTTTCTTCAGTTACGTGTAATCAAAAAGAGGAGTTTGCAAATTTAAGGAATCTCTAACTGGTGAATTTTGCTTTAGGAAAAAATATTTAGGAAAGGGAAAAGGATAATGGAATGTTCTTCCCTTTGAAACCCTACCTCTCTTCTATGTTTAAAATAAGATATTTTTTAATATCTCTGAAAGTCAGGGAATGAGAAGATATGCAACAGCATTTGTGTAAACATGCAACTGTACAATACAATTCCCTCTATGAATGGGTTATTCTTTAAAAAAAACTTTCAAGACTCACTGAAGTTTACTTGGTTTTCTTACATATCAACTATTCCTTTAGTGTAGGTAATACTCACTTTGCACAGTTGTGGAGGACCATAAAAAAGGCCATTCAAATAAAAACCATGAAAAGCAGTCTTAATAATCAATGGGAAAAATCAGGTTGCTTTATAAACTTTAATAATTTTTGTCAAAACATTAAATCTCTTGCTTTCAGCTATAAATGTATATGGAAATGAAAAAAGAGTAAAACTAATATTTATGTAGTGTAATTTAAAACATTAGAGGGGCGCCTGGGTGGCACAACGGTTAAGCGTCTGCCTTCGGCTCAGGGCGTAATCCTGGCGTTATGGGATCGAGCCCCACATCAGGCTCCTCCGCTGTGAGCCTGCTTCTTCCTCTCCCACTCCCCCTGCTTGTGTTCCCTCTCTCGCTGGCTGTCTCTATCTCTGTCGAATAAATACATAAAATCTTTAAAAAAAATAAAAATAAAACATTAGAAACATTGTGAAGTGTAAAGTATTTTATTTCTTTGTAAAAAACCTGTGGAGAATAATCTGAATAGTGCTTGTCTTCCTATCCTATAACTTATGATATGAAGCTAGCATCTTTTCTAATGCCTTGACGAATTGTCATACTCCTAAGTTTGCATCAGCTTCCAACGTTTTATCCTTAATGCTTTCAATGTTGTGAAATATCTCCATATTGCTTTAATGTGAAGTTTTTTGCCAGCCTGTCACTTCCTCTAGACAGCTTTATTCTTTTCATCACAACTACTTTTCTCATTTGGGTCAATAAGTTTGCCGCTCCCAGTTTCCTCAGGCATTGCTAGGGTCTCTCAGATAGTGACGGTTTCAACATTTCCATGGTCAGTTCTTCAATAACTGCATTTACATTTGATTCCAGTTTGACTTCTAGCATTGATCACTATTCAGTTCTTTGCCACACCTTCCTTTTTGTTGACCAGTTCTGTCTTTTGATTATCCATTCTTGTAAAATGTACGTGACAGTAGTACACGTGTTACTGTCTGTGTGTGAACCGAATAACAGATGCAAAGTGACCACTTTCAGACTTTGAAAGAAGTGACCCGATTGGTCACTGATGCGTATGTTATTTATGTACTGTTTTGTGAACTGAAAAGCAAGTATTGAAATTTTTATTTTATGCAGTTTCATGCAGTTAGTTACATTAATATAATGTGGTAAATTTGAGCCACGTTGTTAAGTAACTGGTATTATTTACCTAAACTGTGGCAACTGAAATTTACCCATATCAGAAGTGTGTACAGCAAGGATATCAGTGCTGGAAAACTGGCACATAGGCCAGATCATAAAAGCTGGTCCGGATCCAAAGATTGCTTTCACTTTGTTTCATAATTACTACCCCATCTAGCAAGTAAGGAAAAGATATGAAATCAAAGATGCATGGAGGGGCAGGTGGGTTCCCTTCCCTGATGTCCCCCTATGTCCTGAAGATGTTTTAGAATTTTAGTGGTCTCAGCAACCACTGGACTTGCTGACTTTATCTCTTTTGTTGGGGATACCATTGAGAACTAGAGAGGCAAGTTAATTGCTCAAGTTCTCACAATTAGTTAATGGCAGCATGGCACTAGAAGTTAAATATTTTGGTACTTGGTTCTGGCATTTATTCTTTTACCACCTTTCCTTTCTTTTAATCCCCTTCAAGCACATCCTATTACTTCTGTGTAATGGGCTATGAGATAATGTGGACTGAGGAGCTTTTCATTGTGAGTAATACTCTATTCTAGGTGTAATACCTCAAAGGTCAAACTAATAGGACTTTCATTTCTCCTACTGCTAGTAGGGACAGGAATAATCTTGTACCTCTGTAGCTTTTTGGACAAGGGGAGCCCTAATCCAGATTGTATATATCTGTTAACATTGCAAGCTGCAAAATCCTTTAAGCTTCTCCTAGATTCTAGCATACTTCCGATATATCGGTTGCAGCTCCCAAACTGCTTTACGATGTTTTCTCTGACATAATGAAGCCTTTGGCCATCACTGCTACTTTGAAAATCAAAGCCTTTTGGTCTCTAATGGAATGTTTATAAAAATACTCCATTTTGAAATTTGCTCAGGAAAAGGAAGTATGGTAAATGATGTTAGAATTCCCTCTGGCTTGCCTTGGCATTGATTCATTTAATGCTATGTACTCTGGAAATATCTGGAATTAGTGTGAATAAGAGTATTAAAACCCAAAGTTAAATAAGCTCTTATCTTCGTTGTCTTCTTTTATGGAAGTATAGCATCAGATATGCAGCCCTAATTGTTATTTCTATATGACTTGATTAATTTCCCTTTGCCAAATCTAATACAGTAGTCGAGGGTAAGCTTAAAATTCCTAATAGCTATGTCAAAAGTCTCATATGTTTCCATTCTTTTGCTAAGGTTAGAGTTAAAGATTTTATGTATTTATTTGATTGAGAGAGGAGAGAGAGAGAGAGAAGAGAGCACGAGCGGGGGGAGGGGCAGAGGGAGAGGGAGAAGCAGGCTCCCCACTGAGCAGGGAGCCTGATGCCTGGCTGTATCCCAGGACCCTGGGATCATGACCTGAGCTGAAGGCAGATGCTTAACTGACTGAGCCACCCAAGTGCCTTAAGTGGCAGGTTTTTTTAGAAGGAGCAGTATAAGATGGAAAGCCTGTAGTAAAAACAAAACAAAAAAGCCACAGAACTATGCTCTGTATGTGGTGTTCTCTGTTGCTGCTTTCCTTGGTGTCAATGAAAAAAAAAAAAAAAAAACAGTCAAATGTATGAAACATTCAGTTTAGTTATATAGTGATTCAGAATACCTACATGTATGGGGCACCTGGGTGGCTCAGTCATTTAAATGACTGCCTTTGGCTCAGGTCATCCCGGAGTCCTGGGATGGAGTACCACAACAGGCTCCCTGCTCAGTGGGGAGTCTGCTTCTTCCTCTGCCTCCACCCTGCTCTCGTGCTCTCTCTCTCTCTCTCTCAAATAAATAAGCAATTTTTTTTTTTTAAGATTTTATTTAACACGTAAAAGAGACCCAAGGACCTTTGGCTTATCCTATGTTGTTGGCTCTGTCTTGATGTAAGGTATTGATGCATCTTAAAGTAAGAAAATAACATTTATTCAAGGTGCATTTAATGAGGACTGCTGTATACCAGGAATTGTTCTAGGGAGCTAGCAGTGAATGTGAGTTGGTCAGACTCCCTACTTTCCTGGAGCTTATACTCTAGTGGGGGAGAGAGAGACAAAAATTACATGGATTGATTAATTAATTGATCAGTTCCATAGCTTTCACTATACATTTCTGTTAGTTTGTCCACCAGCACAGGCCTCTTATTAGCATGGTAAAAAGGTCTGATCACTCAAAGTATTATAGACTTGTAAAGTATTGAAATGGAACTTTGGGGAATTGAGGGCAGTGACCTTTTAGAAAACAGCCAGCTCCATCAGTGACTTGTGCTTGCTGTCTCTGTCATATGTGCTCCATTGCTGGCCTTTGTTGTTGTTAGTTCTTAGGGCACTTCAGCTTTCTTTCTGAAGTAACACAGAATACATGGTTGGGGCTGTCATTTTGACTTCAACTCAGAACCATTTGTTAACTTATTTTAAAAACATTAAAAAAAAATAAACATAGGGACAAATGTAGCATCTTAAAGTGATGTGCTTAGGGGCGCCTGGGTGGCACAGTTGTTAAGCGTCTGCCTTCGGCTCAGGGCGTGATCCCGGTGTTCTGGGATTGAGCCCCACATCAGGCTCCTTCTCTGGGAGCCTGCTTCTTCCTCTCCCACTCCCCCTGCTTGTGTTCCCTCTCTTGCTGGCTGTTTCTCTCTGTCAAATAAATAAATAAAATCTTTAAAAAAATAAATAAATAAAGTGACATGTTTGAAATTCCAGGTTAAAACCTGCTAATAAAAAGCTGCTAATATTTTGGGAAACATTTCATATTTGTCACTAGTCTTTCCTTATGTAAGCGTCTGAGTTCCCAAGGACATCCTTTGGTAATGGCTGACTTACCTATCTAGTAACATTATTTGATTTTAAATTGTTTGATTTTTGGGCACCTGGGTGGCTCAGTCAGTTAAGTGTCCAACTCTTGATTTCAGCTCAGGTCATGATCTTAGGGTTGTGGGATCGAGCCTCATATCGGGCTCCCTGCTCAGTGGGGAGTCTGCTTGTCTCCCTCTCTGCCCTTCTCCCTGCTTGTGCTTTCTCTCTCTCTCTTTAAAATAAATAAATCTTTTAAAAAATTGTTTGATTTTTTTTTCTTCTGAGTTTACCTTTATTGTAAAAATCGCACTTAAGAAAAAGATAAATTTTATCTTGGTAAGCAAATTTAAGGCTGTCACTTTTGCTGTTTGCATTAAATAAACATGCTACACATTTTTTCCATTTAAAAATATGTGGGTTATTTGATTATAGAGTAGTTGCAATCAAGAACTTACATTTTTGCTGATGTCCTTAAGATATTCATTGCTTTTTAAAATCCTCTTGTGAAACTACAGCTCTATTAGATACTACATTTATAAACTAAAACATTTTTCTCTAACAAAGAAGGAAAAACTACCATCATTCATTTAACCAGATACTCATAGTAGTAATAAACTTGGTTTTAAAACAGGGAGGCTTGTTATTGTAGTTGGTTTTGTTATTGTTATACCTGTGGTTTTTGCTTTGTTTTTTAGAGGTTGAAGGGAGTATGCTTTTTCTGGGAGTTCAGTTAGTTAATTGCAGTGATTAGATCAATATTCAGTACTGAGTCTTTTAAGGCCCTTCTAAACCTGAGATTTTATGAATCTGTATCTACTTTTGCCCTGCTTTTTTCCCCCAGTAGTGACCGGAGCAGGAATTGTGTCAGAGTAAGCTAGAGAGTGAATTGGGCTGTAGTGGAAGAGGAGGTGTTGGGCATTGAGTGAGTCAGAGCACATGTAGTGGTTGTCTCTAAAAGGTAATTACTGTGGGTTTCTTCTTCTTTGTGTTTTTTTTTAATACCTAGTATATTTTCTTAATTGTAATAACTTTTTAAAAAAAGATTATTTATTTCAGAGACAGAGAGGGCATAATTGGGGGTGGGGGGGAACAGAAGGAGAAGGGAGGCAGACTCCCTGCCAAGCCGGAGCCTAGGCAGGGCTTGATCCCACAACCCTGAGATCTAGACCTGAGCCGAAACCAAGAAACCACCCAAGCACCTCTTAATTGTAATTACTTTTATAATTAGGGGGAAAAAGAAGAAAAAGATAAACCCATAGATTTAAAAAAAATTTTTTTTAGAAGCCACCTTCTCAAGTACTTTCCTCCGAACAGACAATCGTGAATTCTTTAAGATGGGTCAATATTTAAATCATCAAAAAGATTATAGAAAGAGGCTCTTTAAAAGAACTTTTGTGGAGAGGAGTATTTTTCATGAGGTTAGAATGCAAGGCTTATGTTTATTCGGTCATAAGAAGCAGTTTCTTAAAAGATAGAATTTTCTTTGATGTTCAGATGGAATTTAAGGTAGACATTTTATATCCATTGGGGTGGGACAGTGTTGCTGATCTTTGTATCCCCAGCTCCAGATATACCATCAGCCCATACTAGGTGCTCAAAACTGTTTTCTGAGCTGAGCCTAGTACCCGTTCTTTTTTTTTTTTTTTTTTTAAGATTTATTTTTATTTATTTGAGAGAGAACAGCGAGTGAGCATGCAAGGGGAGGGGCAGAGAGAGGATATTAAGCAGACTCCACGCTGAGAGCAGAGCACCACTCAGGGCTCAGTCTCATGACCCTGAAATCATGACCTAAGCGGAAATCAAGAGTCAGTCACTCAACCATCTGAGCCACCCAGGTACCTCCCATACCCATTCTTAAGGGAATAATGAAAACAAGATAATCCTGAGTAAAAGAAGGAATTTTTGATATGTTCTTTTTCAGTTACTCTCCAAAAGGTTCCTTTTCAGAAAATGTGAAAATGTTTTTATGTGTAATATATTGACTTTATATTTCAAAGTTGGAAGAAATGAGATTGATGTCCCACACAGTTGTAAAATGCCAAAAATAAGTAGAACTGGAATGAATTAAAGCCCAGTGTTCAGAAAGGCCAAGTAAAAGCTTCAGATCAAGAGTGGCTGTAATTGAAAGGGTCCAAATAAGTATTTAAAACCACCCCTGCTGGGACTGCTAAGATTTCTGAATTTCAAATTGGCATTTTATGTTTGACAAGGTGACATTGTATAAGAAATGTATTGTAAAACACTGCTGCACAATAGGAAAATGATTGAATGTAAATATTTCAAGATGTGGACCACTGTTCAAATGTTATCATAAATCTTTGCCATTGTTTTAGGGGATAACCCTGCATGCATATATGAGCTGAATTGATAGAGTTAGCTCTTGGAAGGGAAATCAGCAGTGAGTTTCTGCCTTTCTGCCACTACTAATCTGATTTGACCACAAGAGTATCCTATTAGATCTTTGCCATTGTTATCATATGCATATTATTATATAAAGTGGAAAAACTCTTTTCTGAAAATACTACCTTGGCATCGCTTTTGACCTGTTCATCGAGTGGTCTGAAATGTCACTGGTATGTGAAATTGAAATGGGTTGATATAGTTTACACTCTTAAACTTTGAAAAGGAAAGAAAAAACTTGAACTGTAAAGTTAACTATCTTTCCATTCCTTGTAGGTTTGGAAGGTTTACAGTAGCTGCTCTTCAGTCCAAAGTAGAACAGCATGAACGTGAAACCAATCGTCTCAAGAAAGCTCTGGAACGAAGTGATAAGTATATAGAAGAACTAGAATCTCAAATTGCACAGCTAAAAAATTCAAGTGAAGAGAAGGAAGCTATGAATTCCATTTGCCAGAGAGCACTTTCTGCAGATGGCAAGGGGAGCATAGGCAACGAGGAGGATATGGCATCAAAGAATCAAGGTGATGGTGCCAGAAAGCAGCTTGGCTCATCCACCTCAAGTTCTCACCTGGCAAAACCTTCTAGCAGTTCTGCCAGGCAGGAAAGCACCAGCAAAACAGAACCAAATTGTTCTAAGAACAAAGACCTATATCAAAAACAGGTGGAAATAATGTTAGATGTGACAGATACAAGTATGGATACTTATTTGGAAAGAGAATGGGGTAATAAGCCAAGTGATTGTATACCCTACAAAGATGAAGAACTTTATGATCTTCCAGCTCCTTGTACTCCTTTGTCCCTTAGTTGCCTTCAGCTCAGTACTCCAGAAAATAGAGAGAGCTCTGTAGTCAAAGCAGTGGGTTCCAAAAAGCACTCAAACCATCTCAGAAAATTGGTGTTTGATGATTTTTGTGATTCTCCAAATGTTTGTAATAAAGATTCATCAGAAGATGATAGGAGTGAAAATGAAAAGAAATCAGAATGTTTTACTTCCTCAAAGACAGGGTTTTGGGACTGTTGTTCCACAAGCTATGCCCAAAACTTGGATTTTGAAAGCCCAGAGGGGAACACAATAGCAAATTCTGTTGGAGAAATTACTCTAAAATTAAGTGAGAAATCAGGCTCATGCTTATCTAAGAGGTTGAATTCTATTCGTTCTTTTGAAATGAATCGGACAAGAACATCCAGTGAAGCATCCATGGACGCAGCTTACCTTGACAAAATCTCTGAGCTGGATTCAATGATGTCGGAATCAGACAACAGCAAGAGCCCCTGTAATAATGGTTTTAAGTCAGTGGATTTGGATGGGTTATCAAAGTCATCTCAAGGCAGTGAATTTCTGGAGGAACCAGATAAGTTGGAAGAAAGAACTAAGCCAAACCTTTCCAAAGGTTCTCTAACTACTGATCAGTTAGAAAATGGAAATGATTGGAAACCCACTTCCTTTTTTCTCCTCTCTCCATCTGACCAAGAAATGAATGAAGATTTTTCTCTCCATACCAGTTCTAACCCAGGTACTAATGAAATCAAACCTCCAAGCTGTCTGTTTCAGACTGAGTTTTCCCAGGGTGTTTTGTTAAGCAGTTCACACCGGCTATTTGAAGATCAGAGGTTTGGGTCATCTTTATTTAAGGTGACCTCAGAGATGCATGGTCTTCATAACCACCTTCAGTCTCCTTGGTCTACTTCCTTTGTGCCTGAGAAGAGGAATAAAAATATGAATCAATCAACGAAAAGAAAAATCCAGAGCAGTCTTTCCAATGCAAGCCCATCAAAAGCAACTAAAAGTTGACTCATTAGAAAGGTGTCATTCATGTTTTTGTCCTGAGAGGAATAATAAGTTTTTAAAATTACTTTTTTCCCTCATAAAAGTTCTATATGATTTTGAATTGATAATCTGTAGTCAAATGTCAGGTCAGAATGGTGGATTAGCCTGTACCCAAAATACTTTTGTTCATTTTAAAGAATTTGTCCTTTTTCAGTTTCGTTTGGGCATCTTTTTAACCAGAAAGGATAAGGAGAAGGTTTCTTTTTATATGTATCTGGTTTAGGTGTATTTTGTTTGTTTGGGTCTTGATATAGCTGTTAGATACAGTGGCCTGTTAATGAGCCTTGGTTGTCTTCAGAACTTGGATTTCTTAAATAAAACTTTTTGGGTTGTCTACACACTGCTCATAAGACACTTGAGTTTCTTTAAAGCTTTCCTAGGATGGAAATAATTTTGCCTGCCCTTTTTTATTTATGTTTAGAGATGGCTCAACTTTTAGGCAGGGCCATATGGGATGGAGAAATAGCACTCTAACCTTAGTCTAATATTCATTTACTTTTCTTTTTAGGTTTTGTGTATGTATGTTTGCATTTTTAACATTGTGTTCTGTACAGTTTTTGTGAGAACATTTTGCTAGAATGAAAGAATGCAGTTTCTATATGAAAATACTTGTTTTATGTCAGGTAGTTTTCATTTCCTCATCTTTTTGTGTGTGTCAAATATCAGAAATTGAACCTACTTTGGAAAGAAGGCATAGAATGGTTGGTTGGGTTTGGGGAGCCTAAACTTGGTAGCTTCATTGTTCCATATACACAGGTGCAGAAGCGCTCTTTGCCAAATTCTTGATCCACTTTCATCCCAGGGGAGCTTTTTTTGGAGTGAAGTTCTTGTTTGCATGTTACTATTCTTTGTGGAAACTCTGTATGCATGGTAGCATTCTTGCTTGCACTGTTCTCCTTACTAAGAAAAAGAAGTTTTAGTTGGCTAATAGAATTATCTTTGTGTCGGACAGAATTTTTTTTCCTGAAGAGTGTTGAGATGAGAATAGGTGAGCTAAGCACAATTTTTAATTTAGGGTCTGAAAAAGTATATTCTGTACATGTTTGGTATGCCTGTATAGGCCTTTAAAATGGTTTGTATGCTAATAACTTGTTTATCTAATGTGCACTGAACATTTTACATTAATACTGTACTGTTTTACATTAATACTGCATGCTTTTCTATGTGAATTGAATAAAGGATGTCATAAGCACTGTAATCCTTGATGTTGTCTCAGATATTGAGTTAGCCTATAATGATCAGTAAAACTCACCCTTTTTAATTAATCTTATAGGGGTTGACAAACTATGGACCATGGACCAAATCTGGCCTACACCTGTTTTTTGTGAAAAGCCTGTGAAGTATAAAAATAGTTTTTACACTTTTTAATGGTTTTTAAGAATCCAAAAAATCTTTCATAATACCGGAAAATGGTACAAAATTCAAATTTCAGTGTTTCTAAATACAGTCTTACTAGAACGCAAATACACTCCTTTGTTTACATGTTACCTATGACTGCTTCTACACTGCAGTGGCGGAGTTGAATAGTTGCCACTGAGACCATATGGCCCACAAAGCCTAAAATATTTACTGTTTGGCCTTTTACAGAAAAATTTGCTGACCCCTGTTAATAGTAGACTCTAAGGATTCAATGAAACCATAAACGTGTAACAAATCACTTTTATGATTTGGAGAATCATGCCTTCCACTTTTAGAAATAATAAGGGCCAAAAAGAAAAGCTAACATGAAGCATAATTTTTATCATATATATTTTCCAATAAGTATTTGTGTGTTCTTTTTTCTTTTAATGTGTTAAAGTCAGTGGGTACTTTTAGAGATATTAGTAGTTTAGATATCTTTGACAATATGATAATATATTTGAAATTCTATTAAATGTAAAAATCCACAATTTTTCTGAGTAAATAGAGTAAATTTGAGGGTAAGCCTCACTCTAATTCTGTCTATAACTCTTCTTTACTATGAATGTGTCAGTTTTTAATCCATTAATCCAAATATATACTGATAGTGTGCCATGGCAGTCCAGAATGTGTAACCTGATTTCGTGATGCCTAATCAGGGTTAGAGTGTCTCTACTGGACCAGAGCATTTCCCAGCTGCGTCAGAAATGTTGCTCCACCCTTCCCAAAACAATATTTCAGTATATTAACAATATATTAAATTAATCAAACCTGTGACATTTCTCAGGTGAAGGGAATAACCTGCAGGATTTTATTTTAATCACATATTCTCATTTGTACTCTTTACTTATTTTACCATAATCTGATATGTCATGATAAATGTAGTGGTTTCATATATTTTTAAGTATATTGTATACACACTCTAAAAACAAACTTTTATTTAAACCAAGTACTTTACTAACTTCTATTTCCTTTAATCCTCTGTAAACCAAGAGCTGTTATCCTCAGTTTAAAATAAGTGATTTGAGGATTAGTGGTCACACAGCTGGAATGGGATAGAACCATGTCTTAGAGCTGGGCCCCTAACTCTAGAGCTTGTACTCTTCCTCCCTCACACATGAGAGTTCACATTTGTAGGCCAAAGGATGAATGGATTTGAAATTTCCAAGGGTTCCTTTTAAAGTACTACTTTAGAAATAGTAGCATGTTTCTTTTCAAGTAGCATTTTATTCCTGCCAATGTTCCAGGGTCTAACTCCACTACTAAGTGGAAGCTCAGTGATGAGAGTTGTTCGTGTGCCACTTATATTTTATTTAAATTTGTATTGTGTTAGTCACCATACAGTACATCATTAGTTTTTGATGTAGTGTTCCATGATTCATCGTTTGCGTATAACACCCAGTGCTCCATGCAATACATGTCCTCCTTAATACCCATCACCTGGCTAGCCCATCCCCCCACTCCCCTCCCCTCTGAAACCCGCAGTTTGTTTCCTGGAGTCCATAGTCTCTGCCACTTTTAAATTTTGAAAGATTTGCATTGACTCTGACATTTAGATGAATTTAACCCTTATTGGGAGGGTTAGATAGCAGTAAAGGCTGTGTTAGAACAAGATGCACTTGTGATAAGGGAAACAGACAGTAATCAGTCATGCCTATAAAAACAACATCTTTTCATTGCTCATCTTTCTCAAATGTAATGGCTAAGGAAATGTGACATGATGCTAGGGTTTGTTTGTTTTTGACATGACTTTTAGTGTTCATCTTTTAATTTTCAAAATCTTAATCCCATTCACAATGACATTTTTTTCCTGTTTTAATGTATCAGCTGAGACTAAAACTGAAAATGGTAGACTTTAAGATTTATAGCCCCTTAATTTCAAATCTGCTTTATATTCCTATAATTTCTTTTGTATCTACATTGGTTTAAAACTAAAGTTACCACTGAACAAGGGAAGAACTTTCGTCTTAAATCCCAAGGTGTTTCAGGAACTTGTTTCTGTATACTTGAATGGTTTTCAGTTATTCAAAGTGTAATACATAGATTTTGTACCTGTGAATGATACTTGTAGAACATCAAACTGAGATTAACAGTTTAACTTTATGGAGTATGGCCTATTAGATTAAAAGTATTTCCCAAAGCCTCATAAGAAGGTCTTTCATTCCTATTTGTGGGAGTCCTACAACACAGTCTTTGCCTGTGATGATGTAACCCAATCCTTTTAATAATACTTGGCAGAGAGAAAACCTTTTAAGCAATGATCTCAGAGTGCATAGTGAACATTTATTGCCTAATTCTCGGAACCCCACTCTGAGCGAGGAAACATCTATTAAGATGCAGATTTTTTTTAAAGAACCCATCTGGAGCTCAAGCTAGGGTGATCTTCAGTTTTATATGACAGAAGCAGCCTAGAATACTTTGAATTGGAGCTCCACTTCTTGAAATGGTAGATTACAAGGTCTGCAGTGGCTTAAGAGGGAGCAGACCCCCTCTGATAAATGTTAGTTGGATTAACCAAGCGTGGAGAAGTGTGTGCCTTGTGTGGCACGATTTCGCGGTTACCAAGGGCAAGGATTTAGGCGTTTACCGAGACTTTCCGTGAGGACAGAGGAGCTAGTTCTGGTCCATTTTGATTCTCACAGCACGGTGAAAAAGTCGGTGTTGGCGATAGCATGGAGCATCTTCACGGAAGTGCTGTTTGCACTGGGTCTTTAAGGATGAATAAGAGCTCGGTGTGGGAAAGGACGTCTCTTCTGCTTTGTTCGCTGTCCTTGTAGGGGCGCCTACTTCACGGCCGTCTCAGAAGAGGTGCTGAAGGACCCATTGCCTAATGCCAGGGCTTCTGATTGAGAAAGGTTTCTAGATTGCTCCAGCCTGAGCTTGCAAGTTTGGCTTTGCTCCGCCTCCTCTTTCTAAGCGTCCCTGGAGACTCTAGCTAGCCCTAGCCGCCGGGGCCGGCGGCCTGATGGCGAGACAGTGACTCCCTGGGCGCAGGAAGGCTCAGGAGGTGGCAGGGCTGGCCCATCATCTGTCCATTAAGCCGGGGCTTTGCGCTGCGAGGGCCGGAAGGCGCGACCTCGCTTCACTCACAGGGTCATCTTTGTGCTGGGGGTGGGGAGGTGAGGTCTAGCCCACTAGTCTTGGCTCTGAGGCCCCTGCCTCCCTCTGATTCCAACTCACCCCGCCTTCCCGGATTTCCGCAGCCTGCGCGGCTCTTCCCCCAATCCCCGGTCCCCCGGCCCCCTGGGAGGACATACCCGCCGGTGCCCCGCGGGCCGGAATTTCCCGCGCTCTCGAGGGCGCTCTCAGTTGGTCCCGCCCAGGCCCCACCCGAAGAAACGACTTGCTTTGCGGTTTCCTTTCATTTTATTACCACTCGCGAAACCTGGCGATTAAGACGCGAAACCAACAAAGAGTTTTCTTTCCACCTTAACCTTGCACACAATCCTTTAACAAATTAATTAATCCTAATGAATTAACACTTCATTTATTTAAACGCGCTACAGTCCATGAATTAAATTTTCATGCAGTGATTAAAGGCTGTTAAAATATGCATGATTTCGTTAAAATTTTATAATAAATCAGGGCAATGTGTTACATGACAAGGCAACTATTTCCCAGTCCCTCGCAAGGGGCTTTGATTTGTGCGGGCGGCGAGGAGGAGGGGAGGCTGGCGGCGGCGCCGGCGAGTGCCGGAGCCCGGCGACAGGACCCAACTCCGCACTCCGGCGTTCGGACTCGCGGCTTCACGCTTTCCTCGGCGGCTTCTGGGCCCTTCTGGGGATCCTGCTCCTGCAGGCAGAGCTGAGCCCGGGGAGGGCGATGAGCGCCCGCCTCCCGGTCCCCGGAACTGCACTCGTACGCTGTCGGGGGTCCTCTGCTGTCCATTTGCGCCCGCCGAGCTCCCTCCAACCCCGGCCTGCGTGCGGCCGAATCGCAGCGGTGGGCAGGCGGCTGAGGAGAGGGAAGGCGACAGAATCTCCATCTCGTCGCATAGGGTCACTGGCGGGAGTGCGGGTTGTAGAGTAGGTTTGTTCGTTGTTGTTTTTAACCCGGGGACCTCGAACCCCTTCTCTGACCAGCGCGCTCTTCCGGTTTTGAAGGAGCCTGGGTGGAGCGGGGGCGACTTTGCTCCTCTTAGGATCTAAAGCATAGGGGGCCGTGGCCTGGTTTAGTGATAACATTGTTCACACGGACAGCGAAACTAGCGGGCGGGGGAGGCCATGTCCCTGTCAGGACCCAGACGTAGTTGTCCTGCCTCGTCCGTAGATCTTTCACAAGGTAGGTTGGTTTTGAGTCCATAGAGAGATGAAGGTGGAGAAGGTGGAGATGAAAGGTAGATAGATAGATAGATAGATAGATAGATAATTGATAGATGATAGATAGATAGATATGATAGATGATTGATAGATCTCTACATATGTAACGCCAAGAGTGATAATGACCGGCAGTGAACTTTACTGGGACGCATCATCTCGGGGTAGCGTGGTGGACATCCAGGAAAATGGTCCCAACGGAAGTTGCATTTGAATTAAACGGCCAGAAGAAAGAAGACAGTGGGGATTTTTACTGGCTTACTCCAGAACCTTCTCCTCAGGTCCCAGCTGGAATCCAGTATGAACGCGGGGCTGAAGCCTTAAGGAGATCACCAAGGGCCTCAATAACTCACTCAGCTCAGCTTTGGGGAGAGGGACGGGCAGCCCGAGTGCGGGCGGGGCGCGGTAGAAAGGGAGGACAAGGCCTCCAGGAAATCCTCGAGCTCCCGGCAGCAAGAGCGTGGCTCTGAAGTCGCTGCTTGGGCAGGGCTGGGCCCTGAGGCTGGCAGAGAGCAGGGCCACCGCCCCAAATCGGACGGGGTGGGCGCTGCGTGGGGGAGGTCTGAGGACCCCGGCAGGACCTGCGAGGAGCCCGGGCCCCTAACGGCAGGAGAGACGGGATCGGCCTGCGCGAGGAGTAGCGCTCACAGAAACCTACCATCGAGGCAGCCCAGGCTTAGCCCTGGGAAGTCGGCCGGGAGCGGAAGCAAAAAGTTCCGCCCCAGTAGCGTCTCTCGTCCACCCTTCAGACAAAAAGTGTCGGAGTGCGAAGGCGCCGCCCGGCCCACCCAAGCGCAGCTCCCCTTCAAGAGAACCGACCCCCACCCCCTACTCTGGGCCTGCTCCTCCCCTTCCTGCCCCTGCACATTGCTTAAAAACAACCCAGAAGGCCTCTGGAGCCCGTCAGCTCTGAGCTCTGGGGGCGACTCCTGCACGCAGAGCGCTGGCTGCGCTGTGAAATGTGCCTAGTTTCAAACTGGCAACTGCCCGCGGGAACCGGGGCACCCCGGGTTTGGGAGGTGCAGAGCTCCCGCCCGGGCCGCCAGAACCCGAGGTGGCTGGCCTGCAGGGAGGGCCAGATCCCCAGGTTCAGGCCAGAAAGTGGAGCCCGATACCCTTCACCTATACACACACGCGAACTCCATGCACTTAAGGAGACATTCTTCAGGGCCAAACCCCTATCCTTGAATCCGAACAAATAACTCGGGTTCAATCCCAGAGGGGTGTGTGTGTGTGTGTGTGTGTGTGTGTGTGTGTGTGTGCGCGCGCGCGCGCGCGCAGGTAGCGGCTGCTGAGGGCAGCGCTGATCTTCCCCGCACCCCTCTGGACGGAAAAAGGCAGCCCGAGTGGGCAGCAGCTGTCAGGAGCGCTCTCCTGATCTGCGGAGGTAGGTGGGTGTCTAAGGTAAGGAGAGGTCACTCCCAGCAGCGCCGGCCCTTGAACAGCGCCTCTCTCGCAGGCCCTCACTCCAATCAAGGAATCTCTGCTCTCTGAGCTCGGGGAAAAAGCAGCTGCCAAAGGAGATGTGAAGTGGGGCCTGCCAAAGGAGGAGGAGAAAATTAATTAATGAGGGAAAGAAATGTGTCTCTGATCCAGATGATAGACTCCCTATCCCTGGGGGCGGAAATTCCTTGGAAATCAATAGCTGTGCATTCATTATCCCCTCTTGATAAAATGCAAAGCTATGAGATGGGGGGAGGGGAGAATCTGTGTTGGTCATTAAACAAGTAGGAAGGGGGGGACTTTCCAGGAATCTATGCCAAGGCTCAGACCCCATGTGGGCATCATTAGCACAAGCAGGGGCCAACTAGTTACTGCACTTGCCAAACCAGGAAAACAAAGCAGTGACATATTGGTGAGCCTCAGCCCACCACCCTCTTCTTTCACTGCCCTGGGGAAAGTAGAGAAAGACTTCATAAGGTCCAAGGAACTGCCGGCAGATCGGCCACTGTGCCTGATTCTCTAGCCTGGGGCCAAGGCTAGCAGGGATGTGGCCAGACAAGTGACCCAGCATCATCTCCCACCCCATCCCATGTTTCTGTCCAATTCCCTCTCTTTGCACCTGTCACACCTGTACCATAGCACCCCTTCAACCTGGGGCTGCCCCACTCTTAGAGACTGCCACCTCCTGGAGGGCAGATACCCATTTTTTACACCTCATCTTTCTCTCCAGTGTCTTGCCCTGGCCCAGACTGGTGATAACCAAGCACCGAGGGAGGAAAGTAAAGTAGACAGTAAATGAGGGAGGGATGAAATAATTGAACTCCGAAAAAGAACAAGCTGCTATCAAGATTTACAGCTCTGGGGGCGCCTGGGTGGCACAGCGGTTAAGCCTCTGCCTTCGGCTCAGGGCGTGATCCCGGTGTTATGGGATCGAGCCCCACATCAGGCTCCTCTGCTATGAGCCTGCTTCTTCCTCTCCCACTCCCCCTGCTTGTGTTCCCTCTCTCGCTGGCTGTCTCTCTCTCTGTCGAATAAATAAATAAAATCTTTAAAAAAAAAAAAAAGATTTACAGCTCTGCATAGCGACAACACACCTCTTTGGCCCAGTCTCCATCTTCCTGTTAGGAAGAGAGGAGACCCTTCAGTATTCTTCCTGCTTGCCCCTCATTAACCCTGGCTTGTTGAACTCTCTGGCTCTTACTCCTGGCCCATCTGCCTTCTCTTTCTTCCTACACACAGGTATTTTCTGATGGGGCATTTTTACTCTTGTGGAAAGCACCTTGCTAGGTACCACGGTGGACACAGATGTGCCCTAAATGGGCTTCCAGTCCATTGGTTAGGGGGTGGGTTGGGAATTGAACCCACAGCCCTCTATTTCTAGCGCCAGGAAAAGCTGAGATATTCTGGATTAAAGTTTGGCTTCACCCCAAGGCATTGTCGGAAGAAAGGAGTCCAAAGAAATGTGAACTAGGGGAGGAGTCTCGGCAGGCCTGTGAACTCCCGATCTCTGGCAGGGTGTCTATCTTCTCGGTTTCCTGGTGCTCTCCCAGAGTCATAGTGTAAGTCCAGAGGAGTTTTCAGTACAGGGGAGGGGGGTGGCTGGCCTCGCTCTCTGGGGGTCCACTTCGGAGGAACCTGTGCTATTTGAGGTTCCGTCTCCCACGCACGCTTCCGGGTCTCTAAAGGCCAGCGTTTCGGGAACAGGCAGGATCTAGGCTCTCGCCCTCTGTGGGACCCATCCTTTCCCTCGTGAGAGATCTCAGGGAACCGCCGCCTTGGGTATCAGGAAGGATTAGGTTAAGCCTGGACACCCGGTGCGACAACTACCTAGGACTCACTCGCTCCCTCCAGCGATGTCCTGCTCCTCGTCCATTCACGGTAGAGATAAGTTGCATTTGCACTCCCGGGGGACCACGTAATGGATGGAAACGCGCGGCTCCTCTCCCACCAGCAACTGAACATCTTTCTTACTCCCCTCTCTGGCTGCAACGGGGGAGGAGGGTAGAGAGGAAAGAAAAGAAAGAAAATGCCATGGTGACGCCTGTGGGCTTTTCTTGGAATTTGAGTATTGAGTGGGTATGCTAAATACGGACACGTTTATCCGAAGAAAAGATCCACACGAACGCAAATTGAGAGATGAGAGCTGCTCTTTGGTGGAAATCCAGACCTCTTTGGTGTGGGAGAGACCAGAAAGATTATTTATCTGATCTCTGCCTCCCATAAGTAGCCCCTAGATGCTCTCCAGCTCTCCTGCCGCAGATGTGATAACATCTGGGCTGTTATTATCACCCGGGGCAAGCGCTGTGTCCCTGGGGACTGGGCACCTGAACTGTAGCTCTCCCTGGAGGCCCTTGATCTGTCTGCCACACAAGAGCCATATAACAGGTTGGCTAATTGATTCATTCTTCTTACGTTTTGATTTCACAACAAGAGAATATGTAAAAAATAAAGTCCAGACCAGAGCTTAGGTTTCTTTCTTTCAAATTGGTTAGAATTAATATTTTAATCACACTTTCCTATAAACTGGCTTGATCCTGTCTCCTATTGGAGAAGTGTATATGTGTATACACACACACACACACACACACACACACACACAGATAAGATGCAAAGAAGCCAAAACGATTGAAGGGAAAAGAAAGTTCTCAACATCTTAATTCTTTTTTCTGTGAAGCGATTTCCTTTTCCCGGAGTTTCCAGCATTAAGTGTGTGTGTGTGTGTGTGTGTGTGTGTGTGTGTGTGTGTGTGTGTATACACTGAGGAGAGGAAAGGATCCCAGCAACACCCTGTTAACTATTTTTCCTTTTGATTACTAGAAGCCTCAGATCACCCGGAGCTCATTTGAAATGTGGGTTTGTACACGGTTAAAGGAGACAAACAATAAGAGAAATGCACAATTTCATTTCAACAGCGGTTCCCTAGTAGAAAGCACACGCTCCTTGTGGCTCCTAAGTGGCTGTCACTGTCGGTGCCTGACACAGTTATATTCACAACAACAACAACAACAACAACAAAGTATGCAGAGGAAATTAAATTATATGGAAATCAATAGCGTCTGACTGCTTCAAACAAATATCTGTCACCACGATTATTCTCCAGGAACCTATTTATAAACCTTGAAAGAAACAGGTTCTTGCAGCAAAAGACAGCATCTTCTGCATTTCTGTGTTGTTATTTATACTGTATACAGAGGAATGCGCGGGCATAATTTAACATACAAATACCCAGCTGTATACATTATATAACAGCTTGTTAGACATCCCGGAGTGGAGGTGTGCCGAAGTAATGCGCATATATTCCGGGCTTGCGATGGGATGGGGAGAGCTTGCGAGAGGGAAAGCACCAAGGGGCTTGTGAGCATCTTGTCTTTCTCCCCCTAAAAGGTGCGTACCCTGAGACAATAGCTAGCCCTTTTGATCTTTCCAGAGCCGCGGTGGGAAAGGTGAGGCGTGCAATGCGCATGCCCAGGTAGCTACAGGTGCATCACCTGCGCTGTCCTTGCTGGTGGTCACTATAAGAGCGGCTCCCAAGCGCCTGTCTCGGCCGAGCGAGCGCGCGCGCGCGCAGACGCACGGAGCCGCGGAGAGAGAGAGCGCGCCTAGACAGACAGAGACAGCTGATGCCTGTCAGCGCGGCGGGGCCGGGAGCTCTCGCGAGAGCTCCCCGAACCGGCCGCGAGAAGTGGGGCTCAGGTGTAAGAGGAGTGCATCCCGTCGGCGCGCGGGGCTAGAGCTCTAGGAGAAGTGGGATCGCGAGGCCGGTGCGCGGCGCTCTGCACGGTCAAAGGGAGCGCCGGGCGGCAGCGGCGGCAGCAGAGGAGCAGCAGCAGCCCCCGGCGCGGCCGCCGCCTCCGCGCCGCCAGCCGCCTCGGCTGCAGCCTCCGAAGGGAGGCCGGGGGAGCCGGCGTGCGCACTTTCCGGCAGACTTTCGGAGTGTTTGTGGATTTACATGCCAAGCCATCAAGATGATGTCTATGAACAGCAAGCAGCCTCACTTTGCCATGCATCCCACCCTCCCTGAGCACAAGTACCCGTCGCTGCACTCCAGCTCTGAGGCCATCCGGCGGGCCTGCCTGCCCACGCCGCCGGTAAGCGCCCCACGTCCGCGGCCCCGGCCCGCGCGCCTGCCCCCTCCCCGTCTCCGAGACACTGCATGTCGGGTGATGTGCGCCAGGTCCAGGTGCTGGGTTTTGCGGGCAGGGATTTTTAGAGGAATCCCGCTGCGAGGCACGTTTTGTCCAGTGGCGCTTAATGTCGTGTTCCCGTCGCCTCTGCCTCGTGTCGGGCGCCTGCGATCAGAGTGGGGAGCGCTGGGGCCATGACTCTCGACTTCCCTCCACTTTCTCTGTTAATTTCACGCCTCGGAAAGGCGGTCTCTGTGCGTGTTCGGGTGCGTGACACGGGTCCCCAGCTGCGAGTTACATCTCCATTTCTTCTTCTTTCCCCCTTCCTTTTTGGTCTCCTACACCGGTTCCCGGAATGTGTTCTTGTGTCCCCCTCTCCCCTGCACCTATCCCTCTCCTCACACTCATGTCCCTTCTCATCTGTCCCCCCTGTCTCGCCCTCAATGTGCTCCCCATTCCGTCTTTCCCGGTCTCCGCTATCCCCACCCCCGTTATTGTTATTTTGGTTGCTTTGTGTTTGGTTTGCCCTTTGCTTGTGCTTTCCGGCTTGTGTGTGGTTTTGTTTTGTGTTCTTGCTTTTTTTTGTTTTGTGGTTTTTTTGTTGTTTGTTTTTGTTTTGGTTTGGTTTGTGTCGCCTGCAGCTGCAGAGCAACCTCTTCGCCAGCCTAGACGAAACGCTGCTGGCGCGGGCAGAGGCGCTGGCGGCCGTGGACATCGCCGTGTCCCAGGGCAAGAGCCACCCATTCAAGCCAGACGCCACGTACCACACGATGAACAGCGTGCCATGCACGTCCACATCCACCGTGCCGCTGGCGCACCACCACCACCACCACCATCACCACCAGGCGCTCGAGCCTGGCGACCTGCTGGACCACATTTCGTCGCCCTCTCTCGCGCTCATGGCCGGCGCGGGTGGCGCGGGCGCGGCCGGCGGCGGCGGCGGCGCCCACGACGGCCCGGGGGGCGGCGGAGGCCCGGGGGGCGGCGGAGGCCCGGGCGGCGGCGGCCCCGGGGGCGGCGGCGGCGGCGGTGGCCCGGGGGGCGGCGGCGGCGGCCCGGGCGGCGGGCTGCTAGGCGGCTCGGCGCACCCTCATCCGCACATGCACGGCCTGGGCCACCTGTCGCACCCGGCGGCGGCGGCCGCCATGAACATGCCGTCGGGTCTGCCGCACCCCGGGCTGGTGGCGGCGGCGGCGCACCACGGCGCGGCGGCGGCGGCGGCGGCGGCGGCGGCCGGGCAGGTGGCGGCGGCCTCAGCGGCTGCGGCCGTGGTGGGCGCGGCGGGCCTGGCGTCCATCTGCGACTCGGACACGGACCCGCGCGAGCTCGAGGCGTTCGCCGAGCGCTTCAAGCAGAGGCGCATCAAGCTGGGCGTGACGCAGGCCGACGTGGGCTCGGCGCTGGCCAACCTCAAGATCCCGGGCGTGGGCTCGCTCAGCCAGAGCACCATCTGCAGGTTCGAGTCGCTCACGCTCTCTCACAACAACATGATCGCGCTCAAGCCCATCCTGCAGGCGTGGCTCGAGGAGGCCGAGGGCGCGCAGCGCGAGAAAATGAACAAGCCCGAGCTCTTCAACGGCGGCGAGAAGAAGCGCAAGCGGACTTCCATCGCAGCGCCGGAGAAGCGCTCCCTCGAGGCCTACTTCGCCGTACAACCCCGGCCCTCCTCCGAGAAGATCGCCGCCATCGCCGAGAAACTGGACCTCAAAAAGAACGTGGTGCGGGTGTGGTTTTGCAACCAGAGACAGAAGCAGAAGCGGATGAAATTCTCCGCCACTTACTGAGGGGGAGTGGGAGGTGCAGGGCGGGGCAGAACGGGGAGCTGAAGGGGCTTTTCAGGGGCTTTCCCTGAGCCTCTTTCCCCTAGATTTGGAGTGTCCGTTATCTTGCTTGCATTTGGGGAGTCCCTCCTGGCGCACTCTCCTTTACCCCCTCTTTGCTCTCTCTGCCCTTTACCCTCCCCAGAAAAGAGGACTGTGGTGCTGGGTGTGGACACCGGAGAGCCAGGCAGGGGAGAAAGGGGGAATATTTGGGTGAGCCAGGGAGTTGAGGGGAAGGAAAGCAGAGACTGGAGGAGGGGTTCTGAGGAGCAGATTGGTTCTGGGGGTTAGGGTGGGGGGAGACTCGGGAAGAGTAGGGAAATGGACTGTTTTTGACCAGAGACACTTGTCAAAATCTCCTGGGGACCAAGGGACTATGTACAAAAACAAACCTACCAACCACCAAAAACCTGACAAATAAAGACAAACTAAAACAAAACAGAACAACAACAACAAAAAAATGCTTTAGGAACTTAACTCTGGGGAGCCGTATTCTGCAGCTTCATTACCCCCTAAGGAAGAGAAAAAAGCACCACTATTATTACCACCCACCCCAACCCTACATACAGGAACTGAGTTAAAAATGGAAAACCAAACAAACCAGAAGGTGAAATTCTGGGTAGCGAAGCTAGTTGTTCTGTTTCTGTGTTTACGTTCTCCTCCCAAGTCTCACCTCCACCCCATCCGTGTCCTCTTTGATTTATTTTCTCCGTCCCAACGAGGCTGCGAGGCTGCGATAGCTGCTCTCCATTGCCAGAAAGTGAGGCGGGACACAGCTGAAGGAGAGGGAGGCTATTCAAGACTCCCAAGTTTTATGGTGACCTGGCCTATACTCCTGTGGCCTGGTCACTGTCTGGTGGGGATGTTTAGGGAGAGAGAAGACACACAGTCTTTGAGCTGACTAAAGGGCAGAATTTAGGGGCTCCGAAATAAGTATTTTATTCTAGGAAAATAAAACAATTTAACAAGGTTTTTCTCTTTTCATTTTTGCTCATATATCTAAGATCTGGAAAACAGATTATTTCGAAATAAGACCCCCCCCCCCACCATGCCATGGAACTTGCTTGCCCTTTCATTTATTTTTCTGAGTGTGGTTTATTTTAAACTACCTACTTACTTTTCCCCCTATTGATTCAAATACACTGATGGGGTGGAAGACACTAGGAGAGATACTGTGCCCCACTTTCTCTCCAGAAGACCCATCTTGCTCTTCTAGGTACCCTTTCTTTCTCTCTTGGAGAGCATAAAATCATTGAAATATTGGAAAGTTTCTGCTTTCAGTTGGAGCAGGACTTGGCTGGGAGAAAAATCCACTGAATCCCAGAAGAGAGGAAGACAGATTTAAAGCCCTCCGTTTGTTTCAATGGGGTCTGCATGTTGGGGGGAAGGGGAAGCAGAACAACTGTGTTTCATTATTATTATTATTATTATTCAAAAGTAATTTATTGCTGGGGATATATGTTGGATAGCAAGAACTTTAATTTGCACTATCAGTCTCCCAAATAGAAAATCATTTATAGTATTTCATAGTAATAATCAAGGTACTCTATGAACTGTTGATGGATAAAAAAAATGAGACAGTCGAAGGTGGTTAGGTAAAATGCCTGCTTGGTGCACAAGATACTCTTGATCTCGTGTGGAGATGGTTTATTACCATTCTTTAATAAGAACTAAAAAATTGAAAACAGAACAAATGAAAAAAGGAAAACTCTGCCATTTAACAAGACTGAAATCATGCATGATCTGAAAGGTGCAGAAAGAAACACAATTAGGTCTCACTCTGGTTAGGCATTATTTATTTAATTACGTTGTATATCATTGTTTGCAGCGCAAACATACTATGCATTTGAAACTGAGCACTAAACTGGGCTAGCTTTCTGATAGACCGTTTTGTGGATAGTGTGATTTCACAGTCTACTGCCTGTTTTCACCAAAAACACAACATTCTTGTCATATTCTTGTATTTAGAGGAAGAGAAAAAAAGGAAGATTACTGTAAATATTTTCTTTAACGCACACACTCACACAGTGGTTACAAACTGCCAGTGTTAATCCTGAAATGTCTCACGGATTGATCTACCTGTCCATGTATGTCTGCTGAGCTTTCTCCTTGGTTATGTCTTTGCTCTATTACCTTTCCCCCTCCCCACTTCTATTAGAACCATTTCTGTGCGCCAAAATACAACAGGGGGATGTGTCCCAGTACGCTTACAAATAAAACATAACTGAAAGAAGAGCAGTTTTATGATTTGGGTGCATTTTTGTTTATACTGGGCCAAGTCCTGGTAGAGCCGGTCAAAAGATGAGATTCAATTCAACCACAAATACAGGGGAGGATATTGAAAGGGGGATAAAGAGTGAGGAAGGGGTTAGAACGATGTATTTTTCTGCTGAATCAGAATTCACTTTCAGATAACTTATGTGAAAAGCGGTGCTCTGAATAAAATTAATTCTATATTAGTTGCCTGTGTTATCAGTTTTTTTTTTTAACTGCAGAAACTTAAACCACAGCCCTCACTTCAGAGTGGTGGAAGGTAATAAATAACCAGGTCCCCCCCCCCCCCCAATTAAATTGAGGTTCAGGGAAAGAGGCATTGGAACGTTTATATGTATTGTTCTGGCCTAGAAATATTTCTTTAAAAAATGTTTTAACTAAATGACTTTTCTTTTGAGGTTAATAAATATAAAAAATCATCCACGGATCTGTCCAGCCACCATGTCGAATGCCTGTGTTCATTTGAAACATTTAGTGTGCCACCTACTGCTCCAGAAAGACCAGAGATACTTTATTTCTTGGTGACCCGGGACTACATCAGATGCCAAATGTACAAAGTTTCTTAATAGCTGGGATTATATCTTCTGACATCATCCTATTTTAGCCAAATCTTTTTAATTTCACCGGCAAATCTGTGAAACAAAACACCTGATGTTCAAAAAAGAATAGTACATTTAAAAAGCTGTGATTTTAAACAGTTGTTAATGTTTTAAAAAAGCACTAGAGGTATTTTTAAAAATAGATCTCTTCCATCAAAATTGATTTGTTTCCGTTGTTATTGACTTGAAATGTCATCAGAGTTTTTTAATAAAATGCATTTGTAAAAAAAACAAAAAACAAAACAAACCGTTATTTTATAGGAAAGTATGACCGGATTTCATTGTTGGAGAACCAGGAATGAACAAATGAAAAGATTTACGAAGGCTGTTTTTTTTTTCAATCTGCTCCAAACGGAAATGTTGCAGGCAAATACATTTGTATTATATAATGATGACCAATGTATGTAATAAGAACTTAAGCATTTGTTTTGTATTAAAATCCTTACCAAATAAAAAGAAGACAATATTATGTTAATAAAACATCATAAAAATACGTGCTTTGCAGAGTTTCCTATTTTACGTAGTAGGAAACTGTGCAAAACAGAATGCTTTGCTCTCTGGTGAGTGAATCTGTACCGTGGGAAGGAATAATAAGACTGTTCTAAGACACCTTTGTCAATTTAGGAAGAAACAAACAAGCAAACGTCCTCCTGAAGAGAGTGCAAAGGCTTGTCACTCAGCGATATTTGGCCTTTCAAAGTTATCTGGTTGTGAAGAAGAACTACACTCCTAGCAGATTCTGAAACCAGTTGGTGAGTGGAAATAGTAAAATGTGTGGCTCTGGTCCTTTAAAAGAATAATCTTAAAATAAGTTGGAGAGAGTGGGAAAATTGTGCTCCGTTTGTATTTCATGTTCTCAGGAAATCCAGGCCGTCGTGGAGTAGGAAGGGCAAAAGAAAAATAAGCATGAAATGCACCTGCCACGTTTATGTCATCCACTCATTTTAAATTTCTCTTTGCCCCAGTCCTAGCTCAGGGTCCTGCTCCTTCTATAGGTCTAAGAAATGATGCCCTCAAGACACATCAACTAACTTCTGAGTAGATTTTTGTTTAACGCGTGTTCTGAAATTGCTCTCAACTTCGATTACACTCTCATAAATAAACCGTAGGCACCCACTGCCATGATTGTATCAATTGATACTTTCTCGTGATAGTAAGATTACTTCGGTCCTGTTATCACGTGCCGCCACGCCAAGAGAAGACAAGGCGCCCTAGCCCCCAGGACTCACCTGGCCAGCCCCCGCCCATGGCCCTCTGCCTCGTCGCCCGGGCCTCTCCTGCCGACCCTGCGTGAAGCATCCCTGCTCCATCTTTCTTGGGGATGAGCTTTCATAGTCTAGTCCATGAAGTGAGAATTGTGAGTTCTGACTTGGGCTAAAAAGCAGTGTTTTCCACTCCATTCGAATTGCCTTGGTGGCCAGCGGGATGATAAAGGTGATGACCACAATTATTATCTGGTATGGTTCTGTTTATCGGTGTTATTGGCGCCGCAGTCCTAGCCCCACGACGAGAGCCACACAGAGCTCGCGGGCGGTTTCAAAGGAGACCGCAAGCTTAATTGATTTTTTAAAAATAGCAGCCGAATTCTAATTCTCGCGGGGAGCCTCTTTTCCACCTGCGAGATAAGCCTTGTCGCAATAATTACGTTATTTAATATTTGATCAAACCTTCGCGCCACCGCGGCTGGCTGCGCCGGGCCCGCTCACGCCCTCCGGGGCGGCGGGCGAGCAGAGCTGCCGGAGCCGGGCCGGGAACGTGCGGCGGGGGCGCGCGACCGCCCCGCTCCGGTTGCCTTGCCCTTTGAATAATTCATGGCTTGAGAGTTCTGGAAATTAATAAAATGAATGATAACAAGAAGCTAATTAAAAACTTTCGTAATTGTTGTCAAGTCAACTTGATGGGAGGTGGGCAGCCCTCCCTCTCCCCATGCCCGAATCGGGAGGCTCTGTAGGGCTGGGCGCGGGCGGGGAATGGCCTTGAAAGTGGAGAGGACTAGTGCTCCCTGGACTCAGGGAGTTACTTCGGGGGCCGCCTTGTGGGGCTGCTCCCTCCCCTCCAGCCGCCACAGTCAGCGGCTCACTTGTCATCTTGGCTCGACTTCGGACTTCCGAGCGGGTGGATGGGCGGGTGCCGGTTCAAACCGCAGGCGGAGCTGATTGGGTCAGAATTTGCAGCCAGGAGGGACCCGCCCTCCCCCGACCGGTGTAGGGTTCTCCCCCTGCCATGGAAACACCCGCCCACCCGGGGCCGTCCGCGCGGGAAATCCCCGCGCCCCAAGCGCGCGAGCTTGGGTCAAGCGACTGCAGGGCGCCGGGTCTGCGCCCGTCCACCGCCTGGCGGGAGACTCGCGGCCTGGAGGCTTCCAGCCGCCCAAGACCACAGTTCTCTTGGACCGCGGGACAGCCACCAGCCTTCGGGCCCTGGCAGGGAATTGGCCCGGCCGCCAAACAGCCCAACGGAGTAGCGGTCCAAGGCCTGGACCCCCGGCGCGCTTGCGCAGCGGTGGCGGGTGGCAGGCGGGGAGCAGAGCGCTGGGAGCGCCCGGCGGACGGGGCGTGCACGGACGGCGCAGGGAGCGCGCGGAACTCGCACATGCGCGCTGCGTGCTCCTAGTCCCCTCGGAGAGGCGAGCCGGAGTTCCGCAGCTGGTAATTAGGAGCTCTCAGAAGTCCTCTCCCACCATGTAAGTGCCTTTGAGGATGTCCTGAGAGAAAAGGGAAGGGACTAGTAGCTCACAGAGGTTAAAAATACTCCTCTCCCCACAGCTTGCCTAAGTCGAGCAGACACGTTAAACACCATGAAACTTTCAAAACTGGTTTACGTTAAAAAAAATTGGAAGCAGTAAGATTTTGGTTTTTGTGGTGTTGTTGTGGTTAAGGTGCACACCACCAAAGCCCTGTTATGGTTTTGAGTTTATTAGGCAAGGATTTGTACCCAGGGTGGGAGGAAGGCTGGCCACTCTGCTTCCGTCCGGGAAAATTCGGTAGAATCCTGGATCGCAAAACGGGGGTGAAAAATCTCGGTCCAAGAGAAGCTGGCAAAGCCCAAGTGGTGAGCCCAGCGTACTGCTCCTGCAAACGCAGGGGTGGAGCAAAAAGCACCCCGTCCCATCCCCCGCCCCAATCCCAAAGGTCCCGGAGGTCGCAACTCTGATTTACGAAGGCAAGAGGTTAGGGAAAGGAGAAGGGAAGCACAAGTTGCTAAAAGGGAGATTGGACGGAGAAGTGGCAAAAGAAGGGATGGAGGAGGAAAAGAGATAGACTGCCCACATTGATTAGGCAGAATGAATTACAAACAAAAGTTTGGTAACTCTGACTCCTGGCTTCAGTGCAGCATAATGTACGCAAACTTTTGTAGGCATGGATCAGACTAAAACAAAGTGTTGACAATTTCCAGCCGAGGAAATACACTTATACCAGTCTCTCCCCACCGTATCCCCCCTCCGCCCCCGCCAAGTGTTGACAATAAACATTTAATGAAGGCAGGGACCTGGCTGTCTCCAGTCAGCGTCAGAATACTTTAAGCAGACCATTAGCACGGCTTCTCCCACTTCAAACATCGCGCGCTACACTCTAACATTATATTTTAAAAAACAAAGCAAAACAAAGTGTGAGACAAATAATATGTTTATACGGATATCTTAAGTGGTCTGCGGTAGTTCTGATACCCCCCCCCGTACTTATTAACAGAAACTAACTCATTGTAGATTACTCGCGCTTAAAAATGTTAAATACAGTTAATGCAATATTAATCGCCCTTTGGTGATATAAAATGCAATATTTTCAGACAGCTATCGAGCTTTTCTAGAGGAAGAGCTGATGAAAAGAGTCACAGCTGAATAGTGGAGAGAAAAAGCCCGGTATTTATTGCTTTTGTTTGGCTTTTGGCTACAGAGACAGGAACCTTCTAATGGGGTAAGGACATTTATTTTATCTGCAATCTATTGCTGCGAGAGCAGGGGCGGCAGATGGGGCTGGTGCGATATTCGCAGTGTAATTTAGACCAAATCCTAATAACTAATAATGATTTATGTTAATTTTGATCATTTATGCGACTTTACGAAAGCGTTGTCATGAAAGAAAGGGAAAGAAAGAGAAGCAGAATGTGAGAAGGGGCTCTGAGGCTGAGATTGGAGCTCAACTGCCCTGCTTAAAATATGTTTTATGAGTTAGCAATGGAAATACAGGCATTTTAAAAAGCAGGTAGGATCTATTTAACTCGGGCAGGGAGTTATCTCCCTGGGGCTTGCATTTCTTCTGAAAAAGTACCTAAATGAGAGGAAATGAGACGCCTTTGAGCGAGAGACTCTTTCATCCCAGTTTTAAGGAAAGCAGATATGTTTCAATTGTTTCATTTGCTTATATTCCACTAAGGGGTCGTGTGTGCGCGCTTGCTTGCGTGTGTGTGTGTGTGTGTGTGTGTGTGTAGTAGAATCAAGTGTGTGCGAGGCACGAGTACGCGCCGGGGTCTTCCCTTCAAAGTGTAAGCTGAGCCCGGTGTTTGAGATCAGCCTTAGCTCCTGTGTACACCGCCGCCACGCCTTATGCAAAAGTTTTATTACTGGCCGCTTAAACAAGTTGCTGTATCTTAATCTTCACTTCCCGTCTGATATTTGTTTGCCTAGAATCAACTTTTGAGAAGCTTTGCAGTCTCTACCTCCTGACTTTCTCCTCCCCCAAGGGATCTCAGGGCTTTTTAAACTTAAAAGTGCTTCCCCTCTCCTCATCCCCCTGGTAACGTGGCTCGGGTTCAGAACCCCAGGGGCTGCCAACGGGACGTAGTTCTTCCCAGGAACAGGCGATTTTCGGCTGCCACGCAGTGCACTGCAGAGGGTCGGAGCGATTTTGAAAGGGAGGGTGCGCCTTGCTCGTGGCAATTTACTTTTTCGGTTACCTTTTGCGCGTTTCAACGCCTCGAGGCTATAGTTGGAAAGTAAAACAGCATCAAAGCACCTCCTTATTAGCTCTGTATTTGAGAAATCCGAAGATGAAACTACCTACAAGGTTTAATAGGGCGGAACAGCATTTATTTGCCAAGCAAACAGCCAGAGTACAGTTCAAAAGGGGTACAGTGGTTTATCAGCAGGAGGCTGGAATAAGAACGTTGGGTAAAGCGAATTTCAAGCTTCAGTTATGTTGTTAAACTGTTAAAGTGAATGAAATAAGCTTCAAGTGGGATGTCTTCTTTGATTTTGAATATCATCTCCCTCATGAAATATATATATATACATACATATATATATACACACACACATACATAGAAACATATGTGTGTGTATATAAATATTTCTGTCTCCTAGAGGCTTTCCCCACCTTCAGAGTTATAGAATTATTGTCAAGACTTTTGCTTGTCTGTAAACTTTCAGGTTTAGTAGAGCAAGAATAGTTACCTTTCCAGGGATTTGATGTGCAAATGCATCTAAAACATGATCACATCTTTTACAGTTAAAATTTTCATGATTTTCTTCCTCTTTTTCTTATTTCAAAGCTGTAGATGTAAAAATACACTTACTTTCTTCTATTAGGGAAAGACATCAGGCTACATGATTCAGAGAAGTTTATTTCTTAAACATTATGCTGTATTTTATTTTTGCTTTTGAATCATCTCTGTCAGTAACTGTACTGTTATTGCATTGTTAGTATTTTCGGTATAAAGAGGAATTTAAACAAAATAAATCCAGGCAGGTGACACTGCCTGTTTACTGATAATACTCAGGCGCTGGTGTGTGTTTGTGAGCTCGGAGCTGCGCCTCCACGTGCATATCCATATACAAACAGATGCAGGTACAATTTTTACTGTTGTTGAATGTAACTGAGTCTCATTTCTAAACTTTATTCTGGTTCTGTCCCAGTGTTTCAGCACTAGCCACAACGCTTAAAATTGAAGAGTGGTGCATTATTGAAACTCTCTATCAAACAGCTCTGGGGTGCAGCCTTTCTGAAAACACCGGCTCTGGATGAGGTCTGACTGTCTGACTGCACATAAGCCCCTAATATGTTAATGGCCGTAGGGGATGCCTAAGGTACTATCTCAAGCTGCTTCGCACACCATATGTCAGGCCGTTAGCCACATGGATCTATTAATCAAAAAGAGCTGGAGAGGGAGGAGAGGGTCTTCTAAAGGGGGAGAATGAGAGCAATGGGGGAGGGGAAGAGGGGAAGAGAAAGCATTTTAAACCCCCATCATTTCTCATTTCTTTTATAAAAAAATAAATAAAAATAGCTAAAGAAGACTCAACCAATGCAGATTTCCTTTCTGTCAAGTTAAAGACTGTTCATAAATCTCTCCTAGAAGAATTGGATGCATATCTGGTACTATTAAAATAGAAGGACATTTTACCTTAAGGGTCTCGTTTAGGGTCCCTTTATTGCAAAACTTTTATAAGTAGGACTTAATACAAAAAATGTTTTTTTGTTCTGTAGGTTGTTTTGTAGATGAGCTTTATTAAAAGTAGAGTGGGAGGAGGAACGGGGCAAATGTGCACTGAAGGGATGTAAGGGGGGCATGGAGGGAGGCGCCTAGAGGATTTGTAATGAATATATAATTTAATAATATTTTGTCTACATGTACAGTAGCGTTTTCACCACCTTTAGTTCTTCTGATAGTAAATAAAAAATGTTTATATTTTTTCCCTTCCTTTAGGCTGGCTTTGTGATAAATGAAACTGCAGAGTCTACAGGGTACAAAAAGTATTTAATTCTTTTAGGAGGAGAGGAAATGAGAAAGCATTTAAATCTTCCATCTTTCTAATTTCTGCTTTGTTTGGAAGTATCTCTTGCCCTTGACTGTTAAAAAAATTTCGGTTAGATAAGTAGTTTAGAAAGTTTGCACAACCTTAAAAGTAATTATGAGCTCAGCATGTAGATGGTATAAATGAATAAGGCATCAGGTCTGTAAGAAAGAATTTTACATTCTTTCTTAAAATGGTGAATATATTTTGTCATGTGCCATCAACTTAACACATTACAAAGTACTGATTTCAAAATGTCACAAACAGAGCAATGAAAGGAGAACACATAGGCACTTAAATTTAAAAGTTGCATTTTTTTCATGTGTGATGCTACCTGGGGATACAGAAAATATAAAATCAAATGTCAATTAAGATATTATTATTGTTTATTGGTAACCAATGATGATGAGCCATATGAGGACTTAATTTCTGGATTATTAATTTTAAGTTTCAAAATCTATAATTAATGATAAAATTTAGGAAAGAATACCCTTGAAGATGATTTTTAATGTTGTCATGATTAGTAGGCATGATTTACAGTATTAATTTATAGGATAATGGAATGACTGAAAAGTTTATTGATCTTAGTTTTTAAATATATATGCAAATGATTGACTACTTCTATGTATTTGAGAGCTCAGATTATACAACCATATCACAAAACCTCTGTCATTAACATAGATTCACAGTACTCTATTATATTGGACTTGCGAAAGAGAGGGAGCGGGATGCTCTTATTTGATTAAAAAATACATTAAAGAAGATGATTGTGAAATTGTGCTCAATGAAAAACAAAAACTCTGTAAGTGACATCTGTTACATCATTTATAGAATATAAGTGAAGTATTTTATGCTGTATATTAGGTTGGATATGTTAAATATTCTTTATTTTTACAAAGACACCTATTTGTGTTTATATAGAAGTAAGGTTCTCGGTTACAAGGAAAGGTTAACATTGGCAGGCGCCAAAACACCAACACATTAGATTATTTGGCTTGGCTAGAAAATCATCTGTAACTCTTTTAGAAAAAAAAAAAAAGCATTAAAAAATGGAGAATCGTATTGTAGAGAACTGCAGTGAATGTGTAAATATGAGGGGTTCTGTAGCACTGTATTTCATCCAGGAGATGACGAATACATAAAAACAAGATCATCCTGAATTTCAAGAGTAGCTAGGTAGAGAGAAACACTTATTATCTTTAAATTTTGGTGCATGCCACACTAGCCTTCATTTCTTTCCCTGTAGTTAAAAGGTAGCCCATATATCTGTCGCTTTGGGTTTCCAAAGACTCGTAACTTAATTCCTTCAGGCTATTCATCAGCACAGTAATTAAACTAGCAAATGGATGTAAATAAAGTGAAATTGGTTTCATGACAGATGAGGCGAAGAGGCCTCTGACATGAAACAAGGCAGGACAATAATGATTTCGGCAGCATCGGGCTATGGAAGGAACCCCAGCTGGATTTATTAGGTGCTGCAAGTGATTTGCTGGAAGCGGGCAAGACATGAGCACTCTTTAATTTGACAGGAATTTTGCATCCTAAGGAGCATATTGAAATATAAATCCAGAAACAAGTTCAGGCAAACTGTAAACAGAGGCGTTATTGGACTACAGGTACTATTCAATAGAAAAAAAGGAAGAAGCCTAGAGAAGTAGTAGAAGGGCTTCAACTGCACAACTTATCACTTAATCCTGGGGAGTGGCAAATAATTATGAAACATTTCTTTCTACTTATGAATTCTATTGCTATTTCAGGGTTAGCAATTTTGTATTTTTCAGGTTTATTTATTTGGGAAAACAACTAATATAACATGATTTAAAAAACCAGCATGATGAAAACATCTGTAGAAATTATGGGTATATGCATATGTGGGAGGAGAATATGACAAACTGGGAGAGAAGCCTGGATGGCAACTTATTTAACAGAGTACAATTATTACTGCATTTAAATGAAATCTGAGATAAAGATCTGGTACCAGTTTATTGCCTCTAGCAGTCTGTGCCTGGATACCCAGAAAGCAAATTTCTAGCTACAGAGAGAAATTGTGTCAAGCCCTTGATCAAATGAAGCCTTGAAATCAAATGTGGATTTATTTTTGCAAAATAAGCAGTTCCATAGACTGGGTGAACCAAGTATAGCCGAAAATTGATGAATATGAGAAAGAGAAGATGGAAGGAATCAGTTCTTGGCTAGCTCAAGAAGACTTAAATGGAAATTAAGTCACCAATTCCACTGCAATAAGGAAGTCCCACACAGAATAAATAAAAGACATTTCCACACTAGGAGCAGATTAGCCCCTTTCTCCATGAAAAGATAAGAAATGAACTATGTTATGCTTAAATGTAATCTCAATTATTTAAGCCGCCTTTATGAGGAGCAAAAGACTTCACCAGTGGTGCCCTCCCCACAAGATGCACGCAGGATTTTCAGAACCACGGCCAGACCCCCCCCCCCCCCCCCGCCCGCCCGGCGTCGCAGCGGGTGGGGGGAGGGTCGGGGGCTGCCGCAGTGGGGAGGAGCATAGCCATTGACCTCAGAAAGGTGAAATCTAAATACTCCTGAAAGTCTACGGTTGGTTTAATTATTTAGCAGTGGATTCAGATCCGCGAGTGGGATACTAACATCGCCCAAGTCCTCAAATCTTTTAGAAAGCAGTGTTTTAAGAGAAAGGGTGGAAAGGGTAGGAGAGTAGGTTATCAAAATTCTTAATGAAAATAAGATCTTTAAAAAACAAAACTCAGCACCCACTGCATGCTCCCTCCCTTCTAATTGTGGGTGACTTTCAGGCCACGAAGGAATTTATAATGAAACTCAATTGGCTTTCTCTCTGAGCCTGTTCTTTGTTGTTGTTGTTTTTATTTTTAACAGAAAAATATGCCTAATTATTTTAAAGTTATTTTCCAATCACAAGGCATAGGCAAGTCCTTTAATTAGAATACAGTCTGGATAGGGGGAGCATATGGAGGAGAATGTCAAGAGGAGGGTGCCAGGGGCAGATCCTCAGAAATCTGTATTCATTTCTGGCTCTTATTTGTTCAGTAATCTCTACCATCATAACTAAATCTTGAAGCACTGATGTAGTTCGAGTTGTTGTTGACTTAACGTCAAAATTCAATCACTGGGGGTTTTGCATCAGCCGGGCTACTTATTTGTCTAATAAATCCGTCATTTTGTAAGAAAAATATTTGAGCAGCCGTACTTGACCTCTTGGTATCCACAAGTCACATTTATTTCTCCCCGTTTACAAATGCAAAATCGAGATGATCATCTAATGCCTGGAGGAACTGTGTTGATTTCTGATTGGATTTTAGATGGAAATGTCTATTTTAAATACCTTGTGATTAAATTGTACATATAATAGAATCCATGCATTTTAAGCTGATTCCTGCTTGGAAACTTAACAACCTTCACTGCTAGTCACACATACCGATGCCAAAAAACCAAAACCCACCCCAAACCCCACAAAATATGAAACCCACCTTTTCCAAACAAACACCTAACATTCAGCCTCAATTGTAAGACTTCATTAAAACCGGAGTCTTATTGTTTTTTTATCTTAAAATAGTTATTTTATGGATGGAGCCCTCCTCTGCCTCCCAAAATGTTCTAATTCCTGGCAGGTAGGGCTTCATCATCCCAATCCCAGGGTTGATGCACACAGGGGAACTAATGGCTGGCTCTTCAATCTCAGGGTTGAAGCTGAGTGTTGAATCTACTGCCAAACTCAAGTCCAAGGAAATCCATATCTCCATTTCTGAGTATTCCTAGTTAAGAAAAAATAATGTGTTTGATTGAATTAATTTTATCCTCCAGGGTAGCACTGTGTTTGGAGATTGCTTGAAAATATTTGTTCCACCCCTCTCCTACCCCTTCTCCTTCCAGCACGGTTTAGTGCAGAGACCTCTTCACAACTCAAGATTCTGTCTGAAATATTTAACTCAGGTGCAAGGGTCCATTGAAGAGCTTCTCTGTGTAGTGTTGGGGAGAATGAGACACCACTGGACCCCATCTGTTGTGCTGGACTAGAAAGAGACGTCTTCAGAAGTCAGGCCGGAGAACTGATTTTGCCAGTTGGTGATGAGGCTGGGCCGAGGCCTCAGAAACCTGGAACAACTGAACACTTGCATTCATCCACGTGGCGTGTGCTGTGGGTGCAGTCCCGCCTACTTGACAGGGAGGCTGCCGTGCAGACTCGCTGCACCTTGGCTGAGGGAGGAGCCGGTCCTGGCAACCCAGTCAAGTTTTGGACCCCCCTTGCTTCTGCTTTTCTGCGGGAGGGTGTGTGTGGATGTGTGTGTGGATGTATACTTTTCAACGAGTGGGGAAGTGTGGAGAAAGTATTGCTCAAGCTTGTTTTCATCTGAAACCGTCGCGGTGGTTTGACCCCCATCTGTTAGAGTTCAGGCCGATGGTGGCCAATATAGGGGATGAGCCGCTTACCCCTCTCTGCGGACTTCCAGCCTCGCTCTTCGCTGGGTTTGCCTCCCTTGGAGCCCCGCGTCGGTTACACCTGGGTGTGGTGTTCCTACATTTCCCCCTCCCACTCAGTTTACTCTCAGGGTCCCTGACAGCTTCTCTCTCCCGGCAAGGAGAAGGGTGCTTTTCTCGAACGTCTCGGACTCGATCCCACTGCGGGGCTCTGCAGCCGCTTCCACGCAGTGCGGGGCTGGCGGGCGGCTTGCGGCGCTCCGGGATGGGACCGTCCTGCTGGGACGACCCTCCGAAAGGAGCTGGGCTCCGCGACCGGGACGGGCGTCCGGGGTGCGCTCCGGCATCGGCTTGGTTCGCCCTGAGAGCTGGAGGGGTCGCTAGTGAGCAGCAAGCTTCGCGCTCAGTGAAGACCGCCAGCTGAGACGCCTTCGTGCCTCAACTTGCTGTGAGCGTGCGTCCTGAAGACGAGTGGGCGCGGGTTACTGACCGGTCTTAGCGAGAGGCCGCGGGGATCGGGCAGCTCTGCCCGTCATATTTATTGCTGAACCTTTCTCATACACATTTCACTTCCATTTCCAAGCGCCCCTCACCCCACCCCCATCTGATTAGTTCATTTCCCCCTCACAGGATCTTAAGGCATGTAATACACTCAGAGAAGAACACTAAAAAAACCCCTTTCACTCTAGGCCCACCCTTCCGCGTGAAAACAACAATCCGCAAGACCCTGCTCCCAGTTACAAGACTCATAGAAGGTGGAAGGGCTCTATGCCATGGGTCTGGCTAGCTTTACAGTTTCAGTTTTAGGAGGTGAAAGAATACTTTTATAGTACGTGACAAAACAGGCCAGATGTTTTGGCAAATTTATCCAATATTTGTTTCTGTCACAAAAACCGTACTGCTGGGGCCTTTTCTGAGTCATTAATCCATCCTGCTCTTTTGTCTCACTCTTCTCCTTGTCCCGTCTTGTCTTCCCCTTCAGTTATTGAGAGAAACAGGGGGAGGAGGTGTTCCTGGTTTCCCTGTGCGGTCTACTGGGACAGATGTCTACTAGGACTTTGCCTTCAGATGTGCAGATTTCTGAGGGACTTGTATTCCTTGAATATGGTTAATATGAGGAGACAAGGGAAGTCTGCGTTTTGTTGTGGGGTAAAGTTTGCTTGGGTCTCCTCCTCTTGGCTTCCGGATTCTTCTCCCCCACCCCCCCACCCCCCAACAATCAGAAGCTGGTATGATGTGCAAAGACTGCACTAGCCAGGCAGGAAGGCGGCTGTGGGGGGTCAGATAGTTAGGGGATGGAGGAGGACAAGGCGTTTCAGAGACAGATATGTTTTTAAATCTAGATGACCCTAAAGTTACACATGTGTTAGACATCGTTTCTTGGAGAAACATTATTTAAATACTCAAAACTTCTACTTACAGGGTTTTGAAATTCGCTTTCACCTCCATAAAGTGCTGACAAGTTTGTGAACTTTTTAATGAGAACAAAACTGGAGTAAAAAAGGAGGAAGCGCTTTGGCATTTGAAAATATTAACGTTAGCTTGTGGAAATAGATGCACTACACCGTAGTTATTAACAACTTATACAATCTTAAATCAATACAAATTAATTTAATCATGATTTGTAATTGCATTATGCATGATCAATTTGAAACACTACATTAAAGATAATTAGAGCGGGGCGCCATCACTCGTCACTCCCCTAATAGCTTAATGAAAAGGAATGTCATATACCACCTTTGGGTTAAACCTGTAAATTAGGATAAATGCTTGTTTTCCAATAAAAATGTGGTAAAATAATTGTACATTTAATAGACATTTTTACGACTCAGTTGTGAATATATAATGGATTTTTTGGGGGAATTGTATTATTATTTTTTCCATGGACCTAGTTAAGTATTTATTAGGGTTGATTGAGCTGTCAGTGTTTTTTCAGGATCAGACCTGGAGGATTTGAATGAAGACTAACTTTTATGTAAAAATATCATGCTGTCCTCGAAGCTTGTGCCAAGAGGTCACTGCAGATGGAGGTCCTAACTTAGCATAATGGGTTTAACATTTCCATGACATCATCAGGGAATCTGAAAGGAGTCTAAGGATAATCAGAGTGGTCATTCAGAAGAACAGTAAATATTTTATGAGGATATATAGAAGACAGGAAAGATGGTCAGGAAGGTGATTCTAAGCTCCTTAGAGTTCTGTGAAAGAGGCTTCTCAGTTACTTGCCGTGAAAAGAGCCACTGCATATTCTTATATCAGTGAGACACATTCCAGACACTCAGGATAAGACCCAGAGTAGGTATTCGTTTGTGTGTGATTACTTTTGTTTCCTGGACTCTTCATATTTTGTCAAGCCACCTGTATTTATCCTTTATATGCTTGCAACCAGGAATGCACATTTATTATTCCTGAGACTATTTTGGTTTGTTGATTTCCCAGTATCATCTTGTACTGCAAGACAGGCTTCTTACGTTTAAGATGATTAATTGAAATTACCAGAAGCATGCCAGGAGTGCTTGTGAATTAGATGAATTCAGTAAGCTCTATTAATTATTTGTTTTGTTTTCTACCTTTTATTAAATAATATTTGGATCCCATATTACTAGAGGTGTCTTGATGAGATTCACTTTATCCACTACCAAATTTCCACCTCCAGCCTCAGCCATGCATTGAAATATACAGGTATCCCCTGAGTTTCAAAAGTTCACTTATGCTGCTTTGCTTTTATGAAAGACCCACATTAGTACTTGCTTTGCTAACCTGAAGAAACCTGAAGAGTTTTGATTTTATGAAAAAAGGTGAGAAGCAAAAATAGCATTCAGTGTTTGTTTTGCAGTGTGCCCTTATAGAGGCAGTGTGCCCCCCAGGCTGTGCGAATGGCACCCCCAAGCTCCTTCCCCAGGAGCCACACCCACCATAGGCTTTGAGCTGTGCCTGTGAGCAGCTGTGCTTTATCTCAATTTATTGTGGGTGTCCATTAGCAAGATGTGTCCTAAGGTATCAGTGAAGTCTAAGAGGTAATTTTTTGGGTCTGGGGACTCTCAAAAAATTTTCCATATAGATTAATGGTAACTGCGTCTTTGCTTTACACCATTTTGGCTCATGAAAGGTTTCATAGGAATGCTCTACTTATGAACGGGGGGATTATATATATATATGTATGTGTATGTGTGTATACAATGAGAGAGAGAGAGAAGGAGAGAGGGAGGGAGGGAAGAAACAATAAAACAATCCATGAAACTACAGAATTTACAGTTTTAAACATTTTCTCTAAATTATGATCATTTTTATTTCCAGCTAGATTTGACATGAATAAAATAAATTTATATGGTTATTTGAAAAGTAGACACATCTTTTTTTTCAGAACATGTTTTAACACCGTTGCTCAGGTTTATTGGTTTTTGTTTTTATCTCTTAATATTAGTTGCATTAAATGCCTGACATGAACCATTAAAATGGGCATTTTCGGCTCATTTTTAGAAACACCACCTGGAGTGAGCATTGAGTCTTTCTAAATTTATTGGTTAACTGGTATAAAAAATATTTTGACACATGTGAAGATAAAAACTTTTATCCTTCTCTGCAGAGGACACAAAATGCTTCTTGAGAAGCAGTAAAGCCTTCTCAAGAGAAGAGAGTCTTATCTCTCTTATCTTTGTATTTTGCCGAATGTTTAACACAGTATTACAATAGTGGGTAATAAAACTTCGTGAATACATGAATTAAGGAATTCGCAAAGTTCTTTCTCCTGATGATCATATTGAAATACATGTGAATATGTAAATAATGTACACATGTGTAAATATGTGTCTCTTGCTCTTTCATATACAGTTGATCTGTTAACAAGACAGGGTTTAGAGACACCAGACCCCTGCTCAGCCAAGAATCTGCGTATCTTTTGACACACAAAACTGAACTACTAACAGCCTACTGTTGACCAGAAGCCTTACTGATAACATACACAGTTGATTAACACTTAACTTTTGTGTGCTATAGGAATCATATACCGTATTCTTACAATAAAGTGAGCTAGAGGAAAGAAAATGTTATTAAGAAAATCGTAAGGAAGAGAAAATACATTTGTGGAACTGTACTGTATTTATTGAAAAGAATCTGCATATAAGTGGATCTTGTGTTGTTCAAGGGGTCAAATGAGGTTGCATTTTATCCTGCTGACTTCACATGTGGCTGGGCAAATGGCAACACTGACCTTTTCAAGCTGGGGTTTTTCTCATCTTCACATTTTATCTTAAAATTATGTTGTATCAGTTAGAATTAGTTACACAAAAACTCTTTGTAGTTTTATTTTAAAACAATTTAAAAGAAGTTACTTCCTTAAATATTGTCATTGTCTTTATATAGTTTGTGGAAACAAAATTTGTGCAGTTGCCTGAGGTCGTTGCATGGTTATGAACTGTTCTTACGACCAAAAGCCCTAATTCTCTTGCCTTAACCCCCAACACGCTCTATTACTGGTCCCATCACCTGCAGATCTTGCCTTTGAAATCTGGCATTATGTCATTCCCAGATAATGGACCATAACTTGGTTTATCCTTTCCTTCTCCTTTGCACACTCACTGAATATTGCCATGCAATGATTTCTGCAAGTGGACCAGTCAAAAGTCAAATAAATCATTTCTTGATGCAAAGTTTCAAGCAGCACTTAATAAGTTTTGATTGTCGGTAAGAGGGCTCAGCAAATTTTTCTTTCTGACACATTTGATAACACTTTAGAGCAGGTACAGTAATTACAAATAATTCAGCCACCACACCCCTGTTGGTATCAGTCTTTGCTCTACATCTCTGAGGATGCTTTTGATTGCAATGGTAATTTTTAATGATTGATACTGTGATTCGATCAATGCATCAGTTATTACCGTGCTATTTTATGGGACTCTAATGCTCATTGGTTTCCAATAAGGGAAGAAATTATTAAAGGGAAGGATGCTAAAAGTGTGTTTTAGTATTAAAACCTAAGTGAGGGTGACCATTTCTGTTTTTAAATATAAAATCCACCTTGCATTTTAAAACACCAAAGACATTTTATTTGCAGTGACTGTTTTAACTCTAGTTCCTGAATGGAAGGAATGTCTCTCACGGTCAAGTTTTTCTTTGTCTGCAAGAGACAAGAAAACATGTCTAGGTCCAATCCTTTTCACATTGAGCAAACCCGAAAAGGAAAAATGTATCAGTTTGGGGCCTGCACATTACATTTTCTGAATTGAAGCCACGGCGGCCAGATATTTTATCCATCACAGTCCATCTTTTCCTCATGTTTTGAGCTGTTTGCCAAACAAAGAGAAGGCCAAAACTCCACACTTACCCATTTCTACAGTAAATGTAGAAACATTAAAAAAATTAGATTAGGAAATAGTTGAGTATAATGACCTTACTCTCAATCATATGCCGCTAGCTAAGTGTTTGAGACTGAAAAATTGCACTAATGAAGCTATTTGAAGGCTTTTGTGGACAACTGCTTCCTCTTTGAAGATTAAATGAATGATGTTGATGTGATTAATCTTAGTACAGGGAGTGATGCAGCAGCTAGAAAATACCTTGGTGATTTTCATAATTAAACTGAATCAACATTTCAAAGAAATGCCAGTGTTATCACTTGTATATTGGAATTACATTCATTAGACAGAAGAAACAAATAATTTGAGCAAACAAGATTTTCCTTTTGGTGTACTGAGACTTCTGTCATGTCTCAGAGTATCTTACTATAAATCATCATTACTGTTTAATTTTGTCCTTGCCTTTTTAGCTGTTTTTGTATCTCGACGTGCATGCGTAGTGCCGGTAATGAGTCAAAGCGTCTTGGTTCTCCTTTACTTATTTTCAAACCTTTGAATTTTATCTTTTCTTAACCCCACTTTCCAGGTAGCTCTCTGCTCCCTATGAACTTAGGTGGATAATATTTAAGAAGTCCAATTTCTGATAAAACGAGATGCCTTGGAATTGCTTTGGTTACCTTGCAAAGAATTGAGGAACTCAGAGCTCTGGTATATCCGTCTATCTCTGATGTATTTAGATCTCACAGTGCAGTATGATCTGGATCCATTTCCTAGTCCCTGCCCCACTTTTATTTTCATAGAAAAGTAATTCCAGCCAAGAGTCACATATTTTTAGTGCTTTGTGGATCATTTAAATGAGAAAATCAGCCTCATTCCCGATCAATTAAACTATGGGAAATTGCCTTGGTAGAGCAACTAGAAACAGTTCTACTGACTTCTTGGTGCGAGTACGAGTTAAGTTCAAGGGTTAAGGATTACTGCATCAATAGAAACACACTGTGTTACTTGTTCTATCACCACTTTAAATTATTTCAAAGGTTTCTGGGTGACTCTTGGTAACCCTGATATTTGCAGCGCTCTTCCCGCTATTGCAGGATCTTTCCTTTCCTGATTGTTTAATAGAAATAAGAAATGCTTCCTTTAATGTACTGGGTCAAGGATCCGGTCTCTCTCTTCAGGGAGCCCAATTTGAGTTCACCCTACCATCTTCAGTGGAATGAGTTTGGCACCTGTCGTTGAGTCACTGGTGCTTGAGTACACTCAGCCCCAAACTTGTTTTTCCTTCAGCTTTGTAAGGCAGAAAATGCTGGAATGATCTGGTGCCCAACAGTCCTGGAACAAAGCTTCTAAAATAAACAGCGTGCCACAATTGATCTAAGATGCTGGTACACATTCCCTGCTAGAAGAACTCCGCTAAAACCTGACCGGATGGTCTGTAATCTGTTGGCATTCTTCAGGTAATTGTCTGCGTGTGTGTGCTTGAGATGCCAGACAGTCACCCCATGCCTGCAAGTTGCCAGTTAACCATGACAGCAGATGAAAAACGAGACCGGCTCACCGCATTTGGGACTGTAGGATGTTCAGCTGAAACAGACTTTTCAGCACTCTCAGGCTACCTGAATCAAACCTGAGTAATTACTGAACCAAAAGCACAATTTTCTCTGAGACCCCGACTCCCATGCTTGTCAGCAGCAACCACGGCGGTTCTATGAAGCCGGGATGGACAAGGGTAAGTGGAGACTCAAGATTCTGGGAGGTGAAGAACCTACTAGAAGAGAAGAGCCTGGAAGGTCTCCTTTTGAAGCCTATTTGGCACGAGGCAGGAGGGGAAAGCCAGAGAGCATGGCTGGAGGAGGAGGGAGGGAGGCTGGAGGAGGAGGGAGGGAAGCTGGAGCAGCACACGAGCTGAGCCATCCCATTTGCTTGTGGAGCAGACCGTCCAAAGTAGGACCAGCATGAAGGAACAGTGGGAGAAGCAAAAAAGGAGCAAGCACTCTTTTGTTGTTGCTGTTGTTTTGTTTCAAAGATTTATTTATTTGGGAGAGAGAGAGCGAGGGAGCACAAGCTGGGGGAGCAGCAGAGGCAGAGGGAGAAACAGACTCCTCCCTGAGCAGGGAGCCCAGTGTGGGGCTGGATCCCAGGTCCCTGCGATCATGACCTGAGCTGAAGGCAGACGCTTCACCAACTGAGCCGCCCAGGCGCCCGGAAGCAAGCACTTTGGATAAGCATGCAGGGGGTGAACAACGATTATAGTGGCAGGTGCAGTAAATAATCCTAAATCAGTGGTGAACGAGCAAGGACCGAGAAAGGGACAGAGAAGGGTAAAATAACAGAAACTGTTGGAGAAAGTAGAGCTGCCTCGTGACTAACTGGAACGTTGTGCATCCTTGAGAGGAAGCTCTTCCGGAGAACTCCACAAATATAATTTACCAGACTTGTCTGCTGTCCAGTTCCAGAGAGCTGAGGGCGGAAAGAGATAATTGCTCAATAAATCATTCTTATCAAGCACACTTTCTCTTTTCTGGAACACTGTAAGAAGTTGGGAAGATTGAGAGGTTATGAAATTGTTCCGTCTTCTCCTTCCAATATTCTGGCCAAGTTCCTGAGCTAGCTTACTCTACCCTCTTGCTTAACCTTTCTAGTGACACATTCAGATCCCCTGCTTTCTTCAGCTTCACTCTGTTTTTGGCCCACTTGCCCATAGCATCCTTTTTCCCCCAGAGGTGGTTTAGATGTATTTCCGTTTCTCCTCCCTCACCTCCCTTTCTGCTTTTTGCAGGGAGGCTGCAATTTCTCTCTGCCTCTCAGCTGATTTTCCTTTAGGAGTGATCTTTTTTTTTTTTTTTTTTTTTAAAGATTTTATTTATTTGACAGCGATAGAGACAGCCAGCGAGAGAGGGAACACAAGCAGGAGTAGTGGGAGAGGAAGAAGCAGGCTCATAGTGGAGGAGCCTGATGTGGGGCTCGATCCCATAAAGCCGGGATCACGCCCTGAGCTGAAGGCAGACGCTTAACCGCTGTGCCACCCAGGTGCCCAGGAGTGATCTTCTGAAACAGCAGGTGGCATTGAGAAAATTTCCCTCCGTATTCTGTCGTTCGGGCAGGCCTCATGGCTTTAACCCCGTTTCAGCTTCAATACAAGTCTGGCGTATCTCTGGTGATCAGAGATCACAAAAATGGAGTCCAAATCAAAACGCACTGTGGGTCAGGATAGAAAACTCCAGCTCCTTGGATGCCATTCTCCCATGCTACCTAAAAATAAACATGCATGTATGTAACTTTACCTTGCACTCAGTATTTTCCCCTGTTCAGTTTTGCCAATAATGAAATGATCATTGAGAGATCTCAACACCTGTGGAGAAGCATGATTTGTGTTGGAATGAAACAAAATACGTTTCTGGGATAATGTCTTCTAACCCAATTACAACTTTACCATCTTAGGAATTCAGTTTTCAATTTCTCCTCATACCCATCTGCTCTGGTCGGATTGGCTTGTCTACTCCCCTGTGGACACTCTGTGTGCATCGTTCATCTTCTTGCCAGCATTCCTAGCTCCTTGCCTGGCCATGGTCTCCTCATTTGCCAAGTTCCAAGTCCATTCCATTTTATCCATGAAACTCTCCAGCATCATTTATCTCCTTTTTCTGTAAATTCATGTAATGCTTGATTGTTTCAAGGGCTAGGATAACATGCTGAATAAGAGCATAGATTGGGGCATCAGACTGCCTGGACTCGAATCCTGGATCTGCAGTTTATTAGCTATACAACCTTGGGCAAGTTAGATAAATGCTCCATGCTTCACTTTTTCCATCAGCACAGTGGAGATAATAATCTGCTGTTGATAACTTGATCAACACAGGTTTGAACTGCGTGGGTCCACTCATATGTGGATTTTTTGGATAAATATGGTATAGTGCTGTAAATGTATTTTCCTTATGGTTTTCTTAAAACACTTTCTTTTCTCTGGCTTATTTTATTGTTGGAATACAACATATAATACATATACGAAATATGTGCTAATTGACTGTTTATCTTATTGGTAAGGCTTCTGGTCAACAGCAGGCTATTATTAGTTAATTTGGGGGGAACTCAAAAATTGTACAGCACCCCTAAACCCCCACATTGTTCAAGAGTTAACTGTGTTTTACTTCATCGGGTGGTAGGAGAATTTAATGGATTAATACAATCCAAACAGTGCAGTGCATATTTAGAATAAGTACTATGCGTTTGGCATAATTTGTGTTTTCTATTTTCGTTCAGCCATACATTAAACAATAGAAAGTAGAGGTCAGTCTTTATTCTTTTTAGCCATCCCCAACAATGCCAAGAGAGAACTAAGAATAAAGAGACATTTAACCACTGCTTATGGACTGACTGTGTCACAAAATTGAAATGTCTCTTCTCATGTGCTAAGTGGCAAGAAAAATTTACCATGAAGTTTGGTCCAAGAGTTGGTCGGTTGGAAGAAGTGTGTTATTGAATCTTACGAACATCTCTAATCTCTAAGCAGAAGGCAACAGAAAAATGGGCGTCAGCACAACTCATCGTTTCTGAGACTTAGAGTTCTTGTTCACAGTCCACGCTGCGGCCACCAGCAAGGTGAATCAGCCCCCACTTATCTCTGATTCTGTGTTTGGGCTCTTGCCAGACTATCAAAGACAAGAAAGCAATTGGTACTCTAGGTCAACAGAATGTGTAGAGTAGGACCACAAAAGGGAGATGCACAGGGGCGCCTGGCTGGCTCACTTGGTAGAGCGTGCGACTCTTGATCTCGGGGTCATGAGTTCAAGCCCAATGAGAACTTACTTAAAGAAAAAAAAAAGGGAGTTGCACTAAATAGTAGAAAAAACTCAGCTTTGGCGTTTGATAGGAGTCATTTCTTTTTTCTTTCACTTGTCCTTGAATGTTCAAGGATTTTGTGGCCCTTAGCTTCATATCAGAATTACAAAAAGTTTATGCTTTCAGCTAGTTTGATATGGTATGATGTATTTATTCTTGGTTGTCACTCTTTTCCAAAAATTTCAAATGAAAACTAAGTTATCCCCATTATAACAAAGAGGTGTAAACAGCCCTTATTTTTAAGTCCATTTTTAATGTTTCAATGATATATTAGATGATTCCTTATCTTCCTGAATTTCCATGACTCCAACCACAGGAGTAGGAATATAGTGCATATGTGTAAACATATTTTTATTACTCTCACAACAGATCACTTTGGCTATGGTAGTAATATTTTGATATCCCAGTGCTACTCTTTTGTGTACTTTCCAGAAACAGGAAGAAATAATCTAGGCTGAGACCACTACATGGGTCCCCTTTTGTAGGAGGCCCAATCTTGTGGAGTTAGAACCAAACCAGCGGCAAACCGTCCTTCATCAGGATCACCCCAAGATGGAGGGGAGAATGCGTGAGAATACGATGAGCCTTGTCCATTACTGAGGAGTTGCATGGACCTTCTTTTACACGGGGACAACTTCATGTCCTTTTCTCATTCTCTTCACGATAGAAGTGGGATCATGTAAACTCTAGAAATACAATAATATTTTAGTCCTCGAATGAGTTTTAGAAACCAAGCACAGTCTAAGGAGCTGATCTGGCCTGGAGTGAGTCATAAGTGTGTCTGAGGCAGAGGCTGGGAGAGCAAGTAGTGGGGACAAGGGAGTGATAAAGTAGGGTAAAGGGAAAAGATGGAAATATGGTAACATAGCTACTATCATAATTGCTTAAATAATCTGTTATCTGAGCTATTAATATTATTAGCTGTTATAACAGTTTTCTTCTATATAGGAGTGGCAAGATTATACCTAGGATCCTATGAGTTTACATGGGATTCTACTGCTGTGTTTCTTATTCTCACTGGAGAATCTAACACAGTTTTGATTTTATACATACATTATATATATATATATATACACAAAATGGATAATAAATATAGATACAAATGCAAATAAATATTTGTGTATATTATAAATCTATAAATAAGATAAATACAATTATATCTATAAATAAAATTATATATATAATGGATAAAAGAAATCCTAGTCACACCAGTGTGACTCATACTTTTATTGGCTACATCAATTTCTTATCTTCACATAAATGTTAGAGAGAAGAAGGGTATATAGAAGAATTAAGACAAATTTCTAAGATAGTTTAATTTAACTGAACAACTCTTATAAAAATAAGCCTCATTTAAGAAAATCACACTGCTCTTTCCCTCAATGAATCCTGTTTTTAAAAAAATTTGTTTTCTATGGACCCTGTCCTAGAACTCTCAGATACTACAACATTTTCAATGTAATTCCATTTAGATTCAGATTTTTTATGTTAGTTTAACTGTCGTTCAGAGCTAATCTCATTTTTCTTGTAGAAAGCACATATCAAGACAAAAACAGCTTCTAGAGGTCACACAACAAATTCTGTTTCTGCTCTTTCTCTCCTTGTTCAACCTTATTCCTTGACCTAAATACACTTCTGTTGGACTCTAAGATTCAGAACATCTGTCTACAACCTTTTGCAGATTCCCTCTGGAGGCCCATTTTTGCTGCTTATTGTATATTGCTAACCACAGTAGTAGCCATGAACACATCTAGTTTCCCTACAGGTCCCAGACTGCCTGATTGTCAGTGACAGCAATTTATGCTCTTATGACCACTCACTGCTATAACACATTTAGATTTTATGTCATTAACTCATGGATCCAGTGATGTTTGTATAATTCAATTGGGTGAACAACAACTATCTTTGTCTTATAATCCTTGTTTTCAAAAATGTTTTTCTCTTTACATTTATCAGAGTTCCAGATCCCTGGAAGTCATAATGCTTATTCATATGAATTAGACCAGCAATGTTACAAGCTTAGGCAGATGTGGCGTCAAACACCAGAGAAGCATCTAGTATGGCATTTTATATTACCGTGAAAATGTTGACTACATAGCAATATCAGTGGGGTAGACTCTTTAACTATTTGCTCTGTAACCTTTACCTTGTTATACTAAAATATGATAGAAATATAACTGAATTAATTCACTTTTATGTAGGTGGACTATTAGCATGCCATATTATTATAATTCTCCTTAAATGACTTTAAGGAGCCAACTCTGTCTTAGGACTCAAGTATCTTGCTTCACTGACTGTTACTCTGTCTGAAGACTCTCCCATTATCTGGTTTCAGACAGGAAAATAAACTCTGGAGATAGTGGAAATTCTAATGTGAATGGTTGGAATCGCCATGATTTGGTTTGGTGCATGAGGTGAAACTCAAAGTCCTTTACTTTGGAAAGGCGTTGTTGTCAACTAAAAGAGACTTCATCAGAGCTAAGCTGATAACAGTACCACTAAAGAATGAAAATTCCAGAGCAAAAGCACATCTGACATGGATTTTTGAAAGTGGTCTCAAAGATTTAGTGTAAAGCACAGTGTGTTTGGAACAAAAGAGAGATATGGAACAACTGTGTGATGCAAAAGTTAAATGCTTTCAGGCAAAGATAAGGGCAGGAAAAGCTGAAAGAGGTAGATTATAGTAAGTCAAGGGATAAAGAGGCAAAAAAGTAAAAATGAACTACATGAGTAGGTTTGTGAAATTAATGATTCTAACTGGCGTGTTGAGCTCGGAGAAATGCAGTAATCCCTGGTGAAGAGGAAAATGGGTAGCCATTCAGGTAGGACAGATTCTTTTATTCCATGATCTGTGCTTACCTTTGTGGCAGAGGACAGGCAACCTAATCTTTTATGTGTTAGTCTATATCTCTGTAAACTGAATCTCTATTTATTTAGGGAATCTAAGATCCAGGGAGATATTGACACTTCGCTGCTTCGAAGCTCTTCGGAAGAGCACAGTTAATTGCATATTTATTTAGTAGGGTAATCATTCCTTGTTTCAACAAAACAAAACAAAATCCAAATAACTTAAACATTTAAAAAGATTTTCAAGGATCTAGAAATAAATAACAAAGTTCAAAATTAAAAGCCTCTTGAAGACAGAGGCTGCGTCTCTCTTTGTGCTGTCAGCACCAAGCCCAGGGCCTGGTGCTATCTTAGGCACCTCCTGTTTAGGGATTTGATCAGAAACAATTTTGAAAATGACTAAATTAGGTTCTTTTGGGATAAAAATTCGATTCATCAAAGGCACTTTATGAGTGGCGTTGGTCATGCCGAGCATGTTAATTTTGTTTTATTAGAAATAAATCCATCTGTCATTGTTTTGCATTTTCTAGAATGATCTAAGAGTGATAAGCAATGCTATCTAAGCCCCTTGACTGGGGCTGGACCTAGTGTCTTGCTTCTAATGACTAGAATATGGCAAGGGTGCTGAGATGTCATTTCTGAGATTAGGTTACAAAGACACCGTGACGTCCTTTGTAGCGCCATCTTGCACGCTTGCTGGGATCACTTGCCCTAGAGAAAGCATACTTGCCATGTTGGGAGCAGTGCTAGGGAGATACCATAGCGCATACTGAGGTGCTGAGGCCAACAGTGCCTGCAGATCTTCAGCCTGGCTACGACAATTGTGAGTGAACTTAAAACCTTCAGCCCCAATTGGGGTGGGCGGTGACCATATTCCAAGGGACAGGTTGACCGCAAACCCATGGGAGACCTTGAGTCTGAGGGACCCAGCTAAAACCATACCTAGACGCTTGACCCACAGGAATTATGAAAGAATAAATGTTTATTATATTAAGAAGCTGAGGATGGGGGTGAATTGTCATGCACCAATAGATAATGAATACACCTTTAAATAAAAAGAAAAAAATGCTTGGGTAAAATGTTTGAAAGGTAGCTTTTTTCTAACATTTTCTATTGTTGCTCCAGAGGGCCTAAGGACAGACAGGGAAAGGCATGGGATAGTGAAAAGAGAAGAGAGACAAGAGGGAGAGAGAGAGAGAGAGAGGGAGAGAGAGAGAGAGAGGCTGCTTCAGTTTCCTCCCACTCCATCAAAGGCATAACGTTGTATCTCCCCTGTCTCCTAAAATAGCTGTTTGGGAAAGCTAAATTGAGTGCATATTTGCTTCCAAACATGTCTTCCAATATATGAAGTCTGGTTATACAGAATAATATAAAAAATTAGTCTGAACTTATGTGTGTGCAAAATGAGAGAATACAGGCTTGTAAGACAAAAAAATTGTAGTATTCTAAATCAATAACAGATGGCACATGAATATTTTCAAAAGCATTTAGAAAAATGCGAAAAGAAGAAAATGAACCAAGGACTAAATTTACATTGTTATAAAGTTTACTGTATATCATTTCATTTTATGTCATTTTACTATTTTATAACAATCTGTTTATACCAATAAATGCAAATATTCGCTAACATGTGTAAACTTGGTTGATGACTATTTTAGAAATCCATATTGCATTTCACCTGCCTACATACCCAGTTTTTAAAAATTTGTCCTGTATCTCACTGTAGTCAGTGGCAGTGTTCCACAGGCTTTGGTGATCCTAGGGAGTTAAGTTCTTTTCAAAATGATATTCTGTTTGTGGGCCCATACTGTCCAGGCATATACTGACTTTTATTAACGCTGAAACTTCTGAAACTTTTTGGGATAGAGAGAAATATTCTGGTTTTTTTTTCTTTGTTCTTGCCACATATGGTAATTTTTCTGAATCCATTATTTTTATGGCATGCCATTTAAATATGAACATTTTAGAAGTTAATTGCAAAGATCATAAATGTGATAGCTATGAAAAGCACACTGAACCCAGCTGTATCTTTTTTTTTTTTTTAAAGATTTTATTTATTTATTTGACAGAGATAGAGACAGCCAGCGAGAGAGGGAACACAAGCAGGGGGAGTGGGAGAGGAGGAAGCAGGCTCATAGTGGAGGAGCCTGATGTGGGGCTCGATCCCATAACGCCGGGATCACGCCCTGAGCCGAAGGCAGGCGTTTAACCGCTGTGCCACCCAGGCGCCCCCCAGCTGTATCTTTTTAATCAAAGACGGAATTTGAAGGAAATATTTTTTTCTTCTTATTCTACTCATGATAATACACACTTATTTATTGCTATCTATAGGCACTGTCCTAATATCTGTATGCCCTTCTTATTCATTTGATGAGGGGTTTCCAAACTCACTTATTCCATGAATAGAAGTAATAATCATCATTACCCTTTAAACCCGTAGAGTGCTTTATAGTTTACAAAATGTTTTTACAGACCTCATCCCGTTAGTGCCTCCCAATGGCCCCGGACTTAGGAAGGGCATTTCTTATCATTTTTTATCATTCTCAGTTCATAGAGGAGGAAATTCAAGCTAAGAAATTTAGGTGATTCCCCAAATCACAGTGTTAGAATGTGTCGTGCTTGGGTTCCAAATCCACCTACTAACTACTAGCCCAGTGATCATTCCATAGAGTGGTTTTATTGTACAAATCGCCAACAGGAACACTCCAGATCTGTGATTAATAATGAGTGCTGAAATACTGCATGGCTCAGAGAAGTGCACCAGCTCTTGGATGGCTCAGATGAAGTGTGAAAGCAAATACAACCATTTAAACTAAGTCTCTATGTTTTACCCCACCTGCAACTATGAGTAAAACTTAGGAAATATATGTATGCAACTATCACTAATGGGATATATTCCTGGCATTTATTTCTAGTTGGGTTTATGACTCAACTTACTCAACTCCGATTTCAGTTCAAACTGTACTTAGTATCAGAGTAATGGGCACATTTTCCCCCCTAAACTGGGCAGTGTCCAGTTAAAATCCAACCCAGGACTTGATTGATTGTTTTATTGGTGATAAGGAGTCATTCTTCACGAAGATGTGCTGGACACTAAGTGCTTTGAGAGCTGAGAGGACCAGGCCAAGTCAGGTACCCAGTGGAGACCTGATGCTTGTGCAGCCTACCCTCCCTACCACCTGGCCCTGGCTGGGGCTGGATGTGTCTGTAACATGACTGCCCTGGCGATGACGGGGTTCCTACCAGCTGAGCTGTAAAGAATTTCACTCTAATGTGCACATTTTAAGTGTTCAGCAAATATTTGTTAAAAATAAATTAATAAATACATATTTTCATAAATGAAAATCTTCACAAACCCAGAGGAAATGTGGTTTATACATCCCTGGGGCTGGGCTTGTTACTTTATCAGAATTTCCTTGGAGTTGAAGTGTCTGTGAAGCACGAGTTTGAATACCCTCCACCTTTGGGGTTCCTGTGTCCTGATTAGTGGTTAGGAAAGCACCTGCAGTGGGTGACAGGGGCAGGAAAGGATTTCCAGTGGGTCTCCGGAGGAGCCGTGTTTTGTGTCGGGGGCAAATTCTGGGCTCAAATTGTCTGGGTCAGCCAACATTTTTGGTCCTTTACCCAGGAAGGGTTGACCGAATGGTAAGTACCAAGGTTAATTTGTTGATTAAAATTATAATTCAGCATTTACGTTTTCAAAGTACTTTGTGATTGCTAATGAGCTGTTCCTCAAAGTGGGCCTGAGAGGAAGGTCAGCATCTCCATCCCCAGTCCCCACTGTACAAATGAGAAAACATAGACACGATATGTTAAGTGACTCACTCAAGGTCACACAGCAAGTTCACTAAGGAGGAGGCTTGATTGAACTGTAGGAACTGGCTGTCTACAGCTGGCCTCAGGATAATGGGGGTGGGTCGGGAATTCCCAAGGAGAGTTGACTCTTCCCGGGGCTCTGTCGTCTAAATGTGAGTTGATGCAGGTCCCAGGTCTTCTAATGACATGAGTACAAACATCCCCACATCTGAAGGATGTCAAAATGGTGCTGACGCCGGGAAGAATAATTCTGGGAACACCACTGTAGCCTGCCCTGAGCTGGGATTGTGCAAATTCTGCTCATGAAGATAATTTCTAGAGTCCCAGGGTCTTTGCACTCACTTCTCCACAAATCTCCCAGGAAACCTTTTCCTGCAAGTCTGAGATCAGTTCAGGTTCATATTAACACTCCTTTTAGATTCTCCCTTAATTAAAGTGAACATAATACCATAACCTTTTGTTGTTGTTGTTGTTTCAAGGAAATGAAGCAACTGTTCCTCCCTCATCAGTGCTTATGAGAGACGCAGAGCTTCAAGAGCCTTTGGAGTCAGAGGATGTCTCTTCCTCTGAGCTCCCCAAGCCACGCGCAGACCTTTATTTTTGCATTTACATTATAACGGATACTTTCTCTGCGCTTTCTGGGGGAAATTTTCACTACTTTTTGTCTCTAAGATCTTGTACCACACCTGTCTAATCATGGGCACTTAGTATTAAATGCTTGTTCCTAGAAAAATAAATTTAGGTCCCTTCCCCTGTTTTTATTTGTTTTGTTTCTGTTTTTGTTTTGTACAAGTGGCCAAACTGCTTCTTTCCAGGAAGGAGTAATAGGAGAGTGAGAGAGGCAAAGAGGAGGAAGGAAAAACGGAATTGAAGTAAAGAGGGGTAGTGCCAGATACTATCTGGAAGTTTTGTAGACTGTCTTCCATAGCCTCAGATGCTCTTATTAGTAACCGTATTTTGTAAATGAAGGAAAGCAGAGGCAGAGGGGAAGGAAATAGGTAGATGGAGCCTGTACTGGCTGCCAGGGTGCAAATATGCCCAACATTTGTAGTTTTACTAATTATAATAGAACAAATTAGCTTCTTGTCGAACAACTCTTCTTTCCCCAGCCAGATTCTGAGATGGCCCCAATGCTGAGAAGAGAATTACCTGGAAACGGTGTAACTGCTGGTTTCAAGGGACTTGGTCTACAAACTATGGCTAGGTCAATATCCCATTTGCCGCTCTTCCAAGGGCATTCCAGATTTTTTAATGTGGTCTTTAGTGACTGGAGTGTGGGGTGAGGAATATCATCCCCATTACTGGCCAGCACATGATCTATTTTTATTTTTCATTTATCACGGCCCAGCCCCTAGAGCTGGTACTGGGAACGTTTAGATATTCGTTCTTGAACTTTTCCAACAGGAGGCTTAGTCACGGTTCCACAGCAGAAGCATTTGAAGAGAAAGATGTTTGGTAATTAAAGTGTTGAGCAGATGCTTTGTATCAAGTGAGGCTGTAAATTATGAGGTAACTGTGATATAATTGGCCACGGTATTGGAATAGGAGTGAGATCTGAGTTCCATGTCTGTACCTGCCATTTACTAGCTATGCTGAGCAAATTACTTCTTGGGCTTCAGTTTTTTCACTTACAAAATAGGGGTGACATTATTTATATTAGAGAAGTTATGAGGACTAAAAAATAATAAAAATAACCATCAAATTGGGGAGAGGGAAAAAATAGGAAAATTCTTTAGAAAAAGATGTCAACTAATAAATATGGAATGAAATTAGAAAAGCACCATTTTATAGTCCTTACTGTCATCATTGATTCATGTGAGTATAATCGGTGGTTGCTAAAGTCACCGAGTGAAAGGGTGTTGAGGAAGAGGCTCTCTTCATGGTTGATACTGAAACAGGAGAAAATGTAAGTTTACAATGGAGAGGCCAAGTGGTCACTACCTTTACCACATGGTCAAGCTAATGACTTGCAGAGGGACAAGCTGACCTTATATGTTACTATATAATCAAACGTGAGGTATCCAGTACCACCTATGGACTATTCTGGCCAAGAATGTTTAATCTAAAGCTAATCCGGCCTCTCACCTAACTTACAGTTGAAGGAAATACAGGGGATGGGGTACAACTTAAAGGACACCTGGATGAAACAACCAGTTACATTGAGAATTTGGGATAGTCTGTGTAAGATAATTGGACCTGAATGCTTAAAAAAAGCTCAATATAATGGAGGAAAAAAAAGCAGGGAGGAGGGGACTTTTCTGAATTAAAAGAGTATAAGAAGCTATAACTACTCCATGAAATATATAAAATAGCAACAACGATGTCAATGGCAAATGAGATATTGGGTGTCTTTTTTTTCTTTTTTGGCAAGGCCTATTAGGAAAATGCGAATATAACTGGATCTAGGTAGTATTTATGGAATAATTTTTATTCTATAAAAATTCAATAATAATTAAAAAGTTTTGGTTATGAAATAATATTGTATTGTATTTAAGAATGTTCTTATGCCTACATATACACAGAGAAAGAGAAAGCAAATATGGAAAAATATTAATAATTGTTGAATCTAAATGGAAGTTATATGAATGTTCATCATTTTTTTTCAAGTTGTTGTGTTTGGAATTTTTTGTGAGTTAGAAGAACTAAAATGAAAAAAAATGAAAAAGGAAATACATGTAAGATACTCAAATTATAAATCTATGAAGAATATAAGCTACTTTAAATGTATTAATAGTATCTGTAATGTATCTATAATGGAAATTGTTGAGTAATTTGTTGAGAAAAACAGGAGAAAACTTATCCCAAAAGGAAATAAGACTCACATAGAAAAAAAACCTCAACAGTTTAATATCAAACACCTAGGAAATATATAAAAATATTTTCTTTTTGCATGTAAGTTTTATTAGATTTACAAATAGGTATGTCATCCTCCTGGTCTGAAGACAAATCTAGATAATAATTTTTTTAAAGATTCATTTATTTATTTGAGCGGGGGGAGGAAGGGGCAGAAGGAGAGGGAGAGAATCTCAAGCAGACGCCCTGCTAAGTGCAGAGCCCTGGAGGGGCTCTATCTCATGACCTGAGATCATGACCTGAGCCAAAATCAAGAGTCAGACACTCAACTGATTGAGCCACCCAGGTGCCCCTAGATAATGATGTTTTGGGGCAAACCCAGGAACTTAGATTAACAGTACAGTGCATTTGTAAAGCATTCCTTAGTTTCTTAATCTGAAAGCACCCACAGTTGAACAGATATTCAAATACGTCCAATCATCTGACTATATTCATACACTATTCTGGGAGGTAAATAAGCCAAGAATTTCTGCCTCAATATATCAATGAAGAAACTTGGTCTTTGATGGTACGTGGGTTACAAATGTGGAACCAGAACCAAGTATTCCTCCCTGCTTAATTAGGGTGAATGGAGAAAATTTTATATCAGATTTACATGACAAAAATACCCTGGGTTAGTAATCCAATCTTGTATATTATTACTAAGATATTTTGAAGTTTCTTATGCTACAGTTGTGAAAAAGCAACTTGGGTTTAAAAGTTATTAGTTATGGTGTCCTACTAGACCATGTTATTATGACATCACTCTATCGAAGCTGCCATATTGCCTCTATAAGAACACTTGAAAGAGGGCATACCCTTACAACATGAAGCTAGATATTTTCTTCACTGAAAATAAGGAAAAGGAGAAGTTGAGAAGATTTGTGTTGCAAATATTTAAGTGGACATCCAAGCATTTATTAATTTTTGTACCATTTATTGAAAATTAAAGGGTTTGCAATATTAAAAAAATGAATTACATAGCTCTACCTCAGGGTTTTGCTAAATATTGATTTTAGTTATCTATATTTCTTTCTTTTGTTCCTTTCTTGTTTCTGTTTTCTTTTCCATTAGTTTTGTGTAATGCAGGAAAAAATGTGTTGTGGCTATGTCTATGAAATCAAGTTTTCTGTTTTGTGTATTAAATTTTTAAAAGTGAAAAGTGAAATATATATATATATGCATATATATATAAACAATGAACAACTAAACAAATCTGAGATACATCCCTATTTGCACAGATGTCTTATTTTTATTTCTGCATCTATCAGTCAGAATAATAACTTCTGTTTTTCACTGGAACTTGCTAATTGGTACTACTATGACACTTTTAGAAAATCAGAAATCTAAGGGTCAGAATTGCCCATAGCAGAAAGCTTTCCAATAATTTTCATCAGAAACACCCTCTTCAACAATGAAAGGTGACCACGTTTATCCGGGATCATTGGGCATGAGTTGCTACCACATAGGTGACTTTTCCAAATAAACTTTAAGTGGCCTGAACTTTAAAAGGAGATTATCGATTTGAATGGAATACTTTCAGATCTTTCATGTACCTCCTTTCACATAAGATTTAATATGCAGACTACAAGCTACGTTTACTTAATGATTCAAGGTTATCATTATTAACCGTATGTCTTTAATCCACATAACATTTTATGGCGTATAGATTGTTTTCACACAAATACCTTGTCATTTGGTCTTCACCCCAGCTTTATGCCAGAGGTGGGGTGGGTATCCATATTCCTGTGTTATAGAAGAGGAAACTGAGGCTCAGGGTGGCTAAATGACTTTCCCAAGGATCTCTCATAAGTGACAGAGCAAGAAAGCACACAAAGGTCTTCTGGCTTCAAGCCTAGTGTTCCTTCCCATAAACAGCACTGCCTCTCTGGACCAGTGATTACACAGCGGTGTTTGCAAAGATAATGAAGTGGTAACATGGACCATTTTTCCTTACTCTAAAAACCCTCAGACTCCTAAGGTTTTATGTTCTTGCATTTGCTTTTTATAGTTTTTACTGCACAGTGCCTGGCGTATCATAAGCATTTCGCCGTTGTTCCCGTGACTCTGTCAGCTGTCTGTTGTAGATTACCTGGCACTAGAGGCTTATCGTCTTATTAATATTCATTCATTCAGTCGTGCATGCATGCTTTCATTCATGCATTTGTACATACATTCAACAATCCTTCCTAAGAGTTTATATGTGCCAGGCCACCAGACTGGCTGCTGGACCCATACGGAAGCTTAAAGTTTAGAAGTCTACATCAACCCATTGTCACCCAAATGTCAGACTTCTTGTCCCCCTCAAGCAAAGTTACATTGAGGAAGAGGGCAGTGAGAATAGGTATTAGTTTGCTAGAGCTGCCCTAACAAAATCAGGCCAGACTGGGTGGCTCAGACAACAGAAACGTATTTTCTCACAGTTCTGGAGGCTAGAAGTCCAATAGAAATGTGTGGGTGTGTTGGAATTTTTTAGAAGCCTCTCTCCTTGGCTTGAAGATGGCTGCCTTCTTGCGGCTTCTTCCCATGGTTGCCCTCTTTGCATGGATGCCGTGGTGTTGCTCTGGAGTCCAAACTTCCTCTTTTATAAGGACAACAGGCATTTGGATTAGGTCCCGCCCATATGACCTCATAATACCTTAATTACTTCTTTAAAAGTCCCTATTTCTAAATACAGTCACATTCTGAGGTACTAGGGGTTAGGGCTTTGGCATATGAATTTTAGGTGGGCGGGGGGACACAATTCAGTTCATAACACTGTTCTCACCACTTTCCATGGAGCGCTTATTATGTGTCAGCAATTTCTAGGTACTTGTATTAACACTAACCCTAACAATAGCCCTATAAGTTAGGATGTAGTCGAAGACATGCCCAAGACAACTAAGTAACTTCTGTGAAACGTAGCTCGTATGTGGCAGGGCCTGGATTTGAGCCCTTCCAGTCCGACCTGGCATTCTTTGGTGTTTATTTTATGGTGTGGAAGTCTTTTCCTATCCTGGTTCTTTCCTTTCTGGATAACTGAGCTTCTGGGATATACATCCTCCGGCTGGTATGCTGCAGACTAGCAGGATGTTAGCATACACTTACCCATGTTATCAACCTCACTTTTTTATTTTTTTATTTTTTATTTTTAATTTTTTAAAAGATTTTATTTATTTATTTGACGGAGAGAGACAGCCAGCGAGAGAGGGAACACAGGCAGGGGGAGTGGGAGAGGAAGAAGCAGGCTCCCAGCGGAGGAGCCTGATGTGGGGCTCGATCCCGGAACTCCGGGATCATGCCCTGAGCCGAAGGCAGACGCTTAACAGCTGTGCCACCCAGGCGCCCCACAACCTCACTTTTTTAAAGAAAATTTCTGGCAGAACTTTTTTTTTTCAACCAGCAATTATTTGCTGTGTGCGTACCATGTGCCCAACAAGGTATGTGAACTTTTATAGGCAATGACAGCTGTAGATTTGCTTATTTCCCGCACTAAGGATTGCTTAGTTAATTGGCCATCTGGCTTTAGTTCTTGTTGCTGTTGTTGTTGTTGCAATGAGGATTGAAACAATCCTTTACAATCCGTATTTTTATCCACATCCCCATGGTCCAGGAAAAGCAAAGTGTGGAAAGGATCAATAAATGTTTGTGGAGTGAATTATGATCATGTTAAGCAGATTTTCTGGTTTATTTTATTTAGCAGCCTATATGATCGTGCTATTTTTTATATGATGTTTTTGTGGAATTGTCTAGAACCTCGGTATGTATTATAATCCTCACTAGGAATGTGGTTTTAAAGCCAAAAGATGGAGATTTTGTCAGAATATGGAGGAGGAAAAAGAAATTTAGCTCAGTTAGTAAAGTATTATTCGAGCCCATTCTATGTACCAGGAGCTATACTGGCACTGAGGATGTGAAGATGAATGAGACCTAGTCCCTTCGCCTCACCTAGTTCAGTCCCTCCCTAGGTTTTCAGCAGACGGTTGCTTTAGTCTGTGGCCCCCCTTCAGCCAGCCCCTCACAGTGGAGCACGGCAGCCTGTCCAAATGCAAACCAGAACTGCAGGAAAACCTGCCTCTCTCTTCTTGTCTCCTGTCCTTTCTCACCTTGACATTGATGCAGAACGTTTCTCTTGTTTCTTTTTCCATAACACTGGCCTCATCTTAGCTTTCAGATGGCACAGAATCATTCCTGCATTTCTCTCAATTTGATACTACTATCAGACATGCTCCCATTTAAAAAATTATTTTGGACTTTATGAATGACTGTAGTATTTAACATGCCTAAATATTTGATGACTAACTTCGGTTGACTTGTACCGCCTCAGTTTACACCATAAATTCAGGCAGTGAAGAAATATTTCAGACAAAATACTCAGTGCGTGATGGGAGCAGAAATAACTTGAAATGTTTATTTTATACTACATAATGCAAATATAACCTAGTTAAATTATCTAAGATTTAAAACAATTAATAAGTATTTTCAATTCAGAGAGAATGTTAATACATCATTTTATGTTGTTGGATAATGTGAAATCTAATATGCGTTGCCATTTCCAGGAATTCCTCCCTGGGCTCCTCTGACGGAGCTCGGTTATTCTAGTCTGATGGGTGGGCCTGACACAGTATTATAGTTGGCTAAAGGCCAGTTGTGTTTCCTCAAACATCCTCCACTCCTCAAAAGCATTTCTCCAATGAGCTATGTAGTAAAGAGACACTACTTGTCCATCATCCTAAGAGAAGCTGCCTTCTCAAGGAACACTTTAGATTTTCCTCTCTTCCCTCTTCCTATCTTGATATTGATTTGTACGTTACTGGATTTTAATAATTAGAGGCTTAGAGATAGTTGCACTTCCCTGATAACTAGCTAGACATCTTAGTTGCTATTAGCAAATCATCTCAGTACACATAAAACAGTATAGTAAAACCTCAATAAGCTATAATGTTTAGGAGTGGTTAATTGATTTAATTTTCAGATAAAACAAAATCCCTGCCCCCTTTTAAAAAAAACCTGGTTTAACATTGTGTTTAAAATGTTTTGTACAACTTCCGTGGTTATCGTTAATAAATCTATAGTAGATATCGGGTACACACACACAGCATATAATATAAGACATATAACAGACTTGTCTATTCAGGGTCTTTGTTCAAACAGCCTAAATGTAAATTCTTTTTTTTTTTTTTTAAAGATTTTATTTATTTATTCGACAGAGATAGAGACAGCCAGCGAGAGAGAGAACACAAGCAGGGGGAGTGGGAGAGGGAGAAGCAGGCTCCCAGCAAAGGAGCCTGATGTGGGGCTCGATCCCAGAACACCGGGATCACGCCCTGAGCCGAAGGCAGACGCTTAACCGCTGTGCCACCCAGGTGCCCCCTAAATGTAAATTCTTAATAAATTCCTATGGCCTGACTGACTGAAGGGGTGGGACCCCGAAGTAACACAGCTGACTTCATGCTGCTCTGAGAACAAAGTTGATCCATTTTAATTTGTTTTTAAAGTTAAATCCCTGTTCTCTTTGGCTTTGGTTTGCTTTTCCCAAGTAGATATCAGGGAAAAGAACGTTGGTTGATGGAGTAATCAGTTACTTGGATTTAGATGTTAGTACCTGAGAGGAGAGATTTGACTCAAAGTGGTCTGAATGACGGCTTAATCACATACTGTGTAAGCCTGGGTAAATTACTCAACCTCTCTGATTTTTTGTTTTTGTTGTTGTTGTTGTTAACTTCCTGTTAAGATGGGGATGAAAATGGTACCTGTCCGTAGGGTTTTTGTAAAGATTAAGTGAGGGAATGTAGTTAGAGTCTTAACGGGATGCGGTCCGTACATGGCAGCCATCATTATCATCCCACACAATGACGTTTACAATAGAATCTGGAGGGTTTAGTTTGTCCCTGTTTTGTTTCCTTTTTTGTCAAACATTGCCCGGGACCCCACTAGAGGCTGTCATAGCACTGGTGCTGCTTCCTCCTGGGCCAGACCTGGGGCCGCTGCGTCTCCCAGCTTCCTTCGGGAAGCAGGCGTTGACTGGGGAGGCCAGCTTGCTTTAAACTGTTCTTGTAGCTCTGGAACTTGACATAGATGTAGTTTTCCAGGAGGCAAAGGGTATACGTGTGAAGTTACTTGCTTTCCTCCCACTACAACTTAATTTCATACTCTTATTTTGACTGATAGAAAAATGGAGAAAAGGTTTGATAGATACTCTTCCTTATAATTCTATAGGATCCAGAAACTACTTTTTACACTCTTATTTTTTCCCTCCACATTAAATTAGCCAATTTCGAAGCTATTCTATTTTTAATTTCCCACTTGTGCTGCCATTGCCTCCCTCGACTTTGCTCTCCAGCTAAAGATCCTGGAATCCTAAATATCCGAGTCCCTTCTACGGTAAGAGAAGATCTCTTGTACTGTCTGTAAACCCCATGCTTTAGATAAGGTTAAGTCTAAAGGAGACTAAATCAAGAGTAAGGAAAACAAAAATCAAAGAAGTTGAACGTGTAACCAACATTACAGGTACCATATTTCTTTAGGCGGCTATCTTATACCACATCAAAGCTGGGACACAGAGAAGAGGCCTGGGAGTACTTCGTGACTTTTTGGTGATCAGAGAGGCAACCTCTTTTTCTTACCTCCTGTCCTCACTCTGTAATGCTACTGGGATTAGATTCTGGCCCATTAGGGTTTTACTTATTCAGGTTTTCTGATGTATTGAAGAATGGCGGTAGAGTAACGTGATATCCACAAAATATGGATTTTGGAATAAAAAAGATTGGGGTGTGACTATTAACTCATTCGTATTAGTTTCCATTTTCTCATCTGTAAACACGGTTAGCAACAGCACTTGCCTCCTAGGATCGCGAGAATGAAATAAAGCAATGCCTAGAACCATCAAGTCAGAGGCAGTCCATTCCTTTCCCTCCCTCCCTCCCTTTTTCCATTCTTCCCTCCCTCTCTCCCTCCATCCCTCCATCTGTTCCTCTATTTATTCAGTCAATACTTCTTCTGACAGTTTCCTTTCACCTGCCCTTGCAATTTTGTAATTAAAATAAAAAGAAATCTAGCCAGAGAAATGAAGATTTTCACCCTGGAATAAGGAACAACGTTTTAATCAGAATCACTGCCCATCTGCCTTGCCCTGTTCCCCTGACAGCCCTGGGCAGTGTTGACAAGTCTTCCAGGTTTTATTCACAGGAATTGAAAGTTTCCTGTGTTATCAAAAATCCTCCCTCCCTGCAAACCATCATCCACACGAGGCCGAAGGATGGAAGCGTAACTGAACGGCACATCAGCACATTTTCTGATGTTTACCCAGAGGGGGGCGGCTGGGGAAAGAAGCAAGTGAACCCTGGGTGTGTTGATAATCCTGGGGGAGGAGCTGTGCAGAAGCGTGAAGCTTTTAGGCAAATCTGGCCCCGGGCAAAAATGTGAATCTGACTGAGGTTGTCTTCCACCTGCCGGCCTCTGAGCCTGGGATCCCGCCTCCTCCAGCAGGGTCCACCCTTCCCATCAGCTCTCACAAAGTGCTGCCTGTTATCCTCTGTGGGGCCCAGAAGAAACTAAAAATGCTCCCCCTCCTAGCTGCTGTGCATTTTAAAATAGGCATTAAAGCAGTAAGTTAAAGGAAATTTCAGCTTGGAAATGGTGGGCAGGGCGGGGCAGCCTCTGCTCTGGAATTGCCTGAAGTCCAACCATGCAGAGAGGGAGGCTAAGTTTTGTTTTGTTTTTAAAGATTTTATTTATTTATTTGACAGAGAGAGAGAGAGACAGCCAGCGAGAGAGGGAACACAAGCAGGGGGAGTGGGGGAGGAAGAAGCAGGCCCCCAGTGGAGCAGGGAGCCCGATGCGGGGCTCGATCCCAGACCGCCAGGATCCTGCCCTGAGCCGAAGGCAGATGCTTAACGCTTAAGGACTGAGCCACCCAGGCACCCCGAGAGGGAGGCTAAGTTGTCAAGAAGGCTAGGAAGAGGAGGATTAGGAGGATGGCAGGCTCATGTGTCCCCCCCCCTCCCCTCCCCTCTCCCAGTGCATGTGGCATGGCACAGTTTGAATCCTGAGCCGGAATGTATGTGGTGGTTCCCTTCCTTTGGGACTCGTTCACCCATTTCCGGAGAGTGGCGGCCGTAGCCCCTTGCCCTCCTGAGTCTGCACTTCTACTTTTTTGGGGGGAGCACAGCAACAGAAGGTCAGAGTGACTGCTCTTTGCTACCTCTGAATGACTCTCTATGCGAAATACCAATGGAACCGTCTTTCAATAAGTCACCCTGGGGAATGTGTACCTTTTCTTCCACATCTGAAACAAATCACTTCATGAAATTCTATCAAAAGAACATTTTAACAAGATGTACCAAATTCCAAGGAGATCCTTCAAGAACTTGCACTTCTACTCGCAAACCATCCCTCCTCTATGTTGGGAGGAAGGGCAAGACCGTATTGGACTCTCTACTTCTGATGGAAAGGACAAACCAAAAGACCACTCGCTGTAGGCTTTATGTTCCTCTCACTGTGCCGGGTAATGTCAGTGTGTGATGGTGACTTCCCCTTAAATAAATTTGATTAAAGCAGATTATGAGTAAAAAAAAAAAAAGTCTGAGAAAAGAACATCTTTTTATGATAACTCACTTGTGGTTTTGAAGTGTGCTTTAAATGGTAAGATCACAGTAAGTAATTTAGCTGAAGTGTAATAATTGGGTTCCAAGTGTTAGGATTGATACATTTCATTGAAAATAGCACCCTGAGGTTTTTCCAAATTAAAGATGAAATCTAAATAAAACCTTAAATAACCCATGTGGAAATACTTTATTGTAGTTAATAACCAAGCAAAAATATGCTTATTTTGTCTGTAGACTCGTTCCAACAGATTATACCTATTGTTGCTTCCATTTGAAAGCATCTCACTTGGTTTATGTAAAAATAATAGCATTCCTAACTATTAATAGCAAATAAGAGAGACTTTTATGGACATTCATACATCATTTATAAATGACCCTTATGAATAAAGTGTTACAATGATTTCCATTAGCATAAGTTCCACAATTATGGCCTGCAGAAGAGATACATTTTTCTTTCTTGAATGCAGATATAAAAAGCTGTCATTACTTTGTTGAAATTTTATCCATAATGCTTCAGTGAATTTCTATGCTATTAAATGACTATGAACCTAACTAAATATATAGACCTGGATGTATCCTCTGGTTATGTAGAGATCCATGAGGCCCTTAAGGGTGAACCTCATCTGGACCCAGGATGCGTGACTGCGACGACCCCTGAGCAGTGCACTTTAGAATGAGCTCAGGCTTCCAGGGCTGGCTTGGACAAGCACCTAGAAAATTAAAGCCCCGATGGGAATTTTGTTCTAATTTTCCCTTTCTCTGGCAACTCTCAATCCAGGATTTTGGGCACTAGCTTCCCTTTTTGTACAGATGTCCCACCTTTGGAATAAGTTACTTAGTTCAGTTTCTGATGGAAAGGGCAAACTGAAAGACAATTAAATATGCGTTTTAAATTCCCCTCACTGTGCCGGGTACTGTGATGGTGGTAACTTCCCTTTAAGCAAATTTGATTAAGGCAGATTATTAGTAAAAAAAAAAAAAAGTTTATGACAACTCACTTGTGGTTTGGAAGTGTGCTTTATACGGTCAGAACACAGTAAGTAATCTAACGGACGAGTAATAATTGGGCTCCAAGTGTTATGACTGATGTGCTGAAAATTAGCATCTTGAACTGGGGATGTACTGTATGGTGACTAATATAAGAAAATAAAAATAATTAAAAAAAAAGAAAACAGCATCTCGAGGTTTTCCAAATTAAAGGTGAAATCCAAATAATTCTGAAACGCTTCAGCTTTGAAGCAAACAGGGTAATATCTTCCCTGATGACCTAGTGAGAGAGGCATCTCTGGGATGGGAATGCGGGGCACGAGAACCGATCATTATTGAGCTCCTGCTTTGTGACGAGCACGGTGTAGCCCTTATCTCCTCAGAACCACCCCATGGTGATGTACATTTTTTTTTATTTTAATGTTTTTTTTATTATGTTAGTCACCATACAGTACATCCCCGGTTTCCGATGTAAAGTTCGGTGATTCATTAGTTGTGTATAACACCCAGTGCACCATGCAATACGTGCCCTCCTTACTACCCATCACCAGCCTATCCCAATCCCCCACCCACCTCCCCTCTGAAGCCCTCAGTTTGTTTCTCAGGGTCCATAGTCTCTCATGGTTAGGAGTATGTTCTGTTATACTTCTTTCAAGGTGAGAAAACCAGAGCTCAAAGAAGTGACATAAATTTCCCAAGACTACACAGAACGTGGCAGAAAAGATTTGACCCCAACCTACGCTTGTCTCACCATATACGTCCCCTGAGCCGGAGGAATCAGGGCTCTCGAGTCCTCCCTATTAACCTTCTGAAGATGTGGAGCGACTTCGAACACAGGTGTTCTTTATATAGAAGATCATCATTCGTTTGGTCTCAGGTTGCCCAGAGACGGCCTGGCCTCTGAGATAGAAAGTTTTCGCCAAGGACCATGCCAGTAAGGACGTTAACAGTGAAGCGTGTCCTCCAGCTGTTGCGATGCCGTATACTGCTACCCCTTGTCACAGTCCTGCGTCTCTTTAGCGAGGCCATTTAAAGTGGGTTGGATGTTCTAGCCGTGGAGGGCGTCATTATCATTAACTGTTGCCATGGCTCCCTTGCTCTAGTTGCCAAGATTCTTGAGGGGAGGACAGTAAGCTGGCTGTGGTGACCCTTCCTCGTTTCTCTCAGTGACTTCCCTACACGCCTTCGCTCATAGTGACTGGTAGCTTTTGGTCAACACAAAGTAGCTCCTCCATTAAAAAGTTGGGGAATCCTCTGCTTGGAAGTGCATATAAAAATGTGGAATGAGGATGGGGAATATAGTCAATGGCGTAGTAACAGTGTTGGATGGTGACAGATGGTGGCTACATTTGCAGTGAGCATAGCACAGCATAACATACACACTTGTTGAACCAGTGTGTCCTGCACCTGAAACTAATGTAACATTGCGTGTCAGCTATATTTCAGTTAAAAAATATTAAGTAACCAGTGGAGATGTGAAAGAGCTTAAAAAAAAAAAAAAGAGGAATGAGGGGTTTTAGAAGTGGAAGGTGACCATTTGCTCCATCCTCAATATTTGTACAAAGGACACACATTTATTGTGATTATAAGTTAGCCAGACCTGAGCTGCAGTCTCCTCAACTCTGCCACTTACTTCCTAGATGTGTGACTTCAGGCAAATTATTTACCTCTCTGCCCTCAGTTTCTCATCTGCAAAATGGGAATAATAATGGTACCTGCCTCCTAAGGTTCTTCTGAAGATTGAGCGAGATGATTTCTGATTTGAAAAAAACTTCCAATAAATGGTAGCTCCCATGATGATGATGATGATGTCCAACTGGGCTCACACGGCTAGCTGTAACACTTCTGGCCCTGGTGCTACAAGCCAGGCCTCCTTCCTCAGACCAACTCTGTTTCTTCTCTATTTCAACCCAAGGCACATCTATGCTTTTGATATCAACATTGATATCAGCTTTCAGTATCAACCTATAAAACATTTATAGCTGACCAAAAAAACCAGGCTAACAGCATTATATTCCCAACTTTGTTGGATTAGAATAGGCCGTGTTTGCTAGTTAACCAGCAATGATCTCAGCATTCCTCCCACTCCCGCCAATGTCTGCTGCTGCACATATCACCAGCCATTAACCGAAACAATCAGTTCTTCCTTCCCGTCTCCATTTTCAGGCAACATGTCAGCCTGATTCACCACATAATTCGCTCAGAGTTCGTCACCACCAGGTTGTATTTTTCCCTCTGAGAACAAGCATGATGCAGATAATGGCCTGTTCTGAGGAAAGCAATGGGAGCATATGAGGACAGATGTTGTAATTTGCAGTAGGAAAGCCTTGCTGATACACACAAAATAAATGCTAATTTTACAAATAATTAACCCTGAATATTGTTTACTTTTCTTTTTGAGATTATCAGCCTTAACCCTAAAATTAATCCAAGGAAATTGTAGTTGTAATGAGAATAATCTCTTCTCTATGAAGTTTATTGATGAATAAAATAAGATCATGAACAAAGAATAATTTTTTCCCCATAAAATATAATGGTAACATACTTCTTTAATGTCTTCAAAAAAATCTTTAAGACTAATGACTCCTAAAGCCAAAATACCTCTTTTGTAAAGAAACAGGAATCAGAATAACATTTTAAGGTTAACTGTGTTTATATGCATGAGTGATTATTGTATAAGGATATTAATAATAAATTACAGAGATTTATAAATAAGTTATCTATGGTAAACTAAACCAGGAGTTCTAATTTCCTCTTTTACTTTGCATACACTGAGGTATTATTTAACTATAAGCTATTTAGCAATTAAACACAGATGTTTTCGTAATTTTGTGGACCTCCTCTGGAAAAATACTAACTCCATAGCCTTTATTTTATAACCAAAAATTCTTTAGGGATTGCTTGGTTGTTTGTTAAAAATCATTTTAGGAATATCTGTTTACGGCAAGCAGGCATATCATAATTACACTCAAATATTTGAACTGAGTAGTGTGAAAGCCCCTGTTTTTACAAAATCAAGGCAAATTGCATGTAAATCACACCAGACCTTCAAATAGTTTTCGAAAACCATCAGACCTGAAAAAGACCATTTACTTCACATAATTGAAATTGAACTGCTCGCATTAACCCGGGCCTCTCTCGTTTCCTCACTTGTTGTGATCTCAACATCCCTAAGAGCCTGCCTGCCTCTAGCATAGCCTGTCAAATCGGGATTTTACGAAAATGTCTTAAGAAAGAGATAGAAAATCAAAATGTTGTAATTATTAACTCCAATGATCTGATACTTACGAGGTCTCCTCTGACTTAGAGTAGTTATATTGTGCAGAGGGACCAATATTTATTGTTACACTCGGATTCCTTTATGAGATAGAAGGTTGCCAATTTTGTAGTAAATTGAGTGTGTCAAAGACTTGGATGGGGGCCAGCATCCAAACAGTCGCAGAGAATGTGCTCTTACTGCAGGTGAGAAGCAGCCAGACAAACTTGCATTGTTTCTGTCAGCTCTAGGATAATTAATTTCCACCATATTATCTGAATTAAAAAGTGACATTTATTCCCTGGACTGGTGTCCTGGAACCTTTCCAATTTCCCTGCCTTATTTTGGAATAAGCTGGGCTAAAATATGAACAAATCATTAGGAATTGATGCACATAGGACGTACATATTCATATAAAAGATGACACCTTTAGAACGTGATTTTTTTAGACATTAGGAGAGAAGGAAATGTATATGAGTGTGGGCCATAGTCTCCCTGGCCCAGCTGGAGTGCCGTGTGATGAAAAGTAGAAAGAGAGACGATTAGCAGACCTTTTGGGCCGGCGGTATGGATCTCCATTCTTCACATAAACCCGTGTTGGCTCGTTTGCTGATAGCTGTGATTGACTGTTGGGTCATATTATCCCCTGCTGTGCCCCCTCCCTCACTTCTGGGGATATCAACAGCAGGGATCGTCCGCCAGGGCTCAATTGATTATCCTCAAAATTTGCTCCTGCTATTGACCATAATGGGAAAAAAAATCATGCCTCTGAATTATTCAGAATGAAAATATACACAGAAGAAATCGATAAGGCACATCTGATATTAAAGACAAATTAAAACAGGCAGTAGAACGAAGCTTGAGGCAGCCACTACATACAAAGAAGAAGGCATTTGGAGATAAAGGAGGAGTGTTTTTGATTTCTTAAAAAAGATGTTATAGCTGTCAAAGCTTTTCAAAATTAATAGCTTTATTAATGGAGGCATTAGGACTTCTGGCCTGATAGCTCCTTATAACTCCCCAAATTGTACTTGAGATGTCTTCCTAATATTCCCACAGACTCTTTAACTGAATTATAACATGCCATGCTGGAAGGGTCAAATTCTGGGAAAAAGTTCGGTCAAAACCAGGATAGTAATGAAGAATAAAGTCCTGGTGCTAAGTCTGTATGGAATTTGATAGAAATTAAACAAGCGAGGAAAAAAGAAGTACTCTTCTCACTACCACAGTTGTGAGAAACACACCGGCTCTGTATCTTGGACAGAAGGAAACAGGCTCCAGGACGCTGTTCCGAGCAGGTGGGGATGGCGAATGGGATCTCTGGGGTAGAAACTTTGCTTAACTTGGATTTCTGAGGAGAGACGATCCTATTTCAATGACATCGAACTGGACAACCTGCACTTCTCTGGAAATCGGGTTCCCTTGGCGAGCTCCACAGCACTTGAACCCCCTTTACCCTTTTCTGCTTCATTAACAGTTGTGTTTAGTCCAAATTATCAAAACTAATTGTGTAGCTTCTCCATCTCATCCCATCTGTGAGATTTTCGTCTCGGTTATTTATCTAACCGCTGCAGGAGGTGCTTAGCCAGTAACCCGGGAAACTTGAGGACTCCCACACCCCCAAGGTCAGGAACCAGCTTGAAGATCAAGGAGCTTTATTAGGTAGGCAGTAACAATCCTTCTGGAGTGTCGGTTGAAATGTCACTCAATTAGGAGCCTTCCCCTGGACTGCTGAGAGGAGACAGATGATTCTCCTGGGATATTTCTCTTCTCCGACCTTGTTTCTGCGGTGAGGCCTGCTAGGTGGGGGAACATGCCCTTCCTATGAAATTAGCAGGGACACTTAATATCACAGGGGAGCACTTGGACAACTGAAGAAGGAACTTGTTCCATATTTTTTTTCAGCTCTCCTCTTAGATTTTCTATCCTTTTTTTTTTTTTTAAAGATTTTATTCATTTATTTGATAGAGATAGAGACAGCCAGCGAGAGAGGGAACACAAGCAGGGGGAGTGGGAGAAGAAGAAGCAGGCTCATAGCAGAAGAGCCTGATGCGGGGCTCGATCCCAGAACGCGGGGATCACGCCCTGAGCCGAAGGCAGACGCTTAACTGCTGTGCCACCCAGGCGCCCCTAGATTTTCTATCCTTAAAGTCACTATTCAAACAAGTTATGTATTTTAAAAGTGTATACTTAAGTGCATATATCTGGGAAACGTAGCGTAGTCGGCTCCAACATGGGAACGTGCCCCATGATCTGACTTGCGCTTCACAGCAGCGAAGATCATTCGGAAGGAAGTTCGTTAAACATTCGGTGTGTGAAGATTTTGGTAATGTTTATGCCAATACTGAAACTATAGACATGGGCTGTGTCATTGCCTCAGGAACGTTCCTTGCACGGTCTGTCAGCTGGAGTTACTGCTCTTGCTACTGATCAGAAGAGAGAGGAGTAGAGCGTCAGCCAGGTCACCCCAGCACCCTCCTGCCAGGTCCCAGGCTTTCTTCCTTATATGCGTGTATTTGCTTTCCAGCATCTCAGGCTCTCTGGCCTACTCTCCCCCCCACCCCTAGGTGATTATCTCACTCCTTTCCTCTCTCCCCAAATTCCAGCACTCCCTCACTCTCATCTGTGACCTTGCCCTTGCTTGCTTCCTCAGTGAGAAATCCGAGGCCATCAGATGGCAGTGCCCGAATGCCTGAATGCCGTGTCTGCACTCTTCCGCCTGCCCTGTGGTGGGACAGGCAAACAAGGTTGGGTCCCATTTTTCCTCCTCAAGGACAGTGCTTCAGAGAGAACTCTTGCCAGTGTGGTCAGTTTTTATCTTTCTACCAGATGATTCCCACTGGCTACAGGCACGGTGTTGTTTCTTCTTGCTTAAAGGAAACAGAAACCAAAACGACCAAACAAACAAAAAAGCTTTTTTGACCCCATTTCCTCAAAAAAAAAAAATCTGGTTTTATTTTTTTTTGCACCTTTTCAGGAGAATTCCATGAAAGAGTTGCCTACACTACCTCCTCGAATACCCTTTTCCTATGTACTTTTTCCAACTTACAATTCAGAAACAATTTTCACAGGGTAGCTGCAAAAATAGTACAGAAAATTCCCATCCACCCTCCACTTAGCTTCCTTTAATATTAACGTCTTGCATAATCATAGTACAATGGCAAAACCGGAAACGCCCATTTACTCTTGAACCCGCTGCAGTTGCGGGCTGCCTCCAGATGAAGTCATGATGACCGCCATTGCTAAATCCAGAGCTCAGTTCTCAGGCCTTATCTTATCTGACCTGTCAACAGCTTTCGTGGCCGATAATTCCCTCCTCCCCAATACGCTTTCTTCCATAAGACTTCAAGTCACTACCACCCTGTTCTCCTTCTTTTGTTTCATTTTCAATGCTCGCCTTTTCTGGGAGCTCTTTGCTGGTTTGTCTTCTCTTCTTGACCTCTTAACAATGGAGCACTCCAGAGCTGAATCCTTAGAGGACCTCTTCTCTTTCCCTACTGTTCAGACTCACTTGGTGACCAATCAACTCTCATTGCTTTAAATACCATACACGCCCTGACAACATACATTTTCCATCTTTGGTTTTAACTTCCCCTTTACACAGTAGATTCATATGTTCAGTTGTCTACTTTTAACATTCCTTTAGGTGTTTAATGGGCACATCAGACATAACATTTCCAATGCTGAGCTTCTGTCCTTGTCCCCCACCCCCGGATCATTTCTTACACTATATTCCAGGTGTCCGTAACAGGCAACTTAATCTTTCCAGTTGTTCAAGAGGAACAATTTGGAAACAGATGCTTCTCTTTCTCTCATATCACACATCCAGTATCACAATTCTGTTGGCTATACCTTCAAAATATATCTAGAGTCCAGTCACTTTTTAATACCTTCTCTGCCAGGATCCTGGCGCAAGCCACCATAATGTCTTCTGTAGGTTATTTCAATAGCTAGCTCACTGGTCTTCCTTCTGCCTTTGATCCTCATCTATTCTTCACCTATACTCATCTGGTTGAAGTATAAAACAGATCACGTAACTTTCTCATTCAAAATGACTCTCTGTCTTCCATGGGTCTCCAGAGTAAGAACCGAAGTCCTGACAATGGCCGCTGAGGCTCTATGCGACCTGGTCATCCTCTCGGTTCCCTGTCTGACCTCATCTCTTACTGCTTCCCACTGCTTCCTCTGTTCCAGTGCACTGGCCTCTTTGCTGTATCTTGAACATTCCATCCTGTTCCTGCCTGCAGGCCTTTACATGTACTGTTTCCTTGTCCTGAAATGCTCTTCTTCTGATATCCTTGTGAATGGCTCACTTTCCCTCAAATATCCCTTCGCAGCGAGGACTGTTTTAGTCACCATATTCCAAATGACTTCTCCTTTACAGGAGTGCTTGTCCTCTGTCCTGTTTATTTATTTTTTTTAATTACACTTATAACCATCAAAGTATATTTTATTTTATTTTATTTTATTTTATTTTATTTTATTTTATTTTATTTTATTATTCTGTGCCTTTTCCTACTAGAAGGCAAGTTTCACAAGAGCAGCAATTTTTGTTTTTGTTTTTCTCTTGACTTTTACATTCCTAGTTCTCATACATGGCCTGCAATATAGTTGGTCCTCAAGAAATATTTGTTGAATGAATGCATGATCCTTCCATATCTCAATGAGACAGGCCAGGCAAATATTATTGCTCCCTTTTAATGGGGGAGGGGAATGAAGCATTTAAGGGTTACTAAACTTGTCTAGAGTAAATCAGAAGTCTGAAATGAGAGCCCAGTTCTCTGACCTCCAAGTGCTTGGGCGTTTCACTGCCAGGTTTCAAGAGAGGCCATCTGAGATCTTGCAGAACCTTGGCAGGCAAGGCTTATAAGAATAGAACCAAGGGCATTGGAGCGCACTAAAGTCACGGTGGTCAGCTGGTTAAATTCATTGGATCCAAACTTCTTTTTATAAGAGAAGAATTCCAAGTAAGCTTCACTGCAGGGTGACAAGAAGGAACATTAATCTGCCAGAGCAGCTGTTTGCTCTTATAAAATACATCAGTCTTCATAATAATGGAAAATCCAAGAGGCAACTTTGCTGATTGAATTGAAAGTCAATGGGAATCAAGGAATTGTCCATGTTGAATTATTGAGTAACTATTTCTAAATTAAGCCTTTTGGATGAGCAGCAAACTGGACTGTAGCTTGCACAAATGTATGTTTTCCTCACTTCCCTATTAGGAGAAGTTACATTAGATGTACGCCAGCACATCAATCAAAGACCCCAAAACAGGTGTGTGAAATGGCCATCCATCAAATGGGATCCTTGGCCACGCCACAGCAGAGTGCTTTGGAACTTGTTCAGTGGATAATGCACAGGAAAAGGGAGAGGCTGTGCAGAGCTGTTAGCTGAATTCAAAAGAGCATGGACATTGCTCTGTGGCTGGAATGAAATCAGAAGATATACTCAGCAGTTTGCTTATTAGTTTTAACATAATGTCCCTTTTTTCTTCCAGGATCCCATCCAGGATCCCACACTACATTTAGTTAGCATGTCTCCTTAGCCTCCTTTTGGCTGTGACATTCTCAGATTTTCCTTGTTTTTGATGACCTGGACAATTTTGAGGATTACTAGTCAGGCGCTTTATAGAATATCCCTCAGTTGGGATTTTTCATGATTAGACTGGACTGATGTGTTTTGGGGAAGAAGACCGTGGAGGTAAAGTGTTATTCTCATCATATATCGAGGATACATACTATCAATATGACTTATTACTGTTGATGTTAACCTTGATCACCTAGCTGAGGGAAATGTTTATCAGATTTCTCCATGATAAGATGCCTCTTTTTGCCCCTTTCCATACAAGGAAGTTTTTAGTGTAGCCTCCGTTTAAAGAATGGTAAGTTATACGCACCTCCTTAAAGGTGGAGTATTTACATAAATTATTGGGAATTCTTCTGCATGGGAGATTTGTCTTTCCCCCTGTGTATTTGTGTATTCAACATGGACTCATAGCTACTTATTTTATAAGTAAAATATTAAATACAATTTATTAGATAAAATAAGATATTTTGGCTCAAAAATATATAACATATATATTTATATACATATATATTTTTTATTTTTTATATACATATATAGTATATATATTTACCTGTAGTGACAGAAAGTAAGGAAACTTTCTGGCACTACAACAGGCTTTAGGCTCATATTATGTATCTCCTGTGTTATTTCTGGTTTCCTTTACTGAAAAATGATATTAGAAACTTTGATTTGAGAAAAAAAAAGAAACTAAGATCTGAGTTCTAGGCATGCTCATTGCTACTAGGGTGTATTTGATTCTAGATGTTCTCAGTTGACGGAACAAGGAAACACACATGTGCATACTAACCTGTGGTGTGTGTGTGTGTGTGTGTGTGTGTGTGTGTGTGTGTATGATACATGTGGCCTGTATCTGTATTTAAGTTAAACGTGTCTTTATCCTGATGTATCTAACTCTAATTTATTCCCACATGGATCATTCTAATCTCTCTTCGCTTCTCTGTAATCTTCCAATTCCAACACTGAGAATTTGGCTCTCACCATCCATCATTTGCCTAACTATTCAACTTCTGTATACACGCAGTCTGGCACTGTTATCCTATGCCTTTGTGGGAAACCACTTTATCAGCCATGACACAGTGCTTACGTATAGTATTTTTGCATTGAATCTTACAGACTTTATTCATTTTGAAAGTTATTTAGTTTAGCAGTTTCTCCCCCAACCACCTTCAGTGTATTTCATACATTGGTTTATACACTTAGATTCCTACACTTGCATCTCATCCTGACGTCTTCCAACCTCCTAAATGATTTTTTTTTAAGTTGTATAAGTCCATTCTTAGTGTTGCAAAGTTCTAAAAATGCATGGTGTCATGCATTTGTCATTAGAATATTATACAGAACAGTTTTACTGCCCCGAGAGCTGGATAACTTCCCGATTCAATCCTCACACTCCCCCACCCCCAAGCCCCTGGTAACCATTAATCTTTTTAACAACATCTCTCTAGTTCTGCCTTTTCCAGGATGTCATATAATTGGAATCATACAATATGTAGCCCGAAAGACTGCTTATTTCACTTCCTAATATGCAGTTAACATTCGCTGATGTCTTTATGTGGCTTGATAGCTCATTGCTTTTCTTAGTGCTGAGTAGTATTCCATTGCGTAGACGTAGAGTTTGTTTACCTGTTTATCTGTTGAAAGACATTTGGTTGCTTCCAGTTTTGGGTGATAACGACAATAGCTGATACAAACATTTGTGTGCAGGTTTTTATGTGGACACCATTTTTCAAATCAGTTCCGTAAATACTTAGGGGTATTTATACGCTACATCATATGTTAAGACTATGCTTAGCCTTGTAAGAAAGTACCAGCCTGTCTTCCAAAGTGGCCGTAGTTCCGCCAGCAACGAATGAGAAGTCCTGTCGCACATATTCTCACCAGCAATTGATGTTGTCAGTTTTTTGGATTTTAGCCATGCTAGACCACCTGTCGTGGCATCTCGTTGTTGTTTGAAGTTGCGTTTCCCTGACGACAACTCATGTTGAGCATGTTTCCACATGCTTATTAAGGAAAGGCCTCTTCTTAAGGATCTCCAAGCCCCTTACCTGAACTGGACTGGCTTTCCTGTGCTGGGAAGTCTTACTGTTTGGTCTAAATGTCTAGAAGTTGAGAGAAGAGAATTTTTAAACGGAAGTTTTCTTCTTCAAAATTTCAAAATGGCTGAAAATAGTACTGACATTTTTACAAAATGGATAACTGGGAGATGGCAATATCCTTGCTGACAACGAGCCTATTCTTTGCATAATTATTTAAAATGAAACTGCTTTGCGTTCCAGATAATATTATTTAAAAATTTTTACGTAAAGACCATGGCTCTTCAATGACTTCTGCCACATGTTTTTAAAAACTCTGCCTCACGTCTAACTGTCCTTTATCCTCTGATTAAAGAACACTGGACAGTTGCAAGGACCACCTCATAGACTTCAAACGCTTCTGGCTTTAATATTCCGTGCTAGACTCACAGAACTCTTTTACAGATGCTAAGCATTCAATCCTGGAGGCTCCACTCCATCATCAGGTAATTAGTATTTTCATTAACTTGCTTATTGTCAAGGAAAATGAGCCTTGATCATCTAATTTTTCCTCAATGAGTTGAATATTGTAATATATCTATAATTAATGTGCTTTATGCCACAAACGTGTAATGGAGTGGAAATCTGAGGCTGCTCCCAGCAGTCACTGTCAGTAAATGTTTGATGAATAAACAGAGACTTTCTAATGGGAAATGGTGGCGACTTTTATAAGCAGACACAATAAAGACTTTATTAACATACTTAAGAAGCATTCTGGGAAATAGAATTGAATGCATTATTACTGTAGGCTCCTTTTGTGAAAAGTAAATTTTACTGTCCCCATAACAAATGTTTACTTGTTTGATGCAAGTTGTAGTATCAGTATTTTATAGTGTGTTCTACAGTTTAATACAATGAAGCTTAAATTAGCTACATATTCCTTATGGAGTTGAGATCGTGAAGAAAGTTCCAACCCCGATTCTGTCTGTTAATCATTAGTGAACCTGGTTTACATGGAAAGGAGACAGTGCATCTATTTCAGGCTGTTAAAGAGCTCAAAGACAAATTTCAGTGTATTTATGCTGGATAATAAATAGAAGAAGCAATAATGGGCATGTGTTTATTTCCATATAGAAAGAGTGCAGTTTTAAAGGACAGGTCCAAGAAAGGGCAGGCGGAGTAAATTTTAGAATCCCTATGTCCACATGTTCAAATGCAGAATCCAGAGACATGAAAGTTTCAATCGTATCAACATACTTTTCTTTGCCCACAGAGGCAGGTCGTGGTTTGACTTAAGAAGGGTTCTTTCCTCATTATTTGTTAAACAGAATCAGGAGGGCAGAAGGGAGCTTGCCCATTGTTCTGCATTTCAAAGATGTGGCGTCTGCAGTGGGAAGATTTTAAATGATTTTCCCATGGGCTTAAACCTAGAAAATGGCAGTCAGAGAACTAGACCCCAAGTGAACTCATTTTTCTCATTGCACCCTCTCCACTAGGCATGGATTTGTAAGTGGTAAACCCTTCCATCCTTGTCACTTGACTAACTCTCACTACGGTGTCCCCTGTACCAGGGGATGGTGGCTTGCATCTTATATGGACAAACATGAATTGTTTCCAAGTCTGCCCTAGCTTGGCCCCGAGCCTGCATATAAGCATTCTACCAAGATGAAGAGACGAGAAAATCATTCTGAGCAAAGAGCAGCATAGGGTCACATTTTAACCACGGCAAGGAGGGAGTCAATCTGTCCTTTACATGGTACACAAATTGGATTTCCCAAAATGAGAATCAGGTCATGTCATCGGACTGCTCGAGCCCCAGTGGCTTCCCATTGTTCTTGGTTTGAGGATGAAACTTTTTACGGGGTCTATAAGGCCCGCTCACATCTCCAGCACCTTCTTACAGGATTACCCTCCCTGGCCTTCCTGTGCACCCCCACAGCCTCACTCGGCCCCGCAAATGTGTCATATTCTCTCTCACCGCAGGGCTTCTGTGCTGTTCTGCAACCATCCCCTAATCATCCTTCAAAATTGGATTCAAATATCACTTTCTTGGGAGAGTCGTCTTCGGGACAGCTGCTCTTCCTCTATGTACTCCTACAACTGTGACCTGTATTACTCTTCTTAGGGTACCTGATGTCCTCTGTGCAGTTATTTGAGTGAAGTCTGTCTCTTCCCACTAGCTGGAAAGTTCTTTGAGCTCGATTTGTGTGTATTTTTGTTTGCTATTATATTCCTAGCACCAGACACAGTGCCTGGCACATAATAGACACTCAGAAACATATCTTTTAAATAAATAGAAGTATTTACACATAAATAATTGCGATATTCCTCTCATAGACAGGGTATTTAAATTACGAAGATGTTTATAGTTTTCTGGTGACTGCTAGTGTATAGTGTTCACCAAGAGGTTATGATTATACCAGTTTTCCTCTAATATATGGGGTGAGAAACTATTTGGAAGAGAATGTGTGATGTGAACACAGGGTGATGAAAGGGAAAGAATCAGCTCCTTGTTTTCAAAGGCCTGCGGACATCTGGGATTTTTTTCAGAGCAAAGCATCCCGGGCCAGTTATTGAACATAGATTCACCGTGAGCTCTGGATTCTGACTTTCAAAGGCCTCCGAGACACCCACCTGTACATCTGTAAGCATTCTGCAAGCAACTCAAGCACCACATCCTGAATGCGTTGCCTTGTCTCTCAAACCTGGTCCTCCTCCTCTCTGTAGCACAGCAATTATTCTTTCCTGCTTCTACCCTCTCAGCTCCCAACTCCAAGCCATTTAAAAAAATTCTTCTCCTAAATATTTTCCCAAACTGTTCTCTCCTTTCCACTCTGTGGCCAGCGGCCTACATTTGAATCATTTTACAAGGACCAGTCCCCAGCTTTCTGATCGGTTTCTCTGTTGCCAGAGATTGTCCCCCTCAATCTATCCTCTATATCACCAGAGTTTTCCTTTCAGAAATTAAGCCTGAGCATGCCACTCCTTTGTTTAAAATTAAAAATCCCCCCCCCCTTTTTTTTTTTGCCAGCTATGGCCTCCAGGATAAAGTTGGAACTCCTTAAGACTGCAGATAAGGCTGGGGTGTCTGGGTGGCTCAGGGGGTTAAGTGGCCGACTCTTGATTTCAGCTCCGGTCATGATCCCAGGGTCCTAGGATTCAGCCCCTCATCAGGCTCCCCGCTCAGTGGGGAGTCTGCTTGTCTCTTAAATAAATAAATCTCAAAAAAAAAAAAAAAACCACAAAAAAACAAAACTGCAAATAAGGCTTTCCACAGTGTCACCACGACTTACTTTTCTAGTTTCATCAATAGTCATTCTGGGTACATGCCTCGAACCCCGGTCCTTTTGAATTGCCCTTTTTGTCCTTAACGTGGTCTTTTGCTTTCAGGAATCATGAAATATTCCTGCCTAAAACCCTCCAATAACTTCTCCAAACTGTCAGAGTCAAATGGACCTAAAGACACTTTATTTTGAAAGATTATATTCATCAGTGATAGTTTAAGTTTGGGGTCTTACGAAATAGAAGTGCTTTTTAGTGTCTGATCACTTACACTTGCTTGAAATTTTCAGGGTATGGTGTAAGTAGTATAATAAGGTGATAGGCTTAGATGGAAATTGCAATATAAAATAGCATCAAAATTAATTCCCTTTACCCTTGATGCCCTTAAAATAGCAAAACAGTAATTTCTAAAGGTCGGGTGTTATATATATAAGATTTTGAGTCAGATGGTCTGAGTTAGAAATCTTCCTTCCTCTGTCCCCGGCTTCTGACTCTGGGCAAATTGCTGTTTCCTTAATCTTAGTTTTCTCATTTGGGCACGTGGCTAACAGTAACTGACGTGGGTGTGTTTTCAGGGTCAGATTGAGGTATAAAGCGCTGTATAAATGAATTCAGTCATATTAGGTGCTTGAAATAGCTCCATCTCCTTTCATCTTTCTCATTTGTTTTAAGCTCCAGACAATAATTTATCTTATTTTTTAGAAGCTGCAGTCTAATTTTTGATGGGTACGGTAGGTATCAAATGGATGAAGTCATGAGAATTTCCGAGTTAGGTTGAAGAGAAGTTTGTGAATACAACTGTCAAGAAATTGGAAGCTAGAAATTCCTTATGTTGGATATGTTTTAATCTTGGTGTAAGTTTTTTCTGTCTTATTAATTCTTCATCACCCTTTTGGTCAACATAAACTGTGTATTTCTTGTATGCACCCTTACTAAGCGTTCAGTGTGTCTTACACGTCTTTGTGTTTTCCATAAAACTTAAAGCAGAGTTTATTGAAATTGTTTGAACTGAATGGAAACATAATAAAAATATTCATTTGGGGTTGAGAGGAGGAATTACTGGGTTAGGGATAAGGCATTTACATTTTAATTTTATTTCTTTCCATATACGGTAAATATCTGTTTTTACATGCAATCATGGATACAGAATTTGGGAGGAAATATATAAAGTGGAGAGTTTATTTTTTTTTTAAATTTTATTACTTATTTGAGAGAGAGAGCGAGAGAGCATATGTGAGCAGAGGAGAGGGAGAGGGAGAGAGAGAGTCCCAAGCAGACTCCAGGCTCAGCGTGGAAGCGGATCTCAGGACCCCGAGATCACGATCTGAGCCGAAATCCAGAGTCAGATTAACCAACTGAGCCACTCAGGAGCCCCAAGCCAGGCTAACTATTAACAAGAATTGTGCAAATGTTAATTGTTGTTATTATTCTTTTTTTTTTTTAAAGATTTTATTTATTTATTCGACAGAGATAGAGACAGCCAGCGAGAGAGGGAACACAAGCAGGGGGAGTGGGAGAGGAAGAAGCAGGCTCATAGCGGAGGAGCCTGATGTGGGGCTCGATCCCACAATGCCGGGATCACGCCCTGAGCCGAAGACAGACGCTCAACCGCTCTGCCACCCAGGCGCCCCTGTTGTTATTATTCTTAATCTTGTCCACCCTCCTTTCACCAAACCGGCCCCTGAATGCTCATTCCCCCCACCAGTGTTGTGGTGGCGGGAGGCCCACACACACACAGGTGAAAGTGTGCAAGAATTCAGTGGGCATCTGTCCTGCACCTGCTGCACGATAGGCCTGCGGGATGAGTTCGCCCCTCCTCTTAGTTCTGTCCTCAGGACATTGGAAATTTGATCCCTATCACAAAGCTTTATAAGCCAGACTAATTAACTCTAATAGTAACTTCTTGAAGAGTTGGGTGGCTGATGCCCTTTTTTTGAGTGTGGGATTGAGAGGCCATCATGAAGCTGGGAGTGACCATCTGACAGCTGGTGTGAGAGCCACTGGTGTCCTCCAGGGAGGCCCTGTGGCCTTGAACCACAAAGTGGGGAGGGACCATTTCAGTTCTGCCACTTAGTAGCTGCGTGGCTTCTGATACGTGGGTCACCTTTCCTGAGTCCTTATGTCCTTAAATACAAGATGAGAGAAGCGACAGTCTTGATGGGAGCATTAGCAGTGATTTATGTAAGTGCCCAGCATACGCCTAACAGCTAATCACTTCTTAATAAATAGTAATAACAATAATCATGATAATGTGTTGCTCCTCTCCTTTTTTCTTTCTTTTTTCCCTCTTTCTTCAAGACAATCATGAGCTAGTAGAAGCCACCATTAATCTAACAACTTCAAAATCTTTAATAATAAAAAAAACACCAAGCATTTTAAGTACCTTTAAAAGAAACTAGAGATACTGACCAAAATAGAGAGAAGATGATACAAATGTTTATACATTTTATGCCTTGTATACAGTTGTGGCTGGAAAATCAAATTATTGAGCAAGAGTCACCACCATAATGGAATTTCAAGGAGCAAGGTAAAAGTAAAAAAAAAAAAAAAAAAAAAGCGTATTTTTGTATATTTACTTGCTGGATAGAGATGCAGTTTTTGCCTCACAGAATGAAAACTAGATTAGAAATTGAGGTGAGTTTGTTTACTAACTCAGTTATAAACTTATTAATATTTCCCTACTGAAAAGACTCAGCTCTTGGCAAATATCCTATTAAACGTACAGAAAACTTTTACTTTCATATAAAGAGATCACCAATTGTCGTCTTCTCCTGAGATTCAACAGAACAATGTATTTCCGAAGTGACAATAAAGGCTTTGGAATGGAACAGGCAAAAGTCCTAAAGAGTATGGTTTAATGGCCTGTGGGTGTCTATAAAGCAGATCAGGCTATTTATGTAAAGAGAAAAGTCATAGTAATCCTCAAATGACAAAAAGACTAGATGTAACTCATTTCCTTTCTAAATTGCTTCTAAATGGTTAACCCAGATTTTACCGATTGCATTTTTCTATTTTAATTTTCTATTTTTAAAGCTCAGTGACACGAACACGGAATCCTTCAAGAGAATAGTGCTGAGGAGAATCACAGCTTAAAGTGTAAAACTCATAATAACTCTACAGAATATCTGAAATAAAAGTACAGGACGTGGAATTCTTTCTTCCTCTGGATGAAGACAGAGGGGAAGGTGAAGGGGGCAGAATAGCCCACGGAAAGGCATCGCGTCCTGAGGCACGCTGGCACTTCGCTAACGGATGACGGCACACGTAAAAATAATCAATCACGTGGAGAAGGCACTGCCAAGGTTAGAAGCGAGGTCTCTGGTTTTTAATGGAAATGTTCCATGCGTGAACTACAAGAACAACTTCCCTAGCTCAAGCATTAGGGCATCTGTCATACTTAGCTCAGAATAGTTCAGGAGTTCAGTAAAATATCAGATAGAGTTCAGCACTTTTATTTCTTGGGGTATTAAAACTATATATAATAAGAAAAAAAGAGGTTGTGATGAACTGCTCGGCATGGTGGGTAGGACATCAAGAGGCCGGACTTAGAATTTCTGAAATCTCGGGGAAGAAAACTTCCCCTGTGATAGCTCTTCCATTTTGTAGGATTCTTGCCGTTGTTGTTTTACGGGTGCTTCTGAAGACAGTGATGTAAGCGGCAAGCAGGTGCATAAGGAAAATCACGTGCTAAGCTAGAAGGAGCAAGGCTGAATATATTTCAGGGCTTAATTTATTTAACAAGCCAGGTGAATGTGCTCATTTACTTTTGGCTGCTGGAGAAAGCGTAGACAGGAAAGAGTGGAGTCTTTTGGGGAGCAACTGATGATGAAATTGGGTCATTCTTTTCTCTGTGGCTGTTTATGGAAAACTACCTCTTGGGGGCTCCACCTGGGGGTGGGAGGTGGGGCTTTCCAGTGGGCTGCCCCCCCCCCCCAAAGGGGTGTAGGATGGCAGGGATTCCTGGTAAAAGCACGACCTGTGTTCCCAGGGCCAAAGGCACCGGGTAGAAGCCTGGACTTCCTTGGTCCATTGAAGTTGACGAGCACTGTCATCATCCAATCACGAGCTTCTTTCATTTAGCCTGTGGAAGCACCAGTTCCTGCGTGTAGTTAATACACTTGCCCTGGGAGAATTTTGCTCAATAAGTAGGATTCTCTGCAGAAGTGGCCAATGTTGGGATGAAGGGACTGGGTCCATGTAGGACTGATGATGGTTTAAGACCTCTGTTTGAGAGGGTGGGAGAGGAGTGTGTGTATAACAATTAGCTCAGAGGTTGTAACATGGGATGATTAAAATGCTATTGGAATTTTTGAATATACAAATTGGATTTCCCACTCCTGACTCATTTCTAATCTCGTGACCACCCCATGGTTGGACGATAGTATTAAGGCCTTCGGGTCTTTCCTGGACAGGATAGGCTAAGGCTGCCCTCTGCCTGCCCGCCTCCCCTTCCTGCCACTCCAAAGGAAGAGGGACGGCCAGAGTGTATCTGGGGCCACACTGAAATGGAAACTCTGGGTTCCCACTAAGTCTCTCTGACAGAATGGTCGAAACTGTGAGGGCTGAAGCATTCTTCTTGTCCTTGTGGGTGTCCATCTGCTCTGGATTCTGTTTTTTGTGGTTTGAGATTATTGATGATTATCAGGGGAGGGAAGAATGTTTCTTCTCTGAATCGAATGCACACAGAGAACACCACATGATTTGCAAATACTTTTCTTTGATTTGTTGAAATAGCAAGTCCCAAAGTGCAGCTATGGGGAAGGTGGGAGGACGGTGATCAATCTTTTTTATCCAATAAGTGCTTGTGTTACTAGGTGCTGTGACTCACTCTATGACCCGATCCTTTGCTTGGCGGAGAGATTACATATTAATGTCTTGCGAGAGCTGGAGAGATGGGGCTGAGCAATCTGGAAAGAAACACGAGAGGATTTGCCTGGACTTAAAAAGGCTGGCTCTTTGAAATACTCAGAGTTTTCCAAAGCATCAATTAGCTCAGATAAAAATGCAAATCAAAGAAGAACTTTCTCGATCTTTTAATATATAAATTCATAACTCAGTTTCCCGGCCCATCCTTTAGGTGCCCCCACCTCCATGTCCTTCATAAGCATGATAAGAAGTTTCCAGTTTGAAGTTTACCTATTATTTTTAGAAGATGGATTTGGAAAAAAAATAAAGGAAACTGTGATTTTAAATATACATGTACTTGAGAGCTTTTGAGGAGAAACTTAAGATGTACAGGGTACGCAATGATTGGAATTTTATATAAATTTTATTAGCTCAAACGCTAAAGTCTGACAGATACGGGATTCAAATACTGTCTCTGCCACTTAATTGTTTTGCAACCTTGAACGAGTTTATCCATCTGAATCTTCTTATCCTCACCCGTAAAATGGGTTACTCATGGAACCTGTTTCTTAAGTTGTCTTGTTATGAGGAATAAATGAAATAATAAATTAAAAAATGCCTGGCATATTCCTTGGGTGCATACTGTCAGGCACCTGAAAACATTTTGCAAAATGTTAGCTATGTTTATAATTGCTATTATCATCATTATTTTTATTTCCCAGCTCTGTTTTATTTTCTTCTCCATTCTAGAATTTTCTCCACTTTGTTCATCAAGGAGTACGTTGAATTGACTTGAACACAGAAATATCCTCTTGTCCAGTTTTCATCTACAACATCTGCCATGACCCATATTGTCTACTTCACAAATTTCTGCTCTGCCACTTGCCATCATCCAAATACACGGACGGCCCCTGGAACAGTTGTCACCTATGCACACTGACATTGCATTTGGAACAACTTGCTGGCTTTTTCTTGTTTCCCCAAAATTTTTCATTTTTTTGGTTTTTGTTTCTCCAGTGCATCTTTCTATTGAGTTTGTTTTCCGTCATAGTTACATGGGATCTATAATGAATATTTAATTGCTTTACCCTTCTTTCATCTGAATTCTATTAATTAAGCTGGTATGTGTTTCCCTTTTCCCTGGTGTTTCTGAAGCAACCTTTTAACTTGTAGCTACTTTCCATTTTAAAAAACCCAATATTCAGCTGCCCCTTCTTCCACTTCCCTCTCTCCTGTCTGCTTTTCCCTGGACCCCAACGCGAAGCAGCGAAAGCCCTCTGCCTGGTGGCTGCAACCTGCCGGGCTGTGTCAGGGCCCTCCCATCGTGAGAGAGTGGCTTGCCAGAGACTTGTTCTAACACAGCGCTATTGCTTGTAATCCCTTCCCATGCTGAAAGCGTACAGAGTACATTCTCTGCCTTCCTTGGGTGCATAATTACTTCCCCTCGTGTGGCCGAGCTTCCTGTAGGACAATCAGAGAGCCGCGGTGTTCAGCAGCTAGCTGACGAAGAGTGTCTGCCAGCATCCTCCTTCTGTGAGGCTATTATGCTGGAGAAAAGGTTCAGCAGCCCAAGCATCAGCTCTCAAATGCCAGGTTCAAATTCTGGCTTGGCCATTTGTCCTCACGTAGTGTTTGAGTAATGCTCGTGTGGCTGTGCGTTTGGGGAGGGGAGGTGTTGTTAAGCAAGAGCAAGGCTGCAGCTCTGTTTCAAATTTTCCTGGGGCTAGGGAGCCATTTATATTATCTTTGCATCAGAGACATAATAGCTGGGTTTGCTCCCTGTGAAGTATTATTCCATGCATCTCAGAACTTCACGTTTTGGGAGAAATCCTTTAACTTTCCACCTGCATTTTTCTTCTGTTGCAAATGGGGATAATGTCGTTTTTGCCAATTCCTAAGTGGAGCTGGGGGAATCCCTTAGATATTTCTAATGTTAACAGGGTATAGAATCAGGAAAATGCCTGCACCACTATCATTAACTGCTGATTTATGTTGCTTTTGTGGCATACCTCTTTACCTTCACGTTGTAGTAAATAACTTGTATAAGGCCACGTAAGTCATAGCTGGGATTTGAACTTAGCCTGCGCATGGTCTCTCCATCACCTCACGCGGCTCCTGACATGCTGCTGTGGAGAGAGAGCCGCAGCTTCTTGGCAAACTTCCGTCGAGTCCGACTGCAGCTCCATGTTGGTCTTAGCAGGAGGCTAGAATCCCGGAGAAGGCGGCCGCTCACTGGAGCACCGTAAATATCCTGCGTCAGGGATTCTTCTCCCACTCTGAGCCCTGCCCTTTCTAAAGACGGAAACTGTTTTTATTTGCATTTCAGCCTTTAAGTTAATTAATGGGAATTAATACGCGTATAAGAACTTCGGAAATTTCCCAAAGGCTCATTATAAATTTAGTGTAAAAAGAGCAGTGGATATTTTTTTAAAGATGGGTTCTCATTAAATTTTTAGGTTATTAATAAAAACATTTTTATCAGGGCAAGTTTAGCGTGACTGCTGGGATGAAGACATCAGCCAACACACTTCCGTCAAATTCAGTCGACTCCTACAAGAGAAGCCGCGCGTGCACGTCCGTGCGTGCACGTGCGTGCGTGTGCGTGCGCATGTGCGTGCGTGCGTGCGTGTTGGGTGGAGGGGAGAGGAGGTTGGTAGTGAGAAGTACTAAAGGCTGCCGGAAAAGCACATATCCATAATTTCCTTTCATTAGCAAAAGGGTCCCCGTTTAATTGTATTATCTAATCATCTAAAACTTCCTCTCCTATAACAGGATGCAGCCAAAAAAAAAAAAAGCATTTGGTGTATATAAAAACAGAAGCGAGTGTCTGCTTGTTTGGGAATTTATATCTGTTCACTCATTTATGACCACCAGGCAGGTAGCCTGATCAATGATACTAGGAAAGCTTTATGAGGAACGTTACCCGCGCCAACTGCACTGTTTCCATAGAGAATAAATGCACAGAAGTAAATCTGAGAACAAACAGAAAAGTGGTTTAACTTATGCTCTCTAACTATCTTTGAACATAGGCTTCTACCGGCTGGGCCTCTGTGGGCTTTCCGCTGGCTTAGCATCACTGTGTTTAGGGTCAGAAGACACCTCGGAAACACCAACGTCCCACTGCACACACGGCCTTTCTGTGAGCCGCTAAAGGCCATGCCGGATGTGCTTGCAAACTCTGGTAAGAGGGGTTCACCCCTCTGCTAGGGTGCTCGTGCTGTTATTGGACGGTGGACAGGTGGCAGATCTTTGTCAGAACGCCCCTCGCCATGGGGAGGCCTCTCCCTTCTGCACCTTTCACTTGTGCTTTCCAGGGCTAGTGCTCGTAACAGTCCAGAATGCCTCTCATAGTTGTTGCATAACACTTTCAAATTCTGTGACGAGCCTCTTGGCTCCTTCAACTAATTTATCTCCCTTGGGTTAAATGGTCCCAGGTTCCATCACCATTTTCTCATATGCCCTAACTTTTAGAATTTTGACATCCAACTTGTGTCCACTCTGAAAATCCTACAGCCCAACAACACCTTTCTCAAAATACGACACCCAGGAGTAGCTTCCTAGGCCTTACGAGGCCCATGGGATCACAGGGTCGTGTGATCCCGTCACCCACCTGTGTCTGGAGCCTGGGCCCCAGCTGCTCCCGCTAAAAGTAAGGCTGTGGATGTCTTATGGGCAGGAACTGGCCTTGGTCACAGTAGGCAGAATAGTAAATGAATAGAATTGTATGTGTGAGCTTAACAACAATGGCCACACTTCAAAAACCACTGGTAAGTAAGTAAGCATCTTCCCTTCCTGTTTGCAGCTAGATAGCTCCCTGGACTCTAGCAGGTGTTCTGTCTGCCCTTTTCAGTTCAAACAGCATTTTTCCAGCTCCAACCCTGACGCCACTCCAGCTGCCTGGGATTATCCCAAGTTCTCTTTGTCTTCCAGAACTCCAGCGACGCCGCCTGGTCCTGTGCACACGCAGCCCTGAAGAGCGAGTCGTCTGCTCTTCCTGCAGGTCACTGTCAAAGCTATCGACTACGGTGGCTCCTTACATCACGCTCATCAGTCCACTGGCCTCCTCTTCACCCCAGTTCTGATGGTTAATTTTATGCCACGGCCACCGTATCTACATGGAACCACAAGCACTTCGCTACTTGTCCTTCTAAATTAAAACACTCAACATGCAGTCATTCCTTCCATTCTAACATTTAGTCGTTCATAGTCAGTCGGGCCTCTTCTGGGGCGCCTGGCTGACACAGTCGGTTCAGTGTCCAACTCTTGATTTCGGCTCAGGGCATGATCTCAAAGCTGTGAGATCGAGTCCTGCATCAGGCTCCACGCTCAGTGTGGTGTCTGCTAGAGTTTCTGTCTCGCTCTCCCTCTGCCCTTCACCCCTGGTTTCTCTCTCTCTCTCTCTCTCTCTCTCTCAAATAAATAAATAAATAATTCTTTAAAAAAAAAGAAACAATTGGGCCTCTTTCAAATGTCATGCATTATGTTGGGTGCTGGAAACACAATGACCATCAAAAGGGACAAGGCCCCTGTTTTCGTGGAGTGTACATTGTGAGGAACTAAGATAAACAAATTAAATAATTGCAATTATTAATTTAATTTCATTGAGTTAATTGTGACTGGCGTTATGAAGGAAATAAGCAGATTCATGAGATAGGTCTGGGCAGAACCCGCTTTATGCAGAGCAGGCGGGGCCTTGAGGAGTGACTGCAGGGCGAGAAGGAACAGCAGTGAAGAGATTTGGGAAGAGCATCCCAAGCAGAAGGAACAGCTGCCGCCTAGCACTAGAATGGGATTTGGGTGTTTCAGGGAACTGACAAAAGGCCAATGTGACTGGAGCAGAGTGAGCCTTATGTGGGTTTCGCTTGGAATGCAACAGGAAGTCGGGGAGGGGTTCCCCTAGTGAGCTCAGTATGGTCCACTTCGCACTTTTTGAAGGACCCTTTGCTGTATGATGATCGCACTGGAGAGGGAAGAAAGTCAAAGGGGGAATAGCAGTGGTAGAGCTCTATGACCGTCTAAGGGAAGCAAGAAACGGCTTGGACGGGTTGGTGTCAGTGGAGATGGGAGAATTGATTCAAGATACGCTTTGAATGTATTCTGCTTATAGATTAAATGTGGGGGGTGAAAGAAACAGAAGAGTAAGGCTGATTTCAGCAATTAGGTGAGGGCCTTTCATGGAGATGGGAAGACTGGGAGAAGAATCATTTTGGGAGGGAGGGTGGATGTCAAGAGTATTCATCTGGGACCTGTTAAGTTTGAAATGAATCTGTGACAAGAACATAGAAAACCTAGGAAATAGATAAGATAGTTTTAATTGCCAGAAACAATTAAAACTGTGCAGAGAAGTAAAGTTAATTCCCATTTATCCCATGGCTTAGCCTTGAATGGTAGAGAGTCAAAATAACGTCCATGCTGGATGTTAATACAACCAAACATTGAACATAACTGTATCGAGAGGGTGGGGTGTGAGAAGTGGGTGTCTGTATGGTGGAGACTAAGAAGGAGAGAATGTGAGGAGCTAACCTTCCACGTGGGGAGTGAATAGAGAATGTCCAGAACTGGAAAAGTCAAGTAGAAGCAACACAACATGGTATTTAGAATATGGAGGTAAATACCAACAGAAGCAGCCACAAGTGTTCCAGGTGGCTACCTCTGAAGAAGGAGAAGTTGGAGGTGGTGGGGGACGAGGCTGACAACCGCTGATTATTAACAAAACTTGTAGACCTGGGTGAATCTTTAAAGTATGTGCATATAGAAATTGAATAAAAGTAAAAGTTTAAAAAATTTTAAGAGAGCCAACTGGCTCTACAAGGACGTCAGGACAGCCAGCCCTATAAGCTTGCCTAAATCCCAGGGTGCGCTAGAACTTGTGCGAAGCTAAAAAAAAAAAAAAAAAAAAAAAAAGGATCCAGTCACTAGAAATGCTCCCACAGGGGTTATAGCTCGTTTACTTCTGATAATGGTCCTCTAACATAGATATTTGTGTCCTCACGAAAATAGGCCCCCAAAAGAGAGAAATCCCATGGACAGACTCTTTAAGAGAATACGATTTTAAAGGGAATGAGAGGTTTAAACAAATACATAATTCGGCCTATGCAAATGAGACGAACTTAAGTGAGAAGGAAATGAGATTGAAGGTTAAAGCACATAAAGTAGCTACAAAATTCACTCCCTCGTGAGCTCAGATTTTTTAGTATACCAAATAAGCCGGAAAGAGCTCATGACCAAGAAAAAGTACAGCAGATAGACACAAACCGTTACGATTTGAATCAGAATGGCTGCAGATCAATACAAGATACAGTTTTATCAATGTTCAAGATCACCAAAAATGGCTACGAAAATTGGGGTGTGTCTGCCGTTCACAGATGTTATGGTGTTAACAGAGATCAAAGAAAGAGCCAACCTTTCTCTTTTTTGTTTAAGATTTATTTATTTGAGAGAGAGAGTGAGAGCGCACACAGCTGAGAGCAGAGGAGCAAGCTAGTGGGAGGAGAGGCAGAGGGAAGGGAGAGAAGCAGACTCCCTGCCGAGTGCGGAGCGCAGCACATGGGGCTCCGAACGAGATCTTCAGCACGAGCCCTTGGTGGCTTCATGGCATAATTATTCCTTCGGTTATCTGCAGCTACAAGATGACCAAAATGATAGGTGGACCTCGGTAACCAGCAGGCGGGCTCCCTGGAATGTAGTTGAAAGTCCCTTTTGGGAATTCCCAGGTCTGTTTCAAAGGAATCTGGGGAGAGCTGGGGTTCTTCGGAAATCGATGGGAGCAGAGCCATGAACGTCCTGTTTTTCACTGCTGTTACAAGTCTTCAGTCAAACCCATTCTTCATTTTCAGAGATATTCTTGACTGTGAGCCTATGATACTAATAGCTAATCTGTACTAATGGTCTAGGTAATGTTCACATTTTAACAGAGCATTCCTATGGGATGTTTTGATCTAAAGGAATGAAGTCTTAATGGTGGAAACTTTGGCTTTAAAGGTCTAAGAGTATGACTTAGCAGAGGACCTTTTCCCTGTGCCCCTCCTGTTTCTCATAACTGGCGTCCTGTCTCTGCCTGCCATCTTTGGATCCCCCATCTCTTTGTCTTTCTTGAGGTCTTTGAATTGTTTTCTGGCTTTCACAGGGCTATCTGTCAATGAAGTAGGAGTATATAGACGCACTTGTAAGGTCTAGAGACTCATTTCCTTCATGCTATTTAAAGGGGTACAAAGAACACACTAACTGGATTGACTTCATGTTTCAGATGTTTAACAAATGTTATGAGCCACAGTGTGTATCTCAAATGTCTATTTATATAGTTGAGCACTGTAGAATGTGTCTTCGGGGTACTATTGTAAACAAGCTGTCAAGCCTAACTGGGTTATCTTGGGGGAAGGAAAACCAACTCTTGTTGCATGTGCCATTTACAAACCTTGTAAGACACAGTCACTAATCAAATCGATTGTGTGCTTTTAAAGATATGAATTACTGTGATATTTGTTCAAAAATCCAAAGCTTAGACTTTTCCCTATTTAGCATTTTGGGAAAGCTGTCTATTTAAAAAAATTAAAATTCAGTCAGTTAACAAATTGCCTCAAAATGTTTACAACTGTAACTATTTTCTTACTTTAAAAAGATCAAATGAAATTGATTATATAATGTAGAGAGTAAATCTCAGACCTTTAGGTAACGTTAATATATGCATTTTCTCATTCATTGGCTTTTGTTAGAGAATAAGCAGCAGTATCCCAAATCTCCCACATTTCTCTGATTAAATCTAAATTCATTTGATCTGAAACATAAAACAATGGAATTCCTAAAATAAAATTCTACTCATTACATTTAATTTGAAGGTTTCTTTGTTAGGAGAATTAACAGAGTAGGGGATCGGTCTCCGCAGTCGCAGAGTTTGGAGTAGGGGAGACGATCGCCGAGGGTATCCGGAAGGCTTCCTGGAGGAAGGGAAATTTGAACTCAGCCTTGGAGAATAAAAACAGTGGACTCAAACACGAGGATATTCAGGAAGGGGAAAAAATGTAGGCATGTCTGGGAAACACTGATGAATGCAATTGAGGAGAAAGTATGTAAGTGGTGGGTCCAGGGAACGGCCTCTCATAGCAACCCAGGAAAGACAGTGTGGTAGAGGCAGTTTACTCATTCGCTTACTGATTCGTCTGTCCAGCATCTGTGTATTGAGACCCTCCTGCATGCCAGGTGCTGCAGTAACTAATAAGAGTACAAAGGAGGGACATACGAAATAAATGATGAGAGGCCCCTGGACGGAGTACAGTGACATACCAGCACAGGGTAGACAGGAAAGGGTGAAGCTCTCGAGCATTCAGAAGAAATTCACCATTGATAACGTGGGATGGAAAAGTGCCTCCCACTGTAGCCTGAGGAGTTACAAATACGCTTAAGTGGATAAACATTTTCCTATAACACTGGCTTCCATTCATCCATTCGGCAAGTTTTGACGCAGCCCCCTGCTCTGGGCATAGTGCTATGCTAACGGGAAGGAGTTCTGAGCTGCTAGGATGGACAGTAAGAACGGCAGAGAGCTGCCTCCCAGGGCGGGTGGCAGAAGGGCAGGAGCCTGTCTGGAAAGGTTGGAGCTCAGGGCACGAAGGGCCTGTGACCTCTTTTGATGGGGCGGGAATCTCTCCGGGCTCTTGGAGCCTTCAGGTCATCATTATGGACATTGGCTATCTTTGAACTACAGATTTGCAGAAGTGCCAACTATTAATAGACAGTAGAAAGCTGAGTTTACTGTAATAGGCTGACAAATATAGATCTGAGATATCATTATACTGCCAATTTCTCTTCTGCCCGCAAAAGCTTTGTTGGCCCTTGAGCTTCTTCCTTTCTCTCGCTCAACGGAACACAAACAGCTGCGTACAGAGCACACGCCGGCTCTGCCTGCAAACAAAGCTAGGACACAAAATAAGAAATCAACTCTGGTATCACAGGCCCAGTTTCTTATTTTCATGTATTTATTGTCTGATTCTTTTAAAGGACCCAACAGACTTCTCTATCCTTTGCTCCTGTGTCCCGTCTGAGCAGCCCAGAGCATTTGGACTTACATTTATTTTCATGCATGATTTACAAGCTTTCTCTTTGGGAATTTTGAAGCTAGGTCACTAAGAGAGAATCCTGAAGTCATGTCGGGGAAAAGATATACTTTTATTTAATGGAGCCATAAACTGGTTATGGAGTCTTCTTAGAACTTTTTTTAAAAGATTGCTGCAGGCAATAGTTTGAATGTCTTCCAAATCCTGTACATGACTTTTTCAGTCTTAAATAATTGTAGAGCTGGCATGCTTTTGTGATTATCCCAGTGATAGACTCTCCCAGAAATAGAGGGAAAGACTCTTACAACATTGTCCACTCGGTGGTTCCTTACATGCATGAAGACTAAAATAAAATAGTCCAACTTGAGGGAGTTTAAGCGATAACCTGAAAAAAAACCAGTCAAATGATCCTGTGCCTCTGCTTGTGAAAAAACGAAGATCAATTTCCGATATATTTTTAAGGGCTCTGTTACGGGGTTTAAGTAAACACAAATGCAGAGACATAGCCCTGTGGGTCTTTAAGTGAATGGTAAATGTCACTTCACGGTTTCCCCCGTAGAGCTGAGTTGCTTATCGAGAGAAAGCCACGGTAGAGTCATGGCCTGGGACTTTAAAACAGTCTTCCCTTACAGATCTATTTTCCACCACCTCAACTCTGCCCTCTACTTTGTTACAAAACATTCTGTTTTGTTTTCCTCATAGACTTCCTTGCCTGTAGGTATTTTATAACGTTGTGGTAATACAGTCTTACTATGGTTTGCACTTTTTTTTCATTTTAACCCTGAATTTGAGGACTATTTTTCCAGTCTTTACTTAGGTAAATCTACTTTTTTTTATCCATTTATATAACACGGACGGATTTACTTTGAAGATTTCTTTTTTAATAATGCATTGTGAAACGAGAAGATATCATTCGTATTGCAAATGTGAGAATATTTCTACGAGAAAACAGTGAGAAGATAAGTGGCTCAGGAATCTGCCGTTGGTGATGATGTGACGAGTATCATGTGCTTGTTACACTTACTGGTTAGCGTAATGTAGACTTCTGAGTTATTACATATGTCTGCGAAAATATCAGCTAAGTATGAGAACTGGATAAAAATCCAAGAAGATAATATGACCTTTAAACCTTATTTATTGGCAGACACTAACATTTCTGAAGAAATGCTGTTTGAGTAATAACTGTTCCTGTTTATCGCATGCTGACAAGTGCCAGGCACTGAGAAGGATGCTGTGAATACCACGGTGAGCAAGATAGATCTCTGGCTGGAAGGGCTTGACATCTAGTGGGGAATAAACCATCACGGTACTGTGGGATGAATTCTGTGATGGGAAAGTACCGGAAGGTACATGGTACTTGGAGAGTAATTCAGTTGCAGGGAACAGAAGATAACTCCTGAAGAAAGTCATGTTAAAGCTACTGGGGTAGGCGTAGCGCCGAGAAGATCCCCAGTGAATCATGGCTCTGTGTAATGCCCCTCCCCTGAGTGAGGGCAAGACCTGTAATTTACTTCTATCCATAGAATATGGCAAAGGTGATAGGATATTATTCCCATGATTACACCACATTGTATGGCAAAGGTGGAGGGAATTTGCACATGTAAGTAAGGCCCCTCGTCAACTGAGTTTAGGTTAACCCAAGGGGAGGCTATCTTGGATGGGCTGACCTTATCAACCAAACTCTTTAAAAAAGACCAGAAGCCAAGGAGATCTGAGTCCTGGCTTTGAAGTGGTAGTTGCTGTGTTTCCAAAGGGTCTGTGAGTGGGCCATATGGCAGAGAATTGTGGGGGTCTCTGGAAGCTAAGAGAGGTGCCCGGCTGACAGCCACCAAGAAAGTAGGAACCTCAGTCCTACAACCACGAGGAATTACATTCTGCCAGCAGCCACATGAGCTTGGAAGAGGATCCTATGCTCCAGAAAGGAATGTGGTTCAGCTGATGCCTAGATTGCAGTCAGCTGACATCCTGGGTGGAGGACCCTGCTTGCTTGGCTGCACTCAAACTCCTGACTCAGGGCAAGTGCAAGGCGATCCACGTGTGTTTTATTTTATTTTTTTTATTTTTATTTTTTTAAAGATTTTATTTATTCGACAGAGATAGAGACAGCCAGCGAGAGAGGGAACACAAGCAGGGGGAGTGGGAGAGGAAGAAGCAGGCTCATAGCGGAAGAGCCTGATGTGGGGCTCGATCCCACAACGTCAGATACGCCGGGATCACACCCTGAGCCGAAGGCAGACGCTTAACCGCTGTGCCACCCAGGCACCCCCCCACGTGTGTTTTAGACAGCTAACTTCGTTACGCAGCATTGGAAAGCTAATACACTGGAAATGTGACTGATGGTACTTCGATGGGGAAAGAAGGTTCCAGGATTTTGATAGAATGGGTAAAATCACAGGCTTTGTGGTCAAGATTGACTTAGCTTCTTATTTAGCCAGCTGACTCTGAGCAGGTTACTTAAGTTCTCATTTTTCCTAATCCGTAAAATGGATATTATCTTTATGATCACCATCACCACCTTCCTAGCCATCATCACCACCACTACCACCATCACCACCACTCATCGCCATCATCACCACCATCACCACCACCCATCACCATCACTACTACCACCACCCATCACCATCACCATCACCACCATCATCATCATCTTCGTCATCGTCATCACCATCATTCTTCCCTTACAGGGCTGTTGTGAGGATTAAGTGAACTAAGCTCTTGAATGATTTTATTTTATTTTATTTTTTCTTTTTTTTAATAATATTTTTTTTGTTATGTTATGATAGTCACCACACAGTACATCCTTAGTTTCTGATGGAGTGTTCCATGATTCATTGTTTGCAGATAACACCCAGTGCTCCATGCAATATGTGCCCTCCTTAATACCCATCACCAGCCTATCCCATTCCTCCACTCCCCTCCCCTCTGAAGCCCTCAGTTTGTTTCCCAGAGTCCACAGTCTCTCATGGTTCATTCCCCCTCTGTTTACCCCCCTTTCATTCTTCCCTTTCTTCTCCTACCGATCTCCCTGCTATTTCTTATGTTCCATAAATGAGTGAAACCATATGATTTAAAATAGGATCAGGGCCTGAACAGAGCCAGGATTCTAGTTTAGTCCATCTGACACTGGGTTCCAGAAGCTCTTCTCAACTGTAATTTATATTGTCCTTCTCTACTGTTACGCATTCACATTTAGCAATCTGACAGATCTGAGTTTAGAATCCATCTTCACCTTGAGTAATACATTAAAATTTGAGCCTCAGTTTCCTCTTATATAAGATATGAAATCATAGGACCCACCTTGTAGGGCTATAAGGATTAAATGAAATAATGTATATGAAATGAGTAGCAAAATACATATGTAAGCACTTCTTAAATTACTTAAATTGCTCAGGAAATGTTTATATGTCTTATTATTTATAGACTTCATTCATCATATATATGATACATGTACATAATTATATTTACACATGTATAAAAAGCTTCTCTGCATAATGAATAGATGAAGGAGGAAAATTATAAAGATCACTGACACTTAGACGTATTTTATTTGGTCTGGAATGCTTTAGGTCAGGGAAACACTGAGAATCGGTTGATACGTTAGCTGTTCGGAGACTATCCTCCCAATCACTGTGTTTCTTAATTTTAAAAATTCTTCACTGTAATTATTTCCTGTGTGTGTGCATGTAGCCGAGCTAACTGATTTATACCCCTCAGGTCCTTCTTCACTGATTATATAATTATTTGTTCTTTGATTTTCAAGGGCTGAATCACTGCTTTCTATTTTTATAGCTTCCTTTTTTCTTTTTTCCCCCAGAAGAGCTTGCCTTGCTCCGTGAATAGGTCCTGGTGATGTTCAGTTGGCTGAAAGCAAGCTTTTTCACGCAATGTGGCTTATTATTACTCTAATTTTCTAAGCGTGGCTATTGCCACTGCTAGTCCAGAACAAGCTGAAAACTGAAAATGCTGGAAGTCATGATGCGGACTGGGGGAGATTGGTTTTATTTTCTCACGGTGCTAATGCGGTCCTTCCTGTGGCTGCTCTGCGTGTTTTATCGGCACTTCTGCTTCCTCTTTCTTTCTGTCTCATTGGTATAGACGATGTTTATTGTTATCTTACAAATTATCCTTCCACTTGGCATTTGCTGTTGCTAATTGCCTACTTTCTCCCCATTCAAGTAATGAGTGGCAATTTTGCATCCACCTCCACGCAGATATTATGGTTTCTTATCATTATTATGCTGCATCTATTTCTCTCCCATACTCTATTTGACTTATATGTATATAATGTCTTCTTTACATGAAGGAAGCAGAAGCCATTTATATTCATAATTATTCCATCTTTTCAAGAGCAAGGCAAAACAAGTACATTCAATGTATTCTGTATGGCGATTTAGATTAGGGAACTGAATTACAGTTACTAACATTTTCAATAAAGTTTGAAAATCGTGCAATTGTGCAAACATCTCAGAGCCTCTTTATCACTTCTGTCAGGGCAGGGAGCGAAAGCCTGTATTTGCTTTAGGAGAACCGGGTGAGATCCCTGAGTGCCTGTGGTGAGCTGACGGTTTAGAGGGGGACCCTTTTATTGGTCATCCAGGGGCACATGTCAGACTCTTCAACGGATGTGCCTCTTTTCCCAGTACAGGTTGGGCCAGGGAGAGCCAAGAGACAAAAAGCAATAGAGGGCAGTGTTCTGCTACAGGCGGATTACAAAGAACATGGTCAAGTTACTTTTCTGTAGCTGATTTGAATAGGCATTTCTATCCATATTCACCTGATTTTGGATAAGAGAGTCCCTAGGTGTTCTGCAGAGGCTGACGGATTGTTACTGTAATCGCTCTTGACGAGGCTGCTAGTTTAAGGTCTCTCTCTCTTTCTCTCTCCTGAGCTGAAATGATCTTCCACTTGTCTCAACTCCAGGCTCATCCCTTTCCAATACGCCCTTTACATGGCTGCCAGAATTCTCTATTTGGAAGAGCAATAAATCGATGTCCCCCGCCCCGTGCTTAAGAACACTTGTCATCTCCCACCTGTAAAGAGGAGACGCAGCACTGGGACAATGGAAGTTTGGCTGGAAATAGTGACATGGAAATAGTGATTCTGCTGGCGCCTCAGCTTCCTCACCTGGAAATGGGGGTAATGAGGCCTGCTACACAGGACTGGGTGCAGATTAGAACTAATGCGTGCAGTGCTCAGCCAAGCCCTCTTGCACAATGAGAGCTTTCAAGACATGCTGGCTCTTAGCTGTTCTTTTTTAAATAGGTATGATTGATTTCAAGTCAGTGTTCCTTTCAGAAAAAGGGAAAGCATCAGGAGAGACAATTCATGTAATTTGGCCTCTTCCTCCAATCCATCAAAACTTTATCGTAATTCAATTGTAAAGCAGCTGTAATTCACTGCTGTGTTTTCTCATGTGCCGGCTTATTTTATATTCAAGTGATCATGACTATTAGAAGAATATTCCATTTTTAGAATCTGATTTCAGGGAGTTGACAGAAATGTCAACATAACATGGCCAAAAAGAAATACATAAACAATCAGATCAAAGAGACTCAGCCAGAAGAGAATCATATTCAGAGCAAGAGAGAAAAATGTTCAGAGGGAAATTAAAGAGGCTGACAACAAATTAAATATCGCCGGCAAGAACATTTTTATCCGGTGCAGGATGCTTTGTGGGTTCTGATTCTTTTGAAAACCCTCGCTGCTATGAGTCCCTTTGCATTTGCTGGCCTCCTACCTGGGATGACCCCAGAGTCTACTCACAATAACACCTTTGCTCATTTCACATCTCCCCTCCCTTGGCTGTGCCTTCTCTCTGCCCCACCTGGTGTTGCCCACAATTAGCACCTGTCCATTTTACTGCCTCACTCTCATTCTTCTCTGAATACCACTTGTCACTGCCATGAAATAGGAAATATTCCTGTATCATCTGTCTCCCCCCCCTTAAAATGTATACTGTCTGAGGGCAGGGTATTATAGATGGAATGCTAATGTTTCCTCACAATTTGTAGGTTGAAACCAAAACCCCAATATGATGGTATTTGGGATGGGGCCTTTGGGAGATGATTAGGTCATGAGGGTGGAGCTGCCAAGAATGAAATTTGTGCCCTTATAAAAGGGACTCCCCTCATTTCCTCTAGCAGGTGAGGACACAGTGAGAAGAGCAGACTCTCGCCAGACACCAGATCTGCCAGCACCTTGATCTTGGACTTTCCGGCTTCTGGAACAATGAGCAATACATTTCCATTATTTATAAGCCACCGGTCTGTGGCGTGCTGTTCCAGCAGCCCGAATGAACTAGACACAGGGGTCTGTATTATTCAGAGTTCTGTCCCTGGCACGTAGGAGAGAGTTTGATACCATTGTGGGCCATCAGTAAATACTCTTACGATGAGTAGATGGAGAGTAAATTTAAAGTGCAAATCCCCAAGAAGAAATGTTTGACAAGCTTTTTTCTACTTTGCTAATTGTCAAAGAAAGCGATTTCTCATAGATTGGGACTTCCTCCCCCAAACAACTCTTTAGTGATGGAAAGCTGCCTGGGCACCTGTTTTCTTCGCAGTTAGTGTATGACATTCGCTTAACACAGTTATTGGCATATAGTAAGTGTTTTTTTGAGTACTTACTATTATAAGTATGATAGATTAAACACGAGATTTCTATCTAAGAATACAGCTTGCATTACCACAACATGATCTGTTGCTCACAGAGGCGTCTCTGACCACCGCCCCTTTGTCAGACTTGAGTGACCACACTTGAATTGATTGGTTGAAAAATTGGAGGGGCCCCCTTGTCAGCACCGACAGAAGCTGCAGAACTCCACAGCCCCCACTCCTGGGGGCTCTTCCTGCTCTGAAATTTGCAGCTGTTCCATCTGGCAGAGTTTTCAAAGTTCTTCCCTGTGTCTTCATCCTCCGTGTAAACCGATGCACAGCTGTGCTCAGAGGGGCACAGGAAGAGGAGTTAAGAGTCCGGACACGTGGGCTCCTGATGTCGTCCCACTACGGTGTACCCCTGATTAAACACCACTTAATCTCCTGGTTCCTCAATTTCCTAATCTGTAAATGGGAATAAGGCTGGCCGCCCTACAGTACCCCTGAGGAATGTCGTGAGGAGAAAGTGAACAGCGGCACGAAAGTATTTTGACAAATAGAAGCACGAGCCTCTTTCAAAGGCAGCATTCAGCACAGCGTATTAGCCCCTTTCTTGCATCACCAATGGAGACAAAGGAAAAAAACCTCCACTGTCATTTCAAAAGGCAGTTCTAACTACGTCAAGGACACTCAGGAACCGCATCCTATGTTAATATTAGCTCTACTGGCATAGTCTTCAAACCATCATTTGATATGTACTTTAAACGTATAAATATGAATGACAGGTTACAAAAAAATCAGCACTAAGACTAAGAGAAGAAACAAAAGAGACTCTGCGAATATATGCATGTCTCAATTTTGGTGTACGGTAACTAACAAACCCCCCAAAAGCAGTCACGTGTATGAGATGTGCGGTCCCCTCTTTCTCCATCTTCCCTCTCTTCCTGATTTCTCTACAGATCTCCGAGACTTTGCAGAGGCTCTCTTTGCATATTAAACTTCGGTCAGCTTCAAACGGAAGCACAAACAGCCCTGCTAAAACATTTTGCTCAATGAAGGATAAACTATATGACTCACCACATTATTATTTTTGCAAAAAGCTATTATGTAAATATACAGGCTTCTCTGAGCTGAAATAGTCCGAAGCAAGGATGCAAAGGAAGGAAATACATACATATCTACCCAAGCAATGCGCACGGCGGTCTGGTTTTAACAGGCAATTGCACACCCTCGCTTAAAGGGCAAAGAAGAAGCCATATGTCTGTTTTAGTGACTCCATCCCGAAATGGTGCACTTATTCCTTTTATTATATTTTCAAATAAATACATATGGGACCCGTCAGATGTCAACAGTGGCTCTGAAAAGAGTATGAATTAGTCACACTGGCACACAGGGCTCGGGAACAATGAAACGGTGCTCTGGAAGACCCTTGAATACAAGCCTATTTGCCTCTTAATCCAAATGAATAATTAATGATAATTATCATGCCGCAGTTATTATCTGTGATAATAATATATCCGTAAGGTGAATAAATTCAATCTGCTCCTATGCAGAAATGGCAACTCATAATATTCTTAAGAAATACAGATATAATTATCAGTATTAATGGTCAAGGAAAGAAAGAGATTTTTATATAAGGAATTACAGCAAAAGGTCTAAAGTAAGGTGGAAATGAATCCTCCGGATAATATTTTTTTTTTCACCACCATCACCACCATGGCCCTGCTGCGATGACGTTGGGGTTCTTACTTTTGTGGGTAGGTTCCATTTAAGTAAAAGCTTTACTATGCACTTGTGCATTGCAATCTGTCCGTAACACTTCCATTATCGCTCTTTAGAAAATGACTCGGGTTAAGTTTAAGATTCTATAAAAGGGCAGGCGAAATATCTCAGGATAGATGAAAGCGGTTGGGCCACCAACTTGACAATTTAACACTTAAAAAGGGAAAAAAAAAACCCAAAAGCCAAAACAAATAAAATGTGAAAAGCTTGGTTATTTGACTGGGAGCGGACATGGGGCAGTGCGGGTCCGTTGTGGCCTTTGCGGGTGGCGCTGGTTCTTCTTAAAATGCTCTCAGAGCGTTTAGTCAACTAGTGAAAGGGAACCGCGCTAGTGGCACGTGACCCGGTCCCTCCTATCGGTGCTCACCAGCGGCGGGCGGGGCGTGGCCGTCATTTCACGCAGGTGTGTGTAAGCACGCACACGCACTGCCCCGCGTCTCCTTGTAGTGAAAGGTCTATTGAGGTATAATTTTCATAAAGTAGAAATCACCCCTTTAGGTATCGTTCCTGAAGTTCTGAAAAAAGTAAACGGCTGGGTAACCTCCTCCACGGTTCAGAGAGACAATCTTCCCATCACCCCGCAGCCCCACATGCCGTGGCATCCTTTCCCCTTCCTCACTCCCAGCCCGCCGGGGCCACCCGATCTGGTCTCTGTCCTCAGAGTTTGACCTTTTTCAGAATGTCAAACAGATCGAGGCACGTAACTTTCTCGTGCCTGACTTCTTTCACTTGGCCTATCGCTTTTAATCCATGCGTCGCATGTATTGTTCGGTCTTTTTCACTTTCTGAGTAGTATTCCGCTGTGTGGTTGTATCACAGTTTAGGCATCCAGGCAGTCATTTGTGGACGTTAGGGTTGGTCCCAGTTTTTAACAATTACGAATAAGGCTACTGTAACAGCCTCACAGGTCTTTGTGTAGACGTACCTTTTCATTTCTTGTGGGCAAATACCTAGAAATAGGATTGACAGGCCAAACAAGACTATGCCATGTTTAACTTTTTTTGGAAACTATTTTCCAAAGTGGTCGAAACATTTTTCATCCCAGCAGCTGTAGATGAGAGTTCCGGTTGCTCTGCATCTCGCCAATGCTTGGTACTGTTGGTTAAAAGATTTTTGCCGTTCTGGTTGGTTTGTAGTGATATCTAACTGTCATTTTAATTTGTATTTCTCTAATAACTTAACGATGTTGAGCCTTTTTTCAAGTGCATTCCCTTTCACTAGTTGACTCGAGGCTCTTAGAGCATTACAAGTGAGCTTTTTTTTCATCTGTGAATCTGGAAAGTCGTTTGTTCAAATTTTTTCCCATTGAAAATAATTGAACTGCATGTCTTTTTCTTAAGTCATAAGAGGTTTTTATTTGTTTTGGACGCAAGTTCTTCATCCCATATATGTTTTGCAAATACTTTTTCCCAGTCTGGGGATTATGTCATCATTTTGTAAATAGTGTCTTTCAAAGAGCAAAAGTTTCTAATTTCTTGATCCTGTCTGGATTTAGTAAGCAAGCAGACTAGAGAAATCGTGCGGAGTGAGACACCTCCCTCTTCCCAAATAAATCACTGATATTTACTGACACTAACGGCATGTGAGTGTTTAGGTTAAACATATAAAAACATGGAAACACTCAAGAAAAAAAACAGTAGCAACAGTAATTCAGTAGCTTGTGTAATTTAGTTAAATGCCATCCCGTACTGTTATTTTGTCTTTATACACACAGCTGTAGATAAATATTTTTACCTGGGAAAAATATCTCAGGGCACGTGTATTGCCATGAAAGTGAGGTTTCCCTTTGATAAAATATTATAAATTTATTTGAATTCTACCACTTGTGACCTTGATACCCTTGAGGTTTATAAAGAGAGAAAAACGTTACCGGTTACTAGCTATGTTTAGTACATTAGCATTGAGAAAAGTAAACTTTTATTTGACATTGGTGGAATAAGTCTAAAGCATTAGAAGAATAAAGGACAGTTAACTCCAGAGAATACTTAACAGCCAGATTTTTTAAAAAAACATTTTGTAAGAGTAACATTTATAAGGACAGTATGTTTCCAGGTTTACATTCAAAAGCCTCAGATTTTCTTGTAAAATATTTCATGGACTTCTTTATTACTGATGAGGTAATCAAATGGGAAAAATGCTCAAGCCCACTATTTGCAACAATGTTGAAAAGTCTCTCTTTCTCTCTGTCTTTTTTTACTATTCCTAAATTCTCTTGTATGCATATGGTCTTTCCTGGAATATTTTTCTCAGAGGTTCTAAAGGTAATCTGGTTTCCATCCTCCAGGAACAAGAGCTTATCTTTATAGAATCAGATTTTCTTTGTCTTTTTTTTCTTTTAAAAACTATTTTTGTGTCATAATTTTGTTAAAAAGTGTAAGTATGAAGAAATTTGGAAAGATCAAATATTAACTACTTGTCATATTGAAAAGAAAAAAATGCGTAGTCTCTTTCACAGATATCTTGATGAACTACCTACATTCTGTTTGTACTTCCTTTGAGGGAAAAATAATCCCACAGTAGGAATGTTTGTTAGATGTTGGGGAGGGAATAACAAGGTAACAGGAGTTTATCTTCTTGAGGCCTTTGTTTTTTGACAATAGAAAAAGATTTTAAAAATTCTATAGGAAAGGCTCTAGGTGACATACAGTTATGTCACATTTCTTTTTTCTTTCCTTCTTCCTTCCTTCCTTCCTTCCTTCCTTCCTTCCTTCTTTCCTTCCTCTTCTTTCTTTCTTTCTTTCTTTCTTTCTTTCTTTCTTTCTTTCTTTCTTTCTTTCTTTCTTTCTTTCTTTCTTTCTTTCTTTCCTGTTCTGTGTTTGAGCCATTATGAAATTACTCCATTTCACTGGTTTAAACTGACTCAGCAAAGCTGGGAGAGAGAAACAAGTCATGGGAATCAGAACACAGCAAGTGTGACTTTCTTTAAACAAATGCATGTTTTCCTAGTTCAGGAAAAACTTTAAGTTGTTATTGAGCCTAACAAATTAAAAATTCATCTTAAAATTGTTGACTATGAAATTTCAATATCATGGTGCCTTTCAATTCAGAGCTCCCAAAGGGAAGATATGGTATCGAGTGTCCGATATTTAAATATCAGCTTTACAGGAGAAAAACGGCTTTTCTCTAAATTGTTTGAATAATTGATAAATCAGTATAGAATCACAGATAAGCAAGAATTGACTGAACTAAAAAACTAGAGACACCATCTTACCCCTTCCTTTCTTAGGTACAGAGAGATGAACAACTATCTGATTTTGAAAGATCTTTGAAAATGAGTCTTAAATCGAGTTCATTGTTTGAATCAATTATTCAATAACACTCAAAGCCAGGAAATGTCTGAATCCAACGCCTTATGCTATGCCTTCTGAATCCAGTGCTTTATGCCTTACCCATTCTTCGATCCCATTCCTCCATGACCCCTGTACTCTGGGTGGGAGCCCCTCACACACCTGAAAACGATGATTAACCCTCCCCTGAGCTTTCTCTAGCCCTTTAATCATCTTGGTGGCAGTGCTTGGAATACGCTTTGAATTCTCTATCTCAGGCCGTAATGTAGGGCAGAGCATCTTGATAAGGTCTGACTCGAACCGATTAATATGGAGAAAGTGATTGCTTTTGTGTGTCCTAATATTTGAATTGTTTTGTAAACATTACAGTATCCCATTATTAACTTACTGCTAGTTTACTACTCACTGTGAGCCTCTGATCATTTGATCCCGGCTCATACTTAGTCATTTATTTTCCAGCTTGTATTTTTGCATTTTGAAACTCCTTATTAGTTCCTCTCCTTTTCTTCACTCAATCTGGTCACTCAGGAGTGAGACCGTCTCCTTTGGTGTGTTGGAAAGTGCTATGCTCTGAATGTTTGTATCTCCCCCAAATTCACATGATGGAATCCCAATGCCCAATGTGATGGTGTTGGGAGGTGGGCCTTTTTGGAGGTGATTAGGTCATGGGGACCCCCTCATGAATGGGATTAGTATCCTTGTAAAGGGAACCCCTAACAGAAATTTCTAGCCCCTTCTGTCAAGTGAGGACATAGCAAGAAGTCTGCAACTCAGAAGAAAGCTCTCACGGGATGAAACTGACACTTTGACCTTGAGCTTCCAGCCTCCAGGGCCGTGAGAAATAAAGTTTTGTTGTTTATAAGTGACCCAATCTGTGGTATTTTGTTATACCAGTCCAAATGGACGAAGACAAGGAATTGGTGCGTTGGCAGAATTTTCGTTTTTTGCTGTGTCATCTTTCTGTTATTCACCAACACAACATGGGAGCTCGGGAGCTAAAAAGGCTGGAGGAGTCCCAGAAACCACTTTGGACACTGAGAGTGGTGCGAAGGAAGCTGGACCACAGCGACAGCATCATGTCAGGCGTCCGGCCTGTCCCCGGGCCGTCTGCAAGCCTGAGCAGCAGTGGAGGGTTTCTCTTCGAGCTAGAACAAGTTGGGATTCTGAGTGCTTGTGGCGAACTGAAGGCAGAGCAACTAACTTGGCGGCTCACTGGTTCACTCGCCTCTTCTAGTCTCAGAAACTTTCTAAAGGACCATGGCTGTGGTTACAAAGGCCATCGTAGCTTGAGGTCCAGACGTAGATCTGTGTAGAAGAGATTCACTAAGAAAGTCCACGTGCAATATTAAGGCTAAATGATATTAGTGAATTTCTTTAATTTATCTGGAAAAACGATGTGTTCCCTCTTAAAGAGAAACGCTCTGTTAATCTGAGAAGTAGAATTCTTGGGAAATATGCAAAAATATTTTGTGCGAGGTTGAAGTAATAATTATGTAATACTGAGGTGTTTTCGTAACCAGATACTAGGTGTGTTGCCTGACATTTGTGGAATGCTGTTGTCGGGGTAATGATAATCTAGGGTTTTGGCTTTCAGGTAATGGATTTATCCCGATGTACTTTTGTTCTCTTATTTGGGGGGTGCAGTTATGACCAAAAAACCTTCACGCATGGGATGAATTTATAAGTTTATAGAGCCTTTTTCATTTAAAATTCTATTGGAAGACTATCTGATTTACATCTCATTATGAGGATCCCTGGGTTTATCACCTGATTGGGCATGTTGAAAAAAATATATGTATACACATACACACCACATTTATAAATACATAATTGTCCTGTATTTTGGTAGCAGGAGACGGTCTGATGCATGACACAGCAGCAAATGTTCAGGAGGTCATGCCATGCTTTTGTGCGAAATGGCCCAGAGCAAGATGACCTAGTTTTGATTTTCACCATGGTTGTCCTGAGTCAAAACTGTGTGATAAGAGAATTTGTATTTAGCTCTTTCTATCTTCCTTTCCTGACTCCCTTCCCTTCATTGGCTGGAACTTGTGGTCCTCAGTTCTTAGTATTCTCAAGCTGTTCCCTGGTTGCTTAGAGTCTTCTAACTAAAGCATTACCACTTGGCCGGCCCTCCTTCCTAGTACCGTATGCGCCACTCTTTTCCTCTGCCCCATCCCTGTGGATCTGCCCTGTGGATCTCATTTTCAGTATTGTTAGATGGGGAGAGCTAATAGAATTTTAAAAAGTGAGCCATCAAATTCTTTACCTATTTTATCGGTTAAAAAGTGATTATAGTGATTATTATTGTAGGAGTTAGATCCCCTTGCAGGATTGAAGGGGAAGCTATTTGGGGACTGGAAAGTGATTTGGATTTATGAATGTCGTGCTAGTAAATCCAAATACTTCCTTAACACATCTGGCTAACGCAGAATATGGCCGAGAGTAAAGCAGGAAGGACAGTTGATTTCCAGGAGCCCATGAGGCTCCCTCCCTCAAATGGTGCTTTTCAAAAACATTTTAAATGCAATATTCATTGACATGGTGATTTTTAATACTGTGATGAAAAAGACTTTAAAGAAAGCAGAATCATAAAAAATAAAGTCATAAGGCTGTAAAGGGTCAATGTTCTTGCTTCCTCACCAGTCTGGGGAGCTTCACCCCACCTGGCCTCACCTTGATGCTGGCTCCCCCTGCTGTTAGCACCTGGAATTGATTTGGGACTGTGTCCTTCCAACTGGTTAGAGTTGGAGTTGTTTTGGGAAGCACTTGTAGCTTCTAGAACATTCACTTCTGGCATTTGTCAGCTTTAGGGGAAAGTTCATTGACTAGGAAAGGTTAACTTTTAATACACATGTATTGGCTGCATTTGATCTCTGTTGACAGAAGAGAGACATTTTTAGGCACCATGCTGCTGAGGAACTTAATTTTGAAAGGAAGTCAGAGTCTTTGAATAACTCTGGATCTAGATAGTCATTTAACACATTTTAATCGAGGACCTGTTAAGTTAATGTCCTAACGGTAGAGGGGAGCAAAAAAGGCCTGGACATTTAAGGAGCTCATCCTCTAGGAGTACAAAATCTTTTTGTAGAATTTAAATCACTGTACAAATTAGTTATTGCATGTAATTTACTATATTTATTCAATAAATGTTTAACAAGTATCTGCTATATTCTAAGAACTATGCTTGGTGCTTGGAAAACTGGATGGGGAATATAAGGGGCATGAAATAGACTCTCTATCCTCGAAGAATTTATACTTGGGAATGAGTTATTTAAACAAATAGCCAAAATGTCAGGAATCACATACCGTCAAAAATCCAATTCCATACGAGAGGCAGGTACAGAGTACTTCAGGTCCACTAAGAAGGGCACTTAGTGCTAACTACTTGTGAAGGCCTAGGCAGGCTTCTACTGAGAAGATGGTATTTGATTTGTATTTGAAGGGTGAGAGGAAATCTGTAAAATGGAAAATAGTCCGGGTAGACAGTACTTGCAGAAAATTTAGGGTGCGGAAATCCAAGGTAGAGCGTAATAGGTTCTAGTTACCAATTCTGATGTGTGTGTGTGTGTGGGGGGGTGATGGTGGTGGTTAGGGGATTCCCCATACTAACAATAAGCAATTCCTGGACACCAGCTAGGTATCCTACAATTCAACTCCCTTCTGACTCTACCTACCAAGAGATAGTGTCAGGTCCCCCAGGTGAAGAGCTCAGTCCTGTAGGACTGCCTCCTCCTGCCCACCACCTCTTCCGATGCAAGTTGTAAGTTCATGTCACCGCTTGTGCTTTGACCTACCAACAAGCTACAGATTGGAGGTTCCCACTATCCCCTCCTTGGCTTCGATTAATTTGCTAGAGTGGCTCACAGAACTCAGGAAACCCATTTACTCAATGGTTTACCAGTTTATTATAAAAGGATACAACTCAGAGCAGACAGATGGAAGAGATGCAGGGGTGAGGTGTGGGGAAAGAACATGGAGCTTCCATCTCTCGACTCTCCCAGCACCTCCATTGGCCACTGGTGATTAATCTCAATCTCCAGTCCCTTTCTCCTCCCTGGGGGCCAGGGGAGCGGGACTGAAAGTTCCAACCCTTTTATCAAATTGTTGGTTCTCCTGGCAACCCCCAATTTTGGGTGAGGTCCAAAAGTTACCTCTTTATCACAACAAAAGACACTTTTGTTGTTCTCATCACTTGAAAATTCGGTGTTAGGAGCTCTGTGCCAGAAAGGGCGACGGAGACCAAATATATATTTCTTATTATAAATCACAGTATCAAGGGGACAATTTCCAAGGTCTGAGATGCTGAGAATTTGTTCATATACAAGGGCAGACGAGATTAACTTTGCACATGAGACTCACCTAACTACATAACTTTCCTCCATCAACACAATGGGCCCGTTCTCTTCTTTCAGATTTGGGCTGATTCTACTCATAACCCCGTGACCTTCATGGGTAGCTTGTTTATTCCACTCACTGGAATATCAACAATATCTTTACATATGCATAAAATCTCTCTTTTAAAATGTGTTGACAGATCAAATGCAGTACAGCAATAATGTGTATTAAATAATGTATAATAAAATAAACAAAATAGAAAATATTTATATTAATATAACATGAAACTATCTCTTTAGAAGACAGATGTTATCACCAACTCAAATTTTCAAAACACTCAAGATATGGGTTATTATTAACCCACTCATATGCCCTTCAGTGTAGTAGTTTTATCTCTGTATTATCTTTTTAAAACACAGTTCCTGAAATTTTCAGCTAAATTCCTTTTCTATGCTGTTATTCCTTGGAGGTCTGGATGAAGAAATCCAAGGGCACATTTGGCTCAGGGAATTGGACAGAAGCGCCATGCATTGGCACATTAACTCTTCATCCTGCAAATTATGTCAAATTGGCAAATGTGAATTTAAGTTATACCAGAGAAATGTCTGCACAGATTTGCAATCTCCTTTGATGGCCCTGAATGTCACATTTCCTTCCCTTTAGAAAAAAATAATCCCATCATTCAACACCTGTAAAATTCAGGTCATTAACATTCTGTGATCTTATGACTTGTACTTGGCACAGCTGGAGTTTTCTATTTCTTTTCTTGAGCTACGGTCTCTACCCTTCGTTTCTTCAAACTTACAACCTACGAATCTTTGTCATTGACATTCTCTCTTCATAACCCTCTTCTTCTTCATTATGATCCTATCGTTCCAGGACACCTTTACTTACAGTTTGCCCCATAAAATACCCTAATTTCTCTTCATCCATATTTTTCCATTCATTTCCCTTTCTTTCTCATGGTTTTATAGACCCTGAACTCCTCTGCTTTCTCATCATTCACTAATTAGCATGTCTCCATGGTAACAGACAGTTGCAGAGCAGGGAATCACTCTCTGTACCAGCTACTGCTGAGTAACCTCTAGGCCTAGCAAGGAGGGGCCTTGACCTGATTAAGATAGGAAGACTTTTCACTTCTCGGCAGGAGAGGATCCATACATTTCAGAGAAGGCCCTGTTTCCTAGGGGAAAGAAGAAGTCAATTTGAAGAGGAGCGTATACTCGGACGGAGGCACACAAAATCAAAGTATGAAATAAACTACGAAAATATTAAAGAAGATGTAGGAAAAATGTCTCATGCTGATGTTCTGCTCCTGGTTTGTAAGGATTAGCAGTGCTCTGATCTGGAAGATGCTATAAAGCAAATGGTGGCAAATATTTGGTGGCGTTTACCTTCTAATTTTACGTGTACAATTCAGTAAGTGTGTGCCAAGGGGTTGAATCAAAACAGAGAAAAATCATACTTTCAGCTTTATGAGGTGTAATTTATCATTATTTTAATGTTCACTGTTTTAAGCTATATAGCAACTCATACTCATATACTTACTAAGCAATCAGAAAGGCATTAATTATTTTTTTAACGATTTTATTTATTTATTTGAGAGAGAGAGAGTGTGTGTGAGTACAAGCAGGGGGTAGGGGCAGAGGGAGAAGGAGAAGCAGGTTCCCCACAACTTGATCTCAGGACCCTGGGATCACTACCTGAGCGGAAGGCAGACACTTAATGGACTGAGCCGCCCAGGTGCCCCAAGAAAGGCATTAATTATTATAGGAGTTTACTGTTGCATTTTTTTTGATAACTTATATGGAATTATGTAGTGCATACTTTTCCTATATATTTTCCTAAGACTCAGAAGTTAGGAAAGATACTATTAGTTATAATTTATTGAGCACCTATTATGTTTTCGAGACTGTACTGTGATTTGCGTATATAGTCTCTAAACCTCATGACAGTTTTTCAAGGACAGATACTATTATTTCAAGTTTGTGTGGGAAGAAATTGAGACTCACAGATGTTAATTATGTTGCTTGAAAGCTTGTCAGTCATGGGGTAAGCTTGTGTAAACTGGCTGGAGACATTTGGACAAAATGACCTCTAAATCTGGGCATGCCACTGCTCTCCTAGGAACTCTGCTCTTAGTGGCAAGTGGGGATGACAACTTGTGTTTGCTGGAAGGGTGCTGACTAACCTTTCATCCTCTTCTCTCCTCTGTGCTTAGGATGAAAACATCCCCTTTCCAAATTTGAATGAGATGTTACCAGTTTGTATTAGATTGAGCATGGAAGGGCTGCCCAGGCAGCTCTGTGTCTGGGAGCTGGAGAGTTCTCCCCATTGGCTTTGCTGAACTTGCCTAGAGCTCTTATCAAAACTCTTCCACTCACCTTTCCTTCTTTCCCTCTCTCCTTCCCAGGGGCCGAGCTGTTTGGGTCTGACGCCTCTCCCAGCCTCCACCTGTTCTCGCCTCACTTGACCTCGGGGATGTTTCCCCTAATGAACTTCCCCGATGTCTGCTTCTCGGAGGATCTGCACAAACACGTTGTCTAGCTCAATCTTTCCAATCGGATGAGCTATTGAGGATGATAAGAAATGAAGCCTCAGGGATTTTGAAGTCTGCACTCAGGTCCCCCTGTTAGTGAGTGGCGGGCTTCAAACCCATCTCGGGCTGCTCCTGTGGTCTCTTGACTCTTTTCCTGCTACCACACTGTCTAGGACACCTGGCTGTCCCTGTCACTACTTTCTGTGCTACTTTGCCTGTTGACAAGTTCTATAGTAAAAAAGGGAACAGGTAAAAATTAGCCTAAAGCTCTCTGCCAAAGGGAAAAAAAAGGATCTGGAAGGCAAGCTGTTAATAGAAAACATTCACCCTTTTCCCAGAATAACTTACAATTTAAGCTTCCCCGTATGTGTCACTGACAGGGAGCTGTCTGGCTGCATGAATATGTTATTTTTCTTTTTTTTTTTTTTTCCCTTACACCCCTTTTTAGGTAAATCAGAGCTGCAAGTGCTGTATCTATTTTTCAGAGATAACATGTGAATTTGTGACATTCCCTGTGGAGTTGGAGGTCTACGAACCTATGAAGAGATCACAACGGAACGCAAGCATTCTGTTTCCAGGTGCTAGAGTGATTATTGTCTGGAAGTCTGCGCATTATTTAAAAGGCAGCTCTTCTCATTTGGATCAGGCAGCCGTGTGTTTTCTGAAGGCGGGAAGGCCTTTCAAGAAAAGTGAGTACAGAGCGGGGCTGCGGGCTGCTTGTGCTGGTGGAGGCCAGCAGCCAAAGCTGAGGTAGCTGCTTGGGGGAAGCTCAGGCCAGTCTAACCCGCTTGTAACAAAGGGAGGGCCCGCTGGGGAGGCGAAGAAAACAAAGGGAGACTTTCATTTTTTTTTCATTTCCCCCGCCCACCACTTTTTCATTCTAGGGAAAGAAAGTACAATGCACTGCAATTCATTCCCAAACCTGGTGAAGGTTCGAGAGGACAGGGAGCCTGAGGACATTCACCTGAATGGCCTCTTGGAAGATGCTGTGTGCAGATCTCTGGTGCCAGGAGAACACTGACTCGTTTCCCTCTTTGCTCGGCACGGCACCCTTTCAATGTGACTTAGAAAATGCATTCTTGGCCCAGGGGAACCTCTGGTGTTGTGGGTGCTACAAACTGAGGTATAGACACCTGCTGCCCATCCGTGCTCTCTGTTTCTCTGGCGGGGCCCCCAAACAAGGGTGGGCCCCCTGGTCATTGTCGGGTTCATTTCCCCAGATGAGTCTACCACAGAGTCCTAGCTCATGGATGGAGGCCCCCCACTGTTGGTCTTCTGCCTCAACATTCTTTTTAACTGCATAGTGTCCTGCTGGCCTCTCCAATTCATCTCTCATGGCTTCTTCACATCAAACAAAAGTGCTTTCCCTTCTAGAAACTTCCATGCTCCCTGTGCCACATGTCTTTGCCCATGCTGTTTCTTCTGCCAGGAGTGTCCTGTGCCCCTTGCTAACTCCTACACTCTTTGCCTATTTGGTACATGTCTCACTCCATTAAGATGGAGGTCAAATGAAACCTCAGTGAAGCCTTCCATGACCTCTCCAAAGTCAATTAATGACTTCATTCTCGGCATATGTCAGTAATTTTGTTTAGCTGAAATTATGTTGCTTCTCCTGGAAGATACGGATTCGAATTCAATACATTCTCTCTGAGTGACTACTAAGTGCCTGGCCCTGGAATGATCACTTTCATATATAGCATTTTTTGAATTTCTGTTTGATGAAAAGACCAGAGATTATGAGTCGTATGGATTGAGATGGGCTACTATGGCCCTCTGAAATTACTATTGACTCTTCAGAAGAAAGAATGAGTATACATATGAAGGGCATTTTTCAGTCAATTTTAGTTTGATTAAACAAAACAAAAAACAGCAAAATCTTTTGTTCGAGGTCTATGATTTCCCCAGACCTTTGGGACAGTGTTCTGGAAAATGGCGAACTCCCCTTCCAGCGACTTCTGCCACACTAGGGCAATTATCAATTATCTCTGTAGATCTCTTTGGAAGCTGCATTATGTTACCACACTTGTGGTGAGCTCTGGGGGCCTCCAGACTCCCTGAGGGTTAGCAAGGCATAAGCTCTGCCTGGTCCCACGCTGCATGGCCACCTGAGCCAAGGCCACCCTGTCTCAGCCACTTGTAGGTGACAGCCAGCATATCTACACAAGGCAAGAAATACCACTATGTAATGTGCATAGGATTTTTGACATACTAGTTACATTCTGCTCCACGCCATGAGGGGTAGGTGACCAGCTCCATGAAATGATCAACAGTCTGAAAAATAACTTGTATTTTCCCACTAATATGAATATCAGAAAATATCTTTTGAAGTTGACAACTCTGCTTTTAGTTGAAAACATAGACCACAGACCGGTAAACTACTGCCTATGAGCCAAATCCATTCTGTTGCCGGTTTTCATGCATAAAGTTTTGTTTGAACACAGCCAGCCTGGTTGCTTCCATATCGCCCGTGACTGCTCTCACGCTATAACCACCGAGTTCTGTAACACTGCCGAGAAGTCGTATAACCCACAGAGACTAAAATATTTACTGCCCGGTCCTTTGCAGAAAAGGCTGGCCGACCCCTGACACAGCAAATCCAAGAGCCTGCCAGAAACCATGCATGCAAATTCTCCAATAGCCAGTTCTTATCAAAAGCCTGATTGTGCGAATATTTTCCTCTCAGGACTTTGTGTACAGAAAGTTGGGCTCGCTCCTGAGTTTTGGCTACCAGCGCCTTCTGAACCCGGATCGCCGCCCTGCTCTGTAGGACGCACCTACTTTTCCGCGCTTTCTTCAGCTTTACTGCTCTTAAATCCTCTTCGTCCTGATTACCTATTAGTTTTTGTTGGATGGTCTTCTATGTATATAATTTGTGGCAAAAAGTTAGGTTTAAACAAACAGATAAGTAGCATGTACTCTTTGCACATCTACAGTCTGTCGTCTAGAATTAGCTGCTTACACGTCTGCTTCTACTTAGATCGAACACTTAGGGATGCTGACCATGTCACGAGGTGCTTTGCACATAGAACATACCCAATACATGCGCAGGGGCCTTTGTTGCTTTTGTTTTCTTTTGTTTATTTGGTAGCAAGCTAGTTTTAGAAAATGTTTCAGAGATCAGCATATTTTCAATTTAAATTAATTGGCTGCTGTTGGTATAAATAATAGTGCCTTCAAGATGCTGATGTTGAGTCGTTGGTTGAAAAATTTACTTAGTTTTCATGCTTTTATTAATAAAAAAATGACAATAATTGTTACTACTTATTAAATGTCTAGTATTATTTGATGCCTCAGTGTCCATTGTCGAACTTATTTCTCATAGCAGTCAGTGCGTGCTAGGCCTCGACGTTCCCATTAGTAAGATTGTGAGATAAAACCCAGGGATAACATAGCTCACTCGGGGAAGGTATGGGGTCCTGGTCACCGATGCCTGCAGGAGTCTGGCAGGTGATGTCAGGGTATGAAGCAGGTGGGTGTAATCAGTGTGGGGTGGTGGGGATCAGTGAGCACGTGCTTTGACTGAAGGGGCAGCTGCTACCCATGCCCAGCTCACTGTTGCATGACTTTCCAATTTCTCAGAAACCAGAAATCCAGACTTTGAGGGAGACATTTTCATTTTAAAAACACTGTTCAAGCATAATGAAATGAACCATGGGCCAGGTCTGTCACCTGTACTGCGGGTCTTCAAATGCTTGGTGAAGACCACAGGGCTGGAGGTGAACTGCTTGCTTCTGAATCCTGCTTCTAGCACATTCTGTGTTACTTTAGGCAACGGAACCTCTCTAAGACTCAGTTCCCATCACATGAGATGAATGGTATTGACTTATATCTAACAAGTCCAGGACACTGAAATGCCAGTCTCAGACGTACCATGACAATCAGAATGTTGATTTCAATTATATTTTGACATCTCGATGGGTTTTGCTGAAGTGTTCAGCCCATGCCTGGCAGGTAGAACATAATCTTTAATGGTTATAGATTCATTATGATTATGGCTTAAGGACACATAGCTAGTAATTTCATAGCTAGGATTTGTAACCAGTCTGCATAGTGGCAAAGCCACATTCTTTTTTTTCAGTGCAATCCTGTTTCTCGTATTTCAATGTTTGCTTTGCTTCTCACTCTAATTTTCCAGTTGTTTATCACAATGGAAGTAGAACAACAACTTATGAAAAAAAGAGTTTCTGCATTTCACTAGTAGACCTTGAGATGCTGTCTTGTCAATGAGCAAGCGTGGCTGTAGGCATCCGAGGTAACGAGCAATGTTGAAGACGAGGAAGGGTTTCACTGGGCGAAAGGGGTGGCCAAACATGGAGTTCAGCTGATAACTACCTCTTTACCTCTATCTTTTCATCAAACTGATATTTTTACTAAGGGAAGTGGTTAGTATAGTAATGGAATATTTTCCTTCGTAAAACTTTTTTTAATAGGAAACTACATACCCGACCTGCAGGGGTTTTTTTTGGTCCTGGAAGATGTGGGTAAAACCCTAGTATCTTGGCATACGGCGGCAGCACAGAGCAAAGGACTGGATTTGGAAATGGAGGCTCCACGTTCTACTCTCAGTTCTGCATGCAAATAGCCACGTGATTTTAGGGAAACCACTGCTTGTATGATGATGGAGATTGTAAACCTAAACTCCCGAGAGTGAGAATATTTGTGGAAGTTATTTGTTTCCAGATTATCACTATACAGTATTATCACTATAGTTATTTTTATATGTGATGATAGTGGCCTACAGTGCGCATGAAATTATAAACACTTCCCTACTATGGAATCAACAGTTCCGGTGACTCCAATAACAGAGAGACACACCTTCAGCTGTTTTCATTTTGATTTTGGCCTCTCACAAATAGATAAGTTGAGGTGGTTCATCTCCTTTTTTTTATTTGCTTTACCCTGAAAACAGAGCAATTTTGCTGACAATAATGAGAATAAACATGAAGGGTTTGAGGAGAGAACAAGAAATTTGGAATAAGTAACATAAGGAAAGTAAATGGAGATGGTTGGTGTACATGAATGAAATGGTAAGTAGACTGAAATCCCTGGTTGTGTGTAACTTACATGGCTTAATTAGCTGAATTCTTTTGCCTCAATATTATCACTATTTTTTTCCAATAGTATCCAGTACTCTGGACACAGGAGCAGAGAGACAAACAGTATGTTTGTTCATACGAGATTGATAATTATCCAGAGGAATTCAGGGAAAGGAGAACAAGGTAAACATATTGAGGGGTTGGGAGAGAGAATTATTTACTTGATAGACAATGTGTTTCAGAAATAATGGGAAGGGGAATGGGGAATGAAGGTCCAAAGGAAACAGATTCTTATAGAGAATATGTGTATCTTTTAATAGCTATTTTTTGGGTAAGATCTGTGAGTGTTAAACTCTTTTAGTCTCTGATGTCTGAAGATGTCTTTAGTGTACTGGTTATGACAGTTTAGCTGGGTACAAAACTGCAGGTTTACTTATTTCCAATTTAATTATGCATTCTAATGTTAACAGGCATTATGTTTTTTCCAGCCAGGATTTATAATGAATAATGTTACTGTAACCATTCTTGTACACACCTCTTGGTGCACATGGGATACATTTCTGTTAGATAAATATGTAGAAATGGATTGCTAGCTTAAATTATATGCATATCTTCAGCTTTAGTAGATAATAACAAGTTTTTTACCAAATTTTAAGAATTTATAATCCTACTAGCAGTATATGAGAATTCTTCTTATTCCATATCCTTGCTAACACTTGGTATTAGTTTTTTTTTAGTTTTAACCAATTTGGTAACTGTACTGTGGTACCTCATTGTGAAGCTGGCACCTTTAGAGACATTTATTGATTCTTTGGATATCCTTTTTTAAGAATACCCGTTTCAGTGTCCTACCTTTTTCATTAGATTGTCTGTATGTTTTCCTAATGGATTTTTATGAGTTTTTATATATTTTGGATATAAACTGTTTTTTAGTTAAATTGTTGAAAATATTTTCTTCCATGCCATGGCTTATGTATTAATACTTTTTTCTAAAATAGAGTTTATTTATTTTTTTATTTGAGAGAGAGAGAGAGCAAGTGCACGAGTGGGGGAAGGGAGGGCCAGAGGGAGAGGGACAAGCAGACTCCACACTGAGCGTAGAGTCTGATATGGGGCTTTCATGACTCTGAAATTATGACCTGAGCTAACACCAAGAGTTGGATGCTTAATGGACTGAGCCACCCAGGTGCCCCTTACCTTTTAGCACTCTTGAAAGTGCTTTTGCTTTCTTCAATCAACAGAACTTTTTAATTTTAATCAAGTAATATTCATCATCCTTTTCTTTATTGATTTAAGAAATCTTCTCCTTCCTTAACATCACAAAAGTTTTCTACACATTATTATTAATAGTATTGTTATTGTTGGCCATTCACATAAATATCTACAAACCATTTGGAATAGATTTGGTCTATGGATCATGTAGAGATAATTTTTCTCTTTGTGGATATTCAGTTATGCCATCAACATTTACTAAAAGACTGTTCTTTTTCTATTTCTCTGCAGTGGCACCTTTATTATAAATCAATGTTTATATATACAACAATCTGTTTCTGAGCTTTCTATTTTCTTCAGTTGGTCTATCTGTCCACCATTTGTCCCACCGATATACCATCTTACTTTTATAGCTTTATGATAATCATTGATATCCAATAGAGCAAATCTTTTAACTTTTTCCTCTTTATCTTGGTTAGTCTTGGACTTCTGCATTTCTAAATATAAATTTAATAATACTTTTAGAATCAGCTTGTCAAGTTACACACACACACACACACACACACACAAAGCTGTTTGGAGATTGAAATTACATTGAGTCTATAAATCATTTTAGGGAGAATTGACATCTTTATGATATTGACTCTTCAGTTGACCAAGAATTATACTATAAACATTAAGATTTTTAAAATTTCTCCTTTTTTAAAATTTAAATTTAAAATCAAAATATTATTTTATAATTTTCTGCTAAAAGATTTTTAATTCTCTTATATTTATTCCTAAGTACTTGATGTATTTTGCTATTAATGTAAATGATATTTAAAAAATTTTATTTTTTGTGGCTCTCGTGTATACAGATTCAGTTGATTACTGTATATTAACCTTTATTCAGGAACTTTACTTCTTTTTTTTTTTTTCCAAACTTTTGTCATGGAAATTTTCAAACATACAAAAAATAGAATTGTGTAATAAACCTCCATGTGTCCTTTACTCAGCTTCAATAATTGTGATCAGTTTTTTATCTCCTAACCTCATATTTAATTCTAATAATTTTCTACAGAGTCTTTTGAATTTTCTATATACACCATCATACTATTGGCAAATAATGACTATTTTATTTCTTCTTTCCTAAGATTAATTATTCACTTACTTTCCTGGCTCCTTAAGATACTGAGAAAAATGTTGACAAGAAATGATGATAGCTTTCTTACCATGTTTGTGAACCTGACCATGCTTTTTTCTTTTCATCAAATGGGACTTAGAAAAGAGATTCTTGTGTATCTGAGTTTCATAGGGATCAATGTTTAACTAAGTTAAGACATGTTTATTCTTAAATATTTGCATAACTTGAGAGGAGCTAGTCATAACTCTGACAAATTCACAACTGGTGTAAAAAACCACTAACAGCATGTCAACATGTAGTTCCCATGTTTACAAGTAGTTGCACATTTAAATTTAATTCTTGGCATTTACTTTATGGTTACTGAAGTAATTTAAAAAGTCTTGCATCAAAAAGATAAGGTATAACCATCTACAAATTGACATATTTATTTATTGTATAGTTTGTGAAGATGCCTTTAATTGGTTTATGCAAGAAACAAATTTCAACTCTGAAAGGAATCTCCTTTTCAATGCCCTTTATAGCTCTCATCTGCAATGGTAATAGCAAATACAAAGGAATTTTTAACTATGAGAATTGAATGCTAAAAAAATGGTATTAGATGGTATTTTATTTAACAACCTAGGAAATTCCCAGCCATTTGCTCTTCCAGTGTAATTTCAGGTGCGGTTGGGAATTTGGCATTCTCTGTGGAGCTGTTAACCTTGTAGGAGCTGGCAAACCTTGTAGATGAAATAAGTCCATTTAATAGCGCATGTGAGGGGATCGTTCTAAAATCAACTTTGATGGCTCCATTTTCCACAACTGAACTGGGTCACTCAACATGGCTCTTATTGTTCCTGATGTTGGGGTAGAGTTTTTTTTACAACAAATTTATGACTGTCAGAAGACATCACCTCGACATACATGGCATCACAGCTCCACAGAATTTTTTCTCTCTGTCTGTTATGTTCTTGTGAAATTCTGTTTCATTGCCCTAGTGACTTCAATAGTGTCTCGTCAGCCACTGAAGTTGGGTCCCTGTGCTCTGCCACAGCTCCCACTGCAGGGCCATCCCCTCTCTTTTACCCTATCTTTTTATCTTCTTTTAGAAAAATATATTTTCCATATGTTATTGCTCTGTATTTGGAGTAAAATCGATGCATCAAAGTGTGACTATTGTTTCATTTTGACCAGAAATCAGATTTGGAGTCTTTCTAGCAGCGAGGCGGAGCCCGAACTGGAGGCGAGCAAGAATGGAGACAGAGCCACTGTCTGAATCTTGGGAACGGGGCCAGCGCCATGGAAGAGGAAAAGGAAGGAACGATCTTTGAAATCAGCAGGCTAACCTAGAGACCTCTGAGTCTGCTTCCTGACTCAGAATTCCGGGGTCTATGGGTGTGTGAGGAAAACCTGCGCGGAGAATCAGGAGGACAGATATCAATTAAACCAAAGATGCGGATGGATCTTACAGTTAAAGACTTAAGGATTTTTTTCCCCAGTGGAGGAGAAATTCCTGAGGTGCTTGGATCAGGACTTAGGTATGGTGTGGCAAGATGGGGACAGGATGGGAGGAGATAGAGGGTCAGACTACCGTACACACTGAGCCGGCTGCTATCATGGGGAGAAACTAGTTTTATGTACTTAGAAAACTTGCAGAAATGAGTTGGGAGATGATAATAAACCTTCAGGAGAAAGGAGAGATAGGACAGGGGTGGCTGTGGAGAGATAGAGAGAGGGAGAGCAGTTAAAAATAAGTGAATATTTCTGTTAGTCCAAATCTTCCCCAAACTGAAAGGAATTTTGGATGCCTTACTTGGCTCTGTGGAAATTATCCAAATTACCCAGTGTTGCTCACTCATAATATCTGGGACTCTAGAAAATGCAGGAATACAATGGCAGTGATATAAGAAGATACTCATGTCTTCTTTTCAAAATAAATAACACATAGACTACTTGTTCCATCAGGTTTGATTTTATGTTTAAAATATTATGTAACTATCTGGATATTTATATCCCTTAACAACTTAAGTAAGCCAGAGCTGAGAGACCAAGGAAGCATTATCTTACAGAAGCTGTTAAAGGAGAGTTTTCCATACATTCATTCTCTTACTCTTTTTATTCATTCATTTGTTCATTCCTTCCTTCCTTCCTCCCTTCCCTCCTTCCTTCCTTCCTTCCTTCCTTCATTAAATATCTATTAAAGGCTTATTAGGTGCGAGGAAGTAGTCTGAGCCCTTGGAAGTACATCAGTGAGCATTATCATAAAATTTAATTTGTAAGAAACTAGGGTAATAAAACAAGGAAACAGAAAACGTGTACGTGTACTTTCTTTCTAAAGTCTTCCAGTAGTGGTGGAAGAATAAGAACAAGGACCAGGTCTTTTCATCACTAGCTTAATGGCCTGCCCTTCAATGAATTCAGTTATGAAATAAAATATATTGGACAAATGTGTTAGTTTTCATGTGACTGCTAGGAGTTGGGGATACAAAAATAAAGTGGGATTCCTGGTCTTAAGGAACAGATTTGAAGCCAGCCAGACAATTACAAACAAATGACACGGTCATGGTTCTGATAGAGCTAAATGCAGGGAGTTCTGGGGCACAGAAGGGGTTCCTTGCACTGGAAGGGATAGAAAGGCTTCTAGAGAGGACCTCCCAGCTGGATCCGAAAGGAGGAGGAAATAGCTGGCATTGTTGATGGGGGCTGTGGAGGAGAATGTGCAAGCATTTTCTGTAACAGTACCCTGGTGCTGGCATCTTGTTACAGTCTCCAGACCTTTCTGGAATTAACTTTTCTCCCTCTTTCTTGACACACTAGAGGATGTTTTCTTCACCAAGCTCCCTTGCCTGGCCGAAGGCAGAAGAGTAATCAACATTGGGAGTGAAGGTGTGCATTGACTGGGAAGAAGTAAGAAGGAGACTTCTGGGGTGCTGGAATGTTCTAGGCCTTGATCTGGATGTTGGTTGCATGAATGTAGACACATGCAAGATTCTACTGAGCTATATGCTTATTAGAGCAGTGCGTCTTACTAAGTTCATGCTAGACCTCAGGGAAGCAAGGAAAAAACAAGCCCAAATGCTCTCACTCATGTCATTCCTATGATACTACTTTTCATATGATACGATTTAGCACTTGGCACCAAATATATGCTGTTGTTGTTGTTGTTGTTGTTGATTTTTGTTTTTTATTCTCTGCTTATTTTCTGTATGAGAATCTTTTCAGAAACCAGATTACAAATGCCATTCAAAAGCTTGATTTTGTCCTCTGCCAGAGAATCTCCACAGTCTGAGATTGAAAATACATGAACCCATACACAGGGTACAATTCATTTTATAGCATTCTAGAGGCTTCCTTGGCATACACCTGTGGAGCGTGTGCTTTTGTTTCTCTCTCCAGGTGTGTCGCAGAAGGGGATGATTCTACTACTTCTCTTACTGTGTCTGGGAGACTGAGCTGTGCACACAGTCTGGATATTCAGTAAATAGCGCCGAGAGGGGATGGGTGTGGGGGAGTCCGGAAAACGTTCATTTCTGTTTGGATTTATGAGCTTAGAAAAGAGAGGGGAAGGACCTAAATGGTACACTTAATGTGTATTTCTTCCCAACGCCTTAAACAGATTAAAAGAGGAGAAGAAATAAGACAATCTTGAAGGTTGATTGAGGGATAAAACACCCACAGAACAAATTTGACTTATTCAAGTTTCATGAATCTCCAAATAGCAGGTTTAAGTAGATTTGCCAGAGCTTAGTTTTACGTGTCTGCCAAGCAAGATAACTTTTTAAAGAAAAGAGTTCTTTGCATTTTCTCAGGTCAAAAATCAAGTTTGTAGCTTAGCTTTTGCTCTTGGAAAATATCAGATGAGAAAGAAAAGAAAATATGCCATTTATTTAGTGATTGTGGAACACCTTCAGTGAGGGATCTAATCTCAGGTAAAGCACCTCACAGGTCGGGTGAAGCTCCATGTAAGGGTAAAGAAAACTAAGTCTGGGGGCGACTGGGTGGCTCAGTCGTTAAGTGTCTGCCTTTGGCTCAGGGCGTGATCACAAGGTCCTGGGATCGAGCCCCGCGTCAGGCTCCCTGCTCTGCTGGAGCCTGCTTCTTCCTATCCCACTCCTTGTGTTCCCTCTCTCGCTGGCTATCTCTCTCTCTCTGTAAAATAAACGAGTAAAATCTTAAAAAAGGAAAAAGAAAAAGAAAACTAAGCCTGGATTCTATTCATGTTTCTTAGACAGGGGGATATTTTGAAGCTCGCTGAGGCAAACCTCACTGGATACTTTAAAAACCCTTCAACAGACCTGTGTTACAAATGTTAAGCTTGCTAAGAGACTAGATTTTAAGTGTTTCCAACCTAGAAGAACCGATAATCGTGTACAGTGATAGAGGCTCTAGCTAACACTACTGTGGCCATCATGTTGCCATGCAAATGTATTAACACAATATGTGGGACCTCTTAAACGTACACAGTGTCGTACGTCAAACATCACTCCATTAAAAAAAATCAAATCAAACCACCACCACCATCACCACCACCACAAAAACCCTTTCTAGGACTCTCCTTCCTCTGGTGACCCTTGTTCCCAATTCCCTCTTCTTCCCACCAGGGCTGCCAGTCACTCACAATGACTCTGTGGTGCAAGACCCCTCATGAAGGGCGCCATGCTTTTGCCCAATCAAATTTCTCAGTGTATTTCTTTGCCAACTGTGCCTCTTGTGCTTCTTAGCATGTTTTTCTTATTCTTTTCTTTTAAGATTTATTTACTTGTTTTAGAGAGCGCACGAGAGAGCGTGGGGGGAGGGACGGAGGGAGAGAATCTTGAAGCAGACTCCCCACTGAGCACAGAGCCCAACTTGGGGCTCGATCCCACAACCCATAAGACCATGACCTGAGCCAAAACCAAGTCTGACTCTTAAGTGAGCTGTTCAGGCACCCCATGTTTTCCTTATTCTTTAAGTGTCTTTGCCTCAGGTGTCTTGTTCCCTTGTCTTTTTTATCTAGAGTATAAACTCCTTGAGAGCAGTGGATTATTTTGTTCATTATTGTATCTCCTGCACCTGGTCTCTAGTGGTAGCTCAATAAGTTTTTGTTGAAAGAGTCAATTCAGTCAAGCCACAGAAGTTTCTAGAAATCCCTATGTCATAGTTCATTTGTCACGAGTTTTGTATCACTGTCTTGTGTTTTATCAGCCTCTGAATTAAAGCAGGAATTTTAAATCTATGGTTCAAGGATGGGCTTCAGAGGGTGTGTGATGAGCTTGTAGGCCAAATCTGGGATACATGTGTCAATGCGCCTTTTGAAGGGTGGGTGGGGAAAAGGAGAAGTTTCCTAGTGCTTATTTTCTTACTCTCAAAAATAATTGAGCATATATTATGCTAAAACAGATGTGGTAAGAATGATTCTTTTTATGTGACTGGCAAACTAGGTATGACGTCTTTGACTGTAAAGAGATATTAAGCTGATTAAGCAGAATATCGGGTAATCATAAGGCAAGCGATATTATGGGGAGCAAGGGAACCCTTACTAGTCAGAACCATGATTTTTCTTCTAGATTTGTAATGATTGTCAGAGAATTCTTGGGGAGAAAAAAATGGTGTGTTATTTTCACATTCACTTTGAAAGAGAGATAACCTAACTTACATGATAAAATATTTAAAAATTATTAAAAATTAAATATTCTGATTGATGACACTTATAGATGAGTAAAGATTAAATGTGATGTTATATAATTTTAAAATGTTTTCCATGTGATTTTTCTAATATTACAAGAAAAGGATGAGAGAGTGCTAAGTGGATTAACAAAATGTTTTAATTGTACTTTTTAGTATTTCCCTATTCAAAGAGAATCTAAGTAACTGATATTTTGAACATGAAATTGTTACACACGTGAAACGGTGGGGATACATGGGAAGGTAGGGCGTGTTCTTTCTGAAGAAGGATTTCTTTAGCATCTGAGAGGAAATAGCACTGTGATGGGTCTTCCAGCACAAGGCGGTACTGCTCAGCAAGCCAAGGGGCCTGGGAAGGGGGCTTTTGGAAGAAATACGGGAAGAAATTGCTTTAGGAAGCTGACTGGAAAAATAATAAAGGAATAATAATATGCTTTTGTAAGTGTCAGAATTAGAATTACCCAGATCCCTTCCAAAAAAAAAAAAAAAAAAAAGTCACTCAGGAGGAAGAAAGAGATGGGACGTTTTGACAGAATGACCCTGGACTAGGTTTCATGAGTACGTGGTCGCCCTTGAAGCAGAACGCATTCCTGCATCCATTCCTGCATCCATTCCTGCAACCATTCCTGCATCCATTCCTGCATCCATTCCTGTAACCATTCCTACAACCATTCCTGCATCCATTCCTGCAACCATTCCTACAACCATTCCTGCTCCATTCCTGCATCCATTCCTGCAACCTTTCCTGCAACCATTCCTGCAACCATTCCTGCATCCATTCCTGCATCCATTCCTGCAACCATTCCTGCATCCATTCCTGCATCCATTCCTGCAACCTTTCCTGCAACCATTCCTGCATCCATTCCTGCATCCATTCCTGCAACCTTTCCTGCATCCATTCCTGCATCCATTCCTGCAACCTTTCCTGCATCCATTCCTGCATCCATTCCTGCAACCTTTCCTGCAACCATTCCTGCATCCATTCCTGCAACCTTTCCTGCATCCATTCCTGCATCCATTCCTGCAACCTTTCCTGCATTCAGCATTAAGTCCGCAGCTACCCCTCGGGGCTGTTAAGGGAGACAGTCCACTGGCAATCTGGTGAATGCAAGGCAAGTGGCCTGGTTGAAGTACAGAAAATTTAGTGGCTTGTGGGTTTTTAGAAGGCAAACTAAAAATGCGACGGGCCCTGACCATGATGAGTTTTCTCATGAATAATGACGGTACGTCTCCGCAAGCCCACTGCGCAGGTAGGAAAGATGAGCTGCCGAAGGGCACCTCGTCCTGACCTCGGATCCCACAGCTTCGCTGAAGTGCGCGCGCGTCTACACGCTCATTAACCTCTGACCCATGCTGAACGTGCTTCAGGCGAATGGAAATAAAGATTATATTGTAATATGAACAAATTACCCTGTTAAATTTTTAAATGTTTACTGGTGGGACAAAGGCCGGGGTTACTCACACACGGTAATTAGACATTAAGCGCCTATATGGTAGCCTGTTAACTACAGGACCGGTTTGACAAGAGATTGGTTTTTAACATTTTTAATTAACAAAGAATGAGCAAGATAAATCTGCAATGTGAAGAGCCACACGGAGTTGCGAAGAGTGAGAAATCTGAAAATAGCAATTCACTGTTTGTCCTTTCAAAGGGTAAAAATGATACAGCATGGTTAAACGTGTTTCAGTCTTTAATATTTTCTTATCAGGAGGGAAAGACATTTATGATTGCCCAGGTATACTGTATGTTACGATGTAAAATTTATAATAAGTATTTAACATGCTATATTATCGTGGACTTGATGGATGAAACAGGGAACCACAGAGCCCTCCTACTGGCAACTTTGAAGAGAACAGAATGTCCAGTTAGAAAACACTCTCATCTATGAAATAAGCTTTCCAGTTGCCTATGGATATTCATGAGTCGTGTGTTTTTTGTTTTAGCTCAAGTCTTAATATTAGAAAAAAAGATACCGACTTTATTAAAACATGCGTACGCGCACACATCAGAGTTCGTGAAGTTAGAACAAATTACTCCCGCTATGACAATAACCATGGTTTCCGTTAGCAGAAATTTTCAATGGTTGATCCAGATATGGATCCATATAATAGTTCAAAATAGTTACTATTAAGTGAAATTATTCTTTAAATTAAAAATAGCAAAAAATAATTTAGATAATTTTCAATTTCTTCCCTGTAATTTTGAAAGATAGACAAAAAGAACTTGCCACCTCTTAGAAATGGTTCATTACCATATTAGTGAGTTAGGATTTATAGCTGTTCTCATAATAAAAATTCCTGATTTTTTTTCACACATACGGGTTACCTCTGTGAAGAAACTAAAAATTTGCATGATGCAACTGAGGTTGGTTTCAGAAATACAGCATGTGACTTCATCTTTTGTTTCCGTTCTCCCTTGTGATTCCAAGCTCCCTTGAGAGCTTGGTCAGTCTGATCGTTGCCCAATTCATGGTACAGTTTTTGTACTTTGATGACAAATCACAACTATGACATTTTTTTGCAGTATTCTTTGATCTACAAATTTATTTGGGGGAATGTTGCTCTTTCTCCTTCCCTCCTTTCTTTTCTTTTCTTTTTTCTTTTCTTTCCTTCTTCCTTTCCTTCCCTTCCCTTTTTCCTTCCCTTCCCTTCCCTCCCCTTTTCTTTCTTTCTTTCTTTCTTTCTTTCTTTCTTTCTTTCTTTCTTTCTTTCTTTCTTTCTTTCTTTCTTTCTTCTTTCTTTCTTTCTTTCTTTCTTTCTTTTTCTTCTTTCTTTCTGTCTTCTTTCTTTCTTTCTTTCTTTCTCTCTTTCTTCAACTTTTTGAATATGTTTTTCCTTCTTGTGTCCATTTCCTTCTAAATAAATGATGTCCCCTCTGCCTTGTCTAATCAGATTAAAAACAATCATTCAGACTATGAAATGGCTTTTTAACAACAGGGTAATCTAAAGTCATTTCCAACCTAAGAGTTTGATTTTAGCTGGGTTATGTTTTTGCCCCTCTTCTGAAGTGACTCATGGATCTGATGCATCACTCCTCCCAGTGGGGTGACGTGTGACACTGGCTCTACCAGTCCTGTTGTAGAGTCACTTTTTCTGACCGCCAGTTTCTTTCTTTCTCTGCCTCTCCTTTCTTTTTTCTTACTCTTTTCCTTTTGACTTGATGATCCTTGATGACTCATTTAGTGACAAAACTCCACTAGGAATTTTGATGCTAATATTGACCCCACCTTTCTGAGAACCAATGAGCTCAATAATCATTTCAGACCGAAGAACAGACAGAAATGAATGTGAAATGTGGCAGGGGGCTTAGCCCAAGTTGTGCTGATTGCTGAGATCCAAAGATGTGTGAGCCTCTCAGGTGGGTTGGTGGGGTGGCCCACCTGAAGTCTCTCTGTGGGAGGGACTCTTGGATAACCCATCCAAGGCACTGAATTCAATAACACCACCTCAGACTTCCGAGGGGAAGGCAGATTCTTGGGATTTCTCAGGGGTCAGTGTCTATCAGCCCACCACATTTTTCCCTCTCCCACAGTTGGACTCATGTCTGAGGCTTCTAGTGACCTGTGAGCAGGATGTGTAAGTTCAAACTGAAAGAGCTGTTTGGCCATGCGAAGACTCCTGGGGCACAAACATGCTGTTTTGGCCGCGGCCATGTGACATAAGGTGACACATGAGGAGAGAGAAACATTCTTATCCACTTCAACAGCTAACACGCAGCAATGTTGAATCCTTATGGAATCAGCTGTGTTAACAGTGGTAGGAGGCTCTGGGGTGTGTGGGGACAGCAGTGCCCAAAGAGTGGCAGTGTCTGGTGGGCACAGGGCCTGGCAAATGGAGGTGTGCACACTGTTGAGGCAGTGGCATGGTGGTCAAGCCAGCGGGTATCGCATGGTGGGTAACCATACTTACTTGTGAGACAACTGTTGACACCCTGAAATACAGGGAGGAGAGGGACTTGACAGAGGTCTGAACCACTGGAGGGAAAAAGCACTGATACTTGGATCATGACTCCAAACTGACTCTACTTGCTCCTAGTGTGGCTCCTGAAGAAACTCATGTTCACAAAGGCGGTCCTCCATATTTTAGTCCCCAAACCCCCCTCCCTTCAGCCTGCTCTGTAAGGAGATAGGATAATGAGTGCTACAATGGGAAAATGGGCCGCCATTTTGAGAAAGAAGAAGATGATTATGAAAAATGAGGGGTGAAGAGCCAGCAGAATTAACAAAGGGTAATTAAGGTAGTGAAAGCGAAGGAAGCTGATTTTCACATTACCAAATATATTTCAATTGAGCAAAAAAGAGAGTTGTTCACATACATGTATTTATAGGAGGCAGAAACAGCAAAAATAACCATGAAAATGGACACTGGAAATTAAAGAGGAGGAACTAGACCAGTTAATTCTTGTTCTCAGCCTATATTTTTTCCCCAAGCTGAAAAATGATAGTGGGTTATATAAGCAAAGTGAGAATAAAATTACTGTGAAATAATGCTAACTTCTAGCAGTCCCCTTCAAGTGCATCCTCATTATTTGTCAATTCACTTGCCATGCACACAGGAATATTAATTTTTTTCTGCGTGAGCTGCCCGAGGATTGGGCAATCTCCATACACTGAAAGCATGTGTTTCTTCCTGCATTGGTGCATGCTGAATAGGGCTGTCCGTTTTCGAAATTATCATCTGCTTGTCTGTGCAATTTCCATGAGCAAATATGGGTATTTGCACACGCAAATGGAAGTGCATGAAAATAATATGTGCTTGGTATTAGTGGGTCCAGCCGTGGTTTGACTTTTTGGAGTTAAAAGCCCTGTAAATGCTGCATGGATTTCTGAGAAAGCTCACTTAGCAAGCACAATACATAAGCTTAGGCAAGAAGTTATAATTCCATTAGCTACATATCTCTTTGTGAAAAAAACATATATTTAGGATTCGAAGTCATAAAACACTTTCAAGGACATTTTCCTAGGATATGATATAAGCTAATTTTTGGCCCTGAAGTATTTACTAATATGTTAGAGTTTGAAATGTAGAATAAATCTTTCAATTGCCTTTCAACTATTGTTATAAAGTTTATATAATTATAGAAAACAAAAGTGGGAGCCTAAATGTTCAGGGTTCTATTGCCAAATAATATCTTTAAAGCAAAAGATTACAGTTAGCAAGGTTGGTAATCACACGTAGCCATGTTTCCTCTCAGAGGACATATACTATTTTAATATTTTGGGGAACCTATTTACCATTTTACTAATGCAGTGGTCTGATACGCATGTCTCATAGCTGTGCTTACATGCATACCTATACCTTGAGAAATCTACTGGTTTCTTCCAGTCTGAAATCTTCCAACCATGGCTTAAGAAGAGACTTCGAATGTCCCTCACTATCCTGGAACCTCTCAGGCTGCCCTATTTACAGACTTTCAAACCTAAATCTCTCTTTCATTAAAAAAGACACAAAAATTCTAAAATATAATTTTCTATTTGCATTTCCACATTATTTTCTTAGTCAAGCTATTCTGAAGCCTCATTTAGGAATTTCTACTTCTTATTACACTTTTTCTCATCAATGTTCAGCTTACAACTTCTTTTTAATGAAAAGGAATATATCTTACAAAAGGAAAAAGCGATGTGTTACTGGATCTTCGGGAAGCCAACCAACCAACTGAAAAGTGAAAAGCTAAATCGATCAGCTGCAATTGTTACATGTCATGATGAATAATAATTCAAACGATCTCCCTCCTTATTGTTAGTTGGTCTTTGAATCTATGGAGCAAACGGCATCCTCCAAAACTCTGGGCCCACGAGCAGCTGCAGGGGCCCTGGCTCTGGGCAGGCCCGCCTATGGCCACGTGGCTTCCCCACAGCTGCGGGCGCTGCAGCGGACACAGGTGTCCCAGCACCGAGGACGAGGCTGCAGAGTTGCACGATGACTTCCTGTTCTGCAAACTCTTCTAGAACCTTTCTCTCACCTCCTCAGGACAAGGAGTCACAGTCTCCCTTTCCTGGCTCGGGGCCAGCTTGTGATTTGCTCGTAACCTGTAGCATGTGGCTCAAGGGACGCTCTGCTCTCTGAGGCTTAGTAACAACGACAGCACAGCCCTGCCTTGCTGGCTGGGCCACTCACGGTGGGAACCCTGGCCCGCTGGGGAGCAGTGAACACCCTGAGGCTCCAAGAGAGGAGGCCAGCCAGGCCACAGGTAGGTGCCAGGTGCAGGCCTTCCTACCAACAGCCCCTGCTGAGGCCTGAGTGGACAGCTCACACCGACCAGCAGGAGTGTGAATAAACATGCCTCCGCTGGCCTCCGCCCCTGGCTTTGGATTCAGCCCAGCCTTTGAATCTTCTAGCCGGAAAGCCAGGAAAAGCCACTCCCATGGTGCCTTGTCTAAATTACTGCCCCAGAGAATCCGTTAGCATAATACCCCAAGTTCAGGAGCATAATATGCTTGTTTTAAGCTCCTGAACTTGGGGTTAATTTTTTTTGAACTTTTTAAAAAAAGATTTTATTTATTTATTTGAGAGAGAGAGAGCGCACACACCAGTGGGGGGAAGGGACAGGAAGAAGGAGAAGCAGACTCCCCGCTGAGCAGGGAGCCTGGATCCCAGGATGGTGAGATCATGACCTGAGCCGAAGGCAGATACTTAACTGACTGAGCCACCCAGGCGCCCCAGAACTTGGGGCTAATTAAACAGAAACAGTACCTACAGGGGCTAACAAGGTATTCGAGATACTGCAAAGTCCATTTTGGATGAGACATTAGACTATCTAAGCCAGTGATATGGAATACTTTGTCAGAGAGAAAGTCACTGGTTAATCATTTTGAGGACAACATTCTTAATTTAAAAATTAATCATATCTAGAAGAAGTATATGCAAAAGTCTATTTTGAAACGATAGCATCAGTAAACCAGTTGCGCAGGGGGATACGTTGCACAGAGAGCCGAGCCGGGCAGCAGACATTCTGTCGGGCCATGTGGGTAAGTGTGATGCTACCGCCGATCCGTTTTCACTCTCTGCCTCCCTCCCTCCTTTCCCCTCATCCTAGTCAGCAGCCCTCACGAGGTGGGCTGGGATGCTTCTGGAATGTCCGGCGGTGCATGACGGGAAGAAAAAGCGGTTTATGCTCAGCCCCTTGCTCAGCCCCTGATCATGCACATACCTGATGATGGGGAAAGTGACCTGTATGTGCCACAAACACCACCTTTCTATTTTGCCCCACAAGTCACAGTGAGAAATAGCCAATCAAATCTCTTCCCACATTATTTTGGAAATTCCAGTTCCCAATGATCATGACGATAATGTTGATCTGTTTCTAGAGAAACTCAACAGAATGAATGTAGTAATAACCGTCCGGAATATTTAGTGGGGAACAATAAATTCTAAGACGAATAAATAAATACTTTGGAGTGAAAAACAAAAGTGTTTTTCAAAAAAGGAAAGTGCGTCCAGAACACATTTCTCAGCCTTAGCTCGTCCATTCCTGGAATTCCCAAGAGGTCGTAGGTAGACTTGAGGCTTATTTCACCTGAAGGCTCAACACTGGACAGTTATAGTAGGTTCCAGACTCCTGTGGCCTGTGCTTTTGTACTGAAATGTTTGTAGCTGATCTCAGGTAGATTCTGTGCCATTTCAGCACTTCATGAGCTTTTATGTGACACATTGAATTTTGCTTCTCGGGAGACAGCTATAGAAGTGAGGGGCCAGCTTATCTAATGGTACTGGGACATGTTGACCTCTGGTTACTAATAATGTGATTCACAATGGGTTCCTCTCTTGATTGTTCACAATCTAAATGATAGTTAAAAAAATAAATTTGCACAACCATTTCTATAGTTACTTTTGTAGTTATTAAAAATAAAAAGCCCGTAATGTATTTATAATATATGTACAGAGTACTATTGCTTCTTATTATGACAGTTTCAATCCTTTTTTTTTTTTTTAATAGGGCAGGTGTGGGAAAGATCACACGTGACAGTTTGTTGCAATCACACCCGGCATTCTGCATCCAAAGCATCACTTTCACCCCGCTTGCCGCGCAGCTGTTTACAAAAGCATCCCTGACTTGGGGGATTTAATTACACTTCCTCCAGCACGTGTCACGGAATATTTGGTTCTAAGTTTGTACAGTTTAAGGGCTAATCTCTGCAGCAGAAAGAGTGCATAGACTTAAATCCTCCGGGCTCTGGGATGGCTCCTGTGATTAAAATCTCACCTTCGTGATACAGAAACAAGATCTTGAAATATATTTTTCAATTTGACAATCAGCAGAGGGGCTGATTGTAGTTTGAAATATTCATAAACTTTTCCTCCTGAAAATTAGTTCTATCTTTAATCCCATTTAGACACCTAGGCATTCTACAATCAAAGGGTAGGAAACAGAAAGTAAAAAGGCAAGAAATATGTAGTAAGTGCTAAGTTTTTGGTCCCAGAGTACAGGAAAAAGTCCGCTGGGACTTGGGCAGGTAAACGAGCTAGAGGGGAGCTGCAGGAAGCTCAGAGGCTAAGGTCACGTCCAGTCCATGCTACTGCCCCCATCAAGCTCACTGAGGGAAAGAGGAGCTGTTAGAACTCCCAGAATAGGTCTGGAGAGTCTGAGCTCAGATGAGACTTCAGCCCCTAGTTCTGGGTAGAGAAGAGACTTCAGGGCCACAGAATCCTTCACGCACAGCACAGTGTGAAAACAGAAGTAGGCCCATCTGCTAGGTCTATCTAGGCAAATAGGTGTATGGATATGAGCACAGCCAGAACTTACACAGTTGGGAAAGCAAGAGGTGACAAGCAGTGTGGGGGTGGGAAGTAAGGATGGGATGCAGGAGAAAGAGTGGTGGGAGTGGAAGGGGTAGAATCTAAATGAATTCAGTTTGTTTTGGTCACTTGGCAGGATACGTGTTTCCATAAAAAAATTAAATCCAAATGCAGAATAAATTGAGCTTATATAAAAATACACTAACCAAGGGATCTTGGGTAAGAAACAACCCTAATTTCTTCATTTTTAAATTAAGGAGAGATAAAATGTACAGGTGTCTTTCCATTCTAAGGTCTCAGCTTGAGGTACACTTCTTGTAGGTCTTCCTGACCCCGCCCCTCGTTGCCCTCCACTCCAGTCTACAACCTTGGACCCATAAGCCCCCCACTGTAAGATCAGAAGCTTCAGCAGAGGTAGGGCAGAGACTCTCATTTACTGCAGCACCCCTGCAACAGTAATAAGAGTTACTGCAGCTGTTCCACCACATGGACTTCAGAGTTATACAAGGGAGGAATCAAGAGAAGGTGTATCAAGGCACTCACACAGCTGTGTATGTTAAAACGTCTGCTTCCAAATAGTAACTTTCAGAACCAATCTTGGATGATTTCTTTGTTAAATTCTTCTTGCTTATAAAAGAAACTCTACTTAAAAAAAAAAAAAGGGCTTAAAATTTATCTTACTTCTTCCTTCAATAAACTGCAATGCCGAGCCTGACTCACGATCTTCTCTGAACGCACCTCCACAGCAGTAAGTGTTCATAGAAAGGATCTTCCTTTCTACTTCTGCCTCACTAAGCATCCCCGGGTGGGAAGGGGTGGGGAGGGGAAGGTGAGGCTTCTGAGCAGTGTGGGTGGATCACACCCAAGTAGGTGCTGGGCGCTGAAGCCGGGGGCAGGGGGCAAGCGAGCAGCGCACCCTGTCACCTGTGGGCACAGGAGTGTCCTTCTGCGAGAGGCAGATGGGTTTTGTCAGGATGCAGCTGGTTCTTTGCGGTCGCCAAGTTTGCACCCTGGTCAGGGGCCTGCGCTAGTAGATGCTCAGTTTCTATTCAGCTGAACGAAGACATTGGAGCTGCCCTCCAGCACGCTAGCTTCCCTCCCGAGCGCGCACGCAGTCTCCCTCCTTCCTGAGGGAGGCTCTCCTTCCACCACAACTGCACGTCAGGAGAATGGCAGCGACGCTGTTGGTAACGCTCGCTAACATGTATTGAATGTTGAACCCCATGCCGGGCGCTGTTTTAAGCCCTTCACCCCAATTACCTAACGTAGTCCTTACGATGACGCTATGACTTAGGTGACAGTCTTTTCCACACTTGGGAAGGTGAAGACACTGAAGCTCAGAGGGGCAGAGCCACTCCTGACCTGTCTGCAAAGTGATGGGGCTGTGCTGGAGGAACAGGGGTGGGGGGTGCCGTGTGGTGCTCGGATTGGGTTTCGGCTTGACAATGCAGGCAGCATCGAAGAGGTTTTATGCTCCCCTTCTTTACCTTCCAGCTTGGTCAAACTTTTATTTCCTTCCGTTGTCGTGGGAAAGGAACACAGGCCACAGGGAGAGGTCGGAAGCAGGTGCCCCTCCCCACGGTGTCCACTGAGGTCCCCGCCAACAGGGAGCCCAGATATGGGTCTGAAGTCAGACCTCACCACCTCGCTGCGCTCCCCATGCTCTAGCCTCCCAGCTTCGGTTTAGAGTGGTAGGGCTAGAGCTGTTGGAATTTAGAAAACCCGCTTTTCCCCCCAATAAAGTCTTTGAGCCTATAGTCTTAGCAAACAGTCTAGTTGGAAACTCAAAACTGAGCAGCAACTCCTTTATTTTAGATTGCCAGTTTCCCTAATGATGTCCTGTAAGTTAGTTAATTGAATTTAAATTTTAAAAAAAGAAAAGAAAAAGAAAAAAAAAGATTGCCACTTTCCTCGACTCCTTTGTTCTAGATTGCCAGTTTCTCTGATGTACGAGATGCCACCAGCTGGATGAACGGGAGCTCACAAGGAGACATGATTGACAGAATATGAAAAAAATATAAGAAATTATTTCAAAAAAGAGTACCCTGCCTCATTTAAAGTAGCGATGTGAAGAGATAATTTACTCTGTGTTGTGGGCAAATATTCATTCACGAGCTCTTCACTGAGCGAGCTCCCGGCAGCATCGGCCAGTCCGCTCTGCATTCATCAGTCTCCTCCACCATCCCCACATGTACGATCAAAAATAAAGCTCACCTGGTTCTAGGATCTTTAACTCACTCATTCCTGTTAGAATTAGCCCCATGGTGCAAGATCACACCAGCTCCCCTCCGCTTCCCTGTTCACAATCCACCTTCTCCTGCTTTACGAAAGGAAGGCATACCTCTCTATCACTCGAAATCTGTGTAGTGCATCACCTTAAGGCGTAAAAATCTTTGAGCGTACCAAATAAAAGGAAAATTGAAAATACTAGTGTCTAGAAAGTTTCCTTTAATCCAGGAACCTTAAATAAAGCAAACAAACAAAAAGCTCAGAATAGCATTTACATACATGCCAGAGAGAGCTCACTGGGTGTTCACATTTCCGGTTTATCTCCTACTACACTCAATTCCTTGAATGATGGGACTGTGCCCATTTTGTTTCAGTACCTAACAGAGCAATGGGCACACAGGGACATGCACTAGATATTCGTGGAATGAAGTTGGGACATTGTAAAATGATGAACACAGGAATGTTCACAGACCCATTGTTTCTTCCTCATTCAGTCCAATCCCATTCCCTGTTTGCCTCTCCTCTTCGCCCTGCCCTCACGCCCCCTTCCACAGAACTCTCTCTTGGCCAGAGTGGTTCCTGGAGTTTGGAAGCCAAAGCAGAACATGGGCAGGAAAGGAGCAACCTCTTATGTCTACAAGAGGTTGGAGGTTGAGGGAAAGAACCCAGAAGAAGAGAAGAGTTAGTGGGTCAGAAATAGTGGTGAGAGGGTCAGACTGGGTGAGTAACGGCTGTGTTAAAGTGGTGGCTGGGTATTATAATAGCACAGGTTTACAAGGGTTTGAAGTACAAAAAACTAGGAAAAATGAGAGCTGTGAGGAGTTTAGTTGGGTGATTATGAATGGAATTGTCTTCAATGGCTTTTGAAAGACACAAGTGAGCAATGGGACTCCATGGGTGTTTATAGTTTCTTTGTGTGTTCGGACTGAACTTCTTTACAGGAGTGATCACGGCTTCACAGTGTTATAATGTGTTCTGAAGGTTTAAGAACGAAAGAAATATCCCTTATAGGAAGGTCCTTCCTTCTCCTCCCCTTACTAGTCACTAACATTCTTTGAGGTCTACTCTGTCCCAGGCACTGTGCTAACTAACTTCCCTTGCGTGATCTTGTTTAATTTTTACGGTGATGCTTTGAGGCAGAAATTATCATGTGTTATCCCAAAGAGAGAAACAAAGCTGAGAGATGCTAAGTTACTTATCTGAGTCACACAGTGACAAATACTAGGATTTGAATCCAGTTGCTTTCTAAGACAAAATCCATGTTCTTAAGTACCATGTAATACTGCTTCTGAAGATTTTAATTGGTAATTTTTTATAATAAATTTCGGGAATAATGAAGCCCTGGGATTTAATGCTGTCAGCTTTGTGATAGGGCTCATGATTTATATCGTATGCTTTTGTTTATCCTTCAGGCCTCTTCAAAATCCATCTGAGATCCTGAAGGACACATTTATATAAATTTATATAAACCCAGTACATGGCTAAGTTTTCTGGGTTCTGCTTTATAAATGTCCTGAAACATTTGTGATGTCCCCAAACGATATGTCTGAGGAAGCAGACATGAGACTCTAGCTTTCTTCCATTAAGACAGATATTAAGGAGATTTGAAATTTAAAAAAAAAAAGCTCTTCTCTCACAATACTTTTTTTGCTTTGGAAAATATAGTTATTAAAGAAAAACATTTACTTATGTTACCATGTAATGGGTTTATTATTATTGTTTTAAATCAATTATAAAAATTAAAAATAATTAAAAATTAATATTTTTAAAATTTCTCAGTTTTAATTTCCAATACTATATATATCAATATAAACAAAAGCCTTTTGGGTTCTGGGATAAAAAGGCTTGAGAACCACTGACATATTATTTACAAATCCATGCACAGTGTATTTTTTGAAACCTATCATGCCCCAGCACTGTGGTAGGTGTTGGAAATAAAAAGGTAAATCTGACGTAAGCCCAGCATTGGACAGCTCCAAAGTTTATGTGCCCTGACATGTAAAGATGATTACAGGAGACTCAGTACTGCTACGGCAGGGATACAACCAAAATGCAAATTTTTCTGAATTGAATTCAATTCAGAATCCCAAGAGCCATCCCATAGCACCTGAAGTATTTTCAACACCCCCAATTTACAGATAAGGAAACTGAGGCTCAGAGAGAAAGTCATGTAGCCAAGGTTCCACAGCTAGTGAGCAGTGGACCAAAGTAGCCAATTCAACCCACAGGGTGTGTTTGTGTTATCATCAAGATATCTTTATCTTTTTTCTTTTTTATCTCCAATGTTGGATTGGGTCATAAATATAAATCTTTTAGAACTCAAATTGTTAAAGAAAATTAAGCAAGCAAATCTCCTTTTTAGGGACAATTTTTCAGTAAATTGTGATCCTTAGTTATCCTTATTAAAATTAAGCTAAATCATTTGATCTAAATTATGATAAACTATGTTTTAGAGAATGAGTGATTATTACTGATTTAAGATGTCAGTAGATGAGTTTCCCCTTCTGTGGGGTAAGAAAGATCCCACTTCATCATTAAATTGCAGCACTTTAAGAGAAATTTCTGTTTCACTTTTATTCAATTTCATTATGTTAAAATGTAAGAAAAACATGACTCAAAAGAAGCAATCTCCAAATAAACATACAAATAAATAAAATGCATTAAATCCACTGGGAAAATCACCCCATGCCAACTGATAGGATTTCACTCTGTGCAAAACCGTGTCCATTTCAGTGCAATAAATGTGGCTCAGTAGAACTTTTATTCAATAAGGAAAGCTTCATAAATGCAGACCATGTGCATTTTACTTGATCTGCCATAAAAGTGCATTTTGTTGAATCATAAGTTTTAAAAGCTTATGAAGACATCCTCATATATTCAGAAATACCATTCTTGCAGGGAAAAAAAGCAACAGTGAATCCTTTAATCATGGGCATTAAAGAAGATCTGTTCAGAGATTGCAAGGCTGCTGACTCAAGTTAACATTTTCTTGGCTTGCTTCTGGGCTGCTAGCTAGCTTTGCACGTGCATGATGTTGATGTAAAATGACATATGCACCTGTTGTTGCCATCCTATGTTAATTAGCATAGTGCCCTAAGTAGTAACCGGGCCATCACATCCAAACAGAAGCCATTAACATATTGCAGCTGTCATGACTAAGAAAGATACCGGAGCTGGGAGATGTGCGCATCCCTGCATACCTTGGCTCTGTTAGCAAAACTCTCCCAATTGGAGTCACTTGGGAGAAGAAAAGAAGCATGGGATGTAGGCAGTCAGGAGTGAAAGAATACATTTTACTGCAGGTTTACTTTCATGTATTATGCATAGCCTTCAAGGTCACCGCATGATCATTTATAAGATTTTAATGAGATATCAAAGCGGAAAGAATGGAATGTAATTAATGGAATCTTATTGAAAAGATAGACAGGTATAATTAGAGCCCCCAAATACAATGTAGTCTTCCAAATTCTAGAGCTAAGGAGGAGACCAGATAGCAAAAATCACACTACAGTGAGGGACGAGTGTTACCATATTGAGATTATACCAAAAGCCTTGAACTCTTTTTAGCAATACAACAATTTCAAAAATTCAGGAACATGTAGAAGGTTCTGTAACAGAGGAATGATAGGTACCTGAGTTAAAATATACAGATTTTTTTTTTCTAAACCCAGAGAAAGCAACGCCCTATTCCAGGACTTCAAGAAGAAGAGTTTTTATTAAGTATGGGTATATTCTATGAATCACTGGAACAGGGCACACAGGTCAGCTCTCTTATGCTGGTGAGCATTTCATTCCCCAGAAGGTGTTTTGTTCAACATACAGTCAGGTTTCTTTGAAGTTAGTTTGGCTCTATATATTTTTTCAACTTATAAAAATTGTTCAGCTCATACAAATGTTGGTTAAAATGTAGACACATAGCACAGGAGAAGTCTAGATTGATGAGTACCTAGTTAACCAGAGACTTCACTTTTTTTTTTTTTCTTTGCCTAAGAGAAAGAGGCACATGGAAAGAAACAAATGGATAACAGAGGTTTAATGAAAACAAAACAACTTCCAGAATATGTCCTGGGGATTTGATATCCATACTACTAAAATTTCTGGAACTTTAGATCCTCATTTTTGTCCGGGGAGAACTGATGTTAAGAATCATGATTCCCAAGCCCAAAGGACTTTGAAGTCTTTCATGATTCATCAAAGAAAAATAGAGTCCATTCAGCACACTGTCCTAACTAAGGCAAGAGTATGTGGTACGGTGTAGAAAGATTTCATAGCTAAAAATCTTAAGGGGGAAGCATAACTTTATTTAACCACTGAACCTCAAAATAGAGATATTTAATTCCTTAAACATTCTAGTAATTTCATTCAGCCTCGAAGTCTGTCTTTTAAAAGGCAAGTGGTTAGTGTGAGTAAAAATTTCTTTTCAGGATAATATTAAGGAATGGAACCTGTACTTACCCAGTACTCCCCAGATTTAGTCAATTACGTACGTGTGCAAGCTTATGGCGGAGGGAATGGGAAACAGCCAACCCAGGTCAGTTGAAGTTTTAGCACATAGTGGTTGGCTGAATGACTAAGGGTTTTGCTCTTTGGTAGCAGTAGTTTTGGGGTTGAAGAGAAAAGACCTTTACATATTTCTAAAGGCTGTCATAAACCAAGAGTATTGGTATTAAAAAAGATGTTTACTGATCATAAACATATGCAATAAAATCATACTTTTACTGAAAATCCAGGAGTTTTTATGTAAATGTCTCATGATATTTTCAAAATTGTATTGTCTTTTTATTGTCTTAATTATAGAGAAATTAGTCATGTTTCAAGGATACTTAAACAATTGAGAAATGAAAAAAAAATCCTTAGTTCTGCAGATGTTTATATATATGGTATTTAGATAGGAAGAAATAAGTGGACATAATTAATGACCATATATTGTAAATTTCCACCAAGATATTATACGTCCTTTAATAAATTTTAAGTAAGCAAATAGCTTGCTAATATCAGCGGCAAATTTGAGGTAGAAACTACTTCCTGTACCACACTGGGGGCCTGAGAATGAGCGAATTCTCATAGATGCGTTATTACACGAGCCATGGCCCCTTAGGCACGTCGCCGCAAATACCAGTAGTACCATTTACATTTCCCCCAGCTATGACTCGACAAAATTTGGTATTTGGGGGGAAGAAAGCAAATAATCATTTTAATCTAATCAACAATAGTAGACATATGAGATAAAAATAATTTAAAATTCATGAAGAAACCATCTTCCCATTTTTAAAAGGTTAAGTCCCCCTAAGCTATGAAAGAAAACCACTCTCTGAAGACCTGGGGAAGCAGTAAACACTGGTGGCAAGTGACAGGAATTGATCCTCTTTGGCTGTGCCTGTCATGTCTCTAAGTTTTATTTCCGCCATCCCGAGAATGCTATGAAAGGAGAGGGGGGCGCTGGACCATGGCCCGAGGGCTTGGTACCTAGGTCTCTGACTTTTGCTCAATTAGGAGGCCTCCCTGCCTGATGGAGAGACGTGCGCCTGACTGGGGGCTTGGACGGTTGTGAGGTTATTGATTACCCATAATGTGAAGTCAAATCTGAATAAAAAAGCCCCGTGATCAAAAGGCGTTCATCGCAGACAGCATGCCCTCTAAGTCAAGGGTCCAGAGACTCTGATGAGCTCTGTTTCCTTTCTGAGAGATGGAGAGTTCCAGTTTCCTTATAAAGGCTCTCTTGATAAGAAAGTCCAGTGGACCTTCTGTCAGAAGAGCTGAGGCTTCAGATTTGACAGGTGCTTGTTAGTTTTTCATCCCAGATCACTCCACATTCAGAGAAGAGAAAGGAGATGGCTCGAGGAGCTGGGCGCCCTGGAAGCGGGCCTCGCGCTGCCACGACGCTGTCACGCTGCCTTCTGCACTAAAACCCACCGAACCCGTCCTGGCTTGGGAAGTTCCTCGGTGCTGGCCTGGCCACGGCTCCCAGAACAATCATCAGTTAAAGTCTTCTTTAGATCGTGAGCAACCAACACTTCTTTTTTTTTTTTTTTTAAGCTTTTATTTATTTATTCAACAGAGATAGAGACAGCCAGCGAGAGAGGGAACACAAGCAGGGGGAGTGGGAGAGGAAGAAGCAGGCTCCTAGCAGAGGAGCCTGATGTGGGGCTCGATCCCATAACGCGGGGATCACGCCCTGAGCCGAAGGCAGACGCTCAACCGCTGTGCCACCCAGGCGCCCCGCAACCAACACTTCTAATGGAATGTAAATGAATTGTTTGTCTTTAAAGTAATCCCTCTGCTTTCTCTTAGTGGATCCCTTATTATGATTTTTTAAAAATTAAAACTTCTTGGTGCCTTTCACGAGAACTGCGTTTTAAAGACGGTTCTGCATCTCACCCGCCTTGAGCCTTTATCACGACCCTGTGAAACAGAAAGGACAAGTGTCGCTGTCCCCATGTGAAGGATGCGGAAACAAAGACGTACACAGAGGCCATGAGTGTGTCCAAGGTCACTCAGAGAACTAAGGGCGGAGTCAGGATCAGAAGTTAGGTATCCCAACTCCTAGTCTGGTTTTCTTACCACAGAACGAGACGTCAACCTTTCGGACTCCCACGCGATCGGTTGCAGAGTCACGACTGAAAGCTGTTTAAGTAGCTTCATTCTAGACTTGCCATACTTTAATGAACCGTTTCAACAATTACTGTATTGTTTCCAAAGTTATCACGGACAGAAACCGTGTTTTCTGCGTTCTCTCTTCTCTTACTACATTACTATTCACGGATGACTAACCAAACACATTCCTTCTGCGAATGTTCTCCTTTTCTTCCTATGGTCTCTTAGTAAGCCTGCAAGCATTCATTCAATCACGTGTTCGCCAGGATCTAATTTCCCTGTTTCAAGGCTTATGCTTGTTCTAGTCACTAGTGTATGCCCTGATCCGGCACCGTGATTGGCCCAGAGCAGATGTTCAATAAATGTCAGTTGCACGAATGTACGAACAGAAGGGTGAAGACAAGCCAAAGGACAAGCAGAAACAGATTAGGTATTACTATTAGCTTAGATATTATAGAGCTCTCAATTAACTAACAGAATACGCTTGTGAAAATTACCGTCTCTCTCCAATTTCAGAGAACTTGATAGAACTTTGGCAACTCCTGCCAGAGCCTAGGCTCCCTTCGAACACTGTGTCTTGTTCCTATTTGTATCTGCAGTTGCCTGGCACAAAGGAGGCACTATGTAACGATTTGTCAAAATGACTGTGGACGACAAATGCTTCGCACCCTTTTTTCCCTTCTATTTCTAATACACACGTAAACATTAATGAGTCCCCTTTATTCAGTTCTGTGACAGGCAGCTTGGCATGCACTTAATGTACATTATTGTGTTTATGTCTCAAATAACCTGACAAAGTAGGTACAGTCATTATCTCCATCATATAGATGAGAAAACGGAGGCTCGGAAAGGTCCTAGGACTTGTCCAAAGTCCCACAGCTAGTAAGTGCCCGGACTCAGTGAGCATTCCCAGCCTTACTAGTCTGCCCGGCAGTCACTGTTCTCTTCTTAATGAGTAATAGCAGCAAACACGTCTGTAGTACTTACTGTGTTCCAGTCTTTGTTCTAAGCACATCGAGTGGATCGATTCGTGTAACCCTTGTACCCCTTCTGAGGGGACTCTCTTGAATACTGAGTGTGCTGATAAGAAAATGAAGGCCCAGAGAGTTTGAGCAATGTGCCTCAAATCACACAGCTGTAAGGGTGGAAGTAGGATTTGAACCCAGGCTCTCTGGCCTTAGAGTCAAGGCTTTTAACCACCATGGAATACTGTTTGTTGATGAAGTTTGAATAGTAGTCAAGTTTTTCTTTAGTCTGTAATCTTAGCCCATATGAAAGAATACTTAACCCAAAATACTTTAATCCATAATCCTCAGCCCTTTCTAAGGAAGAATTAGACTTTCCTTAGCATGCATAGTGTATATCTTTCATTTGGTACTTACCTCCAAATGTGGTAATATTTTTCTGATGGTATCTAACCCCTCTGGCTAGATTTTAAGCTTTGGGAAGACCAATGGCTGCCACTTTAAAATCCCAAATCCTTAGCTTAGGAGTTGAAATCTGCTATAATTCTTATTTACTAGTCTGACATGATTAGAAAACCGTGAGTTCAAGGTACATTATATCCACTAGTCAAGAGATGTGATGGTACACTCATAATATAGACTAACTTATAAGAATGACTTGCATATGTTCATCAAGGACCGTTGAATATTTCTGTTATAATACTCAGAGAATATGAGGTAGAATTCAGATACTGCTAAGTGTAGCTAAGAGGCAAAAACTATTTTAGACATGGGATTGTTACCTTTTAGAGACGTCTGATGTAAAGAAATTTTGGTATTCACCGACATGAAATTCTAGTGCCACTAGTGAAATTGTAATGTCCTCTGACATGTGTCTCATTCTACTAATTAACCATTGGGAACATGTGTTTTGACGTTAAAAATATAAAAAAAGAATAGTAGGAAGTAGAAAAAGAGTTTTTTAGTTCATATATTGCACTTCTTGAAAAGCAGCCAATATATTGATTGTCTGATGTTCAAAAGCACGGGAAATACTTCCCAACACATGTTGAAATATATTTGATATTAGCCTCACCTTTGTCAAACCAGAGTGTCAGACCACTTACGCTCATGGGAGATACTGACAAAACCCTCATGTTTTGCCCGAAACCCTCTATTTGTCTTTATTTACACAAAGTATCTTTTACCAAAATGTTTTGCAAAACTTGTCTTCCCAGACGTTGACCCAACGATAATGCATGGAATGTCAGTACAAATGTCAATTTCCGTTTGTTTCTATTTGAATTGATACCAAGAAACCCTTTCAAAAAGAAAACCATTGAGTTTTTAAAGCTTCCTTGGCTGTTGCTAGTTTGACAGCTGATCAGACTTGTTGGTCTACAATCGTCAGGGTCAGCTTCGTTAGTTGCCTAGTAAAGAGATTGCAGGAGTATTCAAATAGAAGAAATTTCATGTTACGAGATCTATTTATTTAGCTCAGTGATTCTCAGCGAGGAATGATTTTGTCCCCACTGGGGCTATCTGATAATGGCTGGAGCCATTTTTGACTGTCATGTCTGAGGGTTGCTACTGACATCTGATGGCTAGAGGGCCAAGGATACTGAAAAATACCCTCCAGTGTAGGAGACAGTCCCCCACTGCAAAGACTTATCTGGTTCGAAATGTAATAGTGCCACGGATGAGAAATTCTGCTTAGCTTAAAGCCTCTGGTCCTCTATTTAAAAAGTCCCGTGCCCTTGAAACAGAGAATGCTGATGCTTTCAATCATAGCAGTCATTTACATTTTAGTGTGAGTTTGCTCTTACCTCTGGCCAGAGAAATTTTTAATTGTGTGAGAATAGGGCTTCAGGGAAGGGGAAAAGATATCCAGAGACACTGCAAGGGTGAGTGGCATCTTTGTAGGAAGAGACAGAATACAGAAACAAGAGGCTGAAGGCTAAAGAAGATAGTACGTTTTTTCTTTACACAGTTTCAATTATAGTCTAGGAAATAAAGAATAGAGGTGAATATGCAAATTGAGCATTATACTACTATACTATTGGATAATGGCACTCAAGTAATCAAAAATCAGCATAAAAATATTGGAGCCCTTAAGAATCTGACCTGTGCCTACCATTCTAAATTTTTCCCTCCTATTTCTCTCCTGTGTGATTCCTATTTTCTAGCCTGAAAACATACCGTGAGCTTGATTGCCTCCACTCTGGCTTACATTCGTTACTACGGCTGAAATGTGTTTGACTTTCTTTTCTGCTTATTTATATCAGGAATGGCAAAAAATTTTAGCCTGCAGGTCGACTCTGGTCAATTGGAGTGGGTTAGTGCTGTGTTGAGAAAGATTCTGAGGCTCAGTCTGGGTTCAGTGAGAAAGACTGCCATGCCTAAGGATGTCTAGTGTAGGCTGAGAAGGAGTTGTCAGTCGTGATCAGGCATGTGCCATTCCAGACGTAATGTTTCAGGGCTCAGTTATGAACTTCTTATCAAGTATTCCCTAATCTTGTCTGAATTTCTTTAGTGCTCCTAGTCGGTATCTCTCATTGGTACTTCATCCTAAGTGTGGTTTTGTTCATCTTATAGTGTCCCATCTCTCTATATCTAGTTAGATTTTAAATTTCTGGAGGAATGGTGGTTCCCAATGTAGCCCCTTTAAGAGCAGACTCCTGGCCACACCGGCCCCTCCCTTTCCAAATTGTAGCCCCCATTTGCCTTTCACACCCTCTGCCAGTGATTGGCTTCAGAATCACTGGGGGAACCTTTTCAAGAGATGTAGTATTAGCTCTACCCACACCTACTGACCTAAAACCTCCAAGCAGGAAGTTTGGATTCATGTTTACGTCTAGGGGATTTATGCTCAATCCCTAGTTTAAAACCATGCCAATGCTATCGGTGACCATTTTCTCTTTTCTAGTTTCAATTTCTTCCTCTACGTCATTGCTAGCGATTGTGTTTTTCCTTCTGAAATGCTTTCCACATTTTGTTATTGTTTTTAAAACTTCCACCATCCTTTTTTTTTTTTTAAAGATTTCATTTATTCATTTGACAGAGAGAGAGACAGCCAGTGAGAGAGGGAACACAGGCAGGGGGAGTGGGAGAGGAAGAAGCAGGCTTCCAGCAGAGAAGCCTGATGTGGGACTCGATCCCATAATGCCAGGATCACGCCCTGAGCCGAAGGCAGCCGCTTAACGACTGAGCCACCCAGGCGCCCCTCCACCACCCTTTCTAAGTCACGCTCAGAAGCCATCTTTGTTCTGAGCCTCCCACGGTCCAACCAGGGTGAAATCCTTTTGGTTTACTTCTTCTGAACTTTTCTAGCCCTTAAAGAGTATTTATAACATGATTCCTTGTATAGTGATGGCTTGTGTACACATCCCACTCTTTGAACTGCATCTCTTGGATTCAGAGGTCACATCTTATACAGAAAAAGTGATCAATAAATGTGGCTGAATGGATATAGCATTGTTGCAACCTCTTTTTTATGCTACTATGCCAAATAGAAAAGATAATATAAGAATGGTCCTTGAGGGCATATTTTAAGTCATATTGTTAGAGGCATTTGAAAATTCTCTTTTACAATGCCTCATATCTGAAACTGATGCCCTTGCCAATTGATAACTTCTTTATTTTGTGTCTTCTGTGATACCTTATTCTAGGCACTATCTAGACACAGGAGATAAAGCATAAAACAGAATCCTTAAAGGAATTTATAGACCAATAGAGAAGACAGCAATGTGATTAAGTATTAGAGATAGTCTGCTGGCTTATGAACGGGGTACAGTGGGGACACAGGGATGAAGCGGTTGATTCATTTCCAGGAGAAAAGAGGTTTAGCAAAAGCTTCAGAGAGGACATGACACTGAGCGTCAGTTCATTTTAATGTTATGAATAGATGGAAATGTATATTATGGGCCAGGAACTGTTCAAGGTTCTGAGAAGACAGAGATAAGTAAGGTACAAGTCTTGGATCACAGAGTCAAAAGTATAAACTTGGGGATTATCTGGGGTAGGGGATGCTGAGGGAAAGGGACTAGCTTTCCAAGCAGAAGGAGCAGTGTCGAGCAAAGGGGTTGTGGTAGGAAACAGAGGGAAGTGCGTTCATCCGTAAGTAGTCACAAATAGCCACAGAGGATATTCAGAACTAGGACATGGGATGATAGGTTGTTTGGTCATAGAAAAGACCATAAAAGTAGCCAAAGGCCAAGACAGGAAGGACTTTATATACCACATAGTAGGATTGGGACTTGGTCCCATAAGCAATGAAAAGACAGTGAAGAGCTTTAGCCATGAGAACACGATCGTGATCAAGCAGAACAAGTCACTCTGGTGGTTGTGAATAATCCAGGTTAATAAATACGACGTTAAAATATGAGAGGACCAGAAGTTCCAGCGTACTCTCTTAAAGAAAGGTGGGAATATTCTCTGGTACACATCTTTAGCACCAAGCGGTAATGATTACTCCTAAACAGCGCGGGCAAGAATTGCACGGAACTATAGAAAGGGTTCCCCAAATGTGCAAGCCAAACCTCGTGTGTGTGTAGTTGTACAGAACCCAAGGCGTCGGGCATTCCTTTCCTTAGTCATCTCTCACCAAAGGTACTTGTGTGATGGCGTTGGCGCTCTACAGGCAGCACGTGCGTGTGCCTGACAGATCTGTACACACGGCCGACCCTGCGCGGCGTTAGAACAACTGAGTCCGAAATGATGAAAGGGCTGACGGCCACGACACGTGCCTTCATCCCCGAACTTCAGCAACTTGTGTTGGGGAAACACGCCATTTGGGAAAGCCCTTGTTCAAAAAGCTCTTTACTTCGACGTTTACTGAAGACAAAGGAGCCAGGCCAGGTGTATGATGCTTAAAACAGACGGATTTGTCAGTGCGCTTACTGCCGCGTCTAGGAATAGCATACAAAACCAGAGCAGTCTGTGCGTAGGTCGGTGGGACACAAATAATCTGCCTTAGGTGCAGCGTCTATGCTGGAAACACACGTGGGGGCTGCTGGTTACCTTCTCCCGCGATATCACATACCCCTAGCTTTCTTCCTACTCCTCAGTCACTCCTTCTTAGCCTCCATTTCTGGTTGCTTCTAATCCGAAAGTTGAAAAGATCAAGGATTTGGCTCCGGAATCTCTTCTTTTTACACCTTTAAAGCCCAAATCTGTTTGAAGCCCTATTCTCTCTCCAGCGTCATCTTTCCATATTATTACTTGATATCTTCCAGAGGATGTCTAAGAGGCAACTCAGACTTCACATGGTTCTAAAGAGCACCCGGTTCCCATCCCCAAGCTTCCCCTCACTGAACTGCTTACCAAGTCGTTAGAGATGAATCATACCTGGTTTATTGTTTCTTTTACCACATTCACTACTACAACCTTGGCAAGTTCTTTCAATTCTATAGCTAAAACATATATCCTAAACTTCTCCATTTCTTTCCCTCATTATCACTTTTACCCCAGTTCAAGCCAGGATAAGTTTAACAGTGACTCTAGTATTGTAAAGCTCTTCTAACTGGCTCCTTATGCCACTGTTTTTGTTTTTCTAGATTATTATTATTTTTATTCAAGTATAATGAGCACACAGCATTCTATCAGTTTTAGGTATATAATACAGCAATTCCACAATTCTATACATGACTCAGCTCTCATCACCATGAGTGCACTCTTTTTTTTTTTTTAATTTTTTATTTATTTATGTGACAGAGAGACAGCCAGCGAGAGAGGGAACACAGCAGGGGGAGTGGGAGAGGAAGAAGCAGGCTCACAGCGGAGAAGCCCGATGTGGGACTCGATCCCGGCACGCCGGGATCACACCCTGAGCCGAAGGCAGACGCTTTAACGACTGCGCTACCCAGGCGCCCCCATGAGTGCACTCTTAATCCCCTTCACCTGTTGCACTCATTCCTTCCACCCCACCTCCCCTCTGGTAACCACCAGTTTGTTCTCTGTGTTTGAGAGTCTGGTTTTTTGGTCTGTCTCTTTTTTTCCTTTGTTCATTGTCCTGTTTCTCAAATTCCACATATGAGTGAAATAATATGGTATTTGTCTTTCTCTGACTGACTTAGCATAATACTCTCTAGTTCCATCCATGTCATTGCACATGGCAAGACTTCATTCTTCTTTATGGCTGAGTAATATTCTATTATATATATATCACACCTTTTTATCCTCCTTATGACACTCTTAGCTCCCCCCCTCCACATAAGTAATCTTCCACGAGGTGTCTTGAATACTCATTTTAGAAAATAATGGCAAAAATATCTCAACCTTGCTTGAAAACTTTCAAGGCTTTTTGTTATACACAGGTATAATTAAAACCCAAACCATGTTTGGGGTCCGCCCTCCTGGCTACCCTCTTCTGGCACCAGCCCACAACCTTCTCTTCTCACTTCACTAATTGCTCCTCCTCAGCCTCCATGTCTGGTCACTCCTTTCCAGCCACACTGCACTTCTCCATTCCTCGAGGACATTACACCTGTGAAGTCCTGGGGCCTTTGCTGTAGCTTCCTTCCATGAAACGTCCCAGATCTTTCATGACAACTTACTTCTTAGAGTAAATGTCAGCATCTCAGAGATAGGCCTTTCCTAACCACATAATACATGTTGGCCAGCTACCAACAGGATATTTCTATTCTCTTCATAGCAATTGTTTGATATTTTCTTGTCTGATTATTTATATTTTTGTCTGCTTTTCTTCACTAGAAGAAAACACTTGGAGAGCAAGAGTTTTCATCTGTCTTATTTAACACAATACTCCTGACATCTAGAATAAGGTATAGCACATAGTAAGTGCCTAGTAAACATTGTTGATTAAATATTGTTGAATAGCCACTGGTGTATAGATGGTGTTTGGTAGTGAACACACAAATTACCCACTTTGGGGAATTCTGTGAAGTGATCTGTTGGCCTTTCCTAATTAAGGTTCCCGACTTCAAGACTCACAGACATCAGGAGAAAACCATTAGAGCAGCCTCAGTAATGGTCTCTTGCCCTCAGGTCAGGGTGCTGAAGAGGCGGGCTTAACCTAAAGACTTCTCACCGATGCTCCTGCTAATGGAAGATGTAGAGTCTGATGTAAGAATTACGGCGGAGATAACCAGCCATAAAGCTTTTCAAAACGATGAGAGGATTGGGAGCTGAGGACAAGAGAAGTGGGAAGCATTTGCTATATTACTTATGAAGCACTTGCCCTCTTCTGGGCTCCACACCCTCTACCTTCGGCCCAGGAAATACAACGTCTGCCCTCCCTCCCCTCTGGATGCAAGATGGGCCACGGTTGGCTGCAAACACATGCGCCATCTTGAACTATGCTTATTTGTAAGTTAATCAAAGTGCGTGGTTGTGATCAAAGGGGTAACACACATAGAATGTAATGATGACATTGGCGATGTGTGGGCGTACCAAAGAGTTTGCCAGTAGCTAACAGAGGGGGCAGGAACGAAAATGAGGTACTTGCTTTCTTTCAGTAAGGAGACTCGCATAGACGGGAGGTTTCACTTCCTGTTGCTTGCGTGTCTCCTAGCCCCGCAGCAGGCTTCCTCCTTTAGGCAGACTGTGTAGTCGGCACTGTTCCCGAGAAGCCCCAGGCGTCCCCTTTGTCCCTTCTCCATCTACAGTATGATTAGTGGGAGTAAATATTCTCTACAATCAGAGCGTGTTGCTTTCTGAGCTAAATAGATATAACCAACCCTCTTAGCATCAGAACTGCTCGCTTCTAGAAAAAGAAAGCAAGGATGTTTCATGCCAGTACTGGGTGGAATATTTGGTTTTCTGGCAGGATTGGATAAGGAAACTTTATCCAAGAGGCAAACACTATAAAATTTTCAGCATAAGGAAAATGAATGGTCGCAATATAGGAGGTTTTGGAGTTTCCATGGCTTCAGATACTAGAAAAACCTGCTGCCTCCACAGTTTCCACACCTTTCCCTCAGCACAATGTTACACAATTGTGCTGAGGACACTTGTGGCCTCTAATGGCCAGATAATGGACCACAATAAAAGTTATGGGTCCCCAGATGGGTCAAAGCTTATAATGGTTGGCAGGATCCATTATTTCACCATTAGGATCTACAGAAAAGGGAGACAATTGTCAACGAAAAAGAAAAAGAATATGTCATTGAACATGTTCCTCTTATTTGAGAAAAAATATTGTAATTCCCCAAAGGGTGGATGGTGATTTTCCTATGCAGATGAGTCTCTATATCCCCATCCTGCACGGATATTTAGAAAGCTTTCTGTGCCTAAATGCGCCGTATGTCAACCTAGGATGATGGATGGTGATTATAGCTCCACACTGGATTTCAAAGGAATTAATTACAATTTTTGTTTTTAAAAGAAATACATATGAGATCAACAATAAGAGAAAATGTAAAGAACAGATTTGGTTCAAGCTGAATGTCTGAATGATTTTTCTCTTCCCTTCCCAAATCAAGCATGTTTCACAGCACATCATGTGAGAATTTTAGCATCATTGTGTATTCTGGAGTTCTGTCTGCTTTAGAGAGAGTCAGGACCCTTTCAATTATGAGGTTGGTGAGTTATTATTCCAGTGTCTTGGCAATATTTCTTTAGAAATCAATAAATACATCTTTAGCCATTTCATTTAGCCTTGAGGGACCCTTGATATTTTACTTGTGTCTTCTAGTGAACATAACGGTGGCATGATATCAATACCCTTTTTAAAAACTATATAATGCACCAAATTCTTTTCTCTTGTCCCTTTCACTTTTAGATGAAACTATACTCAATGTACAGTAAACCATTATCTATTGTGTGTGTTTGAATGAAGGGAGGGAGGCAGGGGAGCGCGACATGACTGGCCGCAGTTTGTGGACCTTAGGATCTATTAAAATCTTAAAGTTGTGCCTCTTGAGAGATTGAGGGGCTTACCTATTGGAGCCCCTTCCATATTAAAGGGAAACACAATCCCAGTCCCAAGGCAGCTCGCATTTTGAGGCAGTTGGGTCTTTAACCTCAGTTAGCTGATCAGAGATGTCAATGTTAATACGATTTGTTTGGAAATTTGAATATTCTACTTAAAATGATATTCCTCTAGCATGAATAAATGATGTGGCAAAAAATATTTTCAGTACTTTTTATAGCTGAGCCCACATGATTCTCCCCATTTGTGTCACATAAAAAAATGAATTTCAGTTCTTAAAGAACTTCAATCTAAGGCACTTATCTTTTTGTGGGTTCTTCATACTTTGTGGGCTTTGTGATGTTTAAATGAACTTTGCTCTAATTGTATCTAATTTTATCATCTTATCGATAATAAAAAACACAGTGTGTTTCTTTTGTATTAAGCTTTTAATGGGTTTTCATGATCTTACGTTCACAAGCTCGGTGTTGGCTCTGCGAGACTGATGCTACCGTTCTAGGTGAAAGGCTCCTGGCTTTTGTGCCTATGAAAAAGGCCAGCCAACTGTTCAGGAATTTGAATTGAATAAAAGGTATGTAATAATAAAACATTACTCATGGTTTCATTAAACGATTTTTTCCCCAGGATCCAAGTCAATTTACAAAGATCAGTTTTTTCCCTGGGTATCGTGTGAGGTCATCGGAAAGTACTAAACTGTAGCGCTTTCTCGCACGTTATAGAGCTGGAGATCTGCAGTCTTGTTTCCTCAAGTTATTCTGAAGGAGAACCGCATGCACCCTTTATAGAGCAGTCTACCATTTTGTATTCATACTTCAGCTTGTTTATAAGACTTTAGGCGGATAAAGTCCGAGGAGAATCATTCTCCTCTGAAGAAACTGGTTTGAGTTTATCTTTGTGACTTGGGACCACATATACTGTGAACTGTGGAACTGATAATGCTTGTCACTTTCTCTCAGCTGTCAGAAAGCTTGTAGCCATATTTGTGTCTGAATTTTAACTAGCGTATACTATTTTATTTATCTTTGAATCGTGCTTTCAATTTTTTTTGAAAGAAGGCAGTGTTTTCATGAGTTAGGGTTTAGACCTCTATTGCTCACTATTGTATCCTCAGTAAAGAGCATGCACAGAGAGAGAGAGAGAAGGAAAGGAAGAGAAACAGAGGGGAAGGGAAGAAGGAAAGGGAGGAAGGAAAAGAAGGAAAGAAGAGAACTAAGAACATAATGAGGAAGTCTTTATGCGTTTGCAAGCTCTAAAACTGCTATCCATAATGGCAGCCACTGGCCACGTGTGGCTACTGAGCCCTTCCTTAATGGTGGTTAGTCCAAACTGAGATGTCCGTGTAAATACAGAATGTATTTTGAAGACTTAATATGAAAAAATGTATGCAAATATCTCAGTAATGTTTTATTGATTATATGTTCAAATGATAATGTTTAAATGTATTCGATTAAATAAAAGATTTGATTAAAATTAATTTTACCTTTATTTCTTTTTAGAAGTGGCTACTTGAACATTTAAAATGATGTGTGTGACTTAATTTATGACTTGCATTCTATTTCTCTTGGACAGAACATTCTGTAATGTAAGCTGGACTTGCCTTAACAGCTTTCCAGAGCAAATTTTTCTGTAACCTCCCACACTCTCTCTCTCTGTGTCAGCTATAGGCAAAGCCTATTTGTGACAGAACTAAAATTAGCAGAATCCTTCACCTCCCAGTTTTTAGATTTTTTAATCTTAATAATTATCTTCCAAATTTCCCATTGAGATCCAGGCATTATATGATATTTCCGCCAAAGGATTTGGTCATGTGGTGCTCATGCTTTAGGAAGAATTGCTTCTTTCTCAGCGCACATATACACTTTCAGTTTTTTATGCTTCAAAAAAATAAACATGTTGAATTGTCTGTCTGCCATAAATTGAGAGTAAAGTATATAAAACTATCCTCTTTCCTAGAGAATAAACAAGCCAAGCGTAGAGTGTTCTATCTTGTTTTTCCTAGCTCTGAAAGCTAAGTTAGGATGCTACTGTAGAAAATTTCAGATGGGTAAATTTGTGAAACTTGGAGAATATTCTGGATGAGAATGTTTTCTGCATTGGAATCCACAGCAATTTGATTTGATTGCAAATTGAATATATTGTCCTTAACTTTGAGGTCATGACCATCATCATATCATTCTGCAGTGCTTAAATAGATACGAGGGAGCATGTGGGACTCGGTAACATAGCCTCCCTCCCTGGCCTCAATTATTTCATTTGTTTGATCATTTATATATAAGTGACGAATTTTCAGGGACTATTTCAGAATGGATCATTGAGAATGTCTCAAAATAACTTATTTCCATATTTCACTTTGAAGCCCCCACCCTTTCTGTCCAGACTCCTGTAAATGACAGTGAAAGTAATTCCCTGTGGGAGAAGGTGAAAAACCGAAGGCCCCCTGCCTCCTCACAAAGCCTGTTGCCAATTAAAGCAATTCCTTGGGGTTAAGCCCTTGTCGGCAGAGGGTCCAGGTAAATTGTTTCTGTTAGAGAATGAAGATGCTGTCACTGGTCTTGGGAAATATGACAGTCAGCTACAGAACAGTACCTGGGCAAAGAGCAAAAGGAAAACTCCATTTTAGAATAAATTTCCAGGTACTACAAAATGTTTTGGTAGTAATATAACATTTAATGTTTTCATAAATAAAATATTGGTTTGTAATACATTTTTAAAAAAATGTGCATGGGATGACCAGTTTAAAATTCATGCATCTATTTTTCCTCTGGAGTGATTCTTCTGATTATGATGACAGAGATGGGTTACAAGGCATGTGCCATTCTGTGGTACTGCTGTCTATTAGAGGCCATGATATCAGTCAAATGAGATTAAGGTTAAGGCAGGAATGTAAATTTTGTTAATAAGGTTTCTATATTTTAATTCAAAACCAAACACCCTGCGGGCCTATTGATGGTAATCCCATTTAATCTTGCAAAAAAGCTTTCCTGGTATCAAGGGATCCAGATCAGTACTGCCGTTTAGTACCTGGAAAATGAGGAATTTTCTTAAATCTTCACCTCTAGGTAGTATAAACATAACCATAAAATTTTGATGACTTTGAAAAAGCAAATATGTTCATATGGTTATATATAAATTCAAATGAGTTTATGCTATATACAATGTATGTGTTATATATAAATGGCTTTTGTGTATATTATATATTTATTCCATTCTACAACTCTGCTTAAAATTACTTTACTTGCATTTAAAACAGTCATGTTTAATTTACTAACCATTCCTCTTGAACAAGATGCTAAACAATTCCGTTTTTATCCTCCATGGCACTTTACTCATACATATATATATATATGTATGCGTATAATGCGTATATGCGTATAATGCGTATATGCGTAAAATGCCAAGGAAGGAAAACACGCCATATATGTAAGAGTGTGTGTGTGTGTGTGTGTGTGTGTGTGTGTGTGTGTGTGTTAAGACAATATGGTGGAAAGGAAAGGGCATACGTTTTAGAGCCAGATAAATGTATGTGTGCTCTATTTCCCTCCCTTCTCACTTAATCAAGGCACACATAGTTACCATTATCCTCTCTCTCCTTCATCATCATTAGTTCTATCATTCTCATCAGCAGAAAACACATAATACTACCTCATATATTAAAAATGCCCCAAACAAGATGGACAAATATGCCTTTCCTACTAGGTAAAAGTTTCATGATGTCAAGATATTTGTCTTATTCAGTGCTGCAGACCTAGCATTTAGAGTATTGCTAATAGTGGTCTAGCATCTATTAGGTTCTCAGCAAATATTTGTGAAATGAATGAATGAATGAATAAACAAAGCCTGGATCATAATATAGGCTCAGTCAATGTTGGCTCTTATTATAATGAAACTGACATTTTTTGGAGTCTGATATTTGTTATAAATGCCAAGAAGATTTAGAACAACCACACAACAAAGCCTGTCTAAAAACATTATATTTTTGAAGTCTGGAAGACTTGCATTTACACATTTCAGTGGTTATTTGGTTTAATGTGCTTGACATTTCTTTAAAATTTTATAGGGAAATCTTAGAACTTTCTATTTCCCTTACCACCCTATTATTGTTTGAACATGGTATATAGTAACACAAACTTAGACAAAGTTATCTACATTAGAATATGCTAAAGTTTTCAATACTGTAATTGGCTTATTTCAATTATCTTTTTGACTTTTGGAGGCAGATAGCAAGTGCTTTGATCAATTGACAGAAAATATAGGACATACCAGTGTAGGTTCAGTAATTATAACAGATGTCCCACTCTGGTGGGGGATGTTGATAAGGGGGGGCTATGCATGTGGGGGGGGAGGGGAGGTATGGGAAATGTCTATACCTTCCTCTCCACTTTGATATGACACTAAAACAGCTCTAAAAAATAAGACTATTATTATTATTATTATTATTATTACAAAAGAAAATACAGGACATATGAGTAGTTGTAGTTTAATATCTTCCAGTAGTGACTTTAAAGCTTTCATGCATTTAGAACTTTCTCTAAAAGAGAAGTATAAATGAATAATCTGAAAAATCCTTAATTTCGTCCTTTCAATGAAATTACCAAGTGTTTGGTAATATGTGAGAGATAACCCCAGCGTAAATTAAATTTTAATAAAGGAACACACTGTAGTTAAGAGCAGTCAAAACAAATCCACTGAATCTTGAAATGAATCACTGAAAAACACGCTTTGACATGCCACTTAACTGTCCATGCAATTTCAATGTCCCCCCATTGCCTTGAGGATAAATGGCAAACTCCTCATCCTGGTAAATGTATCTTTCTTCACTCTGGTCCCAACCAAACTTCAAAGCCTTATTTCCTTCTCCTATATACAGACCCCATGTGACAGCAGAGTGATCAACAGTGTGGCCTCAGAAGTCAGGCAGAGATTCAGAAGGCCAGATGGAAACCTCTCCAAGTCACATCAACTTTGGAGCATTGCCACTGGCACTTGGAACATGAGCAGCAATGAGAGAACAATTAACTTTCTAGCACTTCCTGAAATCTGGGAACTGAAATGGTCAGAGTTAAGGAAACTTATGATAGCAAAAACTGAAGAGTCAATGCAGAATTACACAGTTACATACGTAGGTAGAAAATTCTTTCTTTCTGGTGTCTTACCTCTGCTGCAGGAACTGATCAGCCCACCATTGATGGTATGGACCAGCATGAGCCAAGGTTCATTTCATTTGAGATTCATCTTTCATTAGGTGCACCCTGAATATCCATTCAGGTCAGCCGGGAAACCTCATCAAGTATGGTACCAGATTTCTGCCTACCGCCTGCAGAATTCCTCAAGCCTCTACTTCAAGATTATCATTGGCTCCTCTGGTTTCTTCTATTTTGACTTTAAATCTTAGCTCTCAGATTTAATCTAGTCTCTGGAATTTGAATTCCATTGTGTACTGTTTGCCTTGTTTCTCAGCTTTGTAGTCCATCAAGACACTAGATTTAATATTTTCTTCCAACTCTAAACCCCACAGGTATCAGCAAGGGAAATCTAAGTCTTGTATCTTGCCTGCATGTAGGAAAGCTATGGCCGTGTCCTCTCTCTCTCAGGCAGGCCCTATTCTCAATCAGTCTGGGCCATGGACTAGAATGTGTTTTGGAAACAGAGCAGCTGGTAACACAGAGTCTAGACCAGCTTCCAAAAAGTTGGACTTGAATTAAAAGGAGGACCAAAAGCAGTGTGGTATGGGAGAAGAAACCAGACTTGAGTTCTGTTTTGGCTTTGTTACTGACCAGCTAGCCTTGAGATAGCAAACAAATCCTATAACCATTATGAGGCTCTCTCACCTTTAAGAGTTGCTTTGAGGAATAAATGAAATGACCTGGGGAAAAACCTGGAATGTTTGGAGTGCCAGGACACCTAGCTGGACTCTGCATGTCCATCCATTCTTGTCCATATCAAATGCCTGTGAGGAGCAGTCTGCAGAAAACACCAGCAGACCAGACATTTTGGCTGGCCTGTGTGCTGTTTGTAGTTGTTTTAAGTATGTTTAATGAATTATGTGTTTCAGTTCTTACAGAATATTCAGTTGCTCTAAGCGCGTCTCACCCATGTCTAAGCTAAAAGATGACCTCAGCAGAATATGAAAGAGAGATGCTTAAAAAGTTGACACAAAACATGCATTTGGGTGTGAGGCAGACCTGGTTCCACCAATTACTACTTGTATGACCTAGGGCACGCTTCATAACCCCTGAGTTTTCTCATCTATAAAATGAAGAATGGTAATGGCCAAGCCATTGGGTTGTAGTATGGCTTTAACAAGAAAATGAATTCTTTCAAATAGAAAAAAATGGGACACTACATTTCATGGATTTTCCATGTCCAATAGAAATAGCATACATGCTACATATATGTGTAATTTTCAATTTTCTAGTAGCCACATTAAAAATATGTAAAATGTAACAAGTAAAATTAATTTTAATAAAATAGTTTATTTAACCCTATATAACCAAAATGTATCACTTTGACATGTAAACAGCATAACAAGTAGTGAGATATTATAGATTCTTTCTTACACGAAATTTTTTAAATTGATGTATATTTTATCATTTTGGAGTAGCCACATTTCAAGTGGTCAATGCCACATGTGGCTAGTGGCTATCACATTGGACTGCAAAGGTCTTGGAGACACCAGGTTTTTATTGCCTATTTTCTGGTTAACTTACTCTCCTGTTGTTTTGCTCCTAAGCTAGAATAATGGTTACAGTATATGTGTTTGTTGCCTACGAAATTCTGTAGGCAGTATGATCCTGTCTTTCCCCTCTCTGTAGCCGGTCTGAACCAGCCTTGTCAATTTTTAGTGGCGGTTCTCTTAGGGGGCTCTACAGTTACCTCAGAGTAGTTCATTGTCAAAACCACAGTTCAGGTCCCTGTCCAAGAGCTGGACTTTGGATAAGACTCTTGTATCAGTGAGCAGACCACGCCAAGTCTTTGGAGAGGAAGTGAAAATAACCAATTCCATGACATGGACCTCGTTTCTTTCTGAAGCACAGAACTCTTTTCACAGATTTGTTACTAATTCCTGTGAATAAACTATTTTCCTATGGCTGTGGTTAACAACTGGTCAGGTCCGAAGAAGAAAGAAAATGTTTTTCAGCATCATCAAGCCCTATGCTGAGTCACCATCCTCTCCACCGTCCACATAAGAGAGGCCTTTCCCTCAGACAGTGAGTTCGTCCCCTGAGAACTGCTGACCGTGTGAGGTGACCTCAACCAGAGACCTGGCCGCATACTAGGCAGTGGCTCACAAATGATGAATAAATGGAGCTGGATTCATTATTTTAGGGAATTTGGATTACTTGTTAAAATAATATGTGAAGACTTCATTACTTCAATATTGGCTTATTTAAAACAAGATGTAATTCACGGCTTTTTCTATGCTGGTCTTTAATTTAAAAAGAAAAGGATAGGGGTGCCTGGGTGGCACAGCGGTTAAGCATCTGCCTTCGGCTCAGGGCGTGATCCCGGCGTTCTGGGATCGAGCCCCACATCAGGCTCCTCCGCTATGAGCCTGCTTCTTCCTCTCCCACTCCCCCTGCTTGTGTTCCCTCTCTCGCTGGCTGTCTCTATCTCTGTCAAATAAATAAATAAAATCTTTAAAAAAAAAAAGGATAAACTGAAACTTAGCTAATTCAAAATCTATTGTTTTGGCTCCTTGGGTTTTAAATTAGGGAGACTTTACTGTAAATGGCAAACATCGATCTTAGTCACTGGCTATCTTTCATTGTTCTAGAAAAGCTGATTCTCTGTCTGATTCCAATTTGCCTTTAATCCACTATCTGTACTATCCTCATACAACTTGCACAACTCCCTACCCTTTCTTCATTTTGTGAAAATTTAATATTTATAGACTGCAATTTTAAGCTCTATTTTCTTAACAGCCAGAAACAACATCTAGCTCAATCATCCCTTGCTCAGAAGGAGGCTTCATGCAAATTCCTTCTAATTTTTTCAGATACTTAAGCAATTCTTATATCCCATGCCTGTCCTTGATTCAGAGGTCTGTGTTCATTCCCTAGGGCTACAAACATTTTAAATTTCTGTAGAAACTAGCTCTATTCTGGATGGCCTCACAGGTACAGAAGGCTTGATTTTCACTCATTCAAAGACAAGGTTCCCTTTACCTGGGCTCAGGTGGAGACCCCAAATTCTTGCGAACATCATTTTTCTTCTTCCCCCTGACCTCCTGTGGCTGACGTGGCCCTCCTTATTGTTTCTATTAATAAATCTATGCCCAGTCACTTACACGCACACTGGCATAGCAGCCCCGGGTGAGTCCTACTAGCCTACCACCCAAGGCAACTCTTCGTGCAGAAACGACCTACGATGCCCGAGGGAAAGCATCTTGTGGCAAAGGTAGCCACGGCCCCAGCCCCCCAGTCATGGTGCTCCAAGCTGCTCCCTCCCTACCCTCAGCGATGGAGCCATCCGGCATTCCAAAGCGCCCGATCATAAATGTGAGCCCAACTAAAGAAATAACAGGTTTGCCTGTAAGTTTTTCCCACATGTGTGACGTGAAGGAGCATTAGCTTAGCACTGACTCCTTGTGACATAGTGGGGGTGGGGGGACTCTCAGGTTGCCAATTCTGCTAGTACCCTTCCTGGCCCATACCAACGTTATGAGACTTTGTGGGCTCTTTATAATTTTGTGGTATCCATGGAATAATGGCAATGTGTTAAGACTTGGAGTTGCTTCTTAGGAATCTAGGTGAGATTATAATTGCATTCTAATTTGTGATTAGTGACCAAACAAGAAACATCACTCTGAAAAAGAAAACATACTATGCTTCCATGCTATTCTTTTTAGTTCTCTGTTTTGGAACACTCTCTCTCTGCAGACTGTTAGTTCAGCTGGCTAACTAGGCCAGGGGTGCAGTTTGTACGCATAGCTCACCAACGTGCACCCTCAGTCACAGGTAGGACCCTGGGAGAAAGCGTGGCTGGGCGAGGATGGGGCAAAAGCATCACAGCTGTTCGGAAGAATGACACAGATGTGTGCTTGTGCAAATGGTGGCTCAGTGGCACTCTAGTTATGAATGAAGGAATGTGCATTGTATTCAAAATGACTGGCTTTGTTCTAGTTATTTGATTTTAAGCTGATTACTCAATCTTTCTGGGCCTCATTTCATCAAAGATGTGACTTAAGTAACCATTGTATGCCACTTACGTTACAGACTTATTGTAAACAAACAAACAAGAAAGATGAAACATGCGCACTATTATCAAACACATTAAGATACATATCTTTATCTATATCTATATGCTAATGTTAGGAAAGCAAATTCCAGAGAGAGCTCGTCTTGCTCAAACCCCAGCTGCATTTCTTCAAAGGTCCCTCATCTGCAAGTCAGGGTAATGAAGGCACCTCCCTCATAGGGTTTTTGAAGAGTAAATGAAATGATATAAGTAAAGAGTCTTTAGCCCCACGTGGCACATTGTACAAATCTCATTTCAAAAACTCAATGAATGTTAGCTTCTTCGGCTGTGGTTAGGCCTTTAAAAACTATGGAATGCTTCACAAATTTGCATGTCATCTTTGCTCAGGGGCCACGCTTGTCTTGTCCGCATGTCTCCCCAATTTTGGTGTATGTGACCCCGAAGCAAGCATTCTTGAACCAGCCCACACCCTGACTTGGAGACCTTGAAGAATTGCTTGAGTGGACCAAAGGGAAAAAAAAAATTAAACCAATGATAATGACATCATATTCCACAGCAGTGAAAATGGCACTGATAATCAAGCCAGACTTTTGGTGGTGGCGACGAGAACCAATTCGCCATGGTTGCTTTTCAGGTTTATTTTAGACTTAAATACAAGTACTGTGGATTCCTTTTTAAAGCCAAGTGGCTCTGCTGGAAGAAAAAAAATAGGTATCTTGATGGTCTAGTGTTGGCTATATGTTTTCTTAATGTGAAATGAATGTTTGAGCTTATTATACTCATATGAGTCTGCCATGTCCTAAAATTTATTACTCCGAGTCGGTGGGGTTTGTGTCGTTACCAGTGTGGTTGCCGCTCGATGCTGAAATGCATTCGTTAGCTCCAAATGACAGAAACTGCACTACACTACAGCTTAATTTTTGAATTTTAAAAAATTTTTTATTGTCAGCCTGCCTGTTCTTCCTTTTGAACAGAATAATGAGATCATAGTTACGTGAGGAGTCGATGAAGATTTCACAGCACTGGGGTAATCTTCCTGTAAGCGTGCTGTGGTTTTTGCTCATTTTCAATTTGGCTATATTCACAGTGTTGTGAAGTCGTCATACGTCTTCCTAGTGTAGCAGGGATATGCTTAGACAGTTTGTATCAATGAGATGACCTAATTGTAATGTTAGAATTTGTCAAATTTATTCAAAACCTATCATCACAATGAACTGTCTGCTCTTTTAACTGTTATACTTTTTGAATGTATTTTTTCTACTTTTTTTTTTAATCCAAAAAGCTAAGTTTCAGCTGTAGAACTGCCTTGTTATAAAAATGAAGAGAGGCTGGGGTTGTAACTAGTCACTGGCATTTGCATATTATTCAGAATCTGTTCTTTATCTACCAGACAAATATGTCTCATTAACATGCATTAATGCCTGATTTCCCTTCTGTTAAAGAAATGATACGAGTCTGTAGCATTCTTCACCCTCCATAAGAAAAATAAGCTTATCTTTAAGAAGAAGGAAAGGCAATTATTTGGATAACGTAAGGCCATCTTTCTCAAATTTTCTTGTCTGAAACAGTAGTTCTCCGTTGGGGCGGTTTTGTTCCCATAGATCACTTGGCAATGCCTGGAGACATCAGTGACCGTCAAGACTGGGGTGAGGGGGGCGTTACTGGCATCTAGGGGGTGGATGCCAGGAAAGTGGCCAAGCATCCCACAATGCACAGGACAGCCTCCACAACAAAGAATTACCGTAATCTGGTCCAAAATGTCAACAGTGCTGAGGTTGAGAAAGCCTGGTCTAAAATATCCCAGTGTCTCAGTTATTGCAACAAAGCTCGGGTTTAGACTTGGAAATATTCGGTCCAGCTTACTAAATCTCCACTTTCTTTACCCACAAAGAACTAGACATACTTTTTAAGGCATCTTGCTCAAATATTATTGATGTGTTGAGGATTTTTCTTAAAAGAGGATGATCCAAATGATAGGGAAAGTTCTGTCTGCTCTTCCTTTAAAGGGAGTTTTTAATTATGAGAATGAAGCGAAAGACTTGAAATGGTATTTTTAGAAAGCATCTTTTCATTAAAAAATACTCTACAGAATTCTTCATTTTAGGGCTTTTCTTAAAGTCAGTGAGGTCAGGCAAATAAAGAAAATAAAATATATTTCCTTTTTCTTTCAAAGTGCCCTGCTCCTACCTCTTTAAACAAATGCATGCTGTGTAAAGACTGACAATTGAATCCTTTTATCTGATCTCTGAGTATTAGATGACTCGAAATTTAAGAAAATGCAAGGAACATTGACTCTGGGAAAAACAGCCTATATCACAGAAAAAAGCACACACGGAGATACAAATCAACAAAGAAACAAAACACCCTCAACCCAGGCCTTTTAGGAAAAGTAGCCATATATTTATGGGAGGGGTGTGTAAAAGCACTTTAGTGAAGAGAACCAGTGATCGCAATGCATCAAAGTTAAGCGGTAGCGAGGTTATCACTCCGTGAAAAATCACATAAACATTTCACATATAAAATATTATTCATCAGGGCAAAACCCTCTAAGGGGTTGAGACATAGCAAACGTGTCATGAAACCTTTTTTTTTTTTTTTTTTTAAAGAAAAGATAGATCCCACAACTGAGATGGAATCTGTAGGTCATGCAGTAGGTAAGAGAGGAGTATAATTGAGAAGGAAATTAGCAAACCTTAAATATCTGCTTCTGCAATATCATTACCCATAAACTTGCCCTTTTTCCACCCTCTTTTCCCCAAAGACGGATGTCCCATATCTGAACTGAGGGAGATGTGTGCTTTCTAACAGCTAAATCAACAAGGTTTCACATGAGTAGTGCTGTGCGGTGTGGTTGACTGATTTCATGAAAAACTAATCATGTATTCATCATTGAGATCAAACACTTCCCAAGTAATTATCATCCAAGCCCAATCTGATAGGGCCTGAAGACGTGGCGCTGCTGGTGTAATCAGAGGCTGAGCAGAAGAGTTCTCTCAGCTTTTGCAAACCTTGGGTTGGAAAGTGTAAAACGGAAATTGTGTTTTATAATTAAGAAAGGTAAAGTTGGCAGGCTGCAATCAATTATTTCAATGAATCATAACAATTTTAGCCTGCTGGGTTATTTACTGGAGCACACGTTTAAAAACGGACTTTTCGTACGAGGTATTTGAAACATTTTTTTTTAAATGTGAGAAAAAAAAAATGCAAAGACATTTTTGAATTCAAATACAAGCCCTTTGTGTACCCACTACAAAATAGCATCCTATCACATCTATGGTTTCCTTATTTTGAGCTGCGGTATTATTCTTTTTGAAAAAGAGCTATTGTTATATTGAATTGTATGTCATTACAAAATGATTGCTTTCAGAAAATCTTATTGTGGCTTTATGTCTGTGATTATAAATTTAGATGAAGACAAACAATGTAGAACATTTAAATGCTTTACAAACTGCTTCCACACACGTCACCACGAACGCTTCTCACGTGTCTGGTAATACGTTACGTGCTTTCCATGTGTTATTGCATTTAATCTTCCGACAGCTTAATGAAAGAGATCAAGTTATAACGCCCACTTATGAATGAGGAAACCAAGTCACGGAGAGGCTGTATCTTGCTCAAGGTCACAAATAACAAGTGACAGAGCTGGGACAGGATGCTGGCCCAGTGAGTTACAGACCAGAGCAGGCCTCCCTCATAGTATTTGATCGTGGGGTGACCGTATTTTAAAAAGAACCTTCTATATGCCAGAGGCTGATCTATGCACTTTAGATATGGCTTTTGGACCTCTCTGAAGCTCGGGTTTTTAATTTGTGAGATGGTGATAATAATCTCCATTTTCGGAATTATGAAAATGGAGCTAATGCAGGTCAAGGCTCTACCACCGCGCCTACAGAGTAGGGAGCTCTGTTAATTGACTTGTCGTGCATCCAACAGCCAGCAAACAAAGGGTCTGATTTACAAGTGGGCTGGATGCCAGATACAAGCCTGAGAGGTTGGCAGAAGTGCTGCCATAATTATTGCCACAGTTACAAACCTCAGGTAATATGCTCTTTCTGATAGATCATGCCAGCTTCTGGAAAATATGTATGACTTGAAGTTTAACAAATTAAATCACATGCTTTGGTTCATAATACAACTAAATGGCTTTGCAAGTCTAAATGGTCACATTTTGCAATTTCTTAAATGTGTACCTGCTGCACATATTTCACCCGTATTTTACAAGTTTCTATTCATTGTTCAAGATTAAATGAATTTCCTTAACCTAGAGAACTCACTTTATTATCCATTTTTTAATTTATCATTATAAAACATGAACTAAACTCTATATAACCAAGTTGATTATGTGATTCCTTTATCAAATTCAGCAGCATTAATTAAACATCTACTATGTACCAGACACATAGAAGGTAGCTTACATATTTCTTTGGGGTGTGTAGAATTGGGAGTTCTTTCTGATAGCCAATCTTATAGGAGCAGAGAGTAGAACAGTAATTGCCAGGGGCCGGGGAGAGAGAAACGAGGAGATGTTGGTCAGAGTACAAAGTCTCTGTTATGCAAGATGAGTAAGTTCTGGAGATCGAATGTACAGCACGGTGACTAGAGTTAACAACACTGCATTGTATACCTGAAATTTGCTAGGGTGTGCTCACTACACATACACACACACACACACACAGTAACTATGTGAAGTGATGGACGTGTTGGTTAGCTTCTTTGTGATAATTATCTCACTATTATATGCACATCAAAATCTCAAGTTATATACCTTAAGTAGAGACAACTTTGTTAATAATACCTCAATAAAGACGGGGGGAGGATTAAGTCTCTTCGCCAAAGTGAAGTTCTATTCATTTAGATGAGATTAAAAAAAATAAGCCTAGTTGGAAGGTTGTTTTTCAGTGCAGACAAATATTTCCTTCATGTTTCACTTGTTCCTCATCTGTTGGTGAGAGAAAATCACTTACTCATGAATCTTTGAAGAATCACCACTGGCCAATGGAAACATGTGGATTCCTTCACAAAGCTGCTTAAACTTAAACCGGGTTCCTTGAGAATGACGTCAGTTCCACACATTTCACTGAGGTATCCTTTAACTCTCGGTTATTTTCGCCTCTTCACAAAATAAACCACTACTGATGGAGAAAGTCATTCATTTCATGGCATCATCGCCAATGGCTCACATCCACGTAGCTCAGAGAGGAAACGGATTTCTTTGCTCATTAGACTGGCAATTGCTCCTCCTTTTGCAGGCAGGATTTATACACTTGCTTCATGGTTTAGGGCCTTGACTGATTTTTAGTTGAACAAGAAATTTTTTTCTCAGGCTGTATTATATAAATATGCCTAGAAGTATATTCATATCCCTCAAAGGCAACATTGGTGTTGATTTCTTTAATTTTGATGAACATATTTATTTTTTTGAAAGATTATTTATTATTTGAGAGAGAGAGAGCGCGCGAGCACAAGCAGGGGGAGTGGCAGAGGGAGAGGGAGAAGCAGGTTCCCTGCTGAGCAGGGAGCCCGATACGGGTGCTCCCTTCCAGGATGCTGGGATCATGACTTGAGCTGAAGGCAGACGCTTAACCTACTGAGCCACCCAGGTGCCCCTTGGTAAACATATTTAATGCAGAGCAATCATGTTAATGTATTATTAGCAAGATCACCACTTAGAATAATACCTCTTGAATGATTGATATTAATTAGTTAAAATAATTTCAATTGGCATTGCAGAGTGCATATTTTAAAGTGCCATTTTTCATTTTCATTTTAGATCTTCATGTGTGCTTTTTATTTTTATTTATTTATTTTTTTAAAGATTTTATTTATTTATTTTAAAGATTTATTTTAAAGATTTATTTATTTATTTTTTTAAAAGATTTTATTTATTTATTTGACAGAGATAGAGACAGCCAGCGAGAGAGGGAACACAGCAGGGGGAGTGGGAGAGGAAGAAGCAGGCTCATAGCGGAGGAGCCTGATGTGGGGCTCGATCCCATAACGCCGGGATCATGCCCTGAGCCGAAGGCAGACGCTTAACCGCTGTGCCACCCAGGCGCCCCTTCATGTGTGCTTTTTAAATTCCAGTTTTACCCAGCTTTCTTTTCAGATGGTTATTTGTGGGCTTCAAAATATCTGAAAAACATTCGGGCCTTATGAATGGTCTAAGCATTATCATCACTTAATAGATGTGATGTGGTGATTGATTGTTACTTGACAGATCAGTACATCTCCCGAGTAATGGCAGCTGATTTTACCCACACGCATTCAGTGTACCTAACCACTGGTTTGATTTTCAAATAATTTGCCTTGCTATCATGATAATGAACAAAGGGAACCCCAAAGAAACACTGAATATGTTTGTGACTCAGAAATTTCAAGAAAACTAATTCTTATGAGCAAAGACCCTCGTAAAGAATACTTTCAGAGGTACATATGCGGAAGTAACTTCACCAAATTGTCCAAATGTCTGGCCTTGAAATAACAGAACTGAATATTTGTTAACATTTGAAGATATCTATAGAAAGGAAATAATGGGTTAGATGAGAAATTTCTAGATATAGGATGATGGTGGCCAGTTTATCCTGGAGCCATCGAACAGTGAAAGCACAAGATCTCGGGGGAGAAAATGACTCAGGACATCAATCCCATATCTGTCTAATCTACAAAAGAAGAAAAGTCAATGGGTCTAAAAGCATTTGTGAAAATAATTTCATGAATCAGTCCCTTTCAGTTGGGCTCTGGAATACTGCAGAGATCTTGTGTAACTTTTCACCATAGTATTATTCTCCTCCATTCACCTAAACACTGACACTTTTCTTAGTTAACGCAACACTCATCAACCTGTGAAGATAATAAGGTTGTTAGAACTCTCATTCCCTTTGTATTAAGAGATTATATGCTGAAGAATATTCACCAAGAGCAACAATGTACAAATCTCTCCAGACTGACTGTTCTGGGTACGACCTGCGGTATTTATACTCGTGTACATATGGCTTTGCGAGTGTCTCATCTGTTTAATTCTTTTGAATGACAACACAAGGCTTTGACTTCTTTCAATTTGCTTTCTAGCATTCATTATTATTATTATTATTTTTTGCTCGAAGTCATTTAACATTGTAGCTCTGGTTATGGTAGAATTGCTGTGTTTTCTCTGCGGTGCTCCCAAATGTTCCCTTTCATTACAGACATCTGCATCACTGAAAACACAAGAGATTGGTCTAGGGCTGTGGGGACCAACTACAAGTAAAAAGAAGACAAACAATAAGGAAAGATTTAAAATCCTCATATGTCAGAAGAAGTACAAGTGGTGGATTATGCTCTGGGGTATGAAAAAAAGCTCTCCAAGAAATAGAAATGACAAAAAGGGGGGGGGTGGGGACGGGGAGAATCCTGTAGATATTGCTAAACTGGGAGAACCCCTAATGCAAAATATGAACAACAGAACAGGTTTGGATCACAAAGAACATATATACAGGAAAAGGAGAAAGGTGCAGGACTGTTGAGCCAAGAGGGTAAAAACACCTGAGTCAGCCATGAGAGAGGCTTCAGAAATATCAAGGTGAGGGGGTGGGGTTCAAATAAGCAGTAAGCAAGGACAAGCAGAAACATCACACTGCTTTCATCTCCTTTGAATCTCTAAACCAGGGCCCCACCAAATGACACAAAAACGTAACTAGAGGTTTCTGCCTCGATTTTGGAGAAGTCCTTTTTGCTTTATCAATTCATTAATTAAGACTTTTTTTTTTTGGTGTTTTCCTAAAAAATGAATTCTTAGGATTTCATTGTAAAATAAAATATAGGGAAAAAATGAGCAAAACAAATTTCTTCTGGCAAATGGTGAGTAGATTTTCAGCCAGCGAATATTCAATCTAATTATTTGATGACATTTTAGTTGAAACTCTATGGAGATTTTTATGTTTCATGGATGCCAGTTGGGGATATTCAGAATACCCCATTTATGGGATAAATAAGATTCAGCCCAGGTGAAATAGGATGTGAGGATACTTTAAAGCTTCTCCATATTGGCTTTGCAGAATTCGGGGAGGGCTTTTTCATGCAAGGAACTTGAGGAACATCATTTCTGCCCACTGGGGCTTCCTTACCCATGTATTCACACCTTTCAAAACTGTATCTTAATTTAAAAGCTGTCATTACAAATTGGAAAACAAGATGAATAAATCAACTCATCAACACATGTTGCCAGACACAGTAGAGCATCTGAAGGCCTACGTGAAATAAATAGAAACAGGGAAGTCTACACGACACTAGGAAGCGTTCATCACTCTTTGGAACTGTTGGAAAATAAATCCATAGAAATCACACATATTCATGGTTAAAACCACCTGCCCTGTAATTAGTACTCACAGAGTAAAGCTGAACAATCTTAACTGAATTGCTTTTGCATTGGATTTTAGCCCTGTCTTGAAAAAATACAAAGTAAGAAAAGACAACGCCCTCTCACCCTCAGCCATCCAAGAAAAAAAAAAAAAAAAAAATATATATATATATAGCTTTTAGCTGCCTCTTCTTTATAGCAGTAGGTATGAGTAACTTAGGGATGACTTACTGATAAAAACAGAAAGTTGTCTCTTCAGAAGTAATGACCTCTGGTTCCTATAGGTTTATATTAACTCCAGTAGGCATAGCCCTTACATGATACCTTTTTTCCCCCAAAGGAACCACAGTTCAAAACCTGATTTTTTAGATCATCTGCACACAAAATCATGATCTTTCACTGATGTGCATTAAGTAGCATCTGTGACTAAGAGATACAGAAATGACTTGGCTTAGTTTCCCCAACAATGGGTCTAGTGAGAGCTGGTGTTTGGGCTTCACATTTTGGGGAAAGTGACATTCAGACTTGGACAAGACTAAGTAGGACATTCCCTGTCGTTGTTGGCTTTTCCGACTCATTCCATTTCTGTAGGGGGCAGGAAGTGCTAGTTTTCAGAAATGCATTTTGTGGGGCCCTGGAATTTCATTTTATTAAGATTTTATATAGCTCTTGGTATCTGCAATGTGTTTTACTGTCATCTACTGATAATTATTTAATTAGATTAAATGATGATACAAATCTTCTCCATTGGAGTCGCTCTGCTGCCCAAATGATCATTCCTGAAGAGATGGCATATGAAACAGAAATTGCATCAAGTTCTTTAATACTTATGCAAGCCAAAAAAAAAAGCTCTTTAAAATAACAGTAGTTTATTTTATGACCTATGACCATTTCAAATCATGTGAACAGGAAGACAAAACGGTGCCTATTGATAATTTGATCATGGTCCAATTTTTTTTTTCCCAGGCCACAAATTACACCCAAAACCCCCTTTGTGCTTCATCAAGATAAAAAGCTTTTGCACAGCAAAGGAAACAGTCAACAAAACTAAAAGGCAACCTCTGGGAGGGAAGGAAATATTTGCAAATATCAGATAAAGGACTCGTATCCAAAATCTATGAAGAACTTACCAAACTCAATGCCCCCAAACCAGAAAATCTAGTCAAGAAATGGACGGAAGACATGAACAGACATTTCTTCAAAGAAGACATACAAATGGCCAACAGACACATGAAAAAATGCTCAACATCACTCAGCATCAGGGAAATACAAATCAAAACCACAATGAGATACCATCTCACACCTGTCAGAATGACTAAAGTGAACAACTCAGGAAACAACAGATGTTGGCAAGGATGCTGAGAAAGGGGAACCCTCTTACACTGCTGGTGGGAATGTAAGCTGGTACAGCCACTCTGGAAAACAGTATGGAAAGTATTAACTTTCCTCAAAAGTTAAAAGTAGAGCCACCCTATGACCCAGCAACTTCACTATTAGGTATTTATCCAAAGGATACAAACGTAGTGATCCGAAGGGGCACATACACTCCAATGTTTATAGCAGCAAAGTCTACAATAACCAAACTACGGAAAGAACCCTGATGTCCATCGACAGGTGAATGAATAAAGAAGATGTGGTATACACACACATAGACACACACACACACACACACACACGCACACACACACACATACAGAGCAATATTACTCAGCTATCAAAAAGAACGAAATCTTGCCATTTACAATGACATGGATGGAACTAAAGATATTATGCTAAGTGAAATAAGTCAGTCAGAGAAAGACAAATATATGATTTTACTCATATGTGGAATTTAAGAAACAAAACTGATGAGCATAGGGGAAGGGAAAGAAAAATAAGACAGAAACAGAGAGGGAGCCAAACCATAAGAGACACTTAACTATACGGCATAAACCGAGGGTTGTTGGAGGGGTGGTGGGTGAGGTGATGGGGTTGCTGGGTGATGGGCATTAAGGAGCGCATTTGAGGGAATGAGCACTGGGTATTATATGCAACTGATGAATCACTAAATTCTACCCCTGAAACTAACAATACACTGTATGTTAATTAAATTGAATTTAAATAAAAAACTCTACAAAACTCCCTTTGTATTATTCTTCATTTTATTTAAATTAAGCACAATTGTGGGACACCATGGCCCATCTGTTATCCTTTGCATTTTAAATAACTATTTAAATACACTTTGAAAATATGACCATATTAGTTTTTTTCTGGAATCACTTTTCTGCATTTCATAGATAGAAAAACTTAGACCAAGTTGATGGAGATCCGGTGCCCCTAGTCATTCAGGTGTTAAAAAAGAGGGGCTAAAACTACCAGTCCCTAGGATTCCAGTTCATAAGTGAGTAAACATGGTTTGGCCCTACACACACACACACACACACACACACACACACACACACACACAATGTGCTGATTGTCTTAACGACGATTATAATCACAAGCTTGCCTTTAAAAAAAAAAATTGTTGACTTCTGTGTTTCATTAACTTAATTTGAACACCCGAAGATCAGGAGAGATTTGCACAGAAAGTAAGTGTAGCTGGGCAGACTTAAAGAATCTAGATATTTTCTGTGAATATACGGAACAGGAAAAGGGACCACAATTCCCTGAGAGTTGTCATAGTCCAGATGGGAGAGCTCGTTCTCTGGAATAGGCAGGTTGGCCTTGTATGTGTGCAGGAGCTAGGACGTTAGGACAGCTGCGTCGTCTCCTGTTCTTATTCTTTCCCCACTTTTTATCTTTGAGATTCATCTACTGCTGTTGCTCTGGGCTTCAGAGGTATTTGGTGCACTGGAGAGCCTGGGGCTCTGCCCTGCCTATCACAGAAATGAGAGGGTACTTCGAGTTCTCCATATGCCTTCAACCAAGCCCTTCCCATCATGCCCCAGCCCACCCCACCATGTTGGTTTTCAGTAACAACTGTTTATTATTTACTTCCTACATGCCAGGAAGAGAGTGCTAAGGGGATATTCCCTTAACTTCTTTGTGGTTAGCTTGCGTAACCTATTCTTCTTTTAGTGCGATAAGAAGCTGCCAGAGCTGTTGCTCATTCACTTGAGTTTATTCACCAAAGGACTTTCACTTGAGTTTTCCCTTGGGAAGGGATGGAGGGAAGACTTGGAATCATAGGAGGTGGAGTGAGCTGAACAATTCTAAGAAGAGACCATCTTATCCACCAGGCTATATTCCCAAAGAAATACGCATTCACCTCCATCCCTGCCCTTCTGGCACAGCAGAACAGGGATAAGTCTGCACTGGACAGACCTGGCGAGGAACCTAGGTACTGCTACTTTCTAGCTGAGTGACTTTGGGCAAGAGTTATAGAAACTTTCTGAGCCTCAGTTTCCTTATCTCTAAACGAGGCCAGGACTATCTGTTTTGCAGCTACTTATTTATTAAACTAGATAACCTATGTTAGTCTCAGTGTGTTACACTGTGAGCGCTCAGTAAATGGGAGCTATTATTTTGCTATGTCGCCTGTCTCCTTAGATTTTGATTTCCATAAACACAGGGACCATGTATGGCGTGCCTTCTTTTTTCCCCCCTTAAGTCTAGCAAGTCAGGAAGAGAATTGGTTCCCAGTAAATGTTTATTCAATAGATGGAGTTAGTTACCCAGAAGAGTGGCAGCCAAGAGGTCATTGGCTTAAGAATACACAAGATGCCAAGCTTCTGATGCTTATTCTGTGGTGGATTTTTCTGTTTGTTTGTTTGTTTGTTTGTGGGTTTTTACAGAAAGCACAAGCAGACACTCATAACGTGTGTTTTAGACTGTTGCTGCTCTCTGTTGAGCCACACGATGAGAAGGAAGGCATGTTAGTTTCCACAGACACTGCAAGTCCCTAAAGCAACATGATGCGTGTGTCACAGAATGGGGTTTTAAGGTTTGCCTGGGTTTGTTTTTAACATACAAATACTTATCAAGGAAAAAAATGGGCTGTTTGGAGACAACCTCTTTTAGGTTTTGGAAGTGAATGCAATGGGAGAAAACCCTCCCTTTTTGTATCCTCTTCTGGCAATCTCAGAGGGCTGCAGCTGGGCTGGGGGACAGGAGTCTACTGAGGCATGTCACCACAGACCCCGAGGCTGGGTATATACGGCTACGTGCACACGCGCATGCCTGCAGGCGTGCATGAGCATGCGTGGACAGGAGCAGTTGTCGCTCACTTTTTTAAAGTGAGACAAATGATCTCAGGAAGAGTCAACGTGTTACCATTGTACTGAGGGAAAAGTCAAATATGATTAATTTTATTTTGGGTGGTGGCAATGTTTGTTGTTTGTGTGAACACAAGAGTGGGGGCGTGTACTTATGACCCGGCCCTTAGTGATAGCTGACTCGATCCAGGAAGCTGGTCAGCCAGACGATGGAGAATTTGAGGATCACAGCAACCTGCTTCCTCTGGGCAAATGCAGTCGCTGAACGGGGCAGTTTTTCTGGACTTTATCTTTGATACATCATGTGGCTCATTGATACACCCTGCTTTCATGGATGAGAGAGGGTGAAGCCAGCTGGACCGTACTGGCAGGGCCACCGCTCGTGCTCTGAGTAGGGCTTCCTCCCTCCGGAGCGATGCAACGTGCAGTGCGAGGCTCCAGCTGCAGCTACAGAGCCCTAAGGAGATGGGCTGGTGGTGCCTGACTGGAGGACTCTGCTCTGGCCAAGCCTCCGGCCCCAGCCGCGGTCAGGGGTACGGACCCAGCCTGCTGCAGTCTGGGCACCAGCCTCCAACGACCTGGCTGTGCAGCCCCACTGTCTGGTGAAAAGCCGGCAGGTGACTGGAGCCCCAGCGAGCAGACACTGCCCAGGACGCCACGGGCACCGCAAGTGGCATGGGGGCCGGGCTGAGCAGCTTTGGCAAGGGGGGCCTCTGCTCTGGAGGGATGACAGCATCATCACACAGACACGGAAGATGCCCGCCTCATTGGTAGCACAGTGCTCAATAGACTCTCTTAAGAGAGGGCTTATAGTCAGGGCAGAAGCTCTGTTTTTAAAGACAATGAAAGACACAAGGGATTATCCAGCGCACCAGAGCAGAAGGGCCACAAGGGCCAGCCCAGGAGGAGTGCACACCTGTCTGTGTGGCTCCAGTGGCGACCACAGATAAGGCTATCCATGGTCTTCGCACACAGCGAGAAGCCTGGGCTTGATGTGAGCCGTGTTGTGACCCACACAGGTGTATATTGCAAAGTGCACTCCTGTGTTGATTATGAAAGATGACCTGCAGCTAGGATCTCATCATCAATCCTCGTTGAGGGGCTTGTCTCTTGCTTGAGATTATTTAGATGTGGATTGCCAATGGCTCTCACGGAAAATAAAATGACCAGGAGGAAGAGTGATTCAACAGGAATTTATGGATGGGGTTCCAGTCCTGCCCTGTAATGTGCTTTCTGCGCTTGTCTCCAGTTCGGATGACAGAGATGTATGCAAATTCCACGGGAGAGGCAGAATATGCAGGATTTAAAAGCACTCCCCGGGTCAGTTTCTTCATCTGTGAAATGAGGACAATAAAAATCTCTACTTCAAAATGTGTTATGACTATCGGAGAGATTATGCTTGGTACATTTTGAGTGTTCAATAAATGATAACCATTTAACATTTTGAAAAGTGTAGGCATATGTTCTGGAGACACAAACCCCTCCGGTCCAATCCCAGCTCTGCCGTTCACTGATTGCGTGATCATGGCAAGTTCCTGCTCTAAGCAGTGGTGTCGGAATCTGTAGCACGAGGGGGCTACGAGTCCATGTCTCATAGAGATATGGCAAGGATTAAGTAGAAATAAAACCAATAAATGGAAGTCATAAGGGTACATATCACATAATAGGATTCTAAGGATTAAATAGATACAAAATACATGAGGGTCTGGCATATTGTAAGCACCCAATAAGGGGTAACTACTATGAACTAGTGTTAGAAATTCACTCCATAAACCACTTGTTTGGTCCATGAACTGATACTTAAGGAGGTAACGTCTTGTAGGGCATTCATGATGCTTTTAATAAAAATTAGCTTTTATGTGTATGGATAGAGTAACACAGGACTGAGTAGCGTGAGACCCTTCCAGGCTAGTTCGATCACAGAGACATACCTTCTCTGTGACCAGGAGGGCATCGGTTGACCTTCTTGTGCCTGAAGGCATGCAGACATATGCCTTCTGCCTGGCTTCAAAAGCTCATCGCTTACATGGTCCTTTTGAAGTTGGGTGTATGTTCTACAGAGGGCACAGTGTGGCCAGAGGCAAATCTGGCTCTTTGTTTAAAGACAGAAAAAAGGCCAAGCAACATATTGGTTGCTGATCACATGAACTCAACAATGCACCCACATGAATGTGAGTGTATCTGTAAACCTACGTGGATTTGTAGGGGCATATATGTGCATATAGATTATACCCAGATATGCGTGTATATGTGCACACGCACATAAACAGGTGTAACATGTACACACACGAACATTTGTCTATGGCAACTGTTTCATTAAATGTAATCAACAAGACTTTCTAATTCTTCACTTGGAAAGAATAGCATATGTATAGCAGGTTGGAAAAGCAAAATATCACAATAACAATTGATAACAATACTTGTTATCGTAAAATAATTTGCTGTGATCGTTCTTTAAGTTGTAAGTTATGTAACAATACTTGTTATCGTAAAATAATTTACTGTGATCGTTCTTTAAGTTGTAAGTTATGTATATGACAAGAAAGATCATTCTAAAATATTTTAAGCCTCCAGAGCACAATTCTCCATGAACTTGAATAGCATTACGCCTTCTTTTATGCACATCCACACATAATAAAATGCAGAACTGAATTATCATCTGTATCATAGAGGCCTACCTACACCTCTTTTCCCGCAAAACATGGAAAGTATTGTTGCAAAACTCACTCTTAGGGCACTGAGTCCTCGAATATTATATTTAAAAAAAAAAAATTCTAGCTCTGTGGTTAAATATATACTTGGAAAGAGTAATAGTGGTATTTGCATATTTCGCTTTATGATTGTCAAATAGTCACAACACCTTGTAGATCAAATATTCAGTAACTGGATAAATATTTTTTGGATCCAGATATTTCAGTGTTTGTCATCCAAATATAGAGATCCATAGCCTAGGGAGTGTGACAAGGAGTAGGTTTATTTTCTTCATTTTTTTTTAAAGTCATGAATGTTTTGTACAATTTGGAAATGTTCCCAAATTTTCTTTTTTCATTTTAAATGTTGTTTAAATATTTTTAAAAATATCTTTTACAGTAGATAAAGGGAAGGATGAGAAAAGAAACATCTGTTCTTTGGATATGCAGAAACATTAAAATTCTTGTTTTCTACAATAGCACAGAGCAGCTTTCTTTGTTATTCTGGGTTCAGCTCGATTTCCATCTTAAATTTAGAAAATGTGTCTACCCAGCCAGCAGCTATCGGCACGGCCGTGGGAGCACCAATTGCTAAAATACACTCTTTGAACCTGTATTTTCCAGTTTTACATGTACAAACCGCTTTAAGCATCCATTTTAATTCTTGATTTTGATTACTGAAAGCAACACAATGACTTCAGAACGTGCATCATATTTATTTAACCCCTTACGGAAGAACCCATTGGCAGTGAGAAGTGCTCCCAGACATGACTACCCAAAGGTTTCAGCAGAGAAATGTTCCTTCATAACGGGGTTATGAAAGACACTGCCTCAGTAATTTACTGAAGTTCAGCTTTAGAACAAGCTGTTTCTTTTATGTACAGAGCTAGCAATTCACAGGTCCCAGCTGAAATGTATTTTTTGTTGTTGTTGGAAGCTTTCAAAGATACGGCATTTGGAAATTCCTTAATTAGATTTAAGATTTTAGTCATACAGTGGCTTCTCTTTGTAACCAGAATGTATTTATTTGGCAGTTGCTTTATTTAGTGTTGCTCATTTCACACTGTGAATAACCAACAAAAAACTCTAACATGCTAGCACGCCAATGGCTTTTTTCCTTTGGAAAACAGAAAGCGAAGATAGATACAGGAAGAGATTTATGGAGAGTAGCCCAAATTGAAACCTATTTGGAAGCACCTTTTCTATTTGCACAGCTAAACATTGTTGCGCTTTATTTTAAATAAAGGCGTACAGAGACAGATAGCTCCAAGTTTGATACACACATTAGGCTGTGTTTCTATAAAAACACATGACACAATCAGCATTCGGAGAGGACCGCCAGCTCTGGAAGGCTTGCATGCCCATGGGTCATCCCTGGGGGACAGGCTGTATATAAATACCAACTGCCAGTTCACAGTTTGTGCAAATATAAAGTCGGTTAGGCCAAAATAACATGTATACAGTGTGACACGGCGGTGCCTAGCTGCGTACGTGTGGACCTCAGTATCTCTAGAGCTTGACATTATTTCACGTCTCACTAAAGCACCAGCTATTTGCAGACAGATGGGTAAAAGGACAAGAACTATAAGATATGTGGGGTAAAAGGAAAGAAATGACAATAATAAAGACTCTCCAGAAGGCCATGCAGGGAAGAAAGAACTGTATGGTGTCTGCTTAACTGGACATCCCTTTGTCTCCTGAAGCATCAATGAGAAAAGGAAGAGAGGCTTGGTCCCAGGTTCTAATAATATTTGGTTCATAGTAGATGTTCAATAAATATTTATTAAGAGATAGGTCCTATTGCTTCTAATTCCTCTGACTCAAACCCGTCCCATTCCTTTCCTTCATGGCCACTGCCAATAACCCAATTCACTCATTACCTCTTTTGGGGTAATTAAAATAGGCTCCCAATTGCTTTCTTTTAGTCTTTAATGTCCCCAGTCCAATCCAGTGTCTGTTCCCAAACGATCTTTTTGACAGGTGCCTATCTCCCTTACCGTCTGTAGGTTCCAGTGAAATTATTTCCTAAACATTTTCCATGCCGTCCCACCTCCCACAGTTGCAATTACCCCAAACCCTCTCTCCAGGCTGGAAGGTCAGCTCCACCACATTTCCACACTGTGCCTTTGGAGGCACACTGTAGAGACCAGTGTTTTCCACTTGGACACCTTTCCTCCCCCTAAGAGGCACCTCTCTGTCCTAGACACTCACAAGCACTCTATGTATATCTTTCTTAGAGGCATTGCTGGCTTTCCGATTTATAATACGCTTGTCTATACGAGGGTGTTACACTTTGCCCTCATCAGCTATTTCTTTAAAGGGCTGGTGTTCATAACTTATTCATCTTTGTGGCTCACATGAAACTCCCTCAAAGCGTCCTCTGTCTGTGTACCAGTCAGTAGTTCCTTTATATTCTCCTCCTTTCCTGTGCTTTTGTTTTGTTCCTTTTATCACAATTCAAGTTGTACAAATAATAGAATAATTTGTTTTTAATGCCATCTTTCTTGAAAGAACGTAAGCTCTACAAGGGCTTATGCTGCACAGCCAGATCCCAAGTCTCTAGTACAGTGTCTTGTCCTCAGCAGGCATTTGACATGTAAGTGTAGAGATAGATGAGAGACAGAGAGAGGGAGAGATGGATGATCAATCGGGGACACACGTACTCAGACACCTAGGTTCTTACGTGGTCATACTGTTCTGCTCTCCAAAAGAGCAAGGATAAAGAATTGTCATATAATAATCGTACCTAATTTTTCCTTTTCTTATTAATTAATTAATGTTTTAAAAATGATTTTTATTTACTACTGGAGAGAGAGACAGAGATAGCGAGAGAGAGCACATGAGTGGGGAGGAGAGGGAGATGCAGGCTCCCCCCAGTGAGCAGGGGGCCTGACATGGGGCTGGATCCCAGGACCCTGGGATCATGAACTGAGCTGAAGGCAGATGCTTAACTGACTGAGCCACCCAGTTGCCCCCCTTCTTTTCTATTATACACTGTCTCCTGACCACACCATCTATTCCTTCTGCATAGTTATGATTTCTGCATCTGTATCTCTCATTAGGACTTCTCTTGAATTCCAGAGATCTACCTGCTCTCTGGACACTTTCACTTAGATGTCCCGTGACCCCATGCTGGTTACTTTTTCACCAAATCATTTCATTTTCTTCTTTTTCCTGGTTATATCTCCAGACCACATTTCCCAGACTTTTTTGCAGTTAAGTGTAGTCATGTGATGAAGTTTTGTTAGTAGAGTGTGGATGAAAGTTATGTGCACATTTCCGGGCCTGGCTCATAAACCTCTCTATTCTCCACCTCCCTATCTGCCTGCTGGATGTTGAAGGTCCAGCAGAGATCTGTGTGGCCCCTGGATCACGGCTGGACCATAGATGGAAGGAGCCTAAATCCCTAAATGACTGTGTGGAGCAGAGATATACTATCTCTACTATTTGGGCTTAAACAAGCAAGCATAGTTCTATTCGTTAAGCTACTGAAATTTTAAGGTTGTTTGTGACAGCAGTTGGCCAAAGCTAATACGTATTTTCCCTTATATCCTATCTCCTCTGGCATCCTGATCTCTGTTAGTGCCATTTCACACTTGCTTAGTGAGAATGCTATGAGTTCCACCCCCCACCCCCTTATATTTTCCTTCATTTCTTGTTCCTCATCAGTCAACGTGCTCTGCTTTTTACTCCTGGTCTCACTGTTTTAGTTCACATTGCCATCTGTCCTTGATGGGTCTATTAGAGTCGCATCCAAAATGGCCTTTTTGCTTTCTCTCCTGCCTACCTTCAATTTACCCATGCTAGCCACTGTTTTTCTTTTGAAAACACAGATTTGGTTCTATAGCTCTTTCATACAAAGTTTTAAAATTCAAGATTCATTAAATTTTCTTTAGCATGTTATCCATTTAAACCATGTCATCAGTCATCCATTCCCTAACCATCTTTCACCTACATTTCTAATGTCAACTCAGGCTCTAAAAAACAAAAACAAACAAAATAAAAATAAAAACGACAAAACAAAACAAAAACAAAAACAACAAATAACAATCAAAAAAACCCAGAGGTACATTTTTCAGACTTTTGATTCTCAGCATATGATATTTACCCAGGCTTTAATGCCCTTTCCTTTCATTTTCTGTTCAACACAATTTCTTTCCTTTAATAAGACTCAATTAAATAATCCTTTTCTCTCTCTTCTAACTTCCCATACTGAGTTAATTGCTCTCTCCTTTGTATTCTTGTGGTACTTTGAAGACAACTCTCTCATAGTGTTTATTCCTTTGGATTTCAATTACATCTCTGTATGTACCTCCCAATTGATTGGGAGACTCCAGAGAATGAGAAATTGGTCTTACTTATCTTTGGGAGCTCTATGCCTATTTTGGTGCATGGCAATAAGGAAATTTCTTTGAAAAAGCTTTGTTGAATAAGTGTTTAGCTATTGTATAATTCACTATCAAAGAAAAACCTGGCCTTACTTTCCACTGTGGCACTGGCTCAATAAGAATGGGTAACTCCCTTTTTGCAAAAGCTATGATAATAAAGATTAATTTGTTTCAATAGTAATAATGATTATTGACATTCAATAAATGATTGTTATGTGTTAGGCACTGTGCTAAATTTTATGTGCTTTATCTTGCTTAATTCTTGCAGTGACTCTTCAAAGTTGATATCACTCTTCCGTTTTAGAGTACTGTATTCATACTATATTAGCTTAAGTTGGTGTACAGTTATGAACAAAGAATAGCTGTGGGAAAAGTGGCCCCCTGCAGGAGCTACTGAGGAGGGTACAACTGATTTTTCCCTGTAGGTAACAAACTATTTGAGAATTTCCTAAGGTCTTTCTCAAATCCCAAGCTTTATGTCTTATGAATATATATAGGTAATATAAACCCTGGAAAATTCCATGCAAAATTATTTTAAGACAAAGTTTTTGTTTTCTCTAGATATTTATGAGGTTCCTCTGATATCTGTGGAGAATACATAGTAAATTTCTGAACAACCATCATGCATTTTTAAGAGCATTCAGAAAAGTCAAGTGCATAGCTCTGGGGTGTTTTGAGTATCCTAGAAACCCTCTTGATCCCACAATTCAGAGTAGAATTTCAAAGAAGAAATAGTAGGATTTCCAGCAAGAGTTGAAGATCACTGAAACTCATGCATAGAATACAGCTTCTGACAACATTCACTGGCAAGCCAGGTCTTTCATATCCAAATATTGCCTGAGCCTGAACTGCATCAATTGTGTAGAATGTTTATGTGATTAATGAAAAATACTTTGTAATAATCAAAGACAAACAAGTGGAATGCTCTCTGCCATCCAGCATAACAGGAATAAAAAGAAACCTATTGCTGCAGCTTAATAGAATATCACTTGTGCTAGCCCAGATGGATGAGGGCATAGTTCCTTTGATTTAAGAACTTATAGTTGACTTGGAAGGAAACAAACCTGCGTGGAGCTGTATTGTTGGATTATTTTCTAAATCACTTCTTTGATATGTCATTCTCCTATTCAAAAAATTCCAGCGTCTCCTGTTGCCTGTAGCTCTGAACCCCTTGATCTAGTTTGGTTGCCCCCCACCTCGTTGTCTTCAGCTCTGTCTTTCATGACAGCTCCTGTCAACCCATCTAGTCACCAAATGCCAAACTCAGTGTGGCCTTCCCTGCCTTTTGCCTACTCTCTGTCCTACACATCTGTAACCACGCAGATTCTATTTGCTTCCTGGAAAATCTCCCACGATCATATCTGTTCAACATCTTCTCTCCTTCTTAGCCCTGTAAACCCTATGGCATACACAGTTGTCACTTTTCATTATTTTCTTATGTATTTTTCATCTCTAGAAGCATTGCCTCATCTTCCTAATTAGATTGGAAGTTTGTGGACTTTAGGATCTGTATTTTTTGATATCCCAGAATCCTCTACAGGAAATGGGAGGGAAACAAGTATTTACTGTGTTCCTGCTGCATGCCAGGCATTATGCCTGATTCTTCACATATGTCGGCCGGTTTAATTCTCACAATCCTGTGAACTATGTATTAACTCCATTTTAAAGAGGAGAAAACCAAGGCTCAGAGAGTTTAGGTAAAGTATTGAACATCACACAGCTAGTAAGTAATTGGGTTGGTATGCCAGCCTGGTCCTGTCAATCTCCAAAGCTCCTGGTTTTTCCAATATATTTTACATATATTAGATACTTATCGCTAATGGCAATTCTCATCCATCCCTCATCCCTAAGTACAATTTTTACAGTATTTCATACCATCATTCATTATTTTCCAACTGTTTAAAGTTCCCTGCTACCATCTATCCAAGTAGATTGTCTACTTTTGTGGGCAAGACTCTGCCCCATGCTTTGTGTGTGCTTACATGTGTGTCACTCTTCATACAGACAGCCTTCGATGGACACTTGTAGACTGCTTCACTGATGGTGGTCTTTAAGGCTGAATTATAATAAAGATTCTCTTTGGCCTTCAAAATGCCTGTTTTGCCTCAATTATATTTACCCAGGCTACAGGTATTTTGCCACTTCCTAATATTTAAAATGAAAAGGTCTAGAAACTGATGTTACCTGTCAATTGAAAGAATTTAAATCTCACGATATGTTGAGATCCCAAGAAAATCCAGCCAATAGGAAATAAAATTAGAATGAAGGGTCAAAAGTGCTAAATTGGTATTATTTAGTCCTCTGGAAAGTCTTCTATAATGATTATATACTGGTCAATGATAATCTTCGTGGTAACCATGATAAAGTATTCCAAATGTACTCATGAAATCAACTCAGATTGTGTTGCCTTGCTCATCTATAGTTTCCCTCTGGTTTACCCTCTATGTAGATTTCTCCCCCACCTCAACTCTGCTTGTTATTTTTGGCTCTTCTAGACTGGAGTTGGGTAATAATGTTCTGAAATCTAACAATATTGGGGATTGAACGTGGGGTTTCTGGGCAGGCTGAGTTGGCTGGTGAGTGGTGGGTGAGGTGAAGCAGTAAGCAGCAATGGGGAACGCACTGCGACAGGTCATTGGCTCTTCCGTATTCTCAACAGTTAATGTTTCCCTCCATTGGAATGTATAAGGGAGAGCTGAACAGAGCTGCTGCCATCCCCACGGCTAGCACTTTTGTATCTGCAATTCTACAGTAATTTTTTTTGGAGGACCTCAAAAGGCTGCACACATGCACAATGATTTATTGTTTTATATCATCCAAATCTTAAGGACACCAATAAATTTTTAAGAGCTTGTCTATTTCCAAGGCTTGTAGAAATGATGATTCTATATTTATCTCAATATATAATTAACAATAATTTATAAGTAATGGATTTCATGTTCTGAAGACAAATTACTGGACTTTCTTTCTTTCCTTTCTTTCTTTTTTTCTTGTACAAGTAGTGGCTGGGGTTTGGGGTTCTACACAGCGATTTCCATGACACCCAATTTGGCATCTTTTACTGTCACAATGAGCTCATGCTTTCAGGTGAGGAATAAGCAGGAGCACATGAACCCTCAAGCAAAAGAGATGAAATTTTCATCCAAATGTCCTAAAGAATAAAAATGATGGAGATAAAAACAGAAAATATATGACACGGACAAAGTTGTTTCTAACTAGAACATTTTTCAAAGTTTTCTAGGGGCATCAATTGCTCTCTGAGCAAATCATTTAGTACAGAGCTCTAGCGAGAGCATTAGCCAACGGTCCTCTCTGCCTGCAATTAGATTAGTCATGCACTTGTAGGCCAGAATTTATGGTGATTGGTATTCCAGAAGAATCCTTGCACTGTGCTTTTCAGAAAGGAAATAAAGAAAACCACTAAAGCGCGCACCGAAGAGTGCAGGCCTTTATCTTTTTAAAATTGCTCTTATTTCTAAAAGCCTTATTTCATAAAACAAAAAAGATGTAGACGCTGCAATATAAATATTCTCAACCTCCAAACAGATTCTTTGTTACTATTGCTCTGGTGAATGTCATGAGCGTTCATGCCATGTATACTAGGGACTGACTTTCTTGATCGTCTCGTTTCTAAACTCCGGGAAGGGAGAACTGATAGACCTGTCTATCTTTCAGGCACACGGCACATTATTCTTATCATCACCTTCGTCTATATCACCATTATCATTTGCACACAGTTGGTCCTTTGCAAGTAATGTTCAGTGTTTTAAAGATTCATTTAGGGCCTGCATCAGAGAAGGGGCTGAGTGTGCTGGGAAAGTAAAACGTGAGGAAGGTCACAAGTTGTTCAGCCCAGTCAATTGTGTGCGACGCGGGCCCGAGTCTGAGCAGCACGGCTCTGCTCCAGCTGTCGCACTGGACTGACCGGACTAGCAAAGTCTGCGCCCAGGCGTGGTCGTGGCCCTGGTTGCTAATTCTGGATCGCAATGGATGGCAAGGCCATGTGCGAGCGCTCATTGTGCTGATTGATGTGACCAAATTATATTATCTCGAGGATTTGGGGAGTCATTCTGCTGTGGGCACAGAATTTCATCTACGACACATCTATTTTTCTAAGTTGCTTTCTTTTCTTAAAACATTGAACATACCAAGCATACCTTGATCTTTTAAGCAAGGGATTAAACCTCAGCTTGATGTGCACAAAGAAAGCCAGCCAAATTGCCCAAGCTCATCTGGGATGCCACCTGGCTAGGAAAGTGAAATCTCATCAGCGAGGTGCCTCTTTCTAGGTGCCAGGTACTTCGAGTGCTGAGTGTCTATCAATGTAATGCCACAACTACAACCATGGGCGTACATACAAAGCTCAGAAACAGCTCAGAGAGATCATCTCAATGTGGGATATAAGAGAGTTGTTATAATGAAAAAGGTTATATATGAGAACAAGAGTATTTTTATGGCCTAATTAAAACTGATATTAATTAGGGGCTGACAAAGTAATATGTTTTGCTGTTGTTGACCCTTTTGTTCTCAAATCGTTTAAAAACCCTGATGGACCAGAGTTTCAAATGATTATTATGGCTATTAATCACAGATCCATTCATTTGCTTAAGTAGATATTTTAAGCAAGAGTGTTGATTGCTATATAAAAAAAAATATCTACACTCCCTATTAAAGACTGATTTCCTTTACGTTTGGCAGCTATTAAAAATCATGAGTTGTTCATGTTTAGGAGATGTATTTGACATGAGAAATCTGTAGGGATTTCACACAAATTTTGGTGAACAGGCCCCAAACTTTTACATCTTGAATATTGCCTTAGACCACTGGGTGATTGGGAAACACTTGCGTGAATAGGAACATTGATGGAACAGGCACTATTATGTTCTAGGCTCTGTACAAAGGGATTTGTATCCTACTTCTCAAGTGTGGTCCATGCATCAAGTGCATCAGCATCCCTGGGAGATGGTTAGAAAGGCAGCACCCCTGGGGGCCCCACTGCACACCCACAGCATCAGAGTCTGCATGTGACAAGCTCTCCATGCACGTTCATGCATTATAGTCCGCGAAGCACTGCTTCCACATTTCATTTCTAATTCCTCACCACAGCCCCGTAAGTTCAGAAAAGTGACGTCAATGTGCAGGGTCGCAAAACTAATAAGAGGTGTGGTCTTCTTTACTCAGATTTGGTCACGTTTCCAAATATCGTTACATCCTTCACTTGTTGAAACCTTAGCCCTTCTTAATCATCCAGCTCAGATTTCCCCACCTCAGTATCTATCCTGATGGTTCCTGTTGCTCGTAATCCTTTCTTGCTGCAGTATCTCACAGTACTTTGATTTTCTCTGGTTTTGCCCCAATAACACAGTCTTGTCTTAGATGATAACTGCTGATATCCATGAAGATAGAAACTATCTTTTTTGGCTTGCATTGTCTAGTGCACCTGGCATAGAAACCGCGGTACAATATGTGCTTGATGGATGCTTGAGCGAATTAACCATTGCCTTTGTCCTTTAAATAAAGCCATTCCATAGTTCATTAGGACAAGTAAATCCAGTTTAGTGTATTAATAGCTGCTAATTGCTTTAAGGTTATTACGACTTGGCTCACATTAATATTAATTCTAGTAATTCCTACCATATGTACAGGTTTTATAACTCACAAAGTACGTTTACACTTATGACAATATTTAATCCTCACTACAATGTGGTAGCATAAATATTCTCTTATCCCCGTTTTACAGATCTAGAAATTCATGCTTACAGAAATTAAGTGACCTGAAAAATATTACAGGAAACATCATGCTACAAAAACTTAAAGCTTGTGCTCTTTCTGAAGCAAAAACATATACGAAGTCAAGAACTGTCTTCTCAAATGGTGTTTGTAGAGCCCTCATATACTATATATGTTGATCTTCAGACATCATTCTTCAAATGAAGATGCTGAAATCACGGATAGAAGAAAAGAAAAATCCACAGGACCAGAGAGGATGAAGGAGAGATAGAGTTAAACAGGAACCCCAGATTTGGAGCTATGATGCTTGGGAATGTGATGGTACCATTGAGTCAATAGAGACACATCCTGGGGGGATGCAACACGTTGGGGGAGGAGGGGGTCAGGGCTCACCAGGTCCTCTTTCTCCCGCTTCTGTGGTGTGGTTACCTCTGTCAAGATGGAACTTGGTCTCTGGGTGATTACATTGATCATATGCCCTGTCACATGAGTAAGAATTAAATTTGGTTGATTTAAGCCACTGAGAATTTGGGGTTGTTAGTAACCAGAGTATAGTCTCTATTCCAGGCTATCCTGACTCAGATGTATAAGGAGAGCTTTCTGCAGGTGGTTGGTTGAGTAAAAAACAATTCAGGTTCTTGATTTTACTACTCTGTCCTCATTTCTTTCTCTCTCCTCTCCATTGCTCTGAAGGAGCACCTTGTGGGTCAGATATACAGAAATAGCAGCTTGAAGTACTCTGGTTTCACACTCATCCAGGTTGAGAAGACTTTTCATTTAATTGTTGATGGCACTGAGTGGGAAGATCCGGTATCTCCAGTTAGAAGTCGCGGTTTATAATCTCTAACTCTGTGTTTCTGTGGCTGTGAACTAGAGCAAGTCACTTAACTTGTCTGAACTTAATTTATTAATCTACCAACTGGGAGAACGATACTATGTAGCCTATACGGTTGTGAAGAACCAGTGAGCTACTATGGATGGAAGCACTTTGTAACTTTAAATATGTTATATAAGATGCAGTTATCATTACTGTAAGAACAGAACAAAGCACAAAAGAGTAGCTTTTGTGTCGTAGTCCATGCAACTATTTACTGAAAAGCAAATTTTGTCTTTTGATAATTAAGGTATATATATATATTTAAAGATTTTATTTATTTGACAGAGAGACGCAGCGAGAGAGGGAACACAAGCAGGGTGAGTGGGAGAGGAAGGGGGAGAAGCAGGCTTCCCGCTGAGCAGGGAGCCCGAAGCAGGGCTCGATCCCAGGACACTGGGATCATGACCTGAGCTGAAGGCAGAGGCTTAATGACTGAGCCACCCAGGCGCCCCTAAGGTGTCTATTTTTAAAAATATTAAAGTCAGAACAATGCAGTATTGAACAGAATCAGAGTAGTGATGATGGTTTTCTGAAAAGAATGATTCCCACTCATTGAGCACGAGCTCCGGGCCCCGCCTGTGCTACATGCTTTGCCGACTTTCATTTCAGTATAAAAATGTCTTCTCTTGACTCACAGTCACTCACCTTTATATGAGAACAAAACAGACCTTTAATTTAGGAAAGTAAAGAAGAGCTGATTCTAATTGTGTAGGTTTTTGTGGTTTTTTTCTTTTAGTTTTTACTTTCCCCACAAATCTACAAATCCACTGTTACTACATCTTTAAAATGGTGCTAAAAAGGAATGTGCTAGCACCCATTCCTGGTGCATCTAGCCTACCAGATTTTGAGAATAGCTCCAAGACATAACTTATGGACGAACAAGACTGTTTGCCAGGGCAGGGCCATGATAAGGCAAGATGGCTGCCGTGTCGGGTGTGGGGGGCAACATTTAGGGAAGCGCTCACTCTCACCTTCACACCCTAAGAATGAGCGCCTCCTTATTGCTCCCTGGGCACCCTTCTTGCTTTTCCCTAGTTCCTGCCATGTTATCCCTCATTGCAGCCTTGACAAAAAATTTATAGGAAAAATCCCCTAAAACATCCCATTATGTACATGACAATTTCTTTCTTAAAAAAGGATTAAAACCTCTCTATGTTTCACACAATATTTAGTACAACTTGAGAGGGCTTGGAACTCAAGGAAATTAAGACTGTTTTCAGGTTCTAGGATAGACCACCAAAGTAGGACTCACTAAGAAATGCTGAGAATGACAGAGACTAGCACAAGTCAGAAGCCAAGAGGTAAAGTTTGATCAAAGATCCGGTACAGACGAACTTTCTCTGAATGCTTCCTGGATATAGGTTCCTACAGGCCAGATAGATCCTTCTTCTAAAGTCTTCTCATGGGATTTCCTTGGAGAAATACACCTACACTTCCGTTTCCTGTTCCTTCACTGTCAGACCATTGTATTATTCTGCAGGTTATCGGCAACTGTTTTCTCTAGCTTTCCTGTATTTCCCATTTTTTTCTTCAATAATAAACATAATTTAGAATAGAATAGAATAGAAACACAACAAACACATTTAGAATTAAACAGTGAATTGGACCTAATCCATTATTGGCTTGCCTCTGACCCTCAAATGACTGTTTCACATGAGTTCCCCTGCCTGCGTCTCTCCACACACTCAGGTTGTCCTTCAGTTTATTTTTATTTTTATTTTATTATTTTATTTTAATTTCTTTTCTTTTAGTCATTAAAATACTTTACATCAGATGTACCCTCTTAACTAACTTTTAAGTATATGGAAAACAGTATGGCATTTCCTCAAAAAATTTAAAAATAGAACTATCAAATAATCCAGCAATCCTACTCATAGATATTTATCCAAAATAATTGAAATTCGGATCTCAAAGATGTATTAGCACTTTGTGGTTCATTGCAGCACTATTCACAATAGCCAAGATGTTGAAACAACCTGTCCATCGGCAGACGAATGAATAAAAGAAATGCGAATATTATCATCCTTTAAAAAGGAGGGAATTCTGTAGTATGTGAAAACATGGATAAAACTTGAGGACATTGTGCTAAGCGAAATAAAGCCATCGCAGGTTGTCCTTTGGTTGTCAAGGCTGACAAGCTGCTACTCTCACCGAAGTCCCAGCCTTCTTCATGTGCGCAGGATCTCATCCCCTGTTTACTTCTTTAATTAATATTTCTCTCTTTCCTGGATCACTGCTATCACCATGCGCATATGTTCTGGCTCATATTTAAAACTATCTTTTGGGATCTCACCTTCCCTCTTGTGCACAATTCCACTTTATTAAAAAAAGATTTTATTTATTTATTTGAGAGAAAAAGAGACGGAGAGAGAAAAAATGAGTGGGGTCAGGGGCAGAGGGAGAAGCAGACTCCCCACTGGGCAGGGGGCCAGACATGGGGCTCCATCCCAGGACCCTGGGACCATCACCTGAACCAAAGGCAGATGTTTAACCGACTAAAACTCCCAGGCGCCCCTCACTTCCACTTTTTATTACCTTCACAGCCAAACCTCGTAGTAATTATCTGCCAACATTGTCTACACTGCTTCATCTCCCATTCTCACCTTCGTGCACCCCAACCAGGCTTCCTTTGGGCCCCACATATGGCTGAAATGGCTCCAGTCAAGGTCACGATTGACTTCCACGATGATGCTAAATCCAATGGACATTTCTCTCTTTTCATCTCACTCAACTTCTCATTAGAATTCAAGACAGCTGACTGCTCCCTTTATCTTGAGACATTTTCTCGTTTCCAGTGTTACCCACCCCCTTCACATCATGTTTATTTGTTTATTTCCTGCCTTCATGGTCCTTTAGCTTGTGTCTCCTTTGCTGGCTTCTCCCCGCTGTGTCACTTGAGCCTGGGACTCCTCCTCTGCTCCAAGCTACTCTCTCCCAGGAGTAATCAGCCAGCCCATGTTTTTGAATACCAATTGCAGGCTCATGCCTCCTCTAGATTATATCTTTGGCTCTGGTGTCTTGCTTAATTTCCAGACACATATATCCAACTTCCAACTTGACATTGCCACTTAAATGTCTAACAATTTATTCAAAATTTCAATGCCCTATACAGCAAGACTTGTTGAATCTACCTCTAAATCATATTTCTAATCCAAACTTTGGACTGGGTGGTAGCTTCTAGGACATGAATATTCTTCTAAATGGTCTGTTTCCATTCATAGAGTGTCACATTCTTCCCCTTCTATTTTTCCAGACAGCAGCCAAAGTGATCTTTTGAAAATGCAAATTAGGTCATCCCCTACTTGAAACTTTTCAGTATCATTTTGGTCTCAGCTTAAATGTCACCTCCCTGCAAAGTCTTTCCCTAATACATAGTTAAAATAAGCACTTGCGTCTCCCTGTCACATTATTTTGTTTTATTGTCGTCGTTATATTTATCAATAAATGATGGCTACCTGTTTATGTGTAATCTCCACGAATATAAGGACGTTGCCTGCTTCATTCCGTACCTTAGCCTCAGTGCATAGTTCTCGGCACACAATACGGGCTCAAAGGGTAACTGAATAAATGAATTAATGAATTTATTCAGCAACATCTATTGTAATATGTTATGACATTCTTTGGCTATGTCTACATAACAACTAGTGTAGGAGATTTTCAGTTCACTTGGATAATCAAATTAATCTTTCCTCAAGTAACTGGAATAGCTTTTTATCTATGAAATGGTGCTGTTTTACTCAGTTGTGACTTTATGCAAGTTACATGGAGGCCAGAAAAAGGACTATCTTTGGAATGTTCTTTATAATCATCACATATAAATTGGTGTTCTTTTTTTTTTTTTAAGATTTTATTCATTTATTTGAAGAGAGAGACAGCAAGAGAGCACAAGTATGGGGAGCAGCAGAGAGAGAGGGAGAATCAGACTCCCCACTGAGCAAGGAGCCCAACATGGGGCTTCATCCCAAGACCCCAGGATCATGACCTGAGCCAAAGGTAGATGCTTAACTGACTGAGCCACCCAGGCGCCCCATAAATGGGTGTTCTTAACAGAAAACATGTGGTGGGGTGCCGGGGTGGCTTAGTCTGTTGAGCGTCCGACTTGATTTTGGCTCAGGTCATGATCTCAGGTCGTGGTGCCTGCTTAAGATTCTCTCTCTCTCCCTGCTCGTGCTCGTGCTCTCTCTCTCTCTGTCTCAAAAAATAAGTAAGTTAAATAAATTAAAACAAACCAACATGTAGCCCCATAGTGGTGAGAACCTTTATTTTTGCATGGATTTGGATGTCTTTGCTTTCCATTTCCTCGCCTAAACTTTTGAGGATGTGGTCATTCCAACCCGGATAACTTTTGGGCACATCATGTATGGTCTTCATTCCAGACACAGCCATCTGCTTCCAAATTCTCTTTTCCTCACTGTATAACCACGGAACATCCGAAACCACACACTATGATTTGTTCACGTGGCTTTCAGTACCCATAAAGGTGCTGGAGGAGAGCTTCTCCTCAAGTATTCTCAGCTTAGAACCGAGTCTCAGACCATCTTGGTTTTGTGTTTACTGGGAGACATGATGAGATAATACTGATTTTCTTCTCCCAAATGGAGGCACTACCTGATTATGACCCTGGCGGGCTCTCTCTCTCCCCCTCTGGCCCGGGGCACAGGTATACAGGTGGCTCGGCTGAGAGTGTTTCTGAGGTCCTGACGGTCTCACCTCCAGAGGAGCTTTTGGTCCTGAAGCCCCAGCCTACGTCTCCTCTCCAGGACAGTGGGGCTTTCCCCCCAGCGCAGAGAATGTCGCGTCCTTATCGCCGTTTCCAGGGGCTGCTGTTCGGCAGAAGCACGGGCACGATACGTCCTCGTCTTCCTCCAGAGAGCAGCCCGGGGTGGAGCGGGTCAGGACAGCCTCTAACGGTGGCGGCCGCTCCCGTGGTCTGTGCCGTAGAAACTCCTGACCACGGCCCGGCCCTCATTGTTTTCAGAACCTTGGCTCTCCTTACCATTCTCATCATCCAAATTTATTTAAGGACGGAACTATTAGAAACACAATTGGTGAATTAATGTCATAGGGACTGCTGCTGGCAGCTCATCAATTTTTGATACGCCACTCAGACAAATGAAACATGAGCCACCCAGAACAAGGGGACCTTTTGACACTTCAAAGGAAACCCCTATGGGTGGTTTCCTCTTGAAGCCACACTAAACTGGCTCGATCTCCTCAGCTGGAAGCTGCCAATGTCTCATTAACCCCTAAAAAGGCCCGGCATGAGCTTTTCTTTTCAGCTATAATTATGCCGTGCACTCCTGTTATGCTGCAGCGAATCGCAACACTGTCACCAGCACATTATAAACATCCGCCCTAATTGAAAAGCAGATTAGACTCTTGTGTTAATTAGCCAAAAAGCCCGCCCACTTGCATGCATTATGATTGCCTCTTAAATACTGAGGATGTTGAAATCCCTCAGAAAGACAAGGCAGACTTAATTGCAATAACCTGCAAATTAAGTTTAATTTACTTTAAATTTACCGGTTTAGCAGGCTCATTTGATGGTGTTAATGTTCTAGCAAATTAATTATCTGAATTAGTCATGCCTGGTGGAGTTTTGCAGCAGAATACATTGTACAGTGGCCTATTAATAACAGACAAACAGGACAGGATTAATGAGAAGATTATGCTTGAGTTCTTAAAAAAAAAAAAAAGGATCTTGCATGAATTCAAATATAATCACCAAAGTGCAAATACAGGCACAGAATATAAACAAACTGAGATTTATTACACTCTACAGCATGCCATCCAGGAGAAACAGTAAAACATGGCCAGCGAAATCTCAGACAGCAAGAGCCCTCTTCCATATACTCCCGTGGAGTTGTCCTCACTGCAAACTGTTTCCTGTTAGTGAGCAAATGCGAGTCCCCGAGACCGGCGGGGGACGGCATGGAAGGAACTAGTAGGTCGGTTCGAAGTTGTTTCTCTAGGGTGAATTCTAGGGCTCTCTTAGTAGTTCATGAAGCGTTAAGATGCTCTGTGGAACCCACTTGCAACCGTCTTCTTGGCTGGATCCAGATACTCCCAGCAACAAATGATCTGAACGCTGATCCCGCTGCCCCTCTTCTCTTTGTCCCAGTACCTACCTGTCAAGGCTGGTGGGTAATTTGGGGAGTGGGGAATTTAGAAGGCTGGGAATACAAAGGTTGGGGGGACATTTAGAGCATTAGCACCTTGGGAGAATCTTCCAGATTCACCCCTCCAGGAGGATAAGAAGTGAATCTTAGTCCTCTTGCATTCCCAGTTCCTAGATTAAGGTCTGGAACACAGCAGGGGCTTAGCAACACTTTTTTCTTGGGAATGGGTGAAACACGAAATGAGCTTAGTGACAGTTTTGGAAGGCTTTCTCAGCTCAGAGACTATAGCAGGGTATCCCTCCTAACCAATATGGAATTTCTCTGCAAATCCAGTGCCAGTGAAAGCACTGTTGTTATAACTAGTTAGGCTTTCTCCATTTGGTTCTGCGGAGACGCATACAGGCTCTCTGTCTGCCATCCACAGCAGAAAGAAATCGCCTCTGGGTGTCAAACTAATAATCTTTGACTGGCTCGAACTGAATATGGCCATGCAGTGACTGACCTCAACATGCCAGATTATTGATTGGGCTGGAGATGCCTAAGCCATCATTTTCTTGGAGCAGTCATGGCTTTTGTCTTGATCCCGTCCACAGCTGTCACGCTGTGGTGAGCCATTGAAAGAGCCCACATTTGCATCCTTCATGCATTTATGCTTCTCGGCTTAAAATAAAAATGCCACCACTTGAAAGAAAGGCTGAACCGTCGATTCCATTTTTTAAAAAATTATCTCATTAAAATCCAAAGGTTTGGCTTTAGTTGGGGGTGGGGGGCAGACATGCAGAATATGGAAACTTGCTTTATGGGGCGTATTTAATTTGGGGGAAAATAATGAGAATAAAAATTGTTTCAATATGTTCTCTGTATTGTGTCAATAGATCACACAGCTCCTTTCTGGAGTCACATTTGCTGTTAGGGTGGTTGGGATGTTCGCTGTTTTTGTTGTTGTTCTCTGTTGAATTACAATTTGGAGCAGTAAATGAAACTGGCACAAAAGCAGGTGTTATTAAAACTGGGCAGGAAAAGGACAATAACAACATAATTCCACTTTAAAGGCTGATATGTGTATGGTTGTAACGACTTTGGTTGGAACCCACAGGGAATAGAAAATACACCATAAAGAAAATGGATTTCGGTGACACATAAACAAAAGGCAAATGACTAATATATTTACATGTAACATGTGGTGTATTCATTGCACACCATGGTGACAGAACTGTTTATTTCATTTATAATTTATACAGCAAAATCTTATTAAATGTGTAACTAGTTTGCCAGATGATAATATACGTAGGAGATTAGGCTTCTATTGTAGAAAATCATTAACAACAGAAGATTTTCATTTGTGGGTTAATTTTTTTCCCTGTCCCTTCTTTCCGGCAGTGTATGCTCTGAATAAAAGCCTGCCTCTTCAGTCATGGTGACGCCGTGGTGAGGGGAAGGGAGCCGTGCAGGAGGACAGTGCCCATTGGCCAAAATGAGACTCCTCTCCTGGTGTCTTCCAGACTATCAGTCTTCGGAATGTGTGAGGGATAGCCGATGGGTGTAGATAAACTTTAGGGTGATTTGAGACATCCTAGAAAAACTCTTCTCTGGCAAACAGATTTGCCAAGGAGCAGAAACACCAGAATTGGGACCTGTCCGAGACTGCTTCAAGGATGAGAGGGTCCCACGAGCAGCTGTTGTAACGAATGATTTCACAGTGCTGCCTTTCTTCTGATGGGCTGTAGGTTAGAAACTTCAGGAAAATTCTAGACACCAAGGGTGCATGCATTTATGTGGATAATAACCCTTCTCAGGATGTTAACTGGGCAGTATTTTTTGTTATTGTTGCTTTCAGCACTGCAGTGTGTACGCTATCTCCCCTGCAATCTGTTCCTCGTACACACACAAAACGGCTCGTTCTCATTATTCATTTTCAAATAAGAAAAGAACCCCCTCCCTTTAGGTATTTTCCTTCATGTCGTGTTATTTAATGAAGATCAGACCATTTCAGAATGTTTGTAGTGAATCTCATGGCAAAGCAGGAGAGGGGTGCTTGTGAGGGGCTGTGGGATAGGCGGGGTTCGGGAGGGGGACGGAAGTGAGCTGGTGGAGAAATGCTTTTAAACAATAAAATGTATTTTACTTTCAAGCCTTGAGCTGTCAGCCTTCATTCCAAACAATGTATCCTGACAGTTCATAGCCACTCTTAAAAACTGGGTGAAGCTTTTGCAGTTGCAAACTAGTGTGATAAAACATGAAAATACTTTATTCGGCTAAAGTGGAAATAGCTGTTCAGCCTGGTTAAGTTACACAGAAACCTTTTCCTCTCTAAATTAATGTACTGTGCAAATATCTTGCCTGTGACACCCTAGCTGTCCACTTAATAAAGCCCTTCCAGTGGAAACTGTGTCTTAGAACATCAAAGCATCAGTGAGTGTTCCAAACCTAAAGCCAGATAAACTTGAACATTCAACACAAGCGTGCGAGAAAGTGAATCTTGGTGTTGCCAATCACAGGTGGAAAATGCAAAGAACACATATTTATTCAGTCTCTACTCCCGGCCTGGGAGAAGGCAAAAACTGCTGTTTTATTTTCTGCACACTTTTCCATTCATTAGTTCCACGATCGCTCAAGAAGGGAAAGGCAGCCCAAGGGCATCTTCCCTTGGATGCCAGAGTGTCAAAGTGGGGGAAAAAAAAAGGAAAAATAGAAAGAATGGTGTTATTTTTTTTGATTGAGGCTCAGTGCCGGCCTCAGTATTAGACGGCTGCTGAAACAGCTGAAGGGTGCCTACGTTCAATTAGCAGCTGCATGGAGTCTAGAATCTAAGAGGGGATCTTACTGCTCAGACTACATCTGGACTATGATGCTCAATTCTGAGCCTGAGAAACCCAAGCAAACTAGCTACGCTTTAGAGAAGAGTGAAAGGGGTGGTGACAAATTATGAAATGCATAATGAGAAGCAGTTGAGGGAATGGGAGAAATGCGTCATTTGGAGAGGTTAAGTCCTAGCAGAAGATGTACGAGCACTTGCTGATTCTGTTGAGGATTTACAGTCGCATGCTTTCCTTCTTCACCGAATAATAAGAGCAGTGGTAACAGTTATCGTAATCGTTGTACCTGACACTTGCTTAGTACCCTCACGTTTACAAACTTTTTCTGACAAATGTCATCTTTTTTGGTCCACCCAACACCTTGAGGGGAAATTATTATGATCTGTGTTTCACAAATGAGCAAATGGACTCAGAGTAGCTAAGTTACGTGCTCACAGGGCACAGAAAAAGGGAAAGTTTCAGAATGCCAGGTCCACTGACTCCAAGTCACCATGGGCAGCTAGACCAGCTTATCTAGAGGATTCTTTTCAATCCTCAGTTTTTATGATTTCAATAAACTTAGAGGCTCAGAAAAATGCTCTTCTTATTCAGCATTTTACTCAGGCAAACGGTTATTACTAAGTGTCAAAAACTGGGCAGGTACTGAGGCTAGTGTTACGGGTAAGGTATGGTCAGTTCCATTAAGAATCTCACCCAGTGAAGAAGAACCAAGGAAGTAGATAATTAGAATTAATCACAGGAGGCACGAAGGAGTGCTGTGAGGCCTTAAAAGGGCAATTAAGTCTGTGATTGGGAGGGGAGGCGGATAGGAAGTGCTTACAGAGAAAAGTACAGTTATGCCATGAAGGTTAAAAGAGGAAGAGGAAGAGAGGAGGGTGTGGGGGCTGGAAGACATTTGGGGCAGAATTCTTTGAAAGTTTTTGAGATTTGTATTCAGTGTATTTACTTGTGACCCTGTAGGGGGTCACCTTCTAGTTTGCCCAGGACTTTTGGGGTTATAGCAATGGAACTTCTCAACCCCAGGAAAAGCAGGGTGGTTGATAACCCTACTTTATGGGGTTAATACTGGACACAATAGAGTTACAAAGATAGGGAGGGTTCCAAATAGACACAAGCTTTGTTAGTATTAGGGACAGGACATGACCAAAGCATGTTTGTTATTGTTTAAAAAAATCATTTCAGTTTAATTTTTTCTTTGTTGTCGTAAGAGCTAAATGCTAGGTGATTTCTGAATACTCAGTTGGTCCCAATATTCAAAGAAAAACAAAACCCTGATTGATCTCAGGATAGTTAGTCATAGCACTAGCCAAATTTGAACCTTATCATTCAGTTGCTAAGTACCTTAGATACCTAAGTATCTAATACATGAATTCTATTAATATATACAAATTATAATTATAATAATATTATTAGCAAATAAATATAGATAGTATGTTGCTACAACAAAATACATCTATGATTCGGGATTATAGAAAATGGACACCTTCTAAGAATTCAAGTAGTAAAAAACCAACAGAAAGTGTTGATGGATATTTGTAGAAGTATCTTGCCTAAAAGGTTCATATTAACATGTGAGATCTGGGAAATACACAAGCTCTATCAAGATGATTAGAAAGTATATTCAGGTCTGAAATGTAGACTTGCTGAAACATAATGGGTTACCTAAGAGTCAGGTATGGCCATGAAACTCAGAGAGATGAATGCTAACATGTCCCTATGTCTCTGGGATCCTCAGTGAAGAAGGTGCGTGGTTCAGTTAATTGACAATCCTTGTGGACAGCATTTACCAACTACTAACAGCTTGCTCTGATTTGACTTTCCATGAACATTCTCCATGAGAAATCAACAGCTGGCATGCTAGACCATAAGCTTTAACTAGCTTTCTTTTCATCTTACGGCTCTTCTCTTTTATGTTTGGTTAACATCGTTCAGCTCTGAGTAACTGGACATCTTGAGTTTGGAGTACTGTAGACCAGGGCATTATGGGCTGAATTGTATCCTCTCCCAAATTCATATGTTTAAGTCCTAACACCTAGTACCTCAGAATGTGACTGTATTTGGAGATATGGTCTTTAGAAAGGTAACTGAGTTAAAATGAGATCATTGGGGTGGCCTGTAATCCAATACGACTGGTATCCTTTAAGAAGAGAGGATTAAGACACAGACATGCACAGACGGAAGGCCATGTGAAGACAGAGGGAGAAGGCAGCCATCTTCAGGCCAAGGAAAGAGGCCTCAAAAGAAACCAGTGCTGCCAACAACTTGATCTTGGACTTTCTCCAGAAGTGGGAGAAAATAAAGTTCTGTTGTGTAAGTCATCCAGCACATAGTACTTTGTTATGACAGTCTTAGCAAACCAATACACAGGGTGAGGCTGCCCGTCTGGGAGGAAGTGCCACCTGGCCTCTTGCCTTGACACAGTTGTCAGTTGCAAAGCAAATGACGGTCGTGGCAACTGTGAGAGGAAAGTTGAAAGAAAATAGTACTAGTATTTTTCAGATAACCACATTGAAGCTCAAATTGGTTAGAAATTTAAATTAATTTCAATTCTAAGTGAGCAACTTGTTTGGTTCCATTGCCTTTTAAAAGCCCATTCTTTAGAATATTTTCCTGGAAGATCAGTGGGAAAAAGAACTCTATGATCAAATATGTCTGGAAACACTGCATACACTTCCTTCTCTTAGCTATTCACATAGACTGCTAACATACTAAGGGTCTAGGTGATACTGTATTTAAAAAAATGTTTTTTTAAAGACAATTATCATATGATCTCACTGATATGTAGAATTTAAGAAATAAAACAGAAGGTCATAGGGAAGGGGAGGGAAAAATAAAACAAAACAAAATCAGAGAGGGAGACAATCCATAAGGGTCTCTTAATAATAAGAAACAGACTGAGGGTTGCTGGAGGGGAGGGGGATGAGAGAATGGGATAACTGGGTGATGGACATTAAGGAAGGTATATGATGTAATGAGAACTGGGTATTACATAAGACTGATGAATCACTAAACTCTACCTCTGAAACTAATAATATACTATATGTTAATTAATTGAATTTATATTAAAAAATTGGTTTTCAGTAAAATAAAAAATACTAAGAAAAAAAAGAACACTGTTTAATTTTGTTAAATCTAGTATCTACCAAATGTTCTTCAACAGAGAATTTATTTTCCTACAAAATCTCTTAAAATCCAGTACAATAAGTATTCTGTTAAAAATGTTTCAGGAAAAACTCATCTATATGCATTGGTACTCCAATCTGCATTGCTAAATGGAAATCATATTCTAAGGTGGTAAAAAGGCACAAACTTCCAGTTGTAAGATAAATAAGTCCCGAGGATATAAAGAACAGAATGGTGATGATAGTTAACAACACTGTATTGTGTATTTAAAAGGTTTAAGAGACTAGACCTTGAAAGTTCACATTCTGAGAAAAAAATTGTAACTATGTGAGGTGATAGATGGTAACCAGACCTGTTGTCATAATCATTTCACAATATATACATAATATCAAATCATAATGTTGTACACCTAAAATGAATGCAATGTTATATGTCAATTAATCCCAATTAAAAGAAGAAAGAAAATAATAATAATGAATGACAGATTAAAAAATTCTGTTTTGATAATGAAGCACCAACAATATTATTAGTTCATGAGAACATGGGCTTCAGTGTCTCTGGAATACATTGATGACATATGCTGTTTTCCTTTAGCCAGACTGCGCTACCATATTTGTCCCCCCTTGGTCATATTTCAAAACCCTTCTCAAGTTTCACCTTCTTTTGCAGCATTTCCTGATCCATTCACCTTCCACCACCCACCATAGGATGTAATTGATTACACTCTCTTCTGGATTGTATTCTGGTACGTGGAATTAGTGTCATTTTGAATTGTACTTATTTGGCTACATGTTTATCTCTCTTCCTAGAGTAGGAGACTCTCGAGGGCAAGAAGTGTGTCACACCCATCTTTTCTATCTTTGGCGCAGAGTGTCTGACACATGGTCAGTGCTCAGTGAAGCACAGAACAATGTACCTAGTTTTGTGACCAGTCCTTTGGTGCTGTATTCCCTGACCACATAACCTGCCCTATCTCTTCAATCATATTAAACTCATACAATAAAAGTTTCTTCTCAATAGCATGTTCTAGAAAAGAGGACCAATACCTTTAAAATATTAAAATCAGGAAGCAGTACTGAGCCTTAATTGGAGCTGGTAATGATCACGTTTTGAGTTAACAGTAGCTGCCATTTATCACACACGTACTATGAGCCGAGTCTGTGGTAAATGCTTCGCACGCGCTATTTCTGTAGAATAATGACTGCTATTGGTTCTCTGTTGCCTTCATTTCCAAACAAAAACACAAACACTATTGAAAACACAAGCTGAGCCAAGAGTTCTTATGTGGGGAATGGTGAAGAAATGGGCGGTGAGAAAGAATGGTTTTCCTTCCTTATCTGTATTTGAGACTTCCCAGGTGAGCAAGGGGCACACCATACTGTATCCCACAGGACAGAAAAATTTGGCTTATGTATAGTTTGCTGTATAATTACCTGAAAGATACACATCTCTGGGAGATAGGAATAAATCTTCCTCATTAATTCATATCCTCATTAACTCATGTATGCAATTATTACATGAAGATGAGTGAGATGTAATCCTTATTCCCTGGGAACTCGGTCAACTGGGAAAGACCGGCATTACCACCACACCACAGGTCAGAAGTCATTTTGGAAAAATGGACTTCATGCTGTACGAGCCCAGAGGAGAGAGGCCTTGGGGATGTGTCTTGCTTAAGCTATTTTTTTTAGCTCCACAGTAACTTCCTATCATAACCTTACTGGGGCTATTGTAATCCTCAGTTTCTTTCTCTCATTTCCAGCATCCAACCTATCAGTGAGTTGTGTCATTTCTACCCCCAAATATCCCAAATCAACCTATTACACCCTTCTCTACTGCCACCACCAGAGGCCAAGTTGCCTGGACCACCACTAACTTCTGTATATGCATCCCATCTTGTCCCCCTGCAGACCATTTTCCACCCAGTAGCTTCTTTGCTTAAAAATTCTCCACTTGTTTGCTGTCACACCTAGAATAAAATTCATATACTTTATTTAAGCCTACAAAGGACCTTTTAATCTGTTTCCTGCCTAACTCTCAGATCTTATTTGTATGTTGTTCATTTTTGTCTTTGTGCCTTGAATAAGCTTGTTCTTGCCGTAAGGGCTTTAACGTTTATAGTTCTTTCTGCCTGGAAATGTCTTTCCCAGGTTCTTTGTCCTGTTGATTCCTCCTCAGACATAACCTCCACAGACAGGTTTTACTGAAATCAGTCTTCTCTAGTCAACCCCCTCCATTTCTCCTTGATATAGACATCATAACACTCACCAGTATCTGAAGCTATTTATTGGTTTTCTTGTTTCTTTTATGTCTTCCTCGACTAGTAGGCATGATCCGTGACTAAGGCAGGAAACTTACTAACTTATGAATTACGTTATCCCCAGTTCCTCAAACAGTGTCTAAAACATAGTCTATGCAAATCTATGCATAGTCTATGCAAATAATTTCTGAAGGCATGAAAGAATGGAGAACATCTTCATGATTTTCTGCAGATACTGGCCAGCGCAAAGAATACAGCGGTGGTGTTCACTTGTAGAACAAAGGGTCAAGCAATATCTGAAATCACTTCCTAAATTTCCCCCGAGTCAGGAGTCACTGAGTATTGAAATGATAATTTATAGACTGCTCAACAAATGACAATTATAGTCAAGAAAAACGTTATAGTTTGGGGCCTTCCAGGCCTTGAGATTGCATTAGAAGAGGAAACGGCTTCTCAGTAATGCCTTTGGACACTTCAGAAATGAAATCCTCTTGGGTATCATTCAAGGGAGTCAAAATTTGGAATCTATTCTCTCCTGGGATTAACAACAGAATGAAGCCCTGGTAGCATCGAACGGAAAACCTGCTAGACCCAGGGGTGAAAAGAAGCTAGAGAGAACCGGAGACAGAGTCCAGGAAAACATCTCAGTGGCAAAAGAGGTAAACTGTCAGTTCTTGTACATTACTTGTGACCTGGCCTCTCTGGGAAGCTCGAGTCCCCTGGGGAATACATGTCTCGTGTCAGCTTTATGTGCCAGAATCATCCTTCCACTGGATTCAATGGGAAAATCATGTCAAGGTAGGTTTTTTTTTTTTATGTTCCAGAACAAGAAAGGACCACATGCTGCCATTGATCCACTGTAGACCTTCATGGCAGAGGAAGTAGTTGGGGGACCCAGCACATTCTAAGATAAAATGTGGAGAGCATATATGAGATTCTGGGTTTGAAAGCACTTAGGACAATTTTGGCACTCAATACGTGTCTGCCTTCTTTTCTCTCCTCCCCTCTCATCCATCCTTTCCCTTCCAATTGCTGCCTGGACTATAGGAATGATGGCATTCAACAGGATGTGTGTGTTATCATTTCTAGATAAAATAAAAATGATTTCTTCTGAAATTGGTATGGGCAAAATGGAGATTTCCTTTGTAATTTTCAAAGAGAATACATTTGAACACACTCAAAGTTAATATCCTTTTACTTTGTGACATAAAGTAATTGATTTTATAATACAACAACAATCATGATTACAACGGACAGTCTCTCACGATCCCACATGTGCAATAACTGTAAGCTGCAGTATCTCCAGTGTCTAGAACAATGCTTGGCACATAATAGGTGCTAATCGAATATTTTGTGGAAGGCATAAAAAGACAAAGAGCTTCCTCTTTATTCTTGGCAGACTCTGGCTGGTGGAGAGACAGTTGGAGTGATCACCCCTGGAAGGAGAAACAAAAGAATGCCTGAAATCCATTCCTGCACCGTTAGGGCATTATAATTATTATTACTACTTCTTTAAATACTCTGCATTTCCTAAGCAAATTCTACTTTTGGAAATACTTTTATATACAATATCTGTAATCTTCACAGCCCCCTTGTGAGGCAGGAGTTCCTCTCTTTCCTACTGCTAGAAAAATTACAACGCAACCTATTTAAATAACTTGCCTTCTCCCTCCACCGGTTTGCGGTGGACTCAAGATTGAAGCTGCCATTTCCTGACGCTGAGCAAGCAGGCCACCTAAGGGTAGCTTATACGTTTCAGAGAGAGGACAAATAGGCAGCAAAAGTCAAGATTTTTGGAGAAAAATAAAAAAGCTGGTGCTAAGACTTTTAAATAGTGCTGATGAAGAACCGCAATAAATTCTGGAATTATTATCTCTGGAGAAGTGAAGGCTGAGGCGAATGCTTAATGGTGGTATAAAAGGACGATCTGTGATTATTATAACAGTATGATGGGTCATAAAGAAAAAGGAAGATGTTCGCATCTTTGCTGGGTGCAGAATTAGAAGGAAACAGCTCGAGTGGAAGGCTACAGATATTTAAATCAGTAATTCTGGCTAGAGCTTTGGGGGGAAGGAGAATGTGTCCCAGGGAAGATGACAAGGCCAGTTTGGGGGCCGATGTGGTGTTAATGGCACTGCCTTGAAATGCCCCTCAATCCGACCTTCCTATGGCCCAGACCCAGCAGAAACACTGCCCGGTTAGTCTCTCTACTTCCTAGTCAAGGGTTAGCATCAGAGATCTAAGTAAATTTACTTAGCTAGACTCCCTGCTTCCTGCATTTACTTTCTGTGTTCCCCCAACTTCTCACCTCAACTCTTCATTTCCCCGAATTCACACCTTGCTATCTTGTTTTGGATCGTATCTCTCTACTCAGATCCCACATGTCTCTCCTGTCTCCTCAGCAAAGTTTTAACCCATGTTAGCCTTGGCTCAGGCCCACCTCAGTCTTCTTGGGCTGCAATTTCTCTGCACTCTCTCCTCTTACCAGGACTCTGAGCAGTTAAGCGGACTTAGATACAGAATTAGTGGCTCTTTGGCCCTTGGAATGGGGGACAAAGGAAATATACATATATGAAAGAATACTGTGTCTCTCCAAGGTCTGCTGTTTACTTGGCTTCTGCCAACATTGCTGAGCAGACTCTTTTTTTTTTTTTTTAAAGATTTTATTTATTTATTTGACACAGAGAGAGACAGCCAGCAAGGGAAGGAACACAAGCAGGGAGAGTGGGAGAGGAAGAAGCAGGCTCCCAGCAGAGCAGGGAGCCCAATGAGGGGCTCGATCCCAGCACCCTGGGATCATGCCCTAAGCTGAAGGCAGACACTTAACGACTGAGCCACCCAGGTGCCCCTGAGCAGACTTTTTTGGGAGGAGTCCTCACAAGCCTTCTCTCTCCCCAGCTCTGCCTTAAAGTCTCCAAGTGTCTCCACATGATAAAATGGGAAGAAATAGTTGATTAGTCAGGTGATGCCCAAGAAGTGGCTAAGGCAGGAGTGATGTGAGAAAAGTGTGGAGAGCAGGACAGAGTTGAGGCTGTTTAGGCAAAAGGGGATTGTGAGGCAGGCAGGACACCAAGGGCAGGCAAGGGAGGGCCTGGGATGCTCCCTACTCTTCCTTCCATGGGGAAGCTATAAAGAAGAGACACTGAAGATGATCAAAGTTCATTTAGATCCATATTTTTCCATCTTGGCCAGTTCAATTTCCCTTTCTCCTCACTGTACCAATCATCCTCTCCCTTCTTAAACTCTTGCCTGTATATAATCCTCCTTCTCCTTCTCCTTCTCCTTCTTCTTTTTTATCATGACCTGGTCACCTTTCTGGTTGTTGTTCTCTCAGGACCTGGGTTTCTCAGCTTCTTTCGGTCTAAGTCCATCTGAATCATACATCTGTCTGAATAGGATTTATATCCTCAGCTGCAAGTTAAGGTCCCCAGACCCCTCCAGCCACAAACCTTCCCCAGGATCTTATTCCACTTTCTAAGCAATCGAAAGGAAGACTGCCACCAGGAATGGCATTTCCCAGTGTTTGGTCCCTAGTCCTGGTCAAAGTAGTCTGGTGACCTGTCAGAAACTTGCTACAGCCATAAAGGGACAACGACAAAGATAGGAAGAGAGAAATCAGCCACAGAAGAGGAATCAAGGACAATGGCATGTTTGTGGTCTTAAAGTTGAGGTACAGGATGGAGAAGAAGCCTTCTTATGAGCAGCCAAGGGTGCAGATGTGAAGTTTTTTTGATGCCACATTGAAGGACCATAGTACTTCAATAGCCCTCCTATAAACTGAGCCAACAAAAGAATGTTTCTTCAGAGGCAGAGGTGTGAGCAGTCCAGTTAGCTACTTGGAAAAATCTATCACAGTCCCTTAATTTTTCATTCTTTTAACTCATTAATCAGTTGATTTCTGTGTCTTCATGTAACTTGAATGTGCCTGGAAAACCAGATTATAGTAAGGTCTGAGAATGGGGGCTGTCTGAGAGTGGGATGAGTCATGCCAATTTATACAAATGTTTGCAGATATCAAAAAGGTACGAGATCCTAGATGTTAAATTATTCTGTACTTCCAAAAAAAGCTTACTTTGCAGAAATAAGAGAACCATATTATTGTCAGTTCACCAAATGCCTACAAGTCAAGGGCCATTTGAAAGGAAAGATGCATTTCTCCCAAATTTTATATAATCAGAAAAGCTTTATGGTCAAGCTGAGTTTTCAAGGAAGAGTCTTTCCCTGGACTATTGCTGAAGGCTGGAGCAAAGCAATTTTACTGTCTGGGCCACAGGGCAGCTAAGGATTGAGAATTACTAGCATCAGTAGATCTTCTGTATATATTACTCTTTCCCGTTTCTTCACGCGAATCCACCTTGGATTTGTACATGAAGAACTGGTGAGACTTAATAGGCAAAAATGGACAGCTGCATGTGTCCTGGCACTTTCTGCTTTGAATAAGCCAGCTACACTGATTGGAGAGCTGTAGGAGTCAGAAGTTGTTCTCTTGGATTGGGAAGACCTCTCACTACCCAGCTCTTCATCTGTGTCTTACCCATCCCTCAAATTCAGCTCCCTCTCACTTGTTCTGAGAGCCCTCTCTTGGTGGTGGTGTTCACGATGGCCCCTCCCATTTCTGAGACTGCCTTGCTCACTTGTGCTGCCCTCATTAATACTCTTTTTTTTTTAAGTTTTCATTTAAGTTCCAGTTAGTTCACATATGGTGTAATATTAGTTTCAGGTGTACAATTGAGTGATTCACTCATTAATACTCTTCATAATCCTGGTTATACTTCATTATTTGGCCACACTGTGTTGCTTTCTAGATGCTTCCTAAGGGGAAATTCCTTGTCCTTAACTGGACTGACTGTTTCTTGAAAGCAACACCTATGACTCCTTATTTTATGTCATCCACTTTAAGGAACTTACAGTTGGAAATCAGTTAACATGTAACCAATTAAATCAAATTCTGTAATGCAGTGGATATCTCATAGAGGCATTTTTCTTTCTCAGCTAGTATTTTAAAGAGTAGAGCTTTTTTGATTAAATACACTTTTAAAGATCCCAGTGAAATATTGAAAGTATCTGAAGACTCAATCTAAGTTTTCAAAGTAGAGAATTGAGATAAATTATAGTATTGACTTTGAACACTTTGATCCTCATCTGTCTTTTCTTGTTGACATGGGGCTGAAGAGCGGACAGTGTGGCTCTGAACTAGATAACCTTCATCTACAGCTGGTACAACTCCGCCAATGTGCTATATGTGTTTTCTTCCCATTAGTTCTTTGGGATGAGTACTGTCGTCATGCCCATTAGACAGATGAAGAAATTGAGATTTAAGGAGGTGACGTGCCAAAGGTCACTCCTCCACTTACTAAAAGGAAGAACTGAGTTTTGAACCAGGTTTATCTGAGGTCAGATCCCAACTCTTAATCATCGATCTTTACAGCCTTTCTTCTGCACTAGCTAAATTCATACATATAATGCCTCTTGATAAAAACAAGTTGAGCCCTTTCATGCCCTACAAATGCATGCTAAGCCCTAGGACAGTGTCATTTACCATGGATCTGTCACCCTGTAATGCACTGTGGTGGCAAGCTTTCATTCAGTTCTGCTGCTGTACACACATCGGGTCCTTCTAGGATTTGAGGTTTTTGGAATAGACCAAATTGTAGTTCACCAGCCTATATACTATGTTGAGATATGCTAAAATGGAGACCTAGCCTGTTAATGGCATATTTTTTTAAAGATTTGGATACATGCAGCCATAAGATACACATTATATGGAGAGACCATAGCGACAAAGAGTTGATTTCCTTTTAGCATTGACCCTTGGGGACTCTGGGAATTGTTGTCCAAGGGGATCTGTAATATGATACAGAGTCTTTCATCTCTGGGTCATTAGCACTAAATCCAATCCAGGGTAATTATGGCCACCATTATTCTGTGGCTAGCTAATGCTTTATAGGAAATAAATTTATATTTTGGTGAATTCCAGGAATACATCTACAGAACACTGTAACATCTATGACCTCTTAGAAGGATTTTTTAAGAAGTAGATTAATAAGAGTTGATAGTTATGTCAGAAATGATTTCCACAAGTCTGTACTGGAAATATGAAGAAAGCTTGAGTTCTCTCTGCAGACATGAAAATTGGTCCCTCTAATTGTAATATCAGAAGATAGTGCTAAATTCGCTTAGCAAAACTCTATGTGAATGGGACCACCTATATGTCCTATACCCCACACAAACAGCTCGGGATATAGACCTTCTGTCTTTATGGACCTTCTAGAATTTCTCAAGAAAGATCAACTGATCAAGTGATGTGAGAACCATCTGAATTTGACAAGAAGACAGTTTAGCTCCCAGAGAGATGGTACAGCAGTCTCCCCTCCTCTGTGGGGGATATGTTCCCAAGACCCCCAGAGGATGCTTGAAACCGCAGGTGGTGCTGAACCCTCTACACACTGTTTTATCCCACAGGTACATCCATACTGATAGTACAGTTTAATTTATAAGTCAGGCACGGTAAGGGATTAACAAGCGTAAGTAATTATAAAACAGAACAATTTAACAATATACTGTAATAAAAGTTATATGAATGTGGCTTCTCCCTGTCTGTCTCTAAATATCTTATTGTGCGTACTCACCTTTCTTCTTCTCATGATGATGTGAGTTGATAAAATGCCTATGTGATGAGATGAAGTGACATGAATGATGTAGGTATTGTGACCTAGCATTAGGCTGTTATTGTCGTTCGGACGTATGTCAGAAAGGGAATCATCTGCTTCCAGACAGGGGTTGACCACGGGCAGTTGAAACCACAGAAAACAAACCCGCAGGTAAGTGGGGGACTACTGTATAGTGTAAGAGTGAAGAGCAGAACTCCGGAGCCAGACTGCTGAGCCTACTGCGTACCAGCTGTGTGACCTTGGGCAAGGTACTCAGTCTCTCTGCATTTCAATCCCTTGCTTTCACAATATGGGTCATAACAGCACCTACCTCACAGAGCTGCCATGAGGATTAAGTGAGCTGGTATAGGTGAGGTACTTAGGAGAGCACCTGGGACATACGAGGACTGGCTATTATTATCAGAGTGAAATATAGAGAATACTACTGCTGTTGTTCACGATAAACGTAAAGTAGCTCTTGAATCTCGGTAGTTTTTTAATTCTCTTGAATGACCTAGAGAATCTTCTACATCTACTTGACATTGTCCGGGGTACCAGGCACCCAGGGAGTTGCCAGGGATACAAATATGAAAAAGTTGTAGTCTTCACCCTAAAAAAGGCATATAGGCCCACCGAAGATGTTTAATCATTGTGTTAAGTGCATGAGTAGAGGTGTCAAGCCGTTAGGAGCCTAGAGAGAGAGGACTGAGGACTTCTCCCTGGGAGAGCTGCGTGAGCAGCTGATGTTCAGCTGGGCTTTGAAGGATGAGTGGAAATAAGCCCACCAACAATTAGTACCTGGGATTGCTGTGTTTTGTGGAAGGTGTGGCGTCAGCATTGGGCTAGAACATCGTGCAGACTTCATCACCGAACGGCAGCAGGATTTGCTAAGCAGCTATGACATGCTAGGTCTCGTTCCCAGATGTCTTACAAAAAGGTGGAGAGAAAAAGGCATTAAAAGAGAAAAGAGAAAGGATGAAGAGGCAGAATTCAAAAGAAGAGGAAAAGGAAATAGCATACTTTCCCCAAAGGTCAAGTCCGACACAAGAAGGTACAAGCCTTCCCGTGTAATATCCTAGTCAAAGGCAATCCTGTCTCTGCGGCTTATTTTAGTAAATTAATCAGACACGTTGAAGCCAAGGAAGGAGCCCTTTCTCTGTTACGAGTGAAAGAACTTTATTCAGAGATGGTCCCTCTAAGGAAATAATGCTATTTTAACTGATTTCTGTGTGACATCCGGATTTGTCCCTCAATAGGTAATATACAGACATTTAAACCGCAGTTTGCCCAGTTCTGCTTCACTGGTCATTGGGGAAACGCATCTAAAGCTGCAAAAAGGACTAGAAATGTTTGCATCATATTAATAAACGGGAAACCGAGGAAGCTGCCAACTGACGGCAGAGTGTTTTGGTGGTTTGATAAGGCTACTAAAGCGTTTATGATGTGACAGATGTTTCACTACACTATTGTGAAATGAATAGATTATGAGAAGTAATTAGATGTACATTGGAATCAATGCTGTTATCATCGAGGCCTTCGGGCGATGCAGTAGATGAGAGTCTTGGCGGCAGGTGGTCCAATGGCTCGGAGACAGGAAGACACACCGCGGGAGACTGAGTGACAGGTTTCACAGATCCAGGGGGTGAGAGATCTGAGCTGGGGCTTGCATTTGTAATCTTTACTCATGTATAAATAATAACAACTCCACCATTGACTTCATACGCTATGTCGTAGCCTCTGTTACCCTCACACACATGTAGAATAGGGCTGGCTTCAACCACTCAAAGACATTCTTGGTCTCGCCGTCTTCAAGTATGCATATGTATGTTCGATCGTAACTGACAGCTCTATCATTTTGCGAGGGAAGACTTTTAGAGCTAATCATCGGATGATTACATTTATTTTTAATGCTTGGCATCGAGCCGCCATTGTACGAAACTTCCTATAGGTTGCAGATCAGAGGCTAGAAAGTACTTCAGCTGCCGTTCATCAGGAAGGCGGTTTCTCCTCTCTGGCTCCATGACTAACATTTAAAGGGACACGTTTGTCTCTCTGCTCTGTAAAATCCCTTGGCAGGGGACTTGGCAGGGTCACCCTCCGTGCTTGAAGCAACCATATGGAGCCTGCTGCTTTCAAGAGAAGGTTTTGGTTTCTGCCAGTTTCCAGGGTCAGCTATTAGCACACTGGGGAATGTGGAAGTTTCCAAGCACAGAATGAAGAGGGAGGGAAGAAATGGGTGATTAGGGGAATTAAGCAACTGATTCCTTGTGTACATCTGCTACCCCGTAGGAAGACGAAATAGCCGGTAGAATCATTTATTAGCCTCTCTCTGCTTAAAACAGCAATGGTATTTCTGTAAAAAAAAAACGGGAGGGCTTTATTGAATGATCTCAAAATAATATGTCATTCCGATAATTAATGAGATCTTACAAAATATGTAGCATATGGCTGTATGTTCACTCACATGTGTATGAGTTTTAAATACTCTTACTGATATATGTACCTAATTAAGTAATTAACCAATTCTTTTAGTTGTTTTTTTAATACACCTACATTGAACCCTACTTACTATACCCCTGTTACTTGCTACTGTGGCTATAAATCTAAGTGACTATGTCATGTAAAGCTCAATTGTCTCTTGGGGGGTGTGTGTCCGTGTGTGCATGTGTGCGTCTGTGTGTGTGCGCGTGCACTCTTCACTTCCTAAGTGCCTTCCGTAAGAAGCTAGGTGTGTCGTTGGGGAGATAGATTTTACGTACTTTTTTTGAGGCTATTATGTACCATGTATCAAACTTAATAGAACAGAGAGTGGAAACTAGAATGATTTAATAAAATAATATGAAGCTATAATATGCAAAAAGAAGGGGGGATACTGGTTAGTGTTCTTAACTAACTCATGGATCTTTTGGCATAATCTAGTGGCTGAAAAGATGGGACTTTCTTCCAGTTTAATAATCTTCTTAATAAAAGTTTAGGAAACAAATGATGTGCTCCACATGCCATATGTTAAACTAAGAATGAGAAAGGTCTAAATGCACTAAACACAAATCTTTTGCTTTTCAAAGTTCTGCTGTATCGCCTGTGTCTGGTGCTCTCTAGCATAAGCCACCAGCAGCTCTGATTTCGATAGAGCCCATGGCTGGTCAATCAGGACTTCCTGGGAGGGCAATAAAGCTTAATCCTTCATAGATAATAGGACCTTGTCAAACAACCTAAAGAGGAAAGCTCTGGGCAACTGTTCTATCCCCAAAGGAGCATGAACTTTCAACAAGAATAACCACCACTTATGGAGTACTCTCCTAAGTGCTTTCCAAACAGTATCACATCTAATCCTCACAACAGCCTTAGAAGTAGATTCCACGATTACCCACATTTGATAGGTGAGACGCTGAAGTTTGGGTTGGTTAGAAAAATTGCCCAAAATTTCCCAGGAAGGGTAAAACTTGGATTTAAAACCAGTTCTTTGATTCCAAAGCTCACGTGTTTTATCATCATCCTTCAGGCCAAATGGTATTCTTCAAGTCCTCTGTGTTTCTTGTGGGATTTAAGGTCTAATAGGTTTCAAATAAAGGGGGTAGTTATTCACAAGGAAATTCATGTAACCCTATTACCTGGTGGAACAACAACAAAAAAACACAATTGCACAAAACAAGGCTTAAAAATATGTATTTGTGTATTAAGATTCTTGCCATGTTGACTTTGCTCCCAGTATTAACTGTGGGGTTTTGGATGGACTGTGCCCACGAGTTCCAGGGATTGGTGAATTCTTCCATCTCTGCCGTGGTGATGGAATTAAACAATATCCTCAGGTGATAAAATAAAACATGATCTTCTGCAGGTTTGTATGCACGTTGAAGTTTGAGAAACACTAACCGTCTCTACCAATAGCAACGTCAAGCATTCTGTCTTCGGACAGACCTGACTTAAAAGTTTGAGCTAAACTCTGTCTGCCAGCAGTCTTCATGCTTAGATGAAAATCCTATGTTGGAGCTTTTCACGATGGACTTAGACAAGTTGCTAGTAAAGATCATATGGAACAGCACACACAGTATTACACCCGGAAAGGCACTGAGAAGGAACGACCGCCACACACGAACACACGCTCTAACGCATACTCATCATCCAGACACTGAGAAGACAGGCAGAGGAAGCCCAGAAGTCGACTTCAGTATATAAGGAAATTTAGTATGGAATAAAGGTAGCAGCTCAAGGAACTTGGGAAAACGTAAACTTTTTAAGAAGGACACTGAGTAGTCATTTAGATATAAGTAAAACTAGATTCATTCCTCATGCCACATGCAAGAAGAAACTCCAACTCTATCAAAAGGTGAAAAATAAAGCCATGTAAGTACTAAACAAATTCATGGTTGAATTTCTCTTTAACTGAGGTGCAGGAAAATATTTTTGACTCAAAATCTAGAAGCCAAAAAGAAAAGATTAATAAGTTTGTCTGCCTATATTATTTTCGGTGGCAAAGACACCATCTGCAAAATCAGAAGACAACTAGCACACACCAGGAGAAAATATTTGCATCACATAACAGAAAGGGCTGGTATCCTGAATATATAAAGAACTCTTATAAATTGAGGGACAAAGGATCAAAACCTCAACAGAAAAAAAGGAAAGAAGGCATAAACAGATAATTCACCAAACATAAACTGGCCTTTAAGATATGGGAAGATGCTCAAACTCATGCATAATTAGATAAATGCAAATTACAAAAACAGTGGGATGTTATTTCTCATTTATCAGACTTTATGAAATTACAAATATGACAACACATTCTGTTGGTAAAGCTGTGGGACAGCGTGCCTGGGCATGCCAACTGATGCAACCGGCCTGAAAGGGAATCTGGTGATATTTAACAAATCTACTCTAGGACCCAGAGAGAGCACTTAAAGGAATTTACCTTGTAATTACACCTCTGACACAAGACAAAGATTCTTTGCACAAGGTTATTAATTGCATCATTGCTTGGAACTATAAAATTTGCAAAACCACCTAAATGCATCCACATAGGAGAGTGCTTGAGTAAACTATGGCACATCTGCAAGATGGAGTACAAGGCAGCTGTAGCAAAGCACGAACAAAGAGCTCTACGAGCTGATGTGGAATGCTTTCCCGGTGATGCTGAAAAGTGAAAAAATGAGAAGTGTAGAAGATTGTCTGTAGTAGTCACCTTTTTTCTTTTTTTGATGAGCATGGAGGGAAAGTAAGGAAATATACAAGCATCTGCTCATTTGTGCAAAAAAACAAAAACAAACCCAGAAATGAATGAGATGGGTGCCTACCGGGTTGTAAGGGGGAGGAAAGAATGGAGCAATGAGGATGCGGTAACAAGGATCAGGGAGAATGACACTTCTCTGAGTGTCAATGATTATTCTCTGAGAATATTGTAGCATTGGGTGGAATTCTGAGCTTTAGAACCCAGTTAATGTTTCACATGCATTTAAAAAAACTTAAAATCACTAGGCAGGAGGGACCCCAAATGTAACCCACCCAGTAATCAATTAGCTGAACTGCCTTACAACAAACAAAACCACAGTAAAGAGGGTAGGGGATTTAAAAAAAAACTGACCTAAGTCAAATAGTAATTTGATTATACCCACTAAAGTAAAAGACCAAAAAAACTCCACACAGATATTTACACTAATTGTTAAATTTGTTTTTTACATGAGTATAAGCAGTAATTCTGAAACTCCATTATGTGTAATCTGGGATTAAATGAATGTGTCAGTATATTATTGCTAATGAGAGCTAGGTGTCTCATTGTCAGAGAAGGAGTTACAAATATGGGGAAAGGACAAGGTTAGAATCAGCCCTGTGGGGTTGGACAGGAAACAAGTATCATTGCGAACTCATGGTTTTGAAAATATTTGCAGACAAATACAAAAATTGAAATGTATATGTGTGTGTGCACACGTGTGTGAGTATAAAATTTGTATTTCCTCATTCCTTTCTGCTAAGAGAGGCTAGAAGAAATGACACATCAGTAGCTAGGAACACACCTAGCAACCAGACCTTGGTTTTTAAATGGCATTAACCAGTAAAAGGAACTAGGATTACTTGGGAAAATGGTTGATTTTACGACTGAGGTAAGGAAACTAACTAACTAAACATATATATATGTATGTGTATGTATATATATATATATATATATATATATATATATATATATATATAAAATAAAGAAAGAAAGCTGGACTGTCTTGTGGTTCCAGAAATTAAGCAAATGCTTGAAAAATGAAAAGTATATATTGAATGAATGTTGAAAGGACACTGGGGTCAGCCTGAAGTAATTCCCATGGTCCAATTCAGACAACAGTGGGTTGTAAACGAGAATAAAATAAATATCCATGAGTTCTCTATTAATATAAAAATCATTGAACCAATAATTAAGTAGGAGAGAAGGGGAAACTCTTCCTTACAGTAGGATTGTAATTAAGGCAGAAGGAATGATGCAACTAGAATCATCATAGGAATTTGACAGACATATAATAATAATTGTTGCAAGCAGAAAGCACTAATAGATGCTAAATTAGTGGGTGAAAGTATAATGACACACCAGATATTTACGTACTTCTAACATCTCTACATAAGATATTTACCAATTGCAAAGAAAAAAGTAATAACTTCACTGTAAAGGGACCTGGCAGACATCACCTTCAGCAGGTGACTGAACTGAAGCCCACCAGCAATAAGGCATATGGATGACAGGTAACCCTCCCAATATGAAGGGCAAGCATCATTTCTGTAGAATTCTTGCTAAAATGTATAAGTTAACCAGAAGGAAACTTCACACAAGCCCAAATTGAGGCACAATCTAAAACATACCTGGCCAGTATTGTTCATACGTTTCTCTTTTTTTTAGCTTTATTGAGATGGAACTGACAAAATTGTAAGGTATTTAAAGTGTGCAACATGATGATTTGACATATGCATACACTGTGAAAAAATATTCCCCCTTGAGATAATTAACACATCTCTTACCTCACATATTTACCTTGTATGTGTGTGTGAGAGAGAACATTTAAGTTCTACTTTGTAATATACAATGTGGAAATGATAGTCTCTTCAATAAATGGTGATGGAAAAGCTGGATAGTTACATGCAAAAGAATGAAACTGGACCTCTAAATTACACCATACACAAAAATCAGCCAAAAATGGATTAAAGACTTAAATGTAAGACCTAAAACCATAAAACTTCTAGAAGAAAACGTAGGGGTTGAGCTCCTTGACACTGGTCTTGGCAATGAATTTTTTTTTTTTTTTGACACTGCAAGCACAAGCAAAAATAAACAAGTAGGACTACATCAAACTCAAAAGCTTTGTATAACAATGGAAACCATTAACATAATAAAAAGTCAACCTATGAAATGGGAAAAAAATATTTGCAAGCCACATATCAGAAAAGGGGTTAATATCTAAAATATACAAGGAATTCATACAACTCAAGAGCCAAAAGCAAATAACCCAATTAAAAAATGGCCAAAGAATCTATATAGACATTTTCCCAAAGAAGACATTCAAATAGCCAACGAGTACTTGAAAAGTTTCAAGGTCTTAAAGAACAAAGAATAGCTGCCCCAGATTGGAGAAGGCAAAGTATAAACATTCTTAGTCATTTCTTTATTGGTTGGACTTTAAGCCTACTCACTTTATGTTTACTCTCTTCCTAAGAAGCTCCAGTTTGTCAAATTTCTCTTAAAGGAGGTGTCTAAGGTCAAAAGCCTTAGTCTAAGTGTTATCTTAAAAGTCTAAGGTGAAATTGTCATCTCCTCTGTTTCTAATGCTTATTTCCGATAAGTAGAGACCACATTTTATAAAATTCCAAAGGAGTTATATGATATTGTTATTGCAGATGGAGGTGTTGTCCTTAACTAAGGCAGTGGGGTGACTGTCAAGCCATTGTCATATCTTTAGCTGCCACACTGTTCTTGTATCTCACGTCTATAGTTGAGGTGTAATGGATCCTCAGTGCGGAATCTTACATTCATTCCCGTTAAATTTTACCTTGCTAGATTTTAGACTGTGGCTGTAGTCTGTTGAGATCTTTTTAGATTCCGAAGCTGTCATCAAATATGTAAGCCATTGTGTCATCTATAAATTTGTTGAGTAAGCCTTCTATACTTTCATCCAAGTTACAGATGAAAATGTTGAACCAAATTGAGTTCCCTCTAGATTCATATCAATTATTTAAGCAGAATATCTTTTCCTTGTACAAACTGTTACCCAACTCACACAAAACATTCTAAGTATTCAGCCGTTTGTACTCCATTTTGCTTACTATGGTACAAGAGGGAAACTGTCAAACAAATTTTGAAGTTTAGACCCTTCTCACCCCAGTTCTATGAATCATTGTCCTACATTTGTTGTTTGGCTGAGAAAAGGGCCTCTCATGGTATTTAGTATCACACAGGTCAATTGAAATCTGTCGAAAGTCTGGCTTCATTTCTGCTCTGACTTACTTAGGACCAATCACTGAAAAACTGCCAACACGTCTGTCACTCCAAATGGCATCCAGAGAAAGCAGAGACACTGACAAGCCAACAAGGTATTTTCTGTCATAACTTCTCTCCACACACCAAAGGGGTCAGTTGAAGTGAGTGGATAATTTATAATGTAGGCAACTCATGTGGTTCCTAGCCAAGAAAGATAAGCTTTTATTCAGATAATTCTTTTAACACTGTTTTAATGAACACTCCATGTTACTAGTCCAAAGGCAAGACGAGAGATTGTCACACTTGTATCCTGCTCGATGATTTCAATTCATATGATAACTCTAGTCAATCTAAAAGTAGCATCTATTGCAAGGAGTTTACGAAGACTCTCATCTCATTCAGGGACATAAAAACAAAACAAAACAAAACAGAATGTTTCCAGTACCTTACAAAAGAAATGGGAAGAGCCAGGTATGTTCATTTCTTTAAAATAATTTAAAGTACGTGCACTCCTTGAAGACATATGTGCCCCAGCCCACACCGTATGACTTTGACTGCTGACCGGTATATTCTCGTGTTTAGAAGCAATATATTGCTAGAGCAGCCCCCTCTATAGCTCATGGTATCAGCACTGGGGACATTTAGAGCCATTTAGGTCTATGGCTTGATCATGAAGCATGACTCTCTAAGCTCAAATTAAAGAGAAAAAGAAACTAATGGAAGAAAGCACAATAAACAGAATATGAAGACTCAACTCTATTGAAGTCTCTACTATAAAAACATTGTACACTATAATCAAAGAAAATAAACAGAAAAATATTGATGCCAAATACTATAGAGTGTTAATATTCCTAATACATAATGATATACAAGTTGATTAAAAAGTGCTAAGATTCCAACAAGTCATTTGGGAAAAAAAAAACAATGAAATTGAAATTCACAAAATCAGAATATAAATAATAGCATTTTAAAGTGTGTAAAAAACTAAAATATCTTATAGATGTAATTTTTGCCTTCCCTATTAGCAATTATTTAATGAGAACATTCTTTGCTGGTGGGAATATGAACTGGTACAATCTTTCTAAAGGACAAATCTGAGAACATGGGTAAGATGTTAAAAAATGGTTATACTTTTGACCGAACAATCCGGTTTCTGATTACCTATTTTAGGAAAATAATATTAGAAATAATAAGACAGAACAATAAGAAAAAATAATACAAAAAGATCTTAGAAACAGCATCATTTATAACCAGGAAAATCTATGAACAAACGAAGTGTTCAACAATAGTTGAATTATGGCAAATTAGATGAAATGTTATGAAAACTTCTAATTTACAATGTCAATATAAAAAACAGGATACAAATTATATATACAGAAGAGTCTTATCTATGAAATAATACACATAGAAAAAAAATCGTGTATCCCATAAGACTGTGTGCTTTTAATTTCCTTTTAAAACTCTGTACATCCTAAACTTGGTTTTGTGAGTTCTAATTGTTATGTGACCAGAAAAAAATCTATTCAATATATCAATTAAAAAATTTTAAGTGTGCTTATCTCACCTACTGCCAGAATATATTTTAAGTTCAGCATTTAGTCAATGAGTTTTTCTCGGAGCGGTAGTATCTTCTCTCATGTATTTCAAGACGGGGGGTGGGGGATATGGAACACTACCAACTCGTCTCAGCTTGCTTCGTCAGAGCAGCTGCAGGCTTCTTCCTGGATTTGTTCTGAAATATCCTGTGGCCTCTTTTGGGGGGTATGAGAAACACCCTGGGCATTGTAATCCTACTGGTCATCTCCACTGTACCCCAGATACGCAATTGCAATCATTCCTTCTCTGTGCTGCTACAGCATTTATGTTTCTCTGTTACCGACAAAGACAGCGCATCATAGTACACGGCCATGTTGAGTGCCTCTGCTAACCTCCCAACTCCTTAAAGACAACCAGCCGCTGTTTTGTTTTCATGCGGTCATCACCACTTAGCAGAGTAACCGACCTATCATAGGCCCTCGAGAGAGTCTTCAATGAATAAATGAGTGAATGAATCAAGAGTACCAGCTTTATCACATATTGTATCAGTTGCAACTCCAGTCAGGGCAACTAACTTCTCCAAACCATCATTTACTTCTCCCTAAAATAATGCAGGTTTATGGAGCCTACCAGAAAGGACTCATAAGAAAGAAGCAAAATCACGTAGGTGAAGACTCTTCGTAAACTGTAAATTACTACAAAAATATGCCAATATTTTTACTGGATAAGTTCTTTTACCAAGTGGCTCAGAATGATTGTAGAAGAGATGTAGAGCTTCAGTCACTGATTTGAGAAAATATATGTGAAAGCATTTTAAACACAAACATAATTTCTTATTAATACTAGTAATATTAATGATAATAAACCACTAATACTTAATATCAGCAGTAGTATGTTCCACCCTATAAAATAATCTCCCAGCTTCAGAAGGAATCTGAGGTAGAGATGAGTCCCCAGAGAGTAATGTACCATCTATTTAAATAGGAAAAACTCTCTCAAAAAATGCTGAACACACTTCATTTACTGCTGTTTCTCTAGCATTAATGGTGACCTAGGGTCCTTAAAGATTTCTGCGTCTCCCCAAGTACCCGACTCACTATTAGCAGACTTCTCTTCCCTCTCTCTCTCCTCCCTCCTTTTCTCATTCCTGATGGCTAGCCATTTGCTATGGGAATGTTGTATAAAAACCTAAATTCATGGAGCACTGGGTGTTATACGCAAACAATGAATCACGGAACACTACATCAAAAACTAAGGATGCACTGTATGGTGACTAACATAACATAATAAAAAATTATTATTAAAAAAACAAAAACAAAAAAACCTAAATCAATGGACAAGGTATTAGGCACATTTAATGTGTAACTAAGTTTAACCGAGTTTCTCTCAGTGAACCTGATAGTAATGCATTTGGCTAAGATACAGCTGCTTTTTAACTGGGGTTGAAGAAGAACTGCAGTTCCATTGGCAAGTGTAAGACAATGATACATGCAACCTGTCATTATGTCTTTAATAAAATTGTATATAACAACTGTCTAACAATTTAGCAATTGTATAAACTTTTTTTTTTGCCACTTTGTGGTTAAATTCTATTATCCTTAAAGCTGCAATGACCAAATTTGGGCTGGTTTTTTTTGGCAATACCTTAGAATATGAAGAAAAGTTTTGCTAAGCAAAATGGATAGTGTAAACAAAATGCCTAGGCACAGTTTTCTTCAAAGCAAACGATTATATCAGTAAGTATATGAAATTTCTATTCTCTGGTAGAGTTTCAGCAAGAGACCTACTTACAATATTTCTGGAGTGTTTAGGTCAACTTTTGTTAAGTACCAGGTGCAATGGAACCACATTTATTTTAAAGTATTTTATAATTCAAACTCATTCACGAATCTGCTCAAGTTATCCAAAATAAACAGTACTACCCAATATTTAAAAAGCTATGCACTCTAGTAAAAAATGGGTAGCACACATAGAATTCTCAAAAGAAGAAATACAAAGATCCAGTAAACATGCCTAGATATTCAGGAAATGCAAGTAAAAATGAAACACATTTGGCCTTTCACATTTGTGAAAATATGGTAAGAATAATAAATTCAGGAGGTCGACAAAGTTGTAGACACAGGATTATTTATATTACCAAAAAAGGTAAATGCTCAGCAGGAACAGAGCGGTAAAATAAATTATAATGTGTCATACAATGGGACACTTTGTGGCCATTAAAAAAGGCAAGGTTACTCATGTTTTTGTTTTGCTGCGAATCCTCAAGACCACCCTTAGGTTCAGCGACTTTCTAGGACTCGGTGGCCTCAGAAGAGCTTTTCTACTCATTCTTCCAGTTACTACCGCAGGAGCATTCCGATTAAAGTCAGCAGAGGGAAAAGGTGCACAGAGTGGAGTCAGAAGAAACCAGGCACAAGTTGCCAGTTGTTCTCTCCCAGAGGAGTCACCTGGACAGGGCTTCATCTCCCAGCCGTGATGTGACAACATCGTGAAGTGTTGCCAACCCAGGGAAGCTCACCCAAACCTTGATACCCATGGCTTTTCCTGCAGGTAAGTCACACGGAGTTCCTGTGGGACTATCTTAGCTGCTCGGTCTCCAGCTTCCCAGAGGTCAAACTGACACCACCCAGTTCTTAGGCATGCAAACACAGACCTTCACCATAAATCATGTCATCAGCCTAAACTCTCTAGCATGGCATGCCTGGGCTCAGGTATACAACGATGTATTTGTCAGGCAGGAAATTCCAAGGCTCAGAGGTTATATACTAGAAGCCAATCAAGGGCCATTCCTAAAGACTTAAAATGGGGCAACCCCTAAGCCTGCCGGGTTAACTCTTCCTGCACAGCCTTCATTTCTTTTTCGGTCTGCTGCTAAAATATACCAAAGGGACACAACACACTCTCTTCAATACCAGTGATTGACCACAGCAGAAATTGGCAATAATTATGATGAAGGGAGCTGTGTATGCTGTTGGGGGGGGGGTTAGGTGTTGAAGTGGGTCCACGTTCTTACAGAAATTATCTTAGTGTCATTGGATGGAGAGGTATTTGGTTTGTAAAAGTTTCCTGGCCCACCCCTTGTTTGGATGTGCCTCAAGCTTTATTTTTACTGCAATCCACAGTATGAGATGTGTTTTGCTCTGGGATGTCCCCACTAAGCAAATACAAACAATTGAAGCAAATTTTGTGGGAAAAAAACGCACCTTTACTACATGCACTGCACTCTGATATTTCCCATACTATTCCAGTCCTCTCTATCCTACAGTATTTATAAAATGCTAGACAAATTTTGCCAAATTGATTTCATGACTCTGTAATAGGTCATAGCCTTCAGTTTGAGAAATATTGGCCACCTGCTTCTAGATCGTGGGCATTCATTTTTGACATAGACAGATTTCACGAAATATTATGGATAAAAAAGCAAGTTAGAAAGTAACATAAATACCCTATTATGATTCATTTTATGTAAATTATTATAAATAAATATATGTATGTGTGTATAAAGGAAGAGAGAGAGAGAAAGAGAGAAGAAAGGTGCCTAAAAAGTTGTTTATCAAAATGTTAATCAACGCCATGAAAGTAACCTTTAGCTAATTTGGAAATAACTCCAGGATGTGGAATTTAGTATCATAGTTGCTACTGAACTTTTCTGAACTTGGTTTTTGGCATATGCATTTTTTTTCCTTTACGAATTTAGAAAACTCTTTTTAAAAATAAAATAAGTATCGGGGGCCTGGGTGGCACAGTAGGCTAAGTGTCTGACTCTTGGTTTCTGCTTGGGTCATGATTGCAGGGTTGTGAGACGGAGCCCCACCAGGTGTCGGGCTCCACACTTTGTGCAGAGTCTGCTTAGGACTCTCTCTCACTCCCCCTGCCCTTCCCCCTGCACACACTCGCACGCACTCGCTCTCTCTCTCTCTCCCTCAAATAAATACATAAACCTTTAAAATAAAATATCGTTATCAAAGATAAAAGAGGTAAGAGATAATCTTCATGCACGCTAATTCTCTATTTACTAGATTGATCAGACAGAATTACCAAGATTTAAGATCGGTATCATTTTCCAAATATTTCACATCATTATTTCATAAAATGTATTGAGGATAAGTGAGAAGCAAGTTGGGCGGGTTTTTGTTTTGTGTTGCTCTTACCATCAAACCTTAAAAAAAGGCTCTATTCTTACACTCTAATGAGTTATTATTCTTGTCATAGTGTTAATGATATTTAAAACGTAGATAAAATAATTTGGCATATGATTAAATAAATATATAAAACTAGTAATCTTAAAAAAGATACATAGCTAAATCAACCTTCTTTCTTTGTTATCTAACAAAGGGAACTTCTTGTTAGTCAGGAACAATAAAGTCTAGCAGGGATGATTTATCACTGCTCTAACTCCCAAACGCTGGAAGAGTCTTAATTCCTTCATGTGTCAGGCATGGGTGTTAAAAAATGCAGTCCACTCTTGTGGAACTCAAAGAGTACAATTTCAAATGATCATATTTGGGATCATTTAGTGTTAAGTACGTTGTATTCTGTTCTGTAAAAGACTGAAACTCATACATGGTCTAAATAGCAAGTTTCTATTAGTTTAACTGAAACAAGTCATTTTGTACCCAGAACAGAGCTTGGGCACAAGCAAAGAGCACATCTCTTAGCAGGGCAAATGGGTATCTCTGCAACTTGCGCTGCTTCCCCCATCTCCTCCAATCAGACACTGGTCTCGGCGACACATATGAAATTGACTGATGAAACAATTACCGAGCCTTCCTGGAGAAACAATTTCTGATCCTCCTATGATCAAATTCACACTCCTGGAAAACTTTTCCATCTTCTCCTGATCCACTGGCAGACATCTCCGGATGGGTGAGGACATGTTAAACGAACCTTAAACTTTGATTCGCACAACTATTTTCTACCAAGATTACTTTCTTCTATAAGCACAGTGCAGTGGAGACAAAAACAAAAAAACAAAAAAACCCATATCCCTGTGTAAAAGTCTCCCCTTTTGTCATTTCCCCTCACATTAACCTTCTGTGGCTAAAAAAGTGTCTGTGATTGTTAGATCCTGGTCCGCCCTCATTTGTGTGGCTTCAAAGACCAATATTCACTCAAAAAATATTTGAATTTCTCTTCATCTTGTGAGGATCTTCTTTTGTTGTGTAATTAAGGCCGCCTATAGCCAAACAAACATCTAACTGAATCTTATGGGAATTAATAAGCATGATTTTCCAATGACTTGGGATTAGTGGTAGTTTCTGAAGAATTGGTCTTAAGCTTAATAATGAAAATGTTGGAGTGTAACTGGATTACAATTTTAAATGACCCAAGAGAATTAAGAAAGACCACATAACCCTAAGCGATATGCCACTTAAGGGTTATGATACCTACCGTGTAAAATATAAAAATTGTATCATAATTTCATGATAAAATGAGTTTTAGTGAGTTGGTAACATTAACGCAGAATTTTTCACTTCATCTTTGCACTTAAGATAATACACAAAATCTAATGGGACAAATTTCACAGACTTGTTAGACGACAATGGGAGGAGTTCAAATAATATTGTGAAGACGGGTCGTGTAATTTTATCTGAAGCTCACTTTGAAACATCACTTCTTCATTGCTCTTTTAGATATAATATGTTGTAAAACATATATATAACACAAATCTACCAGTATATGTGTAAGTATTCTATAATTAATTCTGAATATTTAATGATCTACTCACAAGTCCTCTGTTTATGGAGGAAAATGTAATAAACATATTTAAAAAACTATAGATTAGCCCTGCCAAAGAAGAGTATTTTTGAAAGTATAATCAAAGCTCTAAAAATGATAATAAAGTTATGAGCCATATGCCTGGAACAAATGGATTTTTTCTCACCTTTGACTTCAAACAAAAAAATAAAAAGAGAGAGAAAGGAGGTTTCAGTCGCACAGCATTTAATCCAATTTGCTTTGGGTTTAATCTCCAAAACAAGGCTGGTCTGCTAATTCCCAATTATAATGGCACATGTAATCAGAGTCCTCATTAACAAAGACTGACTATATTGTCTATTAGGAATGAAAATTTGAAATGCAAATTCAGCAAATCAAAACATTAAATGAGCTTCTACCCAGGATGCTTAGAGCTCCTGCCAGGGCAGACCACGCTGGCCGACACCTGCCCTGGATTTTCCCTCCAGCTGAATGTTTCCTTCGGTTCCAGTCTTTGCCTCCTAATTGACCTGCTTATGATCTCTGCTACAATTAACATATGCTTATTAGTAATGGCTGGTTAAAGATTTCAACTGCTGCAGTTTACAAAGTCTAATAGAGATGGCACACCACAGCAAAGACGACGCCACTATTCCCCACATCAGCAAAGTCACCACAGTTACAGTGCCTGTGGTAGATTTTTCACTGTCTGATGGATGGAATCGTTACTAATTGATACTGGAAATCAATGCATGCTGAATCCAGGCCTCATATACACTGAGAAAGATACAAGTACTTGGCGAGTCCTTTTCCCCTTAGAGCAAGCAATTTCTAATTTGGTTTCAGGAAGAAGAGAAAGTGAGAGAACTTCTCTAACTATTTGAATGGCTAATGGCCTTGGGTTTATTTTGAATTTGAAATCATAACTTTTGCTCTGCAGAGCAATTCCATACAACGGAATGGGAAATTTTGCACTTGACAAAATTCTTTCCTAAGTCTTAATAGGGTGATAATGCTTTTAAAAGATGGTGTGTAGAGTTTATACTCTGATTCCTAAGTGCCCCTTCTTAGTGTCTAACTAATACCATCAAATTAGAGAGCTCTGGGATGTTGGAGGAGCTTCTTTTCTTATTTCTAGTCATGTAATTTGATGGAAGAGATATTCCATATCCTCCGAAATAGTTTTTTATTCAGAATTAAATTTTGACCAATCTCAAACAGGGTTGAGGAAATAGTAATGTGGCTCTTTCTAACCCAAGGGGCAGCTACACCTTGGTTATATGCCTTAGTGCTGGTTGACCAAATTCATTCTTGAATCAAAGTCTCTCCTGATCAGCATTGTCTCCCACAGGAGGCAAAAGACTCCTGAGTCTCAGGAGGCCTTGGGCTGTCGTTCGTTAACAGTTGAATCTTAGACAACCTATTATTTCTCCATTGCTAGGTAACAAAATACCACAAACCCAGCAGTTTAAAGCAACACCGACTTATGAGCTTACAGTTTCGGAGGGCGGCAGGTGGAAGTCCAAGGACGGTAGACCTGGATTCTCTGCTGAAATCAAGATGGCGGCGAGGGCCACAGTGCTCCTCCAGGGCTCAGGGTTCTCTTCCAAGCTCACTGGTTGTAGGCAGAATACATTCCCTTTTAGCTGTAAGATGGAGGTTCCCGTTTCCTTGATGGAGTCAGTAGCGGGCTAACCCACGCCCCTACCCCTGCCCCACACCCCAGCCCCTGCCCCGCGTGACTAGAGGCTGCCCACATCCCTTACCACATGGCTCCCTCCCTCTTCCAGCCAGCAGTAGCTCACTGAATCCTTCTCCTTCAAATTTCCGACTTCCTTTTTTGCAAGAAAACTCTGCTTTTAAAGGGCTGACATGATTAGGTCACACCCACCCCGACAGTCTCTCTAATTTAAGGCCCACTGAGCCATATAATATAGCCTAATCATGAAAGTAAAATCCATCATATTCACAGTCCTGGGGATTACGTAGGATTTGTCCACTAGTGAGGTGAAAAATCTTGGTAATCTGCCTATCACTGCAAATCACTTAGCTTCTTTTCATAATGCAAAATGAAGAGGTTGGGCTAGCTATTTCCCCCCATACCTTCATGTCCAGGACCAAATCATTAGAAACACATGAGTCACAGACACAAACCACCAGTTAATTGCTATACACTCAACTGGACTGGTTTATGTGGTTGGTTAGTTGCCTTTTGCTTAAATGGTGATATGACACCTTTCATTACTAGGATTTCTAGGTAACATAACATAATACAAAAATATTATACAAAATAAAAGAAAAGAAAAAAGAAAAAAAGAATGATACATGGTCTCTAAGTTTAATAAACAATACAGTGGCCCTAGAGACAAAAACTTATATAACAAAGCGCAATTATGACATGAATTACATCCTTGTTCAGAAATGAAAGCTAAGCATTGGCTAGCGGTAAAGAAAATACTGCTTGAACATTTTCTTGTTCACTTTGTTCTGTCTGTACCATGGAGCTCTAACAAGGCAATACCCATGGATTTTTTTTTTTTTTTAAGATTTTACTTATTTATTTGACAGAGAGAGATAGTGAGAGAGGGAAACAAGCACAGGTTGCTGGAGAGGGAGAAGCAGGCTCCCTGCCAAGCAGAGTGGGGAGCCTGACGTGGAGCTTGATCCCAGGACCATTTCTCAGGGATCATGACCTGAGCTGAAAGCAGGCGCCTAAAGACTAAGCCACCCAGGCGTCCCGCCCATGGATTTTTTTTTTTTTTTAAAGATTTTATTTATTTATTCGACAGAGAGAGAGACAGCCAGCGAGAGAGGGAACACAAACAGGGGGAGTGGGAGAGGAAGAAGCAGGCTCATAGAGGAAGAGCCTGACATGGGGCTCGATCCCAGAACTCCAGGATCACGCCCTGAGCCGAAGGCAGACGCTTAACCGCTATGCCACCCAGGCGCCCCCCGCCCATGGATTTTTGATGAAGTTCTTTCCCAGAGTTTTTCTGATATGCTTCAAAATTTATTAAATTTCCCAACAAAAATCCATTTGTTCAAAAATTCTGTTAAAAGCACTTCTCAACACTTGCTTAACCCTAAGGAAAGCAGTCACACTTTAATACAGTGGGCTTTCTAAGGAGCAAGTCTGACTGCCAGATGCCCTGTAATGCAACTTTAAAACTGGAGAGACACATGCCTTCTTTGGCATTTTTAAATTAAATTTTGTATAGGCTCATTCTTTCTGCTTTGGAGCAGTACTCATTGCTTCAGCAGTGCTCAACATGGTCGTCCCAGAGCAGGGCGAGAGGAGGGGTATGCTTGGAATTTGGGTGCTTGCACATGTCTAATTTTGAAAAGCAAACACAATTACAAAGAAGAAAACATAATTTATTTTCCTTTTTATAGGTCCTGGAATTAAATCAAGAGGAAATGAAACTACTAAAAAGTTTGAAAACTACTTCTTTGCTTGGTGATGAATTACTTGAAATAAGTGTGTTAATTCAAGAATTGGGCATTGCAACTTTATCGTTTTGAGACTCGTAATGTGTCAGAAAAGAAGTGCTACATTTTGGGTATACAGGAGCAAGAGGTAGGAGCATATAGTCTTCCTTTTGGGAATATAATTTTTTTTTTCTAGCTGAAATAATGAACAAAATCACTTTGGTCAAAGATGCATTTGCAAAGAACTACAGCAAAAGCACATTTGAAGCGGGTTTATAATCATGATAAAATTCTTAGGTACATATCGCTGATCACATATATTGGGCTCTAAAAATATGGAAAGCCCAGGGGAGCGTTTGAGTTCCGTAACTTTAACCTCTGAGTGTTTAAGGTCAGCTAGATTTACATTAACATTCCTTTTATAAACAGCCCACTTTTCCTCTTTCTCAACGTGTGGTCTTTTGTTCTATTTGAAATTTAGTCTCCTGAGATTCAATTACAATGCGTGGGAGACTAGTAGAGTTGGAGGATGAGTGATAAAAATTACTATTTTAAAGTAATCAAAACAGTATGGCACTGGCCTGAAAATAGACCTATAGATCAGTGGAACAGGATAGAAAGCCCAGAAACAAATCCATGATTATATGGTCAATTAATCTTCAACAAAAGAGACGAGAATATGCAATGGGAAAAAAGCAATCTCTTCTACAACAAATGGTGTTGGGAAAGGTGGACAGCTGCACACAAAAGAATGAAGCTGGACCATGTTCTTACACCAAACATAAAGACAAACTCAAAATGGATTAAAGACCTAAATGTGAGACCTGACACCATAAATATCCTAGAAGAGAGCACAAGCAGTAATTTCGCTGACATTGGCCATAGTGACATTTTTCTACATGTGTCTCCTGGGGTAAGCGGAATAAAAGCAAAAATACACTTGGGACTACATCAAAATAAAAAGCTTCTGCACAGCAAAGGAAATAATCAACAAAACTAAAAGACAACCTACTGAACGGGAGAAGATAGTTGCAAATGACATATCTGATAAAGGGTTAATATCCAAAATATATAAGGCACTTATCCAACTCAACACCAAAAAACCCCAAATAATTCAATTCAAAAATGGACAGAAGACATGAACACACATTTCTCCAAAGAAGACGTCCAAATGGCCAACACACACATGAAAAGGTGCTCAGTCACTCATCATCAGGGAAATGCAAATGAAAACCACAATGAGACAACACCTCACACCTGTCAGAAACTGTTGGTGGGAATGCAAACTGTTGCAACCATGGTAGAAAACAGTATAGAGGTTCCTCAGAACAATTAAAAATAGAACTACCCTATGATCCAGTAATCGCCCTACTAGGTATTCACCCGAGAAATACAAAAACACTAATCTGAAAGGATATCTTCACCCCTTCGTTTACTGCAGTATTATTTGCAATAGCCAAACTGTGGAAGCAGCCCAAGTGTCCACTGATAGATGTATGGATAAAGATGTGGTGTACACACACACACACACACACACACACACACACACCCCACTGGAATAGTATTCAACCATTGAAAAAGAATGAAATCTTGCCATTTGCAATGACATGGATGGAATGAGAGAGCATAATGCTAAGCGAAATAGGTCAGAGAAAGACAAATACCATAAGATTTCACTCATATGGGGAATTTAAGAAACAAAACAAATGAACAAAGTGGAAAAAGAGAGATAAACCAACAGACAGACTCTTAACTACAGAGAACAAACCAACGGTTACCAGAGAGGAGTGCGGGTGGGATGGGTGAGATAGGTGAGGGGGACTAAGGAGCACATCTGTCATCATGAGCACTGGGTGGTGTATAGAATTGTTGAGTCACTATACTGGACACCCGTACCTAATATAATACCGTAAATTAACCATATACTACAATTAAAATTAAGAAGTTAATAAGCAAATTAAAAAAATTACTTTAAAATGACTATATTCTGCTTTCAGTGAAAATATCTTAGGAATCCCCACAATCAAATGTATTTATTGACTTTTCCTTCTTTGATTGCAGTTAGTAAAATGTTTAAAACCCAGCTGTATAGAGCATCACACTGGATTTGGACCTCCTCTATAAAAACAAGCCACTAACTATTTAAGAGATTAGAGTGCAGTCTGTCCTTTCATTTTTTAAAAGATTGTATTTACTTATTTATTTTAGGGGCATGGGGCAGAGTGGGAGGGAGAGGGAGAGAATCTCAAGCAGACCCTGCACTGAGCGCAGAGCCTGATGCGGGGCTCGATCTCAGGACCCTGAGATCATGACCTGAGCGGAAGCCAAGAGTCAGATGTTTAACCGACTGGGCCACCCAGGTGCCCTTGTCCTTCCATTTTTAAAAAAAATCCAGACTCCTTGAATATCTCCCTGATGGAGAATAGGGCTCTAGCTCTGAAGCATGAAATTCTGTCTATTCTCCTAAATTTTGGAGTCTCTGGAATCAGACTAGGGAAAACATCCTTAATGTAAGACATGCTTGCTTTTCACTTATAAAATAGAGATAATTATAGTATCCATCTTCAAACATTGCTGTGAGAATCGAATGAGTTAGTACTAGTAAAACACTTAGCACAGTGCTTGACACAGGAACGTTCAGCAACTGTTGTCACGATTATACTCTTCATGTCTGAATTCAATTCGGTTGTAATTCTAGTTTGCCTCAATAGTATAGTAATTTCACTGTTTTTTTTTTTAATAGTTTAGTCAATGTTATTTTTAATTTATCAACTCCAAGGAACATGCCCATACCCTGGAAAGGGTTAAATGGATAATGTAAGCAAAGGGCCCAGAATTTGCCTGGAACAGAACTCAAGGATGCTCAGCATTTTTATTCTTAGAATTACCCAGTGATACCACCCACTCAGAGTTAGTCATATCACCAGCTGGAAGTATTTTTTCCAGCCTATTTTCTATACATAATTAGGTGTGTTATTACATGTGTATTCCATCACTCCATGATTAGTCACCCACTATAAAATATGAACAAGTAATGATCGCTTTCAGAGGCAAAATAAGAGCACTGGTTGTAGTTGGTAAGATTATGGTTATTTCCTTTGTCTCTATGCCCACGTCTCTTACCATATATCTGTCATCGTCTCTTTTACTTTACTGTCTCTAACGCTTATGGCCAAACTTCACTCTCTTTCCCCTTCGTCCTCTTCTGTTGTTAGGTCTACTCCAAGCACTCTACTCTACTCACTTCTCACCTGGCCTCCAGAAAACCAGCCTCCATATTGATATATCAATACCCATTTTTGTCCTTCTTTAATTCATTCAAGCAAAACACATAAAACATACGTAATCCTGCCCTTAGCTTAAGAGCCTCTATTCTGCTATTGAATTACAAAGTGACAGAGAGAGGGAGAAAAAGAGGAGGAGAAGAAGAAGAAGGAGAAGGAGAAGAGGAAGAAGGAGAAGAGGAAGAAGGAGAAGAGGAAGAAGGAGAAGAGGAAGAAGATGATGATGGGGGTGGAAGAAGAGGAAGAGGGAGGAGGAGAGGCAAGGGGATGGACAAGGGATGGAGAGGGGGAAGGAAAAGAGGAAGAAAAGAAAGAATTCAGCTTTAATAAATATCCATAGTCTTGCAGTCAAATACTTCCAGCATACCCTTAAATTTTGTGTTATGTTGGAAAATAAACATTTTATTTATTTTGGGGAGGGCATCATAATCTTTTCAGTTCTTACAATGTTGAACATCTTAATTTGGTGCTGTCCCAAATGTTTCCTGAAGATTTGGGATGGGAGCCTCACATCTTCCACAGACCCAGCCACTGCCACTGGACTGTCCCTCCAGGCAAGTTGTTGATGGGTCACCATCCCTCCTTGTTCTTTTCTTTTCTATGATGTCTTAGGACATACACTTTCAGGTTAACCTCAAGAACTTGCTCTGATTCCATCCCAACCCCCATATCTATACTCCTTGGCCTGAAGAGGGTGAGTGGGGCACTGTGGTGAAGAAAGGTCCCTCCACCAATGACATCTTCATCCTCAGATTTTGGCTTGTTTTCTCGCCCTCAGCCTGCGGGGTGAGGACGTTTCTGACAAGGTCAGCACAGCCAGAGGATGTGTGCTCTACTCCCGGCGGCCACAGTTGAGCAGCAAACCTTTCCTTGCTTGAGGCTGTATGCAGCTCGTGTTCGTGCCCTCAGATATTCCTCCACTTCACCTCAGCAAATAACCCATACTCAAGACTCAAACCTGCACTTGATTATCACAACAATATTGTTTGCATTTTTGGTTCTAGAGGCTTCAACTAATTTAGACACAGTCTGATGATGTTCTGACACACAGAGGTTCTCAACCTTGGCTGTCCAGTGGAAACGCCTGGGGGCTTCGGGAGCTAGTGATGCCCGGGTCCCTCTTGCAGAGATTCTGATAGAGTGGGTCTGGGATGAGGTGTTTAAAAGCCCCCCAGGTGATTCTGATTGCAGCCAAGGTTGAGATCCACCGATGTAAAGAGAGTCTAAATATACAGATAATGAAATCAGAGGCAGCCAGACCCAGAGAGATTTTTCCGGGCTTTCCTCCAGCTCTGCTGACCCACGTCCCTGACTGCATGGACTTCAGCCACCCTGGATTTCTCAGTTCCTCTAATGCCTCCTGCGCTTCCTGTTTCAACTCCTTTCCATAGTCGGGTCTGGCGACCTGAGTCAGCGTACCCTCTCCTGCCTGCATCAATGCCTAGGTCATTGTCACTCAGCCTTTAGGTCTCACTCCAGTTGTAATTCTCTTGTGAAGATCTTCCTTGAGCTCTCGTACAGCAGGTGTCCCTTCACAGCAGCGAGTTCATCCCCGTTCACACGCATCCCCCTAGACAGACGTAACCAAGGGGCTCAGTACCTACACCTTGATGCCAGCCAGCCTGGGGTCATCACATCCTGGTTGCTGGACTTGGACAAGTATGTGCCTTCCCTGTGCCTCAGTTTCCAGATCTTCAAACGGACATGACAGCTATACGAACCCTATTAGGTTGGTAGGGAAGTGAGAGGAACTAATACACAGAGAATATTTACAACAGTGGCTAGCACACAGATAAGCACTGTGAAGACCTTCTGTTTAATCTTGAATCATTCATTGTTTAATGTTTGTTTCTCTCACTAGAATATGGGCTTCATGAAGGCAGTCCCATCCGTGTCTGCTTTTTCTTTTCTATATTCTTAATGTTATTCATATATCAGAAGTACACCAAATATACATTGAATAAATTAATGACTATATAATGCAAATAAAATAAGTATAGACATGTTGCCCATAGTCTTTCTTATATTATCTTGCAAACATTCTTTCATTATTCAGTGTTGCCCAAAGATATGTCTTTTAAAGCCTGAATAACTGCAAACGAATAATTTCCCAGTGTGCGGGTTATGTCTAAGTTTTAATAGAGCTTCCAAAATACAATAATATGATTTTTCTTCCAACATTTTTTCCCCTTGAAAAGCCAAAATTTAGAATGAAATAAATGACCAAAGGTTTAATTGTAGAATTGGGCAGCCCACATAATTCAAAAACTGGGTAATTGGGCCTTGACTCAACAGGAATTGATGGTACTTTGTTAGTGTGTAAGAAATATTAAATAATAATAACATGAGTATAAAGTTTAGTATTTTTTTATATATTTCATAAAACTAATAAACCTTTGAACATCTACCTGAGGGCTACTGCCCCTTAACTCTTAATTTAAATTGATTTTATGTTTAATTTATGATTGCTTGACAATATTATGAAATGTAAAGAAGAAATGCAACCTCATAAATCAATGGGGTCTGGATTGCCGGTTTAATTTCCACATTGACTTAGTGCCCAGACTGGTGGTATCTACAGGCAGGTATAAAACATAGAGGCATCACCGGGTAAAGGGTCAGGTCAATCATATAAGAGATAGAACTTCCTCTCATTAATCTCTAGAGTAGGAAAAATAAGTACATTGAGAAACTAAATTTTTGATTTGGGTTTATATTTCATTCTTACAGCCACTTACATTAATAGAATCATTTACCTTCATCACAGCTACTGGCATATGAGAGCAAATAGTAAATTTGGCCTATGTATAAATATAACATCTGTGAATTTCAAGCATTTTTGTGTAATGTTAAATATTATGCTTTCTGATTGTAAAGTAGACATTTTTGTAGCCACTCGATTCGGGGATTGTCATTAAGGAAGAAACTTCACACACAAATATATTTAAAGGTATTAAAAGGGCCAGTTTTTATTGGTAGCATAAATTTGTTTCTAATGTATGTAATCTTACTGTGTTCAATGTACCCTTGCAAGCCAAATTTTAAATTCCTTTTGGAAAAAGATTTCCTTTTTGAAAGGAATACTATAAATGAACGAATAAGTAGCAGAAATTCTGGAATCAAAATGGTTGGATTTCTTTCTCGGCTCCACTACTTAGTATCTGGGTGATCTCGGTCAAGTTATGAGATGAAATCATGCACATAAAGTCCTTCTCCTGGTGCTAGAGTATGTATTCAATAAACTTTAGCTCTCCTCACATAATAATGACAGCAACAATAATGATAATAGTAACAACAAAATACATTGTGACATAATTTCAAACCGATATAAACAGTAGCATTTATTTTTTATTCTATTTTTTAACTTTTTTCCTTTTAAGTTTTGAATGTTTATTGCGTGCCATACGTGTTTTTAAGAATTTTCCATATGTTGCTTATTTGTTACAAAAACCCATTACAGTAGGTTTTAATGTAGTTTTCATTTTACAGATGAACAGAGGGAAGCATGAGGATGCAGTGGCCTGACCAAGGTCCCAGAGGTTATAATATAGAAGCCCTCTTCACTGTCTTCACTTATTCATCTCAGTGGGTTAATCCATACTCCCCCTTCCATTGTAAAATGTCCTGACTGGCCGCGCCTGCGTGCTGAATGCTCAGTCCGGCAAGCTAGTCTCTCGGCCTGCACCCTGCTGCACTGACTAGCTGTGGGACAAGCTTTCCAACCGTCAGGTGGTTTGTTCCCAGATCTATTAATGTGGTGCACTTGTCAAGCTAACACATAACTTATCCATTACTTAAATACTACACAAATCAATAAAATGTGTGTGAACAAAGGCAGAGAATTGTTTCTATGAAAACCAAATCGAATTCTTTTTCTTTTTTAAGTAGGTTCCACACCCACCATGGAGCCCAAGTTGGGGCTTGAACTCACGACCCTAAGATTAAGACCTGAGCTGAGGTTAAGAGTTGGATGCTTAACCAACTGGGCCACCCAAGTGCCCCCAAACTGAATTCTTTATGAACAAATATTCAGATTAGGGGTGGATGAGAAAATGTTTGGGAAAAACGTCAGAAAACTCTGGAATGAGTCTATACTCAGATCACCTTTAAATCTCCAGCTGCTTTCAAGAACCCAACAGGGAAGTGGACGTGTCTTGTGTGGGTGGTGTAGGCAAGACTAGAGAAGTTCTCATCAGCAGACCCATTTTAAACACAGGAATAGGCCCTATGCCCAAGAAGGATGAATTACACTACATGCAGTACTTTATATGAGACTTTATGACTTCCTACTTTAACAAACTTTTCTAATTCGTAAGCCAACCACCAGTCCTAAATGTGTCAGGTGAGAGTTCTGCACACCACAAGACTATAGAAAACTAGAAAAGATTATCAGGAGAGAAATGCTAAATTGCAAAAGTAAACAGCCAGAGAGTCTTACGTATATCAATTTTTTAAACCTACTAAGTTAACAATAATAAAGGCAATATACAAGAATTAAAATATGCTAAGAAAAAATATTTACATTAAGTATCAAAAGAATTAGGGTGAAGTAGAGACGAGATGACAAATGCTAAGGAGAATGTGGAGAAAAGGAGCCCTCGTGCACGGTTGGCGGGAAGTGAATTGGTTCAGCTCCTATGGAAACAGTATGGAGGTTCCTCAACAAAAAAAAAAAAAAAAAAGGACTACCCTATGATCCAGCAAACCTACTTCTGAGTATTTACCTGAAAGAAATGAAATCACTGTCTGAAAGAGATATTATACTCTCATGTCCATTGCAACATTATTCACAATAACTAAGGTATGGAAACAACCTAAGTGTCCATTGACAGATGAATGGGTCAAGAAAATGTACACACACACACACACAGCCCATATGGAATATTATTCAGCTAAAAAAAGAAGAAAATCTTGTCATTTGTGACCACATGGATGAACCTGGATGGCTAAGGGAAATAAGACAGACGGAAAGACAAGTACTGCCTGTAGTATCATGTACGCGTGGAATCCAAACAAGAAAAAGTTGAGCTTATAGAAACAGAATAGACAAATGGCTGCCAGGGGCTGGGCGAGGGGGGGAGGGGGAGAAACAGGAGTGCACGAACTTTCAGTTATAAAATGAATAAGGTCTGAGGATCTAAGGTAAAACTACAGTTGATAACACTGTATTATAGAATTGAAATTTGCTTAGAGTAGAACTTAAATATAGTCACCAAAAAAAAAAAAAAAAAAAAAAAAAAGAAGGAAGGAAGGAAGGAAGGAAGGCAGGCAGGCAAGCGGGCAAAGCAAATACGTGAGGTGTTGAATGTGTCAATTAACTTACTGGGGGGAGATCCTTTTCCAATGTATAGGCAAACCAAATCATCGCATTGTACGCTTTAAATATCTCACAATTTTATTCCCATTCTTTGATACGCCCCTCCATCTTCAAGCGGCAACAACACATAAAATCCTTCTTATGCTCTGAATCTCCCACTTCTTCTGCAGCCATTCAGAGAAAGCTCTGCTTTTTAAAAGCTCATGGGGTTAAGTCAGGCCCACCTGGATAATCTCTTTCTTAAAGTCAACTATGTCATAAAACATAGCCTAAGCCCAGGAGCAGAATCCATCAAATTCAGGGATTATGAAAGGGACAGGGTGGGAGGCAGGACATTGTGACTCTTGGGGCACAGGTGGGCATTTTACTGCCTAATTCTGCTTGAATTTATGAGGCTCCTGTGTTGCCTGTACCACGTGCTCTTCACTTCGCATCATATTACCTGTATTCCAGACAAATGGAAGTGTGCCATGGACATTTTAGAAAGGTGATTTTGGCATTAAGAAGTAGGATGGGTAGTAAGGAGGGCACGTATTGCATGGAGCACTGGGTGTTATACGCAACTAATGAATCATCGAACTTACATCAGAAACCAAGTATGTACTGTATGGTGACTAACATAATATAATAAAAAAACATGAAAAAAAAAAAGAAGTAGGATGAACTGTAGGAGGTGTTGTTTCCCTGGAGGCAGGAAACCTCGTTGAAAGGTATTTTGTTCCAGTTGGACTGGGGCCTGGGACCAAGGATGATGCCCAGACTTCCGGTCTTAGTAGCTGGGTAGGTGGTGAAAGCTTTCACTGATGATAAAGAACACAGGAGAGAAATAATTTTGGGGAGGACAGCGAGGAGTTATTTCTAATTCCATTTTAGGCCTGCTGAGTTTGAGTTACTCATAGCACATTGCCTTGGAGATGTGTAGCAGAGACTCAGACACATGGGTCTTGGGTTCAGAAGAAAAGTCTGGGATTCACAGATTGGAGGAATACTGTAACTACAAGAAGGCTGGACATGGCTCATCATAAATATTTAGAATAAGAAGAGAAGTGGGCCTAGAGCAGACCAGTGGAGGACTTTGAGAATTTAACATAGGAGCTGCGGGAGAAGAGGGACAACAATGGAACAGAAATGTACAGAAAGAAATGTCCCAGATAAATCCTAGTGAGGAAAGAATTTAAAGAGGAGGTTGTAGACTTTATCAAATGTAGTAGGGATTTTGATAATGATAATGATGATGGTGATAATGATAAATAATAATTAAATGTATGGAGTTCTCAAAATGTAGAGGATATTTTGCTGTCATATTAAAACAGATTACAATCTTATGATATTCCTGAATGGTAGATATTATCATTCTTGTTTTTTATATATGAATAAACTTAGGGAGCCTAAGTCACTGGCATAGGCTCGAGACAGCCATAAATCCAAGCTCTGCTGGAATTGAAACTGAGAGAAGTCTGAAACTCAAGCACACAGATTTTTTAATACACTGTACTAACTCCTTACTGTTAAGTGAAATGAGAACTAAAAAGAGTGTATTTCACTCAAACTATGAGAGCACTTGTTAGGGAAGAAAGATAATTTTATTGCCCCGGGGCCAATATATTTGGTATATATGTGTGTTGGTGGTGTTTCAAACATCGAGCCATTAGTGTGGCTGGAACGCAAATGGGAGGTAAATAATTCGACAATATGAGCTCTATTTTCAAGCAATTTAGCTATAAAGAGAGGAGGGGCAACATTAAGAGAAAATAATGTTTTTACTATTTCTATTATAACTTAACATAGTATCCTAAGGTCCTATGTTTGGAAAGCCCTCGGGTTTGGATTTATGAAGACCTAACGCCGACTCAGTCCTAGTATTTGTGTGGCCTTTTGTGAGTCTTTTCAGCCCGTAGTTCCTCCTGCAGTAGGAGTAATGACACCGTGCCTGCCCTACAGAGCTCCTGGAAGACTTACACACGCCAGCGTCAGTGAAGGGCCCAACACAGCGCTCATAGCCACTTCAGGGCGCATCCAGCTGTAACGAGCAGAGTACTGCTATTGATTTCTGTGTTCTTCCAGCCCTGAACACAGCAGGTACTCAATGAATGAATGAATGGATGGATGATATGTGCCAAGTATTTGCTCACTTATATATCTCTTCTTTTTACGGTGAGGGATGATGCCTTATCCTCCTCAAAATTGTTTTTCCAAGTCCTATACTGCTGAGCACAGAATAAGAACTCTATAAAGGTTTTCTGATTGACCTAATGAAAAGCTAAGAGTAAGATTAATGTCAAACATTGAGTATCAGTCATATGCAATGTGTTTATCATTGTGCCAGGAATTAGATATTTGTGCTAAAAATAGATGAAATAGATACCCAGAATATAATAATGGGTCGTCATCAGGGTGTAATAGTTTTTAGTTGATGATATGAACATGTAAACAGAGAGGGAGAGAGCTACCATTATTGATTGCTTTCCTATTGTTGGCTTTATAGGTAGAAATTTAGCTGAAAGTATATCTTTATGGTCATGATGAAATCAGGAGCAGGCAGTGTACTTGGAAGTTCTAATTTAATCCGTCCACATAAGCAGCAGCTGTGGGATGCCCTGTGCAACCTGCTCATATCACACATGGGGCCCAATTATTGAGCCACAGGGAATTGGATTCATCAGATCTTAGGGTCAAGTTCAATTAAACCACACATAGGAAGATATGGCTGACTTTGTGAAGGACAGACTAGACGAAAAGCAGTGGAATATTCTGTCAGACCTAATGCCACACATGTACACACATATCTACAGTCTTGTTCATAGTGTCATCTTTGAAAACTGATGACAATACATAAATACAACTAAAACTGATGCTTCTGGAAAACAAAATTTCCTTTGGAACTTCATGTTTTCTATTTCATTTCATTTCATTTCATTTCATTTCATTTCATTTCATTTCATTTCATTATTTCATTTCATCTCATTTCATTGCTTACCTATAAAAGAACATACTTCTTTCTTGATTTGCTAGTACCTACTGTTTAAATCGCCCAATAGCTGTTCATCAAGGTACTATGTTTCATACCTCTTGGGATTTCTGGATCTTCCCTTTCCCGCACTCCTACACTCAGCTAGGAATCAGGTCTTTTTACTTGAATCTCTTGAAGATTTTTTGTATCTATCTCTGGGTGGTCTTTTAGTATAGTTGCAAGGTCAGTTCTACGCTACAATATTCCCAGCACTTGTCATAACCCCCAGCACCTAGTAGACACCCAATACATGTCTGTTGAAGGTATGAATCATCTTTCTCTCTCGTCTTTCTGTCACTGCCTTTGTCCTTATAATAGCTTATTTAGAGCAGTGCAATAACCTAACTACTCTGTCCCCAGCCTCGCTGTAGCCAGTTCATCTTTCATGTTGAGGCCATAATGATCTTCTCCAAATACTAGTTTGATCCTACCATCCTTAACAAGATCTCTTAAGGATCCTGTTCAGGATTAAAATTCTTCAATAGAATCCCATTACCTATAGGAGAAAATCCAAACTTTAAGGTCCTCCATGACTGAGTCCTGGGTCATTTCTGTTCATTTCCTACTGTTTCTTTTTTTCCCTTTCTTCCTTGCTCTCCTCCTCCGTCTCATCCAGAATTTGGGTTTCAGCCACGCTGAACAAATTGAAGATCCTGTCTATAGCCATGCCAACTCTGAGTGTGGTTGATCTCATCTGATCTCACAAGTGAATTGAAGGTTCAGCGTTTCCCATGGTTTCCACGTTCCACATCCCTTTAGTTATGCCTCTTCATCTTCCTGGACCTCATGGCCCTTACTGGTCAGTCTAAAGACCATTTGTGCACTTCTCAAAACTTAGCTCAAACCTCATTTCTTCTTTGAAGGAGAGCCTCATCCTCAATCCCCAGAAAGCTATACACTTCCTGTATTTCTTGTTTAATCTTCTGTCAGAGCATTTGTATTATTAATTTCTTCTTTACTTTTATTAATGTTTTACTCGCTTATAATAATTTTAAACATTTGTTTACATTCTGCTTCCCCTTACTACTACTGTGGCCACGGTCTCAGTCAGACTTGTTTTGGCATTCACAGTGCTTCATATAGAACCTTGGTATATAGGGGATATTCAATAACAGTGTTAAATAATTGAAAAAGTTAATCATTATTTATTGCTAGGTTAGGACTATTTTGTTGAGCTACAATTTAAACTTGCAATCAGGAGTCATGCCTTATATTATTTGAGAATTCTCAGACTTAGCATATTTTGGCACACAGTATTTGCTTAATATTGTTTATCACTGATGATGTTGATTTTCTATAAACTCCCCAAAATATGACACACATATTTTCCCAAAAGGCACAGCTGAATTCAGGATGAGAATCAGCAATCTTGTGATCAACAGTCTTGGCATAGTACTAGTACCTAGTAGAATAGATACCTAATTAATATTTGTGAAATAATGAAACACCATGGGATGACCCCACATAAGAATGAATGGGTATTGTCTATCGATTGGAATATCATTGGCTTTTGCTACTGGTTTTCTCCAGTGCCAATGACAAAAGTTCACAGACAGAAGTTTCTGTTCAAGGTCTAATAGAGAAACACTGGCTAAAACATAAACACCTAGACATTTCGATAGATTAAATATGGCCATATGATCCTTGCAATTTCTCCCATAAAGAGGTAGAATCTGTTTTCCCAACCCTTACATCTGGGCTGGTCTTATTAGTGGCACACTTTGAGCCATGGAATAAAGTGGAAAGAGTATTGTGTGAGCTCAGGAACCAAGGCCTCCATAGCTTGCATTTTGCTCCATTGCAATGCTGCCCAGGACCACCACATAGAGGATTAGGGAATAAATGGCCACATGGAGAGAATGGCCTAGCCACCCAGCAATCCCAGCTGAGCTCAACCCTAGTTGACCCATCAGCTGATGGCAACCAAATATATCAGCCCGGGTGACACCAGCAGAGGAATCACGTGGTCAACCTATAGAACATTGAGGAATAATATAGCAGAGTTACTTTAAGCCACTAAGTGTTAGGGCACTTTGTTATGCAGCAAGAGATGACTGGTAGAGGTATGAAAACAAATGGCAGCTTCTGGATTCCTTTTCCTAACAGTTAAAGTGGAGGTATCAACAACCACTGTGTCTTTTCAGTGGTTCCAGAGATCCTGAATAGAGTAAGGTTATTCAGTGAGGTTAGGAAAGCATTTCCAGCTCATTATGACAAATGACAGAAATAGAAAAGGCTTGAGCGAGCACATGTCCACACACATTGATTCTGTAAATCTTCAATTCCTGGCAAATAAGGATGAAAAATGAGTAATTAAGCTAATGTGAGAATCATCTGTTATAATGCTTCAAAATTAAAACAGTGAAAATTTGGTCAAAAATGTTTTAAAGCAAGCAAAAAAGCCTAGAATTTTGAAAAAGAAATGCTGTGAAACAAAAATTCATTAATATTCAATCACCTCCCCTCAGCTTCTCCAAATGTGAAGAAGTCAATATAGGGTCAGTTTTTTACTTCAACCAGAATTCTGCTTCATTCAAAAGCCAAAAACAAATAAACAAACAAAAAACTAAAAACACTTGAAGCTAAAGAGAGTCTTAACTAGGATTAACTAGGAAACTCTAAGAAAAATCTATTTGCCACATTTTCTGCCTATATAACACATGCATAGATGAGGTCTAAAAATTCTCCTAGGTTCTGTATTAAGCATTGTGCTTCCCTAGTTACTTAGAATTAACCATAAAATGCTTTCAAAAAGCACAGCCAATTTTGTAGATGTATTGGAATCAATGTTTACACTTGACAAAGGTCCAGGCCCTAACAACTTACAAAGAGCTAGAACACTCCCGATTTCACACAGCATCATGACCTTGGGGATCCTTTCCGCATACAGGTAAAGAAAAAAAAAAGGAACTTGAAGAGTTAATTATTTGGGTAAATTTAAAGGTGATTTAGCAGGTTAAAATACAACTGGCGTTCCGACATTTTCTTCTGAATCCCTAAGAGATGAATTACATACTAACGATACATTACTAGCTGATACGTATAGCCCTTATATTCCAGGCACCACTACACTGTTTCTGCATATGTTAACAAACTCAGTCCTCATACAACAATCTTATGAGATAAATACCACAAATACCCCCACTTTACAGATAAGAAAGCTGAAACAGAGAGAGAGGTAGATTAATTTGTCCATGGTTACCCAGCTGGTCATGACAGAACTGTGATTTAAACTCTTGTAAGTCATCTTAGGATAAGTGCTCTTAACCTCTGTGTTATAATTCTTATACCTAAAAATGAGCAATATTTATTTTTAAAATTATCATAACAATAATTTTAGAATTTTGGGGGGCCCACAAATCTACTTTAAGCATTTTAGTAGCTCCGTCAGTCCTGCATTAGCTGAGCAGGGACTAACCCTGTGCAGACAATAGTTATATCCAAAGGGAAAAAAAGAGGGTTGGAATAGATGCTTTTTCAAGTGCAATATGAAAAAGGTGGATACTGGTATCATGATGCCATTATGTTCACAGGAATCTCAACTCAAATTCCAGGGATCCCAAAAGGCCAAATGAAATGGCTAAAGGTGCATTTATTGATTGCTAAAGAACAATTACCGAGACACTAACACTACCGCTTCCCACCTTAGTAATTGAATTGGTTTTGTCTCAGAAATGTTGTCTTGGAAGAGGGGATCTGTCTCAAGAAAGAGACGAGAAACAGCCGGTCCTGTTGTGGCATGCAGGAGCCTATTTTGGCACTCAGCAGACACAATATGTATCTGTGATTGATTTTCTTATCTGATTTCCCATAAGCCCTAAAAAGACAATTCACAGGAGAGGAAATGATTTTAAAATATGTTTGCCTTAGGATCACTCTACATCACTTGATAGGTGAAGTGATGACCTGAAATTTCATTTCTCAGGGATTCTTAGAATTTTGAGGGTCAAGAGCTCTTTTGTCGAAAACCACCTACCAAAATGCATGTACATGAAATCTTGTTCAGTGTCTTTCAAGGGGTCGACGAACCCTAGAAAATCTGTTAACAGATCTCCAGATTTAATAGCTCACTTTATCCTTATATTTCTTAATTTATCAAATAGGGCTGATAAGATTTATAAATAATAAAAATACCATAGAGTCATGCCAACAATGACAATATTACAGCAACAACATTAATAATACCTAGCATTTATTAGATACCTAACTTACTTGGTGGTCATATGATAAATGTACTAATATTATCATCATTTTACATATCAGAAAACTGAGACAGGGAAAGCTTAACTTCCTCCAAGTGAGCAAGGGTTACTTGAGCAAGGGCTACTCCGTTCAGCAAGCAAGGGTTTGAAACTACGGAGTCTGATTCCACAGATCTCTACCGAGGCAATTAGCATATTGCAAGTGCTCAGTAAACATTAGCTCTGGTTACTACCAGTACAATTATTTGGAGGTAAAGATGGAACTGGTAGAAAAATACACAAGACATAGGCAAAAATCTTTTTTCCTGAATAAGTGAAAAGATTTTTTCTTTGATTTAATAATTGTCTCCTTTTCCTCTAGGTTCTAATAGTTAGATAATGGATCTTGTCAACCATTATATGTCTTCACCTTCAGCTGGGGACACATAACTTTTATTGTGGTCCATTATCCGGCCATTAGAGGCCGCAAGTGTGTCCCCTGACCTTGTACCTCACATTATGCTGAGGAAAAGGAGTCGAAAATGTGGAGGCAGCAGCTTTTCTAGCCTCAGATGTAAAAGGAGCTATAGAGCCTCCTATATTGAGACCATTCATTTTCTCCCTGCTGTAAAATCCATCATACAAGTCCTGTGGATAAGATGGGGTCTGTTTCCCGATCCAACTTCCCAGCCTTTCCTTCTTGCTCCCTCATTCCATGAAGGCAAATCCAGTGACAGCCAAACCCTACTCAGGATGCTCAGATATTCTTTTTAACAGAGGAGATAAGAAACTGCTCCGTTTCATATATGTGTTCAGCTTCAAGGCTTTATATTCTTATCACACAAGCCACCGATCCCGAAACTCAAAGCATCCATGCAATTTTGTGTCAGTCTCTTCATGGACTTCTCTGGCATATTTTTGTTTCCAAAATGAAAGTGGGCCATAATTAATTTCGATTAGAGACTTTTTTGGTAAATCTCATAAACGTGAAATAATTGCAAGCACAGTGGGGGGCTATGCCACAGAAGTGGAGACCGTTAAAGAGAACCAGAGCTGATAATACTTGAAAGAGGTAAGAACAGATCTTATTCAAGAACTGCTACAGTAAGGGAAGGAGACCTCAGTATAGCACAGGGCTCACTTCTGAATACAGCAAGAACAAATGGGGATTTATAGCCAATGAGCAGAGTGACGGGGTTCAGTAGATGAAAAGAGGTGACATCAAGTGGTAGGGAAATTCTTATAAACCCACTTCACAGGATTCTTACTGAAGGCAGACCAGGGTGATCAGATATCGAGGGTGGGGGACAAAGAATTTGATTAGATCTCAAGGGTAGTCAGTTATCAAAGGTTAGATATTCTTGTTAAACTGAGTTAGCAGGATTTTTGCTAAAACTTGGGCTATGCAGGCCCAGTAAGGATGGGGACCAAGGTCGAGGCCTGGTCAAGAAAAGGGCTCAGAGGAGCCTGACTAAAGTTTGGTCAAGAAGGGAGTTAGAGTGCCTGGGTGGCTCAGTTGGTTGAGTGTCTGACTAACTCTTGGTTTCATCTCAGGTCATGATCTTGGGGTCATGGGATTGGGCTCCTCAACGGGCTCCATGCTCAGCACAGAGTCTGCTTGTCCCTCTCCCTCTGCTCCTTCCCCCACCCCTGCTCACGTTCTCTCTCTCTCTCTCAAATAAACAAATAAATAAAATCTTTTTCTCTTAAAAAAAAGAAAGGACTCTTTGTCAGAACCACCAGTAGGTATTTGCTGACAGGATCTACATAAATCTATCGAGACTGTCCATATTCTCACCAGGAGAGGCAGGAAGGTAACTCAAAACATGAACCAGGAGATCTTTCCTCTTTTAGAATACTGCAAAAGAATTGTTGGCTTTGTGCTTTGACTGTGAGTCTGCCTTTCTTTGTTGGTTGCAAAAGTGAAGGAAAGCCAAAGATGTTATTGCTCTCGTCCTCACGCGCGTCCCGTGTTTTCTGTGCCGGCCCCGCGAGCTCCCTTGCCCGCGCTGGTACGCACTAATCTCATTGCTTGTCTTTCAGTGCAGCTGTTCAGGGCAAAGTCATAAAGAGACTGAAATCTCTATTTGTATATTCTATTTTTGTTTGCCTTCTTTTTATCAGAATAGATGTTTCTGGGAGGCCAAGACCCTATATCCCATTATGTGATATAGAAACTTTTCCCACTGTTGGGTATTTTGTAAATCCTAAAGTAGTGAACTTTATCCTCTCTTTTCCCAATTTTCTACCTACCTACTCTTCTCCTCCAATCCCTCCCTTCCACACACACACACGTTCCAACTTTTCCTGAAAGTTGGTAGAAATTAATGCGATTTTTGTTTTATGTCGAACCCACATACTTTGACAACAGAAATATCAGTGGAAAGTTGTGTTAAGGTGATTAATTTGGGAACTTTGACAATTTAAAGAGACCATAGTGAGTTGGTAGAGCTGATGATATGCTGCTCGTGAATCACAGTCACAGACATTGACCATTAAAGGTCACTAGAAGCCTTGCTTAATAAGTTGTCGGATGGCATGATTGAGAAATCACTGTTTACTTTCCAGACCCCACGAGAGCTTGTCTTTTGAACCAAGTTTGTAAGGGGATGGTTGAAAGTCCATGTAAACACAGGATGACTTTCTGTCCGCCTGACCAAAATAAAAGGGGACACTCAGAAGATAATCTTCTGATGAAGAGAAAATTAAGGGCCTTCCAATGAGCCTGCCAGGTCCTATGGGGACACTAATGCTGCCTCATGAAACTCCAAACAGACCAGAGAACTGGAACCTGGCATCTGAGTGACGCTGGGAGTTCTTAGGAAGATGGGGATAAATACCTTACGTGACCTAAAAGAAATGAGGTTCCCGTATCATCAAGAGAGTTATAGAGCGAGAAGGAGCTCAGCAAGTAGCCTGCTGTTTGGAGGATACGAGTTCTAGATCTATTCCCAGACACCAACAAAACAGCTTTTTTCCCAATAACTGTTTCCCCTTATGAAGTCCACATTCTGATCCTGAATGCCAGCAGATAAGCTTGGATCTGTGGGCAATGCGATGTCAAAAATGGGTTTTAAGCAGGCATTGCTAAGACCAGACCTTGGTTTAAGGAAGATTAATCTGATAAGAGGGTGCAAAATGAGTTGAGAGAAGGAGAGATTCAAGATGAGACTTACACGATTAGAAAGACATAGTAGAAATCAGAAGTCTAGTAGTGGCAGAGTGGATGGAGAGAGGGTAGCAATTGTGAGCAACACAATAAAGGTAGAATAGACAATGCTGGCCCCAGATGTGCAAGCAGGAAGGAATCAGTGCTAATCCTGAGATTAAGACACATCAAAAGAGACCAGGTTTGTGGAAAAAGAATGAAATTGGCTTTGGAAATATTTGACTTTGAAGTACCAGTGGAATGTCCAGGGAGAGAGAGATTGGAGGAACTAGAAATGTGTGCAAGAAGTTTGGGAAGTTGGTCAGATCTGAAAGCAGAATCCTGGAGTGTATGGTTAAGAAGGAACGACGTGGGGCACCACGTGGCACAGTGGTTAAGCGTCTGCCTTAGGCTCAGGGCGTAATCCCGGCATTTTGGGATCGAGCCCCACATCAGGCTCCTCCACTATGAGCCTGCTTCTTCCTCTCCCACTCCCCCTGCTTGTGTTCCCTCTCTCGCTGGCTGTCTCTCTGTCAAATAAAAAAAAAAAAAAGAAAAAGAAAAAAAAAAAAGAAGGAACGACGTACAGAGAAACTACAAAGGCCAAGAACAGACGCTTGGGCAACATCGGTATTTAGGAAAACAACAACATCAACAATAAGAGGGATCCAGAGAATACAAAGGAGAGATGGTCAGAAGGCTAGAAAGAAAACAGAGATGCTCCAGAGAAGCCAAAGAAGGATGATCTCTTAAAGCATTTCTGTGGCGTTCTTTGGTTTATAAAATGAAAGTTGAAGGTTAACGAATCATTTTTGAAATTTATTTTTTTAGACATTTGAGACAGTCGAGATCACTGAAAGTAACATCCAGTTCTCCAGGGAAAAACAGAAGGTTAAGAACTGTGAAAAAGGCTATTGGATTTGGCACATCATGGTGACCCTTGGAAAGTAATTTTCATAGCATGATGATGACAGGAGCCAGGCAGCAAGGAACAATAATTGAGCAGGAAGTAGGGGCTTGGGATATAGATTTCTTTCCTCCTTAAAAATTACCTACTGGTGGTTTGGCAGTGGCTGAAAGGTGAGGAGAGAACGATTGCTTAAAAGGGTAACTGGGAGAAAGATTTTTATTTACTTGCTTGGTTACAATGGGACGGGAAAGCTTGAATAGAGTCAGGGTCACAGGATCACTGGAAGGGAGAGAATGTAGATGAAAAGAGAGATTCTTGAGAGAGCAAGGTTCTAAGCATGACTGGCAGGGGACAGAGGACCAGCAAGAGGATATTGTCTGTAATGTGAGTGGGAAAGGAGATCAGGCCCCTCACCAATAAATATTAATCGCACACGTACCGTGTGCCAGGCGCTGTTGTCTCCAGTAGGTATATAGCCCCAAACACAACAGTCCCTGTAGGAGAGTTGGCTGGAGAGGTAATGGGGAGGAGATTTGAGATTATATAGGAAATCATAGGCTGTGTTAAGGACTTACTTTTACTTTGAGTGAGATTCTACTGCAACAGTCCAGATGGGAGATGATGTGATCATGCTTGGACTCGTGGTAGCAGTGGAAGTGGTGAGAATTGATCAGATTTGGGATAAATAGTGAAGGTAGAGCTGACAGGAGGTCTAATAGACCAGGTGTGAGAGAGAAGCCAAGGATGATTCCAGTATTTTTGACCTGAGCCCCTGGATGAATGGAAATCATTTACTGAGGTGGTTAAAATGGGGGGCAAGGCATGTGAGGATCTCAGTTTGGGACATGTTAAGATTTTGAGAGGATTACTGGCTATGCAAGTGGTGATGCCAAGGAAGCAGCTGGGTATACAAGTATGGAGTTCAGGAAAGAGAGATGAATTTAAGAGATTTTAATATTTAGATGATATTTAAAGAGAATGAGTAAATGAGATCTCCAAGAGAATGAATGCAGATGAGAAAGAGAAGAGGTCTGAAGACCAAACCCCTCAGCACTCCAACTTTGAAAAGTTGAAGACAGTGAAACTCAGAAGGTTCTTAGAGAACACTATGATTTGGGATGAAAAAGGCAAAGCTTAAATATCCTTGATTCCCCTCAGAACTGAATTGCTAATTCCTCTAGGAAGCCTTCCACATCTCTCCAAGCATGGATTCTTTAGAAAACCAGGGCTTTATATACCTAGGTATATATCTTGAAGAATTGAAGGCAAGGTCTTGAGATATTTGCACACCCATGTTCATATTAGCCAAAAGGTGAAATGTCCATCAATTGATAAATGGATAAGCAAATGTGGTATATACAGGGGATGGGACATTTTTCAGCTTTAAAAAGGAAGGAAATCCTATTACAAACTACACCAGAGATAAATAGTGAGGGCATTATGTTAAGTATAATAAGCCAGTCACAAAAAGGCTTCATTATTCCACCCATGTGAGGCATCTAAGACAGTCAAATACATAGAAACAGGAAATAGAATGGTGGTTACCAAGGTCTGGGGAAGGAAGAAAAAGGAAGTTGTTTAACACACAGGGAGTTCTAATTTGCAAGATGAAAAAATTCTGGATATCTGTTTCACAGTATGAATGTGAATATACATTACACGATTGAATTGTACACATAAAAGTGGTTAAGATGGAAAATTTATGTCACGTGTTTTTAAACCACATACCAAAGAAGTCACAAAAGCCTAGCTCACACTCAAAGTTCTACCTTCTGAAAGGAGTGTAAAGAATTTGTAGACATGTTTTCAAGCCACTAAAACATGGTATTGTTGTTGTTTTCAGGAATATTCTCAGAAATAATGTGCTAACCTTCCTTAAAACTGGAAGGCAAAAAAATAGTTTAAGATAAATTTTCTAGCTTTTTTAAAAAATCAAGTTTGATTTCAAAACAAGTAATTTAAAGAGCGTCTTTTATAGTTAACAAAAGTAAAATTTAAGTGTCATAAATTTTTAAGTGCTTTCATTGAAATTAAAAAGAAGAGACTTAATACAGATCTGCTTTTTAACCCAATAGATATATCTTTAAATTAATTTAATCTTATTTAAAGCCTTAAGTAAAATTACTTTAGATATTTCAGGAAATCACATGCACACATTTTAATTGAATTTGTCAAAATAAGGTGAAGGAGTTGCTGAAGATAGAAGCAGAATCAGACTACTGTGGAGTGGAGTGGGGAGCGGGGGTGATGGTGGCAGAAGCGGTTGTCATAAAGATCAGGGAGGCTGGATTTAGGGGTAGGTGATGGGCCATGTGTATGTAAGACAGGGGACCCTCTCGGTGTCATGAAAGGCATGAAATCCAAATGCGAAGCAGATGAGGCTGTAGGTCAAGCATGGAGACAAGCCTCGGTCTGCAGGCACAGGCAATCTTTAGGCTAACCATGGTGGTCTTGTTTCAGTTGGCTGACTTCTTGGGGTTTTTTTTTTTTAAAGATTTAATTAATTAATTAATTTGCGAGTGAGGGCTAGAGTGAGAGTAAGAGCGAGAGCAAGAGAGAGAGAGCGAGCTTGTGGGTTTGGGAGGGTTGGAGAGAGAGAGTGGGCACGTGGGGGCAGAAGAGGAGGGAAAAGGGGAGAAGTAGACTCCCCGCTGAGCTCAGAGCCTGATGCAGGGACCAACCTCAGGACCCCGAGATCATGACCTGAACAGAAACCAAGAGTTGGATGCCCAATGGACTGAGCCAACCAGGTGTCTCACCCCTAAGGTGACTGACTTCTTATCACATTCTTCCCTGACCAATCGAGTTCTGACTCTTTTCTTTCATTCATTCAGTCAGCTAATTTCTTTTTAAGCATTTAATTTGTACTAAACATTATTTTAGACACTCCAGACACAATGGTAAGCCAAATAAACTCAATCCCTCAAGTAGTTTACAGTTCTGTGGAAGGGGCAGAAACAGTGTTCCATGTTTAGTGCTGTGAGAAATTAGATACAGGATATTATGTCGTACATAGTTAGCAAAACTTAACTTCTTTACCTGTGTTCAAAAAGAAATTATATATGAAGAAGTTAAGGGGAGACTTGACATGACATGTCTATGTTAAAAAGAAAGGGAAGGGATTTTGATATGAGATAACCAGGGGAGGTAGCCACTGAAAGTTGAATGCAACCTTGAGCTCTGCTAATAAGAGTGTAGAATTCAGACCGGAAGAGGAAGCAGCACACTTTATTCCGTACCCATATCAAGCTATTCTGCCATCATTTCTACTTACCTATGCTTTACCAGCAGAGAAATGTGGGACAACTGCAATGCATGTTGAGAATGAGTGACCAAGCCGTGTTAAGAAGAATTACTATTTAATATGTAGAAGAGACATAATTGAATATTCAATTGCCTCACTATTCTAAATTAGAGAGTTTATTTGGAAAAGGATCTAATTTGTTTTGTGTTGCTTCAAAGGTTTCAACAGGACCCACAGTCTGTGATTATAGGAAGGCGTATTTCAGTTCACATATGAAAGAGCTTTGTAATCCTGAAGGTACTTCGGTGAGTTCCTTATCCCTGGTCGTGTTACCGCAAGTGCGAGACGAGCCCCTGCCAGGGATACTGGAGGGAGGTCCCAGCAAGAGAGCAGCAAGGTTCCCTTCATCTCTCTGAGATTATGTGAAGTTTTTGGTGGTGCCCGACTCATGATAAAGCTCTTCGCAGACTCGAAGGCAGGTAGACTAGCACCCCCACAATGATAAATGGGCCCCAAATGAAGGTACTTAGTCCTTTGGGGCTTTAATTTAAAATGCAGAATTGTGGAAATACCAGCTTGCATAACACTAAACCGCTTGACTAGAAAGGCAACCGGAGGTTATTATTAATTTTAAAAAATGTTTTCCTCTTTTTTCCTGAGACTGAAATCTTTCTATGTTCTGTTTATAAACTATGCTAAGTTCAACTCATTGGTGAATTAAGAACAAATGCAGCACTTTTTTTTTTTTTAAATGACCCTTTCACATTTGTGAAAATTTTTTTTAAATAAATTGCTCTTATTTGAGAGTTGAAGTTAGGACACAAGAGTTCAGGATTTTTAAAAGGAAATTTCAGTATTTGTTATTTTCAGAGACCGTTAGCCTGGAAGAACATGGAAGTCCACAGAGCATGCCATGACCTGATTAGTAAAGTAAAGTTTTTCTGCTTGGAACTAACGGTGGTGAGAAGTAGTAAGCTGCTTTACGATTGCACTTCTGATTTAGAACAAGCCCAAGAGCTGATGCTACAGCCAATGAGTCGTGTTGCAGAATACAGGCTTTCTCCTGGGATCACCCTTCGAGCACACACAATTCTCCTATCTCTAGTTCTACAGTCAGTCCACCGGCCTCCCCTCCTCTGCCTGTTTCCATACTATTTCTAGAATTGTCTTCTTGATTTCTCAGCATTTCTCTGCCCAGCCCCTAGAACTGTTGCCTTTTTTCTAGCTTGGTGATGTCTTTGCTCTTGGAATTCTATTCCATGGGTGGTCACTGGGTATAACATAATATTATAAGGACTCTTTTCTTCCACTTGTTTTAGCTTAGTAGAAACAGGCATTTTAATTCAATTGACAGCTATCTGTTGCATTGTAGATATAATCACATACAATTCCTCCAAAGCTGCAGGAAATTCTACACAAATCTTCACTGAGTTTCGAATTTTACTGTTTTACTGTCATTCTGACGGTATGCAATATCTAGGCCAGTGGGTTCCTGGCTCTTTGAGGGTGGGGGGTATTGCTACTGGTCATGTTCTCTGCGAGCTGGTGTCCGAGCAGAGAGAGGATGGCCTGTGCTGCCAAGGGAGAGACAGTGGTGAGTTTGCATTCTCTGTCTGGGTGTAATGAAGAAGGGATTTCTGCTCAGGGCCTAGAGCCCAGCCAGAGCGTCTCAGCCAGCACACAACACAAAAGAGGACACAACACCAATTCTCATACCCTGAAGTCAGAGTTTGCAAGCTTGTTCATCAGGGCTAACCAACTTATTCTCTTTGTTTTTTCATTTGTTCCCAGGCTCTGGACAATTTTCAATTCTCCCGCAGAAGTAATGCTCCTTACATATTCTTTGGTTTAAAAATGGTGCTTAGGCAGTATTTTGGAAGGTGTTGGTAAAAGAAAAGGGAGAATATAATTTCTTTACTTGGGACAGTGAGTTCCCTAAGAGCCTTGGTGTGAGGCCCATCATCTAGATTCTCCCGGGCAATGTTATGTCCTGAAGCCTTGTCTTTTTCCAAATGACTTCTGTCCCAAGAGTAGGATGACACTGAGAAAGGTGACCAGCATCCCAGAGGTTCTTACACACCATCTGGCCAATGGCTAGCTAGTTTTCATTGCAGGATGGTTGGATGCATATTTCAGCCTGCAGAAAAGAATTTTTTTTCAAAGCCCCTCTCAGTGAATCAGGTTCAAGTTTCAAGACCGCATAGGCCAGAACCTCAGGCTATTCACAATAGGCAAGCAGAAGACTGAAAGACATTCCCAGACTAAGCAGACCAAGGTGGATTCCAAGAGCTTTGCACAAAATGAGACAGCTGTGTGCTGCATCTTAAGTATGTAGAGTCCAGGAAGATGGATATTTTTCAAAAACAGTGTTAGAAGGGTGGTGACCTCTAGTCTGAAAGAAGCAGTGTGAAAGAGAGTGGGAAAAAAACTCAACCAGGAGGCAGAAAACAAAGGAACTTATGAGTCTGTGATCTTGGACAAGCCACAACAAAAATGGAACATAATCCCCTCCCTTCTCTGCTCAGGCAGTTACTCTAAGGATCTGAAGAAACAACTCAAGAGCAATGATAAATCATGCTACAGATCTCAGCTAGCCCAGGGTTTGTTTGGTCTTTACTGCTCTTGCATTCAAAAACCACTGTAAATAGTACTATGTTCAACACCTAACTATGTGTTACGTACTAGAGAGAAAACATCCTTTTCTGTATGTAGCTTACAGAGCAGTCCGAAAACTTTAGATTTGAAGAGTGGTCAGAGGCTAGTCAGAGGCCTACGGATGAACTGAATCAAGAACAGAGCTACTAGAATTTTCTCCCACTTCTTTGGAGCCTATAGAGCACTTTCTTCAGCTATTTTCATTCAACTGTACCGTCTATGACTCTCCCAGCCCCTCAATCTCAGTCTGTTTTTTTACTTTCTCTAATAACAGTGATTCTGAATCTTAATGAGACATTAAACTATCTCTGCATTTTCTCAACCACAAATTTTGGAACAATGAATTCACTTTTTGAAAGGTTGACATATATTTTCTGTGGCTAATTTATGTAATGAGCAATATGTCAGCAGCAAGGCAAGGAGCAAGAACTTCAGTTCTGGCACTAGGATGTCACTCTACTAATACTAAACTAGTTCACTAAATCAGAACTATTCCAAAATGGACAGCTCAGCAGGTTTAGAGATATGTCTAGAACAGGGGCATAAATTTAGCTTCCCAGCTCCAATCTGCACCCTTCATTATAACACCACCGTCCTTGCATTCGAAAACCATTGTGAACTCTCTATGTCCAAGGTATCGTGCTAAGTACTATGGAGAAAACAAAGATAAATAAAAGAAATTTGAATTCCTCATCACCCATGCTCATCAGCATTTGTTAATTTCAACAGTCGGCTCTTAGAGCCATCTTGTTTTCTGATCTTTCCCCAGAACATTCTAATGATTACCATATTCACATATCAGGGCATTTCTTTTTTAACAGTAGAGTGTTAGTGCATCGTGCATTGTTTTTTTTTTTTTTATAATAATGGAAAGTCAAGTTCAATTAACCATATCAAAATCAAGAGTGAACAATTTGCTGTAAACTAAGGTTTAATCGTGTGTGTTGGTGATTATGTGTATGTCCACACTCACATGGCTGCACATTGTGTTTGTGTCATACTAGGAGCTGCATGGCCCTCCTCTTCCATTGCTAGACACTGACGTGGTAGACATTTCACTCACTGTATTGCAAAGGATATCAAAAGACCAGTGCAACAAAAATATTTGTGAAGCAAATAAAGATTGTAAATGTTCTGTCCATTTTAGTTATGCGTTGATTTCACATACGTATGTAATGTTACAGAGTTTGATATTTCTTAAAAGAAAGCAGACTGTTTTGGATAGCTTCTGAATTGATCAGTGCTTCTCAGATATCCCTGTCCTTACCCCTTTATGTGTTACCTTTTTATTCCTTTGGAGAAAACTCCTTTGATCTGAGTGCGATTTTTGCCTAAGGCTTAATAAAATTCAATCGCTTGTTAAACTTTGCTTTCTCCCTTACATGCATTTTGAAGTTATTAAAGATTTCATTCTGGATGAAAAGTAATCAAGATTTTTGATATATCCATCAGTGCCTTGATTCTTAAATACAAATCATAAATATGAAGCAAGTGAATAAAATTTGTCCTTCGTATCTGTTCATTTTTCTTTGGTAAAATTAAGGGTTTTGGAAGGGTTGGTAATTGTGTAAGAAAGTTCAGTTTTATTTATTAAGTCATTAATTCTTCCTACTAGTAAAGCAGTCTGTGGATGTTATGGGATAAAAAGTTGGCATTTTCCTCCTCCTCATGATCAAGAGGTGTGAATGGGTAGATTCATATGCAAATAACTCATAATTGTGAGTGTAAAGACAAGGACAAGATGGACAAGAGATAGGGAACAAGGGAAAAGATGAACCAGACAGTGTGGAGTGTGCAGTGGAGGAATCCTGGCATCATTGTCATCCTGCCTATGAAACTCTCAACTGATTTCCAAATGGAACCACTGGTATTAGACTATGGGAATACTTGTAATTCCCATCACTGATCGATAATAATAGCTCACATCTTCTAGGAAGTCCCTGTGTCCCAGGTATTATCTCATTTCACCCACATTAGCCACTCTGGAGCTAGGTAATGCTATCTTACTGAGGTCAGTGAACGCAAAGAGGTAGACCCACTTGCACATGATCACACAGCCAACAAGTGCAGGAACAGGAAGGAGACCATCGTCAGCTTAGTGCTGGAGCCCACGTTCTGAGCTGTGTCGCTCGCACCCAGTAGTGGCCAGTAGGCAGAAAGGCCTTCTGCATTGGAGATGGGAACGAGGCTGAATGGAGGTTGGAGCCCATCTCAACAGGCTGTCCTATGACGAGGGTTCCTGTGTCTAGAGCAAGTGGATATGATGGGATAACATAGTATAGTTTTGTGATACATTTCCTCTCACGAACCTGCATAGTTCATGGTAGTTGAGGAAAATATTGTGTAACATCCTTTTTTAAAAGATACTTATTTATTTATTTATTTACTTACTTACTTACTTATTTAGAGCACAAGCCGGGGGGGGAGGGGCAGATGAAGAGGGAGAGAGAGAATCTCAAGCGGACTTTCTACTGAGCACAGAGCCAGAGGAAGAACTCCATCTCAGGACCCTCAGATCATGACCCCAGCCGAAATCGAGAGTCTAATCGACTAAGCCACCCCGGGGAACCCCTGTTTTGTAACATTCTTAACTAAATGTTACATTCTTATCTTTTTGTTCTCAACTAAGTATGGAAATTGGATGCAGGGTGACTATTGGATTGACAAACCAGCTGACAAACTACTTGAACTTTTCAGCTTCTCTTCTTTGGGAGTAAAATGGGGAAAAACAACCACCTGGAAGGTGCTTCTGAGATTAATCAGATTATGTAGGGTGTGTAACAGGTTGTATTTAAGGCAGTTGTGCCAGTAAAGTTCCTAAGGAAGCTAATAGTAGGTACCCAAGCTACTCAATCTATAAAAACTCTTATTAACAATTGGTATTATTCTTATATTTGTGATTCCTGAATTTATATTTTAGCTCTTGTACTCAGTGATATTGGATGAAATTAGGACTTTCCAATGAATTTTGAACTTCCAGTATTGCATGAGAAAGACAATTTCCTGGCCACTTATCACATGAAGTTCCCTAAATTCAGGCCAACACAGCTCTGGCTCTGTTTACAGCCGTATCACATTAAACACAGATCTAATTTGCAAATTATGATCACCCTTAGACTCCAGATTTCTTTTATTCCCCTGCCTGGAAAAAAAATTCATACCATTTCTTCCATATTCAGTCATTTACATTTTTGAAGGCCAAGTTTCTTTTTATGCAGACAGTTCTAACTTCTTTGGATTATATTTCTGGTGTCCCTGGTGTTTGGTTCTCCTCCCAAGCTAGGATCATCTTAAAATTTTATGAATCTGTTTTGAGATCTGCATCTTCCCTCAACACATTAATAAAAATATTGAATTAGAAAGAACCTCACACACATCCCTACAGTAACTCACTACAGCTCACCAGTTCAACAAGATTTCCACAAGAATTTACTCAATTCACTCCAACACATGACTGCGAGGGCCTTCTGTATCTCAGGAGCTGGAGGTGGAGAATTGGCTAAGCCTGCATTCTGTTTGCGAAGACTTCACACGTGAAACCATTTTGTGTCTGAGAAGCATCATATAACTTATTGATCATTGCAAAGGTGGGCGATCCAGCACCGTTTAAGAAGATCCAGCTAAGAGCCATTGGCTTAGAGCCAGCACCATTTAAAAAGGTAAAGAATCACTGTTAGTTCACCCTATATGGGGATTATTGGGGAATTACCAGGTAACTGTTGTGTATAATTCAGAGTTGAAGAAGCAGTTTTGAAATAAGGTTCAAAGACTACAGAGAACACTTCATCTGGTATCTCAAAAGCCCCGTAGGAGCACAACCATCTGAACACGATCACAAAATGAGTTAGTCAAACAGCCCGCCGCGCTGCCCCAGCTATGCCCACTGCTCTGCCCTGCCTTGCAAATTACATCTGTGTGTGTGTGTGTGTGTGATCCTCCTCCAGAAGGTAAGTTCCCCAAGGACAGGGTTTCTATCCAGAGTAGATTTGGGATAAATCCCATCATATTTTCAGTCTTACATATGAATTGACAAGATAATCACTATTTGATATTTAATAATAAATATCATTACTCCTATCCACGCTCTTGAGGTTACTTATGTCTATTGCATCTATTGGTGCAAATACGTATACAATGTTGTCCTATTGCAACACATCTCTTCCCAACTCTGTGGTCGGTGATACCATGTGGGCAGACTGAAATCAGCCGCGGCGGGGGCATTTATACCATGGGTATCGGCAAACTAGGGAATTTTTCTACTTTACTCCATTTTTGCTTTCATCAACCTGGACCAAGTGTCCAGCATTGGCAGTTCAGCCTACATCAACAGACTGGCAATGTGGGTCTGTTTTCCACAATTACTGCGTGAATAAGCAAAGAGAATTTTCAATAGGGCAATGGCAATTAGTCAGTACTGCGAAATTCACAACGACACTTCATTTTTGGACTAAAAAAATACATTTACTTTTTCCCAATCTTTTCATACAACCCAGAGTGCACATGATTAAAAGGAGAACAATGTATTTAAAATCGTGTGATCATGTAAGTTTTCTGGTTCCATAAATATCTTGATCTATTGACCTGTTATGTTTTTACATTTAAAAATAGCTTTTGTACATAGTTTCTGTTTGGAGATATCTAAAAAATTATATCAGAACTCGTTTCCATCTGTTAACATTACAGTCTCTGAGGCTATGGACAGGTTACCTTGTTGCACCCTAGTTCCTAGTCTTAGGAAAATAAGTGAGATGAAAGTCAAATGTCCAGTTCAGCCCTTGGGAAATAGTGAACACCTAATCAATAATTGTGGTTCGTATTCTTTATTTTTGTTTTCATTCTCTGTGTTTCTTGATAGGATAGTATAAAATGTCCTAATAAAGAGCATGACTCCATTTAGTATTACACATCGGATAGCTTAGAATTCACTTTTCAAATGCCCATATAGCTCTTCTATAAAATTGTTTATATAATCAACAGTCTAGTCCGCACTCTTCTGCAAAAATCAGACCATGAGTAGATTCTTCAGCAAAGTCTCTACCTTGAGATATCATAGAGGTAGACACTTTCAAAAGACTATGTTTTGGTCACCTTTATAATGGCTTAAGTATCGTCCAAATGAAGAGCCAAGCCACAGTCCTCACGCGGCTGATACACGAGGCAGCCGAACTGTAGATACAATTGCTGCAGGGGTATCCGAATGCCATTTGGAGTTACGTCCCTGATGAATCATGCCTTACATGTAGCCATAGAATTGCGGACGCATGAGTGCCAGGGAAAATTAGAAGATGTAAGTAAAAGCCGCCAAGCACCTACCTACAGTTTTTAAAAATTCTGCTCATAGTGATAATAGCTTCAGATTTATGTATGATTTTCATAAAGATAAATCTATTCAATTTGACACAAAGTAGGCTTCATTCAGGAATTATGTGCGTCTATACTGTTTTATAAAAGTGATTGCACTGATTTCCTAAAGATGACTCACAATTTATAAAGTGCTTCTTAATTTAACATGTGTAGTGTTGTAATTACGACCAGGTTGGGAAACCTTGCAGCATGTGACCCTCTACATTGAAAGTTAGAGTGTTCCATGAAGAATAATAAACCAAACTCATCTTTCCATATTAACTAAAATCTTTCTCAACACAAGCTGTTAGCTTTTGAGTGTTTTTCAAACAAAGCAGTTAATGTTTTCTCTTTTGCTGGCAACTAACATGGCAACGTTAATTTCTAGGCTCAGCTGCATTCTGCTGGACCCTACAGTATTTCAGAAAACTCCATCCATACCCTTAGTCATCTAAGGAGCTACAAACACATTTATTTCACTGTTGTTATTACATATTACAACACTGCATTAGATTTGACTGTTATCAGCTGCAATCCCTCCCCCTCCACACACATTTTCTTTCTCTAAGCATGTCGTCTGTCATGAATTCGGGGTTTGCCTCTCATAGCTACCATTTTCTCTTGGAGTTTCAAGATCCCGTATCTTTTACATGGCCAGGTTACCCTTATTAACAAGTTTTGTTTGGTGTTAGACACTAGCATTTAATGTCTATTTTTTTCCTTGTAAGTGGTTTCAAAGATAGTATATTTGTCTTCTGAAAAAGAACAAACTCAATTCTCTAATGCAGTTACCACGCCAGCTCAGCGTATCCCGAGGCTGCTCTGGCGAAGGGCTGTAAAAGATCGGTATTGATATTCTGTGGCATTCAAACTGTCAAGCTCCCAACAGGAGGACGAGCATTTAGACAATCTGGCCATGTGGCAGCTAATTACACTATTATAAACTAAATTTACAACAGGTAACTTGTAGGCTATGAATTGACAAGCGCCCAGGCTTTTCTTTGATTATTTTCCCATAAATTGAGAGGCAAAAGTAGCGCTCTCTATGGGTCACGCCGATGGAGATTTTTTGAACATATTGCACGAGTCCTACACAAGTGTCATTATCCCACCTACAACTTTTTGGTGCTTTCTTAGTTTCATTATTTTCTTGCAACTCGTAGTTAGTGTACTGCCTGTGTTCTTCTGTAATTTTTATTTTTATTTTATTTATTTTTTTTACTAATTTTTAAAATTTGTGTTTAGTCGACACACAGTCGACACTTAGTTTCAGGTGTCTAAGGTAGCGATTCGACAAGTTTAAACATGATGCTGTGCTCACGGCAAGTGTGGCCGCCATCTGTCACCATACAATGCCGTTGCAATATCCCTTCCGTGATTTCTAAGCTGGAGACTCTGTCGAGTCATCGGAATACAACGAAGGGGATGCCACACGCTAACACAACACTAAAAGACTCTCGGGGCTTCCTGGGAAGGAACTTCCTACACTTCTAAGTGTGGCGCGCGGACCTGGTCTTTACATCTGAAATCGGTTTTGCGTATTTTTGTCCTTTAAAACTTCTCAGGCGTCTAGGGAAATGTGTGCTTTCTATTCAGGCATGATCCATGTGTCATTGACGGCAAAGACCCAGCGTGCTATGGAAATTTCCTGGTGCACGTTATAAGCTGTTGTTTGCCATCTTGGCTGGATAATCCTGCCTCATTTATTGGGGGGCCATTTCAGCTGCACTGTCAACAGCAGAGGAGGATCAGGTCACCTTTGCCTAGAATATTATGGAAAAGCTGTCAAATGGTTCAGGATTATAGGCACATTAAATGTTCCGTAAGATTTTAGGCACATCAATATTAGTGAAGATTTAATGTCGAGTTTGTCATCATTCTGCCCGAGATTTCTTCACTCTCATGCTAAGATCTTGTAACAGTATGACCAAAATTTTATTAGAGCCAGTTCTTTGTGTAAGAGGAACAGATGTTGGCAGGTTTATCTGGTTACTTTTATAAATGTTGGAACAAGCACATTTAAAAAAAAATGGCCTAATCTGTCTTATTTTCTTTCAGAATTAAATATGCACTCCCTTTACTTCCCAGCCATACAATCCCGGTATATCAACATAGACTTTTCACTTTTGGAGAAGCAGTTTATTAAAAGCCACAATAAATTTAATAAGGAATTTTTCATGACGATATCCATTATAAAAAGCACAGCTCCTGAGCAAGATTACAGCGGCTCATTTTGGAGTGTATTTGCTTTTAAGTTATGAACATTTTATTATCGCATTAAGGAGACAATTGCTCCTACTTACTGTACATTACGAATGCAGTGGACATCAGCAGACAAACAGATATTGGCAGCCTCTACACATTTCAAAAGAACGAATTGTATTTTTGAAAGGCATTTCAAGGTGAGCACGTCTCTTCAGTGACTAACGTTGAGTTACTGCTCTAGCAATCTTTCCACATGTCTTGGATCTGATCTCAAACTTTTATTACCTTTTCAAAAAGAAAGCAGCTAGGAGGTCGATTTGTGTAACTGGGAAGTCTTCATGATGAATGCTGCCCTTCGTGTTGCAAGAGGCGATTGCCTCCTTTCTTCCTCCTGGCCAGCCCTACGATCTTTTCCTTGATCCCCCAACTTCCCTTCCTCTACCATTACCTGCCTCCATACGGCCCTCTGCATTTAGGGACTGGACACTTCCTATGTTGTAGGGAGTATCCAAGATTTAATCCTGATGATTTTAGACGTTAGATTCACAGCCATATGAAATCCTCCATCTTTCCATTGTCCATTCCGAATTTCACACAATATAGAGGGAAAAAAATATGTCTGGAGTCAAAGCTTATTTTCCTGCTTACATTTTTGGTTTTAGACTTCAAATTTTATTAGTTATGTCAATCAGCAGCTCTATGTTACAAAATCAGCTAGGAAAATGGTACAATGCCCACGGCTCGGGCTGGAACCTTCCTCAAGTGCAAAAGCAGCTCAATGCCCATGGAGGACCTGTGAGGCATTTGGACAGCCCAGATATTTTAAATGTTCAAAAAGATCAGCTGTTCAAAACAAAAATACCAACAATCAATTTTTCTAAATATGGGGCATTTTTAATATTTTATCTACCTTTTTAAAATTAATTTACCTTTTTTTTTTTTTAAAGAAACACTTGAATCTTCATTTTTAGAGGCAATTTTTTAAGGGATCTGGAATGCATTTCTCCAGATGGAAGCAGGGCCCTGAGGGGATGGTGGCTTGGCTAATGGGGAAGAGGAGAAGGAAGAAATGACTCTGGAGCATGTGTCATGTGTCAGGCATCACAGGTCAGAAGGGGGGCCAAGACTGGAGCCATTAGCAGGCGGGGCCCAGGAAGTGGCGGAGGGATCACAGCATGGCCATAAGATGTATCATCCAATCACATGTTCTTCCTTTCTGCTCAGTCCTTGCCCTCGGACATATATTCCCGAACAAGCTCTTTAAACTACTGATTTTAATACAATAAGTAAGGGAATAAAAGTGTTTTTCTTTTTCACATTTCATTTTAAGCTTCTAAGATTATCCTTTATTATTAATTAGATTAAAGTGTTGTATAAAGAGCAGCGGTCTGGAAGTCAGGAGAACTTTGTCTGTTGCTATTCTCCTGGGTCTCAAAGAGCTGAGACCTGAGCTCCCTGACCTTCTGTTGCCTCCCAGGGAGAATGGAGAAAGGTCCTGTCCACCACCTCTGATCTGTGCTTTATAGTGTCAAACAGCATGCTCATGGATTGGCACTAAATTTAAATACTTTAAAAAATATTATTTTTCAATTCAATTCTGCCATCCTTTAAAAGATACCACCACAAATCCTTTTGCTGCAGTTTTACCCTCATCTCTTCAAAAAATTCAGTAAACATTTACAGGTACCTGATCAATTAATGGAACATTGGCCTGTTCCAATAAACAGAAGTCTATACCTGGCAGAGACCACTAGAGTCCCTAGCTCCCCAGTTACCTGAACTGGGAAATATTATGCTCCCTTTTTGGAAAATGGATAATTATTTAGGAAGAAAGAGAATCCTCAATTCTCTGTCTCCTGGAACCCAGGATATGAGTGAAGAAAAAATTTGATGCTTAATTTTGATTGTGAAAATGAATAAACCCAGCGTGATGGCAAGTGCCTTATGAACGATGGAGACAGAAGTTCAGGCTCTTCTCCAGAGCAATTCCTCTTCATCAGAGGTATTCGCGCCTATAAATTGTTTTTGATAGCCACACAGTTGTCTTCTGTTTCTGCCGGAATGATGTTAGATATGATAATAAAAATAAGCCTGGACTCCCGTAGGCAAGAGGCTTTGGGATTCTTGCTGGCTTGAGAGATGTGTGGGGTTTTTGAGAGTGGTCTTTTTGTAGTTGTTTTTGCACTGCCGGCTGGCAGAGGCCCTCCTGGGAGCTCTGAGGGTCACCTGCCCCTTGGACAGACGCTGGTAACCTCGCAAGGTCAGCCTTGTGAAATTTGAAGGGAATGGTTTCCCTGGCAGTGCTGACAGTTCATTGTGGCCATAAAAAGGCTAAGATCAGAAGAAATTCCCCACATCCAAGCCCACTTAACTGCCCAGCAAGAAAGAAATCAGAGCATTCATAGCAGCAAAGAAATGCCTGCTTGATTTTAACACAGGGAGAGTAGCTTTCATAGGTGGATTTTTTCACAGGTCTTAGGGAAGCTTTGTACCTCGCTTTCTCCTTTGGGCTTCAATTTTTCTTTGTTCAGGTTCACAGTTTCTCTTTCTCTGTTCAAACTCTTTTCTGGAACTCCCAGTAAACACGATGCATGGGACCACTTGGACATCTTCCCTCTCCTTCCCTGACAAAAGTTAAAAGAATGGGAGGAAATGTGTCCCGAGAAGGGGAAAGCAAGTGTCTCCAAATTGCAAACTCCTTCTCATTCTTTTTTTTTTTGGTCCTAGATATTAAAAGGAAATCAGAAGTTAATTTTTGATATTCCTTACGTCTTACACAGAAATAGAAAGTCACGCGGGATTTGGTATTTGTTTTATAAGCTGCTCCCATGGTAATCTTAATATCCAGAACATTGGAAGGGTCCCTTTTCTATGCTGCACCTTAAGTCAGGTAATACTGCTGCTATTATTATTATTATTATTATTATTAGCTGAGACATTTAAATACCTTTACTTATTTAACACCCACTATTCTATGAGTTCAGTACTATACTTATTCCCATGTTACAGATATGAAAACTGAGGCAAAATGAGGTTAAGTGACTTGCCGGACCTCGTAAGCTAGCAGAGCCATGCTGTATAAAACAGCATGTTCAGTCTTAAGCTTTAGGCTCGGATTTCACTTGCGTGTCCTCATTTTTTTCCTTGTGAAACCCCCTAGCCGTTGAATTGGGCATCTAAAAACAACTGAACAAAAGATCTCAAGGAGTGATTCCTGAACTTCTATCTTTTAAAATGAAGGCTGGCAACATTATCCGTAGACTTCTAAAAGTAGGGTAACTACATACCTGTTTGTTTGAAAAAGTCCTGGTTTATATCTACGCTCTCAAGCCCTTTTCAGTCTCAAAAGTGCACCGATTCCCACAATAAATTATACGGCTATGCTTAATTGAAACAAAGCTTGCATTTGGAAGAACGAAGAGTAAACTGCAACTTGGATCACTGAACTTAACTGTTTCTAGAATTGAGACTTTTTTGGATTTTGCCAAATATCTAATTCTGAGTTCAGGTTTGTAGCCGGACAAACTTCTATCATGTGGAATGGGTGTGTTCCTAAAAGACCATTGGAGTGCAGGGGATTGCCAAGTTCCCTTTGAGGAGATGAAGGTTTTCTCCGTCCTGGTTTTGAGGTAGGAAAGATGACTAAAGGAATAGAAGTATTTTGTGCTTGTGTCTCCTTTCTTAAGGAAGGGCGAGTTGTTGACTGAGGTGAATTAAGCACCTTGATGGCAAAGAATAGAAAGCTGCTTCAGGACGGACAAGGGAACCGAAGCAAGGAAAACAAGCATCGCCCTTGGAATACGTAGGAGAGGGAGGGGGAACCTTGAATCCTCTTGTGGGTGATTTGGATTTAATATGAAAGACAAGAAGTTCAGAGGAAAATTTGAAGGCAGAGAATGGTTGAAACTGAAGGGCCAGATGGTCAGAAATGTGGACATCTTTACAAATTTATGTGCTGCTTTCCCACAATTAACTAAATTGTGTTAACAGTCTCTGAATGCATTGCTAAAGCAAAACCTGCATTAAAAATTAAGCTGCAGAATTTGAAGAAAAATGGACATTGATAGTATCCTCAAAAGGTAATAAATAATATGGGCAAAGGGATTAGAGATCATTGACTGGGCTTCTGAGTGAGAATTTTAGATGTTATTAAGCTCAGTGCGGAGTGATGGCATCTCTAGAGTGATGAACTAATGGACTTATATTATTTTCTCACTTTTAGATTTTCTGTCTCTCCTGATCAAAGTAGTAATTTATAATGGGTAAGAGACTTCTGAGAGCTAAGTATTAAAAAAAAAAAAAGGCCTCATTGCATATTTTAAGTAGACCTCACCTCCCTCCGCAATGTTTATTGATCAATACTTTCCACTCCTCCTACCCTACCCCACCCCCACTCATGTAAATCAAGTTGACCACTATTTTAACCTCGCTTCCCTAAATAGCAGAGACTGAGGTGAGAATAAGCTGTCAATGCTTTGGAGGGGAGTGAAATCCCAAGGCTGCAAGAGCGAGGGAAAAGGGAATGAGTCATGTAAGAGTGGGAGGCTGATGATGGGTGATACGTTCCTGTGCTGGCCAGACACTGCTTCGGGATGTTTCCAGACAGGATGCATGGAAAAGCCATGACTCAGAACAGTCCATTAGAAGGAATTCATCTACGGTATTATTCTGGGGCTGTCTCCTACTGGCCTGTTTGCTTCATAAGGTGTCAACTTCCCATATTTTTGGATTGCATCACTAGACCCTTTTGGAAGGCATTGCATATGGTGCTTCCTCTAGTCCAGAGTTGCTTGGAGGAGCCAAGGCTCTGTGCATGTAGATCAACTGCCTTAGACACCAGAATCTGTGAGCACAGAGGGAGTCCGTGGCTTTGAGGTAAGCTGAATTGGGCAGTCATCCAAGGTCTAGGTGCCAGAAGGGGTTGAGGGAATACGAGGAAGCATTTAGGGTATGTGGATACAACTCATAACCCCATCCTCCCACTGTAGATTCTACTCAAGTATCTTAGTGTTTTCTTACGTATGTGCTGCTTCCGGCACAGCTATGAGCTTATGAGAGCAGTACCTTGACTCTCTGTAGCTGTAGGTATTAGCACAACACCTCGCACACAAAAATAGCTTGTGCAATACAAGAATGAAAGAGTGGGGTTACATACACTCTTTCTCAAAAATCCAAATGCCAAGCCCCCAGATAAGATCTCAAAATCTTACACATTCCAGACATCAGAAATCCACAGCTGAAGAGTAGCCGCTGGGTCTCTAACTCCTCTGGTGATTTAAGCTCGTTAAACAAAACAGAACAAAACCCAAAATACCTCATATTGCTTTTTAAAAGTCAGCCTAGCTCTAGGTATAAGTTCTTAAACTGTAGATAGGGACTAAAGCAAGCAACTTTGACATGTTATGCTAAAAAAAAAGTTACCTGATTTTTTAAACTTCATTACATTAAAATTTGGAGATTAACGACTATTATTTTTAAATGAATTCATTGCTAGTAATTAATCTTCACACAGTTTCTTATTTTAAAAAATAAATAAACCAAGGTTAAATAGTTTGTCCAGCAGTACAAAGGTAGAGATAGAAGAATTGTCATGAAATGTTCATTAATCAGTATCTTTTCTACAAAAGCACACGGCAACTTGTAGCAGGAAAAGGTGTACCCGTCCCAAGATCACACCTGTTGCCTGATACCCCAGTATGAATCCATAGTGTGCTGTATTAACACAATCATGGGAGATGATAAATTTAGAAAGTGGTGTTAACAAGGCTGGAGAGAACTAGCTACAGGGACTGGTTTAAAGGAAAGCTACCACAGCCAGGTACTTGAAGAAATAACGTAACCCAGGACAGATAGAAATACTGTTGCGAGCAGTACACCCCACATAGGTATCTCAGAATAGAAGGCTGCCATTTTGTCTTTGCAGTTTTTCTACACAAATACTGGACTTAAAATTATTTGTATGTTTTTGAGGCTATAAATACTCAGACATGGTAAAACAATTGGTGTGTCCAATCAGATGGAATCCTGTAATCAATTTCGAAAGAAAATACTTAATGTGGGTCCTACATGATACCACAGTGACCAGATATTCATTTCAGAAACGTCTGTACGCCCAAACATGGAGAAAGTTAATACCAATAAGATATAAAAAGGAAAACGAAGGCAAATCTTTCTCTTTCCTCCTGGAAAGTGCATTCAGAAGCAGCTATTGCTGGTCAGTATCTATACTATGCAGACCAGGATTTTAAGACAAAGGATGATAGGCTTTGAAGGATTCAGGTATAATTTGCTACGGGTGTTTGGCTGTTGTACATACGCAGGACTGAATGTTCTTCTTCAGTTCTGAGCAGAACACATTTATCTAGCTCAGTGATACAACACACGGTGCCTTGTGGGCCACAGGTGTCTGCACTGAGGGAATTAGCAACTTCCACGGACCAATTTCTTTCTTAAATGCACATGAATTCGCCTGTCATCAAACCCCAAAACTGAAGTGTTCAGAATCTCCGTTCTTTTGTTTTCTTTCTAGTATCATCAAAAGGAAAAAAAAGTGCCACTTTAGTATATGAAAGACCAGGAGGTAAAAACACAAATAATTAAAATCTTGCCCCATTTAAGGATAGTTAAACACTGAAGACTCAAATAAAACACCAACCGGCAAGTGAGTGAATTTCAAATTTGGGCAAGTTTTTTTCGAATTTTAGACTATTAGCATGCAGTCACAGTGACACTTTGTGTTCACTGCTAGGGAATGCAGTCTGGTAAAGCGCTAGATGAATGGGGCCATAAGGCATTGTACGGGGGCATACTGCTACAGAGCCCATCTTTGGGAGAGCCAAGGGGAAAACGAGAAATAGAGTGAATGGAAATGAAACATGTAAGTTCAGTCTGACTAGAATAACATGAACAGGATGTGTCATCAACACACGGATAGTGTGTCTCTCCAAATTCACTAACATACTTTGTGTTGACTAACAGAATGTTCTCTCTCTCCTTTTTAAGTTGACTGATCTACAAACCTCTGTAACTAAACTTTCTGTTCCACATCATTTTCAGGTTATTTTGATTGTTGAAATTGCAATGGTTTATGGGACTTATGCTCTGAAATAAAGTCAGACTGAAACGTATTTGTATTCAAATTGGATTTTTCCCCCCAAATGACACAATTCTACTTATATTTGATGAAGTAAATGGTAATAAGTTTCAATGACTACTGGCGAAAAAGAGAACATTTTGACTCTAAATATATAAATGTATAACGACGCAACATCTGGTTAAGGATATTTAATTTCTTTTCATGGAAAATGGATATTTTATTTGGATACTGCCATTATCTTTATAAGGGTTGTGTAATACAGCTTTAGAGAAAAAATTGTTTTTAAACCAAAAAGTAAAAGTCGAACTTGTTAGTATATTTATATTATAATAGAGTAGCTTGAAAAGAAATGTCAAAACCTTTCAACAATTAAATAAATCACTGAACTAGGTTTTAATGCAAAGCATTAATTAATATACCTAGACATCACATACTTAACTAATCTGTGCCAAGAGAGGAGCACATAAATTACTTGGGATGAAAGTCCAAAAGCCAAAGGACAGCTAGAGTGTCTGAGGCATCACTCCCAGGTGCCTCATACAATCTTGTCTAAATACAATTTGGAAATATTTGGGAAGTAAGAACCATGTAGATAGCTAACTAGTAACATTTGATAACTCTTGATAGAAACTTTGAACTCCTATACATATATGTGTGTGTTTGTGTGTGTACGTATACCTATATACACAAATATATTTAAGTACAATAGTTATATATAAAATGGATTTTAAATTTATTTGTGTCTACGTAGATTGAGTCAATTGTAGAGTTGAGCAGAAATGGCATATTAGAAACAAAAGAATTTTGATGTATTAAAACATGTCGATTGACCATTTTATATTCATTAAAATAATTAGTTGACTATTTTCCCCTTTAGTGGAAATCTACATCAATTTTTAAAAATTGTAATTGAAGCCAGATAATTTAGAAAGCTTACCCCGATCTGGCAGCTGATAAGGGGCAGAGCAAAGATTCAAACCCAGAGCCAGGATTGGCATACCCTTTTCCAGGACACTACTATTGGTGCACTTCCTAATTCACTTAGATGGTGTCTGAGAAATTGTGTACCATTTTTTTTGTAAACTAAGTGTCTCTCTGTCAGTGAATTCACTTGAATTTGGAAGAATTCTCATGTAGTCCCCTAAATTATGCAATTTTCAACCATAAGTGTTCATGGATTCACAGCAATTTCCCATAGAAAGAGATATTTATTATTATATGAATGTGTTCCTTTGCACCAAGTGATCAATAAGGTTAAGATAACTGAACAAACATAAAATAATAAGACAAACAAAACAAATGGCTAAAAACCCATTGTCGGTAAAACTATATAGTTATGTCTTCTTAAGCTCAGCAAACCCCAACTTCATGTTAAGAAGTGAAAAGCTTAGGAGGATCTGTTATTGGTTCAAACTGTTGGAGGGAAGAGGGGGTTCTGTCAATAACGACATCGCAGCAACTGGAGTAAACGGGACAGTCCCAGACAAACTGATCACACTCTCTGTGAGGGCGACTCTAATGATGTAAATCTCACTCTGCACACCGTTGGATGCAAACCCTCTATACTGTATCTATTTTAAGGACAAGGCAGAATCATGGAATTACAATTGCTGTAACTTTGTGAGCAAAACAGAAACGATGAAGCATACAACAAAAACCCCAAGATACTCCAATCTTGTAAGGTAAGAGAAAGGGGCAAAAATGAAAGTGACAGATGTGTTTTAAAGTATTTTTCTTAGTAAGTGAAGGAAGCACTAAATAAGTACAGACGAGCTTAGCAGAAATCAGCCCTATCGTTGCTGCTGCTGGCACCGCTCCGCCCTCACCATCGTCTCTGCTACTGGATACGTACCACGTGCTAGAAACTGTTACGTGCTTTACAAACATTAGCTCACGTAATTACCAGAAAAATGATATAACAATCTGCAATGTCCATAATCACAGAAGAGGAAACTGAGGCTCAGAAAGATTAAGTCATTTTCCAATATCAGCTTGGAAATGGCACAACTGAGATTGGAAACTAGGTAATTTTTTCTCTAAAGCTATGACTAAAATGTCCAAAGAAAAATAAAATAAAATAATAAAATAAAATAAAATAAAATAAAATAAAATATCTAAAGAGGACAATCTTGGTATTATAAGTGGCGGTTGAATCACATACTCAAGTGAATTACTCTTAATGTTATGAAATGTGATTTCCATCTAGATTAAAAGCAGGCAATATGCTTTAGTAATAAAACCACTTGATGGGGAATCAGAATATAAAAACCTACTTCTGGTCTTAGACTATTTGTGTGGTGTTAGGCAAGTCCCTGGTACTCTCTGGACTCAGTGTCTTTATCTATAAAATTAATTTGCTCAGTACATATTTATTGAGCCCATTTTGTATGCAAGGCCCATTTCCAATGTTGTGTGGAACCCAAAAATGAATGAGATATGATCCCAAGTCCATATTCAAATTACATTTGAGATAACTGTGACTTCTACATAATTATTTGAGGAGTTTTGATGGATGAAATAACATTTCTTTTTTAAAAAATCAAATCCTAACCTATAGAGTCCTAACATTTTTTGAATTCTTAAGATCTGTCATATGTCACCTAAGTAAATCATCTTAAGTATCCTGTGAGATAGGTATTATTAGCTTTACCTTATAGATGAGGAAACCAAAGCTCAGGGATTAAATTATAGTTGACCCTGGAACAACACGTTTTTGAATGGCATAGGTCCACTTACATGCACATTTTTCTTGATACAGTACAGAACTGTAAATGTATTTTCTCTTCCTTATGACCTTTTTAATAACATGTTCTTTTCTGTAGCTTACTTTATTATAGGGATTTAGTATATAATACAGGTAACGTATAAAATATGTGTTAATCAACTGTTTATGTTATCAGTAAGGCTTCTGGTCAACAGTAAAATCAGGAATAAAATTTAGATCTATTTTAATCCCAAATCTATGTTTTCTATTCATTCATTTGTTTATTAAAACAATATTTGTTGAGTGCATAATAATGTGCCAAGCATTGTGCTAAAAGCTCAGAGAAGAGATTGATCTTTGCCCAGAGGGAACTTACAGCTTATTGGAAAAATCAGGCATTAAAACGAATACACATAAAAATAGAGCAGTATAAATTGTTAAAAGTTTGTGAAGGAAAATTGCAGAGTACCAAGAGAATAAATAAGAGGGAGAATAACTTAGACTGGGTGGCCAAGACATGAACCACGAGGAAGAGCCTAAACTCTGAGATAATCTAGATTTCGGTGCGAGCCTTACTTCGGCCTTACGACCTTGCCAGTAATTTAAGCAAAACTCTGTACAGTACAGTCAATTCTATAATATTCGGCCAATGGTAGGGTTTAAGAAATGCATTACGTTTATATTAGCATATGCTCACCTACCTGTGCAATGACAGGCAGCCTAACTGATAGGTGAACGTGCTTTGGATAATCTGGGTGGGTGGGGGAGAGGGGAGAGAGGAGAAAAGAAGGCATAATTCAAGGTCGTCAATCCACCAGTTGACATTTCCTGCTCTCTACACTTTTAGAGCCAAAAATTGCTGTCTTCACCTTGTGTGATGAATTGTTATTTTCCACATGTGGGATTTAGTTTTCTCCTTCTTCTCCCATCATCTTTGCAAATCTGCTTCCCTCCTAGCAGGGTTCTGTGGGTTAATCATTTATTTAGTGTGTAGAAAGTACTTTGGGCATCTCAGAAGAAATATCTTACATAGAGAATAAATAATACAACAATAACAAGCTGGTGAATTGTAGTTAGTGTGCATCTCTCATCTCAAGTCCTGTCCGGACCCTACTAGTTACTCATCCATGGGTGGGCAGGGTGAATTACTGGAGTAAAAACACACACATTATTCCTGGCTCAGAGAGTAAGTCCAATGGATAATAGGAGAAGAGCTCAGAAGAGTTGAGCTGAAAAGGGGAAAGATAAACAGAAAAGCAAGAGAATCCAAAAAGTGGATTTTTAACATTTTATTGCTCAAGGAGATCTTTCTAGAAATTTTGTAGGCATTGTGCAAGGCTCTGATTCTTTTTTATGGGTTCTGAACCTCCATCCTCAGTTTACTTTTGAAAATGAACCACCGAATGCCTTCCAAATGATAAAGTATAAGCACTTTTCTTCCCAAATGGATTCACATCCGGGATCCCCAAATGCAGATCCATAGACCAAAGAGACATTCTCCGTCTGTGTAGGCAGCACAAAACGAATTGCTCTCTTGCCCATCACACAGTCATGACTACTGCTACCTCCAGTTTTTTTTTCAACTGTGAGCAGCCAATCCTGCAGCATGAGCATATAGCCATACGGAACGGGGAAGTCATCCATGGAGACCAAGCAGATGGGAACGAAGTTCAGTGAGGGGCTTCAGAAGGCTCGAGTCCACTCACAGTTGGCTTTCTGATCTCGTCCAGAGTCCTCAGTGGCAAAGCCTGTGGTTAGGTCAATTCAGATGGCGGTGAAACTGGTGTGAAGCCAGAGTCACTTATAACCTCTCCTCGTGTGGCGATGTCCCTGGTAAGCTGTCAATAGTCAGGGAAGGTTGTTCATATTCTTGGAGGAGCTAGTGCAGTCCATAGGCTTGTGTCTCAACTCTCTTTCAGCTCATCCTCAGCAGGAAAGTAGGAATTTTTAGGGAAGGAAGAAGGAGAAAAGGGAAAGGTAATTTTGGGAGCAGGGACAATTTGAGAAAGGGAATAGGAGGTGTAGCTTTTTTGTGTCTCTTGATATGGAATTTTCACCTATTTCTAAAAAAGAAGTAGAGTCTGATCCCAAGGCGTCCTAATTACCGGCCTTCTGCAAGCAGAGGGGAGGTGATATTTTAAGTACTAGAGAGGCAGGGCGAAGCCTCCAGCAACAACGGTGCCGGCATGGAAGTTGTGTCTTGGATCAGCACTGACCTTTCTCAGTAACCCAGACCAAACGGGAGGGCTTTAAAAATTATTTATTTACTTATCTGAGAGAGAGAGAAAGAGAGACAGAGCGGGGGAGGAGGGGCAGAGGGAGAGGGAGACAAGCAGACATCCCGCTGAGCAGTGAGCCTGACGTGGGGCTCCATCTCAGCACCCTAAGATCATGACCTGAGCGGAAACCAAAAGTCAAACGCTTAACTGATGGGGCCACCCAGGTGCCCCCACATGAGAAGGCTTTACTCAAAACTCCCCACTTCTCTACCGCCAAATTAATACAAGCTCTTCCACTTCTTCTGCACTGCCCTTTTCTACATTTTTATTCGGCTCTTGCCGCACAACTTAGCATGGTCCCTCTAGCGTCCTGCTCTGCAGAAGGACAGTGGAGGCCAGGGGCCAGAGGGAGGGGGAGGGACCCACCTTCGGAAGCCTTCGTGCTCAGAGGAGCAGACCAGCTGTCACTATCTTCTTGCTGTCTGCTCACCAGACTGCTCAGGGACAGGCTCAAGCTGCAAAGGAGCAATGGCAAGGATTCGGGTGCCCCCGGGAGCCAGGCAGGGAGGCTCCTGAGAGGACCACCAGCCGGTGGAATCTTGCAGATGCGGCAGAGGACAGTTCTGCTGGGGGGCAGAGCTGAGGATACGTTTTTATGGCCGGTCCTCTGGAATGATTGGGGGCAGAGGTGGGAAAGAGAGGACGTGAACCTCACTTCCCCGTATGCCTGGGAAGGTGATATTACATGTCCCCTGAGCGCGAAGAGGCCCTGTTCCCTGCAGAAGGCTGATGGCCGCTGGCTAACTGCATTCAGCTGAGAGGAGACTGTCGCCCTCTTGAGCGCCCTAAGGACAGGTAGCACTCAGACATGCGACAATGTGCTTTTGGGATCTGTTGTATATCTTTCAGGACAGCAGGGTTCTCCTGGCTGGTCCCTCTGGGGCTGAATTAAGCTCTGCGAGAAGCTTCGCCCTCGCCTGGAGCTCCTCCATCTGTCACCTCCGACTTTGCGAAAGCTCACTTGTTCCCGCGTCTTCCAGCCGTCCCCAAAGTTACTGGGTCAGAGTCTCAGATAGAAAATAAAGCCGCTACCTGTTCACTAGATTAAGTAAATGTGTATTTGTGGAAGAGGTGGTGGTGGATCATAACATTTTTAGTCGAGAAATCAATAATCCAAATATTAGCAGGCCTCATCTCCTCCTAATAGCTTGTGTTCAATACTCCTTACTCCAGAAAAACTTTCATTTCCTTTGGTGAGAAATCTCCATGTGTCAGGAATATAGATCCCAGGCCTGCAGCAAGGGCTCGATGATTCTATAAGCTGGACAGTTTGCAGTTGTATAAAATAACCTGTTTCATTCCCAATATTGAAAAATATTGTTTTTTAATAGCGCTGTTAACCTTTTACCATCCAACATAGTTGCTTATTTATTCATTTAATCATTTAAAGCAATGGATTGGTGGGTGAGCAACTCTCATATTTCAGTACCATGTAATGACCGACGTTTTCCCTCATGCAAATTCAAGCCACATACTGGGAATGTGGAGTCCAGGCAAATCAGATCAAAACTTCATGAAGGTACAATAGGAAAGGACTTAATTCTTGGGTCTGTGGACCTCTCCTTTGAGTACTTGAAGCAAATTCAGTGCACGAGCTCTGTAAATCGGTTTCACAAATGCAGGTGTAATTCTGATAGTACCGATCAGGAGTTTGCTGTCATTTTCTGTTCCTGGTTTGAGCAACTTGTAGAGAAGAACAGACCTTAATACATCCCTGGGTGTTTGCCTGTTCTTTTAAAGTTGTCAAAGTGCTTTCCTAGTTCTTATCTTTGGGTCTTCACAAGAACCCTGTTAGGTAAATAGAACATCTCAGCAAAGCAACTGCGATTGTTCCCATTTTACAGCCGAGCAAACTGAGGTCCAGAGATGAGAAGACAGGAAAGAAAAAGGAAAGACAAGGGCTACCTCTCCCAAATTCTCCTGAGCATAATTCCAATGTCTTTTCTTCTCCTCCCTCCCCCCCCTCCTCCTTTCTCTCCTCCTTGTCAGTGGTGAACGCGTACCATTTAAAACAAAGTTTGTTTTTGTCATTATTATAAACGAGACTTTTTAACACTGCTGACCTATTCAAATCCTGGCTTTGACCCATTTCCAGCCCTGGCCCTGCCCTCCCTGGCTGCCCTCTTCTCCCCAAGTAACCTGATTCTAATCAATTTGTCCTTTGGTTGCTGTCACATGTTCCCCTGGGAGGCATCAACACTCTGACCACAAATTTCAAAATAACTTCAGCAAACAATGGCAAAAAGTAGATTTTTCTACTATACCTAATAGGTATTCCTGGGCAATTCCTTCCGTAGTTTTCCACAGCATAGGCTGATCATAAATAATGTCAGAAGTGGGCCTTCACTCCTTCAGGAAGGTGGTCATTTAATGTAAGTAAATCCACATTAAATATTGAAGATCAGAAAAAAGCAGCCTCTTCAAAGAGGTCACATTTAAGTGAAGGAAAAAAAACAACAACAATGTGTGAGGAGAAGACCAGCCTGGTGCTGGACGGCACAGAGTTAATGGCTCATAGAGAGCATATACATGTTTTTTAAAGATGTTTTATTGCTTACAAAAGGAAGTAGTCTTGAGAGACTGGATGCATAAACTGGCTCCAGCCAGCTGCGGCTGTCGGACTAGGAAGGATCCTGTTCAATTAGTGTTGTAAAAGAAAATACTTTGTAAAGGAAATAAACACGATGCGAGCTAAGATTCATGCTTTCAAATATACGCAAGGTTTGAATTTTTAATTAGGGCTGCTAATTACAGTCATCAGAAAGCAGAACAGAATAGATTTTACCTTACATTTAGCAGACAAGCCTTCAACCCCAGTGTATTTTTCAATTTCATTAATATTTTATGAAAATGGCCCTTGCAGCTTCAGCCTATTCTAGTCTCCTACAAAACTGCCCCACATTATGGATGCCAATGCCTTTAAGCCATGTGCATTAGCGTGATGACAAAATGCAAAACAGCGTCTTGTCAACCGTTGCATCAATTGATTCTATTAGATAGTGTAAAAACAGTTGGGTGTGAGTTATCATCTCAGTGACACTAATGATGAGGCAAGACACTGGCTGAGAACAGCCATTAGCTACAAGCCAGAAATTAATGATTCTAATATTTTTGAACAAATTAACCTTAATGAACTGGTCTTGCAAATACTGTATTATCTACACATAAGCCAGCGAGCGGAGCCACACTGATGCCTGTGCGTGTGGTAAACATATATAAATGTGGACGGTCTGCACACACAAAATCCATACGGAAGTGTTTTACACGTTTACCCGTCTCAGGCCTGCTTGCATCTGAGAGAGAATATAGATACCACTAGTCACTCCCCCGATTATAATGTAATTGGTAGTGATTGAATATTTTATAGAATGGCCTGTAACATGGTAGAAATATAAATAAAATATTCCCCCAAAGTTAGAGGAAAACGGATTGCCAGGGCATAAAATTGTTATATGTTATATGCAAAGAACTTTCCTAAGTGAAAAGTGAATCCTTCTGTAAAATAATCACTTTTCCTGTTATTGCGAAGAGTACCGTCTCTCCTCCGTATTTGTTCATCTGCGTTGTTAGGTTTGGAGTTTTGTAAATTACTTTTCCATCAATATGTCACACCTGTGGAACTCCTTAAAATGAAGCATAAATTTACCCTCTAGAACTACTTTGGAAAAGTTTATTACAGTGATCCCAAACTACACATTGACGGGATAGATTAGAAAAGTAAAATAAAATATAGAGTACTCTTGTTAACAATTTCTACGCGAGAGAAAAGTGCTGTGCAATACAGTCTGGACCCCTTCTTGCATTCCCTGTAATTATTCGGGTGCCAAAGTTAACGGGATTCAGTTAGCTGTCATAAATTTGACAGACAACTCAACTGGCATAGACTACCCCAGCATAGTTCACCGCCAAATTCAACGGCAGCTCGAACAAATTGTCATGGTCTTTTAACAGTGGTTTTGGTCCGATCGTTTGCTGCGTGTTTTCTCCCCACAATGCCACTTCTGTTTTTGTTCTTCATCCCAAATGCTGCGCTCAGGCCATGCCATTTTCATCACAAAGGGTCTGTACTTTTTTTTCTCCCCCAAGTATTTAGTACCAACTCCAATCTGTGGTCCCAAATCCTGGAAACCCATTCACAAGTACTCTACAAAACTCAAACGGTTAATTTAAAGAAGAGAAAACAAAAGTAAGGTACTTGCCAACAACAGTTTGTTGGTTTAACTTTGACTTGCTTTCCTGGGAAGGAAGAAAACAGAATTTTCAATGTGAACTGTCAGCCCTAGTTATGACAGAAACTCACTAGTGAGAGATCCAGAGTCTCCCTTCCATTGGCAGAGAGAAGCAAAGAAACCTTCCAAACGGAGCTCTTTCAAGCTTCCTCTACAACTCCACTTAAATAATTTACTTTTTATTTTTTTCTCAGACTATTCTTTTTAAAGTTGGCTGACATATGTGTTGACAAGCATGCTTTACTGCACAAGATGACTTGTGTATTTGGAAAGGAAAAAAAATGCACGAAAAAATTCCTCCAACTCTGAAAAGAAAAGAACCACTGTCTTTACTTTGGGGAAATACAGTTCGTCTGGACTCTGTCTTGAGCTCAGGGGAAGTAAATATAAATTAATATACGGAAAATGGCTGCTTTTGAGGAAGGTTGTTTTTACTGATTTAAGACCCAAACCAGTGGCTGTGTACCTAAGTCAGAAAACGGGCTATACAACTGTTAGATTGGGGCAGGAAGTTCTTAAATGAGTTCACTAGAACTCATGTGTTAAGTTATTTAATCCATGAAAACTTTATTTTTAAACGCATTTTTAAAAAAGTCCTGACATTACTGGAGAGTATAGTAAATGAATTTAAGTGATGTGGAAATAATGGGTGAAGCGTAACTGCTGATTTTCTGGGTCCTTGGTTTCACACTTCAGGATTTATGATGATGGATAGTGACTCAGCAAGAAGAGGGAAAGACAGCAGTCTGTGTGGGTCATTCATACACATTTGGGTTGTAAATAGAATGAGTGACTTGCACAAGCTCAGACCCCTTACATTGATATAATATAAAAGCTCTTACCTACTTATCTTACTGTGAGAGGATTACAATCAACTTCTTTTCAGAGAAAAATATTTTCTGGATTACTAAAAAAAAGTTTGTGTTTTTTGACTAACAATGAAATATTCTCTCAGTAAAAAATCATTTCTCTTCCTCTACCCCTGGCGTGCTTTTATATAATGCCTTTTGAAATGGTTCATCCAGTTCTACCTGGTATGCAATTTTGTAGTCTATGAACTGTACTTTGTAAGTAACGCATTATTAAAGATATTTTTAAATGCTTCCTTCGTAACATCTGTCCCCTTTATAAATCTGTCAGCTGTCACTGGGGGGGGCGGGGTGGAAAGCTGACACAGATGGCTCTTGGCCATAGGTGTTTGACGCTAACCACTTCTATCCATAAGGTTGTCGCCATTGGATGGAAGCATAGAACATACTAGGTTATGTACTACCAGGCCTGAAGTTTCATTCACATCAGAGCAACAAGCTGCATAATTGCTCTAGAATAAATCACTCTGGAATGTATTTCCAACTTGCAATGAAAAATGTTTCTGAAGTTGAGATTTTAATAAAAAACTTAGGGAAGCTCATTTTTTTCCTGAAAACCTATAAAAGCAATTTGGAACCTAGGTGCAAATAGTTGGTGGAAAATTCTTTTGATTACCTGATAATCCAAATAAAAGGTATTTTGAATGACCTATTCAAAATTTGACATACGCTGGTCCTCAATATCTCATCCACCCAACATACACCTTTTTAAAAGAAACTTGGTGGTTTATAATCTCCATTTAGGCAATAAAGTCAGTGATCACTTTTATGTCTACTTCAATATTCATTCATTCATTCATTCATTCATTCATCCATAATTTCTTCTTTCATGCATTCTTATCATATATATGAATTGAGGAGCTAAAGCTCTGTTGGTCTATAGCCAGAAGTCTCTTGAGCCCCTGAACTGTGACTAGTCTAAGTCAAGTGGTTCTAGAACTGAAAATAAATACCAGATTTCTCACTCATTTAAAATTTAATTTTAAACCAACTGTGTGTCAAAGTGATAGTATTTTGGATCTACTGCGTTACATAAAATATATTCTTAAAATTCTTTTCACCTGTTTCTTTTTTATATGTGACCACCAGAAAATGTACAGTTACATACGTGTCACATGTGCTAACCTACAGGGCAGCGAGCAATGTGGTAAGCTCTGGAGATTCTAAGATGAAAACAACGATGACCTGGCCTTCAAGGGACTCAGTTTAGTGCTAACGTGAAAAGTCTGCACTAAATATTCCAACTCTGTTATTTTCCTGTGGCTTGACATCCAAAGCAAATTCTTTTCCATTGTTCTTTCAGTATGTGAAAGTCATTTAATACCTATAGTGTTTTACGAAACTCCCTGGTTTTGTCCTACGACCCAAGCACAGAGTGTGGAGAACTGGAATGCTAAGTCAAGTTGGCCTGTTCTGTCCACCTCTTAGTGTAGGAAGACTTTAGTCACTATTTAGGTCATCAGACCCTTGCAGAGGCTGAGCCTGCTGCCCAAACTCTTGGGTACACTTCTAGAACCGGCTGCCCAGCCATGGTTACTCTTGCAGTGGCCGGTTAACATCCTCACTCTGTTTACGGTCAATACCAGGCTGCTCAGTTGTCTGGCATAGAGTTTTCCTCTGTGTGAGCCTAACTGTCCTGTCCAGGGATTGTAGATGTACCTTGGGCCTCATTAGCCTGATGCTTCCACCATTACTGACCTGGCTAAAAATAACTAATAGTAAAGATTATCATCCTTGGAAGAAAACACATCATACAAAGAGCTCTCACTCTGTAAAAGCAGGAACACCTCACTCATACCATGGCACTGCTGAACCACAGTAATGATTTCCTGGAACCATGAATGGTAACTTAACTTCCTAAGAAACAGCTTTATTTTTCCCGTAGTCGGGTGCTCTCCTTGTCCCCACAATGAAACAGTTCAATTATTGTAAGTGTTTCTTTACTTTTTCACGTTTTCCTCAAAACAGCTTTTATTAAAGTCAACTACTTTATGCAGGTTCATATATAAAACTTAATTTTGAAGAGGGATAAATACATTTGTGGTATGCCAACAAGGGCATTGTCTTTATGACAGTTGTTGTTTTTTTTTTTTTTGTCATGCACTTGGTAGTCATTAAGCCCAGTGCAGTCTTGTTAGGATAGACAAATTCATTTGCTCAGTGTTTTACCCTCTGGTCTATGCTTCCCTGCTTACCACTTGATTCGGCAATGGTAGGGATTGACTGACAAGTGTGACAGAGGCCACAGGGCCATCTCTTTGTGATGGGAATTGATGGCTCTGTAAATATAGTCCTTCACCTTCAATGCCTTTAAATACCCAATGATTAACTTTAAGTAGCTCAGATTGCTTCCATTCTTACTTGCTCCCCATTTACAACTGACGTAAGGCCCCCAAAGACAAGAATACTGATTGCAAACATTTCCACTGTTCAAATGGTCAACTAAAATATTTATTGTCTGTAAACTTTTGATTAAAGATGCTAATCTATTTTTACTGAAATGTATACTTGGGTCTATGACTATAAAGTAGATTAGTTGTCTCACACTTCTGACATACAACCAACTTAATATGTTTTGTTTTGCACAAATATAATTATTAAGAATCATTGTTATAATATTAACTACAAGAAGGAAATAATATTAAGCCCACAATTTATTCTTCCTCTCTTAGTTTATGCAACAATATATTATTTGTCCTGGATTACTTCCTAGTGAACTCAAATAAACTCCTTTGAAAGAAATTTAATACAGTGCTCGATAGGATGAGATTTGATTTTTCAGGATGAAATTTTGTATCAATATGTCTGATGTCAAATGTATAAAAATTAAACTTTGTATCTTCATTTTTATGTGCTGTTCCATTATAATAAAAAAATGGCTGAGCTAGCCACTTTCCAGAGACACACAAAGCAAAGTATTAGCTGAAAGCTTTAGTCGAAACATGCAAAATCCCCTTCAAGTATCTTTTATATTCCGGGGGAATAACGTTTATATGACAATTATCTTAGAAAAACTGCCCATCTAAAAATTCTACACTTGTCTTCGATCAAATCAAAGCCAATTCTAGATTAAAGACATCTTTAGTTACTCAGAAATGAAAAATAAAATGTTCTTATGTATGCATAAAAATGAACGAATGGGTTGTATGAAAGCTGTAGCAGATCACATCTTGGGAATATTTTACTGTTTAAATAAACTTACTTTTGTGTGTAATAGCGCTTTAACAATAAACAAACACGAGGACAGTAAGGGTAGATTGAAAAATCATGTAAACTGTCATGCTATTTAGGTGGTTAATAGAAGCAAAATTCTACTAATTTCAACTATATTAAAACTTAATTAGAAAATAAGTTAAATAGTTAATTATATGAATCCATAAGCACTTAATAATTGTAGTTATCATTAGGTGCATTAAGAATGAATTACTAATATTTTCTACTGTTAATACATGGTTAATTAATGATTAAACAGTGTTGAACTGCTCACTCATTAATGATTTATTGCAGTTACTTAAACAGTTGCACAGATCTGAGTGCCTTAAACAGACATCTTAAGATTACTTTCCAGGTTTACCTTTTTTGTAATGTATTGGTCGCTGCATTTTCTATTGTATTCCTCTGATGTCCTTTCAACTGTGAATATCAAACATGCTGATGCCCTGGTCTGTAAGAGCTAATACATTGGCTGTATAAATCTGACCTTTAGAGTTGAACCTGAAAAGGGGCACGGATCGTCGCGTGTCACTTCAGCCTGCTGTGCTCCCCGTGGACATGAGTTCTTCAGCTGTGAGGGGGAGAAGGGACCGTGGGACATTAAACCCAACTAATCCAACTGGCAACCCATCTTAGAATCTGCTTCCTGACCCAGTTCCTAAATTACTTTCGCACTGACTGCAACTCTGCCTGAGAAGAACATGTGCGTAGGTTCGTTTAGTAGAGAGACCTTCTGTCTTGGTGGCCAGTGATGGGATGGTAGAGCCCTTCCCTTGGTCATGTGGCCCGTGGCCCAGGACAAGGCAGTCCGTGCGTTGCCAGGCATTCTGGTGGTGAGACAGAGACCTCTCACTGTGCCGTTCACTTGGAGATGGCCTGTACTGTGAGCCCTAAGAGCGGTGGAGCTTAGACTTGCTGGGAACTGATTCTTTATCACAGATGTGCTTGTCATTGCTTCTGGATTTGCCTAGAGTCGCCCAGAATGCATTTACAGTCTGATATGTACCTGACAACCAGATTGAGGTATTTTTCTCCCATATTGGGAAACTACATGGAAATAGCTTCTGGGGTGTGACATTGCAATCTTAATGCTTGTCTTTATGTATCTATTTGTCCTTATCAGGGGACTCTGTGGCTGCTAGGAGACTGTGCTTACTTGGTTTAGAAATGACAGTAATGCTCTGGAAATGGCTTTTCTTTTCTAAAAATTGACAGGTATGTGATAGGGGTGAAACCACTAAAATTAACTCTCTTTTCCTCCCCACCTTTCAAACAATAGAGCTTTAAAATAGAGACTGTCAGAGGGAATGCACTTGTTTTACATTTGCTGAGAAAAGACAGAAATCAAATTCTTAACCTTAGAAATATTGATAAGCCTTATCCACTAGAGACTTGACTACATTCCTGCACCAGGAGCCACGTGGCAATTAGCCGCTAAATATCTAACTCTGATTAAAATCCATGTCATTTTCAAAACGATTTATTTTTTTGTCTGTCTTTCCAAAAAAAACATTTACTGTAAAGTCAAGGTAATGTGACACTTCTAGATCTCCAGGAAAAGAAAAGAGACAACACTTATTATATATGCCAAATTTGAATGGAGAAGCCAGTATATTGTAGGATGGTTTCTGTCCTCCATGGACAGAAATGTGACAAAGATAGAACTGAAGATAGTCCAGGATAGAAAAGGAAAATCAGGTCAAATATTGCTGACTAATGCTTCTTGTTAATTACTATCTCAATTTATAAAGGCCGATCCTAGTTACATATTTGGGTCAAGGGACAACAGTTTTGGAATTGCAAAATGTTGTAATGTATATTATATTATATATAATAATGCATATTATATTGTATATAAATTAATGAATAAGAACTATAATTTAGTTACAAGTGATAGTTAATTTTGCTGTACATTTCTAGAAACTGTTTAGAAAGAGTTACCTTTATTTATATTTCAAGTGTTTTTAGTGGTTAGGGTTTCAAAACCATCTGGCTAGTGCCCATTGCTAGCAAAGTTTTGTCAGAGGTAAATTATATATATATAAACATGTGTGTATATATATGCATCTCATTAACTGTTGACTTCTGATGGAGTAGGAATCGAACCTTTGGAAACGCAAGGAAATACACTGAAGTAGGAAATAGGAGAACAAAAGTAAAAGCAAGGGTTGCTTAAATGTTTGCAAATTTCAAACCTGCTGAGAGCAAATGGATATTAGTCTATGATAGCTTTTGGAGACCAAATTAGGGATCTTTATTTTGTTGCCTCAGTGGACAGGTTTCCCTTATCCACTGAGACGGCCTCTGGAGTTGTGGAACCACTTCTCCTGCATTCACTTTCTCATCCGCTGGTTTTTGTTGGATTTCTGCTATGTGACAGGCATTGAACTGAGCAAGGATAGGGACATCAATTTGGAAATGAAACCAGCAGTCTCTAGAGAAGTGGCAATATTGTAGCATTCTAGATACACCCAGTGTGACCCAGGAGCAAAACAAAAGATCAGTTTTGTAGGAAAATATCTATTGGTAGTCTAATGTCTCTTTATATGTGTCTTCTTTTATCACTGTAATTATCTTCAAGGAAACTGATAAAAGTTATCTTTAATATTGGCAAGCTCATCATCCGAAACAACTTTGCACAGTGGTCTCCTCGACTGTCTAGGGGCTAGCCAAAGATAAATCCCCTTTAGTAACCTCAGGGAGATGAAGTTCTATGTGGTTCAAGTACGGCAATGAACTAGAGTTCCAGGAGACGCAAGTTTCCATTTTAGAAGCAAATAAATTTCAAATATCCAGTCTTCTTGGTATTATTCTTCATAGAAATAAGCTACGTATGCATTGTGTGAGGACCTGCTTCTCTGGGAAGAAACAACTCCCTTGACTGCCATCTTTAGGTGGATAGACCATGATCAAGTGACCAGGTATGACCAAAGAGAAAGGGCTGAAGTACCGAGCTACTTAAGTTCTTGTTTGTCTTTAGTCTGAGAAAGAAAGAAAAAAAAAAAAGCTGCTATCCAAGGTGAGTTTGGGCCAAATTATGTTCTCAGTACTAACCAGGTGCATGAAAATGGAGACATTTTTAACCTGTAGTTCCTGGAGCCACATAGGTGTTAAGTGGTCTGTGGACCCCCTTTTACTGCGTACAAAGTTTTTAGTACCTATGAGTTTTTCAAGAGAGTCTACAGCTTTCATCAGATCTTAAAGTGTCCATCTCTCCACAGTTAATAACAATTGCCTTCAATAAACTGAGTGACAATACAACTGCATCAAGATATACTTCTTCTAATTCTGGAATTTCAAGCTTTTTATATGAAATTGTTTCCTTCGAGTCAAGACTAGTTGCAAAATTTCGTCAAGTCCTCCTATTATCTGAGGAAGCTGAGAATAGAGAGTTGACTTCCATTATTCCGCCTCGCACAAGTTTATGTCTATATTCTGCTCTAGCCTTGGTATGTAGACAAGGCCAGAAAGTATTTCCCACTAAGGGACAAGAAGGTTTTAAAAAGAATCCTGTTTTGGTATGCTGATAAGCTCCATAACCTAAAATAATTTCTCTGGTTTCATTTATGTACTTGTTATAGACCTTTATGACACTTTCTAAACTTAGCATCTTTCTAATTTTTCTTGGGCAAGTCACCATGAAAGAGTTTCCATCTTCAAGTAGGGGTAAAATAACTTGACTATTTCTACAGCTCTCAATTATGGATAACTATACTTTGTTCTTCTATCAGCATATTTTTGTGACCTCACCCTTGCTACTTGAAAACTTCACGCAGTAATATTTTATTCCATCCCAAAGGTACCATATGTCACCTTCCACCTTCCTAAGAGAGACACACCAGGTGTCAGAAAATGGCAGGCTCTCAGTAGCTAAGGTTGAAGGTAATAGTCCTTGGCATGTCTAAATGCACTTTAAGAAAAAAAAGTTTTTCTATGAATAAAAGATGTGAAAAAGTCAGTCATGCTGTTATCATTTTTAAACATATAATCGTTAGGTTAAATGAAAGTTTCCCATAAGAGTAAGCAAGGTACTTTGATTTTATTTAATAATATATCTTATACACAAATTAGCTGATCCAATCATGTTAAAATCATATACATACATATATATATACATATATATACATATATATATACACAGACACACATATGTATATATGTGCACACATACATATTATCATTTCTTGGACTAGATGTGATGGAATGTATTCATTTCGACTTTGAGCTTTCACAAGTGTGGTTATATGTAAGCATTCTAGTGAGGAAAGGAAAAGTGTATTTATTCCAATCTAAATTATGTCCTATGATGGTGACTGAATTTATACCATCCACCTATGATATTTCCATTAAAGATACCAGATGTAGGCATAAAGCTCAAATTACTTACAGATAAAATATTTTAACATGGGAAGTCTGGACGCAACTTTTATAGGTTCACAAATAGTATGGCTCTCTGTACTGGAATGCTGGGTCCAAACTACAGATCCCTTTTGAGGTTTATAGTTTAGAGTAAAACAGATTTATTAATAATCAATGCACTCATATGACCAAGAATGTTATCAGCTCATCCAAGATGGAGAACAACCGGAAACTTAAGCCTAGACTCATTTTATTTTTCCCCTTCTTACTATATGCATTGGAAAAGAACCCCATTGGCCCTTTTTTAGCTGGTAATGTCTAATGCAGGAAGACAGGAATAAGCAGAGTAGAAAGCACCTGTCAGCTCTATTTCCCACTCTCCTTGATTAGCATGAAACATTAATAGGGCTTTCAGAAATTCTGGCCTGAAATGGGCTTTGCCTGAGAACGTGTCTGTCTTTACTGCACAAAAGCCACTGTCATTAAAAAAGGGCAGATAACTAAAGAAGACTCTTTCTTGAAATTTATACCTTTTTTTCATACAATGACAAATTATTTTAATAATGGGAATCACACACACTGCCATTTGTATAATGTTTCCCATAAAATTCCCCCATTAAATTTGCTCCTTTACTTGACTCATCTCTTTTTGTAAAAGAATGACACACACAAAATGATACATCATGATTTCTTATAAAGAATTGAAAATGAACATACAGTAATGGGTTAACATACATTTTAATAAAATTTTCATTGTTGTGCATTTCACTTTTCGATACTGAAAACCAGGGATGTTCCAGTAACCTCAGGCAATGCCTAGGGATAAAACAAATCATATGGTGGTGAACTATTTTCACCTATTTATTCTTCTACGGAAAAAATATTCATAAATACCAAAGAAAATCAGATGTGCACCAAAAAATCATATTCAGTCTTAATACCCTTCGCCACATACTGTATATAACCGTGTCCTAAAAATAAAACTGAAAGATGCTTTTGAGATTTCTAGAATTTTTTTGATGGCTTGGCATGTCGTTCATTTTCATTAAAGATGGGAGTCAGATTGATTTTGGTTCTTCAAAATGGCCACAAAAATCAAAAGACAGAACGGAGTTCAAGTAAGAAGGTCACCGATCACAAAACACAGCTCTCTGCCTCTTAAAAAAAACGGTACCCAGATTCAGAATTCGATATTTGAGTTTTTCAGGTCTGGAAACTTTTGATTTGAGTTGAGCACTTGTTATATTTATGTAGTCAGTCAGTTTACAAAGAAATGTGCATGTAATCGGATCTGTCCTTACGTGACGTGAGTGTGTCAGCCAGCACACTCGATGTCGTCGTATAGGATTTCCTAAGAGAGCAAACGCAGCAGAGAACTGCCCTAGGTGAAATGAGGTGTCTGCCACAATTTTATTAAAAAAACCACGTTTTGTGGAAAAATCATGCCAATTGCCCCACTTTCACCGCTCCGCTATAATGGGGCAGCCCAAATTAAATGAGGTGCAAATGAAGTGTGTTTCCAATTTCTTTCCGGTGACAGAGTGTGGCTCTCCTGCAGCATTTTATGAGAAGATTCAGGAGGTGCCAATGATAAGGAAAGTTACAGGAATGAATTGACTCTATATTTAGTTAAGGAAAGCTGTTAGTTAAAATACTGTGAGCGCTTTTTGTCCCATTAAGAAACATTTTTTTTATCAGTTCTCGGAGGGATGCTGCTGATATCATTGCTCTCAAAACAGTACGAGAAGCAGGATAAAGAAGCAAGGAGAAGGCAGTTAAAAAAAAGCAAACCAAAACCCAACAACACTAAAAAAGTCAAATCTTACCAAATGAAATGGTACAGAAAGTTCCAGCGCACTGCGCGCGGAGGGTTAGCAAACCTACAGAGACTGATATCCACCACACCCCGAACGGTAGTTGAAAGTCTCTAATATTTTCTCCTTCCAATACATGTTGTGCTTCACGAATTAAAAACAAAGTATGTAAAGGATGCATAGTTGATCCCTGTGTATTCTTTTAAAGCAAGGCTATACTCAAGACACAGAAAACACAGTCTATAAAGCAAGACACACCCTTCATTGACGCTGACAACTGCAATTGACTATCAGAGCTGGGACCCCGAGGAGGAACTATTCCAGTCATACGTCCCAATGAGTCCCTCAGTGACATTACCTGGCGCCCTGATTGTCAGGAAGGCAAGTTAAGGTTTTTCAACGTGGTATTAAATCCTTTCCCAGTCCTAAGAAGGCAAATGAAAACCTCATGTATTTGAAATACTAACATGAAAACAGGCTGTGAATAATGGCCGAGGGATTTCACATTATGATTACAGAGAGGGAGGGAACCCTGCG